>NC_143135.1:93052500-95552500 GCF_059928025.1 Delphinapterus leucas
ACAATGAAAGGGTGGTGCGGAATTTTGTTTACCAATCCTGGCATCTAATTAAAATTAGCTGATGGTTCTTCGAGTTGGTTTTTTTGTTCTGACTATTTTTAAGCCCGAGCTGCTAGATCAGTGCAGCCACTAGTAAGCTGTCAAATCAAATTTTCAAAAGTAAATTGCTTTTATAATTAATTTAATTATTATTACGGCTCCCAGTTTTGTGTTGCCTTAATGAACACAGACAGGTTTCACCCTCTGCTTCTCCCACCACTCACTTAGCAAGCCCTTGCTTCCCCAGACCCACCTCCCACCCTCCAGTCCAAGGTGGGCAAATGGAAAGGAAAGAAGAGAAGCAGACACGTACCCAGTCCCCCTCCCAGATCCCCCCAGTAGCTACCTCTCACTCATGCCCTCACCCTCAGAGTGAGTAATTAAAGTTCTGCTCCCTGTTATGGAATAAATGGTACATGTTTTAATTACCCCTGAGCCTACGCAGGCATCCTCACACCCTCCGCACAAGTCTGTGAATCTATGTGGAGTGGAGGGGGGGACAGTTTAGAGAAAGAGAGAGAAAGTGCTTCTGTGACAGTGACAGCGGTCTGTCACCCGGGGTCTGGAATTCACTGGGGAACTGTCAGTTACTAAGGAAACTAGGAAGGAGTGAAGAAGGGAGAGAGGCGGTTGGATCCAATTTTGGGTGACAAGTGTGAGGCATAAAGATTTTGGACCCTCTGTGCATCCTAGCCTAAGTGGAGGCGTCTTTGGTGGAGGGGGGGGCAGGTCACCAGAGAGGTGTTACCTGGAGGCCACACCCTTCTCAGGAGCCCAAAGCTGGTCAAGGGGATGGAGACACAAAGGGAGGAGTAGCGATGGGCCGGAACAGTGACCAGAAGCAGTGTGTGTGTGTGTGCAGCCACCCACATGCTCCCATGAGCACACACCATTCACACCCATGTTTGTGTATGTCTATGTATTTATATTTTGGGTGTTTTTTTTTTCTTTTTGTTTTCCTCCTTCCTCAGTTTGCAATTAATCTCATTTTTCCCCCTTTTCTGGTGGGCATGGTTATTCTCTTCTGTCCCCTTCCTTTCTCTTTCTCTCTTCTCTCTCTCATCTCTGTCTCTCTCTCTCTGTCTCTGTCTCCATCTTTGTCTTTCCCTTCCTCTGCTTCTCCATCTTCCACCTTTCCCTGCATCCTCCCGACATCTATTTTCTCTGTCTGTCTAGCTCATCCCCCTCCCAGCCCCTCCCTCTCTGCCTCTGTTTTCCTCCCTCTGTGTCTCTCGGGCTCTGGCTCAGACTTGACCATGTGCACTGTAAAGGTGAGAGACCTAGGGATACCTGAGGATCTGTGTCCGCCCTGACTCCCCTCCCGGGCCCAGCTGATTCGTCCTGCCCCAAGGGGCCACAATGCCCACAGAGGGCGGGTCCAGGGGAGTGCTGACGTGGAGTGTCAGGTAATGTCTCAAAACCTGACGCTACTGGGATGGAGGAACAGAGGGCATGGCCCATACAAGTCCCCGGTGTTTCTAAAACTGAAGCAGAGACCAGGAGAGAAAGGAAGGACTGGGGCGGGCCCCGGAACCGGCCTGAGCAGAGGGAGGGTGAATTCGGGCAAGATGAGGGAGACAGGGTTTATTTCTGGGCTTTTGACCTGAATGACAGGCATGAGGCTCACAGAATGAAGGGTGTGAGTCATCTGCTGAGTGGGGCTCGGGCCTGGCTGGTGATAGGGCATTCTGGACGCCACTCAGGAACCCCAGGAGGATGCCAGGCCCTGGAGAGAACCTGCCCTTCCCGAGAAAAAGCAGTGCCAGGCAAGGCTGGGCCATCCCACTTCCTGGGCCGGGACCCGCTCCCTTTCTCCAGGAAGCCAGGCTGGGACCTCAGCTGCCTCACTCCTACTGCGGGGCCATCCCCTCCTTCACCTCTCACTCTCGTCTTTTCTCCTTGGCGCTCAACTGACCCGGGCTTGGGTACCTTCCTGTTCCCCTCCTGGTGAAGAGAGGGCCTGGGCTCCGTGTGGCCTCACTTCTGGCTCCCGGGGCCCCTCAGGGAGAGCCCAGTGTGCTGGAGGGACGGAACCGCTCCCCAGGCTGGTCAGAGGGGCGGGCAGAGGTGGAAGACCACTCAGGCTGCCCTGCCCAGAGCAGGAATAGTCTAAGTGGTGGGGTGATGAGTTACCTTTTTCTCCAGAACCAGGGCCCTGGGATGCCTGGGAAGAGAAGAGGTCCATTTCTCTCCCACCGAGACACACACACACACACACACACACACACACGGATCCAAAGGGTGGCAACTCAGCCCTCCCTACTCTAGGGGGCGCTCTCTGGTCAGATACCTGACAGCAGCCTGGAGGCACTTCCAGGAGACCAAGGTGCCCCTGGAGCCAGAATCTCAGCAGGAATCCAATGCCAAGTTGAGAGGCTTCAGCCCTGCTTCTGAAGCCACCCACAAAGGCCTCAACAGTCCCCGGGCCGCGGGCTGATTTGGCATCCTCCAACACCCCTCGCCATTGCCAGGCAAATGCTCCAGCCAAGGCATCTGTGTAGAGCAAGCCTGCCACCTGGTGGTGAGGCCACCCAACTACAGGCCAGGGCTCTTGAGGGGGTTCAGTTGGCTTTGGGCCCCCAAGGCTGTGGCCCCTCCAGGACTGATCACTGAGGCAGCGCTGCCGTGCGGAGGCTGCGTGGAGCTCTGCCCTGGGCCCTTCTAGAAGAGTTCATGGGGGCAGAAAAGCAGAAAGCAGGGCTGGGGTTGGGATCAAGGGCTGAGGCAGGGCACCCAACGGCCAGGCCTAAATGGAGGAACTTGTGGAAGAAGACGTTTCATGTGTCTCTGTCCTGGACATCGGTGAGCAATCAAAGCCTGGGGCACTGGGGGGCCTGAAAGCCTGGGTTCCTCTCCTGGGTCCCCCAACAGTCACCTCTCAGGTAGATGGTGGGCCTTTCCGTGGACATGGAGCTCCTGCTGCAGGAGCAGGGCAGGTGGATGGGGCAAGACGCAGGCCCTTCTCTTGAGGGGCTCATGGGCTAGAAGCAATTCAGACCTGGAGCCAGGAGCTGACAAGGGTTTTGGAAGTCCGCTGCCGTTAGGACAGGGAGGGCGTTGGGTGTCAGCTAGTCCAACAGAGGCTGCAGCACAGGTTTCCTTGGGCCCCTGCCTTCACCCACAGAAATATCCATCCTAAAACGTCCATTTTATGACTGCTTTGGTATAAAGATGAAAATGTTTATACTACATCCATAACACTTCTTCAACCTAAAAGTTCATTTTTCTCTTCGGACGTTCAAAGAAATCAAACATTTCCATATGCCTAATGGAAACGTGAACCCTGAGTCCACCCTCCTCATCTTCCTGATGAGACAGAAGCCCAGAAGAGGACGAGGCCTGCCCAATGTCACACAGCGGGCGGAGGCAGGGCTGGGGCCACAAGCAAGTCCTCCAGCTCCCAGGCTAGGGTTCTCTCCATTCCCCAGTTAACTTCTTTCAGGAGGCAGAAAAATCCCTGTTACCTACACCACAGGCCAAGGCAGAGCCCCCTTGCCCAGCCCCGCCAGGCCCCTTGGATTGGCCGCCACGTGGAGACCCTGGCTGGGTTCCACCGGCTCCTACCCGCCCTCACAGCAGAGGCCTTCCCTCCCCCAGTCCTGCCCCTGAAGGCAAGTCGCCACCACCACCGCACTCTTTGGCCTGCTGTCTTATTAATTCCTAATTTCCAATTTGCAAGAAGAGAGAGCCTTAAACCTCCATCTCACCAGCCCAGCAATCACACAGATGATCCAAGTATCTGTGGACAGCCTTTAATTTATTTCCCAGCGCACGTGGGCACTGCTGAGAGACTTGATGGCACCAGCTTAAACATAATAAATTACTCAAGTACCGGAGATTAGTTCATAAAGCTCCAGGCTCCCTCCCAGCCCCTGCTGACTTGGTCAGCAACACCAAAGATTCTTCTGATAATGCCCAATGTTGGGGAGGGGGTCTGTGGTAGGTGTCCACAGGTCTGAGCCAGCTGTCCAGCCCTCCTCAGGACCCTTGATGCCAGACAGAAGTGGTGACACGGGAGAGCGAGGGGCCCCAAGAAACTCCAGGGTGGACTCCAGGGTGGCATTTTCTACTCCAGGTCTCAGTGTATCAATGGGGTCATTAACTAATGGTGGCAAATCGGACCCTTGCTTGGGCACAGCTTGGAAGACCAGGGGTCAGTAGTGTGCTCAAGAATGAAGGAAGATGTCGGTTACCTTTGGAGCCAGGCGAAGGGAATGGAGATGCTTTTCTTGAAGACATAAAGGGTCAGGGATAGTCTTTAAGCATCTGAAAGTCCATCTCTGCCCCTCACTCCAGTTACCTGCCAGGTGTGTCTTCACTGGGCCTCACATACATACTATATACCATCTTCTCATCGCCAATACCTTATCCACACAGTGGTCCTCCAACAGTTCTGCCGCACCCACATGTTCAGAGTCCCTCCTGCCCCCCATCAGAACCCAGCTCTTTATAAAACCCAGCTCTAACCCCATCACTCCTCTGATTACAAATTTGTGATACTCTTCCATTGCCTGCCTAATAAAACTAGCTCCATACCTTGGAATGCATTGTCTTCCCCTGGTGGTCATGAAAACTCTGAAACTGGAAAAGATGCTCGAGGGAGAGGGTGCGGTTCGCCTTCTGGGGAGCCTCAGAACGGGAGATTCTCATCGTCAGATGGCTCTGCAAAATCCTGCAAGAGACAAAGAAATGGGCAAGAAAAACTCAGAATTGTGTCCTAGCCCAAGACGCTGGGAAAAGGGTTTCTGGGGAGAGCGGAGGATAGGAAAAGGATATCTATAAAGTGCTAAGCATTGCCTAAACCCTGAGCTATCCTGGGAACCCCCTCCTCCTTAAGAGTCTCTCCCACTGGCCTCAGCTCAGGCGCCCCAAGCCTTAAATGATCTCAAGAAAGATAAATAACTATATCCTCTTCATTTCTCCTGATACCAAAGCCAGAGCTCCTGGCTCCCAGGCCTCCGACCACTGCAGGCCCCCACTTGGGTCCCCCTTGGTCCCAAGTCAGACCAAAGAGCAGGGAGCTGTACTTCTTCCCCAGCCCCCTGGCACCGAGGTGTTCCTGCGGCTAAAGAAATTGTGATCCACAGTCGCCTTTGTTCCCAGGCACTAGTATTACTCATTGTTATCAGCAATAAAAACCTCGTCAGTATTTCTAATTCTTTCCTTCCATAAGGCTCAAAATACTGCCTACACATGCTCTTGTTTATGCAGAGAGGGCCTCCCTCACACAATAGATGGTGACTGAATATGGGGTAAATTGAATCACATTATAAATGCACTAGGGGGAATCCTAATAGGAATCCTTTTATAAAGAGAATAATTACCCCCTAATTATCATGAGTGTAAACCCAGGTGTTCATAGGACAAGTATGTTGGATGTGAGCAGAAAGTGCTGTTCTACACACATACACGCACACACACACACACACCCCCTGGGGAGTAGAACCCACCATGCCCAGTATAGCTCCAGGCACAAAGTAGTCTTAAAAGACTGACAGATACACTGAGAGTATATTTCTGACAGTGATACTGATGAACAGGAGAACCAAAGATGATATAAGATTATTGTTTCCTCTTAAGAAAAAGGGAAACTGAGGCCCAGAAAGGAGCAGTGGCTTTGCTGCTGTCACCCATCTCCATAGAGAAGATCATTTCCAGATCTTTATAAGAACTTCTGGGTCCCAAGGAGATGGTGGGGAAGTGGGGGGAAATGGAGGGGTGGTTGCTGGGGTCCAGGAATTGATCTTGGGAAGTGTTGGTTTCACATCAGTTCCTACAGGCTTGGGAGTGAGTCACATGATAAAAGAGCAGATGAGATGCCATGATTTCAAGCTGACCCTAATTTCTGCCTGAAAGTGAAGGCTCAAGGTGGGGACTTCCCTGATCCCCTGATGACAGGGTCCTGGGGTCCAGGAGCAGGTATGCTGCTGCCTCTGGGTATGGCAGGTATGGCCCAGCCTTCGGCTCACATCTAGTGGCGGCCAGGAGTACCATGGCCCAAGGTACATGCTTTAGGCTTTTTACTGTCTAACCCCACTCCTCGGTATCCTGGAAAGGGCCTCAGTCTCCCCAGACTTGTCCCCTATAACACCTGATCCTGGGAAAACCTGGATTCTGGGCCCAGCCCTGCCACTACTAACAGCCCATTCTGCTTGCATGGGCTTTGAAATTGGTAAGGCACTGTCCTGCACCATCTCATTCAATCCTCACCACAACGCTGAGAGGCAGAAATGTTTTAACTCCATTTTGCCAGTGAGGAAACTGATGCTCAGAGAGGTCAAGTCACTTCCCCGAATCGCACCAGGTCTTCTAAGTGGAAGCCCACACCTCTTCTCCTCCACCCAAGTGGCAAGGTTTTCTGGGGAGGAATTGGACCAGATAATCTCTAAGGTCCCTCTCAGCATTATTATCCCACCATTCTATGAAGCCACGGCTCAGAAATTTGCAACTAATCCAGAGAGACTGCCTAGAATAGGTGAATTTAGAACGAGGTGTGAAAAAGAGCGACAGGCTTCCTTGGTGGAAGAGTCCTCTGTTCTCTGTGTCTCCATCAAAGGAGTGCCCAATACATATCACCCCCTTTCCCTCCATGTTCTAAGAAAACTAAGGGAAAAAAGACAAATGGTGGCAGATGGGAGCTAGAAATGCCACCTTTGTTGCTAATAAAGGCAAACTTTGTAGATCTAGCTGGCTGAGGGGGCAAACAGGTCTCCTGGACCCCCGAGTCAGGTGGCCATGACCATGCCATCACAGGCAGGGTAGACCAGCAGGCTTTGCACATGGAGGTAATGGTGGAGGGCCTGCCCAAGTACGATGGATGTCACCGGCAGGGGGCAAAAGGCAAATGGGCTCCTGGCCATCAGCTGACCTTTAACAGAGGAAAGAAACCAGTAAGAGCTAAGCCGGCATGCCCATGTGTTCTCCCCAAAACACCAGGCAGGTAAATCTGCTCCCCTTCGCCGGGGCAGAGAGAGTAAGGGGAGAGAGAGAAGCAAGAGATACACCAACTGAGCTCCCTCCACGAGAGAGGAGTGACCAAGAAGGAAGCGAGGCTCTGACCACCCCATCTGCCTCCTCCAGTGCCCACCCTCTCCTCCAGAGCTATAGAATCTCAGAGAATGGGGCCACCCTTGCCCGCAGATAAGAACCAGCCCTCCTCTGCCTCATCACACCATCTCCTCATTCACTGACTTGGATTTGGAAGCCGCGTGCGCTGCAGAGATGGTCTCATTCACTGTCTGGGGGGGTCGGGGGGTAGGGTGGGGGTGGGATGCACGATGGGAGTTCTAGAAATCTTCTTTTCTGACTGGTGAATTAGAGCTCATGACCTGCAAGGAGGTTAAGAAAGACCTAGAGAACCTGGTGGATGGGGTAAAAGGACATTTTCTAAAGTGACCAAGGACCTCTTCGTTCCAATGACAATGATTATGCACCTGTGTAAACTAGGCATAGTAATTACATCAGACAGTTATGAAAATCATACAAGAGAATTCAGAGTTCTTAACTATGATATTACAATACCATGCACCACTCACAGATTTGTGGCAAGCAGCCTTGATGCTCTTAGTGGTAAATTAGACACATAAACTAGAGTGAACATCACTTGTATAACTCGTATGTACTTCAGTGTACCCTCTGGGGTAAGACAAGGCCGGTAGTATGATTGGTACCACCGGCACTGCTCATCACCCACAGCCAATCTTATCTATGCCTGTAATCTGTGTAAATTTAAAAGTCATCTGTCTTGGAAAGAAAAGGAAAAGAATCATGGAAATGATATATGTAAAATAGCTTTGTAAACTAGAATGTGAGTTTATATGCTAGAAGTAATTTACTGCCATTATCATTATTATGCAACTGGAAAGGAAACGGCTTTTACTTTCAGTCTGGAGCCTGGATGAAGAGGAAGTCCTCCCAGATCACTCCCACTTACATCTGATTCAGATGATCCCAAAAATCTGTCCTGCACCATCTAGGGTTTGATGATCTGGATCCTATAGCTATTGGCCACTGTTTTAGGTGTAGCCCGGGTGTCAGCTGAGACCTCCCCACCCCCCAAATATAGGAAAACTTGACCAAAATCACCAACTCTCCACCTGTGGGACTCCAGAGCCTCTAATTTCCCTGAGTTCCCCACATCTGGTTAATTCCCAGTCGCCATTGTCTTTGGCCTGCGTCCATACTGGCTATCTCCATCCTGCTCCGTGTCACCCAGGACATAAAGCTTAGGCCCTCCATGGAAGGTCCACCATGAGGTCAGGGACTGGGTCTTGAGACTGACTGTAAGTAGCCCAGAGTTCAGTTTAAGAAATGCCATCATTACAGTCGATTCTCGTGATCCACCATAACCATGTTCCATAAAGTCAGTTAGAACACTGAATTAGCAAACACTGAACCTTTGTCCCAAAGGGAAATGACAGGGTTAGGTTTTGTGAGCCTCTGGTCACCATATTTTCATCAACTGATCAATACGTCACCTTGTTTTATGCTCATTTCTGTTTAAAGACACCTTATTTAATATCATCGTTGGTTCATTAACATTGAACTCACAGCCAACAGCATTATAACTCATGCCTGATGGGAGCTTATCTAACACGTGTTTCTCCATAAGGCACATCACAGCCTTCTGTGCTCAGGACACCCGACAGCACTGTAGCACCACACGTGCGGGACATTTTAAACAGCAAAATCACCAACGAAAAGCACAAAAAATGCAGGAAAAGGTGGCACAAAAGGGCCCACGAGAAAGAACACTTGTTTACAGGCTGAGAGCTGAAACAAGAAGGCAAAGTGTTGCCTTGTGCAACCTCCACTGAGAATGTGCGCATCAAGCAACTCAAATTTCTCACCACTCAGCACGTGTCTGTGAATAACCAAGAAAGTGCCTTGAGTATCCATTGTGGGGTCACACATTTTAGCAAGCAGGCGAATTTGCAGACATAGAACGCACCCATAATGAGGACTGACTGTCCGTGTGTGCTGGGGAGTACTACACAGCCATAAAAAGGAACAAACGATGGTGCTTGCAACGGTCCCGAAGACTCTCAGAGGTGTTGTTCCGAGTTGGTCTCAAAGATTCCACATTGTACGGTTCCACTTATATGATATTCTTGAAAAGCCAAAACCGTAGTGATGGAGAACATATCAGTTGATGCCAGAGGACAGAGGTGGGGGGCAAGTATGGCTTTAATGAGAGGATAACTCGAGGGAATTGGGGGTGGCGGCGATGAAACTGTTCTATATCCTGATGGTAGTGGTCGTAACTTAAATCTCTACAAGTATTAAAATTCATAAACTGTACATCAAGAGAAAAAAGTTCATGTTATTGTATGATGATTTAACAAATAAAATAAATATGTAAGCAAATATGTAAGCAAAATGAGTAACCAGAGAGGCGACACCCTGTCTCCAATCTGAACTGCCTTGCTGCATGGAATAGGGCCCCACGAGAAGGTGAATGTGGCCATCTGAGGCCCTTCTGTAGTCCTAGCGGCCTTGTTGGAGGAAAGAAAGTGGCCACCTACATGCTTGGGTTATAGCCTCATGCCCCGCGCAGGTGACTCCTACAGCCGGCTAGTCACCAGAAGAGGGTCACCAGCACAGTCCAGGGGCTTCTCAGCCACTTTCCGATCATGGGCTCCTCTGTGAGAAGACCGCCACTCCTCCAGGGTCCCCAGGGCATTGGCTTTATATCCACATGCAGAGATTCCCCCTTAGAAGTTAGTGTTGCCCCTAGCAACCAGCTCTCTCTCCAAACTGCTTTGAATACTGACTGCCTTAGGAAGACTGCTCCTCGGAACCAATTTCTAAAAGGCCTCCTATCACTATGTGAACAAAACATTTTTAAACAGAAAATTTAACAAGGTTTTAAAACAAAGATTCAACTTTTTCATCATCTTCTGACTATAGGTTTGCTGAGTGGCTTGAGGGCAACTTGCTGTTCTTTCCAAAGGAAGAAAGAGGGAATGATGGTGGCAGATCGTGACACGCTACCTGTTCTGAGAGACCTATGAGAGATAAAATAGAGATAATACTATGTCTCTACACCTAGGAATGTCCGCTAGTATAGGTGTTGACATATAGTAGGTGCTTAATAAGTCCCAGGAAATCAAGACAAATTCCCAAGTATCAAAGAGTTGTACATTATAATTATTAAAACACAGACATACCTATTGAACATCCTCAGTAAACATTGCTGGTACCCAGTAAGACCCATACACAAAGATGAGTTTCAATGAATAAATAAGATATGGACCACACCTTCCGAAGTCTCCAGGTCTAGTGAAGAGAAAGATATGCATAAATAATTGTACTATGAGGCAGAGACACTTGATACTAGAATAACATATAAGAACATGCTATGGGGAAATGGGTAGGGAGGAGTGCATTAATCAAGGTTCTTTGGTTAAAGTGACAGAATCTCAACTCAAATGAACAGACACAAAACAGCCGATGCATTGGTTCACATAATTTGAAAGGACCTGGGTGTATCCAGAGACTCAAATGGATGTTGGTAGAAAATTCTGTTCTGCAATCCTTTGTCCTCTGCCTTCATGAAAGAAGTCTTAGTTTGAACACGAATCTGGCTTGAATCCCAGCTCTACTGTTTACTAGCCTGAGCTTTTTTGAGCTGCAACTTCCTGATTGGTAAAATGGGAATAATAATACCTACCTCACAGATGGTAGTTGAGGGCTAAAGGTAAATTATAACTGTAATTGTCATTGTCAGACAAATCCTGTATCCCCTTTTCAGCTCAACGCTCTTATCTTCTAATCCCCAAGTACTCATTCATCCATGCATCCATCCATGCATCCATCCATCCATCTACTCAATATGTATTAAACACCTGCTCTGTTCCAGGCAATATGCTATACACTGAGAATATTGATATTAATAAGGTAGGCTCCCCTACTCTCCAGTTACTTACAGGTAAGTGAGTGATAAGACAAATATGAAACACAAAATGTGAGGAAGTGCATAGGAGAAGTACAAATAATCTCTAACATCTGCATAGTGTTTTCATTCTTAAAGAACACTTTTACACCCAGTCACTGCACTAAAGTCTTATAAAAATCTCACGAAATATATTGTCACTCTATCCTGCTAATGAGAAAGCTGGGGCAAGTTTTCAGCAATATGACTAAAATGCTCACAGTTGGTGGGAGGTAGGAACAAGTTCTCCTTTCTGTGATGTTACGCTCATGTGGAACATAAAAGATTTACTGGGAGGAGGGGAAAAAAAGATTTGTTTTGACATTATTTTGAAATATAGTGACCAATAAAGAAGCTATAACCAAACTGAGGAAAGTAGGAAAGAGTGAACCAAATGACACAAAGTACTGTCGGCGTGAACAAGAGTAAAAGAGGTGGTGCGTAAGCACAAGCAGTTTGCCACCTGGGTAGAAAAGTCTAGATCAGAGCATAAGTAGTGGAATCACACCAAAGTGCTCACATTTTTATTTTCAATCTTGAGAGAAATTCTGCAGATTTTTGCAGGACCATAGAACTCTGAGAACTATGACGCAATACGGAACCTCACTGCATTTCTCACATTTACATATTATCTTTTGGGGACATTAAGATGGTCTTCGGCTTCTGCCCGCTCTGTCACCAGTGGAGGGGGACCTTTACCGGAGGCAAATACCGTAAGTGATTTTTCCCTAGGTAACAAAGTCAGTAGGCAGAAATCCTGGAAGTTGAACCCAGGTCTTGAGGTGTCAGTTCTGGTGGCTTGTCAGTCACATGAGGCTGCTCTCCATACCAGATGCCAGAGGCAAGAAAGGACTCCTGAGTTCCTCTGTGCCCCACCTGGATCTGATCTGCCTTGAGGAATTTCCCATGATGATCTGAATCATTTCCCTTTCTCCCACCAGGGTGAAACTGACCCATTTCTCCAGGTCCCTTAACTCAGAGGAGTGAGGTGATGGGTGCCTCCCCACCATGTTGGATCAACAGGGCAGAGATTGGGTGGGGACTTGGATTCAGGGCTCCCAAAAGGCTGCCTGCTCCAGCCGTAGGCAGAGTGACGTCTGCTGTCAGTGCCAGGGTACCCTGGCATTGCCAGAATCAGAACACCTTCTGCCACCGGGCAGGGCTGCCACCACCTGGACCAAGGATGGGGCTTGGAGGATTGGAATAGTATAGCACTTCGCAGCCAGTTGCCTGGGTTTGAACCCCAGCTCTGCTACCTCCTAGATGTATGATCTCAGCAAGTCCCTTAACTTTCCTAGACCTCGGTTTTCTTATCCACAGTACAGGGATGATAATAGTGATAATAACATTTGTGCTACAGGATTGTTGTAAGGCACAAATGAGTTTATCATGCAAATACATTTTGTCAACCTTATGGGTATGTAAATGCTTACTTTTGTTAGCTTTGTTTTTATTGCCGACAGGTGAGGGTCAGGGAGGAGAGTCTGAATGTCCTCAGAGAGCCCACTGGGAACTTCCAGAAATTTCCTGGGATAGAGCAGAAAAGCTTTGTGCAAAGTAAAATCATAGAGTCCCATAACCGGGGGCAACAGAAAATGTTGGTCTTTGGGCTCGCTTTTCTTTAATCCCGGAAAAAACTGTAAAATAGTTGTAGAAGAAAGAGTAGATAAAATGGAGGAATAAATGGGACATTTTCCCAGCTGGGCAGGAGAATGCTGATTGAGTACAATCAATGCCACCAGCCCGCTAACGAGACCCAATCAGGCGGGGCGATTAGAGATATTCTTCAGAGAAAGAAGCCTGACAGCTGCAGGAAAGTTTCTGCTTTCCCAGAAAAGGGGGAGTGGGAGAGATAGGCAGAGTGGTGTGGCAGAAGGGAGAGGGAGGGAAGTGAGGAGAGGGAATCAACAAAGCATCAGCACCACCCAGCTCTATCTTGAAGTCAAAGAAGAGTGAAGAAGGCAAAGAGGAGAGAGGAGGGTGAAGCCTCTAGGGAGGATCTGCTGCTGCCTTCATTCTCTCAGACGCTGATTTTCATAGTCCTTCCCACTAACTTCCCTCCTCCTGCTGGACTAAGGAATCCTGGGCTAAATGACAGTGTGCATTGAGATAGGTGTGTCTTGTGCCCCTAACAAGGATCACAGCTCACATCTGCAAAACCGATTACAGGTCACCAATCTCCTTCATGTACAAAAACTCATTTTGACCTCACATAAACCTTTGAAGATGGTATTTTTAATAAATTCCCCACTTGAAAGGTGACTTCAGTACAGCTCATTTCACTATGTATTTATTGAGCATCTACTTTACATGCAGCATTTGTGCTAGCATTGAACAAAACAGTGCCTTCTCTCAGGGAGTTCCTGGTCTAGTAAGAGAGACATATATCAGTTCAATGTTGTCCGGTAACTCTTCCTTTCAGCAGAATGACAACTAATAGATGTGGGAGGAATTAGCTAAAAAATCATCATTTTGCAAATTTCAAAATAATAATTGAAACTTTAGGCAAGAACCATTGGGATGATAAAACCATGGGGTAAAAATTTGATAAGGACTAGGATATTTACAAAGTATCTCCCCATAGATTACTTATTAATTACAAAGGAAGAAATGAGAAACTTCCAGTAGCAAAACCTAGAAGGCAATACTTAACAGAGTCATTAAAGTAAACAAGACCAAGAACAGCACAAAGAGGTACCGTGTGCCTTTTGATATGATGCACTGAAAAGGACACAACATAATTTATGGAGCACATCTGCTAAAAATGTTGAATCTGAAATTAACCAGGAAGAAACCATCACACATATCCAAACAGGGCGACAGTCGACATACTCGCTATCCTGCACTCTTCAAAACGGTCAACATGATGAAAGGTCAAGAAAGTCTAAAGAACTATTCCAGATTAAAGAGACTGAGGAGATCTCACAACTGAATGCAATGTATGATACTGGATTAGGTCCCATATCAGAAAAAGAATTGCTCTAAAGGACATTTTGAGGATAATTTGGTGATGTTTCAATATGCCTGTATAAGAGCAGAAGCCTGTTGGGTGTGGGTAGATAAGTGAGTGGCAGGATTCAGCTGCCTACTTGACATCCATACACTGATGTCTAAAAGATTTCTCATCATTAGTTCTTGATTCTTCCCACCTCCAAACCTGTAACTATCATATTTTCCATGTGAGTCGTCACCAGCATCTACCCAGTTGCTCAAGCCAAACAGCTAGAAGACATCTTTGTTTCTTTCTGCTACCTCCACAGCCAATCAATCTACCAGCAATTCCTGTTGACTCTACCTTCAAAGGGTATCCCACACTGACCCACTGCTTCTCACCTCAACTGCTACAACTCTGGTCCAAGCCACTACCATCTTATGGGAGTACTACAACAATAATCTCTTCATTTTCACCAAGTCATCTCTAACACAGGGGCTAAAGAAATTTTCTTTACTTGTGAATCAATACAGGCACTACCCTGCCTAAACCTCTCCACAGTTCCTACTGAGCTTAGAATAAAATCCTGAAACCTTCTATCTCCTCCCTGAAAGGAACCCTTATCTCCTGTAGTCTCAGTGCTGAGCTTTCTGAAAATCAAACCCAGACTTGTATCCTGTGAGTGGCTGAGTTATTGCACAAATTGCGTTCCCAACCTTGCAAGGTGTCTTCTGGTAAAATTAGGACATGGACTGAGAAGAAATGGGATCCTGAAAATTGGACTGGAGACATAGGAGAGGATCCCAATGAAGCTAAGGACCCCTACATTCTGCGAAGTCCTTTTTGTAGAAGCAGCTCTTACATGTCCTGCCTAAGGAGGTTTGCCCTTCTTTGCCTGAAGAACTTGTAATGGCCTTTCCTAAGGTGGTTGCCTTGCAAGGCACTGTTGACTCTCCTCAGGACCCCCGCCAACGCTCTTTGCTTCCAAACCCATAACTAGACTCAAGTCTCAATAGGTGCCAAAAGGTACAAAAGGTGAACTGTGAGGAGTTTCACTAAACCTCAGAAGAACTGCACTAGTTTTCCAATTTACACAGATAGAAATCGGGGGAATGTGTGTGGAGATGAATATTAACTGTGGGATCAAGGTAAAAGGAACGTAAAATTGGGTCAGGCCAAATTTATTGATTTGGGCCCACTAAGCTGAGATTCTGGATTCAAGTTTAGCTTGAAGGGTTTGGAAAGGCTCTGTCAGTTTGTTTTGGTTAGTTGACTGAAACATGGACCCAAGCCTTGGTATACAGTAGAGGCAGGTATCTAAAGACTTAGGGAGATGGGATCATCATGTAAGACCTAGTCACCCAGCCCAGGAGGGTCTAGAGGATACGCCTTTACCCACAACTATGAGAAATAGATTTATGAGAAAAGTCCCAGCATCATTAAAGAGTTCATTCGTCACCCTTCTCTGTAGGTTGGAAATTACAGTGGGAACTGCTACCATTGAACTGGGGTCTCTAAACGTATTGGGTATAATGGAATACTGGGTGGCAGAGCCCAAGCAGTGGCATTAGTTGCCAAAGACCAGGTGGGCATGGTTACTGTAGTGAGCAGCAGAGTCAAAGCAGTAATCAGAATATTTCTGACTCTCGGAGACCCATGGCATTGGCTAGCTGATCATGGTGTCCCTAGAAAAGAAATAGATGTGCAGTCTACTAAATTCTTACTTGATCGATATAAACAGAAGAGTTCTAGCTCCAATGAACAGAAGTCTAATATGAAAGACAAACATGGTTACAGCCCCTCAGTCAAGCCTAGACTTGAGCCAGTTTATAGACTTAGAATACTTTGAATGAAAGGGAGCCTGGATCCACTTTGCTACATTTGCCAAAAGCTTATGCTGTTAGTCTACTTCCCAGCCTTCTCCAAAGGGATCTACAGACATTTAGCAGGGTAATTGCTTTTTGGAGGAAGAGAAATAATCACATCTTTCAGGGATTATTAGACATTGGCTCTAAATTGAGACTAATTCCTGGAGACCCAAAATGTGTGGTCCACCAGTCAGAGCAAGAGCTTATCCATGGAGGTTTAGTTCAGGTCCCTCTCAGAGTGGGGCCAGTGGGTCCTTGAATGCTCAGTGAATCCTTGAACCCATCCTGTGGTTATTGCCCCATCTCTGGAATGCATGATTGGAATACATGCTCAGCAACTGGTAAAGTCCCCACATTGGTTCTTTATCCAGTAGAGAGAGGGCTATTAGAGTAGGAAAAGCCAAGGGAAAGCCACTAGTACTGCCACTACCTATAGAACTAGTACAACAAAAGTAATACAGCATCCTTGGAGGAAATGCAGAGATGAATGCTACCATTAAGGACTTGAAAGATGCAGGTGTAGCGATTCCCATCACATCCCCATTTAACTTACCTAAGCAAAAAACAGATGGATCTTGGAGAATGACAGTGGATTATCATAAACTTACTCAGGTGATGACTTCAATTGCAATCAGATGTGGTTTTGTTGCTTGAGCAAATTAATATATCCCCTGGTACCTAGTACATAGCTATTGAGCCGGCAAAGGCTTTTTTCTCTATACCTGTTAGTAAGGACCACCAGAAGCAGTTTTCCTTCAGCTAGCAAGGCCAGCAATATACCTTTACTGTCCTACCACAGGGGTACAGCAACTCTCCAGGCATATGTCATAATTTAGTCCACAGGGAATTTGATCATCTTTCCCTTCCATAGGACATTACACTGGCCAATTGTATTGACAATATTATGCTAATTAGACCTGGTGAGGAAGAAGTGGCAACTACCCTAGACATATTGGTAAGACATTTACATGTCAGAAGATGAGAAATAAATCCCACAAAAATTGAGAAGTTTCCTACCAGTAAAATTTCTACGGGTCCAGTGGGTGTATGTCTACATATCCCTTCTTAAGCAAAGGATAAATTGTTGCATCTGACCCTTGCTACCATTAAAAAAAAAAAATGGCATAACACCTGGGAGGCCTCTTTGGATTTTAGAGCCAATGCATCCTTCATTTGTGTGTGCTACTCTAACCCATTTCCCAAGTGACCCAAAATCTACTAGTTTTGAGTAGGACCCAGAACAAGGGAAGACTCTGCAACAGATCCAAGCTATTATCCAAGCTCTCCTGCAGGTTGAGCCATATGATCCAGAAGATCCAATGGTGCTTGAAGAGTCAGGAGAAGATAGAGATGCTGTTTGGAACCTTTGGTCGGTGCCTATAGGAGCCTTAGGGCTATGGAGCAAAGTCCTGCCATCTTTTAGGAATAACTACCATCCTTTTGCAAAACTTCTTTTGGCTTGCTACTAGGCTTCAGTAGAGGTTGAACACCTAACCATGGGCCACCAAGTTACCTTGCATTCCACTTGAGGTGCTTTCATGGACTGGGTGTTATCTGACTCACCAAGAAATAAAGTTGGGTGTATAAACCATCACTCTATTACAAAATAGAAATGGTATATATGAGATCAGGATCAAGCAGGTCCTAAAGCCACAAGTAAGTGGCATGAGGAAATAGTCCAAGTGCCCAAGACCCCTACTCCTTCTACGTTCATTTCTTTCTCTAGGCCCGCACCTTGGCCTCATGGGGAATTCTTTATGGCCAGCTAACTGAGGAAGAGAAAACTCAAGCTAGTTTACAGATGGTGCCTGTGTACATGATACACAGGCACCACCTCAAAATGGACAGGTATAGTATTAAAAGCCCCCTTTCTGGAACATCTCAGAAGGACAGTTGTGAGAAATCCTCCCAGTGGGCAGAACTTCAAGCTGTGTACCTGACTCTTCATGTTGCCTGGAAATAGAAATGGTCAGAAGTACAAGTCTATACCAATTCTTGGGCTGTAGCCAATGATTCGTCTGGGTGGTCAGGGACCTAGAAGTAACACAATTAGGAAATTAATGACAAGGATATCTTGACAATTGCAGTGTCAATGGTAGTGGAGGTGAAAGTCTGAACGGAGCGAGTGTAAGACCGAGGGGAGAACTGACACCACGAGTCACAGATAATACCTTCAAGTTTCTGCTGCAAACAGGATCAGAGAGACGTGGGGTGGTGGGTGGCAGTGGGAGTGGGTAAAGCAGAGGGCAAGTAGGAAATGTTACTAATTATTTTAAGATGCAATAAAGACTGACTTATCCCCCCCAAAAAAGGAAGAAAATTAATGACAAGGAGGTTTGGGAAATAGGTATATGAATAGACCTCTCTGAATGGGCAATAATGTGAAGGTAGCTGTGTCCCATGTGAGTACTCACCAAAAGGTAACCTCAGCAGAGGATACTTTAATAATTTAGTAGATAGGATGACCACTCTGCAGATACAGGCATCTCCTTTCCTCATGGCTAAATGGGCTCATGAACAAAGTGGCCATCATGCAGGGATGGAGGTGATGCACGCCCTCAGCAACAGGGACTTCCACTCACTAAGGCTGACAAGACTACAGCCACTGCTGAGTGTCCAGTCTGCCATCAGCAAAGATCAACACTAGTCCTTGATATGGCACCATTCACCAGGATAATCAGCCAGCTACCAGTGGCAGATTAATTACATTGGGCCACTTTCATTATGGAAGGTGCATCTTTTGTTCTTACTGGAACAGACCCTTACTCCTGACAAGGATTTACCTTCTCTGCCTCCAATGCTTCTGACAAAACTACCATTCATGGATTTATAAAATTCTTATCTACCATCATGGTATTCTACACAGCATTGCTTCTTATCAATGAACTCACTTCACAGTAAATTAAGTGCAATAATGGGCCCACACTCATGGAATTCACTGATCTTACCATGTTTTCCATCATCCTAAAGCATCTGACTTGAGAGAATAGTGGAACAGCCTTTTGAATACTCAGTTATGGTGCCAGCTAAGTGAAAATACCATGTGGGGCTGGAGCAAACTTCTCCAGAAGGTTGTATGTGCTCTGAATCAGCATCCCCTAATATGGTGCTGTTTTTCCCATAGTCAGGCTTCATGGATCTAGGAAGCGAAGAATGGAAATGGGAGTGGCTCTGTTAGCCATTACCCTAGTGATCCACTAGATGCTTAGTGGATTCATAGATCTGCTAGTTTGCTTCCTTTCCCTGTGACTTTAGGCTCTGCTTGTCTAGAGATCTTAGTTCCAAAGAGAAGAATGCTTCCACTAGGAGAAACAACAATGATTTCGTTCAATTGGACCACGCAGCCACTTGGGGCTCCTCACATCTCTGAATCAACAAGCAAAGAAGTGGGTTGCCATACTAGTGAGATGATTGATCCTAACTTTTAAGGGAAACTGGGTTGCCATCACACAATGGAGATAAGAAAAAAGTATGTCTGGGATACAGGAGATCCTTTAAGACTCTCTTAGTACTTCCGTGTGCTGTGATTAAAGTCAATGGAAAACTGCCACAACTCGGTTCAAGCAGGACTGCTAATGGCCCAGAAACTTTAGGAATCAAGGTCTGGGTCACTTGACGAGGCAAAGAAGTAAGACAAACTAAAGTGCTGTTGAGGACAAAAGGAATGTAAAATGAATAGGAAAAGATAATTATGCATACCATCTATGATCATGTGATCAGTCTTAGAAACAAAGATTATAATAGTTATGAGTATTTCTTCCTTATTCTGTTATGAAATATAGATATAATATTTGTATAAAATATTTTAATATAGATATTTAAATTTACTTTTAAATGTATATTTTAAATAAATATATTTATAATATAGCATATTATAATTTATAATAAATATGGAATTTATATTTATTATTAATATAAATATAGTATATAATATTTTCTTTCTCTTATTCACTTATCATCTAACATCAGATGTATTAATAATAGTTGGGCTTCCCTGGTGGCGCAGTGGTTGAGAGTCCGCCTGCCGATGCAGGGGAAGCTGGTTCGTGCCCCGATCCGGGAAGATCCCACATGCCGCGGAGCGGCTGGGCCCGTGAGCCATGGCCGCTGAGCCTGCGCATCCGGAGCCTGTGCTCCGTAACGGGAGAGGCCACAACAGTGAGAGGACCGCGTACCGGAAAAAAAAAAAAAAAGTTAACTTTATATCTCAGTATTTAAGATACAAGACAAAGGAAAGAGTGAACACCCATCCAAGGACTTTGAAATCTCTTCTGGGGAAAATGTTGGTGTATTTTTGGTTGTTCTCAGGATAGTTGTAGCGTGTTAGATAGGAGTAGGACATTGTTACAGTCTTTATTTGTATATTAAATATGTCTGAGATGTGTATGGGTGCCAAGTTGGCAGGGGGTGGTCTGTGATGGTCACTTTTTTTTTTTGCGGTACGCGGGCCTCTCACTGTTGTGACCTCTCCCGTTGCGGAGCACAGGCTCCGGACGCGCAGGCTCAGCGGCCATGGCTGACGGGCCCAGCCGCTCCGCGGCGTGTGGGATCTTCCCGGACCAGGGCACGAACCCACGTCCCCTGAATCGGCAGGCGGACTCTCAACCACTGCGCCACCAGGAAAGCCCTGTGATGGTCATTTTGACATGTCAGCTTGGCAAGGCTGCAGTCCCCAGTTGTCCAATAGAGCACTGATCTAGATGTTGGTGGAAAGATATTTTGTGGATATGATTAAAGTCTATAATCAGTGGACTCTAGGTAAGAAAGATTATCCTAGATAATCAGAGTAGGTATAATTTAATCAGTTGAAAGGCCTTAAAAGGAGGACTGCAGCTTCCCTGAGAGAAGAAGAAATTCTTGTAGACAGCAGCTTTAGCTCATGGCTGAGTCTTATAGCCTACTCTTCCTGGTAGCCTCCCTACAGATTCCAGACTTGCCTAGCCAGCCCCCACGATCATGTATGCCAATTCCTTATAATAAATCTCTTGACATGTATTTCCTACTTATTCAGCTTCTCTGATTGAACCTTCACTAATAGAATTGGGGGATCATGGGATTTTAAATGACATAGGGCAGGTATCAGCACTTAACCGTCAACAGCAAAATGGATGTAATTACCAAAAGAGTTTGCAAGGTCTGAGGCAATTGCGGGGTGGGGAGGGGGAGGTGGGGGAGGGGCGCTGACCTGCAGGGATCTGTGGTATTGGCTAACTGATCATGGAGAAAAAGAAAGCTCCCTATGGTATCATGCTGGTTTTATAATCTTTTTAAAAAATCAAGTGCTGGAAAGCAGAAGGCTGCCATCAGCTGCCACAGTGGAAATTTCTAGGCCTTCATCCAATTTTTAGATTGGGCATATCCAGAGCCCATGGATGAAGTGGAGTTTGGGTCACATTGTGGAAAGATCCTACAATGTCATCACAAGTATATACAGCCCGTACTACCCCAATCCTTCCCCAGAGTGACACAAGGCATTTGCCAGGATGATTGTGCCCCAGGGAAAAGGAAATATCTTAACTGTTCAAGGACCATTAGATACAGGATTTCAACTGACTCCAATGCCAGAGAACCCAAAATGCCATCACAATCCTCTGGTTAGAGTAGAGGTTTGGGGGTGGGGTGTGACCAAGATGGCAGAGTAGGAGGACCCTGAGCTCACCTCCTCCCATGGGCACACCAAAATTACAACCATTTACAGAGCAACTATTGATGAGAAAGGCCTGAGGAGTATCAGAAAACAATCTTCTACAACAAAAGATATAAAGAAGGAAGAAAACAAGATGGGTAGAGGGACAGAGATGCAGTATAGTCAAGACCCATACCCCCAGGTGAGAAACCCACAAATGGGAGGATAATTACAGTTGCAGAGGTTCTCCCCAGGGAATAACGGGTCCAAAGTCTGTATCAGGCTCCCCAGCCCAGGGGTCCTGCAACAGGAAGATGAGCCCCCAGGACCTTTGGCTTTGAAGTCCAACAGGGCTCACTTTGGGTAGAGCCAGAAGATTGTAGGAAATAAAGACTCCACTCTTAAAGGGTGCACACAAAATCTCGTATGTTATGAGACCCAGGACAGAAGCAGTAATTTGAAAGAAGCTTGGGTCAAACCCACCTGTCGATCTTGGAGAGCCTCCCAGGGAGGCAGGAAGCAACTGGAGCTCACCTTTGGGACATAGACACTGGCAGAAGCCATTCTGGGGAGTTTCTACTACCACAAGAACACTGGTGCTGGCAAGCACAATTTTGGAATCCTCCCTCTTTTTAGCACCAGGACTTGGCCCAACCTCCCAGCCTGTCATCACCAGTACTGGGACATCTCATACCAACCAGCTAGCTGGGTGGGGACACAGTCCCACCCACCAGCAGGCAGGTTGCCTTAGGAATACCTGAATTCCCAAAGAACCCAGAACCCAGTCCCAGTCCCATCCACCAGTGGGCCAACACCAAATCCAGTACCCCCAGGGCCCTGCAACCACAGACCCCAGAACCCAGCTTCACCCACCAGTGAGCTGGCACTAGGCCCAGAACCCACTTGACCCCTACCCTGCCCACCAGTGGGTCAACACCAGCCCTGGGACCCTCTAGAGCCCCACAACCACCCATCCCAGGACCTAGCTCCATCTACTAGTGGGCCAGCACTAGCCCCAGGACGCCTGGGGCTCTGCAGCCAGTTGACTCATGACCCAGCCCTGTCCACCAGTGGCCAGCAGCCTCAACACAAGGCAGGGCCTGGCAACCAACAAGACCAGGGGCCATCCATGCCTACCAGACTGCCCACAGTAGTCAGCCCACTACAAGAGAAGGGCCCATGCAGCCCACATGGGAGGCAATCCTGGAGCATATAGCTCTAGTGGTCAGAGGGGAGTACACTGCTGGGATGCATAGGACATCTCATATAAAAGGCCACTTCTCCAAGATCAGGAAACATAACCAACTTTCCAAATACATAGAAATAAAAATAGCAAATTAGGCAAAATAAGGTGACAGAGAAATATGTTCCAAATGACAGAACAAGATAAAACCACAGAAGAACTAAATGAAGTGGAGATAAGCAACCTACCCAATAAAGAGTTCAAGGAAATGATCATAAAGATGCTTAAAGAATTCAGGAGAAAAATGAATGGAGTGAGAAATTAGAAGTTTTTAACAGAGATAGAAAATATAAAGAAGAACAACATAGAGCTGAAGAATACAATAACTGAAATGAAAACTATACTAGGAGGAATAAACAATAGATTGGATGATTCAGAGGAATAGATCAGCAAACTGGAAGACAGAGTAGTGTAAATCACTGAAGCTAAACAGAAAAAAGAACTTTAAAAATTAGGACAGTATAAGAGATTTCTGGGACACCATCAAGTGTACTAACATTTATATTACATAAGTCTCAGAAGGAGAAAAGAGAGAAAAAAGGGGGAGAAAACATATTTGAAGTGATAATAGCTGAAAACTTCCCTAACCTGGGAAAGGAAACAGACATCCAGGCCCAGGAAACACAGAGAGTCCCAAACAGGATCAACCCAAAGAGGATCACACCAAGACACATTGTAATTAAAATGACAAAAATTAAAGATAAATAGAGAATATTAAAAGCAGCAAGGGAAAAGCAACAAGTTATGTACCAAGGAACTCCCATAATGCCATCAGCTGACTTTTCAACAGAAACTCTGCAGGCCATAAGGGAGTGGCATGATATATTTAAAGTGATGAAAGGGGAAAACCTACAACCGAGTATATTCTATCCAGTAAGACTTTCATTCAGATTTGAAGGAGAGATCAAAAGTTTTACAGAGAAGTGAAAGCTGAAAGAATTCAGCACCACCAAACCAGCCTTACAAGAAATGTTAAAGAAACTTATCTAAGTGGAAAAGGAAAGGCTACAACTAGAAATAAGAAACTTATGAAAGGAAAAAATCTCATTGGTAAAGGCAAATATACAGTAAAGGTACTAAATTGACCACATATAAAGTTAGTTGGAAGGTTAAAAGACAAAAGAAGTAAAATCATCTATGTCACAATAAGTAGTTAAGGGATCCACAAAACAGAAAGATATATGATGTGAAAAACAGTAAATGTGGGGCGGGGAGAGTAAAAATGAAGGGTTGTTAAAATGCATTCGAACTTAAGAGATGAGCAACTTAAAATAATCATATATATGTAGACTGCTATATATAAATCTCAGGGTAGCCAAAAATCTATAATACATACACGCACAAAAAAAGAGAAAAGAGGGCTTCCCTGGTGGCGCAGTGGTTGAGAGTCTGCCTGCCGATACAGGGAACACAGGTTCGTGCCCCGGTCCGGGAAGATCCCACGTGCCACGGAGTGGCTGGGCCCGTGAGCCATGGCCGCTGAGCCTGCGCGTCCGAAGCCTGTGCTCCACAACGGGAGAGGCCACAACAGTGAGAGGCCCACGTACCGCAAAAAACAAAAACAAAAACAAAAAAAGAGAAAAGAATTCAAACATAACACTAAAGATAGTCACCAAATCACAAGGGAAGAGAACAAAAGAAAAAGAAAGGAACAAAAAAGAACTACAAAAACAATTCCCCCAAATTAACAAAATGGCAATAAGTCCACACCTATCAATAATTACTTTAAATGTAAACGGACTATATGCTCCAATCAAAAGATACAAAAACAAAACATATATATATATATATGTATATATATATAGCCTACAAAATGCAGATCTAAAGACACACACAGTCTGAAAGTGAGGGGATGGAAAAAGGTATTCCACACAAATAGAAGAGAAAGCTGAAGTAGCAATACTTATGTCAAACAAAATAGACTTTAATAAACACAGTTACAAGAGACAAAGAAGAATATTACATAATGATCAAGGGATCAATCCAAGAAGAAATTATAACAATATAAATTTATATGCACCTAACATAGAAGCACCTAAATACATAAAAAATATTAAAAGACACAAAGGGAGAAATGGCAGTGACACAATAATAGTAGAGGACTTTAATACCCCATTTACATCAATGGGCATATCATTTGGACAGAAAACCAATAAGGAAACACTGGTCTTAAATGACACATTAGACAGGTGGCCTTAATAGATATATATAGAACATTCCATCCAAAAGCAGCAGAATACACACTATTTTCAAGTTCAAATGGAACATTCTGAAGGATAGGTCACATATCAAGTATCTTTTCTGACTACAATGCTGTAAGACTAGAAATCTACTACAAAAAAACTGCAAAAAGCACAAATATGTGGAGGCTAAACAATATGCTATTACACAACCACTGGATCACTGACAAAATCAAAGAAGAAATAAAAGATATCTGGAGACAAATTTAAAAAATAAAAATTATCCAAAATCTATGGGATGCAGCAAAAGGAGTTTTAGAGGGAAGTTCATAGCAATACAAGTCTACGTCAGGAAACAAGAAAAATCTCAAATAAACAACCTAACCTTACACCTAAATAAACTAGAAAGAGAAGAACAAGCAAAGCCAAAAGTTAGTAGAAGGAAAGAAATCATAAAGATCAGAGCATAAATAAATGAAATGGAGACTTTAAAAAAATAGGAAAGATCAATAATATTAAAAGCTGGTTCTTTGAAAAGACAAAACAAAATTGATAAACCATTAGCCAGACTCATTGAGAAAAAAGAGAGAGGGCCCAAATCAATAAAATCAGATATAAAAAAGAATTTACAATTGAAATCACAGAAATACAAAGGATCATAAGAGATTACTATGAACAATTATTTGAGAGTAAAATGGAAAACCTAGAGGAAATGGACAAATTCCTAGAAATGTACAATCTCCTAAAACTGAAGCAGGAAGAAATAGAAAATGTGAACATACCAATTATCAGTAATTAAATTGAATCAGGAATAAAAACTCCCAATAAATAAGAGTCCAGGACCAGAGAGAATCACAGGTGAATTCTACCAAACATTTAGACAAGAGTTAACACCTAACCTTCTCAAACTATTCCAAAAAATTGCAGGGGAAGGAGCACTTCCAAACTCATTCTGAGGCCAGCATCACCCTGATACCAAAACCAGAAAAAGTAGCACACACACAAAAAAATTATAGACTAATATCACTGATAAACATAGATTCAAAAAACCCTCAACAAGATATTAGTAATCTGAATTCAATGATACGTTAAAAGGATCATACACCATATTCAAGTGGGATTTATCCCAGGGATGCAAGGAAGCTCAATATCTGCAAATCAATCAATGCAATACACAACGTTAACAAACTGAAGAATAAAAATCCTACGATCATCTCATTAGATATGGATAAAGCTTTTGACAAAATTTAACATCCATTTATGATTTAAAAAAACTCTCAACAGAGCGGGTATAGAGGGAACATACCTCAACATGATAAAGGCCATATATAATATCATACTCTATGGTGAAAAGCTGAAAGCATTTCCTCTAAGATCAGGAACAAGACAAGGATGCCTACTCTTGCCATGTTTAGTCAACAAAGTATTGGAAGTCCTAGCCACAGCAATCAGACAAGAAAAAGAAATGAGGGCTTCCCTGGTGGCACAGTGGTTGAGAGTCTGCCTGCCAATGCAGGGGACACGGGTTCGTGCCCCGGTCTGGGAAGATCCCACATGCCGTGGAGCGGCTAGGCCCATGAGCCATGGCCACTGAGCCTGAGCATCCGGAGCCTGTGCTCCACAACAGGAGAGGCCACAACAGTGAGAGGCCCGCATACTGCAAAAAAAAAAAAGAAAAAGAAATGAAATGAATCCAAATTAGAAAGAAAGAAGTAAGATGGTCACTGTTTGCACATGACATGATACTATATAGAGAAAATCCTAAAGATGCTACCAAAAAACTACCAGACTTCATCAAGGAATTTGGTAAAGTTACAGGATACAAAATTAATATACAGAAATCTGTTGCATTTCTATACACTAACAATGAACTATCAGAAAGAGAATTAAGAAAACAGTCCTATTTACAATTGCATCAAAAAGAATAAAATACTTAAGAATAAATCTAACTAAGGAGGTAAAAGACTTGTACTCAGAAAATTATAAGATACTGATGAAAGAAGTTGAGGACAACACAAACAGATGTAAAGATAGACCATGCTCATGGGTTGGAATAATTAATAATGTTAAAATGACCATACCACGCAAGGTAGTCTACAGTTTCAATGCAATCCCTGTCAAAATACTTATGGCATTTTTCACAGAACTAGAAAAAATAATCTTAAAATATATATGGAAACACAAAATACCCCAAATAGCCAAAACATCTTAAGAAAGAAAAAGATGGAGCTATTACACTCCTTGATTTCAAACTACATTACAAAGCTACAATAACCAACACAGTGTGGTAAGGGCACCCCCCCCCACATACACACAAAGACACATAGATCAATGCAACAGAATAGACAGCCCAGAAATTAGCCCACACTTATATGGGCAATTAATCTACAACAAAGGAGGCAAGAATATACAATGGGGAAAAAACAACCTCTTCAATAAATGGTGTTGGGAAAACTAGATAGCTACATGCAAAAGAATCAAACTGGACTACTTTCTCACACCATGAACAAAAACAAGTTCAAAATGGATTAAAGACTTACATGTAAGATCTGAAACCATAAAACTTCTAGAAGAAAACATAGGCAATATGCTCTTTGACATCAGTCTTATTCATATTTTTTGAATATGCATCCTCAGACAAGAGAAACAAAAGCAAAAATAAACAAAAGGGACTACATCAAACTAAATAGCCTTTGCTCAGCAAAGGAAGCTATCAACAACAAAAATATTCACCTACTGAATAGGAGAAGATATTTGCAAATGCTGTATCTGATAAGACGTTAATATCCAACATATACAAAGAACTCAAACAAGTCAACATCAAAAAACAAACCACTCAACTGAAAAATGAGCAGAGGATTTGAATAGACATTTTTCCAAATAATACATACAGATCACCAGCAAGCACATGAAAAGATGTTCAACATCACTAATCATCAGAGAAGAGCAAATCAAAAACACAATGAGATATCACCTCACACCTCTCAGAAAGGCTAATATCAAAAAGGCAACAAATAACAAGTATTGGCAAGGATGTGGAGAAAAGGGAACTCTCCTGCACTGTTTGTGGGGATATAAATTGGTGCAGCCACTATGGAAAACAGTATGGAGGTTCCTCAAAATATTAAAAATAGAATTACCATATAGTCCAACAATTCCACTCCTGAGTATCCAAAGAAAACAAAAACACTAATTTGAAAAGATATATGTACCCTTATGTTCATTGCAGCATTATTCACAATAACTAAGATATGAAGGCAACTTAAGTGTCCATGGATAGATGAATGGATAATGAAGATGTGGTGTATACACACACACACACACACACTGGAATATAACTCAACCATAAAAAAGAATGAAATCTGGGACTTCCCTGGCAGTCCAGTGGTTAAGACTCCGCACTTCCACTGCAGGGGTACGGGTTCAGTCCCTGGTCAGGGAAATAAGATCCCGCATGCCATGTGGTATGGCAAAAAAAAAAAAAAAAGAAATCTTGCCATTTTCAAAAATATGGATGGGCCTAGAGGATATTATGCTAAGTGAAATAAGTCAGACAGAGAAAGACAAATACTGTATGATTTCACTTACATGTGAAATTTTAAAAACAAAACAAATGAACAAACAGTACAAAACCTAAACAGAGCCATGCATGCAGAGAACAAACAGGTGGTTGCTACAGAGGGTGGGATGGGCAATCAAAAGTACAAACTTCCAGTTATAAGATAAATAAGTTCTAAGGATGTAATGTACTACATGATAAATATAATTAGTATACTGCTGCTTTTTATATATGAAAGTTGCTAAAAGAGTAAATCCTAAGAGTTCTCATCACAAGGGAAAAATATTTTTTCTATTTCTTTAATTTTCTATCTATATGAGATTATGGATGTTCACTAAACTTGTGGCAATCATTTCATGAAGAGTGTAGATCAAATCAATATGCTGTACACCTTAAATTTATACAATGATGTATGTCAATTATATATCAATAAAAGTGGAAGAAAACGATAAAGTAGAGGGTTTGGAGGACAAATGATGAATGGAATTTGAGCTCAGGCCCTTCCACAGTGAGTCCCTTGAGCCTATCAAGCCACTCTGTGTTTACTTTGGCATCTGGCAGAATATTTATATTGTTTCCCTGGATTAAAAGTTATTAGGGTAGGGGGCGGGAGGGAGGAGTGAAGTGGAAACCCCTGAAACCACCTCTGGCTAAGATAGTATATCAGAAACAGTACTGCAACTGGAGTATTGCAGAAGTTCCCACCACCATCAAAGAATTATAAGGTGTGGGGGTAATAGTCCACATCTTATCCCTTTTCAAACCTCAGCCCTGTGAAAACGTGGCTGATTGTGACAGATGATAGCTTATGACTAAACTTAACAAGTTTGTTGTCCCAATTGCAGCTGATATGGCAGACGTGATATCTATCCAGGATTAGATCAACCCAGTTTGGACTATAGCTAATGATTTGGCAAGTGTATTCTTGATCCCCATCAGCAGGAAAGATGAAAAGAATAGTGTGCATTTACATAGTCAGGGCAGCAGTACACAGGCACTGTATTTCCAAAGGGCTATATTAACTCTTCGCTAAGGTGTAGTGCACAAGGACCTTGTTCACCTTGACATTCTGCAGAACTTCTGAAGGTCTACTATCAAGATAGTAGACAACCATATATTTATGATTTATACACAGGGGTTACAATGGACAAACTAACCTTAAAATATCATATAGCATATACACAAGTTTGTGTGAGTTCAATAACACCCACACTGGTCTAACCTCGTAAAATAAGAACTCCACCAATCATGAACTTAGATGTCACAGCAATGTCAAATTGCTGTAGAATTTTCTAAAAGCATACCTCTCAATTTCTGCGTTTATCTCATTGCAGAGCAGTAACAAACAGTTCACAAACTGGCACCCGTCCACAAACCACACTTTCAGTTAGCACTACTATAGATGGCCTAGGGAAAAATGAGCACAACAAATAAGAAATTCCACGAAGATTAAGGATTCTGCCGTATATAGAAAATTTTGGGGATGCTGGTGGTCTGGGGCAGGTTGAGACATTTTCTCTAAGATAAATGACAAGTTCTTGTATCTCATTCCTCCTACCATTTGCATTGGTGTAAGAACATGCCCTTAGGAATACTGTTTTGATCCATTATGAGGTGACTTTGAAGGCTTTCAAAAAGAACAGCCTCTGTAGCATATCCAGGCTATGTGTGCAAGTTGTCATGTCTCTTAAACCATATGAACAAGAGGCAGAGAAATGTATCCATAACGTACAGCGGTATTTAGTGGAATCTTTTGCAAGCACCAATTGGTGAGACCTCTGACATGTTATTAGTAGCCCTAGTAGAGACTGAACCCATATGAAATCAACGAATTGCATAACCAGAGCTGCCCACTATAGTGTGGGTATTATCAGATCCACCAAGTTATAAGGTTGAGTGGGCATAACAGCAATCCATTATGCAATGCGAATGGCACATTTCAGATTGAGGCAGAGCAGATCCAGAAAATACAAGTCAGTTGTACTACGTGAGCCAGACTCCCATGTCTACTATATGTTTACTGATTCCTCTGCCCCAATTCACGTTTATTACCTCATGGGGTAGAAGAGTTCTTAAACGAACCGAGGGAAAAAAAAAAAGACCTCAGGCTGGTTTGTAAAGAGTGCAATATGATAGTACTAGCCAAACTTGCTGCTGCATTAAAGCCCTACTCAAGAGTGACAAAAGGAAATTTTCTCAGTGGTAAATATTCCCAGAGGGCAGACAAGGAACATTATGCTTCATCATTTACTGTGGGTGAAGGAAAAGAAACCTGAGCTGTGTATATACATGATCTCTGGGTAGCAGATGGCTTGGTTGGAAGGAGCCTGGAAGGAAAAGAATTGGAAGATCAGAGACAAGGAGGTCTGGTGAAGAGTTACATAGACCTGTGGGCACATAGGCACAAAATATGCAGATCTTTGTATCTCCTCATGCTCAACAGAGGTCATTCACTATAAAAGCAGCCCTCACCAACCAGGTAGAATTGTCCTGTGAGATCAGCCAACCCATCTCCCCAGCCAACAAGTGCTGATGCAATGATCTCATGAACAGAGTGACAGTGTGGCAAGGATGGAAACCACACGGGGCCCCAAAGCATAGGCTTCCTCTCATCATGACTGATTTACCTACTTTCAGTGATGACTGCCTGACATGCCAGCAGCAGAGACCTACCCTGAACCCTTGATATGGCACAATTTCTGAAGGAGATCAGCCAGCCACTTGGAGACCTTCAATTACATCAGACTCCTTGCTCTCTGGAGGAGACATCCATTTGTCCTTACTGAAATTGATACTCTCAACATAAGTGTGCCTTCCTGCCTACAAAACCTCCACTGGCACTGCCATCCAAGGGTCTATAGTATGCCTAACCTATCAACATGGTCTCCCATATAGCACTGCCTTGGATCAAAGCTCCTATTTTATGTCGAAGGAGGTACACAAATGGACACATGATCATGGGATACACTGGTTAAACCAAGTACCCCATCACCCAGAAACAGCCAGTCCAATCAAGTAGTGACTAGTCTTTAATGCTCAAGATGCCAGCGAAGGGTCGAGATGAAGATACATTATATGTGTTGAAGTAATAACCTACATATGGTGCTGTACTCCAATAGCTAGAATTAATGGAAGTGGGAATCAAGGGGAAGAAATAGGAGTGGTCACTCTCACCATCACTTCCAGTGACTCAAATACAGAATTTGTCCTTCCTAACTTCACATAATTACGCTAGCCAGGTTAGAGGTCCTTGTTCCCAGGGGCAGAATACTTTTGTCAGGGGTCACGGTAAGGTTTCCACTGAACTGAAAGTTGTGAATTTGGCTATTTTGAGTCCCTCATATCAATGAACTAAGAGGCAAAGAGACGTGTTAATTTAATGGCAGGGCAACCTACCCTGATTATCGTTAAGTTAGAGTTGCTGCCACACAATAAGGGCAGGGAAGAGTGTGTCTGGTACCCAAGTTGTTCACAGGTATGTCACTCGGTGCTTTTATGCCCAGAGATAATACTTAGTATGCAATTATAGAAACAATAGCCCAACAAGGGCTAAGATACCTCATGGATGAACGGCTGGGTGTCCTTACCAAGACCGGTCAGAATACTCAGGAAATCCAGAATAGTTGGGAGGAGAGAAAGATGATGAATATCAATTACAACTTTGGGACCAACTAAGCAACAGTAGTTTCCTTTATTAATCGCCTGCTTTAAGTCTTTTCAGAGATTGTGACTAGCCTCTATTTTAAAGGGAACTCTGAAACTTACTGGACTCGTATCTCCGCTCAGATAATGAAGGCATCTTCTTTCATTAAAATGGGGAAGGTTCAGCATAAGCAAGGCATGGAACCAATAAACATCAAGCAGTAGCATGTGGTTCAGGCAGAATACGTGATGGCGTCATAGGGAGTGTGCTAAGACTTGACTAAGGTCACGTGGAGAAGCAGAAGAGGAAGCCTCAAACCTAGGGCTTCTCATCTTAAATATCAAACCTTCCCCTGCATCTTGCTTTTTACTTTATTGAGTAAGAGCCACAGAGTGAGTCTCTGGTGATATCAAGATGTGCTCACTATGGTTGCTACCCTCAAGTACTCATTTAAATTTGTTTTTAAGCATATATTTTCAAGTAAAGAATAACACAAGGCAGCCAGAGCTCAGTGCCAAAGAAATTATACAGTCAGGCAGTACTACAAAGACTCTGGAAGAAAAAATACTTCCCCAAGAAGGGCCAGGTGGGCAGACCCCACCTGTTGATCTTGAATCCAGCTTTACCAATACCCACATATAAGCAGAGGTTGGGGGAGGGCTTTTCTTGCCAATGCAATGACCTTTAATTTGGGGTGACCCTTGTGCTGAATATGAAGCTAGGTAGATATCTGTATGCCTTATGAATGCTCACATTCTCTGCATGTCAGGCTCTTCCCCAGCCCCCCCAGTACTTGCTCAGTGGACCTAGGTACAAAGCGGCCATGGCGGCATGGATGCAGGCTACTCATGGGATTGACAACATGCACTTTGTGTCACCAAGGCTGACTTGCTTCTCACTCTTGCCGAGTGCCCAACTTGCCAAAAGCAGAGGCCAACACTGAGCCTCCCGTGTGACATCATTTCCCATGGAGACCAGAGGCAGTTTAAATAATTGGACCCCTTCCATCATGGAGGGGACAAAGAGTTGTCCTCACCGGGATAGACACATATTCTGGGTTTGGATTTGCTGTCCTTGCTTGTAACACTTCTGCTAGCACCACCATCCATGGGCTTATAAAATGCCTTATTCGCCATCATGGTATTCCTCACAACATTGCTTCTAATCAAGGAATTCATTTCTCAGCAAAAGAAGTGTGGCAATGGGCTCAGGCCCGTGGAATTCATTCTTATTACATAGCTCATCAACCAGAAACAAATGGTCCCAAAGAATCTTGGAATGAGCTACTGGAGCCTTAGCTATGGTTCCAGTTGGGAGACAACCCTCTGGAAAAAATGGGGTCTGTCTTACAGAATGCAGTATGTACTTTGACTCAGTGACCAATATATGGTGCTACATAGAAATCTTCCATAATAGGATGCAGAGATCTTAGAATCAAGGGCAGGAAGTGGGAGTACCTCCTCTCACTGTGACACCTAAAAACTCTCAGCATTTTTGCTTCCTGTCACTACAACTTTGAGCTCTGCTAGTTTGGAGGTCTTGGTTTCCGAGGGAGAAAATCTTCCACCAGGATAAATACCAACGGTTCCACTGAGTTAGAATTTGAGACTTCCCCCTGGCCATTCTGGGGTCCTTGTGCCACTGAAGCAACAGGCAAAAAAGCGAGCATTACTTTACTGTTTGGGACGATTAATACCAAAAGGAAATTTAATTGCAGAAAAGACTTTGTCTGGAGCCTAGGGGATTCTCAGGGACATCCCTCACTACTTTTGTGTCCAAGAGTAAACAGTAATGCAAAATCACAGCAACCACAAATACACAGAATCTCTAAGGACTTGGACTCGTCAGGAATAAAGTTTGGGGTCACTCCCACATTCCACCAGGTAAAGAAACACTGACCAGAGAATATCCTGGATGAGGGTGATGAAAACACAAAAGTGTGAACAGGTAGTGTAAGAAGGAATATATATATTTAATGTAATTTATTTGTATAATTTACTTTGATATATATACTTTATGACCAGGTATACGGACAAGGACTATAGCAGTGCATATTTTCTTCTTCCTGTGTATGTGTGTGTGTGTTATTTTACCTTCTGTCCTCCTTACCTTGCTGTCATATACGTTGTTAGAGGTTAACTTTGCAATAAAGAAGAAAATACTCAGATGGACGGCACGGAGAGAAGCTTCACCCGGGATTCGCTACATGCTTTATCCACGTGGTTTTAAGAGAAAAAAAAGGGGAATCCGGGCGCTACAGTGGCCATTCTCCAGGGGCTGGAGCATGCTACCCAAAAACTGCTCCCTCAGAGGCCGATGGGAGCGGCTGGCGGGCGGCGCTCTTGGGGTCACCGAGCGTGGTGGGAGGCGTGGTCCTGGCGCGGCCCGAGGATTCTGGGTAGTGTAGTCCTGGCGTCCTGCTGGAGTGCCCCCGTACCCCCCGCCCCGGGGGCTCGAATGACCCCTTGTTCTTTGGTGGCGCTGGTGAGTGTGGCTCCAGCGGGACCCTAGCCGCAGCCGTGCCCTTCTCCGCGCGGAAAGCAGGTCCATTCCTGATGCCTTTAAGTAAGAGGAAACCCTACCCTGCCGGATCTTGAGAGTTTCCATTGACCCTCCTGAACCTTTCGGTTCTCGTTCTGACCCCTGTGGCTCCTGCCTGCCCAGAGAGGACTGCCTGGTGGGCCAGGGGAGGACTCCTGGGCTCCTGACAGCCCGGCCTCAGGCACACATGGCATTCAGAGATGTGGCTATGGATTTCACCCAGGAGGAGTGGATGCTGCTCAGCCCTGCTCAGAGATCCCTGTACCGGGAGGTGATGCTGGAGAATTACAGCAACCTGGTCTCACCGGGGATTCCATTTTCTAAACCAAAACTCATCACCCAGCTGGAGCAAGGGAAGGAAACCTGGAGAGAAGAGAGAAAATGCCCACCGGCCACTGGCCCAGCAGAACCAAAGCCAGAACTCCACTTCAGTCCTTTCTGCCCTCCGGATTTCTCCAGTCAGAAATTCCGCATGCAGCATATGCTGTTTAGTCATCCTCCCTGGATCTCCTCGTGCTTGTGTGCAGAAGACCCTGCCCAGCCAGGAGATCCGTGCCCGGGGGACCAGCAGCAAGCCTCTGATGGAAGTTCCCGGAACGATAAAGCAGAAGGTCAGGAGAGAGAAGAAGCCTTTGGAAAGACAAAGAAAAGGACTTCAGGCACGTTCCCCAGGCCGCCACCCCAGAGGCTCTAGGTTTGGCATCCGAGGCGTGGAGGTAGAGGCCAGCCAGCTCAGAGGGAGAACTCCGAGGAAACAGACAGACTGTTGAAGAGGATAGAAGTGTTAGGATTTGGACCAGTCAACTTTGGGGAGTGTGGCCTGGGCTTCAGCAAGATGACAAACCTGCTCAGTTACCAGAGGATACACTCAGGGGAGAAGCCGTATGTGTGCGGGGTGCGTGAGAAGGGCTTTAGCCTAAGGAAAAGCCTTGCCAGACACCAGAAGGCACACTCAGGGGAGAAGCCTGTCGTATGCAGGGAGTGTGGGTGAGGCTTTAACTGGAAGTTGACGCTCATCATACACGAGAGGACACATTCGGGCGAGAAGCGTTACATGTGCAGCGAGTGCAGGCCGGGCTTCAGCCAGAAGTCAAACCTCATCATACACCAGCGGACACACTCCGGGGAGAAGCCCTACGTGTGGAGGAGTGTGGGAAAGGCTTCAGCCAGCTCTCGTCAGACACCAGAGGACACAGCTAGAGGAGAAGGCCATCATGTGCAGTGACTGTGGCCTGGGCTTCAGCGACAGGTCGAACCTCATCTCACACCAGAGGACACACTCCAAGGAGAAGCATTATGTGTGTGGCATGTGTGGGCACAGCTTCAGCCAGAATTCAACCCTCATCTCACACAGGCGGACACACACTGGGGAGAAACATTACGTGTGTGGGCTGTGTGGGTGAGGCTTTAGACTCAAGTCACACCTCACAGACACCAGAACATACACTCAGGGGATAAGCCCATCGTGTGTAAGGATGGTAGGCGAGGTTTCAACCAGCAGTCCAATCTCATCAGACACCGGAGGACACACTCAGGGGAAAAGCCATACGTGTGCAGGGAGTGTGGGCGAGGCTTCAGTCACCAGGCAGGTCTCATCTGGCACAGGCAGAAAGACTCAAGGGAAAAGCCTTACCTGTGCAGGCAGTATGGACTCGGCTTTAGCAGTAAGTCAGCTTTAATCACGCACAAATGGGTACACTCAGAAAAGAAGCCCTGTTTATGCAGAGAGCGTTGCCAAGGCTTTCCCTAAAAGTCACACCTCGTCTTACATCAGATGACACACCAGGGCAAGAAGCCTTATGTGTGCAAGACGTGTGGACAGGGCTTTAGCCAGAAGTCTCACCTCAGCAGACACTGGAGGATGAAGTCCGCCCACCACAAACTGACTTCAGTCTGACCCTGAGGCCTACTTGGGGCAATCTTCTGACCCCTTACACTCTCTTTGAAAGTGAAGAGGTGGCAAGGACTGAATAATCAAACATCTTATACATTCATGAAATGCATTCTGTAAGTGGTCAAAGGACATTTGAGTTCATTTACTTCTTCCATGCTAAGTCTTCATGTTTTGTGGCCTTTTGTTCTAATAAACTGCATCTTTACAAAAAGAAAAAAGAAAATACTCAGATGATGAAGCTCTCTTTTGAAGAGAGTAGTCAACACAACCTGGTAATGGACAGGTGACTGTCCCCCAGAGATGGATACAATGACTATTGAAAGTTTGCATCTCCTCATCTTGAGAAGAGGTTGGGAATGTCTTTGTACAAAAGATGGTTGCATCTTGTTAGGTGAAAGAACAATTCATTTTATGGTTGTGGGAAGTTCAAATCTGTGTAGAAAGGAGTGTATAGATGCTGAGGACCCAAAGGAATACCCTGGAACAGCCCAATTGTCTTTCTAATTTGAACCCTTCCTTCCAAACTCCACTTTGTGATACTGGGATTCTGCTGTGCACTGGCTCCCTGCCCAACTCTGTCCATTGGAGCCACTGGAGGAAGACTGCAGGGCTGCAGGAGGAACAGAGAAACTTGGCCCTTCCTGTTGGTGCCCTGTTTGCTTCATGTTCTGGTCAGACTTGTCTATCTGGTCATGGCAATTTGTTTCAAAGCAGCAGTTGAATAGTTTGAAGTTTCTCCAATACAGGTTCCCCCCCCCCTCACCCTTAGAAGGATTGAGTCCCAACCCCATGAGCCCTTCCTTCAAACTCAGCAATACCAGTCCCAGCCAAGCAGTTTCTTTTCCTTAGAAGTCTGACTTTCAGCTCTGTGGGTCCTCTCTTTCAAGATTCTAGGTTTTAATAACTCCAACCTCTTCTCTTTGTTGTCCCAGTTCTAGGGGTGGTGGCTGCTTCCTGCGGTTGCTACTTCCATGCCACTCTAGTGTTCTCTTTTCAGTTAGTGAGCAATTCTTCTGAGCTACTTACTGTTCTTTACATTAATTCTCTATGTTTACAATTTTCAAAATACCTGGTATGGCTTTTGTCTCCTGATTAGACCCTGATTAATACACCTTTCAAGGGGGATCGCTACAATGACGTGGCAGACAAAGATGGAAGCCCCTCCTTCGAATCTGGCCTCCACCACGCTGTGCTCCAGCAATATGAGAACTGCCTGTAGCTCTCCATCCATAAGGCAGTTTCTGCTTCTGGGTTATCTACCTATTTTGGAATCATGACAAGACCATCTCTTTGGACCAAAGACTAAAATTAAGATGTGTACATAACACAAAGTGATAAGTGCCCTAAGAGATAAAGCAGTGTGTGACTATAAAAGACTGAGATATTCCAATTAGCAATAGGTGGGGAGGGAACCAGGAAAAGCTTGACGAAAAATATGGCATTGGATCTGGATTTGGAAACTTAGGTAGAATTTGTACAGGTAGGGAAGAGCGAAGGAAGGGCATGATGGGCGGGAAGCATGGCATAAGGAAAGGCCCAGAAATGGAAAATCGTGGGTTGTGGGTGGAGAAGAGTAAATCAGATTATTTGCATGGAGCATTAGGTGAGTCTTCAGTGGGATATTCACCCCTCCATCTCCACCCCCCACAATCATTCCCCCAGCTCACCCCTGCTGGAGCTCAGCTACCCCTCTAGCTCATCCATCTCTTGCTACTCCCATCTCCCCATCCCTGCCCCCAGGGAACCCTCAGTCAGAATGGAGGGATTTATGGGCAGTAACACTCCCTTCTCAGATCAATGGCTGAAGATCAATAGCTATAATGCAGAAAATTAATCCATATTCATTAGAATTGAATTGAGCAAATGATATTGTAAAAACTCCCTTGGAAATCTATGGAAGGAAATTAAAGAGAAGTTATTCTAATGTCACTACTGTCTGCCAAGCTACAGGTTTAAGAAACCAGGAACTGAAGCTCCTGTTAATATTCAAAGGAAGCTTCAAAGGTCATTTAGGGTCATAGTTATATTGGCCACTTGGATGTAGAGGGTAAGGAGATGGAAGAGATGTTTTCTTCCCTTCTTCCGTGGAGATCTAAGAAACAAATGAACTCATGGGTCGCCTCCAATCCTAGAACACTGTAACTCCTGTATTCCTCCCTGATGTCATGACAAGTCACAGATGAGCTTCAGGAATGTCAAGTGCAATCATTAACTTAGAAAACAGCCTTGACTCCTGAAGACCAGGCTCCCTAGGAGGTCCCCTCTCCTGTCCCAGGGAGCCTCTGGTCATTCTCGGAGCCAGACCCCCCCAGTCTCTTTTCACCATACATCTCACAAAATAAGAATAGATACAGATTCACAAGTATTAGTGTAACACAGCTGTGCAAAGTGGAGAAAGGTCAGAGGGAAAGTACAAACCTGGCCTGGTGAACGTTTGCAGAGCTCAGGCGGGACTGGATTCCAGTTTTGACTTCACCTCCTAGTAGCTGTGGGAAAATGACAGAATTCTTTGAGTCTCAGTTTCTTTGTCCGCAGAATATGGACAATAATATAATAATTCCTCCCTCAGCAGGATTACTACGAAGATTAACACAATGCATGGTGAAAGTGCTTTACGCACTGTGAAATGCTATTCAAAAACTTTTATTGTCCTAAAAGCTTAGAGATGTTCTTCTGAAGCAGGTATCTTGTTAATGGAATCTGTCTATGGTTCCATGAGGTTCATAAATGCCCTGAAATTGTATGCCAAATTGTCTATGTATGTATGTATGTATGTATGTGCATGTTGAGGGGGAAGAGGACCATGGCTTTTATGAGATTCTCTAAGCAGTTTGTGACCAGCAGCGATTATGAATTAAGAACCCCTGATAGAAGGAGACTGACAGAAGTGCCACATCTCTGTGCAGATGGGACCAGAGTCTTTTATGCATCACAGCAAGAGAGACCTTACCTTAGCAGGAATCACTGCAAGATGAAGCATCAAAGCCATTGAGGAAAGTTGTAGAATCTTGGTGGTCAGCCACGCAAATGGCCTGGGTGCTGAGTTGCCCTGAAGCAGGTGGAATGGTATTAACAGCTCCTTAACAGTTCTTCAAACCTCCATGGTGCCCAACCCCAGAGGGCTCTGTTCAGCTGTCTGTGACTGGAGCACTTTGGAGGTGATCCCTGGAGTTTGGCAGAGAGGGGTCTTGCCTCCATCTTACTTCCCTCTGCCCTCTTTCCAATCTCAATCCTCACAGCAAAAGGAATCACAAATTCTATGGTAGCCTCTTGCTCTCCTTTGCCCTTCCTGAAACCCCAGTTGCTTCCTTCTCCCCCGGACATGCTGGGAGATTCCTTGCTGGGTGGGGGGAGGGGAGCATCTAGATTGCATCTTACTTTATAGTATCTCGTGTTTGGAACCCAGACTCAGGTACAGGATGGTCCCACACTCCCTTCTTCTAACCCAGGCTGTCTAAAATCTCCTCCAGAGTCCCTGGAATCCTCCAGGGGAAAAATTAATCAGGGCCCCAGCTCACTGAAGGCACGATTGGCCAACTGTTAGGTTTTTGTTTTTATTGTTCACATAATTTTATTCCCCACTGATGGCACTTGAAAATCCTGGAGGTCCCTTACCGATATCTTTTCCAGTGTTTATAAGATGGGGGCATAGAAGATGACCCACATTGGAAGGAAATAAAGAGGTTATCTTGTCCTTTGCCCATAGCTTCCTTCCCTGAAAGGGCCCCAGGGTAGATACCTCACAAGCTCCCCTCCTCAGGAGACCAGGAACTTCACCTGGTGTCTCATCTGAGTCCCTTGGATGGCGCCATGTGAAGTAAAGCAAGTGACCCCACATCTAGACTCAGTCTCTTCCGCTCCAACTTTCTGCAAGTCTCAGGGCCCCATAAACTACTTTGGGTCTCTTTTCTTCCTCTGAGTTTTATTTTTTATTTTTTCTGGGAAACTTCCAAGCATCTGGGGGAGGTAGTGTGGACAGAAATGACCAGAGTGCTAGAGGGAATGTTTAAAGAGTCCGACAACCATCCAACACGATTTATTGGGCATCTGTCATGTTACAAGAAGATGCAAGTCACACAAAGAGATGGACTCTGACTGGGTGAGCCCCTCCAGGAAGCCAGCTTCCAAGGACAGGGCAACCACCCTGCAAGTCAGTTCCACAACGTTTGCCTATCTTTATGGAGTTTATCCCAGTCTGTCTAATGGGTATCACGGCGATGTGGGTAAAAGACCGACTCCCCTACTGGACCACAGATGCCTTAAGGGCAAGAGGGGTCCAGACATGTTCTGCATTTGTTTGTTGAATTAAATTAAATCAAAACAGGGTTCATGCCCTGTTTTTTTATTATCTCTTTAGGTGGTAGAGAGCAAAGGTAAATAGGAGTACAACAGTGAACACACACAATGCTCCTGAAGAATTCTCCTCTATTAAACGCACACACACGCTCATGCTCATATACACACATGCACATATGTGCATATTCATGCACGCACACACATCACATTCAGCGGAGACTCTTGGCTCCCTGCCGCTTGCTTGAAAACCCAGACTTCAAGAGACAATTAAATATTTATATCTTTACATCTCAGTATCTTCTTTTCAAATCCAAACAGCTCCAACAGGAGCCATCACTGGCACTTACTTAACTCCTTAAAAACATCCACGAGGGGTTTTATCCTTTTATAATTAAATTGTTAAGAGCAGAGAAGATGCAACAGGCTTTAGGGTGGGAATGAGCTTACTCCCCAGAAACAAGGCCGTGGGAGCCCCAGCTCACTCTCTTAGACTCAGTCTGGGATCCAGCGCTCCTGGATCTGGGGCCCAGCCGCCCAGCCCGTACCCTCACCCATGGTCTGCAAAGGACGAAGGGATGCTCTCTTGCCAGCTTTCCCCAACAGGCACTTGAGTGCCCCGCAATCAGGGCTTGGCAGATTATGAAAATTACCTGTGCATAATAATGTCCTCGCTAAGTAGATTAACCCAGAGCAGGGTACCGGACAGGAGCTGGCAGGTGTTGGCTGCCAGGCCCTTAGCTCTCTGCCCCAGCCCCAAGCATGGTGACAGTGCTTCTAGACCAGGCTGCTGAAGGCCTTCTCACTACACTACCTTCCCCACCTGCCACCGGGCCTCTATCATGTGCACACTCTTACCTCTTCTCCCTCAGTCTGTCCCTAACGGCCTACCCTGTGGGATCTCCAATGTCAGGGCTGAGAGGAAAGGGAAGAAAGCCCTTTCCCAGGAGTTGCTTGAGCTAAGGAAATGGGAAGAATCTTACCACCTTGAGTCACTGACATATGCATTTATGTCTAATTCCCCATCTGTGGGCAAGACTTATGTCCCTGAACTCTCCATAAAACCCATTCTAGGGCCTGCAACACAATAAGTACTCACCAAATGAATGTTTCCTGGATAGAATTGAATTCCAAAACCACAGGGCTGGGAAAACATCTTCAAAATGCTTCAAGCAGCCAACAGACATATTCTGATTATGACTGATCTGTCAGGTGCTCTGTGAACACTGGCATAGGGATTTTAGCCTTGCTGCTATGAGTTCCTTGAAATTATAAGCAAATTATATGTTCGTACGTTTTTCTGTAGGGAGAGGGCCCATGGCTTTCACCAGCTTCTTCATGGGGTCCTGACCCCTCCCTAAAAAAATCTTAACCACTGCCTGTCCACGGGAAGGACAGACATGAAAACCAACAACCAATGTGATAAGCCTGGGACCAAGATGAGCACAAGATGGTATGAGGGCATAGAAGAGGGTCCAACCTGCAGAGGACAGAGCCCTGAACTCAACATCACTCCCTTCTAAGGTAGATATTACAAGTCCCATCTCACTAGTTGGGAAGATGAGGCTCAGAGAGTTTAGGCTGCCTGACCAAAGCCACACACCAGTAGAACCCAAAGTAAATCGAAGCTCGGTGTTGAGCTTGCTCCCTGCAGCCGCCTTGGTGTTTGAGATCCCAGCTTCGAGACCCCTCATGCTCTCCCAGTGTTCAGGGGGCAGAGGAATGGAGCCCCTGCAATGACTGAATTCTGATCAGCCGTGGAGCAGGCTTGGCGGTTAGGCCTCTGGGTCCCCGGTGTGCACATCTTTGCAGGCTTCAGCAGACTTTGTGGAGTCTATTTACCACATCTAAGACCAATTTCCTTCCCTTCAGTTGCTTTGAAGATAATTTAAGGTACTTGCATTGTCTGCCTGGGAATGTAAAAAGCTAGCTAATGCCGAAATCGATGCTTCCTGCTTAACGCTGTGCCTCCGCCCACCTGACCTGCGCAGCGAGCGGCTGGCTCACACAGCCTTCAGTGAAGGCTTCAGCAGATCTTTCTGGCCGGCTACTTTGTTAATCAGAAAGGGGCTGGGGGCTGGGGGAGGGGGGTGCCTCAGGATAATGGCAAGGAGATTGAGTTTTTAAGCCCGAATGAAATATTTAGTAGCACCACTGACAGGATTCAGCTGGTCAGGAACAGTACTTCAGCCCTGCTTGGGGAAGGGGGTGGAGGAGGGTGCCCAACATGGGCTCCCCAAGCTAGGGGTGCAGAGTAGCCTGTTCCGGAGGAGAAGACCAGCCCGGACATGACCTCCCAGCTGGCTCTGTTCCCAGGGCAGGCTGGGACCACTTAGGAGGGCAGGTTGCTCTGCCAAACCTGCACCTGCAGCCCCCAGAGGGCATGAAATAGGGATGCTCATCACCAAGGAGAGAGCTCCCATTGTCTGCATGTCTCCACACCTCTTCTGGGTGCCGATGCTCTGCGCTGGAGCTCAGCTCTTCGTAGAAAGTTTAACTGGGCCTTAGAGGGCTAGCTGAATGGTGGGGTTGGAGAGGTAAGAATAGGAAAGATGGCATTTTCCGTGTTCTTCCTTCCTAAACTACTCTGGGAACAGAGTACTCTAGTCCTATGTACTTTGTATTATACTATCCTGACTTCCTCACTGCTAAAATCATGGAATCTCAGCCTTAGATGGGACTTGGCAGATCACATGTTCATTCAACATTTATTGAGCTCCTTACCTACTATGACCAAGTATAGTATATACCATGCCATTCACCCATCCCACATTCAATATTTTAATCCCCTTTATAGCACCCCATCCCAAATTGGCCAATGCTAGAATGACTTCATGGATGGGGAATGAGTTATTTCCTACTGATCCTCATTCCAGCAATCTTTATTAGGAATAATTCCCTTTATTCAAACCAAAATCTGTACCCCTTCAGCTTTTATTTATAACCCTTGGCCCTTGTTCCCCTGACCCATTCCCTACTCCCCCACCCTCCCCAACATTGCCAAAGCCACAGTAGCATCCTTCAGATATCTGAAAATATCTCCAGGCTTCTCCCAACTCAGCAGTATGACCAAAATCTAATTATAATCTGAGGAACCAGGTGGACTGTGACAGTGCTAAATCTTTTGGATGTCAAATAACTTAATCTTTTCATAGCTTTTCTCCCTCACGTTTATTTGATTCCTTTTCTACTTAATCTCCAGGTCTACCACAAAGTGGCAGTCACAAAACTCCTTCATAAAAGCAGGTTACAAAATTTCTGCTCTTGTCTGGGGTAGACTGGCTTGTATCAAACAAATTCTCCTGCTAATAAAAACTTTAAAAATCAAAATCAGGGCTTCCCTGGTGGTGCAGTGGTTGGGAGTCCGCCTGCCGATGCAGGGGACGCGGGTTCGTGCCCCGGTCCGGGAAGGTCCCATATGCCGCGGAGCGGCTGGGCCTGTGAGCCATGGCCGCTGAGCCTGCGCGTCTGGAGCCTGTGCTCCGCAACGGGAGAGGCCACAACAGTGAGAGGCCCGCGTACTGCAAAAAAAAAAAAATCAAAATCAAAAACAACTCTTTAAAACTCAACAGAGAGCTGCCAAGGCATCCAGGACTTATGAGCCAAAATTTAAAAAAGAAAGGAAATGAACTGAGAGGCACCCTACATTCATGATTGCTTTTCCCTGATTCATATTTAGTAGCTCAGAGGCTGAAAGGACAAACAGAGACTAAGAAGATGAACATAAAGTAGTAGCTAAGACACAATGAAGCCAAGCAGAGCTTTTGACAGTCTCATGAGGCTGAGGAGGCATATACTGGAGCTCAGAGCTACCAACCAAGGCATTTAGGATATAAAGGTTGAGATCCTGGAGACAAGAGAAGACCAAAGAAGTGAGCCCAGTATTTAATGGCACTTTCCCTCAAGGCATGTGTGATCCGTAAGCAGCAACCCAGGGGATGAAAAACCTAACTAAAAACTGGCTACAAGGCTGGGAAATTTTAAAAGGCTGTTAGGTCTGGGTCCTTGCTGCCAAGATGCCAGAAGGGCTGGGTGTGTTGTGCCCCCTTCCTAAGAGGATCTTCACCCTGGTGTAGACCAAGAAAAGAAGCAATAATGGTCATGCCAAAAAGGCTATGGCCACCTGTAGCCTGTATGCTGCACTAACCACACCCAGCGTGTGCCCAAGGACAAGGCCATTAAGAAGTTCATTATTCAAAATATAGTGCAGGCCACAGTCATCATGGACATTTCCAGAGCGAGTGTCTTTGGCACACTTGTGCTTTCTCTATGTGAAACTACATTACTGCATGAGTCATGCCATTCACAGCAAGGTAGTCAGGAATCATTCTCACAAAGCCCAGAAAATCCACACACCTTCACCTAATTTAGACCTAATTGTGCCACCCCATGACCTCTGCCAAAGCCCATGTAAGGAGCTGGGTCCTTAAGGACTGAAGAAAAACTGTCCTCTGGAAAAAAAAACCGACTGGAAGTTATGCTTTTCAAAAAGAGACTTTAATAGTCTCACAGTACTAGGAAGACAAAAATGAAAGACCACAACCAAGGAGGAGAAGACCTGGTACACATTCCAGGATTTCATTTGGGATTCATGAAGTGCTAAACCAAAGAATAAATGTGAAGAGGGAATATACCAACCTTCACAGAGACTGGAACCCAGCTTCAAATACAGGTGCTCTTCCTCTACTATAGTTGACTAAGCAAATCAACTGGAAGAAGATATCATCCAGAGATTACAAATTTCATAAAAATGCCTGGCATTCAATAAAAACTGACTAGGCATGCAAAGACACAGAATGAAATAACTAAGAATGAAAATAAAGGTCAGATCATAGCTTCACAGCTGAACCAAATGTTAGTATTTTTAGACACAGACTTTAATGTCACTATGATGAATATCTTCAAGAAAATAGATCGAAATGGGAAATTTCAGTAAAAAAGAAAAAAAACACTCTGGAATCTTTAGAAAGAACCAAAATTCAAGAACTAAAAATATATAACACATAAAATCAATAATTTGGGTTTAATAAGAGATTAGACACTGCTGAAGGAAAGAATAGCTTGGAATGGCAGGTTGGAAGACAATAACCAGACTGATAAAAAGAGAAAATATTTTTAAAAGATGGAAATGCAGAAAAGAATATAAGACATATGGGACATGGTGAAAAGATCTAACATGTGAAACTGGAGTACCAGAAAAAAAAAAAGAGAAAAAATTTAGCATAAACAATATTTGAAAAATAGTGACTGTGAATTTTCTGAAATTCACATTCTTCAAAACTGAAGAAAGACATTAAGCCACAGATTTTCAGCAGGATAAATGTGTAGGCATATCATGGCAAAATCATTGAAAACCCAACACCAAGAGAAACATTTAAAGCAACCAGAGAATAAAACCCACATTACTTTCAAATGAGTAACAATAAAACATAGATAATTTCTTAATAGAAATGATAAAAGTAGTAAAAATAATGATTTCAGTTTATTGTAATAAACCAAAGATGCATATTATAATATCAGGAGTAGCCAATAAAAAAAGTAGCAAAAGACTATACAACTAACACGATAATAGAAATAACAAAACATACCGAATTAACTCAAAGAAGAAAATGAAGGAGGACAAAATAAAGCATTGCAAATAAGAAAATATACACGATAATGTGTTTAAGCCCAAATATATCAGTAATTACATAAAAGGATAAATACACTAAATTCTTCTATTGAAAGCAAAATTTGTCAGACAAGTTTTTAATTTGTCAGATCAGTTTTTAATACCAATTATTTATTTATATTATTCAGAAGACAAATATGAGGTTTCTAGATTGGGGCTGACTATTACCACTTACAGTAATAACTGCATTGGTTCCCCGTGCCCAATTTTCCCCCTTAAGGGTGATGTAATGAGAACCAGATGGTTAGGACTGTACATGCAAAGGGTACACATAGGAGAGGAATTCAAAAATTATGAATCTGAGAGTTTATATGGGAACAGCCATAAGGCTCTCCTACCGCCTTCGTCCTGGGAGAGGGAGAGGAACATTTCTAACCCGAACTATTTTCTCAGGGAAGAGAAATGACAAAGTCTCTACTCTGGAATTCAAATACTTGGCTCTGGGGTTGATATATTTACTTACCCTTTGAATGGGAGCAGATGGCTCCATTATAAAGAATAAAAGCAGCTCCAGTTTTATCACCCTTAGAATGTGAGGAGCAAATGTGCCTGGGGGAAAGAGACATTCCTTCTTTGCTTAGAAAGACTTAGAAAAGTTTAACCAGGCAGAAACATGAAAATATTCGTATTGCTTTCCAACAACTATGATGAAGAAAAACAACTATATGCTGCTTATAAGGAATGCATCTTAAAGACAAGACCAAAGACGGGGTAAAAGAATAGAAAAAGATATACCATGCTAACACTAACCAAAGGAAAGCTAGTAGGGCTATATTTATATCAGACAAAGTAGACTTTTAAGGCAAGAAGAATTACCAGAGATAAAGAAAGACATTTCCTCTTGGCAAAAAGATCAATCTACCAGGAAGACATAAAAATTCTTAATATGTGTGCACCTCATAACATGACTTCAAACTGTAAAAAGCAAAATTTGGAGCAAGGAGGAATAAAGAATTTCTTACGTTTTTCTCAATAACTAGTAGAATGAGTACACAAAAATATAAAGGATATAGATTTGAAACACACACTTAATAAACCTAAACTAATTAAAACTATTAAACTAAAAATACACAAAAACAATACACTCAATATCCTTTTGGAGTAGCAGGTAACAGATACACCTTCACACCTCAAATAACCAAAAAAATTGAACAAAATTTATAGAACAGTGATTCTTAAGGCTTTGGCCATCAGGCTACAAAGAAGAATGATCCTTGAGAGTTGGGAAGTAAGGGAGGTGAGTGAGCCCTGTTATTGCCCCAACTTACTGCCTACAGAAAGTTTTCAGGCTGTGGTACATGGAGGAGAAACCCAAGTGGAACTCAGTGGTCTCCTTGAATTGAGGAAATAAATTCAAGAGTCTGGGGAGTCCAAGGTGACCAGAGTTCACTCATACCACAGCTCAATAATTCTCTTATTATTTTTCAGTCTTTATTTTTATGTTTCTTTCTGAATACTTTCCACTGCTTTGTCTTCAAATGTACTAATTTTTTCCTGTACAATGTCTAAATTACCATGATCCCATTTAGTATCTTTTTCATCTGAAACATGGCAGTTTTTTCATCTTTAGAAATTCAAATTGGGTCTTTTTCTTTCTTTTATGTCTCTACTTATGCACAGTATAGCTAAATTTTCCTCTAGCTTTTTGAGCCTATGGAATACAATTCTAATAACTGTTTTCATGCCCTTGTCTACTAACTCTACCATTTGGATCAGTTTTGATTAGTTGAAAATTCTCCTTACTATAGGTATACTTTTCCTGCTTCTTCACAGATCTGATGATTTTTTATTAGATGCCAAGCATTATAATTTTATCCCATTACGTGCTGAAATATTTGTATTCCTATAAATATTCCTTAGCTTTGTCCTGGGATACAGTCAAGTTATTTGGAAGCAGATTGACCTTTCTGAAGTTTGGCTTTAGGCTTCATTACGTAGGACCAGAGAAACATTTAATCTAGGGTTAATTTTCACCACTACTGAGGCAAAATCCTTCTAGTTTCTGTCGCTGAGGCTCCATGAATTATGGTTTCCATTCTGGAGAGTCGGAATGGGTACTATTCTCAATCCTGTGTGAATGCCAGAGATTGATTGTGCCATAGAATTTTTTCAGGTGTTTCTTTCCCTGGCCTCAGGTAGTTTCCTCAAATGAGTTCTCCCTCTCTCTCTCTCTCTCTCCCTCCCTCCCTCCTCTCTCCTTCCTCTTCTAAAATTAGATTACAATAAATTTAAAATATATACTATAAGCCCTTAAGATACCACTGAAATGGCAAAGCAAGTAGTTAAGCTAAACCCAACACAAGTGATAAAATGGGATTGTAACAAGGACTCAATTAATACAAATAATAGCAGACATTTTAGGCAAATCTAATAAAACAATATATAAAAAGATAATATATCATGACCAGGAATGCAAGATTGATCTAACATTTTAAAATCAATGTTATTCGTTGAATAAACAGACCAAAAAAGACAAACCATCAATAGATGCAGAAAAGCATTTGACAAAATTCAATGTCATTCCTTATAAAAACTCTCAGAAAACTAAGAATTAAAGAGAATTTCCTCAACCTGATAAAGATCATCTACAAAAACCTGCAGATATCACACTTAAAGAAAACTTCAGGTACAGATGATTTCTCCAGTGAATTTTATCATACATTTAAGAAATAAATCTACACAATTTTTTCCAGAGAATAGAAAAACCTTACAACTCCCAACTTATATTATGAGACCAGTATAATCTTGATATTGAAACCTGATAATAACATTACAATAAGAAAAACTTCAGATCAGTCTTTCTCATGAACGTAAATTCAAAAATTCTAAACAAATTATCAGCAAATGGGATCCAATGATATATAAAAACAACAATATATTACAATCAACCTGGGCTTATTCCAGGAAAGTAAAGTTTACTATTGAAAAGCAATCAATGCAATTGATAATAATTCACCAATTAACAGAATAAAGGAGAAAAAAATTACATGATCTCCCCAAAAGATGTAGAAAAGTCACTTAATAAAATTCAACACTCATTCATTTTTTAAATTAGAAAAAGAAAGCTTAACAAATTAGCCACAGAAGGAAACTTCCTTAATTTTATAAAGGATTAAGGATAACTATAAAAAACTTGGAACAAACACCATTCTTAATGATAAATATTGAAAGACTTACCCCTGATATCAGGAATGAGGCAATGATGTCCACTGTTACCCTCCTATACAACATTATATCATAGGTCCTGCCCAATGCAATAAGGAAAAGAATAAAAAGTATATAATGTTTGAAAATAAAGTCATTTTTCAAGGAATGTGATTGTGTATTTGAAAATCCAAAAGAATATGCCGATAAACTGATAGAGTTAAAAAATTAATTTAGCCAAGTCAAGCAAGGTTACAGTTCAACATGCAAAAATTAACTGAATTTTTATATACAACCAAACTATTAGGAAATATTTTTTAAAGATAGAATTTTCAAAATAATATTTTCCATAGCATCAAACACATAAAATACCTAGAAATAAATCCAACAAAAGATGTGCAAGACTTCTAGGAAAAAAAAAAAAAACCTATACACTTTATTAAGATAATTTAAAGAAAACTTAAATGAGTGGGAGATATTACATATTTATGGATTGGAAGATTCAATATTGTAAATAAAATACTGTAACGAAAAGTCAATCCTCCCCAAAATGATATAAAATTCAATGCCATCCTAATCAAAATCTCAGCTTTTTTTTTTTTATTTTATAGAGTTGGATAAACTGATTCTAAAACTTACGTGAAAATGCAAAGCATGAAAAGAGCAAAGACAATATTGAAGAAGAGTAACAAATTTGGAGGACCTAAACTACCAGATATTAAGTATATTATTAAGCACCAGTAATTAAGAAACTGTTGAGTTGGCACAAGGTGAACAAATGTACAATAGAACAGAATAGAAAATACAAAAACAGTCTGATACATGCTTCACTTCTAGCAAAGGTGAAAAAAAGTCACACAAAAAAGCATATACTGTATGATTCTATTTGAAAAAGATTCAAAAGCAGGCAAAACTGCTATCTAGTGATGAAAGTTAGAGTAGTAGTTGTGTTTGGTATGGTCAGTGACTAAAAGAGGCATGGAGAGGTTTTGAGGTGCGGGTGATAGTCTATTTCTTTTTCTTTTTTTTTTGCGGTACGTGGGCCTCTCACTGTTGTGGCCTCTCCCGTTGCGGAGCACAGGCTCCGGACGCGCAGGCTCAGCGGCCATGGCTCACGGGCCCAGCCGCCCCACAGGCATGCGGGATCTTCCCGGACCGGGGCACGAACCCGTGTCCCCTGCATCGGCAGGCGGACTCTCTACCACTGCATCACCAGGGAAGCCCAATGGTCTGTTTCTTGATCTGAACATTAGTTGGTTACATACCAGTGAAAATTCGTTGAACTATACTTATAATTTGTGCACTTCTCTCTATATATTTTCGGCTTCAATTTTTTTAGCGCTTACCAAAAAAAATAAAATAAAACAAAATGATAAACATCATCTGTAGCATGATTTTATATGTGTAGACCTGTATAAAGAAAATGTGCTAAACATATATAACTATATATGCCAAAATGCTAACAGTAATTATGTCTGGGCGTTGGTTTATGAGGAATTTTCATTTTCTTCTTTATACATTTTTGTATTGTCTGAATATTTTTGAAGAGAATACATTACTTTCATAAAAACTAAAAATAATAAAGCTTTAAATAAAGTTCTAATTTTCAAGTGGTAAAATGGCATGTGGCTATATTTAGAGAAGAAAAGAGTCCTAAACTCTTACAAATACGTAAATGAAGCATTTACATATGAAACAATACAATGTCTAAGAGGGTGCAGGGAGAAGTGGGGAATAAAGTTTTTTAATGGCCATATATTGGTAATTGTTAAGGCTGAATTATGGTCCACAATGGTTCATTATACTCTTTTTTCCACCTATGTGTGTTTGAATAATAAAAAGTTGAAAAACAAACAAACATTCTTTCATAAACATAGAATTTGTGCATGGCAGATATTACCCATAGCAAAAGCTGTGCATAATCTGTAAAGAGCCAGAGAGGGTGAATTATTAAAGACAATTTTCTCAATATTTGGATGGAGTCTCAGCAGGACTCCAAGAAGAGTTTGGCATGGAGACTGCATTCATGCCACGTTGAAGGTCCACCAGGTTCTACATGTTGGTCAAGAGTCCAGCTCAAAGAACCACTGCTCCAGAGGAAGGAGACCACTCAGGGAGGCCGATCTCCCACCAGCCTAGAGGGAACCACGCCCAACAGAGCACACAGTGATTGAGAAGTTGGAGCACCCACAGCTGACCCTTAATCTAGGGCTTCCCTAAAAGGAGACAATGAGGTGACTTCTTTCATGGGAATTCAGGACCTACCAGAAACTCTGAAGAAGTCTTGCCCTTTCAGCTTAGGAGTAAGGTATTGAAGACAGGAAGCAAGAGTCAGGATGAGGTGATGAAGAGGCATGAACTTGGAGCCGCACTATTTGACTCTGAGATGTCTCCAGTCTCAATCCCCTCCTCTGTAACAAGGGATAATAATACCTGCTTCTCAGCTTCTGTAAGGACTAAATGGCAGAAAACATGGTGCCAAGCAAGTGCCTTACCCAGAGTAGATGGAAAAAACACATTATTTCATTTTCGTAATCAACAAATATTTGTTCAACAGCCCATATACAGCCGATGCTGAAAAAAACCAAAGCCTACAAAGAGGAAGAAGTGAACGTGGGGCAGTGAGTACCACTGAGAGGGTTCATCCTTTCTAAAAAAGGCTTCTACCCAGCTCTGTGGCCCAAGCCTTTGCATTTGTTGCTTGTGTCCTGCTCATTTATGAAATCTCTAGAGCAACACATTGGCCTCAGGGGTTTCGCCTTATCCAATCTGTTCACCATTATTCTGGATTTTGACAGACATAATACTCGAGGAGAGGATGGGAAAGTTTCTTGAGGGCCTACAGAGCAGATGTGGGCATGTATACCGATCACCCAAAGGTATAGAATCCAGGGAAGCTCAATTATAGAAGTGAAATGATGGCTATAGCAAGACAGCTACCAAAAATCTTCTTTGTGACTTTCCGGATCACCTCTATTTCAATCATCTTCCCCTACCACTGCTTTGGAGTACCCGTCTCTTTCCAAGCTGCCCAGTGTTGAGCAGGGGACACAGTGCCATGATGAGCCAGTAATTTCTGGAGCGCTGTAGCTAAGCAGCATATCACCTGCTGCATCAACAAAGTTTAGGTCTAGAGCAGGGGAGCATGTTGTCAGGCTGCAGGTATGTGTCCATTAGTGTCATGAGGACTCCAGCGCTGCCTCGTAATGGTAGTGCCTGGTAATGGAGGTGCCCGGTAAGGGTGCTGCCTGGTAATGGTGGTACCTAGTAATGGAGATGGCTAGTAATGGTGCTGCCTGTTAATGGTGCTGCCAGGTAATGGTGGTGCCTAGTAATGGAGATGGCTGGTAATGGAGGTGCCCGGTAATGGTGCTGCCTGGTAATGGTGGTGCCTAGTAATGCAGGTGGCTGGTAATGGTGCTGCCTAGTAATGGTGGTGCCTAGTAATGGTTGCTAACATGCACAGCCTTTTGTTTTGTCCTTGTTCCAACAAACTTGGCACTGCAGTGAGAGCCTCCATTCACTCCCACTTCCTGCCTTCGCCCAACATCTGGATTCCCCCTCCACTGATCACCCATGCTTTTCTGCAGCACATCTGCAGAGGGAAGGCCCTATCCTGAGCTTCTCTAGGCCTGTCCATCTCCAACTAGCCATAGGTCAGCAACAGCTCCCAGGGCCCTGCACCTCACACAAAGTGGGTACCTGTGACCAGACCACTGACACCAGGGACATCAGTGCAAATGAAACCTACGAGGGGACAGTCAAGGGAGCTGATGAGAAAGCCCCAATCCTGGAGAGGTAGAACTACCTTTCATTGAGTCCAATCAGGTCTCAACACTGTGCCTGACATGCATGGCCTAATTTAGCCTTCAGCCCAACTCTGTGAGCTAGAAATCATCATCCCCATTTCACAGATGAGAAAAATCAGCAACTCCCAGAGTGAAAATAATTTGTCTAAAGTCATCCGTCCAGGATGTGGCAGAGCCAATATTAGAAACTAGATCTCTCTGACTTGACTAATGTTTTCACTACAAAGAGTTTCTAAACTTTCCATGGACACCTGCTTGCTTCCCAGACCCCAGCAAGTGAATGCACCTGAATAATTCAATAGGTCGTGTATTGCAAGGGCAGGTCTGGTGGAATTCTCCTAGTCCTGAAGTCCACTCGGTTAAAGCCCTCAACCGTGGTGATTCTGCCCCACGGTGCTCTGCCTCTCACACAAGGAACATTCATCTCCCTGAGACTTTCCCCCTGCTTCTGTCCGGGAGCCTTTGGGAATCCGCTAGCTCCCTCGTACTACAGAGCAGGGCCCAAATAGTTGGGAGGAGCCCCAGCCCAACCTGAAAGCTAAACCCTCTGTGACCCAAGTCTCCTCAAAACAGAGAAGTTTATAGTTGGAAGGAGCCTCCAAAGTCATCTCATCCAATTCCTCAACTCAAGTTGGAGTCTTCCCCACAGGGACTCCACCTGCCTCTCCCTCTCCCTCCCTTCTCTTGTGAGAGATTCCCCAGGGCTTCCCTGGTGGTACAGTGGTTAAGAATCTGCCTGCCAGTGCAGGGGACAGGGGTTCAAGCTCTGGTCTGGGAAGATCCCACATGCGGCAGAGCAACTAAGCCCGTGTGCCACAACTACTGAAGCCCGCGCACCCTAGAGCCTGTGCTCTGCAACAAGAGAAGCCACCGCAATGAGAAGCCTGGGCACTGCAACAAAGAATAGCCCGTGCTTGCCGCAGCTAGAGAAAGAGAAAGCCCATGCACAGCAACGAAGACCAAATGCAGCCAAAAATAAAATAAATAAAAAATATTTTTTTTAAAAAAAGGAAAAATAAAAGAGATTCCCCAGCCTCTGCTTGATGGCCTTCCTCCAGTGACCAGGAACTCACCATCTCCTTAGGGAACCAACGTTTCCCTTGGTCAGTGCCAGCTGGAGAAACTTCTTCCTTCCGTTGGGCCCCAGGCTGTCTTCCTGAAGCATATACACATGTCCTATTTTTACCCTTAAGGATGCAGAGAACAAGCGTGTCCCCTCTTGCTCACAATAGCCCCTGGGAGACAGTCATAACGCTCCTGCGCGTCCTTGGGCCTACGGAGCAGACATCTTCATTTCCTTCAACCATTTCTCACAAGTCTCGGCTTTTACCTTCACCCCATCTCCATCACCTTCCACTGAATGCGCTCCAGCTGACAGGTCTCTGATAATATGCTGTAAAAAGGGGCCATTATTTGCTGCAGTTGTCTCCTCTCCCCTCTCTGTCTTTCTCCCTGTTTCTCTTTCTCCCAGGTTCATCATGAAAAAAAAGCTCAGGTCAGGTCATGGGGCCTCAACCCCAGCATCCCTGCGGGGCTCTGGCAGCCAATTTACTAGCATCTGTATCTGGGGCATACCTGGGGCCTCTCCCTCCAGCCCCCCACCACTATCTCACAGAGACTATTGCTACCTGCCAGTGCTGGAGGAGATGGGCACACACAAGCAGAAACGTTCATTTGCCAGGACTTGGCAGGAGCTCAGAAAACCTTCACAACTCTTTGGGACTGGTTATGGGACAGTCTGCCTCTTCAATCTAACTGGATAATCCAATATCCAAATACTAGGGGACAATCCAGGGCAAGTCAGAGCTTCCATGCCAAAGCCCTTGGAGCTGGGAGGGGACACTGTTTTCAAAGACATTCCTGAAACCCCCTGCCACAGAACTCCTTCTCTTTCTTGGGACACTACGAATGGGGGATCGTAAGTGAAGCAGCAGAGACTTGGGCTAGATATTGAGAAGATACCCTGGATTACCAGCTGGGATGCTGAGGCGCACGACAAAGTCACCTGAGGACCCCCAGGGAGGCTGTCCTTTGCTCAGAGTTGGGGGGGTAGCAGGCACTCCATCCTCCACACCCTTTGGGAAGGTCCCTCAGACACAGAGGCTGTATCGTGAAATCCAGCCTAAACCCACACATATGTATCGCTCCTGCCCCCCCACCCCCGCAGCTACACACTTAGCCTGAATAACTGCATGAGTGGCTGGAGAGGTGCAAGAAAGAGCAAACGTCATCCCTCCCATAGCCTGCCTGTGACATCACCCCAGTTCTGGCTAACTTTGCCGAGGCGAGGAAGCACGCAGGGAACACCAGGGGAATCTCAATGGGCAGAAGAGGCCCTGGAACCACTGCCCACCCTACTTGTTTTACATGCTACCTTAGACCTGTCCTTGTCCCCAAGATCTTACAGTCAGTTAGGGGACACCTCATACCTGGTGATAGAACGTTTGCTCACACTTCAAGCAGCAGAGAGCGGGGCATAGGCTAGCCAGGGAGTTAATCACACAGTAAAGGCTGGAGGAGAGATCCTGCAGAGAAAGTGGAGTCTTCAAGCAGGACACATGTGGGAGGTCTAATCAATCACTGGGGCCAATACATTTGCTCTAGTAATTCCACTTATGTTGACCCAGATTGGGCTGCAATGGCAAACACTCCCCTGGATGGTCCCCTCACACCGCCACTCCAGCCAGCACATCCCAGCTCTAGGCTCAGTGGCCCAGAGAACAGTGTAAACTGGAGGGCAGCCCTCTTTCCTTGCTGTCTCCCTTTCTCTCCCTTTCTTCAGTCCCAGGTTTCCCTCTTACTCTACCTGGTTCCAAGTGCCCTCTACTCATTCCCCAGCTAAAAGCACTCAGGAAAGGCTCTGTTAAGTCATTCACACCTATGGGTTGCCTTTTAGAGAACAAACACATTAAACTAAAGGAATAACATTCAAATGGTGGAATCTTGGGCATCAGGACGTGGGTAGGGGATGTATTTCTGGTTCAGAAAGCAGGAGGAGATGCTTCCAAGATTCCACGGTTCCACTGTAGGTGACAGCTTCCTGTGATTCCCAAGAGGCTGGTGCTACCTCCTGGAGCTGGGAATCTCACTGAATAATAGCAAAAGGAGTGAACTGTGTCCTCCTTTGCCCCACTCCCAGTGTGATTTGTGGGCAGTGACCATACTCAGCCATAGATACCCCTGGCAGATCCCATCCCTGCCACACCACGCGTTCACTGTGTCTCTTGGGAAGGTCTCTTCCCCTCCTTGGTCTTGTTTTCTCATCTGTAAAACAAGGGGCTTGAACTAGATGGCTCCTAGCCCACTTCTTCACTGACATTCTGGTCAGCTGGGTCTCTGGGCTGCAGCTGTAGGAAAGGTTGTCCTCATCTTCCCCGTCACCCTTTCTCTCTGGTGACCTGCATCCCCACCCTCATGGAGGAAAGAAGATGTAGAAGGTATGTGCTTAAAGAACCCTCTTTTTTTCTGTCTCTTTCCTTGCAGGCACTCAGGAGATCCCTGGAGGGACAAGAAACTGAGAAGTAGGAAGAAAATCTAATAGATCACTTAGGTATTTTGCTCCTGGGCTATGATAAAAGGGAAGGGAAAAGAAGTACCAGAGGTTGAACTCGATACCCTAACCCAATCAGGTCCTAATTTGAACAAGCATCCAGTCCTGAGTCTACTCCAGGGCAAGACACACGGACAAGGAGAGGCCAGAATCATGTTCTCCTTCCTCTCCAGACTGGACTGCACCAAAATAGTTTCTACTGAAGACTGGAGATGGCTTGGCAGGAGGGTTGGCAAAGGGATTAAAGCTTCAGACAGGCTGCTGGACTCACTGACCTGTAAGGCCCCTTCCGGTTCTGGCATTCTATGAGAAGTGGTACCCAGACTGGGCCATCAGAGGTCCCTGAAATGTCTGTGGTATCCACCTTGCCTGTCCCTGCTCAGAGCCCCCTGTCAGCCGAGGACCCAGTTTCCAAGGCTGGATGCCCATGCAGGTCACCGTCAGCATCACTACCCACCCCTCCGTGCAGACCCTCCCAGATCCCTATTTATAAATGTGGCAGAGGGAAGCAGGCTGGGGAAACAGCCATTGCAATGCTAACTGCCCACATGTGACCTGAGGGTTAGAAGATGAAACTGTAAAACTGCTCAGAAATCAGAGGAGCTGGAGTCCCTGCACCCTGAAGGCTGAGAGGAGCCCAGCTACCTGAGTCTGACCTGGATTTGAGCCCCGGCCCTGGACACCAAGGGCCCATCAGGCTGCAGGAAAGGCTGCTGGCCCTGGAAACCAGTGACCACTATGACTCCACTTAGAACATTGCTATGCCCAGCAGCGGGGTGAACACATGACCCCCTCAGCACAGCCAGGGCTTCACTCAGCCAGCCTGCCCTTGCCCCCTTCTTTCCAAACCAACTCTCTGGGAGCAGGCAGGGCTGCCCGATGGAAGAAGCACGACCAGGACTCAGGAGATTGAGTTCTGGCAGGTGTGGACCTGATCACCTAGGTTATCCCCCTCTCTGAGTCTCAGTTGTCCCACAAGGGTCTATATGACCCCAAAGCCTCTTCCAACACGGTGCCCCTCTAAAAGGAGGTCTGGCAGACTCGCTCACAGTGGGGTGTGTGTAAACGATAGCGTATAAGCATCTCCTCTCCCTACTTAGGAGAAAAACCTCTATCGGAAGGACGAAGAAACAACGATAGAGTTTCAGGTAAGAGAACAAGCCAGTCAGTGTACCCTCTAGAGACAGAAAACAGGTAAAAGATGTCCTCTGACAAGAACAAAAGGTTTGACCTAGTGTAGAAACTTGAACCTTATTATTTGGCTGAGTCCCTCACAAAAATAGGCAGAAAGAAGGAGGCGGTCATTAGCTCAAGCCCCCACCCTCTTGTGGGCAACTCCAGAACTGGACAAAGCAAGTACCACCAGATGCCTTTCTGCTGCTCACCCAGGATCTGCCTCGTTGTCTGAGCAACTACTGGGGCAAAAGAGCTAGCTGCTTCCAGCCAGGGCCACGGCCTTTGGCAGTGGGGTGGGAGAGGGATTCCTGCACATCACATTTTGTATACGAAGGATACTAGATTAAAATAAACACTAAGGGCAGTCTTACAAGATGGAGGTTTAAAAACCAGTACACGCCCACCCAGTTGGCATAACTGGGTAGGAACAAAGCCTACCCATTTGCTTCAGTGATTAAGAAAAAAGAACTGCAACTCATACAACTCAGTAAGAAACAAATGAACAACCCAATCAAAAATGGGCAGAAGATCTAAATAAACATTTCTCCAAAGAAAACATAAAGATGGCCAATAGGCACATGAAAAGATGCTCAACATCGCTAATTATTAGAGAAATGCAAATCAAAACTATAATGAGGTATCACCTCACACCGGTCAGAATGATCATCATTAAAAATCTACAAATAATAAATGCTGAAGAGGGTGTGGAAAGAAGGGAATCCTCCTACACTGTTGGTGGGAATGTAAATTAGTGTAGCCACTATGGAGAACAGTATGGAGGTTCCTTAAAAAACTAAAAATAGAGTTGCCATATGATCCAGCAATCCCACTTCTGGACATATATCTGGAAAAGATACATGGACCCCAACGTTCATAGCAGCACTGTTTACAATGACTAAGACATGGAAGCAACCTAAATGTCCATCAACAGATGAATGGATAAAGAAGATGTGGTATACACACACACACACACACACACACACACACACACACGCGCGCGCGCGCGCAATGGAATGCTACTTAGCCATTAAAAAGAATGAAATAATGCCATTTGCAACAACATAGATGGACCTAGAGATTATCATACTAAGTGAAGTAAGTCAGACAGAGACAAACATCATATGATACCATTTATATGTGGAATCTAAAATATGATACAAATGAACTTATTTACAAAAAAAAACAGACTCGCAGACATAGAAAACAACCATATGGCTTCCAAAGGGGAAAGGGGGTGGGGGAGGGATAAATTAGGAGTTTGGGATTAGACGATACAAACTACTATACATAAAATAAACAACAAGTTCCTACTGTATAGCACAGGAAACTATATTTAATATACTGTAATAAATCAGAATAGAAAAGAATATGTAAAAGAATATACATATATATAAAAAATTGAATCACTTTGCTGTACACCAGAAACTAACACAACATTGTAAATCAACTATACTTCAGTTAGAAAGAAAAAAAAAGTATAGACTGATTACAAGTGGCATGCAAATGTGCAAAGGTCTTTTTCAGTGCTTGTGGCTGAACCAGCCGGTGGCCCCGCCCAGCTGCTTTCCCCTCATCCTCTCCTCTTTGCTCAGTGTAATAATATCCAAACTAATGAGTATAGACCCCAAATTTCATCCATACGCATTACCTCATTTAAATTTTGTTACATTTTACTAATGAGACAATTAAGGCTCAGAAAGGTTAAAAGACTTAGCCAAGATCAGACATTCAATAATTGCACTTGAATCCAGGTCTCCAGAGTCTACAACTAGAAGTCTTTCCACCTTGTCAGAGCTGCTGGACTGGGCTGGGAGGACTGAGGCAAGCTTCTGAGCAGGCATCAGTCAACTCCCCCGTGGCAGGAAGGCAGAAGGGCCAGAGCTGATGGAGGCCCAGGAGCCCATGGCATGATGGGAGAGTTTTCCCGCAAAATGGAGCAGGCCGCCAGCATGCTCATTACCCAGCCTTATTCCGTTTCATAATAAATGAAGCCCCTGGAGGGCCAGGTATGATAGGGTGGGGTGAGATGGGGAGTGAAGACTATTACTAGATTTTAACCTTTGTCTTCTCTTTCTGGGTCTCTGGAACAGCTGCTCAACAAAATGGATCTGTACAGACAATCATTTTTGCTGCATTACTTAATATACAGTTGCTCTCGGCAAGAGATATAATTGACTTGCTTAACTAATCAATCTTTCCATAAGCATAGCTGCTTTTCCTCTCCCAGTGGGGGAGGAAAGCAGGGGAAAAGGGAGGAAAAGAGAAATTGCAAGGAGCAACCTTTGGCATGAATTAGAGAGCTCTAACACCCAGCTGAGGTTTCAGAGCTAGCGGGTAAAAACTGCTGCCTAGCCTTCCCATCCAGTTTCCTTCTTGGTCCAGACGTGATCTGTGGTAGCCTGGAGTAACAATCGCCCCACAGGAAACGGAGGCACGAGTGCCAGAAGAAGTCAAAGGAGCTGTGGCCCAGGCAATCCAAAAGTCATCTTCAGCTGTCTTTGGAGTGACTTCAGTGTCTTTTAGAAATAAAAGTGTGTCTGATGACCTGGGACTTGAAACACTTAAATTAAGCAAGGAAGCCATGGATAAAAGCTCATTTAGGCTGAGTGTGAAAATATCCAGCCTCCCCCGTACTCCACGAACCCCTCTACCCCAGCTCAGTTTCTCCATCTCTCCACTTTGGGGGGATGTGCAGCATCACCCAGCAAATTCTCCCAAAGTACAGGCCCAGACCACACTGCCCTCTCCCTAACCTCTTCTGCATCTGACACCCCCTTCCCTCCATTCAGAAGAGGAAATTTTGACGCCTTTCCTTTTCTTCTCTTCCCTTCCAGCTCTTATCTCCATCATTCTCCACACCTACACACACACACACACACACGCTCCCACAGGTGCCACTGAACTGGGGGCTATCATTCTAAGTTTAGAGGAAATGAAGTTGAAGAATGAGTCACGACATAGAAAGGATGACTGAGTTAAAAGGTTGATGTCACCCCAGTGACTACATTATGCAATAAAAAGTACCCCCTTGAGGCTCATCTCCACCCCCTCCCAGCACTCCAATCCTGGTAAGTCTATCTCCTTCTTTAAGTCCTAACTCAAGTATACCAAGCTGAGTGAGGTGCCCCTAGGCTGGCTTCCCACCTGTGTGCTTCTAGATGGACTACTTAGATGTTATTATTATTTGTCTATGTGCTCATCACCCCAATGCCACAAGGTGCTTTGTGAAAGCAAGGATTTTTGACTTGACCACTGTTTCTTTAGTGCCTAGTACTTTGCCTGAAATATCGTAAGCATTCAATGTAGGATTAATATGGAATCGTGAAGCCAAAAATTACAATGTCTCCATTTCAAGGCTCCTGAGTAGAAGATCTCTCTCCAGAGAAGAAGTCCAAGACCCATCTTCTGTCTCATTCAATATTTTTATCAATGGCATACATGAAGGTTGAGAAAAGATGATTACCTAATTTGTATATGGCAAAATTTAGGGAAATTAATTGAATGGCAGACCCAGAATCTGACTAAGTAGGCTAGAACACAAGCCAAAACCACGCAGATGAAATCCAGGCGTGTTAAGTCTTACATTTAGGTTCAAAGAATCAATTGCACAAGTCTAAGATAAAGGAGCTGTGGCTTGGCAGAGAGCCATGAGAAAAAGATCTTGGGGTCTGAGCTGACCACAAGCTCAATATGGTGATACAGCTGCTAGGAAGGGAAAGAAATCTAAAAAGTGCACAATTAAACGGGAGAAACGAAAGCCCCTGAGTAGTTTACCCTGATGGAACCCATCTGGATCAGCATCGGGCTATGCTCTTACTAGCTCATTTTAAAAGGGGAAGTGGAGAGTGACTAGGATACCAAGGAGTCTAGAAACAGCGACAGAAACTTTGGGAGTGTTTCACCCAGAACAAATGACAGCTAGTTTCAAACATGAGACAGGCTGAGGAGTGAGGAGTCAAGATTTGCCTGACAGTGTAGAGATTAAAAAGGCCAGCTCAGGAGCCAGAGTTCCCTGGATTCAAATTTACCTGGGCTCTGCCATTTACCAGGTGAGCGAGCTAGGGCAACTTTCTTGAGTTCTCTGTACCCAGTTATCTCATCTATAAAATAGGTATAATTGTTCTTAACTCATTTAACCCAAAAGCTAACACAGATCTTCAGAGAAAGGCACAAAGTCAAGTCTCCACAAATGATGACATATTACTATGCTGTGACTCCACAAGACACACCAGGAGGGAAGTGTGGAAGTTACCAGAAGGCTTATTTCAATGGTGCAACAACTTCTAACGACCAGAACTGCTGCCCCCAACGTGAGATGGGAGGACTGTGAGATGCAAGAGTTCCTGATCATTGGACTGTCAAGCAGGCTGGGCGCTGTGGATGGGACCCTCTGTACCTGGTAAAAGACTGTCCAAGTTTCGATTTAAGGTCCATTTCAACTCTCAGATTCTTGGAATTTCCAGGAAGTCTTCCTCCTTCCTTACCCTCTGGGGAGCTGATCAATTTCTTCCCTTTTATGTAAGAAATGGAGCATCAAGAGGATTTCATACTCTGTAGAGGCCCTTCCAACCCTCCTTGGTCCACAGAGCCTTTGAGCATCCTTGCACTTAAGGAGTTCCCAGTGTGTTTGGGTTGCAAACAGGTAGTGACAATAAGATTTCCGTCAGGGCCCCAGCCTTGGATTGAAGTTCCATAAACCTATTTGGTTGTGAGCATCAAAGGAAAGACACCGACTATTTATTCCATGGGGTGGACATCAGATGTGCACTTATAAGATTTTCAAGCAGTTCTATTACCAAGGCTGCCCCTAATTTTAAGGCAGTGAACACCCAGTTAGGGGAAGAGCATACACTGAAAGGAGATAAAATACCTGAATTGGGTGGATCAACTGATCCATAAAGGTTGATGGTCGGTGGGGAAAAAAACATTGAGAGAAACACTGTGTGTGAACACTCACTGTCTCCAACCACTCCTAGCCCTGGCAAAAGATAATAAGAAATAAAAAGGAAAGATTTGTATAGAAGATTCAGAGAATCATCATCCTGGCAAATTCATTCAACAGGTACAAAGAGACTACATGTGCCTGATCATTGTTCTAGATGCTGGGCATACATCAGAGGACAGATGTTAATTCTCCTTTGATAGGGCTTACATTCTAGCAGACAGAGGCAAACAAACAATAGACATTTTTTTTTAATAAATCAATATGTTGGAAGGTAATGGGGACTGTAGGTGTAGTGAGGTTTTGCAATTTTTAAGTAAGTGGTGAGTCTGGGCTCATTGAGAAGGTTGAAACAAAGAGTTGGAGGAAATGGAAGTATTAGCCAAGCAAATACCTAGAAAAAGAGTTTTTTCAGATGAGGGAATAACTAGAGCAAAGACCACAGGGCAGGACTTGGGGAGCAGCAAAGTGGTCAGTGTTGCTAGATCAGCGTAAGGTACAGTAAGGGTAACAGAATATAAGGAAAGAGGGTTGGGTGGGGTCATTGTAATGATTTCAGCTTTAATTCTGAGAGGAATAGGGAGCCGCTGCCGGCTTTTGAGTAGAGGGATGCCATGATATTTTGTAGCCTCTAAAGGATCATTCTGGTTTCCATGTGGGGAATAGGGGGAAGAGCAGAATCAGAGAAACCTACTGAGGCTACTGGAGTGACTCAAGGTGTGAGAAGAGTAGGAGCAGTGGAGGTATGAGAACTGGTCAGATTCCATATATTTTTTAAAAGAAAAGCCAAAAGTAGTTTATTTCCTGGCAGGTTTTTTGACCTAAGCAACTGGAAGATTGTAGTCATCATAAGCGGAGATAGAGAAGGCTGTTGATAGAGCAGATTTGGAACAGGAAGGGAGGAGAGGTCAGGAGTTCTATCTGGGGCACGTTGAATCCGAGTCTATCAGAATTTAAGCAAATGTGGGGAGATTTTATACTTCTAAATAGGTCAGAGTAGGATCATTGGATATGCAAGTCTCAAGGTTGGGAGAGAGGTAAACTTTGGTGCCATCAGTATATAGCCAATATTTCAAGCCATAAGACAAGGTGAGATCACCAAGGAAATGAGTATATTGAGAAGAGGACCAAGGAGTGAGCCCTGGGTTCACAATAAGCCCAACATTAAGAGAGAGACCTAGGAGAAGAGATGAGAAACAAAGGGAGTGAGGAAGAATCAGCAGCGAGACAGGAGGAAAAACCCAGAGACTGTCATATGTGGGAATTCAAGGCAGAAGGTGTGACCCCCTGAATCAGAGTGTCAGCAGTAGTGTTCAGTCTGCATCTTGCTTGACCTGTCCACTGGACTTAGCAATAAGAAGTCATCATTTGCCTTGACAAGAGCAGTTTCAGTGCAGTAGTGGGTGAAAGGCCTTCCTGGGTGGCACCAACTCTTCTTAGGAGTTTTGATGCAATAAGAAACAAAGATATAGGCAGTAAAATAGAGGTGGGATCAAGAGAGGGTTTTCTTCATCTTGGAGAAGAGTATGTTTATGTGCAGATGGGAATGGTCCAGTACAGAGGTAAAACTTGACGAAGTATAAGAGAGGGAAGAATTGTTGGCGGGGAGAAGGAATAGGGCTCTCATGCGCACACAAGTATAAGAGCTGGTTTTAGCTAGGAGTATGGACTGTTCATCCACGTAGCATATGGGAAGGGCAGAGAAGGAGTGGGAAGATGCTTGTAGGTGGGTAGATGCGGTGGTAGAAGTCTGTGGAAGACCTCTTTTGATTGCTTCAGTTTTCCCAATGAACTAGGAAGCAAAGTCATCAGCTGGGAACAAGGATGGAGGAGGTGTCACATGAGAAACCATAGGGCAGGCTGTCATGATGATATGGTGTTACGACATAAAATGATTGAGCTTTTGTTTCGCGCCGTGTACTAAGCTCTTGACATGCGTCATCTTCACAACAGCCCTCAGAGGTTAGTCATTACATACCCTCTAAAGACGGAGAAATAAACCTCAGGATGATTAAGCAAATTACCCGTGGTCACCCAGCTGGTAAGTGCCACAGCCAGGATTCAAACTTCAACCTGACTCGCTGCAAAGACTTTGCTCTTAACCAGGGTGGGAGTGGAAGGCAGAAGCAGAGGATGCTCCATAGAGGGGAGAAGGACACTCTCCCTTCCTTAGGACAGTGATGGGCCCAGAGGAGAGGACTGGCTTGGCTGCCTCAAGACCCATCAGCGAATGAACTGAGTTTATCAATGAGTTGCTCAGATGCTCCCCACACCTGCCATGCCCCTTTCCTGAGCTCTTACTGTGTTTTGCACATACATTTATTAAAGACAGCGCTTTCATGCTCTATTAAGATCAATTATAGTGTACCTCAGGCTTCCCTCCATCACATCAGTCAGATTCAGGACACCTGAGAAGCACACATACTTCTGTATTAGTTTCCTATTTCTGCTGTAACAAATTACTACAAACTCAGTAGCTTGAAACAACACACTTTTATTATCTTACAGTTCTGGAGGTCAAAAGTCCGTAAGAGGTCTCACTAGTTAAGATCAAAATGTTGGCCAGACTGTGTTCCTTTCTGGAGACTCTAGGGAAGAATCCATTTCTTTGCCTTTTCCAGCTCCTGGAGGCCACCTGCATTCCTTGGCTTCCTCCATCTTCAGAGCCAGGAATGCAGGCTGAGTCCTTTTCACATGGAATCACTCTGACCTCCTCTTGTGCCTCCCGCTTCCACTTTTAAGGCTCCTGTAACTACACTGGGCCTGCCTGGATAATTCAGGCTACTCCCCTTATCTTAAGGTCAGATGATATTCACAGGTTCCAGGGCTTAGAAGGGGGTGGAGTATTATTGGGTCTACTACAGTGGGTAAATTCTGGAACACTAGCCTCTAGGTCCTTATTGTCCTCATTCATTCATTCATTTATGGATTTAGGAATCTGGGCTTTAGGAGCCAGCCCTGGTCTGGGAGTCATTGTTCTGACTCCTCCACAATGTTTATGTTATTAATAGGTATGTTCTTTTGCGAGGAAATCCCACAGAAAGTCTGAAATGAAAAGTTACTTTGTGCCTAATCCAATACCACCTCTGTGCTCACTGTGGGGGTCCGGGGAGGCAGGGGGGCTCAGGAGAGTTGGAGGAGTGGTATGGGGGGGGAGTGGAGAGACCCCCCTCCATTTCCCCAGCATGTCTTGTCCACACCTTCCTGGTCCAGGATGTAGTAGGTGTAGAAGAAGCCCTGATGGGCGGTGGTGCTTTTCCTGACAAACTTTGTTAGCAGGGCTATTTAAATCATTCTAATCACTCCAGAAACACCCCATTAGGTTTCCCAGTGAGGGACACTGAGGAAAAGGACCAGGAGAAACTGAGCGGGGGTGGGGGTGGGAGGGCTGAGAAAGAAAAACTGCAGCAGACCCGCCATGTGGCTCCTGCAACCTCTTCTGCCATTTGCTTCAAACAAGGAGGCAGGAGAGCAAGCCAAGGGCAAGAGAGAAAATAAACAGATACTGTCAGGTCCTGCCATTAGAAATGCAAAATTCATTAGAAAAACATTGATTGCAAAGAATTGATTTAGTAGTGATTTGATTGTCAGGCGTACAGTACATCCAAGGAAAATTTTCATTATGATTCAGAATTCGTTAAAAAGAAGATAAGACCGGAAGGTGGTGAGGGAGGACACGTCAGCCCGGCTGCCTGTTTATTGTTAGAGACCCAAGTCTGGCGGGGCAGGCGGGGTGGGGCGGAGATGTTGCCCAAGAGGACCATGCCTGTTGCGTTATAGAGGAACTAGTGATTTACCTGTCACTTCCCCGGGAACTTCAGTCTGTGTACCCTACCGAGGGGCTCAGACCTGTGGGCATGACCCCACCTCCCAGTTAAGGGAGCCCAGGCATCCCTCTGCTGTGCCTCCCTGTCTCTCTCACCCCTGCAGTGAGGTCGCACAGCTGAATCTGGGGCAAGCACAGGGGCTTCAGGGTACCGAGGATGCCCAGTGATGTGCCGCCCTAGTCCAGGTTCCCACTCCTTGGAGAACTTTGCTAAGCCTCCCTCAGACCCTGCTCTCAACACACCCCCTGCCTATGTTCTGAGGCCCCTCCTTTCTTCTGACTCTCACCATGCTGCCACCTTCTCACTCTTTTACGTCCCTGGAAAAGCCAGATCCTTTCTCTTCGGGATCCTGGTATATTCCTTTCGGCTTCTGGTCTTAACTCCATCTTCCTCACCAATGTAGATTCTCTAGGAAAACTTTGACTTTTCTCTGTCCCACCTTTCTGGCCCTTGATAGAAGCCCAGGTTCCTCAGCTGATTCTAAAGACAGCTCTCCATCCACTAAAACCACTTGTGCATTTTCTATTTTATTTATTGAGCTATTTGTTCTAGCCGGCTCTGTCTCCATCCACACATATCGGTTGTCATCTTTTATCCTCCTGCCTCTGTCTCTGTTCCTACCCACTTGTACTCAGTATTCTTTGCTTCCTCTCTCTCTTTTACCAAATACCAACCACTAGCTTTTCTCAGCTGTGTGCCTTTAATCCCCTGGACGACTGGCCAAGGGGATGTAGGATCTTCTCCATCACTCGGCTGGAACATCATCTCTCTTTACAAGGTTTCTCGACCTCCTTCCCTAGATTCTCAACTGTAAAATGAGCGTGATAATAGCAATTGTGCCTACCTACCTCGGAGGAGCAAATATAATCACACACTGTGTAAGTGCTTTGTAAACTGAAAGGGCTACTTAAATGTAAATTGTTTTATTTCTCCAATTCAGGGATTCACAATATAATTTGCATTCTGAAGGCGATCCTCAATGATTACCATTAAATATTTAAGAAATACTTTTGGCCAGTGATTCGCAATCTTAGATGAAAAATAGTGGTTTCATTGTTCCAGGTTAAAACTCAAGCAAAGTATTTTTGAGAAGCTTCCCAGTAATGGAAACTGGCAGCCAGATTTGAGAGCCAATGATCTGTACTTGACCTTTATGTTTCTACACCTATCTATCCCCTTGGTCCAGGAGTAAACTCCCCTCCTCCACCTACTTTCCTGCCCACCTTCCTTCCTCGTCTCCCTCCTCCAAAGTGGGTCTGTGGAAAGAGATGTGTATGGGGACAAAGAGACCTAGAATTTGGGAGACTGACAAGAGACCTGGGAGATGATTGCTGCCCTCAAGGATAATGGAGACTTGTTCCCTGACCTCAAGTATCTCATCTCAGTCTCAACAGCTGCCAGTCCTCTCTGGTGAGGTGTGATCCAAATGGGAGGGTAAAAAGTCAAGGAAGGCTTCACGGAAGAAGTGACAAAGAGCCAGGTCCACAAGAATAAGAAGGAAATTAACAAGCCAATAAGAGGGAAAAGGTATTCCAGGCAGAGGAAGAGGCATGAGCAAAGACTCCAGATATAAAAACTCAAAGCATACCTGAGGAGGTGCTGTGCCCCAGGTGTGCAGCTGTGAGGGGGATGCATGGCCAGAGAAGGGGTAAAGTGGAACCTGGTTGTGAAAATCCTGAATGGCAGGCTGAAGAGTTAAGCCTGTGGCCTTAGCAATAAGGAGTCACGGAAGGTGGAGTGCGGCATGCCTTCTGTGCATGCTTGCAGCACACTCACTGGCTAAGGACTTCTGCTAAACGAGCAGGTCTCGGTGATCGTCTGGCTGCTGGCCTTCTCGCACTACCATATGGTTTCATAGGTTCTGCCCCTGCCTCTGACTCTAGCAGAGCTGAAATTCCAAGGATGGCATAGATGCCCGCTCAGAGGACTTAGCTTGGGGGAAATCCCCAGAAGCATTTAATGGGATCGTTAGCACTGATCCAGGTTGCAGCAACAGAACCTACTCCCTGCAACTCATGAGGCTGGGATGGGGAAGAGCACTCATCAGGACCATTTGGGAAGAGGAAGAGGTCCTGAACTGGGAGAGGATTTGAAGAGGGAAAATCAAGTGTGAGCTCCTGGTCACTGAGGTCATATTGATCAATCCTCCAAGGGGCAAAGCCATTGGCCCCGTGGGCTGAGGTTGCAAGGAGATCTGATTCTACCCGCAGTTTTAAAGGATAATTCTCAGGCATCATGAGTAAAAGCCAGTGATCCCTCTGAAGAGTGAAATTTGCTCAAAGGACAGCCAGAATTACTGTAATGAGTACATCCATTAATTTTATTACACACCACAGGAAGAGTCGCCATGGAGACTGGGGCTTTCTCTCTGGGGCTGGGCTGCTCTGGGTGATCAAAAGGAACCTCATTTTGGTATCCTGTGATTTAAAGACAGTGACAGTGAGAAGGGACTTGGGAGGTTTTTCTTAAGGGTCACTTCCTGAAAAAGAAGAGGCAGCGTATTAAGGTAATGCTAGCTGCTGTAACAAATAAACATAAAAATCTCAGTGGTTTAACGTGACAGAAGTTGTATTTCTTCCTCTCCTGGGGAAGCGCTCTGCTTCAAGGACCCAGACCAATAAAAACTTTTCCACCATCAACATGCGGCTACTCCCTGGTCACCCTGGGCCGTCACTTCTAGCCAGCAAATGGGGGAGACCAAGAGGATATGTGCCTGGGAGGCAACTGCGAATGAGACCTGGAGCTGGCATATGTCAGTCTCTTCCACTCATATTCTGTGCTCAGAACTCAGTCACATGGCCCATGTAGATGCAAGGGGTGATGGAAAAGTGGTCCCTGTATGAACAGGGACTTTTTCCATGACAACTCAGCACTGTAGAAGGGAAACATGAATCTTTGCTGGACCACTAGCCATCTGCCCCAGGAAGCCTGGTGTAAACAGGGGAAAGATCACTGGACCAGGAGTCCAGGAGTAAATGTGTAGGCCACAATAAGTCCCCTCTCCTCCCTTGGGCTCAGTGCCTTCATCCCTAAAATGGGAGGGTTGGACTTCATGGTCTCCAGCAGGCTTTGACCGTAACGCTGAAGTTGAGGCCGTCCTGTGGGAAAGGAGCTGTTCTCCGAGCTCATGGAAAGTTCTGCCCAGCGAGCTGCCCTCCTGGGCAGCGCGAGTCACACTGCTTTGGGAAGACTGTACCAGGCCACAGTCTCACTCTCAACCTGACATCACACAAACGGGACCCCAGAGAGGCTGGAAATTGAACAGTCCCCACAGGAGAGGAAACATTAAAGGTTACATGATTTGAGCCTACACAGGGGTCCAAGTGACCTTTCCTTGAGTGGAAATACACAGGCTGCTGGTCCAGTGACCAATGTGGCAGACAGCGCCAGGAGCTGGGCTGCCCCCAGGAGCCACGACTGAGCAGAAGGTCTCACGCTGCCTGACTCACAAAGGTGAGCATGCCGAGTGCAGGCAGGAAATGCCGGAGCTCTATGGAGACAAACGCACAACCCATCTGTTACACAAACACAGGTAGCATTTACATGGCTGGATACCGAGGTCAGGTACACATCAGAAATGCAAGAACATGGATGTGCAAACACGGAGGTACATATAAATGGATACACAGCCAGCGCATACTTGCCCAGGATAGATAAGGATGAACTGGTACACACATGTATGGCTATCTATGAAAGGGTAGACACACTTAGATACACAGAGATGCATTTGGATATTATACCAGGACCCATGGTAGATACATAATTAGGTATATGTAGATGGATGCATAAGCTCATTTATACACAGAATTCACATCAATACGTTCAGAGCATTCCCATGAAAATCTGCATAATTTCCCACATATGGAAACACACCATACACAGGAGCCCACACACAGGAGCCCACAAAGGTAGCCACCCATGTACGACTAACGCCACAGATATACACACACATATACATAGAGTCCACACAGATGACCATCTCACAGTTAACTGTCTAACCTCAGAGCTGCGCACAGAGGAGGCTGGGAGTTTGTCTTAGACCCTGGTTAGGTGTGTTGACCTTCTAGGCAAATCATTTCCTCTCTTTGGGCTTCAGGAAACTCATCAGTACGATATGGGGGCTGGACTAGGCGATCTCCAAAAGCCAGTTCTAAACTGGCTGAGAGACGTTCATAATTAAGTTAGAAGGCATGGCCCCTCTTCATGGGCTGCTTCCAGTCTAAGGAGAAGCGGGCAAGCAGAGTCTAGAAATGACAGGGAGGCATGGAGAGCTACCAGCTTGTGCCTGACGATGGAATCTATACAGGGAGTCAGGGTTTGAGGAGCTAAAATAAAGGTGGCACCACAATTTCCTTTAAAGAAGACTTGGTTTCCTCCACTGGACAATACCGAAGTGAACCAGACAGTCTCCAGGCCTTCCCGTGGAGGCATGCCAGGGAAGCCTGCAGAGGGCAGGTTCAAGGAGGATTGAGGGGGGCAGGGGATACCTACCCCCAGGCGTCAGGACCGCGGGGGCAGGCACATCTGTCCAGGAGTCCCCCCGCGAGGCTGAGAGCCTACAGCAAGAGCACCAGACTCAGGTGACCTACTGTGAGAGGGAAGAAACGACCATAGTCGCAGGCTGGATGACAGCCATTCTGCCCATACTCAGCCCACAGCAGCCCTCTGGCTAAAGGGACTCTATAAAGTGGCCTCTGAGCAGATCTGCACACTCTGTCTTCTGCTATCAGATGGCTTGTGGATCCCTGCAGGACGATGCTGGCCAAGATCCAGGAAATAGGGCTACACAGTACGGGCACCTGCATCCAAACGTGCCCACACGTGAAGACCTGTGTACACGCATGTGGGCATGGGCACTTGAGGCTCCGTGTCTGCCTGACAGTGGATACCACACAGGTGTAGCTGCTTACAAGTCTTCCTCGCCCACCGGAACCTGCTGTGTAATACACATTTGAACACGCAAATCATTGTATCTGAGGGTGTCTGTAGCTGTTTTTGCCCACTCACCCCATTCATGGTACCTGGATGTATCCATCTCAAAGGGAAAACCATTTCCTGTTTTCCTGCCCTACTCACACAATGGGAAGTTCTGCCCTCCAGGAAGCAGTGGGAAGAAATCTGCCCTTCTCTCCACCTGCCTCCCTTCCCCGACCCACTCCTCTCTTGACTTAATTGGCAAGACTGGGGAAAGACCAGGGCACGGAGCCTGCATAGCAGGGTCAGCATGGACTGCGTACACCCTCCCCTCCTTGGCAGGGTAAGCTGGCCAGGCTCTGCCTAGAAGCAGGGAGGCCTGCTGCTGTCTGGGTACTTGGCTTGTGACTCTGGGCCACCTCAACACAGGAGGGAGGGGTAGGAAGCCCGTGTGGGCCTCATTTCTTTAAATCAACTTTGCTAGCAATAGAGCTGGTATTTCAACAAATCTAATATGCTATCAATTGTAAAACACACCCCAAATTCAGAAATGTGAAAACATGTGTCTTAAAAAAGAGATGAAATACAGGAATATTTTGGTCACTCTCTGCCTATATTTTGCTTGATTCAGAAATTGGTAGGAAGAGGGATGCAGTTAATTATCACCCTCAAATCTCTAGACTTTTGTTCATCCCGGACACAAAGTATCTGTGTGCGGGGAACGATTATAGCCGTATAGCCGGACCGCGGAGCCTGCCCATCTGTGGTTACTGATGTGTCAACTGATCGCTGAGGAGCTGCATTTCTACATGTGGCTCACGGAGCATGTAGCGGCTGCATGTACAGGTACTTTTATGTGAGTGTGAATGATTTCATGGGTGCTTTATTTGTCAGTATTTGCCGTCTTCGTGTGTGAACGTGACTCATAATCCCAGACCCAGATTCCCCACCCATCATCCTGAAAGGGCCACAGCTGTAAACCAGGAGAGACAAGAGGACGGTGGCCTGTCTTTCTCGCTCCTTCAATCTCCTTGTGCTGGCTTCTCCCTCTCCAGGAAGAGGTCACCCAGAGGCCCCTCCAGAGACAGGCCCTGCCTTGCCTGTCTGGGAACAACAGGTGCAAAGCAATCTAGCAATTAGTAATAATCGTGTCTCTCTGACAAGCCATTATTTCTCCAGGACAGAGAAGGCACTCGGGGGCTGATGAGGGCCCAAAACAAGAAGGATGGAGAAATGGCTCCTTCATGTCTCTGGGTTGGGCAGGAGTTTGGGACTCCTCAGGGGAAAGCGGGGACCCCATACTGACTCCCCTCGGTCTCCTCCCCAACTCCCCACATCCCCCTCCATCCTCTCCAGCCCTTTTTCTCTCCCTTGCCCCTGAGTGCCCAGGCAGGCCTCACTTCCATCCTCGCAAAGGGAATGAAATGGTTCAGGCACAAAGGAACCCAGGCCCAGCCCGCGGCTCAGGGCAGGGGTGCAGGAATGACTGACAGGGAGACCTGGATTGGCCAGTCCTTAGTCCTGTATCAGCAGAACATGCGTTTTGCAGGACTGAGCAGGTGCAGAGCTGCCTTAGAAAACCAGCTTCTGGAGGACATGCCTCAGCATCCAGCCGAGCGCTGGGTCTCACAGACCCTCCCTGAAGACAGTTGGTTCTTAATCCCTCCGGTATTCACAGAGGTTTCTGGGGTACAAGGAATGTTGACAAGGGGACACGAAGGTCCAAAAGACATGAGACCTTCCCTTGAGGAACCTAAACCCAGTAGGAAGGAAAGAAAGTCTCCACAAATGACTGTAATACAGAGCTCAGTGTAAAGTACCAGGAGAGAGAGAGGTGAACAAGTGCCATGGGAGATGAGAGACCCCTGGCACCTAGGGAGATTGGGCAAGCTTCCTGAGAGAGAAAATATCAACTGAACCATCCAGAATAGAGAAATAAAGGATCCCAAAGGGACAAGAGGAGCACAAGGGCATTTGGCGGCCAGGAAGTCATGATGAAGAAGATGAGGATGGCTTTGATGATGTCAAACAATATCCAGGATGACATCAAAACCTTCCTTGTTACTTTCTAGCATGTTCTCCTGAGTCCAAACCCAGCCACTCTGCTCGTTACTGCCTGACCAAGCCCAAGCCTCATCACCTCTCCAGCCTCTGCTTCCTGGAATTGCTAAAACATAGAGGTGGGGCTTCCCTGGTGGCACAGTGGTTGAGAGTCCGCCTGCCGATGCAGGGGACACGGGTTCGTGCCCCGGGCCGGGAGGATCCCACATGCCGCGGAGCGGCTGGGCCCGTGAGCCATGGCCGCTGAGCCTGCACGTCCGGAGCCTGTGCTCCGCAACGGGAGAGGCCACAACAGTGAGAGGACCGCGTACCGCAAAAAAAAAGCCATAGAGATGATCCAATCTGCCCTCCATAACAGATAGAAAGAGATAGAGCTTTGGTCCTGGCTCAATCACAGGGCAGGCTGAGAATCCATGAGAGGATTACAAAAGGAAAGGAAAAAATATAATACTTTGCACCTGGATAATACAGCTCTCAAAGCACTTCTCTATATATTATCTCATGTTGGCAAAAAAGGTGATATTGACCACATTGCAAAGATCACAGCCAGACTCAAAGAGGTGGGGGGTTAGCCAAGATTGCATAGCTGGCCTTGGCTCTATCTGCTGCCACTCCACAGTGCCTGGAAGGACACATGTGGACCCACTTTGAGCCCATTCAAGAGGAAGCAGGAGTATGCTCTGAAGATTAATCTCTCCACAGCGTGCCTTTCTCCCAGCTGTCCAGACGATGGGAGGAGCCAGATGTCCAACAAAGCCCATGGCCAGAGAACCCCTGCTCCATGCCCAGACACTGTTTAATTCCAACTGGAGACCCACCCCTCTTTCAGCAAACCCTCCAGGGACCGCTGAGAACGTGGCCCTAGCACGGTGTCAAGCTGTGCATGCACTGGGAACACAGCCACCCCAGGAATGCTCTTCAAAAACAGGCAGAGGACTCCAGTCTCCTCCAAAGCAAAGCTGAGCCTTCTGTGATCGGGCCCAATCCAGGCTCCCACTGACCATCCCTGGACATCTTTTTCTCTAACAGGGAAGAGCCAATTTTGACTCCATGTTGGATCTGTTTCTTTGACTAGCCTTCGCTTTTCGTTGCTTTTGTTATTACAGTCATACATAATGGCCTGCCTCAGGGAACCCTACCTACCTGTGAATGGCTGGCTGCAAAAAAGAAGAAATTAACACATCCCCTCCCTGAGGCTGGACATTCCAGGAGATGTTTTGCAAGACTGATCGCCCCTTTTTACTTCCTCCCCACCCCTCCCTCTCTATTCTGCCTCTTTACTTTACTTCCCTCTCTGATTTTATAAAAGAAACTGGCATCCAGACCCCAATAAGATGGTTTTCTGGGGACCCTGGTCTGCCATCTTCTCGGTCTGCCGGCTTTCTGAATAAAGAAACACCTCAACACCTCGTCTCCCGATTTATTGGCCTGTCATGCAGTGAGCAGAGCGAGCTTGGACTCGCTAACATTTCTTCTGCGATACCATTCAGCCCTCAAACTCACCTATGCTCCCTGCCTCTGTGCCTTTTGCTCTTTCAGTCCCTCCACCTAACACATCCCCCTCTGCCTCCCTACTGACCTTCAAAAGGTCTTGTCCTCCTCCCATTCACATCAGAATCCATCTCTCCCTCCACCAGCACTTTCTACCTCAGTAATGCACTTAACCCAGTCTGCCTGGCAGCAGGGTGATTGATGGATGCCTCTGTCTCCCTCCGGTGGACTGTGGGCCACAGGGAACCACACGGCAGGCCTCCTTTATTTCTTCACCTCCCCAGTCCCTGACACACACACACGCACACGCACGCACACGCACACACACACAGTAGGCACTTGGTTTAAATTCATTGCATGTTGTTTCATCCAAAGGTCACAGTGACTCAGTGCTGCTGCTGAGCCTTACATAGCAGGACAGGGTCACACCAGGGTGGTCCAGGGGGAGACCCAGCCTGCCAGAAGTTAACCTGGCTGGACACAGACCCAGCTATAGGGCAGTGGAGTATGGATGGCAAAGTGTGCCCAGCCCCGCAGGGATGACCCACCTGGGAAACCCCCATTAGCAACCTCTTCTGTCAATCAGGCTGGTCCAGGCACAGAAAGACCCTGAGGACCATTCAGATCCCCTGGAAATGTAAACACTCCCTGAAAGAGGTCTCAACTGGCCTAGAAATCTCCAGGCTGCCCGCACTTGTGATAAGCACAATAAATAAAACAATGAGACCCATTTGAAGGCACTTGTGAGACAGTAGAGCTTTAAGAACTTGACTTTGATGAGTTTGAGGAAAAAAAGAAGAATGAGTTTCCTCTTGGGCCCAGGTTTGTTTATCCTGCTTCTCAGGAGCCAGAGCCTACAAGTGTGATGGTTTTAAATGGCCCAATATGTTTCTCCTACAGGCCCAAAGGCACCTGTCTGCCCTGGGCCAAGTCTCAAACCAGTACAGAAGAGGCACAGCCACTCTGGCTGCCTGGAAGGGGTAGGGGGGCAGGGGAGCAGGGGTTGTGGTGGGGGGAGTCCAGATTTAGTCCTCCCGTGGAAGTGCACAGAAGAAGTGAGGCAGTAGGGGAGCTCCAGCTAAGGGGGAATCACAAGGTACAGGTGGCTGTGAGATCCAGCCGGCGGAGCCCATGTGGGCTCGTCCCACAGGGGAGTGGAGGACAGAATCGGGGATTAAGAGTCTGGAGCTCAGAGCTTGGGCCTGGATCTGCCCCTCACATGCCTGGTGCCAAGTCTTTTCTCTCTGGGCCCTGCCTTGATTCCTTCACTCCCTAAGCAGGTGGCTCCATGGGGTTCCCCAGCTCCTACCTGACCCCTCTCCTCCCCAGCTCACACCAGACCCATCTGGGCCCCATTCTGCAAGGGCCTTGCTCCCTCTCAGCTGTCATCACATCCCCAACCCAAGACCACCCATCTGACTGGAAACCTGACTGTGGTACCTTGAGGCATTTCCTCTCACTATGGAAACTTGGTACTTGTCCCCCTGGGGCCACAGGCTACACACCCGTGTGCCCCACCCATCGGTAATAGTACTGCTACTATTTCTGTAGTCCTCACTACCGTTTCAGGCACTTTGCATGCCTTCTACTTGATACAAACCTTTCTACAGATGAGAGAAAAACCAAAGCTTAAAAAGATTTAAGTAATTTGCCCTCCTGCTGCCTTCACAAAGGGCTTTGGCACCCATCTCATCCTCACGACGCGTCTGCCGGGTCAGCAGCCAGATATTCCCACTTTAGCAAAAAAGGAAACAGAGGCTGGGAAAGGTGAAGCCGCTTGCCAAGATCACAGCTAATAAGGAGCAAAGCTGGGGCTCTGAATGCATGGGAGGTACCCATTAACCCCACACACTGTTGCACCCCTTCCCAGGACGGCCAGACAACACTCCCCTCCCCCACCGCCGCCCACCACCGGTGTCACAGTAAAACCATCAGCCCGCCCTGCCTCCCCCCGGATCATTCCACAGAGTGCGGCCAGACCCTAACTGGCTCTGAGAAGTGATTACTTCAAAGAAGTTCCCATCGGACCAACATTTCTCTGAAAAAATAAACAGCAAGCCCTCTGGCTCCCCGCTGCCTAGAGGACGGTGGCCCCAGAGCTGGATTTCTGCTGGCCAGTGGGCGGGGATGGTGGGCGGGGCTGCTGAGCAGGGCTGGGGGCAGGACCAGCACGCCCTGGCCTGGCCCCGCCCCGCTGCCTCCTCGCCCACCTGGGTCGCCTCCCATCCCGACGTGGAAGCAGAGGCAATTGGGCTGGAAGGCACTGAGCAGTGTGAGGCCAACCCCACGTCCAAGTGCGGCCAGAGATGGGACGTGTCCTCTCAGAGTCCCTCAGCCAGTCATTAGCAGAGCTGGGCTAGAACCCACTAGACTAACGCCCGACCCCACACCACCCTGGGCTGCCAGAAACTCACTCTCATGGCATGGGACCTGAACCAGGCAGGATGCCACCTGTCCACAGGTAAGGGACAGGTGGAGGGTTGCTCTGTGGGGAGCAGGGAGCTGAGGGGGCGGACCAGAGTACTCAAGAGATTCCCACCCTTGGGCGCGCTGTTCCTTCAGCACGTGCGGTGACCTACTGTGTTCTAGGCCTGGCTTCTACGGTAAGCGGGACCTGCCCTCCAGAAGCCTGCAGCAGTGGCAGTGACAAACTGGCTTGTGAGTGCTTCTCTCCTCACCTCCCCCAGCCCCACCACGCCTTCTAAGAAGGAAGGATCTGTGGAAGTCTGGGCAGCCTCTGGCCTTGCCCTTGTGCACCTTTGAAACCAACACTAGAGCCCGCAAGCTTGGTCAGAGGTCCTGACCCAACGTAAGCACCTGGCCATGGTGAATTTTTTTTTATTTTGAAATTGAATCCACAATTATAACTCAGATTTCTCACTAACTTTCAGATTCCTGGCTTCTCTTGATAAACTCAGGAGGTCTGGTAATGCCCGGCCCACATTCCTTCCTTCCTTCATTCTTTCATTCGACCCAGTGCCTGGTCCCATCCCAAGTGGGAATACGGAGGTGAGTAGGGCCATCCAAGTCACTGCTCTTGAGCAGAATCTCTTCAAGGGGCCATGGTCAGCTGGCGCTGGCCCGTTTGTGGGGCATGTCCAGTCTACTTCGCCAGAGTCTCCACCATTCCCTGGAGCGCCCTTCCCATTTGTGAGCTCTCCTTGGTCACGAGTGCATGCCCTCCTCCCCAGACCAGCTGATTAGAAGGGCAGAAAGCTGAAGCAGACTGGACCAAATGCTAACCTCTCTTTAATCTGTGGTGGGTGCAGGAGTGTTTGTCATGCTATGTTCTGCATTTGTATGAATATTTGAACTTTTTTAATTTAAAAGTAAGAATGCAAGTGAAGAGAGTTACTTGTGAGTGAAAATCTAGAAAGGTGAAGGAAGGGGTGAAACAAATTAAAGCCAGCAAGGGCTGTGCTTGGGGTGCCTTTGGGAAAGCGTAGGGGGAGTGGAAAGAGACTGTAGGGATGCTACCACACTGGGTGGGATGGCGTCAGAGGGAGAGAGGTGGAGAAAGGGTTTTTTTTTTAAAGGTTTGCTGTATGTTAGGGATGAATGTCCCTTTGACATTTTTCAAGCAGCTTCACAAAAATTTTAAATTATTTTTCAGTGCTTTTGGGACACCCGTCTTCTGCTTCTTTTGAACGTAACTCTGTGGGATGGGTGTGAGGAGAATAATCAATAAACCGTAGTGAGTGCGTGATCAGGAAGTAGGGGCTCCTGAGAGGAGCACCCCTACTGATCTGGGAGTCAAGAAAGGCCCCCAGGGAGAAGCTCTTTAAACTAAACCGTGGGTGAGTAGATGTTGCGTGACACAAGTGGAGGGTGATGAGCTAAGGAAAGGCAAGGAATCTTCCAAGCAGTGGGGATAGCTCTGGGAAGGCTCAGAGGGCAGACTCCAGGATCTGTGTGTGGTTCGAGATGGGAGGACAGTTGGCCTGAGGTAGAGATGGAAGGAGAGATGGGGCTGAAGGGGTGGGCAAGGACCCTGCCAGGCCTTCTGAGCTCCATGACAGCTCATGGACCATGTCCAGGGGGCAATCAGGAGCCACTGAGGGCTGTAGTCAGTGGCTTTAAGATACTCCTCCGTCTGTTCTGCGAAAATGGATCGGAATGAGGCAAAGCAGTGGTAGGCAGGCCAGGAGGCTATTGCAACAAATCAGGAAAGAGATGATGGCGGTTTAGGCTGCTTGCTGGCAAAGAAAGTGGGAAACGGGGCTTGATTCTAATGTCGTGTAGGAGATGGAGGAGAGTGATGGTCTAGTTCAACACCACGTCCCTAGCACCCAGCATGCTGCCTGATACTCAGTACAAATGAAATGCATATGTATTGAATGAATGGATAAATGAACCAAAGACCTAATACATTAGTAAGCAAATACTGGTAGATGAATGTTAGCTCGCTTAAGCCTCATCCCTCCATTGCACAAGGCTCAAAAAAATGGCTACCATTTCTGAAGGCCTACTGTGTTCCAGGCAGCGGTGTTAGTTAATGCACACACATCATCTTTGCACAATCTCTAAGCCTCCCAAAACTCCTGCATTTAGGTGTGAAACGGAAGGTTCAAAAACATGAACCCCAAGTTCCTGAACATTTCGTTCTGCTCTCGCACTAGTCACCTTCATCATCACCAACACTTAGCCCGCACTATTGTATACACCAGCTACTGTACCAGACCATAGGGCTGTGGAGGAGAATTGGATGCATTCCCTGTCCTGGAGGAAATCATCCAGCAATGATAAGGGCGAGTGAGTGAGGAGTAACTGAGTCACTTGGGTTTCCTGAGCGCATGTGTGAAGAAGGCTCAGAGAGGTGAATGTGTTGAGACTGGGGTGTGGGACCCCCAAGGGAAAGAGGTGATGGAGGAGAATGGAAAGACGGTGGTCAAGCACCTTAATTAAGGCAACAACAACGGGGTCTAAGAGAAGGGACAGAAGTAAAAGCTGCTTCATTGATGGTCCAGACAGGATGGTGATGCTGGGTTAGGAGAATGAATGGACCGCCCACCCACCTGGAGCTACTGAGAATCTTGGTATTTCAGTCGGAGCAGTCACCAGCTCCTCCCCCTGTCCCAGGGCAGTTGCTAAGACATTTTGTTGTCCCCCAGGGCCAATGTCTCAGGAACAGAGAAGGGACTCAATCTCTGCCCAACTCCCTCTGCAAGCACAGCTCCTGTCACCAAATGCATTTGTGCCTGGTGCACAGTGAGGCCAACAACCCAAAACGTCAGAGTTTGGAGCCGAGAAAGGTTTACTGCAGGGCCAAGCCAGGAAAATGGGTGGCTCACACCTCAGAAACCCCTGAACTCCCCTGAGGGTTTCAGCAAAGCATTTTTAAAGGCCAGGTGAGGGACGAGGGTCGTGGAGTATGTGATCAGCTCTTACACAATCCTCCGACTGGTTGATGTTGGGATAAGGGGCGTTTACATGATCGATCCATAGGTGCCAGTAGGTCTGGGGCTCATGATCATCAAGTAGTTAATTTCTTCCATTTGGTGGTGGTTTTACCATCTGTGAAACAACTCAGGAAGTGTGCGTCAGTTACTATTATCTGGGTGCTTCAGAGAGGAGCTACAGCAGATGTAGGGGAAGGGTCTGTCCCAGGAAGGCCCCATAGGGTCCTGCTTGGTTACACTCCTGCTTCGAGCGCTGCTCTCCTTACCTGTCAAAATTCACAAATCTGATCAACCCACTTGCCCTCAAGCCAAATAACTCCGTCTTTGGCTAAATAGAGAAGAGGAGATCAAGGATTTGAAGAGACACTTATTTATCTCTTTACCAGACAGTCTAATGAATAATTTCATGTTTGCAAAAGCTCATTTTGAAATTTGAAGACAAGAGATATATTGCCAAGGCGGCTCTAATACTGCGACATTAATTTTGCACTGAAAGATTTACTCAAAAATTAGATTTTACAATTTTAATGCCTCCATTCTTTTCTTTAAATAAGCTGTGAAATACAGTTAATTAGACTTAAACCCTGGAAGCTTAGACATTTGAGCTTTGGTGTAAGCTACAAAAGAATGCAAGCTTTTTCACTTGCAAATTAAATCTAAATTCATTACATGCCTAAACCTATACTACTTGCAGAAATCCTGCTGGGCTGAGGAGGGGTCTTCTTGAGGCTCCAGATGTCTCCCTACAGCACCCTGGCTGCAGAGAAGGGTTGTGAAAATGAAAGGAGGGACGAGACGGGAGGTGGAAAATATGGAGAGCATCTGACAAACCTGCCTTGGGCAATGTTAGCGTATTCTTTGGAACACCAGCCTTGAGAATTGTTCCTTGGGGAAAAGAACGTTCCGTGCTCAAAAAAATCAGGGAGATACTGCCTATCATGCGCCCTTCTTGGAAAGTCACAAGGTTCAAGGAAGTAAAACAAACAAACAAACGAAACGCTGTTTAATTTTATTTCATCCAGAATTCCCAAATAGATTCAACAGTGAAGCCCTTTTTGTCAAAACACCTAACATTAGGGTCTATCCACTGCTCCACAGACCAGTCTGCTCTGGGCTCGGGCAGCCCCACTAGGACTGCTTTCTCCTCCTTAGACATGGCCTTGGAGACCCAGCCCAAATTGTCTGTTCTCTTCCACATAGATCTCTTCACTGGGAGCTGTGAAACAATCACATCCACAGCCAGCTGAGAAATACAAAATTGAGTTCACAACAGGCTGAGGATTTTAGGGACCCAAGTAGCTACAGTACTGGTATCCCGATAAGTGGTCATGTCTGCAACACACTGCTTAACACTTGAATCAGAGAAACAAACAATTCAAAGGTGTAAGAACGCGTAGGGACCTTTTAGCCCAACAGCCCACCTAATGCTAGAATCCGTTCCACAAAAGCTATGTCGGTCCATTCTAAGTAAAGCACTTCTCAGAACAGGGAACTCACCACTTCCTGGAAGTCCGTCTTATCTCAGGACAGATCTGACTTCATATGTAGCTATAAGGCTACTTCCCTGTGAGACCCCTCACTGGCCTGGAGGTGAACTTGTCTAGGACCCTGCCAGGTGGGCTCCAAATTAGCTGGACTGGGGGCTCCACCCCTGCTAACCTCCTCGTACTTCCCCATCCCTGGCTTCCATTTCCGAGTCAAAGAGACCTTCTTTCCAGCTACTAGCTTGTGCCTGGTTCTACGGCCAAGCCCCTTTCCTTTGGCCACTGCCTCCGCACATTCCTGGGGACCATGGACGCCTCTGAGAATCTAATGAAACCAGTGGGTCCTCTTCCCAGAATCGTCCAGTATTGAAAGCTTCACAAATGCCTTGAAGACTGTCCGTCAGCCCCGTCTGTGACTTCCTAGTAGAGGCATCTTGATCTGATTGTGGGTGTTGGCAAAATCCAACCAACCCCAATAGACTGTAGGGAATTTTCCAAACATCCACTGTGTGCCTTTGTTCTGTGCCCTTTACTATTCAGGACACCACCCTTGCTATCCACCGCCTATTACTCTATTGCGGACATAATTCATCTTTGGAGGGTAATGATAAAAATGATAACAAAAATAATTCCACCTTGCTTTCGCAGTTTACAGAGTGGTGGCATGACTTTATTTAACTTGACCTTCGCCAAGGTCTGAGTCATAGGAGTTACGTTTTGCTTTTAACAAAGGGAAAAACAGGTTCAGAAAGTTGAGTGACGTACCCAGCAACAGAGCCACAAGACAGGTTTCCGGAGTCCTAGTTCTTATAAGTTATCATGTTGCCTCCAAATGATAAGCCCTAAATCCTATGTTTTCTTATAGCACCCGTAGCCCTTGGTGTCACAGAGGAGAGGGGAGGCTATTTATTCTTTGCATAACAAGTACAAAGACCAGCTGATTATTTTGTATACAACAGGGTTCAGAACAATGCTTTGGATTTTAAACTATCAGGTTCAATACCAGTATTGAACTTGTGGCTCTGTAACTTTGTGCAAGGCACTTCAGAACCTTGGAATTAACAGCAGAACTGAAGCCACAGAGCTACTGGGAGGACTAAATGAGATGACACACATACAGTGCGTGGTACATGGCACACACTCAACAGATGTCAGACTAAAAAGGAATGTGGGCTGGGGAAGCCAGAAAGTTCTTCCTGGGAGAGGTAAGGTTTAAATTGGGCTCAGGAAGTGGGTTGTAGGTATAGGAAGACAGAATGAGACCTATGAAGAGGTGTCTAGGGAGGAAATTGCAAAGTGCATTGTGGTGGAGGAGGGAGGGGCATTATAAATAAGATTCAGTCTTGGGCAGTAAACATTCCGGGTGGAGGGAGCAGAGAGTAGAAAATACGGTCCATTGGGGCTTTGGAGTTTGGACTTCTTTTTGAGGCCAAGGAGAGTCACTGAAGGTTTTCAACTAGAGTGATAAAGGATGATGCTCAGTCAGTTGACTGATGGCTAGAAGCAGATGGAAGCAGGAGAGACTAGAGAACAGACAACTTGGGGGGTTATTGCAGTGGCCTGCGTGATAGAGATGTAAACTCATTTTTTACATCTTGTTTGATTCTAGCAAGTTGCCCTGCCTTGTTCCCAATCTCCAGGTGCCTCTCCCATCCTTACCCTGAGTGCCCAGGTAGAATGACTGGGCCTTTGCTGTGGGCCCCATTCCAGAATTCCCATTCTAATGGCCTGATTCATAGCACAGTTCTAGCCTTTGTCTGGGATCGTTTTTTGCTTTTTGGGTTTTTTTTTAATTGAAGTATAGTTGATTTACAACGTTGTGTTAGTTTCAGGTATACAGCACAGTGATTCGGATAGATGATAGATAGATAGATAGATAGATAGATAGATAGATAGATAGATAGATAGAGATAGATGATCGATAGATAGATGACATATAGATAGAGAGATAGAGATACGTTCTTTCTCAGATTTTTTCTTGTAGGTTATTACAAATTATTGAGTGTAGTTCCCTGTGCTATACAGTAGGTCTTTGTGGGTTATCTGTTTTATATATTGTAGTGTGTATATGTTAATCCCAAACTCCAGACATAGAAAACAATCTTATGGGCTAGTTCTTCACTGTTGCTTCCTGGGAACTGGACACTTATCCTTGGGACTCACCCACCTCTGCTGTAACTCACCGTGTTGAAAATAGCAGTACGACAGTGGCTTTCCTGTGGTCTCAAATTCACTCACAGGGGTGTTCAACCCATCGCCTGCCATAGACAAGGTGCTGTGCTGAGTGCTGTGGAGGGTGCAGAATTGGGTCCAACAAGTTCACAGCTTTCAATTCAGTAAGCTTGCCATCTAGTACAGAGGGTAAGCCACATATAAAAACGACTGTGATATAAGGTCAAGTATGACTCAAAGAGCTTTTTAGAACAGCTCTGGATAAACAGCTATGGCTGTTCTAAAAACAAATGACCCAGAAAGCCATCATAGGTCTCCATTTATTTGGCCAATGTGATCATTTCCATCAGAGCTTTATGCCACCCATGTGTGAGGAAACAACTACCATGGGAAGTGGTCAACATCCCTTCCTGACCTGCTCCGTGCCTCCTGTTTCCATCTGTCTTCATGCTCCGGATCCCTGCTTTGGTTCTTCCTGGCTTTGAGGTTATGGCTGATACTCCATCCAGCCATTGAAGCCTGTCTCCCCGCTTAGGCCTGCAAACACACCCACAGTGGGATTGGGGTGGGGGGAACCTTTCAAGGAAAACAAAAGAAAAATACCAAGGCCTATAAAAAGAAACATGTTTTCAGAGTGCTTTTTTCCCATTGCAAATTGAACATGTAGCAAAATATTGACTTGGCAGACACAGCCCAGTGAGGCCCCCCAGGCCCTGGTCTCTTCTTGTCATTTCACCTTTTTTTTTTTTTTCGCTAAATGCTTTAGAAATGCTTGGATCTCTCTCCAAGCAGGTTAGAGCTGGCCCTGCTCCCAGGTCCTGTAGGATCTTCAGTGACTTCCTAAACCTACTTTGTCTCTGAGTTGGGGTCCCTAGTTGTTCCCACTGAGCCAGAGTTGCTGCTCTGACACCTTAGTTCTTCGCAACATGGCCCGTTGACAAAGGCTAGCTGCCCCGCCCCAGCCTGGGCCTCCCTACACTACGCAGAGTGGAAGCAGATCCTTCTTTGCTTCCACTCAAGAATCTTCTGACTTGGTCTGGAATAGCCTTCTTGCCCACCCACCCTCTTGGCTGTGTGGGCTTGATTTGCTGGTCACTAAGGGCCAGTCCAAACCAATTTTGTTCCCAGAACAACTTCTGCAGCCTTGTTTGTCCACACCGTGCTCTCAGCTTCCAGGCAGCCTTCAGAGCTGACACCATCTTCCCCCAACTGAATCATGCTGCCACCATGCAAGGACCAGAAACAAACACCATGTCCCTTTCTGCCTATAAAGGTCACTCCTTTACCCCCTCTCTCCCATCTCTTTAGGTGAGCAGGAGAGGAAGCCTGTCTCAGCAACTAGTTGACAATCGCAACAGCACCCTAGGCATCCTCCCTGCCTCAAGCCTTCCCCTTCCTGGTCTGTATTCCACGGCGCAGTAGAGAAAAGAGCTTTCTATGGGGCACATTTCTGCTGTTCCCTAGCTTCAGACTCACAGTGATTTACATTGTCTTCACATAAAACCCGCGTCCTTGGCACAGCTGACAGTGCCCTGAACAGTGCATCTATCACCTGCCTACCCTGGCACTCCCCATAGCACACCTTCCCTCTAGCCATTTGGGTTGGAGGTTACCTAACATGCCTTGCTCATCGCCCATCCCTTTGCCTCCTGCCCAGCCCACCTGGTACACCTTGGAAATGACTATTCAACCTCCAGCTCAAGCATTACCTCCTCCAGGAACCTTCCTTGACCTCCCTTGACAGAGGCAGCAGCATTATTCTCTGAGGATCCCACGTGCTGCATTTGGACCTGTATCGTAAGACGCTGCCATTTCTATAATTTTATATGTTCGGTCTCTCCTACACATAAATTGTGGCCAAGAGTTCAGACTCAGAGTCTAACAGAGCAGAGATCAAATTCCAGCTCCATCATTTACTAACGAGGTGCCCTCATGCAAGAGCAGACCTCAATCTCAGTTTCCTCCTGTATAAAATGGTAGTAATGGTAATGAGAACTACCTTATAAGAGGCTGTTGTGAGGATTAAATGAGTTAATGATCTAAATCACATTGCCTGGTACACAGTAAGCAGCCATTCGATGCTGATTCATTCTGTTTTAGACTCTGAGACCCTAAGTTCTTACCATATAGGAACAGTAACTACATTTATTTAGCATTTGCTAGTTTTACTTGTATCGATGCCTTTAACCCTCATAACTGCATGAAGGTGGTATTTTTGTTATCCCTATTTTGCAGATGAAGAAAAGAAGCAAAGAGGCTATAACTAATGTGCCTAAGTGAACACACCCAGGCAGCAGCAGTTTCAAACCCAGGAAGTCTGGCTCCAGAGCCCTCCACCCTAAGGACTATACCCAGTGGCTCTTTAGATAGTCACTAAACATTTATTTTTAAAACTGAACCAATCAGTCTGTTCAGCTTTGTATCCTTAGTGCCAATCATGGACCCAACACATCTGAGTTCTCATAAGTGGCTGTTGACTAATGAGGAGCAGAGATTACAGCAAGGCAGGGAGTGAAGCCTTTCCCTGTGATCAGTTCTCCCCCTGCTCCACGCATGCTGGTGAGTCCTGACTCAGGAGCCCCAGTGACCGTGGACTTACTCTCCACCATAAACAAGTACAATAAATAGAGCAGACTTCCCATTCACCGGCTCAGACAGCCACAACCCCTGGGCCACCCCATACAACCCCCTGACACCTGCAGTTGTCTGCAGAGAGAGAAGGGAGAGAGCCAGCCCGGGACAGGGGGAAAGAGAGAGCGAGCATTTGACTCATTAGCTGCATATTCCATTCTGACGTTTGAACCTGATGGAATCCAAGTAGGGCTGGAGTAATGAATTAATCCCGGGGAAGAAGACGGGTCTGCAGCTCCTTAGCTATTAATGGCCCACTGTGAAGGGGAGCCCTGCTGAGCCAACATATGCCATGGGGATTGTTCCCCACTACCTGGCTCCTGTTGGAACCTCCCTGGGCCAACCCAGCCAACTTCAGAGAGACCAACACATGACAGGTGTTTGATAAGTATCTACCAATTAATGAACTGATTGAAGAGTGAGTCATTCCCCGCCCCCCGCCCCCGTTCACTGGGACGGGACCAAACATCCTATGATTCTGTGCTCCAGTTAGCCACTCCCATACCTCCTAGAGGTCAGCTTGTCCAGGCCCCTGCCTTTGGGCAGTCTGTTCTCCTTTTCCAGGATCACAGATCAGGGTATCTCCTATCAATGATCACAGAGGAAAAATGGTCATCAGTTTCCCCAGATTTATTTTCATTTATTCATTCATTTTCTTTCTCTTTCTTTTTTCTCTCTTTCTATCTCTCTCTCTCACACACACACACCCTACCCAAATCCACCACTCTCCCTTCCAGTCTCCCTGGCTACCCACATTCTTAGTGACGCCAGATCCAGGAGGCCACAGGATGGTGCTGGCACAAATCTTCTTCGAAAGAGAAAGACGAGAGAGGGAGCGACAGAGAGGAAGAGGGGCATCCCTGCACCCCCTGGCTCTCTTCTCCAGGCTTGGCTGTCTCTAACACCAGACCACAGAATGCATCGCTCACTCTGATTCAGTGGGACAGTTATTTTATATTATTAAAATAAGAGATTATCATCACCACTGATCTCCATCTCCTTTCCAATCTCATTTGAAAAGCAGGTATTGCCTACTGCTCCCGGACCCCTAATTCTCTCTGCCTCGGCTGTTAAATCATTTAACCTAGCAAAGTGTCGGAATATGCATTTTACATGAGAGACACGAGGCAGGATAAATCTGGGCTGACTGCAGAGGCTGAAAAGAACTATCTGAGGTGCAGACAAGGGTCAAAGAAGCCTTGGATGGGATGCAGAGTCCGGAAAGGTGGGGTCTTCTCCCTCTCCTCTCTTGCTTAGTGGATAAGAAAGCCAAAGCCTGGTCCTTCTTTGCAGAAAAGCAACAGAAACCCATAACAGACACCAGTAACAGGGACCAGGGCACACCATGCAACCCGGCCTTCCCTAGACTTCTATGATGGGGCATTACCACGCATGACCTTACCAAGCTCTGGGACTCAGATTAGACCCAGTATTCAGCATTCAACTTGATGCACTCAAAGCTGGGCTACAGAGTTCAGGACCAGTGGAGCCATCTCAGAATGTCTGGGCTGTAAAGACCCCAAGCACAACTCCCTCTACTTAAAGATGAGGAAACCAGAGCCCAGAGTGGGGTAAGGACTTAGCCAAGGGTACAAGATATTAGCCAACACCAGAACTTGCACCCAGGGTTTGAGCCTAGGGATCCTGGCCCCTGGTCCAAGGCCTGGTCCAATGGACTTAAGATTGGTTCTGACTCTGACTATTTCTGTACACTTCACCCTTTGTAATTTATAAATGACAACTGTAGTTACTCAGGAGCCTGGGTGAGAACACTGGGAAGGTACATTTACTCATGAATTCATTTTATCAACTTATACTGAGGGTCTGCCATGTGTTAGCCCTGGGCTGGGTGCTGGGTGGACCAGATGTGGACCAGACACAACTGTACTATCAAGGACCTCATGGTTAGATAACTGTAACAGGGTTAAAAGCTAAAAGCAATGCCAGGTGTGCGCTGTTGTTTGAGACTATAGTTTTTCCATACACTTTATCGGTCAAATGGAGATTTTGCAAACCACTGTGTGAGTCCCATAAATGCTTAAGTGCCCCTACGTTCAAAGTTGCTTATTTCTTGCTTGACCTCGAAAGAAGAAGCAATGCTCCCTAGGACATTTGGCATGTAGATAGCAGGCCCAGGGCTCAAACCGAGGAGTCCCACTTCAGCTGTGTACACGGCTACTAAAACAGAGGGCGGGGGGAGGGTTGCCACATTTAGCAAATGAAAATACACGAGGCCCAATTACATTTGAATTTCAGGTAAACAATGGTTAAAATAATTTTGTAATATGTGTGTCCCAAATACTCCATGAGACATACTTACGCTAAAAAAAAAGTATTCATTGTTATCTAAAATTCCAGTTTAACTGGGCATCCTGTATTTTAACTGGTAACCCTTTGGGGATGGGAGAGAGCACCACTTGGAAACTGGATACACAGGGACTTGGGTGAGAGATAGAGGGAGATGCTGGGCCTGGGAGCCAGGAGAGTTTCCTGGAGCCCAGTGGGTGTCTTAGTTCCCAAGGGAGGCTGTCCCCACTCTCCCAACCCAATGGCAACCTGAGCTGCCTCTGTAGCTGTGCTAACGAGAACGTTCTTCCTCAAACAACAGATTAATTGATTTAAAACTTTTAATGCCAGATGCTTGGTGGAAGCATTTTAATAATCCTCGAGTCAGAATTAATCGTGTCTCCTGATCTTTGAGGAGGGCAGGTATTAAATCCTGCAGAGGCAGGGGATGGGGCCAGGCAGGAAGAAGCTGCTTTTCCTTGGTCCTCTCTCCTGCTGTGCTCTAACCATGAGCCCTGGGGGCCCCTGGTGGGGTGGCATGGGTTGGGGAGCAGAGGCAGGTCTGGAACGGCACCTGAGGGGCAGGAAGTTGACCCACTAAGCCCTGGTTTCTCGCAGCCTAAGGCCAAGGTGGGGTACAGGGAAGTCCTGTTCTAGAGGTTCCCCCACGGCCTGGCCACAGTTCACTGCAGAACTGGACAACCTTGCTCAGGCCCAGGACAGGGTCATCTTTCTCCCTGAATCCCTCTCACTCCCCCTTTTCACGTCCAAGGAATTTTAGAAGAATCTCATTCTCTGAATCTAGGAATGAGGAAAAGGAAAAAATGTCTCCTGTAGTGAAACCAGGGGCTCGTCTTCCCCCTTTGCTGAAAACTAGCTTCCTGTCTCTGGGCATCCTCCCGCCACACCAGCTGCCCCTCCACGGGCTCTGATGCCCTTTCTCCTTTGCCTCTCAGCTCGCTCCCCCGTGGGCTCTTTGTCCTTTCCTTCCTCCATCCAGAAGCCACCTGAATTCCGCCTCTATATCTCCAGACTTCCACATTCTACCTCCTCTCTCTTGTTTGTCCAGTTGTCTGTTCTCTGCCCTGATTCCTCTCACTTCAGCCTCCTATACTTACAGTATACCAAGCACATCACCAACACATGTTCTAATTATAACCCTCCTATTCAATAGATTATTACTACCCGTTGTTTGCAGAGGGGTAAACTGCAGCTTGTTTTGTTAGGTGGCTTGTCCACAGACACAGAGCTGCATTAGGTCAGTCCTGAGCCCCACCCCACCCAGAAGGCTTCTCGGACCCCCATTTTCCTCTTGGTTTCAGAGTTCCTAACATAGTCACATTAGAGGGAGCTGATTTTGCACATAATGATACCAAATGTTTTGCCCATTCGAAGCCCCTAAAATTCCGGGGCCATGTTTTGTGCTTCTGCGCAGAGCGGCGTATCAGCCCACCTGGGAAGACTTGTTAAGTGACAATGGGAAGCCTTTGCCTGGGGGGAAGGTGTGTGGGCACCTGAGCCTCTCACAATCTGAGCCAAACAATTCCATTTCTCTTGAGAGTCATCCTGTGGATGGTGGCCTCACTCCATCACTCCCCCCTCAGCTGAAACCCTCACACACCCCTCAGCAGTGTCGTGCAGACACTAAGCACTGAGCAGGCAGGGGCCTGCCAATGGTCTCCACCACATATGAAGTCCAGCCCCAAACAGCACAACCCCAGACAGCCTAGAGGGTGACACATTCTGCCCCTGTTAATGCTGAGCACCCTTGGGCTCCCCTGGTCCCCTGATGCCCCACTGTTAAAGCTAAATCAATACTCCCTTTTTTCTCTGCAAGAACATCTCAGTAATCCTAATTGGTCACTATGGCAACCCCAGCTACAGCTCCTCGTGGCCTCAATGAAGAGACAGAAGGATGAGAGGGGGTGAGATAGAGGTTAAGCCTACTTATTGTATAATGCTCTGCCTTTGATAGCACCTAGATCCACATGCTAAGTACCTGGAAAGAAACAAAATCCCGTGTAAATTAGAATGATACCATCCAATCCCCTGCTTATATCCTCACTAGTAGTGGCGGATACGGCCATTGTCTGCAGCCGCTGGGCCTGACCTCCTCTGCCTGGCGGCTGATGGGGTTTTGGCTGTGGGTCACATTCATCAGAGAGGATGGGCGGGGCTGTGAATCCTGCAGGGCAGAATGGCTGTGCAGGGGCCTCTGCCTGTAGCATTCCCACCCCAACCCAACCAGGAGGGGATCTGAGGGAAAAAGAGAGACAGGAAGGCCACTGCCCAGGGCCTGGTCCTGTGTCTCTTCCTTGGTGGAATCTTGAGGCTGCCATTCCATTTCCTCAGCAGATGGATCACTCCCTGCTTGGTTGGGGTACCCCCAAAACCCCAATCCTGTCTTGCGCTCTGGGGTGAGATCTCCCCTTCATACACACATGCACACACATACACATACATACACACTTCCTGCCCGCAAATGTGTCTTCCCATCTAGCCACCCTCAGAAAAATAAAGGCTCTGCTCTCTTCATTCTTCAAGACTCCCTCTTCCCCTTCCCCTCAGTGCCGCTGCCCCACACGGGCTGGGCCTTTCTTCTGTGACTCCATGATCTCTCTATTGCCAGGGTGAGGATTGGCTCTGCAGCTGCCCACATTTGCCAATGACTACAGCTCTGCCCACTGAATTGTCTTCTCAGAGCCAGACTCCCTCCCCATCCCAGGAGAGGTGGGTTTCAGCTTTCCCTCCTGACACACTGCTATGCTTATGCCCTACCTGCCCCACATGGAACTTCTAACCTATTTTCCACTTGCTGCAACAGAAGGCTCCCAGGGTCATAGTCTACCCCAGCCAGGGCCAGAGCCAGATCAGTCCTATATAGGATGGGTTCAGTGCAGCCTCCTTTCTTGGCCCAGCTGCCCCAGGTCCATTTGAGCAGAGCTTTTAATCCTACCCTGTGGCCCACAGAGAGACTCCTTTGCTGGGAGTCCCTCCAAGTTCTTCTATTGTCCGTTTTGGTCCTCTCCCCACTGGGAAATCCATGGTTGGACACTGGATTTTTCTTAATGTTAAACAGAAGATGAGAAAGCCCTGTCTGTTCTGCCCTCTTTCTGTCTGCCCCTCTCATAACTTCTCCTTGTTCAGCACACACAGCTGTGATCAACCATCCATTTCCAAACTCCAGTCAACACCTAAGGCTTTTCCTGCTGCCTGCCAATTCACTCTGTCAACCGTCCATCTTAGAACCATTTAGGGGGCACTTTGCCACGTACTGGGCACAGTTAGGGACGCGAAGAGCCTGAGAAGTTCCAATTTCCTAATCCAAAAAGAACTAGAGGGCATGCATCTGTCCATATCTAGTCTGTAGAAGATAAAGCTTTTCTCTTGATTGTATCTGGGAACAGAGAGGAAGAATAGCTGTGGTGTGGGGGGAGGAGACATGACTTTGGAATCAGACAGATCTTGTTATGGAAACTTGAGCAAATTCTTCAACATCTGTAAGCCTAGGATTCATGGAGATCATAATGCCTGGCCTGGAAGGTTACTGTGGGGAGTGAATGTGATATAGCCTGGAAAAAGGCTTTGTCAATGATGAGATGTGGTACAGATATAAGGAACTATCATTACCATGGCAGTGATATGGGACCATAGTTCTCTTGGCCTTGGATGGGTGATCTTCCTGTTTCTCCCCTCATGGAGACTGTTTTGGGAGAGGAGGGATCACAAGTCCCTCTCAGGCTGTGACCCTATGTATTCTTGCCTTCTCCCCCCAGGTTGGTCCAGGATAGATGATGGTAGGTAGAGAACATAGAGACAAAATCCTCCCTGTCACCACTTACCCATAGATGAGAAACAACCACATCCTTGTAGCTTAAGATGTGATAATAGTCTTTTCACCTGTGAGTCCCAATCCCAGCTGCCTGAGAACATGTTCCCACCAGGTAATTTTTGATCAGGAAAGTAGGTGCAGGCACATTTCAGATACGTTCCTTGATCCCCAACACTTCCTGTGACACAGATAAAGAAAGCACTATGCTTATCCTCCTTATGTCCATGAGGAAACTGAGGCAAGAGAGGTGAAGTGACTTTTCCAAGACCATGGAGCTAGCAAGCTGCAGATCTGAGACTTCTAATTCCCAAATGCAAAACCTACACTCTCTCTGTGCAGCTGCCTGCCTCCTGAAAGCTGCTCCCTGTGGCCCACTCATCTGCTATTCTGGCAGGGTAAACACTTGAAGAAGGCCCTTTGCTCAGAGGGCGTGTTGAGTGGACTATCAGGTCAAGGTTCATCTGCATTTTTGGCGACAGAAGGCTGCTGAGTTAATAGGAGCCCCTTTGTCCTCCATGGGGCTGGATGGGAGCAAGTGGATGTCTGAAGGAGATTACAAGCAGTTATGGATATTGCTTGTCATGCTACCATCAGCAGACTTTTTCAATTGACTAGTTGCTTGCATCTCCAGAATGGGGAATGCCAGATGTATTTCCTGCACTGAAAGAGAGTACTGAAGTCTCTTGGAAAGAGACCCAGCTGTTAAGTATCAGTGGAGGCTGGGGTAGTTTAACCCCTGGTGGCCAGGTAATCAGAATTCCTGGGAAGCCAAGGACAAACAGCCAAGGCAGCCCACATCTAACAAATGAATGGAGGCTTGAAAGTCCTTTCTAAGTTGCTTGTTTGGAGTTCAAAATTCACTTTGCCGTGTAAACAGTGTTATTAGAACTACCATTTATTGAGTCCTGTATGTGCTACATGGTATCAAAGCATTCTATCTGCTTTCTTTTTTTTTTTTTTTTCCATTACATCCTCACCTCATTACAACTTTACAAGGTAGGAGTGGCAGACACTGGCTTGTTCACCATACCAGTAACCCTTTCCTCTTAGGCACACAGTCCTTCCTCAGCCTTCCTTATATTATGGGCAGCTATGGGACAATGGAAAGTAGATGGAAATCATATGCACCACCTCCTAATCTGGCCCATAAAAATGCCTCCTGCCCAACCCTTTGTGTGCTCTGCTCCTTCATCTATCTGCTGGATGCGAGGATCCAGTGAAAGGCTCCCAAGCTCTAGGGAATTATGTCATCCACTAAATGGAATGATCCTGGGGTCCCTGAATGACTGCATGGAGCCACATCCCGCTACTGACCTCTGTTGGACTGTGACATGAGTGAGAAATAAAAGTTTACTGCGTTAAGCTACTGAGATTTGGTGGGTTTTCTCACCCACCCAAATTAATTCAGTAAGTATCAGACTATATCAACAGCCTCCATTTTACAAATGAGGAAACAGAGGTTCAGAGAGGTAGCGTGACATGCCCAAGGCTACGTAGCAAATAATCTGTAGAGTCAAGTTTTAAACCCAGGTACGTCAGACTCCAAAGCCGGTAGTCTTCCATGCTACCTGCCACAATAGGTGGCCAGGATCCTAGGCCGGTCACAAAAGTCTATTTAACCAACAAAATACCCAATGCATTTTTCAACTACCCTTAGCCATTGCCCATAGCAGTTTCTGTGGGATGCTGATTGAGTTTCCAAACCTGACTCTGAGAACATGTCTCATCACCATCACCTCACCCCCAATAATTTTGGACCACACTTCCAGGCCTGAGTAAAATAAGATGCTTTTGTAGATGTGGAGGCTTCTCAGTCAGTTGTTCCCTAAAGACTCTGAATCAGAATAAAGGAGCATCTGTTTCCATGAGAATGAAGGGCCCACACTCAAACTTCCCCTGTGTGTTCCATGTAACCCTTGCTGAGACAATTTGTTGGTAGATGGGGAGTTTGCTTATGACCTAGGACAAGCAGGTCAGTTCTGGTTCTTAGTATATTCTTATATTGATCCTAGAAGCATGGATCCTAGAACCATTTTTTCTGAACCTGAAATCCAAATGCCTGGTCTGACCAGCTGAGGTACATTTACAGTGACAAGGGGAAGGAATATTTTAAATTTTAAGTGACCTTGAAACCCCGAGAACTCTGATTGCTGTAGGCAGAGGAAAACTCATCCTTCTTTTCTGAATGGGGCTCAGCCAGAGGAAACAAATCAGCTCTACAGTATATCCTGAGTGTATGATGTGTGCCCACCAACGTACCAGTCCATGGAATGGCAGGCACCATGCCTGCCCTCCAAAGGATGATAAGCTGATTAGGCAGACCGAGCTGAAACACAAGGAGACAAACTCTAGAAAACTCTCCAGCCAGTTAATGTTAATTTGCACGTGTTCACATGTGGAACACTGACCTCTGTCCCTTTCAGCCTTCTCTTCAAACTCTCAAATAAATCCAGCTGCTCATAAGTCAGTGGTATGGAACTTACTGAGTATTTGGGAGGGAAGATGAAGATTTACTTCACATGCTCCACTGAAACTTTTAAAAACGTTTTCCTAGTTCTTCTCTCTCTTTACCCCAAATCCCTTCTCTTCCTTGCCTGCACTTGGGACCTCTCCTTTCTGACTCTCCACATATTTTCTCACTCCTTAATCCAACGTAGTTTCCAAATCTCTCACTGCTGCTATATTATGCAGAGGAATGTGACCCTTTCCCAGATCACGTCTTCAAACTTTATCAGGTCTTTAGCTAACAAGTATCTTCTAGTTATCAAACACATCCTAGGGGGAGAGGCAGGCATGTTACAAATAACCCACTGAAAACATTTCTGATATTCTGCTTGTGGAATTTCACCCTGCAGAATCTTATCCAGGGCTTTGCCTGCAAGCTAGTTTGCTGTCCATGGTGCTGACCTGGGAGGCTAAGGCTAATCATTTTTCTACACATCATTCAGTCAGGGAACTGGATGGTCTTGCTGTCTGCTCTGAGCCTCACCCCACTCATCTCTGAAACGGGATTATTAACAGCACTCACCATATGCAAAGCATGTAGCATCCTACTTGACACAAAGAGCTCAATACATGGTAGTATTTCTTATTGTTATTATTATGTTATTATCCTACAGGCTCCTATTTATTCACTGCCACTTCCCAGATATATTCTTTCCTCCAAAACTCAAGCTAAATAGTACTTGGATAAGTGATTCCGCCTTCATTTTTCTTCCCACACTTTGCTTTAGAATGAACACAGGTTTTCCAAGATTTTTTGCTTTAACAGTGAAAGAGAAGCAGAAGTTAACAAAACAAATAACTGGTCTCACTGGTTGAAACATGAGTGGAGTTAACTCTGGAATTTTTTCAGCTTTGATTTTGTTCCTTCATTGATTCATCTCCTGACTTCTCACTTGGGAATAAAACCCACTCAAAAGCTTCTTTTTTGCTGTTGTTGTTCTTGAAAGCATGTGTTCCCAAGATTCCCTGTGCTTGCCTCTCTCATAGTATATCTCATGCTCTGCTGAAACTGCCTCTTTATAAAGACTATGTTGGGACTTCCCTGGTGGTCCAGTGGGTAAGACTCCGTGCTCCCAATGCAGGTGGCCCGGGTTCAATCCCTGGTTGGGGAACTAGATCCCACATGCACACAGCAACTCAGAGTTCACATGCCACAACTAAGAAGTCCGCATGCCACAACTAAAAGATCCCACATGCCGCAGTGAAGATCCCGAGTGCTGCAACTAAGACCCAGCGCAGACAAAATAAATAAATAAATATTATAAAGACTATGTTATTTGCCATTTTATCCTCAACAACTTGCAGAATGCCAGGTACATTGCTTGGACCTGAATGAAAAAAATGTATTAATAAACAAATAAACAAAAGAACAAAGTGAATGTGGTGGGCTGCATTTTTTCCCAAGCTTTCTCTCCTCCCTATACCCACACACCTTTTTCCATGTGTCTTTGCAATTCCTCCCACTGAAGGAGTAGAGTATATTTTCCCTCCCCTTGACTTTGAGTTTACATATGTGAGTTTCTTTGGGTATATGATGAAGCAAAAGTAACAGTGGGACAGTTCTAAGCTTAAGCTTTAAGAGGACTTGCACCTCTGACTTCATTATAAAAAAGAAAAAGAAGAAAATGCCCTGGATAGCGCATGGTACCAGGAGGAGGATAAGAGCCACATGGAGCAGACCAACCAGAGTTGCCACAACCCAAAGCAGAGCTGCCTCAGCCACTCATCGATCTGAAGATCTGAAGTGAAACCATCCAGCCAAGCCCATTCTAGATGAGCCACTTCTTAGCTGACCTTCCGAAGCATAAGTGGTAATGATTATAGTTTTAAGCCACTAAGTCTGAGGATTAATTTGTTACATAGCATTATTTGGGCAATAGCTAACAATACATAGAGAAAACACACAATGGATTTTTTTTTTAAAAAAACAGATGATCATGGCTAATGAAGTTCAGCATCTCACCTTCTCTGAGCCTTAATTCTTCTTCTATAAAGTTTGGATAACAATTTCTGATCAACCTAGCTCACATGGTCATGGTTTCAAATGATTATGGGTAGGATGGCACAGCAGTGAGTTAATGAACAGAATAGAAATAAAGGAGTATTATCATTAGGGGCTAGTATTCATAAGTTTCTTTAACATCCTGGTACAACCATAATCTCTAGCCCTGGATCCTGTATACTTAACTGAAATGGGACACCAGATGGCTAAAAATTGAGTATTTGGGTCCACCAAAGTATTGGTAAAATTAATTCTCTTCCAAGAGGAAACTTGAGATTGCCTCTTTAAATTTCAACCAGGAAATTCAACTGAATTCTAGACTTTTGAAATAGCAAACTCCCATTCTACCCTACCCAGTGCTTAATGCACTTTACAATACCCGCATCCAGAGTTTTCCAGCCTCCACTTAAATGTTTCAGTCAAAGGAAACTCAACTACAAAGCACCTGTTTCAACTTTGGACAGCTATGTTTATAAGAAAGCTTTTCCTTATCTTCCCTAACCCCCAGACTAGGTCAATTTCCCTAGTATAAACTTCTCATAGCACTCTATTCCTTCAGAGCATTTATTAAAGATCATAATTTAAAAGTTACTTGTGTAAAAATTTGTTCAATATCTATCTCCCACACAGCACAGTAAACTTCATAAGGGCAAAGACTGGATCTTCTTTGTTCACTGCTGTATCTTCAGTATCTAGTGTGATAACAGTAAATTAATAAGCATTCAATAAATATTTATTCAGTAGATATATTAAAAAGTTTTTTAATCTTAATTAATAATCTTATATAGTACTTACTTAACAAGGATCAACTCAATAATGAATGAACAGAAGACAGTATCTTCCTGAACTTCCTCCCCAGCAAATAGCATAAATTCTATCATTTGAGGGTCCAACAAAACAAGTTTCCTCCCTGGATCATCCCCTCATATTTCATGGTAGTAGAGGTGAATCCTGGGAGATTTCTGATTAGAAGAGATAAAGGATTGAGAGTGAAGAATTTACACTTCATTTAACAAATATTTATTGAGCATACATTAGATGCCGAACATAGTTATCGGTATTGGAGATACAGCAGGAAGTATAACAGACCAAAAAAAAAAACATCCCTTCTTTCATAATTTTATGCCCTAGTGGGAGGAGAGAGGGAATAAACAAATCAAAAAGTAAAACACATAGCGTACCAGATGGTGATAAGTGCAATGGAGAAAAATAAAACAGAGAAGGAGAATAAGGAACCCAAGGGAAGATTGCTATTTTAAATGAGATGGTCAGGGAAGGTCTTAGTTTTTATCTATTTATTTATTTTTTTGCGGTACGCAGGACCCTCACTGTTGCGGCCTCTCCCGTTGCGGAGTACAGGCTCCGGACGCACAGGCTCAGCGGCCATGGCTCACGGGCCCAGCCGCTCCACGGCACGTGGGATCCTCCCGGTCCGGGGCACGAACCCGTGTCCCCTGCATCGGCAGGCGGACTCTCAACCACTGCGCCACCAGGGAAGCCCCAGGGAAGGTCTTTTTGTGAAGCTATTTGCACAATCGATCTGAAGTCGGTGAGGGAGCGAGCCATGCAGATGTTTGCTGTAAGAAGCTTCCAGGTAGAAAAGAACAGCCAGTGGGAAAGGTCCTGAGTAAGACGCATGCCTGGCAGAATACGGAAAAGGTATGGAGGCCAGGGTAGCAAGAGAGAGAACAGCACGAGATGAAGTCGCAAGGGTCACAGGGAGCCTTGTAGCCCTTGTAAGGACCTTGGTTCTCACTCAGGAAAATAAAAAACTATTGAGTAATTTTGAACAGAGCATTGAGACACGACTTGATTCACCTGACTGGTAGGGTGGGTCTAGACTGTAGACAAACAAGGGCAGATGCAGGTCACTTAGAAGGATCTGGCAGTAATCTGGTCAGCTGATGACAGCCTGGCCCAGGGCGGAGTTTATTCTCTTCTGTATCCTAGCACCTAGCATCTAGAGGATGCTGAATAAATAAATGAATGATTGGACAGGTGAGAGATGGAAAATGCTTTGGTTCTGGAGTCAAAACAACTGGATTTGGGCTCAGAATTCCAGTTAAGTCTTGCTTATGTCCCTTGAATTATTTTCCCTAGAATCCTGTCTTCAGTGCAAGGATAAGAATTAAAGTTATTAAAGCATGTGTAAGAGTAGCCAGCCCAGCCTGACAAAAGAAACCACACCTTATATGATTCCATTTACCTGAAATGTCCAGAATAAGCAAACCCATAAAGACAGAAAGTAGATTCGTGGTTGCCAGGGGCTGGGGAAAGGGGATCCTGGACAGAAAAAGGACAATAGGCAAAAACAAAGGAAATGTGAATAAAATATAGACTTTAGTTAATAACAATGTATCAGTATTGGTTCATTAACTGTGACCAGTGTACTAGACTAATGCAGAGGGTTAATAATAGGAGAAACTGGATGTGGGGATTTATGGGAGCTCTCCGTACTATTTTAATCATTTTTTTATAAAACTAAAGGTGTCTAAAATCAAAAGCCTAATTTTTAAAAAATGAGTAGCCAGGGCTTCCTTGCTGGCCCAGTGGTTAAGAATCCGCCTGCCAATGCAGGGGACACACATTCGAGCCCTGGTCCAGGAAGATCCCACGTGTCGCGGAGCAACTAAGTCCATGCACCACAGCTACTAAGCCTGCTCTCTAGAGCCCGCGAGCCACAACTCCTGAGCCCACGTGCCACAACTACTGAAGCCCACGCACCTAGAGCCCATGCTCTGCAGCAAGAGAAGTCACTGCAATGAGAAGCCCGCACACCAAAATGAAGAGTAGCCCCCACTCGCCGCAGCTAGAGAAAGCCCGTGCACAACAACGAAGACCCAATGCAGCCAAAAATAAATAAATAAAATTAATTAATTTAAAAAAAAATGAGTGGCCATTCAGGCCTGGGAAACGGAAGGAAGAGTCTCAGTGGTTTATTAGCCAGGAAGCGTGGAATGCCCCCATTCCATGTGCAGAACTGGCCCTTCCCTAGAGACTTGGGGCTCCAGGGAGGTAGCGTGCCTTGGCCATTCTTCCATAATCCATTCTTAGAGCTGCTTCTTCCTGTGTGTGCCTTGGGCAGTAACTGATCGTTTAAAATAATAATAAGGTAAGAAAAGTTTGATACAGAAAATACTTCTAAATGACTTTAACTAATGTCCTCTGGGGTTCTGGGTGGGTAACCTGGGCCCCTTCTGTGTACAGGCAAATGTGATTACAGCAGGGCCTGTAGTGGCCTGTCTCAGCTCCCAGCCCCGCAGGCCACTGCCTGCCCTAACCACATTAGCAGCACTAGAGCCATCCATCAGACTAACCGGGGGCCTGGGGTTGGGCCTGGCCCTCCTGCTAGAGCTGGGCCCCGCCATCAGGAGACATCTGGCTCCTTCTTCACAGTCACAAGATAAAGAATGTGGCTGTGGAACTGATCTGTCTGTCTTGCCCCTTCCTCCTGCCCACCTTGGCCACCCCACTGCATCCTCAGAGCTGCTTGGTGGGGCCTGCGGAGGGGGTCCAGAGGACATTGGCAGGCGGATTCTTAACCACTGCGCCACCAGGGAAGCCCATGGAGCTCATTTTAATATAAGGCTAAATTCGACGTAATTAAGGAGCCTAATCAGCTATTGTTTGGGGGAGGCCCTGTGCGACGTCTGCTGAGACACGTGATGTTGGGCATGAGTGAAGCCACGACCTCCTGGAGCATCAGGTGAGGGCAGTGAGAGCTAAGAGGAGTGGGCCACTCCCAGCCTCAGTGCCTCCATCAGAGAAATGGGGAGGATATCCCAGCCTGACACTAAGAGAAAGAACTGGCTTTGGGGAACTGCAGAATGAATTGCCAGGGCCTGTCCCCTGCCAGCCCCACTTCCCAGGACCTCAGCTGGGGCTCAGGGAAGCCAGTAAGCAGAGTAATGTTCCAGCAGGCAGGACCCCCTTCTTCATGGTGTTTTATCCACACATAGGAAGGCAGGGCTGAAGAGCACATAGTCCAGAGAAACCGGTCCTTGTGTTGACAGCAAGGGCAGGCGCTGCCCGACTGGACACGCAGGAGTGACTCGCTGTCCTGAAAGAAGTAGTTAAAGGCGGACAAGGGCTCACTGGGACGTACACACACATGGGTGCATGCCAGGGGCCGCTGAGCCCCCCACATGTCCAGAAACACTAGCAGCTTCAGGGGGAGGGAGCTAGGGGCTCTGGGAAGGCTTGCATCAGCTGTGTGACCCTGACAAGCCTCTTTCCTTCTCCGAACATGTTTCTAATCTGTAAACTGTCATACTTGTTCCCTGAAGTTTCAACCTTCACAGTGCATCAGAATCACTTGGGGGATTTGCCCTGGTGGCACAGTGGTTAAGAATCCACCTGCCACTGCAGGGGGCACGTATTCAATCCCTGGTCCAGGAAGATCCCACATGCCGCGGAGCAAAATAGCCCATGCATCACAACTACTGAGCCTGCATGCCACAACTACTGAAGCCCGCACACCTAGAGCCCGTTCTCCGCAACAAGAGAAGCCACGGTGATGAGAAGCTTGTGCACCGCAACAAAGAGCAGCCCCTGCTCGCCACAACTAGAGAAAGCCTGCGTGCAGCAACGAAGACCCAATGCAGCCAAAAATAAATAAATTTTTTAAAAAAAAGAATCACTTGGAAAAATTTTAGAAGTATACTTGCCCAGGCAAGCCCGGAGATCTGGAGTTGACTGGTGGTATGGTGGTCATCAGTAGTTTTTAAAACGCACCAGATGATTCTAAAGCTTAGCCAAGCCTGAAAAACCACTAGAGCACCACATAGCTTGTATTGGACCGACTGGAGGGCTTATTAAAACACAGATTCCAGGGCCTTGCCCTGAGAATTAACATTTCTAACAAGTTCCCAGTTAATGCCAGTGATGCTGGCCTGGGGACCACACCTTGAGAACCGCTGTCCTGGACCAATGCCACTCAAAGCGTGGTCCCCAGAGTGGCAGCAACATCATTACCTGGAAGCTTATTGGGAATGCAGATTAAGGTGTCTTATTACCAACGTTAAGACAATATGTCCTTCTAGGATGAAGAAAAGGATGGTGATGATGGTGATGCTTATCATCAGGGGGGAGGGGGGAGCCTGGGTAAGAGAAGGGAGCAGCTGGCCCAAGCCAGCACTGTGTTGGATGGAGAGACTGTTGCCCCTCTCAGAGCTCTCTTCTTCTCTCCTCTTGCCTTCCCACACTATTGTGAAAAGTTTTCATAAGCGCTGCCCCTAGCCCATTTTCCTCAGGTGTGGATCTGCATAAATCATTGCTCAGCCCTCAGCCCCATCATCAACCATTATATCCCAGTTCATCATCTTGCCCACATTAGAGATGGGAAAAAGTAATTAATTTGAATGGCTGCCTGGATACCCCAAGGCAAGGCTTTAATTCCCCTTTGATGCTGGATGGGTGCTCTGTGCTGGAGTTATAGACACTCCCGATCAGCATGGACCAACTGGCAGGCTGAGCATGCTGTGACCAACCCCCTTCCTTGGCCTGCTGCCTGATTTCTAGCTACAGCCCCTCCCCAAACCGTGAGCTGCATAAGTGCTGCGAGGTGTTAAGGAGAGGAGTAGCACAGGCTGGCTGGGAGAGCCCTGGCTGGGGAGACAAGAGCCCTTGTGCTGCCTTGGGCTTAACTCCAATCTACTGTGACCTTGACCCAGCCTACTCTCTCCAGGTCTTAATTTCACTCTCAGCAAAATAGAAAAAGTCATCCTTGCTGGTTTCCTTCTGATGGGGTTGCAAGCTGTCTCCCATACACCAGCTTGCCCTTTGTTCAAGGTCTTCCACTTCAGTCACCATTGGGTTTCCTGTATTTGAGGAAGAACCAGAAGTACAGAGCAGACGTTGTGCTGAGTGCCCAGAAATCCCATTCCTAGCATCTTCGCTCTGTGGAACGAAGCTTGGCCATGTGACTGATCTTGACAACACAGACATCGAAGTGAAAATAAGACCTTCTTCCAAAGGTGGTTCCATTTCTTACCCCATCCTTCAGTTCCCATTCTGGGAACTGTCAGAAGGACCTATTGTACGTTACTTTAAATAGCCTCATTGGTGGCAAATCTTCATCCTAGGAGTGTGGATTCGCTTGTTGGAAACAACCCAAAGCTATCCAGAGTGAAGAATGGTGAATAGAGTGAGAGATTAAGGCTGGGAAATACCATTTTTAGTCTAAAACAAGGTGTAACTATAATTAAATAGATCTGGGGGTTGGTCTGAATGGCCTCTAAGGTCTCCTCCAGGTCCAACACTCTATGATTTTCTTGTATAGATAGAAAATGGATTCTGAAGGCAAAGGAAAACATTCCACAGGTGTCCTGAATGAAGTAACTTCAAAGGAATCTGTATAAAATTACTCCTCCCAAAATGACTAATTTAAAAGGCAATTCTCCTCTAGATATATACCTTATTTCATGGATTCATGAAATAAGGTAGTTTTATTCTCACATTTTATCTCTGAAATCAGGATACAGATGACAATTGGTGGAAGGTCGTAGTTTAAATGGCAGCATTTCTTTCTTTCTTGGTGGTACATAAAGTAATCATTATATCAATGGCATCTTAGATTCAATGAAACACAGTAAATCCCAAACTTCTGACTGTCAGTGCCAGTTGCTTTAGAATTACACTTCTTATATTTTCTTCGTTTCTCAGATTAGTCTTGATTCTTAACTTTGGATGCACATACCAGACCAATTAAATCAGAATCTCTGGGGGAAGGATTCAGACATTATTAGTTTTTAAAGCTCTCCAGGCACAGGGCCTATGACACCTTAAGATAACTACAGTTCTCTTGTAGCTGTATAGGAACCCAGGCTTGTGGGGAAGCCTAGACCATGGCTGGTCGATCAGAGAAATGGAAAGTTTTAGGAATAGATAGTGTTGAGCTCTTGGGTTGAGCCATGCCTGAAGTCTTCCATCACCTCTAGACTTCACAGTTTGGTAAGCAATAGATCTTCTGAATTGTTCAAGCTGGTTCAACTTCTATGTATGTCTTGCAACACACATAGAATGAGGTACCAGCAGGGGTATGTTAACTGCAACTGACTGGGCTGAGGAAGTAAAGTGCTGGGCAATGAGAGTTCTACTATCCTGGGCCAAGAGGTTGGTAATCCTTGTTCTGAGGTTGCAAATAGCTGATTAAGTGATGACCTTATTTTTTGTCTTAGGACTCATACCATCAATTTGCCAAGTTTTCAGCACCCCAGAATTTGTTAGCAAAAATTCAAAATATTATAGAGTGAAGGCTGACTTTTGAAGCCTTCACGAAGGCTTACAACAGGCTCATCTGAAAACAGCTCTAGAGAAGAAAATATGGATTTGCTAAGACAGGCCCTTTTTAGCTTGTGGTCTGCAATATACATTCCCCAGGAGTCTGGCTATTAATAATTATCCTTGAGGAGCTGGAAAAGCCACATTCTCTACTTCAAGCTCAATTTCCTACAAGTTGAAGCAGGAAGTAAGAAACTACTCAGCAGAAAACAGATTAAGACCCAGAAGAAGCCTAATCCCCCAGGTGTCTCTCAAATACTCCTGTTAAGTATCGTCTGCCTAAGGAAAGGATTATATCACTTCCCTGGCTGAAATGTAGCTGTAAGCCAGAATACTTAGAGGGCCTTTCTCACCCCAGTCTGAGGTTTCCAAGTGCCCCAGAGTACATGAAAAGTAGAGCATTGAAGCCAGGACTGGTTGACTGGGAATAGAAGTTTACAGACCCTGTTCTAGGCTCAAAGACAGTTTCTCTAGCTTTAATAATCCATGGCCCAAAGCAACAGGACCTATTAAGATTGAATTTAGTTGCCACTACAAAAGACTGACTATTGGCTTCACCACAATTTAATGTTTACTTTTCCTCTCATCCCCTGAAATAAAAGATGCATCCCAGGCATTGAGCAAATGTTTGACATATGATGAATGAACGAGTGAATGAATCTGGCTCCAAGCACTACCAATGGTATACAGCAAATATAGCTCAAAATGAAGCAAAGGAATAGACAGTGGGAGTACAGTTCCTCACTTTAGGTTGTGAAAAAGGGACCCAGGATGAAAGACTTGACACTTAATCCTACAGACCTGAGCTGGCCTCTTCTTCATCTCTCAGAGGGATCTCCATTTTGCCAGGTCACAAACACTACTGCTGAGAATTCGCAGGGTCTTCCCTGGGGGTCTACACTAAAGACTACAATAGAGTCCTATTTCCTAGGAACCTTTAATGTGTTGGGTGATGGATAAGATGGATACATCCAAAATCCTTCTCTATGGGAAACAGACAAAGGAACCAGGGATACGATGTATTGAATTCATATGAAAATACACAGGCTCAAAATAACCAAACCAATCTTGAAAAAGAACAAAGAGGATTTACATTTACCAATTTCAAAACTTAATACATGACTACAGTAATCAAGACAGTGTGGTACAGGCATAAAGTTAGACATAGATCTTTGGAATAGAACTGAGAGTTCAGAAATAAACCTCTACAGTCATGGTCAATTGATTTTGGCAAAGGTGCCAAGATAATTCAATGGGGGAAAGAATAGTTTCTTCAACAAATGACGTTGAGACAATTGGATATGCAGGTATAAAAGGATAAATCTGTGCCATTAACTCACACCGTAACCCAAAAATTAAATCAAAAGCCATCATAGATATAAACGTAAGAACTAAAACTGTAAAACTCTTAGAAGAGATCACGGGAGTAAATCTTTCTGACCTTGAGTTAGGAAATGATTTCTTAGATATGACATCAAAAGCACAAATGATGAAAAAACAAATTGATAAGTTGGACTTCATCAAAATTAAAAACTTTTTCTCTTCAAAAAACACCAAGAAAATGAAAAGACAAACCACAGATTGGGAGAAAATATGTAAATATATTTACAAATCATATATCTGACAAGGGATTGTGTCCCTACGTGGTAAGCAGAATTATGACCAGCCAAATATGCTCATGTCCTGAACCCTAGATCATGTGTATATGTAACCTTACATGACAAAGGAAACTTGGCAGATGTGATTAAGGTTAAGGACTTTAGATGGTGAGATTATCCTGGATTATCCAGGTGATCTCAATCTAATTACATGATTCCTTAACATCAGAGACTATTTCTAGGTTGTGGTCAGAAAAATACGTGATAGTGGAAGAATGGCCAAAGACATGACCTGTTGCTGGCTTTGAAGGCAGAGGAAGGGGGCCACAAGCCAAGAAATGCAGATAACCTCTAGAAGCCAGAAAGTCAAGGAAATAGATTATCCCTTAGAGCCTGCCAACACACTGATTTTAGCTCAATGAAAGCTGTATCAAACTTCTGACCTATGGAAGTATTAAATGATAAATTTCTGTTGCTTTAAGCCACTAAATTTGTGGTCATTTTTACAGCAGCAATATAAAACTAATACACCGGAATACACAAAGAATTACTCCAGCTCAATACTAAGACTAATAATCCAATATAAAAATGGGCAAAAGATTTAAATAGACATTTCACCAAAGATACCCGAATGGTCAGTAAGTACGAGAAAGAATGCTCAACATCATTAGCAATTAGGGAAATGCAAATCAATACAGTCATCCCTCTGTATGCAAGAGGGATTGGTTCCAGAGCCTCTGTGGATACCAAAATCCGAGGACGCTCAAGTCTCTTATATAAAATGGCATAGTACCGTCAGCCTTCTGTATCCACAGATATGGAACCAGCAGATACACAGAGCCAACTGTACCATAATAAGATACTACTTTACACCCACTAGGATGGCTATAATTGGAAAGACATACAATAACAGGTTTTGGAGAGGATGTGGAGAAACTGGAAAGCCATACATTGCTGGTGGGAATGTAAGATAGTGTGAAATAGCTTGGCATTTTCTTAAAATGTTTAATATAGAGTATATGATAAATGTAAATATAGAGCATATAAATATATGGACCAGCAACCCCACTCCTAAGTATCTACGCATGTGAAATGAAGGCATATGCTCACGCAAAGATCGTATGTGAATATCTGTGACAACATTATTCTTTTTTTTATTGACATATAGTTGATTTACAATGTTGTGTTAGTTTCAGGTATACAGCAAGGTGATTCAGATATATATATGTGTATATATATACATATAGATATTCTTTTTCAGATTCTTTTCCATTATAGGTTATTACAAGATATTGAATATAGTTCCCTGTGCTGTACAGTAGGTCCTTGTTGTTTATCTATTTTATATATAGTAGTGTGTGTCTTTAATCCCCAGCTTCTAATTTATCCCTACCCCCTCCTTCCCCTTTGGTAACCCTAAAGTTGTTTTCTATGTCTGGGAGTCTGTTTCTGTTTTGTAAATAAGTTCATCTGTACCCTTTTTTTTAGATTCCACATATAGGCGATATCATATTTTATTGTCTTTCTGTGTCTGACTTACTTCACTTAGTATGATCATCTCTAGGTCCATCCATGTTGCTGCAAATGGCATTATTTCATTCTTTTTTATGGCTGAGTAATATTCCGCTATGTATATACACCACATCTTCTTTATCCTTTCACCTGTTGATGGACACTTATGTTGCTTCCATGTCTTGGCTATTGTAAATAGTGCTGCTATGAACACTGGGGTGCACGTATCTTTTCAAATTAGAGTTTTCGTCTTTTCTGGGTATATGCCTAGGAGTGGGATTGCTGAATCATATGGTAACTCTATTTTTAGTTTTTTAGGGAACCTTCATACTGTTCTGCATAGTGGCTGCACCAATTTACATTCCCACCAACAGTGTAGGAGGGTTCCCTTCTCTCTACCCCCTCCCATTATCCTTAATAGCCAAAAAGTGGAAATAACCCAAATGTTCATCAATAGGTGAAGGGAAAAACAAAATAAATAAGGATAATAATAATAAATACTAAGGAAGAAAGAACTTATATATGTTACAACATGGACGAACCTCAACAATTTTATGCTAAATCAAAGAAGGCAGGGGCTTCCCTGGTGGCGCAGTGGTTGAGAGTCCACCTGCCGATGCAGGGGACACGGGTTCGTGCCCTGGTCCGGGAAGATCCCACATGCCACGGAGCGGCTGGGCCCGTGAGCCATGGCCGCTGAGCCTGCGCGTCCGGAGCCTGTGCTCCGCAACGGGAGAGGCCACGGCAGTGAGAGGCCGCGTATCGCAAAAAAAAAAAAAGAAGGCAGTCACAAAGGACTACATATTGTATGATTCTATTTAAAGGAAATATTCAGAGTGGGCAAATCTATAACAACAGAAAGCAGATTAGTGGTTGCCTAGAGGTGGGAGGAGGGGGTTGGGGGTTGGGAGGTGATGGCTAAGAGTACAGGCTTTCTCTTACGGGGTAATCAACATGTTCTAAAATTAGATTGTGCTGATAGTAGCACGACTCTGTAAATATACTAAAAATCATTGAATTGTACACTCAAAACGAGTGAAGTTTATGGCGTGTAAATTATACGTCAATAAAGCTAGGGAGAAAGAGAAGAAGAAGAACTCTGCACGGTGGGGCTGTGGAACCCTGCCAAGGCAGGGCGTGCTTTGAGAACTCAACATCCGTGGAGAACTAGCTGGGCTCCTCGTTGTACCAATTAAGTATAGAATTTGATTTTATTTCAGGAGCCTATAACATTAGAAAGATTGGTCAGATCTTCCCAGAGAGAGAAAGGCATCTTTTCTGGGGAGTGCTCACTGAGAGAGGTGAGACTAGGGAGCGAATTTGGCAAGAGGGAAGGTCGGCTACAGTACCCATGATTTCCAACCAGAAAATAGGACATGTGCAAACATATTCAGAAGGCACAAGACAAATTATACAAAGCCAGGCCAACCCAGAGGGTCCCTAGCCTCCGGGTACAGCCATATTAACCTCTGTCTGCAGCCTGTTCCCTGGGGGCAGGGGGAGGAAAGGCTAGGGCTGGGCTCCTGGGCCAGGATGTGAGGTTGCAGCCGGTGTAATGAACAGCATCCTCCAAACAGGCAGGGAACTCAGGTGGGAACTAGCCTGTTCCAAAAGCAGGACCTGGGCTGCCTTCCGAGTACATGAAGCCCATTCCCATCCATCTATCTTCACACCTGAGAGAAAGTGCAACAACAAGCATCTTGATATGTATGTGTCTACAATCTGGTTATGAGGTTATCAAGCAAGAAAGACACCCCCAGGGAATGCATATGCTTTTTTCATAGAGGAAACAGTAAGTAAATAGCTGAAATTTATCTTGAGGGAGATAACAGAAGCACTTTTTTAAATTGTGAAAAAAACAATATTTCTCCCCAGAGCAATCAAGTCCTTCCAGGTTTTGATCATGTCTCTCATCAATGGGCCTTCAAGCTAGATTCATCTTAGGTTCATGGGACAAGAAAGGAAGTGGATCTGCCTTGGCCAGTGGCTTTAATCTAAGCCAAGTTCAGGGGAGAGGGAAGAGGGACCCAGCTACCCCAAAGCAGGCCTCCATTTTGCCCATCCTCAAAGTGTCTCAGAGGGTGACCCAAGGGCATACACTGCTAGTGACCTCAGGGACACTGGAAATTTCTGGAAGAAGGTATGGCTTCTAAGTCTGTCTGTTGCTGGGATCTCTGTATGCCATCACTGCCTTGGTGAGGGACATTGGTCTCTGCCTGCATAAATGTAAATACTAAATGTATTTACTTTACTGACCTGTTTGTGTAAGAACTATTTTTGCTGGTTGAAACAGTCAATGAGATCATGAATATGGAAGCTTTTGTGAACCAAGAAGGACTAGAGGGTGGGGAGGTGCAGGGGAGGTGGCAGGGGTAAGGATTTATTGAATACATTCAAGTGCCAAGCTCTTTCCTTTTGGTTATTTTTTTAAATACTTGTTAAAAAAAAGAAAAACACTCATGAGGTAGCCATTTCCACTTACATATGGAGAAACTGAGGCTTACAAATTTAACATGGCATGTCTGACCCAGGCTATATAATTGGCAGTACAGGATTTGAACCCCAGGTCTGTTGGACTCAAATCCACAACAGGTCCCGAAGGCTGGTCATAGCTTCTATTAGGCTAATAATACCCTTGGGGCCACGGCTGGGGCTGGACTCTTGTCTGGAGCCTCGGGTAAACCACAGTGCTGCCCGGGATGCAAGAATACCCTCCATGTCGCTAGCACAACGGTCCTGGTATCTCTGACTTGTCGTTTAGACATTCCTTTGACCTCTTCTTTCTCTGTTTCAGTGAGTGGGTCCTGAACTCACAGCACTCAGCCCCTTCCCCTGGAGAGGTGGGACGGAGGTGGGGAAGTTCCTGTCCCCGGCTTAGCCTTCATCTTTTTTTTAGTGATGGTATATGTTTGCCCTGGCTCAGCACTCAACCTCTTTGAGCCTTGATCTCCCCATTGAACGATTGGACCAGGTTGATGAATTTCAAACTTATGTCACCGCAACTCACAGTAACATTTTCTCTGACAACCCAGTTCACGTGTAAATATTTTCCTTTCCACAAAACAAAGCTTATCCATGCTATACATGCATATGTATATGCACTCTACTATTTTTCTACTTCACTCTGTTTCTTTTTTTTTTTAATGCGGGTCACAGCCCATTCATTTGTTTGATTTCACTTCCCTAAGGGGTCAAGACCCACAGTTTGGAAGATCCCATTCTAGACACTCTCTCATGACCATTCCAGCTGTGACACTTGATGAATATTTACCCAGCCTTCCACTCCTCCAGAGGGGGGGGTCCCTCTGAGCTGATGAGCTCCTGTGGAGCCTGCCAGGACTCTGCCCCCTCCCTGTCCCTGGGAACGTTTCTCCCGGCAACCTGTTTCACGTGCGCACGTTACCTTCATGAATACCCCAAAGTAAAATGACTCGTTCAAGGTCACTCACGCCACGACTAGCTGGAGCAAGGACTTTAACTTGCACAACGGGACTGCATATCCAGGCCTTCCACACAACCACCCGCCTCCTGAGACAGGCACCCTGTGGTCAGGCAGCACCCAGGCCTCCCAGGAAGAAGTCCTCCACCCATCTACTTGCATGCCGTCAGCCCCCTTGCCCTTCTCCCAGCTCTTCTTGACCTTTTGCAACCAGCATCCTCACCTTTTTGCTGCCTCTCAGCTCCCCAGCCTGTCTCTGATGTCTGTCTGGGTACACCTGGGTCCTGTGTGCATTTGGGGATGAGGGACAGGCCAGTCAGTCCATTCGGATCCATCTAGTCTGTGGGGATATTTCTGAATTCTTAGTCCCACGGGAGCAGACATTCTACTTCATGCAGGTTTTAATTGGTCAAACCAAATATGTGTCATTAAAGTTGTATCTCTCTTCCAGTCCCCCGAGTAGACCTTTGACTCCCCGACCCCATCTGTGATGTGGTATCCAGGAGTCTCACAGAGGCACAGCTAGGGATGCTGGGAGAGGTAAGAGAAGGTCTATGGCATCCTGGCTGTGAGTACACAGGAAACCACCATGGATACTGCCACTCAAAACTTACATGGCAGACATGGGTCTCTCATCCCAGTGGGACATCTATAAGCAAAGTTCTGGTTTGAGATTTCTAACGGCTCTTAATTACTGTGTATGAGGTTAGATATCAAGCACAGATAGAGAATGATAGATAGGTGACAGTTGATGGCTGTGAAATAATAGTAGCTGTTAGATGGTAGGTAACTATAGATAGTAGAGAATAAAAAGTAGCTGATAGGGGCTTCCCTGGTGGCACAGTGGTTGAGAGTCCGCCTGCCGAAGCAGGGGACACGGGTTCGTGCCCCGGTCTGGGAAGATCCCACATGCCGCGGAGCGGCTGGGCCCGTGAGCCATGGCCGCTGAGCCTGCGCGTCCGGAGCCTGTGCTCCACAACGGGAGAGGCCACAACAGTGAGAGGCCCGCGTACCGCAAAAAAAAAAAAAAAAAAAAAGTAGCTGATAAAAAAAAAAAAAATGTAGCTGATAGATTGTAGCACATAGCAAATAATAGATAGTAGCTGATAGATCAAAGATAACAAATGGAAGATACTGGATAATGGCTGAAGATAATAGAAGCTGATAAAGGATAATAGTGGGTAGTTGATAAGAGTAGCTAATAATGGATAATAGGAGCTAGGTGATAATAGTAGCTAACGGTGGCTAATAGTTGGTAAGTGATAATAGTTGCTAATAGAGGGCAGTGCTAATAGCAGGTAATGCTGGCTGTAGATCACAGCTGATAGCTCGTAGGTAGTGGCCTGAAAGACCACTAAATACTGAACAGCCAGCGGGGAGTTCCATTTATTATTTTAAACGACTTTAGGACTCACTTGGACACTCTTGGGTAAGCCTGTTCTGAAGTCTCTGTAACCAAGGTGGGGGTGGGGTGGTCGGGGATACTCAGCCCAGTTAGTCACAAAACAGGTTTCCAGTTTAAGTTCCTTCATTAACTAGTTGCAGGATCTTGGGCCCACCGTGTAACCCCTATGATTCCTCATGTGCAAAGGAGGAGGTGGGTCATATTCCTGATCTATCCACTGCAGAGGGCAAAATGAGGGTAAATGATAGAGGTAAGCACACTTCAACATTTCATAATGAGATACAGAGTCAGATGGTCCGCAAAGCTGGCAAAGGCCCAGCTGCAAGAGGCCAACCACAGGTCCCTGGTTTGTGGGTCAGAAGATAACTATGTTTTCCATATACTCACAGTGAGTAGGTTCATGCCCAGGGGGAGGGATGGTACAGGATTGACAGGCTAGCCCAACTGCAGGAGGGCCAGAGGTACCCTTTCCTGGCCTTTCACTAATGCTCACAATCTGAGCATTCTCCTGATACTGTCCAGTGGTTTCTCTCCCTTGCTGATGGCATCCTCCATTGTACTTCAAATAAGATCCAAACACTTCATCAGGACCTCCAAGGTCCCTTCTGATCTGGTTCTTTCCTAAGCTTCTGATCTCAGTCTACACTTCTCCCCCATCATTCACCTTTGCTCAAGGGCTTCTGCTTGTTCCTCAGAGAAACCAAGCTTATTCCCACGAGGCCTTTGCACTTGGTGTTCCCGCTTCCTGGAATGTTCTCCTCTCACAGCCACATCCCTGAGCTGTGGGCACGGTAGGTTCCTTCTCAGCTGCTACCCCTCAGAGAAGACTTGCCACTTGAAGTCACTCTCCATCACATCACCCCATTTTATTTCCTCTGTAGCACTTAATCCCCATCTCACATTAAATCCCCATCAGCTTCTTTATTTACTCATTAAGTTGTTCAATGTCTCTCTACTCCATTCAAATGTAACTTCCAAAAAGCTGAGGCCCTTGGTGTCTCTTCACTGAAGTTTCCCAGCACCTAGAACAGTTCCTAGCACATAGTAGTGTATTAACGAGTATTTATTGAATGAATCAGTGAATGAAGAAAAAGCCATTGCAACTGCAACAAGATGGCAAATTTGGGGCCAGACAGGCTGGGATTCTGAGACTGCTCCACTTCAAACCTGTGATGAAATGTTGGACAAGTTTCTTAACCTCTCCTATTATCTTTAATTTACTCAACTACAAACATCAAGATGATATTGACAACATTGAACTTGATCTGAGCCCTGTGCTCCCTAAGGTTGAGAAATCCCACCACCCTTTTGTGTTCCTAGACATGACTAACCTCAAAGGACCACCCTGCTCTTCTAATTCTGAGATAAGACCCACCTACATCCTTCCTCATGACTCACATAAGATTTGCTGATGGCTCCTGGTCTACCTGCCCGCATAAAACCCTAGCCCTCCTTCCATATCTTTGAGACACTCCTCACTAATGAACGTTTTCCCCATTGCAAACTGTCATAATAAAATCATCTCCTTAATTGTCCAGTGCATTCTGTCTTTCACAATATTTCTTCCTCTTGCAGAGTTAATATGAGGATGAAACGGAATAACGTGTGAAAGTTGTATTGCACAGCACCTTCAGTATAATTTTCCCTCAGTGGGATTTGAATGATCTCCAACATTCTCTAGATTGAGGCAGAGTATTGATCCATTCACAGGTCAGAGAAAAACTAACCACAAAGCTTATTCACGGTTACTCAGGACTCCAATGCCCATTACCTCTGCTCCCATGAAAAAGAGGAGAGCAAAATGCCAACCCTGTTTATATACATATATATATATATATATACACATACACATATATACATATGTATATGTGTGTATATATGTATATCCATCTATACATATATGGATGGATATATATATACATATACACATATCTATCCATGCATATAATTTCCAAATATATATCTTCACATGTATATACAATGATACACATCAATAAGCAAATATACTAAATAGTACATATTATAATATTAAGAACCATTTTCGTGTCAACTATGTACTGTGTGACGAGAACTGTGTACTAATCTAATCATTATTTTTCCCATTTTGGGGGTCTTAGAGAAGGTAAGGGATTTGTCCAAGGTCTTACAACTAATTAATGACAAAGCTGGGAATTGAACCCAGGTCTCGCTGACCCCAGAACTCATGCATTTTTCCTCTACATAATCATCTATTATTCATTTAACCTGTATCTTGAGTGCCTGCTCTGGACTTGTCATAAATAGAATATAAAGGTTGTTTATACAAACGTTGCCCTAAGAAAGCTCCCGATCTGCTTCTCAAGGCAAGACAGACTCTGGGAACTATGAGGAGACCACAAGACAGAGTTAGCAAGTAAGGTCTCGAGGGAGAGGTTCAGACAAGAGCAAGGTCGATGTGCACCAAGGAGGCTGGAGGTGCACCACTTTGTGTGTGTGCTCAATAAACAGACTGGATGAATAAATGATTTAATTAAGGTTTAAGGGGCACGATTGGATTTAATTTGGTCTGTAATTATTACTCACCCCAACATCTCTGGTCCTTCCACTGCCATGAGGATGGGCATGAGGAGAGTCATCCTGACCTCAGTGGACTTCTCTCCTGTGTATTTTCCACCTGCCAGCACTCCCGGGAGGGCTGGATTTGCCTTCCTGGGGAAAAGACCCTCAGCTAAGAACCCTGATCCTTTGGCAGGCCGCACTGTTCCATCCGGTTCCCCACGTGACTGTCTCCTAAGAGCCTCCCCCATCCTGCTGAAGATTTTTAAGATATGGAAATTAAGGAACAGGCATATTTCTCAATTCCCTGCATGGCATGATGGCCATTAACCAATTAATGGCTGGGCAAGTGCCAGCCAGTAGGGTAATTATTAGATGGTAATTGCCATATCATTACAAGGTAAATATAGGGTCGGACTGTCATCCACCCCAAAGAGGGCAACTGGAAATTCATTTTATTCCTATTAAGCATAATTATTCCCCAGTCTCTGGGAACCTGTGATTTCCAATATAATTATATAGTGTTTGCCAATTCCAAGCACGAGGGATGGGGTTCAAAAGCAGACAATGAGGGGCGGCCTGGGGAGGTGTGGGGCAGGAGCTGGAAGCTCACAGCAGTGTCAGGGTTTAGAAGCTAAATCAGTTGGGCATATCTGAAGGTAAGGGGGCCCCGTAAGGGAAAGGAAGAGGAAAAGAGATTTCATTGAGATTTAATAGAATCCTCTTCTCTGAATGTCTAGAAAACATGTTATGCAGATATTTATTACCCCCAATCTCCCATTCACTCATTCCTTCCATCCAAAGCTGATGAGGGAACATGGCCAAAAGTCAGATATTATGCACAGCCCTGGAGATAGAGAGGAAGATAGAGCAGGAAACCTGTTTTTAAGAGGCCAAGTAGAGGCAGAGATCATGCTATCTTCGTTTCTCATTTTACAGGTGGAGAAACTGAGGTTCCCTGGTTGGCTACTGTGCTCAGCTCTCTCCGAGAAATAGAATTAACAATCCAAACAGCAGAAGGTCATCTACAATGCCAAAAAGTGCAAACTGAGAACTTTTGATGCTTGACAGGAGCTGTGCAGATGTGACAATTGAGACATAACGTTGATAAAGCACCCTAGGTACCGCAGACTGAGACAGTGGAGGGCAGGGTTCCCAGGGATGGAAGATGTGAAGCTGTGACCCGGAGCAATCTGGGAGATCCGGAGACACCACTTTTCATGCTAATGTAGAATAATGCCATATATCACCTTTAAAGAGAACTTGACTGTAATAAACATTTATACCAAAACTATTTCCTATAAACCAAGCAACAAATCTCTGGTCTATTGGAGACATACCTTGTGTCTGGGAGTCTTGCTATTAAATCAAGTATTGTAATTTGCTTCAGAAATGTTTTGCCAAAAGGTTAAAATATACATACTCATAGCTCATCAGTCTCATGGGTTGGTAGGAAAGCCCTTTAGGTTTTGTTACTCAAGCCTTCTTTTGATTTCCTAACTGGTTACCCTGTAGATCTCTACTGGTTATGCTGTAGACTCTAGGGCACTGGATTGGGAGAGACGGGTTGCTGGTTGAGGTAGAAGAGAAGGCAGGGGGATTAACTAGATCAAAGGCTTTTGATTACCTACCAGTGATGGAACACCAATGATAGCTACAATCAGAAACCTATTACAAGCGAGGCACGGAGGCAGCGCGAGGGATAAAGTGGAGAAAAAGATGGACAGGGGTCCTGCCTTCATGGAATTTATAGTTGAGCAATTTATGAGAACCTGTACGTCTTGTGTCACATTGAACCTTTGCAACCTGTTAGAATTATCCCCATTTTATTGGTGAGGCTACCTGAACTGCTCCACTTTCCACAGCTAGAAATGGGCAGAGCAGGGATTTCAACCCAGATCTGTCTGGTTTCAGCCCCTCCCCCCGCAGCACTCTCCATGTACAGGGAAGCACACACAGTTCTTAGAACACTAAAACATCCTCCACCTCGGTTCCCAGGTGGCCCTGCAAGTGTAATGTGTTGTCTGTCTCCTGTCTATCCCACCTGCCAACAGCCACTCTTCAATTGGGTTTATTATCTTTGTGGCACACAGTTACCGTAGCAGTAAATTTATCCTCAACGGTACAGTACTCCTGGGCTTCCCTAGTGGTGCAGTGGTTAAGAATCCGCCTGCCAATGCAGGAGACACGGGTTCGAGCCCTGGTCCGGGAAGATCCAACGTGCTGCAGAACAACTAAGCCTGTGTGCCACAACTACTGAGCCTGCACTCTAGAGCCCACGAGCCACAACTACTGAACCCCACGTGCCACAACTACTGAAGCCCACGCGCCTAGAACCCATGCTCCACAACAAGAGAAGCCACCGCAGTGAGAAGCCTGCACCCTACAATGAAGAGTAGCCCCTGCTCGTCGCAACCAGAGAAAAGCCTGCGTGCAACAAAGAAGACCCAAAAGCAGCCAAAAATAAAAAATAAATAAAATTTAAAAAAAATACAGTACTCCTATGATTTTTCAACTACTAATGGAATTACTATTTTTGTTTGTTTTAAAGCCATAGCCATAAAATAGGCTCCCATAAAATAGGCTCTTGCATTTTTCAATGTCTTTAGAATTTACTGGAAGTGATAACTGTAATAACAGAATGCCTGTAAACACACAAATGGTCTTCTCGGAAAAGGAGGGGTGAGGGGCTTTGGTTTCTACCGTGGTGGGGTCCACAGAAAGATGGATGGATGGGAGCATAAAAAGAAAAGGTATGCTTTTCCTTTTACAGAGGACCCCGTACCCTTGGAGGTTTAGAGAGGTCTATGAATCCAACCCTAGGTGTTTGATAAGCCATCCTTTCTCCCTGCCAGGAGCATCCAAGAAGGTGATTGGTAAAGAGAAAGGAAACTGAAGGGACAACTGGATGTGCCAGGAGTTCTGGCTACTCCTTGGGAAGGTGGGTGTGAACAATGCAGGCCACACCCCTTGGTTCCTAGAGGCTGCACCCTAGTTCTAGTCCAAAGTTCAGTGACAAAAGGAGAAACAGAGCCACCAAGATGGTAGACCTAATCTGGAAACTTCTCTGAGATGAAGACCACCTGAAATATGAGTTGTTTCAGAGACATGTCCTTCCCAAGAGTCTCAATTTATGGCTTTAAATCTTTGGCTGGAGTGCTCACCAATTCATGGGTTAAGTCTCAGCTTTAGAAGGGCCGTGCCAAATTATAAGCATGTTACCACTGGTGTAACGTAGTCACATTCTGGAAGGGGTTAGCTTATCAATCTAGCTGTCTCCAAGAGGAGCTCTTATGGAGACCCCAGATAAAGAAAACTTAAAAGAGGCGGGGGGTTGGGGAGTAAGATAGCCTTGACAAAGTTTCAGAGTCTAGAGAAGGCAGGAAGGCCTTGCTGGGCCACCAAAATGAGAGAGGAGAAGGACTGAACCGGTGGGAGAAAAGAAAGGGGGACTTGTTCAAGAAGGTGGTAGAGGGAGGGGAAAGAGAGAAAAACCTCTCAACCAAGACAAAGGCTCTAAATGCAGGAATGGGAAAGGAAGGAGAGGCAGTAATCCTAGAGTGTGCTTGGGTGCAGGGGCCACAGTGGGCAAGGACACTTGATTGGAGAGCCTAGAATGGAAATCAGGGACCATCAAGAGCCAAGGCTTCAAGGAGATGCCCAAAGAAAGGAGAGTGATCTGAAAGGGCACTTGTCCAGGAGCCTAGAAGGGCATGGGGACCAGGTAGCCCGAAGTTCAAGGCATAAGGAATAAGTTGGCCAACCTGATTAATGGGGTCATCTGAGTCACACCAAATTAAGTGACCATGTTGTGATTATGGAACTTGCCAAACAGTACATACTCTACACTCAGGACTTCCTTACACACAGCTGATAGACCTAGCTCGGGATGCATGCATGCCCTGTTAGGAGATGACACAAAGTATTCAAGTGAGGAGGCAGAATTCCCCTCCTGAGGATCCTTGGCCTGGCATAGATATGGGTGCAAAGGAAGGAGCAGAGGGTCTGGAGATCTGCTTTCAGACCACCCAGTCTCCTCCAGCATGTACCCTGTGCACACACGTGTGCAGGACACGCAACCCCCCTGTGCCCCACTCCCGGCTACCCACAGCTTGCCCATATTATCTTCACCCTCACCCCCAGCCTGGTCCTGAAATTATCCAAATCCATTGTTGTTTCACCAGCAACATCCGAGCCTGACTCTGCTCACCCCACCATGGGCCTTCCGATGGTGGGGAAGAAGCCAGGCCCGAAGCCTGTTCTGAGAGCCCTGGGGACTCCAGCTTCGTGGGCCAGGACCCAGCAGAACACATGCCACCCCCTCTGACCCCAGCGGTGGAGGATGTCAAATTTGATCAAGCTGAGCCTGACGTTTGAAGAGCGAGCCATTGGGTGGGCTGCTCCAAAGAGAAGAAGCAGACACAGCAGCAAGCGATTTCGTTCCTACTCTGCTGCCGGCTTCCAAAGAAAACAAGACAACTCTGAGGCAACCTGGGGCCATTGGGGTGCACGTCTGAGTACACTGGGGTACACATTTGCATTTGCTACTGAACTGATTCATGCAAGTAATAGCCAGCTCTCTGCAGATCCATGTGGAAAATAATTCATGGCCAATTTTTAACCCCTCCCCCACCATTCAGCACATTTCTAGGGCTCTCTCCAGATGGTCCAAGTCCCCACTAGGATTGCCCACCCACATTCTCTGCTTCTTCAAACCCTACCCACTCTTTTAAAGCCTAGCCCAAGCCCCCCAGCCTCCATGAAGCCTTCTTTAAAGACTCCAACCCAGGAAGAACAGCCCCATTTTGAACTCAGGCTGCATGTCTCCGTACAAGGCTTTTGTCATGAGGGTTCACTTGTCATGGAATGTAAGCTCCTTGAGGTCAAGGAAGACCCTGTCATGTACTGCTCTAGTGTTCCCTATAGCCCCCGATAAGGAAATGCTCAATAAAAACTTCCTTTTGAATCTATGTCAATAAGAACAGTGATCTCTTACAGGTTGTTACAGAGAACGACTTGATAACAGTTCAAGTTCTGGCTCTTTCCAGCTAGGTGAGCTCAAGGCATTGATTCAGCTTCTCTAAGCCCCCATTTCCTCATGGGGACAATGAAGGAATTAAGCACTACCTCACAGTGCTTTGAATCCAATGAAATAATGTGTGTTCAGGGTTTAAAACAAAAATTGACCTGTAATAGATGCTCAAACAGGGCTTGTCTGGTGCCACCAACTTCCCATGTGTGTTCAGTGCTTTTAATTTAACAAAACTCTTTCCTATACATCACCTCACCTGAGCCTCACAACAATAGAGGCTAATAGAATCCCAGGAGGTGGATTCTATTATTGATGGTATGCGTCTTACAGATGAAGAAACTGAGGTCTGGGAAGTTTACGTAACTCTAACCCAAGGTGACACCGCTAGTGAATACTAGAAGTAGGCTTCTAATAGAGTCCATCTGACTTTAAAGTCCAGGCGGCCTGGCTGGGACGCCGTGGCAAGGGGGCACCTAGAGGTGATGTCAGTTAGCGTGCAGACTCAAGCCAGTGTGCAGTGAAAGAACGAATATGGGGAGGCAGGGGCTATGGTGGGGCTCAGCAGTGTCTCACCCTGACCCATCACCCCGTGACAGGAAGGTACAGGGCCAGCAGGATCCAGGCATGACACCATTCTGCCTGGTTGGCTTTGCCTCTGTCAGGATGCTGAGAAATTCAGGCTGTAGGCAGTCGCCATGGCGATGGTGGTAGAGAAGGCATCCAGCGGAGAGCTCCTCCTGGCCCAGCCCTTCTTTTAGGGACAGAGAAACAAGATTCTCCAGGAACTTCTTGATCCCCAGACCTCAACCCACCCCACCCACTGGAGTCCGAGCCCTCCTTAGAGCCCCATCATCACAAGACTATGGGGCGGGGGACAAAGTAAGTGAGGAAACTTCAGGGGAGCCAAGAAAGGCTCTGCTGCCCCAGTGTCTCCCCTACCATTATGAATGCCACCTGCAAATGTTCATTGTGAGGCTTGAAGGAGGTGGCATGGGGCAGGGGTGCGGAAAGAAACTTGCTTCAATAGACACCAGCTGTGTCAAGCACTGTGCTACATCCTTGAGGTCCATGAGCCCTTTTGATCTCACAACATCCCTGATGAGGAAGGTATTAATATCTCCACTTTACAGATAAAGAAACTGAGACCCAGCTTAAGCACAAGCCAGTACTTAGCTCAGCCAAACTTTGAGCCCAAACACATCTGACTCAAAGTCTGTAACTTTGAAGGGGCAACACGTACACGTTTTATCATCCAACTGTTTGGGGAATGGGGCTATGACTGCTGGTTGGAAGGAAGGCTGAGGGAATAGTATAAAATTCAGGGCAGGTCAGGTTCACAGGTGGAAGATGAGGCATTGCTGGGGGGCAGCTCCAAAGCCAAAATTCAACTAAAGGAGTCATACTCTAGAAGCCTGTCTTTAAAGCCTGTCCTTCTCCTTTCCTCTGGCCCCCAACCTCTCCCTCTCACACCCCTTCTCCTGGGAATATGACAGGATGAAGGTGGAGGGTGAGGTAGGTGTAGAACACTGGTGTATATGCCCTGGAAGCCGCTTGGAGAGGGCAGCTGAGGTGGGGTGGCAGGTGGGAAGGGGAAGACCTGTCCCCCCAAGTCCCACAGCCAAGCGGAGACAGTCCCCCACTCTCATACAGACTTGTATTAAAGAGAATACGGAAAATAATTACAGGATAGAGAGGATTTATTAAATTGGATAAGTCCTGGCTACAGCCTTCTTTTTAGGCTTTGAGTGGTATATGTATTTTTTTCATCAAGGCTGCATAATAAAATAATTGCATAATTAGTAAGGAATTTGTTTCCTTTCAAGGAAGAGTCTTTAATCCCCCTAAAGAACACCTCCCGTCCCCCAGGCTCTGCCTTTATGATGGCTGAGGAAGAAATAAGAAAGAAATAAGAAATAAGGGAAGGAGGCTACCCTTCCCATCAACAACTCCTGGAGGTGAGAAATAAAAGTCACTCCCCACCCCACCCTACCTGCAAACTGGAATCACTGATGGCTTGGGCTGGCAGAGCCTCCTGGGGGTCATTCTATCCACCTACCTTATAGACCTAGACCACTCCCATGGCCCCTACCCATGTTCCCCAAATGTGGTTCTCAGAATCTTTGTCAAATGCAGAGTGCTGGGCTCCAGTCCTACATAAACCCAGGAGATTAGTGGAGTTGCACCTTTCTACACGGAGCATAACCTAGCGATAGTTATTCATATTATAGCTTGACAACCACTGGTCCATTCCCAACCCGGGGAGTGAGGCAGGGTACCAGGAAGAGGAGGGCTTGATGCTGTTGGAGAAGAGCCCAGGAAGAGCTGTGTGCCCACCCACCCATTCTCTCTCATAACATGAACAGTTAGGGAGATCCTCATTTATGATCAAGTCTAGCTACTTCTCTTCTCCTACTTGGTCCTCACTTTTCTCATCTGTATAATGGGGGATTGTGCCAGATTCTAAATTTCCTTCCAGCTCTGAGGTTCTTTGATTCAATGACCTGTTATCAACCAACTCCTTATGATCTACCATCTACTAGGATCTATTATCCCTCCCAGGTGCAGGCAGAAGTGACCCTATGATTCCGATGAAAGAAAATAGATGTCAAAACAGTTTAATCCTGGAAAGGACTCTCCTCTTCAGATTCCAGAATTAAAGCTCTGATCCCTAGTCTAACACAAACACAAACATCCCTGGGAAGGGTTAAGCTCTCATGAGCTTCTTTATTCTTCACAGCAGGTTTTAATAAGAGGAAGATGGAGAGAAAAATATAAGACTGATCAGCTAAGAAAGAAGTAAGAGGATGGAGAAATGGAGTGACATCAGTGGTCTGGGAGTCCAGGGTCCTGGATTCCAGTCCTAACCCTACAATGTATAACTGTGTGATGACAATGTTGGATTTTACCTGAGCCTGTGAGCCTGGAAAACAGTGCGGGCTAAAAAAATCCCCCACCCTCTGTCTTCCAGAAAACAGCATGCTGCAAAAATTCTCCCTTCCCCACATGACTTAGAAAAGATTCACAGATGTCCCCCTTTGTTTCCCCATGACAAGGCCAGACACAGACCCTCCAAATTCCCTTTCTTTGATCCATAATTGATTAGCTGAACTGCTCATTGCCACTGATCAATCGGAACTTAATGCTGCTTAACCAGGTTTTGGTTCTGCCTCTCCCTTTCCACCAGGCCCTGAACTTGGGCCCTGTCTTCCTGAGACAGCCCCTCCTGAGGACCAGCTGGCCTCAGGGTGAGCCGCTCCCTGGTCTACTGTCCCCTCACATCCCCTGTCATCCCCCTCCCCACACCTGGCTCTTCCTAGCTTGTTTACTGGTCTCTACAAAAGAACCCCTGTTTGCCCCACTTTTTTTAAAATTTATTTTATTGAAGTATAGTTGATTTGCAATGTTGTGTTAATTTCTGCTGTACAGCAAAGTGATTCAGTTACGCATATGTATACATTCTTTCTCATATTCTTTTCTATTATGGTTTGTCACAGGATATTGCGTATAGCTCCCTGTGCTATACAGTAGGACCTTGTTGTTTATCCATTCTATATATAATAGTTTGCATCTGCTAATCCTAAACTCCCACTCCATCCCTCCCCCAACCCCCTCTACCCCTTGACAACCACAAGTCTGTTCTCTATCTCTGTGAGTCTGTTTCTGTTTCGTAGAGAAGTTCATTTGTGTCATATTTTAGATTCCATATATAAGTGATATCAGATATTTTTTTTACATCTTTATTGGAGTATAACTGCTTTACAATGGTGTGTTAGTTTCTGCTTTATAACAAAGTGAATCAGTTACACATATACATATGTTCCCATATCTCTTCCCTCTTGCGTCTCCCTCCCTCCCACCCTCCCTATCCCACCCCTCTATGTGGTCACAAAGCACCGAGCTGATCTCCCTGTGCTACGCGGATGCTTCCCACTAGCTATCTACCTTACGTTTGGTAGTGTATATATGTCCATGCCTCTCTCTCGCTTTGTCACAGCTTACCCTTCCCCCTCCCTGTGTCCTCAAGTCCATTCTCTAGTAGGTCTGTCTCTTTATTCCTGTCTTACCCCTAGGCTCTTCTTCTGTGGTGCTTGCAGATCTCGTGGACAGATCATCCTCCCTACTGCAGTAGTTCCTTTCCCTGCCTCATAATCATCCTTCCGAAAGACTCGTATCTCTCCTTACCAAGTCTGGATTTGTTTTCATTTGACAATGACCACAGACAAATCATTTCACTAGAGTGTCTGTATCTGTCAAGTAAAAAAAGAAAAAAAAGTCACAAAGCTATAAAATCAGAGACATAAGTTATATAAAAGTACTTTGCATGCCATAAGAAAAGAAAATACAGGTCTAGGGGATGCTCAAAGTCCTCCACCCTGGACTTCCTGCCAAGCATGTCCTCCAGCACCCACCCGCCTTACGCTCCACCCCAGCTTAGCCGTTCTCTGTCTCTGGACCATCCCCGGCTCCTGCCCAAGTTTCCTGGGGCAATTCAGCTCTGTGGACTCAATCCAGAAAGCCACCCCTCCCTTCTCCGGGTGCAGCCATCCCTCATTCATCACTGTCACATCCCACAGAGGGCTTTTATTTAACAACCAATTTATTTCCAATTTAACTAATATGGGGATGGGCCATCTCTCTCTCACGCAAACCAACGATGCCTGGGTTGTAAATAGACTTACAAACGGTGTGCTGAATAATATAAACTCTCATCACAGCCACATCAGGAGAGAGGGGAGAGGAGGGAACAGGGGTGAGAGAGGAGATGGCACCGTGATGAAATATGCAAGCCCCCAAGGTAAACAACCCCTGCTACGCTCCCTCCAGGCCCCTGCACTCGGGTACCGCCTGGAATTTCTATTTATTTGTCTCTCACTGATTTCCCGGCTCCCCTTGAGCTCAGACAAATGCTTCATAAACAACGTATGAGATGCCAACTTGAGGTTGGGTGGGAGCGCACAGGTGCTTAGGAGGTGGCCATGATCCGGCCTGAAACCAAGGCCCCCTGACCCCACGCCCAGCCCCTGGCAAAGTTGCTTATACTTGGGTGAGACAGTGGCCCCAGATGAGAGAAAACTTGCTCTTTGAGTGGGATATAGCTCATCAGTAGTCTACAAGGCCCAGCCTGCCCAAAGAATACGTATTGATCCACTGGAGGTATCTGAGAGTAGGAGGGCTTTGTTTACAAGGCCCATGGGGCTAGGTCAAGGCTCAGGGTATCCCCCAGACTGGGTGGGTCACCAGTAAGCCCGGAGGCTGCCTCCATGTCTTGGTTTCCCTGCCACCCCCTCTCTCTAGATTCTCAGATTGTGTGCAGACCCCAGGAGTCCCATCCAGGGCTGGGGCCCTAGCTAGGGGTAGAGGCATCAGGTCAGGAAACTGGGTTTTAGAAAGAGTGGAGCCACTTCCTAGCTGGGTGATTTGGGGTAAATCATCTCCCCTCCCACCTCAGTTCCCTTCTCTGAAATGAAGGCCTTGAACGAGACAATCTCTGAGGTCTTTCCAGCTCTACCTCTTAGAGGTGGAGCCACAAAGAAGGCAACAAGGCTGTGAGAGAGATTTATCCCCAGCCTGGGAGGCCCACCAACACGACTTTAAATTACACCTCCTTAAACTCTGCGTAACTCGGCACTTTCCGGGGCTACCTTGGAGGGCAGAGCGAGTTTATGTTGAACAAACACCACTTGGTTAACAGAAACATATTTATAGTGGCTGTGCAGCTCCAGGAATGGAGAATCCTACCCAGGCCAGGCTTTCAGGAAGGATGTCCCCACTGAGCAGCTCTCTCCAGCCCCCAGAACAGGACCCTCCCTTCCCAACCCTGATTTCTGCTCTCTGCAGCTGCCATAATTCCATGCCTGTATCATGCGCCTGGTGTCTGGGGAAACCCAACTTACAGGCCTGCTGATTCCATTTAAAAGGCTGATGCACGTGGGAATGATTTTTAGTTGGGTATCCAACTCAGTTCTAAACCAACTAGAAGAGGGTGTGTTTATTGGGAGAGCCAGGGGCATCTGTTTTAGAGCCGACTTCAGAATGCTGGTTGTATGTTAGAGATATGGGTTGTAGGTGGGAACCCTCTATCTTAAGAGCAGGGAAAAAGCCCAGGAACAAGAGAAGGGGGAGAGGGTCCTCCCAGCAGAGCCATCATTCTCTGAGGAGAAAGCTGAGGACAAAAAGAGAAAGAAGCAATAAGACTTCCTTGCCCCTCCCCTTCCCCACATCCCACGGTTACATGGCTGGATTCCTCTAGTGGCCGGCAATATTTAATCGAATACTTTTGTTTGGATCTTGCATCCCTGGTAACCTGAAGATGTTACCATGGCAATCCCTGAGTAATACATCTCGATTATTTATGGCCTTGCAAACAGGGTGGGGAACCACTCTAGGCCTCACAGAAACAGCAGGGAGCTAGAGGCCTCATTTCCTCTTCTCACTGTTTCCCATCAGTCCCAGAGGAAGGGGAAAAAGAAAATGCCACCTTGGTTGGCTGGAAATAGCTCAAAGCATCTCAAAGCATTTGGCACGGAAAAATCTCCACCCTCCCTCCCCAACCCCATTCCCCTTTTATGCCCCTTTTAGAACTTTCCTGTTCCCCAGCTCTTCCATTCTGGGGTCCCCATAGTTCTCCCAGGTTGCCCTCCATGGAATAGCCAAGGATGGAGGACAAGAGTATCTATCGACTTAGGCCCCCAGTTCCAACATAAGCTGGGCTAGAATCCTATTCACACCACCTATTACATCTGTGACCTCAGACACAGTACTTGACCTTCCAAAGCCTCTGGTTCTTCAAGTGTCAAACGAGGGTAAGAATGGGTCTTATATTCACACGGTTATTGAGAGAGTTAAATGAAATAACGCATGTAAAGCTCTTTGTATGGCACTTGGCACATAGTAAGTGCTCAGTAAATCATAGCCGTTCTATAGCAATTACGTTATCAACCATCCTAGCATATCCATGTTTGCGGATAGACGTTGGGACTGTCAAGAGGGCAACAAAGGGCAGGAGGACAGAGCTGAGGGTGGACAGGTGTTGGGGGGCAGGGAAGACAATTTTCTTCTCTTACCTGGACAGAGGAGCAGCAGGAACCCCAGCGGCCAAATCAAACCTGGACCCCCTCAGCCCAGTCTCAGCAGGCCATCACCCTGCTCCTAACGAACAAATCCTTCTCACAAGGTCAGCCCTAATGAGTGAGCCCTGTACTGGGTTGAATAGTGTCCCCCCATAATCCGTGTCCACTCTGAGAACAGGACCTTATATAAAAGTAGGGTCTTGGCACTTCCCTGGCGGTCCAGTGGTTAAGACTCTGTGCTCCCAGGGCAGGGGGCACAAGTTCAATCCCTGGTCGGGGAACTAAGATCCCACATGCTGAGCGGTGCAGCCTAAAAAATATATATATAAAATAAATAAAAGTAGGGTCTTTGCAGATTAAGATAAGGTCATACCGGATTAGAGGAGACCCACCCTAATCCAGCGACTGGTGTCCTTATAAGAAGAGGGAAGTTTGGACACAGGCACACCAGGGAGAATTTGACGTGACAAGAGGCAGAGGCTGGAGTGATGCTGCCAGAAGCCCAAGAACAAGAATTGCCAAAAGGGCTTCCCTGGTGGCGCAGTGGTTGAGAGTCCGCCTGCCGATGCAGGGGACGCGGGTTTGTGCCCCGGTCTGGGAGGATCCCATGTGACGCGGAGCGGCTGGGCCCGTGAGCCATGGCCACTGAGCCTGCACGTCCGGAGCCTGTGCTCCGCAACGGGAGAGGCCACAACAGTGAGAGGCCCACGTACCACAAAAATGAAAAATAAAAAAAATGATTGCCAGCAACCACCAGAGCCGGAGACAGGCATTAAACTGTCTCCCTCCGAGCCCCCCAGAAGGAAGCAATGCTGCTGACATGTGGATTTCCAACTTCCAGCCTCCAAAACTATGAATGAATACACTTCTGTTGTTTTAAGCCACCCGGTTTGTCGTATTTGTTACGGCAGCCTTTGGAAACTAATACAAGCCCCCAGACTCTGGCTAATTTACTGGCCCATGTGTGTGCCTTCAGCCGTCAGGAACAGCTCCGTCAAGAACTGACATCACTGGGTGCACTAGAAAGAGAACAGAGCTAGGCCCCAGTTTCCCAGGCCACACTGGTCTGGATCTTGCAGACCCTCCTTATCTGTTCTGCTCAGGTCTCTGTGTCTCTGCGACCTGTTCAGGTAGCTTTCCCAGGTCACACACTAGTTGTGTGATGGAAGTGGATTGCTTACCCTCTCTGAGCCACATCTATGAAATGGGGACATTGATGCCTGTCCCGCCTGCTTTGCAGGATTGTCAGAGATTTGCATTTGATCCCATCTATGAAATGTTTTATCTAAAGTAGGCTGTACATGCAGCCAATTAGTTCATGTTTCTGTGACGACACAGAAGAACTTGTGTTTCCCACGTCCCTCATGCCTGCAGGTCAAGGTCCCCACCCACAGTCTAGAGCAGGTGGAGGACTTCTCCCATCCAAACCCGGCTCCTGGCTCACAGCCTCTGGCCCCTACTCTCTTGTTGGCATCCCTGGCGTAGCCCTTCCACCAATGGCCCCAGGCAACCACAGCCCAGTGCGTAGACACTTATCCACCAGTTATAATCCAAGGTAAAAACTATTGCCAAAGAGACCGCTGGAATTCTGGCTAACTGGGGATGCTCAGAGGGCAGCAAATTGTAGGAAATTAGAGCATCAGTCTGAAAGGTCTTTCTAAAAGGCGCTTCTCCCCACCCCCTGCAGATACCGACCCTCACCTAGAACCGCAGTTGTCCCCCCTTCATTCTTGGTAGTCCCAGTCTCTCCTGCCCTCAGTGCTAGGTTCCTGCAACTCAGCTTGGCTTCTGGGTTGCCAGGAGGCATCTTTTTTGCCTGTGCTGACCTGGCCCTTGTTTACAATAAATTCTTGGTATCTAACAAAGCCTGGCAAATGCTGGGTATTAAAGAAATATATTTTGAGTGAATGAATGACACTTAGGGGCTCATTGCACTAGATTCACGGTATGAAAAACCGAATTCAGACTGCATATAGCCAGGATGGAAAGAATAACTTACATATGTTAATGCTCCTGTACATTTACGGTGATGTGAGACTGGAACATTGCATGTTTTAGACTAAGATTGAACTTTCCTCTGTTGGAAGAGAAGATGGTGGTGGTGGTGGTGATGGTGGGTGTGTGGGTGTGTGCGCGTGTCTGTTTGTCTGTCTGTCCATCTGAGGGAGTGAGTAGGGATCAGGGAAAGATTTAGGGAAGGAGGCTATTTACAAGACCACACGCCTGATGGTGGTGGTGGTACAGTGGTCATGATGAGTGTGTGTGTGTGTGTGTGTGCGTGTGTGTGTGAATGTGTACATGACTTCATGTGTGTGCATGTGTGCCCTGGAGGACCAGAGGGGGTGCCATGCTGTTCACTCTGTCCCTGGCAGCGGTGGCGCTTGGGGGCAGAGGGGTGTCTACAGCCCCCTCTGTGGAGGAAAGCTACCTGAACAGGTCGCAGAGACACAGAGGCCTGAGCAGAACAGATAAGGAGGGTCTGCAAGATCCAGACCAGTGGCCCCAATCTGCAGTCCTCAGACATTTACAGGTTCCCACAGGTAGTAATGGGGGCTCAGGAGCTATTTTTAATATTTCTGTATGCCTAGCAGAAATGACACACCAAAGATAAGACTGCACAGACTGCTAACTGAGACATCATTTCTTTGCTTTTGGCTGGAATTGTATCAACTCAGTGTGATAACACGGCTAATCTCACGCTAATCTGAGCCCCTGATTGGCAGTCATACATGGCTTTGATTAATAAAAAATGGGAAAACAAATTACTACTTGATAAATGCAGTTTGTTTGGTAGACAAAAATCTCTAAAAATACGGGGTGCGTGGTGCAGAGGGAGGGAGAGATTACGTGGCTGTTAAGAACACAGGCTCTGGAGCCAGACGCTCAGATTCAAATCCTAGCTCAACCACCTATAACAGTAAGTGGTACTAGTCTTTTAATTCTCTAAGCCTTAGTTTCTTCATCTACAAAATGGGAGTCATAATAATATCCATCTCCTAGGACTAGTGTGAGGATTAAATGAGATAATATAGAGAAAGCACTTAGCTCCTCGTCTGGCACAGGGAAGTATGCATTAAATATCAGGTCTCTTTATTGTAATCAGTATGTATTACTACTCTTACCATTAGTAGGGATGAAAAAGTTGGGAACCCCTAGGCTAGATTATTCATGAGATCCAAGACACATCTGTCATCACTGCTCCCACAATGAGGTGAGAACTAGAGGAAATTGACCCTCAGCCCACAGGTCAGACCTCACTCTGGGTGTTGGTAGTCTCTGGGGGATTAAAAGGTTTGAAGAAGAAGACAGGCAACCAGTTGACCTGGGGGGTGGGGAATCAGGTTTTATCTGCCATGTGAGGCCAGAAACTAGGAAGAATGGAGTCCAGGCCGAGTGACAGTGTATTAGTTTCTATTGCTGGATAACAAATTCCCACACATTTGGCAGCTTAAACGCACACCCATTTACTAGTATCTCACAGCCTATAGGTCAAAAGTCTGGGCAGGCTCAGTTGAGTTCTCTGGTCAGAATCTCACAGAGCTGAAATCAAGGTGTTGACCAGCCCTGTCCCTTATCTAGAGGCTCTGGGGAAGAATTCACTTGCAAGTTCCTTCGGGTGGTTGGCCAAATTCAGTTCCTGTGGTTGTAGGACTGAGGTCCCAACTCCCTTGCTGGCCATCAGCCAGGGCTGCTCTCCGTTCCTACAGGGGCCCACATCCCTCCTCCACGGTCCCCTCCATCTTCGAGCCAGCATGACTCACCAATCCTTCTTGTGCTTCTCTTGACTTTCCTTTCCACCACCATCCAGAAGGAGCTCTGGTTTTAAAGGAATTGTTTGATTAGATCAGGTCCACCCCAATCATCTCCCTATCTTAAGGTCAACTGTGTTGTGACATAATCACAGGAGTGATAGCACATTCACAGGTGAGGGTGAGGGTCACTAGGGGTCTTGGGGGCCATTCTTAGAATCCTGCCTATCTCGCACAGGACGCCGGACAGGGGGCAGCTGGCTTAGGATAAGGCACTGAGGGCTCGGTAAGGCCCTGTTTGCCCCACGGGAGATTGTGTATTTCTTTCAATTCAAGGGCGGCATAGTCATTATGAAGGAATATTATTAATACAGGTGAGGACCAACCTTCCCCAGTTTCCCCCAGCAACTGTCGGGGGCCCAGGGTTTTGGGGAGCAGGGCTGATTTGTGTATGTGTCACCCGGAACTGCATACTCTGAAAACAGATGCTCATTCACCTACTGGCTTCATTCCCTTCCCTTCCTTTTCCCACACCACACCCCCAGCTCAGGCTGGGCCACTGTTCCTCTTCTCACCTGGAGAAGGAAAGCCTTTTGTTATTCAGCCACCTTTCCCCTCTCCTCTGCTGGCTTCCGTTCAAAACGTTGTGACTCGTCTGCCGCCGTGGCCCCAGCCCTGTCTTAGGAGAGTCCCTTCTGTTCCCTTAACACGTGGAGTACGCGTCGCATTAACCCGTAGTGGATCCGAGACCCCATCTTTGGTCAGTCGATCCTGTTCTAGGGCCTGTTGTCCCCAACATATGTTTCCAACCCACCTGCACCCCGTGTGCCCAGCTACATCTGGCATGTGCCCCCAGCCCTCCAGTAAGCCTTCCACGTGGGGACCTCTGGATGGCGCTCCGACTCTCCACGGTCCCCCCAGGCCGGTGCTCTCTGTGTGGTCAGTGTCACCTGCACAGCAATCAGTCACCTTCCCAGAAGCCATTCTGCAGGTGTCCCAGCACTTGGAAATGACCTGCTCCGTCACACTCCACCTTACTCTCTACATCTGTAACAGGGGGACAGGGACAAGGCTAGATCAGCAGTTTAACTCTAGCTATGTAGCAAAATCACCTGTGGAATTGGTAAAATACAGATTTCTGGGTCCCACTTCCAAGAGGTGAGTTGAAGCTCTGGGGTGGGGTCAGGCTCTGTATTATTAGGGCATCCCCCAGGCAGTGCTGGTGGCCAGCTCAGGAGCTCTGGCCCTTCCAGATCTAACTTCCCGTGCTTCTGAAAACCTCTAGGTCACGGATGAGCCAGACAACTTACAGCCCTCTCTCTGTGAAGCCCTCCAGGGGTACACAAGCCCTCTTGAGGAAGAGGCAGGGGCTTTCTGCCCCCAGCCTCTCTAGAGTGTTTTAGGTCATTTCCAATGGCTGTTCTGACAACAAGAATGCCTGAGTGTAAGGGCATCCTCCTTGTTCTTGGGATAAAGGATTTCCTGCAGCCTTGATGGGGAGGGGCAAGGGCAATTCCACTGGAGCCAGCGCCCCACCCCAGGACCAGCCCCCTTCCTGTTGCCAGGGTGCTAGGAAGCGACTTGCTGCCAAAGTGCTCGGAGCAGCGATTGTTTTGTTGGCCTGGTTATTATGGAGGGATCCGACACAGAGGCAATCAAACCCCTTAGCTCACCTGCCAGAGGAAGAGAGCGAACGACAAGTGTAACAGGGGGAGAGAACAGATCTTCCATGTCACTCAGCTCACATTATCGCTGGTAATGAGCTCTGCCCAACAGACAGCTGCTCACACGGCTCCACAGGTACGGCGCTCACTCGCAGCCCCACGGTGCCAGGGAACCCAGAGGAGGCTTCTCTGCCCCCCCCGCCCCGCAAGTCTGAGGCTCTGCCAGGCTCCCTTCGGCCCCAGCCTCCCCTCCCCCAATCCCAGTTCGCTGAACAGGCAGGAAACCAAACCATCCTCAGGGCAGAGGCTCAGCTCCCTGCGGAAATGGACAGATCACGAGAGCCTGATGTTCTCACATCCCCTCATTTCGGATGCATAGAAACTGCGGCACCTTGGCCAGTCAGACAGGGGCTGTAAAGGACCTGGCTTGAGCCCTTTGTGTGTGTGTGTGTGTGTGTGTGTGTGTGTGTGTGTGTGAGAGAGAGAGAGAGAGAGAGAGAGAGAGCGAGAGAGAGAGAGAGAGAGAGAGAGAGAGAGAGAGAGACAGGCAGACAGACAGAGAAAGAGAGGGGGCTGTAGAACATCGCTCTCTGAGTTTACACTGGGGCGGGAGTGGGGGGATAATAAAGCTCCCTGATCTTGCAGCCCCTGATGAACAACACACAAGATTTTAGAAAGTGTACCTTGAAGGGTCAAATTGTCAGGGAGGACCAAGACCTGGGTGGAGGCTTCAGGGAGGAGATGAGAGTCACACTAAGCTCTGGAGGAGAGACAGGGCGGGTGACAGGTGTTAGATGATGTCAGAAGGGCAGGGGGGAGTAAAGGGACGGTGGGCTCCCCCTCTGGCTGGGAGAGGGCCAGCCTAGGTCACTAACGTCATCTCTCCTTAATAAGCTCCTCCCTCACTTAGGACAGGCAAGGTGAGCGAGCAAATCCGACTTGGAATAAGGTCTCTAAGTTCTTGGAGACCCGAAGGTTTTCTAAAAGCCTAGTGGGGGGGTCAGGAGAGGCGGCTTCCAGTCCCAGCTCGGCTTCTGACCAGGGCATGGCATTGGGCGAGCCACTCAGCTTCTCTCCTCTAGCCCTTCCTAAAACCCTGCCTTACAGCCTTGTCTGCCGTGGGGCTGGGTTTGAGCCCAGTTAAGGGTGAGGAAGGAGGCGGGAGAGGCAGGGGACCTTCCCTGCTGTATTACTACAATGTTAAATCTACAGCCTTTGTGTCCCCTAGAAGAGAAGCTCTCGCCAGCTCCCACGCAAGGTTTCCCCAGCAGACCTCCCCAGGAGCCCGCAGGTGGCAAAATAAAACAAACTATCAATTCTTTGTTTTCTTTTTCCTCCCCGGGGTGTAGTAAACCCATTATCAGTTAACAGTTGGCCTGCTTCCCGCCTCCCCCTCTCTCTGTTGCTGCCGGCAGCCTGAGAAGCCCAGACACCTGAGGGATGCTCTGGAGAGCCCGAGGCCCGGGAAGGGTCAGGGCCTGGAGGGCAGGCGAGCAGCCAACCCTCCCCAGCCCGGCTGGAGATCTGTCCGCTGCCCTCTCCCCATTGGCTCCTCTCCCTCCCACAGCCAATGAGTGCGCTCCTCAGGCCGGGCTGCACCCAATGAGACCGAGCCCAAGCGGGCCAGCCTGTCCAGCTAGACTAGCGGCAGGATGCAAGAAAGGGAGGGAGAGGGAGAGAAGCAACCTGGGGAGAGCAAGAAGCAGGGGCTTGGAAGAAAACTCAGTGGTTTCTGAACATTAAATGAGCTGGTGTTTAAATGGGATGCAAATGACATGCAAATGAGCCTCTCATACTTTTGAAAAGAGGCATCAAAGCTTGGCTAAGAGAATACCAGTTAATCTCTCAGCCCTCCAGGGACATCCAGAGTGACCCCCTCCTCTCCGGGGGACTCTCTACTGCATTTAGGAGCTGCCTGAGCTCCCCAAAGCAGTCCCTGCCCCACTAGGGCCGCCAGCGACTCTGCTTTCTTTGTTTTCCACAAGCTAAAGGGCAAGGGGTGAAGGAGCACCCCCAGATCTAGAATTCCCAGCACCATAGAAGTCCAGTGAAGGGAAGGACCCCGCTATCTTTGCTTCCCCCATTTCACACGTGAGGGCGCCTGACCGAGGCCACACAGCAGTTTGTAGCAGAGCCGGGCTTGGAACTCAGGGCCCCAAGACCCACTGACCCCCTGCTCCAGTTCACCATCTCACCCTGTGAGCGGAACCTCCCTTCTAAGTCCAGTGAGGTGGGGAACTGCTCATAGGAAAGAGGGCCCAACAGCACCCGAGAGAAACGGCACCTGTGTCTCATGTCGGGAACTTCAGCCAGATTCAGAGGAAGTGGGTCGACACTTCCCCAAGGACTCCATGCAGTTCTTGAAGCTTCTCTGATCTCCATGGACTCCCCACCAACAACCCCCCTGCTTTCCCCACCCTTTCCCAAACCAGACCCTGCACGGACATTCCTAGACCGGAGCCTCCACTCTTGGGGCCCCGCAATGGTCCGCACATGGGGTCTGGGAATGCCAGAAGGAAGAAAGTAGGCCACTGGCAGAGGAGGGCATCACTCGTGCAAACGGAAACAGCCTTTGCCAGAGCTTTTAGGGGCTTGAGACGTCAGAAACGACCTCCAGAGGGCAAAGGGGAGCTGGCTGAGCCCCCTGAGAAGACAGGCAGCCGGGAGGAGAGGCAGGCCGGGGCGGGGGGGAAGAGTCAACCAGAATCTACAGCCTGTTCCTGGGGAGGGGCTCCCCAGACCACGAAGCGCCAGGTGCCCAGAGGAAGAGTCAGACCCCCACTCATGTCCCTCAGCCCTTGGCAGGCTTCAGAGCCCACCTTCCGGCCCTCAGCGCTCCTGGCCCAGCCCTTCCCTGCAGTCCGCCCCAACCCCAGGACGCAGGGCCCCCAAGTGAGCACAGGCAGGAGATGGGGCTGGGAGTAAACGAGGAAGCAGCCCCGACACACACTCCCTGACAGGCACCCCTTTAGTTCAGAGCCGGGCCCCCTGTGCCCTTACTAAAAGCTTGATAAATAGACGTGTGAATTGATTGGCTAATAAATTGAATACTGTTGGAGACCTTTCAGCCAGGGACTTCTCACCTCCTCCCCAGGTCCTGTAGTCACCCCACAGAGCCACTCCTCTACGCAGCCTGGCCACCCAGTGGCCCTGAATTCGAGATCCAAGGATAGGGAAGGGGTGGCGTGGGCACATCTTCCCAACGATGCAGGGCTATGCCACCCATGAGCCTCAATCCTGAGCCCCCTGCAGGCTCTGAGAACTTGGGCGGCAGAAGCCACCTCCTTGACTGTCCAGGCATCTGATTCACGTCCTCCGTTGGCCCCTCCCCTAAATGGACAGAGGGCTTGTACAGAGCACAGGTGACAAACCTCTTCAGACTCAGATAGAGAACCCAAACCCCAGAGCGCAAGGTCACAGCTGCCCAGGGGCCAGATCTTCTGACTAAGACACCTGCCTTCCAGCAGAGGGCGGTGATTATCCCCACCCCAAGGAGGGCCAATCTGAGGGGAGAAGGTGAGGGCTTTGGGGAAGAGGACAATCGCTGGAATTTTCCATGTGCTCCTATCCCCAAGCTCCACTTTGGTTCTGCCCTTCCCCAGCGGATTTCTGTCAGTACTGGGAAGACCAGAAGCCTCTTGGTGGGCAGTCACCCGCCTAGGGTCACCGTAGAATTTATTTTGCAAACCAGGGCTCTTTCAAGAGTGAAAGGGAGCACGATTAATTATTCACCGGCACCGCAGGTGCCAACCTGGACTCTCCCTAGCAAACGGGGACATGCGTCACCCTGACCGTGGTTGACACAAGGCCCCGCCCTCTCTCAGTCAAAGCACCTCTGATCATCTGGGTGTGACCACTGTGTCCTCATCTGGTGGTCTTACCCGTGGGGATGAGGAGATCAGCCAGCGAGATGAGACCCGGGATGCTGCTTAGAGAAGTATGGGTTAGGTAACGGGGTAAATAAAGAACTGAGCACCTGGTCACAGCACAGTCTGCATTTTCCAGTCATTAATTTGGGAGATACTTACCTGCCTACAGTGTGCCCAGCGTAATGCTGTGTGTTGGAGAAACACTGGCCATTAACACAGACAGTGACTCTGTCCTCATGGAGTTTACAGACCACTGTAAATATTGAACATTAATTACACATCATGTTCTAAACAGGGAAATACTAGTGATGTGGGAACATTCAGGAAATACAAAAGCCAAGCCTTTTCTAAGGGAGTCTTGATTGGTTCAAATCAATCCAGTGTGGAAGGTGACCACTCAGGAGCTATGTGACTTTGAGCAATTAATATAACCTCTCTGAGCCTCAGTTTCCCCACTTGGAAAAGGAGAGTGATAACTACTTTACAGGTTTAATCTGAAAATAAAATTAGGTACTAAATGTGTGAAATTGTCTCCACAGTGTCTGGCACAAGATAGGTACTCAACAAACACTAATCCCCTTTTCTTTTATTTCTAGAGAAAATAATATTTGGCCTTTACTCCTGCCAACTATTCTCTCCTTCCCATTATCAACCTGGCAAACTCCTATTCATCCTTCAGTGCCCAGCACAGCAGCATGAAAGCCAGCAAAAAGTAGTAGTTAAACAAGTACAAGGTTTTTGACCCAGTGTTCCTGGATTTGAATTCTGATTCTGCCAATTGCTGTGTGATCTTAGATAAATCACTTAACTTCTCTGTACTAATATCCTCCTCTGTTTCACAGGATTATTATGAGGGTAAAACATGCATGATGCACTTAGACCAGTATGCACTACTTAGTAGGTGCTCTATGAATTTTTTAAGAATAAAATGGCCGGCTCAGATGTCATCTGGAAAATCTGATATGTTACTGAATTAAGCTGAGCTTGCGGCACTGCTCTTAGCTGTAAATGATCCTATCCTTGGGCTCCCCTCCACACTGCCCAGGGTGGCCTGTGTATCACAGGGCAGAGAGCGAAGGTCAGCAGATGAACTGTGAACTAAGTAGAGGAGCCAGGGCACAAGCTGGCTTGGGGACCAGGAGTCTAGAACCAATCCAAACCCCAGGCCTAACTACCTCTCACTTCTACAGTTACACTTCTGGGGAGTTTAAAAACGGGACAGATTCTCCTCTCAAATGGTTTAGACACTGTTCTTTCAGAGATCATTTCTCAAGGTCATTGCAAACACGGGATCTGACGGCCTCTCCCTGCAGCCTTCCTCCCTAGAAACATAGTCCCACCAAGACCCAACTCTAGCTTCAAGAATTCAAGATGTGTTCTGATCACTTCAGGCGCCCTACCACCCACCGCCAGCCCTCTATCCCCCTGAGTCAGGCAGCAGCACAGCCACTGTCAGGAAATCCTATCCAGCCCTGGCTTGACATTTCAACAGCCCAAGACCTGGAGATAAAAGTTGTCACTGAACAAAGTTCATTTCCCCCTCCCTCTCCTTTCCGGAGGCTTGATAGGCGTCACTGTGTGTGCCAAGATGGCCCTCTCTCTCTTGCTGCTGCTGCCGCAATTCCTGCTTTTTGGGAGGGGAGGGGGGAAACCCTCACAATTGATGATTACAAAGAAGCAGTTTATCACCTGTGCTTTTATGATTGTGGCAACTAAGGGGAAAAGATGTCCTTTCAGATAAGCATTTGAAGGAGGGGGGAGAAAGATTTTCAAAGCCTCCTTTGTTCTCCTGAAGAGCCATGCCATGGAGTTCTGGCAGGCAGCCCAGGAGAAAGGAGAATTTTAAAAACAATCTGAGCCGGCTTCCAAGCTGCTACACCATCCCTGTCATCAATTAGGGATGTTACTTAACAGGGGGTATGGACCATTGTCTCATCCAGCCTGCTCTCCCTAATTGAATGTGGACTTGTGATGAATTCTCCTGGAAAGGGCTCTATGTTTAGAGGTCCTCGTCTGGTCCTTGACACTCAAGGCCAGCTCGGGTTGGGCTGGCACAGAGAAGGACATTTCTGAGACCCCTCAGTGCAGGCAGAGAGCACAGACCCAGAACTCAGAGAAGGGCAGGCTGCTGGGAACTGCAGTCCATGCTGGGAGCTGAGCTTGGGTAGCCAGGGAGGGGATGGGGGGTTGATTCCACGCCCCCTGCCAACTGCATCCCTGCCCAGCCGCAGCCCGAGGTCCTTCCACGGTAGACCCAGCCCCCAACCCATGTTCTGAAGATGAGCCTCATCAGGGTGCAAAGAGCTTCAGGGCCTCAGTCGCCAAAGGGATGGATTGAGCTGCTGCAGACTCAATAAATATTGTGCTCAAGAAGCCCGTATACTCTGAGTCACAGCCTCGCCACTGCCAACGATCAAGAAACGACCATCTTCCCTAGCATACTGAAACTACAGTTTGTGATGGGAGAACTGCTGAGGTGAAAGGGAACTGGGATCGCATGGTGCCCTGGACCACCTAGGCCTCTGGAGAAGATGGAGCCTGGAGCTCAGGGTGATTCCCCACTTCACCTTGCAACCCCAAGTGTAGGGAGGAACATTTTCTTTACTCTCTACAGTGTAGTGAGATCAAGCTAGAATGTTACAGAAAACTTTACCAAAGCTCAGGAGGAACAAAAGGGAATAAACCCAAAGTAATACAAAACCAGATGATCTGGTTCAAGACCTACAATTGGTTCATGTTCATTGTGGAGCCCTCACACAGTTGCCCCGCACCGGGATGGACCCCGGCTTGGACTCTTGCCAGAAACTGCCTTTCCCCTCTCTTCCGGGATCCTGGAGGTCCATGTCCAAGTAAGTGAGATGAGATTTACCCTCCAACCTATCTAAGACTTGCCTTCTGATTTCTAGGTTCTGTCCCAGAACCGACCTCTTGCCTGGGTAATTAAGGCAGGGAATATCCAGCAAATACCTCTAGGAAGAAGCACATCTCACACCTCAGCATCATGAGCATAGAGAAATGTAATCCCATAGCCTCTCACATGAGCAAGAAACACAGAATTTAAAAGCAAAGGGCTGTTTTCCTAGCCTAAGCGGGCCTAGCCCACTCGAAGACTTGGTCTTCAGCCTATGTTTCCTGCTCATTCTTTCAGTTCTCTGTGGCAGTAAAGCCATGCCCTGCTTGGCTGGAGTCCTAATGCACCCCTGCCTAGCTCTTGCCAACTCCCTGCGCCATGCATGGTTCTGGTTGCAATTCCCTAGAACTCCTATTTGCCGGCTGGGTCCCTACATCGACCAGATGCATCATTTGTATCCACAATAAAACCTGACTTCCAGCACTGACAACTCCTTACCCAACCCTATAGCTGACCCTACTCTCTGACACCAATTTGAATAAAGGCGAAAAATCATCCCAAGACTTCTTAGAACTTATGAATGGAGGGTCTAGTTGTCCTTTTATCAAGGACCATCCACATTGCTGAGTGAGATGACAACCTTCAGGGCAACAGATGGAGAACTCTTCATTCTCCGGAATTCTCAAGAGAAGTTGAGTCCCCCCCCAAGAGGTCTGGAAATGAACAGAACTGTTCTACTTGAGGCAGGAATTTGCTTGATACTCTGAAGAGGGAAGAGAAAAAAAGAAAAGAAAGAGAAAGAGCTGGCAAGATGGCCAAAAGTTGAAAGTGAACCATCTCTTCAATCCCTGCCTCCTCTAACCTTCATCAAGTCTACAAAAACTCAGCAAATCCCAGAAGTGATTAGATGGCATATGGACACCAGCCAAGGAGAGGATGCAGACAGGCCTGGAAGTGGAGCATCTGAGGCATGAAACACTAAGTGAAGGAGATCAAGAAATCACAGGTTCATCGCACAGGCCACAGATTTGAAGTTCTGGTCAACTTTAACAGATCTCTAAGGGTCAGGAGGTCCCAGCTCATAGCTTAAAGTATAATCGTTATAGCCACCATTTTACTGAGTACCGACTATGTGGTAAATTTTGCATAATTTGTTTTTTTTTAAGCCTATATAACCCTGTGAGTTAGGTACTATATCCATCATAGTGATGAGGAAACTGAGGTTCAGAGTGGTTAAATAACTTCCCCAAGGGACTTCCCTAGTGGCACAGTGGTTAAGAATCTGCCTGCCAATGCAGGGGACATGGCTTTGAGCCCTGGTCCAGGAAGATCTCACATGCCGCGGAGCAACTAAGCCCGTGCGCCACAACTATTGAACCTGTGCTCTAGAGCCGGCGTGCCACAACTACTGAAGCCCGCGCACCTAGAGCCCGTGCTCCCCAACATGAGAAGCCACCGCAATGAGAAGCCCGCACACCGCAATGAAGAGTAGCCCCCGCTCACCGCAACTAGAGAAAGCCCGTGCACAGCAACGAAGACCCAATGCAGCCTAATTAATTAATTAATTAAAATAACTTCCCCAAGATCATACAACTATTTTGTCAAAGCCGACCTTTTGGGCAGCTGAGTCTAAAATCCATGCTCTTCCCACTATGATGTGTTGGACTTTAGAAGTCTCCTAGTTCCCTTCCATCTTCAGCTTGGTTTCTTCCCATTTTCCTTTAGTCTGCTCCTGACAGCCCAGCTTGAGTCTATGGTGAGATCAGCTCAGTTAGACCACAGTCAGCCACTTTAGAAACATTTCTCAAACTCTTACCATTTGCCAGGAATTGTGCAAGACACTAAGGATTCCAACACAAACAATGACCAAGTGCTCGGTGCCATGATGGATACGTACCTATGGTACTATGGGACAGCACAAGGGGAGCCCATGTTCTGCCTTGGGGCAAGTAGTGGAGAGCAGGTCATTGGAAGTGCTGGGTGGTTCTTTGGCCAAAATGGACCACACACAGTCTCCCGAAGCCAAACAGCTGAGCCTAGAGCTCTCTAGGGGCTATTTCTTTTTTTTTTTCACTTTATTCCTTTGCCAATCAGGAAAGAACAGAAAATGCAGAAGCCTTAACAGATGCAATCCTACGCTGAAGGAAAGGAAAACTCAAGCTAACATTTTCTGAGTATCTATGCGCCAGGTACCCCTTCAGTTCCCACAACTTCATTTTCCTGCGAGAATCACAGGGTAGTTAAATAACTTAACCTAGGGCGTTCAGCTGGAAAAGGCAGAGCTGGGCTTCAGACCCAGCCCCACCTACTCCAAGGGCCATGAACGATCTTTGTCTCACCGCCTCTGGGCAGAAGCTGCTGGATGCCCACTTGAATCGACTGGTTGATTAAACGTGGGCACAGTATGTGGCATGTGCTGCATGGGACTGTACCAACCTGCCCTTGTTGGACCCTCCCCACGTCAAGGGATACAAAATAGTGAAACGTCTGAGGGCTCGGGGCCTTGCTTGTCCACGCTCTTCAGCCTCTTCGGCACCGAAGAGCCTCCCCTCAAGGCTGCCTTGATCCCCTTCATCTCCACCTGTCCTGCGCATCCGGGAAGCCTGAGCACCAGCCTCAGGAAAATGTCAGCCAGGCCTGGCCAAGCATATGCCTGTGTCATTGGCACCACGGGGAGCTCCAGCTGTCGGGAAGTGGAAGAACCCGGTGCCAGGGGCGGGGCAGGTGGCATGTCATCGGCCCCGCCACTGCTCTGAGAACCCTCCCACCTACTCTTGGCTTCCTCACTGATACAAGGGCTGCCCACGAACCTTCCTCCCCCATGTCCATGGCAACCCACCGGCCCGCGGTGCCATGCCAACCCACGAGCTGGCAGAGACACTACCGTGGCGAGATCCCCTCTGCCACCTGCCCGTTGTCACTCTCCGTTGATCGTCACTGCCCTTGCACGGGGCTGCAGTCCCAGGCTCCAGGCTTCCAATCTGCTCTCTGGGAGGCTGACAGAGGATGCGCAGGGCTCGGGGAGACCTCCGTTCCTCACTCCCACCAGCTCCTTGCCCAGGGCCTGGATGTTGGAACAAGAGCTAGGAGCCCAGATGGTAATCACTGCCATCTAATTATGCATGCATATGACACCAGCCAAAAGCATTTGACGGTCTCCTGCAGGCTCGGGCAGATCAAATGAAGAGGCGCGCGGGTTCGAGGATTACTCCAGCAGGGTAACGGCTGACAAGACTGCCTGCTGCCACTCAGGCGGCCACTGGCAGGCTGTCTCCTCCCATCACACTCCTCAGTCTTCACCTAAGGGAAGAGGAAAAGCTGGGGCCAGCGGGGGCTGGGGTCCTCCAAGGTGCGCGGCTCTTGGCCTTTCCCTAACCATGACCTGCCAGTCACAGTACTGAAGACCTTGAACTTCACCAGGAGAGAAGCAAAGGGTTCGTGTGTCCCCAGAAGGGCAGCTAAGTGCGCATGGAGAATTCTGTTCATGTCCCAATAACCACGAAGGAGTCCCACGTTCTTCTGAGATTACCATCTCTATCTCACCAGTTGATAATCCTTATCTAAAAGGAAACTTCAACCCATGTGGCACTTTTTTGCAATTAATTGGGAACTATTATTGCCTTGGCCTTGCCCAGTTTCCTGAAGGTTAGATACCCTAACCTTGGTTTTATTATCTTTCTGGAACCTAAGATACTTAGCACATGCCTTGCACACGTTAGGGGCTCAAGACATGTTTCTTGAGCTCAATTTCACAATTCAAGTCAGCTGCTCTCCGGTTATCTGCTATGACAGGTACCATGCCAGACACTGGGAGACAGACATGAGCAACCCACAGTTCCTGCCCTAGAAAATTCTCATCTAACCCACTAAGAGTTAATTGTGAATGACGGCAGAAAGGGAAGAGGGGTCCTCAAGAAGGAAAAAGACAAGTGGGAGAATCATCAGAGAAGGAAGAGTTTAGGCGATGGATCAGCAAGGACTTGCTGAGGGTTTCAACATTTGCATCGTCAACATTTGCATCATTCACTGCACCCACTGTGTATGAGGTGGGGGGTTCGCAGAGGGTCTCTGATCTCAAGGAATGTACAAGGAAGTCGAGGGAGCAGGACAGGTCTGTACAAAGATAGCATTGCTTCCTATACTCATCACTTAAGAAGCAAGAGAATGGCATGGAGAAAGCCCTGGTGACCACAGCAGTCAGAGGGCTTCATGGGCTGTTGGGATTTGCCAGAGCAGAGCAGAGTCAGTCTCTGAGAGCAGGATGGAGAAGGCAGGATGCAGCAGGGAGCCAGCACTTAGGTGCCCCTCGGGTGGGCTAGGTGCTGCGGAAGCTGACCCAGCTGAGGATAATGACATTTGAGGCTCAGTCTGGTGAACAAGCAGGTACCAAGGGACAGAGCTCTCTCCTGCCAGAACTAGAATTCAGGTGCATAAACAATGTCATCAGAACTGGTACCTGGCATCAAGGCAGGGCCAGCAAAGAGGATTGCGGAGCGTTCTCCCCTGGGTCCCTTTGGAGTAGCCCTGGACACAGGATTCCCTCTGGCCTGGACACAGGGTGAGGCCTCCTTCATGGGAAGGACCAGAACTCCAGCTGTGGGCAGGATAAGCTAGAACAAGAGGGAAGGGCATTATTGGCAGAAGCATGGAGTTAGAAAAGACACAGAGGTGGAATTTTTGTATAGCATGCTTCTGGTCCAGTTGGTAAATATGTTCTATCGGAGTGCAATATTAAGCTTAAAGAGTATTACTTATTACATTGGGGAATACAGATAGGGGCTAGATTGTAGGGGCGAGCTGAATATCAGACAAAGGAGTTTGGGAATTTTTCTGGAGGAACTCTAGAGCTGAAGAGATATAGATACAGTGCAGGTGGAGGATTGCATCTAGGTAAGGTGACCCTTGGGATCTCACATTATCTATGGAAAATCCAAAAAGAGAATAGCAAATACTCTCATAACCAGTGGGAGAGTTCCAGGTAGGAAGCAAGGAAAGAGATTGACTCAGGCAGTGCGTGCGTGCGAGTGAGAGAGAGAGAGAGAGTGTGTGTGTGTGCGTGCAGGGCTAGGTGCTGGACAAGAATAGCCATGCTTACGTTGTGCTCTCTGTGTTCACCCCACACCTGGCTTTGGGTCCAGGGCTCAGCTTTGGAATTAGACTTGGTATAAAGACAATGCAACACCAGCTGCCAGTTCATACCTTTCCCTCCAGCAGCTTTCTTCTCCTTTCCCTCCTCTTCCCTCTCTCTTGGTCTCCAGACAGGATGCCTTCCCTACTTCCACGTCCTTCCCCAGCAGCATGACTTCCTTCCAGCCACAGGGAAGCGGGTGTGTCAGGTTGTGGATCACCACAGAAGGGTTGACACCTCATGGGTAATGAAGAGAGAAAATGTATCAGGGATGTTTAGGGGAGATGACAGCTGATCACAGAGACCTCCTCCTCGCCCAGATGTATTTTGTCAACTGATCACTCAGCAGACCGGAGTTGGAGTTCAGTCAAGACCCCTGGGTGCTCCGGAGAGACGGGGACTCTTTTGATCCCAGATGCGCATAGCTCTGGTCTTAGCCACACTCCCGCTCTTCCCGTGGTGGGGAGGAATGAGGAGGGAACAGACTCCCTTTGAAGCTCATCCTGGGATGGGGCAGAGCTTCCTTTCCCTGTAGAAAAATGAGAGGGGCAAGCTGTGATGTGCTTGGAAATCAAATCCGCTGAGAGCAGAGAAGATGTTCTGGCCAGGGGTACTGTGGCTTTTTGCGTGGCCCTGACTTTCCCATGGCTCCTCCAGCCTGCGTTGACAACAACAGAGCCATGTGACCGTGAAAAGCCACCAAATCTCTCTGAACTTCAGCCTCATTATCTGCAAAACAGGCAGGATTCTGTATTTTCTTAACTCTAAGACGCCATTGATTTTAAGACCCATCATTGTTTTATTTACCACTAAGAAAAAAAAGTAAATGCTACCAATTAAACTATGACATGCCCTCAATTGTAAGACCCATCCCGATGTCAGAAATGTTAAAGTGAGAAAAAATGTCAGTGTGAACATTTATGAAATAGGATAATAATAATTCTCAGTGCAAGAGGTTTTCGAGAGGATCAAGTGAGCTGAGAAGCAGGGAACGTGTTTTGTAAACTCTGCACCCCAGGGACAGGGCGTGAAAAGATTCAAGATGGACCTGAGCTCTGTGCCCCTAGGAGCATTTCTTGGCCTCTCAAATTGGGTGGGCACATCCTTCATGGGTGGTCGTGAGGCTTACACACAAAGCATGTCACCCAGTACCTGACCATTATTATAGTCTGCCCAGAATGGTTCTTTATCTGTGGAGGGGAGAGTAAAACCACCTCCTAGGGTTGTCACAAGGATTAAGAGACAACTAATGTATTCGTATAGTAGGATTTCAAAAACATGAGCTCCTTCTAATTCCTTTTCAGTGCTTATCACGTTCTGCCATTTAGTATATTTACTTGTGTACTTATCTATCTTGTTCTTTATGGTGATTTATGCTCACTTAGCAGAGGCAGGATGGAACTGTGGCGATAAAATGGGTTTTAGAGTCAGACAGAAAGACCTAGATTCAAATCCAGGGACACTGCTTACTCACCAGTGGAGTGACCTTGGATAAATTGCTTCATTTTGTTAAGCTTCCATTTCCACATCTAAAAATGTCATCTCTAAAAATACTCCAGGGACTTCCCTGGTGGCACAGTGGTTAAGAATCCACCTGCCAATGCAGGGGACATGGGTTCGAGCCCTGGTCAGGGAAGATCCCACATGCTGCGGAGCAACCAAGCCCGTGCGCGACAACTACTGAGCCCACGTGCTGCAACTACTGAAGCCTGCACGCCTAGAGCCCATGCTCCACAACAAGAGAAACCACCACAATGAGAAACCCGCGCACCGCAAGGAAGAGTAGCCCCCGCTCACCACAACTAGAGAAAGCCTGCGCGCAGCAACGAAGACCCAACGTAGCCAAAAATAAATTAAAAAAAAAAATACTACAGTGGAAGTGCCTGGCTCGTGAAACATGAGTAGTAATATTCGTTGAGTGTGCGAATGAAGAGGCAAGAGAGAAGCTGCCCCAGTTGGCCTCCTTTCCAGTTGCTCATGCGAAAACCTGGTCACCCTCTTCTGCTCTCTAACCCCCTCACCTGATGAGTCACCAAGTTCTGGTCATGCTGTCTCCTTAATAGTTTATAATCTCTTTCTCCTTGTTGTCTTGCTGGTAATCTCTCAACCCAGGCCACCAGGCTTTCCAGGCTGAATTCCCGCAGGAGCCGCTACAAGATCTTCCATAGCAGATGCTTCTTGCTGCCTACCCAGAGTTGCCTCTCAGGTGTCCAACTCTTTCCCACGTGGTGCAAAGGTAAGTCTGGATTCACCAGAGCCAATCATGGTAAACTCATTCCCCTTGTCCGTGATTCATTTAGGAAGGGGCAGGGGACCCAAACCTGGCCAGTGAGGAATAGGAGGACATCTGCTGGGGTCTTCAAGGAAGGGTTTCCTTGCTGATAAAGAGAGACATACAGGAAGAGACGTGTCCTCCTGTTCCACCGAAGGCTGTCGCGTCTGTGCAGGTAGCCATCTCCCACTGTGAGGGGTCACGGCCAACATGCTGAGGACCGCAGAGCAGGAAGATGGGAAGGACCTGGGTTCTCAATGGCAGGATGGAGCTGGACGCAGTGTCCAAGCCTGGACACTCCCTGAGGCCCTGCTGCTCTCCACGTGAGATGAATGTTTTCCAGAAGCCTTGGGAAACGAATACAAGTACACATTTGACAACAGTGTCAGAACCAGAGTTGGAACTTTATCAATAGTTGTGGAAGGAAGGAAAGGAGGAAAGGGGAAAAGGAAAAAAATGAAACTGCCTTTTACCCCTTGCTCTCCGTCTAGACAGTTGTCATGGGTTTTTAGGCTCTGCATATGGGAAGAGAAGATTCCTTCCATAGAGTGTTATAAACATGCACTTGATGCATTCTCCTGAAAGAGCAAGTGAGTGAAGCTGAAGAAATGTTTCCTTCCAATAACAAAATAACATGAGGCTATAAAGCTAGAGTATCCCAATGGCCTCGTAAGCTTGGAGGGAGAATGAAACACTTTAAAAAAAAATTGTAAGAGGCAGCCCTGTCTAATTTCTCTTAAGTGTCTTCTGGTGTCAATAATAGACAGTGCATCTGGTGTGGGAACTGTCTTGGTGGGGAGGGTAAAGAATAGGGTGATGTTCACTGCGCTCCTTTCCTTCCTCCCTTTTTTCCACAAATATTGATAAAGTTCCAACTCTGATACTACAGCTACAGGCTCTGGACCTTTCCAGATTTGTCCAGACTGTGGCGTGGGTAAGGCTGTGTCAAAGAGCTGAGCACTGCACCGAGTGCCCTGGGAGGGGCGCTGCTGAGGCAGGGGGAAGGCAGAGGCTGGAGGGTGGGCTGACTGACCTGTGGGTGGCAGGGCCCGATGGCAATGGCGGTGAGGCAGTTGATGGTTCACTGCTGAGAGAGAGGGGAATTGTATTAGTTTCCTATCGCTGCTATAACAAATTACCACAAGTTTAGTGGCTTAAAACAGCACAGGTTTGTTATCTTACAGTTCTGGAGGTCAGAAGTTCAAAATGGGTTTCACGGGGCTAAAACCAAGGTGTCAGCAGAGCTGCATTCCCTCCTGGAAGGTCTAGGGGAGAATCCATTCCCTGGCCTTTTGCAGCTTCTAGAAGCTGCCCACTTTCCTTAGCTCCTCCACCCTCAAAACCAGTAACACTGGGCCAAGTTTTTCTCAAGCTGCCATCTCTCTGGTTTGTCCCCTTTTGCTCTTTCTTCTACCTTTAAGAGCCCTGATGATCACATTGGACCCACTTGAATAATCCAGAATAATCTCCCTATTCTCAGGTCAGCTCATTAGAAGCCTTAATTCCATGTGCAATTTTAATTCCCGTTTGCCATATTAAATGGTATATTCACAGGTTCCAGGGATTAGAGTGTGGACATCTTCAGTGGAGGTTGGGGGACATTGTTCTGCCTACTAGTCTGCCTTCTGATGCCCAAAGATACATGTCCATCCAACAAGCAAAACACAAATGCGTTCACCCCACTTGTGGTACCAAACTCTACATTAGTCAGGGTTTAACCAGAGAAGCAGAACCAGTAGAAGGTGTATATTAAGAGATTTATTGCCAGGAATTGGCTTACAAGACTGTAGCGGCTGGCTAGGCAAGTCTGAAATGTGTAGGGCAGGCTGGAACTCTGGAGCATGGCCTGAAGCTGCTGTCCACGGGTGGACTGTCTTCCTCTATAAGGGAATCCTCAGTTCTGCCTTTAAGTGCCTTTCAGTGGATTGCATCAGGCCTGCCCAGATTATCTAAGATAACCTCCCCTACTTAAAGTCACCTGAGTATGTATTTTAATCACATCTACATTAGACCTTCACAGCAACACCTAGATTAGTGTTTGACTGAATCACTGGAGACTGTAGCCTAGCCAAGCTGGCACATGAAAGAGACCATCACACAGATGAGGTGGCTCCCTAAGGACCCAGTCCTCTGCCTCGGCCTGTTTACCACAAGCTCCTATAAACCTGGAATGGATGCTCAGTCCTGAGGTTGGTCCTCTCTATGGAGTTAAATGGGCCTGGGGAGCCCTAGAAGCCCATTCTGCTTTTCTGCTCCACCGTTCCCAGAGATTAGAAGCTTCTAAGGACAAAGGCCAGGGTTTTGTGTTTATATATCTATATCTAGCAGGACCTAAGCTAGTGCTCCTTGTATAGGAGACACTCAGGCAATGCTGGTTGGAAGAATTTTATCTCTGTTAAATAAATGTATTCTACCCTGTTCCCACCCTGCGAGCCCACTATGGCAGCTACAAATTTTACTGCATTTCCAGCTATTAATTCAGATGTTGGTGTAATACAGTGTCATATATGGCCAAGTGGCATTGGTGGGATAATGGGGAATCATCCTAGGAGTGGAACTGGTGTGGGTGATGGTGAAATACAAGTAGAGGAAGAGGCCATGGCATCTCTTTGTAGAGACATTCACAAGCAGAAAAGAGCCCAGTCTGGCTGCATCAGAATGAATATTGACTTATCTAGAGACAAGTGTCCTCAGAATGGCCTGACAGCCTGGGAGTCTCTCGTTCCTGAGTGTTCAGATTTTGGGGAAATCCAGGATGCCTTTGCATCAAGGACATAGAGAAGAGCATGATGGGCTGGCCCTTGGAAAACATTTTGTCTTAACCCCTTGTTTTATAGAAACTCAGAGAGGGACAGTGATTTGCCCAAAGTCACACAGCCAGCCACAGGCAGACAGACCTGGAACTAGAACCCGGGCTTGTGATTCAGATGCACTTTTCACTTCTCACCATGCCGTCGTGTCAACCTCGGTGATATCATGTACCAGGATACCCAGAACTCAACCTATGCATCTAGAAGGGTTAGGCATATTTCTCCAAAGTTCACTGATACATTCACTGGTGGAATATACAAAAATTGACTTAGAGATGGCTTTACCATCTTCCCCTTCAATGATTTCCAAAGGCATGTCCAATAATCATTCATTCTTTTTTTTAAATAAATTTATTTATTTTATTTATTTCATTTTTGGCTGCATTGGGTCTTTGTTGCTGTGCGAGGGCTTTTCTCTGGTTGCGGTGAGCGGGGGCTACTCTTCGTTGCAGTGTGAAGGCTTCTCATTGCGGTGGCTTCCCTTGTTGCGGAGCACGGGCTCTAGAGCACAGGCTCAGTAGTTGTGTCGCACGGGAGGGCTTGAACCCGTGTCCCCTCCATTGGCAGGTGGATTCTTAACCACTGTGCCACCAGGAAAGCCCTAACCATTCATTCTAAATACAAACGGTTTGTGACTTAAGAAAAGTTCCTTGTCCATTCTCTTCAACCAAGTTACCTCCCTGAAGTCCATCCAATGCAGAAATTCTGGAGCCCTCACTATTTACACAGGATCATTGGTTACTTGCGATTGACAGGCTTGAGCCATCTCATGAAAACCAAGCCCAAGTAAAAATGTTTACGTCGCATGTATAGGGGTTCAGAACAGGCCTCCCCACAGTAAGCCACTTCGGCAAGTGTATTATTTTGAGCTAAAGACAATCAAGACCTTGTGGACTCAAAAGAAGTTACTGCCCTTCTAGAAGAATTTGAATTGGGGATTTTTCCCAGAAAAAGAGTTAAAACTCCCACAGATAAATTTTATCTAGGTGGGTCCATCTTATGGCAAACATCTAATTACCCAACATCCGCTCTTCTTCTTGTATCCTGTGAATGACCCTCCTGTCTTTGAGGTCCGCAGGCCCCTCTCCCATTCCTTAGCTCAGGATGGCATATATACCTCATTTTACCTTTGTGTCTCTGAACCTCTCATGTATGTGGGGTTCCTGTACATACAAATTAGTATAAATTTCCTCATGCTAATCTGTCTCATGTCGTTTTAATTATTTGACCAGCCAAAAGAACCAAAGAAGGGAAGGGGGAAAGGAAATTTTCCCCTTCCCCAAATATGTAACTGGATTATGAACAAGAACAACTCACGGATATAGTCATAACATTTTTGTTTCCCACTGTCCCTGTATGATTCATTCCATGGGGGCAGTTTTCCCTTTGCCTGTAATGATAATCTTGGTTCCGGGCGTGTTCCATAGCTGGGTGGCCATGGTGGGCAGAGTCCTAAGATGACCTCCAAGACTGCAGCCCACTGGTGCACACATTCTGTAAAATTCCCTCCCCTTGAGTGTGGGCAGGACATGTGAATATGCTGGGATAGTTACTCCTGTGAGTATGTCACACTACATAAGGCTCCTTCATAGCAGACTGGATAGAGACTCTCCTGCTAGGAGCTAAGGACCCAGGCTGACTGTCAGCAAGAAAATGGGGATATCAGTCCTACAACCACAAGGAACTGAATTCTGCCAACAGTTTGGAAGAGGCTCCCAAGCTTTAAATGAGAACCCAACAGCAGACACCTTAATTTCAGCCTTGTGAGACCCTGAGCAGAGAACCCGTGCCCAGGCTCCTCACCTATGGAAACTGTGAGATAATAAATGCGTATTGTTTTAAGGCACTAAGTTTGTGGTAATGCGTTACACAGCAGTAGAAAACTAATAAAGTAACTTCCTAGCATTCTATCAAAGCATGAAGAGAAAATAGTATTTATATAGTACAGTGAGATAAACGGGCAAAGGTACCCAAAGCTGGGGGCACTGCCCTGGGGCTCGAACACGCCCCAGGCCTCAGTCAGCCACTCTGAAAGATGAGGGGCTCCATGTCTACTCCCACCTGTCAAGAAGCTCTGAAATAGAAGGTCCCACTTGCAGTTTGAGCTGTGAATACAATCTCCCATTAGAATGTTTTGAAACAGGAGGGAAGGGGGCAGGGCACAGCCTTTAAAAGAATGACATAGCCCGAGGACACAACATAAACTGATTAGAACCAAATAGTCCCAAGACAGTGGACTTCCACTAGAACTTAGGCCTCAGTATACGCTCATTGTAACATATCAGCACACTAAATGACACACCCACAGGTGCCATGACAGCTCCAAGGCTGACCATAAAGTTCAAAAAGTGGGCGGTGGCCCAATTTTTGGAAATCCCCGCCCCTTCCCCAAAATAGGTGGAATACTCCTCCCACTCATTAGCCTATGAAATCACCCACCCCTATAAAAACTGACAACCCCATACTCTGGTGCCGCTCTCACCTTCCGAGATGGCCCACACTCTGTCTGTGGAGTGTGTTTCTCTCTAAATAAATCCACTTCTTACCTATCACTTTGTCTCTCACTGAATTCTTTCCACAATGAGACATCAAGAATCTGAGCTTCATTAAATCCTGAGACCAGGTGTGCGATCTCAATTAAAAGACCACGGGTTCAAGTCCCAATCTAGGTTTTGGCTGGGTTTGAGTCCTAGAGCATGGATTCAAGTCCCAATCTGAGATGCACGGTTTCGGTTTGAACATTTGGCAATAATAATTTGATTTGGTGTTGAAATCGAGCAGGACCCTGTGGGCCCCTCCTGGGTACAAAAGGCCCCCTGTGTCCCCTGTTTCTTGTCTTGTAGAAAAAGGCTTTAGTCTCCAAGGCCTTCCCTCAGTTCCAAAGAGCAGACTCAAGCAGTTACCAATTAGGGAAGTGAGGGAATGCAGAAACAAAGGGAAAGCAATTAAGCAAGAAAAGTGGTTAACAGTTCGGCAATAAAACAGAATCCTAGTTCCTCCTCAAGGAATATACATAACAATCTAATGCATATCTTTCGGGTTGTTCTGCGGAAACAAAGATCCCCATCCAGGTGGAGGATGCTGACCACAAGCACTAAACCCCAGAGTAATAGGAACCAGAATGTTGATGATTAAGATTCCTGAAACACCACCCTGTTACCTCACCACCAGCCCATTAGAAGAAAGTCCACAAACTGCAACCTTCACCCCAACTGTTGCCTTTTAAACCCTCCCCTAAAAGCCATTGGGGAGCTTGGGTCTTCTGAGTCTGAGCTGCCCAATCTCCCTGCTTGGTGCCTGCAATAAACACTGTACTTTCCTTTACCACAACCTGGTATCAGTAGACTGGTTTGCTGTGCAGCAAGTAGACCCAAGTTAGGTTTGGTGAGAGTGTCACATTTTTCTCCCACTCCAGCAGTACCCTGCTGCCTCTGGAATGCTTACCTTGGAAGAGGGAAGCACGATTCTCTCCTGTGGTCCAGCAATGGCATCCCCTTGTCAGTGACCCTGACTCCACATCCTTCTCACCCTAATCAGAACGCCTCTTCCAGGCTGCTGGCCCTGATGGCCACCGACAGGCCCTTCTTAGGAGTGCCCACCTGATACTGGAGCATAAGGATTCTGGGAGTCTGGGGGCCCTTCAGGCCTAAACATCTTCAACCTCTGTTCCCACACTGCTGAGCTGTGGTTCTGGAGACTGCAAGCTTCACTCAGGGTGGTCAGGCAATCACCCCTCTCCTTGAGGACCCTCAGGCCTGTCTGGGCTCCAGTCAACATCGCAGCCTGGGCCCAGTGGAGGGAGTGCTAAGCCCCTTCCCAGGGACCCACCAGTTTCCGCTTAAACTTTAATCGAGTTCCTTCCAATTCTCCCTCCTCCACTCCACCTCACCCCCTGGTTGAAATCTTATCTCTTTTTGGGCTGAGGAGACTGTTATTCTCCACAGTCTGGTTTATGATATAAAGTCTGTGCTCTGAGCCCTCTGGTTTTGGCTTTTGATATTTAAAGCCAAGCTTTTGAAATTCAAAAATACCCTTTTTTCTCTCAAGCACCTTGCCCTTAGAATTGAAATCCATGGCTCTCAATACCATTGCCTCTACAATAGATTTACAAAAGGCTACTTAAGAGCTCAAAAGCCAGGAAAGGGACTCTTTGTTCTCTCTGTATGGTCCCTACCCTAAGAGCAATGCAGAGAAGGTGCTGCTGCCACTGGAACGGTGAAGCGGAGAAGTGAGGGGGTTAAAGAACTGGACAGGCACCAGTTTAATATCAAATGTTTACCATGAGGCATTTATAAAACACTGAGGTGTGTTTCCCCAAGGCTTAGCTAGGTGTGGTTTTCATGACTCATTCCAGCAAAAGTACTAATAAACGCAGGAAACAGTGCCTTTATAAATATTGACACAAATCGTTGACAGGTAAATTTATTGTGTTCATTTATGAGCATTTGTTAACGAACTTTCTGAAAATAATCTTAGAATTTATACAATGTGCAATTTTAAATACACCACTTATTTTATACTTGAAAGAGTACATTAAAATATTTATGAGAATCCACACATATACGGTCAACTAATTTTTGACAAAGGTGCAAAGGCACTCCAGTGGAAAAAGGGTGGTCTTTTCGACAAATGGTGCTGGGACAATTGGCTATTCATATTTTAAAATATTAACTTCTATTCATATATCCACCATTTACAAAAACTTACTCAAAATGAATCATAGTCCTAAATGTAAAACCTAAAACAACAAAACTTCTGGAAGAAAATATAAGAGTAAATCTTTGTGAACTTAGAGTAGGCAAAGACTTTTTTTTGACACGACACCAAAAACACCATTCATTAAAAAAAAATTGATAATTTGAACTTCATCAAAATTAAAAGTTTCTGCTCTTCAAAAGATAGTGTTGAATGAAAAGAGAAGCCAAGGACAGGGAGAAAATCTTAGAAGATGTCTTATAAAGGACTTGGATCCAGGGTGAATAAGGAGCTTTAAAAATTCAATAATACAAACAACACAATTTTTCCAAATGAGCAAAAGATTTGAAGACATTTCACCAAAGGAGATGTATGGATGAGCACATGAGAAGATGCTCAACATCTTAGTCATTATGGAAATTTAAATTAAAACCACAATGAGATACCACTAACAGAATGATTAACATGAAAAGGCTGACCTGATAGAGTATTGGTAGGGAACTCTCATACATTGCTGTTGGGAATGTAAAATGGTACAACCACTTGGGAAAAGTTTGACAGTTTCTTAAAAAGTTATACATACACCTACCATATGGCCCAGCCATTTCTATTTTAGGTATTTGCCCAAGAGACATGAAAGCAGATTCCATACAAAGACTCTTATGAATGTCTAGAGCAGTTTATTTGTACTAGCCTCAAACTGGAAACAACCCAAATGTTCATCATCTGGGGAATGAATAAACAAACTGTGTATATCCATACAATGGAATACTACTCAGTAATAAAAACGAATGAACTATTGACACCCTGGGTGAATCTTACACTGAGTGAAAGACACTAGACAAAAAAGAATACATACTGCATGATTCCATTTATATACAATTATAAAAATGCAGACTGATCTCTAGTGATAGAAAGCAGATCCATGGCTTGCCTGTAGGGAGAATGGGCAAGAAGGGATAGAGGAGGACAGACAGGGGCAGGAGGAATGGATCACAAAGGGGCATAAGGAAATCGGGGTGGAGGTGATGGATATGTTTATCATCCTCATTATGGTGATGATTTCACAGGTAGATAGATATGTCAAAACTTACCAAATTGGACATTTTAAATACGTGCAGTTACTTGTCGTTATACCTCAATAAAGCTGTGAAAAAGATATGTGCGTAAAAGCAACGTGTGTTTCTGGGTCTGTCGTTGTTAGAAATGACAGACTTCCAACAATCAGGGACAGAGTTCTAAGAAAATTCATGCGTACCTTCTAAAGCCTAAACTTAGTCACATCCAGCTACATATGGATCTCAAAGATTCCCTTGTTAACCTCATTAAATGTTGTACACAAAATGGACATTTTTTACACGTGCTTACAATAAAATAGATAACTAATTTTTATTTTATTTTATTTATTTATTTATTTTATTTTTGGCTGCGTTGGGCCTTTGTTGTTGCGTGCGGGCTTTCTCTACTTGTGACAAGCGGAGGCTACTCTTTGTTGTGGTGCATGGGCTTCTCATTGCGGTGGCTTCTCTTGTTGCGGAGCACGGGCTCTAGGCACGCAGGCTTCAGTAGTTGTGGCTCGTGGGGTCTAGAGCGCAGGCTCAGTAGTTGTGGTACACGGGCTTAGTTGCTCCACGGCATGTGGGATCTTCCCGGACCAGGGCTCGAACCCGTGTCCCCTGCACTGGCAGGCAGATTCTTAACCACTGTGTCACCAGGGAAGTCCCTAATTTTTAAATGTTAATAGCTTATCAATAACTGAAACCAAGCAGGACCTGCGGGGCCCTCCTGGGTATGAATCCTTTCCACTTCTTCCATTTCTTGTTTGTAGGAAAAAGGTTTCAGCCTCCTAGATCTTCCTGAATACCAAAGGGCAGATTCACCCTGTTACCTCACTACCAACCAATCAGAAGAAAGTCACACACCCAGCAGCCTTTTGCATTGTCAACACATGTGTCTCCTCGGACAATTCATTTCCAAGTGTTAGACAAGAGTCCACTCTTGGGCCCTGGAAGGGGTCCCTCTTCTGGTAACACAGCTACAGGAGGGGAGAGTGATCAAGAAGAAAAACTGTACTGAGAAAGGCCAGGATGGGGAGAGGAAGGGAAGGCAAGAGTGGGTTATTGAGCCCCACATAGCCTGTAGGCACGCCAATCCTAACAAGCTGCTATGTGCAGGTGCTTCACTTGTTATCTCAGTTCATCCTTAAAATCCTACAAGTTAAGTAATACTGTTAAACTCCTTAAAAGGTGAGGAGACTGGCATCTGGTAGAAAATTTGAATAACTTGCCTTAGGTTAGAAACCATAACAGCTGGAGGAATTTCCAACTGTATTAGTTTCCTAATGTTGCTTGGTGCCTGTACCAATTTAGTGGCTTGAAACAAAACAAATTTATTCTTTCACAGTTCTAGAGGTCAGAAGTTCAAAATGATTCTTATGGGGCTAAAATCAAGGTGGGTCTCCACCTTGTTCCTTGTGGAGGTTCCAGGGGAGAATCTCTTCCTTGTCTCTTTAAGCTTCTCAAGGCTGCCATCATTCCTTGGCTTGTGGCTACATCACTCCAATTTCTGCTTTCATCGTGCATGGCCTTCTCCTCCCTTTGACTCCTGTTATGAGGACCTACCTCCCTCTTATGAGGACCCTTGTGACTACATCGAGCTCTTAAAAACAAGAAACAACAGGCACAAAATAAAGTCATTGGCCCCCATGACAGCAAACCAAGACTTAATTGCAGTTTCAACCTCTCCTAGGAATGTGGTCTTTAAACAGACAACCTGAAATTTCCTGATCAGCACTAGCAAAGCAATCTGCACAATAAGACCCCTGTCACTCCCTTTGCCTCAAAAGAAGATGACCTGGCTGGAAACAATTCTTTCTTTTCTCTTGCTAAAAACTTCCTTGCCCTACCCTCCTTCTGCCTATAAAAACCTTCCATTTTGTACACATCCTCGGAATATCACCCTACTACTTGCTAGATGAGATGCTACCTGATTCATAAATTGCTTAATAAAGCCAATTAGACCTTCAAATTTACTCTGTTGAATTTTGTTTTATTTTATTTTATTTATTTTTGGCTGTTTCAGGTCTTAGTTGCAGCACACAGGATCTTTGATGCGGCATGCACGCTCTTCATTGCGGCATGTGGGCTTCTCTCTAGTTGTGGTGTGCAGGCTCCAGAGCACGTAGGCTCTGTAGTTTGTGGCACTTGGGCTCTGTAGTTGAGGCACACAGGCTCAGTAGTTGCAGCATGCGGGCTTAGTTGCCCTGCGGCATGTGGGATCTTAGTTCTCTAATCAGGGATCGAACCTGAGTCCCCTGCATTGGAAGGTGGATTCTTAATCACTGGCCCACCAGTGAAGTCCCTTAAATTTTATTTTTTTAACAGAGCCCACCTGGATAATCCAGGGTAATCTCCCCACCTCAAAGGTTTGATTTAATCACAGTTGCAAAGTCCCTTTTTACCATGTGTGGTAAGATAGTCACGGGTTCTAGGGATTAGGACACAGACATCTTCGGGAGCATTGTCTGTCGACCACACCAACCCTGGTTGACACGACTCCCTCGATCAAGAGGGAAGGCCCTTGCTGACCAGTCCCCAGTCCCCCTTCCCCATCCCACCTTCTCTCACTCCATCCCCACAGTGGGCACTGCAGCCAGAGCTCACAGCCTGGAAGCTTGTGGCATTTGAGTACCATGTTCAGCCCTATGCTGGGTTTGTGTAAGCTTTTCAGGATGGAATCATGTCTCTTTCATCTGCGTAGCCCCTATAGCCCACAACACAGAGCCCTGCACACAGGGAGACTTCGTATTTATTCAGCACCTGAGTGGCTCAATGGAGGGATGACACAAAAACATCAACTTTGTCTCCAACCACAAATGAAACAAAGATACATACATTTGCCACCATATGGAGGTTGTGTTTACTCTGTAGTGCAGTCCTGAGGGCTCATACCGCTCTAAGGGTATGTTGAAATCCTAACCCCCAATGTTATAGCATTTGGAGGTGGGGTCTTTGAGAGGGAATTAGGCCATGAGGGTGAAGCCCTCATGAATGGGATTAGTGTCCTTATAAAAGAGAACCCAGAGAGCTCCCTGACCCCTTCTGCCACATGAGAACACAGCAAGAAAACAGCCGTCTATGAACCAGGAAGTAGGCTCTCGCTGTAACAGGGAAGAGCCACATCTGACTACATGTTGCATCTGTTTCTCTTACTTTAACTTTTGCTCTCTGCTGCTCTTGTTCACTAAAACGATACTGTCTATACATAATGGGCTGCCTCGGGGAACACTGCCCCTCTGCCTGAATGTTAAACCAAAGTGCCTTTGTTCAGACAAACATCCGGACCCTGTCCACCTGTGGGTGGCTATAAGAAAGAAGAAATTAACACATCCCCTTCCCGAGTCTGGCCATGCCAGGAGATATTTGCAAAACTTATGGCCTTTTTACTTTACTTCCTCATCTCCTCCCCCTCTCTGTGCTATAAAAGAAACTGGCATCCAAACCCCGATAAGATTGTTATTTTCAGACTCTAGTCCGCCATCTTCTCCGTCTGCCAGCTTTCCGAATAAAGTCGTCTTCCTTGTCTCAACACCTCGTCTCTGATTTAGTGGCCTGTCCTGCAGCGAGCAGAGTGAGATTGGACTTGGTAACATCGCCAGACACCAAATCTTCCAGCATCTTCACCTTGGACTTCCCAGCCTCCAGAACTCTGAGAAATGAATATTTGTTGTTTAAGCCACCCAGTCTATGGTATTTTTGTTATAGCATAGCAAACAGAGCTAACCACACCACACAGAGCTAACACCTTTTTGTTACCTACGAGGGCCGCAAAGCTCAAGGAAGGGAAGGCCCCAGGCATTAGGAGCACCACCAACAATTTCATCAACCAACATTTTTTGACAGTGGGCAAAAGGCACTGAGTTAGATACTGGTTCATCTACTCCAATCCCTGCACACACAGGTGCAGACGTTTGTGTGTGTGTGTGTGTGTGTGTGTGCTGCAGCCCCTATGGGATTGGAAATAGAGGTACTCAATATTCTTCAAGGCAGCCCTGCATTTCCATTTCTGGTGGATTAAATCCATTTCTTTGCTTATCTACCACCTCTGGGGACAAAGGGCTTTGAGGCCAGAGATTTACCCTTTAAGTTAAACTATAAGGCAATGACTCTTAAACAAAAATACTCCAGAGTTCCTCTGAGAATGTGTGAGTATGGGGAGCCAAGGAGCTGGGAATTGTTCTGGCCAAGAGTTTGGCACTTCCCTAAGTGGTGATGCTTTGTGTCCCCAGGATGGAATAGAGAAGAGAAATGGATATGAAAGAGGGAAAAGAAAGTGAGATGCTCTTACATAACCTTCCACCTCTTCATTAGTCAGATTCTCACATGTAGTTTGGAATACTGTAAATTTCCACCCTCACTCACCCTCCATCTAATAAAACTTTAGAAATATATGCTAATAGCAAACAAAGATGTCTTTTACCATCCCAGGGGTTTGGGACTCCATAGCATCTTTCTCTTGAGATGTTTTGACAGTAGCTGCTGCCCTGTGGACCTGCAGCAGCGTTCACACAATAAACAACAGACCACGACCACATGGGTAGGCAGGTGGAGTACTGAACAAATCTAGGGGGGCACCATTCATACTGTCATCATGCAGAGTTGTACATTCACTGTGACAGTTTTCCAGCAGATGGCAGTGACGTGTCTTGAGGAAGGAGCCCTTGTTTATAGGAGCTGAGGGCAGTGCTGTGATACCCAGAATGTCTGGTTCACCTATGTGACCTTGGGTTCTCTTCTTTAGAGAAATGGTGCTGGGAATACAAAGCTGGTCAGAGGGCTAAACCATCCCCACCTGTGTCCATGTGACATGTCCTCGATTGGGGATAGAAAAGTGACCTGGGTCTGATGAAGGCAAACTGAGCAGCTATGGGGAGTCTAACCTCCATCCTGGTCCCTGACCACATCCAGTGTGGAGTAAAGGGTACAGAATGAATGTCTTTCTCACTGCTATGTCCCCAGAACCCAGCCTAGTGCCTGACTCAGAAAGAGTGCACAGTACCAGTTAGTTGAGGGAATGAATGAATGACTGAAAGAAATGTTCCCAGCCACCTGTGGAGTACCTGGGTGAGTGTGTGCTTCCCTATCACCTCGTGCATTCTCTCCCTTGAGTCCTCGGAGAGAGACAACAAAAGCGATGCCCAGGGACCTCTCTGAAGGAAGGCAGAAGCTGCCAAAATGAATTCACTTAAAAGACCCCCCACCAGGAGGCAGCCCCTGGAGAGCCCGCTTTCTGGGGGAGCAAATCTCCTCCTTCATCACCATGTGCGGCCCTCGCTGCTATAGCTCACTCTGTCCAGCGGTCTGTCTAGCTCTCGGCAAAGCCGGTTTGCCCAACTCACTTGCAAGTCTGAGAGGTAATCACTGGCTTCCTCCAGTGTTAATATTCCAACAGAACTTCCCAGAGCCAGGCTGGAGCCCCAGCTGGTTTGGTTGGGTGTGGCCCTGCCTCTCTCCTCCCACACTGCCCATGCTCTGCACGAGAAATCCACAGATAAGGCAGAAATAGAAACCAGGTGAAAGTCTGGGCTGGGGCCAAGAGACTCCTGCTGGGAATTGCCAAGGGCAGACTGCCTGGAACAGTCAGCTCGCTGGCCTTAGGGAGAAAGGCTGGGGGACCCCAGGGTCAGGCTTCAGGTGAAGAGGGCTCCATCCTACTCTACTTGACTCCCTAACAAGTCAAAATTCAGATTGGTGAGACCTGCAAATGGAAGAATAATTACAGGAGAGGAGGATGGGGGAGCCACATCCCCAGGAGACTTCCTTGTTTACCAGGCATGGTGTCTGCGATTGTCCTGGGGGTGGGGTGTCTGCAAGGAGCAGCAACACAGTTTGGGGGAATTTGTGAAGCCAAAACAAGTTAGGGATGAAGGGATTGGCAAGGAAGGGACAATAAGGGATTTTGGCAGCCTGGAAACCTTTTCTGAGCATTTAAGGCAAATTCTATCCTATTCCTTCTCCCCTAAGTGATAGACACACTTGGGTATAAAAGAAGGTTACAAATAATTCTTCATACTTCACACTTCAGAAGGGATTTTCACATCCATCTCCTTGTGTGATTCTATAATAAGGTAGCAAGTAAGATCATTTTATTCCACTTTACAGATGAGGAAACTGAGAGCTTGGACAGTTGTCTTGAGCTCTAGGACAGAGCCGAGGCGGGAAGAAAATGGGTGGGGCTTGCTTTGGGCTTTCTCTTCCAGGATCCAGGCCTGGCGTCTCCTATTAGTACAGCCTTTCTCCCCTGGGATTCCCAGACCTTAACTATGATCATATCCAGTCTTCCTGGGAAAAATGCCTGTGTTACCTTGACTGGATTTGGGACCATTGATTCTTCACTCACTCAGATCTGGGGTTTCTCTCCAGTGATTTCTTAGAAGGTTGGTCACATGTATTTTGTTGGCTGTTATGACTATTCACATCCCTCTGAGGTCCTTTGTGAGGGAATAGGGTGGGACTGGGTCATTGTAACTTCCCACAGTAACAACGATGTCGTGATGTCAGCTGCTTTATTCCAGCTCTCTTCTTATTATGTCTGTTCCTATGTCTATTTGGCCCATGGTTTTGTTTATTCTGTTTTCTTAAAAGTTTTACCTTTTGGGCTTCCTTGGTGGCGCAGTGGTTGAGAGTCCGCGTGCTGATGCAGGGGACACAGGTTCGTGACCCGGTCCGGGAAGATCCCACATGCCGCAGAGCAGCTGGGCCCGTGGGCCATGGCCGCTGAGCCTGCGCGTCCGGAGCCTGTGCTCCGCAACGGGAGAGGCCACAACAGTGAGAGGCCTGCGTACCGCAAAAAACAAAAACAAACCAAAAGTTTTACCTTTTGGGGCCCTGGACACAGGACCATAAACTTATCCCATCAAACAGCAAATTTGCAGGGTTGGTATCGCTTCCATACAAACATTAGAGGTTTTGATATTTCAAGCTGCAGTTCTAGCAGTTTCTTTGATCTTTTACTGAGCAGTAAATTATTTATTGGGTCTGTCATAAAGATAAACCAAAGCCTATAAACTATATTTATAGTATCACAAAAATCTCCCTCCTACCTGGCATCGTCAGAGGTAGATGGTGGTCCTGATGATAATGAAGCATCCAGGGCTGGAGCGGCACTAGGCCTGGCCACTTTGTCCCCTTTTTAATACCTTTTCTTCTTTCCTTTCCTTTGAGCTGTTTTGCCTTCCTTCCACGATTTTGCCTCATTTTCCCTTCCCTCTACTATTTTTTTGGCTCCAGAGCTGAGATTTTTGTGAGGGTTGTTGTGAAGATCCCATTGCCCCTCCCTGGCCTCTGGGAGGCCACATCCCCTTTCTGCTTGAACCCCAGGCCAATCTCAGCTCTTCCCTACAGAAACCTACATCCCCAGCCCCCAGTACCAGGCCCAAAGCTATTTCCTTCCCGTGCAATCCTTCTGCCTTGAAGCCCAGACACTTGTCAACCCCTGGGAAAATGAACTGTGCCCAATCACTGGCCAGTTTCAACGGACACTTTGGGTTGTTGGGAGAATTCATTACAGAGAGTGTGTGGGGCATACGTGTGATCGGATGTGCTCGGGAGCAGATGACTGCCAGCCTTTAAGCACCCTCTTTCATTTTATTTTTCCTTTGAGTTTTAACTAGCACCTTCCTCAATTAAAGTGGCAAGGGCAGACAAGGAAATCAGTGGATCTCTTCCCGAACATCAATAAAACACATTTCTCTCCAGGATACCTATTTGTTATTTGGATATCAGGCTGACTGTAATCTGTTTCCATTTTCCCTCTTCGTGTCCCCCGCCAGAAGCTGGAGGCTCAGCCATGGATATCCTGCTGTTTCCATTTGGCTGAATGAAGGGATGGATAGATTAGATTCCTGTTTGCTTTGCGGACGTTTCCATCAGATATTCATTAGATGTGTCAGGGAGAGCCTGGAATATGTGTCTCCCCTATTTATTTTGGGTGTGGCGGGGTGGGATACTGGTGCAGGGGGCTCTTGGAAGATGTTACCACCTGCCTCAAAGATTCTTTCTTCCTCTGCTTGATGATAAATCATGGCCCGAGTTATTTCTGTTCTGAAAGATATGGATGTCAGGGACTGCTCCTTGCTGCTACAGAAGAAAAGAAACTGGACCTTGGTGGAAAGGTAGGAAGAGTGTCTTTGATGAGCATCCTACAGTGCAAGGTGTTCCATTGTACAGATGAGGAAACTGAGGTCCAGAGAAATTAAGTAGATTGTTTCCATGGGACTATCCAGTTCTCCCCTCTGCCTTCTTTCCTGCTGCCAGTTCTCCTGAGGGGTGCCTCCAGCCTAGCCACTCCCTGCCCACCTACTTGCCACGAGCTCTGGGCCCTCAGGAATGGATGTGTCATTGATATGTACTTGCAGCCAATCAGGAAGGCAGGGACATGCCTAATATTTGCTGTGTCTGATAAGTTGCCTAGCCTGTCATCAGGCACAAGGTGAGCTCACAACACATCCTGGTCAATTGATTGAACCCTGGGACTCACCTCTGAGGTTGCCCGTCCTCTATGGCAATTGCTTATTGAACCCTTACTATACGCAGGTCTAGCCAAACCTTCTGGCTCCAGAATACCCACGTCTTGGGAGCCTCAGTCCCGCCCTTCTGGAGGATCCATTCCTTCTGCCTTGGTCAACAGACTGACCTCACCCCTCCCTCCTTCCTTGTCTGTTTCCTGTCCCACCTCCATCAGTGCTGTGTTGCCAGGACCGCCCCCCGCCATTTGCTTGGTCCTGCCCCCACCCCCAGCCCCAGCCCCACTGCCAGCTGCTACTTTCCAGGTGTCCCCACTTCAGGGGGGCGGCTCCGTTTTACTTTTTTATTTTTTTAAACATCTTTATTGGAGTATAATTGCTTTACAGTGGTGTGTTAGTTTCTGCTTTATAACAAAGTGAATCAGCTATACATATACATATACATATACCCCCATATCTCCTCCCTCTTGCGTCTCCCTCCCACCCTCCCTATCCCACCCCTCTAGGCGGTCACAAAGCACCGAGCTGATCTCCTTGTGCTATGTGGCTACTTCCCACTAGCTATCTATTTTACATTTGGTAGTATATATAAGTCCATGCCACTCTCTCACTTCATCCCAGTTTACCCTTCCCCCTCCCCGTGTTCTCAAGTCCATTCTCTACGTCTGTGTCTTTATTCCTGTCCTGTCCCTAGGTTCTTCAGAACAATTTCTTTTTTAGATTCCATATATATGTGTTAGCATATGGTTTCTCTTTCTGACTTACTTCACTCTGTATGACAGAGTCTAGGTCCATCCACCTCACTACAAATAACTCAATTTCATTTCTTTTTATGGCTGAGTAATATTCCATTGTATATATGTGCCACATCTTCTTTATCCATTCATCTGTCAGTAAACATTTAGGTTGCTTCCATGTCCTGGCTATTGTAAATAGAGCTGCAATGAACATTGTGGTACATGACTCTTTTTGAATTATGGTTTTCTCAGGGTATATGCCCAGTAGTGGGATTGCTGGATCATATGGTCATTCTATTTTTAGTTTTTTAAGGGACCTCCATACTGTTCTCCATAGTGGCTGTATCAATTTACATTCCCACCAACAGTGCAAGAGGGTTCCCTTTTCTCCACACCCTCTCCAGCATTTGTTTATAGATTTTCTGATGATGGCCATTCTGACTGGTGTGAGGTGATACCTCATTGTAGTTTTGATTTGCATTTCTCTAATGATTAGTGATGTTGAGCAGCTTTTCATGTGCCTCTTGGCCATCTGTATGTCTTCTTTGGAGAAATGTCTATTTCGGTCTTCTGCCCATTTTTGGATTGGGTTGTTTGTTTTTTTAATATTGAGCTGCATGAGCTGCTTGTAAATTTTGGAGATTAATCCTTTGTCAGTTGCTTCATTTGCAAATATTTTCTCCCATTCTGAGAGTTGTCTTTTCATCTTGTTTATGGTTTCTTTTGCTGTGCAAAAGCTTTTAAGTTTCATTAGGTCCCATTTGTTTATTTTTGTTTTTATTTTCATTACTCTGGGAGGTGGGTCAAAAAGGATCTTGCTGTGATTTATGTCATAGAGTGTTCTGCCTATGTTTTTCTCTAAGAGTTTTATAGTGTCTGGCCTTATATTTAGGTCTTTAATCCATTGAATTTATTTTTGTGTATGGTGTTAGGAAGTGTTCTAATTTCATTCTTTTACATGTAGCTGTCCAGTTTTCCCAGCACCACTTATTGAAGAGGCTGTCTTTTCTCCATCGTATATTCTTGCCTCCTTTATCAAAAATAAGGTGACCATATGGGCATGGGTTTATCTCTGGGCTTTCTATCCTGTTCCATTGATCTATATTTCTGTTTGTGTGCCAGTACCATACTGTAGCTTTGTAGTATAGTCTGAAGTCTGGAAGCCTGATTCCTCCAGCTCCGTTTTTCTTTCTCAAGATGGCTTTGGCTATTCGGGGTCTTTTGTGTCTCCATACAAATTGTGAAATTTTTTGTTCTAGTTCTGTGAAAAATGCCATTGATAGTTTGATAGGGATTGCATTGAATCTGTAGATTGCTTTGGGTAGTATAGTCATTTTCACAATGTTGAACCTTCCAATCCAAGAACATGGTATATCTCTCCATCTGTTTGTATCATCTTTAATTTCTTTCATCAGTGTCTTATAGTTTTCTGCATACAGGTCTTCTGTCTCCTTAGGTAGGTTTATTCCCAGGCACCTTTTTAAAGAGAGTGTTGTTTCCTGTGACACTGGCAATCCTTCAGAATTGACAAGGCCTGTCTCTGCATCTCACACTCTGCCACCGGCTCTCAAGATGGGGCCTAAGTGACAGTCGCCGGCTCTGGCTGGCACTTGTGCTCCTCCCTCCCCGCTGGAGCCATAATCCTCCCCTTTAATATCACAGTTGTCTCCATGGCACTGAGTAGCCCTCACAGCTCTGCAGGGGCTCTCAGCCTTCGAGAAAAATGGAAACAACAGCAAGAAAGACCTTCTTAAGAAAAGGGTAGGCTTCCCTGGTGGCGCAGTGGTTGAGAGTCCGCCTGCCAATGCAGGGGACACGGGTTTGTGCCCTGGTCCGGGAGGATCCCACGTGCCGCGGAGCGGCTGGGCTGGTGAGCCATGGCCGCTGAGCCTGCGCGTCCGGGGCCTGTGCTCCGCAGTGGGAGAGGCCACAACAGTGAGAGGCCTGTGTACCGCAAAAAAAAAAAAAAAGAAAAGGGTAGTGTCCATCTCCACCCCCCATCCCTTCACCCTCCCGGGAAAACCATCTCTAGTAGAGAAGGTACCCAAGAACTGGGAGAATGGCAGAAAGACCCTTAGACAGAAGGCTCTGTTTGCCACTGCTGTTCCAAATGGTATTTTTAATTTTCCTGTTTAAGCAGCATGCCCAAGAGAGCTGGCTTCTGCCCCTGGTGTGACACGGGAAGCAGGGTGTCCAACAGCAGGATGGGCTCAGCTTCCAGAAGGGAGGCCCTGGAGTGAACCCCCTTAGGTCACCGGGGAGCTCAGGTCTGGGAAGGGATGGGAAAACAATGCAGGTTTTGGAATTCCCAGCTATCTCTATGTGATGCTAACAGTTTGGCATGTGTTATGCCACACCTACACATGTCAGACCCAGTTTTTTGTTTGTTTTTTTAAAATAAATACAAGATCAGCTTTATTGATTTATTTATTTATTTGGGTGCACTGTGCGGCATGTGGGGTCATAGTTCCCTGACTGGGGATCAAACCTGCAGTGGAAGCGTGGAATCTTAACCACTGGACCACCAGGGTTTTACGTGTTATGGGGGTTCTTCTTGATTCCCCCTGTCCCCTGCAAAACAGCTGTTCCTTGGGCATCCTTGGCCTCAGGATGTGCACCCTGCCAATGGATCTGGGGTAGAGGTCCTGGGAGCCGGCTTGGGGCTGTTGGGTCAGGAAATCCAAAGTCCCAGGTAGGGGAAGGGCCAGAGTAAGGCCCTCTGAAGCACAAGCTCAGCGCAACGTCTCTAGGTGGCAGGGGCCCCAGGAGCAAGTGTTTGTTGGGGTTTATCCAACACTGGCTGAAAGGGAGAGACAGATGCCACAAGTATTCCAGACTCAAGAGAGGCATTTGCGACAATGACAAGTGATGATTGGTTCATAGGGCCCCACTGTGCGCTGGCTTCCACTAGCCCCCAGTCCATGCTCACCTTTGGACCGATAAGTCATTTTCCCTATCGTTCTGGAACAAGGAGGAGCTCCAAAGAGCAGAGGGAGTCTCTGTCCACCAAAAAGTAACAGCCCCTCTGTAAATTGCTCCAGGGCAATTCTTTTTTATCAGTCTGGGGTGAGTTAGCATGAGTCAACCCCCCCTTGAGCCCAGTTACCCCTGGTTACCTTTGTCCCTCTTACCCTAGACTTTTAAAATTAATTTTTATTGGAGTCGAGTTGATTTACAATGTTGTGTTAATTTCTGCTGTACAGCAAAGTGAATCAGTTATACACATATCCACTCGTTTTTAGATTCTTTTCCCATATAGGTCATTACAGAGTATTAATTAGAGTTCCCTGTGCTATACAGTAGGTTCTTATTACTTATCTATTTTATATATAGTAGTATGTATATGTCAATCCCAATCTCCCAGTTTATCCCTCCCGCCTTCCCTTTTCCCATTGGTAGCTGTAAGTTTGTTTTCTACATCTGTGATTCTATTTCTGTTTTGTAAGTGGGTTCATCTGTACCATTTTTTTAGATTCCACATATAAGCGATATCATATGGTATTTGTCTTTCTCTGTCTGACTTATTTCACTCAGTATGACAATCTCTAGGTCCGTCCATGTTGCTGCAATGGCGTTAGTTCATTCTTTTTTATGGCTGAGTAATATTCCATTGTATATAAGCGCCACATCTTCTTTATCCATCCATCTGTCCATGGACATTTAGGTTGCTTTCATGTCCTGGCTATTGTAAATAGTGCTTCAGTGAACATTGGGGTACATGACCCCAGACTTCTGCCCTAGACTTTTAACAGGACAAGTACTGGCATTTGGGTGGGATGAGTCTTTTTGTGTAGGACTGTCCCGGCTCATTGCAGGATGTTTAGATGATCCCTGGTCCAGACCCAGTGATTATTGAGAGCCAGGAGCAGTCCTTAGTCATGGAGACAACCAAAGTCCCACATGGTTCTACGCACGGCCTCTCCCATGTGCAATACTGCCTCTCTACTTGGGAACCACTGCTCAAAGTAAGGAATGGACTTGAGGACACGGGGAGGGAGAAGGGGAAGCTGGGACGAAGTGAGAGAGTGGCATGGACATATATACACTACCAAATGTAAGATAGATAGCTAGTGGGAAGCAGCTGCATAGCACAGGGAGATCAGCTCGGTGCTTTGTGTCCACCTAGAGGGGTGGGATAGGGAGGGTGGGAGGGAGACGCAAGAGGGAGGGGATATGGGGATATATGTACATGTATAGCTGATTCGCTTTGTTATACAGCAGAAACTAACACACCATTGTAAAGCAATTATACTCCAATAAAGATGTTTAAAAAGAATATATACAACTAGGGAAGAAAAACTCGGGGAAAGCCATGGTCAGTTGGGAGACACAGACATGAGAATAGACAGATACAACAGATCAGACAGAAATGGGGACAGATAAACCATCCTGGGGGGCAGCCAGGACAGTTTATGATAAACCTGATGCACTTCTACCAACTGATACAATCAGCAAAATTGGCATTTGGTTCTTTTCTTTCCATGAGAGAGAGAGGTGAAGACACCTTTGAACCCAGCTGCCACCTCGAAAGAGACAATCAGCCAGTTTACCAAGTCTCCTCCCCCGAACATCCCTTTGGGATTTGGAAACCGGATGAGATGAAACAGACAGATCTGTCTTTCTCTTTCATTCTCCCTCCCAGCCTGCCCCTCCCCGACCTCACGGCGGTCCTATCCCTAATGGAAGCCAATTGCTGACAGATTGGTGGCAGGTTGCTTTGCTGTCTTCCTAAGTGGCTTTTCCCCACTTAGAGTAGGAGGCAGCTGCTGGCAGGGCCAGCAAAAATGTCAGGTCGTAAACAAGCTGGCCAGCAGCTCCATTCATTAGAGCAACTCAGTGCTGTGCCTCAGGCCCAGACTGCAGCCCAGTCTGGGGCGAGTCAAAGTGGAGGTCTCTGTGCCCACATTCACTCCCAGGAAGGGTCCCTGGGGATGAGGCCAGCACTCCAGTCCTTTCCCCTGCCCCCTCCCGTCCCCAGGGCTCAGCCTCAGAAGAGCCCTGCTCAAGGGGAGGACTGAGGTAGAAGCCCTCCAGGGCCCCAGGGAGGACTCTTTCCTTCCACTGTAGAGAGAGGACACAGAACTGCAGAAGGGGAAGCAATCTACCTGCACCCTGCTTTGCCAGCTTTGTCATTCTGTCGCTCGAACCCAGAGTGGTCACTGTATCAAAGGCCCCATCCCTGCATCCCCGCACACACATCTGACCCAGGCAATCGGCTGAAGGGCCCAGGGGCCTAGAATTCCCAAAGGATGCTGAGTGGAGGCCCCATGTGGAGTGTGGCGTGTGTCCAGCACGTGAGTTGTCTGGGTCCCTTCCCCAATTGTCACCTAAAATTAAGAAGGAAGACCCTTTCTTCCTCCATCAGGACCACGGGAACGCAGCTCTGCTTTCATAGCTGGCCTCCGTTTCCCTCCTCTGCTCCAAAACAAATCGACAGGGGCATTGTGTGCTGCTACTGAGAGCAACAGGCCACTTCATCGAATCTGTGGGACCTCGGGGTATGAACCGTGTATAAATACAGAGCACGGAGATTGATAATTACTATCTTTACCACTTACTGAGCACCAACAATCCGTGATAGTCTCTGAACCAAGCTCTTTCTATACATCAATTTATTTGATGCTAATAACAATCCCATGAATTGGGTGCTATTATTATTCCTCATTTTTAAAGCCAAGGCAACTGAGGCTCAGAGACGTTAAATAACTTGCCAAGGACCACACGTGTGCCATGCTCTACTCCATGGAGCACTGTACATAGAACAGAGACTTAATACTTGACAAACCAAAGAGTGAATTCAATACTCAGTTTTGTCTTCCGTGACTCAAACTTCTAACCCCACCCTGCAGCCAAACCCAGCCAGCTAAGCTATCTGCTTATTCAGTAAAGACTTACGGAGCACTTACTCGATTTTGTTCACTGCTGTGGGTGGGTACAAAAAAAGCAGCCACTGGAAAAGTTAATGGAAACACTCAACTAATAAAAAGTTAGCAACATTTAACATTAACTCGAATTAATTTCAAGGTTACCTGTTTCCACTTTTAGCTAATTAAATGTTAGTGAAATGGTGCAGAACTACTTGACTACAGAGTAAGGTAGCGAAAGGGCTCTGGATTTGAAGTCAGGGATCCTGGGTTCCAAAACCTCACAAGCCCCCTCAGCACGCGAACAGAGCAAGACACGGTCCAAGCCCCTGCCTGCATTTCCAACCTGAGACTGAGAATCCCTCCCACCATCACAGAGTCACCGTCAGGACTCAGAGGGAAAACGCACAACAGTGAGATTTATAAACCTTAAAGCTCCAGAAACATGGGAGATGGCATTCTTTTTTCTTTTTTCTTTTTTGAAGATTGAAATTAGTCCATTGACAGTGTTTTTTTTTCAAAAGCAATTAACGGGCAATTTGTCCATAAGCTCATGAATTTACTTGAAACTTTCTCTGAAAACAATTTGCTCTTCCCACATGATTTGCAGTATGACAACATAACAATGTTGCTAGACTACCATGTGAAGGATTTTTCAATTTGATGATAGCAGAGAAGGGAAACCATAATTAAAATAAGGAAGGACAGTGACACGGGTTAGCGCCAACAGCCTGGTCATTGGGTTTGCGTCTCATTTTCAACAGTTTTCACACTTGGTGGTGTTTTATAGGAATCGGGCACCTTTCTTTCAGTCCAACCAGACGACAAGCTCCCGAGGGCAAGAATAGTGCCTTCACTATCTTCTCACCCCTACACCTCCCGCCGCCTAGCACAGCCCCTCTCTGGAAGGGAACAGTGTGGGAACGTCTATTGCACAGGCCAGAATAACACAGGAAGCATCCCATACCCCCAGTCAAGGGTCACGTTCGACAGGAAATGCTATCAACTTCACGGTTAGGTTTGAATTTTGATTAAGGAATCAATCAGGGGAGAAAAAAGCAAAAGAAGGAGCGTGTCATCCTTGGAGCGACGCGGCTACAGCGGGTCAGCTGAACCTGTCACATCCCCGTGGGCAGTTGTGATTCTAATAATAGACGACGCCCATGGAGCGCTTCCTTGGTCCATTGCTATGTTCAGCTCATTTAATTCTCTCGACAACTATGAAGTCCGGTGAGTAGTCCTGCTTTGCAGATGAGGGGGCAAAGCACAGGGAGGTCAAGAAACCTGACCACACCCACGAAACACAACCCACAGCTGAAGGGTGAGCTGAGTTCCCACTGGCCCCAGAGCCCTGAATCCTGGACCACTGAGTAAACTGCCTCTGGATGCAGCAAGCAGAGTAAGTTATCTTGGTTTCCACTCAAAATGAGATCATTCTCCAACTTTCCAAAAACGGAGAGAGCCAAAGAGGACAATGATGTTTTTCCCATTCAGGTAAGTCCAGATTTGTGGGTAGATGGATGGAGCGGAGCCGCACTTGGCTTTTAGCCAGAGTCAGAGGGGCCGTCTTTCTACTGGCTATGACTGATCCAAGATGGGGCCTTGCTGACGTAATTTTGCAAACTTAACAAGTGAACTAGAGACAAGGGCCAGCGCTGCTGTGCAAACTGGCCAGAGGTATTTCTTGGTTGGGAATGTCTCTCCCTCCCAGTCATAAACAGAGTACAATGTCGGAGCTGAACGCTGGCGAAATGACTTGGCTGGTTACCAAGTATTTTTAACAGCAGCATCCTTCAATTTCTCTCCCTTGGCTTGACCTAACTATGGAGGAGATGGAGGCCTGGCAAGACTTGGAGCTTGCTTGGAGAGCCATACTCTGCAGCCGTGGAGGGAACCATGAGACTCAAGACCCTAGTACAGTGACTAGCAAATGAGGGGATACAGCAAATGGGGCACGTGTGCACGTGCAGACACACAGCCTGGCAGTCCTAATAGCACTAAGGACCTGTGGCATTGTGCTTCCTGGTAGACCCAGTCTTGGTGTCGGGGGAGACTTGTACCCTCAAGCTCTCTCTAAAAAGGTTTTCAGAAAAAAATATTATTCCACACTGAGGATATTGAATGAATGAGTGAATATTAATCATTTATGAACTCCAAAAAAAACCTAATTCTCAAAATGTTTCAGGTCTCTAACACACTTTTAAGCCAGTTCAAGCTAAGTCCTTTCAAATTATTGAACGTAAACACTGACCATTATTTAACTATAATGACGTCATAGATAAGACATTAATCTTTTAGCTCATTTGTTACTGGTTTATTCCTACACCCACAGGCGTGAGGAATCACCTCTGCCCACAAGGAGCTTGCGCCTAGTAGGAAAGAGGAGGCATGTACATGAATAATCTCAATTCAAGGCACTGTGTGATCAATGCCACGTGTAAGTAAAGAGAGGGAGCGTTTGCTTCTAGGTGGGCAATCAGAGGAGACTTCGTGGAGGAGTCACCTCGGAAAGGAAATTGAAGAATTGAGAGCAGGATTTTTACTAAGTAGATTTGGAAGGAAAGGGGAGGAAAGGAGAAAGACTCAAAATTGGGTTAATGGAATAAAAAGCGAACCAGTTTAACCTGAGCATGAAGTTTCTGTGGGGTGATGAGTGTGGCATAGTATTGGGAATGTAAAGTGGGACCAGATTGTGCTAAGCTGTGAATGTCAAGGTAGGGCTTACGGGATTTATTTGGGATACAATGGGGAGACACTGAAGGTTATTGAGCAGGGAAGACAAATGATCAAATTAGTTTGTTCCCAGTCCCTATTTTTTTGAGAACATATGATCCCCTCTGGCAGACACTACATATAGCCTAGACTAAAGCCAAAAGTACTCTCCCAGGCAGCGGCGAACCTGGCCGTGCTTCCTGCCTGCTCTCCGTGCCCAGAAAGCTCTTGCATTTGTCCCCTTTCTGGGCACGTGGCCGAGGTCAGCTTACCTAAGCTGCTCTCTCTAACTCCTGCTTTACTGAACACACTCCATGGTTCTTCAATGAGGCTCCAGATTCTTCTGCAGCGAAAATTCAATAACGTCAAATCTTTCCCTATTCCCAGAAAAATAAGTTAATTGCCTTAATTATAAATTTTTCAACTATAAAGTTATTGTTAAGTGTTGGCCTCTGCTACAGCTCACCTTTAATAGAATCTAGCATGAGATGCTACTTGATTAAGTACAAAATTATATTTTTAATTTGCCTGGGTTTTGAAGTTGGGCCCATCTGGACGGGAATCCTTGGTCCACCACTTACCAGCTCTGTGACCTTCGGCAAATCAATTGCCTTTTCTGAGCCTCAATACACTCGACTGCAAAATGTGGGCAGTTATGCCTTTCCCACCCAGTGTTAGGAGAACGAAATGAGATTAAGCACAGGTGGAGTGCCTAGACAAGTGGCAGGGTTTGGAAGGACTCAACAAGAGCTTTGTCCCTCGTTCCCTCGCCCACTCCTTCTCACTTCTCCCGCCCTTGGGGGTGAGAAGTGTGCTTCCTGCCAAGGCTGGACTTACCAGCATCCTGAGATGCTCCGTAAAGTGGGAGGCAGTGCCACAGGGTGGAACCAGCATGGACTCTAGGTGTAAGACAGAACTGGGTTCAAATTCTAGCAGTTCTCACTGGTGGCGTAATTTGAGCAAAACGTTTGTCCTCTCCAGTCTTCATCTCCTCCTATGAGAAATAACAGCAGTGCAGTTACTGCGATGATTCAATGAGCAGGTACGTGCAATGTCCCTTAGCCTCTCACTTAGTAGGGCTCAACTAATGTTAGCACTAGAAGCTTCCAGGAGCCAACCCTGGCAAGTTTGAGGACTGTCAGGCTCAGTTCTCTCCCCTCTTAAACCCACTGTTCCTGCTTCCACTTTCCTCTTCTTTTCTCAATAGTTTCCATCTCCTTGCATTCCATTTGCCCAGGAGGAGGTATATTATAATGAGTAATCATGTTGTCACCCAAGACAGACAGACCTGCATAGGAATCTTGGCTCCATTATTCAGAAGCCCAGTGACCTGAACCAGAGGGTTCAGATTAAATGAGAAAATGCAGGGAAAGCGCCTAGAAAAGCGCCCACTTGCGGCAGCCCTGTTGAGGGTAAGCCCTGTCACTGCCATGTGTTTTGCTCTTGGCGGCATCCAGCTCCATCAGCTCTGTCATCATTGCCTCTTCCCGGTCATCTTGGGCTCCTGTCCAAATTCACATTCACAAACCCACAGCAGTACTGATCCTCTTACCTTCAAAAACAAAAACCAGGGTCCCACATATATATATGACTGGTGGGGGGTGCTCATTTCCTGAGGGAAACTGGAGGGGTTGGCAGCCAGCACAGAGGAAGGTTAGTGGGCCCAGCAAAGGAGGTCAAGTTGATGATTTCCTATTCCTTCTTTGTACATTTTGCTTAAAGCAAAGCTCATTGCCACCTCCCCTCCTTAGTCAAAGGAACTGTTATTTCTGCCAACTTTCCCTGCAGACATTAATTAACTCTCTGCAAGGCATGGCCAGATCCCACAGAAGTCAGTGCCCCATAAGACAGAAGGGGACCCAAGTGGTACCTCCTCTCCCCTGCATGCACCAGGGAGGGGTGGCCATTTGTCCTCTGTCCCGGCCAGCCCAGGAGAGCTGGGGACTTTAGCCTCAGAAAGTCGGCTTCGGAGAAGGGAATTATCCTATATTCCTGAAAACCAGAGAAATGCCCTTGCTGCAGCAAGGATCTAAAGTATTAAAGTAATCACTTCCATTTGTATTTGCTCTGCTGTTTACAACTCATTGACCCCTATATCACCTCACTTCTTAGAGCTGGAAAGACCTTAGAAAAAAGGTCATCCGGCTTTTTCATTTCACTGTGAGGAAATGAGGTTGGAGAGGCTGTGAGACTTGCTCAGGGTCATCGGAAATGCATTTGGCTGAGCCCAAATGAGATCTCAGCCCCAGGGTTCCTTCCACAGCTCCCCACAGTAGGACACAGCCGCTACTCTGGAAGCAAGTTCGGGCGTTGAGTAGACACAAAGTCTATCCATTTCTCAGTTAGCATTTATATTATATTGAGCGCCTACTATGTGCCAAACACTGCGCTAGTCACTTTCATGTATATTATTTCATGGGATTATCTTGCCCAGTTTCAGACCCCGGCCAGCACTGACTGGCACATAGTAGCTGCTCAATGAATGTGGGTTTTCTTCTTTGCTTTGGGAGCTGCGTTGGGAGTAGAAAGAGAGTGGGTTTGGAGTCAGTCTAGGTTTGAATCTCATCCCTACCACTTGTCAGCTTTTTGGCTTTTACCTCCCTAAGCCCCAGTTTCCATATCTCTAAAATGGAGACAACAATGAAATTGGAGTATGGTGATAAGCTATTGCATGTGAAGGACCTATTACTCATAATAAGTACTCAATCAATTATAGTCATCTCTGTCATTCAGTGTGCTGTTATTGATATTGTTACATGCCTTCAAGGAGTCGATAATCTCAGAAGACACATATACACATAACCACAAAGCAAACCACAGAGACCAGTGGAGGGCTATAGAGGTTCCAGGAATGCCCTTATGTCTGGGGATGATGGAAGGATTCCTAGAACAGGTGTCACTATAGTTGAAGGAGTTGAACAGATGGTGGGGGCAATGATGCTGGGAAAAGAGCAAGGGTAAGGATGGGGAGGCAAGAGAATACAGCAAGTATTTAGGTCCAAGAAGGTAGAAATTTAGAATTTTTGGAAGACTCGAGGTTTAGGAGAGTAGTGAAGATAAATCTGGAACAATAGGTAGGATCAAATTGTGGAGGCTAAAGACTGAGGACCTTATTCTGCTAGCAGTGGGGACTCAGAGAAACATTTTGAATAGAGTAATGGTACGAAAATACCTAAGACTTAAAGTGATGAATTTGGCCAAGGGTTCAGTGTAATTTGGAAGGCAGATATCAGAGACTAGAAGCTACTGCAAGAGACCCAACTTGAGCAAATGAACGCCTGACAGAAGGAATAACATGGGGAGTGAAAATAAAGAGATATAAGACAAAGATCAGAGGTAAAGTAAAGAGGACTGAGCCACAGATTGGATGTGGAGTGAGGGAGAGAGAGGAATCAAAGATGGCTGGGGTGGAAGGGAGCTGAGAGAAGGGTGATGCCATCATCTCAGTGGGGAAGTAGCAAATGTTGATCAGAGACAAGGAGAAAGAACAGGAGGTCCCTTGCAAGGAGGGCTGAGGAGACCTCGTTATGCAGAAAGAGATGGTGGAAAGAAAGATGCTGAAGGTACAGGAAAGAGAATAACCAAGAAAGCAAGACCCTGCACGAGGCCAGAAGCCTTGTGGGGCCTCAGTCAGGACATGGGCTGGGAGTAGAAAGACAAAGGAAGAACTTTACGGTGGAGAGATGGAAAACTGAATTTCTTTGTCATACTCTCATTCATTCCATACACATCCACTGAGTACCTATTACCTGCCAGACAGGAAGCTGACCCTTGTTACCCTGCATCAGACTTCCAGCAACTTGGAGGCAAGGCCATCTGCTCAGGGAGAGGGGGTTAGGGTCCTTGGGAACTTATTTAGAAAGTCAATTCCTTGGCCCACTCCCTCCCCCACAACAATACCAATTCAGGATCACTCTCCAGGCGGTTCTTTGGGAGATATCCCAAGACCACAGTTGGAGAAACCGAATTAGAAGCTCGCAGGAGTTTGGGGGTCACAGCTGAGATCCCAGATTTGCAGAGGACCCAGGCTACATCCTTCACAGTCATCCTAGGAGTGTGGGCGTGAGGCAGTAAGTGGGGCTCACCCATCGTTGGGATGAACAAGGAAATAGCAGGTGAAGGGAAGGGGGATGATTGCAGGAATCACTAGGAAAACACTGCAAGTGGCCCGACTCTAATCTTCATTAGGCTTTGCACACCCCACAATTCTGACTTCATCTTCCAACTTTTCCCAACCCCTAAAAACCCTTCTAGGAGCTCCAGAGAACTAGACTCCTAAGGCTTCTAGGCTTCCTTCAACTCTGATATTTAATTACAGTTACACTTAACACATATCCAATGATCAGGTCTGTTCAAAGGAGGAGACAATCCTCATGATAGTGCCTAATGTTTTTGATGAATGTCACGGTGTTCAGAGAAATTTCATGCACATTACCGTACAGGATATTACATCAGCATTCCTCCAAGTATGAGCCATAGACCACCAGCATCAACATCACTTGGGAGTATGGTAGGCGCGCACATTTGTAGGTCTCAGCCATGACCTGATATATCAATCATCTTGAGAGCCAGGACCCTGGAAACTGAACCTGTAATATGCCCTGGGGTGATTCTAAAGAAAACTATAAATTGGCAATTTATAATCTGGTCTCTGTCCCTAATTCCTGGTACAGAGCTTCAAAAATTCTTAGAATTTCCTGATAGGAGTGTCTTATTCATAATGAGCCTCTTTTGATCATTCCTGAGTTTATGCTAATTGTGAGCCATTAGATAGTTCCAAGGGAGGGGATGGCCATGCCAGAATGACCAGTCCCACCCCCTAACCTCTGGGGAGGAGAGAGGGACTGGAGATTGAGGTCCATCATGTAGCTATTGATTTAATCAAATGTGCCTATATAATAAAACGCATATAAAAACTCTGGACACTGAAGCTCAGTGGACCTTCCTGGCTGGTGAACATATTATGTGTTGGGAGGTGACTAGACCTGATTCCATGGAAGCTCTGGCCACCCCCCACCCTGAGACCATTTGGAAGTTCCTGAGTTGTATCCTTTACAATAAAACTGTAATTGTAAGTATAGCACTTTCAGGGAGTTAGCAAATTAACCAACCTAAAGGGAGGTTATGGGAACCCCTGAATTTGTAGCCAAGTCAGACCGAAGTGCAGGTAAGATAGAGCCCCATTTGTGGCTGGCATCTGAGTTAAGAGCAGTCTTGTTGGGGACCTTGGTCTTTAACTCTGGGATCTGATGCTAACACCGGGTAGTGTCAGAATTGAATTGGACTGCAGGACACTCAGTGGGTGTCAGGGAATTGTCAGAACACAGGAACCATAGCCCTATATAAGTCAAACCACAATCTTGTAAGTTACATATCAACATCCCATGTTACAGGTGAGGAGACTGAGAGACAGGGAGGGTAAGTGACTCCCCCGTAGGCAGGGAGCTATTCTGGAGAAAAGCAGGAATATGAAGTTGGGTCCTTGGCCCCAGGTCATGCCTCTTCCCTCCAGGGTACAGCTGCCTCATGGTCCACTATACCCCCAAGTTGGTAGTAAAATCACAAAGCTTAGGGGCTGGGACCAGCCTTGGGTTTGGGGGTGAGGGTCGGGGGGATCACCTAAGTCAACCCAACAGAGCCAGCTGCCAGGGAGGTAATGAAAAAGAGCTGAGGCTCTGAGACCTTTGAAAGTTTAAATTCTATACCTTTCTGACTGTGTGTGTCTTGTGTAATCCTCAAAGATTTGTCATTGTGACAGCCTTGGAAAATTACAGGTGACTTGAAGCAATTTAGTGATAATAAAAATAAAATCAAAACAGTAAACAGCACTGCTTCTCCCTCTAATTTCCCAGCATCTTTATCATATAAATGCCTCCTATTCTTTTCTTCACAGACGATTAATGGAGCTGCAATTGCCATGCTGGATGCTGTGCTCACATCTCCTTAATTCTCCTTCTGCTGTAGCTCCAGCACTGGGGACGCCCCTCCCAGCTTCAATGGCAGGGATCTCACAGGGCCAGCCAGACTTCAGAGGCAGCCCTCGGAGAGGCACCCAGGCCTCCTCCATGCACCAGACTTTCCTCCCTTGCCCCTCACCCTAATGGTCCAGGGCTGGCTTCTCCAGACAAGTTTCTCCAGGACCCCTGGTGATCTGAGCAGCCACAAATTGACCTTCTCTCCGGGCATCTCCTTTCCTCACTCCTGGTGTTAATATGCCCCTTAAAGAGCTGCAAACTCAACAAGTCTCTCTTATGCAGGTTAATTCAGAGGCAGCCAAGCTGTGATCAAATGACCTTTACTCACGTCCCTGCTAATTTTGATGGGCAGCTCCATTTCCCTTCTCGCTCCCGGTCCCCCCTTACTCTAAATTGGAAATCTATCAATTTTCTAAGTAAATGGAAAATAAAGACACACAGGCACAAGCAACACACGCTCACCCACATACACACTAACATACGCTTGTTGAGACGGGGCTAGACTGGGCCTGTTTTATTTTTAAATACTAAATTTCGTGGAAGAATGCTAGAGCTGGATCCTGAGCTGATGCTAAAAGAAAATAAAGTTTCCAAGAGAGAATCCCTCCTCCACAATTTCATCTCTTGCTTCATCAGTGAGGTACAATCACAATCATAAATAGGGAGAATAATAACAATAAAAAGTAACATTTAGCAAGTGCTTCCTGCTTGCCAGTCATTTCCCAAAGATTATCTCATTTTTATTTTCTCAACACCTCTATGAAACGAGAACTATTATTATCCCCATTATATGGAAAAAGAAATTGAGGCTTTAAGAGATTATGGAGAATGCTTAAGGACACACATGCAGAAGGAGGCAGAGTGAGCATTTGAACCTGGATGGTCTGATTCCAAAGTCAAGTTCTTGCTTTGTTATTAGCAGCGTGACCTGGAACCTGTCACATAATCACATTTAGCTTCGGTTTCCTCATCTACAACAGGAGTATAATAAGACCGACCTCACCGGGCTCCTGCAGGATCAATTAAATGGTGACCATCCTTTGAAAGCTACAAATCACTGTCTGTTCACCATTATAACAACGACTATTAATTCAATTAATGAATTACTGGTACAAGTATTTCCTGGTCACCTACTATGTGCCAGCCCTGTCCTAGGCATAGAGATACAGCAGTGACTGAAACAGATAATATCACTGTCTCCGAGGAGCATGTATTCAAGTGAGGGAGACAGACTGACAAGAAACAAGTAAAATACATAGTTTATCAGATGAAGCTTAACGCCAGAGAGAAAATAAAGTGGGGAGGGAAGTATAAGGAGTGAGGGTGGGAGGGCTGCTCAGGGCTGACCACACAGAGAAGGTGATATTTGGACAAGGCTCTAAGGGAAGGAGGGGAGCAAGCAGAGCAGTTATGCAGAGAAAGAGTGTTCTGAGCAGAGGAACAGCAAGTACAAAGATCCTGAGGCAGAGCCAGCAAGAAGGCCAGAGTGGATGCAGCAGAGGGAGGGAGGAGGGAGTAGCAAGGGGTGAGTCCAGAGGGGTAAAGCAGGTGGTGGGCCTTGTAAGGCCTTCCAGGTCATTGGCTTTTATTCTACTTGCCGTGGCGGGGAGGGGTTTGGGGCCAAGCAGTGACAAAGTCTTAACATTTTTAAAGAGTCACTCTGGCTACTACAGGAGCAGAAGCAAGGAGACGAGTTAGTAGGCTCTTGCCACTAATCCAGATGACAGAAGATAGTGGCTCGGACCAGGGAGCCAGCAATGGAGGTAATGAGGTGTATTTGGATTCTGGATATATTTTGAAGGTAGAACCAACCAGATATGCCGACGGATTGGATGTCAGTGCGTAAGAAAGCAAGGGCTCACTGATGACACCAAGGTTTTTGACCTGAGAAGCAGAAAGAGTAGAGTTGCCATTTACCAAAATGAGATATAGTAGGAGGAGCAGGTGTTACGGATTGAACCGTGTCCCTCAAAAATGAGACGTCGAAGTCTTAACCCCCAGAATCGAGAATGTGACCTTATTTGGAAAGACGGTCTTTGCAGATGTAGTCAAGTTAAGGTGAGGTCATTAGGGTGGGCCCTAATCCAATATGACTCGTGTCCTTATGATAACAGGAAATTTGGACACAGATTCACACAGCAGGGAAAACGTCATGTGAAAATTGGAGTTATGCTGCCACAAGGCAAGGAATTGAGAAGCTAGGAGAGAGGCTAAAACGGATTCTTTCCTGGCGCCTTCAGAGGCAGCAGGGCCCTGCCAACACCTTGATTCGGCCTTCTCACCTCCAGAACCATGAGACAATACATTTCTGTTGTTTAAGCCACTTAGTTTGTGGCACTTGGTCATGGCAGGTTTGGCGTGAAGAGTCAGTGGTTCATTTCTAGACATCCAAGTGGAGATGTCGATAAGCAGCTGAGTATGGAGTTCAGGAGGGATAACTGAACTGTACACACACATATCTGAGAGTCTTATCTGCTGTGAAGTTAACAGCTGAGGATCAGCTGAGGTCACTTAGGGTAGATAGACAAGAGGTCCAAGGACTGAGCTCTGGGACGCTCCATCATTAAGAGGACTGGGAGTTAAAAAGCAGTTGGTGAGTAAAGAGGAAAACAGGAAAGATGTTCTGAAAGACAAATGAAGACAATGTTTTGAAAGGGTCAAACGTTAAATCGCTGACATTTGACGGCAAGGAGTCAAGTTGGATGAAGATGAAGAATTGACCATTGGATTTAGCAACTGAGAGCTCATTTGTGACCTTGACAATGGCAGTTTCAGAGGTGGGAGTGATGTTTAATTGGAATGGGCTGGAGAGAGAATGAGAGGAGAAGCTGGAGGCACAGGCACAGACATCTCTTCGGAGGAGTTTGCTAAAGGGAGACCTGGGGTCAAGAGAGAGCCTTTCTAAAGATAAGAGAGATAACAGTATGTTTTATGCTAAGATAAATGATGCAGCAGATTGGAGGAAACTGATGAGACGAGGACAGCAGGAAGAGCTGCTGAGTGATGTCCTTGAGAATCTGGTGGGGGCAGGACAGATCACACACTTGCCCAGGAGCATGGGCGGTGCGCCCACGGTCACAGGAGAGAGACAGGTAGATATGAGCAAGGTGCCCAGGTGGGTAGATGTGGTGGCGACTTGGGAGGTAAAGTCATCTGCTGAGGGTGAAGAGAGGGGAGGAGGCGCTACAGCTCTGAGGAGGAGGAAAGCGAGGAGACAGGCATGGGGGGGAGTGAGAGGTGGGGAAACACAACAGGGCTGTGGGGCAGAACTCAGGGCACGTGCCCATGAATGTGCAGTAAGGCCCGTACGGTGAGCATGCACTTTTCTCCAGCCGTGTTCAGCTGCCCACGTGTAAGCTCAAAGTCAACAGAGAGTTGCAGTTCATCTGAGGTGGGGTTTTGCTCCTGGAATGCAAAGACAAGGGGAGCAAAGGAGGAACAATCATGATGGACTGGGGAATTTAAGCTGGATACGGATAATAGGGAGGACCTGAGAAGGGCATTTGGATAAAGGGATTGTGGGTTCCAATAAGGGGAAGGATTGTTAGAGTCGGGATACTAGAGCCTGGGAGCTAGAAGAATAAGGAGTGAAGGTCCTTAACATGTATATCTTGGAAGGGTAGCAGTGATCGGCAATGACAAAGTTTAGGGTATGGCCATGGGGCAGGGTGGCGGGGGGCAGGATGGAGAACATTGGAAGACGTCAAAGAACTAAGAGGCCAAAGTACTAGAAAGATCATGGATATTGAAACCACCAAGAATTTTGAGAAGGTAGTACTGGAGAGAGTGACAGTGAGCCAGGAGCTCAAATCCTGAAGGAATGAGAGCAAGTCGCCCAGAGTCGTTAGGCACCTACCGTACCTCCTGATGACACGAGTTCCAAAGCTGGGGGTGCTTCCAGAGGCGACTGAGAAGAGCGTGAAAGCAGCAAAGACAAACCAGGGACTGTTGAGAGAAGAGACTGAGAAAAGAGGGGGTTTGCCGATGGCTGGCCATGAGTTCCAGAGGGCAAGAGCGAGGGCTGGGAGGGACCGAAAAATTCAGTCAGAAAAGGAGATGTGCAGAGCCTAATAGAGCGCAGGGCCAGGGGGTGAAAGGGCTTCTCCCGTGATTGACATAAAGGAGGATGAAAGGCACAGGAAGGGTCCAGAGACTAAGCCAGCGAGGGGTGGTGAGGCCGGGGCGTGGAGAGGAGAGAACGGTGAGCAGTGCTGGTGGGAGTGCTTCCTGGGAGCTCCAGGTACTCTGGAATCCTCAGTCACTCCTGCCAAAGGTGATGGATGAGAAGGGGCTTGTAGTTCTCCTAACATAAACATTATCATTTCCGTTCCTACAATATCAGTCAGACTTCTCAGGTGTAAAGAACTCAACTCACTCTGGCTAGTTCTCACAAAAAAAGAAGAAAAAAAGAAAAGATATTTATTAAAAGATACCCGGGGCTTCCCTGGTGGCGCAGTGGTTGAGGGTCTGCCTGCTGATTCAGGAGACACGGGTTCGTGCCCCAGTCCGGGAAGATCCCACATGCCGCGGAGTGGCTAGGCCCGTGAGCCATGGCCGCTGAGCCTGCGCATCCGGAGCCTGCGCATCCGGAGCCTGTGCTCCGCAACGGGAGAGGCCACAACAGTGAGAGGCCCGGGTACAGCCAAAAAAAAAGATATCCGTAGCTCCCAGCGACGCAGACCCAGCATCTAAGGCCATGCAGTCAGGTTCAAGGTTTAAGCTCACTGTGGGTGGTCTGTTGATGCCTCCATCAGCTCAGGACTAAATACTAGAAGCTCTGCCACTACCACCCTCAGAGACCCAAACAGTCAACCATTGCGCTGACCCGAAAACTAATTCTTCATCATCACCACCGCCGCCTGCCCTGCCGGTCACCTCTGCTTGCTGTTCATTCTCTGTGGACCAGTCTGGTTGACCCAACCTCAGTCATGACCCAGGCCTTAGCTGCAAGGGAGGCTGACGATGCAAGTCTCCTGACCTCCACCTTAGGAAGAATTACGAAAATCTGTGCGAATCACCCAGCTCTAAAGAGGCTGTTCAAAGATTTTAGCAAACCACCAATGTCAAATATTTATTGAATAGAAACAACAACAATAATAATTTTATTGTTAGTTTGCCTAAGCTTTGCAAGAAAGAGCTGGGGAGGATTCTGTGCAGCCACGTCACCCTTTGACTCTCAGATGAGGTTTCTGACCTTTCAGCAGCAGTTCAGAACACTGTTCCTATCGATTAGAGCCAAGGTCTCAATAAAACACGTGCGTGTTCTCAGGCAGGACCATCGGCCTGAGCCTTCCCGGATAAGATCAGCTGCATTTAGAGCTCACTTCACAGCAAAGCACACTCTTGACCCTGAAAAGACAAGATGATAGAGGCTACTATTTACTCAGCAGCCCCTGTGTGCCAGACCCTGTAATCTTCACTCGGTGTGCATGATCTTGTTTAATCCTCAAGGTGACTCTGTGAGGAAGGGAGTGGGATTATCATATTTCAGATAAGGAAATAGAATTTTAAAGAAAATACTAGTAAGTTGCTTGTGACCCCACCCCTGCCCCACCCCACCCCACCCCCGACCCCCAGCAGCAACAAGGTGCCCGAATGCCGTTGCACAGGTCGTGCACTGCACAAATCCAGTGTCCAACTGTACTTGATGGGGATGGCACCACATAGAGTTGTGCAGTGTGCCACCCGTGCCCTCAATGTAGGGCCTCTGCTCACTTGGTTCCGAAGTCCATTTCCTCTATCTTATAGCATCCAGTAATCAGTCTTTTAAGTCAGAGCTCCTTAAGGTCAGGGAATATTTCTTCTTTGGATGCACAGAGAGTAGCACAATGCCTGGCACTTAGCAGGTGCATTGATTAAATGGCTGCAAGATTAAAGGCTATCAAAGATGAGCATGAATGGGCTCATCAACTCTTGAATCACTGGATCTACCGAGGCACCACTTGAAGCCTGAAATAGGTAGTTTAAACAAATGAAAGGAAGGCCTACCGCTTGGCACAGCTGGCTGTCAGCTTGTAAAACTCATTAACCCAAGAGTTGGTTTAGGCAGCGAACACTAATGGACTCCAGGTGTGTCTAGGAACGTTCAAGGCTTCTACAGCCATAGTGTCCTATTAAGAAGGGTAGCCAAGGAGAGAACTAACATTGTCTGAGCACCCACTATATCCCAGGCACTGGGCTAGATTGAACGTGTTCTATTACTAATCTCTCCAAGTGTATTTCCTTTTATGTAAAATGGAACTAATGTTACCTGCCTAGGTGGGGGGAGGTCTTGTGATCATTAAATAAAATAATATACGTAAAAGCCCTTAGCACAGGCTTGCCACAGCATTAATGCACAGCAAGTGTTCACTATTATTCCTACAAAGAATAATAATAACAAATGCAATTGTGTGGACATTTCATGGGTAGGAAAGAATTTCAGAAAACTTGCTTCTCATACCAAGAAACCAGGTTCAATTACTTTCTTAGATGGACACTTCCCTGATCCAGACTTTAAGAAACTAACCTTTTCGGATTTCACATAAATAGAATATTCTTTTTTTCCATTGTGACTTTCAGCCAGGGTGATCTTGAATTAAAGCAGCAACATAATGACAAACTCCTGCTTCAGGCATCCCCCACCTCCTATAATTTCTACCAAGAGCTTTCAGGGGATCAACATCATGTCAGGCACCAAATAAAATATTCAGATGAGACTTCTGCCTTCCTGTGTAGAGATTTGTACGCAGAGTTTGCAGATACTGTCGTACACAGACAAGATTATAATACTTGAAGCCGGATCACAAAGAAAATCGTTCCAGATTTTCCAGCTTAGTCATGCTTAGAACCAACTTCCTTTCCTACAGATCTGAATGTAGCCCCTGCAGGCCTGTGCTGCTGTACCGTGTACCCCTTGAAGGCAATGACCCTTCAGTTATGTGTCATTTCTTCTCTGGATCCACAAGCCTATCATGGTGCCTGGTACAAACTAGATTTTGCCAGAGAGAGAGAGAGAAAGAGAGAGAGACAGACTGGAAAGATGGATGGAAGAAGCAGCATGGTATAACTGACCCTAGCATGAGCTCTAAAGTAATATTGGGTTCCAAAATCAGCTCCACCATTTTTTGGCCGTGTGGCCTTGAAAAAGTTTCTTAATCTCTCTGGACCTCTATTTCCTTAACTGAAGGATAATATGGGGATAATACTACTACTACTTTGTAGGTTTGTTGTAAGTATTAAGTAAGAGAATACATATAAAGCACTTACCTATCCATCAACACACATTTATTGAGCTCCGGCTTGGATGCTGGTCCAAGCATCGGGACTACCTCGTTAAACAAAGCATCGACATATATACAATACGGAATGTAAAATAGATAGCTAGTGGGAAGCAGCCGCATAGCACAGGGAGATCAGTTCGGCGATTTGTGACCACCTAGAGGGGTGGGATAGGGAGGGTGGGAGGCAGGCTCAGGAGGGAGGGGATACGGAGACATATGCATATGGCTGATTCACTCTGGTGTACAACAGAAACTAACACAGTATTGTGAAACAATTATACTCCAACAAAGATCTATTAAAGAAAACAGATAAAAATCCCTGACTTCATAGATTTTACATTCTAATTGGGAAATCAGATAAAATATAACAAATTAGACAATTATCAAGTATGGTAGAAGGTAAGTGCTTTTTAAGAAAAAAGAACAGAGTAAGGGCGTGGTGAAGGGTTCGCAATTCAAATTAAAGTGGTCAGGGTGGTCCTGACAGAGATGGGGATCTTTGAACAGTGACCGAAAGGAGTGAGGGACTGAGCCATGGGGATACGTGGAGGAGAGCACTCCAGGCAGAGGAAACAGACAGTGCAAATGCCCTGAGGTGGGAGCGTGCCTCATATGTCTGCAGCACAGAGAAGGTCGGTATGACTGGAGCAGAGAGAGACAGGGGAAGATTAGGAAGAGATGAGGTCAAAGAGGGAACGGGAGGTCAGATGCCATAGGACCTTAGAGGCCAAAAAGGTGTTGGGTTTTTTCCTTCTTTTTTAGTGAAATGGGGATCCCTCTGGAGCAGCAGACGGACACGGTCTGATTTCACTTTGACTGTTTTGTGGAGGACCTGACGCCTAATTGGGACACAATGGTAGGTGTTACGAATGCTTGGCAGAAACAGCTAACTTCTTGGGTCTTAGCAAAGCTGTTTGGCCTTCTAGTTACTTATACCATCTGTTTTCATAGACTGAAGCAGAGATCTGCAGAGTTGAATAGAAGGAGTTGGAAGCCAGCACTGAAACGCTGCATGGCTCACTGTCAAGGTGCTCCCAGAGCACAGGGTGAATGCACATGTACGTGGACATGTGGTTGACCCCCAAGAGGGGAACAATTTGAAATTGCTCCTCTTCTTGTACATCTGCTAAGGGATGCTTCCTCTATAGCTGTCAGGCAGCCTCCTCTGGCCCAGAGAGATGAGCATAGTCTCCCCAAAGTTGGTGGCGAGGACGTTTATAAAGTCCTTCACGTGAGACCTGGCCCCTTCCTCTTCCTCCTCCTTCATTGACATCATCTTCGTTTGTCCATTATCATTACCTTTATCGGCATCATCATCGCCACTATTCATTCATTGCTTATCCTGCCCCGGCTGTGATGAGCACTTTATATGCATAACCTAACTTAACTGCCACAATAACTATATGAGACAGGTACTACTGCTATCTCCATTTAACCCAGGAAGAAATTGAGGCCTGAAGAGGTGAGTTGCCCGAGGTCCCACAGCTGGTCCACGGCCGAGCAGGCCTATGACACAGATAGATTGGCTCCAGAGCCTAAGCTCACAGCCATTATGCTACCTGCCTGCAACTGCTTTTGACTGGAGGCTATTGTTCTTCTTTCAGCCTGTTTGAAAATCCCGTCCACATTCTCCTCCATACGTAGAAAAGGGGGAATGGCAATGTCGAGTGGGAAGGACAAACAGCCATGTAAAGGCAAATCGGCATCCCACTGCAGTGTACATGACTTCAAGACCACCTGTGTCCTGATACTCCTCTAGGTGTGAGCATGTGCAGAAAGGGAGCGAGAGAAGGTAGATTAGGTTTGGGTGTAGCTATGGATCTGGCCATGAACAAGGCTTACACTATCCTGGGAGAGGGGTCGTGAGGTAGGTGGTTAAGAACACCAGCTCTAGAACCAGAGCCTAGTTCTGCCCCTCAACTGCCTGGAGACCTTCATCTCCCAGGAGAACGTCACCTCTTCCCACCTCTGTTTTCTCATCTGTAAAATGAAGGTGATAATAGTACTTATCTCATAAGCTTGCTATGAGGATTAAATGTGCTAAGGCACAATGTAATAGGAAAACCACTAAGCACTTCAAATTACAAAATGTGTAGACATTGCCTAACTTCTGATTTTCAGCCCAGACATGGCCATCTACTGGCCAGAGTCTTAAAGAGAATTTGAGCTATGGATCAAAGGCAAAGGATCCCTTGGAAACCTGGTCCCAACCTTTGAAATTAAAAGGCATAGACCTGGGTGTGAGGCATGTCCAGGATGCCCGCGTCCCAGCTTAGGGACTTGCAACTTCCCTTCAGTGAAGGCAAGCCCAGGCTTCTGCCCTTGTGTGAGTTCCTCAAGGGAAAGACTTCCAATTATACTGGAATTGAATTGGGGATGACTCACTCTCCCCAATAGGTCAGTCCAGCCAGAGAAGGCATCTACCAAGTGTTCAGTGTAGCTGGGTCTGCCATAGAGCCGAGTGCATCCTGCAGTCATGGTTCCCTGTTTTCTTCACACTAAGCATGAAGGAACAGGGTAAACAGAGCAGCCATTCTAGCAAAGGACCAGAATGGACATTTTTTCCAAATACATACAAATGGCCAACAAGTATATGAAAGTTGCTCAACATCACAAATCATCAGGGAAACACAAATCAAAACCACAATGAGATATCACTTCATACCTGTTAGGATGGCTATCATCAAAAACATAAGAGACGGGACTTCCGTGGTGGCACAGTGGTTAAGAATCTGCCTGCCAATGCAGGGGACACAAGTTCGAGCCCTGGTCCGGGAAGATCCCACATGCTGCGGAGCAACTAAGCCCACGTGCCACAACTACTGAAGCCTGCACACCTAGAGCCCGTGCTCCGCAACAAGAGAAGCCACCACAATGAGAAGCCCGCGCACCGCAGTGAAGAGTAGCCCCCACTCTCCTCGAGTAGAGAAAGTCCACGCGCAGCAATGAAGACCCAACGCAGCCAAAAATTTAAAAAATAAATAAATGAATAATATTTTAAAAACCCTACAAGAAATAACAAGTGTTGGCAAGGACGTGGAGAAAAGGGAATGCTTGTGCATTGTTGGTGGGATGAAACAGGTGCAACCACTATGGAAAACAATATGTAGTTCCCTCAAAAAATTAAAAATTGAGCTACTATACGATCTAGCAACACCACTCCTGGATATATATCCAAAGGAATTGAAATCAGTATCCCAAAGAAACACCCATGTTCACTGCAGCATTATTTACAACAGCCAAGATATAGAAAAAACTTAAGTGTCTGTCAGTGGATGAATGGATAAAGAAGGTATAAAGTAGATATGTATATATATAATCACATATATGTATGTATGTATATACGTACGTACAATAGAATATTATTCAGCCACAAGAATAAAAGAAATCCTGCCATTTGCAACAAAATAGATGGACCTTGAAGGCATTACGCTAAGTGAGACAAGTCAGATGGAGAAAGACAAGAACTGTATGATATCACTTATACGTAGAATCTAAAAAATCTGAACTTATAAAAACAGAGAGTAGAATGGTGGTTACCAGGCGCTGCGGGTGGGGAAATGGGGGAGATGCTGTTCATGGGTACAAACTGACAACTAGTAGATAAATTAATTCTGGGGATCTAATGCAAAGCATAGTGATTACAGTCTATCATACTGTATAATAAACTTCAAAGATGTTAAGAGACTCAACTGTTCTTAACACAAAAGAGAAATGATAAATGTGACTTGATAAAGATATTGGCTAATGTTATAGTAGTAATCACATCGCATACATAAATGTACCAAACCATCACATTGTTCACTTTAAACTACACAAGTGTTATGTGTCAATTATACCTCAATTAAAAAAAGAAGCCCTTCTAGGGTTACTCCACTCCACAGAAGAGGGCCACTGATCTCGGAAAGCAAGGGCTGTGGCCGGGGTGCTCTCTGCTGGCTCCCCAGCACCTAGAACAGTGCCTAGCATGTGTAATAGTAGACATTCAATATTTGTGGAAGAAGAGACTAAGAAATAATGGAAGAAAGGAGGAAGTTTTGAGCTTTTTAATAAACAATACCTTTGGTTTTTCACCTGATAAAACAAATTTTCCAACCGGAAGAGACACTGATTTCCTGATCAGGAGAGGAATGTGGCATACACCTGGGGGAACAGGTGTAGCCTTGAGGGTTCGCATCCAGGATGACTCATCTTCTCATCACATCCATTATCCCAGCCCCTTCTTCAGGCAGTTCTTGCATCCCCAGGCGCTCCTCCAGAAACCCACCATTGTCAATTATAAATAAAGCGAACCACATTATTGCATGTGCCTCCATCTCTTAATTAACAAATAAATCAGCCCCGTCTCACCAATTAAGAAAAGATATCTGGGACCGCAAAACATGCCTTATTCCTCTCGGTGAGAATGAAAGGTGTTTGTCACAGGCCTGGAGGTGATGGCGGCTGCCCACCGCTCCCACCGGCCCCTGCCTCCTTCACACAGCTGTGACTCTCTCCCTGGGACCTGAGACAAGACCCTGGGAGGCATGCATACTCAGGAGGGTCCCCTGTGAGACCCTAACTAAGCCCTGGACAGTGGGTCCAAAGTGCTGAGAGTCAAGTTCAGATGAGTTCTTCCTCCAGCCTTCTAGCCCAGCATCTACATTCCACCTCTTAGGCGAGGACAGTACCCAAATCTGGACCAAGAGGCAAAGCTGTACTTCTCTTTTTTCCCCATCTTTGGACAAAATTGTATATATTTAAGGCGTATGACTTGCTGTTTTGATATACACATACACTGTGTATATCAGTGTATATACACCTTAAATATATACAATATATATCATTGTATATATTTAAGGTGTATGACTTGCTGTTTTGATATACACACACACTGTGAAATTTCTTAAACTGAGGTCCGAGGACCATTGACATCAGAATCATAGGGAGCTTGTAAAAACGCAGATCCTCAGGCCTCAGCCAATCCCTCTGGATCAGAATCTCTAGGGGTGGGACCGGAACGTTGCCATTTTAACCGGCTCCCCAGGAGAGTCTTACAGTTTGACAGCTACTGATGCAAAGCCTTTCTTTTCCTCTGCTTGGAAGTTTAGACGTTCTTTTGTTTACATTGGCAAAAACGGGGGAAAGTTTCTGGCAAGTGGTACAGGATCATAGAAGGTCCACGATGGAGGGGGCCCTAGTTCAACTTTCATTATGTAGATATGCAGACCAAGGCCTGTGTTCCAGGTTAAACTGTGTCCCTCTCATCTTGCGACCTCATTTGGAAATTGAGTCTTTACAGAGGTATTCAAGTTAAAATGAGGTCATTAGGGTCGATCTTCATCCGATATGACAGGTGTCCTTACAAAAGGGTGAAATGTGGATGCACAGAGGGAAGATAATGTGAAGAGACACAGGGAGAATGCCATATGGTTTCTTGGGTTTTTAAAAATTTATTTATTTATTTGGCTGCGCCAGGTCTTTAGTTGCAGCACGCGGGATCTTCATTGCCACGCAGTCTTCTCTATAGTGTGGCGCGTGGGCTTAGTTGCCCCGCTGCATGTGGGATCTTAGTTCCCTGGCCAGGGCTCAAACCCATGCAGCCTGCATTGGAAGGCGAATTCTTAACCACTGGACCACCAGGGAAGTCCCAAGAATGCCATATGAAGGTTGGAGCTTTGCTGTTACAAACCAACGAATGTTCAGAGCTACCAGAAGCTAGAGGAAGCAAGGAAGGAGCCTCCCCTACAGGTTCCAGAGGGAACACAGCCCTGCCAACGCCCTCATTTCAGACCCCTAGTCCCCAGCACTGTGAATACGCTTCTGTTGTTCTAAGCCACCCAGTTTGTGGTACTTTGTTATAGCAGCTAGAACCAACTAATATAGCCCATAAGGGGAAGATGATGTGCCCAGGGTCAGGCGGCTAAGTAGTGGCCAAGGCAGGGCTCCAAGAGGTTTTGGAACCCCTCCTGGGCTCCTTTCACTCCATCACACTGCCACAGAGTCTAACCCTCCCCTCCCACCCCTAAGAGGCATGACCCCAAGCCCTCTAGAGAGCCAGAGAGCAGGTGGCCTCTCCCAGGCATTCTTCCAGACACAGAAACCAGATCCAGCCTGCTAGACTGGTACACTGACTCGATGTCCAACCCACAGATCCCAGAATCAATCTGATCTTGCAAAGACCATCAGGCCAGGCAAGTGCCCACGGCGCAGTAGGCAAAGGGCTGTGGGTGCCATCCCAGCTGCCATGTCCTCCTATTTCCAACCCTGTTGAAACCCGAACTGGCAGTGAGCAAACACACCAAGGACCCTTCCATGGGGTCTTCTCAGAAGGACAACACCAGGCTGCCCAAGGAAGTCGGTGGTAGAAAGTAGGAGTCTGCCCAGAGCCCAGAAAGCTCCCCTCCTACCTTGCAGCCTCAGTGAGGCCAGCTCTGAAGAGACAGTGACAAGAACCACTGGGGGCCTCACCCGGTAGACGATACTGTTCGTACAAAAGGACCCTCACCTTCACTTACAGATCCTTTTCCATGATTCCTTCCCCTCCCCCTCCATGGCATACAGGTTACCCCACAGCCCTTATGAGAGTGTATCACAAGCTTCTGGTCTATGAGGACTGGATTGGGTGGGAGGGGCATCTAGGACCAGGGTGGAGAATTCTGCGTCAAGGAGCAAAGCAATGTTCTTCAGAACTATGGTCCCTAATTTTTGTTGTGGCTGATGGGATCAAGACACGGGATTCCTTAGTTCTCTAGGGAGACACCACCAGACAGAAGGTTAGTGCCCTGAGAACAAGGGAAGCGGCATCCAGGAGGAGGTCTCTGCAGCCAGCTCTGGGTAAGCAGAAGCTCCCGCACATCGCTACCACCGTCTCAACGGTCCCCATGCCAGGGTAACAGATCCATGAGGAAAGTCATTTGTGATGAGAAAGGAGAGAGAAAGAAGAGGGAGAGCATGCAATCAAATTAATCCTCATGACACTGACAAGAAGATTTGGAAGCACAGCCAATGACTCCATTAAAATTATGACTCTAGGTCTCTTCTGTCATCACCTAGGGTCTTCTCCCCTTGCCCACTATATCTCAAGAGTGCTGGCAATGACCACGGTGTTGGAAGACAGGAGGGAGAACAAGGATGGAGATTGATGCCACAGAGGGGGAGACTGTCTTTATACCAACTAGGTCTTGATAATCAGTGGTCAGTCCCCTTGGTTGGCAGCTGCAGGGAGGAAAATGAATCCCATCCTGATTATGGGAGCAGGAGACATGGACGGTCTGGAGCTTCTGCTGTCCCCTCTCTTGGCCAGAGGTCCCGAGGTTCCCCAGGGTGGACACAGGCCCACCATGCTCCACCTGCATGGACCATCACGTCAATGGTGAACCCTGGATTTGTGCAGAATGACAGCCCAGGGAGACTCCTACACATATATGTGGGCAGCTTCATAAGACAGGACAGGATGATGAGAAAGACAACCAGCAGAATTTACCCAGATCCCCTAGAAATAAGCCTACAATCTCTTTTTTGTTTGTCCATAATATTTTATCTATATGAAATTCATGTAACAAAATTAATCATTTTAAAATGAACTACTGGGGAAAGGTGGGGGGAGGGATAAATTGGGAGTCTGGGATTGACATACACACACTACTATATTTAAAATAGCTAACCAACAAAAACCTACTGTATAGCACAGGGAACTCTGCTCAATATTCTGTAATAACCTAAATGGGAAAAGAATTTGAAAAAGAATAGACATATGTATATATATAACTGAATCACTTTGCTGTACACCCGAAACGAGCACAACTTTGTTAACCAACTATACTCCAATATAAAATAAAAATTTTTTAAATAAAAAATACCACACACACACACACAAAATAAAGTGAACGATTTAGTACATTCACAGTATTGGGCAACCACTACCTCTGTCCAGTTCCAAAACATTTCCATCACCCCCAAACGAAACCCCATACACATACTCCCTCCTCCCAGCCCCTGGTGCCCACCAGTCTGCTTTCTATCTCTACAGATTCACCTGTTCTGGACATTTCATAGAAATGGAATCATATATGACTTCTGTGCCTGGCTTCTTTCACTTAGAGTGTTTTTGAGGTTCATCACATTGTAGCATGTATCACTACTTGATTCCTTTTTATGGATGAATAATATTCCATTGTACGGATATACTACAATTTGCTTATCCATTCATCTGTTGATAAACATTTGGGCTAAATCTAAAGCTCTGGTTGGACCCAGAGCTCTCAAAACCACCTTCCCTTTGAATTAACACACCAGTCCTAGCTTCCTGGCCCTGAGTCTGCCTCCCAGGTTGGCCTGGCTAGCTCCCATGCATGCCTAATTCTAGCACAGCCCTCCTGCCTGCATGTTTATATAGCCCAAGTAATTCCAAACTCACCATGCCCTCTCCAAGGAGAGCCCCCTCCCCAGGTGTTCAGGCTGTCTTCAGCTGAGAAAGGTGAAGATGCCTTAAACTGAGCCCTCACTCTGGGCATCCAGGAAGGAGGAGAGGATGTCAGTAGACCTTCTGTCTTCAATCTGGCCTCAAATTTGCAATCCCAATATCTCAATCAAGGAGAACTTGGACAAAGTTATTACTTAGTTTGAACTACTGTATTTGGTATGTGTTCCATTTGGGCAGATAGATAAATGTGCATGCATTCCGATTCATTGGCCACACTGAGACAGGGTTCAGTTTCACCTAACACATCTTCACTGGGTACCTCCTCCATGCCAGGCACCATGACATACCCAGGGATACGGAAAGATCAATGAGACATGGCCTGAGGAGCTCAGGGGCTGGAAAAGGAGACAGATATGTGCAGGAACAGGGTAAGACAGGGAAGATGGACCCTGAGTCCTATGGGGGCCCAGGAGCGCAGAGGAGGGGAGTTATCTTCTGGCAGAGCTGGGGAGGGAAGGCTTCTCAGATGATGTGACGTCGAGATTGAAGCAGCGTTTGAGCAGGAGCAGAAGGGCTTCCTGAGGGGCCAGAAGGAGGAGGGTGTGGTCCTCCACTCCCCTAAACCCACCCCAGCTACGAAGCAGGTGCTCAGGACAGGCGTAGAGCATGGGCTAAAGAGACGCTTGGGACATCGGGTTAAGGCATCTGTCCTAAAATATACACAGGTTTGTGACCAGAGGAAGAGGGGTCAGAAGGGGCAAAGACTGGAGGCGGGAGGCTGCGGCAGTGGCCCCTACCCCACCAGACCCCAGGAAGCTGACCCATCTGCACCGGCAGTGTCTCTATATAAAGCTGGCTGAGGGCAGTTATCTTGTGGAAAGGTGGGGAGCAGGCCCTGAAGGCATTAACGTGATAATTTATGCAAGATTAAGAAAACCAGTGGGGAGTTGATGGAGACTGGGAGGCTAGACCCCTCCACTCAGCCCCACCTTAGCACCACATCGTCTGAACTTGGGCAGCCGCAGGAGGTGCGGAAAGGAAGAGACTGTGTCAGGAAGACATTTCAGAGGAGCATGGCGGGGATGTTCAAAAATACTGTTGGGGGGCTTCCCTGGTGGCGCAGTGGTTGAGAGTCCGCCTGCTGATGCAGGGGACGCGGGTTCGTGCCCTGGTCCAGGAAGATCCCACATGCCACGGAGCGGCGTGAGCCATGGCCGCTGAGCCTGCGCGTCCGGAGCCTGTGCTCCACAACGGGAGAGACCACAGCAGTGAGAGGCCCACATACCACAAAAAAAAAAAATACTTTTGGGGTCTTCTCATGCCCAAACTGGGAAATTATCAAAAGAGCAGTTTCCCATGAAATCCACATCTATGAGGGGGCCCTGCCCTGTTTGATCCCCCCTGTGCCATTCTGAGTTTGAGGAGAACCTCCCAAGTCAAAACTCAGCTCCGAGCAGAAGGTGCCCACAGCCCCCAGTGGGAACCCCCAATGCCCTCCAGCTCCCATGGCGGCCTGGCCCGTCTCTTCCCAGATGGAATGGCTGAACTGCCCAGTAGGGTCCAGCGAAGCCTCCACCGCCACATGTCAGCACCAGGCAAGGGAGATGCCAGCCTCATCCCCAGACTGAAAGCCCATTCAGGGCTCTAGAAGATGAATTATATTTCATTTATATCAAAGAAGCAATCTTGGAGCCCATTTGTGATCAAATTTGCTGTCAGAGAAACTTTGCTTTATCTCATTACATCTGATATCTCTTGGCTTCTTGTCCTTGAGACTATTAAAGTTTAATGTCAAATTCAAGATGAAATGAAATCTTGGCTGTATCATCTCATCAGGACCTGAACATTCCCCCTTCCATCTAAAAATTTTTGACAACTAATTACAATGGGGATTGGGGGGAGGGAGAGTGAAAGACCTACTTCCTCCCATTTGCTGAAAATACCATCATTTGAAGGGGTTGCCAGGGAGCACAGGGGCCACGTGGGGCTGGAGGGCAAGGAGAGGTGCCTGTCGCCATGCAACTCCTCTCGGTCGTCCCTTCTCCCCAAACTCACCATCCCCAGGACTAATGACATCTGTTTTTCATCCCTGTTCAGACAAGGCGTTCCTGCCCAGGGCACACACCTTGGTGGTAGAGGAAGCACTCTGGCTGGGAGGGGCATCAGCACTCGATCCCAGGCTCTGCCAGCTATATGACCGTGGGCAAGTCACCCCTTCTCTGGGCCTCAGTTTCCTCAACTGTAAAACCATGTGGTTGGACTAGAAGCATGTGACTCCATTTAGGCACCAGGAGGGAAAGTGGATGACTATTAAACCATGGCAGTAAGGGACTGTGGCAGAGAGAGGAGTACATCCCCACCAAAAGTCACTCGACTTAAAAATAAAATTAAACAAACACCAGAAAATCATGTCTGTGGGGCTTATTTATCATGACAACTCTGAGACAAGTGATTTCTGGGGCTTACGATTGCCTCTAACTAGGAAAAGTACCCACAGAAAATGAGCTTTGGACCAGGAATATGCTCTCCGTAGAATAGAGCTGGTATCTTGATTAATAACACTGATTAAAATCCAGCCCTGTGCAATGCAGGGCTGTCAGAAGCTCAGGAACATGCAGGTCACAACTCCTAAAGAGCAATGTGCTTAAAAAAAAAAGGGGGGGAAGGTTTAAAAAAAATAATGCGCCCGTAAAAAACCCTATTGGAAAAGACTATGAAAAAGAATATGTGTATATGGATAAGAGAATCACTTTGCTATACACCAGAAACTAGCACAATATTGTAAATCAACTATACTTCAATTAAAAAGTTTTAAATGCATTCATGTATTACAATATATTAGCAAGCCCATTTATTCAACGAACATTTATTAAGCATCTCATGTGCACTTCCACTGTTCTAGGTACAAGGGATTCAGCAGTTAATAAGAAAGACAAAAATTCTTGACTTCATGGAGCCTAGACGCTGGTGGAAAGAGGACAATGAATGCGATAAATAAGTAAGTAATTCATTTTTACTGATCTGCAAATTCTTAAAGCGAGCACAGTCAAGGAGTGATGAGGCTGCTGGGAAGTTAGGAGGGCTTGAACCCTGGCTCTGCCACTGACTAGCTATGCAACTCTAATCAATTTGCTTCCCTCTCTGGGCCTTTATTTCCTCATTCATAAAACAGGGGCCATTGTGGTACCCACCTGTAGGGTTAAGTGAGTGGGTTTGTGTGACATGACCATATCTATTACGTCAGAATCATGTTTCTCTGGGAAAGCTTCCTGGAGAAGTTGAGCTTTACCAGCAGACTCCGGTGCCCAATGGCCGGAGGAGTGCAGCTGGGTGAAGGCAGAGCAGCCCACAGCTCAGCAGAAGGTCCCAACTGTCATCCAAATAGCTACCGTGCAGGAAAAAGTCAGGCATCACCTTCATGCACTCAGCCAAATGAGGATGCTGCTTCTCAATAAATGATCCCCCCCACCCCATCTCCTTTATTCACCCATCCCTCAGCCTAACCATCTCCAGGGGAAGTCCTTCATGAGATCCAGCCTATCTCATTTCTATAGCAACCAAATGCCAGGGCTTCTCCTATTCTCTTCAGAGGAATCAGAGAAAACCTTAAAGCCCATTCTGTAATCTAAGTCTCCAAAAGTTTGAAGGCAACAATTTATTCCTTAGCCCTTTTATTCTCTGGGGTAAAATAATAATCCAAAATGTGTACAGACGTTTTCTTTGAAATCAGTATACCTGGGTGCCAGAGTCCACATTCAGCTTTACAACAGCCCTGTAAAGTAGACATCATCCCCCATTATACAGGTGAGAAATTACCAGGCGCTTTAAATGACTACCCAAGGCGGCCCCGCTGGTAGGCGACAAAGCAAGGACATAAACTGCATCTGTTGGCTTCAAATGCCATAATCTAAGCACACTGTATTGAATGATCATTAGTCCCTGAATGACACATACCCGTACAAGGTATGACATAAGCCAGGGAGACTGAGTACTTTTAACAAACACTCAGGAGCTTATATATCCAAGTTAATGTTGTCCTTTGCAAGCTGATAGTTTGGGAGTCTCTGCATTTATTCCAGTGATGTTACCACTCACTGTGTTTTGGTTTAAGTTCTGTTTTTTTTTGCAGTTTTGTATTCCTCGCTTTCAGTGTTGTGAATCTGCTCCAAGATAGTAAATCTTTAATGTTTTGAGGGTAGATTCAATTTCTGGAAAAAGACCAAACATTTGGAGCCAAATCTTGCCAATAAGGTAAAGTCATTTATGTTAAAACAACTAGGGGACTTCCCTGGTGGCACAGTGGTTAAGAATCCGCCTGCCAGTGCAGGGGACACAGGTTCAAGCCCTGGTCTGGGAAGATCCCACATGCCATGGAACAACTAAGCCCGTGCGCCAAAACTACTGAGCCTGTGTGCCACAACTACTGAAGGCTGTGCGTCTAGAGCCCATGCTCCGCACCAAGAGAAGCCACCGCAATGAGAAGCCCGTGCACCTCAACAAAGAGCAGCCCCAGCTCGCTGCAACTAGAGAAAGCCCACACCCAGCAACAAAGACCCAATGCAGCCAAAAATAAATAAATTAATTAATTTTTTAAAAATGTTCTCAATTAAAAAAAAACCAACTAGGTGCCTGGGGCTCAATAAATATTTGTTGACTAACAATGACAACAAAATGAAAATTAAGCACATGTTGTTTGATTCTAAAGAAAGGAGACTAGTTTTATTCTTTGGCTCATAAACTTTCTCTGAGAATAATTCCAGAGAAGAAATTCCCGAAATATTTTGAACACCAGTAGGGTCATTGGAATAAGAGCAGCATATCAAGGAGGACAAGCTATGGTTACAGAAGCTCTAGATTTCAAATCAGTAGACATTTAAGGAGTCCCAAGTATATGCTAGACAAGGTCTAGACTCTTCTGTGCTCTGCCCACCAAATCCCAATGTGGGAGTGGGGTCCCCCAACACATACCCAACAAGCAACTCTCCAGACACTAGCTGGGTGTCCTACAGTTCAACCCAAGTCTGACACCATCTACCCAGAGATAGCATCAGATCACAGGTTAAGGGCTCCATCCCACAAGACTGCCCCTACCCACTTCAGAAGCCAATTGAAAGTCCAAGTTGTCACCTGTGCTTCTGACTGACTATAAGTCAGAGTTTCCCACAACCTTCTCCTTGAGTCTGATTAGTTTGCTAGAGTGGCTCACATTTGACTTACTAGATTACCAGTTTGTTATAAAAGGATATAACTTGGGAACAGCCAGATGGGACAGATGCAAGGGGGCAAGGTATGGGGAAAGGGCACAGAGCATCCATGCCCTCTCCAGCTGAGCCACTCTCCCAAAATCTCCGCATGTTCACCAACCTGGAAGTTGTCCAAACCGCATCCTTTTGGGTTTTATGGAGGTTTTATTACATGGGTATGATTGATTAAATTATTGGCCATTGGTGATTGATTCAACCTCCAGCCCCTTTTCCCACAGGAGGTGGGGTGGAGAGCTGAAAGTTCCAACCCTCTAATCACAAGTTGGTGCCTCTGGCAACCAGCCCGCACCCTGAGGTGACACAGGGGCATGCTAAAGGTAACCTCATTAACATAGAAGACACCAATACCACTCTCACCACTTAGGAAATTCCTAGGGTTTTAGGAGCTCTGTGCCAGAAATGGGAACGAAGACCAAATATCTATTTCTTATTACAACTCACAATATCATGTAGACACTGTGTGTAGTTAAACAAGAACAAAATTTGCAAAGTTCTTCCAGTCTTTTGGGGGGAGGGAAGCAGGGAGGATGCCTATAAAAAGCACTAAATATCCAAGATACAAAGCAGACCATAACAATTGGGTGTGGTATCTGGGGGAAGGGTGGAGCCTTCTGGCTGGAGGGTCTGGGAGGGGATTTGTGGAGGAGACTGCATTGAGCTGGGCCTTAAACAGTGCTTCCCAACCTTTGCACCATGTGACACACACAGAGAGTGGTATCAGCTGGCTGGCTCGCTGGGACACATGGATAATTCTGCCTTTGGATGGCAGCACAGGCCAGGAAGGATTCCAGTGGCCCAGGCCCCATCTGGCTGCGTTCAGGGCCAAGGGGAATGAGCACTTCGCTACACACTAGTTGGGAAGCCCTGCCTTGAAGAAGGAGCAACTTCAGCAGGTGAGTTGGGAAAAAGAATGTTGCAAGTTCAGGGGCACAGGGCAGAGAGGTCTAAGTGTCTGGTGTATTCTGACAACATGCTGATATCCTGTTTGGCCGGAGGGTAGGAACCCAAGGGGGAATCAGGGAATTATGACCGAGAAGGCAGGTTGACACCAGAGAATTGGGGGCCTTGAGAGCCATGTTACAGAATACGGAATTGATTCCACAGTCAACTAAGATCCTTTCAGAGTTACTGATAGGGAGCTGAGTGGTGTGCTTGAGGGAAAAAAATCCTCACACTTCTTATGGTTTACTTAAAAACAGCCATAAATAATAAACTTTAAACAAACGGACACATCCCCAAAGCTAGGATTCAGGCCTCTCTCCTGCTTCGAGCTTAGCAGGGTGCCCTGCTTAGAGAGAAAGGCCCATGTGATTCAGAAATAAGATGAAAATCTCCAACCCCACTGTTTTTTTTTAAATGCTGTGAAGCTAAAAAATAAACACCAATGTTTCCTCAGGAACTAAAAGCAGGCAGCCTCTTTCATGTATTTTTCTGTTCATTCCGCTAATAGTTTGAGTTGCCGCCGCTGTTGTCTGCCCCGACTGAAATGAGAATAAAGGTACACATGACTTATAAGCAAGCGAACCCTCGGCCTGTGTTGGAGGTGGCAGAGGATGGAAACAGGGCCTGGAGAGCCCTTCAAGATGGCTGCCGGCGTTGCTATGGAAGTTTAATTCCCCACTAGAAGCAAATCCCGTTCAAAAGGCCAAGAATGGCCATGTTAGGTCAAGAATGAACATGAACTAGGGGAAAAGGTTGCTTTTCAAGAGAACCGTATAATTAATTTAGCAGGGGAGCCACCCTACAAAGAGAAAACTACAGCGCCTACAAGGGATATGGTGCAGGGAAGCGTTCTCCACTTCAGCAGAGCAGTTTACACTGCGGCTGGAGGGATAGAGGTGAGGGGTCAGGAGAAACTTTCCCGGCAGAAGAGCTGTAGGACACTGATCCGTGTTCCCGAGGAAAGTCGAGAATCTGATTCTCTAGGAATTCTAAAGAAAAGTAAAATGAGGTACATGTCCCAGGTGGTTCGGGTTAATGCCTTCCAACATTTTGTAGTTTGGAACCTCTGAAAGGGTTCAAAACACCATATCCTCAGGTCTAATTTTAACTCAGGATTAGGAATCCATGGTCTCTCCCCTCCCCCATCTCATAAGTGTGTGCACGTAAAACTAGTGTGAGTCACATAAGCTGACCCACGAGTGGATGCCGTTGCCTAAACAATCCATAGGCCATGCTCACACCAGGCACTCTTCCACTTGTTCTCCTCTGTATTTGCACTCATCTCTACCCATCACTCTCCAGTCCACCGTCCAAAATTTTATTAAGGAAAGTGATGAATCAATCTGCAAATATTAATCGGGTTTGGTTTGAGGCACTGTGTTAGGTGCCGCAGGGAAAATGAAGAGGTAAAGACTGTATCCCTGCCTTCAAAGAACATGTCTGAAAGGAAGCTCGAATGTGAACGTATAGAAAGGTAACAGGTCAGTTTGGGGGCCTAGCTTAGAAAATGCAAGCACAGTAGGGAATTCTGTAAAAGGAGAGCTCCTTTCTTGCTGGGCTGGCCAGAGAAGGCAGGAAGAGCCTTCAGGGGTGGTAAAATATAATAATAATAACATAAAATTTACCATAATAGCAACATAAACTTTACCATAGTAACCATTTTTAAGTGTACGGTTCTGTAGTAAGTTCGTGCACACTTTTTCATTCACATTAAAAAATAACTCTCTGCTTCCCTTACCTCCTAGCCCCTGGCAACCACTATTCTACTTCCTGTTTCTATGAATTCAACCATGTCAGATACCTCACGTAAGCAGAATCATTACAGTATGTCTTCTTGTGACTGGCTCATGTCACTTAGCATAATGTCCTCAAAGCTCATGCAGGTTGTAGCGTGTATCAGAATTTCCTTCCTTTTTAAGGCTGAACAATATTGTTATGTTTATACCACATTTTGTTTATTCATCCATCAGTGGATATGTGGGTTACTTCCCTCTTAGATATTGTGAATAATGCTGCTGTGAACATGGGTGTGCAAATACCTCTTTGAAATCCAGCTTTCAATTCTTTTGGATGTATACCCAGAAGTAGAAAAGTGAAACTGCTGGAGCATATGTTAGTTTATTTTAATTTTTTTATTTTGGGAAACACCATACGGTTTTTCATAGCGGCTGGACCATTTTACAATCCCACAAAAAATGCACGAGGGTACCAATTTCTCTACAACCACCTCAACACTTGTCTTTTTGTTTGGGGTGTTTTTTGGTGTGGGGGGTTGATAGCGGCCATCTTAATGGGTATGAGGTGATATCTCATTGTGCTTTTGGTTTGCTTTTCTCTAATGATTAGTACTGCCGACTGAAAAAAAAATGCATAATTTGAGAGTTAAGTTTTATTTGGGGCAAAATGAGGACTGTAGCCCAGGAGACAGCATTTCAGATAGTTCTGAAAAACTGCTCCAAAGAGGTAGGGGGGAAGGTCAGTATACATGTGATTTTGGTGAAGGGGGGATACATACAATCAAGCACATATTTTTTTGTAGAAGGTTTCTGCTAGTCATGAGGAGCAGACATCTCCATGAAGGATTTTAGTGCTTTTCTAGATACTAGGAGATGCAAGAATTGGGCTCATAAAATCATCTCCTGAAAATATCTAACTATCTGAAGACCTTTTCTGCCAGTTTTTCCCATAGCACAGAGTGCCTCATCCCTGATCTCCACCCCCAACTCCTTCCAGGGCGTGTTGAAGGTCAGCAGCTGCAGCGGCTCATAATTTGATCCTTGTAGAGGTAGATGGCAAGTGCCTATTTGTAGGTGACAGTAATGTTGAGCATCTTTTCATGTGCTTGCTGGCCATTTGTATATCATGTATTCCAGTCCTTTTCCCATTTTTAATTGGGTTATGAATGGGGGGTGTTGTGGTTAAAGGATAAGAATCTTGAGCAGAGCTTGAAGACAGAAAAAAGTCCAGGCAAAAAAGGAGACAGTCCAGGTAGAAAGGAGACAGGCTTTTGTCAAATCACGAGTGCCTTAAGGAAGGTGAAGCAGTGGGCTGTGCTCACCAGATGAACAATGGGTGTGGGCAGGTTCTCCCGACCAAGATCCTGTAACCCCTTGTCCAGAATTTGGAGAGGTTGCGGGCCCCAGATGCACACCCTACTTAGCTCAACTGAAGCTCTGCAGTTAAACAGGACCAGCTTCCTGTTACCACCATCTCTCAGGCACATTCCTTCGGGGAAAAGGGCTCTGGGCTCCATCCTCACTCCAAGTGACTGCTGGTGCCGCCCTTTACATTTCTAGCCTTATTTTGAGCTTCCAAGTGATTGGTATCTCGGCTGTCTCCCTGCCTCCTGCTTGCCTGCTGTGTCTGAGGCAAGAACCCAGGCAGGAAAAAAGCTGATGCCATGAAGTGTTCGCAGGTGAAGCTGCGGAATCAGCCTACACACTCCGGAGACATCGTGGGGACACTGTGGGTTGCACACTACCTTGACTCTTGGGCCACTCCTCCAGCCAATAGATTTTTCTTTTTTTTTATAGATCTTTATTGGAATACAATTGCTTCACAATACTGTGTTAGTTTCTGTTGTACAACAAAGTGAATCAGCCATATGCATACACATATCCCCATATCTCCTCCCTCTTGAGCCTCCCTCCCACCCTCCCTATCCCACCCCACTAGGTCATCGCAAAGCACTGAGCTGATCTCCCTGTGCTATGTTGCTGCTTCCCACTAGCTAACTATTTTACATTCGGTAGTGTATATATGTCGATGCTATTCTCACTTCACCCTAGCTTCCCCCTCGCCCCACCGTGTTCTCAAGTCCATTCTCTGTGTCTACGTCTTTACCCCTGCCCAGTCACTAGGTTCATGCGTACCATTTCCTTTTTTTTTTTAGATTCCATATATATGCGTTAGCATACGGTATTTGTTTTTCTCTTTCTGACTTACTTCACTCTGTATGACAGACTCTAGGTCCATCCACCTCACTACAAATAACTGTTTTGTTTCTTTCTATGGCTGAGTAATATTCTATTGTATATATGTGCCACATCTTCTTTATCCATTCATCTGTCAATGGACACTTAGGTTGCTTCCATCTCCTGGCTATTGTAAATAGTGCTGCAATGAACACTGTGGTACATGACTCTTTTTGAATTATGGTTTTCTCAGGGTATATGCCCGGTAGTGGGATTGCTGGGTCATATGGTAGTTCTATTTTTCGTTTTTTAAGGAACCTCCATACTGTTCTCCATAGTGGTTGTATCAATTTACATTCCCACCAACAGGGCAGGAGGGTTCCCTTTTCACCACACCCTTTCCAGCACTTATTGTTTCTAGATTTTTTGATAATGGCCATTCTGACCGGTGTGAGGTGATACCTCATTGTAGTTTTGATTTGCATTTCTCAAATAATTAGTGATATTGAGCATCTTTTCATGTGCGTCTTGGCCATCTGTATGTCCCCTTTGGCCTATTTAGGTCTTCTGCCCATTTTTTAATTGGATTGTTTGTTTTTGTGATATTGATCCCCATGAGCTATTTGTATATTTTGGAGATTAATCCTTTGTCTGTTGTTTCATTTGCAAATATTTTCTCCCATTCTGAGAGTTGTCTTTCCATCTTGTTTATGGTTTCCTTTGCTGTGCAAAAGCTTTTAAGTTTCATTAGGTCCCATTTGTTTATTTTTGTTTTTATTTTCATTACTCTAGGAGGTGGGTCAAAAAAGATCTTGCTGTGGTTTATGTCAAAGAGTGTTTTTCCTATGTTTTCCTCTAAGAGTTTTATAGTGTCTGGTCTTACATTTAGGTGTTTAACCCATTTGGAGTTTATTTTTGTATATAGTATTAAGGAGTGTACTAATTTCATTATTTTACATGTAGCTGTCCAGTTTTCCCAGCACCACTTATTGAAGAGGCTGTCTTTTCTCCATTGTATGTTCTTGCCTCTTTTGTCTTAAATTAGGTGACCTTGTGTGTGGGTCTATCTCTGGGTTTTCTATCCTGTACCATTGATCTATATTTCTGTTTTTGTGCCAGTACCATACTGTCTTGATTACTGTAGCTTTGTAGTGTAGTTTGAAGTCAGGGAGCCTGATTCCTCCATTTTTCTTTCTCAAGATTGCTTTGGCTATTTGGGGTCTTTTACAAATTGTAAAATTTTTTGTTCTAATTCTGTGAAGAATGCCATTGGTAGTTTGATAGGGATTGCATGGAACCTGTAGATTGCTTTGGGTAGTATAGTCATTTTCACAATATTGATTCTTCCAATCCAGGAACATGGTATATCTCTCCATCTGTTTATGTCATATTTGATTTCTTTCATCAGTGTTTTATAGTTTTCTGAGTACAGGTCTTTTGCCTCCTGTGGTAGGTTTATTCCTAGGTATTTTATTCTTTTTGTTGCAGTGGTAAATGGAATTGTTTCCTTAATTCTCTTTCTGATTTTTCGTTTTTACTCTATAGGAATACCAGAGATTTCTGTGCATTAATTTTGTATCCTGCAACCCTACCAAATTCATTGATTAGTTCTAGTAGTTTTCTGGCGGCATCTTTAGGATTTTCTATGTATAGTATGTCATCTGCAAACAGTGACAGCTTTACTTCTTCTTTTCCGATTTGGATTCCTTCTTTTCTTTTCTTCTCTGATTGCCATGGCTAGAACTTCCAAAGCTATGTTGAATAATAGTGGCAAGAGTGGACATCCTTGTTTTGGTCCTGGTCTTAGTGGAAATGATTTCAGTTTTTCACCATTGAGTATGATGTTTGCTGTGGGTTTGTCATATGTGGCCTTCATTATGTTGAGGTAGGTTCCCTCTATGTCCATTTCCTGGACAGTTTTTATCATAAATGGGTGTTGAATTTTGTCAAAACCTTTTTCTGCATCTATTGAGATGATCATATGGTTTTTATTCCTTAATTTGTTAATATGGTATATCACACTGATTGATTTGCATATATTGAAGAATTCTTGCATCCCTGGGATAAATCCCACTTGATCATGGTGTATGATGATCCTTTTAATATGCTGTTGGATTCTCTTGCTAGTATTTTGTTCAGGATTTTTGCATCTATGTTCATCAGAGATATTGGTCTATAATTTTCTTTTTTGTGATATCTTTTTCTGGTTTTGTTATGGTGATGGTGGCTTCGTAGAATGAATTTGGGAGTGTTCCTCCCTTGGCAATTTTTTGGAAGAGTTTGAGAAGGATCAGTGTTAGCTCGTCTCTGAATCTTTGATAGAATTTGCCTGTGAAGCCATCTGGTCCTGGACTTTTGTTTGTTGGAAGAGTTTTAATTACAGTTTCAATTTCATTACTTGTGATAGGTCTGTTTATATTTTCTAATTCTTCCTGGTTCAGTCTTAGAAAATTGTATCTTTCTAAGAATTTGTCCATTTCTTCGTGGTTGTCCATTTTATTGGAACATAGTTGTTTGTAGTAGTCTCTTATAATCCTTTGTGTTTCTACAGTGTCAGTTGTGATTTCCTTCTTCATTTCTAATTTTATTGATTTGCATCCTCTCCCTTTTTTTCTTGATGAGTCTCACTAAGGGTTTATCAATTTTGTTTATCTTCTCAAAGAACCAGCTTTTAGTTTTATTAATCTTTGCTATTGTTTTCTTTATTTCTATTTCATTTATTTCTGCTCTGATCTTTATGATATCTTTCCTTCTACTGATGTTGGGTTTTCTTTGTTCTTCTTTCTCTAGTTGCTTTAGGTGTAGAGTTAGATTTTTTTAAATTATTTATTTATTTATTTGGTTGCGTTGGGTCTTCGTTGCTGTGTGCGGGCTTTTCTCTAGTTGTGGCAAGTGTCATTGCAGTGCGTGGGCTTCTCTTTGCAGTGGCTTCTCTTGTTGCAGAGCACGGGATCTAGGTGCATGGGCTTCAGTAGTTGTGGCACGTGGGCTTCAGTAGTTGTAGCATTTGGACTCAGTAGTTGTGGCTCACGGGCTCTAGAGTGCAGGCTCAGTAGTTGTGGCACATGGGCTTAGTTGCTCCGCGACATGTGAGATCTTCCTGGACCAGGGCTCAAACCTGTGTCCCCTACATTGGCAGGCAGATTCTTAACCACTGTGCCACAAGGGAAGTCCCAGGGTTGATTGTTTATTTGAGATTTTTCTTGTTTCTTGAGGTGAGATTGAATTGCTATAAAATTCCCTCTTAGAACTACTTTTGCTGTGTCCCGCAGGTTTTGGGGTGCCGTGTTTTTGTTGCCATTTGTTTCTATGTATTTTTTAAATTTCTTCTTTGATTTCTTCAGTGATCTCTTGCTTATTTAGTAGTGCACGGTTTAGCGTCCATGTATTTGTGTTTTTTTCCTGTAATTGATTTCCAATCTCATAGTGTTGTAGTCAGAAAAGATGCTTGATACGATTTCAATTTTCTTAAATTTTCTGAGGCTTGATTTGTGACCCAAGATGTGACCTATCCTGGAGAATGTTCCGTGTGCACTTGAGAAGAAAGTGTATTCTGCCACTTTCGGGTGGAATGTTCTATAAATATCAATTAAATCTATCTGGTCCACTGTGTCATTTAAAGCTTGTGTTTCCTTATTTATTTTCTGTCTGGATGATCTGTCCATTGGTGTAAGTGGGGTGTTAAAGTCCCCTACTATTATTGTGTTACTGTTGATTTCCCCTTTCATGGTTGTTAGCATTTGCCTTATGAATTGAGGTGCTCCTATGTTGGGTGCATAAACATTTATAATTGTTATATCTTCTTCTTGGATTGATCCCTTGATCATTATGTAGTGTCCTTCCTTATCTCTTGTAACAGTCTTTATTTTATCTGATATGAGTATTGCTACTCCAGATTCCTTTTGATTTCCACTTGCATGGAATATCTTTTTCCATTCCTTCACTTTCAGTCTGTATGTGTCCCTAGGTCTGAAGTGGGTCTCTTGTAGACAGCATATATACATATATGTGTCTTGTTTTTGTATCCATTCAGCCAGTCTGTGTCTTTTGGTTGGGGCATTTAATCCATTTACATTCAAGGTTATTATTGATATGTATGTTTCTATTACCATTTTCTTAATTGTTTTGGGATTGTTTCTGTGGGTTTTGTTCTTCTCTTGAGTTTCCGGCCTAGAGAAGTTTCTTTAGCATTTGTTGTAAAGCTGGTTTTGTGGTGCTGAATTCTCTTAGCTTCTGCTTGTCTGAAAAGCTTTTGATATCTCTGTTGAATCTGAATGAGATCCTTGCTGGGTAATCTTGGTCGTAGGTTTTTCTCTTTCATCACTTTAAGTATATCCTGCCACTCCCTTCTGGCCTGCAGAGTTTCTGCGAAAAATCAGCTGATAACCTTATGGGGATTATGTATGTTATTTTTTGTTTTTCTCTCACTGCTTTTAATATTTTTTCTTTGAATTTAATTTTTGTTAGTTTGATTAATATGTGTCTTGGTGTGTTTCTTCTAGGGTTTATCCTGTATAGGACTCTCTGTGCTTCCTGGACTTGGGTGACTATTTCCTTTCTCATGTTAGGGAAGTTTTCCACTGTAATCTCTTCAAATATTTTCTCAGACCCTTTCTTTTTCTCTTCTTCTTCTGGGACCCCTATAATTTGAATGTTGGTGCATTTAGTGTTGTCCCAGAGGTCTCTGAGATTGTCTTCAATTCTTTTCATTCTTTTTTCTTTATTCTGCTCCTTGACAGTTATTTCCACCATTTTGTCATCCAGCTCACTTATTTGTTCTTCTCCCTCAGTTACTCTGTTATTGATTCCTTCTAGTGTATTTTTCATTTCAGTTATTGTGTTGTTCATTTCTGTTTGTTTGTTCTTTAGTTCTTCTAGATCTTTGTTAAACATTTCTTGCATTTTCTCAATCCATGCCTCCATTCTATTTCCAAGATTCTGGATCATCTTTACTATCATTACTCTGAATTCTTTTTCAGGTAGATTGCCTATTTCTTCTTCATTTATTTGGTCTTGTATCCTTCATCCATGACATATTTTTTTGCTCCTTCATCCATGACATCATCCATGACATATTTTGCTCCTTCATCCATGACATATTTTTTTGCCATCTCATTATTTATTTATTTTTTCTTTTATGAGTGGGATTGTGTTCCTGTCTTACTGGTTGTTTGGACTGAGCCTTCCAACACTGGAGCTTGTGGGCTGTTTGGTAGAGCTGTTTCTTGGTGCCAAGACGAGGACCTCTGGAAGACCTCACTCTGATGAATATTCCCTGGGGTCTGAGGTTCTCTGTTAGTCCAGTGGTTCAGACTCAGAGCTCCCACTGCAGAAGCTACGGCCCGACCCCCAGCTCGTGAACCAAGATCTCACAAGCTGGGCAGCGCGGCAAATAAATAAATATGGAGAACAAATTACACTAGGAAACTAACAGATATGTTAGAAAGAATATAAAAATAAAAATATAGATGAAACAACAACCGGAAGGTAAAACAGAACCACAATAGTAAAAAAGAGGAGAAAAAAAAAAAAGGTGGGAAAGGTCTTGGCTGTGGAGGGTGGGACCTAAGCAGGGGCGGGGTTTGGGCGGCAGGAGGGGCCTATGCTTAGGACCCACAGGGCTGGAAAAGGCCCTGAGAGGTGTGAGGGGTGGGACTTAGACTCAACATAACAGAAGGGGCCCAGGTGCTCTTCCTGCCTCTGGTCTCAGAGGGTGGGGGACCCCACCTGGGAGCTCAGCAGGATTCCCGGGCCCCAGTGGGTGGGGCTAACGCCCTCTGCTCCTCCGGTCCTGGAGGGCCCCTCCTGCTTGCCCCTGCTCTCCCCTAGCCTCCCTCCTATGCCCCCAGAACCAAGGTGGTGGGTGTCGGGGTAGTTGCCTTGGAGGGCGGGGGACCCGGCCTGGGAGCTCAGTAGGTTTCCCGGCGGCCGAGTGGGCGTGGCCAATGGCCTCGGCTCCTCTCCCGCTTCTCAGGTCCCGGAGGCCCCCTCCCACCTGCCTCTCCTGATCTCCCGGGTCTCCCTCCTATGCCCCCAGTACCCATGCAGCCTGGAGGTCAGCCGGTAGATTTTAAGGTCCTCTGTCTTCACAGGGAGCAAGAGAGAAGCCGGGTCTGTCAGCGCTGAGAACCCCGAGAGCCCGTCCTCCCACAGTTCCCAGGCCAAACACCTAGCTACACTTTGTATGTAGCGTTTGCTACCTGGGGAAATGCTCCCAATACACTGTGATGAAGCAGGTGACAAAAAAAAGTATTACTGCGTGAGATTCCTGTTGAAAGACAGAGATAGAGAGCAGAGAGAAAGGGAGGGCCCATGAGGTCATACACTTCCCATGTTAATAGTGGCTGCTTCCAGATAGTGGAATATGGATGAATTTTTTTCTTTGTGCTTTTCTGTATTTTCCAAATTTTTGACCATGAATATGTATTACTTTTGCAATCAGAGAAAAGGACAGCACATGGTAATTTTTAAAAGCCTTTGTTGGGCTTCATGCCCACTTGGGCTTGGTGCTCTTACAGATTCCACACAGAAAATTGTCGAGTCCTTGACCCTTGGAGCGCCTCATCCCAAATACACCTGCTGATCTGCCCAAGGGGCCAAAGACATTCCCAGGGAGCCACAGAACAGTCCTTGATACCAGACTAGTCAGGGAAGAGGAGGATGGCCCAGGCACGAAACATGATGGATCCGTAAGGAGAGGTGGGCTTCCCTGGGAACTGGGGTCGCCTTCACCTCTCCTCAGATCAACCCAGAACACCTTCCTGGAGGAAGGGGCGATGAGAAGGGTTCTTTTAGAAGCTAGGAGGAGACTGCCTTGCAGATGAGACTGGAAAAAACCAGGGATGCCTGGCTCCCTGTAGCTCAGGAGAAATCATCACACTCTCAAGGACCAACTCTTTCTGGATGTTGATGGGCTCAGTAAGGAAACTGGATTGAGTTCAGCCAGGCAGAGAGGAGACTGAAAGACAGTATCTTGATTTGAATCAGTGGTACAAAAACATGGCAAATCTCTGGATTCTAGTATCAGCCATTTCCCTTCCTCCCCCGTGGGTCCTAAAGATAGCCCGGTGTGAGACGGGACTGTGAGGCAGCACCAGAAAAGGGTGGAGATAAAGTTCTCTCTTGGCACTCCCCCTTAGAAGATAAGGTTGGACTGCTGCCTGTTTTCACGTGTGTGAGAGATGAAAGTTACAACTATGATCCTTGGTGCTTGTAGAGCACCTCCCCACCCCCAGAGCTTTTGTACCATACATCCTGTTAGACAGAAGGAGAAACTGAGGCTCAGAGGGACAAGTGACAGGCCCAAGGCATGGAGTGATGCGGCTCAGGGCTCCAGACTCCAGAATCAGCCTTCCCACCCCTCCCCCACCAACAGGAGGGTTTCACCTGTGCTCTGGGACCTGCTCTCTGAGAGTCCAGACTCCCTCTCAGCCTTACTGGAAACTCCCAGCAGAGCCCCAACGCCTTCAAGTTGCTCATCCCGTCACATCAAGCTTGACCACAGCCATTCCTCACAATCAGAAAGACACCATTTCTGGGGTCCTGAAGAAGAAATCCCTGGCGAGCATCCTGTTGTCTATAAGCCCAGTAGGACAACTACAAGACCAGTCCCCACAAGCTTCAAGGGTCTCAGCTTGCACCAGCTGCCTTTGTTAAAATTAGAATAGGGTGCCCCCTCCTGGCAGATGAATTAGAACACAAGGCTCTTCTGGTGCCCACCAGACCCCCACCCCTGGGGCCTATGGATTTCAGCTCTGGATCAGCCCAGGGGTCGGGAACACTGTGCAGGACAAGCTATGGGCCACACCCCGGAGGACCTAAACGCCCATCCCCTTTCTCCCTAACCCCCTCTTCCCAGACAAGCACACCCACGTGGTTTTCTCTCAGGCTTCCCACTGGGTGCTCAGGAAGGCTCCTCACCCCGCACCCGCCCCTTGCCAGTGGTCTGGATTGGATTTCTAACTCCCTGTGTGGAGCTGATGAGATCTCATTCCCAGGAGGAACCAAGCACTTTCCTCGTCCTCTGCCCACCCCCCTTGGAGAGCTCCTTTATGCTCTATTTTTAGTTTCTTGATTGCAAGTGAGAAGTCGGAATCAGAGTATGCCAGGAAACTGCAGCAGAAACCAACCCACAAAAATGGACAGAAAGTGGCGAGGGGAGGGGAAGGGCTCAATGGGAGGGGAGAGGTGGCACTCAGAGAGTAGGAATCCCAAGCTTCCGGGGTGGGGGGGTGGGGGGGTGGGGGGGTGGGGGGGGTGGGGTGGAAAGCAGGGCAGAGGGTGTGGTAGCCACCCGCCAGCACAGCAAAGTAGCTTCAGTAAAGCCATAGAGCTAGAAGGACCCCTAGAGGCCACCTAGCCCAGCCCCCTTCTTTCCAGAGTTGGAAACTGAGTCACACCGTTGGGCGTGACAGCGCCTAGAGAAACACCCTGATTCCCGAGGCTTCCTTCTCTGGCCCTGCACCAAGAGATCAGGGGCTTGATGCAGAAACCTTTCCCTCGGAGATTCATCCTCCAAGCAGGTGCCATCTTCATGCCAGCCAGCCAGCCCGGTCTCCCGCGGGCCGGCCCAGGCCAGATCCATCCCCGCAGGTCCCTCAGCCACGCTGAAGCTGGCCAGTGTTCCTTTCCCTTCCCGCAGAAGTCAGCGGTGGCCCTTGGCCTCCACCAGATGCAGCATCTCCTTCCGGAGAACAGACAGAAAGGGTGCAGGGGGGCCGGGAGCGCTTCCCCGATGTGCCGCCACACTCCCTAAATGCATGAACCGGCAGCTCCGAAACGGCGGCGCAATTGGCAGTTTATCGGCATTCACGGATTAGGCCCGGGGATGATGGATCCCCTGTCTCGCTCAGCCCGCCACCCCGCGGGCCGCGCTCCACCCACCCAGCAGCCCCCCTGCGCGACCCGGCTCCTCCGAGACCCTCCTGCCCGGCATCAGCCGCCTGCCCGCCCCAGCCCCTCACTCACCGCCTCCCACTCCCGACACACCCTCCCCCGCAAGGAGACACATTTAAATAAATAAAACAAAATTCAAATGAGGACACTAAATTTCCCCGGCGTTTAATTGATGATCATTATGCTTGGGAACCTAAACTCTTTTAATTTCACTGCAGTGCAGGGAGATGAATTATAGAATTACAGTCACCAATTATCAATCACGCCTTTGCTCCGAGTCTCTTGGCTACCCAGCCCGCCCGCCCTCCCTCTCACAGGCCAGGGGTGGAAGAAGTGGAGTAATAGCTTTGGAAATATGAGCTCAGCCTGGGGAGGTGGGATGAACTCCGAGTTTGGGAGTACCCTGAGTGTCTCTCTGTCTGTCTCTCTCTGCCATCACCCCATTTCTAGCACACCACCCTTTCCACTTAATGTTGTTTGTTTGTTTGTTTTTGGAAGCAGCAAAGAAAACCTTTTTCATTTAGAGCTTGGTGTTATAATTCATTTAGCTCAGGGTAAGATGTGCTTGGAGCTTCCTTCCCCACACTGGGCAGGATTCCAACAGCAACTTCTGCCCCTACCCCAGCACCTGCTGCAGGGCCCACCTTAGCAGGAGGCAGCCTGCCTGCCTAAGGATTTAAAGAGGCTCCCAGGCAGGCTTGAGAATCCTGCCCCCGGCTGGCTGCTGCAGCCCAGGCTTCCACCACTAGGGACTGATTCCATTGCCCTCTCCTTCCTGTCCTCCTTCACAGTGAAAATAATAATAATAATTTGAATAATAATTTCCACCAAAGCTGTGAATGATTTGCATTTGTATAGAGCTCTGCAATTTACAAAGTGCTTTCATGTGCATTATCTCACTGGATCCTCCCAATAATCCTGAGAGAGGTCCAGAGAGCAGGTATTTTTGTTATTCAAACGTTTATTCATTCATTTGACTAACATTTATTGAGTTTCTACTTTGTCCCAGGCCCTGGGGATACAAAGGCAAGAAAAAAAAAAAAAAAAAGAGGAGAGCACTCTTTCCCCTAAAAATTCAGTCTACTGGGGAGACCTACTAAGTGAACAGAAAAGGAAAAGGCCAAGGAGATGAAGAATTCCACTTCACAGGGGAGGAACCGGGGTTCAGAGAGGCTAAGCAACCTACGGTTGAGTGACAGAGCCAGGATGGACCCCAAACCTGCTGCACTGGGCTCCGAGTATGTACTCCCGGACCCCTCCCCCCTCCCCATTATTGTTATACTGTCATCATTGTCTTTATCTGATCTATTTTTTAAGTGCCCATAGAATTCATTTCTAGCCTTGGGTCCAAAAAATTATCCTCATTGGTAAACAGCTGTAGGTCAGAAGAAAAGACTGTGGGAGCCTCTGACACCCAGTCTCTCAAGGCCAAGTATCCTGCTACCCCATAAAGAGAGATGAGGGCTGTGAATGGAAGCCAGATGCCTGGGTCCTGTCCTCACTGGGCACCTGGCACCTAGGGCTCCTTCCGATGAGATGCTGTAGTGAAGCTTCTGGTCAAGTTTTCCTGGTTGATTTATGGGTTGACTGACTAGTTGATTGTTATAATACCCTGTTTTATTCCAGAAAGAATTAGGTGGACCACGGCAGTGAATTCTCTCCTACAGGGGTCAAAGGAATAAGCTTGGCCTGCCCATTAGTCACTCCTCTATTCACCTACAGTCCCACCGCCAGGTTTACTCCTAGGATGGAGGTCCGATGCTCACGGGTTGACTCTGGTCCATGGCTTCTTAATCACCCCAGGCCCACTGACTGTAGGATCTGAGGGAGGTGGAATTAACCTTGGCCAGGTCGCTTAGCTCAGACTCCCCCTGCAGAGAGGCTGCAGATTCCCTATGGCAAGGGAGACAGAGCAAGGGGACCCTCTGGGCAGAGCCAGACCACCGTCCTTGCCTCTTAGCAGAGCTAAATATCTCCCAGAGGAGGTCCTGCGGGGATCACAGCCTGGGTCAGAGCCCACCTGTCTGCCTGGCCAAAGCCAGGACAACTCTATCCTGTCACCAGCTGGCTTCCCTGGGCTCTGGGCCACTGGCCTCCAGCCATGGGCCAGGCACCCAGCCATGCCAGGGAGCCAGCAGCACTGACATGAAGTGGCCCTGTAACATTTTCATAGGCCTTGGAAGGCTGAGATGGAACTGTGGAAATTATGTCTCCATCTTTAGGTGGGGAGGGCATCCCAACCTCTCCCTGGTCCCAAGGACTTCCTTCTTCCCACCCACATCCCACTCCCATCTTCATGCTGCAGGAAAGGGAAAGTTTACCTTTCAGGTTCTGCAGCCTCTTGGCCTCCCACCCCCATGACACACTATTTTGCTCCCAAGTTTTATACCTGTGTCCTTTTATACCTCTCCAAGCCCTGCAGCTTTAGCTCTATCCCAACCCTCCCTCCACTCTGTCTGCCTTGCAAACATCTCTTCAGCCTTCAAAACCTCAACTACCACCTCCTCTGGGAAGCCTTCCTGGCTATCCCCCCTCATCACCACTAAACCAGAGTTCACCCCCCTCCTCCAGGCATCCTAAATCTTGCATAGGCTTCAGTCTGCCCCCTTATCATGTGCTGTAACTGCTCCTCTCCTGTGCTCTGAGCACCTTCAAGGTAAGGCTGGCTTCTGTCATTACTGTGTCTTTGTGCCTTGCCCATAGCAGGGCTTCAACTAACATTTATAGAACTGAATTTAAGCTTTGTCGTAGGGTGCCCAGTTGTAGCACTGAAAGTTGTGTATCCTGGGAAACTCACCAGTCCCTGACAAAGCAGGGTGGTTGGTGGCCCTGCTCTGTGTGTCCTCACTGGGCACTGAGGGTCACAGTCTCCACTAATGTGAAGCCTGTTTGCAAGGCTGGGTTGTCCAGTCCATAATATCTGAAAGGGAGGGTGAAATAGCTCAGCTGTCCGGCCACCAGGCATGGTCTCCTCCATATAGGTCTAAGGATCCACAGAGTCCCAGATGGAGCCATACAATTTGGGCTTTTTAGAAGTGGACCACCTTGGAGATCATCTAGGATGAGGAGAAATGGAGTGGCCCACCCAAGGTGGCCCCAGAAGACTGAGAGACACTAAGGGGGACAGAAGGGAGCCTGGACTGGAAGTCCTAAGCCTTCTCGTCCTGGACCTTCCATGGGCTGCCCTGCTGAGTCCATGCTTTTGCCCACGAGACACAGAACGTGCCAGGCGGACGTTTTCTGCTGCCTCCAACCCAGGCAGGGACAGGGAGACCACCACTTACTGAGTCCCAGGCTCTGGGGATTATTTATTTACTCCTCCCAGCAAGCCTGGGTCATTCTACAGATGAGAAAACTGTGGCTTGGAGAAGTCAAAGAATTTCCAAGTTCACCCATGATGGAAGTGCTGGGTTTCAAACACAGCTCTCTGTGTCCAAAGCCCAAGCCCTTCCACTCCACCACCGGGCCCCTGATCACTGCAGTTCAGGTTCCTCCAAACCTAGCTTTGTTTTGCATCTCAAGGTAGCAGATGTCAGGGGCGCCGTTGCTGCCGAGTCAGGTGCTCACCGTCAGGAAGAAGAAAGGAGATCCTGAGCGGTGCACAGCTGAGGGCATCCACCTTAGGAAAGAGAGGGGGCGTGAGCAGAGGGGAGGAGGCTGCCGTCTTTGGCACACCTCTGGATCTCAGAGGCAGAACAAAGGCAGGTAGCTGTTTAACAATTAAATCTTCCTTGTTCAGAATGACACGTAGAAATGGAAAAATATCCCATGCTCTTGGATTTTCCAGAGAAGACTAATTCAAAAAGATACATGCACCCCAATGTTTATAGCAGCACTATTTACAATAGCCAGGACATGGAAGCAACCTAAGCATCCATCAACAGACGAATGGATAAAGAAGACGTGGTACATATAATGAAATATTACACAGCCATAAAGAAGCATGAAGTAATGCCATTTGCAGCAACATGGATGGACCTAGAGATTATCATACTAAGTGAAGTAAGTCAGACAGAGAAAGACAGGTACCATATGATGTCACTTATATGTGGAATCTAAAATATGATACAAATGAACTTATTTACAAAACAGAAACAGATTCACAGACATAGAAAACAAACTTATAGTTACCAAAGGGGAAAGCGGGAGAGGGATAAATTATGAGCTTGGTATTAATAGATACAGACTACTATATATAAAATAGATAAACAACAAGGATTTACTGTATAGCACAGGGAGCTATATTCAATATCTTGTAATAACCCCTAATGGAAAAGAATCAAAAAAATAATAATAATAATGTGTGTGTGTGTGTGTGTGTGTGTGTGTGTGTGTGTGTATGATCCAATCACTTTGCTGTACACCTGAAAAGAAAAGAAAAAAAATAACAGACTGACACATAGAGAAATACTGCTGGGGAGGAAAGCGTAGAAGAAGGAGGCAAAGGAGGAATGGAACAGGCTTCGTGGAGGGTTGATGGAGACAAGGAGGGCCGCGAAGGTCGTGGGTGTCCAGGTGAGGCTCTGATTGCTTTCAGCAGTTACCCTGGATGCTGCAGGCCTGTAGGTGAATGAGACACAGGCCCTGCCCCAGTGATGTCCCCACTCACTCAGGAGGAACCGGCACCCGCCCTCATCCCTGGACTTCTAATCCTTCTACAGCCAACTCTGGAAGCAGCAAGGGATGAACATTTCCTTCTAGCTGAGCCTGTAGAACGGCTTCACCCCAGCTCCTGACCTGGTCCCAGCAGATGGCCAGAGGCTTCTGTAGCCACCAGAAGATTGCTGCCTGGACCCTGCCCTGCCCTCAGCCCCTGCAGCCCGGTGGGTCCACCGCTTGACCTCCCCCAATTTTGGTGAATACTGCGGTGGCAGCTGCTCAGCAAGGACAGGGGATCCCACTGCCAGGGCCTGTGGGCTCCTCTACAGCTGTGAGCCAGCTTCAAAGGTGATGGATGTATAAGTACCGCGCGCTAACCCACTGCACCACTGAAGCATCCGCATAGCACAGGGAGATCAGCTCGGTGCTTTGTGACCACCTAGAGGGGTGGGATAGGGAGGGTGGAAGGGAGGGAGATGCAAGAGGGAAGAAATATGGGAACATATGTATATGTATAACTGATTCACTTTGTTATACAGCAGAAACTAACACACCATTGTAAAGCAATTATACTGCAATAAGATGTAAAAAAAAAAAAAAAAGTGACCGGATGAGCTCCTTAACCCCAGGAGTCTCCAGGCCGGGCCCCGCCCCCATCTGGCCCATCCCACTCTTCCCAGCCCATCCTTCCGGCCCAGACCCCACATCTTTGCAGCCTCAAATAGCCGCCTTTCCGAAATGTGAAGTGCAGTTTCTCTTCTAATTACAAAAATAACAGCTGACAAACACGTGCCAGGGGCCCCTCTTTTCCTCCGAGCTAACAGGCCCATTAGGACACATCCTGTTATCGTCAGTGCCCTCCGTATATTTCATGGAACAGCCTCAAACGTGCTGCGTCTTGCTCTCTCCCTCCTTCCCTCTCTCTTTTTCAAGGAGATGGCTTTGTGAAAGCTGAGGGGAAAAATAAAGCCTTTTACTAAAATGTCACTCTGGGAGAAAGTGGTGGGGGGGGAATTTTCTAATAGGCCATTGAAGGCTTGCTTTTTTTTTTTTTTAAGTGTGATAAATTTGGCCTGTCTCAAAAAGACAGTTCAGTGTTGCTTATCAACCGTGATTTGACCAGATAGCCATTTCAAAAAAACAGACACTGGTCTTCTCATAATAAACGAAAGCAATAAAAGCAAGAGCTGGGCCAGAACTATAATTAAGAATCAGGAACTGAAAGCAGTGGGTGTGTCAATGGAGGGCAGAGTCCAGTCTTAGGGCCAGAGGGAGTGGGCCCGGCAGGCTGAGAGTCCTGGGAGCCAACACCCTGTAGGAAGGGCGGTGTTTCCTCCTGCCCTCCCCCTGTTGTCCCCACGCTCTCCTTCCTTTTTTCCTCTCATTTGGGAGAATTCCTTCCCTAGACAGATGGGCCCAGGGGCGAGGAAGATGGTCAAGGAGGGGCTTATCACCCATCCCCAAAGCCAAAGCAAACGCCTGTTTGAAATTCAGCCAGAAATCCCCCTCCCTGCTCTGTCTGTGCACAATAAACATCCCAGACTCGGCTACTCCTAAAGAGCTGTCTGTTTAACACAATCTCCATCTCAAGCGACTGTTTTGCATTTCCTTTTGGCTTTATTAAAACTGATTTTCTATTTGAACTATAAAAATTGATCTGATTAAATTTCCATTTTTCTCCAAAGAAAAGACTCTCTCCTCTCTTTCTCTCTCCCCCCGCCCCTCTCTCCCCTCTGTCTCTCTTTGCCTTCTCCTCTTTTCTCCTTCCACTCTCTCCCTCCACTTCTTTTTCCTTGTTCCTTTCCGCAAACACGTAATTGTTGATGATTTTCCCTCCTCACCCCTCTGTTATCCCCCCACTGGGTCCCTGTCACAGTTTCCATGGGGATGGCCATGGACGGTGCTCCCTGGGAAGGGAACAGGAGGGAGATCCCGCCCTGGACACTGCCAGGGGGAGGGGGGGTCATCTGTGAGATTCCAGCTATTTCCCTGGCACCGCTTAGGAAGGGCTTCATACTCAGAGAGGCCCATGTGACTGGATGGAACCCAGGGCTGCCCACCAGCTCTGCAGGCCAATGTTCTAACAGAGCCAAGGTTGTGGGTTCAATCCTCCCTTTGGCCACGTAGCTCCTTCCTTGTGTTCAGGGCTCCAGTGCAAACCCATCACACTGACCAAACTGTGTGTGATTAAGCCCATAGGAGGCGGAACCAAGAGCGTGCAGGAGAGGGTATGTGAGCCCACTGCCCTCAAGGAAGAGAAGACCACAGCTCCTTCTCTGCCTTTCGCATTTTTGTTTCTCTCTCCTTCCTGACGAGAGAAGCCCTTGTCTTTTCCACCTCTGAATAATGACAATGACAGCTGTCACTTATTACAGACTCACTATGGTGTGCAGACAGGCAGTGCAGGACACACTCGATCCTGGTCATTCGTATCCCCACCCCCTGAGCGAGATGCCATCTCTGAGAGCTTGAGTAATTCGTTCATGGGGAGAGGCAAACCTGGGCATGCCCCTCCCAGCCTGTGTTTGAACCACTCCACGATGCTGTCTCATGAAAAGAGAGGACCCTCGTTAAAGATGAACCCAGAGTGCCCGGGAGCTTGGCAGAGAAGTGCTCAGGAAGCAGGATCTCTGACTAAAGGATGTGCTGATGAAGAGGTCACCTCTGTCCTCCTAAAGGCCACCCCCCCTCACAGTTCCTTGGTTCACTGTCATGCCCCGGCATCCGCGCCCCTAAAACTCCAGCCGAATCCCCTTCCAGTGGTGGTGCAGCTGAGGCAGACTGGCATTTTTTAAAAAAGACTTTCATAAATATTCAGGGAAAACAAAAAGTAAATAAAGACAGCAAATATAAACGACAGACGCCAACTGATTTCCCACTGCACCTCAGTGCCTGTATCATGAGTAATTAATTGTTGAATGAATGAATGAATGAATGAAAAGCTTGCTCGCTTACTGAACAAAATCAAAAGAGGCATGGGCAAAGTTTTCTACACAGCTAGAGCTGTCCACTCCAGGGACAGCTCCTGTCTACCTCTCAGACAGGTAGAATGGCAGGTGCTGACTTGCATACAAGGAAAGTCCTCACCTATCAGGCGAGAGAGACCTCATTTCCCCACACTGGAGCTGCCCAGTATAATATCTGATCCGTGCATCAACCATACCATGCTGATAAGAAGAGCTTATGCACATTTGTATCAATTCACCCCAGGTTACTTCCCTCTCTGGATCCGAGCCAAGAGATCCAGATCCACCAAGTCCCCTCCCACCAGCCTCAGCTCCCATCTCCGCACCTTGGCTCAATCTGGCCCCCAGCATCTGGGGTTCTCTCTTTCAACCACCACTGGCTGCACACAGACTTAATGCCAGGCCCAGGGAGTCACTGGGATGACTGGCAAAGACCCTGCCCTGCAATCCAGCAGAAGAGGCAAGCTATGCTCTAGATAATTATGCTACATGGGAGCTACAGAGAAGAGCCACAGCCATTAGAGAAAAGTACTGTGGACATTCAGCCAAGGAAGAGACTGCGGGGTGGGAGGGAGGGGAAAGGCTTCACGGAGGAAGAAGACTGTGACTCCCTAATCTTGAAGAATAGTTATGATTCTGACATTCAGAAACATAGAGAAGGCTCTTCCAAGCAAACGGTCCACCTGAGTGATCCATGGATGCCAGAAAGCTTCAAGCTGTCCCATTTGCTGGGGGCAGATTATGCGAAGCAAAGCAGGGCAGCAGGAGAGAAAGCCAAGGGTGGGCTGAAGCCAGAATGTGGACGGCTTGGCTACCATGGTGTCAGGGGAGACCCTGAGAGCTTAGTGCCTTCCTCCTCCATCCCCAGCAGTCCAAATCCTCCTCGCCTTCAGGGTGCAGTTGAAAGCCCACCTCTTCCAGGAAGCCTTCACTGATCTCTCCACAAAGGCTCTCTCTGCTGAATTCCTCTGCCCTTCCTGTCACCACCACTCACTGGACATTTCAGCCTTTCTATACACCAGCCTGGCAGAACCGGTTGGTCACCAACGCCTCCAGCTAACACTCCCCCGTGCGTTGCCTGTGTGCTGTTCCCTGTGAAGCACCCCGTCCCCTAACAACCACCCATCTTCCGCCTGCTGACTAACGCCTGCTCATCCTCAGGGGTCAGCTCCGCCAGTCCCTTCTCCAGGAAGCCTTCCTCGCCCTCAGCCCCTCATCTTTGCCTCCACAGCAACCGTGCTTCCTGCCTCCGTCGCCCATGCATGTTTCTCCTCCATCAGAGCATGGGCTCCTTGAGAGCAGGGACTGTTTCTTTTATCTTTTCATTCACTGCAATCAGCACAGTGGATGGCATGTTTGGGGTCTCCCATAAATGTCCATTAAATGAATGGACAAATGAATGAACAAATACTGCCTTGTGAATTTCCTGCACGGTGGTTTTGGTTTGCTACTTAACTCCCTGTGGATTGTTCCTCCAGTTTGCAAGTTCCCTAGGGGTGGGGGACCCTCGACATTTAGTACAGTGCTACGCTCACACAACGTGTTTCCCACATTTTTGACAAAAAAAAAACAAAAAAAAGTCTGGATCTTGTACTTTGAACCAAATCCCCTGCTTGAAGTCTTGGGAAGATTCCCAAGAAGAGCAAAGCACTGTTTCTGTGTCCATGGACAAGGAAACCCAGTCGGAGACCTGCAGCAAAGAGAGACCACCAAAACCTAAGCCCCATGAGGGCAGGGAGCCGCATCGGCTTTGTTCACTGCCGTATCCTGCACCTGGCTGCTCAATTCACACTTGCTGAAAGAAATATGATCATGCACAGAAAGGTACCTTGAAAACTGTAAACACCATATAAAAGTTTCTTTTGATAACTGCCTGGATATAAGAAATTAAAGAGAGAAGAATGCATTAAAAAGAAAGAATGCTGGGCGTCTCAGGGGGGAACCAGTGACTAGTGAGAGAAGATGCCGAATGTGGTTTGGGACGTTTTACGGTGACAGAAGACATTTAAGGAAAGATGTCCTACAGGCTGCTGGATTTATGAGACTAGAGTTCTGGTAAGAGGTCAAGGCTGGAAATGAAAATTTGAGCATCTTGGAAATAGAATAACTGCACAATGAGCTCATGCAGGAAGTAAATCCAGCAGGAGGACTAGGCAGCATCAGGAGGGGCCTGGGGGGACAGCCCTGAGGATGCGAGAGGAAGTGAAATGATGGAGAGAGAGAAGGCACAGCCAGGGAGACAGGAAGCAACCAGAGGACAGTATGGATGAAAGGACAAAGACGATGAGCAAAATCTTACTCACCTTTGGAGACGTGCGCCCTCTTTTCTGACAGCTTTCTCGGAACAGTGCAATCATGTCCTGTTCCAATTTCTGTCTTGGCCCTGGCCTCCTGTTCTTCAGGTTGCCCCTCCCACCACACACCCACTCATCTTCCCCTCTCTCCCTCTCTACAATCAGACCATCAGTAGTGGGACCACAGTGTATCATGGGCCACTAGCATATCACAGGTTAAGAAAATAAAAAGGGTTCCCAAAGCGTTGCCTCCTTTGTTCTCATGCAACAGAGGAGGCACAGAGAGGGAATGCAACCTACTGGAAGTCACACAGCTAGGGAGTGGTGAGCAGGACGAGATGCCAGGCTAGTGCTCTTGGATGTCTCCCACAGTGCATCCTACAGAGAAGCAGAGACCCAGAGGAGAGCGTCGCTTGCCCACGATTCACAGCTGGGCCAGGCTGGGACCAGAATCCAGAGACCACTTTCCTGTCTACACTCTTCCCAATCCACTGCCTGGACAAGAACAAGCTGCCTGCCGGTCTCTCAGATCTTCAGGCCAGCCTTGGTGCCCATGGTGCTCCCCAGAGCAAGCAGACACAGCCTTGCAATTTGACGCTACAGGGCAAAGATCTAGGGCTCAAACCCAGGCTGCTCCCTTCATCTGCAGCCCCTCTGCTCAGAAAGCTGAAGACCAGCCGCCTTTAAGGGCAAGGCACTTTTGCTCCCCAAGCAGCGACTGTTAACCTCCTTTCAGCCATACCTAAAATCTGGGCCATTCTAAAGACACAATTACACAGCCTTTACCATCCCGGCACCCGGAGCTGCTATCTGTTTAGAAACCCCTGGCCCTCCGTGTCCTGAAGCTGCCAATCTCCTCATCAGTATTTTATTTGTCTGTTTTGCTCATTTTTAAGCTGGTGGCAATTGCTATTTAAATTGTTTTGTAAAGTGTCTTTGCATTTACAATGCCGGCTGTCAGCAGCCCCACAATAGGAAATGAGATTTGGCGTCAAAGGTAAAGACACTACTAAAATACATTTTAATAAATATGTAAATCAATTAATCAATCACCCATCCAGGGAAGGAGCTTCGGGAACACAGGCAGGCTGGCTGAGAGAGAGGAGCTGGAGTGAATGTGGGGTCCAAGCAAGTGGAGGATGCTCTGTGGGCACTGAACCCGGAGGTTATGAACATATCTGGTCCTGGGGCCCTGGCCTGGCCTCCCACTTCCCAACTCCTCCTAAGTGGGCCCCCCCATGCAGGGTCTTGCACAGCAGCTCCAGCCAGGAAAGGGTACAGAGCCCCATCAAGGTACAGACAAAATCAGCTCCAGGGCTGCGACGGAGAAACCAGCCTTCTGGCTGAAACGCCCACCACCCCCAGTATTTTCTCCACTGATGCTGTTTCCTAGAGAACTCAGAGACTGGAAAGTGCCTGCAAGGTTTATGTTGGTAAGTTGGACCAGGCTGGAGGATTAGCATCAGGAAACGTCAGGAAGAAATGACCAGCTGTCCTCTCTTTCCCTGAGACGGCACCAAAGGAAAGGAGCTTAAGCTGTCACAGGCAGCTTGAGTAGTCGGGGAGAGGAAGCATTGCTGTCCGCTGGGAGAGGGTCCTGACTAGGGAAAGTAAATACGACTCAGGGGAGAGTATTGAGGGGACAGAGAAGAGCTCTACCAGTGAAGAGCTTTTGAAACAGGAGCCCAAATACACTGTAGCCAATGAGCAGGTGGGAGTGTCTGGTGGCAGGGGGCTGGCCACAGGGTCATAGATCCTTCATTTGTACCAAGGTGTGTTATAAGTGACATCATTCTGGCCAATAAAATCTGAGCTTGAGCTGGCACGCATCTCCAAGCCTTGGCTAGACAGACTCTACAGAGTCTCTTCTAGCCCATGGTGTACAGTTTGCTAACGAGGGTGCATCCTCACATGGCTTCAGTGTGACCTTGGGAAAGTTACTTGTCCCCTCTGGGCCTCTGTCTACTCATCTTGACAATGCAGGAACTGAGCAAGAGGAACTCTAAACTCAAAAACTCGATGACTCATTTTCCCCATCATTGTGGAGATGGAACCAGTATCTTCCCATTACAGCTGCCAGCCCTTGTCATCACCAGCATCATCAAGTTGGCCTGACCCTGACAGGGAAGGGACTGACAACTTGGAGGCTGAAGACCAGAGGGGACCCGTCCAAGGGGTCTAAATGCCTCCCACAAGAGACCAGGACGTGGGAAGACTGATGTATACCCACAGAGGAAGCCAAAGGACCAGCCCTCAGCTTCTCTCCCTCTCCTTCCTCTGCACTCCCTCCCACCCCATCCCCACTGCCTCCCCTGGAAGAGTTAAGCCCTCTGATTGAAGACCTGTCTGGTGCCCAAATTGCTTCGTTTTTTAAAACTGATGCCACCGGGACCAGAGGGCAAATGTTCCCATTAGGGCTGAAAGCATGCACACATGTCCACCCTGGGTGCCTGGGTGGGTACACAAAGGGCGGACACATGGGTGGTGTTTCAGTGAGCACATAAATGCGTGACTTTAGGCATATCTGCGTGTACTGCTGTGTGCCTAGAAATGTGCAGACCTCTTGCTCAACGTGTTCACAATCAGGCTCCTATGTATGTTACATACATGTTTGTGACATGCACATATGCATGTATGTTTCAGCAAGTCTGTGTGTGTGAATGGTGCCTAAGTAGCCATGCTTTGAAACACACCTGTGGTCAACACATCCCGTGTGCCAGGCAGGGGCTGGTGACATTTCTGTGGCTCTCTTGTTCATCTTGCTCTCTTCCCTGGGAGTATCTGTTTCACAGCGTTGCCCAAGACCACTGCCGGGCTGGCTGCCATCAACCTATGTCTGCTTCTTCCTAACCCCACTGAAGCAGAGGCTTGAAGAGGGCTGCTCTGAGCATGGAGCTGGGAGCTCATTTGGCCAGGGGCCAGCTCTCTCCTCAATTGCCCTGACCCACTACATGGGACCAGGCACAAGAGTGGGGGGAGCATTTGTCCAAGGAATCCCTCTAACCTCTCTAGAAAGATCCAGGAATCCTCCTAAGAGAGATGCCAGGTGGCATGTCCCTGAGCCCTCGCTGCTACCTCAGTCCCCACCTTGCCACCCTCACACAGCTGTTAAGATGAACTACTGAGTTGGCCAAAAAGTTCATTTTCTGTAAGATGTTACGGAAAAACCCAAACTTTTTCGCTAACCCAATATCTCAAAAGCAATCCTGACACCTTCTACATTACCGTTTGGTGGCTTCCTGTTGCCCATCTCCAGAAGGCTTTGTATGACCCAAATGCCCTGATGTGATATGTGTCCCATCTCCCTCTCCAGACTCTTCCGTGGCACCTCCTGCCTCATCCTCTACACTCTAGCAGCCCCTGCAACATGTCAGAAGGCTTCACACCTCCATGCTGTTCCTCCTGCTGTGCTCCTCTGCCTGAGTGGGACCCCCTCTGACCTCAGATCACCCAGCTTCTACTTAAAGACCATTTTCCAGGAATCCCTCTCTCACCCACCCAGGTCATCTTCAGTGGTTAGCACAGTCGTGATGCTGTGCTGTACTTTCTTATCTGCTTACTAGCCTTCCTCCCCTACTGGACTATAAAGCTCCCATGGTCAGGAACCATGTCCTAGTCACTGTGGCGAAGCAGACAGGAATGCCCACAGAATGACCTGATGGCTCTCTCTAGATGGCCTCGCAATGAGCTGGTTGAGGTTGGTGGCTCCCCATGGTCTCCAGAAGCTCTAACGCCGGGCAGTTGGCACGCCCAGCTGTGGTAGGTATTCCCTCAAGCAGTTGGCACCCATGCTTAGATTGTTTTGCAAAGTTGCTCTCAAATTCTCCCTCTAAAACAGGGAACAACCATAGTGCATGGCATTCCTCTCCTGGAGCACAACCCATGATGCATCCCGCATGCCCAGCCCAAACATGTCTTTTTCTTCTGATGCTTTGACATCTAATTATTTATTATTGTCTTGCTAACACTGGAGACACTTCCCCTGCCAGGGCTAGCTAACTCCTAGAGATAGCAATCACTCACCTAGCGTATACCTTTCATATACAGGCGAACCAATCCAGAGCCCATATGCCAAGCACCACCTTTACTGAGTTCTCATAGGACTCTTACACTCTGGGCGACTATCTACCTGTCCCAATCACACCAAAGCCGGATACCAAACAACTAGGGAAAGCCCCTATGCCTAGGAGCCCACTGAAATTATTCAGATTAGCCAATGCTAAGCCTGCTTACCCTGCCTTGTCCATCCTTTCCCTTGGAAACCACAGTAAAGGCTCTTGCCCAGTTCCCCCCCCCACTCCCTCTGCCTCCTGGCTGATCCTGGTGCTTCCCCTTGTGGCACTGTGTGATGTGGCACTCTCCCTTTTCTTGGGAACTGCAGCCAGCTATCTTTTCAATGACAATCATCTCCTGATCTGTTGGTCTCATCATACCTGCATAATAGTAAAACTTACATTTTAAGACAAAGCACAACTCTCCATGGGATACTGAGAGATTGGAGATCACGTGTCCTGTATATGTTAACCCTCTGCCCACAAGTACAATAGTTGCTGGGATTTGTCCAAGACTTTCACTCAAAAGCCATCTTTGTATCCCCAGGCACAAGGCACAATGCCTGGTACATAGAATGAATAATGACCTGGGAGCATCCTCATGGTACAGTGGTTGAGGGGTCAGTACAAATCTGATACTGACATTCTGTTTGTTTGGGGGTTTTTTGTGGTGCGTGGGCCTCTCACTGTCGTGGCCTCTCCCGCCGTGGAGCACAGGCTCCGGACGCACAGGCTCAGCGGTCATGGCTCACGGGCCCAGCCGCTCCACGGCATGTGGGATCCTCCCGGACCGGGGCACGAACCCGTGTCCCCTGCATCAGCAGGTGGACTCTCAACCACTGCACCACCAGGGAAGCCCCTGATACTGACATTCTGAACAAGGTGGGTGAGACCCCCTACTGCTGATCACACCTTCCTCATCTCACTTCAGACTAGTCTATAAAATGCTAAATGGGTCCAAGGATACCAGTACTGGAAGAGCCACACCAGGTCTGGAGCCCTCTGACCTCAGTCCAGAGCTCTGTCTGTATTTCCAGCTGCCTCTCTGAGGGTTAGGAGCCTCCAGAAGAGAAGAGGGAAGGGAAAGGGGATGAAGCCACTCCTTCAACACCAGACCAACGCCACCCAACAACATGGATTGACGGCAAGTCCTGGATGAAAGATGCAAAAATCATAGTCCTTCATGCTTATACGTAGGATCATTTGGGATGATGTCTTTTATTTCTGTTCCCCTAGCATCTAGCACACTGTAGGTACTCTGCAATGTTTATCAATGAAAATAAGTGTTCTGAAATTATTTTGTGCATGCACATACATTATAGTTTCCCAAATATGTTGTAAGTATCTCAATGGCAGGAGTATATAGTCTCTGCTCCTCTACGTCTTTGGAATTCTCCTCCCACCCATCCCCCACCCCCAGCCCAGTTGCTGGCTGGGCACTCAGAGGACAAAACTGGCCATATCTGATGACTGCCTGACTGTCCAGCTAACTGGTCACCCCATGGCCCCAAACAGGATGTCCCCCTTGCTCTCCGCGGCTCCATCATTTGGAGGATACCATTTCTGGGGAGACTTCTGAAGCACCATCTTTATTAAGATTGATTTGGCCTGCCCACCATTCTGACAGTCCAAAAGCAAACACGGCAGGGCCATGGGGGAGATTTGGTCATAATTACCATCTTTAATTACTGCTAAAACATCAATTGCTCTTGTTCAATTAGCAGTGCGGTTTCAGGCATGGCAAACTTTGCAACACAAAATAAGCTGAAAATTGATTTCTGAACATTAATGCAGATCTGAAATTGCTAACCTGATAAGGTTGTCACAGAAGAGCCAAAGTGGCCAAGGAGGAACTTTGTGGGGCTGTAATTGCCTTGGTAGAAGGATTAATAACTTGTATACTTACTTCTTATTCATCAAATAGGAGGCACTCATGGGTGGGGGGAGGGGTGTCCAGGAGCGGAGGGCGGGCATGAGGCACTAAGGCAGAGGGAGGGTGTTAACGAGGACGACGGCAATTAGGCAGGAGAGAGCAGCAGCCTGCACCCAATGGTCTGTGAATGAGGACATGCCCTCTGGGATGGGCCGAGGGAGGGGCCGGCTGCCTGGGATGGCTGCCAGGGAGAGCAGACCTCTGCAAGGCAGGCAACTACTGTCACAGGCAGGTGGGGAGAGAATGCCTGGGTCCCAGCCACCTCCACGTTCTCTCCAAGCCCTGGCAAAGGACCTTAAGGTCAACCCCCCTTAAAAGCTCACTTGGCCTCTGGAAGAGCTGTCTCTGTTCGGGACTCCTGGCAAGAGAAAGAGTCGAATGCAATGGACAAGAGGAGCCACAACTGGTCCCCAGGTTGCGAGAGCTGCCACCACACCTGCTCTCACCGTCCCTCATTCAGATGCCAGGGTCTTCCTGCCATGGAGTCGAGTGGATTTCTGGATGCATGTCACAGAATGGTGGACAGGGGAGCATTTTATGAGCTACTAGGTGCTCCACAGTGTGCAATCGGTATTATTAATTATTATTATTACTACTACTACTGTTATTCTTCTTCTTTGGGCCTATGGTTGATGTAGGGGCACAAGTCAAAAATCTAAACAGCCTTAGAAAAGACCGCTCTCTCTCTGCAGAAGTGAGGAAAATTTTACTCCCTCTCACCTTACAAAACTAACAACTACTGAGCACTGGTATGTGCCAGGAACCAGGCAAAGCAATAGAAAGATGGATCGATGGATCAGTGGATTAATAGATGGATAGATAGATGTAGGTATGTAGATGACAGAGAGAGAGATTATTGCATTTAATCCTCTCAACACTACTAGGGGGTAGGTATTATTATCCCTATTTGATGAATGAGAAAAATAGGACTTAGCAAGATTAAGTAACTTCCTCTAAAGTCACATACCTACTGAGTGGTGGAGCTGAGATTCAAGCCCATACCACTTTAAGGTAAGAGACAATACTCTTCATCTCTACTCTCTGCCCTGGAAGCATCCTTTAAATCTGTTTGGTGCTTTCACTAGACTATGCTGGGCCCCAGGGCAGACACCGCTAAAAATCAGAACTGTCCTTGGCCCAAGTCACTCAACCTGTAGAAATGGAGACAGACCCTCATCCAACGAGCTGTGCTGTGCATACAGCCAAGAAACACGCCCCAGCTGCACGCCCCGAGCAGTCCATCAGACTCTCCCAGCAGATGTCCTTGCTAAGGCCAGGCTTAGTCGGAGCCAGATTGTAACCAGGCCCTTCTCTTTTATTTTCTCCTTAGAGTACAGGCCCATGACCCCTGTAGATCCAAAAGTCAACAAAAGTTTATTGAGGACCATCTTGTCTGGCCTGAGCCCAAAGACAGAAGAGTGAGACCTTCCAAACACTTACTCTCCAGCAGAGGGACATAAAAGGGACAATCATATGGGTGTGAGTCGCACAGAACAGATGAACAAGTGCACAGGAGAGGGAGCAATCAGAAAAGGCTGCCCAAAGGAGATGATGTCTGAGCAGGCTTAGCAGCTTGTCACGAGTTAGCCAGGCAGACGAGAGAGCCAGATGGCCCTCTAAGCAGAGACATGGAGGTGTGAAGGGGTGTGGCCTGTTGGGGGAAGTAGGGTCTGTTTGATATCTCTGGAGCTTAAGCCTGAGGTTGGGTTTGGGGTATCAGGGAGAGAAGAGGCAGAGAAGCGGGCAGGGGCCAGATGATGAAAGGGCTGCAGACCATGCTAGACTTTATCTTGCAAGTGCTGAAGAGCAAGGGGACCGCTCTGCGTTGCAGAAAGCTCTCTCTGGCTGGAGGGGGAAAAGGGTGTATTCCTTTGCTAGGGCTTCCATAACAAAACACCACAGACTGGGTGACTTAAACAACAAAAATTTATTTTCTCACCATTCTGGAGGCTAGAAGTCTGAGGTCTGTGATCAAAGTGGGTGTGATCAGCAGGGGTGGTTTCTTCTGAGGCCTCTCTCCTTGCCTTTAGACAGACATGTTCTTCCTGTGTCTTCACATGGTCTTCCCTCTGGTGCCCGTGTGCTAATCTCCTCTGCTTATAAGGACACTAGTCATATTGGATTAGGGCCCACTCATTACGACCTCATTTTAACTTAATTGCCTCTTTAAAGATCCTATCATTCTGAGGTACAGGAGGTTAGGACTTCAACATATGGATTTTGCGGGGACACAATTTGGCTCATAACAGAGAGGCAACAGGTATCCAGACTGCCGAAAAGAAGACCAACAGGAGGCTGCTGCTGTAATCTGGGCAACGAGGGGGAGGCCTGAATCAGCAATGACTATAATCACGCTCCCAGGAAGGGACTGCTTGGGGAGCTGGTGTAGACAGAGAGCAAACAGGATGTGCGAGTAGCTGGATAGAAGCATTTTCTTAAAGTTGCAGAGGCTGTAGGATCAGAGGCTGGGCCAGCAGCTCTAGAGAAGCCGCTCTAAAATGCTGCTTTTCCAGATTCCCTGGGACAATATGATGTGCAAATCCACAAAGCTAACACACATGCTGTGCAAATCACTGATGCTGAGAAAATCTTCCATACTGATTAGAGAGGTAGTCAAGCATCGTGGAAAGGACACCAGATCAGAAGTCAGAGGCCTGTGTTCTGCAGCCCCTTCTCTGTGACAGTAAGGTCACTTCACTTTGGGCCTCAGCTTTCTCTTCTGTAAAAGGAAAGGGTTGAACTAGACTGTCTTTAGGGTACCTTTCATCTTTGACACCTTGTAATCCTATTATTGCATAATGAGCAGAGTGGGAACAAGAATACTGCGAATAAAGAGAAGCCAGAAGGAGATTGGGCTGAAGTGAGAGAGAAGCAAGTCCCTTATTCATCACACTGACCACAGTCCAGGGACCGTCTTCATATGCTCAGATCCACAGGCCACGCCCAATCAGTGACACCCTCATCTGGCATGAGTGTTTCAACCAGTCACTTAAGAGAAAATATTTATTGTAATAAGTAAAAACTGGTACAACAAACCAATTTATCTTATAACCTTAACTACTTCAATGCTGATGATCCTAAAAGCTCTCCCCTGCCCTGATCCCAGGCCCTGTATCTCCCTCCTGCTCTAGTTCATCCCTTCCACTTCCTGGTTTGGGTCAATGGTACCATCTTTGACCGACCTCCATTTTGCCCACATTACCAATTAGCACCTGAGTTCTGTGGCTCTGATTTAGCAGAGGATCTTGCCTCCAACCCTCCTCTGTCTTTCCTTCACATACTACCTCAGTCTTAGAATTTTCCAACCTCACAACTGTTGCAGCTTGTTCTTCCTGGTTTCAGGGACTTGTACCCTCATGTTGAGGGGCAACAGCCTCCTAACTGGATTCTTTCTCCAGCTTCACTCCCTTTAGTGCTTCCTTGCATATTTCTATTCCTAAGCCCCATCCTTCCTAGGCCCTGCACAGCTGTTGACTCAGTGGGTGCCACCCAGGTCCTGAGCCTGTGAGAGTTGCTGCTCTCTGGGGGAGTTCTCAGGACAGGGAGGAGAGGGAAGGAAGAAGCGTTGAGGCCCAAGAGCAACTGCATGAGTATCAGGCATCAGCCTTCCCATCTATTCCCCAAGAAGTATGCAGAGCCAGGTCCAGGGGCCTCCACTCTGGATCTCTGGATTCTCTTCTGAGTCTCAGCTGGGCAAAGTCTGAGACTTGAACTTTGGCTCAGTCAACCCTGAGCCCTGGAACTACCTAATTTCCCTCAGCCCTTTCCCCCAGGGCCAGAGACATCTTCTGCAGATCTTTGCATCAATTTGTATGTATTACCCTAGTCCTGTACTGGTGCTCAGCAGACTTGCTAAGGCACAGCTTCCCAGAAGCCTCTCCTGTAGCCCCACTGCTCAGATTGAACCTCCTGAATGTCAACATTGCCCAGAGAAGACACAAACTCATCGTGACCACTGGACTTGGTGATCTAGACTGCTGCCTGGCCCCAACCCCTGCGGAGGATAACCCCTTCTATCTTGGTTACTTCTCTTCCTCCTTTCAGCATGGCGAGGCATAACAACTCTTCTAAAAACCCTCATTTTTGTCACATCACTTTTCTTCAGTTTCCAGTGACTCCCTACAGCCTATGAGTTTAAGTCCAAACCGCTCAGCATTGAATTCAAGACCTTCCATAGCCTGCCACCCCCTCTACATGTTCAATCTCATCTTGTTCTATTTCCCAGACTGTTTTACTCCATCCAGGACTGGTTTGAGGGCTCTGCCCCAAACTCTCCAGACTCAGGCCTAACCCCAAGTCATTGCCTGGCCTATGCTTGCCCACAGAAACCCTCATGCTCATAGCCCTCTGTTAGGAAGACAATCCAAGACTGCATATCCTCTACTGTGTTGTTGAAGATCCCTGATCCACAGCTACTTGACCAGTGAAAGGAACTTGATCCAAGGGTTTTCCCAGGATCTATGAGAACAAAAATTCTATCCAAATAATGATAATGGTTATTAGCTGGAGCAACCAAATTGTCTCAAAAAGTTTGAATAGGAAAACATGGGGAGAGCATGAGTCAACTGGTAGCAGAAGTAAAAAGAAAAAAGATACGTAGAAATAGGTGTTGAGGTAACAGGATTATTAGTGTGCCCTGAGCAAGCAGAAATTATGAGTAAATAGAAACTATAAATTAACAGACCACACAAAACAAAGAAATACTCATGGAATTTCTGGTTGGTGTTTCTCCCTCTAAAAGATAAATAGTTCTCTTGAAAATCACCTAAAAACAAGAAGGAGAATAAAAAACAAACCCTTTCTTTGACAAAGCTAACAAAGGTCTATAAACTCAGACACAACACATAACTGGGGTGCGGAAAGACACAAAGAAAAAACAGCCATGGCACAGAGCTCAGGTAACGCTGGCCAAACTCAGCTCTCCAAGGTAAGTGCTATACCCCAGGAGCAAAAAATAACTCTCTTTTATTAGGAATAATAAAGGCAGGTATGTGGGCTGGCAGGGGGAGCTTTCCCGAATCTATTTTGACATGAAATAGAAACAGCAAAGGTAGGGCCAATGATGAATCATACAGAAAAGTCATATTTGCAGGAAGCAGTCTCTCCATGAGGTGGAATAGAGGAGAAGGTTCCACGTTATGAGCATATCTGCAGCTGTCACTGCCAGTTAGCTAGAGAGAAGTAAAGCTTAAAAGATCTTACCCTCATGTCCCTACAGGAAAGTTTCTGGTAGCCTAGTTCATGGTCATGCTCTCCCTCCTTCACTCCAGAAGCTCATGCAAACAGCTGGTCCAAGAAGTCACTTCATTCAAAGATGAATTAATAATCAAAAAGGAACTACCATGGAATCTATACAATGAAGATACTACAGTTTAGAAAGGGGAGAAAGAGAGAGGAAAAATAAATAGAAGATAAAAACCACTCGCCACAAAAATATTACCATGGAGAAAATGAACAAATATATTATCATGAATATTCTTTAAACTCAATGAAGCAATTACTTCTATAAATCAAAGCACAAAGAAGACATACAAATATTCAGAAAAAAATGTGGCAAGACACGCAAAGGATATAAGTCACGAGAGGGCAGAGCTTAGAAAATAAGTGGAAGCAAATGTAAAACCAACCACAGACACTGCTGAACCCATAAGAAGGGTATAGAGGACAGGATTGAAAAATGTGAGACAAACTGGTAGAAAGTAATCAGAGGACTTCACTGGTGGTGCCGTGGTTAAGAATCCACCTGCCAGTGCAAGGTACATGGGTTCGACCCTGGTCCAGGAAGATCCCACATGCCATGGAGCAACTAAGCCCGTGCGCCACAACTACTAGCCTGCGCTCTAGAGCCTGCGAGCCACAACTGCTGAGCCCGCATGCCACAGCTACTGAAGCCTGTGTGCCTAAAGCCCGTGCTCTGCAACAAGAGAAGCCACCACAATGAGAATCCCGCACACCGCAACAAAGAGTAGTCCCCTCTTGCTGCAACTAGAGAAAGCTTGTGCACAGCAATGAAGACCCAATGCAGCCAAAAATTAATTAATTAATTAATTTTTAAAAAAGTAATCAGAGGTTTAAAAAAAAAGATGAGAGAGAAAATAGCAGGTATGAAAGACAGACAAACATACATGCAATTCATGTTTCTACAAAGATAACAGATATTTAAAGATATGATTTATAAAAACTTTCCAAAATAAAAACGAATGAACTTTATAGATTAAAAAGGCCTATTGTGTCCCAGGAAAATACTGGCAAAGAATGATCAAATCTGGGAAAGATTCTGGCCCTCAAAGACAAAGAATCCTTCGAAACATCCAGCCCCAAAAGTCAAGTTGCCTTGAAGAGGGAGAAAAAAAATCAGGGTAACCGCAGATATCACAACATTATCAATACAAAGAAATAAATAAATTAACGTGCTATATCCAGGTAAACTATCAATTAAGTATAAAGGCAACATTTTGAAACATGCAAGAACATGAGAACATCAATCTCATGAGCTTGAAGAATCTACAAGAGGATAATTTCAAGCCATTTAAAATGAGTGGAAGAACATATAGCAGAACTGGGTGACACTAAATTCATGTGCCTGAGACTATGACCAACACTAAAGCAACATGGCAATTGTGCTTACAGGACCAAATGTAAATGTTATAAACCTTAGTAATGTAGAAATTTTATAACTAACAAAAACTGGCTCAGGGAAGGGAAGAGAAGGTAGAAAATAGTATAAGTATGCTGACAACTCTTTTGTTTATAGCTATTTGTCAAGGACATCATTTAAAGCCAATACAGTGATAGACATGCATGAATACTGAAACATATAAAAGGGAAACATTAAGAAACATGGTAATAATACAATCAACTAAAATCAAGTGGTGGAGGGGCTTCCCCCGTGGTGCAGTGGTTAAGAATCCGCTTGCCAATGCAGGGGACACGGGTTTAAGCCCTGGTCCGGGAAGATCCCACATGCCGCAGAGCAACTAAGCCCGTGCGCCACAACTACTGAGCCTGCGCTCTAGAGCCCACGAGCCACAACTACTGAAGCCCGCGTGCCACAACTACTGAAGCCCGCGTGCCACAACTACTGAAGCCCGTGCACCTAGAGCCCGTGCTCTGCAACAAGAGAAGCCACCACAATGACACGCCCGCGCACTGCAACGAAGAGTAGCCCACGCTCACCACAACTAGAGAAAGCCAGCACGCAGCAACGAGGACCCAATGCAGCCAAAAATAATAAAATAAATAAATTTTTAAAAATAATAATAATCCATTAAATAATAATAAAATAAAGTGGTGGAGTAGGGAGTTTGGATTCAGTGGAAAGGTAGCAATTTTGTCATTCTTAGAGAAAGTATCACTAGCTAATAGATAGTAAGGAAAAAATATGTGTGTAAAAAGTAACTACTGGGGGGAGGATAAAAGCCTTTCAAATTTTTGAAGAAATATACACATAAAAACCAAGCAAATAAAACAGAATATGGAATAAAAGATTGAAAAAATAAATGAAGCAGCAATAAAATCAGAAAGTATAACATAAAACATGGTTTTAAAGAAAAAGAAACTAATAACAAACATGTCTGTCATACTAATTTATGTTAATGGGATAATTTTACCTACTAAAACATTCTTACTCTCAGATGGATCACAAAATAAGGTCCAAATTTCTCATATATTTTAAAACACAATATTAAGGTTAGACTTAGAGAGGTTGAAAGCAAAAGACTGGGCAAAGACAGAATATACAGCACAAACAAAAATAAAGGAAGAAGCACAATTTTAGTAGCTGATAAGATTTAAATTGGGAGCAGGGAGTAGGCTGCAGAAGAGCATTTAACTAAAAAAAAGGAAACATTATGATGATAGAGTGCACCATCCCCAATGATGATCTAACAGTCACGAATATCTTTATATTTTTATATCATCACATCAACATCTTTAAATAAAACTATATGATATACAAGATGAAATAGAAACATTGTAGTAGAGACTATAGTTGACACCCAGCCCATGGCAGAAGAACTAAAAAAAATAATTAAGGGTATAAAGGAGAAAACAATCAAATTAATTAAGTTATTCTAGCTCATACCCTGAAATAATATTTTAATATTCTGAAATCGGAAAATTTTAAAACCTGAAAATTTTATGTTACAAAGATCACCTCCATTTACTCCTCCTCAAAAAAGAAACCATAAAAACAATGTTCCGGAAGTATAATGTAATAAAATTAGAATTTTGAAATAAAATCCTTATCACTCAGTAATTTTCATTCTTTCTCTCAAACAGCACTTTTGGGACAAAGAGGAAATCAAAACTGAAACTGGAAATTACCTGTAAATAATCCTAATGAAAATATTATATGTCAAAACCTGTGCTAAAGAGTGTTCATAGTTAAAAATAAAAGTTAAACAAGCATCCAACTAAGGAAGTTAGAAAAAAGATAACAAATTCAAGTTAAGGAAAGCAGAAAGAAGACAGTAGTTATATGAAAGCAGACTACAATGAATTAAATTAAAGAACTGGAGAATTAATATATATTATATCTAGGAGCTGATTCTATTTGTAAAAAATAAATAAATAAAAAGCCAATAAAAGAGACAAACCATTAGTTAACATTATCAAGCCAAAGGGAGAAAACTGAAATATCCAAAATAAATAATTGCAATAGGAAAAAAAACATAGAAACTGATAAAATTTTAAACATACTATGACACTATTTTGCTCTTTGTTATGCAAAATAATTTGACTACATGAATAAAAGGATAAATTTACAGGAAAATATAAATTGCCAAAACTAACCATAGTAAAATTAGACAATCTAATGGATCAACTGCCATAGGAAGCTAAAGATTAAAGTCAAAAGAGCACCAAGCCCAGGTAGCGTCACAGAAGAACTTTAACAAATCTTTAAGAAACAGGTAATTCTGATGCTTTATAAACTCCTTCAGAGTATACAAAAAGAAGAAAACTTACAATTATTCTTTATGTTGCCAAAACTTGGCCTCTGTTCACCAGTGCCAAATAGAAATGCGGAGACAGGTACTTCCCTGATGGTGCAGTGGTTAAGAATCTGTCTGCCAATGCAGGGGACGTGGGTTCGAGCCCTGGTCTAGGAAGATCCCCCATGCCGTGGAGCAACTAAGCCCGTGCGCCACAACTACTGAGTCTGTGCACCATAACTACTGAAGTCCTTGTGCCTAGAACCCGTGCACCGCAAGAAAGAGTAGCCCCCCAGCACACAGCAACGAAGACCCAAGGCAGCCAAAAATAAAAATCAATTTAAAAAAAACTTTGGGCTTCCCTGGTGGTGCAGTGGTTAAGAATCTGCCTGCCAATGCAGGGGACATGGGTTCGAGCCCTGGGCCGGGAGGATCCCACATGCCACAGAGCAACTGAGACCATGCGTCACAACTACTGAGCCCGCGATCTAGAGCCCGTGCTCTGCAACAAGAGAAGCCACTGCAATGAGAAGCCCGCATGCAGCAATGAAGACCCAATGCAACCAAAAATAAAAAATAAATAAATAAAATAAATTTATTAAAAACAAAACAAAACAACTTTGTTCTTTTTTTTTTTTTTTTTTTTTTTTGCGGTACGCGGGCCTCTCACTGTTGTGGCCTCTCCCGTTGAGGAGCACAAGCTCCGGACGCACAGGCTCAGCGGCCATGGCTCACGGGCCTAGCCGCTCCGCGGCATGTGGGATCTTCCCGGACCGGGGCACAAACCCGTGTCCCCTGCATTGGCAGGCGGACCCTCAACCACTGCACCACCAGGGAAGCCCAACAACTTTGTTCTTTAAAAAAAAAAAAATAGAAATGCGGAGACAGAGTCTTGGGTAAAGTAGAAAAGAGTAGCTTTTAGTGCTTTGCCAGGCAAAGGAGGCCACAGGGGGCTAGTGCCCTCAAGACTCTGTGACCCACCGTGGAGGGGGCAGTGAGGAGTCTTACAGTGTTTAAGGAGCAGGGCATGATCAGCTGGTGGACATTCTGATTGGTTGGTGGTGGGTGAGGTAAGTGGGAGTTAGCATCATCAACCTTCTGGTTCCAACCTATCTGGGGTCTACATGCTTGTGGGCAGCACACAGTTAACTTCTTCCACCTGGTGGGGTTCAGTATCTGCAAAACAGCTCAAGGGACATGGCTCAGAATATTATCTATAGTCCTTGAGGAAGAATTAAAGTTTCTTGACTTTGTTTAATGGCTAAAGTATTATTCCTTTGTCTTGTTTGACTGTTTTCCTTTCTTTCTACATTTTTTTACTTCTCTGATTAAATTTATTCTATGACTAAAGTTTTTTTTACAGACAAAAGGCAGACAGAGGACATAGGTGGGGGTCTATTCTGGGAAGGCCCCATAGGGTCCTGCTTGGTTACATTTATAAAAGTAGTATAACAGCAACATCAAAACCTGACAAAGAGCACATAAAGAAACTATAGCCCACATCACTTGTGAATATCACAATAAAAACTATATTAGAGGGCTTCCCTGGTGGCGCAGTGGTTGAGAGTCCGCCTGCCGATGCAGGGGACACGGGCTCGTGCCCCGGTCCGGGAAGATCCCACATGCCGCGGAGCAGGCTCGCTGCGCCTGTGCGTCCGGAGCCTGTGCTCTGCAATGGGAGAGGCCACAACAGTGAGAGGCCCGCGTACCGCAAAAAAAAAAAACTATATTAGAAAACAGAAATCAGTGGCACATTAAAAAGCTAATAACCAAGTAGAGTTTACTCCAGGAATTCAAAAATGACTATCAAAAAATCATTTTGTAATTCAGTATATTAAGAGATCAAAAGAAAAAAAATCTCATAGATCATTCTCATAGAAGCTGAAAAGACATTTGAGAAGCTCGTACCCATGCTTGATTTTTGTAAGGTGTCTTATAAAATAACAATGGATGGATACTCCCTTAACATGATAAAAGATATGCTTGGGCAATAACCACAAAAATGTTTAGTGTGGAAACACTGCAAGCATTCTCATAAAAGTCAAGAACAAGACAAAGACATACAATATTGCTACCACTACTTTACAGTGTTCCAGTGGTGTAAGAATTGGAAAGGAGAAGGTAAAATTAGCATCATTTTCAGTTGATGTGATTAGTTACTTGGAAAAATCAAAATAACCGACTAAAAATGTTACAAACAATAAGAAGGTCGATTAAGTTGGCTGGTTATAAAATTAACATACCAAAATATATATAAAAACAACATAGAGGATATAATGGAAGAAAAATCCATTCATAATAGCAATGGAAGATCAGATACAGAGAATTAAACCAAGAAATGTAGACAATCTAGGAGGAAAAAACCCTGAAAACAGTATGAAGCACCAATAGAAGACTGGTATATGAAGATCAATGTCAAAAAATATGAAAACTCCCCTTATGTTAATGTATAGATTCAATATAATGTTGCCCCCAAATACCAACAGAGTTGGAATTTGCTTTTTAAATTTTGTTTGTTTGTTTATGTTTGCTCAGGTGTTTGAAGGAGGAGGACTTAAAAGATGATTCTCAAATAAATAATAACCTCTAGAAGTAAATAAGCAAGAACTACTAGAAAACTTGTTTTTTGAAGAAGAGTAATGAGTGGTAGAAGTAGGACCAGCCTTACCAGATATTAAAAGACATTGTGAAATGACAAAGCTGTAATAGTTAAAACACCATAGGACATGGTGTGAACAGATGGACAAATCAATGGAACTGAAGAGACCCAAAGACACCCTTTCAAAGGGCAGAGGATAGAATTTTAAAATAAATGGCATTTAGCCACTGGACAGCCATTTGAGAAAGAAAAAAAGTAAAATTGGATCACTGGATCCCCATCTCACACCTCACACCAAAAGCAACTCAAGAATAATCAAATATTTACATTTTTACAAAATGAAACTATAACATTCTAGAAAAAGTGGGAGAATTTTACAAATTCAATTTGGAGTAGGATAGATCTTTCTAAATATGACCCCAAACTTTCAAAAAGTTGACTAATTTGACCACATAAAAATCAAATTTACCTAGTTTGGGGCTGGTGGGGTGGGAAACAGCATAAACGAAGCCAAACAACAAATGACAAACTGGAAAAAACAATTTTTAAACCATATCACAAACAGTTAATTTTCTGGAAGGAGAAAGAACATCTATAAATCAATGAGAAATTGGGCAAAGGAGATGCTTCTCAAACACAGAAGAGACAGTGGCCCTCACCTGTAATAAGATAAATGTTAACATTATGACACCATTTTTCACCTAACAGCTGATCAAAGACCAAAAGGTTCTAAATCCCTGTGTAGGAAAAAGTGTAGGGACACAGTTTTGTTTCTCTGTTTGTTTGTTTTGCTGGGAGAAGGATAATTCGATATCACCTCTATGGGGTTGTTACTTACTAGCTGGATGTTTGACCCTGGGCTAGTGTCTTACCCTCAGTCTCAGTAGCACACTCTCTTAGAATCATTTTCAGAATTAAAAGGACCTGTATGGGCTTCCCTGGTGGTGCAGTGGTTGAGAGTCCGCCTGCCGATGCAGGAGACACAGGTTCGTGCCCCGGTCTGAGAAGATCCCACATGCGCGGAGCGGCTGGGCCCGTGAGCCATGGCCGCTGGGCCTGCGCGTCCGGAGCCTGTGCTCCGCAAGGGGAGAGGCCCCAGCAGTGAGAGGCCTGCGTACCGCAAAAAAAAAAGACCTGTACACGTAAACAATCCCAGTACTCAGAGTAGTTAATACTGCTCTCCTCACAGATTTGTCAAGTACCACCTCTGCCCTTGTTGACTCCAAGAGAATGTTCAGTCCACAGCCAAGGTTTTCAGAGCCTCTGTTCTCCGGGGAAGGGACTTTCCTCCTCCTAGCGCTGGAGGAGGGAACTGTTGTATCCTGGATGCCCAACCATGCCTGAGGAGGAGCAGAGGCCCAGCCCTCACAGGGGAGCCCAGGATTTGCCTCCTGAGTAATCGTCAGCCCAGTCTGGCAGCCATAAGCAATGGGCAGGCCCACAAAACCAGGTGTGGTGCAGCCTTTGGACTGTACTTTGAGGCTGCTGATGTCCCCTCACTAGCCCAGATCCCCAACGGCTTGTTTCTAGTCCTACCCCCATCCCCATGAACCCGGGGCTGACTGAACCCTCTGGCCTCATCCCAGGTAGGAGAATGCATTGAAGCTCTGTTGAATGCCATGGCAACCACCTGCTGGAGGCCAGCCTCCCCATGCACCTCCTGACCAACCCCAGCACACACTCAGTTCTTGTTAGGGGTAGGTGAGCTGGTATGTACTTGATTTTAAGAGCCTGCTGGGTCCAGAACGCGGCTACTTCAGACAAAGGAGGTCTGGATCTGGATCCAGCCATGGCTGGAACTCACTGCGTCTATGAGCAGGTTGCTTCCCCTCCCTGAGCCCATAAAATGAAGGAGTAGGACTAATAACCTCTGTGGCGCCTTCCAGCTATGACATTCTGGGGCTCTAGGATTTCCCCCAAGAGCCAGCCCTGGAGACCAGCAAGGCTGCTCTTTCTGGTAAGTTCCCCAGGGAAAGAAAAGGGAAGGGGGCCTTGTAAACTAACCCTGCAGGCCTGGATAGCGGGATGGATCCCTTCCTCTGTAAGAATCTTCATCTGGGAGAAGACCTTCCTCCATTCTCAACAGGGTATTCCATGGAAATTTTGACTGAGGCACCATGACACAATAAATGCCAACATACCAGTAGAAATGGCAGAGTAGATGTTCAAAACCCAGTTAGAAGCCTCTTCAGTCCACAAAGAGGATGCAAACGGTGTAGCATGTGGGCCTGGGGGGATGAGTTTGAGAAGCAGTTTTCTCGGGAAGAATTGCTATAAGTATTCACCCCCCCTTACCCAGGCAGGAGCAGTGGGAAGAAGGACCCAACCAGAGGGGACTTGCAAAGGAGCTTGATAAGGGTGCCCTGTGGCTTGAGGGGCCCAGGGGACTGGTGTTTAGCTCCTGCCAGGGTATTAAGAAGCAAGAGAGCCAGGCCCATGAGCTGCTTTGGTGGCAGAGGAGCTCTGCTTCTGGGGTGGGAAGGCCTGCGCCCCTAGGATCTGTCAGAGACAAACGATGCTTCTGCATTTCCCCGCACCAGAAGTGGCTCCCGTGAGAGCTTTTCTGGAGCCATTTTGTGTCCTACACAAGGGGCACCTGGGAGGGCAACAGAACTCCGATATCGAGTAGACACCCCCTAGATTATAAATGGGGCGCTCTAGCGAGGGGATGAAAGCTGGAGGATGGCCCGTGTAAGGGCACTGCAATCAGAGAGGAGCCTTTGAGGAATCCACAAGAGAATGAGTCTGCTTCAAACATCTGTTCGGCCAAGAGAGCACAGGGCCATTGTGCCAGTTAGGTTTCCTCAGGAAAGTGGAGCTGCTCTGAGTAAGACGAAAAAGGGACTTATTATAGGGATTAGACTCCACACCATTGTGTTAGCTGGTGAAGGGGTCTGCTATCTGATGTTGAGCCTGAGGTCACTATAGGTCATGAAGCAAGGGAGGGGGAGGGCAAGGGCAGACCTGTCTCTCTGCACCTCCAACCCTGACCAGCTGCGGGAGGAGCTGGAGCCTCCGGTGACAGAGCCACACACACGCCTGGCCCAGGACTCAGAGAAGCTGAGCGGGAGACCCCGTGGGAGCTGCAACCTGACCCTAATGTGGCCGCCAGGAGATCACTGACAATACGTGGGAGCTATGTGGCACCTGCGTCCCTGCACCAGCCTTCCCAGCACAACGGCTGCTGCTTTCCTCTGTCTTACAAATCTTGCCCAAATTTCTCTTGTGGTCCAGCCTAATCCAGAACCACTCAGGGAAGGAAATTCTGGGAAACTGAATTCTAGCTGAGCTACGTTGATGTAGTACAAAATCACCGCAGCCACCTTCTGACAGCGTCATTCAGGTAAGCTCTTCTCCCGTCCTCAGCCTCCCTCCCTGCATTCCAGCAGCTCAGGGCTCAGCAGCCGGCAGTGGGGACCAAACTGGAAAAGGAAAGGAGGCTGAACCCATCTTTTGCTCCAGGGCAGGTGGCAGGACCCACCTCCCTAAGTACGCAACTAGAAATCAGTTGTTAGTCATCGAATCAACCCACACCATAAAGCATCTGGCAATTAACCTACCTAAAAATTCAAAGTACTTTTACAAAGAAAATTATAAATGAATAGGGGTAAAACAGAAGACCTAAAGAAATGGAGAGAAATTTCCCCAAATCAATCTATAAACTCAATACAATCTTAAATAAAATTCCAGCAGGATTGTTAAACATTCGTTTTTAGATTATTATGAATGAAGCTCAGTACCTTTTCTGTATATTTAGTTATTTCGTTATTTTGCTTCCTCCTTAGGGAACTGCCTATTTCTATGATTGCCTTCTTTCTGAAGGTTGCCTCCCAGAAGTGACGTGTCACTTAGGCTCACATTTCATTGTCCGAATCTAGTCATATAGGCACATTGAACTCCAGGTGGACACGGAAATGCAATTCTACCATTTTCTTGAAAGAGAAGAGAACTTTACTATTTGTGAACAGTCCTAATGACTACAATGATCATTTTTAAAAAAGAAAACTGTAGCACTGGCACAGGAACTAGTAAACCAATGAAACAGAAGACAGAACCCAGAAATATACATATATATACACATATATATATATATGTTATATGTTTGTGTATTAGACTGGGCATATGATATGGTGAGATCATAAAGCACTGGGGACAAAGGTGGTTTGCTTAGTCAGTAGTGCTGGGAAAGCTGGCTTACCATATAAATGACAATGAAAACCCCAAGGTTACTGGGGTTTCTTGACTTGCTGGACACTTTATTAAAGTTCCAAATTTTTATCAGATGATATCACTTATAGGTGGAATCCTTAAAAATGATACAAATGAACTTATTTTAAAAGCAGAAACAGACTCACAGACATAGAAAACAAACTTATGGTTACCAAAGGGGAAAGGGTGGGGAAGGGATAAATTAGGAGTTTGGGATTAACAGATACACACTATTATATACAAAATAAACAACAAGGACCCACTGTATAGCACAGGGAACTATATTCAATATCTTGTAATAACTTATAAAGGAAAAGAATCTGAAAAAGAATATATATATTATGTATATATATTAAAAATATATATGTATGTATATAACTGAATCACTTTGCTGTACACCTGAAACACTGTAAATCAACTATACTTCAATTAAAAATTTTTTTCAAAAAAAAGTTACAGGGACTTCTCTGGTGGCGCAGTGGTTAAGAATCCGCCTGCCATTGCAGGAGACAAGGGTTCGATCCCTGCTCCGGGAAGATCCCACATGCCACGGAGCAACCAAGCCCGTGAGCCAGAACTACTGAGCCCACGTGCCACAACAACTGAAGCCCACACGCCGAGAGCCTGTGCTCCACAAAAAGAAGCTACCGCAATGACAGAAGCTCATGCACCGCAACGAAGAGTAGCCCCTGCTCGCCGCAACTAGAGAAAGCCAGCACGCAGCAACAAAGCCCCAACGCAGCCAAAAAAAAAAGAAAGAAAGAAAAAGTTACAAAGTTTTTCCTGTCATGTTTATAAGGAATGTCTCTAAATTTGTTGATTGCCCTTAAATTCTGCTTATAGTGTGTGGGTATTTAGGAGTTTTATGCTTTTATGTACTAGAGTTAAGCCTGTCAGTTTGTGTGTGTATGACTCCTTCCATTAGTTTTAAGGTTAGAAACAGAAATCAGATATTTATTCTATTTTTCTATGATTTAATTTTTACAGTTAAATTCTTTGTTTTTGAGGTATAATTGACATGTAACACTACATTAGTTTCAGGTGTACAACATAATGACTCGATATTTGTATATATTGCTAAATGGTCACCACAAGTTAACATCCATCACCATACATAGTTATACAATTTTTTTCTTTTTTCTTTTTTTTAACATCTTTATTGGAGTATAATAGCTTTACAATGGTGTGTTCGTTTCTGCTTTATAACAAAGTGAATCAGCTATGCATATACATATGTATCCCCATATCTCCTCCCTCTTGCATCTTCCTCCCACCCTCCCTACCCCACCCCTCTAGGTGGACACAAAGCACTGAGCTGATCTCCCTGTGCTATGCAGCTGCCTCCCACTAGCTATGTATTTTACATTTGGTAGTGTATATATGTTCATGCCACTCTCTCACTTTATCCCAGCTTACCCTTCCCCTTCCCCATGTCCTCAAGTCCATTCTCTATGTCTGCATCTTTACTCCTGTCCTGCCCCTAGGTTCTTCAGAACCAGTTGTTTTTTCCTGTTTTTTTTTTTTAATTCCATATATATGTGTTAGCATACAGTATTTGTTTTTCTCTTTCTGACTTACTTCACCCTGTATGACAGTCTCTAGGTCCATCCACCTCACTACAAATAACTCAATTTCATTTCTTTTTATGGCTGAGTAATATTCCATTGTATATATGTGCCACATCTTCTTTATCCATTCATCTGTCAATGGACACTTAGGTTGCTTCCATGTCCTGGCTATTGTAAATAGAGCTGCAATGAACATTTTGGTACGTGACTCTTTTTGAATTATGGTTTTCTCAGGGTATATGCCCAGTAGTGGCATTGCTGGGTCGTATGGTAGTTCTACTTTTAGTTTTTTAAGGAACCTCCATACTGTTCTCCATAGTGGCTGTGCCAATTTACATTCCCACCAACAGTGTAAGAGGGTTCCCTTATACAATTTTTTCTTGTTATGAGAACTTTTAAGATCTACTCTCAGCAAATTTCAAATATGCAATACAGGATTATTAACTACAGCCTCCATGCTGTAACTCCATCCCCATGACATATTTATTTTATAACTGGAAGTTCGTACCTTTTGACCCTCTTTGCTCATTTTGCTCCCCCCAACCCCCTACAGTTAACTTCTTAATCCATATGAAATTTATTCTTCTTTTATATGTATCTGAATGTATGTCTGTCTTCCTCTTCCCACCTCCAACAGCTATCTAATTTTTCCCAGCATCTTTTATTTGTAACAAAGTGGATCATTTTGTATTAGCTTAACAGCTGGCATCAGAATTCCTCTTAGGGAAAAACTGTCACTATTTAGAAGATTCTCTTGATAAACATGGAATAAAAGGTGAACCCCCCGGGCTTCCCTGGTGGCGCAGTGGTTGAGAGTCCGCCTGCCGATGCAGGGGACACGGGTTCGTGCCCCGGTCCGGGAAGATCCCACATGCCGCGGAGCAGCTGGGCCCGTGAGCCATGGCCGCTGAGCCTGTGCGTCCGGAGCCTGTGCTCCGCAATGGGAGAGGCCGCAACAGTGAGAGGCCCGCGTACCGCAAAAAAAAAAAAAAAAAAAAGCTGAATCCCCTGAAGGCCCAAGTGACAGTGGCACCAAAATTTTAGATAAAGCCATTCTGAATGAGATTTAGAAGGAATGTACTTATTCACATAAAAGAAAGGGTGAGAGAGAATGAAAAAAAGAAGGGAAGATGGTGACAAAATGAGCCAGAAAGATGACAAGAGGTTGGAGTGAGTCAAGGTCAGTGGAGTATGTTGGAGACGTGGTACAGATACTTGTGCTTCAGAAGATGAGGCTTGCTGTGAAAACTAAATCTCTTTGCATTTCAGCAACATAAACCCCTCCCTCTTTTGCCATACTCCTGCTGAAAACTTCCTGTATTGGTGGATTTTTTCCAGCTGGAATTTCTTAGAAGATTGACAAACAAATTATAAAATGGAAGAACCGAAAACCACAGAGAACTAAGTAAAATTTAAAAGAAGAACAGAAAGGAGGGACATGTTCTACCAGCTTTCGGAAACGGTACAGCCGTGGTCACTGTTTTTTTTCAGGACAGGCTATATTTTGCTGCAGAAACAAAAACCTCCAAGTGCCATCGTTTAAAACAACCAAGGTCTGCTCCTCACTCATGTTGCATGTCCATCGAGGGTTGCCTGGAAGATCCAAGCTGACAGCACCTACCTGGCTGGAACATTGCAGTTTGTCATAGTAGGGGGAAGGGAACATGATGACTTACACACCGGCTCTGAAAGCTGCCTCGCAAAAGTGACATGTGTCACGCTCACATTTCATTGTCCAAATCTAGTCACACAGCCACATGAAACTCCAGCTGGACAAGGAAATGCAATTCTACCACTTTCCTGAAAGAGAAGAACTTCACTATTTGTGAACAGTCCTAATGACTACAGTAATCATTTTTTAAAAAGAAAACTGTAGGGCTTCCCTGGTGGTGCAGTGGTTGAGAGTCCGCCTGCCGATGCAGAAGACACGGGTTCGTGCCCTGGTCCAGGAAGATCCCACATGCCACGGAGCGGCTGGGCCCGTGAGCCATGGCCGCTGAGCCTTCGCGTCTGGAGCCTGTGCTCCGCAACGGGAGAGGCCACAACAGTGAGAGGCCCACGTACCGCAAAAAAAAAAACTGTAGCACTGGCATAGGAACTAACATACCAATGAAACAGAAGAGAGAACTCAGGAAAAAAAAAGAAAAAAAAAATATATGTTATGTGTTTCTGTGTGTCTTAGAATGGGCATATCATACGGTGAAATCATAAACCACTGGGGAGAAAGATGGTTTGCTTAGTGGGTAATCCGAAATCACTGGGAGACGGGCATCTGGAATTCACTCTCCTTCCTATAAGTCCAGAGTGGATTAACCATGTATGGATGAATAGCAAGTTGGCTGGATGTAAGGCCACGTGCTGCCTCACATCCATAGGGTCAGGGCAGGACCACACCTGGGGATGCAGGAGCATCAGTTTACATTTGTCTCAGTGGCTCTTTCTGCCCCTGCATCGCTTTTCCCCTCCTTTCCGTGCCCTGCCCTTGGTGCTTCTGCCTGGAGAAGAGCACTGAAGCGGGGCCTGCTCTAGGGCCAAGTCACCACGCCTACTCTGCTCTCAGCCCCCATACCTGTGGCATGAAATGTGAAAGCCCCTAAGACACATCTAAATGCTGTGATTGATTCTATTCCCCTTCTCTGGTGTTTTCCCCCTTAAGGGGACGCGAGCAAATAAGTTATTCTAATGGTGCAGCAGTACATGTGGAGGGAAGAGTCTAAGGACCACAGTCTTCCCTACCTGACCTGGTCATCGGGCCTTGGGAGGCCAATCTACCCAATTCAGTGTGACCCTCTCCCACTTGCATGAATCACTGCGGGCTGGACACAGAGGAGATGCCACATCTAGACTCTGCTCAAATTTTCCAGGTGTCATCCAGGATTCAGGCTATGGGAACCCTTATTATGCCTGAGGCCCTGGGGAAGGAGTGCCTGGACCTGGTGTGGGAGTGGGTCTGTCGTCCATCAGCCAGTCCATCCCTGGCTGCAGGCTCCTACAGCTCCCAGACTGAGAGACTGCTGAGCGCCCCACTCTGGGGAGCCCCATTCCCAACCCCAGACTGACCTCTCCTGGCCAGACCCCGCAAAGCAATTTGAAAGAGAGGGTGAGGAGTCATCGTGGGCTCATTGTTTTCTCGCCACCTACCCGCCAAAGAGGGGAGAAAGGGGACAGAGAGGAAATCAAAAGGAATACATTGACCCTCCCACCCTCCAGCTTCCTGCTTCTCCCCCCAGACTCCAGCTGTCGGCCTAAAATCACAAAGCCATTTCTCTCAAAACCCAGAGGAAAAAAAAAAGAGAGGAAAGCAAAGGGAAGGGAAGAGGCAGCAGCGAATTTCAGAAGGAGGGCTAATCTGTGCAGCGCCGGACAGCTGCATTTGCATAATGAAGTGTGCAGAGGATGTTTGGCTCATGTATTTTTTAGAAGGTTTAACTTTAATTTTATTTAGCCTAAGAAGGGCATGTCACTCAAACTCCGCTGGTCATTTATAAAAATATTTCAATTGTGTTTCCAAGGAGTTGTCTTTCTGGCCTAAGTGGCTGGTGCCCGAGGTTGCGAATGCTAATGCAGAGGTCGGGAGATCGATGGGGAGAGCGAACGAGGGAGAGAAAAACGGGAGGGGCAGCGACACCAAGAAAGAGACACCGAAGACGCAGAGTAGAAAGGACGAGCAGGAAAACAAAGGGAGAAAGAGACAGAGTGTGGAGTGGGACAAGGCCCCCTGGACTCAAAAGAAGCAGGTCAGGTAACCATCCACAACAGGAATGGGGATGGACTTTCCCAGTGGACCACACCTCACTCGTGCAGGTGGGCCCAGCTCTCCCAGCACGTGGCGTTTGGATTTTGTTTTGAGGATCGCTACTCTCATCTCCAACAAATACCATTTCCAAGAAACATACTCTAAGACCAAGCTGTCTTCCTTCCACCCCTGGGTCCCTCACTGGAAGCCTTTTCTCCATCTGTAATTCTGAACTGGAGTGAAGGAGCTTGAGTGTGGGCTGTTTGCCTTGGAGATGGGCAAGGGAGGACCGGGCTGAGCACGGCTGTGTACACTTCTTTCCTCCTGCCATTACAGCAACAATTACCCATCACTTCCCATCCCGAGTTTCCACCACAAACACCCCAGCCTCCTAAATGAAAAACTCTTCTATTTTCAAACCACGTGTTGCAGTGTCAGCACACAGACTAGATAAGGAGTGAGAGGAGGCAGCGACTGTGCCTGCAGAATCCCTCTCCTTCCCCCACTGGCCTGAAAGCGCTTCCGGGAAACCCCAGAATCTCAGACCCAAGCCAAGTCTCTGATTTACTGATGTAGAAACTGAGCTCTAGAGGAGGGAAAAACTCTACCCCAGAGGCGTCCAGGGCCCCCAGGTGAGAGCTCTCCTGGCCATGCCTCACCGTCTCCCTCCTTCCCTTGCTAATCCACCCCTGGGTTCCCTCTGCTTCCTCTCTTGGTCTCAAAGGCCAGAGAAGAGATTTCCAGTAACTTGCTCCAGAAAATTCCACCTCAGCAAAATGATTTAGATCTCCTTGTACACTTTTCTCTGCCGGTTGTCTAACTTGAATGTTTAGCGCTCAACTTGATCTGTGGACGCAGACTGGGGACCAGGCATTCTGCGTCTGGAGACACCTCCAAAGGTCCCAGTCTTAGAATTCACACTACCTGACACAGAATGTGGAGCAGAGGGGCTAGACACCCCCCCCAGAAAGTGCCCCAATGCCTCCTGCAAAAAGCATAAAAATTACACACTCGGCCAAGATAGCCTAGGGCTGGCAGCTCAATTCTCAGAGTTCATGGACTTAGCACGGCACAGGGTACAGGGTGGGGAAAATAGCTCATACGGGACATGTGACTTGGAGTTGGGTTGCCTGGATTCAAATTTGCTTGAATTAATGACTTGAGCAAGTCACTTAACCTCTCTGACCCTCCAGTTCTTCAGCTTACACAGGAGGAAGACTATCTACTTGTCACGAGGTTTGACATCCTGCATCCTACTTCGCATGGCCCTGGTGGTAGGAGGGGCCGAGGGGCTGTCTGCCAGGCACCCCAACGGAAAGGCTACACGTGCAAAGCCACCAACCGCGGGCAGCTTAGGACACAGGAGCAGAGGTACGAGAGCAGAGTCAGCTCCTCCCCCTGGAGAATGCCCCACGCGGTAACTACTACCGATGTCCCGTTATTTTCTCGGCCCTTGTTGTCAACAAAAGAGCTTTGACAAAGACTAGATAATCAGAGACTGCCAGAAACAGAGGGGTAGACACAATCAAAAGCAATGCTCCGTCATTCTCTCCAAGACAAGCAGTCTACAGCCCAGAGAGGGGACAGAGCTGGTCATGCAGAGCCCAGACCTGAACCCACTTCTCCAGGTCCTGGAATCCTCATCCTTTCCGATGACAAGACTAACAGCTTCTGGTGAGTGAAACTTCCCATGCCCTCAACACACACACACACACACACACACACACACACACACACACACACACGTCAGGAAAGGGCGTGGGCTTCCAGCACCCCAGTTTCCGATGTGCAAGGGAGTCCAGACTGGGATGGGAGAAGAGCCTGGGGAGGGGGCTGGCACCAGCCACCTCGGCCCCTCGGGAGGCACGGGCATATGGCCAGCCAGACCTGGCAGCCTGAGCACACTAATCGTGCTGTCAGCCAGGCCGGGCGACGGATTAGAAAATGTCACGTTTCAAAGGAAATTATTTCCATTTTCTCCCCAGGAAAGTAAAAGGCAGAAAGAAAAGCAAACTCCCAGGGTCGTGTAGTGGGAGACAGGCCAACATATAGGCCTTAGACATGCACATCCCATCCCTTACCCCCGCTCCCAGCCCCTCCAAGGATGCCCAGAAGTGACAGCCTCACTGAGTTTACCTCGGCCAAGGACAAATGGATTTCACAGTTTATCAAGGGAGGAAGGGGAGTGTCATGGATGCATCAACCATGACCCACCTTTGGTCCCTGCTTTCCTGGCCTGGTCTCAGCCACAGCTCCACGCTGGAGCCTCCTCGCTCGGCTGGCTCCCTGGGCCCTGCCTCCTGGGATCAGCAATTCCGAGACAGACATCGCCCTTGACCTTCCATGCAGGTGCCAGAACCTCTGCCCCTGTGTGGCCCTGAGACCCTGCCTCTTGTCTGGGGCTCCCCACTCTGCAGGCGAGACAGAAAACTCCAGACACAGAGAATGAAATCATACATTCTCCCTCTCTAGATTTCTCTATTATGTTTTTGCTTCTCTACCTCCCCCAGTCTCAGCTGAGACAATAATAAACATTTCTCATTCTCACTGCCACTGAAAATTATGGAGGTCTTAATTACAAAAGTAATGTCACAGTACTAGCGATTAATTAATTCTAATCTGGCCTGGAAGACAGGAGGTCGGGCATACCATCGCCTCACAGCCTAGGGAGTTGAGGACCACCCTGACGGGTATTGTGATTGAAATATATTTATACGGAGTTATTAGATACTATCTGTTATACGGAGTTATTAGATACTAATAGATACAATCCATTACCATAAACTTAAGCTTCCACGTTCTTTCATATTAAATGAATTTTCATGTCACACTTCCCAGTAAGTACTGCCTCAAGTCAACCCTTATTTATCTAACAATGCCATGCAAATATTTTATTATATTTCAATGAAATGTGTCGAAAGCTATTACCTTGTGCTGCCTTTGGGGTGGGGAGGGAGCAGTGCTGAGTGGGAGGTGGGGAGACTTATCTCTGTGTCTGCTCAGTGAAAAGCAGTCCCCTCCCACCCATTCCTCTGCCCGCACTCCAGCACTCCTGCTTCAGGGTGGTAGATCTGCAAAGAAAGTGTTTCCCAGCCCCAGACAAACTGAGGACCTGCAGGGCAAATGCAAGCCCTTCAAGAAGAAAAGCAGAAACCCGTCCTCAATTCTAAGAGCCCTCTGCCCCACCCCTCTGGCTGTGGACCAAGACCAAGGATAACCTCATGGACAGATGACCTGTGCAGTCACACAGAGGCCCACCCTCAGAGGGCCTCGCGCTTTGCTTAGTGGTCTGCCATCCCTGTTCTACAATCCTTAATCATTTTTGAACATAGGGCCCCTCATTTTCATTTTTCACAGAAGGATCCCACAAATGATATAGCTGGTCCTGTCCAGGATACATTTCAATTCCACTTCTCGACATGTTGCACCCTCTGGGGTGTTTCCCTGCAATCTAGCAGCCAAATCTTTGTGGTCAGAAGAGGCCCTTCTGGTCTTGCCTTTCCACCCTTCCTGACACAAATCCTCTCCCGGAGAGCTCTCCATGGTGCTGATGAGGGCCCAGAGGTTTGTGCCTAAGGCCATGCGTCCAGCAAGTAGAGAATCCTGACCGGGTCCCAAATCCTGGACCCCAGAGTTGGGATGACTCCCTGACATTGCATGGCTGGTGACACAGTCACGAGGCCATCCTGGGTGTGGGGACAGTTGGACCAGGTGAGAGCCCTAACAGCATCTAGCTCCAGCCCTGTTCAGTGTCTCCTAGGATCCAGCACCTGCCCCACATCCATCTGTGGCTACTCCATTGTGGCTGAGTTAGAGGTGAGTCTGTCCCCACTGTCCCCCGTCCCTTGTCCCTGCTGTTAAGGTCTAACAAGTCTTAGAAGGACCAGCCTCTTGGTGACCAAAGCTCCCAAATGGCCATTGGGTTCTCTTAGCTTTATGGCCCATTCAGCCAAGAAACACATTTCCAGGGACTGGTAGACATCTACAAAGCAATCTTACACACACATCCTCTTCCATTCTCTGGTCTTCAGTTTTACGATCTGCAAAATGGAGAATAACATCTGCCATGAAAACCTGTCAGCGCTTTTGCAGAAAATAGGTGAAATAGTGAAGGTTTTCAAGCACCACGTGGAGAGTTATTATGTTTGATTTCTAGTTCTCGGGCCAGTGAGTCTAGGATAAAATAGATCCTCAGTGATCTGCTTTCTATGCTCTTTCCCAGGCTTGTGGTGCCCTGTGTGAGCCTCCTTACACGTCACCTCTACCCCGCCCCCTAAATAATCCTCCTTCTTCCTCGATACTTTACCAAACTTCAATCCCTTTCGTTAGAAAGGCAAGGAGGGCTCTTGCAAACCCATCCACAGTAAAGTGGAATTGACCGATAATGAGAAGGAATAAACAGTCCCACTGAAGGAGCTGCTGTCCACTCTGCCCCCCGCCTGGTGAATACTAGATCCCTCACATTTGCAGGACTGAGCCGGCAGAGCTGGACCCGGCTCCCCAGGCCAGCAGGAGGTGAGAGGCTGGCCAGCCGCAGAGTTCTCAGAGATTTTGCTCCCCTCTTTCCAGACCCATTCCTGTTCAGGCTTCCTGCCTGCCTTCTCCTCTCACTCCCAGCCTACACATTCAGTCTCTGCAAAGCCATTTTACAGATGAGGAAACTGAGGCCGTCACTGCAGACTTGAGACTCTAATTAGGATCTGTCTGACTCAACCTCCTGCCCGACTCAACCTCCTGCCCTGCCTCTCACCCAGGTATTTGCATTGTAAAAGCTCCTGCTCACAAAATAAAACCTTGACTCTGGAAATCCTCAAAGGCCTTCATTCATTCATTCATTCATTCATCCAACCAATATTAACTCTGCATGGACGGTGTTCCAGGCACAGTTCTGGCCACAAAACAACAAGACACGAGCCTGTGGTTCCAAGAGTTGACGTTCCGGCCTTTGAGCTCCACCCTCCAGGTGATCCGGAAGCTGCCCTGGGCCCAGTTCTGACCCCAGAGAAGCCACCCCTTGGCATCTGAGCCCTCAAATCAGGAACCACGGAGAAAGGAGCCGAGGCCAGTGGCTTGCCCACCTCCCGACTAGGCCCCCTGCTCTCTTGGGCTTGGCCTGGCCCCTGAGTGGCTGACCTGAGATTTGAGGAGAGTCAGAGCACTGCTCACGGGAGAGCAACTCCAGCTACTAGGATAGAGGAGAGGTTTCACGATGGAGAATCTTCCCAGAAGGCCCTAAATCGTGCCCCATAGGAAACCACTCACGGGTTAGGTTAGCTTTTACTCAAGCCTCCTCTGTGTGTGTGAGAGAGAGAGAGACAGACAGACAGGCACCCATCACTCAGTCCTAAGCTCCCTGAAGGCAGAGATGCCAGCCTCTGTTACTCAGCCACACCCACCCAGCCACATTCAGGGGTTTGAGGGCTCTCAGTCCAGCAGGGGGACTGACCACCGCACAATATGCCTGCCTGCCTGACAGGGCGCAGGGCAACCCCACCCCTGCAGGAGGACAGGGCTGCTCCTCCCCACATTCCGTTCCCTCCCCCCTCCTCCCTCCGTCCTCTAATCATTCATGGTGACAGATTGACAGAAGTGCCCCCACCAGATAAAATTGCCTCTGGGCACAAGTACAAAACATAAAACATTTAGGGAGAATCATCCAAGAACAGTTGGCACCACGAGTAAACTGCTTTAAACACTCAACTATAAGCAACCAGTTTAAAACTCTGGCTCCGCTGCGTCCTGGCATCAGCCCAGCAGGGTCCCCCATGCTCAGGCACCCTGTGGCCCTCCTGATCACAGCCACCCTCTCCTGGCCTCCCTTCCCTTCCCTTCCTCCTGAAACTGGGCAGTAGCCCCTCTTCCCCTACAGGCACACCCCAGGAAGTCCCAACACTGGAGGGCACAAAAGGGGGGAAGTTCCCTTTTTTGGAATCCTCTCTCTCCAAACTCCCAGCACACACATCCTGCTACAGGGCTGAGGATTGAACAGGTCTGCCCAGGACTCACCTTTTACCAGTGCACTAATTCCACGCAGGCCATCACAAAGCCTGGCCTCTCTGATCGTTCTTCCCATTTGCATAGCACTTATGATCCACAGAGCAGTTCCACGTGTTTTATCCCACTGGCCCTCACAACAGTGTGGTGGGTTTGTAGCTCCCTTCATGAGATGCAGAAAAGGTCCAGAAGCAACTGCCCAGGCCATAGTGTTGGCAGATGCCAGAGCTGGGACAGGAGGCCAAGTCTCTCTTCTTCAAAGCCTTCCCACCATATACAGCTGCCTCTCAGTTCACATGGCTGCCTCTCTATACTCAGAGGTGTTCTCCTGGGGACCCTGGGCCCCGGATCAAGGGAGGACAGGTGCGGCTCCAGGAAGAAACAGCACTGAGAGCCTTGTGGGCTCAGAGGGTTGGGGCCTCCCACCGGCACCTGGCTCTCCTCCATCCCAGTCACCCCAGGCTGTGGCCTCCTCCCGGGGGACGCAGGCTGGGGTCCGCTCCCAGGCAGGAGCTGAGTCCAGGCTGCCCGTCTCCCCGCTGTGGTGCTCCCGGGAGCTTTGGAGCAGCTGGTGCTTTCTGTCCCACTGAGACCCATCCCCAGACCCTGGGGAGCAGCTGCTTTCCTGCCTGCGTCTGACCAAGCAGGGCTGTCTAAAGTCGCCCCTCACCCAAGTCCCTAACAGATGCTCAAGAGCCCTTTACACTTGCAAAATACCTAGCCCTTTCCACAACCCTCATCTAATTCTGTATGAGAGTTGGCATTAATATGAGATTGTATGAGATTGTATAGTATGAGATTGGCATTAATGTATGAGATTAGCATTAATGTCCCCATTTAGCAGTGGGAAAACCAAGGGCTTGGGCAGGTTGGAGGAATTGTCATGAGTTACCGGTAGCTAAGAAACGGCTGAAACATAACTTGAATCCAGATTCTCTGACCCAGAGTTCACTCCTGCTTCCACCATCACCAGTGCTGCCAAACAAGCACCAGGCAGCCGTCTCCTGGTGGAGATGGCCTCATTGCTTGCCAGAGCCTAGAGCCCTTCCTTGTCCCTAGAGGTCCTTGTCTACTGTGGTCCCGCTGGGCCCTGGGTCAGTTAAGGCATCACCTCTCTCCTTGCCCTACGCACTTTCACTTAACATACGTATATTGAACACCTACTATGTACCAGGCACTATGTGACGTGCCGGGAATACAAATGATGAGCAACATACAGCCCTTTCCTACAAGGAGCTTCCTGGTGGGGGTGGGGAAAGTGAGTAAAGCAGCTGTGAAATCACATTGTGCTGGTTTCCATGACAAAGCAAGCACAGGGCACTTTGGCGTGCTTAGGTAGGAATACCAGGGCTGGGCTTGGAAGATGAAAGTCTTCTTGAGAAAGGGGCTGTTACCTGAACCAGGTAAGAGCTTTGTCAGGCAACGAGGGGGAGGCGGGACACTCCAGGCAGAGGGGACAGCATGGCATGCTTGGGACAGCAAGTATTTCACCCCGATGTAGCACAGAAATCCAGGACAAGAGAACATTTCCAGGAGTGGTCAACTAGATCTAACGAGCTGGAGAAGACAAGCAAGACAGGAGCAAAGCCTGCCATTGCATTTAGTAAAAGGCAGGTCACAGGTCACCTCAGCAGAGTGGCGGGGTGAAAGCCCAGCGATTCTAATGGAGTGAATGAAATGAAAATGGGAAATTATGACAATGTTTCAAGAAGTCTGGCTGTAAAGAGGAAAAGAGAGCTGGGGCAATAACCAGGGAGGTATGTGAAGTCAAAGAGGGGGTATGTTTGCTTATGTAATGGGAGACATTTATGTCTAAATGGTGCATGGATGGATCCTGAAAGGGAGTGGCTGTTTGCAGTTTTAGCAGAGAAAAGAGCTCATTGATGGGTAAGATAAAGTCCCTGAACAGGAGACAGGACACTTGGTGTCACTGTCCACCAGGACAGGAACGATCCAGGAAAAGGCCAGATACAGATGCAGGGAAACTGGTGTGGGGGAGGCGAAGTGTGTGGTCAGCATTCTGGTCTCGGTGGTGCCAGAAGTGGGAAGAGAGGAGGAAGAGGACGGAGTGTTGAGGAAGTTCAAGGAGAATAAAGTTGGAGGTAGCCTCTTCAAGAAATGGAAAGAGGGCTACGTAGGGAATCAGAGAAGGATTGTTGAATTTAGGTGGTGCCAATCTGCTCAGCACCATGTGTGTGCTTGTGTGTGTCCAGCAGCTCTCATCACCCCAGACTGAGAAGTGGAGAGAGCAGACCATTGGATTGATCCAGGGTTTAGAGTTTTTCCAGGTCATGAGCCAGAAACAATGGAGCAAAGGATCTGAGGATATTGTACAAGGGTGGCTGAGATGGTGCATTTTCACTGACTGAGGCATGGGGTGCCCAGATATTTGGTAAACATTATTCTGGGTGTGTCTATGAAGATGTTTTTGGATGAGATTAACATTTGAATGCAGACTAATAAAGCAGATTGCCCTCCCCAATGTGGGTGGGCCTCATGCAATAAGTTGAAGGCCTGATCTCCCAAGAGTAGAGGAAAAGTCCTCCTGCCTGATGGCCTTCAAGCTGGGACAACAGTTCTTTCCTGCTTTCAGACGTGAGCCAAAACACCGCCTCTTGCTGGGTCTTCATCCTGCTGGCTTTTGGGCTGGAACTACACCATCACCTCCCCTGGATCTCCAGCTTGCCTGCTGCAGATCTGAGGACTTCTCAACCTCTATAATTGCATGAAACAATGCCCTATAATAAACCTCAGACAGAGGTAGAGTTAGGAGTAGAGATAGAGATATATCTCCTATTGGTTCTGTTTCTCTGGAGAATCCTGATTAATACAGTGTTTAAAAGATGGGCCAGAGGATTTAAGCCGGATGGGATAGGAAATGAAGGCGGGGAAGGTAAAGAAATCAAGGGACACTCCATGAGAGTGAAAAACACACACAGACGAAAAAAGAAACTGAGCAAGAGAACTTGGCTGATGAGAAGTTGTGGTCCAAGCACAGATGTACGATTTCAGAAGGGGCACAGTTCTGGACAATAAGATCCACATGTCATTATGGGAGTGGCTGCTGAAAGTACAGCAAAGATAAAGACCAAAATATACATGAAGAGAGGTGAGAGCAGCGAGGCCAGGACTTTGGATGAGTCTCCCATGTGGATAAAGTTCCCAGGACCTTGGGAGGGCTTGGCAGGAGGACGATGACAGAGGCAGATGCCACGTGTTCAGTGAACGAGGGAGAGTTACCTTTATTGCAATAAGCTGTTGGGTTTGGGGAGTTTATTGCTACTGCAGCATGACCATTCCTATGTGGTGACCAAGGGTGGTGTGAACAAGAGCTATGATGGGATTTAGCCAGCCACAAGGTTTCCATGAGAATTCATCACGCCATTTCCCTGGCAGATTGGATTGGCAGAGGAGACAGATGTGGGAAGATGGTTGAGGGAAGAAAGAGAAAGTGGGAAGGTAGGAAGAATCAGACTTTTCCAGAAGGCCTAATCAGCCACAGACTAGATGGATCAGGGCTCCACCCTCGCCTACCTCATTTGTAAACAAGATTCTCCCGGGCTCCTGGGATGTGTCACAAATGTGCTGGGCGACAGTCTCTGCATCTCTGATGTCTCCTTCACCCTGATAAGGTTTATTTGCTCCTTTATTCATTCTATAAATATGCATCGACCACCCAATATAATCCAGCACTTTGCTGGGTGCTGTAATTAGAGAGATGAGTAAGACACGCTCCGTGTCCAGAGACCTACGTCTCTCTCCGGAGGGAAAGTGTAGATGGAAAGCATTGTGGTGAAATGCAGGGCCCTTGGAAATCCTTCCAGGAGTCGTCCGCAGCCAGGGGGAGCACAGCGGCCAGGGTGCATCCCAGGAAAGATCCCTCTTCTCTCGTCCCTGCTGGGCAAGTGAGAAAAGACAGGACTTCCCCACCCAGCTCCAGGGCTGCATGGACGCATGGCTTCCCCCAGAGATGGTCAGTGTGGGAAGGCTTTGAACCTGAACAGCCTCGACCTCCCTGCCTCCCCCAAAGCCCAGAGGGATAACTCTGTGTCCAGAAGGAAGCTGGGGACCAAGGAGAGGACGAGTGGGGTGACGGAGGTTTGCAAGTGATGACGTTTTCACCTTTGGGGCTCTGGCCTGTCTGGTGTTGTTACTGTCACCCTCAGAAGTCCCCGACCTGCCCCCATGCCTTCTCTCTCCCAGCCCTCCTCCTCCCTCCCTGGGCCCCCTGCAAACCCCCTTTTCCTGCTCTCCCATGGCAACTCCATCTCGGGTCATCCTCCCTCGCATCATTGTCTCTTATCTTCTCCACTTCTGCCCTCTCTCACTCTCTATCCTCCCTCGCATCATCGTCTATAACTCAGGCTCTGCTCTCCCTCTCTGTCCCCCCTCTCTTTCCTCTTTCTCTCCTTTCAAATCTAATCAACAAGTATTTATTGAGTCTGAGCCCTCCCTCCTCTCTCTCCTGTTCCCTGACTCTGTCTTCCCTTTACCTCTACTCCCACCCGGCTCTGCTGCCCTGTGGTCAGCTCCACTCACCCCGGAGCCGGGCTGCATGAGGCTGTCAGGGGCTGGACCCGGGGGATGAGGGACTAAGTGTGTCCCTCACACATAAGCAGAAAACCAAGCCAGAGTCCCATCTCTCCCTCGGTTCCTCCTCGCTCCAGGCAGCCCGGGGAGCATACATTATTTAGAGAAATTATTTAGCATTCTGCTTCTGTCATTCTTTGCCATGGCGCCAGGCCCTGATATGTGATAAAAATATCAACGTTAAATCGACTCTGACAACTGCTAGTTACTGGCAGTGTCACTAGAGCCTAGAGCCGGGGGCAGAGTTGACAGCTCCTGCAGGACCTGGAGTGCCAGAGGTGACACCAGCCTCTCTTGGAAACATCTCCAGCCCCCCAGCCTGGGACAAGCTTTGAGACGGGCAGCCCCTGGGGACAGGCTGCTGCCCGCATACCGTGCCAGAGCCACCCCAGCCCCTGTAGTCATCCCGATTTGCTCAAACTCCTCACCCTATAAAGTGTCTATTTTGCCATCAGTAGAAAAATTCTGATAAAAAAAATATAAACAAGTGAGTCAAGCCACTAGGCAGCAGTAGGTCACATGGTGTCTTTTTAAAGTTACACATCAGGTCTGGCAGATGGAGATTTCATCCCCACAGTACAGATTTTAACACCAAGGCTCGGAGGTGTTAAGTAGCTTTCCTGAGGACGCACAGCTAATAAGCATGGAGACTGGGTTAGGACCTGAGTCTGTCTGGCTCAAGCCCAGGGCACCATGACATAATGAGCTGGCAGAGGGCATCCGGCATGCAGCAATCAGAATCCAGCTTGGGCCACTGACTGAGGCTGTGGATATCCTCTAGAGGCCAATAAAGGATGGATCCCTCCCCGCTAGCCTCTGACCACTGGCTTGGGATGAACTAATTCAACCCACCTGGGTGAGGGGGAGGATGAACTTGACCTGCCTTGAGGATGTCAGAGGAGACGTGGTACATCTTTGCACTCTCCCTACTCGTCATCCTGCATCACCAATCGGGCTAAGCAAGGCTCTATTCAGCAACTCTGAAGGAGGAGAGAGAGTGTGGAACTGCAGGGAGTGAGGGGCAGGGCACCAGGGAGAGCACGAGGAAGGAAGGACAGAATAAGAGACCTGGAACCAAAGGCAGGGAGAGCTCTGCCCTCACAGGACGCTCCCGTGGCCAACCTTGCCCCTGTGGGTCTCCCTCTTCTTGGAAGCAGAAGCCGTGTCTCCTCCTTCTTTTGAACTAGCCAAAGGATGAGCATGGAACGACCTCACAGAAGATGCCTGCTGGTTAGGTTTTCTTCACTAAGGGCAACGGCGTGGAGATGGTAACAGCCTCTAACGGGTATCTCCAGGGCTGTGGAGGATGATCCTGGGGTAAGGTCCTTGTGAAAAGGACTCTGGGGCTCCAACCACTAGAAAGTCAGCATTGAGAAGGGGGTTCCAGCCAAGTGGGCGGGCATGGGCTGCTTTCACAGAGACAGAGGTCCAAAATGAAGGAGGCCATAGCCTTGTTTGTCTCTGTGGACTAAGCCCTCCCTGGGAACAGAGTTTAGTGCTAAGTGCTTTAGAGAGATTCAGACAGAGAAGGGTGACCAGAATGCGGACAGACTTCAAATGATGGCACAGGAGAGATAGTAAAGAAATTGGGCATGTTTAGCCAATAGAACACTCGCAGGGACAAACTATCCAATATCTAAAGAGCTGTTAGAGAATGGACTGGAACATTTGGCACATAAAGTGTGGAATTCAGACTATTGTTGGAAACAGCAGGAAAAAAAAAAAGATGATTGAGGCCCCATGTGAGGACCCAGAAGTGATGGCTCTGAATCATGTCATATAGCAGTGCTTCCTGACCTTGTTCACAGCATGGCTCACACAGAAACTGATCACATATGTACCACTCACTGGGGAAAAAGGAATGTATGAGGATGCCCAAAGCCACAGGTGACCAGTGATGGGACTGTGGCCACCCACGTGGCAGCCCTGTGGCTGAGGAGAATTCACAAAATGTGCCCGACGGGAGTACACTGGAGACGCTCTGCTTCCGATCACTAGAGGTGTGCAAGTAAAGACTGGCTGAGGGTTTGGGGGAGAAGGGCCGCTGCAGAAAGGGTTCCCGTACTAGAAAGTGAGTTGGTCCCTTCAGCTCAGAGCTTCCAACATTCTAGGTCTCCCGGGAGGACTGGCAGGTGGAGGCATGGGGGCTCCATGCCCACGCTCAGATCGGGGTCCTTCTGCCCCTCAGAGCAGAGGGTTTCTACGTTAGCCAGCCCCGCACAGCGATGACCCATGTCAGCCTACTTGCTGTAGGAGACACAGGTGACCCTGGGCTACGACTATCCCATTAGCTGCCCCACCACTGTGTGGGATAAGGCCTCCAGATGAACTAATGAAAACCACCTAAATTGAGTTCAATTGAGCAGAAGAAAGGAGGGTGGACCCTATCCATTATCCCTAGGCTGACCCTCATGCATCATCCTAAACACAGAGCAGTGCCACTGTAGACAGACAATAGCAGTTAGTGAAATGGGACTTTGATGTTGTCAAAATAAAGATCCGTGCTCTGCTCACAGAGTGTGAGATGACGAGATGGCCCCAGGTTGTCCCAGCGAGATTGTCCCAGTGAGATTGTCCCAGCATGTCTGGTTGGAGAGGCATGGACTGCAGAGCCAGACAGACCTGGGCTTCTCCACTTACTGGCTGTGTGAACTTGAGCCAGTTACTTGGCCTCTCCGAGCCTCTACCTCCTCAGCTGTAAAGCAGCTTGGATAGAGTCCACCTCACAGGCTTGTTAAAGGATTTCATGAGCTAGTGTGTGGCATTGCCACGGACACTCTGTGTGACCTTGGGAAGGTCATTGTGGTCACGAAGCCCCAGTGTCTCGCTCTGTAAAATGAGGGGTTTGTCCATAGATCGCTAAGGTTCCTCAGGCCCTAAGGTCCTGCATTCTCTGATTTGGGAACGTGCAGCCACAAAAAGCCACCAGTCCCTGAAACCTGACCTCTCTCCCTTCCTCAACTCCAAATTCACCCCCTCAAGATAAGGGTCCCGGGGGCTTCCCTGGTGGCGCAGTGGTTGGGGGTCTGCCTGCCGATGCAGGGGACATGGGTTCGTGCCCCCGTCCAGGAAGATCCCACATGCCACGGAGTGGCTGGGCCCGTGAGCCACGGCCGCTGAGCCTGCACGTCCGGAGCCTGTGCTCCGCAACGGGAGAGGCCACGGCGGTAAGAGGCCCGCGTACCGAAAAAAAAAGATAAGGGTCCCCAGGTCACCTCCCCACCCACTCCTCACCCCCAATCAAACCCAGACGCCAACTCTGCAAATGCCCATCAATCTTACAAGACCCAGAAATCACTAACTTTTGATTCATGAAGCTCTTCAGTGTCCCTAGCCAGGTGCCCTCCACTTCTGCCCTCCACAAAAGACAGCCCACACCCTGGAAGACAAAAAGCCACTAATTGTTTCCCTCTGTACTCCAATATTGATTAGGAGACTACAAGTCTATTGGTATTGCATTGACAGCCAGCTGGCTCTCTTGCCTGGGGTAGATGGTCTTTAATAAGATAGAAAGAGAAGAACTCTGTTGGGTCATGGAGTCAGAGGCCAGGATGGCGAGGCAAGGGGCAGGCTGGGCAGCTGGATGGGGTGGGGTATAGTTCTGCATTTCTGGAACAGGGGCTCAAGGGCCACACCTGCCCACCTCCAGCCTAGCCCAGCCAGTGTAAGAGGGGAGGCCTGTGGATTCACACATCTCTCTGAGCTGATGCTCTCAGCTCCCCCACATCTGTGCACTGGGTCTCATCCATTCCCTCCCCTAATCCCGGCTGCACCCTTCTCCACCCTGCAGTGTGACACAGGTGGCCCACCTCCACAGATTGCATTACCCAAACCCCCTTGCTCTCTGGTTTCCATTTGAGTTCATCAGAGGAAACACTGGCGAGGGACTGAAGGGTGGAGGAAAGAGGAGTATTTATTCCCAGCTCCCTCCACCGCAGGCTCTACCTAAGGCCATGACTCCTACAGCTGCAGCTGCCTCTCAGGCCTCAGGCCTCGGTAGTAACACTGTACCACCATTGCTATGCCCTGGGGTGCTTTACCACCCTGGTAGGTTTTCCTTAACTCTGTCAATAGCCCCTGCATTAGATCCCCTCTCTTTAATTACCCCTCTGAAGCAGAGACCATGACCTGACCTGCTCCTTGGTCCAGACCAGTCAGGGACCCTGTCCTCAGCCCTAAGCTGCCGTGAGGATGCCGTGACAAGAGCACAGTGGGGAGCGCAGTATATGAGGTGCCTTACAGAGGACACCTGGTGTCCTCATGTGTAAGAGCATCACCGTGCAGACATGGGAGGCCTCGCCCACTTACATCACAGAGTCAAGGTTCTTTTGTCTGGTCCCTTCCTCCAACCAGAACTGTATCCCCCAACCCACCCATTCTTTCTCTCATTCAATAAATCTTTAGTGAGCCCAATCTCTATTCCAGGCACAGTGCTAGGTACCAAAACATAAAAATAATTAGACACAGTTCCTGCCCCAAGGGAGGAATGTGCATAGAATTAGGGATGCAGAGTCTTGGAGGTGCTGTGAGAACAGTGGTCGAGGGCACAGTGGGCATCGTCCATCCCTCTCTGAAACCTGAAAAACAGATGGGGTGTCTTTTGTTCAATCCATCAATGCATCCAGAGATGAATTTTCTGTTAGGGGCTGTTTGGATTTGGACCTCTCTAGAAGTTGGGGAATGACCTGGAGGACATATCTGAGCCCTCACACAGCCCTAACCCCAGGATTCCCTTGTCCAATTCACCAACCTTGAGCAAAGAGCTTGACCTTGCCCTTGGCTTTCTCCCCTTTGAATGTGTGTGGTAATTGGCAGCTTGCAGGATGGGGTGGGAGCAGGGTCCCAACCAATATCCCACCACTCCCTCCCAGACTGCCGCCCTCCAGACACCAGATGGGGCAGGTGTCAGCCCAGGAGTCCAAAGTCGCAGATTCCCCTCACAGGGCTCTCCCTGCTAGAATATATTCTGTCAAGGAAGGGGCCTGTTAAATGATCACTGCAGCTCAGAGAGGAATTTACAGAATTAATCTTTAATACTTGTCAGCATCATTATTTGGTTATTAAAAGAAGAAATAATAAAATAACAAGCTGATCCCATACCATTTGACGAGGTTCCCTCCTACCAAACACAATGCTCCTACACACAACACACATGCACACACAAACACATGCACACACACATGCGCTTGCACACACATACACATACATGCACATACACCAGAGGTCCCAGAAAATCCCATGATGGCAGCAATGAGCACCAGGACCCCTGATCTCAAAGGGTGAAAGTGAGGCTGTGACAGGTGGTTGGGCGGAGGATGTTTCTTTAGGCTCCAACGACAGCTATTCACAACAGACAGACAAAACTCAATTGAGCTATCTAGAGCCTGGATATAGAGTTTGGGGAGGGTCGCCCAGTGCTACTGACAATACATATTAAATAAGTTAAAAGCTACCCAAAATGATAAAAAATTGAATGTTGTCATGTAGATCCTACATTTGAATATAACCAGATTATAAATCACACTCCAAAGACTTCAAAACCTACATGTTGATTCAACATGCCATCAAGGGAACTCACTGCTGGCAGAAAAGGTTATAGGAAGGTCACTGTCACATCCAACAGACATTTATTTGGAACCCGCCATGGGCCAAGCACTATGTCAGACACTGGGATACCAAGAGGGCTGAAGGTCACCCTGGCCTTGTTTACTCACAAGCTAAAGAGAGAAGCAGACATGGAAACGGGCGGTAGCAGTACGATGGGCCAGCCCAGGCAAAGGCAGCATGCTGTGGAGGGACAGAGGAGGGACAGCGCCTCTGCCTGGAAGAATCAGAGAGGGGTCAATAGACAAGGTGACAACTGAGATGGGTGGTAATGGGAAGTGTTGACCAGATGGAGAAGGGATGAAGGCATTCTAAGCAGAGGGAACAGCATATGCAAAGGTGCAGAGGTGTGAACGAGCATAGCGCGTTCAAAGAGCAGCAAGTAATTCCTTGGGCTGAAGCATAGAGTGTGAGGGACACTGACAGGAGTGAAGGCTACAAAGGTTAGCTGGGGCCAGGTCATGAAGGACTTTGATTGCCAGGCTAGAAGGTGTAGAACTTATTCAATAGCAAGTGTCAAGCCAGTAAGGCTTTAAACAAGAACATGATAAATTAGAGCCGTGTTTTCAAAAGATATATGGGGAGAACAATGACCATGGGATCCTGGAGGCAGTGAGGACCAAGGAACCCTCCTTCCACTGGGGAGGAGTTGATGCCTTTCTAAGGGGAGCACTCGTGAGACAAGCCCCATAGAAAGTGGGGTCATGATTTCAGGGGTCCTGGGTGGAAACCACCCCCTTCCATTTTCATCAGTGGTGTGCACCAGGTAGGGCTGATGGGTAAACAGACCCTCAGTGGGGAGGGTTTCTAGGTCCTGGAATAGCTTGGCTGGCACAGGGCCTGGTCCTCCCGTACAGACTGGACAGTGGTGGAGAAGTCCTCAGGGAAAGGAGCCAGAACCCAAGATTAGCATGCAAACCTCCAAATCAGTTTTGTTTTGGGCAAAGTTCAGGTCCATAGAAAAGGTAGAGGGTTCTTGTATAACTCAAGTTACACTTTGATAAATCCAGGTCTCAAGAGTCAAGGAAGATTTCCAGTGATGGTGGAGTGCAGAGGCCAGGAAATTCTCTTCCCAAAATCTGGGACAAAATGTTCAAAAACAAAAACAACCATTTTGGGGCTCTGGAAGTCAATCAACCAAAGGCAAAACAACAAATTGAGAAGAATTTGTCACCAAAAACCAAACTGTGGGTAAGAAATTTGGGAGTCTGCAAAGTTCTACCTGGGACTGCCCACATTCCCACCCCCAGCTCTGGTTCTTCTTGGGTGGGGCTGACCATAAAAAATAATAAGTTGCACTGCAGGAGAGGGCTGACTCGATTTAGGGCAGAAGGTGAGAAGTTCATGTCCAGCAGTTGGCAGTAAAATGCTTGATCAGTGGGGAAGCAAATGGGCGAGGCCCACAGCTCTACCAGACTGAGGGTGCCGTCCCAGCTGGGGCAAGCAGCAGAGCAGCAAACTTGCCAGAAACTTAACAGGGAGCCCCTGGAAGTTAGAGAGCCACAGAAGGGCTGGAAAAGCATCCCTGTCTGGTATCCTTGGAGGCTGCATACCTGAAGGGAAGACCAGATGGCCTCAGAAAGTAAAAGCAGGGAAGACCTGAAAACTGCCTGAACTTGGAATGTACACCCCGTACCCAGAATCCACGCACAGAGATGGAAGCCTTCTGGCCCAAGGTGTTTGCCTACACCTCTGGCTGATCACTGGCTGACAACTAAGCTACGCAGACATGGACAAAACCCTCAGGAAGCCAGGCTAAAGATTAAAAGAATTTCTAAAACACTGAGTAGAGATAGCAGCAGCATGTACCGCTGGGGAGAAAAATTCCCCAGATTAAGTCCAAATGAGTCACTTAAAAAAAAAAAAAATCCAGCAACAACAGCCCTCAAGAGTGAAAAATCAGAAGCCAAAGTTTGTACAACATATTATCTAAAATGTCCAGTTTTCAACAAAAATTTACCACATGGAAAGAAACAGGAAAGTAACCCATAATCAGGAAAGGAAAAAGAAGTCAAGAGAAACCAACTTTGAGCAGGCACAGATATTGGATTTGGTAGATGAAGACATCAAAGCAACTATTATAAATGTGTTTAAAGAATTCAAAGAAGCCATGTTTAAAGAATTAAAGGAATACATGATGACAATGACTTAACAAATGGGGCATCTCAGTAAAGAAACAGAAACTATGAAAAAGAACCTAATGGAAATTGTAGAATTGAAAACTATAGTAACAGAAATAAAAATTACATGCTATGGTGTCAACAGCAGATTTGAGATGTTAGAAGAAAGAATCATTGAACTTGAAGTCAATAGACATCATCCAATCTGAAGAACAAATAGAAAAATTATCGAAGAAGAATGAACAGAGCTTCAGAGGCCTGTGGGACAAGGAGAATTGTACCAACATACCTATGATGGGAGGCCCAGAGAAGGGGAGGAAGAGAAAGGGGCAAAAGAATCAAGAGTGGCTCCAATTTTGAAGTCCCTTTCACCACTCTGCTTTGGATGTGGAAGGTCAGAGGGTGCTGGGGAGTGGTGTGAGCCCCTGTAAGCCTCAGCCCTGAGCTGCCTCTCAAGGAGGGGAAATTGTACTCACGGTGTGTTGGGCACCATACTCTCACGTACTTCAGCCCATTGGCCCACACAAGTCTGTGAGCAGTTTGATAGCCACAGTCTCAGGATACAGAAAAGGCTCAGAGAGGTAAAGCAAATGCCCAGCTCACAAAGCTGGGACTAGAATCCAGTTCCCTCTTCTGCTCGCCTTTCCCACTGCACCTGGTGCCTCTCGGCTCACATCCTCATGCCCTAGAGACTCAGCTGTGGGGGAAGGACTGGTGTGACTGCAGGCAGAGAGCAGCGCTGAGTGTGGCCCTGGGGCTCAGGAAGGGGCAGACCAGAGATGGGGGTGAGCACAGACGTGGCTCAGAGCCTACAGGACCCTCTCCTCTTTCCACAGGGAGGTGGGCCTCTTGCCACGATGGGCTGTCCCACTGCCCAGGGAGCCAGGCCCTCCCTCCAGGTGTTGACTCACCAGCCAGAGCGGGGGCTGGACAGGATTCCCAAGACCTACAGCCTCCCTTGATTCCCACCCTCGAGGGTCAGGCCCAGCAGCCTCCTTCCCGAGCCTGGCCTGAAGTTGGGCTGGGCCTGACCTCTAGAGGGTCAGCATCGCTCCCCGAGTCCTTACCTCTCAGCTCCACTCATGCTTCCATTCAACCTCACAACTCTCCTGAAAAGAGGAGGCCAGGTGAGGAGTGTGCGGTCCCTCAGGTTAGACACTTTGCGTGAAGTCACACAGCTGATGCGCCAGGATTCGTGTCCTAGTGCCCTGACTCCAAAGCCCTGCTCTTCCCTATGTCTCTCTCTGGGGATCTTGCTCCAAATAGCCACCCCCAGCTCCCCTCCTGAGGGGCTGGGACCAGCAGGGCATGTGCTTCATACCCAAAGCTCAGCACTGGAAAGAGGAACAATGTCTCCATCACAAAATCAGCTCCCAAGTCAGCCGGGACACCCTCTCCCTCCCCGGTGCCCTTTGCCCACCCTGCACCCCTCACCTGGGGTCAAACCGGAGGAAGGAGATGTAATTGCCGTTGGAGGCAGAGCCATTCAGGTTCGCATAGTGACCGCTGGGCTAGGTGCTACCCATGGCCTCCTCTGGACATCCTCAGCCCTCCCAGGGCGCCCCTCCCCTGTGGACAAGAGCTCAGCGGGCACACCCCCAGCACTCCGAGGGCGCCACTGCTGTGGCTCATCCATCTCCGAGTTCCCAGAGTGGAGCTCATGGAAGGCACCTGGAGATTGACGGTGGAACCTCAATTACTGGCCTCCTTTGGTGCCTTCTTTTGTGTGAATCAGATCTGATGTTTAGCCTTTCTGAGCCTCAATTTCCTCATTCTTGAAAAAAAGGACAACTCATGTCTACCTCACTGGAGTGGTAGTATAAGTGAGGAAAAGGATATAATAAGGATAATATTAATATTAATAATATTAATTCCTATTAATGATATCAACAATAATATTGATTAATAGTAATAAGATCACTACTGTTGATAATAAGGATAATTATCATTTATATTATAAATGATAGCGCGAAGATGCCAGGAGAAGGAAGGGCAGGACAGCAGGGGAGAGGACGGGGTGAAACCTCGGGACTGGCTGAGGACAGAAAGGTTGGGAAGGGCCTGAAGACGAGGAGTGTTGGGGTTTGAGAGGTGGAAGGAGGCCGGAGAGCACTAGAGGAAGAGGAGGCGTGAGCAAAGGCTGGGTGGGTGCTGGGCACCCAGGTGGGACATAAGGGCTGGAGGAAGGCGGGACCAGCAGGAGGATAAAAACCAAGGGCAGCGGCCTGCGGAGTTTGGTGCCCCAAAAGCTGGGGTGAATGAGCAGCAAGTCCACAGGCAAAGCCTGTCACCTGCATGCTCCAAATTAAATAACTGCAACTCCCCTTTTATTTCCTCTCTGACAGCAACTTACTGCAAAGGCAGCCGCTTCTGACATTCTAATATTCTGAGTCACATCCTGTAGGGTAAGCCCATCACTGTTGTCTAAGCCGATGATTTGTACCAGGAGAGGAGGGAGCCAGGAGGGGCCGGGAGAGGCTGGCCTGGGGCTGCTGTTGGCAAAGGAGAGAAGGAGAAGCTGGACCAGCCCAGGCCTCCGGCCCTGGAGTACTTGGGACCATCTCATCGCCCCTCCCCTCTCTACCAGCTCACTCGATAATGTTTTGGAGCACTCACTACAGGGCAGTCTGTGCCAGGCTCTCTGCGGGGGTCACGGACCCCATCGTCAGGAAGCTCACACCCCCAAGCCAGTATGGGCAGGCCCCAATTTCCCAAGCCCACAGCAGAGCCCAGGGGTTAGAGACAGGTGCTTTGGAGACACACAAGACTGGGCTCATATCCTTAACTCTGCAGCTTACAAGTCCGGTAACCTCGGGAAACTTTCCAAACATCAGTCTCTGTATCTTAAGAATGAGAATAGCCACGTGGCCTCTCCCCTCATGTCAGCCAGAAGAGTAAAGAAAGAAGGCAGAGAAAGCACTGACGGACCCCAGAGCAGAGCAAGCGCTTACAGCGGCTGTGAAAGTGACACCTCAGGAAGGATGCAGTGCTGCCCAAAGCAGGGGGGGGGGGGGCCCACAGAGTGCTGTGGCAGTGTTGGGGAGCACCTGCTCCTACATCAGACAGTCCCGGGCAGCTAGGAGCCCCCCACAGTCCACACACCCCTTGCCTGGCCTCAGACACATGTGGAACCCTCCAGGCAGCTTTGTGTATAATGGGATGCTTCATGGAATTTTCTGTACACACCAGCCGAGCACTAGACAGCCAAGCACAGGCAGGAGAGAAGCAAATGGGTCAGCTGACCACACTAATGGGGCGGGCGGGTCACTTCCAGAGCAATAGGAACAAATGACTGGGTGAAGCCAGGCTGGTCTTAAGCTGGAGAATAAGGCAGAAGGTTCCAAGCAAGGAAGAGTGAAAGGGCCCACCTGACGATCAGGGGCTTCCTTGCCCAAGGGGTTCTCGGTAGGGAGATACTGGCCCCCTAAAAGGACCAGCCACAGAGAAAACTGAGGGGATGGGGCTGGGAACAGGGCCAAGCCAAGAGGCTGGGGAAGATGGAGCAGAGGGGAGGGGAGAGAGACCATAGGGCTTGTGGGAGGTGCGAATGGACAGAGATTTGGGTCAAGTCTTCCCAATTAGCCTTGAAAGGGAAAAAATATTCTCCAAGGCCTGAAAGGAAGAACAAAAACAAGTAAGAGAGGAGCTCTGAGCATACCCTGAAGAGTTGCTGAAGGGCTGCTCTGGCCTATAAAATACAGGGAGTATGGTAATCTAATAAACATGGCAACAAAGCATTTGTCACCAAGCTAATTTTATTAGAACAGATCTCAAACGGCTAATTTCCTTTTACTAATGAGCAAATTAGTTGAATCTCTGATCTGCTTTTAAGGCACTTATACTAATAAAACATGAATGACAAGTGAAATTTGTTGTGAGATGTGGTGACGCATGCACTTGGGTTGACGGGAATCTCCAAGTGTGGAGGGTTGCTCTAACACGGCCTTGCCCACAGGGGCCTCTGGTCTATGCAGGCCAGCTGGGAGACCCACCCCACCCAAGGGAGGCAGGGTGGCGGGGAGGAGCAGTGGAGGAGGTAGGGCCTGGCCGGCCAGCAGGGTGGGTGAGGCTTCTGCAAAACCCCCAGGGAGTGGCGGGCAGGATGGCTTCAAACTTTCTGCGTGCTCCCTTGAGGAGGGGCCTGCCCCCTGCCTCCCCACCTCCCGACCCCTGTGTGTAGGGAAGAACTTTCTAAACATGCCCAGCGCCCCGATGATCTAGGCTGGCTCACACCAAAGCTGAAACCCATTTTGCCAAACCATCTTTCCCATAGCCAGACTGTGGGCTCCTGAATCCAGCTCTTCACAGCAGGTTTGCAGGTCCTGGGGAGTGGGAGACCCGACGCCCCGCCTCTTCGCTAGGCAAAGGGGCTTTGGCTGGGCTCTGATCAGGCCAGTATTCATTGCAAGCAGCCAGGACAGGCCTGCGAGAGTGCAGCACAGAGTGGCGAGGTTGGTTGCCACCCGGAAGAGAGGTGCACAGGAAAGCCCTCAGCCAATCAGAGCCCAGGGATGCTGCCTCCTTCCTGCCTGAAGGATGGGGGGAGAGGGTAGGCATAGGCCAAATTTGATCTAAGAGGAGTGGTCCCCTACTTGCTTTGGTGGCATGCTTGGTGTTGGCAGACAGAGAAAGCCTGCTGGGAAGGTGCCCCCTGCAGCAAGACCAGGGAGAAGGGCTAACAGATGGTCCCACCCACCTGGCAAATACAGGACATCCATCTGCTTCAACAGGCTTTGCAAAGAAGGGGAAAAAGGAATTCCCGGGAAGGAAATCCAGGACACTGCCGGCTCCCTGGCCTAAAACTTGCCCTAGTAGTTACTTACTGCTAAGAAGGGCTTGAGAGAGCTGGGCACCGGGGCAGCTGGCAGTCCCTGACAAATTCCCCCAGCAGTAAGCTGGACTCAAAGGCCCTCAAAATGCCCAAGAGAAGAATGAAAGCCTCAAGTTCCGATCCCAGCTCAGCCACATACATTTGGATCCCAACTCACCCATTTCATATTAGCAGTGTGCTTTGAGCCCAGTCACCCAGTCTCTCTGTGCCCCCGTTTATTTCTCTTTAAAGCAGAGATTCTCCTGCTCACATATGTGAACTGCCATGTGGACTCAATAAGGAAAGAACCAGACACGTGGCAAGCATGCAGCAAACATGTGGCCCCTCATTTCTGCAGGCTGGGTTTTGGGAGCTGCTGCCCCTTTTAGAAAGTGTGAGGACAATGTTAAGGTGACGGAGAAAGCAAGGGGTGGGAAGTCCCCAGGTCACACACATGGGTGCCCACATAATTGAACTGCCGCCTCAAGAGAAGAGAGCGTCTTGTCACCAGCAACAATCAGGTATCTGGCAGGGATGCCCCAGAGGACCCTCCATCCCCTCTGGGGACTGCCATGCAAGCCGCCCTTGTCCAGCACCTGCCAGAAGTCGCAGGTACCATAACCACCCTCGTGGTTAGTCTGGCCCTCCTCTTGATGCCCAGAAAAAGTCTCCTGTCCATCAGCCCTCAGCTTAGGAAGGGCTCCCTGGATCCAGCCTATATCCAGCCCCACAGGTAGTTTTCTTGGGAGGAGGCTCAAGGTGGGAGGACAACCGGGAAGGCTGTCTCAAGGTTAGACGTGTGACAGGCTGCAGGTTTTAGACACAATCCATACGCAAGCGCTCGTGGCCACTTTCCTCTGTGTGAATCGCAGCTGTGACCTGCAGCAGAAGCCACTACCACAGACCTCATCAGGGCTCCTGGCATCTCTCCACGAGCTGTCCCTCCCCCAAATCTGTCCATGCCCCTCCCCCTGCCCGCACTGTCCCTGGGCCCACCTCTCTGAAGCGCTCTGGCCTCATTCATTATTCAGCCATTTCCTCAGTTCGGAGGCCCAGGGGCCAGAGGGTTGGCAGTCTGTGTGCTCTTTCATCTCCCAGGTTGCACGGGGAATGCAGAGATGCTGGGCTGGTGTCCAGGATGCAGATCAGAGGCTCTCAGTCCTGGGTCTGGGGGAGCCCTCATACTTTATGCCCTGGGACCCACCCCCCATAGGGCCAACCTCTGGGATTACCCCACAGGGGCTTTTACTCCCTTCCCCGGGGAGCCACAACTGGACCCCCAGCCCCCATCCCTGCCTCTAAGTGCAGAGCTGGGATTTGATGCCAGCAGGTGAGTCCAAGAGTCAGCTCTTTTCAACTGGCGAGACTTGCCTGTTCTGTAAATAGCACACGACCCACCTGAGAATGAGCTTTGGGCTGAAGGCTGTATAAAAGCCTTAGCAAACCCTGGGGCAGGTGGAGAAAGACCCCTCCTGAAGTGGTGCCAAGGTACACAGTAAATCAAATCCCACACGAGGACCAGCTCCTGCAGTTGTCCCCGACCCCCGCTTGGTGGGCTGCGTTGGGGGTGGGGTGGAGGGCAGAGGTCTCTCTCTCACGGTACCATTTACCATGCAATGTGATGCGGGAGGTTGACATTGCTCTGCTCTCCCCTCTCCGACCGCAGGTTCTGTCCTAGTCACTCAAGTTCCCCTCCCAAGATGCATGGCCCAGCAGCTTAGTCTTCAGTTACTTGAATAAATGCAAGAGCTGGGGGAAGAGGAGAGCTTATAGGGTTAAATAGGGTCAAATATCCTGGTTCTCAGTATTTCTTATCTCTTTGCTATCCTGGGTCCATCTCCCCCACAGGTTTCACTCTCCCCATAGATGAAAACTGGAACCCCCTCTGCATGTCTGCAGCCACCCGAGCCGAGTGTTGGATTCCCAGGCCAGGTCAAAGGAGACGGAGCAGGCCTGCCCCCCATTGGCAAGCGGAGTGTTAACAGGAAGGCCCCCGCATTGCCTCAGATGCAGGAAGGTGGCAGGTGAGCTGGCACCCGGCAGGGATGGTTTCCATCTCTGCTGCCCCCATGCCTGGCACTGCAGGATCAAGCCTGGAGCCCGGCAGTGAAATGAGTCTTGGTCTTCCCCTCCACAAAGTCGTATTTGAGAAACAACCAAAGGGGACATCAAGGGAGAAGTCACCGGTGAGGCCACCAAAGGCACAGAGGAAAGGAAGCAGGATGCCAGGGACAGCAGCTCCCCATGGGTTTCAAAGTGTAGGTTTCCTCGTAGAAATCTGAGTTTCCCAGTTCGGCACCTAGGAAACCTAGGACCTGGCAAGGGGACGAGACAAGATGTCAAAGTATGACTTTTTCATCGACTCCGACAACCCACGTGGCTTTTTTAAAGCCTGACTCCCAGGCCTGCATTCCTTCTCTGTGCTTTCTGCCGTGGTTCCCATGGAAGGGATCAGCCTTAGTGTGGAAGATGGGATGAGAGTTCTAGGCTGGCCAGAAGAGACAAGATCAGCCTGTCCAAGACTTTATGGAGATCCTGGCCTGGAGGGCTAGAGATCTAGAGCCTTCCAAGGAGCAGGGGCTGGAAATCCTCACCTGGGCCTTCCCAGCGACCCCAGCCTCCAAGCTCCAGAAACCCAGAGTGTAAAAATATGCTGCAAACGGGGAGATCAGCTCGGTGCTTTGTGACCGCCTGGAGGGGTGGGATAGGGAGGGTGGGAGGGAGGGAGACGCAAGAGGGAAGAGATATGGGAACATATGTATATATATAACTGATTCACTTTGTTATAAAGCAGAAACTAACACACCATTGTAAAGCAATTATACTCCAATAAAGATGTAAAAAAAAAAAAAAATGCTGTGAAGACTATGCATTCACCAGCTCACCTGACGACAATGGAGTGGGCACGGCCAGGCGCTGGGACACATGTGCCGCAGCCCCTGTTATGTGCTAACAGCACTGTCTCACCCCAGACTCCTTTACCTGTATGACGAGAAGCGCTGACTTTAGTCCCTGTGGTCCCTCCCACCCTCACGTCCTGTGTGTCCCTGACTCTCTGAAGTCCCAGCCTGCCTCCAAGGGTGGTTTGAGAACCAAATGAAGTGTGACCATGGAAGTGCAGGATGGCCCGGGAACAGAAGAGATAAACTTGGGAGCCCCAAGAGGAGGGAGAGAACAGACTTGCCTAGGCACAGCCTCCAGTGGGACGACACAGAGCCCTGGGTGGCTGAGCCAGGCTTCTCCCAAGGGCCTGGGGCCACCTGCACTATCTCTCTGATCATAGCAGCTTTGTAGCTATCTCCATTTGGGTTGGAAATGGTGGGCTTTTTGTAGTTTTAAGGTCTTCAGACCCCTCCCTCTGCTCTTTTCCTTATTAAAGTTTCCCTCACCCAGCTTATATAATACCCAAAAATCAATTGCTTGTTTTCCTGTCTGTTTAGAAATGAAAGTGGGACTTAGAGGGGAAGCCTGCAGGCAAGGAGGCAGCCCCAGGCTGAGCCAGAGGCTCTGGGAGAGAGAGGGCCCAGGCAGCTGGCTTCTAAGCTCAGTTGTAAAGGAGCTGAGTGCTTGGGATCTCTGAGGGCCTCAGGGTTGGAAAAGGCCCCAGAGCTGAGCTCTCAGTTGACAGGGCCACCCCTCCCCTCCTCTGGTTTCCCTCAGCCCCAAACAGGGCCTGGAGCACCAAGCCCTCTTCAGGCCACAGCTCAACCAGTGGGATGGGGCTAGATCAGCCAGTTCCAGCAATAGTTGGTCTTTAAAAGAAAGCAACTCAAACTTGTGTGCAGGCTGCTCACACACACCCCAAACTACCTCCCCATGAGGCCTGGGTTCCAAGAAGCCTCTATGGCTAGGTGTGGTTGGGTCTAGAGAGCCAAGAGGGGAGACCTTTAGAAAATTCTAGAGAGAAGCAAATAAAAGAGCTCTGGAAAAACTATGGAGACAGTTAAAAGATCAGTGGTTGGCAGAGGTTAGGAGGGAGGGAGGGAGGGATGAATAGGTAGAGCACAGGGGATTTTTAGGGCAGTGAAAATATTCTGTATGATACCGACGTGCGTTGGTCAAAACCCATAGAAGGTACAAGGCCAAGAGTGAACCTTAATGTAAACTGTGAACTTTAGTTAATAATAATAATGTATCCATATTAGTTCATCAGTTTTAACAAATGGCCCACACTAATGCAAGATGCTAATAATATAGGAAACTGGGTGGGGAGGGGTGTACGGGAACTGTCTGTACTTTCAACTCAATTTTTCTGTAAACCTAAAACTGCTCTAAATTATTATATCTATTAATTTAATAATAATAGCCAAATCTGGAGACAACCCAATTTTTCGTTCACAAGTGGACGGTTAAACAACCTATGGAACATGCATACCATGAAACACTGCCCATCGAGAGAAGGAATGAACTGTTCACACACACAAACACATATGTACACACACACGTACACATACACACACAGCCCTGGGTTCTAGTGACAGTGCCACTATGTGCTGTGTGTCCCTAGGCAAGTCACTTGCAGTTTCTGGGTCTCACTGAGGTCCCATGCAAACCTTCTCACTCCGGCCCATCTCACTGCCTCACTCTTGTCACCAGATGAAGGATGAGATGAAGCTACATTTGATCTCTCTCTTGCCCCCAAGAAGGAATAAGCTCTCCACAGCCCCTGGGCCCTTGGCAGCCCTGACAGCTTCACCCTCTCCCAGCCAAGCACCCAGGGTTTTCCTCTAATCTGGCTCAGCCAGGGCCCTGCTTGGCAGGACCACAGGCCAGGTATCAGCAGTAGCAGCACATGCCTCACCCCCCCGCCAGCCCCAAGGCTCCAGCCACTCTGGAGTCCCAACTCACCTCTCCCTCCCATCCCGACTTTCCCTCTGCTCTCCTGACTTGTCCATACATCACCAGGAGTGCAATAACCTTTAAAAAAAACCATTTTACTCTGAACTAACAGAGTCAGGCCTCATTGTTCCCAATATCACCAAGCAATTTCTGAGCTAGGGAAGTGTTGAATTGGAGCCGGAAGATGGGCAATTGGGCAAGGTCAGCTGACATGGTACCGAGCAGGGGCTGAGAGCTCAAGGGGGGTGAGAGGAAGGGCTCAGCTTGGAATGTGAGAAGACGGACGCTGGGGTCTCTGGAGGTGGAAGCAGAGGTGACACCCTAACATTTGTCATCCCTACACTTCCAACCCCACTCACTGTGCTCAATTATGGGTTCACCTGGATTGTAACTTCTTCACCAACTGACAAAATCTCCTTTAAATTGCGCCCACCTGCTCTAATTGCTCGACTCTCCTTGCTGCAAGTTTTTACAGCAGAAATCCAGCCAAAGAGCGTTTGAACAACTCCAGATGCCGGAGAACATTGCCCAGTCCCCGCCTGCACAAGGACTACAAGTATCCTTCAAGGAAGGTCCCCTGGGTCCCTCCTCTAACCTAGCTTTCAGAGAATCACTTGACCCTTGCCCTGGCCCTGGCTATCCTGACATTTGGTTCTTGCACAAATTTAGTGCCTCTCACATTCATTTAGCTCCTGGACCACATGCTACAAACACAACATTGGGCTCTGTACGTTAACAATCTAATGCTATTATAAACTACACTTATGAGCGGGGACCATATTTATTTATTTATCTTTATATCTTCAGTCCCAAATGTGGTTCCAGATACACAGCAGGATCTTAATAAATGTAAAATGAACAGAATACTCTAGTGGTTGTACAGTTCTGGACACAGTGTTCACTGAATGACATCAATTATCTAAAGAGACATCCAGGGACTTCCCTGGCTGTCCAGCGGTTCAGACTCCGCACTTCCACTGCAGGGGGCGCAAGTTCGAACTAAGATCCCGAATGCTGTGTGGCACGGCCTAAATAAATAAATAAGCAAACAAACAGATATCCAAAAACTCTTAAGGGAAAGAACTCCATTTCCCACAGTCCTAGAACAGTGCTTTCCAGCAGAAATCTCTGCAATGATGGGGGTGCTCTGTATCTGAGTTGCCCCAATGTCTAGCCACCAACTACCTGGGGGTATTGAGCACTTGAAATGTGGCTAGTGTGACTGAGGAATTGGATTTTACATGTTAATTAATTCTAATTTAAATAGCCACAAACTGGACAGTGCAACCCTAGAAAAAGGTGATTCTGGAGATGGGCTCATAAATGAAATGAATGTAAAAGCTCCTATTAAGAGCTCGGTGCCACAGCATGGTGTGTAATAAAGAGCATGGTCTAGGGTTTAAATCCCCGTTTTCAAGTTACTAGCAAGTTATTTAACTCTCTGTGCTTCTGTTCCTAATCTGAATAACAAGAATAACATTTACCACATAGGATTCCTGTGAGGGTCCAATGAGTTAATACATTTAAACAGTGTCTGGAATATTATAATGAGTACTCCACATATATGAACTGTTGCTATTACTGGCATTAAAAATGTTTGTTGAAGATATATATATATATTTATTTATAAACTAAACAACAATGATCTACTGTATAGCACAGGGAACTATACTCAATATCTTTTTTTTTTTTTTTTTTTTTTTGCGGTACGCGGGCCTCTCACTGTTGTAGCCTCTCCCGTTGCGGAGCACAGGCTCCAGACGTGCAGGCTCAGCGGCCGTGGCTCACAGGCCCAGCCGCTCCGCGGCATGTGGGATCTTCCCGGACCGGGGCACAAACCCGTGTTCCCTGCATCGGCAGGCGGATTCTCAACCACTGCGCCACCGGGGAAGCCCTATACTCAATATCTTATAATAATCTATAAAGGAAAAGAATATGAAGAAGAATATATATGTGTATAACTGAATCACTTTGCTGTACACCTAAAACTAACACAACATTGCAAATCAACTATACTTCAATTTTTAAAAAGTTTATTGAGTCTGAATGTGCATCTACCAAAGAATATTTGCTAATATTTATTGATCACCTATCAAGTGTCAAGCACTGTGCTAAGAACTTGACAGTCACCCTAAGAGTGAGGTATGATTGTCAACATATTAAAGGTGAGAAACTGAGGCTAAAGGAGGTTGAGTGTCCAGATTCCAACTGACAATATGTCTATTTCCACAATCTCTACTCAGTCTGTTTCCTCATCTAGAGACTGAGCCTTAGGCCAGTGTCTATATCACCACTTTGGCAGGTAAATACATAAGAGTATGCACATGGCCTGTGCTTAGTATAAAGCAATCGTTCCCAACAGGGGGCAAGTTGCCCCGCCAGGGAACAGCTGGCAGTGTCTGGAGGTGTTTGGGGTTGTCACAACTGGGGGCGGGGCGTGGGTAGGTGTTGTTACTGGCATCTAGTGGGTAGAGCCCAGGGTTGCTGCTAAACTTCCTACAAGAACAGGCAGCCTCTACAACAAAGGATTATCTGACCAAAATGTCAGTAGTGCCAAAGTTGAGAAGCACTGGTCCAGAGCCTCACTGACAGTATTCAATACTGTGCTGGCAATGAGAGAAAGAAGGCAACTGAATCTACAAATTTAAAAAGGTGCACATTTTGTTCAGAGTCTGGAACAGCAGTGCTGTAGCAGGGCAGTAGGTTCAGGGAAATGGTTTCATTCTTCAAATCACAGAGGGTTATCACTTGCCAGATGACAGAGCAATGCGCCTGACACTGCAGGGGCTCGTGCTTAGAAAACAGGATCCCCACTCTCTAGACACTTGTGATGAAATTGTACCAACACAAGGTTAGGAAATAGAGGAGGAGGAGTCAGGTGGCTGAGTCGTCCAAGACTACAAAGGGAGGGGGGTGAAATCACTCCAGCCCACTCCCTCATTTCACACTTGAGGAGCATAGAGGGGAGAGAAAGGGCCCTGAGCCACAGACACTATGGACAAAAAGCGTGGAGCTCCTGAAGAGGCCAATCACCCCCCGTACCCCAATTTTCTACGTACAAAATAGGAATGATACATTCTGCTCCTCCACTTGACCGCAAGTTGCCCAATCTCCAACCAGGTAGCATGTCAACCAAACACCATCATCAACATCAGTACCATTTATTGAGCACTTACTATGTGTCATGTATCTCACTGAGAGCAAAATCTCACTTAACCTCAGAACAACCCAATTTTACAAATGAAATAACTGAGTCCAGCCCCAGACTGCCAGACCCTAGAGCAACAGCTCTTAATCTCCATGCTATACATCCTCTCTCGGCATCAGACTGGAGTCTGAGCAATGATGGGCCCATTTCACGCTCTGCCCCTCCACACAACACAACTGGACCACCAGCCCTTGCCATGCCCTGACCCACTGCAGAAACTGTAAGGGTCTCCCAGGTCCCAGCACAGCACCTGGCATCCAGGATTGAGATGGGAGGTTGGCTCCTTGGGCTCCATGGACAAAAGTCAAAGTCATAGCTTCTCCCCACTTGTGCACAGGACCCATGCCTGACACTCGTAACCCGATTAGGGCCAGGGAGATAACAGGTAATGAAACAATAACGGTGCATGACAGCATAGGTGCTGAAATTAACAAAACTCTGTGGGAGTTTGGAGCTCTCACCTTAAGTGCTTAGAGATCAGGAGGCAGGGAGAGAGAACAGAGAGGGCTTCATCAAATCCACGCACTTGCTCTGGAACTTAAAGGAAGGGGAGGAGCTCTCCTGACAAACTCAGGGTGAGAAGTGAGGAAAAAGGCATTCCCAGCAGAGGGACTTGGGTGAACAAAGGCAGTGAACAAAGGGTGCCCAAAGGACTTGGGCAAGGCTGCTGAAGTGGGCAAAAGAGGATTCCAGTTTGGTAGGAACAAGATAGGACCTTCTTGTGATATAGACAAGTGAAGAGGGGCTAGGCAGTGGGCATCCAAAAGCATCCTCTAGATTGGGGCAGGTTAGTGTTAGCGATGTTTCAAAAGGGATTTGCAAGTGAATTATTTATGGTGGTAACAAACAAGCACTCATTTAGCTTATATCCCACATTGTACAAACACAGCATTGAGTGGTGCAAGTTAAGGTCCTAATGCCACTCTAAATTAAATTCATCAGTGTCTTAATTAAGGTCTATATTTAGTTCTTAATTAAAGGGGAGAGAAAAATCCACGATGTTGCATAGTAGAGATCTGAAATGGAGATAAATCATCTTTCTGCCAGTGTACTGGACACATGCCCACCCACTCTCAAGACTCAGCCCCCTACTGTGGTTGCAATCCTTTAATCCTTCCTTCTTTTCTTCCTTCCTTCCTTCCATCTTTCCTTTCTTTCTCTTTCATTCCTTTATGAAATTTTATTTATTTATTCTACATCAAATTATTGAGCACCTACTATGTGTCGGGCACTGAGCTTTGATTATGGGGCACAGTAGGGAATAAACTAGAGATGGTCCCTGCCCTCAAGGGCTTGCACTCCAGAGAATGCCAATGGATACATACATGTCTCAGCTTTGAAACCTCCCTGGGTCTCCATTGCTCTCCAGGCCCTTTCAGCCAGGAGAATCCTGGTGTCCGGACACCCCAGGTGATGCCATAGCTGATGCCTTCATCTTATCAGCCAGAGAGAACCTTGAAGAGTGGCCATGTGGGTCCTCCAGTCCCCTGCCCTCACCATGCTGGCCAAGCTCCCATGTGGACCAGTGGCAGGGCAAACCCTCAGTACCGAATTCTACTCTGCCGTCCCCTCTAGCAAAGGATAAAGACTTGTCAGAAGGATGAGGAAGGGGTCGTGAGCTTCCCTTTGACCCTAAGATTCTAGGATTCCCCAACACCAAGTGGGGCACTGGGTCCTGGGAGTGGCTTCACTGAACAGGGTTTATGAAGGAAGATCCCAGAACACAGGATGTTACAGTCACAAAAACCTGTGCAGCTTGGCAATCTGAGTTCCTGGGTGGTCAAGTGACTTGTTCAAGAAAACAGAGAGTTAACAAAGGGCAAGAGCTAGAATCCACATCTGCTTTGTGCCAAGGACTGTATCCAAGGGGACACAAGCATGGGTAAGCCAGGGTTCCTGCCCTCAGCACATCTGCTGAGGGAGGGGGGAGCCAGTCCAAATTGGGAGGGGGAAGCTTGACGTTGGCAAGGCAGCCATGTGGATTATCAATAAAATCTGCCCATCTTCATCCCCTGGAAAATGTTTTTCTCCAGGGCTGACTGGGCCCTCCCAGTGCACAGTACAAGCCTGCTGGGATTGGGGGTGGGGGGCGATAATCTAGATCGTGACAGCACAATGCCAGGATGCCAGGACAGAGGCTCCCCTCACTTGCTGAACCCACTAGAAGCATGAGGACTGCCTTCGGCCAGGGCAAGAGGCTTTGGGCTGTGCTAAAGATGTCAGAGTTGGTTATGAAAAGAAATGGGACAGAAGGGCATCCCAGTCGGGAAAGTGGATTGCACAAAGGTACAGAATCAAGGAAGCAGGGCAAGTTAAGAAAACCTCAGCGATTTTTGTGTGGTGGGAGGGGGATGGGGCAGGTGAGGTGGAAAAGATTGGCTGGAGCCACAATCCCACTACGGGGCATATACCCTGAGAAAACCATAATTCAAAAAGAGTCACGTACCACAATGTTCACTGCAGCTCTGTTTACAATAGCCAGGACATGGAAGCAACCTAAGTGTCCATCGACAGACGAATGGATAAAGAAGATGTGGCACATATATACAATGGAATATTACTCAGCCATAAAAAGAAAAGAAACTGAGTTATTTGTAGTGAAGTGGATGGACCTAGAGTCTGTCATACAGAGCGAAGTAAGTCAGAAAGAGAAAAACAAATACCATGTGCTAACACATATATATGGAATCTTTAAAAAAAAATGGTTCTGAAGAACCTAGGGGCAGGACAGGAATAAAGACGCAGATGTAGAGAATGGACTTGAGGACATGGGGAGGGGGAAGGGTAAGCTGGGACGAAGTAAGAGAGTGGCATGGACATATATACACTACCAAACGTAAAATAGATAGCTAGTGGGAAGCAGCCGCATAGCACAGGGAGATCAGCTCGGTGCTTTGTGACCACCTAGAGGGGTGGGATAGGGAGGGTGGGAGGGAGACGCAAGAGGGAGGAGATATGGGGATATAGGTATATGTATAGCTGACTCACTTTGTTATACAGCAGAGACTAACACACCACTGTAAGGCAATTATACTCCAATAAATGTTTTTAAAAAAAGAAAATTGGCTGGAGCCGGCCTGGGGAAGGCCTTGAACGCCGGCATTTCACTCCTCAGCTCAGCCTCTGGGCAACCTCGGAAGGACGTACACCGCTCACTCTCAGAGCAGAGCTACCAGGAGGAGAAGGGTGGTCCTCGCCGGTGTCCGGCCCCATGCCGGCGAGCCCCGCAGCGCCCGAGCAGAAACTCCACCGGCAAGCACCCCGCTTCACAGCACAGCCTCGGGGTGGGCAGGGGTGGCGCGTTACGTTAGAGCTAGCGACTTGCTACCGGGGAAGCGGCGCTAAAACCCAGGGACCCGGTGGGTGCAGCGGGTCCGGGGAGCGGCGGGGGCGGGAGCCGAACCAGCCCGTAAAGGGAACTTGGCACAATCGGCGCATCAAAGCGGTGCAGCTGCGGCTCGCTGAGCCCGCGCATCTTTCTTCTCTCCGCTCTCTTCTCCCCGATTAATCAGCGGCTACAGCGCGGCGCTTTGATCCCCGAAATCAAACCCTCCGTCTGATGGGTGACTTGATGTTATGCTAATCCGAGCTGATTGAGCTGAGATAATTACACTTCATCCAGGTTTCCTGGGAGTTCCGAATAAATATTGATGCACATCTGTCCCCGGCTCAGGTGTAGCGGGGAGCTTTGCGATGGCAACAGTTTCGGCCGGCCCGGGAGCGCGCGCACTGCCGCCAGCCGCCCGCCTTCGCCAGCCTCCGCCCGCCTTCGCCGCTGCGCCGGGATGCTGCGAGCCGGGTGGGATTCCCAGAGCCTCGCTGAGCGGGGCCCGCGAAGCCACCGGGGAGGGGACGAAGACCTGGCGCTTTGCGGTTCGGGGGCCTGGTTTGAGTTTCAGCGTCCCCGTATGGGCTGTGTGGTCTTGGACGTGTCTCTTAACCTCTCTGAGCCCCAGAGCCTACCCATTTCTTTAGATTGCCGCGGAGATTAAATGAGATGCGTGAGAAGGGGCTGACATGTGCGGAGTCACACTTGGCCTTGCTGCGGAGCCCTCCCTACCGAGAGCCCGGAGGCGCTGGAAGTAGGCACCCCAGCCGGGGTATCCTCCCCGCCAACACTCGTGCGCCGGGGCTGCGCGCTCCAGACGGTATAGAAATGAATAATAAAGCAAGCATTTCGGTGGCGCCGCTCCTCCCCGCGGGCTAATTAGATCGTGTTTGTAAAGCACTTCGAAGACAAAACGCGCCCCAAGTGTTAATTATCGTTAGCCCCGTCCCAACACGCTTCCTGAGCAGCGCGGGAAGCCGGGAGAGGCCCCTTGCCAGCCTGCGCTGCAGCTGCCGGGCAGGTATAGAGACCCCAAGCGCGGGGACCGCCGCAGGTCCGCTACCCCCCACCCTTCCGAGCTCTAATCCCTTTCCCAGGCCCTCCGGAGATCCGGACGCAAGAATAAAGACGGGGGGAGGAAAAGGAGCGGGTTAGAAGACACAACAATCTGCAGATGTGTCCATCCCGCTCCGGGGAAGAGCTAGGGTGTGTCCAGGAAGGCCTCACTGAGGAAGCGCCCCACATTTTGGAGGTGTAGGAGCTGGCCGAGAGGACGGGGGGGAGTACCTCCTGGTACTGACCCTGGACGACCTTAACCAACGTGTCTTCCGAAATCTTGCACGATTTGCCCCCAGAACCACGCGCCCCATTGACCAGAGACCCTGTTCTCCAGTCCCCGCCTCCTGTAAGGCCTGGACCAGCGCTGAAGGACCATGGGGGCACAAACCCCAGCTCAAGCGGGATCTGGGTGTACCAGGCAGTAATCCTAGCAGAACTTGGCCTTGCACTCAGAGTTAGACTCACTTGGAAGTGGTAAAACCGAGACAATATTATCTAGTCCCTTTTCCCGCCTTTATTGGGATGATGATCGTAAGACCCAGATCAGTGACGGGTCTCCATACACAGAGCCAGGTGGAAGCAGAGCTGAGCCCCAGTCTCCAGACTTCTCCTCCAGCGTTCTGCAAACTCACCTTACTGTTCCCTTGGAACAACCACAGCAATACTTAGAAAAATAATAATGAATAGTGTGCAGAGTTCATTACCTTTTACAGAGGGCTGCCATATGCACCATCTCAATAGGTCCTAACGAGCCACCGAAGCCCAGAGGTGTTAGGGGATTTGCCCTGGGTCACACCCTGGTTAGTGACAATGCTGGGGCAGGAGCCCTGGGTGCCATCTACAGATCCTGTGCAGTACCTTCCAGCTCACCTTCTTAGAGTGCCTGGAATCGTATTTCTTTAAATGCATGCAATTCTTGCCTATACTGTAGCTCACGCTGCTTTCCTAAAATTAAGCATTTTTCTGTCAACAAGCATCTTTGCCCAGAGACGTTTCCTATTATCTTCAGAAGCTGGTGGATGCGGCTGAGCCCCTAGACCTCTTCCTCAGAAGCATGAAAAGACAAGTCTCTTGAACAAGGGGCGTGGGGCAGGGTTGGATGGAGGGTACCCCACCCTCTGAGAAAGAAAAGACTCTAAACTCCTCGGAGCAGGGATTGGACCGCACTATCCCTTTCTTCTCCATCATTCCTAACACGGTGTTTAGGGATGTTGGTTGAATGCCCAGCAGGTGTGAAACTGAGAAGCAAACGGCCTGAGGCCTGGGAGAAGGAAGGAGGGGCAAGGCGACCAAGTTCAGCCCTTTCCGGACACCAGTCATGGCCAGCTTTCACGTGCATATAGGGAGTCACCTGGGAGCCCCTTAAAGGGCAGATTCCCAGATCCAGCCAGGGATTCCGATGTAGAAGTCTAAGTTAGAGACCCTGGAATTTTCTTTAAACACTCACTGCACAGCCCCTCCCCTAGGCATTCCTCCAACCCCTCTCTGAGAAGCCCTGCCTACCAGGAGCTGAGCATTGCGCAGACCCCCTGCGGTCAGCCTGGGGAGTGCAGGGGAAGGGAGAACGCTCATTCAAACAGAAGACAGGTGATGCCCAGGGAAGCAGGGCATTGGGCCTGGTTGTGGGGGGGTAGGAAAGCTTCGGCCCCCTCTATGGGAGTGGCTTGGGTTTCAGAAACAGCAGTGAAGAGGGGCCAGGGAGAGGTTAGGGACAGCCTGGGGGCAGAGCTAATACAGGCTTCCTCTGAGGACTTCTGCAGAGAGGAACAGCATTTAGTCCACTGGACCCTCGAGCCCTGCTACTTGTCACTAGGTCAGGGGGCGAGTAGGTGGGCTGCTGGTCAAGAGCTTTGGGAGGTAGGACAGGGCTGCCTTATCCATTAGTCACAGGGCACACAGGGCCCACCATACTTTTAGCGGCCAGAGGAAATGTTTGAATTTCTTTTAAAATCAGAAGAAAACAAATGAACTTTCAGATAGGATAAAGTGTTTTAACATGTAATATCAATTTTTTCATCTTTATACCAATACAGTTGTAAAACAGAATTTTTTATTTTTTTTTATTTTTAATGGAGGAAGGGACCCATGAAAGCAAGAGTGCCAGGGGTCACAGAAGTCAGAATGCAGCCTGGGCAGGAGGTTGAGGGATATGAGGAGGGAGGAAGGTGAGTGGCCTGGAGCCTAGGATGCTACCCACTGGGAGATACGACTTCTGTGGTAGCCAGAGCCTGCAGTCGGCCTGGCCCCTCCCTGGCAGCGCCCAGGGCTCTGTGGGAAGAGGCAGCCTCTGAATCTGCCCTAGAGTTACCAAAGTGATTATAATTGACACTGGGGCAATGCTCCCTAAAGAGACAGAGCCCCACAGCCTGGGCCCTGCCAGGGATTAGCTGGCTGGGCTCAAAATGGGAACAGGGAAGAGGACCCACCTCCTGTGCCTTCGGATAGAAATAAATTAACGTAAATGAGATCCAGGTGAGTGCATTTATTTTATAGCTAATATTTGGGCACTTTTTGATCCTGAGCTGGGATCTTCATTCTCGTCCAGAAGTGACGAGGAAGAGGAGAAGAAACAAATAGAGAAGGACCACTCTGGCCAAGGGTCCCTCTCCTCCTCTTGACTTACCTCCCCACCATCCTAATACCCTGAAAGGTCCCAGACTGTGTGTGGTGAGCAAGCAGCCCTACCTGTAGTCAGAGGCCACATTCCTTAATCCAGAAATTAAAGTGCCCGGAGAAAACAGGCTAATCAAATTATACATTCCTGAGAACCATTTATAAGCCGGGTACATTCTTTAATCTTAATTAGAAATCTGAGCGGCTCTCACCGTCTCTGTAATCAACATTGAAACAGCGCTGACCCCCATGGCGCTAACCTTGAGAGCCCCACACACAGGTAAGTTAGGAGAGCTGGAGGCTGCTCTGCCGCCTCACTGGAGAAGGGGTGTTCGTGGGGCTGTGGGCAAGGTTGAATCCCTCAGCTGCCCCTGCAACACCCCAAGTCCTCCCCCCACCAAGGACGCACGTACAGAGTCTCAGTCCAGTTCACACTCATTCACCTCCACCCTGAACCAGGACCAGGTTTAGGACCTTGAACCTCTCACCTATCAATTATAATACCTTTCTAGCTGGCCTATTCTCTGTGCTGCAAGCCTATGACCTTTCTACAGAGCACACCTAACCACGGGCTTGCCTTTAAAACTGCTCCAGGTTTCTTGGAGCCTTCAAGACACGATGCAACACCCCCTTCTCCCCAGCACAGTGCCTTACTTAGGCTTTGTGGTCTAGCCCCTGCCTACCTCTCTATCCCACTCCCCCATGACACTGAAGGGGTTCAGGGCATGCCACCCCAAAACATGCTACTCTGGCATAAGGATTATTTTGAGCTGAAGGCAATTCTTAAAAAGCAGACACAAGGCGAACTCTCTGGCCTCCTCTTCTCTACCAGGAAGAACAGGATGATTCTTAATCACTGTAAACTCTAGACTCTTATCAGCCCGGACATGGCACTAGAGGAATCAACATAAAGAATCTTGCTAAAACAACTTTTATCTTCTTTTAGTTTCCTCCACATGTTTACCTTTCCACGTCTTACCACCTTTAAAGGCCTAAACCCTTGTTTCTTTTCTTATCACGTCTCTACAAATTTATTCTTCCTTGTCAGGATGCTATATAAGCCTCAGTTCTGGCCTTTCTCACCTTCTGAGAGGGCCCACGCTCTGTCTGTGGAGTGTGTTTCTCTCTAAATAAATCCACTTCTTTTTTTTTTTTTTTTTTGCGGTACGTGGGTCTCTCACTGCTGTGGCCTCTCCCATGGTAGAGCACAGGCTCCGGACGCGCAGGCTCAGCGGCCATGGCTCACGGGCCCAGCCGCTCCGTGGCATGTGGGATCTTCCCGGACCGGGGCATGAACCCACGTCCCCTGCATCGGCAGGCGGACTCTCAACCACTGCGCCACCAGGGAAGCCCTAAATCCACTTCTTACCTATCGCTCTCTCACTGAATTCTTTCTGCAATGAGACATCAAGAACCTGAGCTTCATTAAGTCCTGAAACCAGATACCGAACCCCACCAGGTGGGAGAAGTTAACTGTGTGCTGCTCACAAGCAGGTGGACCCCAGAATGGTTGGAACCAGAAGGCTGACGATGCCGACTCCCGCTTACCTCCCCACCAACCAATCAGAAGAATGTCCACCAGCTGATCACACCCTCCTCTTTGAACCATTACTGTAAAACTCCTCACTACCCCTTCCAGGTTGGGACACAGTTTTGAGGGCGTGAGCCTGCTGTGGCCCCCTTTGCCTCGCAAAGCAATAAAGCTATTCTTTTCTACTTCACCCAAAAAAGAAAAAAAAAAAAAGCCCCAGTTCTGACCACCTCTTTGAGTTACTCACCACTGAGTTCTTCCACATGTCTATGCATGACCTAATAAACTCTGTTTTTTTCTCCTTAATCTGTCTTCTGTCAGTCTAATTTTCAGGGCCCCAGGCAATGAACCCAAGATGGGCAGAGGAAAAGAGAGTTTTCTTTCCCTACAGTACTGAACTACTATCATCCCCTGTGTATACCAGGCACGTTCATTTTCTGAGCTTTTGCACATATTGGGCATTTCTCCCAGGATGTTTTCCTCTGGCTTTAACGACCTAGTCAGCTCCTACTTAGCCTTTAAAACCTTGCAAAGAAAACATATGTCCACACAAAGGCTGGCACAGGAAGGGTCACAGCGGCGTGATTCATAATAGCCCCAAACTGGAAACAATCCCAAATGTCCATCAACCAGACAATGTATAAACAAACTGTGGTATATCCATCCAATGGAATACAACTCAGCAATCAGAAGAAACAAACTACTGTCACATGGAACACCAAGAGTGAACGTCAACAATATTATGCTAAGTGAAGGAAGCCAGACACAGAAGACTATGTATTGTATGATTCTATTTACCTGAAATTTCCAGAAAAGGCAAACCCACGGAGGCAGAAAGCAGACTGGTTGTTGCCTTGTCCCGAAGGAAGGAGCCGTAATTGACAGCACACAGGCACGCAGGGCCTCTGGGGCTGGTGGGAGTGTTCTAGAAGGGGCTTGTGGTGAGAGTTGCACAACTGCTCAACCTTCAAAAATCATTGAAATTCCACACTTACAATGGGTGAGCTTTATGGTGTAAATAAAATTAACAGCAAAGCTATTAGTAAAGCTAATTGATGAATGGATGTAGAGATGAATGGATGAGTTTGTAATGAAACAAGTATAATACATGGTGAGAGTAGAATCTAGGTGTTGGGTGGAGTGTTCACTGAATCTTCTTTCAGCTTCTCTGTATGCTTAACATTTTCCATGATACAAAGTTGGGGGAGAGCAGTGCTTGCTAAGGTCTCACTTTTCTGAAGTGTTTCTCCTTTGTCTCCCTTCGCTCCACACACCCACCCTGGAAAGGACTCACCACTCACCCTTGTTACTAACCTTGTTTCCCTTGTTCCTCTTCTCTGTCCTTGAGAAGCTGATCTTTGTTCTGCCCAGGGTCACTTGAGGAATCCTGTTACTTTTGCAAAGATGAAGTCTGAAGGAGTTCATCGTTTGAAGGATCAGAATATAACAAAACCTGTATTGGGGGGGGGTTGTTTTGTTTTAGTGGTTTAGCAAAATTTGCCTTACCGTTTGATTGCTGGGGCAGACGCTCAATTTATGTAACAAAGCAGTGCCTCTTGGGAGGCAAGAGATAGATGAACTGCCTAATGTCTGCTCCCCAAGACTCAGGAATCAGGGAGATCTGTGGCTGGACTAATGGCCTGTAAAATCCAGTCCCCTAAACTAGAATTATCTTAGGATTACCATAAGCAGGTGTCCAGGTGAGTAACCTAGGCCCAAGTTAAGGACACAGAAGGGGCTGGGAGAGGGCTGGTTTGGGGAAACCGTGTGGGTGGTGCAAAACTTCCTCCAGACCCAGAGAGCCTCAGGCAGTTTCTAATTCTGGTATTGATAACAATGGCTGAGCATGTGAGTTTGATCCATGAGTGCTGAAGGTTTGAAGACCAAGTTGGGGGCCCCACTGCGGTCTGGCAGGGGCCTTAGGATCAAAGGACAAGAGCCTGTGGGCTATGCAATCCTATCTGGACTGAGCGAGTATACCACCAGGATTACTGGACAATTCAAGGGGTTTGGGGGGGACTTCAAGAGAGAGGTCTCAGACTAACTGCTAATCAGGAAGGTGTACTCTCGGGCAACCAGATCTTAAAATGTGCCCCAGGTTTATGCAGTGGTTCACACCAGCTGCAACTGTACAGAACCTATGACTATGTTTCCTCATGTATCTGTCCGACTGGAGAGTAAGGCCTGTGAAGGCAGGGACTGCATGTCATTTGTCTCTACAGCCTCAACATAGGTCCTGGCACATGTAGGTGCCAGTCTGGAAGCCAGGAGTCCCAATCCATGGGCCCTGTTCTGATACCTGCACACTGTATGGCAACAAGCAAATCCCTGGAGCCTGGATTTTCTCTGTCCTGTGTCACCCATGCCAAGAAGGGAGTAGGGACAGCATGCTTGTGAAGGACCTGCAACTTTTGGAAGAGGGAGGGAATTGATAATAAAGCAGACTCTATGGCAGAACACCTTAAGGCACGGGTCCTCAACCCCCTGGCCACAGACCGGTACCGATCCTCGGCCTGTTAGGAACAGGGCCGCACAGCAGATGGTGAGCGGCGGGCGAGCAAGCGAAGCTTCATCTGCCTCTCCCCATCGCGCCCCATCGCTGGCATCACCGCCTGAACCATTGCCCCATTCCATCCACGGAAAAACTGTCTTCCACGAAACCGGTCCCTGGTGCCAAAAAGGTAGGGACCACTGCCCTAAGGAGTAAGTCCAAGTAAGGCTCGAGTTCATGCATTCACTCATTCAATCCACATGGGGACTGGTATTCCAAGGCACAGTGCTAGGAACCAGGGACGGAGCTACGTATATGACAGTCTGCTTCTGAGACTCTCGCAGCCTGGAATATGATATGATCTCACAGGGGTGCAAAAGTACTATTGGAACTGTGTCAGTTAGCATGTATTTGGCTGCAAGTCACAAAAATCCTCATTCAAGATGACTTAAATAAAAAGGGAAATGTATTCTCTTATGCAGCAGGAAGTCCAGCACTAAGGCAGGATCCAGAGTTGGCTTCCTCAAGGGCTCAGTGATGCGACGGGGAGCCCAGCTCCTTTCCGCCTCTCCTTGCTTTCCCCGGTCTGGGTTTCATCTTTAGTCTGGTGACAAGATCAGCTGGGGCAGTTCAAGCCATCTCTTCTAGACTTGGTGCCATGCAGCACACAAAGAGGGTAGATTTTTCTCTTTTGTAGCTGTCTTCTAGAAGTAAGAAGACCTTTTCCAGAAGGTCCTTGGTCTATCTCTTTTTGTGTCTAACTGGCCCAAATGTGGGGTACCTTCTCAATTCCTGAACCAACCACGGGCAAGGGGACTGGGTTTATTTTAGACCAGACTCACCTCTGAGGCTTGGGAGTCATGAGGAGTCAGCTTCCCCTAAAGCCACGGACTGTGTGGAAGAGTGGTGAGTACCCAACTGAAATCAGGGTCTGTCATAAATTTTAAAACTTAGAGATGAGTAATGGGTAAACTACCAACAGTGTCCGCGATAGGATACCCAAGGAAGGCGTGGGTAAGCCAGGAAAGCTTCTAGAGGGGTTGACCTATGAGCTGCGTCTTTAACAACGGGCAGGAGTCATTGGTGAGATGAGAGAAGGTTATCCCAGGCACTGGGCTCAGCATTTGCAAAAGCATAACTAACTGTTCAAAGAACAAGGAGATGCCTGGCGAGACTGGAATGCTGGGGGACATGAGTGAGAGGGGAAATCCAAATCAGGTTGAAAAGATGGTCAGGGGTTGGGCTTCCCTGGTGGCGCAGTGGTTGAGAGTCCGCCTGCCGCTGGGAATTAAAGGTGGGGCAAGCACTGACAGCAGGTGAGCAGCTGTGATTACTGCCTCACGGTGGGTGTGGAGCAAGGACACGGGTGCACGGATAAAAGGGAATGAACACAATCCCCTCCCAGTAGCCCTGAATGAAGCCACCACTCATGGGCATAGAGAAACAGGTCTGTTTCTCCAGCCCAACTGCTCCCCAGTGAGACTCGTCCTCACACCCATCATGCAATCAGCTACCCAGGCAGCCAGCCAGCTTTGCTAAGGTAGCTGCTGTCCCTACCACTGCTGCCATGTGGCCTGCTGCCCACATCCTGCTGGGAGAAAGGAGGCATCACACTCCCATGAGGGATTCCAGTGAGGAAACCACAAGCTACTCACCCCAAGCCATCCCCCCTCCCCCACCCTCCCACTCCTACATCATCCTACAGATGCCAAACGCTGCCCCACACTGCTTCTCCCTTGCGTTACTGAGCTCTGCTCCTCTCTCCCCTTCCCTTCCCAGCTCCACGGCAGGGTCTGCCCCAGCCCCTCCTCTTCCTCACCACCTCTTTGCCCCCTCAAACTCCCATAATCTGTCTCCCACCCCAGCCAGGCTATAATAGGGCTGAGGCCACTAATCGCCTCCCAGTGACCACATGCAGCGAGTTGTTCTCAGTCCTCATCCTCCGTGACCTCTGAGTGGCGTTTCTCACTCTGGACAACCCCCTTCTGCTTAAGCTCAGTTCCAGGTACGCAACCTTTAACTTGCCAACCCTTGATTTCAGCAGCCCTGCACTGCTGCTTCCCGGGGGCTCCTCTCACAACTCCTCCCCGACCAAGCCCACGTGTGTGCTCCCACTGGCTCTACCTCCAGCCATGCTTTCTCACCTCACCCTTTCTCCCAGTGGCCTGTTTGTGTGTAAAGATGACTTATGTCTAAATCTCCAGGCCCCCTCACCTCCTGAGAAAGCCCCAGTCTCCCTTCTTTATTATTTATTTATTTTTAACATCTTTATTGGAGCATAATTGCTTTACAATGGTGTGTTAGTTTCTGCTGTATAACAAAGTGAATCAGCTATACATATACATATATCCCCATATCCCCTCCCTCTTGCATCTCCCTCCCACCCTCCCTATCCCACCCCTCTAGGTGGTCACAAAGCAAAAGCACAGAGCTGATCTCCCTGTGCTATGTGGCTACTTCCCACTAGCTAGCTATTTTACATTTGGTAGTGTATATATGTCCGTGCCACTCTCTCACTTCATCCCAGCTTACCATTCCCCCTCCCCCTGTCCTCAAGTCCATTCTCTACATCTGCGTCTTTATTCCTGTCCTGCCCCTAGGTTCTTCAGAACCTTTTTTTTTTTTTAGATTCCATATATATGTGTTAGCATACGGTATTTGTTTTTCTCTTTCTGACTTACTGCACTCTGTATGACAGACTCTAGGTCCATCTACCTCACTACAAATAACCAGTCTCCCTTCTTGAGGGTTCTTCTGGATCCTTCTCTCTGGTTATCCTTATAACAGCTCAAACCCCAATGTCTGGCGCCAAAGCCATCGTCTTTTCCCCACCCCACCCAGTTCCTCCTCTTCACTTCCCAGCTTCTCAGAATGCCACCACATCTCCCTAGCAGCCAAATTTGAAACCCTGGAGTTCTTCACGATGCCTTACTCTCCCTTGTTCTTCCCATCCTATCGGCAGCCAAGCTTTTAGAGTCTCACAATTCTGATATTTGTCATGTCTTGGCATAAACATTAGTGGTTACCCATATACCTGTCCAATGAAGCTCAAACTCCCCAGCTTGGCATCCAAGGCCCTGTGTGGTCTGCCCCAGCCTGTCCTTTCAGCTTTGTTTGCTAGCACTCTGGGTACCTCCCCACTTTGCTCCTGCTGCCTTCTCTTCCTGCAATGCTTCCTCTCCCCAACCTGATGTGTCCGTCCTTTGCTGCCTGTCTCAAGTATCAGTTCCCTGTATGGGAGCAGAAAGAACCACCAGCTTTCGTGCTGAAAAGCCTGGGTTGGAGGCATAGCTTGGATCTACACCACAGTTGGGCTCTTAATGCTTTTGCTTGGAATTGAACCTTACCCTCTGAACCTCAAGTCTTTTCCCTTTGCCCCACTGAGGAAGAGAGGAATGCAGGCTCCTTGCAGACAGGACAGCCCTGACAGGAGAGAAGGGAGGGTGCCCAGGCCCCTCTTCCCATCTCATCAACTCATTTGGAGAGAGGGAGCAACTGAGAGCACAGAAGGAAGAGCAGAAGCAACTCTTACCACTGTCACTGAAAGAGCTGCAGTTCCCATATTGCAGGTCCCAGTTACAATGCTGAGCGAGAGAGAAAGCGATTCCTCCCACGCTGCCATATGCTCATTTCAGGGCAGTGAGCCAGAGCTGCAAGACACATCAGTCTGTATGGCTCTGTCCACGAACAGCTCCCTTGTGAGGGGCACATTCATCAGTTCTTTGTGTGTCATAAACAGCAGCTTCGTCTACATGCAAGGTTGACCACCCTGTGCTATTTCTGTAAAGGTTCGAACTATGACTCAGATCTTTTCCTCTCATTCCCTCTCATATTCCAGTTTCCAGAAGAAAGTGGGCTAGTACCTGTGATTCCAGAGCTGGCTGATTCTCAATATCCAGTCCTGTATCAGCAGCCAAGTCCTAAGGGTCTCGCCTCAGATGGTGGTGCAGGGCAAGAGCCAGAGCTTCTGCATCTCTGCCCTGACCTCTTCTCCCCTTCAAAAAAAAAAAAATAATAACTTCAATTAGGTGTCCTCTGAAGCTACTCTTTTTAAAAATTTCCAGCTGGGGCCTCCCTGGTGGCGCAGTGGTTGAGAGTCCGCCTGCTGATGCAGGGGACACGGGTTCGTGCCCCGGTCCGGGAGGATCCCACGTGCCACGGAGCAGCTGGGCCCGTGAGCCATGGCCGCTGAGCCTGCGCGTCCGGAGCCTGTGCTCTGCAACAGGAGAGGCCACAACAGTGAGAGGCCCGCGTACCACCAAAAAAAAAAAAAAAATTTCCAGCTAATAATTTCATGAAAGAATTTTTAAGGCCTTTTCTTTCTAGTGCTCTCACCTAAGTGAGAAGTTGGCTCTTCACCTGGCTCATCCAATTCTTTCTTCCCCAGTTGCAATTCCAGTCTCAGTGTGGGTGTCCATGTCCCTATGGCTTTCTAGTGATATTCCATGGCTCATGCTGACTCTATCTCCACCACTTCACCTCAAGTCCAGCATTTAGGAAACAGTAGCTCAGCCAAATGGTGTTCATCCGCAATGCAGCTACCCCAAAAGGTAGCTCCCCAGTTGTTATCATTAACTGTGCTCTTCCTGGAAGCACAGGAAGGTCAACCCATTATCAGAAATAAATCTTCTACACGGAAACAACCTAAACGTCCATCGACAGATGAATGGACAAAGAAGATGCAGTACAATATATACAATGGAATAGTACTCAGCCATAAAAAAGAATGAAATAATGCCATTTGCTGCAACGTGGATGCAACTAGAGATTATCAGACTAAGTGAAGCAAGTCAGACAGAGAAAGACAAATACCATATGATATCACATATGTGGAATCTAAAATATGACACAAATGAACATATCTATGAAACAGAAACAGACTCACAGACATAGAGAACAGACTTGTGGTTGGCAAGAGGGAGGGGGATGGGGGAGGGATGGATTGGGAGTTCGGGATTAGCAGATGCAAACTATTATATATAGAATGGATAAACAACAAGGTCCTACCATATAGCAGAGGGAACTATATTCAATATCTGTGATAAGCCATAATGGAAAAGAATATGCAAAATAATGTATACATATGTATAACTGAATCACTTTGCTGTACAGCAGAAATTAACACAACATGGTATATAACTATACGACAAAATAAATTTTTTTAAAGAAGAAAGAAATTTTCTCATCAGGCAATCAAGCACACAAGCTAGAGGAGAGTACAAAGTAGCTCTCTCCTTTGCTCCGTGCCAAGTCCCCCTTGACTGACATCTGGGGTTCTGTCCTTCTGCTCCCCTGCCCCTCTCAGGCTTCGGGCCTCTCTTCTTCCCTCCCAGGGTCCAGCTGCCTCTTCCTCTGACCTCTGGCTGAGAAACTCAGGCAGTGGTTTCCATCCAGTTTTCCCCTTGATGGAAATCAAAAGGGGCTTCAGATTATGCAAGTCTTGCATGTAGGATGAAGGAACCAGCCCCCCAGAAACAATACCCAAGAAGAGAAAGCTTCTCTAGCTCCACAGGTCTTAGCCTTCACTATGAATCAAAACTACTCGGGCAGCTTTTTCAGAACAAAAATGCCTGGGTGGTCTGGGGTGAGGTCCAGGCACTACCTTCAATCTCCAGGTAATTCTGAAGTGCAGCCAGGGTTGGGGACCACTGCACTGATACTGATCATCATTCATGGTGTAACTGAAATGCATGATTATTGCTAACAGAGTTTCTGTTGTTTTCCCTCTCTCTTACCAAAGCCCTCTTCTTCTGCTGGATATAGGCCAAGTGCCCAGTACAGAGACAGGTCTCCATCCCAGGAAAGTGGTCCAGATACATAATCAAACAGCCTTCCATTTCATACAGCTGTGCTAACCTGGGGCTAGAAGACAAGAGTTGATGGGGTTGGTTCTTTCCAGCTCTCAATGACAGACAATAAGTAGTACAAGGCAGTGTGCAATGAGGATAGTAAAAAGGAGATCATTGTTGCCAGTACCTCCTCTTCTCCCCCCTATCAGAATCTGGTTGAAGACACCCACTGATCTGGGGGTTTCAGCCCAGCAGAAGGGCTGCCCCTCTGCTGAACTGGAAGATGGAAGAGGGAAAGGGAGGTAGTTTGGGGCCAGAATAAAAGACTGAGGGAGTAGGCTAGACTCTCACTCCTCAGAACTCTTCCAGGTCCCCAGAGGAACTCTGGATTTCCCCCTTCATCCCAGGAGCTCAGGGTCCTCTGAAACATGGTATTCACACCAGCAGCCCTGCCAGGGACCCCTGTGTCCTGGGAGATAAGATTGAATGCAAGGCTGGCTTCCTCAGGACCAGCTCAGGCATCATCCTCAATCCTTCTCACTCAATTCCTTGGTCCTCAGCAGCAGCATCTGGCCCTGGGCTCCTGCAAATACAGTTTCTTCTCAGTTATTTGCTGATGGGCTCTGCTGCCTGGGCTGCAGCAAGAAGAGATCAGTGTGATGCAGAAGGGACCACAGTGTGTGAGATGTGTGTCTCTATCTAGGGACCAAGGTTAAATACAGATGCTCGGGTTGTGTTCCTTGCTGTACTGACGTTCTCGGTGCTGTGCTGCTTTTCTCTATAGTGCCTTTTATTCTACTTCCCCAGCTGCCTCTCCACTTGTGGAGAGGCAGGTGTGATCAGCTCCATTCTACAGATCAGGAAATGGAGACTCCAGGAAGCGAGGCCCTTCTCCCAGTTAATGGCAGGGCTAGGATGACAGTCTGGGCCTCCTTACTCCCATCCCCATACCCTCCTTCATCTTTTCCCAGGAATACTCTACTGGGGGAAAAGCTGTGGACACCAACACCCAGTCCAGCAGGATGCTTTTCCAGGGGCATCTCTCCCCAGCCCCCCAATTCTGACTCAAGGATCTGCCTGACAAAAATCTTCCCCCCAAAACCTGGTCAAGAGACACAAGTCTTGATCTCTTTGCAAGACTGCAGTCAGTGGCAGACTCTGTTCTTTTCCTTCCCCACCGGTGGGAGCAGTCACTGTGGCTTCTACAAACATCTAATCAGTCTTAAGGAAACTGCTCAAATGTCACCTCCTCTGGGAAGTCCTCCATGCCTTTTAGCACCTTCCTCTCTGCTCCCTCAGCCCTGGATTCATGATTCTCAACATTTTATGATTTTTTCTCTTCGGTTATTTGTTTACAGATTGACCTCCTCTACCAGACCGTGAGCTCATCAGATAGGATACTGCCTTAGTCATCCTGATGTCCACGGCAAAACAGGCCAGAAATTATTCTCAAACAGGCTCAGCCTGGGGTTCCTGGCAGCCCTCCTAGAACCCTCGCCCTGGATCTGCTTTGCCATATCCCTGGAAAGCTCAGGATCTGGAAGGTTCCAGTGGGGAGGATGATTGAGTCTCCAGCTCTACCCTGAAGCCTTCTCCATCACTAACTATCCCATCCAAAGCCAGAAATCCCCAAGTTGAACCTGTTGGATCTCAGGATTAAAAGACAATGTGGTAAAGGGAGATGCCACCCCCCAGGGCCAGCCAGAGGGCCATCTCCCATCATAGATGAGGCAGCTGGTCAATTCAAGATGAAATGAGGGTAGAGGACCCTGATGGGCAGTGTTACGGTGATGGGGTACCATGCAGTGCATGGTCAGAGGTCCACAAAGACTCAACTTTTGACCACATGTCTACCCAGAGGTATCAGGGACTGAGCTCCCCCCTGCCACCGCCCGCCCCCCATAAGCTCAAGAGCAGGCTCTGTTTCTAGATGAAGATAGGGACTTAGCTATTGGCAGAGTGGCCCATGTATAAAAGATGCTGGATTCATGCATGTTGAATAAATGAATGAAGAATGAATGAAACTCCACCCTCACCTGAGAGCCAGGCTGAGCGCCTCTGCAGGGAAAGGAGATCCAACCCTCGGACCGTGCAGAGGATGCCCCCGCCAGGGCTGAGAACAAGAGTGCCTAGCGGCTTATCGGGAAATCAATAAGGAGGCGGGCCTTGCCTGGGCAGTTGACACGCTGTAAACAGGCCTTGTGCAAACACAATCATCTCCTCGGTTATTAATGGGCTTGCTCGCTGCCTCTTCATTTGTGCTCAAATATCAACAGAAAACCGTTTACTTACCATGGGGCTCCTGCTTACGCCGAGCAAATTTGGACAGGGCTAGTCAAACAGGGAGCTTGTTGTTTGGGCTAATGACAGAGCCCAGTGTAAAGTTTAGCAGTGGCAGAAGCAGGCAGAGAGGGCAGTGGCCTGCACCTGCCCCCAGGGATGGCCTACAGGAGCTGGGCCGGGGAGAGAAGTGGGCCGGGGAGAAGTGGCCTTGAGCCACACAGCCATGGTCTCACACGTGAACCCTGCTGAGCCCCTCACACCTTGTGGTCAGCTGTGATCTCCTTGGATCTTCACATTGATCCTGGGAACCAAGCCTGGCAGGAATTGCAATTGGAGGAGTGGCAGAGGACAAGGGCTTTACAGAGAGACAGCACAGCACAAATCCCAGCACTGGCTAATGGCCTGACTAACGCGCAGCTAGGTGCATATTCTTTGTCCTAGGCCTCAGTTTCTTCATCTGTAAAATGGGAAATGTGACAGTGCTTACCTCACAGAGTTGCCATGAAGATTAAGTGAGATAGAGCACAGCACAGTGCTCAATCCCCAGAATCCCCTTTTGCAGATGAGAAAACTGAGGCTTGAATGAATTTGAGACTCGCCCAAGGTTGTGTGCTTAGGAAGTGGCAGAGCCAGCCTAGAGGCCACGGCTTCCGCATTCAGCATTTCGAATGCTGTCCCTGGGCACGTTCCCCGGGCTCTCTGCTGTCAACGTGTGCCCCACGAGCCCAGCCCCAAGACCGCATCCCACCTCTGGTGGCCAGAGCTGCCCTGAGCGCTCAGCGTGGACCAGCCCAAGCTGACCTACCCAGAGAGCCCCGGCCCCTGCTCTTGCCCCCATTCTCTGTATCTCTGGTAGAACATTAACTGAGAATGGGGATCTCTGGGGCTCCCCTTTCATCCTCACGCAGCCCTGTCCTCTCAGAAAGTGTTGTCTCTTCTCGGAGTCTCCCCAGAACAATCTGTCTGGGCACTATGCGGGAGGAGCTTTGCCAGCTTCCTGAGCGGCCTGAGTCCCGAGTCCCTCTGCCCGGTGGCCCAGGCCTGGGGGAGGTGCCCCAAGCACCTATTTAACGCCTTCCCCTGCGGGTATCAGAGGCTCTCAAGCTGAGCCCCAGAGTCACCGGAAAGGACTAACCTCTGGTGGCCGCAGAATCAGGGGGGCTGAGGGGAGTGGGAGGGAGCAGAAGATCCTGTTATTGGAGCTGCACGTTTCACCTTCCTGCTGGACCGCACATCACGTGCCTGCTACAAACAGTTACCAAGCGTCTATTGAGCACCAGGGCGCCCCCATGCTAGGCCCTGGGCAAGCTACACCCCTGTCTGCGAGAGGTTTGGGTCTGTTACGGAGGTACACAAGCAAACATGCCAAGTGATCAGAGCTATGAGGCCCACAGGAGGGGCCCAGGGCGCAGGGATAAAGGGGGACTTGGTTCTGCATAGGGAACTGAAGATGACGTCATAGAGCTGGAAGGATGAGAATGAGTTTCCAGTCAAGGAGAGAAGCACGGTCCCCCAGGTCACAACAGCAGCATGTGCGGACAGGAGGCATGAGAGAGCACGACACAGAGAACAGTGAGGCTGGGGAGGTAAAGTGGGACCTGTCCTCGACGACCCTTGTGTCCCACAGTATGGGAACCCATAAGTGTGCAAAGCTAACAGCATTCATTCAGTCTCTATTTGAATGCTTTCCATGACAAGGAACTCATCCCCTCCCACGCCAATTTGTTCTGAGTCTGTGTCTTTGCTTTGAAGCAATACCCACCCACCACCGAGACCTAAGCCAGCCTTTGGGCAGCACAAGGAAGCAAATCCTCACTCGTTCTACCGAGCCCTTAGCGAGTGCCTGCTGCATACTGTACTGGGTGTACAGAAGTGAACAAGAAAGACCCGCCCTGCCCTCAGGGAGCTGCATCCTGCAGGAGGCAGAAGGAGACCACCCTTATAAACAAACACACAGCAAGATAATTTCCGTCAGAGATAAGGCTGTGAAAGTAAGGAAGTGTGTGCTGCAGTGGAGAACGCTTGTGGAGGGGACGAGGGAGCAGTTCTGGCTTTCGTGGTCATAAAATGTCTATCTGAAGAGGAGAAATATGAACTTGGGGTGAAAGGGAAGGAAAGGACTGCTGGGTTTGGGGCTTGACAGCCGGGGGTGGTCAAGCTGGGTGGTACCCATTAACGAGATGGGAAGACAGTGAGTAGGTGGGGATGAGCAGAGGGATGGGTCAACTACCACCCACACCTCAGACAGACCAGCTATCAACCTGCAGCCCCCACACACCCAGGCACTGATGGGTGCCTGCCTGTGCACACGTGTGCACACACTCCCACACACACCTGATCACTTCTTTGCTCTGTGCCCACACTCACACACGGACCCAAGTGTGGGTCTTCCTCTCTGCAGTAAGGAACGCACTTGCAGGGCACACGTGCAGGGCCCGACCCCCAGGGCTGGCCACCCTCGTGGACACCAGATGACTCGGATGCCCAGAACACGGACACACACCTTTGTCCCCTTCCTCATCCTCATGCACACCTCTTAGTCCTCGCCGTGCTCACCCGTTCATCGGCTTCTTTAACCTCCACTAACATGAATGCCCACCCCAGGGTGACTGGACTGGGTTTCTCCTCCAGAGGGAAAGAAATCCTGACGCCTGAGTCATCTGAATCTGTGGCAACGAAAGGTCTCCTGACCAGAAGGAACAAGAAAATGTCACTGGCTGATGGGAACAATTTTAACGCAAAATGCCACATTCTAATGATTGCACCTTTTGCTGTGGCTGCCAGCAAAAAGACACTTAGCTCTTTCCCAGGGGCCAGACTCTGATCAAACAGTTGTACTTCCTTCTGCCTCCCCTTTTCCCCAGAGCTGCACATCTCTAGCCAATCCTGCCTCCTCCCAGTGCCAGGCCAGGCCTCCACCTGGAGAAGGCAGAAGGATGCCCCCTGGATGGCCTGTCATGGGGCCTCTGTCACTCCTCCACCTTCGGACCCCTGGGGGGGGGGTGGCAAGGGGCTCCAGCTCCACCCACTTTAACCCAGGACCTGGGATGAGATGCTCTCCTTCGGGCTCTCATAGCCCCACACCTTCCCTATCACTGCAGTCCCCTCCGTACAAGAACCTCTCCTTCGCTTCCTCTCTCCTCTCCAGACTCTAAGCTGCAGTTAGAGGAAAGGGATGGTGCCCATCTTGCTCACCACTGTGTCCTCAGAATCTAGCACAGGTCTGGCACATCGTAGGGGCTCCATAATATTTACTAAATGGGTGAAGAATAACGGAATGAAGGAAGAAAGGAACCGAGTTCCTCTTACGTAGAGCAAAGGAGAAGAACATTTTTGCTTTTTCCCAGACCGCTCTGGTGCAATGGGGCCCCCGGGGTGCACTCAGTCACTCTCTCGACCTAAACCATCCCAGGTAGTCCCTCCCATCCTTAAACACCCTCAGAGCCCTCCCCCTCCCCTCAGCTCAGTGGGGAGCTTCAGCATCTCACCACACCCCCCAACCCCACCTCACCTCTCATCACAGCACCTCCAACCCCATAAACACTCACACTCCTCATTCTGGGCTCTCTACCTGCAGTGCCCTCCTTCACCCTTGGAAATCCTGTTTATCCTTCAATCCCCGTTCTAAGGATACCCCCCATGGTACACGGAGGTCTAAAATAAGCCCCAAGATTCCCCACCCTTTGATATTTCAATCAAACCCTAGTCTAGGTATTGCTATGAGGAATTTTGCTGAGGTATTTCAAGTTCCAAAGCAGTGACCTTAAAATACAGAGATTATTCGGGTGGCCTAACGTAATCGCCAAGCCCTGTAAAAGTAGAGCATCTCCAGCTCATCCCAGGAGGGAAGTAAGAGAGGTGGGAAGCACGAGCTGCTGGCTTGATGGTGGAAGAGGCCGCATGGACTGGACCAAAGAGCAGCCCCTGGGAGCTGAAAGTGACCACCAGCCAATCAGCAGCAAGGAAGCGGGGGCCTTGGTCCTACAACTGCCAATAACCTGAATGAGCTTAGAAGTGGATTTTCTCCTAAAGCCTCCGTATGAGAACTCAGCCCGGCCAGCACCGTGAGTTCAGCCTTGTGGATACTCTGAGCCAGGCTGGGCTTCTGACGTCCAGATCAGGGGAATCATAAATAGGTGGGTGGGGGAAGGGAATGATGGTGGGGGGGGTTATCGTTTTTTTAATTGCGGTAAGATACACACAGCATAAAATGTACCATCTTAGCCACTTTCTGATGTGCAGTTCAGTGGTGTTAAGTACATTTACACTGTTGTGCTGCCCATCTCCAAATCACTTTCCGTCTTGCAAACAGAAACTCTGCGCCCATTGCACAATAACTCCCGATTCCCCCTCCCCGCAGTCCCTGGCAACCACCTTTCCACTTTCTGTCTCTATGAATTTATGGGTGTTGTTTTAAATGGCTCGGCTTGTGTGATCTATTCTGCAGCCAGAGAAGAGCAATCCACCTCCTCTCTGAAGCCGTGCTGATCCCCGACTTTCTCCTCCAGGCTTGCCCACAGTCCAGACCCGAGTCGGGGCAGCGTTTGTGCCCATGTCCAGGTGGGGAACAGAGCTCAGGAGTCCCCTTGAGAGTGAGGACGAGAATGTATTCACCACTGGCTCCCCGTGTTGCCTATTACCATAATAGCTAACAAAAATGACAGCTACCATTTTCCCATTTGTTAAGCATCTACTGTGTACGTTAATAAGCCCTTATATAAGCCTCACTAAAAACACACCGAGATGGTAGTATTCATAATGAAAATCATAATCACTAATTTACAGCATGCTACGTAAAGTGCTTTATATATATATATATATATATTTTTTGTCATTTAAATCTCACTGCCTTATGAGATCAAAATTATTATTATCCCATTGCAGAGACGATGGGAAAGACTCCGAGAGATTAAAAATGACAATAATAACTTGCCCAAGATCACATAGCTGGTAAATGGCAAAACCAAGTAGGAACCAGCAGGCTGCATTCCATGGAATTACACCTGCTGGACCAAGAGAACAAGGCTGTGTGGATGGGTCTTCTGGAGTGTGATCAGAGACTCTCAGGGCTGGAAGAGACCTTGGCGTTCATCTGTGGAGACTGGGCGAGACCTGGTGAGAATGCCAGGAGGGCCTTGCAGGGTGAAATCAGGGTCAGATGCTGAAGCTGGGCCTAAAACAAAGCAGGACCTATGGGGCCTTCCCAGGACACAGCCACCCCTCCCCCAACCCACGTCTTCTGCCTGCCTCTTGTCTGTAGAAAAACTTTAACCGAAGAATAAGTTTAGTCAGAGAAGTGAGAAAATGCAGAAGCAAAGGAAAGCAGTCAAAGAAGACCAAATAATAATAGTTTAGTCATTAAGCAAAGTCAAGGACCTATAGTTCCTCCTCCAGAGCTATAGATAATACTCTGAGCCATAGACTTTGAGCTGTTCTGCAGATACTGAAAACCCCACTGAGTGAAAGAAGTTAACTGCATGATGACCATACTATAGCCATGACATAAGCTGCCACAATTCCAAGAACTGGCCGCAGAGAAATGGGAACAAACTGACCCTGGAACCGAAGATTAAATGTACTCTGAACAATCAAGCGGGAAGCTGCCGCATAGCACAGGGTGATCAGGTCAACGCTTTGTGACCACCTAGAGGGGAGGGATAGGGAGGGTGGGAGGGAGGCTCAAGAGGGAGGGGATATGGGGATATGTGTATTCATATGGCTGATTCACTTTGTTGTACAGCAGAAACTAACACACCATTGTAAAGCAATTATACTCCAATAAAATATTTTTTAATGTTAAAAAAATGCTAAAATAAATAAATAAACAATCAAGATGGTGCTGACGAGACCCACTGCATGACTAACTTCAAGATGATTGTGGGAGCTGACTGTGCTGCTCTGCACACAGTGCCCCGTCCCTCTGCATATGCACCCCTGAAACTCCCCTCTAAGAGCCCTTGCCCCATGATCAGCTGGGGGAGTTGCCCTTTGGACACAAGAATGCCTTCTCCCCCGTTGCCAGCTTCCAAAATAAAGCAACCTTTCCTTTCTACCAACACTTGCCTCTCTAGTATTGACTTTTGAGTGGTGAACAGCCAGACCTGAGTTCAATAACAGGACCAGTAGTTTCAAACCAGGTGGGGGAAGATGGAGGGAAACAGAGGGTAGGGCCATCAAACCTCCAATTCTCTTCTGCAATGAGAGTAAGTCCTCTTTTAACTCTCTCACGTGTTAGAGTTCCAAATAAGGTTCTAAAATGCAGTTCCACTACTAAAAACATAAGCTGAAAACCACTAAACTGTTCCAAGCCTTTTTACTATGAAGATGCTATATTTAACTATAAAGGCTCAGAGAGGTGAAGTCACTTGCCTAAGCTCACACAGCCTTTCTGTGGTCAAACCAAAACCAGACCACAGGTCTTCTCTCACATCTCCTTTTGGATCACTGGGAAGATCTTGTAGTAGACAACCAAGACTCCTAAATTCCATAGGAGTTCTGCTGTTGGACTTGAAGCTGCCCTTAGCCAAAAAGACTGATAGGCACAAGAAGGATGCCAGGCAAAGAATGAGCAGTGGCCTGGGAGTGAGCACATGAGGTGCCAGTCTCGACTCTGTCCCTACCCACTGTGTGACCTGAAGCAACTCACTTTTCTTCCTTGGGCCCGTTTCCCCATCTGTGAAATGAGGGCATAGGCTGGGTATCCCTACATTTTTCCCAGCATAGATGTTTTATGAAGCTATGGTTCTGTGATCATAGGAAGGCCAGCAAGGAAGAAACTCAGACCAGCAGCAGTGACTCAGCACTCCCTTTCAGCTCTCTCCAGTGGCACCCCACCGCCACCAAAAAATGACAAGAGACATTAAAATACAAAGCAGCTTCAGACAGGGAAGTGAAGCAAAAGTACACAGACCCAGGGCTTCCCTGGTGGCGCAGTGATTGAGAGTCCGCCTGCCGATGCAGGGGACGTGGGTTCGTGCCCCGGTCTGGGAAGATCCCACATGCCGCAGAGTAGCTGGGCCCGTGAGCCATGGCCACTGAGCCTGCGCGTCCGGAGCCTGTGCTCCACAACAGGAGAGGCCACAACAGTGAGAGGCCCAAGTACCGCAAAAAAAAAAAAAAAAAAAAGTACACAGACCCAGGCAGGAGGTGTCAGCCCCAAAGGAAGTAATTTAATAAGGGCCCACTTGGAAATTATATCACCCCAAATAATATAATAAACCCTAATTTACTCACATTTATCTCCCAGAGTTTTTGGGGGGAAGCATAATCTTTCCTGCTCTACAGTGATGGATTAGTGCAATGGAAACTCCACTGGAAAATAAAAAAAATACATCTTGTTGTTTCTGACACGTTATTATTCAGTTTATGCTGTATGCCTCCTTCTAGGCCCATTACTCATGTTCACTTTTTCTCTTCTGTTTTTTCCCCCTTCCCTTCTTAAAAATCAGGGAAGGCAGGGCTGCCAGCACATGGCATCACTCAGCCATTCGCCTGAGCGTAGCCTAGTGTTAGGGACTCCTGGGTTGGACAAAGTATGGTAGGAGAGAGAGGGGGACCTTCAGGAAGATTATTCAGGGGATAAAGGACATTGCTGGTGGTCTGTGGTAAGATGCTACCTCATCTCTGCCCCCTTTTTCTAGCCTGGAATCAGAGCTGCAACCCACAGTTCTCCACGAACCCAGCTGGCCCCTCTAGTCTGAATGGACACTAAAGCCCTCTAATCTCCAGCTGACCACCAGGGCTGGCCTCAAATAGCTCTGTCTGAGCTTACTAAGGGACATGGGATAGGAAACTACCTCAAGCAAGTGAGGGGATTTTATCGGAAGGATACAGAGGGAACCAGAGGGGAGGAAGTACAGCCAGGCCTTGCAAGGAAGCAGAGAGTAAAGAATCAGGGATGATTTTTTTTTTTTTTTTTTTGCGGTACGCGGGCCTCTCACTGCTGTGGCCTCTCCCGTTGCAGAGCACAGGCCCAGAGGCCATGGCTCACGGGCCCAGCTGCTCCGCGGCATGTGGGATCTTCCCGGACCGGGGCACGAACCCATGTCCCCTGCATCGGCAGGCGGACTCTCAACCACCGCGCCACCAGGGAAGCCCCAGGGATGATTTTTGTGTCTTCTGTCGCTTCACATTTTCTTTTCTGTGGCTTCATATTCATATTCTCTCTCCCTCTCTCTCTGCTTCTGTGAATCTAGTTCTAGTGTCTCTCCCTAGACACTGCCTTTCTTTGTTTATGATTCTAACTGGTCCATCCAGGTTCCTGGTTCTCCATTATTTCCCATGTCGAACATCCAACAAACTGTGTCCCACCTCTCCATTTCCAGGAAAGAGCCTCTGAGTGGCCCAGCTTGAGTCAGGACTCCAGCCTGGTCCCAGCAACTATGGAGGCAGAGTGAGGGGAGGGGTGGAAGGAGGGCATGTGGTAGTTTCATGGCAGTCAGGCCCAAGGTTTCAGTGGGCTGTTCTCTAAGAAGGGGATGCATGCCAGGTAGACACACTAAGAGGTGCCTGCTATTACTTAACCTTTCTAAGGCTCACTTTCCTTATCTGTAAAATGGAGATGGTGATAGAAGGAAAGAAGTAATAGAAGCAAAAGTACTTTGTAACAGGCATCGTGCTGTGCACTTAGCACCCCTCGGGCTCTCCCAATTTGTGCTGGAAGGCCCTTCCCTCTCTTCCCCTCTGAGAAGAAGCAGTTGGCCCTCTTTGGTCCTAAGCAAGTCCAGGCTACAGAGGGGAGCAACAGGAACCACCCGTGTGACTGGTGCTGCTTTTCCAGGCACCTGAAGGCAGCAGTCCATAGACCTGCTCTCCCCAGGAAAAGGAAGAAAAGGGGGAAGGCCTGTAGCACCCCGGAAGATGCCATGCCTAATTGCTAATAAGCAGGCGTGACCGAGCCTTAACAATAATTAAAGTTACCAACTGAGAACTTGTCCTTTTCTGGGTCTAATGGTTTTTCAGCACATTAAACATTAAAGGAGTAATCACCTCACATGCACCAGTGCCTATGCAGCCGTCCTGTGTCTTGCCTGCTGACAGTAGGAAGCTGCAGGCAGAGCCCCAAGCAGAATCTGTGGGGTCTCTGCCTACCCTGGGGTTCCAGGCACAAAACCCCATTAGACCACCCCCTGCAAGCTCTGGTCACTGCCTGCGAGAGCTGGCCTCAGCCCAGGTGATATATCTCCATGAGGTCCTGCTCTGCGTCTCAAGGGACTGAGGTCCCCGAGGTCTGAAAGGAGTCAAGCTCCCACATCAGGAAAGCCCCTCCAAAGTCCCCTTGCCACCTCTTCTCCACTGACACTACTCCCAGGGGAGGCACTCACGCTACCCCTCATCACCACCTGCCTGGTAGACCTCATCCCTTGGGGAATAGGACAGGTCCTGGACATTCAGTGTAAACAGTCCTCTGTAACTCTGTGCGCTGTGTTAGGTCATGCATATGTTTCCTCTTATTTCATATAATTTGTGGGGTAGATTTTGTTATTCCCATTTTGCAGTTGAGGAAATGTTGGCTCAGAGAAGCTGATGAATTTGTCCAAGATCACACAGCTACAAGAGGAAGTACCAACGTTCAAAGGCAAGTCTACCTTCCCCAAGACCTGTCCTCTTTAGAGAAATCCTCCTGAATGCATTGACCAGACTCCCATTGGCCTGACTCTCCATGTGCCCTGAGAAATTGTTCTGGGCCATAGGGGCGGGGCTGCTGGGACTACTGGCCTCATCTGAGGTGCAATAGAAGAGACTCTTGATGTGGAATTAAAAGACCTGGGGCCCCCAAGTTCCAGCTGTGTTCCTACTAACAGTACAACCTTGGGCAAGTTGTTCAACCTTACTCGTGCCTCAGTTTTCTCATTTGAGAAATGGAAAGAATATTTTCTACTTCACAGAATTTTTAGGAGGGATCAAAAGAGATAGTACATAAGACCTAGAAAGCTGAAAATCATCATCATTCTTGGCCTTCAGAGACCATCGTGTGATGACCAGCCAACACCACGTATGTGGATAAAAGTGCAAATAGGCCCTCCATACGTTTCTGTGCATATTAGTGATGTGTATAGGTACCCAGGTCTTCCTCTGTCCTGGTGTCTCCTTGCATGTCTATGTATGTCTGTGACCCCTCCCATGTACAGATTTCCCAGGAATGGGGAATTCACTGACCAAGATTTGCATCCCACCCTGACTCCAGCAAATTTTTCCAGAGGCAAAATTATGACGTTGTCTTCAGCGGGTCCTCCCACCTGCTCCTGCCCCTCAGATGCCACAGGTCCCGTTACTCTGGCATACCCCCAGCCCACCCTCCCTGGTCGATGGCCTCACTCCAGATCTTTCCAATTCCCCTTCCAAGAGGTACCTAACCTATGGCACTCTCCTCTCAGCTAATATATTTGCATTTTACGGGGTCTTTTAAGCTATCTCAGGCTCTCAAAGGTAGTATGTCTTTGGGAGAATGGGGACAAAATGGCCTGGAGCCCCTCAGAAACACTTTTTTTTTGGCCATGCCTCGTGGCTTGCAGGATCTTACTCCCCGATCAGGGATTGAACCAATCCCGGGCCCCCGGCAGTGAAAGCGCTGAGTGCTAACCACTGAACCGCCAGGGAATTCCCAGAAGCACATTTTGTAATCCCCTCTGCTTGAGCAGACCTGTATCCAAACACAGTAATCCCAGACCAGCCCAGTGGTCTGTGAGCTCAGATGCATTGGTACAGTAAATTACATCATCTTAGAAATGACAGTGTCCGCTCCATGGTTCCTGGGTTTTGGAAAGGTACTGGCCATGTCCCTGGATTACATCAGCTGAACTGAGTCTTGGACCATGACTGGGCCCTTGGCCCTGTCCAAGGTGCTGATAATTTTCTTGGTTGCTACAGTCCCTCTGTGGGAAAACAATGCCCCCTTGGGCAAGAAGACCCATGAACATGAACCTTCTCAGACAGTGGATAGAGGTGGGAAAGCCACAATCCATATTTTCTTGTTAGCTTCAGTATTTCCCTCTGTGAAATGGGGGTAAGAATAATGACTCACAAGAGCCATTATGAGAATTGTGTCTGATAACATATTGACGCACAGGGTAGACACTCCTTTCTTCTGGAAGATAACTGACCTATATCAACACCCTAGAAATCAATCTCTCAACTCTCTGTGGGAGCAATTCCACCCCCTCTGTGAAGCTTTTCCTGGCACCTGTCCCATCAGCAGGGAAACTAATCAATAGCTTTCCCCTAGGATTCCCACAGTGCAATGCACACACCTCCCCTCCCAGCGCTGACTCACTACATTGCATTGTATTTATCCATGTGCTCTTGTGCTCATCTGCCTTCTCCTTTGAACTGGTCCCCAAGGGTGCCTTATTCCTTGGCATGCCCATGCTGCTAGGTACATGAACACATGAGTCCAGCCACACAGAGGACAGTGTTTTTTCTTTGTGTAGAATTTCTCATCCATGCCCCCCATCTGCCCCACTCAGCTTGCCCTGCCCCTGCCTGCTCCAGCCTGTCTGTGCTAAGCCCACTCATCTCCCACTCTCGGAGCCTCAGCCTACCCCACTCGCTCGCACTAAATTTCTCCAGGACACAGTTTCTTCCATCATAAGGTGCAATTGATAATAACCTTGGATAGAACCTCTTGGAGTTATAATTTTCAGTTCATAAATGGCATCCACCATACAGTAGGTGTCACCCCACCCTTTGCACTCTGTGCATTTCTCCTCGATCCTTTTCCTCTCCTGATGCCCCCAGTCCCCACTCCCTTGCCCTGGACATTATGCCTTCACTGTCAGGATGGGCTGGATCCTCCTAGAAAACTTCCTGGTCAGGCCTCTGCCACCATCCCCTCCACTTCCCCTGCAAATGGGGCAGAGTCTCCTGAGAAGGGGTGCCGAGGTTTACAGTGACTTCTGTGCAGGGAGTGGCGTGTCGAAGCTGGCTCCAGGGCAGCCTGAGCCTCCTGGACTCTGGGGTTGCCTGGCATCCCCTGACCTCAGCAAGCCACCCACTCAGCCAGAAAGTGCCCCCCTCCAGCCTCTCCCCCTCCGTCTTGGCTGCTTCTTGCCACTGCCATGGCCTCTCCTGCCCAAGAGAGCCATTAACAGCTCCACCCTAGGCCTGGACAGCCTCAGCTCTCTCTCAGCCTCTGGCCTCATCCCTTCGTCTCCCTCTTTCTCTCCCCCTTTCCTCCCCCTGTCCCTCCTTCTTATGCAAAATCCCGGTCTTGCTCCTAATGCAGAAATGGAATTATCTACAAGGATTTGAAAGGGCAAATGTACAGGGAGCCAAATGGCACCAGGCTTTCCTCTTCTTCCTCGCCTGATAAATTCCTTGCCTGATCCAACAGTCTTTAAATTAGGTGAATTAACTGTAAGGGAGAGTTCTGTGGGGCGGGGGAGGAGCTGCTTGGGGGAGGCTCTAAGTTCTGCCAGAAGAAGCTGATGGCTCCAAGGGGGCTGCCCTACCCCTCGGAGGCCAGAGTGCTTCCTTCAGTGCCAGCACCACGTGGATCTCTTATTGTGCCCAGCACTTTACAGCCTGCAGTCTCCTTTTCATCCTCATTATCTCATTTGCTCTTAACAGGACATTACAAAGTATCTATCACAATCCCTATTTTATCAATAATAAAGGAAGCTTAGAAAGTAGTTGACCTAAAGTCACAAAGCAGAGCTTGATCCTGGGCAGTCAGGGTGCTCCCATCATTCCCTGCCCTGTCCAGGCTCCCAGCTGCCCCATCACACAGGCCACAAAGTCCCCAGGGAGCTGGGAAGGCAGAGAGCCCAGAGTAGAGGCATCCTTGGATGTGCATAACTGAAAGTTTGGGCAGGTAACTCCATGAGACTTGAGAAAACAAGATATCTTTTCTGTAAAATTCGAAGGCAGCAAGGCCCTAGACTCCACAGAAAGCATCCTTGGTTTTCCAGATTGCAATACTAGCGTAGGGCCATAGCCAGAGAAGGATGGCACAGGAGATAAAGCTGTGGTAGGCGATGTTGCTAAGGAGGAGGGTGTCTCCATGAGCTCCACCTATAGGTCTTTTCTGATGAGACTTCTGCACAGAAAATGGTCCCTTGGAAGCAGATGGCTGACACAGAATAGATAACAATTCAGTACCTGTGTGGAAACTGAGCCTCAGAGCTGGGAAGTGACTTGTCCAGGGTCAAATGATAAAACTATTAAAAAGACCTTGGAACAGGACCCAGGTCTCCCAACATCCAGTCCTGAATCCTTCCCACAGCACCTTACGTTGGGTCAAACGGCTGAGCTCTGTGGGAGGTGACTGAGCCGGGACCTAGGAGAGACTCTGGAAGATTGAGAAATCTTCTAAATGTGGATACTATTTGTTAAGTTCTTTTAAGTACTCTTTAATTATATAAAATAAAATATCTTCCAAAATTGCAAGGACCCTTTGTACTTAAATTTATTTGTTAACTATTAAGCATCTATTGCATGCAGGGTGCTATATAGCAGGTACTATGGGAGACAGGGGAAAAGAAAAAGACCTTGTCCAGTCCTCATGAAATATACTCTATCGATGCACATTTATTCATTCCATAAACATTCACTGAGATCCCACTAGGGATGTTAAGATGGTCAACATAGATAAGATCCCTGTCCTCTGGGAGCTTATATTCTGGTGGAGAATCATAGCTTATTAAGCATTTACTACATGCTGGAAACTCTTCTAAGTGCTTTACCTAGAGTATCTTGTATAATTTGCACAAGCGGTCTGTGAATGCTCATTTTACAGATAAGGAAATTTGAGATCCAGAAAAGTGAAGAAACGTGCCCAAGTTCAGTTACTTCTGAGTTTAAACTACTTAGGATTTGAACCCTGGCAGTGTAACCTCAAAGACTGTACTTTTACCTGCTTTATTACTGCATGTTATTAGTGTGAAAAAGTTCCAAAGAACGTATACCCTCCCAAAGGCGGCCGTGCAAACCACTTGCCCCCTAAGCTGACAACGTGCCTGGTCATTAGTCTCCGGGGCCCTAATGAACACCATCACACCATCACTATCATTTATAGGCCTATCATGTTCAAGTTTGGATTTGGTCCTCTGCGGTCCCGCTACACTTTACCTCGGTAATGACTTATTGTTTTAATTGAGACTTCACTTAAGTCGAACTCATTGCCACAAGCACGAGGGGTTCCAAGCCCCCCAAGTCCAAGGCCAAGGTTGGCCCAAGCCAGCTCTCTCTCCCTGGCTCTTCTGACTATAGCCAGAGAGTAACAGAAAGCTGCAAGCCACCCCCCGAGGCGGGGGGACCGTACTTCCAGCAAGACAAATGGCTTTGTATTCCATGGAGACGCGGCCCTGACGCTCAGCGGCCTTTGGGTTAGTGAGTGAGCACAGCGCCCAGATAGGTCAGCGCTGCCAGGAGGGAGGGTGGGACGGCGTGTGCGTGGGGAGCCCAGGTGGGGAGAGGTGAACCCTGTCACCACAGGGGAGCGAGCCTGTGACAGCAGTTTAGCAGATCTAATGAGCAGCCCAGCTCCCCTGCGTCAACCCTGACATCTCTGTTTCCCCAGGCAGCAGCACCTGTCCCTCTGCCAGGCTGGGCCCTACCCCCGCCCGTCCCCCTCCCTGGTAGCCAGTGCCAAAGAAGTGGCTGTGTGACAGTGAGATGGAGAGCTAAGGAGAGCAAAATTGGGGGTTGAGCCAGCCCCCTACCTCAGAAGGGCACTTCCGCATAGTTGCATGGGCCTTGGACATGGCAGAGGCCAGAGATGCTGAGTGGAGGCCCCCTTGATAAGCCAACATTACCAAGGACCTACTGTGTGCAGGCCCTGGCCAGTGTGTTTTGGGGATTTGAAAGTGAACAAGACTCAATCCAGTCCTATAAGGGCTCCAGGCTGGTCAAAAGGCAGACGCTGATAGCTACAAACAATCTACCATGGGAGTACAGAGAGAGCCATCACGCCTAGCTCAGAGGCATTGGGAAGTCTTCATGGAGGAAGCAACTCTTGAGATAACCGTTGAACAATGGGTAGGGTTTTGACAGGAGAGAGAACCACTGGAGCCAAAGAAGAGAAGCAGGAAAGCAAGGGGTTGTCTGGGGATTCCAGGAAATCAACTTGGCTAAACCATAGGACGCAGGAAGTATAACTAGAAAGGTAACTTGGGACCTGGTGATGGGAAGTCTTGGATGCCAGGGGAAGTAATTGTTCTTTTTTAGAAGATAATGAGAATCTATTAAGTTATTTGATTTGGGTAATGACATGGTCAAAACTGGGGGATTGACCAGGAGACTGAAAGAGAGAGGATTATTGGAGAAAGAGCTACTGGACTTTACTACTCCCTAGGCAGGGAGCAGAAAACAGAAAGAGGAGTATATCACCTAGGGTTAGGTATGGCCGAATATAACAGAAACCCAGGGTCAAGTGTTTGTCCCTAAAAGAAGTCTAGAGGAGGCCAGTCCAGGGTTGACATGGCAGCTCCAGATACACCGTAGACCTAGGTTCCTTCTGTTCCTGTTCTAACATCCTAGCATATGGCTTCCATTCCCAAGGTCACTTCATGGACCAAAATAGCTGCTGAAGATTCTGCCGTTGTTTCTACATTTTAGGCAACCAGAGGAGGGAAACGGGAGAAGGCAAAAATCTCTCTCTGAGCCAGCTCCCTTTAAAGAACCCTCACACTTTCTCTTACATGATTTCCTCTTACATCTCATTGACCAGAACGCAAGGGAGGGTGGGAAATGGAGTCTTTTAGCTGGACCCGCTGTGCCCTGAATACATTCAGGATTTATCGCTAGGGAGAAAGAGGAGATGGCTATTGGAGGCCAAGCAGTAGTCTCTGGCACAGCAACACCTCTGAGACTGTTAGAGCAGGGGCCTGGGAAGATACTGAGCCCAGGGGCAAAATAGAGGAATCCAAAGAAAGAGGAGGTTTGGGAGTGAAGACAGACCCTGGTTCTGATGCTAGGGGAAAGACATCTGCTGGGGGGTCCCTGCTCTACCAGCAGCCAGGGACTCCCACTGGCCTCCCACCTTTCTTGGGGTCAAGCCTTGGAGAAAACCCTCAGCGACAGAGGGTGAGTGGAGATGAGGGGATGGAAACGAAGGCTTGGGAGGACCAGAATCCCTTGTCCAGAGATGACAGGGGAGAAGCATAGACTCTGCCTCATCAAGTGGGGGTGGGCACCTGGCACAGGCTGATACCACGTGGCTCCAGGAGGAAACCAGGTAAAAAGGCCTCAGGACAGAGTCACAGATGGAGGCAAGTACAGTGCACGGGCTGGGAGGCTAACTCCAGGAAGCCTTCCCTGGAGGAAACTGCCACACGGGGTGCTCCCCTGCCTGGCAATGAGGCCACCAAGCAAGCTGAACAAATTCTCCTGTCTCAGGACACCAGGCCGGCCTGCCACGGCTTGGCTTCTGGACTCAGCCACACCCCACGTGACATCTCTGTGGGAGAGCTGGAGACATGGGGAAGGGGAGGCCTGGATAGCTGTTTTCAATCTCCTCTCCCCTCCCTCACTCCAGCAAAGCATGTGGGGCCCACAGGTTGAATGCCTTCTAGCAAGCATGCGTCCTTTGTGTACAAATGAGTGCAATGAGCATTGCCCTTTCTTCCGCTCCCATTAGGATCGGGTACTTCTTTTTCCAGATGAGCTCTCACCTTGAAATATTTCTGTTCACCCCAACAGTTTGTCTCACGACATAAATCTCTGGGTTTCCCAAAATGTCTAACATACGGATGAGAAACAGATTTCTTTTCACCATCCAGTGCCAATAAATTCTTAGTCTCTATCTGAAATGCTGTGTTGAGAAGGGCTCTGAGGACCCTTCTTGACTCCGTGGGAAAAAGTGCTATAATCTAGTTTGATGTCTGCCATGGGAAAGCGAGGAAGGATAGTGAAGCAAACTCCAGCTAACTGCCATCCTGGTGTAGCACTTAATAAGTGTTTAGTAAATTAATGCATGAGTTACAGTGGGTCAGTCAAAGGGATAGTCGTCCCTTCTCTCTCTAACTGCCTCCCCCAACCTGGGTCTGGAATGAGCACCTATTGTGTCATCCCAAACCATAGTCAGGTGTCTAGGCAGAAGGACTTTTTTGGGCTATTAAGTGCAGGGTTCTTGATAGGCAGCTCACCTTTGTCTCTCTGAGAGATTTTCTTCCTGCAACGAGGGCTCTGATACCATGGCCCAGAATTCCATGGCAGTCTAGGGGAGTCCTGAGGCCAGAAACGGTTGTTACAGGAAGGGGCAGCCAGGCCTCTGTTCCCTGAGACTCTAAGTGGAGTAAGGCAGCTCTCAGGAGCCCAAATCTTGAGGGTTTATGAAGAAGCCCCAGCTAGGGTGATCCAAGTCCCATGCCTAGATCCACCTGGCAGGGCTATTAGAAGGGGTCACCATTGTTTCCTCCCATTCTCTCCTAGCAGCTACCCAGACAGGCCTCTCAGCTGTCAGGGTGCTGTTCCCAAGCTTTACGGAGCTTCTCTGCACCCCCATCCCAATCACCCCACACTCCCCTACCCCTGTCCAGGCAGAGCGCAGCCTCTTGCTCCACCAGGCAGGCTGGCGCGCTCTGCCTTAACTCTCCTGAGCCCTCCAACGTTAGCCAGCTAACAAGAACAGATCTGACAGAGCAGGATTACCCCCTCGGAGGGAGCCGACTGATTGTGTTTACTCCCAAACCTGGCCCTATTTAGTGGTCTGTGTGCATCATTAATCTTCTTCCACAATCCGTTCCCCATCTGCTCCCACTTTTTAATGAACTGCCACTTGTCGCACTCAATAAAATCAGCACTTTGCGAGAATTTCAGCAACGATGGATGGATGGGAGGGAAGGCAAGAGGCCGCCAGAGCAGGCGATGGGGAAGAATGAGGGAAAAACCAGGGGGAGCTGGGCAAGGAGGCGGCGATAGAGATATCCTCGCGGGTTCAGGAACAGTGTCCGATCTGCATGGGCAAATGAATCACAGCACGCCTGGTGATCTGGGCAGCCTTGCCCCCAGGCGAGGCACTAATAACCACATCAGACCACGGCGCCAGCAATTCTTACACTACACCATGTCAGGCTGGGTTTGATCGAAGCCAGCCTGCTTTACACAATTATTTTCCTGGTCATGAATGCCGCAGGAAGCATGGGGATGCAGTTTTCCAAATGTGGCTGCCAGCTCTGGGGATTCATCTGATACCAGACTATTACCTCCTGATTACTTGACTTGGCAGTCAAACCACTCCGAGCCATGAATCAACAGCAGGAAGGGTGCATGGGGAAGCTGAGGCTTCGGGTTGCACTTTTTCAATCACATGTCAGAGGTGTGATGAGGGCTCCATCCAGGGCTCCTAGAATGGGGAAGGGCGGCGGGGAAGGGTGAAGATGGGGGTCCCTGCTCTACTTGCGAATCTCAGGGCTAGAGAGGTCAACCACGGGGGTCATCTAGTTTGAGGCTCAAGAAGAAAACCAGGGCTAAAGAGGCGAAGGGACTTGCCCAAGGTCACTGCCTCAGTCCCCTGTGGTTGCTCTAACAAACTACCAAAAACAGGTGCCTGAGAAACAACACACATTTATTTCTCACAGTTCTGGAGGCTGGGAATTCCAAGATCAAAGTTTCAGCAGATTTGGGGTCTGGTGAGGGCCTATTCCTGGTTCGTAGATGGCCATTTTTTTCTTTGTGTCCTTGCATGGCTGAAGGAGCAAGGGACCTCTCTGGGGTCTCTTTTATAAGGGCACTAATCCCATTCATGATGGCTCCACCTTCATGACCTAGTCACCTCCCCCACCCCACCCCCCGCCCACCAAAGGCCACACCTTCTAATACTATCAGATGGGGCATTAGTATTTAACATGTTGAGCATTTAGAATTGGGGAGCGATCCAAATATTAAGTCTATGGCAGTCTCACAGTGACTGTCAGCATGTGGACCATTTGGGTAGGGCTGTAGCCCAGGGCTGACCTTCTCTCTCATGGGGAGTAAGGGCTGGGAGACAGGCTCTGCCTTCTTGGGGACCCCTTCCCTCCAGATCAGAAGTCCTGATACCCTCTTCCCAAAGGCTCTAGTTTCTGGACAGATGCAGAGCAGGGCAGGGAGGGATTGGGATCTAGAAGCAGTCTTGGCCTCATAAGCCTTATGTGCCCACCAAGTCGATGGCTGTTGCTCTCTCAGTCTAGGCCAAGGAGCTCCTGCCTTAGGGTTTGGTCAGTCAGTGGGTCTGTGCACAAGTGTGAACACCTGTCACACTGCGAGGTGCTGACAAACAGGTCACATGTACGGCCCGCCTGCAGCTCAAGGGGCCTTGAGCCTACAGTTCAGGGGGTTTCCCACCAGGACTCTGGCCAGCCCCTCCCTGACAAATAGGATTCTGCTCCTGGGGCCCGCAAATGATGCACGGTTCTGCACCCCCCACCACTAGGCTGTCAGCTCCATCAGGCAGGGTCTCGAAGTGTCGCATTCATACATTATCCCCGGCATCCAAAGCAGAGCCTACTAGGTGCCCAATAAATATTTACTGAATAAGCAGATGACTGGATGAACGAAATGAAGGTCCAGAACCACCTCACTTTGCATGTCATCTGTCTTTGGGGCCTTAGAGGCTCCTTCCTCCTCTCTCATCTCCTTGGTCTCTCTGAGGCTGCCCACATGACCCTCTCAATACTGAGTGCTGAGCTGGGGTGGGCCGGAGCCTAGCAGGTCCAAGCCTGAAGGTGCATCCTTCTCCTGAGCCCAGCCCTCCCCAGGACCATTTTCTCCCATGCCTCACCCACCAGTGCTCCCCAGGCCCCCCTCACTCAAGGCTGAGCTACCAGGAGTGTGAAAGGAAGATGATCCTACTCACAGCATTTGCTCCAGTCCTCAGAGTCGCCCTAGCCTGGTCGACTCTGCACAGCCCTGTTCCTGCTCCAGCTGCTCCCCTTCTTCAACTTGGGCACTCTGGGCTCAGAAGGTGTGTCCACCCCCAGATTTTGCCCACACCTGTGAAAGGAAGTACCACTTGAGGCAAAGAGTCCCTTGAAGATCACAACTGCAAGGGGATAGAAAGGAAAATCAGAGTTCCAACTTCCCATTTGCGGAAATGTAGTGAACAATCAGGGACCAATGGCTTCCTCCTCCAACCCCAACACTGGGGACATTAGAGAAGCAAGAGAGAGAAACACAGGCAAGAAAGTAAGAGTGAACATGAGATGGACGGAGAGAGCTCCACGTTGCCTTGGGAAGGAGACCTCTGCCCACCCTGTCATCACCATGGGGCAGAAAACAGCAGAGCAAGCCTGGGGTGGGCTGTCAGTAAAGTTTCATCCAGGTGGAGATTGAGAGCCCCCCCCCACACACCATAAAGAATAGGATTAAAACTTAAGGCAGTTCCCTGGGGGTCAGGGTCACCTAACAGAGAAGGGGACGGTGGTGGTCCATGGGCAGTGATTGGACACTGGCTGTACTACCAGGGTTCTGCATATTGATGTGCACTTATTCATCCTCCCACCTCAAATACCCTAAACTCACCTGGAAAGGCACCAGGTGGGGCCCGGAATTCATCTGCTCCCCCCTCACTATGTGTAACAGCCAAGATGGCTGACACCTCTAGAGGATATCATTTCACAGAGGAAAATAATAAAATATCTGAGGAATGCAACCCTTATTTCTTAAAAAAAAAAAGAAGACAAGAAACTATAGCAGACAAAAATGGAATTAAAAGACTAAACAGAACAATAATTTAAAATAACTTTATAATAATGATTTTCTAAGAGATAGGGGAAGGTACTGGTGAATGAAGTAGGAACACAGAGTTCTAAAGAAGAGGCAATTGGAAATTCCAGTAGGAAAAACATCATAGTTGAAATAAAGAAGTCAGTATATGAGTTGAATAGCAGAATAGATTCAGCTAAAGAACTGGAAGATTAGATTGATGCTAAACAGCACCGTAAAGGGATAAAGAGTTGTAAGCTATAAAAGAAAAGTAAAGAGATATGATGCACAGAAGTAGAAATGTCAATATATGTTTAATAGGAGTGCTCAAAAGAGAGAAAAATGAACAGAGGGGAGAAATATTTCAAGGAATAATGATTGAGAACTTCTCAGAATTAAAGCAAGTTGAAAGGCTTATATAGTGCCTCATATAGGATGGATTGGGGGGAAAAAATACTCTAGACATTTTATAGAGTAACTTAAGATCAAAAGTAAAGAGTAAAATTTTTAAACTATCCAAGAAGAAAAGAGCAGATAAACTACATATGAAAAATGATCAAATCAACGTCAGCTTTCTCAACAGTAATCCTAAATAAAATTTTTTTAAAAAGAGAAATATAGTAATATTTTCACTGTTGCAGGAAAAAAATCTTTAAACCTAAAATTTCATAGCCAACTAACCCCTATTTAAAAATAAGATCAAAATAAAGGATAGTAACAGGCAGGTGAGACCTCAGAATATTCTCTTTGGAAAACTCTTGGAGGAGGTACTCTGACAAAAAGGAAAAGAAATTAAGGAGTATGTTGGGAAATATATGGGTAAAAAAGAAAAAGGAAAGAACTGAAACAACAGTGCGCCCATCAGAATCTAGAAGTAAGATTTTAAGCAAACCTAACATGGTGGGACAAGGTGAGAATCATCATGAAAGTGAGAGATACAGGTTGAGGACCATATTCAGGGGAAGAGAAAAACATGGATATACTTCAGAACTTAAGAAAAAAATGTCATCAGAAGTCTTAAAAGGGCAACCATCAGAAAAATTAAAAATAGAATGAATTACTTTTGACCAGTCAGCTTTTGCAAGGTTATGCTACAGTGACAAGCAACTCCATCTCAGTGGCTTGCAACAACATAGGTTTATTTCTCATTCAGGTGTTGGCTGCAGGCCAGCTACTGCAGGTGTGTTTGATATATCTTCCCAATTCAGAACCTGGCTGAAGGAACAGGTCTTATCTCAGCCTCATGGGAGAGAAAAAAGTATAGTAGGGGAACCATATGATGATACTTAAAGCTTCCGCTCAGAGATCATGGTCAGATCTTTTTGACTCATATTCCATTTGTCAAGCAAATCTCAAGCTATGCCTGGTGTTAATGGGATAGGAAAGTATAATCAACTCACAGGGAAATGCTGCAAGTCACATCACAAAAGGCAGGGATGTATAACCCTACTGTGGGGAGGATGGTAACATCTTTGAAACCAGGAAAAGAAAATTCACTCTGATTAATGTAAGGCATAAAACGGGAGAGGGGATAGAAACTTACATAAGACATGACATAAGATAGCAGAAAGGAGTACTAAAATAAATAAAAAGTATAACAAAGATAGGGAATCATATATGTGTCGAATTTTCTTAAAAAAGCAAAAGCCAGTAATATAGAGATGTATTTTAAAACAAAATTTAGCTTTCCAGTCTGGATAAGATGGTGTAGATCCATCTCCCTGCTCCTCTCCCACAAAGTGCAACTATAAACCCTGGAAATAATGCCAGAAGCAACCGAAGGAGAACTCTGAAATGTGGTAAGAAAGCACACTGGTTTGTGACCCTAGAACCAGAGGCACAACCAACAGCAAGGCATCTTGTGTCCCCATCCAACAGAAGAAGGCAACCAGACCCACCATTTCCTAAACCGCAACCCAGCAAGAGAAGGCAGCCCAGTAGGCTAGTTCATTCTCCCAAATTAAACAGAAGTTCGTCTGACAACATCAGGTAAGCCCAACACCACTGGAGAGGGTGACTGATGGGGAGCCAAACCGACAAGCAGCCATGGAAAGTACTCTCCTGCCCTACTGGGCCTGAGACACCCTCCCCCACTGAGAGAGCCCCTGGGCCCAGCCTGGGTTTCCCCTGCTACCCCTCAGGCAGCACAAGCCTAGACAAGTGAAATCCTCAGTAGCATCAGATAAGCCAAGCAGACCAAAATAACACCAGAAAGGCTCTTGGAAACCTTACTGTCCTTAGAATAACCACCTACAAATGTAGGTCAGGACCCGTATGCTGAAAGGCTAAGAGTTTACATAGGACCCTGAGACTCATAACATAATATATAAAATGTCCAGGAACCAATTTAAAAATCACCTCAAGAAAAATCACAAGCTGAATTTTAAAAGGCGATCAACTACGCCAACACTGAGATGAATCAGACGTTGGATTTATCTGACAAGATAATTTTTTTAAAGAAGCTATCATAAAAATGCTTCAACAATCAATTACGAATTCTCTTGAAACAAAGAAAAAAATAGACAATCTTAAAGATTAAGTGATTTTTTGAAAGAACCAATGGACATTATAGAATTTTAAAATACAATAACAGAAATGTTTTTTAAAGAAAACCTCACTGGCTGAGCTCAGTAGTTAGAGTGAAGATGATAGAGGATAAAATCAGTGAACTTGAGGACAGATAAGTAGATTTCACCCAGTCAGAACAATGGAGGGAAAATAGAAAAAAGAATGAGCACAGCCTCCAGGATGTGGGGGATAATAACAAAAGATCCAACGTTCGCATCATCAGAGTCCCAGAATAAGAGGAAGAGAGTGAGGCTGAAAGATTATCTAAAGAAATAGTGGCTGAAAATGCTTGAAATGTGGCCAAAGAAACAAACCTACAGACTCAAGAAGCTGAGCAAACAGAATAAACTCAAAGAAATCCATGCCAAGGAACATCATAATTAAACTTCTGAAAACCAAAGACAAATCAAATTTTTGAAAGCAGCCAGAGAGAAACGACGCATGACCGATAGGGGATCACCAATTCAAATCCACCAAATGATAGTGGATTTTCATCTGAAACCATGGGAGTCAGAAGGATGTGGCACAACATTTTTCAATTTCTCAAAGAAATGAATTATAACTACAAATTCCATGTCCAGTGAAAGCATCCTTCAGAAGTGAAGGGATATAAAGATATTCTCAGACAAAGGAAAACAAAAAGAATGTTTTGCTACCAGACCCCAGACCTACACTTAGAGATTGACAAAAGAAATTTTTTCAGACAGAAAGGAAATGATTTTTTTAAAAAAGAAGTAGAATCTTGGAGCATTAGGAAGGAAGAAAGAACAATGGAAAGAACAGAAATATTGGTGCATATAAAAGACTATCCTATTCCTCATATTTGATGACTGAAACAAAAATTACACCACCACCTGATACCCAAGCTCCTGAAATTTGGAGAATTCATCCAAAATTTTAAAGAGTAATTAACAGCACTTTTACACAGCTCTACCAAAAACAGAAAGGGAGGAAAATTTTACCAAATTTATGAGGCCAGTGTTACCCTGATAACAAAACTAGACAAAGAAAGTACAAAAAAGGAAAACTACAGACCAGTACCTCTCACAACTTAGATGGAAAAATCCTCAATGAAACGGCAAACTGAATCCAACAACATATAAAAAGAATTATACATATGACTGAGTGGGACTTACCCCAGGTATGCAAGGCTAGTTCAGTATTCAAAAATCAATCAATGTAGCCCAGCATATCAATAAGCTGAAGAAAAATCATTTGATCATATCAATTGATGCCCCCAAAAAAGTATTTGATGAGATTCAACATCCATTCATTATTTTTTTTAAAAACTCTCATTAAATTAGGAATAGAGGGCAATTACCTCAACTTGATGATGAGCATTTACAAAGAACTTTCAGCTAGCATCATACTTAATGGAAAATGACTGAACACTATCTCCCTAAGAGAAGGAATGAGACAAAGATGTCTACAATCACCACTCTTATTCATTGTAATGCTGCATGTTCTAGCCACTGCAATTAGGCAAGAGAAATAAAGAAACAAGGGGCATACAGATTTAAAAGAAAGAAATAAAATTTTTGTCTCTATTTACAGATGACATGATTGTCTACATAGAAAATCCCAAGGAATCTACAGAAGATTCCTAGAACTAATAATGAGTCCAGACAAGGTTTCAGGATAAAAGATAAAACACACAAAAATCAATCACAATTCTATATACTCTCAATGAGCATACAGAAAAAAATTTAAAAGCACAATACCATTTACAATCACTCCAAAGAAAATGAAGAATTTAGGTATAAGTTTAACAAAGTATGTGCAGGATCTGAATCCTGAAAAACACAAAATACTGATGAAATAAATCAAAGAAGATCTAAATAACTGGAGAGACATACCAGGTTCATGGATTGGAAGAATTAACATAGCAAAGATGTCAATCCTCCTGAAATTGATCTATAGGTTTAATGCAATTCCTATCAATGAGGTTTTTTGTAAACACAGGACCAGTAAGATAAGAGAGAGAAAGAGAGAGACTGATTTATTATAAGGAATTGGCTCAGGTGATTATGGAGGCTGATAAGTCTCAAGATCCACAGTTGGCAAGCTGGAGACTCAGGAGAGCCAAGTGTATAATTCCTGTCTGAATCCAAGTCTGAAGACAGGGGAAAAGCTGTCTTCAAGCTGATGTCTCAGCTTGAATACAGGCAGGCAGAGAGAGAGCAAGTTCTCTCTTACTCAGTCTTATTGTTCTATTCAAGCCTTCAATGGTTTGGATGTGGCCAACCCATGTTAGGGGAGGGCAATCTGCTTTACTCATTCTACGGATTCAAATGTTAATCTCATCTGAAACATCCACAGAGCCTCACAGACACACCCAGAATAGCTGTTAACCAAATATCTAGGCAAGTTGGCATATAAAATTAACCATCACACAAAAGAAACTTTAAAAAGAAAAAAATAAATTTTAAAAAATTAACCATCACAGTAGACAAGCTTATTCTAAAACTTACAGTTGGCCCTCCATATCCACAGATGTGGAACCCACAGATAATGGAGGGCTGACTGTATTATGCCATTTGATATAAGAGACATGAGCATCTGAGGATTTTGGTATCTGTTGGTACAGGGTGGGGGGCAGGGCAGTGGCCTGGAACCAACGCCCTGTAGATAATGAGGGATAACTGTCTGCAAAAAGGCACAGGCTCTTGAACTGCTAAAACAATGTTGACAAAGAAGAATAAAGTGAGAGAAATCACTCTCCCAGATATTAAAATTTACTTTATAGCCATACTAATCCGGACAATGTGGTACTGGCAAAGAGATAAACACATAGATCAATGGAACAGAAGAGAGAACCCAGAAATAGACCTACACAAATATGCTTAACTGATTTTTTTTTTAATTAATTATTTATTTATTTGGTGGCACCGGGTCTTAGTTGCAGTAGGCGGGCTCCTTAGTTGCAGCCACGGGCTCCTTAGTTGAGGCATGCAAACTCTTAGTTGCGGCATGCATGTGGGATCTAGTTCCCTGACAAGGGATCAAACCCGGACCCCCTGCATTGGGAGCACAGAGCCTTCACCACTGCGCCACCAGGGAAGTCCCTGCTTAACTGATTTTTGACAAAAATACAAAAGCAGTTCAATGGAGGAAGAATAGTGCTCTCAACAAATGATGCTGGAACAATTGGACATCCATAAGCAAAAAATGAACACCTAAACCTGACACCTTATACAAAATTTACTCAAAATGGATGACGAATTTAAGTGTATAGTGTAAAACTATAAAACTTTTAGGAAAAAATAAAAGTATGAGAAAAATCTTCTGGTTCTAGAGCTGGGTAAAGCATTCTTAGATTTGATATCAAAAGCAAGATCTGTAAAAGGAAAACTTGATAAATTAAACTTCATAAACATTAAAAACTTTTGCTCCATGGAAGTCTATATGACAAGTTACACAATGGAAAGAATATTTGCAAACCACATCTCCAATAAAGGACTAGTATCTAGAAAACATAAAGAACTCTCAAAACTGTAAAAAAAAAAAAAACACACACACACACACAATTAGAAACAACTAACCAACTAACGCTGGAGCAATTAGAAGCCCATAAGCAAATATATAATTAGAAAATGAGCAAACGACATGAACAAACATTTCACCAAAGAGGACAGATGGTAAATAGGCAGAGGAAAAGATGTTTAACATCATTAGCCATTACAGAAATGCAAATTAAAACCACAGTGAGATGTCACTATACACCTCTCATAATGACTAAAATAAAAAACAGGAACAACACCAAATGCTGGTGAAGATGTGGAAAAACTGGGTCACTCATACATTGCTGGTGGGAATGTAAAATGGTACCGCCGCTCTGGAAAACAGTTTCTTATAAAACTAAACATGCAATTACCATACAACCCAGAAATTCCACTCCTGGGCATTTATCTCAGAGAAAAAAAAAATTTATGTTCACCAAAAAAAAAAAAAAAAAAAAACTGTAAAACTGTACACAAATGTTCATAGCAGCTTAGTTTGTAATAGCCAAACAATGGACATTTCAGATGTCCTTCAATAGATGAATGGTTAAACAAACTGCAGTGCAGACATACCACAGAACACTATTCAGCAGTTAAAAAGAATAAACTATTGACACAAACAACTTGGATAAATCTCCAGAGAATTATGCCAAGTGAAAAAAGTCAAACTCAAAATGTTACATATTACATGATTCCATTTAAATAACATTTTTTTCAACAACAAATTAGTGGTTGCCAGGGATTAGGGATAGTAGGGAGAGAGGATGGAGGTGGATGTAGTTACAGAAGGGCAATAAGGATCCTTGTGGTGATGGAACTGTTCAGTATCTTGACTGTGGTGCTAGATACACAAACCTACATGTGTGATAAAACTGTAAAGAACTAAATGTGTACACACAAGGATCTAACCATCACACACACACACACACACACACACACACAAATGAGCATAAGTAAAAGTGAGAACATCTGAATAAGGAATAAGGCTGGTGGATTGTATCAATGTCAATATCTTGGTTGTGAAATTATACTACAGTTTTACATAATGTTACCATTACAGGAAACTGGTTAAAGTGTACATGGAATGGATCTCTCCATATTTCTTATAATGCATGTGAATCTACACTTATCTCAAAAACTGAAATTAAAAAACCAAAATCTACAGAATAGTTGAAAAATAAAGATATGGTATGGCAGAGATGGATGATTGTCAATTATACTCATTCTTCCCTTCTTCTATATAATACAACACAATTTTCAACTGGACACAGGGCTTCCAGGAGTAAAGACTACATTTCCCAACTTCCCTTGCAACTAGGAGTGGCCTAAGACTAAATTCTAACCTTGGAATGTAAGCAGTAATGATATATTCAACTTCCAGGAAGTATTCTTAAAGAAAGGGGACATGTCCTTCTCCTTCCCCTTCTTCTTTCCTTCTTACTAAATCATGAGCACAAGGGACATAACCTAGGGATTGTGGAAGGACCTCGGGTCCCTAAGGACTTTATGTGGCTGCCATAACAGCTCTTATCTGCCTATGTTTAATTAAGAAGAAATAAACTTCTATTATGTTTAAGCAACACCATCCTAGGCTTCTTCTGGATTTTATGAAATAAACTTCTACCTTATTTGGGACACTGGTATTTTAGGTTTTCTCTGACTACAGTTGAATCTGGACCTAACTAATACAAATAAAAGATATTCCATGGAAAAATAAATCACAGTTTTATTTTCAGACCATGTGGAATTCCAGGCCAACTGTAAGAGACAAAGAAGGAAGTTAATTCCTTTCTCAGCCATTATAGGGGTTTTTAGTAAGGGGAGACCCAACTTTGTTGGAGAATTCCTTGTTCGTCTTTCCATGGGGGATGCGAGCCCCTAAATCATACCAATATGCCAAAATATGGTCATTAAACTGTGTTCTAAGGAAAAAAAAAAAAGAAGGAAGTTAAAAACTGTAAAAGAACAATAGATCAGGACACTATAAGGATCATGAATATATGTGTGTTTAATAATACAGTCTCAAAGACTGTAAAGCAACAGCTGACAAGTACTATGGGGGAAAAGAGACACATCCAAAACTGCAGTTAAGGAATTTAACATACTCCTCTCAGAAGCCACCAGATCAAGAAGACGAAAATGAGCAGATAGATTTGAATAATAGAATTGATAACCTTGAACTGAGATAGAATGAAGAATTTTACACCCAAGACATGAGTGTATACTATTTTTTAGCTCACGTAGAACATTCAAAACAATACACCATGAACTCAGGCTACTAAGGAGGATGATTCAACCATTTCCAAAGACCGTAATAAAAATAGGAATCGATACAAAAAGACAGTTTTTTATTAATCTCAAAGGTATAGAAACTGAAAACCCAAGCTACTTAATAATACTTGTATTAAATAGGAAATCATAGGGGAAATTACAAAATACTTAGAACTGAATGACAATAAAAATCCTACATGTCAAAATTTGTAAGATTAAAGTGAGACCTAAGGAAAATTAATGGCTTTAACTATATTTACCAGAAAACAACAAAGATGGAAAAAGTGAGCTAAGTATTTAACTCAGGAATTTAGAAAAAAAAGATTACAGAATAAACTCAAAGAAGAAAATAATAAAAGAAAAAGGGGTAGAAATCAATTAAAATGCCTTCAGTTAAAATATCACCTTATTGCAACTCCTAATGAATTAACTGATCTAACCATTGACCACCAATTGCTACTAAAACCAAAAAAAAGAGTCAACCAGACACTGTCACTAAGTTCCTCTTGAAGGAAGAATATAACCTACTTATGAGGTAGTCATGTAAAAAACGCATATATATGTAGATATCAGTATAGATAGACAGGTAAATATGATACAGATAGATTTAGATATAGATGTAGGTATAGATATATAGATCAAATCTGATCAACCCTCTAGATCCAACTGCAAATTTGCAGGAAATTTCATGAAAGTTCAATCAACTCTAAATTCAATGAAAGCCCAATCAAAATTCTAGTAGATTTTCTTAGACAGTTGACAAATTGATTCCAAAATTAACAGATAGAAAAATGAAGGCTCAAAGTCCACAAATAGCTAAATCAATTTTTTTAAAGAGCAAAGTATGGTGATTTGCTATATCGGATATTAGGACATAATACAGAGCTATATAATTTTATAAAAGTTTGGTTCTAACTCAAGAACAGACATATAAATCCAATGGAGCAGAAGAGAAAATACCTATATGCATAGGAACTTGATATATGATAAAGGTAACACCACAAATAAGTGGGAAAAGGATGATTCATTTAGTTGATGGTTTGCCAGTAAAACCTCTACCTCATACCATACACAAAGGTGAATTCCAGGAAGATTAAAGACCTCAAATTGAAAGGTAAAATAATAGATCTAATAGAATAAAAACAAATGAAACTCTTTTTGTGATCTTTGTCAGGGATGAACCTCATAATCAAAACCCAAATAGCAAAAACCATAAGGCAAAAATTGATGAACTTGACTATAACAAACTTAAAGATTTATATTAATTGAAAGGATGCTGTGTTTATTTCCTAGGGCTGCCACAACAAAGTACCACAAACTGAGCAGCTCAAAACAAAAATTTATTGTCTCATCATTCTAGACGCAATAAGTCTGAAGGCAAGGTGTCAGCCAGCCCTTGTTCCCTCTGAAACCCACAGGGGAGAATCCTCCCTTGGTTCTTCTAGCTTCCAGTTTTTGCCAGCAATCCTTGGCATTCCTTGTTTCATAGGTGTATCACTCCAATCTCTGCCTTTATCACCATATGGCTATCTTCTCCCTGTGTGTCTCTGTCTTCGCATGGTATTTTCCTCTCCTTATAAGGACAGCAGGCATACTGGATTAGTGTCCACCCTACAGACTTCATTTTAACTTGATTACAATCACAAAGACCTAATTTCCAAATAAGGTCACATTCACAGATACTATGGGTAATGATTTCAACATGTCTTCTTGGGGAATACTATTCAACCCACTACAGTCTGCCCTATGCCCCCAACCCAAATTTACATCCTACCCACATGCAAAATACATTCACCCCATCTGAACATTCACAAAAGTCTTAACTCATTCCAGAAACAATTCTAAGTCTAAAATCGTATCTAAACATTATCAACTCACAAAGGCCCAAATCTCATCATCTAAATAAGGTATAGACGAGATCCTGGGTATGATCCATTTGGGGACAAAATTCTTCTCCATCTGTGGACCTGTAAAACTAGAAAACAAGTAGTCTGCTTCCAAAATACAATGATGGGACAGACATAGAATAGACATTCCCATTCCAAAAGGGAGGAATTTAAAGGAATAAAAAGGTCACCATTTTCAAGCAAGTCTGAACCCCAGAAGGACAAATTCCTATGGATTTCAAGGCCTGAGAACAATCCTCTATAGCTTGATGCTTTGTCCTCTGGACCTGTAGTGATAGCTGCTGCCTCTCTGGCCTCTGTCTCTGTGTCTGTGGATCTGCCCTCGGAGTCATTCATCTTTTTCTTCAAGGGTAGTACATGTTTGTAGTTGAGTAGCTCTATCACCTACTTTCCTGCCTATAAAATCCCAGAAATCTGACAGCTTTCCTTTTCTTAACCAGCCTCTGTCCAAGCTGGCAGTGTTTTAACTGGCATATCATTCTCACAAACCTTGTGGGTTTCCTGTGTATGTCAGAGACATCTATGCCATTAGACAAATGTTCCCCACAGACACTTTCCACATAACTCTGCCTCTGTTTCTGGCTTCTGCTGAGATTTGATTTGACCCATTGGTCACATACCTAAATCTCTTCAGCAAAATATTGTCCAGCCACACCTTTGGTGCTCTCTCCAGAGTGTGCTTTCTCAACAGTGAATTTTCTAATTTTGGCAATCAGCATAAGCCAAGAAACTCCCAAACCATCAAGCTCTGGTTCCTTTATTTTTAACCATTTCTTCTTCAGTTGATCTCTCTCCTCTTGGAATTTGCTATAAGCAGTAAAGAGAAGCCAGGCCACACCTTCTACACTTTGCTTGGACATCTCCTCAGCTAAATATCCAAGCTGAGCTCTGATTTTTACCCAACAACAGAACATAAATCAGCCAAATTTTTAATTTTATTTTTTAATAAGAATTGCCTTTTTTCCAGTTTCCAATAACATGTTCCTCATTTCCTCCTGAGGCCTCACCAGAAGAACCTCTAATGTTCATATTTCTAGCAGCATTCTGTTCATGATGAGTACTGTATTCTCTAAGATGATAGAAGCTTTCTCAACTGTGCTCCTCACTTCTATCTGAGCCCTCACTAGAATAGCCTTCAATATTCATATTTCTGCCAACAATCTCTTCAGTTTAATATAGGATTTTTTTATAATGAGCCTCAAAATTCTTCCAGCCTCTGCCCATTACCTAATTCTAAAGCCATCTCCGCATTTTTAGGCTTTTGTCACAGCAATACCTCACTACCCAGTACCAAAATCTGCAGTAGTTTCCTAGGGTTGTCATAACATAGTTCCATAAACCAGGTGACTTAAAGCAACAGATGTTTATCCTCTCATAGTTCTGGAGACCAGAAGTCTGAAGTCAAAGTGTCAGCAGGACCATGCTCTCTCTGAAGGTTGTAGAAAAGAATCCTTCCTTGCCTCTTTCAGCTTCTGAGGGCCCCAGGCATTCCTTGGCTTATGGCAGCATAACTCCAATCTCTATCTCTGTCTTCACATGGCCTTCTTTACATGTCTTTCTGTGTCCTCTCCTCTTCTTATAAGGACACCAGTCATTAGATTTCATCTTGAGATCCTTAACTAGTTACATCTGCAAAGACTTTATTTCCAAATAAGGTCACATTCTGAGGTTCCTGGTGGACATGACTGCTTGGAAGACACAATTCAACCTGCTACAGATGCTATGGACAAAATTAATAAACAAGTGACAACTGATAGAAAATATTTTAAAAGTCTAAAATCATTAAAGATGATTACTATCTCCAACATGCAAGAGAACTGTGAATCGACAAAATGGAAAATCCTATAGAGAAAGAGGCAAAGGATATGAATAGGCAATCCATTGAGGCAGAAACTCAAATGAATAAAACTTTTATAAAGAGCTATTCAGTCTCATTAATAACAGGAGAAATCCAAATTAAAACAAGGAAACTCTACTTTATGTCCATAATTTTGGGTAGAAAAATTAAGTTTGCTAATACCAAGTATTGGCAAGAATGTGGAGGAATGGGACCCTACATAATTTATACTGACTTTCCATCTTGCTCAGAGTAAAGTCCACAAAGCCCTGGATTTCCTGGTCCAGCTACTTCTCCAGCCTCATCTCCGACCACCCTCTGCCCCCCTCTCTCTGCTGCAGCCCACCAGCCTCCATTCTGTTTCAAGTGTGCCAAGCACACTTTGACGCCAGGGTCTTGGCATTTGTTTCATGTGCCTGGAATACATTTACCCCATTCATGGCATGGTTCCTGATTTCCTTGAGGTTTCTGCTCAAATGTCACTTTGGGGGATAGGCTTCCTTGACCAATCTGGTAACAGAGGACAGAGGCTCCCTCTTTGCTTGGTGTATTTCTCTCCATCACAGTTACAACTCTCTGACACACTTTATATTTTGCTTGTTTGTCTGTTGATTGTCTATCTCCCTCTACTAGAATGTTCACTCTGCTTTGCTCACTGCTGCATCCCCTGAGCCTAGAACAGTGCCTGGCATATTAGAGGTGCTCGGTAAATGTGTTGAAAGAACAAGGAACTACTAATATTTATTGAGCGATTACTGGATATTGAATGCCTTCATTTAATCCTTACAGCAACCATATTAGTCATTATTACTTCCATTTTACTGACTTGGAGACTGAGGCTTAGAGGGTTTAAGCATCTATGGGAGGTCACACAGACAGCAGATGATTGAGCTGGGACTTGAGCCCAGCCTGGTTGATTCCAAAACCCAGGCTCTTAAACACTTCACTATACTTCTGTCAATCACCCACAGGGTTCATAATTCTCACATGGTGGACATGAATGTTCACGGCTCAGTTCTCCTGCCATAGGGAACACAGCTGTCATTCCTCTAGATCCAAAACCACATTAGTGCCGAGGGCCTGCCTCCCCGGGGTTCCCCCAGGCAATGACCAAGCACAACCGGTACTTGTGCTGCCCTCTTCTAATGGCAGCTTTGGCTGGGGACTCTCCAATGCCTTTTTAGAGCTCTGCTAGGTCTCAGATTCTTCCTATGCAATCTTCCTTCCTTCCCCCTCTCTTTTCACAGAGTCACACTGCCTACTCCCGCTCCCTCCCCTTTGTCCTTCACAGGGTTTTCACCGGTGAATCTCTTGCACCCCAGATCCCATCTTGGCTTCTGCTCTTTGGAGGTCCTGATCTAACATAAGCATAGTACCTACTACAGCTGGACATACACACCCCCCGTGACCCAGCAATTCCCTTCCCATATATATACTCAGAAGAAGTGCACACATACTGTCACCAAAAGACATGCACAATAATGTTCACAGCAGCTCTATTCATAATAGCTCAAAACTGGAAACTACCCAAATGCCTATCAACAGTCAAACGGGTAAATAAATCATGGTATATTCACACAATAGGACATTATACATCAAGGAGAAAGGATAATCTACAATTACTCACCACATGGATGGATCTCACAAACAGAATGTTGAGTAAAGGAAGCCAATGCAAAAGAGTACAGACTGTGAGATTCCTTTTATATAAAGTACAAAACCAAGCAAAACTAATGCATGGTGTTAGAAGTCAGGACAGTGCTTATCTCTGGGGGCCGGGGGTGAAGACGAGAGAGAGGAGTAACAGGGATTTCTGGGGTGCTGGGGATGTTTTGTTTCTTGATCTGCATGGTAGTTAAGTGGCTTGATTTATTTTTTGGAAATTCTGCACTTACAATATGTGCATTTTTCCCTAGGTACATTATACTGCAATTTTAAAATATTAACAAAAAATAGAAGATCAGGACAATGTTGAACAACGCTCACCAGAACGACAAAATCACAAGCCAACTGGTAAGCTCTAACCCTGTCCCCTGCTCCTGTCAGGGTTCCACCATCCTCATGGTCACTTCAAGACTCGAAAATGTCCCTTCCTTTAACCCTTGATGGCCAGTCTGCCACCAAATCCTCCTGGTCATTTCTTCACAATATCTGTCCGCTTTGACCTGGTTTTTTTGTGTTCCTGCTGTCACTGCTCCATCAGATGGCTAGGCTCAGCAGAAGCTGGCTTCTAACTAGTCTCCCAGCCTGGTCAGGGACTAGTGAGGCCAGCAAGGCACCCAGGGGGCTAAAATTTAAGGAGGCATCATTCTCAGGGTGCTGCAAGCATGGAGTTGACAGCAGAAAGTGATGTTTCTTTAAATTCTGCAACCAGGCACCTGGCTTGCCTCACACTAGTCCCTGCTCTGTCATGCTGGATTAATCTTGTTTTCATCATGTCCCTCCCCTGCCGAAAGATTTACCATTGTCCCATCTGCCTACTAAATTAAGGATGATCCTGGATAGGTCATACCATCTCCTTTAGCCTCAGCTTCTTTATATATACAGTGAGGAGCCTGGACTTAGAGATGGCATATAGATTTCCTTTTTGAGTATAGCAAATCTAATTGGCTATAACAGCTATCTGGGGCATTGGGTTAAGAAAGATTCTGAGGACAAGTACAGATTCACCTGGAGAAAGGTACTGTGATCAAGTCCTGATATTTGGCGTGAGCGAGAAAGAGTACAGCCTTGAAACACATACCAGGTGTTTGCCTTAAGTGACTAAGAACAAATTCTTTATCCTGGCATTCTAGACACTCCATAATCTAGTCTCATCATACAATGGTCCTATTTCCTAGATAATCAAGTGGAAAGTGTTCAGCCTAGTTTCAAAACACAGTACGGTGAAGTGCCCTGGGACAGCTGCACCGTGCTGAGTTGCAGCGTGGTTACCTGTGGTTGTAACATCACTCTCAGGCCCACTTGGGCAGAGCTCCCATTGGTCAATCCTTGGGCTCCCACTGGGCTCATCTCCATTTCCAGAACCTAATTCCAAAATACTGTTCTGAACTCCCTCCAGAGAGCTGATTTATATCCTGGTTAAGAGAAAAGGAACCCAAAATATTGTGCCCATTTGTTTGAGCCATGGATGGTTAAACAGGGTCATCTCTCACCTGCCGACCAGCCTGGGCCTCTCGGCTCCTCTGGTACCTGCTGGATTTGACAGCTCAGCCCAGAAGACAAAGCCCAGCCGATGAGCCCAGAGAAATGCCAACACAGGGCCTCTTAGAGGTGCCCCCAGGGACTTGTTCATGGGGCTTTCTGAATCCAGGGTATACACACACACACACACACACACACACACACACACACACACAGAGCCCAAAGTGCATGATTCATTGAATGGGGAAATCTCCCCAGTCCTAATTTTTCTTTTTTTCCCTCTTTCCCAACATCTTTCCACCCAAAATGGAGATGGCTGGGTTCTGCCTGAGCTGGCACATCCAGGACTCTGGGGTCAGAGAGAACCCAGCCCTGCCCAACCCCTCATCTCTTCTGGGTGGACACCTACATGCAGCTACCCAGAAGGCAGGTACATGTACATACATGTACTACAGCAAGATTTGTGCTCTGCTTAGGCCGAATACCAGGAAAATGCAAAGCAGTAGTGGTTAATTCTCCACAGTGATGTATGGATGGTTTCTCAGAGGAGGTGACTGAGGTCTTACAGGATAAGTAATAGTTGGCCTAGAAGAGCAGAAAGGGAAGGGAAGGCTTGTGTCAAGGATGTAAGTAGGAATGAACTCAACATATTATCCAGCAGCGGTGGGAGCTCAAAACCCCAGGACAGGACCTGTGTGTCTCCAGCCCAGGACCTCATTTCCCCTGCTTGGAGGTCTCGGGGACATTCCTAACATCCCTATCCAGGATGGACCCATTAAGTACCGCACAATGGGTGAAACAGTAGGGAGATAACATTCTAGAGATCAGAGGTCCCAGAAGAGAACAAGCGGGGGCACCTCTGCATCCCGTTCCCCTGGCAACGCCCAGCAAGTGGTCCTGTCGTGCTTCCTGCTGAGCTCATCACTGTCTATCCATTCAAGGGCCGGCTCCTGTCTGCTCATTGACTGAGCCCAGGGGATGGATGTGTGATAGAGTAAGCAATGGGGAGGAAGCGTGATCCCCTCCTGAGGTCATGAGACTGGTGGGTGGGGGCCCATCGCCATCCCAATGAGTGAATCAAGTAACCTGATTCTCAGGAAGGGATTTCAGTGAAGTCATCTGGAAGGAGAAGAACTCGGATACTGTGTGGCAGCAATATGTGAGCACAGAGGGCAAGAGGGGCAGCAGGGAGGGATGAGGGAGGGGGAGAGGCAGAAAGTTCCTTTCCCACTGTCCAAGAGCTCTATCCACCGACTCCGCATCCCCAAGACACAACTACAGGCACCCTTCAAAGCCCTCCTCCTCCATGGAGCCTTCCCTGAGTGCCCCAGGCAGAAGGGCCAGAAGCACAACCAAGGTTGAGAACCACTCCCTCTAGACAGTCCTGAGGAAGCAGGACCCTGCAGTGGAATTAACAAGGGCTCAGGAGGCTCAATCTGGGTTTTATTTCCAATTCCGCCTCAACTAGATGGGTGACCTTGGGCAGCGTACTCGTCCTTAACAAGGACAATTTTCTCATCTGCCAGTTGAGAAGTGACCATAATACGTACATCTCTCAATATCGAGAGGATTACATAAGATATTTGTAAAGCCCCAGAACTTAGTAGATGCTTGATAAATGTATTTCTCTTGTAACATGCTTCATTTTCAAGCACACACCTCATCTCCTCATCTAGACTGCAAGCTCCAGAAGGGAAGTTTTGTAACACACACACACACACACACACACACACACACACACACAGTGACAGCACAATGCCTGGCACGTGGACAGCTCAATATATGCCTTTCAGAAATAACAACTTATAGAGCAAGAGGGAGAGAAAGGAAGCAAGGAGGCAGAACCTTGATAAGAGAGATTTGCTCCCCCTAAGGCTGGGCAGGAAGCTGAGTCCCATCCTTCTCGTCTAGTTGTCAAGTGCCTGTGTTCATTATCTTTTTTTTTTTTGCGGTACGCGGGCCTCTCACTGTTGTGGCCTCTCCCGTTGCGGAGCACAGGCTCAGTTATTTGTGATCAAACGGTTTGATGTTAATGTGGATCTAATGTATAAATCCATACGGGTCCCACAGTCATTTAGTATTAATTAAGCAAGGCCATTTTAAGGCTGGGATTCCACTGAGTTTACTGCGCTTAGCGTTTAATGGCAGGAACCACTTGGCCACTCCGCTTTCTCTCTTCTCTTGCCTTGTCCCTTTTACCTCCAGAGGCCAGAGCTGGAGCAGAGTCACAGCTGCCCTGGGATGGACAGCGGTGCACAGGAGGACCCTGGCTGGGGTGCAGATAGATGATTGACAGGTGGGGAGTTCACTAGAGGCCCAGCCTTGACCTTGAGAAGCTGACATTTCATTAAGAAGAAATAAGGGCTGCATTGGCAGAATGCTAGCCTGGGAGTCTGGAGAATGGGGTTTTAGTCCTGCTCCACTGCTGCTGACTGTCTGTGCAGCCTCGTATAAGACATTCCCTCTCTGTTCTTCATCGGTTAATTAAGGAGTCTGGACAAGCCAAGTTCATTCCCTCTATCTGGAATGCATCTCCTTCAGTTTCCCCCGGCTTCTTTATTCCATCTTTCAGGTCTCAGCTCACATCAGCTCATCCAGGAAATCTCCTAACCAACTACTCCCCACCACCCCATCATTCTGGAGCATATCCTCTCTGCTTTATTTTCTTCATGGGACCTGTCACTATCTAAATTATCTCGGCATTTGTACTCATTTGTTTGCCTGTATATTATCTCTGTCTCCTCCCACTACAAACTCCACAAACCAAGGACTTCATCTGTCTTATTCAACACTTTAACACCAATTCCCGGATCAGTACCTATTCTGTACGTGGCACATGTATATGGCACATGGCAGGGGCTCAAAAAATAACCAACCACTGAATGAATCATTAGGTGATCACTAAAACCCCTTCAAGATGGGCATTCAATGGCCCTTGACATCTGGGCCCAGAAAGCAAGGGCAGAATTGGGTGCAGACAGAGCTGGGTTAGCCAGGAAGACTGGTGGGGGAAGGATGATTGGGACAAGTCCCAGGGGACGGAGCAAAGCCGGCCTGGGGGGGAGGAAGAGATGGGTGCTGCCTTGAGCAGACGGCAGACATGAGCCGCAATGGCGGAGAGCTCCGAGTCTCCGCAGCTGCTGCCCTGTGGGCTTCCAGCCGGGACCATCTGGTGACGCCATGTCAGTAATCGCAGCACAAGGATGCCCTGTGGACAGGGAGTTTCCCTTCCAAGGCACCACTATGCATATCACTTCACGTTACTCTCTTGCCATCCCCTTGACACGGGGCATGGGGAAATATCTTCTGTCGTTTATAACACTTATATAAAATTAACACCACCAAAATTATCCATTTGTTTAGTACTTTCCAGTTTCCAGAACACACTTTCCTATACAGGAAGGCTAGTACATTCCCCATTTTGCAGAGGAGAAGACTCAGGGAGATGAAGTGACTTGTCCAAAGTCACTCATGGAATAGGTAGCCTGAAAAACTCACACACAAAACTCAAATATGGTCTACAACCCAGTAGCCTGCTTTCCAGATGAGGAAACTGAGGCACAGGGTACCTGGTGAGATTATGACAGTCCCCTCCACATATACCCAGGGGGACTAAACTACTTGCAGGGCCAGGGTGAGGCCTGATGAGAACAGGGGGAAGGGAACAATCTCCCTTTCAGACTGCAGCATGGAGATGGAGATTAGCCCAAATGAAATATTTCATTATTCTAGTTCAGGGAGACAGCATCAGAGAACCACGGTATTACAGACTCCTAGAATTTTTAAGCTGAAAAGGATGATGGAGATATCTCCTATCTCTTTATACTAAGATTATATAGAGGGCTCAGTTCCCGGTTCTAAGCTCTTTGACTTATCATATAATTTCTGAAATGAAAAGCAAGATGCCATGCACAAAGTAGGCCCAATGAATATCTGATGCAGGGTCGAGCACTGAAAGCAGACAAGTAAGGTAGATCAAGGGTAACAAGTCAAACCGTGGTCGCCACTCGGCCTCAGTGTTGGGGTCCAATAGGGAGCGGTGAGGACTGTGGCAAGTTGGAGAATATAAACCTGTCTGAGGGGGGTATTACTGCAGCCAATCGTTGCCATGGAGGCGTGCAGGCTCAGTGTTATACCAATTCTTAAAACTTCCAAAGAAACGCCAGAGATGAAGATCCCTATTAGAAAGTCTAGAATTTTAAATGTTGGCATGTAAATGTAAAGCACTGTGTGAGCCAAGCAAAATATGTCTAACAGCAAGTTTCCATCCATTGACAGTTGTAGTTAAGTGGATAACTCAACTCTGTTCAACCCCTTCATTGTGCAGAGGGGGCAACTCCAAGAGTTAAGCTATGGTCCTGAGATAACAAGCAATTACGGGCAAAGACTAATCGCTCCAGATTTCTAATCCAATTCTTAAACTGTTGACCCAGAGATCAGGCATCTGAGAATCCAGTAGGTTTGGAGACACATCACTACATGGTTTGATGTCCCGCATCCACACATTCCATCCAGCCCAGACCCTGGCCCAGAAGTCAGGGTCCATCCTCCCGCCTGACCTGGAAGGCCTCGCCCACAGAAGATGGGCAAGGGATGGAGGTAGCACCTCCTGATCTCCTTCCGTCCAACGCCTTGGGAGGTCCCCCCACCCTCTTCACAATGCCCCAGCCTCAGGCCACTTAGAATGCAGCACCATGGCACAAGCCAGCTGTCACTTAGGCACTTACAGGCATAACCGTGGAAAAACCAAAGCACTGTTATTACACTTAATAACCAGTTTCCACATCATCAACTCATTGGAGTCTGAGAGGCGCTGTTAGGGTGTCAGCTCCCTCAGCCTAACAAGTCAGCACTAGAGTGGGGCACAGGTGGGGCTGGGCACCAGCCTCCAGGAGTTACTCTGTACCCTTCCTGCCTCATGCAGAGGACACTTCACCCAAGGCCAGCCTGAGGCTCATTCCTGCCCTCTCCCCCGACTCGACAGTGCTCAGGAACTTAGCAGCTACACCAACGGCATCCAGGGTTTGGAGGAGGGCCAGAACCCCAGAGAAGGGGGGTCTGGGCCCTGACTGGTATCTGAACAGGAGGAAGCAAACTGGCTTGGCAGACTGGGGCCCAGGGGTCTGGAGGAAGAGTATCCAGGACTAGGACCCCTGCAGTGGTATCCTGGCTCTGCTGTGTGACCTCAAGTAAGTTACTTCATCTTTCTGAGCCCCCGTTGCCCCATTTGTATAAGGTGGTGCCTCAAAGCTTTCTTATAAGGGTTCATTGAAATGTATGCATAGTGCCCAGGATGGCTTCCACACCCAATACATGGCAGGTATCGCCGAGCTCTTATTGAGCAGAAAGATGCAGAGGTTGGGGGTCCTGAGCCGGGAAACAAGGACAAGCACAGGGATTAAAAGGAAATAAGACCACTAGGAAATGTTTCTGAATTGGCCTAATACACTGAGGAAAGGTCTTTTACAGCTGCGATGAAAATAGTTAGCAATAATAAAACCTAACGTTATCCTTATTGTCCCCCTTTTAGAGTGAAAGTTCAGAGAGGTTGATTTACTTACCCAAGGTAATCCAGCAAGCAAGTGGTAGAACTGGGCTTGGAGGCCAGGCAGTGAGACTGCAACTGAGATTTTAGCCATCCTTGCCGTCCTCCCTCTCCCTCCCCTCCCAGTCCGTTTATCTACAAGGGAAGACCTGCCGTGATGTGGGGTTGGGGGAGGGAGCAGTTCCAGGATGGAGGCCAGGGCAGAGGCCTCCAGAACACAATGATCCTCCTGTCACTCTGGGTCAAAGCCACATGAGCCACACCTTCCATGAGGCCCAGTCAAAGCGGTGGTCCCCACCGAAAGCCTTGGAGGGCGCGCGCGCGCACACACACACCCCCTCTGGACGGGCCTCTCCCGCTGCCCCGCTCTGTCCTGAGGCAGTGCAGTGCTGCCATCTTTCGGCCCCACGCGGCACTGCAGCCCCACCCGCCCTCCGGGGTGAACCCAGCCGGAGCAGCTGCCCCCCGTCCTGCAGAGTCTGTGCCTGGAGTGGGGGGTCCTCCTCCGTGAGCCCTGGAAGGACGGCTTCTCAGCATCAGCCATGGCCCAAGACTCCAAACCAGCCCAGGCAGCCACAACGGGGCCCTCTGCCCTTGGAGAAAGACAGTGTGTTCAGGCCCCAAGCGGTACAGGGCTCCCTGAGGTTGCCTCCTGCCCCGCCCCATGCCTGGGCTTGTGCTGGGACCTGGGACCGCAGAACAGGGAAAGGGAGCGGGTGAGTGTGAGAGAGAGCATCTCTGAAGACCTGGGGGGAGATTCATTGCCAGCTTCTGTGAGATTCCCAGAGAGCCAGGAGTCCTTATCTCTAGAGGAGGGATTGTGGGTAATTAGTGTGTATGTTTTTTGTTAGTTTGCCTTTTTATTTGTTTTGTTGTGTTTATTTCTTATTTTTTCTTTCTTTTTTTTCTTTATGCTTAATTGGAATTTTACATTTTTCTGCAATGACCAAGTAAGCCTCAAGAAATAACGTGATATGTTTATAAACTTACCTGCAAGTAAATTTGCTTTTAAGTAAAGACACAATAATTTTAGAGCAAAAAGGGACCTTTTGCCAAACCCCTTTCTTTCACAGATGAGGAAAATGAGCTCCAAGATAGGTGACTTGCCCAAGGTCACACCACTAGTCAGTGGGGAGACAGACTGGAACTTCCCTCTCAGGACAGGATCTTTCCTTTTTGAGAGTGGGCTGGGCCTTCCCTGACCCTCCAGCCAGGGTATGATCCCCTATTAGTCCCACAGCACCCATTTTTCTGTTTACTGTCTGTCCCTCTCATGTAAGCTTTGTGGAGGCAAGAACCTCACCTGCATTGTTCACTAAGGTATTCCCAGTGCCCATGTTGAGTGAGTGAATGGAGTTAATCAGGGAAGGTTCCCAGGAGGAGGTGAGTATACATCCATTTTTGAAAAAGCAATGGTCGTAGATCAACAGAAGACAGGAAGCATCCCAGGAGGTGGAGGATGGCCTAGAGCTGGCACACAGTAACTACGTATTCCCAAATACTTGTGGGGGAGGGGAAAATGGCGGAATGGCATGGATTGTCCTCACACACACATAGGTGAGCTAGGACCGTTTTGCTCATCCTGGGAATCTGGGACAGAAGCTAGAAAGAGCTCCTCTCTGGCACCAGGAAGGGCTCACTAGGAACCGAAGCCTCAGGGCAGCCTAGCTGGGTCAGTTGGGATCTGGCTGGGCCTGGTTGACTGTCCTGGATGGAGTCTGACCAGGCCTGGTGGGTGCGCTGGCTGAGCCTGGCTGAACTGGCAGCTTCCTCCTTGCTCCCGTATTTACGAGCGCCTAGCACCATCATTTCAGTCTAATCTCCCAGGGCTCTAGTTTAGAGATATATAGGGGGGAAAGTCCAGAAACGTTGAGGCTAAGGGGAAAATGTGAGGGGGGGTCCAAATTTATGCAATGTCTTGTTTTTAGGGCCCTTCATAATAATAGCACTATTAGTTTAGGAACATAGATGCATTAAGATATAATGATCAAGTTGAAATATAGAGGCCATTTACTGTGTACAGATATGAAAGTCAGAGAAAAATGGAAATTTTTCAGCAGAAGGAAATGGATACTTCCTAAAGGAAAAACATTATTCTCTTAACATTTCTGGAAAAGTCCCTCAAAAGGTTCTTGGGGAAAAGCTTTATTGCCCCTAGAATGTTACATAACACCTATGTGACGAGGAGGCAGAAGGCTCCACGCAAGTCCCTCCTCAGGAGACACACACGTACTGGGCACCTGCTGTGTGCCCGGCTCGGTGCCAGGCTCGTCCTGTGCACAGCCTGGTGTGACAAAAAGGCGACACCTGTAGATCACAGGCACATGCAGCAAACCTCAGGACGGCATAACCCGAACACAGGGGAGGCAGGGCCTGTCAGCCTCAGCACTTCCTCCTGCAAAGTCTTTAACACCAAAACCTAAAGAGACGGGGTGCTGGTTAAGGACCCCTCCAGGGATGGGAGCAGGGATAACTCCTTATTGTTTCTGATTCAAAACCGAACTCAGAGAGAGCAAAGGCCAAATGATAGAGAGAGACTCGGAGAAAGATACCCAGAGAGGGATGGAAAGTGAGAGACAGGGAGAAAAAGAAAGATGGAGAAATAAAGAAGTAGGGAAAAGAGGAGAGAGACAAAGCGACAGAAACGACGAGAGAAGCTTACAAAGCAGGAGAGAAAGGGAAGCTTCCAGGGCAGGGGAAAGGAAGGCAAGCTAAGGAGACAAAGGGATGAACCAACACTGAAAGGACCAGGGAGGCGGGAGAAACAATCTCTCCAGGCGGCCCCAACCCTCTTCCACCCTCCCCGCAAGCACAGCTAAGAAACGGGAGGCGGGAAGAGGAAGCAGAGCCCGGTGAAGTCGCTGGGTAACCTTGGAGACGAGAGCCAGGCAGCCGGGCGTAGGGAGGGGCGCAGCGAGAAGGAGGGAGGGCGGCTCCGCAGAAGACCCGCAACAGGTCCGGCCGCCGGAGGAGGAGTGGGGGCGGGGCATAGAGGCCGAGGCGTGAGACCTGGATGAGCTGGGGGAGGGGGGGGAACAAAAGATTCCAGAAACAAACCTAACGAGGACTGAGGAGTCGAATAAAGAGAGATTTTACCGAGAACCAATTTAGGGAAGAAAGGGCAAGGAGTTCGGGAGCTGTGATAACAGGAAAGGGGGGTGGGGGACTGGGGCGGGGAACCGGGTGGAGACGATGCCAGCAGGAGCCAGCCCAGATGACTGGGCTGGAGCACGGAGGGGCCAGGACATCGGGGCTGCGCAGAGGAGTGCAGGCAGAAAACAGTCACAGCTGACTGGCCAGGAGGGGCTCCGATTTCTGACCCCTTGCCTGAGACTCACTGGGGGCATCCCTGCAGCATCGACCCCCAGCTGGGGATGCAGGGTTTCTGAATCCCAGATGGTTGGCTGGGGGACCATTCCACTCACTGTGTCCTAAATTCTTGCTGAGCTCCCACTATGTACCAGGTGTGTGCGGGGCACTCTGGGGACACAGGGACCATTAGACAAACATATGCCCTCAAGCCACTCATACGCTAATAGGGCGGAGAGCTCTCTTGGATCAGTTAATGCCAGCTTGGGGCACATCAGAGAAAGCCTACCCCTGGTTGTTATTGAGCCATACTTCGAAGGCTGGGAAGGGCCGAGATGGAGGGGAAGGGCTTGTCAGGTGGAGGAGAGGCAAGAGGCCCAGCAGGAGGCAGAAAAGGAAAGCCTGATTTGAATCCACAGCTGCTGACTAGCTGTGTGTTCCCGAGCAAGTTACCTAACTTCTCTAAACCTCTCTTTCCCCATCTTGCAGAATTGTTTAAGGATTACGGACAACATCTGTATAGTGCCTGACACATACTAGGTGCTCTATAAATATCAGCCATTAGGGACTTTCCTGGTGGCGCAGTGGTTGAGAGTCTGCCTGCCGATGCAGGGGGCATGGGTTCGTGCCCCAGTCCAGGAGGATCCCACATGCCGCGGAGTGGCTGGGCCCGTGAGCCATGGCCACTGAGCCTGCGCGTCCGGAGCCTGTGCTTCGCAACGGGAGAGGCCACAACAGTGAGAGGCCCGTGTACCGCAAAAAAAAAAAAAAAAAAGAATGCACCTGCCAATGCAGGGGACACGGGTTCAATCCCTGGTCTGGGAAGATCCCACACGCCACAGAGCAACAAAGCCTGTGCACCACAACTACTGAGCCCGCGTGCCACAGCTACTGAAGCCCATGTGCCTAGAGCCCATGCTCTGCAACAAGAGAAGCCACCAAAATGAGAAGCCCCCCACACTGCAACTATAGAAAGCCCATGTGCAGCAATGAAGACCCAACACAGCCAAAAATAAATAAATAATTTTTTAAATGTTTATAAAATAAATGTCAGCCATTATTCTTATAAAGAATAAATAGAAAACATAGCATTAGAATAAAAGGAAATGGCTAGAGGTAGGCTGGAAAGGCAGATTTAAGCTGTAGCAGGGAGGCCTCAAATGCCAAGAATGAGGAGATTGGGTTGATGAGATGAGGCTGCAGACTCACCCAGCACTCAAAAGAAGCTGTGAGCAACAATGGGGGGAGTTTTCCCCAAAGAGCAGTTTGGTGGAGCCCTGGTTGCTGTCTGGTAAAAACTGGGTCGTTTATCTTTACCAGCAAAAAAGAGCAGTTGAGAGTGTGGTGGTTTTTAAAATATGTCCACGATCTTTTATGACACTCCTCCCTTCTAAAAATGAAGTCCCCTCCACTCGTGTGGGGCCAGACTTAGTGACTTGCTTCTAACAACAAAAACGTGGCAGAAGTGACAGTGTGACTTCAGATACTAGGCCATAAAGAACACTGCAGCTTCCTCCTTGCTCTCTGTTGGATCACTCACTCTGGCAGCAGCCATACTGTGAAGACACTCAAGCAGTCCTACGGAGAGGCCCACACAGCAAGGAGCCGAGGCATGTGAGTGTGCCATCTTGGAAGTGGCTCCTCCGGCCACAGTCAGGCCTTCAGATGATGCAGCCCTGGCTCGAAAGCCGATCTTGGCTGCAGCCTCATGAGAGACCTGGAACCAAAACCACCCTGCTAAGCCATTCCTGAGTTCCTGACCCACAGAAAGGGTGTGAGATAATAAACCTGTATTTTAAGATCCTGAAGTGTATGATAATGTGTTACAAGGCAATGGGGAGCTGATACAGGGGCTTGCAGTCGGGTCTAGAGCCACACCCCCAACAATGGCCCTTGGGGACCTGTGTTGTAAACTCAGAGCCCGCAGCAGGGAAGGTGAGGAGAAGATGTAGAGGCACCGAGGCAGGACGTCAACAGGTACTGCAGCAGACAGAGTTCTGAATGACGCCCACAGCAGGCCTGGATATGGAGGGCATGGGCAGGGCCTGGGTTGTTCAGAATTCCCAGGAAAAGCAGGTCCCCATCATCCCCAGCTCTTCCCACATTGACACAGCTGTGTAGCTTGCCTAGGCTAGCGGGCAGGCCAGGGTAGAAGTGAGAACAAAATGACATTTGCCTCCCCTGGCCTTAAACCTCAGTCTACCACTTACTACCTGGGGTATATTGCACAAGTGACCTTGATTCTGCCTCCGTTTCTCATCTGTAAAATGATGATGATAAGCCTGGCTTCCTTGGGTATTATTCTCATGGCACGGCAAAGAGTCATTACATGAGAATCAAATGAGAAATAAATATACAACATCAAGTTCAAAGTTGAAGTCTTGGAATACTCACCCCTTGAAGCCAGGAGAGCAGGTCTGGCTGGGGATTTCCCATTTTTTATTTACCTTCTGACTCCCAAGTTGCCCATTTCCTTTAGGGCCTGAAATAATTTGCAGGGGGAGCATAAAAGGAAAGGTTTAAAAAAAAAAAAAAGAGGACACGGGTCATTCCTGTCCCATAACAATTCTAAGTAGTTGCAGGCTTGTTTACAGAGCAAATCTTGTCCTTGACCTCATTCATTCTCATCACAACCCTGGGTTACTCACTAGCCACCTTTGCTCTGCTAACCTCTCTAAGCCTCAGTCTCCTCCTCTGTGAAATGGGGGTAATAACAGCATCAGATCCACAGTGTTGCTACGAGAGTTAAATGAAATCACGGTGGAACAGGCCTGGTGAGTCCTCCTCAAATGTGCGGGATGATTGAGACAATGGCACCTGTGATACCAAATAAGGCCATGTTCTTATAGCACAGAATTTAAACAGCTCAGGGAGCCCAATTTCATTTACAGAGGAAGGTCCATTCTTCTGAGGCCTTCTCCTCAAGTAACAATTGTTGGGAACCCCAAGAAATTCTGACATGGGGTGATAATCTGTCCTCCTCCTCTACACCTACGGCCCCCCAACCATCCAGCATTCATTCATCTCGGTAACCATGAGTATACCTCCCACCACAGTGCCTGCACAGAGTAGGATAAAGACATGTCAGATGGATGTGTGGGCAGGTAGATGGATGAATGGGTGGATGGATGGATGGATGAAAAATGGATGAATAGATGGGTGGATGAATGAGTAGGTGGACGGATGGATGGACGAAAAGATAGATGTAAGGATGGACAAACAGATAGATGTAAGGATGATTTGAGGGTGTCCTTCACTCTAGGCCTCATGCCAGACCTCACCCTAGTCCTTTCTTGGGGCTCAGTGTGGGCAGAGAGACTTCCTCTCCTGCAGGGAGAGAGAAGAGACAGAGGAACATCAACCATCCCACAATTTGTTCTCAATCTTAATTAAACACATTTTTGATGAGTTCATCAACTTCACCGAATTAGGCTGTCCTAGAGCCATCTCTGCCTTAGGGTATGTTGAAGGTGTCTGGGCTTCTCCCTCAGAAGGGCAGGAGGAAGGACTCTAGTCAGATCTAGAAGCCTGTGCTCTTCACGGCCCGGGGGGCCCAGCGGCCTGAGGGGAAAGCCTAGGCAGCAAGGCAGGAGACTTCCACCACGTCCTCAATCTCCATGAAGTCTTAGGATTCTCTGGGGCGAAGGCAGGGAGAGAGGAAGGGGAGCAAAGACTCCTCACCGGATGCCCCCGCCCAGAGACACCCAGAAGTCTTCCAGAGAAGAGATGGGGCTGGCTAATGGCCTTTGGTGTCATAGAAAGAACCTGAACTTGAGTTGGAGGTCTTGGCCTGAAGACTCAAACATACATGTCCCAGCTGTGGGCAAGTCATAGGACCTCTCGGAGCCTCATTTTGGGGAGGAAGTTGGATTGGATGATCTCGTAAGATCCCTCCCATCTGTCAAGACTCATGAGTCCAGAAGACAGACTTCAAGGTCATTCAGGAGCTCATGATCTGGACACCAGGATGGAGTCAGGAAAGTTCCACCCCCTGGCTGGCCGCCTGGGGGCCTCGATGACTCAGCCTTCTGAGTCCCTTCTCCAGATCTGTGACTGGTGTTGGGAAGGACACCCTAGCGGAGCCTGAGCCTCAGACCAGTGGGGAGGGGGAGGGGGTGGGGTAGGCAAGGAGGCTGTGACAGTGACTGGGGCCTCTGAGCATGCCACAGACCCTGTTTTCTCTGCAGAGGTGGCTGCCCTAGAGGGAGCAGGTACCCTCCCAGCCCCAAACCTTCTGGGAGATGGAGAGTCAGGCTGCTGCCTAGTGCCAACGAGGAGCTCTGCTCGCATCCTCCCTCACCAAGCCCTCAAGAGCCAGGCAGAAGCTCCAGCCACAGGGAGGGAGGGCCGAGCTGCCAATCTACCCCAGTCACCACCTTGAACTCTGAGCCCCATTCTCCCTGCTGTGAGTGCCACCTGGCCAGCCCAGACAGCCCTAGCAAGGACCTGGAGCCAGGCCAAGCCCCCAGCACGGATAGCGACTCATGGCACTCTAGCTCTACTAGGCCAGACTCCCCCAATCAGGGGATGAGTCACTATGAACGTCGGCCTAAACAGCTCCAAAACAGAGCCAGGGACGTGGGAGGGGCAACACAAATGGCCAGCCCTCACCTTCCACCAAGCCCAGGAAAGGACAAGAGGAGGCCAGCATCACCCAGGAGAGAGTATCTGTTAGGATACTTTGCCTCCCTCTGGGCTCCAACCCAGCCTTCCCACCCTGTGGCCACGAGCACCCCTTGCCGGCCCCACTCACAGCTCCCAAAGCCTGGTCATCGCACAGAGAAAGGGCTGAGCCCAGGGAGGAGCAATGGCTTTCCCAAGCAGCCACAGTGGGGAGCAGGGAGCTCTTCAGGGCCAACCTGGGGTGTGGCCCTCAGGTAGAGGGGCCAAGGTGCAGGCTGCAGGGCCTAGTATCAGGCTCGCCTTGGGTTTCGCTGAACTACATGGGAGGGTCCCTAGGCAGACAAGAGACGGTGGCTTGAGCTGTGTCTGGCTTGGAGACTGGCTCCACCTGTCCTCATGTCCCTGCCACAAACCTGCCACGTGATCTTCCACAAGTGAACTAGCCTCTCTGTGTCTAAGTTTCCTCATCTGTACAATGGGCATAATTTCTGCCCCACATTCCCCTCAGCTCAGGGCTTCTTGGGAGATAAACACTCTGTCAGTCAGAGACTGCCAGAGCTGCAAACAAGCCAGGGGAACACCCGCCCCTCCTGGTTTTGCAGTTGTAGAAGAGGCTCAGATAATTAAGGTGACTTCTCCAAGGTCACACAGTTCATTGTGCTAGAATGTGGATCCAAACGCTCACCACTGTACAAATAACAGAAACAATGTTTCTACAACAGATATTTGCCTCAGTGGTCATCTGATGCAAGTTACAGACCCTTCCTCTGAAAAATACTCATATGCACTGACATGCAGACTGCTCATGTGACCTACGGAGATTTGCTCCTGAAGCCCATTCATGGATTAGCTGGTGGTCAAGGATTCTAGCTCTGCCACTGTGTGACCTTGGTAAATTTACTTAACCTCTCTGTGCCTCATTTTTTCATTTTTCAATAATCAAAGGGGGACAGTAATAGTACATGCCTCATAGGTTGTTTTGAGGATTTAATGAGTCCTATACGTGTCAAGTACTTGGAACAATGCTTGGCTCATAATAAACGCTAAATGAGTGTTTGCTGTTATTACTCCCTGAATAGTCTCGGCTTCCCAGGAGCAGCCATCCTCCTGGAGGTCCTTCAAATGTCCAAGTGTAGCTGCTCAGGTCTGCCCCAACTCCCAGCCTCACGCAGGCTGGGTCAGTAAACTCTGTGGGATGAGGATCCCTCCACCACCAGGCAAATGCCCCACCCCCCGCCAAGCCTTGACCATCCCCGGCTTGCCCAATGCCCACCTGGGCAGCTGCTGCCAGCAGTTCCAGGAACCCAGCCTTGTCCCTCCCCTGCCCTGCCCTGCCCTCCCTGCTGCCCAGGAATCAATGCAATCCCCTAAAAGCTCATAACTCGGAGGTAATTATAAGAAGCATCAATTACCCAGCAATGTGGATTTTATGAATTCAATTAATTTGCATGGCGATCGATATGGGAGGGTTTGCTGGGGTCCCCGGGGGAAGTTAGGACATTGTTCTGCACACTATTGATTTTACAATGTAAAACAAAACCTCTCTCCTCAAATTCATAGATGCCCATTCATCCATATTAACTTTCAGATCATTTATTTTTGTATGTCTTTCAACTCTGTTTGTTGCTATCACACAAATGCAGAGTTTTACATTGTAGGGAATAATTGAATCAATACAGTCATGCCACGCCAGGCTTCCCTGACTTGAGGAAGAGATGCTGGTCAGTGAGCTGCTCTTCCTCATATTCCTGCCCTCTGCTCTCCCCAGACATCCCCTCACACCCGTCCCCCCACTAAACACTCCTTCTCCCACGCAGGTCACTCCCTGAACCCTAAGTCCCCCACTCCATCAGATTCCTGATAGACTTAAGAGGACAGCTGGAGGGACGCGGTTAGACAACAGGCAGAACTTTTCAAACCCAAGAAGAGTTGGCAGGAATAGAACACTCCCCTTTTCCAAAGGATCTTCAGAACCAAAAACATGCAAGCACAATGGTGGCCTAAGTCAGGGGTATGGACCCAATGACCCCTCAGTGACCTGTGTCTCTGCTACTCAGAGGAAAGGCATTTATACCCTGGGCTGGGGGAAGAGTGTTTCTTCTTCTTCCCCAGAGCCAATGAGGTTGAGGAGACAGCATTTCCCAAAAGTTATCCCACCCCCATCCTGTGGAAGAGGCCAAGTTTAATAGGAGAAGTGGTCGTCAAAAAAGTAAGGGGCCCACAAACCTTAGCCTCCCATTCTCCCCGACTCAGGGGTCCCCAGCCCTGCTGTGTTCCTGACGTCCTGCCCATCCCTACCCAGTGGCCAGCTTCCCTCAGGCCTCCCTGAAAGAGGCCAGGCTCTGCTCTCAGCAGCATCTAGAAACTGGCACGAACACGCAGGCGCACGTACGTGCACACACACGCACACAGCAGTGCAGATACAAGGCTGGGACCCCCCGACACAGCCACACCCCCGGGAGAGCATGAGCTGGGGCTACCCCACCTCCCTCCACAAAGCCCCAACTCAGCTAACGCCCTCAGCACCCCGTGTCTGGAGAAGGAGAGAAACCTTTTTTTTTTTTAATTTGCCTCTGCCCACCCCGCCCCTGTTAGGATATTAGACAGCTAAACAGCCTAGCGCCTGCTTCCTTCAGATAACCAGTTCCTGACGAACCCCCTAATTGTCCCCAGAATCTCAGCACCAGTGTATAGAGTAGGTCATTTAACCAACAGTACACACAACTAAATAAAAATCCATTTTCCAAGAGAAAATTCTATTCTTATCAGAGGTTTGCAAGAGGGTTGCAAGCAGCCCATGTTAATTGAAGCTTTGATGTTTGTAGGAGGAGGCCTCTAATCAACGCCACAAAGGAGGCTGATACACTGCAGTGGGCCCCTCGGCCAGCCGAGGACCGGACTCCAAGGAGCCGGTGACAGCGGGCAGGGGAGAGGACAGAGGGCCCAGGCCAGTCACTGGACACCACAGGGTCCCAGCTATTGCCCCAGGCCCAGAACCAGCACAAAGACACCAGGAGGCAAGTGGCTGGGTCAGGAAGGTCACTGAAGCCGGAGGTGAGCTGGGGCCCGGGGTCAGGAGGCACCTCATGATTGCTCACTCGTGGCCTTGGGCAAGTCACTTGCCCTTTCTGAGCCCCAATTTCTCCTCTGCATGACCAGAACCCTCTTTACCTGCTCTGAAAACCCATTTGACGATGATCAAATAAAAATAAAATCCAGAAAGGGAAGTTTCATTTTTGAGGACGTCCTGTGAGCCAGCTAACCACCACTTTACAATCTATAGAGTACACAGTACACGTTATGCTCACTGCTGATTGCTCTGTGTTTATTCCTGATCTCATTACATCTTCAAGGTGGGGAATCTTACCCTATTTTGCAGATAAGGAAACTGAGGCTCAGAGCAGCTAAGTGTCTTGCCCAAAACCTCACAGTAGAAAGTGGCGTGGTTGGGATTCAAACCTGCTGTCTTTGCCTCTAGAATCCAAGCAGCTATCTCTTATCTGAGCTGCTTCTCCTAAAATGAGGTGGGAGGGCCCATCCAGCCCTTCCTCCCTATCTCCCCCACTTGCCCTCCCCTAACCCCAGTAATGACTAACATCCACACATACACATGCATCATTTCCCTTGTTCCTCACAGCAACCTCCAAAGCAGGCAGGAGGCACCTGGAAACAAGAAGATGAGTCTTGCAGAAATGTGTGTGGGTTGATGAGGTAACATTCATAAAGAGTCAGCTTCATCTGGACCATGACAAGCTCTCAAGGACTGGCAGCCCCAGCACTGTGATGATGTAATGATGGTGGTGGCGATGCTGATTTTCATACCTGGTAACCAAGCACACACTGTACCTTCCACACAAGGCATAGTTAGCAGTAGTAGTTAAATCCTCCTCATTTTCTACATGCAGAAACTGAGCTCACAGGATGTCAGTGAGTTTTCCAGGCCACACAGCCAGTGAGTGGCACTGGGATGTCTTGAACCTCAGACTTCAGTCACAAGCCCATGACCGGTCCACTGTGCCCCTGTTGTCCAGTGCTTTACAAGGCCACTGCTGATAAGGGCTGAGGTGGGAGGGAGGAGGGAGAAATCCAAACACGGAGCTGCCTGGGTGCTATGGACTGAATCGTGTCCCCCCCACCAAATTTATATGTTGAAGCCCTAGCGCCCAGTGTGATGGTATTTGGAGGCGGGGCCTTCAGGAGGCGACTAGGTTCCGATGAGGTTGTGAGGGTGGGACTTTCTTGATGGAATTAGTGCCCTTATAAGGAACACCCAATCTATGGGCATCTTGATCTTGGACTACCAGTCTCCAAAACTGTGAGAAACAAATGTCTGTTGTTTAAGCCACCCCATCTACGGTATTTTGTATGGTCGCTCAAGCTAAGACATGGGGCTGTCAACATCACAACTCATACACTTGGGGTGTGACAGCTGGTCCTGAGGACCAGCTGAGGAGTCAGGGGTATGGATGGGACAGAAGTGATGGCTGTCCTCATCCTCAGGGGCCTCAGGGGCTAGAGTAGGGCAGGAGGCACACTAGAGTCCTACAGCCATGCTCAGGCCCAAGACACAGAGGCAGTGGTCCTGGGGAGGAGAGAGGGTGAGAGAGACGGAAGTGGCAGTTTTGGGGGGCAACAAGGTGGAAGTGTCTTCAGAAGAGGAAGGAGGAGGGGACTGGATGAATTTTCCAGGCCAGATTAGGTGAACGAGAGTTAACATTTATTTCTTCAACACTGTTTACCTAGGACCTGCCAGGGGCTGGGGGCTCAGAGATGAAAAGACATTGATGAGCAGCAGCCACTCTAGTGGGAGCCATGTTTAAAGCCGTGAGAGTTTAGCAGAGGTCCCCCTGGGCCCTCAGGAAGAAGAGGTCGTTCTCAGCTGCCATTTCAGGGATGCGTATAGATATGCCGGGCAGCGGATTGAGAGATGAGAGGTTTACCAGGAACCTCCACACCCAGGACCTTATTCGATGACTTGACCTGCTGGGATAAACCAGCGATGAGAGAACCAAGGCCCAGAGAGCTCCGGTGACTTGTTCAAGATCACAGGGCTTGCAAGGAGCTAAATTAAGTCCCAAATCCATGTCTTTGGACCCTGTACCAAGGCCACTAGGTGCAGGGTGCAAAATGTAATGTGGCTAGCTCAAAATCAGGAGTTAAAACCAGGTGCCCAGAAACAGGCACTGGGCTCAGCCTTCCCCACAGCGCCCTGGGACCCAAAATCTCTGGCAGGCAGACAGCTGTGTCTACAGAGTGTGGTGGCCCCAAAAGGGAAGGAACGGGGTGGGGTAGACCATCTCAGGGTGAGCTGAGTGATTCTTACAAGGGTAGAGGCCTCTAGTTTCTGGCTGTCCAATTGCTGGTGGGTCCTGTAGAAAGATGAGGAAGGTTCAGTGGACCAACTGCACTGAGTCAAGGCCAAGGTGGATGGGATGCCTCAGGACACACAAACCTCCTCATGTTTAACCAACTCAGCTGATCCATTTGCCTTGGCAGCAGTGGGACTTTTTGCTTATGTGCTGACATGCCGAGAGTTAAAGATCGGTAAGCATTTAGAAAAACCCTTATAAAAGCAGAGGAGGGCTCACGACCTGGGTCCCCTGATCATGAGATCAACTCCCAAGGAAGCTGAGTGACTCGAAGTCTGCTAACTGGTCTTCTGACCCTCTCCCTGTGTCCCCTTCATTCTGTTCTCTACTCTGAAGCCAGAGCAGAGAACTCTGGCCATGTCACTCCCCAGCTTAAAACCCATCAGTGCTTCGTTCTGCCCAGGAGATAATATCCCCAAGCTCTGCTGACAGATAAGACCCTTCCTCATCTCCTCCTTCAGGCCTCTCCAGGAGCCTCCAGTTTGCAAGCCCCTCCTCATATTCAATGCCCCTACCAGGCAGTTCCCCATGTGCCAAGCCCAAGCCTGTGCATGCCCTTCTCTTACCCTGTAATATCGCACCACCACCATCACCCTGCATCCACCCATGTGTGACAGATTGTATTAAGTGCCACCATTCTAAAGAGGTGGAGTATGATATTACCCCACTAAAGAGGTAGAATATATTTCTTTTCCACTTGACCTTGGGTCCAGACACATGACTTGCTTTGGCCCATGAAATGTTAACAGGAGTGACATGACTAAAGGTTTAAAAAGTGCTTGCCTGATTGGGCTGACTCTTTTGTGCTTTTTCCATCATACCCAAGCTAGCCTGCTGGTCCCAGGAGGAAGATAAGAGACTCATGGAGCAGTGTTGCCTGATCAGGCCCAGCCCAGATTAACTGACCTTCAGCCAATTCACAGAAGCATAAACTAAATAAACGGTAATTGTTATATGCCATTGAGATATTATAGATGCTTGTTACACAGCAGATGGTAGTAATAGCTAATCGATACATCATTTGAACCTGAATCATTTCTATCCATTTATCAGACCTCAGCTGAGGTAAATGCCATTTCTTCTCAGAAGTCTGACCTGAGCCCCTCACCACTTCCACAGTTTAGGGTCAGGTGATCCCCCTCTGGGCTCCCCTGGCACCCTGCATTTACCCTTCTTCCAGCACTTTAGCACACACTGGATTACCATTTCTACTTCACTTTCCTGTCTCTTTTCCTGAAGACAGGGATTGCATGTTATTCACAATTTCTGACACAGAGGAATTCAATGACTATTTGTTAAAAGAAAAAAATGGAGTTGGCCTTTTCCGAGTGGTGGAAGCAAAGAGCACTTCTCACTTTTCCACCCCAGCCCACCATCATCATGGAAAGACTCATGTGAGTTCTCTACACCTCCTGACGGCCACTTGCATACATGCACATGCATACACGAACCCCACACATACTCAGGCTACATGTTTCCACCCCTCCGCTTGCTTGGTGACTAAGCGCTTTTTGAACCACTTTGCTCCATCTTTCTGCAATATCCTCCAGCAAATCAAGCATCCCCTTCTTGGGATGTTTTCAATCTGTTTTATGTTGATTTTAATTAAAGAATCCAAAACTGAACAAACAGTTCCTAGCAGGTGGCCATACAAGTGTGAAATAAGCAAACTGTTTTATCTGCCACAAACTCTGCTAGTAAATTTCTTCAAATTAATCCAAGCCTCTGTGAGTCTGCTGATTCCAAGGAGAAAGCTAAGCAATCCCTGCGCCCAAATATTTGCTTCTGTTACAGCTCCTGAAGCCAACGACTAGTGGTGTCCACCTGCGCTCCACCCTCATCCGCCTTGTCTCCTAGGCCCATCTCTGGCACTCCATTGGCCCAACCTCAGAGCCACAAATATCTATACTGAAGAGGCATTCGCTATGTGCCAGGCCCTATTCTATTACACACTTAATAGTACTAGAGTGATAACCTCCATTTCTGCCCACTGTACTTGCAGGACCACCCCTAGACAACAGTAGTATCTCTGGCCATCCCCGAGAAATGTGTCACGTGTGCTCGAGTACAAAGTACAGGTCCAGTCGGCCACCCATGGGCCTCTGCCCAGCACCATCCCCTCTGCTAGGGGGCGCCAACCCTTCTCCTGGATACCTCCCCACTGGCCAGCCTTAGGGCCTGCACTGGTCCCCTCCACCCACTACAGGCTCTCAAGCCTTGAGGTGCCACATCTGCATGCAGCTGGCCAGCAAGGGGAGAAAATCTCTGTATTTGTTAGGTTGACATTAGCTGCTATACGGATAAATAACTAAATCTCATGTACTGAACACAATAAAAGTTTATCTGTTGCTCACAGCACAGCCTGATGGGGTGTCGGCACCACAGAGTCATTCACCAACTCAGTCTCCTTCTATTGTGTGGCTCCACCCTCCTCTAGGAGCCCAGAGCCCTCTCTGTTTTACAGCAAATGTAAGAAGAGAGCAAGGATTACACAAGGGAGGTTCTAAGGGTCCATGGCTCCAAGTGCCCACATCATCCCTGATCATATACCATTGGCCAGGACTCAGTCACATGGCCACATCTAATCACAAGGGAGGCTAGGAAATGTAGTCCAGTCATGTGCAGCCCAGAAAGGAGTGGCCGTGGACTGTGGTGAGCAATAGCAGCTTCTGCCCCTCCTCTGTCCCCACTTTCTAAGTGACCCACTTGGGGGCATCCCAGCAGTGCAGTCTCACACTCCAGTGCCAGGTGGAGTTTCTCAGAAGCAGCTCTTTCCACCAGCCTCTTCAATTCCCTGGGACCCAGACACATATCCTGGTAGGAAGGAGAGACCAAGGATGCAGCATAACACTGAGAACACAGTGGGCTCTCCAAACCACCTGTTGAGAATTGAATAAAATGTCCCCCTCAGTCCCTCCTGACCCAAATACTTAGAAACTGTAGGTCTCCAAGGACCACAAAATTGCCAGAAACAATGACTTTGCTTTAGACTTTCTCTGAGCCTTTCCTCCTCTCTTGGCTACAAAACCTTGTGCTCCCCTGGTTTTCCTTCTGCTCCTCTGACTTCACCTCCTCTGTCTCCTGTCAGGGCTCCTTTTTTTTTTTTTTGCGGTACGCAGGCCTCTCACTGTCATGGCCTCTCCCGTTGCGGAGCACAGGCTCCGGACGCGCAGGCCCAGCGGCCATGGCTCACGGGCCCAGCCGCTCCACGGCATGTGGGATCTTCCCGGACCGGGGCACGAACCCGCGTCCTCTGCATCAGCAGGCAGACTCTCAACCACTGCGCCACCAGGGAAGCCCAGGGCTCCTTTGCTTACTCCTGAAATGGCAGTGTTTCCCAGGCAGCAACTTCTACCCTCTCTCCCTTCTTTCTCCTCTTTCCGCTCTCCTTCCCTGGTGGACACACCTGCACCCCGCCTCAGGCACTGCCTTTCAGCAAGCCCTCATTTCTGGCCTGGATCTCTCTCCTAAAATCTGGACCTGCATTTCTAACTGCCTGCTGGTCACATGCTCTTCTGTGTTCCAACAGTGACCTGTCCAAAGGTGGGCTCACTGTCATGTTCTTGAAGTCTCCTGTCCTTCTTCTCTTGCTTAAGGAGTCCACCGTGGACCCTGGCATCCAGGGAGAATCCTGGGAGCCCCCCCGAGTCCAGCTCTGTCTGGCCCCAGAGCCAGGTGGCAATGAGCCTGCCACGTCTGGCTCCAGCTGCCTCTGGGCACTGTTTTCTTCAGTACCTCTACCTCCAATCTGACCCAGAGCACCCAAGAGACTCTTGTCTGGTCTCCTCCCCACCAGTCTTCCCCCTCCAACCCACCTTCCTCAAAGAAGCCAAAGCACAGATTTCACCATGCCACTCCCTCCAAACACGCAAGATGTGGGGACCTCTGGGAAAGGCCAAACTCTAGTTTGGTAGGAAACACAGTCACCATCTGGACGCCCTCCCCGCGTCGCGCTCCAGCCCACCTCTGTCGGCTCCTCCCCCTCCTCTAACTGCGGCCTCCACCACACCCTCTCCCAGGCTCACCATACCAAGACCTTTGTGGTCCTGAGCCTCACACCTCTGGGGCTTTGCATGTGAAATTGTCTCCTTTCCACCTGGAAAAATTCTACACAACTTCCCTGAGCAAACTCCCCCTCCAGCACCCTAATAAACAAGGGCAAGTCCTCCCAGCCCTGTGGTCCCCCAATACTGTTTTCTTCCTTGCAGCCACTGTCATCACATCTTGTTACACTTGACCATTTCTGGTCTAATTCTACTACTCGACAGCGAGTCCCTGGGCGCCTAGCACAGGGGCTGGTGCTTGAAAGGGCACATGAGGCTTTCAAAGGAAATTAGGTGCCGTCCTGAGGCCAGGGCACTGCTAAGAGCCATACACATAGTGGGAGGCTTTGGGAAGCCTGGATTTCTGCCTGGACCCTGTTCCCCAGCAGGGCCTGGTGAGGCCTAGCTAACACCCCTCTCTACTCTGCCAAAGCCACCTTGGCCGTAACCTTGAAGGCACAAAGCCAGCAAGGACCCTCTCTGCAGCAGCGGGCCCTGGATGTTGATGGGGCAGCCAAGGGGCAGGAGAGGCAGGCGACCTACACACTCCCCTCCTCCTCCTGGGAGGAGGTAGCACGAGGGGATGGCAACAAACAAAAGAAATCCTTCCCTTCATCTCCTGCCCTCTCTCGGAACTGCTCATCGACATCTTGCAAAGATCACTGAGCCACCGATTTCTGGGACTATCGCTCCCGTGTATAGTGTGGCAGCCTGCACTCGGAAGCCAGACCCACCACCCACTGTGGGGTTGCAAGGCTGCATTCCCAGCCCAGGGGGTCCAGGAAGTGCACTCAGCTGGGGGATGGAGAAGTAGAGGTACCCCTTTCCCAACCTGGGGGCAGGGAGGCTTAGGGATCCACCAGGGTGAAGCCACAGAGCCAAATAGGTGCACAACATCACACACACACACACACACACACACACACACACACACACTTCTCATCCCAGATATGGGCACATACTGCCTCATGTATAGGCAACATGTCAGAGGCAGATACACACCCAGGAGGAACTGCCATCTGCCCACTCATCTAGAACAAAAGCCTTTCTGGTCCTCAGTTTCGTTACCTAAAAAGTGGGGGTAATCATACCTCCCTTGACTCAGTAATAAAAGATATTTAGGAAATGAAAGTTAAGAAACTTCCTCTTCTCAGTTCCCCACCTAACTCTGGTCGCTGGCAGGGGTAAGTTAGGAGAGAGGACAGGAACCCAGTGCAGGCACCTTGCCAAACATAATGGATCCCTAGTGGAACAAGGGAGAAAGGTTAAAAAGAGCCTAAGGTCATTGTGGAGACAGAATAATGGCCCCACAGAGATGTCCACATCCTAATCTCCAAATCTGCGAATATGTTACCTTACATGGCAAAAGGAACTTTGCACATTTAAGTTAAGGACCTTTAGATGGGGAGATCATTCTGGATTATTCAAGTGGGCCCAGATAATAAAAATAATAATAAGGATCTTTAAAACTAGAATAGGCAAATACGAAAATAATAAAGGATCTTTATAAACAGAATAGGCAAATATGAAAAACAGAATGGAGAGTCCTCAAAAACTTAAGACTAAAAGTATCATGTGATCCAGCTAGTCCACTTCCGGGTATTTATCTGCAGAATACAAAAACACCGATGGGAAAAGATATCTGAGCTCCTATGCTCATCACAGCACTACTTACAATAGCCAAGATATGGAAACACCTAAGTGTCCATCGATGGATGAATGGACAATGGACATTGTCCACGTGGTACAGTACAATGGAATACTACTAGGCCATAAAAGGATGAAATCCTCCCATTTGCAGCAACATGGACAGACCTTGAGGGCATTGTGCCAAGTGAAACAAATCAGACAGAGAAAGACAATCACCATACGAATTCACTCATATGTGGAATACAAAAATCAACAAAAAAATCAACAAAAAAAATGAACAAACCAAACCATACGAAAACAAACACAGAGATACAGAGAACCGAGTAGTGGTTACCTAAGGGGAAGTGGTGGGGAGGGCGAAATGAGTAAAGGGGATCAACTGTGTGGTGATGTATGGAAACTAAACTTTGGTATTGAGCACGCTGTAGTGTACACAGAAGTTGAAATATAATGTACATATAAAACTAATACATTGTTCTAAACCAATGTTACCTCAATAAATTTTTTAAAATTTTAATTCAAGTGGTATAATAGTATATAAGATAGAAACTAAAAGTCCCAAACAAGAAAAAAATGGAATAGGCAAACAGAAGAAAAGGTCAGAGTGATGCAGTGTGAGAAGAACTCAACTTTCTTTTGCTGGCTTTGAAGACAGAGGAAAGGGCCACAAGACAAGGAATATGGGTGGCCTCTAGAAGCTGGAAAATGCAAGGAAACAGATCCTATCCAGAGCCAACAGAAAGGAATGCAGCCCTGCCAACACCTTGATTTTAGTCCAAAGAGACTTGTCAGATTTCTGACGTACAGAACTGTAAGATAATAAATTTGTTATGTGGGCTGCTGAGTTTGTAGTAATTTGTTATAGCAGCCACAGAAAACTAATACAGTCACTCAGTATATGGGGGAAGCAGGATCCAAACCCAAGTTGGAATGAGTTAACAAGAACTGATGTATAGGATGAGTGGTGTGAGAAAAAGAAAGGAGTCAAGGATGACTTCAAGGGTTTTTCCTGGGAGCTACATTTACGCAAGGAAGAAGACTGTGGGATGAGAAGGTTTGGGGGAGAAAATTAGAAGTTGAGTACTGGACATGTCACATTCGCAATACCTATTAAGTAACTAAGTGGAGATGTTGAGTAGGCAAGTAGATACAGGAACCTGGAGATCAAAGGAGAGGTTCAGGTTGGAAATATAACGTGGGAGTCATTGGCATGAAGAAGGTATTTAAAACCAGGAAATTGAATGAAATCACCCAGGAAGAAAAAGAAGTCCAAGGACTGAGTCCTAGAATTTGGGGAGATGAGGAAGAATCAGCGAAGGAGATGAAGAGGGGCACCAGAAGTCCGGAAGAGGTTCACTGGGGCCTGAAATCCCTCTTGGCAGCTCAGACAACAATCTCAAAATTTTAGAAGCTGAAAGCTGAAGGACAAGATAAGTGATGACTAACTTAGTGGGCCCAAGAATGCTGAATCCTCAGCTAGCAACTCGGAAGATGAGAATCAATGTAATTTACACTACAAAGCCTCAGGAACCAAAAGGACCAGGTATCTCTGGAACCAGAAGGTGGGGTTTGGGGGGAATACCTAGTATAAGAAAGATTAGATGAACACTGTTTCTAGAAGCACCTAGCTATGAAGCCATGAGCACATATGAAATCAAATGGAAAGAACTGTCCACACTCAAGGTCACCATTTGCTCTCCTACCATTCTCTCTAGAACTCATTCCAACCAGGCTTTTGTCCCCACGCATCCAGGAGACATCTCTCATCAAGGTCACCAATGACATCTGCACTGCCAGGTCCAATGGTTAGTTCTCTGTGCTCATCTTACTCCTCAGACTATTTGACAGAAGTGATCACTCCCTCTTCCCTAAAACCTCTTCTTCACTTGCTTCAAAGATACCACTCTCTCCTGGTTGTCCTTCAATTTCACTGGTCACTCCTTCTCAGAAGTCTCCTTTTCTGATTCTTCCCTCCCCCACCCCATGCTGCTGTGCTGCTGCCCCTCCCTCACCTGTGGCCAAAGACTGAAGGTTTATTCTCTAGAAAGGGGGTAAAAATAGAAGATCTCTGGACTAGGGGTCAACCAGCACAATTGAGGGGATGAGTACCAGACCATAAACAATGAAAATCACTTATTGTGTGATACTAAATATAGGGTCCTGAGACTTCCAGTCCTGATCATCCATGTGGCTCCAGAATGCTGGCAACCAAACCTTCATCCTTCAGGTAGCAGTTTGGTAGAGACTGTCTGGGGACCAGCCAGAGGACAGACTAAGACACTGAAATTGTTCTCCAACAAACAATCCAATGAAGTTGACAAGCGATCCCCTCAAGCTCAAAGCTTCCAATGAGCTCTTTGGTTTGCTACTGGAGCCTGAGCAGACAGTAAAGGATTATCAGATACTTGAGAGAGGAAAAAGCCTCTAATATGAAAGACAGAAGCCAAAGTAAAGAAACAGGAAAAGGTAACTTGGAGGAAACTACGCAAAGGAGGAAAAAAAAATTTTTTTAAACATTAATATCCTCAGAGAAGAGAAGATACTGCATCCACGAAAGAAGAATAGGATGCTATAAAAAAGAATATTGAAAGGGAAAAAAAAAGAGCTTTTGGAAATTTCTGATAGTAAAAATGAAAAATTCAACAGAAATATGGAAGATAAGTTTGAGGAAATATCCCAGAAAGTAGAGCAAAAAGGATGGAAAATAGGGGAAAAAATTTTTTAAATTAGAACACCGATTCAGGAGATTCAACATCAAATAATAAGAGAACAAGGAAAAAGAGAGAGAGAGAAAGAAGTTATCAATAAAGTACTTCATGAAAATTTCCCCCAAAGAGCAAGAATTTTCAGGTTGAAAGGTGCACCATATGCTGAGCACAACTGATGAAAATAAATTCACACTAAGACACATCACTGAAATTTCAGAATACTAAGGAGGTTGAAGAGAAAATCCAAAAAGGAAAAAAAGGGGGGAGGTCACAATAAATGTATCAGGAATTAGAATGGTTTTAGACTTCAACAACAATACTAAACTCAGTAAGGCAATGGAGCAACGTGTTTAACATTCTAAAAGAAAACAATTTCCAACTTAGAATTCTGCATCAGTTGGGATGGGCTTGGTTATGCTGTTGTAATAGAAAACTCCACAATCTCAAATGCTGCATGTCCATCTCAGTTCAGCAGAACCTAGGCTGTTGTAGTCTCTCCCTACGTCCATGGCAGAAAAGAAAACATGACAAATGGGTCACAGCTCTTTAAAAAATTCTGTCAGGAAGTGGTACACATCACACTGCTCACATTTCCTTGGCCACAGTTAGTTACATGGATTTGCCTAATTTCAAAAAGAGTCAGAGAAGTGCAACCCTACTATGTACCCAGAGAGAGAACTAGATATATATAATGACCAGTCTTCTCTCTGGTCACTAAATATTTGGCTCACTCTCCTCACCAAGGAACATACACTGACCTTCTCCCCAAAGGGCAACAACCCAAAAGTTCCAGGTAGTCATATCAACAAACACAAAGCTCGAGATCCCTGCGCGCTGTGTCATGGAGCATATAAGATATATACAAGATCCTCTTCTCTTAATCTGTAGGCCCATGAGCTAAAAATAAGTTTTATTCTCCACATACCCAATATACAGTGGTGGAACAGGGATAGGATAACCACAATAGCCAGTCCCATCAGAAAGGGGAAGAATGGAAATAGCCGGAAGACACTGGTCCATAAGCAATTCTGAAGTCCTGCTGGGCAGATATTTTGAGGGCCTCATTCCTGGGAGCAGAGATGTTGCTGGATTAGGCTCCCACTATGCTCCCTGGGAGTAACTCCTTTGTCCATTATACTCCATTGTTCCTGGCTCCTTCCTCTAGGAAATTCTTTCTTTTCCATTATTTTCCTTGGCCATAGCTGAAGTGAATGTAGGAGAATATGGTCTCTTTGAGAGCTAAGCCTCTTTCTCAGATGACTTCCTACTGATAGGGTTATTTTAGGTTCTTAAATAGTCTTTCTCAGAAAGAAAATACCATATATCACTTATATGTGGAATCTAAAATACAATACAAATCAACCTATCTATGAAACAAAAACAGACTCACAGATGTAGAGAACAGACTTGTGGTGGCCAAGGGGGTGGGGGGATAGGGTAGGGAAGGAATGGTAGTTTGGGATTAGCAGAGGCAAACTATTATACATAGGATGGATGGACAACAAGGTCCTACTGTATAGCACAGGGAACTGTATTCAATACCCTGTGATGAACCATAATGGGAAAGAATATGAAAATATAGATAGCTAGATACATATATATATGTAAAACTGAGTCACTTTGCTGTACAGAAGAAATTGACACAGCACTGTAAATCAACTATGCTTCAATAAAATTTTTTTAAAAATAGTCTTTCTCAGGCCACACTGGTGATTCTTTTGGCAAGACAACTCTTTCAATATCTTGTCTTTTTATCTATTTGATTCTGTCAGCAATAGAATCCAGCAATGGTGCCCACATTTCTTTTAGAGACATAGTTCCCAGAACTATGTGTCTTTGATTTCTCATCTCCATATCTTCTCTCTTTTCCTAAAGATAAGTGTGCCTTGAGCCTATCAGGATTACATGGGAGATCCAAGGCTTCACTTTACTCTCTTTCCTTGAGATATTTGTCCTGTTAAAGTAATAACTGGGTGCCACATCCTTGAAGGAGTTTTATCTTAAACATCTTAACCTACTCACTTGCTAACAGTGGGAGTGAGGACCATGCCCCTATTTTGGCCCTTTCCACAACAATCAATTTTAAGCGGACTTTCTTATTCAAAACTTTTATCAATTTTATCTCCTACTATTTGGAGTCCAAAGTTAAGTGGCTTTTCCAAATATTTCAAGGCTCTGAATTTTTGGAAACTCTCTATTCACTTTTATTTCTGCTTTTATATTGGCCAGTTCTTTTCTGAGCACACACTTTCACACAACTTTGTCAAACACAGTCAATAATAACCAAACATATGCTAACATACTGTTTTCCCATATCTTCATCTTGAGTTTAAATTTCCCTAAGAATGTGACCTGACTCCCAGTCAATTTTATTAAATATTTCCCACTGCATAATGTAAAGTGTCATCTTTATACCCTTTAATAAAGTTTTCTTATAGCTCACTGCACAGCCCCTAGGCTAGGCTACCTACTACATAGAGGCTTTTTGTTTTATAAGTACTCCGTTTCTAAGAATCTATCTTGATCTCAGTCAAGATGAGCTAGATTATGATGTGGCAACAAACAACCCCTAAATCTCAATGGCTTAAAACAATAAAGCTTTATTTCTTGCCCCACTATATGGTGGGGAGATATATATCCCAAGTCTTTCTCACTCAGGGACCCAGGCTGACAGCGCCTCCAGCATCTCAAATGTATCAGTCACAGAGACAAAACATAGTGAAGTACATACCATCTCTTAAAGTCTTCTGTCCAAAGACTACCTTCTACTTCTATTCACATTTTGTTATCAAAAGCAAATCACATTGCAATGCCTAACTTCAAGAAGACAAGGGTATGCAATCCAGTCATGAGCCCAGAAAAGGAAGAACTAGAAGTATTGGCAAGTGACATTAAAGGCTATTATAAATATTATACCCAGCTAAGCTGTCATCTGATATGAAATAGAATAATTAGAATGTTCAATTTTGTAAAATCTCAAAAAGTTTATCTCTCTGTTATACATTTTCATAAGGCTACAGAGCAAAACAATAGAGTAAGCCAAAAAAGGGGAAGGCATAGACAAAGCAAAGGGAATCTCCTGGGTGAAGACAAAAAAAAAGATCCTAGAATAACAAGTATTCACTACACACAGAGGATAACCAGTCCAGACTGGATCAGTATGAATCAAGAGATAGGAATGTCCTCACCATACCTTTGCATTTGCACCATCAATGTGATGTAATTACTGGAGGATGTACTTTATCAAAACAAAGAAGAAAAGCAAGACCGAAAAGACATGAGATTTGGAAACAATGAATCCAACCCAGGAAAGAGGCAAGTAAAACCAAGAATGGCAGCAAAAGAAACACCCAGGATGACTGGAGTGCAGCAAGCCTTGAGAGTCATCAAACCTAGAAGAAGGAAAATAAAGGTCTTCGGAAGGGATGTTTCTAATTTTTTTTAATGGAAGTAGTAGACTGCCTGATGAGACTAGCTTTGTGGTAACAATACTGAGAAGCTATAAGGAGGGGTAGAAGAATTAGCAATGAGTAAACATAAAACTAAGGAAATTAAAAATCAAGGCAACTTCAGGAGAAATGAAAAGAAAGGAAACAAAGTATACCACAATATATATTCAGCTGTGAATAGTTGCATAGGTATAACAATGTAAATATTAAACGTTGGTATATTTAAAATTGCAATATAGTGATATTGGAGAGTTAAGTAAACCCTTATCTATCATAAATAAAAGTCAATGGATATCTATACACACACACACACACGCACACGCACACACACACATACACTAGGAGAAAGAGGGGAAAGAGTTAAAATGGAGGTTGCCTCTGGGGAGGAAGACTGGAGACAGTAGAGAGGGATTGGACAGGAAACCACTATATTTTATTATAAACCTTCTGGAATTATTTGACTTTGTAAACTATAGGCATATATTGCCTTCAAGAAAATTAAAATTAAAGCGAAAAAAGAATCCCACACCTCTAGGTAATTCTGATGCACAGGCAAATTTAGGAACCACTAGAGCAGCCTACGGTCCCATCGATTATTGAAAACTATGCAACATTCCCTGCTAAGTATTATAGTTGTCCAACTCCGATTTGAATATCTCCACAATAAAAAACTCACTACATAAAATTGTACCTGTACTGCTTTACAGACCTAATTTTTATAATATATCAGTTATGGATATTGTATGGTAAAAATACAGAGATCCTACAAGACTGTACTGGCCCAGTCCACTTCCAGGGGTTAGAAAAGTAACCAGTGTCTCTCAATTCTCCAGCAGTGAGTGATTATTCAAGAGGATGGAGATTTTCCTTGTGCTAGGGCCCATTGTCTTGGCAATCACTGTGTAAGAGTTCTGTCTCTCAGAATGGAGGGAAGGGTCCAGGAGTTCTAGGAATTTTACATTTAGGTCTATTTCTCTGACTTTGATTGACGGCACAGTTTATGCTACCCTGAAGAGTCCCAGAAGCTGAGGTGGTGAGATGCCTGAGAAAAGAGGAAGCCGCAGGAAAGACCCTTATAAATTGTACCAGGATTTTGGATCTAGAAAGTAGTTATTTATCTCAAGATGTGAGACCTATTTTTAAGGCATTGTTTCCCACATCATATCCCCAGGCAACCTACTCCATCCCCTGGAGCTCTGTTTGAAGGGTTTCATGAGAGAGGAGATAGTACAGTTATTTAAAGCAGTGGTTTTCAATAGTGCAGATTAAATGAATTATACTTTTAAAACTCAATCCAAAAGAAGATAGGAAGGTAGTAACAAATAACAGGTATGAAAAACAAAACAAATAGCAAGGAGGTAGATTTAAACCCAGCTGTGTTGATAATAACATTAAACGTAAATCATCTAAACACCCAAATTAAAATATAGAGATCATCAAGCTGGATTAAAAAGTAAAACCCAACACTTGAAACACAAAGACACAGCTAGATTAAAGTAAAAAGATGGAAAAAGATATAGCATGTATACACTATTCAAAAGAAAGCTGAAGTGGCTCTATTAATATCAGACAGAGTTGTCTGTAGAGCAAGGACTATTACCAGGATACAGGGACTTTTCATAATGATAAAGAAGTCAATTACTCAAGAGAACATAGCAATCCTAAATGTGTGGGCCCCTAATAACAGGACATCAAAATATATGAAACAAAAACTAATAGAGGTCTATCAGTATAATTCACCATATTAATAAACCAACAACAAAGATAATACAGACAGTCCCCAACATATGATAATTCAACTTAAGGTATTTCAAGTACAGGATGGTATGTAAGTGATATGCATTCAGGAGAAACCATGCTTCAAATTTTGCAGTCTGATCTTTTCCTGGACTGGTGATATAGAGTATGATACTCTCTTGTGATGCTGGGCAACAGCAGCAAGCCTCAGCTCCCAGTCAGCCATGCAATCATGAGGTAAACAGCCAATACACTTACTACCATTTTGTACCCATACAACTAGTCTGTTTCTCACTTTTGGTACAGAATTCAATAAATTACAAGCGATACCCAACACTTTATCATAAAATAGGCTTTGTGTTAGATAGTGCCACGTTAGGTTGATTGTAAGAGAGATTGTGAGAGAGAGTCTCAACACATATCTTATACCTTAAACAAAAGTTAATTTGAAATGAATCATGGACCTAAATGTAGACCTAAAAATATAAAGTTCTAGAAGAATATATTTATTACCTTGGGTTAGGCAAAGAGTTCTTAGGACACAAAATCTAACTCCTAGAGCTCGAGGACACCTTTAAAATTAGATCAAGGCATGTTTTAGGCAAATAAAAGAACTTCTTTATACAGGTGGATCCAACTACTTTCAGTCCCTCCATGCTGTCTCCTGTAATACCCTCCCTCTTCCATAATCCAAACTTTAGCATAACCAACTCTTACTTATTGTCCTGTCTCAGCTTCAGTGCCACTTACTCCAGGAAGCCTTCCCTGACAACCTAAACTGGGTCGAGTACTCCTCCTTTGATTATCATCACTTCCTGGACTTAGTACTTATCCCTCTCTATTGTATTGACCTGTACCACCCTCTAGATTGGAAGCCCCAAAAGGAACTCAAATGGTGTTTGTCTTGCTTACTTTTATTCTCAGTAGCTGAAAGATAGTAGATGCTCACTATATTTTATTGGATGAATAACTGTGTGATCATATCATTCTTTTTCAATGTTTTATTGTGATAAAATACACATAACCTAAAACTTACCATCTTAACCATTTTAAGTGTATAATTTAGTGATAGTAAATACATTCATAAAGTGCAACCATCAGCACCATCCATCTCCAATTTATACATATGTGTGCGTGTGTATATATATATACATATATATATATATATATACACACGCACACATATGTATATATCTCACATTTTTCTTATCCATTCACCCATTGATAAATACTTACATTGTTTCTATATCATGGTATTTCGAATAATGCTGCAATAAACATGGGAGTTCAGTTATTTCTTCAAGACTCTGCTTTCAATTCTTCTGGGTATACACCCAGAAGTGGAAATGCTAGATCATACGGTAGTTCTATTTTTAATTTGTTGAGGAACTTCTGTACTGTTTTCTACAGTAGCTGTACCAATTTACATTTCCACCAACAGTGCACAAGGATTCCCTTTCCTCCATATCTTCGCCAACACTTGTTATATCTGGTCTTTTTGATGATACCTATTCTAACAGGTGCAAGGTGTTATCTCATTGTGGTGTTGATTTGCATTCCCTGATGATTGTTGAGCATCTTTTCATGCACCTATTGGCCATTTGTATATCTTCTTTGGAAAAATGTTTGTTCAGTTCCTCCATCCATTTTTTTAATTGGATTGTTTGTGCTTTTGCTATTGAGTTGTATCAGTTCTTTATATATTTTGGATATTAACCCTCTTGTCTGATATACGATTTGCAAATATTCTCTCTCATTCCATAGATTGCCTTTTCATTTTGTTGACTGTTTATTTTGCTGTGCAGAAACTTTTTAGTTTGATGCAGTCCCACTTATTAATTTTTGCTACTGTGGCTTGTACCTTTGGTGTCATATCCAAAAAAATCATTGTCAAGGCTAATGTCAAGGAGCTTTTTTCATTTTCTTATAGGAGTTTTATGATTTCAGGTCTTATGTTTAAGTCTTTAATCCATTTAGAGCTAATTTTTGTGAATGATGTAAGATAGGAGTCCAACTTTATTCTTCTGCATGTGGTTATCTAGTTTTGGTTCATGTTTCTAGCCTCCAAAGTTTCTCATGAGAAATCTGCTGATAATCTTATTAAAGATCCCTTGTATGAAACAATTTGCTTCTCTCTTGCTGCTTTCTAGATTCCCTGTCTTTGGCTTTTGAAAGCTTGGCTTTTGATTATAAAACGTCTCAGTGTGGGTCTTATTTGGGGTTTGTTGAGCTTCTTGGATGTTTATATTTATGTATTTTATCAAATTGGGGGACTTTTCAGCCATTATTTCTTCATTCTCTCTGTCCCTTTCCTTCTCTTTTCTCTTTCTGGGACTCCCACAGTGCTTACATTGGTCCACCTAATGATGTCCCACAGGTCCCTTAGGCTCTGTTCACTTTTCTTTACTCTTTTTTCTTTCTGTTCCTCAAATTTGTAATTTCTATTGATCTCTCTTCAAGTTCACTGATTCCTTTTTCTTCCTGCTCAAATCTTCCTTTGAATCCCTCTAGTGAATTTATCATTTCAATTATTGTACTTTTCAAATCAAGAATTTACTTTTGGTTTCTTCTTAGGTTTTTTACCTCTTTATTGGTATTTCCGTTTTTTTCATACATTGTTTTCTTGACTTTCTCCACATCTTCCTTTAGTTCCTTGAACATCTTTCAGACAGTTGTTTTAAACTCTTTGTCTAGTATATCTGCCATCAGGTCTTTTTCAGGGAAGCTTATTCCGATTTTTTTCCTTTGGATGGGCCATACTTTGTTTCTTTGTATGTCTTGTGAATTTTTTTGTTGTTAAAACACTGGACATTTAGATCTAATAATGTTGTAACTCTGGAAATCAGATTCTCCCCTTACCCCAGGGTTTGCTGCTTTTGTTATTGTTTTGTTTGATTGTTGTAGGTTGTCTCTGTGTCAAGGATCACCTAAGATGTAAAGTTAAAATCTTCTCAGGTCTTTTCTGAGCCTTTACATAGGCAGGCACTATCACTTTCTAATTATCCCCACATATGGAGTTGTTTTTGAATGTTCTAGGGTTTTTTTGGTTTTTTTTTTTTTGCACGGTATGTGGGCCTCTCACTGTTGTGGCCTCTCCCGTTGCGGAGCACAGGCTCCGGACGTGCAGGCTCAGCGGCCATGGCTCACGGGCCCAGCTGCTCCGCGGCATGTGGGATCTTCCCAGACTGGGGCACGAACCCATGTCCTGTGCATCGGCAGGCGGACTCTCAACCACTGCGCCACCAGGGAAGCCCCTGAATGTTCTAGTTTTTAATATCCGGCTCCCAAAAGGGGAAAAAGAGTAAAATTAAAGGGAAGAAAGGTGGCAGCCCCTTAAATACCCTGTAAGTCACTTCAGCCAGAAGGCTTGCAACAATAGGAGAGGTGCAACAAATATGGCCACCTGTCTTTTTGTCTGCACCTCTGTGATCACAAGCAGCAATCATAGCACAGATCCTCAGTATTTGGAGAACAGGGTCCTTCTTGCCCATCCTGGCTCCTGCAAGCTGTGTGCAGGCTGCTCCAGGAACGTGTGCACAGCTACCTGTCGAGCGGCTGAGAGAGGTGAGGTGACTCATCCAAGGCCACAAAGGCTATCATGACTCCTCATCAGGTTCTCTTTCTCCTTGGTACATTGCACTACCTCTTGACTGTGGCAGCCCAAGCTGCAACCCCCCTCAAGGTATATAAAGGTGCTGGGATGGACACCCAGCCTCTGTCACTCACTCTCTCACTTCTCACTCTCCTTGTCTCACTCACTCTGGGCTCCCTCTTCTTAACCAGAATGCCTGGTAGTCTGATGGGTAAGAATAGACATACGGGGTTTGATTCACAGTCATTGGCTATGTGACCTTGGGCAAGATACTTAATTTCCCTGCGCTTCAGTTTCCTCAACTCTCAGATGGGGATCAAATAGTATTTACCTCAGAGGGTTATTGTAAGGACTTAGCACAGTGCCTAGCACATATCTGCTGTGGTTATCTGCTTTTTACTGTTTCCCTAACACATGGTATCTTCATGTCTTTCTTCCTTGGTGCCTTTCTTTCTCTTCCTCCCTCTATTGGTCTGTCTGCCTGTCCTCCTATCTCCCAAACAAGCTGCAGTTCCCTTAAACATGCTGGGCCCAACCTGAGGGATACAGATGGGCATGGGGCTGAGACTTCCTGGATCAAGAAGGGAACTTGTTCCAGGAAAGGAACCATGGTGAAACCACATACATGAAAGGCCTGTGCCAGGCAAGGTCTTGGAAGAAAGGCCTGGGGAGGCTGTGTGGGGTGGAGAGGCTGAGGGGGTGGGGACAGCCCTGAGAAGACCTGAGGTGAGGTGAGCTGGGGGTCCCAGTCCCGGGTGAAAAGAAACCAGGTGGGATGAGAGTGGCCAGCACCCAGGCGTCGAGGGCACCACCCTTAGGGAGCAGCAGAGGGTAAAGGTAAGCCCCCTGGCCATTGCCCAAGGGTCAGCTCACCCAACAGCAGGCACTAATCGAGGGACCTCTGTGCTAGGCTGACACCAGGGTGGACAGCATAGGGGCTCTAGGCTTCCTGTAGGCGGAGGGTCGTCAGACCGCTGGAGAGGCGTCATGGCCTCAGCACCTTAGGGAGTAGGAAGAACTAGGACTGGTCTCAGAAGGCCTAGGTTTGGGTGAGTGCATGGCCCCTTAGTAGTCACATGACCTACAAATCATACAATCACCCTCAGCTTCAGTCTCCTCACCTGGAAAGTGTAATAACAATATATGCGGCCCCTGGATCGCTGTGGAAATTAAATTTAACGGTAACAGGTAAGGAAGCACTTGGTAAACTACAAAGGGCCCTGTGATGCTGGTGTTATTACTGGGACAGGCTGGGAAGCAGAGCTCCCACTGCTACCCCTCTGGATGGCAAGTGCACCCCTCATCTCCCTGCCCCACTGTCACAGAGGACCCATTCTCAATGGTGACACCAGGAAGACAGACACACTCCAACACAATGTGGCAACATAGTCCAGCTGAGCCCCTGATCAACGTGCTAGGTGACCTTAGGCTATTCTACCTGGGCCTCAGTTCCTTCTTCACACCAAGGGGGTTGGGCCATAATGTTAAATTTTCAGATTTGTGAGCCCGTTTTGACTTCATTTTGGTAGCATGAAATCAGCCACGGTGGGAGTCTTTACACCACAGAAATTGGCAAACACTTCAAAATCAGGGTACCACCGTTCAGGCTGACATTCCAGAATCCCCTCCTTCCAGTGGCTGGCCACGAACGGAGCAGCTGGCCCAGACACCTTGCCCAACAGCGTGCTCAGCATCCAGCTGCTTCCCAGGGACTCACCCCTGATAAATATGGATGCACACCTGGTGGCAGCAGGCTCACTCCCCACAGACCACCCCCCCGCCCCACCCTCTGCCTGGTGGATTCCTGGGTGCAGACAGGGAGGGGAGGGAGGAAGGGAGGCAGCCCTGTGTTTGTCAATTGCAAGCTCTGGGCCCCACCTGGCCTGAGTATTACACAAGGCCCTTTCTCCCCGCTACTCCTGATCTCCCCATCTCCCCAGCAAGTGTCAAGATAGGAGGGGAGCTGGCTAAGCCTGCAGCATACTGCCTGCTCTGTAACTGAAAGGTACCACCAAACAGACCCGTCCCCCCGCCCGGCACCCCCCTCAGGACGTCCACACTGGGTAAGAGCCGTGCTCAGGAAGCAGCTCCTGCATGAACTGCAGTGTGCCTGGTGGCCCCAGAGCTGGACCACATACACTTTGTCCCCCTCATGTGTTGTCCCACACACCCATAACCTAGAAGGCAAACCAGCCCCAGGTGAAGCGGCAAGGGAGGGAGCTGTGCAGAGGGCTGCCTGGGGGTGGAGGCCGAGCCTGGTCTCTGCCCCCTCTCTGTCCCCTTCCAGGGTTTTGGGGGTGTTGTTCTTGCTGCTATTTTCTGAATCAAGCCCTCAGGCACTTGCTCACTCCCTGTTATGTGTTGAACTGTGTCCCCTAAAAATGCTACGTCGAAGTTCCAGCCCCCAGTACCTCAGAAGGTGACAGTATTTGGAGATAAGAGGTAAGTTAAAATGAGGTCATTAGGATGGGCCGTAACCCAATAGCACAGGTATCCATATAAAAAGGGGACATGGGGGGCTTCCCTGGTGGCGCAGTGGTTGGGAGTCCGCCTGCCGATGCAGGGGACACGGGTTCGTGCCCCGGTCCGGGAAGATCCCACATGCCGCGGAGCAGCTGGGCCCGTGAGCCATGGCCGCTGAGCCTGCGCGTCCGGAGCCTGTGCTCCGCAACGGGAGAGGCCACAGCGGTGACAGGCCCGCGTACCGCAAAAGAAAAAAGCGGGGGGGGGGACATAGGACAGAGAGACAGACACACACTGATTGAAGACAATGTGAAGACAGGATGAGAGGGCATCGAAGCCAGTAGGCCTGGAACAGATCCCCCCCTCACAGCCCTCAGAGGAGCCAACCCCATTGACACCTTGATATTGGACTTCCAGCCTCCAGAATCGTGAGACGGCACATTTCTGTTGTTTAAGCCACCCGGTCTGTGTTCCCGCAGCCCTAGGAAACTAATACAGTCCCTTTCTCTGAAAGTGAAGTGAGAGAAACTGCATCTTGGTTTCACTCCTTCCAAGCATGCTCACTCTCATGTCCGTATCTAATCCTCACATCACATGACTCCTTAGGCCCAACGGGTGCTACTCAGCCCATTTGACAGATGAGGAATCTGAGGCCCAGAGGCAGGGGGCTTACCAAAAAGCCCGCACAGAGTTAACCACCAAGCCAGGACTAGAACCCAGGCTTCCTCACTAACATCCCGAAGGACTTGCCTACATCAAGCCAAACGTGTCTTCCTAAATTTGTACAGAATTCTGTGAGGCCATAGAGGGGGGCTAGAGGTACCTCTTTCACCTGGTCCTCCCACCTGCATTCTCTGTGGCATCACCCAGGTAGCCTTTAATCACCCTGATACCTGGGCCCCACCCCAGACCAAGTGAATGAGAACCTCGGGGGTGGGGCTCAGGCAGCGGTAGCTTTTATAGCAAACTAATGTGATTCCCATGTGTGACTGGGGTGGAGAAGCACCAGCTAGAGGATTCCAAGGTGGGTTCTCAACCAGGGACCACTGGCTCACAGAGGCAGCAACCAATTTTTTTTTTTTTTTTGCGGTACGCGGGCCTCTCACTGTTGTGGCCTCTCCCGTTGCGGAGCACAGGCTCCAGACCCGCAGGCTCAGCGGCCACGGCTCACGGGCCCAGCTGCTCCGCGGCATGTGGGATCTTCCTGGACTGGGGCACGAACCCGTGTCCCCTGCGTCGGCAGGCGGACTCTCAACCATTGCACCACCAGGGAAGCCCGCCAGCAACCAATTATGTGGCAAGGGGGATGGGGGCCCAAGTGTCCGCACTCCATCCCAGAGGGGGCCTGGGGGTGCCCAGCAGGCAATCACACCTCAGGAAATGTGAGATATAAATTAAGGTGCGAATCAGCACTCACTCATTCCGCACAAAGCCTAGAAATTGTCAGGGCTGGGAGAGGTTCTTCCAACTCTTTTACTTTACTGAGTAGTGGGGAGTTCTTTAAATATCAACGGGAAGAAAAATAGTGTTTTTGCTTTAAATTTGGGGCCTTTACTCTTCCATCTAAATCAAATGTAATTGCTTGTTATGAAAATGAAAGAGCTGCGCTTGCTTGAACACTTACTATATAATGGGCATGTGCTAAGTGACCTTTACAGTGTTCGTCTTTCCAATAATCCTACGAGGTAGGGACTATAATCCCCATTTTACAGAAGGCGTAACTGAGGCTTGGAGATGTTAACCTGCCCAAGGTCATTCAGCAATTAGGTGGTGGGGCTGGGAGTCCAACCAGGAAGGCTGGCATCAAGGACCGTGCCATTGACCACCAGCTGCACGGTATTCTACAGTCTTTTAATGTTCATAACCCATTTTTGTAAAAGGTACTAAAATAAGTATCATATTAAAATATTTAAACAAAATACCTTTTTCTCATTTCTTCAAAATTTGCAGAGATTTTTTTGTTCCCTAACTCAGCACTGAGGAGCTCAGGCAGTAGTAGGCCCTAACCCAGAGAGGCAGCAGAACAGGCACCCTCATTCCCAGCACGAGGAACCCCAGCCTGGACACAAGCACTGGCACCCCGCCACCCCCAATTCCCATCCCTACCTGGGCCCTTAGCTTTCTGGAAAGAGGGAAACATGGGCTGGGACTTCCCTCTAGTGGCTCTGAGACTAACTGCAACCAACACATCCACACTTTCCCAGGCCGGGTGCAGAGCCCTGAGCCCCAGTCAAAAGGGGAACCTGCACACCCAGTGTGGCAGCACTACACCCCTGAGACTCTACCAGGAACTGAAGCTTGGAGGCCTAGACGATGCGGCCCCACGAGGCCAAACAACGTCAGACTCCCACTCACCCGCTTCACCTCATCTGCCTCCCATCCCTCCCCAGCTGATAGGGGCATTAGAAGTCAGGCGGGGGCACCCCTGGAGGGAGGATTCTGGCCCCGGGGCAATGACAGGGACCCACTCACCCACTCCTCTCCTTGCTCACCTAAATCCTGCCTGTCCCAGCACTCCCCGCTCCGGGAAGCCTGCTCTGAGCCCTCCCTCCCCCAACCCTCCCCTTAGCTGCCAGTTATCTCCAGAGGGGTACAAGGTACCTCTCAGCAGCAGGCCCAGAATACTTATCAGGACATCAGTCTTCCCTTCCCCCAGCCCTCCTCCACTAGACTGGGAGCCCCTGAGGGCAGGCTTGAGCCATGTATGTCTCTGATACAGAGACCCCTGGGCCACAGCCTGGGCACAGAAGCCTGCTCAGTCGGCTACACCAAGCCCACGGGAGGACACAGCCGTGGGCACCCGCATGGGAGGCTCCACTCCCACCCACTCCATGACCCAGTGCACACTGAGGGGCTGGGCAGTGGCCCCAAAGGAGGCGAGGGGAGGGTCCCAGGAGTGTGCAGCGTGAGCTGGAGAAGCAGACACCGAGGGCACATTAGAATCCTGCGGGGGGGGGGGGGGGGGGGAGGGCTTGCCCTCAGGTCTCCGCTCCCTGCTAAGCCGGTAGAGGGCTGGGCCTTACAGCTCCCGGCAGCTGAGGGGAGGGTGCACTGGGAGTCCCAGAGTCACCCCCAGCCTAGCAGGGACCCGCCCACCTCAGACACCTCAGAAGCAGGTGGACTCCCCGGGTGCCAGCCCCCACCAGCCAGCCCGAGGGTACCTCCCACCCCACCCCAAGGCCTGAGTGCTGCAGCCGCAATTCCAAAGGCCCCATTTAGATTCCCACATAGAGGACTTGTTAAGATGGAGCCTGCCTCTGGGGAAATGGGAATGCTTGGGGTGAAAGATGACAAATCGGGGGCCCAGCGGCCAGGCTAAGAGCATACTATTCACTTACATCTCATTCATCAGGGCTGCCCCCCAGACCTCCAGCCACTGGGCCTCAGCCACCTGCGGGGGGGTGAGGGTGAGGGAGTCGGCCCTGAGGGGCCCCTTTGGGCTCCAAGAAGCCTTGGGATGAGAGGAGGTGGCCCAGCAGTCAGTTCTGCCCGCAACCAGGGGCAGGCCCAGCAGCAGAGGGAAACAGGGGTGGGGGACAGGGTGGATACCCACCCCCCGCAGCCCGACCACACAGACATGGATGAGGCCCAAACCAGAACATTCCTTGGGACAAAACCCCTGCTCCTGGCTCCTGCGAGAGAACCAAAGAATGCCACCAGGTCCGTCTTGGGCCCAGCCCCTGCCTGGGGAAGGATGTCCAGTCAACTGGGCCTAAAGGGGGCCAGGATGGCTCCTGCTCAGGTCCCGGCATGGAGGACGGGTCGGAGGTCTCCACACACACTCGCAGACACACACTCCCACACACCACAACCCAGACGCCAGGCAGGGCGCACGGCGGGGCGCTGCCGAGTAGCAGGCTTGGCGCCAGGGCCCAGGCGGGCGGGGGTGCGGTGTGAGTAATGGCGGGTGCAGGATGCACCCGAATCCTGATAAGGGAGAATAATAACTTGTCAAAGATATATATGATATGTGCTTGCTTTCCCTACGGAATATCTATGGGGCTAATTCATCAAGCCGGCGGACTGGCTGGAGACCCACGGAGGGAAGAGAAGAGAAGCACGTGACCAGCAGGCCCCAAAGTGCCCAGTGGTGGGGAGGGGAAGTGGCCTGCCCCAGCTGGACTCCCGCCAGGGCCCTAAGAAGCACTGAAACTGGCCCGTCCATGGGTCCCCCGGGTCCCTAACGCTAACGCCAGGTGCATTTTGGATCTGGAATCCAGAGCAGATGTCCCCCTACTTGGGAAGCCCACTGTTTCTCATGTGTTCCTTCTCTCCTCCCCTCCTTTCTTTCTCCCTGCTGTGCAGTCTGCAGAAAGCCTCTGGCTCGAGAAGTTGTAAGATGATCAGAAAACATCTCCGCTTTTGGAGAGGAGACGACAAACAGAAACAGCTCTTGGGGAGAGCAAAGCTGAGAGGGCAGGCCCTACCTGGCTCTCCTTGCTCTCCTCACCGCTCTCCTCCAGCCCCTCCTGGCCCGACACCCCCCCACACACACCCCAACCTCCCTAAGCTCCCACAGAAGGAAGGAAAGGAAGAAGGAGGGTCTGTTCCCCTTAGTCAGATCACTTCAAGGACGCTGATGCCAGAAAACCCACCTGGAAACACGGTGCGCACCCCCAAGAGGCAGCTACATCCTCACCAGAGAGAAGTCGTTCATCCATCTACACCTTCACGTTCCCCAGGGGTTGCGGGGGGTGGTTAGAGCTTCCTCTAACCTCTCTTCCTTCCTCCTCTGTCTTTGTCATAATAATTTAAAAAAATGAATTAGCTTGCATCATCCCAGGCCTCCCCCAGGGCCTCTGGAGGTCTGCCCAGCCCCTGCCCTCACCCATCCTCTGTTCCGCAAGCCCTCATGGGGCATCTTCCCCCCCTGCCCCTCAGACTGTCACGGGGCGCCTGACTCACCGTCACCCAGGTCTGCGTTCTGCCACTTCCCACTGAGGTCAGCTCCCTCCCCTGTCAGCTCCAGGCTGGCATTCACCCTCCACTTGTACCTACTCACTAAACAAAGATTAAACAGACCAAGAGGCTGTGGAGCTCATCATGTGAAAATACTGAAACACCTCACTACCCACACCCTGCTCTTTCCCCTCCCCCACCTCCCCAAGACCCAGCAACCAAAGGGTTAACTTCTGGCACAGTTCAGGGGCCTCCAGGACCCTGCCCAGCACCTGGCCCCGCATCCATCCTTGTTAGTAAGGGCTGGTGCCACACCGTTGTTAAACATTGTGATTCCCACCCTGGATGGTGCATCTGTAGCTCATCTTGTAGGAATTACGTGAGTTTCTCTGTGCAAGAATCACCACTGGCCTCCTTCCTCCTCTCCCCACTCCTTCATTCCTTTCCTCCTTCCTTCCTTCTATTCCTTCCTTCCTCCCTGTTTGAGGTCTAAGGTCTCCCTCCCAGCACGCCCTCCTGGCCCTCAGCTCTGACACAGATCTGAGAGGCCACCCACCAGTGCTTACAGCCTCCCTCTCACTCTCCCTCCCAGGGCCATCCTGGCAGTGGCTGGCATCTCCCAGATCCCAAGGGCCAGGAAATATGGGGACCAGGCTCCAAGAGTGCCAGCCCCTCCCCGTCTCCATTTCTCCCTAATGGACAGTGATAGCCCATCCCCTTCTCTACTCCTCTGCCCCTCTCCCCAACCCACCCCACTGCCCTGTCCACAGAGGGCAGGCCCAGGGCTGGAGGCCGCTGGGGCATGTGGAAGGGGAGAAGAGAGGGGGGCCATGCCCCTGCCAGTGCAGCCTGAAGCTACAGAGCAATTAACTTGGCATTTTCAAACAAGGGCAGAGGAAGCGGGAGCCACAGGACTGAGTCAGCACATAAGAGAGGCTGGCTCAGCTCGTTAGCAGGACAGGGCTGAGCCAACAAGAAACAAGGTCAGGGAGGAGGGAGTGGGAGCCCCCAAATGGAGATGGGGCAGGGGGCAAGTGAGGAAGAGGGCTGCCGGCCCCTCCCCATCCCCTGGATAGATCCTGGCTGCCAAGGCCACGGGACCAGCCCTCAGCTCTTTTTCCTCCAGGCAGCTCCTGCCCACCCTCCACAAGTCAGCAAACATTCTCCATGTATTGTAAGTGCTCCATGACTGGGAGTAAAGGTGACAAGACACTCCCCTCCCTCCTGCCCTAAAACATACAACAGAGTTGGCCTCCCTGATGACATCACCAAGGGCCTGGGGCCTAGGAGCAGCACAGGGCTAAAGACGATGTTTGGGGGGTGGCCTGGGAGACTTCATGGAGGAGGTGGACTTTTTAGTAGCTACATTTAAAATAAGGTCGGCACATCCAGTCTTTTTCCAAAAAGGAAACAAAGCCTCTGAATCCAGCCATCTGCTGAGTGCTTTGCCAGGTGCCAGGGGCGCTACCCACATCTCCTATGATCCTTACATCCTCCTGCAAGATTCCTCTCACCTAGGAAGAAGCAGAGGCCAGGGCTTACGTGACTCACCCAAGCTCGTACAGAAAAGGGCAGAGCTGAGGGCTTCCCTGGTGGCGCAGTGGTTGAGAGTCCGCCTGCCGATGCAGGATGCAGGGGACACGGGTTCGTGCCCCGGTCCGGGAGGATCCCACATGCCGCGGAGCGGCTGGGCCCGTGAGCCATGGCCGCTGAGCCTGCGCATCCGGAGCCTGTGCTCCGCAACGGGAGAGGCCACAACAGTGAGAGGCCCGCGTACCGCAAAGAAAAAAAAAAAAAAGAAAGAAAAGAAAAGGGCAGAGCTGAGATTTGTATGTGGATTCATCCACTGCAGAGGCTGTGTTCTTTCTGACACAGTGCTTAGGCAGGTAGGAATCTGCTAAACTGAGAACAGGGGAAGGTATTGGAGCAAAGGCCCAGATGGAAGAGTGAATAAAGTGAGTTCTAGCAACTAGGCTGTCGGCCAGGTTGGAAGAGGGGCTGAGTATGCGTGAGGGTTAATTTCATACATCAACTTGATGGGGCTAAGGGATGCCCAGATGGCAAAACATTGTTTCTGGTGTGTCTATTAGGGTGTCTCCGGAAGAGATTAGTGTTTGAATCAGTAGACTAAGTAAAGAAGGTCGCCCCCATCAATGCGGGTGGGCTTCAACCAATCTGTTGAGGGCCTGAACAGAACAAGGAGGTAGAGGAAGGGTGAATTTGCTCTCCTCTTGAGCTGGGACATCCACCAGAGCTCCTGGCTCTAGGGCCTTCAGACTCAGCCTGGGGTTTACACCACCAGCTTCCTAACTGGCCTCCTGGCTTGGGCTGAATTACAGCACTGGCCCTCCTGGTTCTCCAGCTTGCTTGAGGCAGATCGTGGGGCTTCCTGGCCTCTATAACTGCACGAGCCAATAAATATAATAAATAAATGGACAAATCTCCATATCTTATTGGTCTGTTTCTCTGGAGAACCCTGACTAATACAGCATCTCCAGGACGGGGTGTTGCTCTCAGGGTTACTGACAAGGCCCTGTGGATGTGCCACAACTTGGAGGGATCTCCTAAGCCACTCATCAAAGCATCCTTGTAGACAGGAACCAAGAATTTACCAGAACACCACACTGGACCATATCGTCATAACTGCCAATTCTACTCGCCTTGATTAATCTTGATCTTTGAGAGAGGGGCTATTTCCAAGGGGCTGCGTGTGGTTCTTTCTGGTCCTGATGCTGCTGCTCTTTTCGGGGTAAGGTAAGTTTAGGGGGGAGGCTCAGGAGCCATAGGCTGCGGGGAAGGCCAGTGATGGTCAAGAACTGGGTAAAATCTGGAGTCAGCCAGGCACAGCCATGTCAGCCATGAGATGCAGGGTCCCAGACAGCTGGAGCAGGAACGGGGAGGAGAGGGATCTGCTGCGCGGCTGAATTCCTGGTCTGAATTTCCCATCAGCATCAAGCTAGGAACCCCCTCCCTCCAGGCCTTCCAGTGGGGCTGGGCCACCTGCGATACCACTCCCCCCTAGTCTCATGACGTGACCTGTCCCCACACCCCCATCTCTTCTGATCTAACCATGGACAGATTTTTCCCTTTTCTTCATAGTCTGCCCAGGTGAAGTTAGAACATTCTGAAAAAGACTTACTAGGAAGCACAAGGCAGATAAATACAAAATCATGCAATGGACAAATGCCCCAAACACATTTGTTGAATGATAAAAGTATTCCACGGGATTTCACCAGAGTAAGTCCCTACGCTACTGCTGTATCCCTGGTACCTAGAATCGTGCTCGGAACAACGTGGATGATTAGATGATTAGCGCACCTTCGCTGAGTGAATGAGTGCACGAAGGGATGAACGGGCCAAGTGAACATCCTGCCTGATGCTAAGCATGGCTCTCCCCTTCACCCAAGCTTGTCTTTCTCACACACAGCACTGACCTGATGACCGCCCGCTGCCCTCCAGCTGACTGACAAACAAGCCTCGCCAAGAGCCCACCTGCCTTCCTGCCAGACTCCCCCCTCCGCCACTTCCACTCCACACTGCACCCCTCTCGCCCCAGTGACCACACCGCACATGCCACCATCTACTGTGGACTGAGCAGTAACTGGCATTTGCTGAGCCCTCTACACGACTCATCTCATCTGATCCTCATGTGCTGTGCACAGGTGCTAAAGGCACCCAGTTTGGAGATGAAGAAACTGAGGATAACAGAAGCCCAAGGTCAAACAGCAAGTAAACAGAAGAGCCAGGACTCAGACCCTTAACTGTTTCCAAAACCCATGCTCTCTGCCGCTAAGAGTAGTGATGGTGGACCCCTGACACCACCAGGCTACCTCCTCCTATCCTCACCAATCATCAAATTCAAGAATATCAGTGACACTGAATTTGCCCCAAAGACATTCGTTCAATAAATACTGAGCACCTACCACGTGTTCAGTGGGTACATAAATGACGGGCATCAGGCTCCCTCCCTAGGAGTTGTCATGGTCCGTGCGGTGGACACCACCTTGCCTGGGGTGAGCGGTCCCTGAATGGGAACCTCCCATCTCCAACGCTGGATTCTCAGCAGCAGACAGTCAGGAGAAAACCCTCTTGTTTGGTTTTCCTGGCCCCCACCTCCGGCGGCCTGCAGTTCCCAGCTTGCTCACAAAGCTCATCTGCCTAGCAGGTGCTGTGCACCCAGAACGATCTAACACAAGTGACCTTGCTTCCCCAGGGGGCACTCCAGTAAGTCATCATTCAGGCATCCCCCAGGGAGAAGGTGTTCTGGGGCCCTGACGCTATACTCGTGCAACATCAAAAACACTTTACTCACTTCAACAATGAAAGATACCATCTTCACCAAGACAAAGCGGCATGGTTTCCTGAAAATGATGCCCAGCAAGTGAGGGTCGGAGATAAGCAAGTCATTCCCCCCTGGAAGGGGCAAACTGTCCTACATGGAAAGTTCCTGTGTGATTGCTGGTCCACTCCTCACGGAGACAAGGACGCCTCAGACCCATCAGAGAAGGCTGGAGACTTGTCCCTCTGCCGAAGAAATGGAGCCAGGATGTGGACCCAGCTTCTCTGGTCCCTCCAGGCCTCCTTCCCTTATTACCACGCGCTCAGAATTACAGGGAAGAGGCCAGTGTGGGTGCTGGGCAGGGCAGGGTGAGGCCAACCTGATGGCTGTCCAAGACATCCTGGCCAGTGCTGTCCTGTCCCTGGGAACTTTCCAAAGAGTGTTGCTGCCACACACACCCATCCCGGCAGCTGGCTTGCGTGAGGCTTGTCTGGATGTGTATGGGGTGTGGAGGCCTCATGTGCCCAGGGGGCAAAGGCCTTCATCTGAGGGAGGGGTCTTTTCTCAGAGTCTGGCCAATGCAGAGGCCCAGGGGTGAGGGTGTCCAGATTGTCTCCAGGGACCCACAGCCTTGAGCATCAGGGTCCTGGGGACCAAGTGGTCACCTGCACCCAGGACAGGGGGACTGGCAACAGCATTTGACCTTCCCTATCCCTCTCCCCTACCCCTTCCCCCAGGTGGGCCAGTTGTCTTCCTCTCCAGCCCAATCAGGGGAGTTTCTCATTGTAAATACCACGCCACAGCCATCCTCCAAGTTCTGGCACTCCAGCCACACAGGTCTGCGCTTTTCTCCAAGTACCTCTCCCCCTTGATAGCCCTGAGCCTCCCCTTCCTCATTTCCTCCTTCCCTGTCTCAGGCACTTGAAATCTGGCCCATCATTTAAGACCCAATTCAAAACTCACCTCCTCCACTGCCGTCTCTCTCCCAGCCCTGTCCCCCCAGAGCCCCTCCTGTCATCATCATCGTCGAGCCCCTTCCAGTGTGCTCACCTCACTCCATCATGTGCTCCCGTGACATCTGTACATGACTTTGTTTCCTAGCACAGTGCCCCACACAAAGAAAGCTCAAAACTAATTTTTACTTGAATAAGTCCAATGCATTCATCATTATGTTACAGACAAGGAAACTGCAGCTGGGAGAAGTTGAGAGGATTCCTCGAGGTCACATACCAGCTGGTCAGTGCTAGAGCCAGCTCCAGAACCCATCCATAAAAGCGTGATTCCTACCCTGTCCTCCTCCCCTGACCCCATACTGCCTCTTACCACCTACTCGGATCAAGCCAGGGCCACAAGCTCAGCATGGGTGATTTGTTATTGCAGGCATCGCACATACAGAAGAGTATAAGTATGTATGTGCTGTGAAAAGAGTAACAATCACCTGAGTCTCCACTACCTGGGTTAAGACATACAATGTTATTAGTGCCTTAGAATCCCCCATTTCCCCAGCCCCCTCTCCTGTGACCCTCCCCATTAACCACTGGAGTTAACCACTATCCTAACTCTCCTATTAATCATCCCCTAGCTTTGCGTTATGGCTGTGCCACTTTTATGCGTCTCCCTAACAACGTATCGCCCTTTGCTTACACAGCTAGGTTTGTGCTTGCTACTCAGTTTTTCAAAATTAAACAGGATCTGTGATCTCTTCAATGCTTAACACTGTTATGTTCAAGTTCTCCCAATGCAGCGAAGTCTGAGCAGATGCCTATTATAAAGTCAGGCCACAAAAGCATGTACAGAGTTCTCCTATCAGATAGCACCAGCTCTCTCCTAAAAGCCACTTTATTTTAGGCACTGAATTAATGGTATACAAATGACATGCATAGTAATGTGGAATTTTTTTTTTCAGGAAAGGATTTTGTATGTGTGTGAAAAAGTCAACTGCTCAGGCCCTTGTCTTACAGGGCTGTTTTGATCCCAGTTGCCTGACAGCAGGGATCTGTCCTTGTGTTTGGAGACAGAAAAGAGGCTCTAAGAGGATGTGAAGAGAAGCTGGCTCAGAGGGTCCCCCAGAGCCCTCCTCGCTTCCTCCCAGCCAGCCCTCACCACGGTGGCTTTGGCCCACAGCTGCCCTAGCCCAGGGACCTGGTGGCAGACAGAAACAGATCTACTTTGGTTTCCATGGCAACTGCACGCATTGGGAGACCAACCGAGTGAGCCACAGCCAACGAGGCAGCTGGTTTGAAGGGTGTTGATCTCTCTGTGGACCAGCAAGGCAGAACCACAAGGGACCGGAGGCAGCAACCAAGCCAGGAGGAGACACAGGAGCTGGGCATATGGAGTCTGCAGGAACCTGTCTGCAGAGCTACACATGAGCAGTGCACATGTGTCCACTCACCCACGACCCTCTCTCACCCACCCACTCAGGCAGAGGCACGTGCTGAGAAATGCACATCCACGCTCCATTGTGAACACAGAGACCCATGCTCCCAAACTCAGACACCTGTTCACACCAAATACACCCAAGGTTTTACACCTTGCCCCATTTTCACACTGAAAAACACAGACCCCTGCATACAAATGCACATTCATCCATAATATATGATCTGCACCCCTAGAAAGATTCAGTCACCCCAATACACTTTCTCTATACACACCCACATGCACAGATGGTGCACACACTCACCTTAGACACACAGACCCACATTTACAGGGAGAAACGCACGTCCATACTCACCTGTGTGCTGGCAGGGACACTCCCAGAACATACACATGGGCTGAGATCAGAGCCTCTGGATGCGAAGACTCAGAAGCTGAGGAGCTCCAACTGCAACAACTCAGAAATGGGATGTGGTTCACGGCTGCAGCAGCATCACAAAATCCCAGAAACAAGTCTCCTGGCTTGCTGCCTCATAAACGGTGCCCCCATAGAGAAAGGCCTTTAATCTTCTCTGTTTATTTACTCATAGTAATTCTTTTTTGTGTCCTCCATAAACACCAAAAGGACAGAAATCCAACAATCCTCATGTCATGCAGACTTGGAATAAAAATTTTGATGACAGACTCAGAGATGCACGTTCCTCTTTAAGACACCTGTATGTGTCTGACTCTGAAGAGGCCTGTCCCATCCTGGTTCACTGCTTTTTGGTCCCAAAAGGCAAGGAAAAGAGGCCTGCTGGTTCCGCTCCTAGGAAAAAGGGACAAATTCACAGCACGTGGAGTATCTTGCTAGGCCAGGGGTTAGCTCCTGACCTAGCAGGGAAACCTGACAACCACAGGCTCCATCCACCGAGGCCCTTGAGAGCCAGGGGTCACAGAAGCACTTGGCGGGGGGACATTTTGTTGAGAATTTCTTGAAGCACATTTGAATATTTGTAACATTTATTTCAATATTGTCCTAATGATCATTTAATTAATATGGAGAAATGGAAAGATTATGTACATGTGTATATATTCCTATTACAATAATAATAATAGCTAATACAGGCACAAAAACGTCACTAAATGTTAAGCTATTGAAGGGCTTCCCTGGTGGCGCAGTGGTTAAGACTCTGCCTGCCAATGCAGGGGACACGGGTTCGAGCCCTGGTCCGGGAAGATCCCACTATGCCACGGAGCAACTAAGCCCGTGCACCACAACTACTGAGCCTGTGCTCTAGAGCCCGCAAGCCACAACTACTGAGCCTACGAGCCACTCTGCAACAAGAGAAGCCACTGCAATGAGAAGCCCGTGCGCCACATGGAAGAGTAGCCCCCACTCACCGCAACTAGAGAGAAAGCCCGCACACAGCAACAAAGACCCAATGCAGCTAAAAATAAATAAATAAATATTTTAAAAATGTTAAGCTATTGTTATTACTGTGATTTTAAATTGATAATGAAAATCATCTATAACTTAAAAACTGGGGGTAGTTGAGATGAACCTCCTTATTTCATAGGCTTTTAAACACTTTTCAGTTTTAGCAGCAGCAGGATTAGCACTGTGTGGTACTTTACAAAACAGTTTCACATACACCATCTCCTTTGTGTCCCTGAGCATCTTCTGTTGGCCAGGCATCAAGCTGGGGGGGGGGGGTATCATAGATTAGTAAGACCCAGGCCCAGGCCTTGAGGAGCCCACAATCCAGCAGGTAAGGGGTGGGGGAGGCACACTGGAACTGTGTACCATGCAGCCTCATGTCATCACAAAGGCCAGTGCAAAGGGCAGGAAGCATAGGCAAAGGAATCATTTGTAGATGGGGAAGAATCAGGAAGGGGTGGAGAATCAAAGAGAGCTGCAGGGAGGAGGTCACACTTGAGCTGGGCCTGAACTCACCAGTCGGTTTTGACAAGCCAAGTTCCTGGCTGGAAAGGAGCATTGAGGTCCCAAGCACAGCTGTAGAAGAGTGGGTGGTCGACCTGGGCAGCTAGACCCAGGGGTCCAGAAGGGTACAGGGAAGAATGGAGCCACAAAGGTAGACTGAGGCCAGATTCAGAAAGGCCTTGCACGGCAAGCCAAGGAGTCTGGCCCAGCAAATCATCAGGTGTGAACCGGCCAGACCTGTGGTCCAGAGAAACACCTCAGGTACCTGGGTGTCTTGACACTGGGTTGTGGGGTATGACTGGGAACCTCGGGGCCAAACCGGAGGGTTAAAATTGCACCCTCCATTAACAGAGCCAGAGCGTGGGTCAGCACCCCCAGCACCCAGCTCACCCAGCTCGGCGCCTGACTCACACAAGGCTCTCCATAAATGTTTGCTGAACTGCACGGCGCAGCGGGTCACGCGAAGAAAATGGAATTAAGAGTCGAGTGACCTGGAGGGCTGCTTCAGGCCCACTACTGACTGGCTCCCGGACTCTGGACCGGCGATTTAACCTCTGGTTCTCGGTTTCCACGCTGGTACAGCGAATCCGATAATGCCCTGACCTCCCTGGCTTAGCTGCTCTGAAGCTCTCACGCGGGAACCGGCTGAAGACGCTGGAGGGCGCAGAGCGCCGGCCCTGGGGGGGGACCACGCGGGCCGCTGCCGCCTCCCCGGGACCATATGCGGGGAGAGCTGGCTCAGCCGTCAACAATCACCTGCCCCCCAAACTCACACCTGCGCTGCACTTCCCCTTAGGCAGATGGTGCGATTTGGCCGCGCGCCAGCGCGTTGACCCCGCCCTGGACGCTCGCGCATGCGCCCTGCAACTGACGGGACGCCGCTGGGAGGTGGCTTTGCGGACCGGCGGTCACCCGGAAAGGATATGGCTCAGCCAGAGGGCGGGGTGCCTACGGCGCCCCTCCCCTTGCTGGAACGGCGCCCCTTACCCAAGGCCAAGGCAGCAGCAAGGCCAGCTTCTCCCCAATTCTCACACCGCCTCTGAAACGTGAACAGGGAAGGAAGCTTTCAGAGTTTCCCATGTGGAGAAACTGAGGCTCAGAGAGATTAGGAGACTTTCAGCTGGACACACAGATATTAAAAGATGGAGCCAGATGGAAACCCAAGTCTGCCGAACTCCAAGCACACCGTTCTTTCGTTGGTTGGCACTACCCCGGCGCCTCAGACCACTTTGGCCAATATCTAGTGGGGGCAGGAATTCTTCCTTCACCCAAAGCTGGCTTTGCCTCCGTCCAGCGCAGCAGCCTTACGATTCCCGTACCACCCGGCCCACTCCTGAACCATCGTGCATACCTGAAAATTAGTGGGGATCTGAGCCAAGCGTAAATCAGTAGAATTAAATGATGAAATACACACAAAGAACTCCTTAAATATATATATATATAACATTAAATATATATTTAATATATATATTAAATATATATATATTATATATATATATTTATTTAAAGAAATCTGGTCTAAATGCCAAGCCGGGGGCAGGCATATCTATTGGTACAGCATCACCACCAAGGGCTCGTCTGGCCTTAACCGGCACACCTCCCAGAATCCTGAGCTCATCATTTCCTCTTTGCCCAACGCTGGTGTTGAGAAAGTTCTTGCTTCTCTTTAGCTGAAATCCATCAGTCTCCTTAAGGATCCAGTTGCCCCTCTTGGGGCCACATGGAACAAATCAAATCTCCCTTTCTTTTCACAATCCAGCCTACATTAGGAGGCCGCCTTCTCTCTTCCTGACTCAGCGGCCCCCAGTTCCTTCAACCATTCCTTAGAAGTCATGCTTTTGTGTTCCTTTCTCAGCCTCCAGACACACTCCTGTCTGGTCCTATCCTTCAGAGCTCAGCACAAACATGTGTTCTCACCATGTGTCAGACACCGTGCTATAAGCGCCTTCCCTGAGTCATCTCATTTACTCCTGACGACAACCCCAGGAGGTGGATGCCATCATTATCCCCGTTTGGCAGATGAGGAAACTGGGAAGTGAAGGAACATGCCAACAGTTACAGAGCAAGTGACGGAGCAGTCTCTGCTGCCCTCTGCTGTCACTGCAGCTCCAGCAGAACAAGAGCACTGGGCTTGGGGTTGGGTGAGCTTTGCTTCCCACTCTCCCACTTATTATTGTGTGACCCGGGCAAGCCACACATCTGGTTCTCCTGGTCTGTAAAATGGGGGTCGTTATAATGTCTACCTGCTAGGCTTTTTGGAGATTAAAACACATTTTGAGATGTGACCATAGGCCTGATACTCTCCACTAGCTCCCCCTACCCCTCCAGGAGTCCTGTGCGAGGACTCACAGGGACTACAGCAAGTGACCAGATTCATGTCACATCCTATAGTGCTGGGGCCCTCTCCAGGAGGGAGCCAGGTTCAAATCTCCAGGTCCCTCACCCGGCCTGAAGTCACTCTCTAAAATGATTTGTCAAGTGACAAGCAAAAATATATTACCAATTTAAGAGTGTGATTTGCCTGGAACTTTTTAATCCTTGGGCTGTTGTTGAATAGATTAAAGTGTCTGCTTTGATCCATGCATTTAGATGGAAACATAAATATAGCCATCACTTATTCTCTCAGCCGCCAGGATGGGTGTCACGTTGCATCACGCCGGCTTCCCACCCAGCCAGGGTAATGCATGAGAATGACCTTTTTGCCATTCAAATCCCTTTTGACTTTTCTGCTCTGGCCGGAGCCCGAGCTGCCCTGCTGCTTAATGTGACCACAGCTCACTCTGGGAAACAGTCGGGAGAAAGGGTGGAGCAGGGGACGCCCGATGCCGACAACTTCCCCCAGCTCGGCAGAGCCCAGCAAGAATAAGTCTCCGGAGAAACAGATTTTGAAGAGGAATTTAGTACATAGATCTTCTGTCAGCGGAGCAGACTCCGGCTCAGCCGTTTTTCAGGCTCGCTGCTTATCCAGAAATACATCTATTTTTACATGGATCTCTGGCGAGATTCCCTCTTCCCTCGTGAGGTGGGAAGCTGCGCTGGGAGCCGGGCACGGGGTCGGGGGTGGGGTGGGGGGGGCGGGGCCTCGGGGCAGGGCAGGCCCAAGGTCTGGCTCCAGGACGCTGCGGCTCGGCAAGAGGGAAGCGGTGCCGAGCCCTGGGCCTTCCGAGTCTTCCTCCAGCCATCCGCACGCATCCTGCCCCGGCCCTTCTCGGGACACGGCCCGGCCTCCCAGAGTCTCCATCACGGGCCCTGCCCTCCTGCGCCCTCTCCGCCCAGCCAAAGCCCCGGCCACCTCCATGACCCCCTCAACCCTGAAGTCTGCTGAGGACTGAGCTGTGGACACCCCCCAGGCCCACAAGTCTGCGCAGACGCGCGCGGACAGGCACACAACGAGGACCCCCATCGGGCGCCCACTAAGATGGGCTGCGCCCGCCCTTCGCTGCCAGTTTATTCTGGGCCTGCCTGTTGGCACCCAGCCACCACGAACACTGGGAGCCGGTTCTGGGCAGCCCCGCGGATCAGCGGGTGGAATGGCTGGCGGGGGCTCTGAGCACTGTGCTGTGGCAGGCAGTTAGGCCTCAAACAATGGCCTGTGAAACGTCAGAAGTAGCGGGGAGGCTGGGATTGGCAGGGGCCTTGGGCATGTGGAGGGCCCTGGGGTTGACCACGCGCTGATGGGGCCAAGAGCCAGGGGGACAGTGCTCTCCTGATCCCATAGGACCCTTTGGCAGGAAAGACACCATATGCCTCCTTTCCCCAAACCCCCTTGAATAAGTTAACTCCTTTCACCCCAGGAGCTTTTGTTCTGTGGAGAACCAGGCCCCCCCAGGATAATCAGGGGAGAGAAGACAGTTCCAAAAATAGGAATGACCCCACTGTGGCTATATGTGCTGCCCTACTTGGCCCTGTCCTCTGCCTCCTCCCCACAGTCCAGGCCTCTGCTCCCACATTCTGTTCTAAGAAGCCCACAGTCCGTGCCCAGCCTGTCCTACCCAAAGGTCCTGCCTCTCCCCTCTCCAGGTCCTGGCTCTGCACTTCAGCCCCTGCTGCTTTGGGGACCTTGTTCCTGAATCATACCCCTCCCTCTCCTTCCAGCAGTGCTCTCTTCCTCTGCTCTGTTTTCAGTCGGCCCTGGCCTTGCCCCATCCCTGCCCACATGCTGACACACAGTGCCTGTGGACCCTACTGAGCCTGGTGTGTGTCCCCACTCTCTCCCTCCACACCACCTCGTCTCTCCTCCTAGTCTCGCTCAGAAATGCCTGTCCCCCCACAGAGAACAGACTTGTGGTTGCAAAGTGCGGGGGGAGGGAGGGATGAATTGGGAGTTTGGGATTAGCAGATGCAAACTAGTATATATAGAATGGATAAACAACAGGGTCTTACTGTATAGCACAGGGAACTATATTCAGTGTCCTGTGATAAACCAGAATGGCAAAGAATATGAAAAAGAACGTATTCAATATATATGTATAACTGAATTACTTTGCTGTGCAGTAGAAATTAACACAACATTAGAAATAAACTATACTTCAATAAAATAAATTTAAAAAAAAGAAATACCTGTCCCCATCACCCACAGCCATCCCATCACTGACCCCTGGGCTTTGTCCCACTCTCCTGCCAGACCTCTGCCTTCCTAACCCTGAGCACCAGCGCTGCCTGGCCTCACAGATGGGACCTCTCCTAGCTTGCCTCCTTCCCTTCCAGCTGCCCAGCTGTGCCTGCTCTTTCACTCTCTCTAGCTCTTCTTCCTCCTCCTCCCATCTCTTCTTTGGAGGTCCCCCAGTGTTCTAGCCCAATTTCCTTTCTACCCTGTCTCCCTCCCTTGGATACGACGACGATCCACCCCCGCACCCCCAAGCCTTCAATCATTGCTTTCGTGTGAATAGGTCACAAATGAGTATCACCTGGTCTGACATTCCTGATGAGCGTTCCCACCTGCTCATAGGACAGTTCCAGGTTGGCAGATGCTGTCACCCCTAAGTCACCCCGCCTGAAACAAATGCATCATCTGACCTCCACCTAGAGCAACTGACGAGTTACCATCTTTCTCCTGTTTGCTAAGCTAGATCCAAGGATGACTCCTCCTTTCCCCTTCACTCCCTCCCGCCCACCCACACGCATGCAGCCAGTCATGGAGCAGCCTCTAGTGTTGCCCTCCCAGCCTTTCCATTCTCATTACACCCAAGTTCTAGACCTCATTTCCATTCACCAGGACTATTTCAGGAATCACCTAATCTGTCTTGCCCCATGGGGTAGGTAGGTAGAGTAATGCCTCTCCCAAAAAATGTCCATGCCCTGGTCCCTGGAACCTGGGAATATGTTACATTACATGACAAAAGGGATTTTTGCAGAGGCTTAAAATTAGGGTTTTGGACCTTAAAATAGAGATTATCCTGGATTATCTGGGTGAGCCCCAGCTAGTCATATGATCCCTTAAAAGCAGTGAACTTTACCCAGCTGAGGTCAGAGAGATGCAACAAGAGAAACTAGGAAAGTGGTGGAAGAGCTGCAGCAGAAGGGGAAGTCTGAGAGCTTCCAAGAACAGGATTTGATACACTGTTGCTGACTCTGAAATACAGGGGCCCATGTGCAAGAACTGGGAGGGCTTCTAGGAGATAATGGTGGCCCCAACTTACAGACAGCAAGGGAATGGGGGCCTTCAGTCCTACAACCACAAAGAACAGGATTCTGCCCACCACCTGAATGATGCTAGAAATGGATTCTTCCCAGAGCCTCCCCACAGAAGCCCAGCCAGCCAACATCTTGATTTCTTGTACAGCCCAGAGCAGAGAAACCGTTCAAGCCAACCTGGACTTCTGGCCCGAAGAACTGTGAGATAATAAGTTTGTGTTATTTTAAGCTGCTAATTTTGTGGTATTTACTTTGTTACAGCAGCAGTGTAAAACTAATACAACCCACCATTATCCATTTAGCAAACCACTGCTATAAGCTCACCCTCGCACTGAATTACCTTTCAGGACTCCCAACCAGATATCACATATGTCCCAAATCCTCAGCCTGATGTTCGACAGTCAGCCTCCAATTTTTATTTGTAGTTCATCTCCCCCACTAACTCCCACTAAAAATACACTAGCCACATTCACACCCTCTAAAATTGCCTCAAGCATCCCTACCTCTGGGTCTTTGCTCACGGTATGCCCTCATCAGGAGTTCCCTCTCCTGTCCCCTCCCCTCTGTCATCCAAATCTGAGCCTCCCTCCTCTGTGAAGCCTCCCGAACCTCCAGCCTGAGAAGCCTCACTACCCTGCTCTCTCTGCCTCACCCACTGGGCACTCAGTACACACTGCCTTGTGTTAGTGTCTGTCCCTCCTCAACACCCTTCCCAACCCAATGGCAAGACCCACACCTGTCTTTTCTCTAAGGGCCCCACTGTGCCTAGCACAGTTCTGGGTATAGAGTAGGGATCAACAGAAACCCGTTGAGTTACAAATACAATGGAAATATTTCCAGCTACTGCCCTATTGAGCACTAGATCCCAGACATAAGGATCTGAGGGATTATCCAGCCTGGACCTAGCTGCCAGGGACCAGGAGAGAGGGACAGAAGCCCTCAGGCCAGGAGGCCACTCTGCTTGTGGTAAGGTGGTAAGGGGACAAAAACAATTCCAAGCCACACAGAGCCAGGCCAGAAACGATCCTGTGTCAGGAGCAGGTGAGCCAAGAAGAGGTCCCCAGGTCAGACCGGGGAGGTCCAGAGGGAATCAGGAGGAAATATCCAATCTGAGCTCAGGGATCAGGGCAGATCAGCCAGGACCTGCAAATTAGCCATTACCTACCTGCCTGACTGTGCAAGGGGACAGCGTGGGCTGTCACCAAGTGCCAGTCAGACACCCATGAAGACCAGCAAAAGGCTGAGGGAGGGAAAAGAGAAAAAAAGAGATTAAGAAGTCAGGGAGAGGGAGGGCTGGAGAGGGGAGCGGGAGAGAAGACAGAGAAAGGATGCGAGGAGGAGAAAGAGGGGAAGTGGGAGGAGAGACAAGGACTTCTCCCTCCATGGCCACTGTGGAAATACCACAGTCCCTAGAATACCCCGAGCCCACGGGGTTAAGATGAGGTGAGGAAATGGCAATACCCCACCCTCCTTGGTCACCACAACTAAGAAATTATGTAGAGTAATTAATCAAAAGCTAATGAGAAATGTGTTTTCTCTCCCAGCCTAGCCCCACATCATATTCTTATTAGCTGAGGTTATTACAATAGTAATCATGCATGCTCCAGGCACAAATTGGGTTTTTTGCTCCACTGCCACCAATTTAGAAAAACATTAATGGCAAGATAAAGCCCACATGGCTCACACCAGGCCGAGCCCAAGGAACCGGCTGCTGGTTCCTGCTCCCACTGCCACATACCCACTGTCCAGAGAGGGCACCCCCCACCCCCCCGCCAAGAGTAGCCATAGGAATCAGGAAGTCTGACCACAAGAAGGAGTCAAACACTGGTGGGGTGGGGCGGTGCTGGGCCTGGAGTGGGGGGACCTTGGACTTCCCACACATACACACACACACACACACACACACACACACACACACACACACACACCCTCCAGTGCAATTGCTAGGGCAGGGACAGCCCTCATGAAACGAAGCATAAAGGCGAGTTTGCTTCTGGGGTCCAAGTCATCCCAGTTCTCTCTTGAGCCCTTCGCCATTCAGAACCTGTTCTCTAGAAAGGGTTGGCTACATCAGTGGTTCTGAAACACAGGTATGCAGTCAGGTGCTGACTCTTGATGAGGTTTCCACTAGTAAAAAGAAGGGTAATGTTTTCATAAAGCTAAATGGACTCAATTTGAAAGATGTTCTTAATTCTGAAACTGTCCTTCCTATTTTCTTTGTGGTTTTACACACATATGTGTATGTGTGCGTGTGCGTGTGCATGTGTAAAAGTTACATATATAACCTTACTTGGTAATTACTTTCAGTAGCAAGGGATGGATTTAAATTGCTAGTGCACAATTGGAGGTGTACTGGCTGATGTAACTAGGAAGAACAGGGGTAAAACCAGAAGTCAGATGGTATTGTTGGTCCCTCTCCCTTTCTCCATCTCTCTTTCATTGCTCTTGTGCTCTCTCACTAAATCTGAGCTTCCTCCAAAGCTGAGATCATGGGAGGGATGACTCCTGGGTTGGCATGGCCAAAGGCTGCTCTGGGCTTATGTTATCCATGCTTAGGATCTCAGAGGAAAGAGGTCTTGGTTCTCCCTCAGCAGCCCCATGTGAAATCCAAGGCAGGACTCTTACTGTCCCACCTTGGGCCCTCTATATGTATTCTTAGACCAATCACTGTGGCCAGGGACACCAGGCCTGAGCTATGGGATTACTCCTGAGGCCCAGGTAACTGTAGCCTGCTGCCCCACTAGAAACAGGGGAAGAGTTGATGTCCTAAAGGAATACGGATAAGGTAACTTAAAAAGAGGGAAGAAGGGGTCCACACAGACAAAGACAATGGACACCACTATACCTGGAAAAATAAAAATAAGATGTCAGTCCTCCACCCCTATTGCAAAAGCTTCTTTATGAAAGTCTTGGGAACTACTAAGTCAGACTGAGTCACCAAAAAATGCCAAAGACCATTCTGCCATGTAAATCTCCCAGGATTTACACAGAAGAAAGTTACAGCAATGAGGTGTTAATGTAGACTCAGCAAACTCACTGGTAAAGTAAACTGTTTCAGAATATCAGAGGGCCTGTATGTAACAACAGAACAGATGGTGGACTCCTCCAACCGTTCCAGATATTCTGCACTGTAAGCCTAAAAGGTCCTCAGAGCCATACTGCTATGACGGTAAGGTGAGCAAGCAGAAATTTTTCTACAGAGGAAACTCCCCAGGGGCCCAAAGACCTCATGGAAACCCACTGAAGTCAGCTTGGACTTATTTCCAGAATGTCAGGCCCCTGAACAAAATGGCTCTCCCTTAGCCCCCCAGTATCAGCACACCTATGGCTTGTCCATGTAATGGATCAGAAGTATGGTCAAGACATCCTCCCTTAACTGGTGCTGGTTTGGCTAATTTTTATCATTTATTATTTAAATGTTTGAACCTGTTGTCTGCAGCAGTCCCCCAAAATAATAAACAGCGCTAAAACAGACTTGACTTTGAAGTCTGTCTCTACTTCTCACCGGCTGTTTGGCTTTGAAAAAAACTCTTTGATCTCTCTGATCCCCAGTTTCTTCATCTGTAACATGCACCTTCAAAGACATTCTTGCATCTTTTGGTGAACTTTGTCAAGCACTTACTAAGTGTCAGGCACTGTTGTGATGTGCTGTGGATGAAGGGGGTCTTCCTAAGAATGCTGGGGATAGAAGACACACACCCAACATGTGTGATCCAAAGGAGAATGGGATATGTGTCATAAGAGAAGTATGAACCAAGTACAGTGGGCATTGAGAGGAAGAAGGTACTACTTCCAACTAGGGTGAAGGGCAGATGTGGTGGAGGAGAAGACATCTGCTCTGGTTTGGAAGGACAGTTGGAACGTAGTGATGAAAAGGTAGGGCATTTCCTGCAGGGAGGATGGCCCAAGAAGAGGTCTGGAGACAAGAATACTAAGAGTGAAAATAACACAATAGACCCGTTGGACTTAACTGACAACTACAGGACATTACATCCCCCAACAACAGAATACACATTCTTTTCAAGGGCACATGGAATGTTCTCCAGGATAGATCACATACTAGGTCACAAAACAAGCCTCAACAAATTTAAGAGGATAGAAAGAAATTATATCAAGCATTTTTTCCAACCACAACACTATGAAACTAGAAATCAACTACAGAAAGAAAATGGGAAAAGAACAAACACATGGAGACTAAACAATATGCTACTAAAAAACCAATGGGTCCTTGATGAAATCAAAGAGGAAATCAGAAAATACCTTGAGAGAAATGAAAATGGAAATACAACTTTCCAAAATCTATAGGATGCAACAAAAGCAGTTCTAAGAGGGAAGTTCATAGCGATACAGGCCTTCCTCAAGAAATAAACAAACAAAAATCTCAAAAAACCTGACCTACCACCTAAAAGAATTAGAAAAAGAAGAAAAAATAAAACCCAAAGCCAGCAGAAGGAAGTAAATAAATAAGATCAGGGAGGAAATAAATAAAATAGAGATCAAAAAATAGGAAAGATCAGTGAAACCAAGAGGTGGTTTTTTGAAAAGGTAAACAAAATTGATAAACCTTTAGCCAGGCTCACTGAGAAGAAAAGAGAGAGGACTCAAATAAACAAAATAAGAAATCAAAGAGCAATAACAACTGATACCACAGAGATACAAAAAATCATAAGAGAATACTAAGAACAGTTATATGCCAACAAACTGGACAACCTGGAAGAAATGGACAAACTTCTAGAAACATACAGGCTGCCAAGACTAAGTCAAGAAGAAACAGACAATTTGAACAGACCTATCACTAAAAGTGAAACTGAATTTGTAACAAAAATCTCCCAGCAAACAAAAGCCCCAGGATTGGATGGCTTCACAAGGGAATTCCACCAAACATATAAAGAAGAACTAATACCTATCCTTCTCAGACTATTCCAAAAAGCTGAAGAGGAGGGAACACACCCAAATTCATTCTATAAGTCCACCATTATCCTGATACCAAAACCAGACAAAGACACTACAAAAAAACAAAATTACAAGCCAATATCTTTGATGAATATAGATGCAGAAATCCTGAACAAAATATTAGCAAACTGAATCCAACAATACATAAAAAGAATCATACACCATGTTCAATCTGGATTTATTCCAGGATCACAAGGAAGGTTCAACATTCACAAATCAATCAATGTGATACACCACATTAACAAAAGGAAAGACAAAAATCAATGATTATCTCAATAGGTGCAGAAAAAGCATTTAACAAAATTCAACATCCATTCATGTTAAAAAAAAAAACTCTCATCAAAGTGAGTATAGAAGGAACATATCTCAACATAATAAGGGCCATTTATGACAAACCCACAGCCAACATAATACTCAATGGTAAAAAGCTGAAAGCCTCCCCGCTAAATTCAGGAACAAGAATGCCCACTCTCACCACTTCTATTTAACATAGTGTTGGAAGTCTTAGCCACAGATATCAGACAAGAAAAAGAAATAAAATGTATCCAAGTTGGAAGGAAAGAGGTAAAACTGTCACTATTTGCAGATGACATGATAATCTATATAGAGAACCTAAAAGTCTTCACACAAAAATTATTAGAACTAATCAATGAATTCACCAAGGTAGCAAGATACAAGATTAATATACAGAAATCTGTTGTGTTTTTTACACTATTAAAGAAATATGAAAGAAAGAGAAAGTAAAAAAAAAAAATCACATTTTAAATCACATCAAAAAGAATAAAATACCTAAGAATAAACTTAACCAAGGAGGTGAAAGACCTGTATGCTGAAAACTATAAAACACTGACAAAGGAAACTGAAGATGATTCAAAGAAATAGAAAGATATTCTGTGCTCCTAGATTGGAAGAATATTGTTAAAATGGCCATATTACTCAAAGCAATCTACAGATTTAATGCAATCCCTATAAAAATACCCATGACATTTTTCATAGAACTAGAACAAGTAATCCTAAAACTTATATGGAACCACAAAAGACCCAGAATTGCAAAAGCAATCCTGAGAAAATGAGAACAAAGCTGGAGGTATAACCCGCCCAGACTTCAGAATATAATACAAAGCTACAGTAATCAAAATAAGATGGTATTGGCACAAAAACAGACACATAGATCAATGGAATAGAATAGACAGCCCAGAAATAAACCCATGCACCTATGGTCAATTAATCTATGACAAAGGAGGCAAGAATATGTAATGGAGAAAAGACAGTCTTGTCAACAAGTGGTGCTGAGAAAACTGGACAACCACATGTATCAAACAACGAAATTAGAACATTCCCTCACACCATATACAAAAATAAACTCAAATGGTTTAAAAACCTAAATGTAAGCCCTAAAACCACAAAACTCCTAGACAAGAACATAGGCAGAACATTCTTTGACATAAATCACAGCAATATTTTCTTGCCTCAGTCTCCTTAGGCAAAAGAAATGAAAGCAAAAATAAACAAATGGGACCTAATTACACTTAAAAGCTTTTGCACAGCAAAGGAAACCATCAACAAAACAAAAAGACAACCTACAGAATGGGAGAAAATATTTGCAAATGATGAGACCAACAAGGGGTTAATATCCAAAGTATACAAACACCTCATACAACTCAGTATCAAAAAAAAAAAAAAAAAATCAAAAAATGGGCAGGAGACCTGAATAGACATTTTTCCAAAGAAGACATACAGATGGCTAAAAGGCACATGAAAAGATGCTCAACATCCCTAATTATTAGAGAAATACAAATCAAAACCACAATGACGTATCACCTCACACCTGTCAGAATGGCTATCATCAAAAAGTTTACCAATAACAAATGTTGGAGAGGATGCGGAAAAAGGGAACCCTCCTACACTGTTGGTGGGAATGTAAATTAGTGCAGCCATTGTGGAAAACAGTGCGGAGGTTCCTTAAAAAACTAAAAATAGAGCTACCATATGATCCAGCAATTCCACTCCTGGGTATATATCCAGAAAAAAATAAAAACACTAATTCAAAAAGATACATGCACCCCAATGTTCACAGCAGCACTATTTCTATAGCCAAGACATGGAAGCAACCAAAGTACCCATCAACAGACAACTGGATTACGAATATGTGATGCAGGGCTTCCCTGGTGGCACAGTGGTTGAGAGTCCGCCTGCTGATGCAGGGAACACGGGTTCGTGCCCCGGTCCGGGAAGATCCCACGTGCCGTGGAGCAGCTGGGCCTGTGAGCCATGGCCACTGAGCCTGCGCATCCGGAGCCTGTGCTCCGCAACGGGAGAGGCCACAACAGTGAGAGGCTCGCGTACCGCAAAAAAAAAAAAGAAAAAAAGAATATGTGGTGTGTGTGTGTGTGTGTGTGTGTGTGTGTGTGTATATATATATATATACACACAACAGAGTATTACTCAGCCATAAAAAAGAACAAAATGTCGCCATTTGCAGCAACACGGATAGACCTATAGAATATTATGTTTAGTGAAGTAAGTCAGAGAAAGACAAATACTGTATGCTATGCTTCTATGTGGGATCTAAAAAATAATACAAATGAATGTATATGCAAAACAGAAATAAAATCACAGATACGGAAAACAAACTTGTGGTTACCAAAGGGAAGGGGGAAAAGGAAAGGGACAAATTAGGGGTATGGGATTAATACATACAAACTACTATATATAAAATAGATAAGCAACAAGGATATACTGTATAGCACCAGAGAATTATACCCATTACTTTGTAATAACCTATAATGGAGTATAATCTGCAAAATTACTGAATCACTATGCTGTACAAGTGAAACTAACACAACATTGTAAACCAACTGTAATTCAATTCTAAAAAATCCTAAAAGTGAGTAGTAGGCTTCCTGCCCTGAATCTGGAGAAGGTCACTGTTGGAAGGGTTTTCCCTTCTAGACCATCCTCTTTCTCTTCTACCATAGCTCTACTCTCTCCACTGTGCCTTCACAGGTGACATTGGCTGGACACAGCCAAGGGTGGCATGGGAGAGAAGTTACTTCAGGACCAGTCCCTAAAGAATCTATGACACCCTCAGCAGAACCACCCGCGAACGGTCCCCACACACACGCATACCTCCCTTTATCTGCCTCTCCAGCTTTGCCAAGGTTCAATGCTGCTAATTAGCATCAGTCAGCTCAGCTCTCCCCCCACTCCTGCCAGAGCTGGGACACAGCTGATCACCAAGGCTTCCTTTCCCTCCTGCAGGGACAACACAGCTGAAGGCAGAGGCAGGGGTTGGGTGAGGTGGATAATAGGGAGGGATTGGAGGCATTTGGGACTAAACTTTGAATCATAGGCTCAATGAGTTGAAGGCCTCTCTAGCTCCTGCTTGGACTGAGCCTCTGTGATAATAAGAACTCCTACCAAGAAAGTGCTTCATAATACAAAGCCCTTTCCCACAGAGCCTCATTAGTTTAGTCTCCAAACAACCCTGGGAGACAGATTTTTTTTTTAATATCTTTCTTCTTTGGTCCACTCTAAGATCCACAAGGGAAGGGACCATGTCAGCCTTGTCATTGCTATGTATCCTCACTGCTATATACAGCACCCATTGTAGAGCTGGCGTTCAATAAATGTTGCTGCCTGGATGGATGGATGGATGGGATAATGGATGGACAGGCAGATGGATGGTTGGATGGATGGATGGATGGATAGATGAATTATCCCATTTACAGTTTAAGAAACTGAGGCCTTAGAGAGAAAAAGTAACTTACCCAAGACCAACCAGACAGCTAGCAGCAAACCAGCACCAAACCCCAGTTCACCAGCTCCCCATGTGGCACACTTCCCAACACCCAGAACTGTCTCTCTTCTTCGGTTTCTTGATCGTGCTCAGCCAAGAAATGCCATCCTTCTGAAGCTCTGATTTTAATCCTTCCTCTGGCAGTTTTTCAGAAACCAAGCTACTGCCAACTGGTCTCCCATAAAAAGAGCAGGATCCCCAAAACCCAGTGACCATAGACTAGAGACAGGGAGGCTCTCTGACCATCGTTCTGAAAACACCTGACTGCTGACTGTGGAGGAAAGGTAGCAGTGACATCCAGAGCATAAGCCCCCATGGAAGAACGAGTACAGACGGTATAGGGTGAACAGAGCAGGGCTTGGAGTCACATAGACTCAGCTTAAAATCCCAGCTCCTTCCCCTCCACAAGCGTCTCCTCTCCATCTCAATGAACCTGGCTCCTAACTTCTCCAAGTCTGTCTCCGTGTCCATACTTACCACACATGTTTTTCTGAAGCATAAATCAGTGATGAGATGAAGTCATGGCTTTGTCTCAGTTCCCTGGCTCTCTCTAGATTCTCAACCTCCTCACTCCTCCAAATCCTAAAGCCCAGGTGTCAACACAGACACCTTTCCAGGCCTTCCATGCCCCACTCTGCAGGCCTTCTCACCACAGCCTCACTGCTCTGCTTCCGGCCTCGCCCACTATCCCAAGGGCCGGGCATTCTTCCTTCATCTTGATTCCATCTCCGCCTCTGCCCCCAAGGGCCATGTCAGGGCCTTTTCTCCTTCAGCTCCTATGTTTCTGCTGCAGCAGCCTACCCTCTGCTCCCACAGTCACTCCTTAGTCGCCAGATAAAACTTCTCTCACCACAGTGAGTTCTGTCTCTTCCCAGGAGGCCACCTCAGATTCCCCACAGAGAACCTAGGCAGGCCATCTGACTCCCGCTGTCCCTGTTGTCCCCTCTGGTTTTCTAAAACCCCCAGATTTTTTTTGCCTAGACCAGACAGGGGTCCTTCACCAGGTCCAGGAGCCCCAAGAAGGCCCTCAATATATTTTTGGATGTATAGGAACACATGCACATTTTGTAGGAAAAGAGTCCATAGCTGCAGAGTTCCCTGATCCCAGAAAGCCTGAGATTCACTGCCTGGAGGCTCCAGATCCCCTTCCATCCCACCCATGACAGACAGCTCAGATTCAGTCCTTTGTAATTCAGTGTGAATTTTGCCCTTTCAAAGCCCAGTTGACAAGATTCCTCCTGTCTGGCCCAACATCTACATGAATTTCAGGGACACCACAGACTTTTGGTCCCTTCTCCCTAGCCTTGGCCTCAGCACAAGGCATGGCCTCATTGTTCCACCAGGGGTTTAGTGCACAAGCCACAAGCAGCCACCATCCTTCCCACCATATCTCCTCCAAAACAGAGCCTTCTGGTGTGTGGGTGCAAGGCCCTGGAGGGTCTCCTTGGTGAGGACAGGATTCTATACACAGTGGATGCTGCATCGATGCTGTGACCATTAGAAGTTAAAGGGTCTTTGATTACAGCAGGTGGAACTGGGAAATCTGGCAAAAGTGGAGATCCCACAGATCCCTGGAGTAACATCTTAAAAGATACCAACAGACCATCTGATCCAGCCAATTATTAAAAAACCCACTTCAGTAGCACCTGCACTCTACCCAACACTGGAGATAGACAGACACGCGAGATATGGCCCACTGGGATGGTGTTAGTGCGATTCCCATTTCACAGAAAAGGCAACTAACACCCAAGGGGTTGATGGCTTGTCTAAGGCCAAACAGTTGGTAAGTAAAGGAGAGGAGCTAGGCAAGACCCAAGCACCCTGTCTTCTTAGGTTCAAGAGTTCACGGCACATAACCCCATCCAGCGGCCCCAAATGTGACCCCGCAGGCTAGCCTCTGCTTCCTGCTCTAGCTGTGGGAATGACGGGAGGACTGCCTGAGACTCACAGAGGGCTCCTGGCAGACAAGCGTGGGAGAGAAGCTGGGAAGCCACAGCCTGTGCGCGCAAATAAGGCAGCTGCATAATTAATCAACATCAAACAGTTTCATTAAGAGATGGAGCTTTGCGGCTGTTTGTCTTGGAAAAAAAAAAAAAAACTGAAACAGCAGGAAGGGGACAGGAGAAGGGAGGCTCAGATTGTTAAGGCTCTATTCAGAGGCTAATGTTTCTGCCCGCTGGGGGCCAAGGGGTCTACAGATGGTGACAAGATCTGTTGGGAGAGGAGGCTAATGGCCCCCAGGACGGCTTTAGCCCCCAAATATTAGGCTTGGGCTCCCAAGAGGTCATTTTATCCCTCCTGGACAGGGATGGTGCCCCTCAGCTGTCAGCCCACTAAGAACCACACCAGCCACCTGAACCCAGGCCTCTTACAAGAGCAAAGGTTTGGGGGAGGAAGGTGGGCATCGCCAGACGGAGCTCAGAGACCCATCCCGGAACAGCAGACCCTCTAGAAACTGAGAGTCCCAGCTTCTGAGCAGGGGGTCCCCCATGGAGGGAGCAGATGCCCTCATACACCCTGGGACTTGGTGCTCAAATTCCCCAAAATGATCACAAAGCACTGTGGGACAGAGAAGAGCAAATTGCAGAAACCAAACCAGGGGACCTATTTATCCCTAAATCTCCAGTTGTCCCCTCACCCCACGCCCAGCACCTCTTCTTTTACTCTAAAATGAAAAGAGGAAAGCAGGGGAGTGACAGCTCCTCACCAGGCCTTCTGGGAGCTAACGCCACAAGGCTGGAGTCTCCCTAGGCACCCAGCTGTGGGGTGTGGCCCCCAGTTGCCCTGGCTAAGTTCCCATGGGCCGGGGAGATCACCTCTCAGAAGAAATCCTTCCAACTCTTCATGATCTGGCTCTGATTCTCTTTCCAGCCACTTTCTCATCCCTCTATTCGCTCTGTGTTCCATCCATATCAAAGCAAGTTCCATTCCCCCAGCAGCCATGGCCTCTCACATTCCATGCTATTCCTTCTGCAGGAATGACCTTCCTATTCTCTGTGTTCCCTACCTAGCAAACTCGTTCTTATCTGTCAAGTCACAGTTCAAATACCCCTTCCTCTGTATAGCCTTCCCTGAGTTCCATACCCTACAAGGTCAGGTATCTTCCTCACTGTGCTCAACGTAATTTGTGTTTTAATTATTTGTTTACGTGACAGACTCTGGCCATGAAACCACAAGCTCCTTGAGGACAGGGACCATATCTTTCTTCATCTTTGTATCACTAAGACTTGGGCTGAACTCTGTAAGTTTATCAAATGAATAAATCTTTCGAACTGAAACAGATCACAGATCCCTCATCCAGATGCCTGACTCTTGACGAATGTTTAAACCATTCAGAATGAGAAGTTTATTCTCTTCCTGAATAGATCTCAAATCCCTGAGATTGGGAAGAGGCGGAGGTGGGAGAAGTGACCCTCACTTAGCAGGTTGGGTCTCCAGGATCATGAGCAACAGTTCCTAAGAGGTCAAGAGGTCAGCCTTAGGCTGAGTGCCAGACCATAATAAAAGCCCAGTGTGCTGGGCCAGAGCCCCCTGAACTCTCTTCCTGAGCTGAGTGCTGCTGGGTGACATGGAGTGTCGTCTGGGAATGCGGTGGGGCGGAAGTTGTTCTAGTACCTCTGGAATCCCATGGCCACGGGGCCTGTCAGAGAGGCCTCTACCCATCAGGAGCCTCTCCTGCAGACCTGGAGCTCCAGAAAGGAACCAGGTGGGACCAAACAGCCACAGTTCTACATGCCCACCCAGGTCTTCTCACCCTCTCTTCTGCCCGCCACCCCCCCCCACGTCCCCTTTCCTCCAAAACAGCTGACTCCTTGTGACTTATGTCTTCCAGAGATGGCCAGAAGGGCAAGGATCCATTTTAAATTAACAAGGTTATTAGCAGTTAATTACCTGAGGTATCACTGTAATTGAAAAGAAAAAGAGAGGAGAGAGGCTCATAAACATTCCCAGGCACCCGTTCTCTTCACTATCACTGAGGGGAGGATGAAGAGGGGAAGGGTGAACAGGGCCCTCTCCCCAACACGGGCCCTGCTCAGACCATTGGCTTTTCTTTCTCTCAGTGTTTCTGCACGTGCTCCCACCCATTTTCCAGAGATATGTGGGTGTAGGGGAACCAGACGCAGGAAGAGTACGCTGCCTGCCCCACAGACACTTCAGAGAAATGCTCAGCAGAAGCTATAAAGATGAAGGGAGATTTATTTCATATTAGGGGTGTGGAAAGGAGGCACATATCTGAGGCCTCCAGTGAATATTTTTAGTGATTTGTATCTCGATTGTCCTTAGTTATTCTACAATTAAGCATGGCTGGCATACATCGGAATTATTGAATTTTGGTCCTGAATTCACTGCCACCAGAGATACCACTTATGGTCAGGGACCCCCTCCTCCCCGACTACTCCTGCCCCTGCCAGGGATAAAGACCGCAGGGAGGGGTAGGGCCTGGAGAGGACACAGAAGGAGGCGCCCCTCCCTTAGGCTGGCCACCTAACCCCAGCTCCTGCTAATGAGATCCTGAGACGAGGATGCCACACCCCACAGCTTCTTAGCAGAGAGGCCTCTCCTGCAGAAGCTCACCAGAGGCCACCCTGTCCCTGACACCTCACAGAAGGAGCCGAGACCCGCAGTCTCCATCAATGCCTGCCTGTGGGAGATGCAACCATCACAACTGTCTCCCGTTCCCACCAAACTGTTCCCTGTTTAGGGTAAACCAGCAGAAAGAGCTAACCTGAGAGAACCAAAACCCCTTACCAGTCCAAAAACTCTCCCGCAGAGGCAAGTGGCAGGTGCAAAGGCCCGCACTCCCAGGCCAGGGCCCTGACACAGGCACTGCTGGGTCTCCTGTGAGGAGAGCAGGGGGTGGGTGCCGGCAGGATGGACGGGGGGCTGTCCAACCACTTCAAGCCTCTGCTGCCCTGAGACGCCTGCCACAGCCCCCGGCCACCCTCCCTGTCCTCCTTCCTTCCCCCACTACCCCCACCCCAGCAACACCCTGGGTCCCCTGCCCTAGGCTAAACCCCTTCGCCTCTGTACCTGACTCTCCTGAGCAGCATTCAGCCCCCTGAGGAGCCAGAGTGGTCAGGAGTAGACCCCTCACCACCCCCACCCAACCTTCTAGAGGCAACAACAAAGTGCAAAGCGGGGAAGGGCAGAGCACGTGGAAAGCCCACACAACCACATACATGTGCAAGTATGAGTGTAGGAAGTATTAACAAACATGCAGAAAAATGCACAGAGCATTAGTTTTTTTTTTTAATTGAGCATTTACTATGTGACAGGTAAGTGACATTACTAGCTGCATTTTATGAATGGAGAAGTTAGGGTTCAGAGATTCTAATATGTCCAAGGTGATGGAGGGAGATATGAACCCAGGCAGTCTGTCTCTAAACTGCCTAAAACCTAAATCCTCCATTACACGCTTGGTAGGGGTGGGGTAGGGAGGGGATGGTTAGGGAGCCAAGGTGAATTAAAATGTTCCTCTCCCCACTCCACATGGGGAGGTTACTGCTCAACAGAGGACCAGAGTCCTTCCTCCTCTTTTCCCCACCCGAGGCAGGAGCAGGGGGTCAGAGTCCTTGGTCAGGGGGAAACCAACTCACCAGCACAGACTCCCCCAGTCATGCCCTCAACCTCTGGCTCCCTGCCCTCCCTGCCCTTCCAGCCAGGCTCCTAAGGGCAGAGGGACCCAGCTGGGTCAGGGAGGAAAAGGCCCGGTCTGGTTCCCATTTCCTCACCTGCAGGGCTGCTCCATACACCCCACCCCCACCGCCCCGCACTGAGTTTGCACTGTTCAAAGTCACCTTGTGAGTACCTCTGTGCCAGGGAAGGCAGCCAGTGGGAGAGAAGCAGATGGGCCGCTGACAGGGGCAGCATGGAAAGAGCATCTACAGCTAGCACGGGCGAGGGCATGGGGAGGCTGCTGCACAACCTGGAACCTGGACTTGGGGCTCCCAGGGCTCAGGGCAGGCCCAGGGGTGAGCCCAGAACCCTAGGCTGACCCTGGAACCCGGTTCACCTGGACTGGACCCTGAGTCTGGTGGGCCACTGACTGTAACATCTGGAACCTGAATGGGCTTGTGAAACTGGAGGGGGTGGATCTGACACCTGAGAGCCACGAAGCTCCCAGGAACCAGAGCTTCACTCCAAAGAAACCTTAAGCCCTGTCCTTTCTTTCCTGGGAACAGAGGAAACAAAGTAGGGAGGGAAAGAAGCGGCCCAGGGCCTACCACTCCACCCTGCCCCCCTGCCCCATGCATCTCTGCCCACTGGGATTCACCTTCTCCCTGGTCCTCTGAGGCTCTGGACAGGCAAGGGTGTAGTGGGAGCCCACAGAGCTGCCTTCAGATCTCTCCCTGCAACTTACTGACTCTGGGAAAAATCACTTCACTTCTCTGGGTAACAGTTTCTATAACATGGGGAAACCACCCACCTTGTGGCTTACTGCACAGACAAAATGCCTAAGACACAGCTGGCACTCAGCAAATGTTATTTTCCACCCCCTCTCCCTCCCCACCCCTTCCCACTGGAGAAGCTCTCTCTCCGCTGGTGGGCAGGCCCGGGGAGTGGAGGGACAGCAGAGACTCCTCGGGGGAGCTAGCACTGGCACTTTGGGAATTGGAATCTACCGGAAGTCCTGCAGGGACAGTAGGATGTTGGGGCCACGTGCTGGCGCATTCTTCGGAACATGCTGGAACCTTTGGGGGGGAACACCATGCACTCCTGGGCACAGGCTGAGATATCACGAGAGGCCCACTGTGGGGTGTCTGGAGCAACCTGGGCACACTGGGACCTTCCTGACAGTTCCCAGAGTGCTCCTGGGATTCCCCACCCTGAGGGCTGGGGGCCTCACAGGGTCTCCACTGGAGAGATACCAGAGCACAGTAAGAATACAATAGGAGCTGCTGGGGACATACTGGAAGGCTACTGGGAAACTCTCTGGGGTGCCACTGGGAGCAGAAGCACACACCTGGGCATTCTGAGGGTCCTCTGGGACGCAATGCCCACTGGGGCCCTTTGGGGACCACCAGGGGCTCCCTGCAGGGCACTCACAGCTTCCGCTAAGTGCTCTTCTCTTGGTGAGGAGCAGGGGTGGCTGGGAGGGTAGCCTGCCTGGGAGCCAGACACAGGGCCGCACTGCCCCAGAAGAGGGAGTCCGCATCTGGACCTGGGACTGGGCAGCAAGCACCAGTCTGTGCTTCCGTGGGGTGGCGGCAGGCTCGGGGGACGTGCAGCCTGGTCTGGAAAACCGACCCTGAAGGGGGGGCAGCTCTGCCTGGCTGCTGGGAGCCCTGCCTGGCATCAGTGCCCCCAAACTCGGGCCCTAGGCCCTACATCCACCCCCAGGCGAGAGAATACCCAGGGCTCCGGGAGGCAGGACCACTGGCGGCAAGGACCCTCTCAGGGCTGAAGCAGGGAGACCCAGTGGGGCTGGCAGGGGCCTCATCAACAACAAAGCTTCCTCTTTGTTCCCAGAGCTCGAGCACAGGGATCTAGAAGGTACTCAGCAGAGAACAGCCTTCCTCCCCACGGTCGTGGCACTGGAGGGAGGCAACAACAACCCAAGCCATGCTCCAGGGTCATGTGTGGGTAGCTGCAATCTCACAGGAGCCTGCGGTGGAGGCGACGGGAATGCAGACACCACGGAGCGGCGGAGGGCTAACCTCACAGAGTCCTGCTACAGGCAGGCAGACAGTGCAGACACCCACCAACCAAAAAGCCGAAAGGGGAAGGTCGAGGTCAGTTTCCAAGAAAGGGCCCGGCTCCTTTTGAAGATCTAGATATGGTCAGAGGAAGAAAAAAAAAAAAAGGCAAGACAGACAAAGCCCCAAACTTGAACATGTTTATTATCAACTAGCAGGTATTCAACACCTCCTACGTCCCAAGTGACTCCATCAAACGCGGTCCTTGCCCCCAAGGTGTCCCCAGGCAACATCGCCATCTCTCCTTCTTCCCCATATGCCTCTTCTCCTCGGAGAACAGCACCCCTCCGCGCCAAAAACCTGGACCCCACTCTGCCCCTCACGGCCACTCAGGGGCCAGATCTTGCCTTTTCTGCCTCAAGACTATCTCTCTCCTCCTCCTTGGGCCCTGCACCACAGCAGCACCTCTCAGGCAGATAGCCAGTGGGTTGGGACCCTGCCTCTGGCCTTGCCCATCTCCACGCAGTTGCAAAATGTTCTTTGTAAAACACCATTCCAGTCATCCCTGCCTCCTGCACAAAGTCCTCTCTTGCCACCTCAGAGCCCATAAAGTAGTATCAAAATTCCAAGGAGTAAAATGCCCTTCGGCCCAATGCCCTTCAGTCCCCAACACAATCTATCCTCCAGTCACCCTAAGCTCCTTGTCAATCTCTAAACTTTTATTCCTCTCGCTCCTCTGGGCCTCTGCGTGTGCTCTTCCCTTGTCTGTCTCCCATGAATCCTTGAGACTGCCTGCAGTTTTGTATCCCCAGCACGTGGAACATGGAAGTGATTGAATGAATGGGTGGATGCCCATGGGAAAGGATATATTAAAAATCTCATGAAAGGATAAATTAATCTCTCATGAGGTTGTAGTATTTTCCACATCATAACAACGAGGAAACAGATTCAGAGAAGTGAAGCAACTTGCCCGAGGTCACAAAGAGTCAGTACCTCATCAGAAGAGCCCTGGAAGGCCCAACACAAAAGAAAGAACAGAATAAGAACCGAGCATGGGGTCAGGAGCGGCACAGGCAGGAGTCAGTAGAGGTCAGGGAGAGGAGATGGGGAGCGAGGTTTGTAGAAGGTCGGTGCCTGCTGGTCATACAGCTCACGGTGAAGGAAGGAGGTTTCAGGCAGATATCACTGGGGTCCCAGTAGGAAAACAGTGTCCTCCTCCAAGAATCAGAATGGGGCCAGAGTGAAGACAAGACACCAGGGTGGGGGACATTAGCTAGTGCTGGCCATGGTGACAAGGCTGTGTGCAGGTTACTAAGCCTGGACTAATGGTGGGAGTCTTGACATAGAAGTAACTCTTCCCCATTCCCAAAGCCCCATGGGGCAGGGTGGGGATATGTATCCCAGTCTCAGGAAGAGAGATCTGTGGGCACACAGGCTGGACCTCTGGCCTGTGCAAAACAAACCTCAGCTTCTTGGCCCTGGGTGGTAATGGCTGCTAGGGAATCTGGGACCCTTGGGGAAAGATAAAGACTTGGATAACCCTATTGTCCCTATTCCCCAACTCCTATCCTCTTTTCTGCACCTTCCCCACCCTAGCCCTTCTTAGAAACCTTCCCGGTTTCCAGCATGCATTGCCCCTTCAAATAACGAGAGCTTCTCACCAGGCCCCTGACCTCCCGGCTTGTTCTGTGGTCTTCTCCGGACATGGAAGACCATCTCCCTAAGGGGCATGGTGACTGGGGGAGAGCAGTGGGACGGACCCGCCACCTGCCCTAGGCCTGGCCCCAGCCCCATCCACACCTGCTCAGGGCTCAGGGCTCCAGGGCCTGGTGGGAGGTGGCTGTGCTCCAGCTAGCCGGCATGTTTTGTTAAAGAGAATACAGCTGCTGCTCTACTTCAGTGGATGGGACCCAAGATAGCTGCATGCCCTGGAAAGCACCAGTGGTGCTGCTGGGCCAGAGGAGCTTGGCCACCTCTGCCCCCAACCTTGGACAACCAAGGCAACCCACACCAAAGCAGCTCCTATGCATGCCTGTCTGGGGAAGTATGGACTTGGAGAAGAGTGAGTCACTCGGCTCAGGACACTGACTTAGTTCCTCTACGCCCTGCCGCCCCAGCATCAAGGAACCTTGGATCCAAGGTACCCACGAGGCCCCAAGCAACATCATGCACCTGTCCACCCTCACTTGAACTTCCAGGACTGCTCTGCACATCTGTTCACTAGGCCTGAGGACCTGCGTGGCTGAACCAGGATATGCCCACAAGTCCACCACCCAGAGGCCTCCTCTCCATCATCCCTGGCCTGGTGTGAGCTAGCAGCTAGCTGGTGTAGGCCAGTGGAAAGCAGCAGAGAAGCTGTCAGCACCCACCCCTTCAGGGTGACTGGCCTGCCTCCCCACCCCCAGCCCCTGCTCAGCCCGTTCCAGCCTGGCCACCAGACAATGAGGAGAAACAGGAGAGGGGCTGAGATCAGCACAGCCAGCCCCAGGCCTGGCCACCCACTCCTCCACCCCTGGCAGCACTGAGCCCCATCATCAGGCACTAATTAAATCCCCCTAATGAGGAAATAAGGATGCAGGAGCTAGCTCCACCATGGCCTCCCCGGCCCACCGCCCTCGCCTCTCCATTGGACTTATCGCTCGTCACAGGATGTTTACAATAATTTTTAATTTGTGCAATTATTAATCACTTTTCTATCTGCCTAATTTGCATAATAATTAGTCATCTCACTGTCTGGCATGCCTGTGAATGACAGTGTTTTAAATTGAATTAAGATTTTAATATTCTGTTTTCCTGCTTTCTTCCCCCTCCACACGCTAATCAAAGTCAGATTTGGCAGCCAGAGGGAGGGCGGGGAGGAGGCTGGCAGGCACTGGACTTGGCCCACTCTGTGCTCCTGAGAGCTGTCTCCCAGAGGAGGGCCTGTCTGGAGAAGGCAACGGCAACCACCCCTCACCCCAAACGCGGCACTTGAAGGGTTAACCCAGGCTTGCCTAACCAGTAGAAGTAATGAGTGAGGAGTGGGCAAAGGCACCGCAGAGGGAGGGGTCATACTGGCCCAGAGGCGCCAGAGATCAAAAAAGCACTTTCACTTTTTTTTTCCCCCCAAACAGCCTGCTTTTTGCAAGGGACGTCAGAAAGCACATCACAGGCCAGTAATTGATCCCTGGTTACTAGTCTAGGTTAACTTTGATGGCTCAGGGTCCCCCAGGTAGAAAAGCACGCTGCAGCAGTCTAAAACCCATTGCCACTCTTCAGATGGATGGAGAAAACACATCTCTGCAGCTGAGTTTGGTCCCCCCACTCCCCTCTAGAGCCACCGCTGCTCCACAGGCCGGCAGACCCTCTGCCCAGGCTCGGCGGGGCACTTTGCAGACTGTGCCAGGGAGTGTTGGGTTTTGACTGACCAGAGGCAACAAGCAGGGGCACACTGTCCTCTGTCAGGAGGCTTTGGTGGGTTTCTTTCTCTCCTTCTTACCCTCTAGGCCCTCTCTGACCACCCCAGGAATTCAGCTCCAACCCCGCCTCCCCACCACTATTGGCTTGTTGCCATGGTAATCCCGAGGCTGCCCTGGATACCCACTGCTGCTCCAGAATTCTCTGCTTAGGCAGGCAGCGCACCCCGCAGCCTGCTAAGAACACCTCCCCTTTGCCATCGCTGCAGACAAAGGGCGAGGAGCCGGGGCATGATCACCTACACATGGTCTGCAAAGTCAGACCCTGGTCTCTCCCTCCAGGTGAGTAGGGAGAGAAGACGGGGTGGGGCGGGGGGCAAACTTCACACAGCAACCGAGGCCTCCCCCAGGCCAGAATAGGAGGAAGGGCCCCGTCCTACCACAGAAATCCCTTCCTCCCACAAGGAGCAGGGCCTCCCAACTCTGCCCTTAGGGGCCAAGGGAGGGAAGTCCCCTGGATGGGAAAGAGGGAAGTGGGGTCTTGCTGCCAGATTTAGATCTGGGTGAGAGGAGGGAGGGCTACCAGTTTCCAGGGGAGCCCTTCTCCTTCACAGGACTCCACGGCTGGTCTGCATTCCCCACCTGCAGGTCAGTCAGCACGGTCCGACAGAGAAGTTCCAGGCATCCCTGGGGCCTCCTCTGGCACAGGGTATCTGTGGGCCCTCCAGTCAAGTGCTAATCCACCTAGGATGGCACCAGCCTCCGGGGCTGGTAGTACCAGGAACCACTTGCCTAGTCTTTGCCTGAAGGGGCAGGATAAAAATTGCCAGGATTCAGGGGAGGTGCAGTCCAACCCAGGAATTACAGGGAGAAACCGGGCCTCAGGGCTTTGGGCTATGTCCTCAACCCCAGCTAGAGGGTGCACACAGCCCCCTTAGCATGTTGTAAAGCAGGCTCTGACAAGCCAGACTTGACACTCTGCTACACTGTCACTCAGGGGACCCCAGCCCTTACCACACCCAGCTTTACCCACCACAGCCAGCTCTCTGCTTCCCCACAGCCCCTGAGCGGCCAAGGGGGACCCGAAGACAGTGAGGCCTGCACATATAGCCAGTGCCACAGCAGCCTCTGCTGGCCACCCTCGCCTCCCACACCCGACCTCGGGATGAAAAGAAGGCAGCAGCCCCTCAGATCCAGGCCCACTGTGAGTTCCAATCATGGACCTGGGAGAGGCCTGGTTTACCCCTGCTGTCTCGGCATAATTATCAAGAGCACACACACCATTCACTCAAAAAGTGTCCTGGTTTGGAGGATAAACTAATCACAACCAAGTTCAGGGTCCCAGAGAGCCCGGGGAGAAGGTGGAAAAACTCCAAGAACGGAGACAAGCAATCTTCTCTCCACCCCCACCCAGAGTTACTCTCTTCTAGGCAACACAGGAGGAAGCTCAGAGTCCCTGCCCTGGGCCAGAGCAGACGTGTCTTGACAGTGCTGCCTGGGGAGAGAGGGAAAGTAGCTCCTTCCCACTGGAGGAAATACTAGACAGGAACCCAAAGGAACCCAAAGAAGATAGAAGAAAACTCAGCAAAAGGGTAGGAAGCCTGAGGGAGTAAAGTGCTATCTCTACATGTGTCCAGCAGGTGGCAACACAGAGCAGTCTGCATCCACCCATCCCCGTGGCAGCAGGGAAGCCCTATCCAGCTGGTTGCCTTGTCTGGCTCTGGCGTGTGGCCTCTGTCCTTCTGCAAAGCCTCTCCCTCCCCTTCACTAGACTCTACACCCGCTTTTCCCCAGCTGACTCCCTAGCCTGAACCGCAAAAATCAACAAATTAACACACTACGCGCACGCGTGCGCACACCCCACCCTTTAGAGGAAGAAGAGAATTCAGAGCCCAAACTAGGGGCTGCGGGACTCCTGGATCCCTTCGTCTCGTGCTGCTGCCTGGTTGATGCAAGGATCTTAGGGGACCCCTTCTACCAAATGGGTAGAGATACCTGAGAACAGAGGTATAGAGACCACTATGTTTCTTTGTGGGATGGGAATGGAGTCATAGAAATCGGGGAATTTCTATACGTTCTGTCATTTGGAGAAGTTAATGCAAATTGGCTGCAAAGTAATACACAAATGCACAGGACCTACATCAGGAACCAACAGTGGTGGCATTATGGGGACTCAGACAGCAGTAACTACTCCACAGAGCCTTGTGAGGCTAGTGGGAAGAGAAACCGACTGGTGCACAGGGGTTTTCCTGCACTGCCTTCCCACTCCTGGGTACCCCCCACCATCCCCCGCCCCCACCATGAAGCACATGGCCAGACCCTGGTGGAGGCAGAGGACGGTGTGTCCTGCACTGAAGTGGCTCATGGTCTGGTTGGTTGGCCCTTGGGCCTCAGTCCCACACCTCCACCATTTCCCCTCCAGCCTAAGACTCTCCCAGCACGTAGCTGAGGCCAAACTGGGATTTTTATCCCCCTTTTCCCCATGCAGGAGAGGATTATTGTGAAAAGGAAAAAGAAGAATCACAAAATCCTTACAAAGATTTCAAAATATGCCCTACCTCCACTTGCACATCGCTTGCTGAGTTCTGGAAGTTCACATTTGCCTGGGTCTCACCTGCAATGGAACCTCAACCTAGCATTTAGTTGAATTCAGCAAATATTTACTGTGTCTCCTATAGGGCAGGCTTCGTGTTAGATGCTGGAGACTGTGGTCTCCGCCTTTAGTAAGCTCTAAGTCAGGCCAGGGGAGCAAAACCACATTCACTGTAATATAAAGAGATTTATACTACAGGCAGGTATGAACAAGTATTATGGGAGCGAGCCCAAAGAGGAGGCATTTCATTCTGCCAATCTGCCTGTAGCGAGGAAGCCAGGGAAAACTCCACAAAGGAAATGACATCTGAGCTGGGCCCTGAAGGTTCTGCTAGGGGAAGGAGGAACAGGGCAGAAGCAGCAGCCTGAAAAAGCAGAGAGGCCTGAACCAGTGGCATCTGACCAAGGGGAGTGAGAAGTCCAGAGAGTCCACAGGGAAGGGGCCCACAGGTCAGGGCACAAGGGACCTTGACAGAACGCTGAGGATACTGGACACAACCTGCAGGCAAGGGTTTCGTCCTGTCGGCCTCCCACGTGGCCCTGGAGGACGTTCCTGTCCTCGGTCTCCCCTGCCGACACTGGGATAACCATGCTTCCCACACCCTGTTCCCACAAAAGCCACGGACTCTCTGTCGCTGGGCCTGGGTTGGCTGGCAGAACCACTCCATGAATATCTGACAGGATGTCCATGTGCTAATTAGGCATTTACCTCATGCTGCAGACATGACAATCAGTTAGCCCAGCCCAGAGCACCCACTGTGGTCCGTTCTTACCCAGAGCAACCCCTCAAGACTCATTCATTCATTCATTCATTCATTTGGACAGAGAGCATAGGCTTTGGTAGCTCTGTGGTCTTTAGCCTTAGTTTCCTCATCTGCGAAATGGAAATATTAGCGTCAAATTTATTGGGTTTTTATGAGATTAATATATAGAGAGGCCTGGCCCACAGTAGCCTAAATAAATGAAAGCTATTATTAGTTCTGAGGTGTAACGCCTCGGCCTACAAGCTGGAGATTTGAAAGTGAATAAGAGACCTGAATAAGAAAATAATAATCAGAAAATGAGTAAGAGTCCTGGCCATAGGAGCTTACAACCCACAAAACAGCATGCTGAATGGTGGGTACAAAGTGCCATGGAAACTCAGAGAAAGGCTGAATAGGCGAGCAGACTCTACCCTGGGAGAAGTAGAACGAGTCTGCATTCTGAGTTTCGAAGCAGAACTGGGAAGACAGGCCCTTCCAGCCCCTGCCCCATAACCTGGGGGTCCCCCAGCACCTCCGGTGGTTGCTTGAGTTTGCCTTTGTCAACACTTTCTCTTTAGTCCACATCAAAAGACTCCCCAGAAGACTCAGAAGTTAACTCCTCTCCAGCATGAGGCCATGTTGGCTGGGCTAGTCTGAGCGTCAGGAGAAGAAATGGGCCCCAATAACCCTCATTCCAGCCTCCTCTCCTGCACCAAGCAAAACCAGGACAAGGACCACCATCCTACCACTTTGCATGCTGAGAAAGCGTAGCAGAACAAGAAAGTGGGATTTCTCTTGGAGACTGAAGGTAACCACATTGAGTGCAAACACCAACGGCATACGTGGAGATGGGGGCAACACGGCCCCGCCCCCTCTCATAATACGTGTAAAGGAGCTGTGGGAACTGCTGACAGTCGTGAGCTCAGTGGTAATCAACGGTGGGATGTGGCCGCCGTGAAAGCTAATTCGGTCTTCAACACACGGATTGCAATGTAACGCTGATGACACTGATTATCAAATAACACTGATTACAATATAACCCGATCTACATGGAGGGAAGTGACAGTCCTACTGTACTCTGATCAGAATACCCTGAGCCTCAGGACTCACACCAGCTGCTGTACTTTAAAACAGACGGCAACAAACTGGAGTGAGTTCAGAGAAGAAAATATGGGACTCAAAATCATCCATTATAAGGATGGTCGAAGGAACTGGAAAAGAGTCAGATAGGCCCAGCAGCTTTCTTCTAATGTCAACGTAACTGTGACATTACTTCCTAATCACACAGGAGGTGCCACATTAAGGGGGAAAGAGTCTTACTGTCAGCCACTCCAGCACGATGAATCCCAGAGATTGTTCCCTGGGTCCCTGCCTCACGTTCATGTGGTACAGCCCAACCCACACAGTGCCTGCAGGACGACAGTGTTCAGGAATAGTTCCTCTAACCCATTCGGTTTCCCCTGATCTTTATTTATGACTCTGGGACCCACCTTGAGACCACCCTTCAAGGTTAACTTGAACAGGCCTCCAGACCCCTTCAGCTGACCCCCTTGATCCTCTCCTACAGTCCTTTATCCTTTTCCTCCCACCTCTTCCTCTCCTGTCAGCCTCTAGCTGGGCTGTCATGCTTGGTTCTGCTGCTGGATTGGGTGTGGAGGGGAGGGAAGAGGCCCTATGTGAAGTATCTATAAATACAATTAAACTCTCTATGTATGAAGATTAATTTCCTACTACCTGATTATGCACAGATCGACTTGCTTCCTTTCTTATACAAGTTTCAATACATAGCTCTCCTCCTATTACCTTAACCTTATGGCTCCTGGGAGGGAAGCAGGTAGGGCATGGGAAGAAAAATGTGTCCCAACACATCTAAAGTGTTGTCAGGTAGAGAAGGGTTATTAGTCTGTTTTTGCAAGCCCCAAGATGAATAACTCAAATGGTGAAGCCACAGGAAATACAACTGAAAGGAGCTGGAGTTGCCCAAGAATGGAATACATTCTGTCCCAGGAGGTGGTGAGAGGACACAAAGTGTTTAAACATGGGTGTGAGTGGCTCTTCCCAGAAATACGATTTGCCTTTGAACTCCAGCACTGGAGTGGGTGTGAGGATTAGAGTTCTTTATGACACTTTCTAACTCTGATTCTAGGATTAAGATAATTAGCACTGCATCTCCATGGGACCAGAAGTTGGGACAGCAGTTGAGCTAATAAGTTGACGGAAAGTACTTTTAAATTAATTGGTGTGGGGAAAGTGTAGTGTAGAGAAGTCCTTTAAGGTATCTTCCAACTCTGAGATTCCTATTTTGTGATTACAGGTTGTGAAAGAGTGTCAGCCACTGGCAAATCTATACAGCTGACAAGACGCCAGTCAGCCTTCTGTCTCAAGACGACAGCTGGTGTGTGGGCGTATGTGTGCACGCGCACACTGGGTGGAGATGGGGGCGGGAAAGGACAGGCATCGGAAGGGCCAGAGCTTGGGCTCACACAGCTCACACACACAGCGGAGATCCAGAGATGGAATTGAGGCTGGCGGCAGACACAAGGCCTGAGCAGGCCCATGCCCACCCCCTCCCGAGCTGCAGCCACAGCGTCTGTTGTTGGGGCACAGCGGCCTCTGCCTCCTCTAAGTCACAGCACTCTAAGCCATGAGAGCTCAGAACCAACCAACATGCCAAAGCACAGGCACTCAGGAGCGGGACAGAGGACAGGGCCGGGCAGAGAAGCTAGTGCCAACGTGGCCCAGAAAGACAATGCGCCGAAGCGCCCACCTGCAGCCCCTCTGTGGGCTCTGTGACTGTGGGTGAATATCCAGTCACCCCTCTCCCACGACTGCCACCCACTCCCCTACCTGTCCTCAAAGCTCCTGCTCTCTGCTCTGTCCTCCAATGCAGGGTTGACAAGAAGAGGACACAGGACACTTCCTGTCTTGGGTACTACTCTGGCTCAGGGCTCACCCGGACCTTGATGGTTCGCGGGCAGTCCTCCCACAGAGTTCTCATTACCTGCTCCCCACTGTAACTGCAGCCTCTCAGTATCAACCAGAGGTTAAATGGCCCTTTGGAAGCCCCTTTCTCCATCCTAAGGACACCACATACCCTACCCTGCCTTGTCCATCTTACACTGGCCGGTCAAAAATGTTCATTATTCACCAGTCAAAAAGGTGCTTCTAAAAGGGCAGCAGCACCCCCTCTCCCAATCTGCCACCCTTGAAACTCAAATGCTGTGTCTGTGTGACCAATGCAGAGACCAACTTCCTCTCTCTCTGAGGAACTGGAGGGGCTTCCACAGGTCCCGAGGGGTGTATCCTTCCTCGCAGCTTCAGAAGTAGGGAGGAAACAAAATCCATGACTCTAATCCTCCTGCGCTCCTAGACTACTCTTTCCTCTGCCCCTTAGGAAACACAGACACCACAGCAAATGCGCCAAGCCCTGGAGCAGGGTAGCCGCCTATCTGGAGCTCCGCCCACCTTCCAGTGAGTCCGCCACTACCCATCCTCCTTGTAAGCCACCCCTCCGCCAGCCAGCACTACTCTCAAAGCCAAAAAATACCCAAAAAACAAAAAGATAGCTGAAATGCTCATTGAGAAGAACTGCTTTTGAAATGCCATATGGCCTTACCTACAGAGAAAGCCCCCCACCAGTTCTTACTGATCCAACCACAAATAAACTAAATCTGGGTCCTGTCTGGACATACCATCAGCAGCAGTGGCCCACTTCTCCCCTTAGTCGGGTAATGGGTGAGGGAAGGCTGCCTGGAGGTAGATGGGGAAGAATCACTGGACTAGGCCAATCACGACTCCTCCCCCTGCTCTAGACACCCCCTCTCCTGGGGACAGAAGACCCCACCCACTTCAATACCCTTCTTCAAATGGCACAGCCCTCAATCCCACCCAGCAAGAGATGCTGGCTCACCAAACCCAGCCAAGAAAAAGCCATCCTGCTGTTCAGGTAAAGTCAAGGGTGCGGTAAGAGTGGAGTCAACAGGGGCACATGCCACTGCTGCAGCAGGCACCACTCGAAATATCTTAATAATACCATTTTAAGAGAAGATACTAATATTTTATTAAGCACCTACTACATGCCAGGCACTATGCTACTTTATTTCAAATCCTCTCAAATAAGGAAATTATGGCTCAGATAATTTTTTTTTTTTTTTGGTGGTACGCGGGCCTCTCACTGTTGTGGCCTCTCCCACTGCGGAGCACAGGCTCCGGATGCGCAGGCTCAGCGGCCATGGCTCATGGGCCCAGCCGCTCCGCAGCATGTGGGATCTTCCCGGACTGGGGCACGAACCCACGTCCCCTGCATCGGCAGGCGGACTCTCAACCACTGCGCCACCAGGGAAGCCCATGGCTCAGAGAATTTAAGTAACTTGCTAGATGGTAGCACCTGCCTAGTTTGTTGACCTCTCTAGGAGGCTGGTTCCCACCAACTTCCACTATTAATGAGGGGAAGATAAGAAGGACCCCTCTGAACAAAGAGGTGGAAGTGAACTTCCCGTGATGGGCAAGCAGCAGTAGGGGATTGCTTTGCAGGAGTCAGAAGCCCAGGAGGAAATAGCCCCAGGAGATGGTAAATACTGCCTGGAGCCCCTTCCCAAGGCTCCACTCCAGACACAACATCTAGGCTACTTCGGCCAGCCCAGCAAGTTTCCATGGATTCACTTCAGTACAACTTATGAAGAATGTTACAAGCCCTGACCTTACCATGGAGAGAAACCCTCCCATTCAGGTGAGACTTAGCCTGGAGGGGTGCAGGGTAATAGGGAATAGAGGAGTGGCACTCTGCATAAAGCAGAAACTGACCCCTCTGTTCCCAACCTACCCAATTCCCCCTACCCAAGGGCACTCCCGTCCCCGAGGCGGGTCCCAGGCTTGGGAACCACCAACCCAGGAGAACACAATAAGCAGCAAGTACCCCAGCCCTCTCCCTTCAAGAGCCTTGCAGGCAATATTTGGCTCCATGGTTAGCCAGGACCCCTCTGGGAGGGCACCATACCCACTACCCCAACCCAGCCTATGTTCCTCCTTCCTGTTTGGGCTGGACAAGCGGGCAGCCCTGCAGTCCAGGCTTTCAAAGCTCAGGTGATCCAAAAGGGGCTGGGAGGCCACTCTGGGATTCCGCACTAATGACTCTCTATTTCTGGTCTTGGGGAGACAACTCTGAAGGTCAGAGGTGTAGAGGAGGCAATGCGGATATATTTGGGATCTGCTATTCCCATTATAAAAGGCTCAGTCGAGTTGAGCCGGCTGTGCAGGAGGTCCAGCCTGCTGGGGTCCAGATTCCCACCTTTCATCTCATGCCTCTCCCACACAGAGGACACCCTCTGCACACTTTCTCACTCCCCTTAGGTGACTACTACATGACCACCACTCATCAGATTTCCTTCCAGAACCCTCCTCTTGGTCAGTTGATGTTCCCAGTTCACGTTCAGGGCAGAAAAATTGCACTAATAATGCATCCAGTCTACACGGAGTATATCAACCAGTATCAGAGTGACTTCCAAGCCCCAGGATGGAATCAAGTCCTCAAACTTGACCGAGACAAGAGCAGCCAGGGGATCAAGAGAGTAACCAGAACTGTGGGCAACCTACTGTAAGTTTGCTGTGGGGGAAGGGCCAGAGGAGGGCTCTATTTCCCAAGACAAAGGTAATAACTTCAGACTGTCTTCTGTCCAACTGAGAGACAAAGCTGGAGAAGGCAACAGAGCAAAGGACTAATTGTTTGACAATCTTGGATCTCCATCTAGTTCAGACTAACTTAGTCCTCTCATCTCACATACGTTTTGAGCAAGGACAAACTGCATGCTGTTCATAACGGGGCGGGGGGGGGCGGGGGTCAGCTCTTGCCCTACGCATCCTGGGAGACGTGAACTCTAACTGCAAGCCAGGAGGTAGAGTAGCCAGGCTTATCCAGTACCCATGAAACTATAGAGAATCAGACATCCCACTTGCCCAACCTTGTCTTAGCTTCTCCCCTATTAAAGCCTGCTTCCTTGGGGCTCGGAATGGCCCTCTACATACCTCTAACTCATCCGTGAACATTAGAAGGCCCAGCTCCAACCCAAAGTCAGTAATATGTGCACAGTGTACACAAGTGTTACAGAAACAGCCATCCTATTCCAAGGTGGTAGATGAAAAGATAATCCTCACCCCGAAGTGACCAGGAACACTAACCTAGCAATGAAACAGTTCCTCTCCCTGCCCCCTCAGCAAACACACGTCCAAGCTCCTGTTTCCCAAGACCACATTTCCTAAGCTGTAGCCTCAAGCTGCCTAACAGTGTGATTTAGAAAGTGTCTCCATTGCCCTATCCTTCAGCTGCAGGTGTCACATCCTCTCTGCCGGGTCTTAGTATGATAACCGGGGAGTGTGAAAAGAAACGGAGATAAAATAAATTAAATTTTTGTTTTCAGAGAAGAAATAAATTTTCATTTGAAATTACCTGAAAATACACTGTACAGTTTAGGCAGGCACACAAATGACAGGCAAAGGAAGCATGCAGAGGCCCGGTGCCCTTCTATTTGGCATCCCTGGACTGGTTCATAGGTATGGATTCTGACCTATAGAAATACTTTTACCCCACGCAGCAACTACATCCAGACCGTGTGGAAGGTCACCGCTCCTGGCTGGCAGACCACTACGCATCAACATCAGAAGCCGAGCTGGCCGAAGCAGGAGATGCCTTCCTGGGCGGGAAGAGTGCTGCCAAGTCTGATAGAGACACAGTGACCAGGGTGAAGTGCCTGAGCTCTCTGCCAAAGGGGGTCACATAAAGATCCTAGCTACCCCTCATCCCAAGAGGGGGCGCAGAGAACAAGAAAAAAAGTTTACTCGGCCAGGATACCCCAACGCCACTTTTCTTGGGAAATCCAGAAATTTGGCCCTCCCAAATCTGCAGCCACTTACAGACTGATCTCTCCCTGACCACAGAGGTGAGGTATGTATGCAGTTAACACATGCTTGACACATGGTAAGTACTTAACAAAAGATAGCCATTAAAATCATCAGCATTATTTTATTATCATTATTTCCCCAGACATGCATTCCTCTCTTCCCAGATATCTTATCTGCTACCTCCCCAATCCCTGGAAGAAAGGGTCAAGGCTAAGTACCCCTCTAGTACATTCAGGGTCTTCACAGCCAAGCTCCAAGCTGAAACCGCCAGCAAGCAATTCTTCCAGGACTGTGGAACTCAGCCCCGAGTATGCCGTGGAGACGCTCATCACAGAGGCTATGAGAAGGCCCTGGTAAGTACTCCTTCCTGTGGGTAGGAGACCACCCCCTGGACTCTCCCTTCGCCTCTTACCTGGCTATCAGGGTGAGGATGGATGGGGGGAGAACAGCAGAGAGAGGAGTCTGATGTTTAAATCCTGGCTCTTTTCTCTTGCACACAGCGATTCTGAGCAAGTTACCCTCTCTTGCCAAAAGAAAAAGAAAACAGGCCCTGCTTACTAAGCACTAGACATTGTTTTACCTGTGACTCCTTGTCATTCCTGAGCTGACAGAGGGTGCTGAACGTAACACGCAGGAAGAGGAAGACTGATTCCTTTTTCAGCTGACTGCTCTCTGACCCCTCCCAAGGGTAGGGGTTCACAGGCACCAACTGAGAATCAAACTACCACCAGGACCTCCTACATGCCCTTGTTTTCTGAAAGGGTGACCCTGTGTAAGCCCAAGGTCAACAGCATCGAATGTGAGGCAAACACACTTTCTCTACTGAGCAGAGGAAAATATTCAGGTACAAAGGAGAGACTGAGTCATTACCAGATACAGTAATGTTGTCTGCATATGGCAAAAAAGGCCAGCGTCCTGGGGGAATCATGACTCGGCTGCAGCCTGGCCCTATAATCTCTCTACCTACTTTTACAGGCCAGTCCAGCTGCCTGAAAGCCAGTTCCAGAAGTATTTATGCCAAAAACAGGACTCAAAACTAAAAATAAAAACGAAACCGGAAGAAAGAAACTGCCCAAATAACCTTTGCAAAAATGCGCAGTTCAGGACACACATTTCTTAAAAAACTCAAACTTAAAACGCAGGCCTCAAGATAGCTACCTCACAGCCTCGACTCCGCCTTCTCACTGGGATTCCCCAGGCACATCCTAACCCTAGTCCAGCTCTTTGACTAGGGTGAGTAACCTCTTTAGAAAGGAACGACGCTCTCTGTGTCCTAGGTCAGTGTGTTCCAAGATACCTGAGGAAAAAAGAGATCAGAGTATTGCCCTCTTGCTAATGAACCAATGGCAAAGCATTAAGGCTTCTCAAATCAGTAAAATCAATTAATTACATTCTATTTGAGCTACAGCGTCTGCTCACTGCTGTTTTTTGCCCTTTATATTTTTTGAGATATAATTCACATACCATAAAATGTTCTCTTTTAAAGTGTACAATTCAGTAGTTTTTAGTATTGCTCACTGCTCCTTAAGTCTAAACTTCAGGCTGAAGAAGGCATAGGAAAGGAAGAAGAACAAGAGGGTCTGAATATGATTTAAAAATTAAAAAAAAAAAGTCTTCCATGTAGAGAAAGGTTTCCAAAGCCCAAGCAAGGGAGATTCTGGTCAAAACCTAAATACTACGTTTCTCTCTTGAAAATCTTTACCATATTGAAAATAGGATTATGTTTCTGGATCTAAGGTAGGGATAAGAAGTGGAAGAATATGCAACTGAATTTAGCCACCTATACCTTTGAAAGATTCTAGGTCTTATTATTTTGGAGAATGTGCATGGACCCAGCGCCCTGCTTCCCCAGTCCAGAAAAGATGTATCACACTGCCCTCTAGTAGCCAGCCTAGGAAATGACAGTCAGCTTCCAGCTGAACAGGCTTGGAGGTCTCTGCCCTAAAGGTGTGCTGTGCTCATACATGAAAAGGCAGAGAAATCAGAGGGAGGAGGAATTTATAAATTTTCACCAATGCCCACTAAACACAAAGCTTGCCCAGAATAGAATCTATCTGCTTCCCCTCCACCTCGGTCTCTGCTTGAATACAGGTGATAAATTCTTTTGTTAAGAAAAAAATTGGTGGTTTAAGATTTTCAAAGTATCTGAGCCTCTTAGTCCATTCAGGCTGCTATAACAAAAATACCATAGACAGGATGGCTTAAATAACAAATATTTATTTCTTATAGTTCTAGAAGCTAGGAAGTCCAAGATCAAGGTACCAACAGACTTGGTGTCTGGTGAGGGCCAGCTTCCTGGTTCACAGACAGCCAGCTTCTGGCTGTGCTCTCACATGACCAAAAAAGCAAGAGATCTCTCTGGGGTCTCTTTTATAAGGGCACTAATCCCATTCATGAGGGCTCTACCTTCATGACCTAATCCCCTCCCAAAGTCCCCACCTCCTAATACCATCAACTTGGGAGCTAGTATTTCAACAAATAAATTTTGAGGGGATACAACGTTCAGTCCATAACAGCCTCTTAAGGCGAGTTCTTCCTAAGAAACAGTGTAGGGCCCCACAAAAATGAAGTTAAAACCTGAACCCATGTGGAAATAAATGCCAGCTGTGTACAACAGATGTGACAATAGGCTAGAAGTTTAACATGCTCACCGCCACTCACAGGAAAGGGACTGGCTTTAACATAACTTACGAAAGTATAAACTCAAAAGTAGTAACTTAGAGTAGGATCCAGTGTCCAGAGCCTATATTCCCTGGGGACTTTTTTAAAAATAAGCTTTTTATTTTGGAAAAATTTTAGACTTACAGAAAGTTGTAAAGACAATACAGAAAGTCTCATTACTCTTCACCCAAATTTCTTGACTGTTAACTCACCTAACTACGTTCATTTTTCAAAACAGAGAGATTAACAATGGCATAATTCTATGAACTAAATTCCAGACTTTATTTGGATTTTACCAGTTTCACCACAACGTTCTAACCTTGGGCCTTTTTAAAAAATGTTTGGGACTGGTTAAGACTCCACGCTCCCAATGCAGGGGGCCCGGGTGCGATCCCTAGTCAGGAAACTCGATCACACATGCCGCAACTAAGAGTTCGCATGCTACAACTAAGGAGCTGGCAAGCTGCAACTAAGACCCGGCACAACCAAATAAATAAATAAAATATTTTTTAAAAAAATGTTTACAGCAAGGCACCAAAGGACCATATAGGCACTGCAGAGCCCAGGAAAACACTGGGTTCTAGTCCCAACTCTGCCACATGTTAACTATAGAACCTTCAAGTTTATTTTGAGCTGTTTCCTCTCTAAAACTACCTTCCTCTCACAAATGCTGAGTCTAGACACAATTTAAGTTGACCCTTCATCTCTCTGCCTAAGCTCTCCTCTGACAGCCACTGACCAATTAGGAAAGAGATATTCCTAACTTGGTAGTGACTTCAGCTGAGACTCTCCAGGTAGAGAATGGAGTCCCTCTGGGATTTTCCACAAAATCCACAAAAGTCTCAAATGGTGGGGCGGGGGGGCGGGGCAGACAGCCTTTCTTCAGGATTGCAGCAGAGAGGATTGTTGTCTCAACAACATCCACTTTTCCCCTCTTCCTGGGTGTGCATCACATTTCTCAAGTTCCTTTGCATTAAGGGGCAGCCATGCAACTAAGTTCTAGCTAACAGAATGTGAATGGCTGTGTGCCACTTCTAGAGTTGGCCCACAATATCTATCAAGCAACCCTCCAAGCTCTGCTCAGCTCACCAAAATGGCAATACCCAAAGCAACCCTGGAAGCCATGTTAATGTTGGCATCAGCCTGGTCCCTAAATGACTGCATGGAGTAGAGAATCCCCCTCCCTCTCACCCAATCTGAAACTACCCTGGACATGAGTGAGGAGGGAGGAAAAAAACTTCTATTGTGGTAAGCCAGTCCATTTGGAGAATGTCATAGCAGTTTAGCCTACCCCAACTAATACAGGTACTAAATGTCAATTCCATTAGCGCAAGACCTTGCCTGGATGTGTGCTTAGAGCCCCAGGCACAAAGAACTGAGTGGATCACATGCCTGAGGTCAGGACACACTATCTCACTCATCCATGCAAGGCCCCTCTTTTGTTTCCCTTTCCCTCCTTCATTCCGCATTCTAGTCCCATTCTGTTCCCTCCCTCAGACACTATTCTAGTAAGTTAAGGTGTAAATTCTCCTTAAAAAATACTTTGTGTTCAATTTACTTAGCTAATTTTTGCTATAAATTTCATTATTCCTTATTTTCCTCACTTGGAGTCTATCATGTCCTAACAGCTTGCATCTGACTTTTTTATAATATTCCATCATATACATATACCACATTTCACTTATCAATTCCTTTAGAAACAGGCTTCTAAGCTGTTTTCAGATTCTCGCTACCCAAGATACATATAGATAAATATCCATATACGTAACTCCTTGTGGATCTGTGCAAGTTTCTCTGAAGGATAAAGCCAGGAGTGGAACTGCTTTGAGGTAGGGTATGTACAAACTTAATACATCAGTTATCTATTGCTGCATAACAAATTACTTAAAAACTCAGCAGCTTAAAACAATAACACCCACAGAATGAAAGGAAATACTTGCAAATCATATATCTAGTAAGAGACTTGTTACCAGAATATATAAAGAATTCTACATAACAGTGTATATGTGTGTATGTGTATGACAAATAACCCAACTGAAAAGTGAGCAGGGCTTCCCTGGTGGCGCAGTGGTTGAGAGTCCACCTGCCGATGCAGGGGACACGGGTTCGTGCCCCGGTTCAGGAAGATCCCACATGCCGCGAAGCGGCTGGGCCCGTGAGCCGTGGCCACTGAGCCTGAGCATCCAGAGCCTGTGCTCCGCAACGGGAGAGGCCACCACAGTGAGAGGCCCACGTACCGCAAAAAAAAAAGAGCAAAGAATTTGAATAAACATTTCTCCAAAGAAGATAAATAAAGATATTCAACAACATTAGGCATTAGATAAATGCAAATCAAAATCACAATGACATACCACTTCACACCACTAGGATAGCCATAATCAAGAAGACAGATAATAACAAGTATTAGCGGGAGTTTCCTGGTGGTCCAGTGGTTAGGACTCAGCGCTTTCACTGCCGTGGCCCGGGTTCAATCCCTGGTCGAAGAACTAAGATCCCACAAGCTGCGTGGCATGGCCAAAAACAACAACAAAAACAAGTATCAGCAAGGATGTGGAGAAACTGGAACTCTCATACACTGCTTTGGAAGTTTGGTAGTTCCTCAAAAAGCAAAACATGGAGTTAACCATATGAGTCAGCAATTCTACTCCAAGAAAAATGAAAACATAAGTCCATACAAAAACTTGTACATGAATGTTCATTGCAGCATTAGTCACAATAGCCAAAAAGTGGAAACAACTCAAATATCAACACATGCATGGATAGATAAAATGTGGTATATCCACAGAAGGGAATACTATTCAGCCATTAAAGGGAATGTGGTACTGATACATACTACAACACGGATGAACCTTGAAAACACTACGCTAAGTGAGAAGAGCTAGATACAAAAGGCCATGTATTGTATGATAGTCCCATTCACATATTATATGAAATGTCTAGAACAGGCAAATCTACAGCAACAGAAGGATTAGCAGTTGCCTAGGGCTAGGGGAGCTGGGGACAAGTGAAGAGTGGCTGCTGATGGATACAAAACTCCCTGTATCCAAAATATTTTTAAATGAATTGTGGTGAAGGTTATACAACTCTGTGATATGCTAAAAACTACTGAACTGTACACGTTAAATGGGTAAACAGTATAGTATGTGAATTATATCTCAAGCTGTTAAAAAATAAACACCTCCTCTTATCTCAATTTCTTTGTGTCAAGAATTTGGAGCTGGGTGATTCTGGCTCAGGATCTCTCATGAGGTTGCAGCCATGTTGTTGATCAGGGCTGCACACATCTAAAGGCTTGAATGGAGCTAAAAGGATCCACTTCCAAGGTAGTTCACTCACAGGGCTGATAAACTGGTGTGTCTACTGGTGAGAGGCCTCAGTCCCTCTCCACATGGGCCTCTCCAGAGGACCACTTGAGTGTCCTCATGACATAGTAGCGGGCTTCTTCCACAGCAAGTAATTCAAGAGAATACAAGGAAGATGCTTCAATGTCTTTTATGACTCAGCCTCAGAAGTCACACATTTCCAGTACATCCTACCGGTTACACAGGTCAGCCCTATTCACTGTAGGAGGGGACTACACAAGGGCTTAAATACCAGGAGTCAGGGATCATTTGGGGCCACACTGGAAGCTGGCTATCAACACTTGATGATTAGGAAGACAATGATAACAACAGCTAATAATTTTGTGACATGTACTATGTGCCTGGCACTGTTCTAGGCTCACAATAAACCTGTGAGGTGGGTAATATTATCTCCATTTCAAAGATGAAGAAACTAAAACACAGAGAAGTTAAGTGGCTTATCAAGGTCACAAAGTAAAAGACATACCTGAGATTCAAACTCAGACAATATTCTCTCAAAAATTCTGCAATACCACATCCCAGATATTACTTATTTTCAATTAAGTTTTGCCCATTTGTTCTCCAGAATGGATGCACCAGTTGAAACTTCCCATGACTTTTCATTCCCCATGAGAATTCAGTCTCTTCCTTATTTTTGCTAATAGATACAAAGTAGAAACTCATTAATGTTTTGATCTCTATTTCTCTAATTACTAGTAGTAATATACTTATTACCCATTCTGGTTTTCCCTTTAGATTTTACATATTCATATTCTTTGCCTATTTTTATTTTGTGTTTTGTATTTCTTTCCAATTTGCAGTAGTTCCTTCTACATTCAATCTCTTATAAATGTAATCCTTTATCAGTTTTAGACATTGGAAATATGTTCTCCTAATCTATACCCATTTTTAACTTTGACTATGGGGTGCTTTGTTGACTAGAAATCTTTAATTATGATGTAGGCAAAGCTATCAAACCTTACAGATTGTGATTTGGAGATCTAATTTAACAAATTTATCCTCACCCCAAGGTCACAAAGACATTCCCCATTTTTTCTAATTGGCTGTAGCATTTTACCTTTCATTTAGGTAAAATCACTTTGGGATTTGTCTTTGCCTTATGTGGTTTAAGGCAGGGATCCAACTTTATTTTTGTCCATATAATAAGTCAATTTTCCGAGCACCATTATCTATCTCTTCCCCACTAATTTGTGACACTACCTTTACCAGACACCATGTCTCCAAACTGCCATGTCTATTCCTAAGTCTAGTTTAGCAATAATTCTTATTTTCTAAGAGGAAAGAGCTATCACTGTGAAAGTTTTTACTCATCCTGCTTCCTAGATGAATGAAAAATCCAACTATCACCCTCCAAGATCCCTGGGGTTCAACATTAGCTTGTATTCTTCCCCAAAACACAATATCCGTTTAAGAAAATTATTTTAAAAAAATAAATGTGTGTTTATTAAAAAGGGAAAACCCTAACCAAGAACAAACCCTGGGACACAGAGAAATCAACGCTTCCTCTGAAAGCCAGCAATAGGCAGTGTCGGCACACCTGAGAAGTACAGGTCCTTCAGTCCAAACATTACGTCTCAAATATTCTTCTGTAGTCAAAACTGGCATCCAACAAGTCGCCGGTCTGTGTGGGCCCCGATTATGAGCACAGATGACTGTTGCAGCTGGACGTCTGTCCACCCAGTGTCCACCACCACAACCCACAGCCACCCCCACTGCCTCAGAAAAGTTTTACATATCCTCAACACTCCACTTGTAGGCAAGTTCCTCCACCGCCTTCTTGCTGGCAAGCCTGGCAAAGCGCTTCTGTTCAAATCCATTGGATCTGCAATCAAGAAATACTAATCAGCCAGAATCCTGAACTGAACATTTATTTTTGAAAAAGAGTTCACAATCTAATGAGCAAAAAGGAGAGTAAAGGCAATCATGTGGAAATATTTAAGACATAAGCAACAGAATCAGAAAGACAGAATAATCCACCCTCTTGTTAGTCCTTGTTCAGTTCTTTCTCAAACTCTTTTGACAACTGTTTCAAACATTTACCGCTCTCTAAAGGCCCAACTCACTCTCAGCTGATGTCTACGTATTACACTTTATCCATTCATTACACAAACAATTAGTGAATTCTTATTATATACTAGGCACTGCGTCATGAAAATGAGTATAACACAGCGCCTATCCTGATAAACTCACAGACTAGTGGAGGAGATTGACATTTAAGCAAATAATTAAAACAAAAAGCATAGATTATGGTAGAAATACGCACTGGGTATCATGGAAGCAGAGTGGGGATCTTACTCAGCTTGGGAGGGGGATGGACAAGAATAGTCAGCAAAGCCTTCGTGAAGGGGGCCCCTATGCTAAGTCTGAAAAGAAAGAGTTAACCAGAGGGCCAGAAGGGTCAGGAGGGCATTTCAGCACAGAGCATAGCACGAGCAACAACAGCAAAGGCACAAAAGTAAGAAACAGCATGGCACATGCAGGGAACCAAAGGCAAACTGGTATGGCTGGAGCCTCAAATATGAAAAGAGAGTAGCACGAGACAAAGTTAGAAAGCTAGGTAGAGGGCAAATCACAATGAGCTCTGTAAGCCATAGTATAAAGCTTAGATTTCACCTAGTAAGGATAAATTTATTTTTCTTAATTTTTATTGAAGTATAGTTGATTTACAATGTTGTGTTAGTTTCAGGTGTACAGCAAAGTGAATCAGTTATACATATACACATATCCACTTTTTTTTTACATTCTTTTCCCACGTAGGCCATTACAGAGTATTGAGTAGAGCTCCTTGTGAAGGATAAATTTAAAGTGGGAGCATAAACTGCATTTCAAAGAGATCACTCTGGAGGAGACTGAAGGCAGGAAAGTTACGGCAATGGTCCAGGCAGCAGGTGATGAAAGTAATGATGAAGAAGAGGGACAGAAAGACAGAAAACACAGTAGGACCTAGTGACTGATCAGTTATATAAGAGCAAAGGAGGAAGAGGTAAGTTTGACTCATGGGTTAATAATTTTAGTGACTAGATGAATGAGGCTGCCATTAACCAGGACAGAACACAAGAGCAGGAGCACGCTTAGAGTGGGGAAGGCTGATGAGTTCAGTTTTGAGTATGTTTGCATTTAAGATGCCTCAAGCACATATCAACAGAGGAATCCAATGCACAGCCAGATACTCCAGACTGAGGTGCAAATACAGATTTGGGAATCATGTCCATACAGCTGGTAAGTGAAGGTGTACTAGACTAGATTCAGCCAAGAGAGCACATGGAGTGAGGACAGCTAAGGGTTACAGATGGAGCCCTGAGAAACATTTAAGCAGGGGGCACAGAGGAACAGAAGTTCATAAAGGTGGCCGAGATGAAATGATAAGAGAAAATAACCAGAAGTAGGGTGTCATGGAAGTCACTACAGGGGTGAATTTCAAGGAGTGGCCCTCAACTCCCTTCTAATACCATGCACTTCGTCTTCTTATATAAACTTCTTGAAAGAGTCTTTATTCACTGTCTACTTCCTTATTTTTCATTCACTCATTGACACATTAGAACCTGGCTTTTGTTTCACTATGCTATGGAGTTAACGCTCTCTCAAGTCATTACTGATCTTCCTTATTGCCAAACCCAGTGCTTTCTCCCTCTCACCTGATCAGTCACTAGGTCCTGCCATCTTATCACTTAACCAATTTCCCACTTCCTCCTCTCTCCATTCGTACTACTACTGTCATGGTTCAGACCTCCATCATCTTTAGCCTATCTACTGCAACAACCTTGTATCTTGTCTCTCTACTTCCAAATGTGTGCCTTGCAAATGCTTCGTGCGACTGCTACAATGCATCACCTATCTAGAACGTAGAGCTACTGTTAATCCACCAGTGGCTCCCCTCTGCCTCTAAGGTGAACACCAAGCTCCTCAGAAATGTTTCCAAGTCCTTCAGTGACCAGGCCCCTGCTTACCTTTCCAGCCCATCTCACACAACTCCATTTCACACTTACTGCTATCCAACATCAAACTGCTTATAACAGGCCCCCACCCCACCAAACACTAGGATGTTCCGTATCCTTATGACCTTGCAATACAGGATGCTCTTCCTTAAATATACTTCCTTTCCTTCTTATCTTGGTTAATGACATCCCTTAAGACTTAGCTCATGTATCACCTCCTCTAGGAAGCATGCATTCCCTGACCAGTCTCCCAAGGCTGAATCTAACTACTCTTCCTCTGTGCTCCCAAGGCACCTTGAAAATCCTCTATAGTAATACTTAGCAAGTAGCACTGAAATTATTTACTTGTCTGTCTTCTCCTCTAGATAGAAAGTGAGTTGCTGTGCTCAAGGACCGTCTCTCACTAACTGTGAGACCCTGGCACCTAGTACATAGCTGCTTAAAATTATAATACATATGCTAAGTGCTACTGAACTGACTGGGATGACAGGCTTCCCTCTTTCCTAAGGCCTTCCCTAAGGGATCAGTTGGGTGAGTAGTGAAAGGGTGAGGAAGAAGGTAAGCTTATTATGAATGGCACCATCTCCAACCTTAGAAGCATGCATGGTGTTCTAGAGCACAAGGAAACCGCTGCTTCTTGTTTTGGGGAATAAGTACTTAAGAGAATCAACACTAATATGATCAAACAGACAAAAGGTCCTATGAATAACAAACCAAACCCTAAACAGAATCAAAAAAACAAACTGCAAGAGAACACACAGTGGAAAGAGATTTAGACCAAAGAATCAGATGCCCAAGGTCTAATTCCAGCTTTATCAGGTGAGCTGAAAGACTATAAGTTGTTAAATTTATCGGGGCCTCTGTTTCTCTTTTAAATAATGTAAGTTAGTTTAATTGACCTTATGGGTTTTTCTAACTGTAACATACTATAGATCTGTTTTAGAAATATCCACTTGCCAAAAACAGACAAAAGCAGAAAAGGCAATGAAAGACTAAATAATCAGAAAGAAAGCAAGGATGAGAAAGGGAACTAAAAGGAAAAATCTAGGAGAAAAGAAGAATGAGAAGTGTAGGAAAACTACTGGGAGAGATGGAGACAAATTATACCAGTTAAAAACCAGGTCAGGGAGAGTTCTGTTTTGGGTCCAGAAATTTGAAAAAAAAATAGAAAAAAGAAAAAAAGAATGAACTCAGTGTAGCAGGAGTATCTTTACGGTTGTGGCTATAAAAAGATCTACTTCTGGCTATACAGCAAATTAGTATTCTGAAAAACCCTCCTGTTACCAAAAAGCCGATATACAGTGTGCTGCAAACGAAAGCAGGAAAGGAGCCTGAAACCACAGCCACCCTGAGGATACCTGCCAATATCAGGAACTAGAGCTCTGGATTTAGATGGCAGCTTAAAGGACAGAAGATAATGACTTAGGCCCATATAAAGCAGAGTGGTAGATTCCAGTCATGGCAGAGAACTCGTGCAAACTAACCTACACTCAGAAAACAATTATAAAATCTGGACAAAATATAAAGATACGAGTATCTGAAAGTATTTGAAGGCATGAGACAGTGACCAAAAGCAGACAAAACTTGGGTGGGAGTCTGGGTGTCAGAAGAGATTTGTGAGGCTTTTTGCCAGAGGGCACTTCCCAAACTGCACAGCTCATGAAGGCAGAAAGCCACAGGCTTACTGGCTTAAGGTGTCAGTGCAGAGTGAGCAGAGCAGCTGGAAAATCAGGGAAGAAATACTGAAAGGGAGGGAGCTTCAAAAGGGATGAACTCCAAAATCTACATACAAACTGCGCCCAAATCTTTGGCTAACTGCTAAACTGTGCTTGTGCAGGGGAAATCCCCTTGGGCCCCATGAAAAACCAGCAGCTAGAAACTGAAAGAACTGAGCAGAAATTTTAGCTGCTGCCCACTGCAAAGAAGTTAGAGTTTGGAGTTAAAACACAGTCAAGTTAACTGTCTGCTGGAATAAAAATCAACACACTTCAAGGACTTCCCTGGTGGCGCAGTGGTTAAGAATCCACCTGCCAAAGCAGGGGACACAGGTTTCGAGCCCTGGTCCGGGAAGATCCCACATGCCGTGGAGCAACTGAGCCCATGTGCCACAACTACTGAGCCTGCGCTCTAGAGCCCACAAGGCACAAGTACGGAGCCCGTGTGCCACTACTGAAGCCCGCGCGCCTAGAGCCCGTGCTCTGCAACGAGAGAAGCCACCACAATGAGAAGCCCGCGCACCACAATGAAGAGCAGCCCCGCTCACTGCAACTACAGAAAGCCCATGCGAGGCAACGAAGACCCAACGTAGCCCAAAATAAATTAAATAAATAATTAAAATAAATTAATTAATAAACAAAATTAAAAATAAGATGGTTACACCATCTTATTAAAAAAATCAACACACTTCAAAGGAATATAAAAGAATTCAAAGTCTCTGCAATGTACCATTCATAATGTCCAGTATAACATTTTTAAGACCAGACATGTAAAGAAACAGTAAAATGTGATGAAACTCAAGAAAAAACTATGAATAGAAACCAATCTTGAGATAACCCAAATGCTCCAATGAGCAGACAGGAATTCAAAGCACCAATTATAAATATTCTCAAGGGAAAAAAATGACACATAATGAATGAATAGGTAGGAAATCTCAGCAGAGAAATATGTCAAATGGAAATTCTAGAGTTGAAAATATAATAAACTAGCTGAGGACTTCCTTGGTGGCACAGTGGTTATACTATAAAAATATAATAAACTAGCTGAGGGACTTCACTGATGGCACAGTGGTGCCCGCCAATGCAGGGGACACGGGTTCGAGCCCTGGTCTGGGAGGATCCCACGTGCCACAGAGCAACCAAGCCCATGTGCCACAACAACTGAGCTTGCACTCTAGAACCCATGAGCCACAACTACTGAGCCCACGTGCCACAACTACTGAAGCCCACGTGCCTAGAGTCCGTGTTCTGCTACAAGAGAAGCCACTGCAATGAGAAGCCCATGCACTGCAATAAAGAGTAGCCCCTGCTCGTCACAACTAGAGAAAGCCCACGTGCAGCAAAGAAGACCCAACGCAGCTAAAAATAACTAATAAATATATTTAAACTAGCTGAAACAAAAAATTCAGTGTATGAGCCTAATAGGCTAGAGATGGCAGAAGAGTCAATGAACTTGAAATCAGATCAAAAGAAATTATCCCACCTTAGGAACAGAGAGAAAAATAATGATAGAAAAATGAACAGGACTTCAGAGATCTGTGGGATAATATCAAGTAGTGGAAATAGTGTAATTGGAGAAGGAAAAGTGGTTTAAAAAAAAAGGAATTGAACAAAAAACAGCCAAATACCTCCCAAATGTGAAAAACATGAACTCATAAATCCAAAAAGCTCAACAAACTCAAAAAAGGATAAATACAAAGAAAACCACACCTAGGTACACCATAGTCAAACTGCTGAAAACCAAAGACCAGAAGGAAATCTTGAAAGCTGCCAGCAAATATATTATAATGCGTATATGTTGGGGTTAGGGGGTGAGACAATGAAACAAATGAAATCTGAGGGTTGACTTCTAATTGGAAACAATGGAGGCCAGAAAGTGATGAAAAGTCTTTAAAGGGCTGACAGAGCTGTCATAGAAGTCTGGTACTGTCAATCCTGAGTCCTCTGTGTTGGTTTGAAACCTCAGGAGTTCCCTGGGTAAAATCTGAAATTGGCCCCCATACACGGAGGACAACGAGAGACCAAAGAAAGAGGCAGATCACTCCAGATTGGCAGGTGGCAGGTTTAATAAGCAAGGGAACTTACATACAAGGTTTGTCTTGGGTGCAGGACAAGTGGTTCTCCACACCTGCCTGCGAGAACCTTAGAAGTTTAGAGGCCTTATATATAAGGGTTCAGTCCAGATGGTCCAGATGGTCTCAAAAACACCCTACTCTCTCAAGGCTATGTCCTTGAAATGGCTGCCAGTATGGGAAGAGTAGACAGGATGTACATTCCAAGGACAGGGGAGAGGTAAGGGCCTCCAGTTGCCTGGGTCCAGCTCACAGGTCAACCAGTGGTCACATCCTCTCGATAACCTCCCTCAACACTATGCCAGTGAAACAATCCTTCAAAAACGAAGGTGAGAAAAAATTCTCTAATTTAATAGAACTGTGCCAATACCAATTCCTGGCTTTGATAATGTACTATGGTTATAAAAGATATTATCATTGGGGGAAGTTGGGTGAATGGTACACTAATACACTGTACTATTTTTTCAAGTTCTTGTGAGCCTAACATTATTTCAAAATTAAAGCTGTTAAGAAACAAAGGTGAAATAAAGACATTTTCCTATCAACAAAAACTGAATTTTTTGCCAACAGACCTGCACTGAAGGAATATTAAAACTTCCTAATTTCTTTAGGAAAGAAGGAAGAGTACCAGAAATTGTAACTATGTGAGTAAGTACTAACAACTATGTATTTTTTTCTTTTGTTTTCTTAGTTTCTTAAAAAAATATATAACTGCAAAGTAAAAATTTTAACACTGTATTGTGGGATCTATACCATTTTTTATGTAATATGTATGAAAACAATAGCACTAAAAACAGAGGTTAAGTAGAACTGTAGTGTTGCAAGGTTCTTATATTTTATGTGAAATAGTACAATTATAACTCTCAGTAGGCTGTGATAAATTAAAGATACGTACTGTGATCCTTATAACACTGAAAAAAAAATTGCAGAAAGGTATAACTAAAAAGAAAACAGAGCAGTTAAAATTCACTACTAAATTCACACACCTAAAAGCCAAAACACTGACAATACCAAATGCCGGCAAGGATATGGAGCAACAGAAATCCTCACTCTCTGTGGTAATGTAAAATGATACAGCCTCTTTGGAAGACAACTGGCAGTTTCTTATAAAATTAAACATAATCTCAACAACACAATATAGCAATCATTGGGTATTTACCCAAGTAAACTGAAAACTATATCGACATAAAAACCCATACACAAATGTTTACTGCAGCTTTATTCACAACTGCTAAAAACTGGGAGCAACCAAGATATCCTTCAACTGGGGAATAAACAGACTGTGGTATACCCATCCAATGCAATACTACTCAGTGATAAACAAGGAATACAGTACTGATTCATGCAAGTACATGGATGAATCTTAAAATGCATTTTGCTAAGTGCAAAAGGTCAGACTCAAAAGGTTACACATTGTATGATTCCGTTCATGTAACACTCTGGAAAAGACAAAACTATAGGGACAGAAAACAACAGCAGTAATTATAAGGGGTTGGTGGAGGAGGTATAAATGACTAAAAAGAGACTTACACAGGAAATTTTAGAATGATGGAACTATTCCATACAGTACTAGGGTGGTGAATGAATGACTCTACTCATTTGTTAAATCCCATAGAACTATACACCATAATGAGTAAACACTAATATAAGTAAACTATAAAAGAAAAAAATTACCCAGGATGTTCGGGGGGGGGGGTACGGGGGCTGACTCTTTATGTTGGAAAATGGTATTTTGATTAGAAATTATAAGGGTAAGAACAAAATGAACTGCACATAAATGCTACACTCTAGATGGTAAATTAGTTTCTCATTTCTGAATTTCTCAATTTTGAAACTGTTTTACATGTGTCCTGGGATGAGCAAAATGGATGGTGGATGGTGGGTGCCAGGTTTCTCAATGTTGGGGAGGTAAGCAAAAAGGAAAGGTAATACTTGGTTAAAGTCAGTTACATCAACATGAACTCTTATTTATATATATATGTAAATATATGTGTATATATAACACACTTGCAGGTGGATAGACGCAGAAACAATTATAGATATGTGTGTATACACAGACTACTATACACGCATTAACTAGCTCTGTCTGCTGAGAGGGTCTAGAAACAATGACACCTCAGTAACAACAAGCACTCTAGCAGTTGGATCTTGGTTTCTAAATATCTTTCTCCATTAAAAGCAGCCAGGATTTCTTAGAGAAATGGCTACTTTAGGCACTGGGGCAGAGAAAATACAATATAAGCCTGAAGCACCTTATAGTAACAGAAAGTCAAAGAATGCTCAAAAAATAAAAGGATAGGCATGTAAAAGGGACACCTGAGAGAACTCCCAACGGCCAAGAACAAAACAATTTAAGCAACAAAATAAATAACATACTATTAGATTACTATACAAAGTATAAAATATACATGAGTCCATACTGATATAAACAAATGATTGAGCAAATAAATGGTGAGATGAAACAGATCTTCCTTACAGAAAAAGTCTAAATAATATATGTAGATATCCTTCTGTAGGTCTCCTTTTGAGTGTAAGCTGAACTCAGTTGACTCCCTTCCAGAGAAGAGAGTATGAAAGAAGAAAAACAGCAATTTTAAAGCAGAGAAACCCGGCAAACACTCACTACATTAACCCAGTGATCCAGGTTAACATTACTAGTGATGTCATGTGGATATCATGTAACCCCTAAAATGATGTGATGAGAAGGACACTCCACCACTGTGGAAGTCTTTCCAAAAACCCATAACCTCAGGCTAATCATGAGAAAAACATCAAACAAACTCAATTTGAGGAACATTCAACAAAAATACCTGACCATACCCCCCCAAAAAAGTGTTAAGGTTACAAAGAACGAAGAAAGACTGAGAAACTGACACAGATCAGAAGAGGCTGAGGAGACATGACAACTAAGTACAATGTGGTATCCTGAATTGCATCCCTGAACAGAAAAAGAACATTAATAGAAAACTGGTGAAAACCAAATAAAATCTGGTGCATTAATAATAACATACTAATGTTGGCTTCTTAGATTTGATTAATGTACCATGATAATATAACGAACAGTAACAAAACTGGATAAGGAGTTTACAAGAATTCTTTATACTATCTCTGCAAATTTTCTATAAATCTAAAATTATTCCAAAACAAAAAGTTTACTTAAAAAAAGAATACAAAAAAATTTTTTCAAAACACTACCCCAAGCAACTGCAAAATACACATTATCTTCAAGTGCAAATGGGCTATTCACCAAGGTAAACCATATACTGGGCCATAAAACATGCTTAATAAATTTCAAAAGATCAAAATATTACATAGTGTATTCTCTGACCTCAATGGAATTAAACTGGAAATCAATAACAATGAGATATCTAGAAAAGTCTAAATGTTTGGAATTCTAAAATACACTCATAAGTAAATCATGGCTCAAAGAATGAACCAAAAGGAAAATCAGAAAATATTTTGAATAAAATCCAACACACATTCCTGAAAAAAGACATTCCTTGGCAAACTAGGAATAGAAATTTCTCAACTCAATAAAGGAAATCTACAAAAAAAATTCTATAGTTTACAAGATATTTCATGGTGAAAAGGCTGAATGTTTTCCTCCTAAGGTTAGCAACAAGGTAAAATATGTCTGCTCTTACTGCTTCTACTCAACATTTGCACTGGAAGTTGTAGCTAGCACAATAAGGCAAGAAAAAGAAACAAAAGGCATCTGGATTAGAAAGGAAGAAGTAACACTGTTTATATTCACAGAGGACATGATCCTCTAGGTTCAAAATCTGACGGATCCTGCAAAAAAAGTCATTGTACGAAGTGACCTTTACTTCAAGGAAAGTGGCTGATAATATTGGTTGCCAATGATAAAATAGGAGCTTTCAAGCGTAAATTAGAATTTTGAAAAACTTGTACCCACTACCATGAACTCCTTTAGCTTCTAGTTATTTAAAGATTTTTGTGATGAGATCAAAGTTAATATTAATATGTATATATCATTATCTGATATTGTATATGAAATATGTCAACATTTGGAAGGTCTGAAAAACTCAGCAAACCAATGAACAGTAGATGATGTTATAAAATCATGCATGAGTAAAAGATCCATCCAAAATAGGAAAAAGACCAATGGATTTTAATCTAACAGTATGAAAAGCTTTTTGATATGGTTTCTGATTCCATATTACAAATAACCTTTAAGAAGCTACCACTTATTGAGTTTTTGTGTAGTATTAAAAAAAACCTAGGGCTTCCCTGGTGGCGCAGTGGTTGAGAGTCCGCCTGCTGATGCAGGGGACACGGGTTCGTGCCCCGGTCCGGGAAGATCCCACATGCCGCGGAGCAGCTGGGCCCATGACCATGGCCACTGAGCCTGCGCGTCTGGAGCCTGTGCTCCGCAACGGGAGAGGCCACAACAGTGAGAGGCCCGTGTACCGCAAAAAAAAAAAAAAACTAATACACCTTCCTTTTCTAACTACCTATGTATAAGGTTGAATTTTCTTCCTATATTTCAGCTAAACATACTGCAACAGGCTAAATCCTGATGTCTTCTTGTACACACTGCTATATTTAAAATGGATAACCAACAAGGGCCTACTGTATAGCACAGGGAGCCCTGATCAATATTCTGTAACAACCTAATTGGGAAAAGAATTGGAAAAAGAATAGATACATGTATATTTATAACTGAATCACTTTGTTGTACACCTGAAACTAATACAACATTGTTAATCAACTATATACCAATATAAAATTAAAAGTTAAAAAATAAAAATAAAATACAAAAAAAAAAGTCCTGATGTTTTCTATCAGCCCAGACATTAATGAGATTTGCAAGAATGTAAATCAAAGCTATCCTGAATCTCACTTTTTTTTTGTTTGAAAAATATAGTTATTTCTCTTTAAAAACAGAGTAACTATGTTAACGTAATGGCTTTTTTTAAAGAATTAATAAATACTTTTTAAACTTCTTAGTTTAATTTCTAATATGGTAAATATTAACAGCTATAACCCACATAAACAAAACTTTTTAGAGTCCTCAATAATTATTAAGAGTGTAAAGGAGTCTTGAGAGGACAAATTTTGAGAGTCACTGTGCTAGATGACAGAACAATGTCCTTTAGCAGGCAAGAGATGGGATCTAACATGAAGTAGAGGGACTGACTTTAGATAGGAGCATATACAGTTCATCCATGATAGCAGAAAGGAATTTAGTGCATGTGGGTACAGATATGGGTAGGTGAAAAGACAAGGTGGTAGGGGCAGTGCAACATTACAAGTAACTCACTCCTAAGGCAGTGAAGAAAAGATTCAAGGGCTACATTTTAAAGATACAACATATAAAAGGCTTCAGACTAGCACCTATCATTCATCCCCTCCAAACCTTAGAAAATATCATTAGAAGTGATCAGTGTCAAAAACAAAGGGTATCCTAGCTGGACCACCTGAGTTATTTGCCCAGAGCTTTGAAAAGGAAAAAAGGAAGGAGTATTCTAAGCATGGAAAATGAGATTTAAGAAACAGAAGCAACCAAACTGCATATTACTAACCTTGTGATTAGAGCAGAATATGAGGCAGAGTGTAGAATGATTTGAGAACAGTCAGGGAAGGTTCGGGTTAGATGGAAGAGAAAACAAAACTGTAGGAAATATTCAGGTTTACCTGTCTACTCCATCCCAGCGATATCCAGGCCAGATATTGAACCTGTTGGGAGGAGGTGCTGGGCCACTGTAGCGAGGTCTCACTAATGACAGGAGAGGGAGAAAAGTTAGTTACCTACGTAATTCAAATCAGAGCTGGATGGCAGTGGGAAAAAATTTTTTTGTACAGAAGTCTCTTGAGTTAAATCTAAATTCCCCAATACAAGAAATCTGAAATTGTATGGGAAAGCCTCCTTTGCACATAGCTATGTATCATCACCCTACTGATTTTCTCTCTTCACGTAAGTCACCTCATTCTCTGAAGATTCCCAGAAGGCTCACCTTTCTTATTCTTGTCCTCCTTGGCCTTATTCTTCTTGATAAGCTTGGCCATGGGGTCCCCCTCTCTTTCTTTTTCTCTCAGCATCCGATCTAGATCTTCATCATCAATATAGCGGGCCAGAGGCTTTTGCATTTCCTTCATTGCATCCTCCACATTTTGTTGCTGCTGCCGGCTCTGTGCAAGCCTAGACAAAAAGAACCAGGAGTGTCTGTTATCCTGTTTAACATTTCCACTCTTACACTGAGATGTACTGCTACACTTGGAGAACCTCCCCTTTCCAGCAGCCTAGGCCAAATACTGAAAAAGGTAAAACTGTTGAATACCAACTGGAAGTGTGGAATATATCAGTATCTTAGGAAGGAGACTGAGGACACTGAATTTCCCATTCCTGAAAACAGCTTTGAAGGCAGAAGAATAGAGAAATGACTTCCTCCGGTCACTGCAGTCTTGTTTTTCCTTTCAGTGGTTCTCTTACCCTTTTCCCCACTGAGCATACAGCTCATCTCTCTCCGAGTCCTTCTGCGCTTTTCTCCTCTGCTCTAAACGTTCCAGTTTCAAATTCCTCTTACGACCAGACTTATCTCGAAATACAGTTTCAGCATACTGGAATTCAGCTGCAAAGGAAAATTATACTTTTAAAGATAAACACCAGGTATCAAAATCAGAAATAATATTCTAACAGCTAAAATCAACCACTTGGGGTTCTGATGCTAGATAAGAACTTTCACAGCCAGACTACTAGTAGTCCCTACCAACATCTAAGTGCATATTGGTAATGATCCTGAAAATTAACATTTTTCAAGAAGGAAAAGAACCACTTGGACCCAATGAGAAGTTAAAATAATGCACAAAACCAGAGCTGAAATTTGACAGCAATTACAACTTTTAAATATCAGGTATAATAAGCTACATTAAAAAAAATAAAAGCTACAAGAGCCTCAACTGGTCTCTGCACTCTCACGTCTTTACCTTCAAATGCCATGGTCTCTTGGTCCCGTCTCTCGAGCTCCTGCAGCTCTCGCTGTATGTCAGTTAACACCAACCCAGTTTTAGCCCCAGAATACATGTGTGCAGCCTATGCAATGGAAAAGGGAGCATCCAACATTAATAAGATAATGCAGCAATAGACTCCATGGGTATACACAGTTAGGTGTATTTTTGTCTGATAATCAGCAATAACCAAACCAAAAACTCTAGCTTTATATTCTTATTACCAACCACAGGATTCACAAAATAGAAAAGAAATAAAACTGAATTTCATGGAAACTTAACAGTACTATCAAGCTTAAGAGTAAACAGAAACACAAACCAACAACATGCTAAAGGGAAGGCTAAGCATCTGTATTTCTGACTTTACAGCATATAAACTGCACACATGAAGACTCAGGTCACCTGATCAGAAACCTCTATCAAGCTCTAAGCCCTCTGGTAGAGATCAACACTGATAAAATATTTCATTTAAATCACAAAGTCAAGCAAACCTAAGATGCTGAAATTGTGGCTATATTTCAGGATAATGACAAGATATAACCAAATCGAAACTTCTTACTAAACTCCACTCTGTATCAAGATAACAAACCAACCCACAATCAATGTATATACTTATATCCCGATATCCTTAAACAATGTGCTAAATTAAATTTGATTAATAGTAAATTGCCCATGGACTAAGCAGATACATAAAAATGTCAAGGAGTCCAGCTGAAACACAGACCTCACTCTGTTCCCCAAAAGAGAAGAACCCTACTTCCTGGGCTAGGGACAGGCTGGTCTACCCTACCAGGACCACATGGGCTACAGAGAAACTTACCTGAAACGTCTGTGTTAGAGGAAACATGCACAGCACAGGCTCTATCATTCTCTTTCTTAATCAACTCACTGGAATAACACCTTTTTTAAAATTTTTTTTATTTTTTATTTTTGGCTGCGTTGGGTCTTTGTTGCTGCGTGCAGGTTTTCTCTAATTGTGGCGAGTGGGGGCTACTCTTCATTGCCGTGCCCGGGCTTCTCATTGCAGTGGCTTCTCTTGTTGCGGAGCATGGGCTCTAGGCATGCGGGCTTCAATAATTGCAGCACGTGGGCTCAGGAGTTGTGGCACACGGGCTTAGTTGCTCCACAGCATGTGGGATCTTCCCGGACCAGGGCCTGAACCCGTGTCCCCTGCATTGGCAGGCGGATTCTTAACCACTGCGCCACCAGGGAAGCTCTGGAATAACACTTCTTTACTAGTACTGGTGTTCTTTACAACACAATTACTCAGGGTTCATGCAGATTTGTTTTGCTAATTCAGGCTTCATCACAGATTTAAAATAATACAGAACACTTACTTCCCAGGTGATATGATTCCTAAAAGTCGTTTTATATCTTAAGTGCCTCTCTTTGAGCTCTGGAGACAGTCCAATTTATAATAGTAGACTGCTTATACTAAATGCTTACTTTGTCCCAGGCACTGTGCTAAGAGCTTTACTTACTGACTCATTTATTCCCACAAGAACCTTATGAAGTACGTACTACTATTATCCATATTTTAAAGATGAAGAAGCTGAGGCTTAGAGATATTATGTATCTTGCTCAAACCTCACAGATAGTACATATAAGAAGTACGATCCCAATATGTAATCTGTTTGACACAAGGTTCATGCTCCTAACTCCACTCTGTAAACTACATTCTCAGTTTATTCGTAAGAAACTAGGAAGTTTCTGTGGACCTATTAAAATGAAATTCATGGAACTGAGAGGATATAAAGGCAGAAGCTATTTAGGAAATCTGCTATTTGCAAGTTCACCTGGGCTGGGTTAGGCAGTCCTGACTTCAGAGAGAAGAAAAGAGCCCTAGAGGTCCTGTGAGCTAGATTTACTATGCTACTAAGAGTTACCTCTTGCTGCTTTGGCTTGGATCTCTGGGACTTGTACAGAGCTAGAAGACAGGAATTATCTCTCTCTAAGAGAAGATATGGCTCCTGAAAATTCTTACCTTCTTTCCCAGAGGCTGACTCCTTCGAGGTGGAGACAGGTCAGAATCAGATGATTTGGCCCTCTGTTTCCTCCTTGGTGGAGAGAGGTCAGAATCAGAGTTCCAGTGCCTAGGTCTATTCCGTGGAGGTGACAGATCTGAATCAGAATCCCGGGGCCCTGAACTTTGTTTATGCCGTGGAGGAGAAAGATCTGAGTCAGAGGCTTTCCTACTGTCACTTGGGTAGGAAGAAGCGTCCAACATGTGACTCTGATGTCTCCTGGGTGAAGAGCTTGTATGATATTTCCTATGGCTGGGGGAAGAGCCTGGAAATTAAACAGTAAAGTCTTTAATCCCCTTGGCAGAATCTAAAAAAAGAATTTGTCAGGCTAATGTTCAATATTCATTTAGTCCTCTTGTGAGGAACTATCACTAACCTAAACACAATTACGAATGACACGGGAGAACAGCAAAGTGAAAGACAACTTTTAAAACCAATAGGCAGGATGTGGGGTTCTACTCCCAAGTTACTAGTGACTGACTAGCATGTTGAGATCTCAACATACTCATCTGTGCCATATATATATATATATATTTAGGTTATTAATCTGTTTTGAGTTTATTTTTGTGTATGGTGTTAGGGAGTGTTCTAATTTCTTTCTTTTACATGTAACTGTCCTGTTTTCCCAGCACCACTTATTGAAGACTGTCTTTTTCTCCATTGTGTTTCCTCGCCTCCTCTGTCATAGATTAGCTGACCACAGGTGCGTGGGTTTATCTCTGGGCTTTCTATCCTGTTCCATTGATCTATATTTCTGTTTTTGTGCCAGTACCATATTGTCTTGATTACTGTAGCTTTGTAGTATAGTCCGAAGTCGGGGAGCCTGATTCCTCCAGCTCTGTTTTTTTCTCTCAGGATTGCTTTGGCTATTCAGGGTCTTTTGTGTCTCCATACAAATTTTAAGATTTTTTTGTTCTAGTTCTGTAAAAACTGCCACTGGTAATTTGATAGGGATTGCACTGAATCTGTAGATTGCTTTGGGTAGTACAGTCATTTTCACAATATTGATTCTACCAATCCAAGAACATGGTATATCTCTCCATCTGTTTGTGTCACCTTTGATTTCTTTCATTAGTGTCTTACAGTTTTCTGAGTACAGGTCTTTGACCTACTTAGGTAGGTTTATTCCTAGGTATTTTATTCTTTTTGTTGCCATGGTGAATGGGATTGTATCCTTAATTTCTCTTCCTGATCTTTCATTGCTAGTGTATAGGAATGCAAGAGATTTCTGTGCATTAATTTTGTATCCTGCAACTTTACCAAGTTCAATGATTAGCTCTAGTAGTTTTCTGGTGGCATGTTTAGGATTTTCTCTGTATAGTATCAAGTCATCTGCAAACAGTGACAGTTTTACCTCTTCTTTTCCAATTTGTATTCCTTTTATTTCTTTTTCTTCTCTGATTGCCATGGCTAGGACTTCCGAAACTATGTTGAATAATAGTGGTGAGAGTGGACATCCTTGTCTTGTTCCTGATCTTAGAGGAAATGCTTTCAGTTTTTCACCACTGAGAATGATGTTTGCTGTGGGTTTGTCGTATATGGCCTTTATTATGTTGAGGTAGGTTCTCTCTATGCCCACTTTCTGGAGAGTTTTTATCATAAATGGGTGTGGAATTCTGTCGAAAGCTTTTCCTTCATCTATTGAGATGATCATATGGTTTTTCTCCTTCAATTTGTTAATATGATGTATCACATTGATTGATTTGCATAAATTGAAGAATCTTGCATCCCTGGGATAAATCCCACTTGATCGTGGTGTATGTTCCTTTTAATGTGCTGCTGGATTCTGTCTGCTAGTATTCTGTTGAGGATTTCTGCATCTATGTTCATCAGTGATATTGGCCTGTAGTTTTCTTTTTTTGTGACATCCTTGTCTGGTTTTGGTATCAGGGTGATGGTGGCCTTGTAGAATGAGTTTGGGAGTGTTCCTTCCTCTGCAATTTTTTGGAAGAGCTTGAGAAGGATAGGTGTTAGCTCTTCTCTAAATGTTTGATAGAATTCACCTGTGAAGCCATCTGGTCCTAGACTTTTGTTGGAAGATTTTTAATCACAGTTTCAATTTCATTATTTGTGATTGGTCTGTTCATATTTTCTAATTCTTCCTGGTTCCGTATTGGAAGGTTATATACCTAAGAATTTGTCCACTTCTTCCAGGTTGTCCATTTTATTGGCATGGAGTAGCCTGTAGTAGTCTCTTACGATGCTCTGTATTTCTGCGGTGTCCGTTGTAACTTCTTTTTCATTTCTAATTTTATTGATTTGAGTCCTCTCCCTCTTTCTCTTGATGAGTCTGGCTAAAGGTTTATCGATTTTATCTTCTCAAAGAACCAGCTTTTAGTTTTATTGATTTTTGCTATTGTTTTCTTTGTTTCTATTTCATTTATTTCTGCTCTGATCTTTATGATTTCTTTCCTTCTACTAGCATTGGGTTTTGTTTGTTCTTCTTTCTCTAGTTCCTTTAGGTGTAAGGTTAGATTGTTTATTTGAGATTTTTCTTGTTTCCTGAGGTAGGATTGCATTGCTATAAACTTCCCTCTTAGAACTGCTTTTGCTGCATCTCATAGGTTTTGGATCATCGTGTTTTTTTTGTCACTTGTCTCTAGGTATTTTTTGATTTCCTCTTTGATTTCTTCAGTGATCTCTTGGTTTTTTAGTAATGTATTGTTTGCCTCCATGTGTTTGTGTTTTTTACAGTTTTTTCCCTGTAATTTATTTCTAATCTCATAGCATTGTGGTCCGAAAAGATGCTTGATATGATTTCAATTTTCTTAAATTTACTGAGGTTTGATTTGTGACCCAAGATGTGATCTATCCTGGAGACTGTTCCGTGTGCACTTGAGAAGAAAGTGTAATCTCCTGTTTTTGGATGGAATGTCCTATAAATATCAATTAAATCTCTCTGGTCTATTGTGTTATTTAAAGATTGTTATTTCCTTATTAATTTTCTCTCTGGATGATCTGTCCATTGGTGTAAGTGAGGTGTTAAAGTCCCCCACTATTACTGTGTTACGGTCGATTTCCTCTTTTATAACTGTTAGCATTTGCCTAATGTACTGAGGTGCTCCTATGCTGGCTGCATATATATTTATAATTGTTATATCTTTTTCTTGGATTGATCCCTTGATCATTATGTAGTGTCCTTCCTTGTCTCTTGTAACATTCTTTATTTTAAAGTCTACTTTATCTGATATGAGTACTGCTACTCCAGCTTTCTTTTGATTTCCATTTGCATAGAATATCTTTTTCCATCCCCTCACTTTCATTCTGTATGTGTCCCTAGGTCTGAAGTGGGTCTCTTGTAGACAGCATATATATGGGTCTTGTTTTTGTATCTATTCAATGAGCCTGTGTCTTCTGGTTGGAGCATTTAGGCCATTCACATTTAAGGTAATTATCGATATGTATGTTCCTATTACCATTTTCTTAATTGTTTTGGGTTAGTTTTTGTAGGTCCTTTTCTTCCCTTGTGTTTCCCACTTACTGAATGAGATCCTTGCTGGGTAATCTTGGTTGTAGGTTCTTCCCTTTCATCACTTCAAATATATTGTGCCACTCCCTTCTGGCTTGTAGAGTTTCTGCTAAGAAATCAGCTGCTTAACCTTACGGGAGTTCCCTTGTATGTTATTTGTCATTTTTCCCTTGTTGCTTTCAATAATTTTTCCTTGTCTTTAATTTTTGTTAATTTGATTATTCTGTGTCTCGGCATGTTTCTCCTTGGGTTTATCCTGCCTGGGACTCTCTGCACTTCCTGGACTTGGGTGGCTATTTCCTTTCCCATGTTAGGGAAGTTTTCGACTATAATCTCTTCAAATATTTTCTCGGGTCCTCTCTCTCTTCTCCTTCTGTGACCCGTATAATGCGAATGTTGTTGCCTTTAATGTTGTCCCAGAGGTCTCGTAGGCTGTCTTCACTTCTTTTCACTCTTTTTTCTTTATTCTGTTCTGCGGCAGTGAATTCCACCATTCTGTCTTCCAGGTCACTTAACCATTCTTCTGCCTCAGTTATTCTGCTATTGATCCCTTCTAGTGTATTTTTCATTTCAGTTATTGTACTGTTCATCTCTGTTTGTGTGTTCTTTAATTCTTCTAGGTGTTTGTTCCTTAATTCTTCTAGGTCTTTGTTAAACATTTCTTCCATCTCCTTGATCTTTGCCTCCATTCTTTTTTCAAGGTCCTGGATCATCTTCACTATCATTATTCTGAATTCTTTTTCTGGAAGGTTGCCTATCTCCACTTCACTTAGTTGTTCTTCTGGGGTTTTATCTTGTTGCTTCATCTGGTACATAGTCCTCTGCCTTTTCATTTTGTCTGTCTTTCTGTGAACGTGCTTTACATTCCACAGGCTGCAGAACTGTAGTTCTTCTTGCTTCTGCTGTCTACCCTCTGGTGGATGAGGCTATCATCTGTGTCATATTTATCCATACATAGAGTGGGCAAAAAACAAACTGCACTCAGGTCTCAGTGGCGTGGTGAAACTTAAAACTACCTGGATTATATTCTCATGTCCTCAGACTAAAGTATAAAAATGTATTTGAATTTAAAAATTAAAATAGTACCTAGGGACAAAAGATGGAGTCAACAAATTTCACCACACAGCTGTGAATCGTAGACATAAGCATCACAAATCACCTTCCCCAAAAGCAATCTGCAGTACATATCAACAGTCCTAAAAGTACAGAACCCTCTGACCCAATAAATCCATTTCTATTGTACTTAGTTTCCTAGGAAACATATCTACAAGTACTTCAATTCCCCAGAAATCTATCTAGAAGTAGATAAGGAAATAATTCAGAACAGGGCAACAGTTTATGTATAAGGATGTTCATTATAGAATTATAAAAGAAAAGGTTTAGAAATAACCTAAAATGTGCAACATTAGGGAAATGGTTAAGTAAACACCAACATAAATTATATTAACAAAGAGATGTTTTACGACATGGGGAAGATAATGTTAAGTGTAAAACAACAGGCAAGATTACACATGCAATATGTATTTACTGCCTAGACAAGTCTCAACTACATCAGAAATGAAAAGAAAAAAAAAAAGACTAAAAGGACATTGGTTACAACACTAGCAGTGGCTGCCTCTGAATGACAGAATTTTGTATGACCTTTTTCTACATTTCTATGCATTCTATACATGCAGCAAACATGTATATAATATCTTTATATGAGGTGGAGAGAATAAACAAAAGGATATATAAAAATTTCCTCCCTGCTACTGTAAATTTTTAACTCTCCTCAGCCCAACCTGTCATCACTTCCCTCCAGTTTTTAAAACTTCTCCAAAGCTCCATTCTCATTTCTGAAGATCACAAATACCTAATAAAGCAACTAAAATGTCCAAAAGAAAGTGCCTCAGGAACAAGTCTCTCTCATGGACAATCAAATGCTCACCTTTAGAATCATGCTGCTTACTTCCAAAACGGGATTTTGCTTGCTTTTTCCGTGGAGGAGAGAGTTCTGAGTCATATTCATACTTGCTGTTCTTTGGGAGTGATAGATGAGAAGGTCCTGGCCCCTTCCGATGTGGAGAAGTTTTACTAGAACTTTCTGGGGCTTTACTGCTTTTGGTTCTGGACAGTGAATGAGGGACATTAGAAGCCAAGTCAGGGGAATTATGACGGGCCCTCCTGAGCTGTGGTGTGTCCACGGAGTCAAGAGTCCTTCTAGGCTGAGCTGTGTCAGGGGAGCTGTTATGGACCCTTCTGCGAGGAGAGATATCTGAGGAATTGTGGTGGGCTCTCCTAGGTGGAGATGGATCTGGTGTGTCATGACGGGCCCTTCTAGGAGATACACCTGAAGAATGACGGTAAGGCTTCCTGATGGGAAAAGGATCCGGTGAATCATGACGGGCCCTCCTTGGGGGAGATGGGTCTGAGTCATGATGGGCCCTCCTGGGGGGAGATGGATCTGGGGAATCATGACAGACCCTCCTAGGAGGAGATGAATCCGGGGTATCGTGACGGACCCTCCTAGGAGATGAATCCGGGGTATCATGACAGACCCTCCTAGGACGCAATGAATCCGGGGTGTCATGACAGACCGTCCTAGGAGGAGATGAATCCAGGGGGTCATGACGGACCCTCCTGGGAGGAGATGAATCCAGGGTGTCATAACAGACCCTTCTAGGAGGAGATGAATCCAGGGTGTCATGATGGACCCTCCTAGGAGGAAATGAATCCAGGGTATCATGACGGACCCGCCTAGGAGGAGATGAATCCGGGGTATCATGACGGGAATGTCTGTGTGAGGGCAGATCTTCACTGTGGCCTAAACAGAAATAGCAAAAAGTCAGATTCCTACAAATGCTCTGTTCACCCCTGTAACCAAAGTTTCAAAAGATGCCCCAGCAGGATACATCTCAAAACTACTCAGAAAGCCCAAAAGGTATGCACAACTCTTACTTAGGGGTAGTAAACCAGCACTCATGTACTCATATACTCATGTATATCCTAAGAATAATCTCTCATGTTTGCCTAACAAGTCATAAATCTGAAAAGCATTTTAAATGTATTTTTCATGTTACATCTTGTTAGGTAAGCAGGGCAGGTATCCTTGCTTTACAGACACGAAAACACAGACTCCAGGGAACTAAGTGATTTCTTACCTAGGGGTCATAGCTACTAAGATGAAGAGATAGGCTAGAACTCCGGCCTTCTAACCCCCAATCCAATGTTCTTCCCAAAACCTTATTTGTACAGAGTTCCCCATCAGAAGCTCCCACTGATATGTAGCCTAGATAATTCACAGTTTGTATCCACTCTTCTTTCAAAAGGCAAATTGACTAAATCTGTGCCACATCAAAATGAAATGCTGTTAACTATTTAATCCATGCCATCATGCTCTTTATTAGAGTTGGGGAGAGCACCAGAAAGAAAGGATCAGCATTTACTGATCACCTACTGCATGCCGATTATTTATATAGATTATCTCATTTAATTCTCATAACAAGCCTAGGAGATAAACACTGTTATCCCTATTTTACAGATGAAGAAGTTGATACTCAGCAAGATTAAGTAGTTTGCCAAAGTCATCCTGCTAGTAAGTGGTGGAATGAATATCCAAATCCAGATTTGTTTGACTCCAGAGTCCATGTGCAATCTTTGAAAAGGAAAGCATTTGAGACTTTCAATATTCAAAGGCATAACAGAATGAAATGTTTATAGCAAATCAGGACAGTTCCAAAATCCAGTTTCTCTTCCCCCTCTATTTCTCATCACTGAGCTCCCTAAACAAAGAAAATACAAACACAAATAAAAGTTGGGTAGGACCCAATGAATACTTGTTAAATGGATGAATGAAACGAAGTCAACTCCTTTACTTTGGAGAATAGGATCCTCTGACTGGAATCCACCCCTCAGAGAAAAGTACTGATATCTGTGGGGTACCTGACAGTAAATCTAATCCACGAGGTTGATAAATTCCATGATATTTATAAAAAGGAAGTAAGGATCAGAGATCAGTCAGGATATTTCCAGTAACCAATGGGCCAGTGAGGGTGAGGCAAATGAAAAACAACTATGTACGTTTATGTTTGTGTGTGTGTGTGTCTCTGTGTGTCACTTCCTAGACCTACAGATATGGAAATCAGAAGATTCTCTCTGAAAAAAAGATTGTGAAGAAGACTGGAAACACAACCACAGGATAAGGCAGAAAATAATAGATATGAGTGAACAGGATTCTGATAAAATAACACTGATAATAAAGTTTTCATTCATAAAACATAATAATAATGTACTAAAAATGGAGGCAAAGGTGGTCATTAACCAATAGCCAATTGTCACTTTTGTTATGCATTTTTTTCTAATCAGAATTTTAGGATAATTAACCTAAAGGCATAAAGTATAACACAGAAAGAATAAATCCTGTTTAGGAGTTAATTCTTCTACCCTCCATATGTGAAAGGGAACAAGCATCAAGGGTAAACAGGAGTTAACTATCAAGAAGCAAGATCCTTCCTTATGTGAGAATGGAACAGAGAGGGTAAAAATCAGCACTCTTCCACTGGCCACACAGAGCCCAAATGACTGCTGGGACCAGGGCTGTGACTCACTGGGACCAAGTATTTCTTAGTCTGTGTCCCTTAGTAAGCAGACCTACCACCAAGTTTTTGGAAAAGGGGAAATGACTGCTAAGCCCCAAGTGATGATTTACCAAAGAGCAGTAGGCTATAAGAATCAAATACCTATTAGAAATTCAAGAAACATGTCTTAATGGCAACTCTTTGTGCTGGGCAGAGGGAATACTAGGGCAAATAAAACTAGGTCTCATTTCTGCTCAGACATAACAAATGTCCTTTATCAAACTCTCAAGAACTCAAAAAATGTTTTAAATAGATAGTTAAATTACTAGCCTAGGGAGAGGGTGTAGAGTGGCAAATGGAGGATAATGTGCTGCAAAATACAAATAATTAAGGGAAGAACAAAGAAAGATTTATTAATACAAAAAAAGAAGATAGAAAACATTGATCCTTGGCTCATACATGTGTCACTTCAACCTGGTAGAGGACAGAGGTTGCTTTAGTCTCCAAATTCTGTTCCTCAGATTCTCATAAACTCCTCCAAATATATACTAAGTGCTCTCCTATTCTGGGCCAGAAAGGAGTGGGTGCTGAAAGACACCCAAATGAGTCACTTCCTGACCTCAGTAACCCTAAAACCAAAATATAAGAAAAAGTGGAATACTTGGTCTCTCAGTTCTCATATCTTACTACCTCTGAATAAGTTCCAAATTCTTTTTCACTATATTTTTCAGGATCAGTGTCACACTAAAATAAACTATGCATTCCTCTAAAAAGAAAAGTGTAGGTTAGAAAAAAAAGGCTTCCCTCAAATCCAACAATACATAAAAAGGATCATACACCATGATCAAGCATGATCAAGTTGGATGCAATCCAAGGTCACAAAGGATGGTTCAACATACACAGATCAAATCAATCAGTGTGATACACCACATTAACAAAAGGAAAGACAGAAACACATGATCGGGCTCCCCTGGTGGTGCAGTGGTTGAGAGTCCGCCTGCCGATGCAGGGGACATGGGTTCGTGCCCAGGTCCAGGAAGATCCCACATGCCGCAAAGCGGCTGGGCCCGTGAGCCATGGCCGCTGAGCCTGCGCGTCCGGAGCCTGTGCTCCGCAATGGGAGAGGCCACAACAGTAAGAGGCCCGCGTACCGCAAAAACAAAAACAAAAACGAAAACAAAAACAAACAAAAAAAAACCACATGATCATTTCAGTAGACAAAGAAAACGCATTTGACAAAATCCAACACCCATTCATGACAAAAACTCTCACCAAAGTGGGTAGAGAGGGGACATATCTCAACATAATAAAAGCCATTTATGACAAACGCACAGCCAATTGTCACTTTTGTTATGCATTTTTTTCTAATCAGAATTTTAGGATAATTAACCTAAAGGCAGAAAGTATAATACTATTTTTTTCCTACTATATATCACAGGGACTATATTCAATATCCTGTAATAAACCATAATGGAAAAGAATATAAAAAAGAATGTATATATAATTGAATCACTCTGCTGTACAGCAGGAATTAACACAACACTGTAAATCAACTATACTTCAATTAAAAAAAAAAAAAAGACACTTCTGAGTAAGAGATGAGTAACCATCAGGAAGAACAACTCAAAAGTTTTACACAGGGCTTCCCTGGTGGTGCAGTGGTTGAGAGTCCGCCTGCCGATGCAGGGGACACGGGTTCGTGCCCCGGTCCGGGAAGATCCCACATGCCATGGAGCGGCTGGGCCTGTGAGCCATGGCCGCTGAGCCTGCACGTCCGGAGCCTGTGCTCTGCAGCGGGAGAGGCCACAGCAGTGAGAGGCCCGCGTACCACAAAAAAAAAAAAAAAAAAAAAAGTTTTACACAGAGATAATACTTTAAGTAAGAATTATAAAATATAAAAGTCTCTACAAAGGCCCCCCAAGCTATGTAGTTCAAATGTCAAAAGATCTAAAGCTGTCTCCATTCAGTGGGCCTGATTTGTATGAAAAAGCAAATGTGCAGTTTTCATGTAAAGAAATAAACATATTGTGTCTTGATGTGAACCAGTTAGCAATGCTATTTTGCGGTTCACATTTTCTAGCTCAGCAAATCATTTACACACAGGATTATATTCATATTGAAAAAAATCTTTTGTCTAGGTGATGTGATTACCTTTGATAGCTGGCACTTACTTCATAGCCAATGGAGCTATAATACTCAACAGTGAAAAACTGAAAGCTTTCCCCCTAAATTCAGGAAAAAGACAAGGATGCTCACTCTCACCACTTCTATTCAACATAGTATTAGAAGTCCTAGCCACAGCAATCAGACAAGAAAAAGAAATAAAACCTATCCAAACTGGAAAGAAAAAATAAAACTGTCACTATTTGCAGATGACATGATACTCTACATAGACAACCCTAAAGCCACCACACAAAAATGATTAGAACTAATAAATGAATTCAGCAAGATAGCAGGGTATAAGATTAATATACAGATATTTGTTGCATTTCTTTTACACTAACAATGAAACATCAGAAAGAGAAGGTAAAAAAAAAAAATCCTGGTTAAAACAGCATTAAAAAAAAATTACCTGGGAATAAACTTAACCAAGGAGGTGAAAGACCTATATGCTGAAAACTATAAAACACTGACAAAGGAAACTGAAGATGATTCAAAGAAATGGAAAGATATTCTGTGCTCTTAGATTGGAAGAATTAATATTGTTAAAATGGCCATACTACCCAAAGCAATCTACAGATTTAATGCAATCCCTATCAAAGTACCCATGACATTTTTCGTAGAACTAGAACAAGTAATCTTAAAATTTATATCGAACCACAAAAGACCCAGAATTGTGAAAGCAATCCTGAGAAAAAAATAATCAAGTTGGAGGTATAACCCTCCCAGACTTCAAACTATGCTACAAAGCTACAGTAATCAAAGCAGCATGGTACTGGCACAAAAACAGACACACAGATCAATGGAACAGAACAGAGAGCTAGAAATAAACCCACACACCTATGGTCAATTAATCTATGACAAAGGAGGCAAGAATATATAATGGAGAAAAGACAGTCTCTTCAACAAGCGGTGCTGGGAAAACCAGGCAGCCAAATGTAAAACAATGAAATTAGAACATTCCCTCACACCATATACAAAGATAAACTCAAATGGTTTAAAGACCTAAATGCAAGACCTAAAACCACAAAACTCCTAGAAGAGAACATAGGTGAAACATTCTTTGACTAAACTGTAGCAATATTTTCTCAGCTCAGTCTCCTTAGGCAAAAGAAATAAAAGCAAAAATAAACAAATGGGACCTAATTACACTTAAAAGGTTTTGCACAACAAAGGAAACCATCAACAAAACTAAAAGACAACCTATGGAATAGGAGAAAATATTTGCAAATGATGCGACCAATAAGGTATTAATATCCAAAATACACAAACAGCTCATACAACTCAATATCAAAAAAACAACCCAATCAAAAAATGGGATGAAGACCTGAATAGACATTTTTCCAAAGAAGACATACAGGTGGCTAAAAGGCACATGAAAAGATGCTCAACATCGCTAATTATTAGAGAAATACAAACCAAAACCACAATGATGTATCACCTCACACCTGTCAGAATGGCTATCATCAAAAAGTCTACCAATAACAAATGTTAGAGAGCATGTGGAAAAAAGGGAACCCTCCTCCACTGTTGGTGGGAATGTAAATTAGTGCAGCCACTGTGGAAAACAGTATGGAGGCTCCTTAAAAAACTAAAAGTAGAACTACCATATGATCCAGCAATTCCACTCCTGGGTATATATCTGGAAACAATAAAAATACTAATTCAAAAAGATACATGCACCCCAGTGTTCACAGCAGCACTATTTCTACAGCCGAGACATGGAAACGACCCAAGTGTCCGTCAAGAGACTACTGGTTTAAGAAGCTGCGGGATGGACACACACACACACACACACACACACACACACAACTAAATATTACTCAGCCATAAAAAAGAATGAAATATTGCCACTTTCAGCAACATGGATGGACCTAGAGAATATCATACTAAGTAAGTCAGAAAAAGACAAATATTATATGATATAATTTATATGTGGAATCTAAAAAATAATACAAATGAATCTATATACAAAACAGAAACAGACTCACAGACATAGAAAACAAACTTATGGTTACCAAAGGGGAAGGGGGGAAGGGATAACTTAGGAGTATGGAATTAACAGATACAAACAACTGTACCTAAAATAGATAAGCAACAAGGATTTACTGTATAGCACAGGGAACTATATTCAATATCTTGTAATAACCTATAATGGAAAATAATCTGAAAAAAGATATATATATATATATATATATCTGAATCACCTTGCTGTACACCTAGAACTAAAACAATCTTGTAAACTATACTTCAGTTAAAAAAGAAAAAAAGAAAAAAGCCTTCTCCTATAAATGGGAAATTCAGATTTACCTATTGTTGGAACTCACCTCCCAGAAGCTTCCATTTGGCACTGGAACGAAAGGCTTCCATCTGCTTTACCTCTTCTGGCCGCTCATCCACAAACTCAGCCACCTGTGGGAGTGAGAACAATACGTTAAGGAAATCCACAGGATCCAGCCAAGTAACACTGTTGTTGTCTCAAGAACCTGAAGCTATGACTATTCCATTCCTAATAATACACGGCACACGAAGACCCAAAACGGCCATGAAGAAACAGGTACTGGTCCTCAGTTACATTTGCTCCATAAACATGTGATTGTCACTGGATGGTTTAATTATAGATCTTTCTCTGACTAATCAATTTCCCTCCAGAGGTTAATTTCTTTCATTACATACCTTCTTATTAATGTGCCAGGTATACAACTGCCACTTGTAAGCTAAAAGCTAAACTCCTTTTACCCTTTTACTTTTACATTCAGAGTGAAAACACAGGCAGGTTTCCTGTCATCCTATCATTCATTAAGGGCTCTGGACTCCTTATGAAAACTTTCTTATTGTAGGTAGTCACAATGACAGTTTTTCTAGTATCCAACCAAAAGAAGTCAATAAAATGTACACAGACTCATAGAATTTTTAAGGGATAAGACCATATTTCCTATCATCCAAATTCCCAAACAAATTTGGAATCTTCTCTACAGTATACCTGATAAATGATCACTCACATAGTCCCTCCCTCACAGGGAACTAATTCACTGACATGGAACTCATGTTACAAGGCAGTCCACTGCATTTTGGGGCTAGAAAGTTCTTAGTTTCATTGGACCCATATCTACCTTCCTATAACTTCTTTCCATCCACCCTAGTCCTACCTCTGATGCAACTGATCCCCTTTCCACATGACAGACCTTCAAAGATGGCTGGCATAATAAATTCTAATTACACAGTAGCAACTATGAGCAAGGCACTGTGTTCTGTGCTTTACTGACATTATCTCACTTTATCCTCACAAAAGCCCTGGAAAGAAAGGCTCCACACTACTAAGAGCAAACTATGGCTCAGAGAAGTTAAGTAACTTTCTCAACCTAGCAAGTGGCACAACTGAAACTCAAACCCAGGTCTGAATTCCCCTCTACTTCTTCTCTTCTCCCGAGATCCTACCATCATTCTTCATATAACCTAGTTCTGAGATCTCTCACTGGGCATTAAAAACACAGGCTTTCAAACAAGATGGGGCTTCCCTGGTGGTGCAGTGGTTAAGAATCCGCCTGCCAACGCAGGAGACACGGGTTCGAGCCCTGGTCCCGGCACATCCCACATGCTGCGGAGCAACTAAGCCCGTGCGCCACAACTACTGAGCCTGTGCTCTAGAGACCACGAGCCACAACTACTGAGCCTGCATGTCACAACTACTGAAGCCCGTGCACCTAGAGCCCGTGGTCCACAACAAGAGAAGCCACCGCAATGAGAAGCCCGTGCACCACAAAGAGTAGCCCCCGCTCGCCGCAACTAGAGAAAAGCCTGCGTGCAGCAACAAAGACCCAATGCAGCCCAAAATAAATAAATTTATTTTAAAAAAAAAGATGAATTGAGATCTAAATTCCCAGCTTTGCCCCTTAATATTTGTATAACCTTTGGCAAATTATTCTCTCTAAGCCTCAATTTCCTCATTTGTAAAAGCAGGATCAAAGGATTGCTATGAGGATTCAACAGATAATTCATGTAAGCTTAGTGCTTGGTACATGGTAAATTACACCTATTAGTCTTGTGCTGCCACTATTACTGTGGTTTGTCCTAATTATTGGTTGTGATCATCTTGGAGTAACAAAAATGAATTCAATAATCAAGGTCTGTTGTAACAAGCATAGAGTCTAGCAGTGGGGCTAAAGCTTCCTTTATGTAGGTTTTGGGACAATCATAAGAACAAAAGACAATATTATGAAGGAAAATTAACAGACCTGACTACAAAAAATCAAAATTTTTAAGTATCAAAAACTATTATAAATGAAGAGGCAAATGACAAAATATACCTATGGCATGTAAAACAGATAATATATTCCTATTATACAAATACCAAATAAATCAATGAAAAAAATAAAAACTCCAAGTTTCTAAAAAAATGGACAAATACAAGAAATTCATAAAATACAAAAGCCCAATAAACATATGAAAAATCATTCATTTTACTATTTTTTCAAAGAATATGGATACCACTGTTCACCTGCCAAATTGACATAGGTTTGCAGTTGCTTTGTTGATGTGAATAATGCTCCAATATTGATGAAGAAATGGGGAAAGTGACATTCACATACACCTCTAGTGGGAGTGCAAATTCATACCACCTTTTGGAAAGCAATATGGGAAACACCTAAAATGACCATACTCTCTAACCTATTGATTTCACTTCATAGGAATAAAGAAATAAATGGATTCTTACAATGATTTATGTCCAAAATGTTTATTAAATCATTGTGATATTTTAAAACAGGAAACAACCCATACAGCCAGTAATAAGACAGATTAAATTAATATGTATATTGAGCTACTATGTAACCATTAAAAGTCACATTCTCAAAGAATATTTTAAAGTCTTACTAAAGTATTGACAACATACTATTAAGTGAAAGAGCAGGCTCCAAAACCATATGTATAGTATAATTCCAATTATATTTGAAAAAATAAATAAAATACAAGTATTACAATCTATGAATTAAAGCATCTAAACGTTAGCAGTTGTTATCTCTGGATGGTCACAGTAAAAGTGATTATATATTCTTTTTAAAACTTAAACGTTCTTACAATTCCAAAATATTCTATAATAAACATGTATTGCTTTCATAAAATAAAAAAATAGGGCTTCCTGGTGGCACAGTGGTTGAGAGTCCGCCTGCCAATGCAGGGGACACGGGTTTGAGCCCTTGTCCGGGAGGATCCCACATGCCGCGGAGCAACTGAGCCCATGCACCACAACTGCTGAGTCTGTGCTCTAGAGCCCATGAGCCACAACTACTGAAGCCCGCGCGCCTAGAGCCCGTGCTCCGCAACAAGGGAAGCCACCGCCATGAGAAGCCTGCGCACCTCAATGAAGAGTAGCCCCTGCTCGCCTCAACTAGAGAAAGCCTGTGCGCAGCAACGAAGACCCAACAAGGCCAAAAAACAAAATGAATAAATAAAATAAAATAATTAATTTTAAAAAAATAAATAAATTTTAAAAATAACAACAAATGTTATAAACATTAACTAGATTTCAGTAATTCATTCTAATTGAAACTAAACTGGCTCCTTATGATCACTATTTCCCTTCTAATTACTAACAAACCTTCTTTTAAATAATCTATCAATATTATAGAATATGCTGGGGATTAACATGAAACATACTCATCTGGAATTCACCTTTACAACCTTTTAGTATAATACAGCCTATCAACAGCTCTCCTTTTCACCTTGTTTCTCAGCAATTCTGAGCAAGGTTCCATGACCATACCAATGCTAACTTATTTGCCTATGCTTTTACCCACCTGGCTCTTACTCATCCTTTAAAATTCAATTCAGATATTTCCATCCTTCATGGAATTTCCCAGTGGAATAAAAAGTATGCTAACTCCCTTGTGTTCTAATGGCACTTGGTACATGTGTGAACTCTATCTCCAACATTCATCATATTGTCATTTGAAATTCAGTCTCCCATTGTAGAGTATGACCTGTAAAGCACAGACACTATGTTCTCTTAATCTACATATCTCCTGTACTTAGGCAAGAGCATATAATTTAAAGCTTAGTTGAATCAGGGAATAAAATGAGCAATTAAAAAGTTTCCTTTGATTGAACCTGAACGTTATTTTTAAGGTAGGTTCCAACAAATTGAACCATGGTGAATTCTAATCATGGCTCTATCACCGACACTGAGGAATCCTGCCTCTCTGTGATCAGTTCCCGTTTCCAGGCAGATGGAGCCCTCCATATACAAAGACTGTGTATAGGCATAAGCAAAGAAGACTCCTTTAAAATAGCTCCTGGAAAGTGTCACCTCTTCTCTGCCCTCAACTTTCCCCCTTACTAATCTACCCTGCACTGGGAGTCAAGATTGAGAGGCTTGCGTTTCAGAGTCCTCACAGCCTCAAAAGATACACACCACAGGCAAATCACCATCATCTTCCTCTTCCTCCTTTTCTGTTTTAGTGGTTGACATAGATGTCCAGCTCACGTCATCATCCACAATCCGCATTCTAAATGTGAAAAATAAAAAGATCAAAAGAGAAGAAACATGTTTGTTTCCTACAAACACTTATCTTTGGTTTTAGGCTAAAACTCAAAATCCTACAAGATCTATGGTCCATTCTTTGCCAATACGGCCAACTTCATCTTGTACCACTGCCTCCTCAGTTCACTACTCACTAGTCATCTTCTGGTGCCTACAATGAGCCAAATTCCTTTCCGTACCAGTTTCACGTCTCAGTTCCTTCCCTCTGCCTGACCTACTCTTCTCATTCTTTACTGGGAAACTCTTACGCATTCTTAAAATCCTAGCATATATATAACTTCCTTCACAGACCTTCCAATACTATTTCACTTACCTCCCCCAACTAAGAACCCCCGTTACTCATTCTTGGAATACTTTATCACAAAGGAAATAAATCAACCAGTTGTGTAATTAGTTGTTTAAAGGCTGTATCTCCACTAAGCTATAAGCTCCATCAGAGTAGGGACTATGCCTCTCTCACTCACAGTGATATCCTCAACACCCTGCAGAAACTGGCATAGGAAATACTCAATAAATGTTTGTTACATGGATAAACTATGGATGAGTCCAAATAATAACAATGCCATGATATAAACAGTTATTATTAACAGTTATTATTTGAAAAGGCAAGATCACTTATGACAACAACCATTTAATATAAGTGATATCATTCAGTTTTACTCTCATTTTTAAAGATGAAAAAACTGAGGCTTAGACAGATGAAATATCTTGCCCAAGGCCACACAGCCCATAAAGTGGCACAGCTAGGACTCAAAGCCTAATCAGTGTTACTCCAAAGCTCAAGTTAATTTCACTACGTGGCACTGCCTCCAAGGAATCCACACAAGTCAGAGGGGACAGAAAGCAAGCATAACACAACAACCAAACCAGGAGAGGAAATGGATTAGTTCTTCGGAACTACTTGACTTTATTGGGTATATTATTAGTTTCCTAGGGCTGCCTAACAAAGTACCACAAACTGGGTGGCTTAAAACAACAGGAATGTATTCTCTCACAGTTCTGGAGGCTTCAAGTCTGGAATCAGGTGTCTGCAAGGCAATGCCCGCCAGTAAGGCTCTAGGGAAAGACCTTTCCTTGACTCCTCGCACTTCTGGTAACCCCTATTGTCAGCATAAATCCAGTCCAGTCTCAGCCTCCATCTTCACGTGGTAGTTTTCCCTCTAAGTCTGTTTCTGTATCCAAATTTCCCTTTTCTTAAAAGGACCCCAGTCATATTGGATTCAGCGTCCATCCTAACCCACTATGACCTCATCTTAACTAATTACAACAGCAAAGGCCCTATTTCTAAACAATGTCACATTCTGAGGTTCTGGGTGGACATGCCTTGGAGGGAAGGGGCACTATTCAACCCAGTAACTGGGCCACATAAGTTTTCTCGTTTGAAAAGTGGGGGTATCAAAAATATCTACTTCATGGTACTGTTATGAAGCTTAAATAAATTCGTTTAGGTCTAAAGTACTTAGAACGGTGCCTGGCACATGACAAGAACTGTATAAGCGTTAGTTGTTATTGTTAGTAGTAGTAGAAAGAGTAACAGGAAGTGAGCATAGGTCTCCGACTCAGGACCGGAGTCCTTGGCATTGGAGAATCCCCACCGACATGTTCTGGGCCCTTAATATCCACGCACAGAACCTCTGAATTTGCTTCACCACTTTAGTCTCAGGGCACAATATTCATTCTCTGCGGGAGAGGACGGAATGCTACAAAGGCGGGAAAAGAGTAATGAAAGTTACAGCCGGGCCTGAATACGTCGAAGATACTGCCCAGGGGCGCGAGGAGCGGTCTGAGCGGACTCTGGGCTCAGGCAGCGCCGGGCGAGCAGTCAAGGGCGCTTGGGCCCCTCGGGGCCGCCGGCGAGGAGCCCAGGAAGAGCCGGGCCGAGGGCGGAGCTGGGAAGGTGAGGGGCGGCGAGCCGCGCGGACCGCGCCCCGCCAGGGCCAACTCACCCCTTGCCGCCAGCCCCGCCAGTCTTCGGCCGCTTTTTGCGACGCTTGCGGCCGGACTCAGAACCCCCGTCGACGCCGGCATCTGCCCCAGACAAGTAACGCTTCAGGTATTCCGCCTTCGAGAGCGGCGGAGCTGCCGCCATGGCAGCAGCAAAGGGGGGGGGGGGGGGGAGACGGATCGACGCTGCGGACAAAATTCTTGAACGCGAAACGGAGAGCGAGGACTCTGGGAGGCGGGGCCAGGACCGGAAGTGAGGGAGGGTGTTTGGAACCGACAGGGAGTCTCGTGTGAGCTTCGGCGGGCTTACGAGGGACACGCGCACCTTGCGGGCCCACTTTACATCCCTGTGACGTGACAATCGTGTTTCTTATCTTTGTCCATTCTGTCATTCAACAGACCGTGCAGCAAGCGCTGTTGTAGCCGCGAGGCTACAGCCACGACCCCAACAAGATCTCTGCCCCCAGCAGCTTCAGAAGCACCAGAGAGCAGTAGTTAGGTACGGGGGCTCTGGAGCTGCAGTGCAGCTTAAGTTTGAGTTCTGCTTCCATAACTTCCTAACTGTACGACCTTGGGCAGCATACTTAACAAAATGGGGATAAAAATGACACCGAACCCAATGGTTGCAAGGACTAGGTTAATATTACTGTGTAAAGTGCTTTGAACAGCATCTGGCATAGTGTGTCAGTTATTTTTATTAGTATGTTTAGGTGGAGAGAAATCTGCTTTGATAGGCTTTCAAGAACTATTCAACAGGGCTTCCCTGGTGGCGCAGTGGTTGAGAATCTGCCTGCTAGTGCAGGGGACACGGGTTCGAGCCCTGGTCAGGGAAGATCCCACATGCCGCGGAGCAACTGGGCCCGTGAGCCACAACTACTGAGCCTGCGCGTCTGGAGCCTGTGCTCCACGAGAGAGGCCGCGATAGTGAGAGGCCCGCGCACCGCGATGAAGAGTGGCCCCCGCTTGCCGCAACTAGAGAAAGCCCTCGCACACAAATGAAGACCCAACACAGCCAAAAATATGTAAATAAATAAATAAAAAGCCAAGCATTTGAAGCCCTTTAAAAAAAAAAAACAACAACTATTCAACAGAGGAACTCAGGAATTCCAAACCCAATATAATTACTATGAAAAATATGGAGGTTTCTAACCTATGTATCTGACCCACATTTGATATTTGTTGCCCCTAGCTATCTCTTGCGTATATTTCTAATGAAAATGACCTAGATCTATTTTCAGCATGGCAAGAGAGAAGCTAGAGAGAATTTTTTTTTTTTTTTGTCATTCAGTGTTTTATTTTTTAAAACTCAGGTAATTTACTTTTTGGCTAGGTGGCATGCGGGATTTAGTTCACCAGCCAGAGATGGAACCCATGCCCCCTGCAGTGGAAGCGGAGTCTTAACCACTGGACCGCCAGGGAAGTCCCTAGAGAGACTGAATTCTAATACTCAAGTTTAGGGAGAAGACTTTTCTTCTTGTGGGCATTAAGAGCTTTACTTGAATTATCTCATTTAACCCTCACATTTCTCAGATGCTTTTATTATCCTTACCTTACAGGTGAGAAAACTGAAGCTTGGAGAGGTTAAGTTGCCCAACTTCACACAGCCAGAACATATGACCCTTGGGAGCAGAGGCTAACAAAGTGGGGTGCAAGAGGTAATCCAAATTTCTTGAAAAAGAATTAGATTGCGTATTTTACTTATCTCACAATATGTTAAATTTTTGTCACGTTTTAAGGTTTATTAGTCAATAAAGTATTGTTATACTTTATAAATAAATACGCATATCTTGGAACACATGTTCAGAAAATATACATAAGAAAACAGGTTTGGAGGTCACTGCCCTGAAGCATGAACTTTTAACCACTGGGCTACACTGGGTGGTCACAGCACAGGCCCAGGAAGAAGAGCAGGCTGGGTCCCTCAGGGCCCATGAAAAGGGGGCACTGGACTGATAGGGCTTCACTAGCTGCAGGGCCCCACAGGTCTCCCATCCACAACCCTGCCTTGGCTTCTAGTACACTTCAGCATATCTCAAGCTGAACTCCACAGCCCTGCCTCCACCCTGGTGTCAGCAGACATCGGGAAAGTCTCATATTTCTGCTCCAGTGAACATTACCAGTATAGTCCTCTCCACCCCATCGCCTCCTGCCCATTTCTGTCTTCAGTTCCACCTCTACCCTTTCTACTCAGTACCAAACCTTAGCCTGACAAGACTAAGCTCAGGTCTTAACCCTGCCTCACAGGGCAGTTAAGCAGGATCAAATGCATTCACGACCAGTGGCATGGTCTAAGTTTTGCCCTGTCTCTGCAGTTCCATCTAATAAAGCTAATGCCCCCACCTTCCCTGGCACTACCCAGACCCCTTCCCTGCTTGACATTCCTCCATAACATGGTGATTAATCTGACACTGTTCTACTTGTTGGTTTCTTGTCAACCCCCCACCCACTCTGTTTGCCAATTTTCCCCACTACACTTGAAGCTCCATGAAAGCAGAGCTTTATTTTGTTCAGTTCTATGATGTGCCAGGCACAAAGCAAGCACTCAAACATCTATTGAAGGAATGAGTGAAATGCCAGCTCCAGTCCCCAAATTACAGTAGCCACACCGGAGAAAATGTTCTTCAGGAGGCTGAATTCTACCGGCATAACAAACAAGGACAGAGTGCAAAACATAAAAATAAAATAATAATAATAATAAAACAAGGACAGAGTGCAAAACATAAAAATAAAATAATAATAAATAATAATAAAACAAGGACAGAGTGATTTCAGAGGCCAGTGCTGTTTGAAAGCCACCATTTTAATGAGAACTTCTTCACCTGTCCTAGACTCCCTCCCCTCAGAAGACTCTCTTCCTGTTGAGAGTCAGTATTTTATACACCCAAACCAACTTCCAAACTCCAGACGTAGCTGTCTTCCACCTTCTCCAGCTCTTCAGAGTTCCAACTTGACATGAGAGAGCATTGTGTGGAGGGAGGGTAAAGACTTTATAGGAAAAAAATGACAATGACATGCCTGATGGTTCATTTCTGGGTTTCTTTGCAGGCCAATTCAAATCCTCCAAAACAAGGTCAAGTAACCCAAGAGGCTTGCGTTTCCGTCACAAACTGTTCAGAAATTGTGCTCAGATCTCCGACTCAGACCAGGTGTCCTCCCCACATGGGCAAGGCCTGGTGGGGAGGCCACTCCAGTCTTTTCCAATAGCAATAAATAACCCCGCGGTCTGAGCAGCGCTGGAGGCTGGCCGGGAACCGCCCACGGCTACTGCTGGGAAGCCAGACCTGTCTCATAGCCCTCCGTCTTCATGTCATTGAACCCCAGTTCCTCGTTTTGGTCAAATGTGCGCTTATAGTGCTCCACCTTCATCTCAGGATCATCTTCCGGTGCGTACACGTTCTGCAAGGCCAAGGACAGACCATCAGTGCCTGTGCCATCCTGCCACCCCCACCCCCCCCAGACAGCTTCCAATTCCCACTTTCCCAGGACCTTAAGGAGGTGTTTATTCCTTTTTGTTTTGTTTTGTTTTTGGCTGCACACCATGCGGGATCTTAATTCCCTGACCGGGGATTGAACGTGCGCCCCCTGCAGTGGAAGCACAGAGTCCTAACCACTGGACCACCAAGGAAGTCCCTTTATTCTCTTTTTAAGGGCCTCCAACACCCCATGGCTAGGCTCAACTCGTGGGCAGCAACAGAACCCACATGGGCTAGAAGTGGGACTGCAGGGAGAAAAACTTTCTATCTGCACCTTCTTACGAAGAGAGTAGCATAGTCTTAACAGTGGAGAGACCTTAGAACAGTTTTGCCTGACCCATAATAACTGCTCAATAAATGTTAAAGTTACTGTTAATCACCAGAGTATCTCCCTAGTCAGCTTAAAGCCTTTTCCCATCTTGGCCTCTGGACAAGGCACCATTTCTCCTCAATCCACGGTCCGATTTGCAAAATGAAAATGCCACTGCTGGACTTAGAGCTGGGACTCGAGCTAGACTAGAGGAAGAAGGAACCTGGGAGTCTCCTTTTTCCCCCTCTTGACACACACTTACAGTCCCATACACCTTCCCCCTTCCTCTCTTATATTCCAATTTCTGCTAAAAGGTTCCTTGATAAAAAGCAGTTCATTTAGAATTAAGTCTCTCAGTTTCTGGAGAAATGATACATATTTAAGGAAGGTCAGAAAAGATATCTCTGTGAAATACCAGGGAAGGTCTACAGTACCTGCAAGTAGCTGTTTCCTGCTGGATCATCCATAACAAAGTGGGCCTTCATGTTACCCTCAATGATCTAAAGGAGACAGAATACAGCATGAGCATGTAAATCTTACATAGCTGCTGGCAGGAAGGGACTATGTCTGCCACACAGAAACCAAAGCAATTTACACTGCAGAATCCCCCAACGTTTTAAGAATTGGTGAAATGAAGGTGCCTCTAGAGGTGGAGTGGAGAGAATCTAAAATAAAGACTGTCTGACAGCTATTTAAGAAGCAATCCGGCATCCCTAATCTCCTCTCCCATTCCAAACAGACCAACGACTGCCCTTGCCCCACCCCAATAAAAGAGAATTCTGTGGAGAAGTTACCACAGCACACTATGGACAGGGGGACACTCGCCCAGTTGAGGGTAGAGGGAAAGAAATCAAGAACAGAAGTCACTGTACCCTTATTGGAAACAGACATACACACACCCCAGCCCTCTTCCCACACTCAGCTCTCAGAACACTGCCAGCCAAGCCTCCACCCTCAAGACAGGAAACGGAACACCCACTGATGGGAATCTGACCAGCCCAAGAGGAAACACCTAACAACTCTGGCACTGGAGTTACCTCAACAAAATGGCCAAGCTAAATCCCCCTCCAACGAGCCCAACGTCAGCAAGACTCACCCCACTCAGATGTTTTAGTCCTCTACTTTTAAATAGACAACCAATGATTACCAGACATCTGAGCAAAGCCCGTAATATTGAAAGACAGAAATCAAATGGGAAAAAAAAACTTAAGAGGAAATGGAAACTATGCGAGGAAAATAAAACGTCAAAAAAACCCCACAAAAACCCAAAATTAATATTCGCAAAGAGAAAAAAATACTACAACCTTAAAACAACAGGATGCTATTTTTTTAAAAGGAGGAGAAAGTATTGAAAGACCAAAAGCCACTTGGAAAATAAAAATGTCAGTGGAAATGAAAAACTCAATTGAAGGGTTGGAAAATTAAGATAATCTCCAAGAGTAGAGCAAACACAAAGAAACTGAAAACAGGACAAAAAAATAAGTAAATTACAGAAGACCAGACAAGTCAGTCTAACATCCAAAACATAGGGATTTCAGAAAGAGAGAACAGAGGGGAAGCAATAGAATACTTTTTAAAAGCTTCCTAGAACTGAGCCACATGAGTTTCCAGATTCAAAGAACCCACCAAGTGCTTAGCAACAATGGTTGAAAATTGACCCACGTACACCAAGTCACATCCTGAAATTTTACATCACAGGGGACACAAAAGTATCACAAGAATAGGTCACAAACAAAAGATAGGGAATCAGAATGCCTTCAAACTTCTCAACAGCCAAACTGGGAAACTGAAAGACATTAGTGGGAAACTGGAAGACCTTAGAAATTCTGATAAAAAATTATTTCCATCCTAGAATTCTATTCCCAGCCATTAATCTAATATAAGAGTAGAATAAGGACTTCCCTGGTGGTGCACTGGATAAGAATCCACCTGCCAATGCAAGGGACACAGGTTCGAGTCCTGGTCCGGGAAGATCCCACATGCTGCGGAGCAACTAAGCCCGTGCGCCACAACTACTGAGTCTGCACTCTAGAGCCCGTGAACCACAACTACTGAGCCCACGTGCCACAACTACTGAAGCCCACGCGCCTGGACCCCGTGTTCCACAAGAGAAGCCACCGCAATGGGAAGCCCGTACACCACAAGGAAGGGTAGCCCCCGCTCGCCGCAGCTACAGAAAGCCCGTGTGCAGCAACGAAGACTCAGTGCAGCCAAAGTTAAAATATTAATTTTTAAAAAAAGGTGGAATAAAAAAATTTTCAGACATGCAAAGTCCCAGAAATTTTACTTCCCATGCATTTTCTTAAGAAGCTACTGGACAAGAGGCTCCAACAAAAAAAAGGGAGAAAACCAAGAAAGGAGATGGCATGGGATATCAGAAACCAAGAGAATCCCCAACATGTCGGTTAGATGTTTACATGTGGCAAGAAAGGGTATGCAGCTTCTTGTTCACTGGAGCCCCAGGACCACAAGCACTGACCGGCCAGAGTCCTCTCACCTGGTTCAACTTCTGGCTAAACTCCTGCAGTTTCTCTGTCTGGCCAGGACTGGAACTGTCGCCCAGTGTGAAAGGGTTCTTGGTCACCTGCAATAAATGGCATCCAAACTGCTAGAATACTGGCTCCATGTTTGATAGGCTTAACCATAAACCTGGTGCAGGGTGACAGGGGTGCCTGTCAGGGAAGCTTGGTCGCCATTTATGCCGCACCGCCTTTCTGACCTAGGCGGCCACCCCTAAAACCGTGTGAATTAATCTGCCAAGATGATAACGGGCAACGTGAAACAAAAACTATAGAAATGTTCTTAAATATGATCTCTAATCCTCATTGGAAGAAGTGCAAAATAAAGTATAATTTACAAAGACAAAATGCCCGACGACTGATAACCAGTTAAGCAAAATGATTCATTACGAGGATAAACATATGGGTTAAGTCAACACACACATATATATGTATGTTCGGGACTTTTTTAGGTGCTGGAAGGACCCTCATGACCCCATTTTACAGTGAAATAAATGACTTATCCAAAACCGCAAAATATCTACATCAGCCCAGAATTAGGTGTGAGAATTTCCATTCTGAATTTCCAACAAACTTATCATCACAATCCAAAATAATATTTAAGCCTCTCAAATCAGCTTTAAAGCAAAGAAACCTCAGTTATCAGCTCCAAAAACTAGGACCTTTGCAGCCTTCCAGTCCCTTCCCCACAGCTGCACTGTGGAAGATGCCATGCACTATACTCAGGGGACTTACCAGTTCCTGGATGTCTTTCAGTATCCCCTCCAGTGTGGTGAACTTGCCCCCGAGGACAGCCATTCCCAGTTCAAATTCCAGCTCTGGGATTTCCATACTACATGTCTCGGACTGTGAGATGAGAGATCAAATTAGGCTTTAAATCAGGAGCTGCTAGAGAAAGCTAACCAGAGTCCTCCTGCCAAATTAGTACCACCAGTGATAACCTGGGGACAAAGTCAGCTGTCCCAGTTTTCTCTGAATCTCCAATTAAAGCTAGACTCACTCCTAGAACCAACCTTAAAAGGGGGCATTCTGAGTCATGGCTCCAAGCTGGCAGACATCCTGTCATTAGAGATCAGAAACAAGGGCCCTCACAGACACTAGAGGCAAAAGGCTGCCAAGTCATCAGAAAGAGCTTAGGGGTCACCTTCTGAATCTGCACTTCCTACCATGGATTAACTCTGCTCAGGGATCCTCAAACCCAAGAAAGTAAGGAGGTACTTCACAACGCCAGGACATGATTGAGAAAAGACAAATTCCCCCTCGACAGAGACAGCCATGTGCAGAGAAGAGTCACTTCCCCAAGCAGGTTGTTACCTTGAGCAGGTCTCTAGTCATATCTGAGGGATCAGTGATGTAGAAGGTGATCCTGGTGCCCAAGGGCTCTACTGCTCCTCCAGACTTCACCTGCAACAGACAGCAGTGCCAGGAGAAACAGCAGAGGAGACACCCATCCTCACCTGGTGCGGGGAGACCCGGAAGGGCTGGGGGAGTAGGCTTGGACCTCCAATCAGGCCCACTAATGGCTACCAAGGACAGTGCTTTCTAAACCAACAGTGGCAGCAGTCACCCAAACCAAAATCACTGAAAGCTGGCCAGGCGCAGAGTGCCCAGCACCGGCAGCCTGCCAAAGATTCACCCCAGATTGCCAAGAAACTGAATTCACGGTTAAAAAAATGACTCTTGGGGCTGAAAGGGACTTCCAACTGCAACTAGTGTGTAGATTCCCTTTATAATTTTCTGGTTTAAGAATTGAAACAGCTTATGCTTGAATACACTCAGGAAAAGGGAATTTACAGCCCTCCAAGGCAGCCCACTCTATATTCAGATAGACCTAGAAAGTTTTTTATTACTGAGTCAAAATCTGCCTCCCTGCTCTTCCATCCCTCTGAGCTGTAGGTCAAAAAGTAGTTCTCTCTCTTCCATATAACCAACTTTGAATGTCTTCAACAAGTTATGCTATCTCTAACTTTTCTTCTCTAAGCTAATTTCTAGTTCAAGAGCTCCTCACCCTAAGCAGCTTCAGAAAGGATGAAAGCTACTCTTCCCAAACGATGAAGCCCACCCACCTCATTGGTCCGATGGCCGCAGATCTCGCAGTTGGTAGCCATGATGATAACCTCCTTAAAGTGGGGAATTTCTGGAAGATGGAATTAAGGAAATCTGCTTCCAGGACAGCAAGACCACCCTGTGGGGAAGAACAAATCCGAACCCCACAAACACACAGTTGCTGGTCCCAGGACTGCAGGAAAGAGATCACAAGAAGCAGCCTAACTCAGACAGCCCCCCAGAAGAGGGCAAGGTCACCACCCACGGCGATCACTGTTCATCAGTGTTTGATGACATGGCTCAGGCCACACGCAGGAGCCTAGAGACCATGGCCTAATTCTCTCTTTGAACCCAAAAGCCAAGGTGCACGGTCTCATCAAAGGCAACATCCCTCTCATCGCTCGGAATAAAGCCTTGTGCTTTCCCTGAAGGGAGTACTCTCCAGCTTGAATATAATCTTCATGCCTGAGTCAGATGAAGAGCAACCCAACTGCCCGACAAAAGATACCAACTAGCTTCATGTTGGTCTGGGCCGGAGCATTGCATTCCGGGCAGTTGGTGTTGAACTGGAGCACCTGGAACACAACAGGGGGACGTAGAGTGAGCCCTCCCAAGCAGGTGAAACCTGCTCAGGCTGGAGACATTCAGCTGGTACACTGGCGGCCACCCGTGAACAGCGTCAGTCTCAGCCCACCACTCTGCTCCTTCCTCCACAGTTGCCAATGTGACTCACTTCATTTCTGAGATCTTCCTCTTCTGGTTTCTCTTCTGGTTCCTCTGCCTAAAGTAGCAGAGATGCAAATCATATGTTGGCACACAGACCTCAGCCTCGCCAACACCCTGTTCCAGAGTGAGAGAAAATGCTCTGGCTTGCTTACGTCAGCTGCCACCTCGTGGGTTTAACAGAGAAGTTGGAAAGCAAAGCCCCAGGCAAGGGAAGAACAGAGCTTAGGATAGGATCACAGCCACTGCTGTCCTGTGTTGTAAAGTTTACCCAAAGTCCTTAAGTGAGCTAGAGCGGAGGCACACACATGCTGAGATAGCGTACACAGGGCGGCAGCAGCAAAATAAGTTCCCACTGACTCCCAGCAATCGGAGTGCAAGATAATTCCAGAGCATTCTTCTGGCTTCTTCAGTGCACTTACCTGGAGGCCCAGCATCTCTTCCTGCTGTAGAGTCCGATTATAGTGTGTGATCACCAGGGCATCATCTTTCCGGGGAGCATGTGGGTTTTCCACAAAGCTGTTCCCTGAGGGATCATCAATGATCTAACAGATGGGTAAAGAGAGAGCAGTTATAACAAGAAATCATGTACGATCCTCCACCTACCATCAGACCACGGAGGCACCACAGAAAAATCTCAGACTGTCTTAATGGTCCCTCCTACCCTAAATCTAGGGCACCTGGAGTCCCTCAGTACTCACCAGGGTGAAAGGAGAGGCCACTTGCTTTAGCTCCTTCAGTTTGACAATGAACTCATCAATTCTTTCAGCCATGGCTTCTTCATTCGCCTGACAGGAACAAAGAGTAAAAGATCAGCCCTGGGGATAGAACTAATGCCCCCATCAGTTCCGACAGGAAGTCACCACCTGTCTTAGTGTGACTGGGAACAGAGACTCAGGCTTCACAATAAGAGGTAGCAAATAAGTTTGAAGTTTATGGGCGGTGCCAGATGAGCCTCATTTTCTCACTCATTCAGCCATTTAGTCCAGGCATTTGTGCCAGGTTATAGATAACAGTAAATAAACCAGAGCCCTCTCATGGGGCTCCACAGCCAGTTAAGAAGACAGATGACTAAATTTGCAATTATATTATTTCATACATATACATATATGTATATATGAAATGTCATAATAAACATAAGATACAATGGAACACTCAGGAAGCACAGATAAGCCCAAGAATATCAGGAAAGGGTCTTTGGAGGCAATGTTACAGTGTCTGTCTGAGAAGAGGCCTCAATGTACAGTGGGGGAGGGGAAGTGGAAAGGATAGTGGTACAGCATATGCAACATCCAGGCAGCTATAACATCGCTGTGTGCTTCCCCACAAAGTTCTCCAACATTCAATCAGAGACAGCTCAGCCACGTGGGAAGGGGAACAAGTGTACATAAATAATTTTTCCTTGAGCTGCCGCCATCAGAAAACCCCAGCTCACCCTTCGTGAGGGCTGATCCAGCTTCAGGCCAGAGACAGCACGGCTGATCAATCCTTCAACAGTAGTCAGAGCTGGTGAGGAAGAACAAAAGACTGGTCAGTCTTCACTTCGCTATCAAGTGCCTGCAGGACCCTGGGCAGTTCACTTGAACCCTCTGGGCCTTGTTTTCACCTGTAAAATAAGGAGGCAGGGAACAAGGTTCCATTCACCTCTAACTCATTCTGGTTTTTCTGTAAGATGATGTGGAAAAACCCGGATGAAGCTTTTGGCCAACCCAATACTATCTTAAGCTGCTTTACCTAAGCTTTTCTGCTTCTGTTAAACCGATGAAGATCACAATGATGTGGCCAAACCCACACACAAGCCACTAGACCTGGCACCAGGAGTTTTGCAAGAAAGTAAGATTTGAGCTAGGCATGAACAGTGCAAACACTCTGACCTTAAACTTACCTCCTTTCTGGCTGAAGGCAGGAATTTCAAAATCCAGCTCTGGGATCCTTGTGGTGGCAAAGTCAGTCTTCACTACTTCTCTGTTCATGTCCTGGGCAGAAAGAAAAACCTTCAGTCCACAGAGGTCTCAACAATACAGGTTCTTCTCAGGAAATAACAAGAGTGCCCCCCCCCCCCCCCCCCCCGCCAACCACCGCCCTCAGAGGTCCCAGCCCAGCTGTCTCTTCCTCTCTCCACTAGGGGGAGTCCGGACTACTCCTGCGGAATAGTACCTCGATGTGAAAACCAGCTACCGAAACGATGAGAGTACTATTCATAACAACTACTGCTCATTTGATACTTTCTGACAAAGTTTACAAAGCGCTTTCACAAGTCTTACCTCACCTGAGCAGATGACAGCACCAACGCCATTTTACAAAGGAGGAAACTGAGGCTTGAACACTTAAGTGGATTTATTTGAGGTCCGACCACCTGGACCAGAGCTCTGACTCCAGTCCCCAAGCTTTCTCTAGGACACTAGGGTAACTGCTCTGGGCTCCTCTCACCTCCTGGGCCCTGACGGTCAAAGTATAGCGCACTCCCTGGTCCTGTATCCTGCCTGCCGACTGGATCTCCGTGTTGTTCCAGCCACAGTGCTCGCAGGAAAAGGAGCTCACGATTATTTCTCTAAAGAAGGGGATCTCGGTGAGCAGGAGGCGCGTCATGCCCTAGGGAAGCAGAAGACAGGGAAAGAACCAATGAAACTCCCATCCCCCATCTACTGACCCCCGGGCGTGCCTCGCATCCGGGTCCCCAACTGGACCAGCCTGGCCAGGTCGCCGACCCCCGCTCCTCCCCTCCTCAGACCAACCCTCCAGCCGCCCGTGGCCGCGCCCCCGCCTCACATTACGGTAGCAGTTCATGCACAGCGACTCGATCTCGGTAGGCTGCTGCTCCTCGTCATCAGCGCTAATAGGCCGGAACAAGTGCCCCGTCCCGGGCTGTCGGGCCTGGACGGGCGAGGGGGCGGCAGCAGCCGCCGGGAGCCCGGGATCCACAGCCCCACTGGCCAACATGACCACGCGCTGCTCAGGCCCCAACTTCGGTCGTCTGCGCCTCTCTTGGCCCCACCCCTTCCTCCGGCACTTCCGCCAGCTACCGCCCCGCCCATCCTTAAAGAGGCCGAGGACTCTCCTCGGAGAAGAGTACGTGACACGCGGTCTTCCAGTTCCCTGGATTATTCGGTCCAGACTTCCAAAGCCAGCCGGATCCAGGCTTTGCCTCCACCTCAATTCAGGCGTCACTGCCCCCAGGGCGTCCTCTCAGACCCAGGGCAGTATTTTGCTCCTTTGCAATAGCTCCGCCGTACTGGGTTCTAACTATTAGTCCACAAGTCTAACTACGAGAGGCTTGACGGCAAGGGGCCTGGCCGTCCATCGGTATCCCTGAGGAGGTGCGCTCCTCCCTGGGTTTGCTTGGATCCGCCGTTGGGCCAGATGCTGCCTAGGCTCTAGATCACCCTCCCTTTGTCCCTCAGTCTGTCTCCATTTCTGTTCTTCTCACTCCCTGTTTCTGTCCTCATAAACACCTGCCCAAATTCCTGCCTCAAATACACGGCCCTCACTTTTACCCCTATTGGCTCATCCCCACCATATCCAACCCCAGCTGACTCACCCCTCCTGATCTCCTAACCACCAACAACAAAAACACCTCTTTGGGGGGTAAACTTTCCTTTCCAGCACCTCCTCTCCCTGGGCACCTTTCTCCCACTTCTGGTGCTAAATCTAGGGTGTCGTGGAAGAGATCCAGTCTGCTGGCATGATGAGGCCAGATTCAGATGGGGTCTGTGCTATGAGGGAGTGTGGCAGTGAGAACTCTGTGCAGGGTGGGCTAAGCCGGGAGGAAAGGGTGCTGCCCTGGATGTTGTAAGGGTACTGGACTGGGTGTGTTTACCCTTTCCTCTCTCCTCTTCCCTCCACTTCAGCCACCCCCAATTTCAGACTTTCCAGGGAGCTATGAGGAGTTTGGTTGCCCCCAAGTGAATATGTACATGGGGAATGGGGGTGGGAGTATGAGTTTGAGGGTCCAAGAAGAGGGTCAGTCATAAAAAGAGGGACAGTCAAAAAAGAGGCCATTCAGGGGCTTCCTTGGTGGCGCAGTGGTTAAGAGTCCGCCTGCCGATGCAGGGGACACGGGTTTGTGCCCCGGTCCGGGAAGATCCCACATGCCGCGGAGCGGCTGGGCCCGTGAGCCATGGCCACTGAACCTGTGTGTCCGGAGCCTGTGCTCCGCAACGGGAGAGACCACAACAGTGAGAGGCCCGCGTACCGCAAAAAAAAAAAAAAAAAAAAAAGAGGCCATTCAAAATCTGGAACAGCCGGGACAAAGAAGACAGGCCACCTCAGGGGCCTATACCTCATGCACACCGTCCTGTGGTAAGCAGGCTGGTGAACAATGCAGGTGCAGAGGAAGGGTCTCTAACCCAGGCACACCACAGGTGTGACAAACAGCTGTCAGCCCAGCCAGAGCAACGCCCCTCCGATACAACTGGATTAGGAAGAGGTCAATGAGAAAGAGTAGCGCGGGATTGAAGGCGGGTGATGGGTGTGCTTTGGGGATAGTGGTGAGGCCACTGCTTTCAGACGTAGTCCAAATGAGAGTCACACCAGGCAAATAAGCTTCCATCATAAGCATCTATTTCATTTGTGTCAGAAATCTAGACTTGCGCCTGGGAGTCGGGAGGGAGGGGCCAGAGATGGGGAGGGCACACAGTAGGCTCCCCAGAGAGTTTTAAGTAGCCCTCACAGATTGGAGGGCTCAGTCAGCTGTTTAGATGTAGTGTTATGTAAGGAAATCCAGGCTCTGCTCCCTCCCATCACGACCCACACCATTTGTCCGCACCGGCATCAGCCAGCAGGGATATATACACACACACCATCACATGTTCTCTTCATCATATTTTCTGCTCTTTCTCCCTTCTCTTCCCCCAACAGAAGCTGTCATGGCAGACCTGGGGAGAAAAGAGCTCCTCTCTGTGGACCAGCTCTAGCAGTGGCCACCAGGTGGCCAGAAGTGATCAGAGCCTGGCCCTGGGAAGAAGAGGCACGGGCTTCCAGCACCATGGCAACAGGCTTGCACATAATGACCCTGCACATACAGTGCCTCCTTCCCGCCCTCTCCCGCCACCCCAGAATGGAGCAACTCAGGAGGATTCCCAAATGAGCACGGGAAGCCGGGTTTGCAAAGCCTGGTGAATGTAATGCATCCGGACGGGGGAATTGCAGGTGGCTGGATGGCCTAGGACAACAGCCCTTTGGGTGACCTCAGCTATCCTGTGCAGGGCCCTCCACCCTCTGCCCAACAGGCCACTGTCAAGGACATAGCTATGTTAGAGGTTCAGATCTTGGGCTCCCCAGACAAGAATCTGGGACGTGGACAAGTAGACTCTCAGGGCTCCCCCAGATGGCCAGGACTATGGTCGCGAAGGCTGTAGTTGATGTCTTCCCACAGGTCGTCGAGGCGAGCCTGCAGCTCGCTCCTGGCCTTGCCTCGGTCCCCTTGTAGGAATTCTGGAGCGAAGGCGCTGTGGCCTGGCGGAGGCGGCGCCAGCTGCTGCTGGATCTGCTTGGTCTCTTGGTCAATGGCGCGGGTGAAGGCGGCAATCTGCAGGAAGGTGTCGTGGCGGAAAGCCTGGAGTCGTTGGCGCACCTCCTGAGACAGCACCTGGGGGTCCGGCTGGGCCTCTTCCTCCGCACCGTCAGCACCGGCGCCAGCAAAGACGCTGAGCTCTTCGCGCAGCTGGTCGAGGTTCTGCTGGATGCGTGTGTGCAGGGCCTTGGCCTTGAGCGTGAGCTTGCGCGAGAGCACCTGCACGCAGCGGCTGAGGCGCGCCGGGCTGGCGGCCGCGTGCGGCGCCACGCTGCGGTGCAGCTCCTGCACGTGGTGCCCGATGCCAGTCACCAGGCGCTCCGCGTACGGGTGGAAGAGCGCCTTGACGCGGCCAGTGTGGTTTGCCACGCGGTCCTGCAGCTCCTGCAGCAGGCTCCGCGCCTCTTCCACGCCCCCCAGCAGCTGGGCCTTGGTGCCCTCTCCGACCACGCGCAGCTGCTCCTGCAGCTCCTGCACGCGCAGGGCCACCTGCTCCATCAGCTCCACTGTGTAGGGCTGCAGCTGCCGCCGCAACCCCTCCAGGTGCCAACCCACGCGCTCGTGCACCTCCGCCATGTAGGGCTCCAGACGCTCCCTCACTTCCTCCAGCTCCTCCTGCAGCTGCTGCCGCATGCCCACCGGGTCGTGTGGGAGCCCGGGAGGCTCCCTCCCCTGCCCATTCAAAGGGCCCAGCTTTTCCAGGAAGTTCATATTGCTGACGTCTGGCTCAAGTCTGTCTTTCAGGCTCCTGGGGAAGGAGACAGACAATCAGGCCATCAGACTGCTAGCGCCCTCATCTCCTTTGCCCCAAAGACGTCACTCACTGATCCTATGGAGAAACCAAGGATGCAGGGCGGTGGCCCCAGAGCCGGGTCTCCAGTACTAACCCAAGCCAACCATGACTCCTCCCACAGGAAGTACAAACACATGGCACACGCATATCCAGGTGAACACTTCCCAATTCCTTGTGCACGGAGGCACCTGGCCTCTCACATAATCCTTTCGTTCTGGAGGCTGCAATGGGGGGTCCTCTCCCCTGCTCCCTGGTCCCACGCCTCAGCGGGCATGGAGGCAGCAGCTAAAGAGAGATCAAAGGCGGAGGCTGCCGGCAGGGGTTGCTGAACAGCCCACCAGGATAGAGGGCAGAGCTAGCACCGCTCTGTTCTCTTCCCAGGGAGGACCACAGGTTGAGCAATCAGGCACTGCATCATCCCACCCTCTGGGTGTCTTCTCCCTTTGCCCGCACCCCTTGCCCTGGCCACTCACGTGGGCTCCCGTGCCAGCTTCTGCTGCTGGATCTGCTCCACCCTGCCTTTGTCCGTGCTGCTCTGGCTGAAGTAGTCCCAGAAGCCTTTCCGTGCCTGGGTGATTGAAAGCACTGTGGAGAGGGAGCGGGTGAACAGGGGCTGGGTTTCCTCCCCCAGGGTGGACAGACCCCTCAGTCCAGCCTCCACCCACACCTCCACAGTGAAGTCAGGGTTGGAGACCCACCTGAGAGGAGGGCCAGAGCCCAGGTCAGAACTGCAGCCACACTTGTCATGATGTTCTCTGAGAAGAAAGGTGAAGGGAGGCCTGGTGAGAGTGAAGAAGCAAAGAAGGGACACCTCCCATGGGACTTGCCCCAAATCTGTTAACCCTCCCCTGGGTGTAGGGAGCTCAGAGCTATCAGGGCTTAAGAGGACTGACCTAGTTGAATGTGGCTGGGAGGGAAAGGGTGTCTTCCTGGGATGGGTTGGGGGGCTCCTTTTTCACCTCGTCACATCATATGGAGTTTGTGGAGCTCAAACTGCTTTGTAAAGGTTCCCCACCGACCCCACCCCGCCCAGGAGACCCCAGGAGCAGCTCCCTCAGCCACTTCTGCCACCACTCCCCTGCTCACCTATTCCTGCCCCCATTTCATGGCTGGGAAAACTGAGGTATCCCGGGGGTGGGGGAAAAAGCTACTCTGCCAAAGTGCTCCAAGAGGAGGTCCTTAATTCTTAGTTCCCACCCACAGCTCTCTGCTCAGTCCCCTCCCTTAGGACTCCGACCCACATCCCTCTGCCCTGGCTGCTCACCTGCTCGGTTCTGGGCACAGAGAGCAGACATTCCGCTTTATAGTCCAGGGCCTGGGCCTCTGGCAACAATTGCTCTGAGTAAATACCACGTGGAGGTTCAAAGAAGGATGACCTCAGCTGCCTCCCAGTGCTTACCTCCTGCCCTTTCCTGGTACCCAGGGGGTTAATGAGTACCCTAGTATCTAGATGCTGCCCCAGTAGAAAAGTGCTTCCTGGAAAGTTTTACAAGGAGTGGGCCTGAACTCCACACCCAGTTCCCCCAAACTCCTTGACCTCCAACATTCCTGTGGACCTACTGGCTGACCCACCAATAGAGACAAGCCTGTTTGTCTGCTGAAGGCCCGGCTCTTACTCAACTGCCCAGAAGCACTGTGCCCCAGCCAGACAGGGACAGTGTCCAGCTGCCTGAACCTGAGCAGCCCTTGACACCTCCACCACGGGCTACTCAGGCAGCCTGGGAAGAGCCAGCATTTATAGGGTTGAAGACCCACCCACCTTCCACTTTATGAAATAATCCTGGAACAAGCTGGGGAAGTTTGATGGGGTGAAGATGACATCATGAGAGGCATCTGGGCCAGGGACATTGGGCCCAAAGAATGGGAGCAAGAGGAGGATTCTCCCCATGGGGAAAGGCTGAACTCCACCCACAGGGCCTCTGAGGAGGAGAAGCCAAAAAGCCCAGACTTCCTCTGATGATACGCCCACTCCATATACTTAAACACACACATTCATAAACTCCTGGTTTTTGCTTCTAAATGTATCTTGAATCGATCTCCTCCCCTCCATTTCCACCACTGGTCATTTTACCACACCACTGTCTCTCACCTTGATCACATTTGTAGCCCCCAGCAGGTCTCCCTGCCATGGTCCTCCCTATTCAGTCCGTGCTCTGCTGTGGCTGTCCCAACCCACTTCTGGCCTCATCTCCTGCCGCACAAACCCCTGGCATTCCCTGAGCATACCGCCTCTTTCAGGACCCTAAGCCTTTGTACCTGCCGTTCCCTCTGTTGGAAATATTCCTTGGTGAACTTATATTCATTTTTTTCAGATTTAGTTTGTATTAGTTAAGATTCGGCTTAGCTGCAAATGATGGAAAAAAAAAAGGAGAAAGAGAATAGCTTAAACGAAATGGAATTCTGTATCTCTCTTATGTAAACATAGGCCAATCAAGGCTCCTTCTGTCTTGTTGTACTATCATCCTCAGCAAAAGCCTCATGTCCAAGTTTCAGCTGCTTCAGCTCCAGCCATCAAGTCTACCTCCCAGCCAGCAGAAAGAAGGACATGTACACTTCCTTTAAAGACACATCCCAGAAACGGGTCTTACCACTTTTACTGACATCCCATTGGTCAGAACATAGTCACATGGCTACACTTAGCTGAAAAGGAGAATGGGAAATGTAGTCTTTATTCTGGATGGCTGTATTCCCAGCTGGGAAAGAGCTATATTACTCAGGAAGAAGAGAAGAATGGATTTGGGAGGACATGAGTAGGCTCCACTGCACAGCTCCAGTATCACTCTAAATGCCATCTTCTGCCCTCACACTTCTCTGGAGACAGACGATTCCATATTAACCATAGAACATTTTGTATATTCCTGGAGTATCGCACTTATTATCCTGCAGTGCAATGATTCATTGACATATGTGAGAGCTCTCTGAGTGCAGGGACTTTGTCTAATTCATCTCCATGTCCCCCTATTATGTTTGGCACAGCACATATTAAATGACTTGTCCATCATTACACAGTAAGAGGTGCAGCCAGAATTGGAACCCAGGTAGCTAAGGCCAGCGTAGGATGGGGCAGAAAGGGTAAAGAGACAACAATCAGGTCATGAAAAGCCGTGTGCAAGCAGTCACTGAAGGGTATATGATGGAAAGATCACTCTGGAGGGCAGCAAGACAGAAGGTGAGGAGACTGCTCAGAGGCTGTTTGAGTAACCTGAGAGATGATGAAGACTCTGAACTAAGGCATAACAATGAGGATTGGTAGGAGAGAATATATTTGAAGGATACTGAAGTGGTGAACTGATAGTACCTGCTGACTGGTTGGATGAAGGAGGTGAAGGAGAGGAAGGAAACTAGATGCTTCCCAGGTTCCTGGGCAAGTATGTAGATGATTGCATAACTTGTGTCCATCGACAGATGAATGGATAAACAAAATATGGTATACACATATATACCATAGAATATTTTTTAGTCTTAAAAAGGAATGAATTCTGATACATACTACAAAACTGGATGAATCTTGATGACATTATGCTAAGTGAAATAAGCCAGACACAAAAGGACAAATCTTGTATGATTCCACTTACATGTGGTACCTAGAATAGCCAAATTCAGAGACAGAAAGTAGATTAGAGCTTACCAGGGGCTGGGGGAGGGAAGGATGAAGAGATAAATTGTTTAATAATACAGAGTATCTGTCTGGGAAGAAGAAAAAGGTCTAGAGATGGATAGAGGTGGTGGCTGTATAACAATGTGAAAGTATTTAATGCCACTGAACTGTGCACTTAAAAATGATAATTTTATATTATGCATATTTTACCACAATATTTTTAAATAGCATTTCTGGTATCCTAATGGTTTTCTGCTGAGCCTATGCTATAAAATATAGCTGCACTGGATTTTCTGTGAATCATCATCATCACCACTCCTTCTAACGTCTTTTCTGGGATGCAGAGGACACACCTGGAACCATATTTCCCAGAATCCCCTTCTCTCTATGGGCCTAGGTTAGAGTCACCAGGGTGAGATGGAAGAGGAGAGACCATTATTCTTCATGGTTGTTGCAGGCAGATGCATAGTCAGACTTGGGGTTTAAACCAGCTTCTGGGTGACTTTCTTAAGGATCACACTCATTGGTTTTGCAAACTAAGATAATTAGGTGAGCTTCCCATTTGTAGCCACTTACAAGTGAACTTTTGAGACTCACTCCTTCAAGTGCAAGCTGAGATGGTCACTCCTCAAGCCCTTCCAACAGTTTACAAAACTGTAATTTTCTACATTACAGCCTTTCACACTTGAAAAATATAGAGTGGCTTCTGTTTTTCTGACTGAACTTAGATTAATACAGTAGGTAGATGCAACACACACTCATTCTTCCCTATTTGATTATACAGTTTTAGTTTTTAAAATGTTTGGGTTGGTTGGAGGTATTTGTATATGTGTATGTGTTAAGTGCTTTGTGTGTGGAATCATTTTAAATCATTGTAGGCAGAGTGACACTTCACCCTAAATATTTCAACATACATCTCCTAAGAATAAGGACACTTTAACATAAACAGAATACCACTATCACACCTATGAATATTAACATAATTCTTTACTATCATCTAATATATACCATATATTCAAATTTTCCCAATTCTCCCAAAATGCCTTTAATAGCTGTTTTCTCTCTCTTTTTTCCTTTTTAAATTCAGGATCCAACACATTTCATGGGGTTGTTATGCCTCTGTTGTCTCTTTACATTTAGAACAGTATTCCCCAACCCTTGACATTGACTTTTTTTGAAGAGTCCAGATAAGATGTCTTGAAAAGTGATCTGAATTGGACTAGTCGTTTCCTCACCATTAGATTCAGGTTAAACATTTTTGTTCAAGTCTTTGGAGTCAAAAACCAGTCCCCTGAAAGCTCTTACTTACAGAAGAAATCAGCTAATACATGTAAATGGAATGATGTAATTTTTAAAAATCACTATTTTTCAACCCTCAGGGAATATTTGATTCAGGCAAGGTTCATCAATGAATGCTAAAACCATTAAATGAAAAATTATTGAGGAAAGGGATGCTCGCGTGCCTTCAAACTGTCTCCCCACAAATTACTTATAAATCACTAAACTTTACTTTTGCAATGGAGAAACCTGGTGGTTGATTTTAACCAAGTGATCAAAATAACATCACCAAACAGTGGAACAACCTGATATTTTGTACCTCCAGATACAATGCAATAAGAAGGGTCACCTCTGAAGTGTCTTGAACCTGATTATTTCCACAGAACTTGTTTAAGCTTCCCTGTCTTCACTGTCTCCCTGTTGTGTAGAATCATGGTATTCACAGACAGCTGAATTTTTAGAAGAGAGTTAACCATCTGTTTTTTGTTTTTGTTGTTGTTTTTTGATCCGAGAATTGCCAACATAATCTGACTGTAGAGTAAAAAGAATTTTAAAAGGTATATTTATAAAGATTAGAAGGTACCTTGCTCTTTAATGCTCTGTAGCAGCAGTTTTACTGTAAACACATGTATTAAACAAGTATACGGATCTCAAATAAAAACTCAGTGTGAACCGAATGCGAAGACCTCCTAGACAGTCTTTCTCTTGTGACCTGTCCTTCAGAGGAACAATAGTGACTCCTCGTTGTATGTAGTGTATAAACTGTGCTGCAGGTTGCCCTCCTTCAGTGCACTCTGCCAAGATCTCAAGTGTAAGCTGTGATGCAGCAGTCTCCGCTCAGTGTGACATCAGTTCCTGGATTCCCTTTCAGAACACACCAGGGACATAGAATATAATCATAATATAATAACTGCTCTTTATGGATCCATTCTACATTGCTTATATTTCTATCACCAAGTCTTAATGGAAGTCCATTTCTTAAAAAAAAAATTTACATCTCAAATACAATTCAAAAGGAAAGGTATTTATGCTTAACACAGCATTAAAATAGCCAGACAAGTTAAGCACTGACCCGTGGGATCATTTTTTGGTTTGTCTTGAATGACAATCTATTTGCATTATTTGTCAAAAAGAAAAAGAATTAAATAGGACATCTAGAAGTGAAATATATTCATTAAATTAAAAAAAAAACTCAGCTACAATTGGAAAGAGAATTAGTAAACTGGAAGGTTGATCTGAGAAAATCACCCAGAAAGAATCATAGAAATAAAGAGAAAGAAAATATGAAATGGAAGTTAACAGACACGAACAGAATAGGAAAGTCCAATATATTCCTACCAGGATTTCTGCAAAGAGAATAGAGACACTTCAGGCAATATTCAAAAGATGATGGCTGAGAAATTTTGAAAATTGAATAAAGCTGTGACATGAATCATCAGTTATAGGAAGCATCCTGAGTCTTGAGTAGGATTAAAATGAAAACAAATGCAAATCAAGACACATTATAGTGAATCTGCAGAACATTGAAGACAGAGTATCTTAAAATCAACCAAAGAGAAAAGACTAATGATCTACAAATAAAAATTATTAAACTGACAGCTGGCTTATCAGCAATTTATCTTCAAAAGACTGAAGGTAAATTAATGGCCAACCAAGAATCATACTCAGGTAAACTATTATTCAAGAGTAACAAGTTAATTTCAGAGAAGGGCTGAGAGAGTTTATCACTTACAGATCCTCATTGAAAGACTACTAAGGATCTGAAATGGAAACAAACCCAGACAGGAGTGGGATACAAATAACATGGAAGCAACAAACAATGAAATTAGTAAATGTTTAGGTAAATTAAAACAGCAGGGACTTCCCTGGGGGCGCAGTGGTTGAGAATCCACCTGTCAGTGTGGGGGACACAGGTTCGATCCCTGGTCTGGGAAGATCCCACATGTGGCGGAGCAGCTGGGCCCGTGCACCACAACTACTGAGGCTGCGCTCTAGAGCACGCGAGCCACAACTACTGAGCCCACGCACCTAGAGCTTGTGCTCCACAACAAGAGAAGCCACCACAATGAGAAGCCTGCGCACCACAAAGAAGAGTATCCCCTGCTCACTGCAGCTAGAGAAAGCCCGTGTGCAGCAAAAAAGACCCAACGCAGCCAACGCAGCCAAAAAAAAAAAAAAAAAGCATTGGTGATTTTACATGTATTTATGTAAATGTGTGTATATATATATATATATATATATAAATATACATATATTTAACCCATATGAGATTAGTTTTTTATAACTAAAATTGGTCAAATATTGGCAATTTCATATAGTTCAACCTAACATGAAACATTTTTACATGTAGTTTAGTTTGTCTTAGTCACTGCTGTATTTCCGACACTCAGAACGCTGCTTGTCACATGGCAGGGGCCTCAATGAATATTACTGATGAAGGGATTGCTTTAGAGAAGGTGTTGTAAACAACGAGGAACGAAAATATTATTGACTAGACCTAAATCACGTGGAGAATGGGAAAGGAGAGGTCAAAGTGAAAGCATGCGGCAGGCTTTACATTAGTCAGGAAGAAGATAAGAATATTGATTATCTTTAGACTTTAAGTCAAGCAGGAGGATTAAAATTTCAGGGGTAACCCATTAAAGATACAAAGAATACATAACTTTCAAACCAGCAAATGGGAAAAAGAGACTAAAGAACATCAGGTTGACTTCTAGTAAAGGCTGGTGGATTGACTGTGTGCATTAGCCTCTGCTCTTTTCTGCAATACCAATAAAATGACATTAAAGTGTACTTTAAAAAATGCATAAACCCACAAAGAGAATAGGAGACAAAAGAAATTTTGGAAGCTGGAAAGCTTCTAGATAGTCAAACAATAGTAACTAAACACACCTGAGAAGATGAATTTTGAAGCAGCAGTGGAGAAAGGCAAGAAACCCCCGATTGATATTACTGAACTCCCGAAAGCTCAGACGTTAGCAGCAACAGATTCTTCTGGAAACATGGGTGGCAGTGGGGCTGAAAATGTGGCAAATGGTTGAGAGTCTGTTTGAGAAGCAGATTCCTCTCAGCTGGGTTTCTGTCCTTCCCCCAAAGCAGCAGGAAGCCAGAGGTTTATTCTCTGGAGAGAGTAAAAGAACGGGTCTCTGGCCTGGGAAAAACAAGATATTGTTGGGGCCAGGGTTCCTGTACTCAGAAATACAGGATTTAAGTAAAATTTTATATATTAAGTTATGAGACTCCGCTTTCCACACACCATCCTTCCTTTCAGCCAAAATGTTGGCCTGTTTGACTTTACCCTCCAGAAAGGAGACTGGAATATTCTCCCTGTGAAATTAGACTAAGCCAAGAAAATAGGCCTAAAGAAACACTTTTGGGGGTTTTTGTGGTCAAGATTGTCCATTGTAAAGTGACCCATGGACTCAAGGCTTCACATCAGCTTCGTTTTTTCTTCTAATTTGCTATGAAATTTTCCAACATACAGAAAAGTTGAAGGAACAGTACAATGATCACCCTAATACGCACCATTTAGGTTCAGTAACTGTTAATATTTTGCCATGTGTGCTTTCTCTATATATATATGTATGTATTTCATACGTGTGCCTAACCATTTGAAGGTGCAGAGAGCATGCACTTTTCCTCTAACAACTTTAGCTTGTATGTTCTAAAAAATAAGGACACTCTTCCACAAAACCACAGTACTCTTATCATACTTAGGAAAATTAGTAAGAATTCCATAATATCATTGGATATACAGCCCATGTTCAAATTTCCCCATTCATCATTTAACAAGTTTTTTATTAGTGCTTTATTATTTTCTCAATCAAGATCCAGTCGAGGTGGGGGGAGGGATAAATTAGGTGTTTGAGATTAACATATATACACTACTATATATGCAATAGATAATCAACAAGGACCTCCTGTACAGCACCGGGAATGTACTCAATATTCTGTAATAACCTATATGGGAAAAGAATCTGAAAAACAATGGATATATGTATAACTGAATCTGTTTGCTGTACACCTGAAACTAACACAACATTGTAATAAGTCAACTATACTCTAATATAAAATAAAAATTAAATTTAAAAAAGAGGTCCAGTCAACATTTATGCATTGTCCCTTGTTGTTACTAAAGTACTCTTTAGTCTTTACTAAGTTGTTCCTACTTTTTTAAAAATGACGCTAACTATTTGAAAAGACCAAGCCAGTTGTCTTGTAGAATGTGCCATATTCTTAATTTGTCTGATTGTTTCTTTGTAATGTCATTAGCCTTGTTTCTCTATCTTCTGTATTTCCCATAAACTGGAATCTAAGTCTAAAGGCTCAGTTATGTTCTGGCTATATTCCTTTAAAGCGGAAGCAGGAACTTCACATTACATCACATCAGGAGAAATGCAGTGTCCAGTTGTCCCACTGTTAATGATCCTAAGTTTCATCAATTGGCAAGGCAGTGACAAGGAGATCTCTTAGCTGTAAAGACATGCTAGTTCCCTTTGTAATTAGCAGGTGATCCCTTGGCTCTCTGTCCTTGGGAACCTGATGAATTTACCACACATTCAAGATCTCTGCCTGAAATTATTATTTCACTGGGGATTTTCTAATTCTATTATTCCTTCTACATGTTTTAGCTGACATTATTCTGTAAGGAAAAGCTCTCCCTTATCAATGGGCATGAACTACAGTTCTTCCTGAAGCAGCAGCAGGGTAAATGCTTAATTCTTTCCTTTGACCAATTTACAGAAGAAGGAGGTGGTAAAATATTCTCCTCAATGGTGGCAAATTAAATTTTATATTTTTCTTTTGGCTGTCACCATGGACTCGGGGAATTTCTCTTTTTCAATTTTTATGATAATGCACAGTTATTACAATGCAATATAGCCATGTTTGGTGCTCAGACTCTTCCTAATTTGGCCAGTGTGGAGCCCCTTCGAGCTGCTCCTGTGTTTTGTTTTTTTTAAAAAGATTTTAAATTTTATTTCTTTTTTTTGGCTGCATTGGGTTTTCATTGCTGCGCGTGGGCTTTTCTCTAGTTGCGGCGAGCAACTCTTCGTTGTGGTGCACGGGCTTCTCCTTGTGGTGGCTTCTCTTGTTGCAGAGCACGGGCTCTACGCGTGGGCTCCACGAGTTGTGGCACGAGGGCTCAGAAGTTGTGACACGCGGACTCTAGAGCACAGGCTCAGTAGTTGTGGCACATGGGCTTAGTTGCTCCGCGGCATGTGGGGTCTTCCTGGACCAGGGCTCGAACTTGTGTCCCCTGCATTGGCAGGCGGATTCATAACCACTGGGCCACTAGGGAAGTCCCTCCTATGTTCTTTTAACACCTCCCACTTATGAGTCAGGGTTCTTTAGAGAAACAGGACCAATAGAATATATATAGATATATAAAGAGATTTATTATGAAGGAGACTCACACAATTATGGAGGCTGAGAAGTCCCACAACCTGCCACCTGCAAGCTGGAAGCCCAGGAAAGCTGGTTCTAGTCCAAAGGCCTGAGAACAAGAGCTCCAACATACTAGAGCTGGAGAAGATGAACGTTGCAGCTCAAGTAGAGAGACCAAATTTGCCCTTCCTCTGCCTTTTTGTTTTATTCATGCCCTCAAATGATTGGATGATGCCCACCCACATTGGGGAGGGCAATCTTCTTTACTCAATCCACTGGTAATCTCTTCCAGAGACACCCTCACAGACACATCCAGAAATAATATTTACTAGCTATCTGGGCATTTCTTAGACATCAAGTTGACACTTTGAGTGCTTCCTTGATTTCTGATACAACTAGATTTCCCAAGCTCACCTTGTACTTTGTTTGCCCCAGACCTGGATCTCCAAGGGGCCCTGGTTTGTTTCAGTGGAGAATGGTATTACCAAACCAGGTTCCGGTGCTTGGCATTGCTGTCGGCTTGTCTTTGCTTGTAGGCCCTTGCAGTTAACTAAAGGTATGAAATATATAGAAAAAAACCATGATTTCATATAGATATTTCTAATTCAAATTTTAAACTGCAGAATTTTTCTTTTCTTAACTTTCTTATTCCTTTTCTCTTATGTATTAATTTGCTTTAACCTACAATACACATAAAATAGTTTCTTTTAGTCTATCGTTTGTCTTTTGACTTTGCTTAGAGTGATTTGATCTTTTGCCCTGCAAAATATTTTTATTTTTGTATAAAGTAATTCACCTATTTTTTCTTAAGTACATGTATGGTTTCATCTTTTCATTTAGATCTCTCATGCATTTGGAGTTTATTCATCTCTCATTTATCTCTCGGGCATTTGGAGTATATGGCATGAGGAATGAATCCAACTTTATCTTTTCCCAAATAGCTATTCAGTTGTTTCTCACATACTAAATTTCCATTTGTTCTTTGGCCTATTTCTGGACTCATCATTCTGTTCTACCGGTTTGTCTCTTCATAGGCCGCTACCACACTGGTTTACTTTAGAGCTTTATAGTACGTGTATCAGCTCCCCAAGGGTCTCCCCTTATAAACATAAGCAGACAATCAAGAACCATAGCATAACCAAGGGGGGAAAGTGGCAGGGTAGGAGTGGTGGTATGATGAATTAGGAGATTGGGATTGACATATATACACTAACATGAATAAAATGGATAACTAACAAGAGCCTGCTGTATAAAAACATAAATAAAATAAAATTCAAAATTTCAAAAAAAAAGAATCATGGCATATCTAAGGAGAGTCTCTCATATGAAAAATGTGGGCCAAAATAAAAAATAGAAAGCAGCAATGTAGAGAAAGAGTCTTTGCAGGGAGAAGGAAAGAAAAAAAAGAAAAGTGCAGAGAGATGTAAGAAAAGATATTTTAGGACTTCCCTGGTGGTCCAGTGGTTAAGACTCTGTGCTTCCAGTACAGGGAGTACGGGTTCCATCCCTGGTTGGGGAAGTTCCACATGCCATGCAGTGTTGTTAAAAAAAAAAAAAAAGAAAAGAAGAAGAAGATATTTTAACCATAAAACAACAATAGGATTTTTCTTTAAATGTCAATATGGATGACCAGGAAAAAAAGCTCTTGGAAATTAAAAAATATAACAGAAATGAAACTAATCAAAATAAACAAACCAAAACTCAATAGAAGTGTTACAAGATAAAGAAGGTTGGTAAAGAGAAGGGAAAATTTAGAAGGTGAGAGAAACAATCCGGGAGGTCTAACATTCAGACAGTAAGAGTTCCAGCAAGAGACAGAATAAGGGAAACCATCAAAGAAATTATTCAGGAAATGAATTTCCAGATTGAAAGGGCCCCTCAAGTACTCCCATGCCTAAGGAAGTTGTTGCAAATAGACCCACACAAAAGCACTTCATCGTGACTTTTCATGACCACAAATGAAACCGTGTACCTCAGATTGGGACTTGAACCCACATGCTGGGACTCAAACCCAGCCAAAACCCGCAGTCTTCCAACTGAGATCACACACCTGGTTTCAGGATTTAATGAAACTCTGGTTCTCGATGTCTCATCACAGAAAGAATTCAGTGAGAGAAAAAGCGATAGGTAACAAGTGGATTTATTTAGAGAGAAACACACTCCACAGACAGAGTGGGGGCCATCTCAGAAGGTGAGAAAGACACCAGGGTCTGGGGTTGTCAGTTTTTATAGAAGGGGTTAATTTCATAGGCTAATGAGTGGGAGGAGTATTCCAGCTATTTTAGGAAGGGGCTGGGATTTCCAGGAATTGGACCACTGCCCAATTTTTGATCCTTATGGTCGGTCTTGGAACTGTCATGGCACCTGTGGGCGTGTCATTTAGCTTGCTGATGTGAGCCTATACTGAGGCTCAAGGTCTAGTGGAAGTCGACTTGTCCACCATCTTGGACCCATTTGGTTCTAATCGCTTTATGTCATGTCCTTGGGTTATGTCATTCTTTCAAAGGTTGTGCCCTGCCTCCTTCCCTCCTGTTTCACAAAGAGAAAGAGAAGATGTTATGGAATGCAAGTTCATGTGCCTGACATACAGGGAGTCCAAACAAACAGAAACATTGGAGTTTGGAGCAGAGAAAAGTTTATTGCAAGGGCCAAGCAAGGAGAATGTGCAGCTCATGCTCAGAAACCTTGAAATCCCCAATGGTTTGAGGGTACAAGTTTTTAAAGGCAAAATTTGGGGTGAGGGATGCAGGGTGTATGACTTTCTTCTGATTGGTTGGTTGTGGGGTAACAAGGCTGTGTTCCAGGAATCTTGTGCTCAGCCTGAAGTTACCATCCTCCACCTGGGTGGGAACCCCATTTCTGCAGAAGAACTGAAAGATATGTATGTATATGTATATTCCTTGAGGACAACCAGGACACTGCTTTATCACTGCACCATTGTTTCTTGTCTGCTCCTCCTTTGTTTCAGCAATACCTTCCCTCCCTAATTAGTAACTTTTAAGTCTAACCTTTGGAACTCAGGGAAGGTCTAGGAGGCTGAAGCCTTTTTCCTTCAAACAAGAAACAGGGGACATGGAAAGGATTTGAAGCCAGGAGAGCCCCACAGGGTCCTGCTTTGTCTCAGGAAGGCAGGGGATAGAATGTATGTGTCTGTCTGTGTGTGTGTGTGTGTGTGTGTGTGTGTGTGTGATGTGTACAAGTTGTGTATATGTGGAAGAGCACCCAACTTTCATTGACCATTAGTGGATAATCATAAGCCTGAAGATAAGATAAAGCTAAAATTGAAACATCAGAGTAATAAGATTTTCTAAGAGCCAAAAGTTGTTTTTGCAGAGTGAAAAATGGGGATGAGCTTGAGGGACTTCTGTTTTTTTATACTAACTTGTAGACTTGTTGGACTTTTAAAACTGTGTACTTTGATGAAATAAAAGCAGAATTTAAAAGTACATAAAATTATTTTAAAAGGAATACAATAAAACAAATAGAAGTACAAGCAGGAAGATAAAAGAAGCAAAGAAATACCATGGTAAATAGAAAATATAAAATAATATGATAGAGACAAATCAACTATCACAGTAAAAGGAAACAGATTAAACCAGCCCATGGAGCATCAAATCTGGAGCTAGACCACCTGGGTTAAAACGCTGACATGGATTAGCTCTTTGACCTTGGTCAAGTTATTTAACTTCTCTGTGCACCAGTTTCCTTATTAGTAAAATGGGGATAATTATAGCGTATAGTATGGCATAATTCATAGGGTCTTTGGGAAATAAATGCTTTAATATATTCAAAAAATAAAATAAAAGCACTCAGAGCAATGCTTGGCACATAGTAAGTGCTGTGTAAGAATTTACTATTGTTATTATTATTATTTTCACATCAGACTTTACAAAAATTCCAGACATTTTCTGTTTAAAGAGGCACACCTGTAACATAATGTCAGAGAAAGTAACCTTTAACAAAGGGTGGGGGGAGAGTGGAAGGCTTTAAAAAGACATACCAGACAAAAATAAATCAAAAGAAAGCAGGTATGACAATATAATATCAGAACACATAAGCTTTGGGGCAAAAAGGATTAATAGAAAGAAAAATTCACCAGGAAAAGATAAAACCTAACAGTAGGGACTTCCCAGGTGGCGCAGTGGTTAAGAATCTGCCTGCCAATGCAGGGGACATGGGTTCGAGCCCTGGTCCGGGAAGATCCCACATACTGCAGAGCAACTAAGCCCATGCACCACAACTACTGAGCCTGCGCTCTAGAGCCCACGAGCCACAACTACTGAAACCCGCGGACCTAGAGCCTGTGCTCTGCAACAAGAGGAGCCCGCGCACCACAACGAAGAGCAGCCTCCACTCTCCTCAACTAGAGAAAGCCCATGTGCAGCAACAAAGACCCAACGCAGCCAAAAATAAATAAATAAATAAATAGATTTATTAAAAAGAAAAAAAAACCTAACCGTATAGTCTCAAAAGACATAAACAAAAAACTGCTGAGTCTCAAAGAGAACTTGACAAATTTGCTAGGTGATTTTAGGGCCATCTTCTCAAAACTGAAAGAATCACAGAGAAAAGATGTGAATAATAGTCAACAAACTTGATATATAAAGAACTCTGCACACCCCAGGAAGCGGAGAATCTTTACCATCACAAGTACATACCTCAAGGGAAATCCAAACATTATTTGTAATAGCAAAAAAAGAAAAAGAAAGAAAGAAAGGAAGCAAGGAAGGAAAGAAAAAGAAAGGGAAACAACCTAAATGTCATAAATAGATGGACAAATAAATGGTGGTAAATTCACAGAATGGAGTATTAACATTAGCTGGTAAAAATAAACATGTTTGATATATATGTATTAACATGGATATGTCTCCCAAACAATGTAAAGTGGAAAAAAGCAATGTGCAGGAGGATACAAACAATTGTATATTAATCACTTAAAATTTTATAGCATGTGAAACAATACTGCATATCATTTTGGCTACATAAATATATATAAAAGAATAAACCATGGATGGAAAGGAGATTCACCAACTTCAGGCTAGTGATAGACTTTGGAGAGAGAAAGGAAATGGGGAGGGACTTTCACTATATCTGTCAGATTCTATTCCTTTAAAAAAAGATTCTAAGACATGAACATTAATATTCGTTGAATCTTGGAAAGGGGTGCATGGATGTTAATAACTCTGTCACATGTACCTGTATGTATGTTTGAAATATTTCATTGTAAAATTTTAAAAATAAAAAGCAAGAGATTAAATTGATGGAGAGATAAAGGAAATAAAGGCTTAAGAGTATCGCTGGTTTTGTACACAAGAGGCTCCTGGTTAGCCCAATAGAGGCAGATGCAGTGGCTCCATGGATGTAGAAGCCAGATAGAGGGAAGTGAGGAGAAATGAAGGAAGGAAGGGGCTTGAATGGACTTTTGGTGTAGCTGCTTTGGGGGAGCAGGAGAGAGAACTGAGTAGGAACTCATAGAAGTCTTAATTAACAGACTAGCCCAGGGCCCACTAAAAGCTGGAGGTCTGAATAAACAGTGGCATAAATCATAGCACAGTCTTCTCTAACAGGGTTCCATAAGGTGAAGTTGAAAAAGCAGAAGCCAGCTTTTTATATATATATATAAATTTATTTATTTTATGTATTTTTATTTTTGGCTGCATTGGGTCTTCGTTGCTGTGTGCGGGCTTTCTCTAGTTGCGGCGAGCAGGGGCTACTCTTCGTTGCAGTGCACGGGTTTCTCATTGCAGTGGCTTCTCTTATAGCGGAGCACAGGCTCTAGGCGCGTGGGCTTCAGTGGTTGTGGCGCACAGGCTTAGTTGCTCCGTGGCGTGTGGGATCTTCCCAGGCCAGGGCACGAACCCATGTCCCCTGCATTAGTAGGCAGATTCTCAACCACTGCGCCAGGGAAGCCCAGAAGCCAGCTTTTTGTGAGGAAAATGAAAGAGAAAGACAAGAGGACAAAGGGTCCAGGGAATTGCAAAAGCGTTGTTGAAGTAATGCACTGGATGGGAATGATGGAAGCAGGAGCCATGAATATGAGACAGAGAATGAGAGATCAGAAGGATGGGCACTGTGGCTGAAATGAGACAGAGGAAAAGGATGCTGGAATTGAGGAGGTCAAGGAGTTGAGAGGGAAGGTGTTTGGATGGGTTTTCCACATACATGATGCCACAGGCAGGAAGGCAGTCTCCGAGGAAGAGATAGATGGTCAACTAAGAGCCAGATGCTGAAGTCTGTAGTGAATGTGGAGGTCAACAATGAGGACCAGTGAGGGAGCATGGCCAGGTGGAGCCAGCCTCCAGGAGTCAGTGGTCTGGAAACAGCAACCGGGCTGCAAATCGTCCGCCTCTGTGAAGGAGGGCTGCAGGAGAAACCGGGGAGCAGGCATCCTGCACGAAGGCCAAGTTCCCACAAAGGCCAGGAAGTGGAGGGAGTTCTAGGCAAGGCTGAAGATGCAGAGGTGTCTGATCCATGGGGCAATGGGAAAATCGGGAGGGAAGAGAACTTTGGGGTGATGTGTAGAGAGAATAAACAAAGAAGGATGCAGGAGAGTGTAGGAGTGTTCATCTTGCCAGAGAGCCTTACTTTTGGGGCTGTGACCAGGAATGAAAGGGATGCGAGGCACAGTGGGTTTAGAAGAGAGGTTAATGTTGCATCCAACATGTCCAAAGCCTTGATGAAGGCAGCCGTTGACACTGAGACCAATATGGTTGGGACCTCAAGGGTGGGACCACTTACTGTGTTCCAGACACTCTGCCAGGTCTGGCGATGAACTTGGTACCAAGTAACACCCAACTAGATTACACTGTGAGCCCAGGGATGTTCCAAGTGCTACACAGCAAAGGACGAGTTCTCCAGGTGATGAAGGGAAGAAGCAGGATGCCAAGCAAGAGAAAAGACGTGGAGGCCAGAAGTTATGCAATCCATAATATGAATGAAGGGCTCAGTGTGGCTAGAGTGTGGTGGTAGGAAGGTAGCCTGAGCACATCTGCACGTCCCTCTGCCCCTCAGAGTCTGGCCCAGTAGGATTTGAAAATACTTGATAACAATAACCCCTCTACTGAGCAACTCCCATGTGCCTGGTATTTACACTTTATCATCTGTAATGCTCAAATCAATACTCCGAGGTAGGTATTGTTATCCTCATTTTACTTACTGAGAAACTGAGGCTCAGAGGGATTCGGGAACTTGCTCAGGGTCTTACCCTGGGCCAGTCCCGGGTCTGTCTAACTCTGAAGTTCATGCTCAGTACGCCAACTCATGCTCAGGATGAGAGAGAACTCTGCTCGTGGGGCCTGTACCACACAAAGCCTCTACACACCTTACTGGGGGACCCAGGGACCCACGTGCTCAGTGGAAGACCAGGTGCCAGGAATTTATGATTCAGTAGAAAGAGGGCTGTTGAAACACAGGGGAGCCGGGGGCCATGTGTAAGCTGATCTGGGACAGGAACAATAGCTCAGGGCCAGCCAGGGAAAGGACAGCCAAGCTCAGGACAGCTGCCAAGTCATCATAGGGAGTGGAGCCCACCCCTCCCTCCTTGTCCCATCCCACACTTAAATATGCCCCCTTCAGTGCCCCTTCTCTACTGTCCCCTACAGAGGTAGAAGCAGCTCTAGCTGTGGCTGGAACACCAGGTCCTTAGGTCTTTAGCCTTGTCAACCATGGCCTCCACAGGCCATGGTCCATTGTGCCTCAGAAGTGCCCCACAACAAGATGTTTGTGTCAGAAACACCTACTGGTGGTGCAATAGCTAGATGAGACCTAGCTATTGACATGGACTCTGATACCACAAAATGTACTGAGCACATTCTGAGTCAACACAGTGATGGGGGCCAAGAAAGATAAGGATTTTAGTTGTTTGGGTTTTGCTTACGTAAACCCTCCTTCATCACCAAAGGTTTGAGGCTCCTGGCAGTGAAAACTGAAATGATGATGATGGTGATGGTGATGGTGATGAGAGAGAGAAAGAGAGAAGACCCTCAGGACCAGTGAAAATAAAAATTGTAGAAGACAATCATGACCTGAGAAAGCACAAGACCTGAAGAACACAAGCACAAGCAATAAGGGCTGACAAAGTTGCAACAGTTGACTTTTGCGTTGGCTTTGGGTTTCCTGGAAATCCATGAAGAGGGAAATTCAGTTAGTTACATAATTGTCGTAAGCAGAAGAAAGAAACAGACCAGAATCAAAAATAAAATAAAGCTTTTCCAAACATGAGTTGCAAAATAAACATCTCGATGGGACTTTGTATACAAGGACTTTTGAATCGTATTAAAAAGTCACTGAGGGATGTCAATTTTGTATAAGATCAAGGTGAGGAAGCCCAAATAGCTAAGCTTCTGGTGATAAGATCTGTGGATAGGATTAAGAGTGCCTGATATTTTTTAGGAGGATGTTCTGTCTATTAAAATATTAACTAACGTTAATAAATAGCTTTTATTTTTAATCTAGGCATATGTTTAGATTTTTTTTACAAATTTATTTTTATGCACTCAGACTGTTTAGTAGCCTAATTTATTGTTTAGAATATGTCATACTTACAATCCATGTCAATTAAGTTCATTCACAATATGATTTTTAATAGAGATTAATGTGGACATATCATAATTTAACAATCTCCTCTTGTACATTGTGTTTTCTTAATTTTTAAAATTATAAACAGCAATGTAATGAACAGTTTCATAGCTAAATGCATGCATTCTGTGGTTATTCCCTTACCATTAATTTTTAAATGGAAGAACATTTTCTAAACAGGTGTATCCCTATTCACAAACCCTTTGCAGTAATACTGAGACCTCCCAGTGTTAGGACCAGTTAACCTCCCAGGTTGGAACCAGTGGCTTAGACTCTAAAGGAAAGATGCACCACAAAGCCTTCAGGCATTTTCTGTCTCTGTTACTTTCATGGATTTTCAGATACAAATTGAGTGCGTGTATCTAATTTCACTTTTCTCTGAAACCTCCCTCAAAATATAGTGAAGAGATTTTTTTCTTTTTTCTTTAGAAAAGATGTAGACCCATAGGGACAAAAAGAATGGAAAAAAAGACCACAGCAAAATTTTGAAAGCTAGAAAGCAGACAGACCAGTTACAACTAATTTAGCAGGCCTGAGCAAACTGATCTGAAGTTGGCAGTGGGGAAAGATGAGTGCCAATCTGATTGATTGCACTGAATTCTCAAAATGTTAAGAATTGTAGTAAATCTTCTGCTAGCCAATGTTACACCCGTGTATGAATTAGTAATACCCTCCCTTTTCTCAAGACACTGTACTGCCATCTACCAGAAGTTTGTCATAATAAATATACAATTCCATGATGTCTACAGTGCGGGAAAGGTGCACTCGGAACTGTGCCCTGCACAGCTTGCACAGCCATACATACCAGCCCTGACCTGGAGGCACCAGGTACCACTGAAAATAGACGTGAATGAAGAGGCTGTTGTAAAATATGAAAGATTGGTTAAAACTATTTAAAAAGCTGGAAAAGCTTTAGCTTTATCTCTCTCACCTTGGCGGAAGATTAGAGGTTTATTCTCTGAAAAGGGGAGGACCGAATATCTATGGAAAGAGAATGCCTGGCAGAGTTGAGGACAGGCAGAGAATGCCTGGCAGAGTTCTGAGTACCAGAAATAGAGGGATTAAATCAAAGTGTGCCCTCTGAATGCTGAGTCCCACCCTGCTTCTTCCACTTGGCCCCGGGAGCACTGGTATCCCGGCCTTTACCCTCCAGGCAGGAGAGTAGGAGAAACTTCCTAGGGAAACATGACCTGCTCAAAGGAAAATACCTACCTATTTTTACTTTGGGGGTTCCCGAACTAAACTTTCCAGTGGATCACCCAACAGTGAAGCTCATAGTCAACAATACTATGTACTCATGTACATGGAGCTTCAAATCAGCTTTAAAATCCCCACTCTGCAGTTTAAGCAGATAAGCAAAGTTTACCAGACATTTGAGGAAAGAGCCTAACATGAAAGATACAGACCAAAACAAACAGACATTTAAAAAGGAACTTGAAGAAACCTGAGACTATGCAGACAGAAGAACACTTAAAAATACCATTAATATCATCAGAGGGTTAAAAAAGTATATTACAATGATGAAACAAGAACAGGATACTACAAAAGAACATTCACAGAATTTTTTTTTAAAAAGCCCTTGCAAATTAAAAACACAATTGTAGAAACAGAAAACTGAATAAAGTGTGAGGAAATCTCCCAGAAAGGAGAGCATGCAGAGATGGAAGAAATGAGTGAAAAGAAAATTAGAAGACTTGTCCAGGAAGGTCCTATTATTGGAAGCGACTGAGCAAAAGTGGTACAATCATTTTAGAAAGCAATTTTGCATTACCTGGTAAAGATGAACATACGTATACTGTACCACTGAGCAAGAGAATAAAGATTTATTAAATTCATTCATTTATCCAACAAATATTTATTGAGCACCTGCTAAGTCATTGTGCTGGGCATTGACTATACAAGAATAATAAACAAGATAGACAATACCTCTGCCCTCGCAGAAACCAACCAAAATTCTCATCTCAAGGCAGCTGGGAAGTATGACCCATCTCAGGCTCAATTTTGTCCACAAGGTTTGGGTTTTCGTGCAAGGAGTCTCTGGATAGATTTCCTGTGGGCAGAACATGTGTATGAAGGAATTGTAATTATTCTGTGGCTCAAAAGAGGAGTAAAAATTAGAACAAAGCTGGATTGAGAAAGAACCAATTTAATTTTTTTCATTTTGATAACCTTGAACAGAGTTGTCCAAAGATAGAATCAATTGTTTGGGGAGGTGGTAAGTTGGCTGCCAGTGGAGGTGTTCAATACTAAGCAGGATTCATTCACTGAGTGATTGCATGATGGCCATGTGCTGGGCACTGGGCTAGGCACTGTGTATTAGTTAGCCATTGCTGCATTGCAAATCACCCCCAAATTTAATGTCTCATGATCTCTCACAGTTTCTGTGGGTCAGTGGCTTGGCTGTGTGGTTCTGGTTCGGGATCTGTCATGAGATTGCAAGTAGGACGTTGCCCGGGTCTACACTCATCTAAAGGCTTGACCAAGGCTGGAGGATCTGTTTCCAAGGTGGCTCACTCGTATGGCTGGCAAGTCGGTGTTGGCTGTTGAGGAGGGGCATTGAGTTGGAGTTCCTTCCTATGTGGACCCCTCCACAGGGCTGCCTGAGCGTCATCACAACATCACAACATGGTGGCTGTCTTCCCTCAGAGTCAACGGTCTAAGAGAAAGCAGGATGGGAGCCACAATGGCCTTTATGCCCCAGCTTTGGGAGTCATATACCATGACTTTCACAAAGCCTATTGATCACCTCGGTCAGCCCTCTTCAATGTGAGAGGGGCCACACAAGGTCGTGAGTACCAGCGAGATGAGGATCAATCTCAGAGGCTGGCTACCACAGTGTGAATGCAATGATGAACAAACGAGTGGGGTGCCTGACCTCAAGAGTCTGTTAGTGTAGAGTCAGGATACTTCTTAGAGATGATGTCAAAGGAACAGGACTGAGACACAAGACAGATCCCTCCAATCCTAACGTCCTGTGATTTTGTTCTTCTAGGCCTTAGTTCTTTACTCACTGTACCACTAGGCCACCATCTCAGAACCAGCAACTCACATCCTCGTTCTTCTGCCACGGGCAATTCTGAGGTCTCCATTATTAGCCGCTTGTCATCACACAGCGACATAACATGGTCCCACTCTTGGTGCTCTCAGATACAGAAGTCCCTGGATAACCCCACGCTTGTTGTTTCTCTCCCCAGAGTGCACCACTGCCTGCTCTCCTCTTCCTGGGAGCGCAAGGTGTCCTATGATAATGCCAAGGGAACACTGTGTCCCCATGCGGGAGCTGCTTTCGATCCAGCTGGGCAATCCCTCAACAGCAGCAATGCCCTGTGGGTTCAAGAGGAGAGCGGACCCCGCCCCCCTTTACCCTGCTGTGCTCTTCTGTCCCTAATCAGGGCCATGCCAACCACCAGACACTTCAGGGGCCGTGACCCCTCGGACGTTCTCAGATGACTTTTTACCTTCAAGCTTTGTGGAAGGGTGCAGGGGTATGGCTAATGTCTTAGCCTGGCCCACACTGGTGCTGCTCGACCCTCGGTTTGGTGCACTAACCCATGCGCACGGAGGAGTCTGTTATCTCCAGTTCACCTGAGGAGCCAGAGGTAGCTGGGGGAGCTTCAGGCCTGAAATTGTGCTGGGCTCTGGGAGGACCATTGGGAGACACTGATGTGGGCTGCACCGGAGTCCAGAAAACGCCCTCCCCTGCCACTCGCAAGGGACTCTTAGGGCTCAGTTCTCCCGTGTGTAAGTGCTTCAGTCTTGCCAGGTGGTAAAATCCGGATCCTGGCGAAACTCTGGTGAATATTTATTTACTTGTTTGTTTGTTTCTAGTTTTTAAAGTAATACTATTAGGATGGCTATTTTTAAACACAACAACAGAAAATAACAAGTGTTGGAGAAGACGAGAGAAAACAAACCCTTGTGCACTGTTGGTGGGGATGTAAAATTGTGTAGCTGCTGTAAAACACAATATGGAGGTTCCTCAAAAAATTAAACAGAATTACCGTGCGATCCAGCAATTCCACTTCTGAGTATATTCACAGAAGAATTGAAAGTAGGGACTTGAAGAGGTATTTCTACACCCATATGCATAGCTGCATTCTTCACAACAGCCAAAAGGTGGAAGCAACACAAGTGTGCACAGACAGATGAATGGATAAACAGAATGTGATCTATACATGCAATGGAATAGTATGCAGCGGTCAAAAGGAATGAAATTCTGATATATGCTACGACACGAGTGAATCCTGAAAACATTATGCTAAGTGGAAGAAGCCAGACACAAAAGTAAAACTATTGTATGATTCCACTTACATGAACTATCTAGAAGAGGCAAACTCTAAGAGACAGAAAGCAGACAAGCAATTACCAGGAGGTGGAATGGGGGAGTGGTAATGGGGAATTACTTAATGGATACAGAGTTTCTGTGTGGTGATGAAGAAATTTTGGAGATAGTGGTGATGGTTGTACAACATTGTGAATGTAATTAATGCCGCGCCACTAAACTGTACACTTAAAATTGTTAAAATGGCAAATTTTATGTTATATATATTTTACCACAATAAAAAACTAATACTAAAACATTATCTTAAAGTCCCAACACTACATAAATCTATAAAGTAGAAAGAAAAATCCCATTCTCCGGAGAGGAGACCTGATGAATTTACCATCTAGGTTTAGAGAGTTCTTTCTTGTGTGTAGTGGGCATCCCCTCTTCTCTATGGGATTCTTGGTGGGGCTTACACTTCCCACTGTGCTGGGCTTACCCTGGTGGCGCCACAGCCTGGTAGTTAAAAGTAAAGTTCTCTAACTGGATGGCCTGGGCTCCAATCCCAATTCCACCACTTGCTAGATAACGTTACTTCAGCACCCTGTACTGCCTTTTTCTCACCTACTGCATCTTTGATGGCACTTTCTGTTGTGAGGATTATATGAGTCGATGTGGTACATATACCATGATTTCTTAAAGCATCTAGCATTAATGAGTAGAGTGTCAGCTTTAGTGTCATCTCTGTATTTAAAATTTCTAGAAGCTTCTGCCACTGGTCGTTCCTTATTGGCCATGATCTTGGGGTGTGGGGCAGGGGGTAGCTTCCTCTTTTACTCCCTGTCGTCCCTTGGTGTCCTTCCCTTGAAAGCCCTGTACCCCCATTCTGGGAAGGAAAGGGGTGTCGGGCTAGACTTGGAGACCTGGGGTCAGAGCTAACAGCTGGGAGGTCAAGTCATCTGGGACAAAGGCTTGAACTGGCCCTTCTCTGGGGTTCCCTCCTGGGGAGGGTCTGTGAGCCTCTGAGGGTGGGGGGATACCCCACCTCCGAGGCTGCAGCAGCAGTCCACAGCTGGCTGTGCTGGTGAAACTGCTCAGAGCCCGACTCCTCTCTTCCCCTGCCCCCTGCCCCAGCAGTTGGCAACCCGGGCCCCAGACCGACAGGCCCCTTTGCAGGAGGCTCCAGGGCAGAGCTCACCAGGGCCCCACGGGCACCTGCTCCTCCCGACCTCCCAGGACTCTGCCCGGTCTCTAGGTCGCATTCCTCAACTCTGGAGACCATGGGTTTAGCAGTCAAGAAATTTCTGAAATAAGCATGAATCGATATAATGGAAGTGTGACGGGGTGGGGTAGAATAAATCAAAATTCACAGAAATAAGTCAGGTTAAAGGCACAAAAGAGCTTATGCCAGGAGGGACAGTCTCCCCCACTGTGCCGTGAGCTCTCCAAAGCCAAAGACCCTGTCCTGACTACCTCGGTGGCCCTCTCAGAGTGAAGCACATTGTCAGACCGATGCTCCACAAAAGCTATTTTGCTCATTGCCTGGTGCCTATGATTCCACATACAAGAAATATCTAGAGCAGGCAAACTCACTGAGATGGAAAGTAGTGGTTGCCGAGGACCGGGGGAAAGTTACTGTCTAATGGGTATGGAGTTTCAGTTGGGAAGATGAAAAAGTTCTGCAGATGGATGGTAGTGATGGTTGCACAACGAGGTTAATGTACTTAATTGAAGACATTTGTTGGCTAAGTGAATAGAAACGGGCTGCATATTTCATCTTTGGATAACACGTGACATCTTTATCCACCTCCCCCTTCGAGCTACCCCCACACCTCTCTCAGCACACCCTGCCCTCCCCCCTACCCCCGTCGCACCTCCCAGCCCTCCGTGTCCCTCTAAGCATCCCCTGGCAGCCCCTGCTAGGCTTTGCCAAGCTCTCACCTCAGGCCCTGCAACACCAAGGATTCCCATGGTAACCAGACTGGGCTAGCTTCTCAGCAGCTTTATTGAGTAGCGAGAGGTAGTGTCACTTTCCACTGGACAGGTATCCACGGGTTGGTACCAGGACTGCTTTGGGACAGACAGGCAGACAGGGGGCAGGGCAGGGCAGGTGTCAGTGGTGGGGCAGGAGCAGCAGGTGTAGCTCAGCCCTCCAAAGGGGCAGGCGTTGGCTCCTGGGCGGTGAGGGCGTGGGCCTGGATCTCTTCCTCCTTGAGGGTGTTGAAGAAGGTGTTGACTTTGTCCCGCAGGTCCTTCTCCAGGAAGCTCAGGTGGTGTTCCATGTCCCCCGCCAGGGGGCCCAGCTTCTGCCTGAGCCCCTCCACCTGCTGCACCATAGCTTTGTTGAAGGTCTCGCTGTAGGGCTCCACGGTGTGGCGGAATTTCTCCACCTGCTGGTCCAGGAGGCTGCTCAGCTCGGCCAGCGACTTCTGCAGCTCCTGGGCGTTGCCCTGCAGATTGCCACGCACGCTGTCGGTCACGGGCGCCAGCTTCTGCCGCAGCTCCTCCGCGCGGGCCGAGACCTTGGCCTTCAGCTCCTCGGCGTGCTTCTTCATCTGGAAGGCCAGGCCCTCGAGCTGGTGGCTGAGCTTCCCCTGGACGTCCTGCGCGTAGGGGGCCAGGCTGCGGCGCAGCTCCTCCACGTTCTGGTCGATCTTGGCCTTGAGCTCGTCGGTGTAGGGCGTGAGGCGCGCCTTGAGCTCCTCCACGTTCTGGTCGATCTTGGCCTTGAGCTCGTCGGCGTAGGGCGCCAGCGAGGCCTGCAGGTTGTCCATGTTCTGCCTCAGCACCGCCTCCATGCGCTGGGCGTAGGGCGTCAGCTGGCGCTGCAGCTGCTGGGTCTGGGCGTTGACCTGCGCGCGCAGCTCCTCCGCGTAGGGCTCCAGGCGCTGTTGCAGCTGGCGCATGTTGGCCCCGATCTTCTGGCTCACCTCGCTGGTGTGGGGCAGCAGCCGGGCCCGCAGCTCCTCCAGCTCTTTCCGGATCTCCTCCTTCAGCTTCTCTGAGTCTTCGGTCAGGCGTTCGTGCAGCTCCGTGGCAAAGGGCACCAGCTTCTTCTGCAGGTCATCCGTGTAGGTGTTCACTTCCCCAAGTTTGTCTTGGAAGAGGGTGCTGGGGCGAAAGGACACAAGGGGGCCACCGTTACGCTTGGCCCTCCATGCCAGGACCTTGACTCCTTACATAGCACTCACCTTACACACACCTGCCTAGGCCAGGTGAGTGTGCAGGTTACTGAGTTCACCCATCTTCTCCCTGTGGCCTTCCCTATGGTGGATCATGATTTGAGCAAATGGATGTAATAGACGAAGGTATTAACATTGAACTCGTATCTCTGAATCTCCCCCTGAGCTTGAGTCACAATATCTACCTATCATGTGACCTGGAGCAGTTTGCTTTCCTCTGCTTACCTGTAAAGTAAAACGTGTGGACTCTGAGGTCCTTCCCAGCGCAGGTGTGCTGTGACAGAGATCACATTCCCTAGTAGAATGTTATGTTCTGGACCTCTTCCAGCATCTTCTAGCTACACCAGGTGCTGCTTCCCTGCCATGTGCCCACCCTCAGAAGCTTGCCAAATATCCCCACCTCCCTTCCCATGATTTCACAGAGGCTTGTCCTTCTGGAATGTATTAGAAGCCAGCTCACACGACATTTCTTTCCCTTCCTTTCTTCTGCGAGCCGCAATACTAAGATGTGGCCATTCGTCATGCTCTAGAAAGTTAAAGCAGGGATTATTCAGCCCAACTTTTCTGTTTGTATATGTGGATCCCAGGTCTGGAGACCTTGGGTCACCAGTGAGTTGGTGGCAGGGCAGTGGGTATCCTAAGCTCAGGTCTCCTGCCTCCGATTTCAGCCCTTGCCCACTCATTGCATGGCCTTTAAGAAGCTCCACCTTGCAAGCTCTGCCCCTCTTACTTGAGCTGCTGGGTGAGCTCAGACTGCTGGAGATGTTCCACAGCCTTCTTGGCATTGTTGCTCAGCTGGCTGAAGTAGTCCCAAATCACAGTGGCCACCTGGTCGGCACTGACCTCCGCCTGGGCACCTGGGTGGAAAACAGAGCAATTCATGAGGACCTGTCTCCTTCCCTGCCCCTCTGCACCAGCCTTGAGCTGCAGGCCGCATGATGGGGGGGAGCCCAGCCACTGATTTCCTTCTCTACGCTTGGCTAGTTGGAAGCCACGGGGGTATGTAAAACGGGTATAGCACCAATGCCAGGGGGCCCACCGCTGTGAATGGACTAGCTCCTGTGAGCCGGGTGGCAACCGGGCAGCCGCCTGCATCCAGCTGAGGGCTGACAGGCGCTCAGAACTGTCCTCTAACCTTGGCCTCAGACTCTCCACCCTTCCCTGCCTGATGCAACAGATGGGTCCTGCCTGAAAGTCCCATCCAAAGGCAGCTCCTACTCACCGGTGACAGCCACCAGGGCCAGGCTCAGGACCACAGCCTTCAGGAACATCCTGGGCTCCTTGCTGGGCTGGAAAAGTCTCTTACTGCACTGGATCCTTCCTGGGTTCAGAGGGGCCAAAAGAGAGGTTCTCAGGTAGCTCACCTATGCTGCTGTTCGAACTGATTGAAGCTCAGAGCCAGCCAGACATTTAAATCCTCACCGGGCTGCACTCCCCGCCTTCCTCCCCATTGTGACTCCACGCTGGAAGGTGACACATTCCCAGGAGGCCTCTTGGACTTTCGTGACCCTAAGGCAACGTGGAAGCTGACGGCAGACTGGAGCCCGGGCAGCAGTCAGAAGCTCTGTGCACGTGCCCCACCCAGCATTGAAGGGAGGATGGGTGGGGGGCCATGAGCTGGGGAAGAAACGAGGCCTAGGGAACACCTGAGCCTGGGACTGATGCCCCAGAGGCCCTGTGGCAGCTCTGAGTCTGTGCCAGGCTTGGTGGGGGTGATGGGGAGGCAAAGTTCACAGCTCCTCTGTCTGCTCCAGTTAGGAGTGGCCTCCCACTCCTACATCCCCGGACCCGGACTCCATCTCAGAGCACCAGACTCTGGGCTGGGACATCCAGGGCCACAGGTGCGGGCAGCGAGCTGAGATCCAGTGCTCTGGTCAAGGTGCACCCAGGAGCAGGGGACCCCTGCAAGCCTTTGGGAATGTGGGTGGAGTTGGGGGGTGTCCCGTGTTGAAGGTGTTAACTGTAAGTGTGCTTCATGTCCCATCACTGCCAAGTGTGTCACCTTGGTCTAGTGATTCAACTTGGCCTAGCCCTGAGCCTCAGTTTCTCCTTTGAAAAATGGGGTTGTTGGGTATAGTAAATGAGAGAGTAGTATAGTGCCTGACAGAGTAAGCACTAAAAATTAGTTGTGATTGTTGTTAATAATAATATTACTATTTTCCTAATTTGGATCAAAGCAGGGAATACAGTAGAGTGCTCACTGCTCCATTGAGAGTGGCAGAGTTAGACCCAACCCTCCGGGGGTCATCAGGCAGGCGTGATGCAGGGTGAGGGGCAGGCTGGCCTGAGGCCTGATTTCTGCCCACCTCTCCAGCCACACTCCCTGGGTGGGAGCGGTCAGCTTGTGATGAATCACAGGACCTGAGGCTCTCAGGGGGCCTCTCACCAGGGGATGATGGGGATGGTGGTGGTGTCCAGGAGATCTTCTACTTGGGCTTCCAACGTTCTCTCCAAATGAGATCACACACAGGAAGATATCCACCAAGAAGGAGACACAGCCTGGTCAGCTTGGGCCCCTCTGCTGGACCACACACCTCACTGTGAGAGACTATGAGATGAGTTCCATCATATCGCACTGTTGGCTGTCCTCTGTGAGTGCAGTGCCTGGGACGTAGATGGGCTTCCAGTAGTCTGCCATTGGAATAGACCACAGTTGTGCTAACCCTGACTTCCATGTCTCCGTTTTTTCATATACCAGAAGTGGCTTGCTGTATCGTGGGATGGAAGACAGCTAGAAGGCTTTCTGATGCTTGCACCCCTTCTGCAGAGTCCCCACTACCCAGCAGTGTCCCACACCACCCGTGGTCACTTCCAGCATCAGGGAGCTCCTCCTTTCTGGAGCAGCCCGTGCCGTCTCGCAGTAGTTATTAAGGGTTCCGGTGCTGGAGTCGGACGCCCTGGGTTTGCGTGTGGGCTCCCCACGTAGTGACCGTGTGATCTTGGGTGAGTGTCTTAGCCTCTCTGAGCCCCGTCTGCCTCAGCAGGGCGTAGAATAGTACCCGCCTCCTGGGGAGTCAGGGAGCTAATCTGAGTAATGCTGGGAATGGTGCCTGGAGCAGAGTGAGTGGTCATCAAGCACGAGCCACGTTTTACCCCTGAACGCTTTACCTCCCTGCAGCACTCCTGAATCAGGCACAGTCCAGCCTGGGCTGGGTGCAAAGGTCAGTGTCCCATCCCTTCCCCCCTCCAGGCCAGAGATGAGGAGGGCAATGAGTCACCAAGGACACTCAGTTGAGTTTGGCCTCCTGGACTGACAGCCTGAGCAGTGGGCTTCTGGCTGGCACGGCTGAATCAGCACTGCCCAGTCCAGCCTTGTGGCAGGGGCGTGGGTCACAGAGGCTCATGTGCCAAGCCTCACTCGGACACAAGTGGAAGCAGAGTCAATCTAACCCTAGAGGACCATTTTTGGCCTCAGCTGGTCAGGTCTTCTCCCACCCACCCCCCTCCTCTCCTCCCACAACCAGTTATGGTCTGGGGGCCAAGCCTGGAGCGGTCTCCTCATTCCAGGGCAGCCATGGTCGCGGGGGAGGGAGAGAAGAAGGCGGGGAGAGGTGGCTTAGTCTGGGCCACCGATAAGACCCTTACTGAGATAGCCCTACTGAGACCCAGCTGGAGCTGCTGGGAGGGATACAGGCACAAAAAGGCACCAAGCCCTTTGAAAGAGTTAAGGTCCCAGGCCCCATGGCATGTCGCAACCCAGCTGCATGGGCCCGCACACCCAGGTTCTCTGCCCAGCTCGGCACCTCACCGCTGGGTCTCTCTGCCAGCGTCTTCTGACCTCCCTGGGATCAGTGGCCCATTGCTGAGCAGGAGAGAGAGCACAGCCTCCTCCAGACCCTCCACATGCATGGAAAGAGAGCTGGAGGAAACAGGGCCAAGGGCTCCAGCCAGCGCATTCTAGCCTGCCCCAGCCCAGCCTGGAACCTGGACTCCCACTGTGGCCCTCACCCCCGGGGCCGAGGAACAGGCCAGAACAGAAGAGGGAAGTGGACACAGTTGCCCTCTACCTTCCCCAATGTCCACATCCTTCCGTGACCTCCTAATCACCTTCCTTTCCTCCCCACCCCATCACCAAAATCTGTACTCAGGATCTGAAACGGATTGACTCTGATGAGCGAGTGACACAAATCTCCAAGGGTCTCATCTCTCCAAGCGGTTTGGTACCAGCGTGGCTATTTGAACACCTGGATTCTTGTTCCCAGCTCTGCCACTGATGGGCTATGGGTACTTGGGTAGGCCTCTGGCCCTGCCTTAGGTTTCTCACCTGTAAAATGGGGTTAATAATGTCTACTTCACAGGAATCTATTTGTATTTTAGCAGATAACAAGGTCTAAGTCAAAGGAATGAATCTGTATGGAGAAACTTCAAGTCTCAGCCACAGATAAAGAATTCTGAGGGTAGGGCCAGGTCACTTTCTCAGGCCTGTGATTTCACACTGTGGGTTTAGTTCCTTCCTCCTGAGAAGAGGGCCGCCTGTTAAAAGCTCTACTTCTACATTGGAGGCTCCTCCCACCTTCAGACTATGCTGTCTAGGGAAGGACAAGGTGTTTGGGAGAAAGGGAGAGAGATTTATGAAGCCCCCTCCATGAACCAGCTGCTTTGTACATATCTCATTTACATTTCACCGCGATTCTGGCATATCGGTATTCTAGCCCCATTTACAGAGAACATCGAGGCACTGAGGTGTTAGATCTCTGGCCCTGGGTCATATGAGTAAGTGCCAAAGTCATCATTTAAACCTAGAATTTCTTGGCTGTGATGTCTTCACATCCAGAAGACAAAGGCCCCTGATCCTGCCATCCAGGCTACAGCTCCCAGTGTGGGCCCAAGGAACACCTCACCCCGAGAAGGGCCCAGGCCTCTCCTGGACAGCTGACTGCCCCTGTAGAGGTCGTCTGGCCCCTCTCGCCACCAGACCAGCCTCACCACAACCTTGGTTCCCTTCAGTTGCCTAGCCAGCCAGGGGAGCTGAGGAAGCTGAAGCCTGAGGTGAGAGTACTCAGCGCTGGGACTCAATCCCAGCTGCCGCGGTTTGGGGAGGGCCCCAACCATGAGCCTGGATCCTGTCCCAGGGAATGTTATCAGTGGGTCCAGAGGGCAAGGTGAGGAGGAGGGGGTGGTAGGATAAAGGCCTGGGACTCAGAGCGGCCTTTGACCTTCTCCCACCACCCCCTGCTCTGGGATCAGCTCAAGGAGGCTTCTGGGTAAGCAGCACAGGGACTGAAGCCCAGAGGTGGAGACGCTGGGGAGGTGGCTGTGTGCCCTTAACTGTGTCCCACCTCCCCGCACAAGCCTCTACCCATAGGTCTTCTGTGACTTCACTCTAGGCACCCCATCCCGACCCGCTGAGTTGTTCCCAAGTCTGAAACAGCCCATCCCCCTCTCACATCACCCACCCCCCTTGCAGGCTGTTGTCAGGGCTTGGGGCTGGGGGGTGGAGGGGTGGGAAGGACCTGGAACCCAAGTGTGAAGGGCTGAGGTTTGTCCTCTAATCCCTTCTCCCATTTCGCCAGCCTCTCCCTGGGGAGCCAGGCTGCTCAGGAGGAATGGGATCTCCCCAGGCCCAAGCCACCCCCGGGTCCTGAGCCCATGTGGGCTACAGGGGTAGCAGAGAGCAGCATGGGCACCCGTAGCTTTCTAGAGGTTTCCCACCTCCCAGCAGGCCTGACTGCCTCTGGCTACCCTCTCTCAGGCCCTGGTCTAGATTGATCAGCAGGTGACCTTTGCCCAGCTCCCTGGGCCCTCAGTGCCCGCTGCCCTGGGGACAATATAAAACAGGTCAGAACCCTCTTGCCTGCTTACTCAGTTCATCCCAAGAAGCAGCTGCTCCAGGTAATGCCCCCTGGGGGGAGGAGGAGGAGGAAAAGGAGAGCAGGATGGAGAGGGCCAGGCGGGGGTCCCTGTCCAGCGCAGTCAGCAAAGCCTGGAGAAGAGCCTGCTAGAACCGAGGAAGCCTTAGGGCTCGATGAGCGTCCCCTCCCCAAGGCATTCTGGGGAAACCGAGGTCCGTGGGGGAAGGTCACCGGCCCAAAGCTACGTAGAGCGTAGTGGCAGAGCTGGGGCTGGCACTGGCTCCATTTCCCATGCATTCTGCATGCTTAGGACTGGAAGAAGCCTTAGACACCCCAGTCCTACCCCAGGCAGAAAAACTGGGGTCTGGAGGGTACAGAAAGCCACCCAGAGTCACACAGCATTTTAGTGGCGGAAACCTGGCCAGGACCCAGGTGTCTTTATTCCCAGTCTTGTGGGGTTTCTGTTCCATGCCACTCCTCCCTCTCTCTGGCCTGGGTCCCCCAAGTACCCTATCTGAAAGCCCATAGCCTCCCCCATACTAGGACGGGAACAGGCCCTTCCTCCTCCTGGCCTGACCCAGCTCAGGTCCTATTTTAGGGGCCACTGCGTCTCCCCAGGGAGGGCCCAGCGGCAGTGTGGGGACGTGGGGCAGCCCTCACAGGACACTTCCCCGCAGGAACAAAGGTGCCATGCAGCCCCGGGTCCTCCTCGTTGCTGCCCTCCTGGCGCTCCTGGCCTCTGCCCGTAAGCAGCTGGTGGGACTGGGCTGGGGGCGGGGAATGGGCCGCTATCTGCCTGGAGGACCCTTGGCAGATGGCTTGGGGATGCCGGGCCCCGATGAGTGGCTGGGCAGGAGCCACAGTTCCCCAGAGGCTGATCGACCCCACTCAGCCCCACTCTCCTCACAGAAGCTTCCGAGGCAGAGGATGCCTCCCTTCTGGGCAAAATGCAGGACTACATGAAGCAGGCCACCAAGACTGCCAAGGACGCACTGACCAGCGTGCAGGAGTCCCAGGTGGCCCAGCAGGCCAGGTACTCCCTACCTTCCCTGCCCCCGGCCCCCTACCTGCCCCTGACTTGGTGAGAACCCAAGAGGTGGGCTGTGGCTTTCCCATGGCCACCAAGGACCTGCGCCTCTCTGAGCCTTTCTGTCTGTAAAACAGGCTCCCTCGCAGGGAGAGGGCACCAAATCCCGCCTCTTATCCCTTTGTCGTCCCTCCTTTCTTCCGACCCAATTTCAGCCCGGTGTGTGTGTGTGTGTGTGTGTGTGTGTGTGTGTGTGCGCGCGCGTGCGTGTGTGTGTGCGCGTGCATGTGTTTCTGCTTTGTTCCAAGCCCTGGGGCCCATGTGAGCAGAAGTCGGTCCTTCCTCTCCCACCCTGCCCCTGCCCACTAGTCCTCTGCTCTCCCCAGCCCCCTTCCCCGCCTCCACTTCACCCGCATTGGCCGGCATTTCCATAGCAGAGGCGTTCACAAACATTTTTAGTCCTCAGAACCTGCTGTGGAGTGGGTATTATTTTCCCCATTCTGCAGATGAGAAAACCAAGGCTCACTTTACCAAGTGACCTGCCCCATTTCATGCAGCTAATCAACCCTCTGACGATTTTCTAAATGAGAGACTGCTTCCCTCGGCCCCGCCCCACTCAGAGCCACGGGGATGTACAATTCTAGGGCGCCTCATTTGCCTAGACTAGAACGGCAGTCCTGACCTTACACATCTCCCCACTCAATCACCCCTCTCCGGCTTGCTTCAGACCCATGAGCACAAAGGTCTGCCCCCACCTGGAGAAACTCGGATTTGGCTTGTGCTGGGGGTCCCATCATCACCTTCGCCGTCTTTTCCTGGGGTGGCAGCTGTAGGGGGTCCCCCTGCCTGAGGTCTTGGAGCATTGCTGGGTGGAGTTGAGAAGGTGCTGGGAGGGGCAGTGGGGATATGGTGGGAGCCCCATGGTTGCCACTGCCGAGACCGGCTCTCATCCCCACCCTGTTTGTTCCCCTCACTGATTTGACCCTCAGAGGCTGGGTGACCGACAGCTTCAGTTCCCTCAAAGACTACTGGAGCACGTTCAAGGGCAAGTTCTCTGAATTCTGGGATTCTGCCCCGAACCCCACACCGCCTTCACCTGAGGCCGTCTGAGATCTCGGTACCCCAAGTCCACCTGCCCATCCATCCTGCCAGCTCCTTGGGTCCTGCAGCCTCCCAGGGCTGCCCCCAAAGGTCGTTTGAAAGGGACGACATTCTCAGTGCCCTCCCACCCCACCCCAGACCTGGCCCACCCCCTGGGTGTGCTGTCCTTCCAATAAAGCTGGACAAGAAGCTGCCATGAGTGGGATGTCCCACGCGTGCCATGTATGTTTGGGCGCGGGAATGGGCCGGGGCTCTTCCGTGGGTGGGCTCAGGACTGACTCCAACTCAGGCAAGCCTGGGGCTGGTGTCCCACCCACCTCTTAGCAGCTGCGTGGGGTAAGGTAGGAATGACCCTACCTACACTGCCTGCCTCCACAGGTTTGCGTGGAGGAGCAAAGGGGATGCTAGGCTTGGCAAGACTTTGATAAACTGTCAAGTGCCGTGTAACATGTCTTGAGTGTGTGCTCTGTGCCAGGCCCTGCGCCTGACATTTTATGTCATCATCAGAATTGAGACCGTGTGTGATCATCAAAATTCTGGAGTGGATTTGCCCCGACCGGGCCACCTGGCCCTCTCAACCACATTTGAGGGAAGGAAGCTGAGGGGGTAGTAGTTAAAGTAAGATACATCTGGGCTCTAGTCTTGGTTCTATCACTTCATACCAGCCTCAGTCTCTTATCTGTAAAGTGGGTACAATGATACCCCATCCACTGTAGGTTTGTTGAGAATGAAGGAAAAGAGACAGTGCACAGCACCTGGGACATCAGAGGCACCTGGTAAATGGCTGCCATTGTCACTACAGGCTGAGCTGATTGTCCCCTTGGGACCAGGATTGGAGTGGGGGGGGGGCCAGTGTCCTGGGAACTAAGGAGGAACCCAAGGTCACCCAACACAGGCTGCGCCCCTTGTGTCCCCAGTACCCAACAGATGTTCACGTCAGAGAGTTCCAGAACTACAGACTACTTAAGCAGCCCCCTCCACTCTTCCAATGACAAGACTGAGGCTCAGAAAGGTGAAGGCACGTGCCCAATGTCACTGAGTCAGCAAACAGCAGACCTGGACCTCAAGCCCAGGACAGCTGTCCACATTCTGCTCAGCTGACACAGAAAAAGGCTTCGTTACTCCCATGCCAGGTGTCAAAGGCTCCTTGACAGATCTTGGTGGTGTCAGGACATCCAGCCCCACTTGGAGACGTCTGCTCTCTCTTTGGAAGTCCACCTGGGCTTCTCTTTGGGCCCAACTTGGCCAGGGATCCCAGCACCCACACCTGGAAAGTGTTCTCACCCAAATCTGGGCTTGATGCCTATTGTAGCTCAGGATGGTTAGGAACTAAAAAAAGCCCGCTCCTTTATCCAAGAGCTGTTAAGATACACTGGAGGTAGACGAGGGGTAGATTTTCCAGCACCAGGGCAAAAGGCCCCGAGCGGAGAGGGAAGGGAAGGCTCCACGAATGCACTGCCCAGATCTTTGCAGGTCTGTGAAGCCACAAGCATGCACATGGGGGTGTGCATACCTGAGTGTGAAGAGGGGCCGCCTGTAAACACTCAAGTCCATATGAACTTGAATGCCTGGCCACAAATTTATTTATTGCTTTTTAATAATCATGGATGCTCAGGGGCACGTAGGTCTGAAAGGGGCAATCTAGACCGCCCTGCTCTTCAACCCCGGAAGTGACTTCACATCTCCAAGCTCCAGCTTCTGCATCCATACCATCGATTTCATGGCAGTCTCCCCAGGATCTGGGGAAGGATGCAGTAAGATGATGGATATGAAAACACTTTGGGGATTAAAATGTGCTAGTTACCTGCAAGAGGTGCTGACTATTTTTCTGACTCAGGCCAGAAAAAGAGGGGCTGGCAGGGCTGGAGCCCCAAGGATGGGGCTGGCACAGCTGAGCCCGAGGAAACAGCGGCTGTTTCCAGGCAGGGTGGGAGTGTGAGGAATGGCACGAGGCCTTTGTGAAAAAGGAAAAGGGATGTGTTTGTTAAAGTATTTTTTGCATTAATAAAGGATGAAGGAGCAAGTGCCAAGCCCTTCATTTGAACCTGCCCAAATCCTTCAAGTTCCAGTGGCTCATTGCGGTCCCTCGGCCTCACCTGCCCTAGGGTAGGAGGGCTGGGGGAGGCTCCTGTCCTCTGCCCACGGGAAACGCTGGGGACAGGGAACCCACTTCTCCCAGCAAAGCCACTACTTCTTGCTTGAGGCCCTTTCAGGGCACCTGCGTTGGATTATCTGTCACTATGCCTGGTCCTCTATTATTTCCTTTCTGTCCCCACTCTTGAGCCCCCGGCCAAGCAGGTCTTCGGGCATTAAGGCCCTGAGAGGCCCCAGTTCCGAGCTGATGACTCCCCTGGGAAATCAACAGGTGTCCCTGCCCTCTGGCCACGCCCCCCTGGAGTCCCCTCCAGCGTCACTCCCCCCACCCCCCCAACCTCATTCTCCCCAAAGAGAATTTCTTGGCTTTTGGAGAACTCTTTATTGTTTAAAAATCATCATCGAAGCTTCAAAAAACATACAACCCATCACACCCTTCCCGCTCCGAAAATGTTTATTCTAAGAAACTGAAACTGATGGCGAGGGGAGCCTAAGGCATCTCATTGGGCATTCAGCTTCTTGGAGGCCTCGTCGATGGCGGCCAGGATGCTGACCTTGAGGCTCTCCAGCACGGGCATTAGGCCCTGGCGGAGGTCCTCCAGCGCGGGCTTGGCCTTCTCGCCCAGCGCTCTCAGCTGCTCGCTGGCCTTGGCGTGGTACTCGGCCAGGCTGCCGCCGCCCTCCTTGAGCATCTCGAAGCGGGCGGCCATGCGCTGGCGCAGGTCGTCGCTGTAGGGCGCCAGCTGCTGCCGCAGGGTCTCCACGTGGGCGCGCGCGCGATCGCGCATCTCCTCGGCCAGCGGGGTCAGCTTGTCCTGCAGCTCCTGCACCTTCTGGCGCGCGCCCTCGCGCAACTCCTCGCCCAGCGGCGCCACCTTCTGGCGGTAGATCTGCAGCTCCTCCTGCCACTTCTTCTGGAATTCGTCCAGGTAGGGCTGCACCTTCTGCTTCACCTCTTCCAGGTCCTTGTTCATCTCCTGCCTCAGCGACTCTGTCTCCTTTTCCAGGTTGTCCCAGAACTCCTGGGTCACCGGGCCCAGCTGTTCGCGCACTTTGGCAAACGCGCTGGTCAGGCTGTCCCAGTTGTCCAGGAGTTTCAGGCTGAGGGGGTAGAGAGAGGAGGGCTTAGGGCAGGCCTCCCAGGCACCCTGGCGCCCCCCGGAGCTGCAGCCCAGCGCCCCCGCTTACCTGGGGTGACAACTGGACACACCTGTCCCTGAAGGTGCGGTAGCTGGGGGCAGACCCTCAGCCTGGCTTCTCCCATCCATGATCTCCCACCCCCCCCGCCCCCCACTCCCACTGCATCCCACTGACCAGATGGACAGAGGAGCTAGAAAGAGACAGAGCTGGTTTTGGTACCCAGTCCTGTCTGTCCCCGAAGCCGGGCCTTTTAAGGACCTAGTCTCCACCCTTCCAGCCCAATCTCCTCTCTGAAGACAGCCATCCTGTTGCTGGCCGGAGCCGAGGAGGGAGTTAAGAAGGGAGTTAGGAAGAGGAAGGGGCTTGTTGCACCTGCAGGCAGAGCGCAGTGCCATGAATACTGACCCGGCAGCACGGGTCTGCCCCCTGCTAGGGGACTGTGACCCTGCGTGGGGATCCCACTTCTGTCTTCCATCCAGGTCTTCTATGGGGCCCATCAAATAGCAGGTGGGGATTCGGCCAGTCTGGCTGCTTCTTCCCACAGGCCTCCCCACCCCCAGCACCGGCACCCCCTACCCCTGCCCCAGGCCCCCAGGCTGGGTCCTTACTTGAGCTGTTTTCCCAAAGCGGAGGCTTCAAATTGGGCCACATAGTCTCTGCCACTGTCTTTGATTGCATCCACGTACACGGTGGCAAAATCCTTCACCCGATCCCAGGATGACTGGGGGTCATCTTGCTGCCAGAAATGCTGAGCCTGGCTCCCTGGAGGTGGGAGGGGAGACCCAGGTCAGGCTCTGGACTGGGATCTGAGCTGAAATGCTAGGTAGGGGAGAAGGGGGTGAGGGAGAAATTCTGCTCCCCGTGCTCAGGAGAGTGGACCACAGCGGTTCAGAGAGAAGCCGCCCCCCCGACGGTCAGCTCCCTAGGTTGGGGGCACCTACCGGTGAGGAAGAGCACAGCCAAGGTCAGCAGCACGGCTTTCATCCTGAAGGGACGTGGGTGACCTGGAGGAGAAGACGGTCCCGGCTGAGTGGGGCTTGAAGGAGCCCGCGCACCCCATCTCACCGTAGCCCGGGAGGAGGGGGCGGGGCACAGGGTAGGAGAGGGCCAGGTGTCCAGAGCCCCAGCATGGGGCAGAGGTTGGAACCAGGATCCCAAAGCCTGAGCCTCAAATGCCTAGAGCTGGGGGAAGCAGGTTGCAGCACTTACCTCAATGGCCAGCAGTCTCTGAACAGCCGGCTCTCCCCCAGCCTATTTATGTGACCAGGCAGGGGATGGGCTGGGAGGCTGATAAGGCCAGCCCAGGCCTTGCCACCACTCACTGGTCCTGGCGATGTGGAACTCAGAGTTCAAGGATCAGCTCTGTCCCTGGGGCCGGGCAAATAGAGCAGGCAAACAGGAAACTGTGAGGGCTGCAGGGCCAGGGATCAAGGGTTCAGGCAGGGGTGGGAGGGAGTGGGTGCAGGCTTGCGGGTCCCCAGAGTCTGGGTCAGCTGCACCCGGCCCCTTCTCCTCGGTCGGGGCTGTGTGCCGGCCATTGTCCATTGTGCCAGTGCAGTAGGTGAATGGGAGGAAGGAAGAAAAACACATGAGCTGCCAGCGATGGCTGGGACTTCTCCACTCAGGCGGTGTCCTCCCCCGCTGTCCCCTCGCATTCCAGGGAGATTGTCTCACCTCCACCCTGCCCTCCCTCACAAAGGCATTAGACGGTGCTCCCACCAGTGCTGTCGCATCTCCTCGTCGTCCGCCCTCTCCAGGCCCTTGCAGACATCCCAGATCCAAAAGCAAAGGGAGCCCTGTGCTAGGATGCTGCCTGGGGAGAGAGACAGGACAGTGCTCAGTGGCTCCCAGACTCTGAGATGTCAGAGACCTCTAACATTTCCAAACAAATTCTGAAGACCAACACAGAGCTGCCAACTTTTTATTTTGTCATGTTAAAAATCTTACCCACCACTGCGCCCCACCTGGCCCAAACCTTACCATCTGGTGGGATGAACTGGGAGATTGGGATTGACATATATACACTAGTATGTATAAAATGGATAACTAATAAGAACGTGCTGTATAAAAAAAGAAATAAAATAAAATTCAGAAATTCAAAAAAAAACCCCCAAAAGAGCATAACCTCAGAATAAAGGACAGTTGCTTAAATGGGATACATAGACCTTTGCATTGTTAATATTTTTAATTAATTAAATTTTGGCTGCATTGGGTCTTCGTTGCTGCACACGGGCTTTCTCTAGTTGCAGCGAGCGGGGCTACTCTTCGTTGTGGTGTATGGGCTTCTCATTGCGGTGGCTTCTCTTGTTGTGGAGCATGGGCTCTAGGCGCACAGGCTTCAGTAGTTGTGGTGCGCGGGCTCAGTAGTTGTGGCACACTGAGTTAGTTGCTCTGCGGAATGTGGGATCTTCCTGGACCAGGGCTCAAACCCATGTCCCCTGCATTGGCAGGTGGATTCTTTTTTTTTTTCTTTTAATTTAATTTATTTTATTTTATTTTTAACATCTTTATTGGAGTATAATTGATTTACAATGGTGTGTTAGTTTCTGCTGTATAACAAAGTGAGTCAGCTATACGTATACATATATCCCCATAGCCCCTCCGTCTTGTGTCTCCCTCTCACCTTCCCTACCCCACCCCTCTAGGTGGACACAAAGCACCGAGGTGATCTCCCTGTGCTATGTGGCTGCTTCCCGCTAGCTGTCTGTTTTACATTTGGTAGTGTACATATGTCAGTGCCATTCTCTCACTTCGTCCCAGCTTACCCTTCCCCCTCCCTGTGTCCTCAAGTCCATTCTCTATGTCTGTGTCTTTATTCCTGTCCTCACCCTAGGTTCTTCAGAACCATTTTCTTTTTTTTAGATTCCATATATATGTGTTAGCATATGGTATTTGTCTTTCTCTTTCTGACATACTTCACTCTGTAGGATGGACTCTAGATCCATCCACATCACTACAAATACCTCAATTTCGTTTCTTTTTATGGCTGAGCAATATTCCATTGTATATATGTGCCACATCTTCCTTATCCATTCACCTGTCTGTGGACACTTAGGTTGGCAGGTGGATTCTTAACCACTGCACCTCCAGGGAAGTCCCAGCATTGTTCATATTGATCTTGGATCCCACACAGGTGAGAATGGACACCAGCCCTTAGGGATGGCTGGTGTCAGGGAAAGACCTCTGGACTGCTAGTGGCAGGAGCCTAGGTTCTTATTTCATCTTTGCCTTCAGTGTGCAAAATCCTGGAGGAGGATTGTGAGCCAGTTATGTAATCTCCCTGAGCCTTGGTTTCCTATCAGTAAAATGAAGATAAGAATGGGGGTGGTTGGAGGACGAACCCAGGGAAATCCTGTAAATCAGTACCGTGTGCTTGTTGGTGTTTGCAGAACCATTTTGTAAGGTTTCTCCTGGAAGGTGTGTGAGCCCCCAACACCAGGTCACCTGCAGGGCACCTGTCATAGAACCTGTGAACGTGCAGGCCGAGAGGAATTTTGAGATCAGCCTCTCCCCACCCACCATCTTCAGATGAGGAAACTGAAGAGTGGAGGAATTTGCCCAGTGTCCCTGGTGTCCCAGGGAGTTAGAGGCAGGGCTGGACTTAGAACCGAGGTCTCTGGACTGAGGACCCAGGGCAGAAATGTGCTCTGCACCACCTACTCAGGAAACTCCCTAATGTTTTCAAACCCAGCCGGGGAGTGCCGTCTGCCAGACCCCGGAGTGGCGGGGCTCCAGGCCTCTCCCACTCTAGCCAGCCTCATGCCTTTCTCCTCAGAGCGGAAAGCTCTGGAGCTGGACCACCTTAGGTTTCAATCCCAGCTCTGTCGCTTGTTAGCTGTATGACCTGGGCTGGTCCAGACCTTCCTTCCACCTCAGCTCAGTCTCGTATCTGTTAAGTGAAGATAATGATAGAACATGCATCTCCTGGAGTCATCGTAGGGGTAGCACGCATGGCAGGCAGGATAAGCCCCTCCCCCAAACACATCCGTGTCCTACTCTCTGGAACCTGTGACTGTCCCCTTACATGGCAAAAGGGACTTTGCAGATGTGATTACAAGGACCTTGAGGTGGGGCAGCTATCCTGGGTTATCCAGGTGGGCCCGTGCCGTCACAAGGGTCCTTAAATACACAAGAGGGAGGCAGGAGAGGGAGAGTTGGAGAAGAAGGTGGGAGGTCAGAAGCAGAGGTTGGAGTGATGTGATTGCTGGAAGGGGGCCATGAGCCAAAGAATGCGGGCAGCCTCTAGAAGCTGGAAGAGCCAAAGAAGCAGAGTTTCCCTAGAGCCTCCAGGAAGAATACAGCTCTGCTGACTTCATGCTTTAAGGCTAGTGTGACCTATTTTGGACTTTTGACCTCCAGACCTGCACTGTCAGATAATAAATTTACGTTGTGTTAAGCACTACATTTGAACATGCACGGCAAAACTGAAAGGGACCTGGCACTTAGTAAACAGTAACTATTCTGTGGCCCAGAATCCCAATTTCGGCCATTCTGCCCCCCTGCTCCCACTGAGCACACTTGCACTGTCAGACCAGAGCTTTGACCTCCGCTTCTGGTGGCAGAAGTGGGGTACGGCGAGCAGACCAGAGCTATGACCTCCGCTTCTGGTGGCAGAAGTGGGGTACGGCGAGCAGACCAGAGCTATGACCTCCGCTTCTGGTGGCAGAAGTGGGGTACGGCGAGCAGACCAGAGCTATGACTTCCGCTTCTGGTGGCAGAAGTGGGGTACGGCGAGCAGACCAGAGCTATGACCTCCGCTTCTGGTGGCAGAAGTGGGGTACGGCGAGGAATCACATTTTCTCTGCGTGGCCTTGACGTGCCGAGATGAGAGACTGACCCACCCCCAAGGCTCTGTGGGCTCAGCGGAGAGGGAGGCTGCCACTTGGCCAGCCCAGCTCCCTTGCCTGTTGTCTAGAGTCTGAGGGAGGCCGGTCCCCTGCTGGGGCAGCTCAGGGGTGTCTCAGGACGAGAGGCTCCTTCCTCTTGGGGGGTGGTGGTGGTGGTAGAGATCCTCCTAGCCAGCACACGGGGGGGCCTCAGAAGCCTACCGGTTGGGCACTGTTTTGCCCTGCTCTTTGGTTCACTACTGAAACGATGAGAGCAAACCTAGTGTTTGACATCTGCACACTTCTTCAGTGGCCACAGCAGTTTCACGACGAACTCAGTTTGTCCCTTTAAGGCCAGCAGGCCAGATATTCTCCTTGTGGTGTCTGTGAGAAGGCTGCAGCTGAGAGCCGCTAAGAGCCGCCCTGCGTCCTTCAGCCGTTAAGTGCTCGGTGCTGGCAGGAAGGGCATCAGGGGGCCTGGCTTCTAGCTCTTTGATGGTTGCCTGTCAGCCAACAGCGGCCTGACCCCCGACTCCCAGAGCCCTTGTTTGATAGCATCTTACCAAACCAGAAGCTTCCTTTTTAAATATACTTATTCACTAGTGTGTCTACTCCATCTCATTGTAAGATATTTGGCTTAAACCAGCCCAAACCCCTCGTTACTAATATTTTGGAGAAGCGAGTCTTTCTGGACAGAGACCTACGGGAAAACCACCACCAATAGCAAACGGAGCGCATCTCAGAACCAGACTTGGGGTCCAGCCAGTCATTGTCAGAGGCGCCAAGTGCCCGGATTGGACTAGCTGTCTGGTGGGTGCAGGGCCTACCAATGCAGGCCCGCAGTCCAACCACCCTCTTCCCTGATCTGGGGAGTCTCCAGAGTGACCGTTTCTGAAGTGGGTCCCCCGACAGGTGTGGGAGTGTGGCTGGCTGGCTACAGGAGTGGATTTTGCTCAGAAATAACAGGCCACTCATTTCACAATTGATGTCTCAACGTCGTGCTGGTCAGTCTGCGCTGGGAGGACTCTGTCCCCTGCTAGGCCTGGCACATAACAGACACTCAGCAAATATTTGCTCAAGGAACCACACTGGCAACCAAAGGAAGGGTCACCAGGGAGGCAGATGGTCATCTGAAGGAGTGGGCCTGGAGAGGGGACACAGGAATCGGGAGCGTTTGGCCCTGTATCACAGGCCCTGCTCAGAACATTGACTGGGAAAGCACATGGTGCAGGTCGGGAGGGGAGGCTTGAAGTTAGGAAGGTTTGGATTGATCAGGGGAGGAGATCCCCACAACCACCATCACCCTATTCACTATCTGGCAATTTTGTTGCAGCTCCTGGTGACAGATTCCAATCTAGACCCAGGGCAGGGCATTGTAACCAACCAAGATTCTCTCCTGCCCTCCCGCCTGGGAGATGAGGCAGCAGGAGCAGACGTCTGGCTCCTTGGCAGGCACGCCAGCCTTCCGAATTCTTGATCTGTGCCGGTGGAACGGGCTGGGGGCTACCACAAAGTCAGAGAGACGAGTAAGGATCTGTCAGCAGGGCTTCCATCTTCTAGAGCTCAGACCTCAGGGCCTGCATCCAGGAGGCAGGGCTCTGAGCTCATCTCAAAGGCATCCTGGCTGCATTCAGGAGGGCGTGGCACCTCCCGTAAAAGGTTCTTACCAATCGTTTGAAGGCATCTGGGTTTATCGCTGTTTGGTTTCAGAGGCACTCCCAGCCTTCCACGGGCCTGTGTACACACTCAGACGATTTCTAGAAGACTCTTCTTGAGGCTTTTTCCTGTTCTAAACAGTCCCACAGCGACTTTCTGGTCCACCATGGCCTCCCTCCTCTCCCTCTTCTTCCTATAAACTCCGTATTTCCAGCTTCTGTAATCTTTCTTCATAGAAGGGCCTTCCATCAGCTATCTGTCAGCCATGGCTGGGACCCTGCTAGAAATTCTACCCTGCCCTCTGGAGTCCAGCCGTGGAAAAAGGGGGAAAACTATAGCAAAAGTCCCCTTCCATCCTAACACTTACAGTTGATCGTATCCCTGGGCTGACTGAGGTCACCCCATAAAGGCCCCAGCCTGTGCCAACTCTTTGAGGTCCTCCTTTTACTCCTTCAGTAGTACGCTCTCAAGGAATGTTTTCCACCCGACTCAGGAAACTCTAACGTTCCCTTCTGAGGGGCCAGAGTCCAAGCCAGGTGCCTGACGACCCAGAGTGGGGCCGAGTTCAGGCTTCTAGAGAATGCTCGTCTCGCAAGGTGGGGTGAGATAAAGCACTGCTCAAAGCCCCACGCTACACGCCCTCAGCCTCCAGCATTCCAGCTTCCAGCCTGAGCGTTTCTCCCAACTAGGCTCCAAACCACAAAGGCAAGAAACATACCAACATAAGATCATAACCAGGTGTTTATTTGCACAATCCCCTACTGTCCAACCAAGTTACTAAGTTGTAAGTGCCCACCAAGAAACGACTAAAGGTCTTACTGCAACTTGGGTCTGGAGGTTTTTAATCCTTTCTTAGTTCAACATAAATGAGAAAGAAAAAAAATACTCTGACATCTTCAAAGAACAGAAATAGGAAAGTATGTTCATATACATTCAACATATACTGCGCATATTGGTCACTACAATACAAAGCGATGATCTTTTAAAAGTGTAGTTCGCAAGACGGCACGGTTAATAGGCTCACTGGCTTTCGTCTGGGTGGTCACAGGGGGGCGGCAGTCTGCTCGGTCCATCAGCACCGTGAACAGAACAGGCTGAGCACGTGGTGGGAGGCCAGCATGGGAAGTGCAACGAGCCCGGAGAAGTCAACAGTGGCTGTCTGGGCTATCTCGGTTGCTTCCAGAAGGTGAGCAGCTGGTGGCCCCACCAAGTGGAGGGGATTTGGGGACCAAGGAGACACGGAGAGATCCCAGGAAAGGCTCTTGCACTGCAGAAACCCACTCGAGGGATACCGGGTCCAGGAGCTGAGCTGCCAACATCAGTGAGAAGGACAAGCTGCACGGGGATCCTGTCAGCAACGCCAGGATGGCCATGCTGGGAACCCGCTTTCTTCTGTGCAAATTCAGGATGAAAGACTAGGAGGTGCCGGGGGACCTTTTACTCTGCTTTCCCAGCAAAATGGATCAAGAGTCGGGATATTTAACACCTCTTCCTTGTTTTGAAGATCGGAAGGCGATAACCCAGATCCTCTGTCAGCCCCCAGCCAGCAGAGAAGACTTTGGTTTCTAACAGCGAAGAAAAATAAAGATAATGACACAAATAATAGCTATTGCATATGCACTGCTTCAGCTGGGGGAAAGGAGACCACTACATCTGTCACTGGCACGAGTGAGAGCGGCTCACAATTACAAGGTCTAAATAAAATACTTTGAACAAAAGGTGCAAGTCACAATTCAAATAGAACAGAATCTGGTTAAACATTTCTCTTTTAAACAAAAATTCCTTTTGTTTTTATTTATTAATAATAATAATAACAATAATAATAACAATAATATCAACATTTACCAAAAACAATTCCTACATGATCAAGAATTAAAATAGGGGCTGAGGATGCCCAGGGAGAAGGAGAAGTTAGGAGAGAGGCAGGACCCAAGACAACCTCCTGTTCTTCTTGCCTGTGACAAAGAGGCTGAAAAGGAAAAGCATTATATGTATGTATATATGGATGTATACATATACGTCCATACATATATGTGTGTATATATATATGGAGCAACAATCCTTGTTACAGCACAATATAAAATGAGAATAAAAGGTGACACAAAAGCATAGTGTACCACTGTCGGGTGTTCAGTCCACGGGTAGAACCAGCAGGATGATAAAGGCAACCAACTTTCCAGGTTGTAAGAGGGGAGCCGAGTTACACACCAAACAGATGTTCTAACTGGCAACCCATGAACGCCAGGCCACTCGCAGCCTCCGTGCTAACATTCTCATATGACCTTGGCTGGGCCAGACGTGTTTTTCAGTGGATCCCAGCAGCAAAGACCACTCCAGGTTCCAGGCTTGGGGTTTCTCTTTTTGCTCTCCAAGGGCCAAAGGCTGTCATCCCTTCCTCTGTCTCTTTCTCCAGCTGCTAAGATTCCAGAGGATGTTACCCTCTAGCTGCTGCTCCTGCGGAAGAGCAGTGCAGGGACTGGAGGGCGCTCTGTGGACGGAGGCCAGGGAGGGGAGTGGCTCTGCGCCCCTGGCCACCGTACACTAACTGCTTTGCTCTTCTGTCTCAAAAAAAGGAAAGAAAGGAAGAAAAAAAGAAAGAAAATCACCTCCAAAAGAAAACATACTTAAGAAAAAAAAACAATCAAAAATAATCCAAACCAAAACCAAACAAAACCACCAACTCAAATACACCAAATACACTTTCACGAAAGGTGGCGAACATGGATTTCCTGTTTATTTCCTTGGTGACTTGGTCATACAGGCGAACGTGGCAAAACCCCCCTCAGAACCCAAAAGAACAGCACGCTGATGAACCAAATGTGAGGAAAGGAGCCGACATTCTGGGTGGAGGGAAACACAATGGCAACTTGGCGCAATGCTGCTAGATACTGTTGGTTTAAAGTCAACCTTTTCATTCCCGCGCAGTACATAAACCTGCAACAGAGCAGCAGACACAGAGAATTAGTTTCAAAAGAGAGAGACTCATATATTCCACTGAAAACTTAAAAAAGAAAAAAAAACATAGGTGCGCTTTACCTCAGATATTTAAAGAGTTCTGCCTAGTATGGATTTGCCAGGTGGCTTAACTTTCATCAAGTCTTTTCTGTCAATGAATTTTCAAAGACAGAACCGATACTACCTGCTGTGTGCGTTTAGGCGTTACTCCAGCCAGACTGGACTGTTTATCCGTTCTCTACCACTGGCCTCTGATCACACATTTCTGGAATATTTTGCCACTTGCAGCACAGCCTTAACAAAATCTGGCTGGCCATGTTTTCTTGCTGAATTTCATCCTTCAGGACTGCGTTCAAGGGTCACCTCCTTTCCCATTACCCTGGCCAGAGGTCCCGTCTGTCCTCTGAAGCCCTAAGCTCACTTACTCTGTGGAGGCTGTGGCCCCTATAACACGTCTTATCCCCCATAATTCAACCAAGGGACTATGGCCAGCATCCACCCCCAAACAACTAGCGTAGTGCTTAATGAAGGAACAGGAAGACACAAAGACCTTGATGGGAAGAGTGGCGTTGTCAAGTTCACTGGCTCAAGTTCACATGGAAGGGATCTCCTGAATGGGATCAGGAGCTGGTACTGGGCCAAAGGGCTGGTTTGGCCCCAGCCAGGGTGATACTCACTCTCCATCTTTTGCTACACGCCTGCCTGTTCCATGCTGAAGGAGACCTCGGGGTGCTTGTAGCTGAGCAGTATGTCTGTAATACACGTGGACGGGTAGCAAGAGGCGTTTAAATGCTGGCTGCCATCAGTCAGGTCTGGATGCCCATGACCTCCAAGACTCTCCCCGCATTCTGCAAGACCAGAAGCAACATGGGAGATGTGCAGGCAGCGGGGTGGTAGGTGGGCAAGAGGTAGACGGAGGTGGAGGAGAAGTCTGAACCTTCCGTAGCCCGACTCCCAGCCCTGAACTCTAGCTCAGAGCAGGCCCTCGGTCTGGCTAGTGACCGTGGCTGGGTGCCAGGCTCCTTCCTGTTGTCCCCAGTGTCCGTTTTTCCCTCTTCCTTTACAGTCTCCCACCGTCGAGCACCGTCAGCTCCCGTGGTGTGGAGGACACCCTCGCGGCTGGCAGACACTGACTCCTGGGCACGCTCTGTACTCAGGACACTGGCCTAAGCACTTTAAACCCCCCAAGCTAGTTAATGCTCACAGCACAATCTAGGACAGGGGCTCTGTTGTTTCTGTCCCTTTACAGGGAGGACCCTGGGGCTCAGAAAGGTTAAGCGCCTTGACCTGTGGAGCCGGTAAAGGGCACTGAGAATTTACCGCAGACCTGCCCACTCCCGAGCCCGGGCTTTATAGCAACTACGATACCCTCCCTCTACTGGTCCTAAAGGGAGACAGACATGAGGACACGGTGCCCTCTAATCAGAACCAGAAAAAGCGTTATGGAAGGAGCATGTTAACAGCGCGCTGCAGACAGAAGCGTGACGCCCCTGCCCCCGACCCGGAGCTCGGTGCGCGAGGACTGCGGAAAGGCTGCGTCCAGACAGAACCCCTTGCGGATGCCGTGGCTCCCCATGGGCTGTTTGTACAAGAGGGGAGTAGTCCCTGGTGACCACGGAAGGCGGGGCCCCTCCAGGAACTTCTCCGGGCTGCCCCACGCATAACACCCCTCACCCTCATTCTCCCCATCCTGGAACTGCTGGCTCCCCATGAGCGAGGACTGACTGAGAACCGCATCTGACATCCGGGCAGAACTAAGTGCTTTCCCAGCCACGAGACTCATGCCAGGCAAGTTATCCAGCTGCACCTGCAGGAAACAATTAGGGAAAGAAGTAAGGATATCAGAAAACGCGCCACCCTCAGGGACCCCTAGAGACAGCTGTGCCCTCCAAAAGAGCCCAGGCAACGGCCGGCCTCAAGCACCAGCCCCAAGCGCTACCACCCAGACTCCCTTCCTCTGCAGGGCCATCTAAAGGGGGATGCGCCAATGGTGACCGCGCGGGAAGCTGAGGCTGGGGCTGGGGGTAGGGTGGGAAGGGAGGGGCACGGTGAATCTCAGCTGGTGGTCAGATGCCCTTGACATCTACATGGCCTTCCAGTGCCAGGTTTCTGACCTATCTCATCACCATGAGGAGTCTGTCTTAGGACAGCACTGCCAGCAGCACTCTGTGTGAGGATGGGAATGTTCTGTACCTGCCCCGTAGGAAGCCAGCAGCCACAAGGGCTACTGAGCCCTGAAATGTGACGTGTGTGACTGAAGAACTCAGTTTTCAATTTTATTTTGTTTTAATTACATTTAAAATTGAAAAGCCACACGTGGTTGGTTGCTGCTGTATTAGACAGTGCTGCCTACGAGTCTGCCCTAAGGAAACAACGCTTTGCCCCGAGTGGATTAGCTCCCTTATCTGAAGAAATTCAATGTAGCTGCCAGAAAACTAACCAAGAGCCTGAAGGCTCATTTGCTGGGGCCCGAGTTTCGACTGTCTGGGGAGAAGTTCAGTAACTAAGACCAGAGGAAACAGACGGCAACCGTTCTTGATTCCTCAGTCTCAAATGTGGAGCTCAGATTCTACGGAGATTCTCCTGGAGTTCAGGATTGCTTGTTACGGTGATTCAGAGAAATGCTCCCTTAGTGCCCGGAGGCGCTGGACTCTGGCTGAGGAGAAGGAGAGTAGATGCTACCCCGCATTCCTAAGTTCTGTTTTCAAGGACCCCACTTCCGAAAAGCAGGAGGGGGCCAACATACATAAGCATCGTCACTGTTCTGGATCGTGTGGTGTCTCTGGAGGGTCCGGGGCCTGTGGTGTTCACTGACTGAGGGGTGTGCTGGGTACCCAAGTCCATTGTGATCTGGTAGCTCCATTGCTTGTCCTGGAGAACTTCTATCCATGCAGTTCCCTAGGACAGACTCTGAGGGGACAGAGCAAAATAGGGTCAGCAGACCTAGAGTTTCTCCCAACACTGGCAACCCTCACCAAAGAAATGTCTCGCAAGGGACAGTGGGCAATGGTGAGGGCCACGTGCGCACTCTCCGCTCATCCTCAGCTGGCTGGTGATGCTCAGAGGAGCCTGGACCAGCCTGCCAACCCTGAGTCTTAACAGCAAAGCCGAGGCGCTCTCTTGCAGGGATCACACCCTTAGGAGAAAAAAAATCCCACATATCAGTGGTTGGCTGCATCACACTGAACCTTTTCTTTTTTTCTTCATTTCTCTGTTGATTTGACAGTGCTATGTTCCCACACCTAGATGCACAGAAGAATCATTCTTGGAGCTTTCAGGACCTCTAGCCTAGGAGGATGGCCTCCATCCTGTGGACGCCTCTCTCCCCTTCCTTGGCTTCCCCTCTGTACACCACCCAGTCCCCTCCTCTCCTCCTCTGACTGCTGGCCCCAGCTCCTTCGCTCTTCACATTTCTATCCTTGACCGTCTCTCTCTCCCCACACTTACTTTGGCAGTATCACCTATTTTCACGACTTCAACTACACTGCTTCTCTATAAAGAATTATAGAAATGCTCTTTTAAGCTCCAGATCCAAAATTCTAACTATTTGCTAGGTATCTTTCAACCTGTCCAATTCAATTGGACTCAACATGTCCAATTCTAAACTCATCAGCTTTCCCCCACAATCTCTTTCAGACATCCTGGTTTTGGTGCCTACTTTCCTAATCTTCTGGGTATGATGAGCTTGTGCAGTTCACATTGATTCCTTACTCCTGGTTCCACATCATCTTAAGTCAGAAGAATGTGCCCCTCCAATGTTGGCCGCTTCAGTCTCTTTCTTACTAATCTCACTGCTTCCACTGAAATCCTGTTACCTCTTGCCTGGATCACTATAAAAGTCTCCTAACCATCCCTCTAGCACCGTCCTACAAAGGCTAACCTTTCTATAGGGGAGCCCCAAACCCCTCATTTTCTTTTTTTTTTTTTTTTTTGCTGTACGCGGGCCTCTCAGTGTTGTGGCCTCTCCTGTTGCGGAGCACAGGCTCCGGACGCACAGGCTCAGCGGCCATGGCTCACGGGCCCAGCCGCTCCGCGGCATGTGGGATCTTCCCGGACCGGGGCACGAACCCGTGTCCCCTGCATCGGCAGGCGGACTCTCAACCACTGCGCCACCAGGGAAGCCCCCTCATTTTCACAACACCGTCCCAGCCTCTCTTTCCATGAGTACGCCACACGGCTCTCCTCTACATTCTAAGCTCTGGTCAAATGGGACCATGGACAGTTCAATGCATTTGCTCTCACTGTTCTCTCTCTCTGGAAATGCTTGATTCTTTTACTTCCATTCCTGCCAATCCGAATCAACTCATCCTTCTAGGTCCAGCTCAAATGTTATAATTTTTATGAAAACTTCCCTTTCAAACAGAAATAGATCTTTCCTTCCTTTAAATGTCAGAAGACTCTATTGGACTCTGATTACTCTGATGTTATTCCTGGCACCATCTTCAACTGCATACTTGTCTTAAGTATTCATACTAAACTGTAAATTCTTTGAGGACAAGCCCTCATGTATTCTATGCATGTTCGTGAGCCTTCACTATTCCAGAACATTGTCCTCTTCCCAGTGTTTAATAATAATCTCTTTAACTGATATTAATAAACACTCTCTTAATGTGGGTTAGCCACCTGTCAGAGTCATATAACCCTGTGGACTGGATTTTGGAGAGAAAGAGGAATTCATGAAGACTGAGTATTTCTTCTTCTTGACCAAGGATGGTCAAGAAGAATACCAGGGCCACACCTAAGTTGACAGGATCCTCCTGGTGGCACTCCTGGCTCCAGTCCTCAAGAGCCTAGAACTTCAACGTACGTTTTCTTTGCTTGGTTGGTTTTTCTGGGTTAAAGCTCCCTGGCAACTATTGGGCTCATCTCCTGATGAACTGTACCTTAGCAAGACCAGGTTTTTAAACAAATTTTAATAGGAAATACAGTCCTAATGCTACCATCCCAGTATCTATTTGAATAACGAAAGTAAAATGCGCTGCTTGAGTGATGGTTAAAGGGTTTCAGGTCTCTATATTCAAATGGTCTCCGTAACCATCAAGGTGAGGCCTGGGTTCAGGGGCTGAGGCAGGACGGGAAGGGAGGGGAACAAAGTGACACGCACGTTGCTGGTAATGCAAAACACTCTGGAGAAAAGTGAAAGGATGGGAGCTTCCAAACTACCAAAAATGAAGTCAAGTGAGAAATCTTTTGAAAGTTCTTTGAGCAAAGAGGTCAAAGGAAGAGCCAGGAGCCACCTCTTTTGCTACTGAAAGCTAAAAGCCAGCAGTGAGGGGAAGATAAAAGAAAGCCTACGCCAGGACTTGCTCTGTGGGATTAGGTCACCCATCCTACCCACCCAGCCCGATTCCTCTCAGTGGACATAGCTCATGTGCTGGCCGCAGGGCCAAACAAAAGCCACCGGCAGGAAGTGGTGCAAGGCTGCCTCTGTGGAGTGAGGGACTGGCTCTTGAGTCTGCTTTGCCAGGAAGGAACACGAATAGCTGCCTCTTACTTTTCCGAAGTGTTTTCTAATGCCTACACTTTCTTCTTGGATAGCTAACCCCATCCACTCAATTCCCTGGGGCTCCCTTTTTCTGGACTATAGAGCTGGATGCAAATCTCATGAGCTGCACCTCCTTGCTCTCCCAAAGACAAACACGAGAGCTCTCCTGTTTAAAGATTTTTAAAGGATGATTATCAAACGTGAGGAAATGGCAAGGCTAACAGCATGTGTAAGCCCTGGTTCTTGACCTTCAGTTCCTTCCCACCTCTTCCAGAGGCCTCACTGTGTTTATCTGATATGTATGCTGAATCTCCCTCCCCCAACCCACCTCTCTTTTTTAAATCTATTTTTATTCCTGAGAATGGGGTTTCTCCAAACCCAAACACCTACCCTCCTTTGGGCCCTGCCTTTGAGAAGGTCCCATGGATTCTGTCCTCCTAGTCTGCTCTCTTCACAGCCTTTGGGTCTGGTGCCAACACACCTGAAAGTGCCACCAAGACAGAGCAAGCTATTGCTTGACAAATCACATGACGAGCCTTCCTGACTCCCTGGCCTAGAGCTCAGAAGCACTAGCTTTGGGGTCAGGAAGACCTGGGCTTGGATCCTGGCTTCACCAGGATTCCTGAGGTGGGGGATCCTGGGCAAGTTAACTGACTTCACTGGGTCTCAGTCTCTTCATCTGTAAAACAGGACCTACTCCACAGGTGGGTAAAGGGCTTACTTGAGCTTGGTACTCTGTTATGAGCTCAGTGAAGACTCATACTCATTTCAGAGATGTTACTTCTGAGTGGATGGGGCACAATGAACCAGTTGACAAAAACAAACAAGAAAATGATTTTATCACAGAATCCTACTTCCAGAATTATGGGGGCAATTTACCCATAGGTAAGTGAACAAGTGAGTCACTGAAACTTTAATTTCCAGGAAAGAAGCCTCTGGTTTAGGAGCGACAAATGGAAGTTAAAAACTAGACGAAAGGGAGCTCCCTGGCGGTCCAGTGGTTAAGACTCGGTGCTCTCATTGCTAGGTCCCAGGTTCAATCCCTGGTAGGGGAACCAAGATCCTAGAAGCCTCGAGGCACAGCCGAAAAAACCAAACTAAACCAAACCAAAATCAATCAAACAAACAAACTAGATGAAAAAGAAGCCTATTAAGGACTTCCCTGGTGGCACAGTGGTTAAGAATCTGCCTGCCAATGCAAGGGACACGGGTTCGAGCCCTGATCCGGGAAGATCCCACATGCCACGGAGCAACTGAGCCCGTGTGCCACAGCTACTGAGCCTGCGCTCTACGGCCCGCGAACCACAACTACTGAGCCCACGTGCCACAGCTACTGAAGCCCGCGTGCCTAGAGCCCATGCTCCACAACAAGAGAAGCCACCGCAATGAGAAGCCCGCGCACCACAACGAAGAGTAGCCCCCGCTCGCCGCAACTAGAGAAAGCCCGCGCGCAGCAAGAGAAAGCCCGCGCACAGCCAACAACAACAACAACAAAAGCCTATTAATAGGAGTTGGGTAACAAACCAGGGCTCTGTCTGTTCAAATTTCAATGTAACTCACAGGTCGAAGATCTGGAAGGACTGGCATCTTTTGCTTGGCAGATATAACTGAGAAGGGGTAGAATGGGAGGCAAGGAGGCATAAAGAAAAGAATATGACTAGGAATTCGGGAAACTTGAAGTCAGGTTCCAACTCCATCACAAACAGTGTATGAACTTGAATAAGTCATTTAATCTCTCCTAACCTCAGTTTCCCTATCTGAAAAATGAGGGTTGTTTGGGGGCTCAAGAGCTAACACATGTGTAAGGGTCTTTAATAAACTGTAAAGGACTACACAAGAAAAGTATTTTTAGTAAGAATGTTGAGTCCTGCGTTTAGAAGTCCCCTGTGACACTCTATAGGTGAGACCCTCTGACCAGTCTGGCAGCTGCGGGGGCGGGGTGGGGGAATGTGGGCATGTGTGTAAACAGACCAAGCCACTGGCCAAGGAACGGGAAATTCGGGCTCAAATCTTTGGCCTTCTTTATGCCAATTCAGCAGCTGGAGGAACTATGGAGCTCACCACAGGATATATAAATAATGCGGAAAGAGGACTGCTAGGGGCAGAATTCTCGGGTATTTACCCAAGTAAACCAGAGACAGTACAGGAGGAAGGATGATCATCTGATCACGCAAGGGGAATAATTACACAAACGGACCCAAAGCGCAGCGCCCACCTACCCAGAGAACCTCGGGGCAGCTTGCACAACTCTGTTGAATCTGTCAATGTTGACTCATCCTTTACTCATTTACTGGGTTTTAAGGGAAAATGAGAGAAGTGACATGCTGTGCACACCCCTCCTAGAGGTTCTGAGGGGTAAACCCTCCCAGTCCCCGTCATCATTTGACTCCTCTGAGGCCTGAGTCCACCAATGCTGCTGAAGCTGAGCAGGCTCCGAGAAGAGGATGCAGTTTTCTTTGTGAGTTCAAGCTGGTAATCTCACTGTGTAAACCGGTTATGCTATCATATTTATTTGCAAAGTAAAAAAAAAAAAAAAAAAAAAAAAGTGTATGTAATACTACAGAGGGAAGATAAACCTTACTTCTACTTCTGGAGTGGCAGACAGGAGATTACAGGCAGCATGGGGCATGTCTAGCCCTGAACCTTCTACACATTACAAAGAGACCTTTGGCATGTTGCCTGCTCAGCGCTCTGGCAGTGCCTGGCCCCGTGCTGATTGGTGGCATACATACGGCCGTAAGAGAAATAGGTAAGCATGGCCGCTGATACGATGGCATGTAATTTTCCTTGACTAACACCAGCAATCCCTGATAATCGACCCTTAAGAAATTTTAGAAAGATGCCAGTAGCTCTGCTCGTTATAATTATACCTCTTACAGCACTCATTACGTAGCGCTTCATTTAAGGCCATTTCTGAGCTTGTCTCTCCCAACCCCCAGTCCCCAGTACGAGCTCCCTGAGGGCAGGTTCTCCACCTTTTCATCCCTGCATTCCCCACTGGACCTAAAATACAGTCTTGTGTTGATCTAGTCATTCAATAAATTTCGCTGAATTTGCTCTATCACAGAAGTAACACATGAAGTGTTTGGGGGCCCGTGTGTAACTACACAGAGATGGAGGTCTCATCAGAGCAAGCAGCAGGCGTCCCCCCAACAAAGACATAAACAAGGACGGGCTGCACCCTCGTGCCTGCAGGGTGGTGGGCGGAGCACATCACAACCCTTTCTTGGCAGAAGGAACGGCAAATTATCGGATGATTCTTTGGCGATTGTAAAACTGTGAGCTCTCATGTTTTTAAAAGAGTAGAATCATGTCAGGTTAAAGCAGGAAGAGATTGTGGAGCCTAGTTTCTCCTGTAAAAGGGATCATAAGACATACGCCCAAGGTGGTTGTGAACAATAAATGAGTAACTGGCTGGAAAGCACCAAGCCCAGAGCAGACCAACTCTGAACACCTTCTCGGAGGGGGCACCTAGCTGACATCCCTCACGATGGGAGGAGCGGTTAGGCGTCGGGGTGGTCACAGGTTTAAGGTAAGGACAATGGGGGCGCTTCAGGATAAGAAAAAATTTTAAACACACATAGGTACATCCCCGGAGGGATTCTAACTCTTAACTCTGGAGTGGCTTTGGGCTTCCCTGGGCTATTTTTTCTCTATTGCATTATTTTACTATACTGGATTCTAAACTCACAGGGTAATAAACTTGGGGCTTTATTTATTAAAGATAATTGTATATATGGTTCCAAAAGTCTCAAAATAGAAGTCGAAAGAGGTTAGAAAGAGGCAAGGTGAACAGTATTCAGGAAAAGGCGTACGCCGTGGCTAAGTTAAAGAGTAAGTTGAGAGTAAACTGGGCAGAGACAGGAAGGATCATCTCTACCATACACTGGCAAGCAGGGCAGGAGCTAAGATTAGGGCTTCTAGCAAAGCTTGTATCAAAGGTCAGGAAAAGAAGATTTAAGAAAAAAGAGGGCTCTGGGGGGGAAGCAAAACTGATCATGAGGCAACAAGGACAGGGTAGTTTTGAGCTGAAACCTTTAGGGGTGTACTTATGGCTTGACTCTTCCAGAAATCACAAGAGATGCTTGCAGGGAATAATGGTGGCGATGGTGGCGGATGTAAGAAGTTAGGGGGAAGGAAGAGGGAGAAGTAACCGTAGTCACTCAGCTTGGGGAAGAGGTGGGAGGGACTCATCAAAAGAATCCTGACTGCGGGCTTCCCTGGTGGCGCAGTGGTTGAGAGTCCCCCTGCCGATGCAGGGGGCGCAGGTTCGTGCCCCGGTCCGGGAGGATCCCACGTGCCGCAGAGCGGCTGGGCCCGTGAGCCATGGCCGCTGAGCCTGCGCGGCGGGAGAGGCCACGGCAGTGAGAGGCCCGCGTACAGCAAAAAAAAAAAGAATCCTGACTGCAGTTTCGGCCTGAAGCGAAGTGAACGGATTTAAAGCTGCCGGGAGCCGCTGGAGGCAGATCATCCTCTGGATTTCAGGAAACCTTGGCCCTTACAGCTTCTACTAACTCCTTCACGTAGACTAGACTTCAAACCGACCAAGGCAGCTTGCTTCCTCCCAAAAACGTCCCTGAGACACTCCCACCCGCTGGTCTTTCCTCATGCTTCTCCCCTAAATCCAAACGGCAAAATCCTTTTCATCCACCAAGACCCAACTCAAATGTCACTTGCTGCGGGAAACCTGCCCCTGCTCTGACTGAGAACTGGTCTCTCCCTCCCCTGGTCTGCCACAGCACTTGGACCAGCCACGTCCTGCCTTCCTTCAGGCACCAGACAGACCTGCAAGCCCGCCGAAAGGGGGTTCCTCTGACAATCAGGGGACACAGGCGAATTCAAGCCCCCTGGTCTTCCTGTACATAGGAGTCACACAGGAGGGAAAAGTGAAGGGAATTCAGAGAGAGTATTTTTGAAGAAAAATATTGCAAAAGGTTATTTTCACACATGGCAATCCAGGGTGCGGGTGGGGAGTGTGCACTACTGTGTGCTCGCTCGCTCATTCCCCGAGCCTTGCACACCCAGCGTGTGCTCAGCGAGTGTCTGCTGGCGTGAAGTGAGTAGCTCTCGGGTTCAGTGCTACTCCCGAGCTGTGGGCCCTGGGGGCAAATCACTTAATCTGTGCCTCAGGTGTCTCACTGGTAAAATGGGGACAGTAAGAGTTGTGAGGATTAGACAAATTCATATGTGAACAGCATCTGGTGTCTGGCACATGGAAAGCACTACGGAAGTGTCAGCTTTTCTCCTTTTCTGGTGAAAGCTGTCATTCGCACAGGAAGCTTTCCCACAGCATCCCTGATGCCATCAAGCTGCCTCTGCTAGAACACTCCCAGCCACAGGAAGCTCCCAGGCTGCTGAGCAGCCTGTTCTGGAAAGCTCTCAGGAAGGTCTTCCCCAGGGAACTGAAATCTGCTGCAACTTCTATCCTGATCTTGGTTCTGCCCCATGATATGACCCCATACCTTTTCCATCTGACAGGTATGATAGCTCTCCTGAGTTTTTTCCCCCAAGCCTAAACATCCCCAAGTCTGTCAGCCAATCCACATATGGCCTGGCTCCGAAACCTCCCACCATCCTACGTCTGCCTAAAAACACAGCAGCCGCAGGTGGACACGACACGTCTGACTGGTGCGGACCTCAAACCAGATGGCACCCATCTGCCCAAAAGCCCAGGATTTAACTGGAGTGTTATGGAACCACATCCCTATCAGTGCTTAATGAGCACAACGTGAAGGCACCAGGTCCTCTGCAGGTAAACTGATTTAGAGCCAGGTCTTCCATCCTGCTCTGTGCCAGCGGACCCAGTTCCCCCAGGAGTTGAGTTTTGTGTGCTGACTTTAAAAGGACAGGGCAGGAGAGGCAGGCAGCTTCAAGAAGGGGAGGATGGGAGAAGTGCCCAGCTTCGGGGTTGTATATTTCATGGAGAAACTCGTTTTCAAGATCTGTGATGATGGGAGGGATGTCAGTCCAGATTTCGAGTAGGGCGAATGCCATGACACGAGTGGAACAATGTCTTCTGGGTATAAGTTACTGACAGTAATCCCAATCTCCTCCCAAATGAAAATGAATGTACTCGCTAATTATACAGTGATACTAAATGAAATGGCATGGGGTCCCTTATGATGCTGTAGTATTCTGTGTCTAGCTTATTAACAAAGTGACCAGAGTAATAATAATACCTCAAATTATTTACATCATACATTCAGATGATCCAGTGTGCCTCTCTCTCCCTCTCCCTCTCTCTGTGTCACATACACAAACATTATGTATAAACATAAATACATACGTGTATGTTTTAATCTTCACAAATACTCTGCAAAGGACCGTTATTCCTCCCGCCCTTTTTCACAGATGAGGAAATAAGAACCTGAGGTTTAAGTGACAAGGTCACTGCATTCGTAACACAGGCATGTCCAGGACTGAGGGGCCCTGACTCTTAGCTCAACACTACTTACACTAAATCCTGTTTCCTTAGCACTGGCTGGCTTTTATTCTACCGCAGAGGTTAAAGCCAGCTATTCTGATGACAGCCGAGAAATTCTGGGTTCTAAGGAAGCACGGTACGAATATAGGAAACAGGTAATATACCTTACTGACTGTACTATCTGTATGTTAATTGTCTATCACTCTCCTTTAAGTTTGAAAACAGATCCCCTTCCCCACCAAATACCCACTTCCTACGTGCTTCTCCCCTAACCGGTGCTGCAGGGCTTCTCAGGAATTCTTTTTTTCCTAGGAACCCAGAGTACCAGCTGAAGACAGGTAATACTGCTGAGTTAACTGAGTGAGGGCAGACTGGCCCAGGACCGGACTTGGCGGGGCTCTTACCTCGGCTGGACACCTTATTTCTATTGAACGCAGCAGCTGGCTGTCGGTACGGATGTATCCCCAACTCCTGTCCATGACTCACGGTTCCTAGTAAAGATTCAGGGTCCCCGGGCCCGCCAGTACTCAAGAGCAGGGGGCCATCGTGGCAACCTTTGGTCAACGTGTTCACGTTCTTCCTGTCCGGGAAGCCGTCCTTGGCCCCCTCACACGAGCACTCCTCCTCCATGCTCTCCGAGTGCACGAGCGCCGGCTGGTGAGCGTAACCATGGGTCGGGGTGGGTGAGGAAACCTGCGAGATACATTCCTGCGCCCTGATTTGCAGAAGATGCTGGGGGCTGGTGTGGTGGTGGTGATAAGAGTCAGCGTTTTGATACGGTAAAGCCTGGCGCTCTGTCATACTCTGTCCCCCGAGGCCGGGAGCCAGACTCCCTGCATCCCCCTGGTTCATATGCCTGAACAGTTCTTGGTACTCTTGCTGCTGCTGCTGCTGCTGCTGCCGCTGCTGCCTTTTAATGAGCTGTGCAAACTCTGCTGGGGGCAGCCGAATGTCCGAGTGGCCGGTGAGCGAATGCCGGGGGGAGAGCAGTCCTTGGAGGATGTGGGGGACCTGCTGGTGTCGGGCGTAGTCCGGCGGCGTCGGGGACAGCAGGGCCTGCTGCAGCGCCGACGCGGTATAGTGCGCTGGCTGCTGATGTGTGCTGGGAGGGAAGGTGGGGAACTGGTCAAGTGGAGGGAGTTTCAGGGCTTGGGTGGGAGGTAACCCCACTCCTGCTGAAGGGCTGTAGCTGCTGGGGGAACCCCGGGACTGGTCCGAAAACAGATGGGGGTGTAAATGCGCCTGGTCGTAGTTAGCAGGGGAGAACCGATTCACGTTCAAGCTGCAGACACAAAAGGGAATGAGTACCAGGCATCCATGTGACAAGTGTGCTAGACTCCCCAGGGGAATAGCTACCACGCTTCCTCAGTGGGGAGCCCCCGCTGGTACAGAGGACTGCGGTGGATGGGGCAGGGAAGATGGGGATGTACGCGTCATCCCCACCCGTCCCCTCTGGTTGAAGGTAGCAACGTCACTTGAACTATTAAGATGTACCCATCTCTTAGAATATGGGTGACAGAGAAAGAAACAATCCTAAAAGAACAGACAAGGGGAAATGGCATTTTTACCAACTCCTCTAATTGGCCACTTTCTTCTTTGCAGACATATAGTAAGGTAGCTTTGTCCTTGTCTTCCTCTGTCTCATTAGCATTTTGATCCTGGGTCAATATATAGGTTTCAAGTCCGTCCCAAGCCCACCACCCCAATTTTAATAAGGCTGAAATGAGCACAGCCCAGTCAGAACCCTTCTCCTTTCCTCCTCCTCTCTCGCCCTGCTAAGGGGCTTCCTCCCACCTAGGTCACCTGGAGAGACGGCTAGGTGACTCTGGGCCGGCTTACCTGTGGGCCTCCGCACTGTCGGCACTCAGCTGCTTGGACAAGGGCCGGTGCCCATAGCTGAAGGCGGCCATCAGGCTGGTCCGGTGCTGCATCTGAACCTGACTGGTGCTGGGGCTGATGGACACACCCCGGCCAGCAGAGCCTGCAGCTGTCCCGGGCATGCTGCTGAGCATGTCAACAGGCTCCTGGACTTGGATGGTCACCTGCTGTGACTGGGGAGGCTGCTGTATGCCCAAGCAGGTTAGTGCCACGCTGGGAGGAGGGGAGCAGTTCTCAGGCTGCTGCTGGAAGACTGCACTGCGGGAGGGGAAGCCTTGAAACTGGGAGGGAGATGCAGCACCTGGAGAGAAAGGAACCTCAGAGTGACCAAATGCCCAGGTTACCAGCTGGCCAGAAGTCACGGGAGCCAGTGAGGACACTTAACCTGCATACCACCCAGAGCAGTGCTTCTCCAACTCCAGGATGCCGAAGGCTCCTCTAGAGGACTCGAGAAAACACAGGCTCTCCTGGGCCCGACCCACGGAATGCTGATTCAGTAATTTGTAATTCCAGGAATTTGTCATTCCAATAAGTTGCCCAAAAGCTGGTCTGTAGATTATTCTTTGAGGAGCTCTGATCCAGGGCAGTGCTTCTCAAACTCTAATGCACATACAAATGGCCCGGGGATCTTGCTAAGATGTAGATTCTGATTCAGCGGGTCTGCGGTAAGATGAGATTCGACTCTTCCCACCGATGTTGGTTCGTCGGGGACCCCACTTTGGGTAGGAAGGGCCTAGAGAGCAATTCGAACTCTCCAGGGGATCTACACTGGGTGGCGTTACTTAAGAGAGCCTCAGTTTTTGGAATCCTAAATGCTCAGAGTGCTGGTCTCTGAAGGCCCACACAGACTAGGGCACACTCATCTTCACCTTCATCTAAACGCCCACAAGCGAGGAGCCACGTGCCCAGTGGATCAGCAAACCCAGGCATGACAGGAGGGAAGGTTCCGGTAGTCGCCTTTCATTGGGTAGAGTTGGAGGGGGTTTTATGAAAAATATTATTAACGGTCAACCTTTACTGAGACCTGTTTTGTTCCGGAGACTATTTCAAGAATTTAACATATATATTTATTCAGTAAATAGTATTAGTATCCCTATTTCACCTTTGAGCAAGCTGAGGCGCCCAGAAGTTAACAAACTCGCCTGAGGTCTCACAGCTAAGGAGTTGGTAGAAGAAGTCAAACCAAGGCAGCCTCCCTTGAACACTACGTCACTCTGCCACCCGAATCGATCGAGGGCTTGAGGCACTCAAGGCTAGGCCTCACTTCTCCCTGCGGCACACCACGGTTCGGCACAAACCTCTGCACTCACCGTGAGGCTGGACCATGGCGCTGCTCATGGGGGGAGGGCTGTTACTGGGCGGTCTGAAGAGGTGGTTGCTGGCGTGGCTGGGGGGAGGGCTTGCAGGCTGGATCCTTAACCTTGAAAACAACAGAGCCAGATGAGCAAACGCGCTTCCGGAGGTGGCAGGGTGGCCTTGCAGTTAGTTTCCGCCATTTGACACACAGGCGGAAACTACTTCTTTGGTTTTGATAAGACTCCAGGCTAGACAGACATGCACAGACCGCCCACCACAGTCTACTTAGAGCCGTCCACATCTTATTTCCCCAGACTTCCCAAGGGGGCAGAGGTCACTGTGGGCCTCCGTCTGGCCTCCTCTATTACTGGCGTCAGGTTACTTTGTTCACGGGGCTAAGAAAATGAAGCGGCACAGGGAGTCGGGGTTTTAGGGGGCCACGAAAACTGACACTGGCCTCCCTGCTTTTCAAGTGGGTTCTTCCAAGGTGAATGTTAGAGTCAGTCAGTATCGCCCATGAGAGTCAGGCCAACAGCTTAGGCATGAAACACCACGCTTCATTACCTCTGGAGCTGGTGGGTGAGGAGGGCGGGCTGATTCTCACACGCAGCCTGAAGGGGTGGAGAAGGCTGAGGAGGACAGATAGAATCCTAAAACAAATGCGGGAAAGGAGAGAGAACACTCGTGAGCTTGAGGATTAACGAGAGCCGTTCTCAGGAAGGGAAGAAACTCTCTGTGACCGAGATTTATGCTACTGTTGTTCATCAAAAGGTTTGATTACCCTTACTCAAACATAGCAACCATGCATACAACTCAGCTCCTCTTTGCCCTGCGGGATCTCCTCCAAAGTTCACAGGCAAATCAGCCCGAAAGCAAACTCCAGAGAAGCTGGAGAAAAAGCAAAGAGGGAAGAGGCCTACTTGAATCTGTTGCTGGAGAATTTGATGGTGCTGCTCCTGCTGGTACAGCATGTGCTGCTGCTGGGTCTTCTCCAGGGCTCTTTCATCAATCTGCCCCCCGTACATCTTCTGCAGCTGCTCGCACTCCTGGAGGGAAAGCGGTTAATACAGATGGGATGCAGCCAGGCCCACGCCGCGCGGTGATGTCAGCAGATGCGGATCTGCCCCCAGGTCTCACGGGCAGAAGGAGCCACACAGAAGAACAGTGTCCTTGAGGAGCAACTAACCCATTTACGTAGGCATTTGTGTACGAAATACATTCATGCTCTGTCCTGGCTGAACAAAAGGAAAACACCAAGATGGCCTGCGTACAAGCAAAGGTTCCAGTGTGAAATCTGTGTACAGAGCACATGCCACTCGAAGCTTGGTCGTCAGGAAGGCAGGAAGGAAGCCGGCCCTTTATAAAGCCTGGAGGTGCACTTCCTTCCTCTGGGAGCGCCATTCCATACCAGCTGGAGAGTATGCCAGGTGGTAAGAATGCAGAGCAGGCTCCAACAAGACCCAGTGCCCATAAATCATGAGAGGAATGCCAGGGTTGCTTCGAAGGACGTTCCCTGGGGCCTCCCACTGAAACACAAGCCCAGAAATTCCTCTCTAATGAACTACAGAGACAAGGGGAAAATTTAGTCCCTTCCTGGGGAAAGCTGGACATAACAAGAAGTAAGGAGAGTGTCAGGAAGCTATTCGCTTTGGAACCTCTAAAACTTCAGTGCTGCTGACATGAAGGGGGAAGAAAGTTTAACACCCGGGTCCTCCTGCAATAGCGGTCTCTGTCACCCACGCCTCTCCAGAGATGCCTGCCATCTCTTCCAGTACCTGCTGCAACTGTTTGATGCTGCTGTTGTTGCCCATTTTTTCCAGGTGAGCTTTGAAGGCCTGGATGCTGGCAGCCCCATCAGAGAACCGGCGCACAGGGGAGAAACGCTCCGTAGGGAGGTGCAGGGTGTTGGAGTCCTTGTAGGTAGAGCTGAATACATGGGAAGAGAAGGTTAGGGGCTAGGACTCAGGGGTTTTGACCAACTGCTCCAGATGAACACAAAGCCTGCTGGCTGCACGTGCAGCCCTGCACATTATGCCACTTCCATGTCGTCTCCAGAGGCCAGTCGCTTCCCTAGCCTGCTTCCCTTTAGAGGCATCCAAGTGACCGTCGTCCATGTCCACTTACCTTGAGTTGGCTTAACATCCAAGCCCGGTAAGGTCCTGGGATCAAATACATCCGGTTCTTACAAATACACTGGGTCAGAGAGAAGAGCTTCACAGTATCCCTCAGGCCCAGCTGTATAGGAACTCTTGCTTTTATAATCATGTCTCTATCTAGTGCCTTTAGAAACCTAGAGCAAACCTACCCGTCTGACCCGAAGTTTTCCCTGAGCAGCGTTCTCCGTATGACGGACCAGAGGGAGACTACAGTCAACTGTGGGGTCAAAGGTCTGGCCTGGAATTCACAGGTTTTGTGCTAGAAAACGGAGGGTGCAGGTTGAAGTGGGGAAAATGGGGACTTGTGATCCCCAGATGGAGACAGCCCATTCTTAAGGAACGTGGGCCTCAAGATCCTGCACGTACCTGGTCAACGCAAATAAGGTTACCTGCCGTGAAAGTTAACTTCTCAGAGCAGTGGCACCCTCCCAACCTGCTAATGAAAGAGGAATCATGTGGATAACCTTCAAAATGACCCACTGCTCAATCAGAACACAGCCAGTGTCTTACGGAAAGCAAGAACAAGCTATCGATAAGGAATGCCTAAGACAGCATCAGAGTTAGAAGCTACCACCTGTACTTGTTACCTAATCAGAAAGAGATGTTTACGGGTTGAGGTAAGCAGATAAAAGGCTGCCAAGGCAGCATTCCAGCAGCTGATGGAAAGGATCAGGATTTCACGTCGAGGGCAGAGGTGACATCACACTGAGCCATGGGTGAAATGATGTACCACCTTGCCAGTCACTCATTCTGGACCGAAGCAGAACCAAGGCTAAGGAAGAGGGTTAACAAGCGAGTTCAAACGTGGCAGACAGGGAGGGACTAGGAGGGTCTGGTGACTGTGCAGAGGGGTCAAGAGGGTTCTGGCAGCAGGTGAAAGCCCTTTACCCTCTCTTCTCTAACGATGGCTCCTGTTCCAGACTCTACCTGAAGCTGAACAGGAGGGAGCTGATGAAACGAACACGAACATGTATCTGGCTCAGCAACACAAAAGACAAATGGTTTTGGCAGACGCACTCCAGAAACAGTGATCGCGAGAGCCGCTCTCAGGAGTATTTCCTCAATACTTCTTATTTCTGCTTCTACTTCAGGTGTTTGGAGTCAAAGCAAGCAAATACTATTGTCTCCTAAAATTTGATTCTTACACTCGCAATATATTCTGATAATGGACACATTTCTGATTCATTCAGAAAGTCATGTTCTTCAAGGAGTTAATATGGTCTGTCTGCACAAAACACATTCTCTCCCCTCAGAGCAATACTCCCAGGTCCCGGTATTTCATGGCTTTTCCAGAAGATCAGGTTGTGAACAGACTGACACCCCCGGCAGCCCAGCACAGCGGATTGAGTGGAACAGTTCTGACGCAGCTGCTCATTTTGGAAGCACTGATAGCATCAACTGTGTTTTATTTGTATTAGCAGCAATCATGTTCAAACTCAGGACAGCCTCATGTTAGGCTGATATTCCCACTACACTCTTCACACAGGGACTTGGCACCCCACCTAGATAAAATCCATCTGTGTCAGTTGTTTTTGTTGTTGTTAATTACACTTAAACTTTTTTTTTAATTTTAACTTACACACTTCCCACATTGAGAAGGTCAGTCAGACCCATCTTCTGTCTCCATGTTGGACTTCATCTATGATACCCCAGAAGAATAGATAATATGTGCTGTTCTTGAGTCATTTCCTCCAGCAAATGAAAGGAATTCAGTAATCTATTCAGGCTACCCATTTTCAGTGTTTTATAGCCTGGGAAAGTTTCTCTTTTCCCCTGAAGGCTTACTTCAGCCTCTTGTGTTGCCATGTTTTTACAACCCCATCGAGACACGCTGAGGTTGCATAAATGCCCCACCGTACACAATCTGTCACTCATAAAACATTCATTCCAATTCGAACTGGCTTGACCATAGGAAACCCTCTACCAGGAGTGTTCACACAAAAACAGGCAGCAGACAGATTTCCAGCAGGCAAGGCCTTGACAATGACTAGGCAGGGTGGAGACCACACAAATGGAGCCGTGGGCCAATGTGGTCTTTCTTTAGTAACAGGTGTAAACAGGATATCAGGTCTGATAAAGGCAGACTAGGGAGATGCGCTGAGCTTCATGCTTCCCCCATAAGAACACATCCTGAGGAGCACCTGAATCAAACAACGATTAAACCCAAAGGCCTGAAACTAAACAACAGACCCTGACATAGGATGAAAAATTAAGTGTGGGGCTATAAAGGAGGGGAAGATAGAAACAGGGAGAAACAAAGTAATAAAGGGTCTATTAGGTAACAGTGTAGAGCTCAGTTATTGAGAAATCACAGAAAATGTTTGGAGTGGAAAATGCAGCTAATAATCACTCGAAGTACTCTCGATGCAGTATTGGAACAGTGTAGGCCCTGAGAGATTCTCCTTAGAAAAATACTGTCTTTCTGTGCCATCAGAGTTTTATTTGAGAAATGTCATTTCTACTAATAAAGCATGTTCACTGCATTATTCATGGTCATTTATAAAAGCTTATCTTCCTCCTTTCTAAGTTCCAACGTGGCACTGATGAAGTCTCAGTCTGCTCAGAGGTCACCTGTCTCTGCTGATTACCTCTGATGCCCAGTGGGCAACTAGACACAATAAAAGCACTGTGTCAAGACTGCCAGTGTGAGCCTGTTGCAAGATTGAATAACAACACATTTATAAACTTAATCTCCTTGGAATCTGCTTTCCAACCTTCCCAAGTAAGACTGCTTTTCGCTGTCCTCCCAAAAAGATTGAAAGAAAATAAGCTCTAGCAACTGGTGGTGGCTTTCAAAGTGTGGCCTTTGAGCTTGGGGACAGCTTCAGGATGGACTAAAGGTTAAGATTTTCAGTCATTGAGGTGTTCCCAGAAGATAACCATCTTCTTAAGCCAGCACAGTGCCATTCCCCTCTGTTCCAAGGCTTACTTGAACTCAGTTTTGTGAAGTTTTCTTGGCAAGAAAGGTTACACTTGTTTTTATTTCTTTAAGACAATGAATTATAAATGTATCAGAGACCTACTGAAAGATCTTGCCATCAGAATATTGCAAGGATGACTTTTCAAGCACAACACTCAAGAGGATGCAGTATCTCTGCTCTACCGCTCACAAAGGAATGTATCTTCCCCCATACCTAAGCTCCTTGTTCAGCGGTCACGTGATAAGAAGTGCTCATTCTTTTGATGGCGATGGGTTATTAAAGGTCAAGCCTACTGATGTGGCTACAAATCCTTCTATTTCCAGTTGGCCTTCTAAGAGCTTCACCCACTTTCAGGTTTCAAGTTCAGTTTCATCTATAAGTCAACATCTAGAATCACGAGAATCACCTGCAGGCACTAAACATGCCTACGAGGTAATGGGAAAGAAGCATCTCATATTGCCCTGGGCACTGCTTAGTTAAGGAGTTGAGAAGATGTAAGTTCAGGATGCTATTTAAAGCCACGATGCTAGTCGCCATGTCTGTAAGACTAGCCAGAAGGGTGCCTGTCCAATGAGCCTCAAGGAGCTCCCACAGCTCACGTGGCTACTCACCGATGCTGATCAGGTACCAGGTGAGGGGGCCAGACCCGGGAACGGAAAGGCTGCTGTCCTAGCTGCCGCTGTAGGTCCGGTGGGATCTCAGCTGTAGGGTTGGTCATGGCCAGTGTATGTCTTTTGGACCTATTTGCCAAGTACCTGCAACAAGCAGGAGCACATTTCACAGTAAAAAAGACAGACAGGAATATTCCTCAGCAAGAAGCATTAGAAGTTAATCCAAAGCACTCAGAATGAAACAGTGCCAGAGCTCAAAAAGGGCTTGATGGCCAACAGATCCCTGACTGGATGAAAGTGAAACATGTTCCAAAAGGCCAACAAAAGTTGGCTTACCACTGAAGTGGCTGAATTTTGGACCTAAGAGTAGCCATCAAGAGCAGAGAGAAAACAGATGTAGCTCACAAAGTGGGATCAATTTCCCTTACTTCATTCCATTCAGGAAAAGAATTTATTTTCTACTTGTTAGTTTCATTCCTCTTTTCTCTCCAAATTTCTAAACTACAAGTCAGAGGAAATGAGCCCTAAGGATTGTTCCTAGAGATGAGCCAAGAGAGATATTCAGAAGGGCTTCGCATGTGTCTCCTGACGCCACTGGCCCCGAGGGTTGGAGACTGACCTCGCTGCAAGTCACAGAAAACAGATCTTTCCATGTGGGGCTAAGCGAGTTCCAACACCACCCCTTCCCTCATGCCCCATGACTGTAACTCCATCATCAGAGAAGAAAAACTGATGTTGTCCCCAGGGAACCAACATTCTCTAAAGGATGAAGAAATGAAACCACATGAAATGTTTAGAATTGTTTTTTAGGGGGAAAAAAGGCAAGGCAAGAAAACAGAAGTTTCAAAAGCTGAAGAGTGGACAAGCTGATGACTTTTCTTCTGAAGATCTTTCAGATCCACCACTAATACCATTAATAAGGTATCAGTCCCCCTTGGTCTGACTGATGACTCCCTCCACCGCTGATGCTCTTATTGGGCATGAATAAAAGCAGCATTATTCCTTCCATTACCTCAAAACGGATGGGCACTTTACCCTTTAAATGTTGGTCTAAGGAAGAAAGAAGGAGCTGAAGGAAGTAAAGTGCAAGACAAAGAAGATAAAATGAAATACTGCTGTCTAATTAAAGTAGGAAGGCAGTAAGTTTCCTAATTTCTCTTCATGACACCAGCAGCACCCACGTACAACTTTACACACCCTGTGATTGGCAAACTATAGAAACCACAGCATCAAGAGAAAAACAAAGTCAACACGATTCCTCTATCGGCTATGCTGTAGAAGGAGCTGGCCCACCAGCCAACACCCCTGTTCTTCACTGTTCTTCCCACATGGGACCAGACTCTTTTTGAACAGCAGCTCTCACACAAAGCTACTGGGGGTAGAGAAAGAATACTGGCCAGCAACCGTCCGGGTCTTATAAAGTGGTCTTGTTTCATTCTTAACTACTTTGCCCATTCCAGCTAAAAACAGTTAACAGACTAGAGAGTAATTAGCGGTATGCAGACTTGCCAGAGGGTAAGCCATTAGTGGTTTAATATCCATTTGATAAAAACACCCGAGGTTCCCCCAAGAGCCCATGAAAACCATTTTATTTCAGCTTCCCTCAAGGGAAAAAACATATAATCTTGAAGAACACCTGTATTTCTGGGAAAATACATGCTGGATTCTGGTCAAACCCCCCTCCCCGGAAAATAAGAAAGTCAGCTCTCACAAGGGGGCGTGCACGGAGCTGAGGACCATGGCTAATGGAACTGAGGCCAAATGAACAGTACACATGCCTGATGGTCACTGCCGTTTTCTGTGAATTAGGCATCTCTGCAAACAATGGATATTTGCATCTGTCCCTGGCCCGAATCCCATATTCTTTTTTCAACATCTCTTTGTTGATACAAGGGGATGGAAGAAACACACAGCAAACAGTACAAGAGGTATTCATTCTCCTGGAAAGGAAGAGTCCATGCCAGCGGTCCATGGCCAGACTAGCTAGGATCACTGTCATCCCAAATCTCCAATTCCTTTTCAGTAACAGTTCTTGGCAGGTGGGAGCAGGCTTTGTGCCTTGTGAATACTATCAGAGTTGCAATATGAAGGCAGGGGGCAAGGAAAGAAGGAGGGAGGAGAGAAAAAGTTCTTATGGTTATTGCTGTCACTTAGGGGACTTCCAATGGTGCTTACAGAAATGAAATTTTCTGGGTAGTCTTCTGTTACTTCCATGTGGGGAGGAACATGCCATCTGGCTTGAGCAAAGAGACCACACAAATGTTGAAGCTGCACTGTACCACCTCCTTGGGCAGAGGTGACCTTTCGTTGGTTGCAGGCGGAGCCTGCCCAAGGACGTTCTGCAAGCACTGCCAGATGCCACATTACCTCTGCACAGCTTCCTGATCTGGCTCCCCATCCGAGCTCTCCTCGTCCACAGGGGTAACTGCTGGCACTGCCTGAAGAGAGACAGGAAGGAAAAGCTCAAGGTGGCGCTTCTTCTGCAGTAGCTCTTATTCTAGACACTGGGCTTGGGGCAGGCCTCTCTGTCACTTTTTTTTAATCTGCAAAGCTTTTCTAGGATCCCTGGGTTATACAGAACTTTCATATACCTTTCCATTGTTCCATTTTTACCTCGCTCGGTTGATTTTAATTTCAATTTCTTCCTCTGATTCATCTTCCTTCGTTCATTTATTCATCCAACAAATAGCTGAATGCCCACTATGTTCCAGGACAAAATGTGAATTAATAAAGTTCTTGCCCTTGTTTTACAGTCTAGTGGAGGATAGAGATAGGCAAACGGACAAGTACAAAACAGCAGGACCCAGTCATGGGCGCTTGGGAATTGAGGAAGGTATTCTGGAGGACACGGCCCCAAACCTGAGACCTGAAGGATGAGCAGGAGTTAGCCCAGCAAAGAGGGGAAGGGGTCGCAAGCGTCTGAGGTTTCCAGGCCAAGAGAAAAGAGAAGGCCTGCGGGTGTCTGAGGACCTGAAAATGTAGGAGAAGCTTGTTTACCTGGAATGTCCAGGAACTGACCTGTTGTTTCATATTAATGTTATTTCCAGACTTTAGATATCCTTTACTCCAGACAAGCATACTGGTTTTTTAAAAGCACACTTTAGTACATAACATAAAGTTGTGTAATTACAATTCAATGCTTTAAAATCGCCGTTACGCACCAAAACATGTAAGTGAAATGAGGACCGCCACAATGCATGCATTACTGTGACTCTTCCCGTCTGCTTGTGGACTGGAATGCTGTATATCCTGGATAGCTACTCACAGCCTGTGGCTCACATAATCACCAGGCCTCAGGCACCAGAGCAAAAATCATACCTCAGTTATTACAAAAGAGCATTTTTTTAACGGACAATAATTATAAAACAAAACAAACTTTTGGAATAGTTCCATTGTCTGTATGCTCCTAGGGTTTCCAGATCCCTTACTACAGTTCTACAAGGCTGGAGTGAACAGGGTTAGGCAGGAAGTGGCTACAGACGAGGCAGGAGAGGAACACTGTGGCCAGTTATAAATGGCCTTGAATACCACATTAAGAAGTTTATTTTGAGAAAAGGCAGTGGTGAATCACTAAAGATTTTAAGCAGGGACATGATGTTACAAGATTCATATTTTAGAAAGCTGGCTTGCTTTAGCTGCAGCATGAAAATGGGTGGTGATGAGGATTAGAAGACAAGCCGGAACAAGGAAGCCGGTTAGGAGGCCACTGTGCTAATCCAAGCAAAGGAGGACAGTGGCTTGAGTTAGAGAAAGGGCAGTGGAGATGGAAAGAAGTAAGATACTTACTTCACAGGCCCTGGGTAACTGATTTGACATGGGGAATAAGGGAGAGGGAAGAAGTAAAGATAATACCCACATTCCTAGCTTGTCTAACCAGGAGAGTGGCGGTGCCATTCACTGTTACCCAGCAGGAGAAACAGGTTTCACACCGTCAGGATAAGTTCATGTGAGGACACGTTGAATTAAAATGGTAAGTGCTTGTTGAACAACCAACTAAATTCGTGCAGTCGGTAGTCATGTATACAGAAGTATAGAACTCAGAAGAGCATTCTGGGCTGGAGAATCACTGAGTAACTGAAATTAGAGAAGTGGACAAGATCACTCAGAGAGAGCATGTAAAATGAGATGGAAACAGGGCCTCAGATAAAACTCTGGGTTTCACCTACTTCAAGAAAAAAGAAGAAAGGGAACCTGAAAAGGAGGCAGGTGCAAAACAAAAAACAAGGAGAATGGGGTAAAAGAAGACAATATTTCAAGGAGAAAAATGGTCAGCAGTGACTAATACAGTTGGGAGGTCCAAAAAGATAAAGATTAAAAATGTCCAGTGGACTTACCAACAAAAGCTTGTTAGCGACCTTGGCAAAAACAGTTACAACGGACAGAGTAAGTCACCGCAGCTCCCATAAAGCTGTCCCTGATCCTTCATAACCTACATTGAACTTGCCCTTCTCTGAGTGCCTCTGCCACCTACAAGTCCATGGTCTTCACTCTGGTACTTAATCACATATGGCCCTTTACTGTTATTCCAAAACTTCACATATGTGGATCTTACTGTCCCATATTATAAGCTCAGTGAGGCCAGGAACCGTGAATATAAATTCTTTCCTTTTCCCGACAGCAGTGTTACTGAAAGTGTGGCCCGTGGACCCGTGCCAGTCCACAGACTGTTTCGTTACCAATCCAAAATAAGGTGGGTAAAGAAATAGAGAGTGAGATTTACAAACCTTTACAGCAACTTAACGGAGTAATTTTTTTCTGTTGAATCAAATAAAATTTAGCCTTGCAGTTCTTATATTTAAAAAGTTTTACTTCTCTAATAATTCACTTTCATTTTATTTTACAAAGGTATTTATCCCTGATGGATGGATTGAAGGGGAAAAAAGGTCCTCAACTAGAGATACATTAAGAAGCACTGCCCTAAAGCACCCAGTAAGGGCTATGGATATAATTAGCACCCAATCTTAAGGTGGCATGAGACTAAATGAATGAATAAATGAATGAAGGAATGAATGAATGAATTTACCTATGACAGAAAAATAATCAGAAATAAACAGAACCCAGCGGAAGAAGAGAATCTTTGAATGTGACCATCATATATAAAAAAATTGGGATTGAAAGATACCAGCTGTCAGGTTTGAGCTTGTGAAAGCCAAATAATCAAGTGATTCAGGTTGTACCAAAAGTGTGAGGTAGTGTTAATCAAAGGAGGAAGGGTTGGTGAGAATGTAATTTTGGAAACCAGTCTAAAAAGCAATTAAGTCCAGAGAAAACTGTTAGCTTCCGCTGCCCTCTGGCAGGGAAACGTTACCTGCAGGAAGGCCAGGTCTGAGGCTAATGCTCCCCCCTGCCCACCCGCCCTCGAAGCGCAGGGCTGCAGCTGCCCTTTATGCAAGTATCTATAAGTAGCCCCCTGAGGATGAGGCCTCCAGAAGCAGGCTGCAGTGTGGAAATTATTTGGTTAAGTGAAGAAGTTAACCAAAAATTAACTCTGGAAAATTCTACCAGCCTGAAGAAAATGGGAATGACACTGAGCATCGTACATTGAGGGAAAGAAGAAATTCAGACATTCAGGTTGGAGGAGACTCTGGGTTCTACAACCTCTTTATCAAAGCCTCTGAGAAAGCAAGTTGGGCTCCGTGCTGCAACTCACTGGTGTCATGGTGACAAGAGGGGAGGGTCCCCGTGGCCGCTTCAGCAGCTGCTGGGCATGCAGTTGGATGTTGGCGCCTCCATCTGATGCCCTCCGGCCAAGGGGGCCCATTCCGTTCAGCAGCTGCAGGGTGGGCGGCTGTAACAGGGACTGCTCCTGTCAGGAGTAGAATGGGAAGGGACAGATTGGTGAGGTGGGGGGAAAGGAGGAGAGAAAACAGCGGCACTCTAATCTACTGAAACTAAGGGATCCTACGATGATGACGTAGACTAGAGAAATCTTCCCTCTCACCCGAGCTGCTTTGCAAGAGAAATCATCCTTCCCTATAAGGACACCCTTAAATCCTGGGGACAGTCCCTTAAAGTCTCTCAAAGGAAGCTCAGATGTGCATCTTTAGGGGCCAGCCCTCTCCCATTTCCGGGTACCTTGTACTCCAGCTGCCCAGCTGGCTGCAGATTTTGCATGGGCAACAGGTTGTGCATGAAGTTCATGTTAGGGGCCACCTGCAGGAACGGAGCCTGTGGGTTGACTCCAGGAAAGCCAGGCAGCAGCTTCTGTAGATCTTCCATAACCTCCGTGCTGATGGGAAACAGGATGACACAGGAGTTCAGTTACAATTCTCACTCACAACCTATATCCCCAAAGTGATGAAACTGCTAAGTTCAGCACAATTTATTTTGTTTTATTTTTCTACTTTCCTCCTAAATTTGTATTTCCCTCTATGATCCCAGAGCGAGTGGAGGTGTGTAGAGCCTAGCGTGCGGAACCTGGCGCTCTGCCATTTTACTATCTGGGCCTGGGGATCGCCATTCTTCACGGACCACTCATGTAAAACCAACAGCTCTGAGCCAAGAGGGAACGCTGGCCCCAGTCCACTTCAGGTTTCCAAGGCCTGGAGGTGAATGGCAAGTTTCTGGAGGAGGACACAGGCCATCCACTAAAACAATGGCTGCCCGAAGTGGCAACTGATTCACCAGGGAAAGAATGCAATCGGTGCCGTCAGTGCTGATGGGCAGATAAGCGTGGATCTGTCGAGCCCCAACGGTGGGGTTTACCGCACACTTTAAAATAAGAGCTCTTTCCACTAACAGCGCGACACGGGACTCCACCCCTTTGCAGCTGACGCGGTCTCTGGAGCCAGAATGTACCCCTATTGCCTGTTTGATCGTAGGCTGAGAATGAGAAACGTGAAGCAAGCAAACCAGCAGGCAGGGGAGGCTTTTCTGGAAATTGAGAACTCAGAGAAAAAAGAACCCTAGCTTTGCCCCTAGCTGAGCTCTCAAGAGAGCCCTGGCCACACCCTTTTCTTCCCTCCTCTGTACAAGAAATAGCCAGAGAAGAGGGGTGGCTGTTTCAGTCGTGAGAATCTCCAAGTGCAGAACAAAACCAGGAGAGCTGGTCTTCAGTCCACTTCCCCAGCGTGAGGGCAGCAGGGGACACACTGAAGGACTGTTATGGGGAAACACTTGGGGAAACTGGTACTTACTTGGCGTGTTTTTGGATTTTTGTCTACTTAATTTTTAACATATACAAATTATATCATACTATTTGTCCTCACTTCTTAGATGAGTCTTGCATTAGAATATATGGCAAACAACATCTCTAAAGGCTGTCAAACTCGGATGAATTTTCAGGGGTACCTTTACGTGGCTTAGATCAGAAGACCTTAATCTTTGTGGGAAAAGACATGCTATGCTCTTCACCAAAGTACTGTGATTACCTGCCACGATGGTGGCTTTCAGCCCACCATCCACGAGGGACAGCTCTGTGACTTTTAGTCAAATCCAGTCTCATCTACCAGGGACCCTGAACTGAGTTAAAAACATGTCTTGGCCACTGGATTAGATCTCATCTGGGAGATACAGTGAAGTAGGGAAAATGTGCCATGGTAGGAACTCAAAGTCAGTGGGAATTCTCTGCCCGGGTGTTAATCGGGCAGATACTCACCGTGGGTCGGCCACGCCCACTGTGTGCCTCCTCATCGACAAATAGCGGACCAGCGCTTCAGGGGAAGGCTCTTCACCCTCATCACTGTCCAGGTTCACCGTCCCATCCGGCTGAGGAGGAGAGAAACACAATCAAATTAGAAATAAGAAGTAAGGAAAGGCAGCAAGGCTATGGGCAAGAAAGCAGTTTCAGCTGACAGCTATCAGAGGATGCTACTTGCCTCCACAATTTGATTCTCTGGGTTGATGAGCTGCACCTGGGGAACGCTGATGTTCATAGTGGTACCAGCCTGCTCCGCCTGGAAAGCAGTACGCACACATACACACGTTCCTTCAGTACCAGAGGGAAATAATGATAGGCTTGCAAAGCATTCTTGAGTGCTAAACTCTATGTTTCTACCTCTGAGTCTCTGGTTCATCTGCCCTTAGAAGCTACCAGGAAGCCTTCTTTAGAGAGGACAGTCTCCCTCAATGATTTGCTGTTTCTTTAAAAAAAAAAAAAAATTCAACTATTGTTGTCCCTCCCAAGTACTGGGCTACTCTTCCATCCTCTCTGTCAAAGAAAGGTTCAGTTCTTTGCTTGACCTCTGACAAAGCAAGAGATGACAGCCGGGAGGGGACAGAGGTACGGAAGAATAGGAACTCTCGTGACCTAGAGTTAGTGAGCGATGGCTAACCAACCCCCCTCCATGTTACTTGTCCTGAATCTGGTCACTGGAGTTATTGCCCACCTGGATGTTGACTGGTGCTTGAAAGGCCATGGCTCGGGGCATGCTAGGAGGTAGTCCGACACGCAGAGTTTTGTGTCTCTTATGCCGATCACACAGCAGGCTGTAGATTGCACTATAGTGATCATAGGCATCTGATCTTAATGACTACCAAGAGAAAAGGGGAAAGAGCAAAAAGCCTGGGTGATATGGCATGTCAATGACCAAAACCCTTTTAATAGTAACATTAGAAGACCAAAGCGCCTTCTTTCCAAGGCCCAGAGACAGGGGCAGAGGACGAAGAACGGGAGGAAAACAAAAAGATCCAGGTTCCCAGGAAGGAGGAATAATGGAAAAAGGCAGGACAGAGGGAGCAGAGCGACACCCCACCTTGTCCTCCACTCATTTACAGATACCTGTAGTGTCCGCTCTTTGTCCAGTCCCATGTCCTCCATGGCTAAGAGGACATCCTCATTTAGGGGGTCCATCTGTCTTTCTTCCTTCAGCTGCTGGCATTCAGCTATTAACTGTAACAAAAAAAGGCAAGCTATCTAACTCCCAATTAACCATGTCAAGATGGCATATCATATATAATGAACAAGCTGTTCCATGCTGCCTGGCTTGGGATATTTTTGGCCTCAGACAAAGCCTGAGCAAGAAAGCCCTGGGTACTCAACTAGGAGCAGATAAGATCGTTAAGGCCACTATTTTCCTGAGCTCCTTGGGGTACCCGGGATGGCTATAGTGGTTCAAATAAAGGAATGCTACAGGAGCCACTGGACTGAGCACGCTAAGAGGAGGGAAACAACCCCGTGGGAGGAGGCTGGACTGCCCCAAGAGCCGGGAAGGGACTCTGGTTTGGGGACAAGCAGCAGGGAACTGGTATCACTGTTCTCCAACAACTCAGCTGGTTTAAGATTCCTTCTTGCTGTCTTCACTTACTTGAGGATTACACAACAAGTCTGTACCCAGGCCCGCCTTTTCAGGTCCTGGCCTGATTACAATCTCATGCAGAAGAGACTGCAGTAGCCCTAAGAGGAGTTCCCTGGGGCGAGTGGTGCCCAGCTCACCCTGTCAAAGCTGGGATCAGCGTCCCCTAGCTTCATCCACTTGTGCTTGCAGATCTGCTCCATGGAGAGGCGCTTGTTGGGGTCTAACACCAGCATGTGGCGGATCAAGTGCTCACATTCTGCAACAGACACAGAGCCTGCGTCAAGGTCGGTGAGGGAAGCACCGCTGGGGCTGAGGAACTAGAGGCAAGGTGAGCAGGCGGCTTTTCAAGCTCCTGACTTCTAATTTGTTTCTCTTGCTTTGTGATGCTTACCTATGTCCTTGCTTACTCCAGGAGAGACTGGGCAAAGGCAGAAAGAGGTGGAGGAGAGAGAAATTCAAGTCTGGTAGTCTGGTTACTTAATACCTTCACTAAAAGTCAGATCAGAAACAATCTGGGGATAATCCCTGGATTTCATTTATTTATATTATGTACGACCTCATTTAAGGCAATTAATGAAGAGTTTTGAATGTCCTTCTGAAGAGATTCAGTTATCTTACAAGGTCCTCAAAATAGTTCCTCCCTCCTCTATTCATTCCTATGTGCATAGTAAGGCTTTCAGCTTAGGGTCCAAAGCGCTCATCAAAACTCAAGGAATTAGATGTTCTGATGGTTCCAGGTGTGGGGAGAAAGGCACAGGCAAAGAAATGCCTCCCTACCACACGCTGGGTCTCTGCTGGCCTTAGTGATCATCTTCTCTGCGTTGTTTAAACATGCGCGGGTGCGTACAACTGGGCTCTGAGCTGAAGAGATTCAGATCAAGAGACATCTCTCTCGGGGAGCTCATGCTACAGAATATATTGCAAAAAGAGTGACGGTTTCGAAATCAAGACGCCTATATTCTGATTTCAAAACCACCCTCTTATTTCTAAGTTTTCTCGTCTGTAAATTGGGGGTTTTGAGGATGAAGGTGGTGGTGATGATGATAGAAGCAGCAGTATTAAGATACTCTTCTGAGCACTTTACACAATTATTTTTATCTCATTCAATCCTCACAGCAATCCTAGGAGGAAGGAACTATCATTCTCATTTCGGAGATGGTAAAAATTAGGTGCAGGGAAGTCAAGAAGCTTGTCGAAGGCCACATAATAGGTCAGATTTCAAACCAGACAGTCTGACTCTTTGGTTGGTGCTCTGATCCACACCCTATCTCACCCAGAACCCACAGAACAAAGTCCAAAGTCCTTTGACCTCCCTGAGCTCCAGCACACGGGCCTTCTTTCTAGACTGTGTGCGTGCTTCACTCACCCCCTCCAACAGCATTTACACGCGCTGTTTTCCTCAGTCGGGGCGGCCGCTCCCGAACCCTCACTTGGCTGGTTCCTTGTCATTTGGGAAAGGGCTTAAATGTCACTTTCTGAGAAAGATCTTCCCTGGCCGCCTCATCCTCCTCAAGTAGGCTTCCAGTCGCTCTCTATTACATCACACTGATTTTCTTCACACTAATGACTTCTTTGTGAAATCACCTTGTTTACTGCTCATCGTCTAACTCCTCCCCCCGCCCAGGTAAGGTCCGCGTCTTTCTTATTGCTGTTTCCAGCACCAAACCTGCAATGCCAAAGGTGATTATTACAGCTAACAGGAGCTGAACAAACAGCTGCTGAATACGTGAATATATGTATGTTTATTGAAACTCTAGTCAAACAAGATTGTATTTGTGGAAATGCTTTTTAAAACTATAAAATTCTCTATAAGATACAAAATTGTCTGTTTCTGTTTTACTCCAGCTGTCCTGAAAATAAAACTGGCCAGTGATAATAACAATAACAATAATAAATTAAAGAGAATTTAATAAGTTAAAAGACTTTTCATATACAAGGCACTGTGCTTACCAACTCTACTTCATTTAATCTTCACAACAACCCTATGTTAGATACTGTTTTCAGCCCCATTTATAAAAGAAGAAACAATTAACGTAACCAACCATTGCAACCTAAAGGGCCGAGCTAGGACTTGAGAGCTACGCTCTTGCACATTTTCACGCGGATACAAATCATTTGGTATGTTTTTCCAGAGTAAGTTCAACTCTGAAACCCCACAATTTCTGCACCATTTGGCAAACACCATTCTATATCACCATCGTGAAAGGAATACAAAGAGTAATTAAGACAAATTACTCTTAATTTTTAATTTATTCTAACTTTAAACGAAAATACAACAAAGCAATATATCCCTATATCAAACTGATATTACAGGAATCATCAATTTGTTCTTGCTTTATGATCAAAAGTATATTCAAATGCAGTGTGGATCTCAAAGGCTGTAGTTCCTATATCCCTATAAAATAAACGCCATCTACAACATTAAGCTTTTATGAAAATTATGTCTCCAGAGTAGCAAGGCTATACGCCACAACTGTAGTCTCTATGTAGATGATAAATATCGCTGCCACACATCTTTACGGTCTGCAATCACTTGAGAGGAAAAAAGTGTTCTTGATTTAGAAAGTTACGAAAACTGAAGACTCCCGTGTAGGGAGAACGCCTGGGCCTGATTCCAAAGCTGGGAAATTATTGTTAGGCCCTCTAGATGGCACTCTACTGTTTTCTTTTGGTTTCCATATAGCATCTAGCGCATGAACGGTAGCCACATTAGTTCTGAATCAGATGACCAAGGCAGAATGATGTTTAGTTACAGGCTCACTTTAAAACAGAGTTCTCAAGGCATTTTATTAAAAACAACAACAACAAAAATTAACACCACTGTAATAAGTCCTGATTAGAAGGTGTATCTAGTTCAATATCAGGATCTTGAAACCTCTATTAAGTCATCCTTAGCCATTATTTGGTTTCAGATGCCTTGAAAAATCTCCAGAAAAATATGAACAAGAATTTATACACAAAAATGTGCGTGTATTTTTAGTCTATTCAAGGAGCCCCCAGAGCCTGTCACAGATCCCGCAGGCGTCTACAGGTCCCAGGCTGAGAACGCCTTGTTGCGGTGGCAACACCTAACGGATACAAGCTCTTATCTGTGTGCCCTATATAACATCCAGCGCCCAAAGGAGCAGAAATCTAACACTTTTCATATGTTGCACAGATGGTAAAGTATGACAAAATGTGGAAAGCCAGGGTATTATTATCAACTCATGTTTCCTAAGTGTCACATATAGCTCAGGAAATTATATTCAAACTAGACTGGAAAGTACCATTCTACATAAAACATGGAAAGAGGGTGAAAACAAAGGAAATAAATGCTTTCAAACCTAATAACACAATTAACCACTGGACAGTCAACTGAAATGACTGGAAAGAAAATGGGGCCTCAGATCAAAGAGTACAAAACATCATCAACTTTCCCAAATGCCAAAGAGAACTCTATTTTAATGTCAAAAATGTCCCCATCGCTTGTTCCCTCTCAAAGGGCAGACCTTTGCTACTGAACAGAACTGAAGCACTTGGGGCAGTGCAGGAACCCTCGGCTCTGCGTGTTCGCAAGCGCCAAGTGGCCTCTGCAGTGAAAATCGCTGTGGCCCCGCGAAACCTGATGCCACCAGAACCACCAGTGACTAGAGGATGCCCAGCTCAGACCCTGCCCCGCGGCGCTGACAGCATTTGCATGACTCTGTGGAGAGAGGGCTGCCGTATGGGCAGGGTCCTGAAACGGGAATTAAGTTCAGACTGCCATCTCAAGTTGTAATTCCATCTGAGGCGGGGTCTTTAACACCTTTTTTTCTTTTTTGACCTTGATAATAAACAGCTTTCTCTAAGAGGCTGAAAGCATTCAGCCCGAAGGAGAAAATAATAAAGGATGAAGGGGAGTTAAAAACCAACTTCAAATTCACCCAAGATAGTTAACAGAAGCTCTGTCTCTAGTTTCCAAGATAGAAGAAATAAATAGAATAGCTTTCCTGAATAAAACTTTGAAAACATGTCCCCCGAAGACAGGGTAAAGGTCATGAGGCTGATTTATCTTGGAGAAGAGAAGGTGTAGGCAGGAAGGGGCACACTGGGTGTTCTTCAAGTTATCTGAAAGATATTTATACAGCAGACAATGTGCATTTATATTTTGCTGCTCCACGGCCCTGAATTTGGAATAATTATAAGTAACAAGTTCAATTTAGGAGAAATCTTTCTAATTATTAGAGTTGATTCAAAGTACTTGATCAAGGTCCTAGGGATCTAAGGAGGGGCCCCTTAGGGAAGTGAGGGGGGCAGTCAAGTAGGCAGGGCCATACCTGGAGCACAACTAATTTTATTTATTTTATACATTAGTATTCTTAGTAAGGTTTTATTTAAAAAATTAAGTCCAGGGACTTCCCTGATGGCACAGTGGTTAAGAATCTGCCTGCCAGGGGTGGTGGTATGATGAATTGGGTGATTGGGATTGACATGTATACACTGATGTGTATAAAACTGATGACTAATAAGAACTTGCTGTATAAAAAAATAAATTAAATAAAATTAAAAAAAAGAATCCACCTGCCAATGCAGGGGACACAGGTTCGAGCCCTCGTCCAGGAAGATCTCACATGCCGTGGAGCAACTAAGCCCGTGCACCACAAGTACTGAGCCTGTGCTCTAGAGCCTGCGCACCACAACCACTGAGCCTGCATGCCACAACTACTGAAGCCCGCACACCTAGAGCCCGTGCTCTGCAACAAGAGAAGCCACCGCAATGAGAAGCCCACGCACCACAATGAAGAGCAGTCCCCGCTCGCCGCAACTAGAGAAAGCCTGCGCGCAGCAACAAAGACCAATGCAGCCATAAATAAATAAATAAATACATATATTAAAAAAATAAAGAACCCCCCCCCTTATAAAAAAAAAAAAAAAGAAAGAAAATTAAGTCCAGAAGCAACTGAATAGGATGAACTCTTTGGTCTCCTCCAACTCCAAAAACCATGTAACTATGAAAAGGGAACAATCTGACCTGAAATAGTATCCTTATTGTCACGAGAAATGTCTAATCAGAGGCTGGCATATGAGATGTCGTTAGAAGGGCCCCCAGTATTAGGTGTGAAGAAGACTTGGGATCCTTGAACGTCTCAGTGAACTCTGTGTCCCCAGGGCCCGCATAGCACACGGTATGTAACAGGTTCTCAGTAATGCCAGTTGAAAGAAACACGGGACTAGGTGACTGCTACAATTCCTTCTAACAACTTTAATAATCTGATTCCAAGAGCCCACAACAGAATAGGCATTCTCCATGCTTCAAGCTAGAAAAAGCAGCCAGCTATCACCTTACAGAAGATTAAGATGTGGCACTGTTTGGGGGCAAAAGCCTGGGTCAGATGATTTCCAAGGCCTCCCCTTGCAGCTTTAGAGTTCTTTGTCTCATTCACACAGAGGGTACTTACTCACTGATCTTTTCTGAGGCTGCACAGAATAATATGTAAGTCAGATTACCACGTGAGGAGACGTCTGCATGTGGCCTAGCCATAGCGTCTAGGTTATGGTACAACAAACCAAAACAGCTCCTGGCAGATAAATCTTCTCCATAAACCCTGTGGATGTGGCCGAAAGTATTAATAATGTATCCTTAGCCTCTTAAGAGAGTGAGGGTGAGAGAAAGAAAAGAGTGGAAAACAACACACGGAAGGAGGGAATGAAAGATTAATAGAGCAATTCATTCAAAAATATTATTTAATAATAATTACTAACATTTACCGAGCACTGTAAAAGAGCTAGGCAGAGTGCTAACTAAAATAAATTAACCCTTTAAGTTAATTTAAGCATTTAATTCACACACTAATGCTTATTAGTATTATAAATATTTCACAAGTAAGGAAATTAACAATCAAGTAAGTTAAGAAACTTGACCAGATAATAAGAGGCAAAACCAGGATACAAATTCTGATCAGTGTTATGCCAAAGCCATATAATACCTAAATTAATTGTTGCTGTATTAGGTAGTAGCTAGAGTATCTTTATGAAAACATATCAAATCAATTTCACTCCTCTTCCAAAAGATCAAATGCCATGTAGTCACCACAGGTTCTATCACGATAGAGTCACCTATAAGCCAAGTTCATAGAAAGTGGGCTAGGTGATAACTTCAGTGTCAGAAGGCTATGAACAGCTGGAAAACAGTGTTACGGGGAATGGCAAGTTGCATTAAGGTGAACTGAGAAGGCGGGGACACGACGGGGAGGCTGAAGTGCACTACAGAAGAGTAAGCCTGGTTTATATACTCTGGCTGTTGCGTGGTGACGGGGACTGGGATGGAAGGCTGGCAACGACAGGCTTCCCCAGTCAAGGGATCACAGGCAGAAGGCGCAGGCAAAAACTCAGGAACTGGCCCTCAGAGTCTGCAGGCTGATCCCATGATGGAGGAAATGCTAACTGTCCCTTAAGCCCTTCAAGTGTGGCCAAAGTATGGGACATGCAAAGCAACCATTTTCAGCTCTGTGGGCAGAGGAGTGGTCTGAAAGGAACTGAGTCACAGATTCTTTCTGACCACATAAAACTGCTTGGAGCTGGGGGAACAGAAGACATCTGTGTGCCAGGAGGCATGGGAAGAATGCGAGGAAGAAGCAGTCACCCAGGAAGTTCATGCTTCTTACAGGTCCTTGGAAGAGGGTATGGTGTGGTGTCTCACGTCCTCTTTCCAGTCAATACTAGGTGTGTTCAAAGGTAATGCCAAAACATGTAGCCCAAGAGCTCTTTATTTTCAATAACTTTAACAAACTTCTTAATAAGGTTTAATTCTCCTGAGCAATTCAAATTTCAAAGAGAGCACTATTTTTCTCAAATCTCAAAAATCCAAAAAAGAAACAAAAATAAATTGGCTAAAATTAAAATGTCTGTTTCCCTGAAAAATGAATTAACTTCTTTTTTTTTTTTTTTTTTTTTTGGTAGGCGGGCCTCTCACTGCCGTGGCCTCTCCCATTGTGGAGCACAGGCTCTGAACGCGCAGGCTCTGAACGCGCAGGCTCAGCGGCCATGGCTCACGGGCCCAGCCGCTCCGCGGCACATGGGATCTTCCCAGACCGGGGCACGAACCCGTGTCCCTTGCATTGGCAGGTGGACTCTCAACCACTGCGCCACCAGGGAAGCCCAACTTCATATTTTTTTTAAAAAAGTTACATGGCACTAAAGTCTTAACACTTTTCAGAACAAGAATACAATGTGAAATACTGTCTGATTCTGCTCTCCACTTGGCCAGCTCAGGTACCAGTCTGGGGGAGAACTGACACTATTACAGCAGGCAAACAGAACAAGATCGATGACTGGTCTGCAATGACAATCTCTGGATGGAGCACCATGGCTTTGATAAGAATCTGTGTTCTGGACTTACAAATGTTTGTGACTCAGAGCTCCTCTTTAATGCTATCTGACTTTTCCAAAAGAAAAAAAGAAAAGAAAAAGTCTGTCATAATGTCCTGATCCTGTCATAATCATGGCTAAAAGAGTGTGCTATCTTGCAATGTCATGATCCCTACAGAAATAATTAAAAAGAAACTCAATAAGAAATCATAGGTGTTTTTGCCAAGATAACTTCTTTTGGTATGAAGGTGGCCAGAGTTAGGAATCCTCACTCTGCTTGTGGACTAAGTCCTAGAAATGATATTTTTTAACATGCCCAAGGAAACCCTGTCATTGTCAGCTGTCAGCTGACAAGGTCAAATCTATCTTACATAGCAACTATTTTAAAATCTAAACAAAGTAGACAAATGGTCTTAAAATAAGACATTTCTATGTATAAAGAACATACACTGAATGCACTGTCATATACCTGCATTGAGAGATCACATAAATGTTAAGTACAATCATACAAAATACAGGGTTTTTGTTGTTGTTACAATGAAGTTTTGTTATACTGGATATTGCTAGAACAATGGTGCTGTAGGTATTAGAAGAGTTTTACTCTATAGAAATTAAATTTTGATACTTTACTGTTACAATAGAAATGCATAAACATTTCTAACTTTAAAGTGATAGTCAATACCGCAGTTTTACACAATGAAAGAAAATACACAATCTTGGAATTAACTCTAATAGAACTTAATCTGTAATAACGTTGGTTGTGATAAGATTTGACTCATAATAAACAAGCACTGAGATCAGCTCCTCTAAAAGAAGTGACACTGAGGGAAAAAATGTCTTGTTTTGAAGCCATTTGCTTTTAGTTCTTTCGGGGAGAGAAAAATGGGAGTCCCAGTACCAAAGCATTCCATAAAATTCCTACAAGGATAGCCCAACAGGAAGAGATCAGACAAGGAAGTGGAGAGTGATTTAAATACAAATTCTACCACACTGGTTTCTGCAAAATATTATCAGAATGTTCTGGAATAGAAATAAAGTTCCTTATGACCAAATCCTGTGAGACACTTTCTATGGTTGAACAGAGGCCAAAGGGAGATGGCTTGGCACAATCTAGCAAATAATGATGGCGCAGATAAGAAAAGCTTCTATTAGGAATCCATAAAGTTAGGCTGAGAGGCTAAAACTTCCATTTTAACAGTTTATCAACCTGAGATAGACTGAGGAGAAAACAACTGTTTGACCCATAGGTATCCATTTATTAGAAAACTAACATCTATTTCTCGAACTTTGCTTATTTTCAAGGTGGCTGTGATCTTGCCAGAATTAAGATTTAGAAATTAGGAGATGCTGGCTTGAAGGCTGGGGATGACCACATTTACCCCTGACATGCCACACTGTCATACTAGAGGCTGTCCAATTTGCAGTTCACATTTTTAAAATAAAAACTTGTCACTTACACTACCTTATTATTCAAATATATTTTAAGTCCTAATAGCAATCATTACAGTGGAAGAAAACTCTGGTTCAGCTTTACATCAGAGTCCAATACATAGTCCTTGATACTAACACTTTTTTCCAAAAATAATCCAGATGCAGATGGGCAAAGATATCCATTCCAGGACTCTCTGGATACTTGGAATAACCTGTGAGATATGTACTCACTGAGAATTAAAGTACAATCGAAGACAGTTAGGTGGCTTCTGAAGCCAGAGTGCACGGGCTCAAATCTCAGCTCCACCACTTCCCAGCTGTGTGATTCTGGGTGTGTTACTTATCCTTACCATGCCTCAACTGCCTTGTCTATCAAATGACAAGAGCAGCTTACCTCATAGGGTTGTGTTAAATATTCAGTAGGTTAATGCCACGGTGTCTGGTACCAAGAAAGTGTTCAATGGATGTTAGCTATTATTCAAATCTCTGGAGTCCTTCCATCTAGAACTTCTTCCCTTACTCTGTTCTCCTCTCTAGGGTTGCTGAAGCTAGGAGACAGTGTGCTTGAAAAGGGTAGTACGAGATAGGGCAGTACCCATATCTACCCCCTGGTTTTCTATCATATTAGGTAAAATCACGGCAGAGCTGGTCAGGCGAGGCTTGCTTAACTCTGAGGTAGCCCTAGCCTCGTTCCTGACATCATGTGGATTTCTGCACTCACTAACATGAAAGCACTACACAGGTTGTCTCCCTAGAGGCTGAGTATACCTTAAAAAAGTTATGAGAGAACTGTTTTAAGGACTCTGAGCTCCTTAGTATGTGGAGACTGATGGGTGAGTTACTTTAATCTCCCGTCCCAATCCCGCATGCTGTGTGGTTCTTGATGAGTAAGCTAATCAGGGCAGAATTGTTTGCATCTAAGTAGAAGCTTTTTGGCAGTAGCTGCACGGTAGTCTCCATCAGAAGCATAATGTAAGCCTGGGTCTTGCGTTCCCAGAGATAAAATGCTTATGCAGTATTACAATTAATTAAGTCACAGCGAAATCTAATCAATAAAGACTCAAAAATATTGTCCACAAGAGATCTCTATATACTTGCCTCAATGCATTTTTTTCACTGTAAATTAATTTTCCTTCAGCTAAATATTGGGCTGGCCCAAAAGTTCGTTTGGGTTTTTCCAGAAGATGTTACCAAAAAATCCAAACGAACTTTTTGGCCAACCCAATAAATGACTGATCTTACTATATCTGCTAGCAGGTGATATAAGTGGTGAATAAGACAAACTAGGCTTTAAGAAGTAGGCCTCTGATGGTTTTTAAAAATATACTGGTAGTGACTGAGCTTGGTGCTCAAAAACTACATTGTTGGCTTCCGTCAGTGGGACCGGAACTCAGAGAAAGCAACTGCTAACATATGTGGCCAGGTCAGGTCTCACCTTCTGCAGAAACTCAAAAAAACAGGAAGGTTCAACTTTGAATCCTTTTATAATTTAGGCTCAGGGTTTTACCTAACTGCTCTCTGGGATGCTCTGAGAAGTTTAATCCAAAAACACTTGCCTAGACCAAATGTATTTTACTTGAGACATTGAAAGCCAACTCTATCGTAGATCAAACCCTTTTAAAAACTAGAAATCACTTGACCTGGTCATTTACATATTAATGTATATAACAAAAGTACGTAAAACCAATTAATAATTCAGATCATCAGTGAGTTACGTATCACTTTAATAATAAAATGCAAGAGTCTGATGGAAGCGTCTATAGGTAAGTGATGATTCAATTTTTCATTAAGAAAAATTTACTGAATATTTACACCATACCAGTCGCTCTTAAGGCTTATGGGAGGATGATGATGTGTGTGTGAAACACAGTTCTGACATAAAGGAGCCTGCATTCTAGGGAAGAGGAGAGGAAGACACATACATAGCTATTGAACTAGGCAGTATAATATCGATCCCCCTTGAATAAATCCTCTTAAATTTATACCACTGTCACTGCAACTTGAAAGTATGTCTTTAGGATATCTCGGGATGTCCAGGAAGGGAAGGTTGTATCAAACAAACAAGCCTAGGCCTAGAAATATCCACTAATTGGGAGGACACTTCATTCCACACATTACTGACAATAAAGAGACGCTTCGAATTCTTAAACTAACTGTATCCATTTGTATAGCATGGCCTCCCACACAGCTGTAGATACTCTGGAATTCAACTTGTCTAGAAGAAGCTGGACCATGAGGCCCTCCCCACTCGGCCACCCAAATGCTCATTTGAAAAACGACACCAGCTCTGCTGGAGTTTCTAGATCCTTCTGGCAGAAAAATGGATAAACTCAGTTCAAGTCCATGACAACAGCCTGAGAACAAAAGGATCTTGTTTTTTAGGACTTCCCTCAACTACATTATTATCTGTAGCACAGTAATGGCTGACCTGACAGGCTGGAAAGCGGCTGGCTCCAGCCTCCATACAAAGAATTAACTCTAGGTCTAACGAGGTGCAATTATGCCTAGAAGCTAGGGGTGTGATCAGCAAAAAGACTCAGGGACAGACTCTAGGTTTCCTTTACATGAACTTGAAACTTTTTGGTACTTGAAGGACGTCTAAGCTGAGAGAAGACTAAACCATCGTATGCCTTTATCCTTCAGACAGCAGTCTCGAAGGGCCTTGGGATTCAGGCCTCCGCTGGTAGGCAAGGCCGAGCACATGTATGTCCCTGAGGGCAGAGAGATCACACTAGTAACACAGCAACCGTCTACTCATTTCCTAGATTGGGTTGTTTGTCACTTCCCGTACTTAATCTTACAAAAAATGTTATTCCTACTTAGGGAATTACTTGTCCAGGATTAAAAAGTGGCCGCATTTAGGATAATTATGTTGGTGTTCTATGAGTCTTTAAACTTCCGTGTTAACGTATATCATGTTATAAATATTAGCTCTTCCTAAGTAGTTAAAATGTTACATGGTTTATTTCTAAGCACTAAGACACAATGTGGCTGACAGCAAGGCTAGCTATTTCACCAGCATCCACTATCGGAAGCCAGCTCTGTAAGGCTTGAGTAAAAATCTTTTGCCGTGATGTGGAGGTGGAGGGGAGAACGGATCCAAGTTGCTCACAGGAAACACTGCGGACACTGGAAAAGCAGAGGAAGTGGTTTGTTTACACTGCCCTTTCTTTGCAGCGGTGTGGGGTAGTAGAACAGACACTGAATTTGAGTACTAACTTGGTCACTTATTACCTGTGTGGCTTTAGGCATGTCAACTAATTTCTTTAAACTTCAGATTCTTAAACTTCATTGGCAAAATGATAAATGCTAGTGTCAATACCAATTCCAGAGTACAATTACATAGCTCAAATTAGATCAAGTACAGGAAATACTTTGTAAACTTGAAAGCCCTAAAGAAACGTAAATTACCGTTATTGATATTATTATTTGAATTATTCGGTCGTGAACACTGTAACAAATCTATGCATGCATGCATTCATTCAGCAAATATTTACTGAGTGCCTACCAGGACCCATGCACTGTCCTGAGCCATGGGAATACAGCAGTGAACAAAAACAAAATCGTATTACAGTCAGGAGGCAGTGGGGACGAGGGGTGGGGACACAGTAAACAAATAAGGTCAGGTAGTGGTAAGTGCCATGAAAAACCGTGAAGCAGAGTTACGGAAAGAGAATGACGGGGGTATCAGGAGAGGTCTCTCTGGGGGGACATTTAAGCAGAAACCTCAAGTTAGGTGAGGAAGCCATGTAAATATGTGAGGAAACAGGAATGCGTGCACTTGGAAAGTCTGAGAAACAGCAAGGACGCCTCTGTAACTGGAGCTCCGGGCCTAAAGGGAAGAGAAGCAGGAAATGAGATTAAAGAGAGGGGCCAACCACAGTGTGCCTTGTAGGCCATAATAATAATGACTTTTGGAATTGTTTTCTAATAATAATGACTTCTGGAATTGTTTTCTAAGTGTAAATGAAAGTGACTGGAGGGTTTTAAGCAGGATCCTATTTACTATCTACATACTGTTTACTAAATCCTACCACATGCCAGATACTCTGCTAGGCTAGAGACAACTGTGAAAAAAAACCCCACATTTTGTCTTTACTTTCTCTAAGCTCACAGTCTGGTATGGAAGATATATAATGAAAGAAACAATTACAATGAAATGTTTGGGAAGTCCCATGATGAAAGAAAGACTGGTAGAAATTATCTAGATTCTTATTTTTATCACATCTAATTTCTTGCTCTAGAATTCAGGAGTGGGTGGCATGGGGTAGGGTAGGGGGAGGAAGAAGTACCCCAGGCAGAGAGAGTTGCTCCAGAGAGTATCACTTGTTCCGGGAACCAGAAGGAAATTAGGGCGACTAGATGTAGAATGGGATCTGGGGCTGCAGAGATAGGCACGAGCCAGGTCACAGAAGTATTACTATGTCATTGTTTTTCAAAAAGCAGTCATGAGATCAATTCAGTAAGTTATAATTAGCATTTTTAATGTAATAGAATAAAATGTATTAGAGTGCACTGCACCTAGTAAAGACAAGTTTTACTTTTTAAAAAAACTTTTGTTCAGCTGTATGTATATATGTATTTTCTAGGTCACTGTATGAAATGTATCTTTTACTACGGTCATGGTCAAAAATGAAGTCAGTGCTCTAGCCGCATTAAGGAGCGAACTGCAGCCTAGAGGCAATGGTAAACCATTGAAAAGTTTAAGCCGGAAAATGATATAACCAAATTTTGTGTGTGTGTGTGTGTGTGTGTGTGTACGCGCGTGTGTGTGTGTGTGCGTGTGTGTGTGTGTGTTGTCGTATATAGTTTAGAAACATTACTCATGCAGCCGTGTGGAGAACGCATTAGAGAGGGATAAGGCTGGAGCCAGGCGTCCATTTAATTGGCTATTATTTAATCCAGGCAAGAGCCACTACAGAAGTGTCTACAGGAATGGAGGGTTGAATCTACAGGATTTGGTAAGTGAGTGGCTGTGGTGATGGTAAGAGAGGAGGAATCAAGGCTAGCTTCTTGGTCAGACGGTGACACCATTCACTAAGATAGGGAACACAGAATGGAGCAATTCTAGGGAGGGATTAAATTCAGTTTTGAAAATGTTTCCACTGCTGTGAATTCAAGACATACAAGTAAAGCTGACTGGTAGCAACTGGTTGGATATATAGCCTCTCATTCCAGGAGAGGTCTGGGCCAGAGAGTTACCCAAGTGTTAAATGGGGACTGAACATCACTGTACTCCCTGAAGCCACAGCAGTGAATAAGATGCTCAGAAAGATGGTGTAAAGAAGAAAAGATTTAAAGGATGAACAGAGAAAGAGAAATCTGGCAAACAAGGTGTACTCAGAGAGACAGGAGGAAAACTGCAGAACATGGCATCTGAGAAGCAATGGGGAAAAAAGTGTTTTAAAAAGTAAGGAGTGACTCAACAATAAGAAAACAAACAACCAAATTTAAAAGTGGGCAAGGGACTTCCCCGGTGATCCAGTGGCTAAGACTCCACACTCCCAATGCAGGAGGGACCTGGGTTCGATCCCCTAGCCGGGGAACTAGATCCCACGTGCCGCAACTAAGAGTTCCCGTGCCGCAACTAAGAGTTCCCGTGCTGCAACTAAGACCCAGCACAGCCAAATAAATAAATAAATAAATAAATTTTTTTTTAATGGGCAAAACATTTAGACCTGTCACCAAAGAAGATATACAGATGGTAAACATGCATATGAAATGTTAACCATCATACATCATCAGGGATTACAAATTAAAATAACAAGATACCACTTCACATCTATTAGAAAGGCAAAAATCCAAAGCACTGACAATACCAAATGCTGGTGGAGATGCAAAATGGCACAACCGCTTTGAAAGACACTTTGGTGGTTTCTTACAAAACTAAACATACTCTTATGGTATAATCCAGCAATCACACTCCCTGGTATTTAGTCAGATGAGTTAAAAACTTACATCCACACAAAAACCTGCACGCGGATATTTATAACAGCTTTCTTCATTATTGCCAAAACCTGGAAGCAACCAAGAGGTCCATCGGCAGGTGAATGGATAAGTAAGCTGTGGTACATCCAGACAATGGAGTATTATTGAGCATTAAAAAGAAGTGAGCTATTAATCCACGAAAAGACACAGAGGAAACTTATATGCATATTACTAAGTGAAAGAAGCCAATCTGAAAAGGCTACATAATGTATGTTTCCAACTATATGACATTCTGGAAAAGGCAAAACTGTGGAGACAGTAAAATGATCATTGACTGCCAGAGGTTAAGGGAGTGGGAGGGATGAACAGGCACAGAGGATTCTTAGGGCAGTGAAACTGCTCTGAATGATACTATAATGGTAGATACATGTCATTATGTATTTGTCCAAACCCACGGAACGTACAACACCAAGAGTGAGCCCTAGTAAACGATGGACTTTAGATGGTAATCCAATGTAGTGTCGCAGCAGGTTGATGGACCGTAACAAATGTTCTACTTCAATGCCGGATGCTGACAGTGGGGGAGGCTATGGGTGTGAGGGGACAGGACGTATATGGGAGCTCTCCGTACTTTCTGCTTAATTTTGCTATGAACCCAAAACTGCTCTAAAAAATAAAGTTTATATTTAACAAAAGAAAGAAAGGAGTGGTGAACTTGTAGCATTTAGCGCTAAATACTGCTGGGCAGTCATTAAGATAAAGACCAAGGATATCCAATAGATTATGACAAGATCACTGGTGACTCCGGCCAGAACAATCCACTCCACCCCTTCTCTGCCTCCTTCCAGAGTAGAACTGCCAAGAGCTGTGTCTGCTTCCTTTCTCCGCTTCCCGTCCACCCCTTTCCGGCCGCATCTACATGGGTCAGGGTTTTACTCCTGTTCCTCCACCAAGGCGGTACTTCAGGGTCATCAGTGATCTCTTTAAATCCGGTATCCAGTTCTGTATGGCTATTAGCATAACTGATGACATTCTGGGCTCCTACCATGCCTCCCGTCCTTCCACTGACCCTACCTAGGACTGTGCTAAGTCACTTCTCTGTCATCAAGGACTCTGTAGTTAATAGCCATTGTTTCATGATCATTAGGTCCAGGTGGCCTCTGTGCTCTGGTGATCTCCAAACAATGATGAAGACCTTTGCTGACATATTCCTGGTGCCCATTAATAGCCTAGCCACCCATTAATACATATTGACTTAGGAATGCACTTACTGTTTCCAAGCACATACCCACGCCCCTTAGGTTAACGATAAAATTGTCCCCTTGGCAGTGCACGGTACCGTTTTGAGTGTTCCTGGATGGTTGTCCGCCTGATCCTACTTATTCTGTAAGTTACCCTATAATAAACTGACCCATTGATCACCTGGAGCTGCCTACCTTGTTTTTTGGTCTCAAGATGCCTTCTCAGTTCAATGGGTGCTTTCCGTTCCCTCCGTCCTCCAACAAGTTCTTAGTCATCTGATGTATCAGCAGCACCCCCCACAGTTCCTCATTCCCTCCTCCTTGAAACATTCTCTTCACTTGTTTTCTAGAACAGAGGACTCTCTGGCTTACCTTACTAGCAATTCCTATGTGGATCCCTCTTCACGTTCCTGATCTCTGAATATTAGTGTGTCCCAGAGATTAATCCTTAGACCTCTTCTCTTCTCTGCAATCATGGCCTAAAAAGTGACCTTATCTCAGAGCTTAAAATACTGTATTATCTACATACTGATCATTCCCAAATGTGTATCACTAGCCCACCACTCCCAACTAAGGTACAGTCCTATATTCAACTGCCTATACAATATCTCAACTTAGATGTCTAATGGGCATCTCAAACTAACACATATAAAATATCTCTCCATTCCCATCTCTGTTAGCAGTAAATCCATCCTTCCAGTTGCTCAAGCCAAAACCCCTGGATTATTAATAATTACTTTTTCTCTCACATCAAATCCCACATATATGTTGTTGGAGCCAGACTGCCTAGGCTCAAATTCTAGTTTAGTCACTTAGTAGCTGTGTTATCTTGGGAAAACTGCTAAACATCTCCTGGCTTCAGTTTTATCACCTACAAAATGGGGGTAATACTCCCATGTATCTTACAGGGTTGTTAAAGTAATTAAATGAGTTAATGTTTGCAAAATGCTTGAAACAGAGCCTGCCACACAGTACATACTATCTCTCTCTCTTTTTTTTAATATTTATGTATTCATTTATCTGTTTAGGCTGCACCAGGTCTCAATTGTGGCATGATGGATCTTCGCTGCGGCATGTGAACTCTTAGTTGCGGAATGCAGGAACTAGTTCCCCGACCAGGGATCGAACCTGGGTCCCCTGCATTGGGAGCGTGGAGTCTTACTCACTGGACCACCAGGGAAGCCCCAGTATTATCTCTTGAATCTGACGACTTCTTACCATCCCCACCTCTACACCCCAGTCTGGGAACTAGCCACCAATATCTCTCACGTGGATTACTGCAAAAGTCTCCTACTAACTGGTCTCCCTCCTTCAGCCCTTGAACCTTTCAACCAACAGAGCTGCCAAAGTGATTTCTTTAAAACACAAAAGTCACCATAAAGTTCTTTAGATATTTTTGCATGTTTGAAAATATTCATAATAATAGTTAGAAAAAAACGAAAAGTCAGATAATATCATTTCTCTGTTAAAATCCTCTGATCCTTTGCATTTTACTCAGAGTGAAAAAGGCCTTAACGCTGACTGACTAAGCCCTCAAAGTGAGCTCTCTGTTGCCTCTCTGATGGCATCTCTCCTGTCCCCTCACTCATTCCTTTCCAGCACAGAGGCTTCCATCCTGTTCCTTAGACACCCAGTCATGCTCCCTCACTGGGGCCTTTCTACCTGACATCCCCTCAGCCTGGAAAGCTCTTCCTCAGGCTGCACGGCTCACGCCCTCACCTTCTCCAAGCCTTCGCTGTAATGTTGACTTCTCAGTGAAGGGGTTCCCTGACATACCTTTCCAAATAACCACCCACCCACCATCCCTAACACCTCTTCTCTATTTTATTTTTCTCACAGCTTTTTTCTAAAATGCATTTTAGAAATAAAATTTCTGAAATTTATTCTAGATGCAATTCTCATTTATTCTAAAACGTAATTCCCAGGTGCTTATAGTGTGTTGCCAACCCAGCGGACATACACTCTGTATGCTGTTCCTTAAAGTGAAATCATGATTAAGCAAAACTAAATAGATTGCTTACAGCATTGTCTCCAAAATGTTCTTAAGTGCACATAGATGGTGATGAAACACTGTAGGTTCTGGGTGTCTGGTGTCTGTCTTCAGTGTTAAATTCTTCTAAGAGCTACTTACCCTATTGCCCACTCATTTAAAAAGTACTTTTTGAGTCTGGGGGATAAATGTCATAGAGGCAGGAAATGTAGTAGCAGCAAGATTAAGATGCAAAGCCTGCTTTATCCTTGGCATTTATTACCACATCTCAGTGGGGCCCCAGTAAATAGAAATATCATCCTGAAAAAGGGTGAGAGATGAGGTGAAGACAGGGGTGAAACTACTACGACTACTGCTACTATGCGATGTACCTATTAACTTTACACACATTCTTTAATTTAGTTCTCATAGTTGTAGCCCTCACAAAACTGTCAGCCATTTATTGATGAGGAAACTGAAGCTCAGAAAGACGTAGTAGTCTGCCACACCACACTGGTAGTCCTATGTAGAGCCCAGAGCCAAACTCAGGACAGTTATCTGATGCCAAAGCCTAGGTGCTCTGTTCCTATAGAACCTTGCCTCTGGAGGTGTCAACTCAGCAAACTGGAGCCAAAAAAGGTGGTTAAATGGGCAATTTATACTCTGTCACTCAATTCCTGGGATAACTTAGCATGTCTAATGTTCCATGAACCCAGTCATAGCTGTGTGATGGCAACTCCCTTACCTGTGGACATAAAAAATGGGATGCGGAACTTTCCACTCAACACCCGGGCCCGCAGATTCTGCAGTGTACTCCCATCAAATGGCAGGGCACCACACACAAGCACATAGAGGACGACTCCGAGGCTCTGCATCCCAAACAGAGAGTACGTACAATTAATCACATCAGAGGAAACAAAAAAGGCCATTATGGTATGTGTATGAAGATAATGGTGAGTCATGCACGAGATAATGGAACAAACTTTTTCTTCTTTTTTTATGAGAAATAATATGGGGCATTGTCAAGGCCAATCATCTTTAGAATAGTCAGCATTCTTCTTTGCTTCCAGACATTACTTTTTGGGAACATAACTAGAATTTCTCTCAGTACTCATCCTAGGGAGAACACAAGTGGCAACAACAGAAAGAATTTCTGTTCTTGGCAAGGGTACCCATCCAAGCTTGCCCTAGGGATTTTTTTTTTTTTTTTTTTTGCAGATGCAAAGGGGGAGGTTGAGCTCCATGGCTCAGTCCATAAGACAAAGGTTGAAGAACAGACTGCACCAAGAGTTGGGAATTCAAAGAACAGGTGATCAGTTCTAGTGCAGTACTACGTGTTGTCCAGGATGAGGACAGCTGTCGTCAGTCAAGGGTAACTAATGCTATGGGGTATAAGGGAAGGCAGTCACATACCCAGATGTCCACTTTGGGCCCGTCATATTCCTTTCCTTCAAAGAGTTCAGGTGCAGCATAGGGAGGGCTGCCACACCAGGTCTTTAGCAGCTGCCCAGGAGTGAAGAGGTTACTGAAGCCAAAATCTAGAAAGACAAATGGATATAACTCATGTTATCTTTACCCAGTGAATACTAGTTTCTAGTCAATAGAATAAAGGTTCTGGATCCTTAAGTGTGAATATCAAACACGAAAAGAGAACCTTTAGAAATTATATAACCAGCTGTTTAAATTTAAAGTAATAGTGAAATAGAAATACAGATGGGCTGGAATGCAAAAGACACATGGTTAACTAAAAGTAAATACGATTGGTTTATGTCAGCAAAACCAGCACCGTTTCCTTCATAAATCTGGACTGAGTGAGGTGAGTGGTATTTATTTACGAACAAAAATAAAATTGGATAATGATTGATATTAAGACCATGTCAGAATCGGTAAATACATGTTAAGTCTACTCACCTGGACCCAGGATTTTCAGATTACTTTTACTTCTTATGACAAACACATTTATGACCACTAGAGATATAGTGAACTTAAAAATTAGACAAAGTGACTTTATTATCATTAAGGTGGCTTATTCAAAATAAAGAATATGCAACTTATTTACAAACAAACCACAAACACTTAATATTTTAACTTCAACTCCTTTTGTGCTTCAACGTCCCCCCTTCATTTCTCCCCCTCCCACTGTCTGAAGAGAGAGTTGACGGGAGATAGGAGGGGTGTGGTTTGGGGAGGAATACCAAAAGAAAGTGAACAAGGATGGCAGGCAAAGGATAGAGTCTCGCTGACTTATAAATACTTTTATGCACATAGATATTTAGATGAACAACGTGCAGGTACGACAGGCTAGAGCTCCCTCCTGCCCCCAGGCCTACCACATTCCCACAGTCCCAGCACTGAAGACTCTGGGCACCTCCCTACTCTCAGAAACACTCCTCCCTTTCCTAGCTTTACTCTCCTTGACAACTCTGCCCCCTTTTGCTATTTGCTTTTCTTCTTCCTACCTTCTCCAGAAGGTGTTTTCTAGTAAAGCATGTGCTGATTTTGACTATCGCTCCTTGCCCTGTATTTTCTCAGGGCCAGCTCTTCTGGTCCCACAGCTTCCACTCTCATTTGTTTGGTAATGATTCTCCAAATTTATATCTTTGGCCCTGGTACCATGCTTAAGTTCCTGACAAGAGCTTCCAGTACTTGCCTGGGAAGAAACATCTCAAATTCCGCATTTTCCAAAATCAAACCTGCTCTTCCGGCAATGTTCCCACGTTCATTCATGGCACTACCTCTGCGTCACCAGGAGCACTGGCGTCTTCGCTCCTTGCTCCTTCTCATCTCCATTTCAAACCGGAGGTACAGCTTTTACTGCTTCTACCCTGTAAGTGTGTCTTGAACCTATCTCCTTCTTTCCATTTCCATTCCTCCCACCTCAGTTCACACTCTTATCATCTCTGACCTCGACTGATGCTCTTGCTTACTACCCTCTATTTCATTTCCCTCTAAGCCACCCATTCATAGCACAGTGAAAGTGACACAAATCACATCGTGCTGCCTGCTTGCTCAAAAACATTCGGTGGCTCCCTTCTGCTTACAGAACAGTCCAGCTCTCTTAGCATCTTTACCTTTAAGTAAAGGTCCTCAGGACCCAGCTCCACCCAACCTTTCCAACTCACTCCTAGCCATTCTAGCATCACTAGACTATGCACAGCTTATGTGCCTCTCTTATGCTACTTACTCTCTGTGCCATGCTTTTTCCCTTCCTTGCCACATTTGAAAGCGCACTCATTTTCAAGGCCCAGTCAAATATTACTTCCTGTATGAAGCCTTAACTGACTCCCACCACAAAATACCATGCCAGTGGCTTCCTCCTCTCTGCTTCCATGGCCCTTTGCTTATACCTCTACAGCCCAATTACAACTCTGCCTCATGCTATACTTAGTTGTATTATGTGTTTATACCCTCCACTAGTTAGTAAATGGGAGGGATATCGTTTTATTTATCTTAGTCTCCACACAGTGTTTTCATACATAGCAGGGACTCAAGAAAGGGTCACTAAATTAAACTGCAATAAAACTGCAATAAAATCACTGGGCCAATCCTCTTGTCACCTCCTGGCTACTGGAGCCTTTTCATACTGACTGGCAGCTGGCCAGCTACTAGAGCCTCTACCTCCCAGCCAGCCCTCCTAAGGTTGTAAAAAACTTAATGATCACAAGGGGCTTAGAGGTCAGAGCTATCATCAAAATCACTACAGATACTTCAAGGAGAGAAATCCAATACTCTCATTCATCAATGCAAAATAAATGCCTCTTCTGCCAAGTCTTCCTGAATCTCCTGTAAGAAATGTCCTCCACCTACTATCTCTGTACTCCCTTATTACTTTGTATTCCTCCTTTATTTTGGGTATTTACATATATAAATATCCTATTCTTCTAGCTCCTTAAAAATATCCTCTCTCTCTAGTAGAGGTCTACCCCCTCTCTCCCTAGTTCCTTAAAAATACCTGTTTCATCTCTGACTCTCTCACATTACCTAGCATACTGTTTAATTTAAACACAGTAGGCACTTAACAAATGTTAACTATGAATGCAACTGCAATTAAAGCCCTACCAACTAACCTACAACTTTTGAAACCCAGTACTTTTAATTTATAAGTTAAAGTCTGCATGCACTGAAACCTGTTTTTCTTAAGAGACTGGCGATAGGTTGCTAAAAATCCCAACAAATGAGATTCAGCAGAGCAGGTATCTTTGGGAATTATCCAGAAAGAGGGCTCTTGATATATCTTTTAATTGGTTGGCAAAGACCTTCACCAGGTCCTTTCCCACGACTAGCCTTCTCTGCACAGCGAGGAAGGCGTGCTGATGGAGTCTGTAATAACTAATGGACTCTGACACTGGTGTGATTGGATAGCAAAGTCCAGAAGAGTCATGGAGTATTCTGCTTGTGTTTTGAATGGAGAATGCAACAGGGCAGGCAATGAATTAAAACCACTTGATTTTAAAACTTCCTAATAAGCAGCTTAAAGTACATAGGAAATCTGTCATTTTGAACAATGAATCCTCTATCTACAATTAGTAACCTTTCTATGATTTTACTCTGTCGGGCAGGAGAAGGCACAGACTTAATGGCACGAGCTTCTACCAAACAGGAAATCTTTACAAAGGAAACAATATTAAAGGAAACCATCTTCAGCGATGGTTATAGGCTTAGATTGCTATTAGGTGTTTATATGAGAAATGAGTGTGCAGGAATGAATGACATGATCAGGGCCTGACATCTAGAGATGCCACATCGGGGGAAACACCTGCTTCCAGAGCATGTTACAGCCACACAGCTGCCCTCAACAGCTAGACCCAGTGACCGACAGCAAGATTTCAGTAAGATTCAACAAGAAACCCCCCACCAGCAGCTCGCTCCTATTTCCTATTACAGAAAGCATAAACCCTTTAGTCTTGTAAACCTGTCATGGGGTCTCCTCTAATCATTCCAAGTATTGTTTCTTACTCCTAACCCTAAAGTGTTGCACATTTAAGCAAAATTTATTTTGCCATGCTTGCTATGACACTTGTCGGAATGGACTTGTTCATCTTATTTTGGCTCAGTAGCTTAGCTAAATGTCTTTCAGTCTTTACTAAAGCTTCTTATTCCTAATGTCTCTTTCACGGTCTCCAAGTTCCTCCATTATCTTCACTCATGTATTTAACATGTATTTCTGGAACCCTTCCAATCAGTAGAGCAATGTGTTGGTTCCTATGAAAGAACCAAAGGCAGAAAAGATATGTTCCTATGGAAGGACTCAAAAAGAAAGCAGAACTTAAGTTGAGTGGATTGGAGCTAGAGAAGCAGAGGGGGATATGGAAGGGGTTTTCTAAGTGGTGGCTGGGCAAAGGCAGAGTAAAGGCAGATCACTTGGAACTAGTGTGCTAAGTTGAAGCAACAATAAAGAAACTGCCCTGGGTATGATGTAGGGTTCCCCAGAGGTATATGGCAAAAAATAACATTACACAGTAGCAACAGGCCCGACAAAATACAGCTTTAAGTGATAGAACAAGGACCCTAGATTTCACCATGTGGACTTTTCTTTCTTTCCTTTTCTTCTATTTTCCCCAAATTTACAAATTTTATTAGATTTCAGATACAAAGAATTTGATTATGAATTAATTATAATCTTTGGTTCCTGGCACATTCTCACCATTGTTCCACATGTGGCCTGCTTTTATTTAGACTTTTTTTCTACAGCCTTATTATATAAAATTCACCCATTTAAAGTGTACTTGCAGTGGCTTTTAGTGTATTCATAGAGTTGTACACCATTACCTCAATCAATTTTAGAACATTTTCATCAACCTAAAAAGAAACCCTGTACCAATTAGCAGTCACTCTCCATTTCTCCCCCCTCAACTCTCCCACCAATGCCTCCGCCCTAGACAATCACTAATCAACTTTCTGTCTCTATGGATTTGACTATTCTGGACATTTCATATAAAAGGAATCACACAATATGTGGTCTTTTGTGACTGGCTTCTTTCAATTAGCATAGTGTTTTCAAGGTTCATACACATTGTAGCATCTATCACTAGTTCATTCTTTTTTAATCGCTGAATAATATTCCATGGTAAGGACACACCACAATTTATGTATCCATTCATCAGCTGATGGATATTTAGGTTGATTCTTTTTTTTTTTTTTTTTTTTGGTACTATGAATAATGTTGCTATGAACATTCACAAAAGTTTTTTTGTGGATGTATGTTTTCATTTCTCTTGGGTATATACCTAGTAGTGGAACTGCTGAGTCATATGGTAACTCCATGTTTGGTCTTCTCAGGAACTGCACAAACCGTTATCTGAAGTGGCTGCAACACTTTACATTCCCATCAACAATGTACAAGAGTTCCAATTTATCCATATCCTTCCCAACACTTTTTTTTTTTTATTTAATTTTTGGCTGCATTGGGTCTTCATCGCTGCACGCGAGCTTCCTCTAGTTGTGGTAAGCGGGGGTTACTCTTCGTTGACGTGTGCGGGCTTCTCATTGTGGTGGCTTCTCTTGTTGCGGAGCACAGGCTCTAGGCCTGCGGGCTTCAGTAGTTGTGGCGCGCGTACTCTAGAGCACAGGCTCAGTAGCTGTGGCGCGTGGGCTTAGTTGCTCCGAGGCATGTGGGATCTTCCTGGACCAGGGCTCAAACCTGTGTCCCCTGTGTTGGCAGGCAGATTCTTAGCCACTGTGCCACCAGGGAAGCCCCTTCCCAACACTTATTACTATCTTTTTATATTTTTTAAATTACAGCTATCCTGGGTGGGGGATTGGTTTTAATTTGCATTTCCCTGATGGCTAATGATGTCGAGCATCATTTCATGTGCTAATTGGCCATTTGTATATCTTCTTTGGACAAATGTCTATTCAAATCTTTTGCCCATTTTTAAATTGGGTTAACTTTCTATTATTGAGTTGTAAGAGTTATTTATATTCCCTGGATACAAGTCCGTTGATATGATTTGCAAATATTTTCTCCCATTCCGTGGATTATCTGTTCACTTTCTTTTTTTTTTAAGAAGATGTTGGGGGTAGGAGTTTATTAATTAATTAATTTATTTTTGCTGTGTTAGGTCTTCATTTCTGTGCAAGGGCTTTCTCTAGTTGTGGCAAGCGGGGGCCACTCTTCATCGCGGTGCGCGAGCCTCTCACTATCGCGGCCTCTCTTGTTGCGGAGCACAGGCTCCAGACGCGCAGGCTCAGTAGTTGTGGCTCACGGGCCTAGTTGCTCCGCGGCATGTGGGATCCTCCCAGACCAGGGCTCGAACCCGTGTCCCCTGCATTAGCAGGCAGATTCTCAACCACTGCGCCACCAAGGAAGCCCTGTTCACTTTCTTGATAGTGTCCTTTGATGCACAAAAGTTTTCAATTTTGATGAAGTCCAACTTATCTAGATTTTCTTTTGTAACTTATGCTCTCGGTGTCATATCTGAGAAATCACTGCGTAACCCAAGGTCACAAAGATTTACCCCTATGCTTTCTTTTAGAAGTAGTTACTTATTTTTCGTTATGCAGTGAGCACCCCTGAACCCACCACCCAAATAGAAAACTGCTATCTTAATAATTACATCTAATCATAAGCACTACCCATCCCATCCCCTGTCCTCTTCCAACCATTGATTTTCAACCCTGCGTATATATCAGAATCACCAATGTATTTAGAGTGATCCACAAATCTTACTTCAGACCTACTGGATCTCCTGGAAATAATTTAGACGACTGAATGTAAACAGATAAAACAACTCTTTCCAAAGAGGTTTGAGAACCACTCTTACAGTGATGAGTCGTTAGAACTTCCGGTACGGGCAGATGCAGTAAAATTAACCTGAAAGCAAGACTAGGTTAAGTGTGACGTGAAGTGGAAGGCCTGTGAGAAAGTAGAAACAGTGAAAATGAGAAAGACAACTCAAAAATTATTTTGAAAAAAGACTGGACAGTACTTGAGGACAGATAATAATACATGGGATGAAAAGGAGTGAAAAGTACAGAGTAGTTGATTTGGGAAGAAAAAAAATTTTTTTTTGGTCATGGATTGAGTTTAAGAAGGTGAGAAGAAATTCAAGTGAAGATGTTCTGATGAAATGAGTTGTAGTAATGAACGGATAAAAGTTTTTTGAAAGAATAAGTGGAGAAAGAAGGATGGCTGGGAATCAAGGCTTAGGAAACACCCATAGGTACTTCCTATGCTATAGGTGCAGGAATAGAAAGAAAAAGGAGCAAAAGGGAGAGAGAAATATATCATTATAATAAGAAAGCTGAGAGAGGAGAAAAACATTTCAAAGAAGGAAAAGGTGGTCTGCAGCATCCATATAATGTCATCCAAGCACTATGCAACTTTTATCTGAGGGAAAACTATATCACATGTAATGACTCGAGACTAAAAGTGGTATAATTTCCCCTGAGAATTTTTGTTAGTTAATCTGTCTTAATGCTAAGTCATAGGAATGAACTAAGAACATAACCTAGATTCATTATGAATCATCCAGAATGTCACACTACGAATAAAATAAGGCCTTTCTTACTAAGTTGGATGACAACCAATAAATAATAATTCTGAACTATGAGTAAATTTGTTCAGGGTACTTAGAAACGAGCAATGTGGCCACGCACATGAGTGGCACAGACCCTGGAGAGCCAAGTATACTGGGCTGCCCTGCTTCGTCTCAGTGCCACAGTTTTCCCATCTGTGCAGCACTTTGAATTCTGTGGAATAAAAAGCCATTTTTCAAGGGACACTCTGTCAAGTGCTGTGTTTTGGTACCACGTATTTATTATCTCATTGAGATGAGCGTTATTTTTGTCTTACGTCTGGGCAAGTGAGGGTCATTAAGTAACATGTTCAAATATAAAGTTTAAACAAACCCCAAAACTTACTAAGAACAAGGCCCAGCCTATAATTCCAGCCTGGATGCCCTCAAAGCCCACATCCACACTGTGCTTTCAGCATCAGGTATATGTTTATATTTAGGTAAATGTACATCCCACAACTATTTTTATACAACTTCCAAATTCCTTAGTTATTATATTCTACTGTTTTTCATCTTCTTCTTGACTGCCAACCCTTTGTTTTGCTTATGTAATTCCCAAAGGCATACAGGGCTTGAGACATACTGCTTTTTTACAAGTTGCTTTAAAAACAGTGCACTGAAAAGAAGAGTAGGCACTGTATACCACTGAGGAAAGGATGAATTTCTCAGTAAATGGCATAGGTACATCTGATTTTCCATATGGGAAAAAATTAAATAGGACACCTTCCTCACATCATATCATAAAATTAATTCCAGGTGGATCACAGACAATGTAAAAGGTAAAACTACAAAGTTTTTTATAAAACAATAAAGGAGACTATGTTTATAGCCTCAGGGGATGGAAGAATTTCTTAAACAAGAAACAAAAGGCACAAATCATAAAGGAAAGGATGGTAAATTCGGTTACATTAAAATTATACTAAAATGTCTAGGCCAGGAAGCACATGAGAAGCTGCTCCACATCACTAATCATTAGAGAAATGCACATCAAAACTACAGTGAGGCATCACCTCACACCAGTCAGAATGGGCATCATCAGAAAGTCTACAAACAACACATGCTGGAGAGGGTGTGGAGAAAAGGGAATCCTCTTGCACTGCTGGTGGGAATGTAAATTGATACAGCCACTATGGAGAACAGTATGGAGTTTCCTTAAAAAACTAAAAACAGAATTACCATATGACCCAGCAATCCCACTACTGGGCATATACCCAGAGAAAACCATAATTCAAAAAGACACATGCACCCCAATGTTCATAGCAGCACTATTTACAACAGTCAGGTCATGGAAGCAACCTAAATGTCCATCAACAGACGAATGGATAAATAAGATGTGGCACATATATACAATGGAATATTACTCAGCCATAAAAAGGAACGAAATTGGGTCATTTTTAGAGACGTGGATGGACCTAGAGACTGTCATACAGAGTGAAGTCAGCCAGAAAGAGAAAAACAAATATCGTATATTAACACATATATGTAGAATCTAGAAAAATAGTACAGATGAACCCGTTTGCAAGGCAGAAATAGAGACACAGACATAGAGAACAAACGTACAGACACCAAGTGGGGGAAAGCAGGGCGGGGGGTGGGAAGAATTGGGATATCAGGATTGACATATATACACTAATATGTATAAAACAGATAACTAATAAGAACCTGCTGTATAAAAATAAATAAATAAAATTTAAAAATAAAGTCTGTCTTGCTCATAACAAAATTATACTAAAATGTCTATTCATTGAAAGAGAGAGTGAAATGAGAAATCACGAAATGAGAGAAGTTATTTGTAACCCATAAAACAAAAGACTCGGGCTTCCGTGGCGGCACAGTGGTTGAGAGTCTGCCTGCCGATGCAGGGGACGCGGGTTCATGCCCCGGTCCAGGAAGATCCCACATGCCGCGGAGCAGCTGGGCCCGTGAGCCATGGCCCCTGAGCCTGTGCGTCTGGAGCCTGTGCTCCGCAACGGGAGAGGCCACAACAGTGAGAGGCCCATGTACCGCAAAAATAAATAAATAAATAAATAAATAAGACAAAAGACTCATATCATTATTGAAACAAAAACTCCTATAAATCAGCAAGACAGACAACCCAGTAGAAAAATGGGCAAAAGACTTACTTAAGCAGACACTTCACAAAAAAGGCCAAAGACATGAAAAGGAGTTCAATCTCATTATTAAAGACAAAATAAAAAACTAAAACCACAATGAGATAACCATTACACACTCACCAAACTGACAAAAATTGTAATGTGTAATAATACCCAGCACTACACACTACTATACAGAAGTGGATAGCTAACAGGGACCTACTGTATAGCACAGGGAACTCTACTCAATGCTCTGTAATGGCCAATATGGGAAAAGAATCTGAAGGGGAGTGGATATGTGTATATGTATAGTTGATTCACTTTGCTGTACACCTGAAACTAACACAGCATTGTAAATCAACTATACTCCAATAACAAATTTTAAAAAGAATACACAGCACTGGTGAAGACATGCAGGAGTGGGAACCCTCACACAAACTGACACACCAGTTTAGCATCACCCAGTAAAATCTGAAAACAGACATACAGTACAACCTAGCAACTTTACTCCTCAGTTTATACTCTTCATTAATGTTTAAGGATGCACATTAATGTTTAAGAATGCAATGTTCATCGCAATTGTTAATAAGAGCTACAAACTAAAAGCAATCCAAATATCCATCAATGGATAAAATGGAAAAATAACTTGTGGTATACCTCTGTCATGGAATACTAGACAGAAATAACTGCGCCACAACTACTGAAGCCCGCACGCCTAGAGCCCCTGCTCCGCAACAAGAGAAACCACCGCAATAAGAAGCCTGCACACTGCAACAAAGAGTAGCCCCGCTCACTGCAACTAGAGAAAGCCCACGCACAGCAATGAAGACCCAATGCAGCCAAAAATAAATAAATTTAAAAAAATGATCCACATCAAAAAATTAATAATAAAAAATAAAAAGGGATAAAGGTATGAGAACTCAGAGCTGCCCTTAGAGAACAGCTAAGAGGGTAGGAACTGGGAGTTACTTGCTGAAACAGGAATCCCAGTGAAGTTTTTGTTAAAAACAGCAATAATCCTATTTGAAGAAGAGCAAACTATGAAGATGTGATATACAATGACAGAGTTTAGAGTTGTAGTTAAAAACAATTTAAAAGTAGTAAATATTTTAATGATATATAATTGCTGTCATAATATAACAGCAATTAGGTATAAATGATAAGCAGTTCACTTCATTAAAAATATTAGTATTAGTGTTATACTAATAAAATAACTACTTCTCAGTAACTCATATTAAGAGACAAAGATGGCATACATTATGTAATGGTCTGAATGTGCCCTCAAAATTCACATGTTGAAATCCTAATTCCCAAGGTGATGGTATTAGAACGTGGGAGCTTTGGGAATCGATTAGGTCATGAGGGTGGAACCCTCATGAGTGGGATTAGTGCCTTATAAAGGAGGCTCCAGGGAGACCTCTAGCCCCTGCCACCATGTGTGGACACACTGAGCAGGCTCTAGCTATGAACCAGGAAGAGGGCCTTCACCAGAAGGCAGTCATGCTGGTGCCTTGAGCTTAGACCTCCCAGCCTGGAACTGTGAGCAATAAACTTCTGTTGTTTATGAGCCACCTAGTCTGTGGTATTTTATTATTGCAGCCCGAATGGACTAAGACGCCTTACTCATAGTTTAAAAATCAATTTTTGTCTATACTGTCACTGTCTCCCCTAACTGAACAAGAGCTGCTATCAAAGAACGACATTGAAGAGACTTAGATTTTCCTTCTTTTCCTTCCGTATGTCTAACTTAAGATAAACAGGCTTGATATACTAGCGAATCAAAAAACATGGACGGCCAGAAGAGAGGGGAGGGAAAAAACTCAAAATAATGGGATAGTAAAAAACAGAACAAAACAAAACAAAAAACCAACACGTAGGTAACTGAGAGTTAACCTAATCTTAGCAAATCTTTCTGATAAATAATCTTAACTCTCCCCTAACTAGAAGGTATTTTTTTTCTGCTTATAACATTTTAATTATTCAAATCCCAGAGGTAAGAAGCCAGTGGACGGACAGAGCCTAAACATGTCTTTATCACCTCAGGCACTCTGTATTCAGTCACTATTTTCTTTTAGCTTTCCAGAACTACCGTCCTAAGGAATACTAAAGTGCTGCATGGCCCCAGCTCATGTCGGCCCAGGATGGTTCTAACCAGGGGGCACAAGAAAAATAAACTACGGCATCACAAGCTCACACGGCGGCATCACAAGGCGAAGGTTGGAGAACGCTGGTGCAGTACAAAGGGAAACGCAGAAGCAGGGCAACGTCCACAAGAATAAAAAAAGAGAACAAGAACAACAAAAATAACATAGAAACTTAAGGCAAAGAAGAGAACAGATTCAGTGCATGTTCACAATGATAAGTATATAAACTCTGTAGTTTTGAAGTATACTGATAATGTCAAAGAAAGGAAGGCGGGGAGTAAACACCACAGCCCTATCAAGAATTTCTGTGCTCTTACAACAATATGGGAGAGACTAAGTAAATTATGTTATATCTATTTGATATGCAATCATTAAAAATGATTACATGGAACAGCGTAGGGAAAATATTTGACATACCATAAAGGATAAAAACTACACGCAAAATTGTACATACAGTGACTATAATTATAAAAAAGCATGCATAGAAAAAAAAGAAATGCGTTCAAAATGGTAAGTTTTGGAGGTGAGATTCCAGTTTGGGTACTTAAAAATCTTTTGTTGTTCTTTAAATTTCCTATAGTATGCTTACATTATTGCTTTATTATTCTGTATTAAAAATTTTTGTTTTAAAAATAAAGACTTGAATAATAAGAACTAAAACACTGAGCAGTTAGTTTCAGAAAATTCTCAGGTACAAAGATGCCATAAAGATACTTTATATCCCTTCCTCTTTATTTATTGGCAACAGGAAAAAAATTATGACCTACAGAATCAACATTAAAATGATGAATATTCTAAAGAGTTACAGAAGGAAAGGGAGAAACAAGAGAAGAAACTGGTTGAAGTGAATACTCACACCCACACAACAGAAGCCATATGGGTGGAGTTGTTCTCTTCATGTGGCCTATGGTCATTTATTTCTCCACTCATAAGTGGCCCCTAACATAATTTGTTAGGTCTCTTTTCCAACCCCCAACACCCTGGTTGGTTAGCATTTGTCTGCAGGCTAGAATGGTATCTTACATCCCCTTAATACAGAGCAGCAGACTAATTGGAACCATATGTCTGTCTTCTAGGGATGGTTTAAATACCAGAGCTTTACTATCCATTTTGAGACTTGAAATCCTTTGTTCTAGGCAAGATCAGGAGGCTGGGGCTATACACGGCAGTGATACTGTAGCCCTAAAAGTTAAGTATATCAACAACTGGGTATGTCTATGTGGCAAGGGGAAAGAGGGAACGGGTGGCACGAATTTAAAAATCAGGACAACTGCAAGAGGAAGTTTTCTTACTTGGCCCACCACCTCAGAGTAATACCCTTGACTTCTTTTTTGGCTGACCAAGGAGCAACCCGAAGCAGATATAACAGACTAGGCGCAGCCTGCAGCCAGTTCCAAATGTTCACAGTGTCTGTGAAGGTAGTACAGTAGTATAGCTACAAGTGGCAGCCAACCCCTTCAGGAGTAACTTGTGCTTCATTTCACTTCCTCGTTGTGATAAGTAAGCTTGGAAGTACGGGGCAGAGGAAAAACGTGAAGTGGGAAAATAATTACTTATCCTAAATAAACCACCTCACCAGAAAATACAGAGACAAGATCCTTCCTGGTTTTTTTGTTTTGTTTTGTTTTTGCGGTACGCGGGCCTCTCACTGTTGTGGCCTCTCCCGTTGCGGAGCACAGGCTCCGGACGCGCAGGCTCAGCGGCCATGGCTCATGGGCCCAGCCGCTCCACGGCATGTGGGATCTTCCCAGACCGGGGCACGAACCCGTATCCCCTGCATTGGCAGGCGGACTCTCAACCACTGCGCCACCAGGGAAGCCCCCGTCCTGTTTTAAAATCTGAAAGCTTCTGAGGACTCATAACCCCAATGCTGCACTTGCAAGTAAGGACAAAGATCAAGAATAGAAATAACTGAGGGCCCTGATTAACTTCTCAGTGGACTAATAAGTACGGGGTGTGGGCCACAAGCTGCCAGGTATTCCAGCTAGAAATGATCTGACGAATCAAAGGTCAAGACCTGTAAAAGAACACTTTATAAACAGGATTTAGACCGTTATACGGACTGTTAAGATAGAACATGACACGGAAGAGGAACTAACCTTGTTTTTCCTACACAATATTACTAGCCTAGAAACCATGTGACCCAAAAGCTTTATTTGGATTTGAACACAAGAGTCAACTGTGTGAATCTCAAAATATTGGTAGTGACAAAGGATGAGTTTCAAAGTTCCCAGGAGTCTCAATATTAGTTTGCTCTTAAAAATGGGTCTGGGAGGTCCTAAAGTGTTTAGCAATCCCTTCAACCTCTGGCTGAACTTCCTAACTAGGAGCTAATAGAGAAGTAATGCCAAAAACTACTGACTCACAGCCTGAGCATTTATACTCAAGAGAAATTCCTTCATGGGAAAAAAAAAATCAAGTAATCAGCTTATTTGGGAAGGGGGGCATTTGGTTTAGTTTAAGAAACCAGGGGAGGTCAGAATTGGAGGAGGGGACAGATAATATTCAGGAGGTTGAAAGAATATATGTACCTTCTTGGTAATGTGTTAGGTATTAGAGGACCGTTCTGTTGCAGCTCCTACTATTGCACCATATACAGGGCTCTTACACAGCTATCACTTAATCTTAGCAATCTCCTGACCCTCCACAACTTCTGAGCAACGTGTATCATACAGCATGATGACTACCTCCGTGGAAAATGAAAGTTTAAAAACAAAAATGCTGGAGCAGCATTACACTGGTATTTTCAATGAATGACATGTATTTGCCCCCAAAGTTTTAAAAATATCTTAGCAGTTAGGATCACTGAACTCAGCTATTTTTAAATGAGGTAATAAACGAATCCCCTCCACTCTATCATAGATAGCACTACCCCAACCCTTCTCATGAAAGGCAAAAACCCCTCGCCAACACGGGATCTTTTAATCAAACTCAGTATTGAGTAGATGTATAAAGGAAAAGGTTATAATAAGACCTTTTCTATAAGACCTACAAACAATATTCACTGGAATTCTTGAAATAATGCATACTATTGCAATTATGATTCTAAAGTGATTCATATCACTTAGAAAAATAATAGTCCAATCATTCAATCAAGTAAGTTTCTAATCCTGATAGGTGAGCACACTATACAAATTTTTAGTGTGCCTTTTATGGACCATAATAAATCAAGGTCCCCTTAACTTCTCAACAGAAACTAAAGATACCAAATGGAAATACAGTATATAGGTATAACAATAATATTTTCCAAATTAAAAATTAAGGCATATGGTCTGATAAGCAGAAGGCTACTTTTGGAGAAAAGAAGGTACGATCACATATAAGATTCTCAGTTGTCACCTAGAAACTAAGCAGGCAAGAAAATACCATCTTAGGTTAAACCTAACAGAATAGAATAAACATAACTCAAATGAGAGGAAACATCTGAACAGTAACCCACCTAAAAGGTAAGGTGTAAATATACTAACAGGAGTAGGATACGCCCCAAGTTTCTGAGGGACCATTAATGCATCAAGGGGCAAACAACATAATCACACATCTAACTATATAATTATATGCATAAATTGAGTTTTAAGCAAAAGTTTACGGGCAATTGGTATATAATAGAGGAGAAGGGCTTTCCTGAAAAAGAGTCTATCAAGAGCTCAGAGAATTTCTCAATCTGATTAAAAAGATCAAGGTCATATTTGGACTAGAATGTTAAGAAAACTAACCTATTTAATTGTACAAGTACCCGGTATTTTCCAACTTTTCTGACTCTCAAACTTCTTTCAAAGGAATATATTATCCTAAAAACTTTGCAAGAAAGAAATTTTTAGAATAACTTTGTCATTTTTATGTGATTTACGATAAAGAAGTAACTAAAGTAAAATATTTTATATTAGTACATTATTAAAATTGACTTAAAAGTTCATTATAAATAATATTTATATTTATCAACAAAATGAAAAGGCAACCTACTGAATAGGAGAAAATATTTGCAAATCATGTATCTGATGAGGGGTTAATATCTAAAATACATAAAAAACTCATACAACTCAGTAGCAAAAAAACAATTCAATTTTTTAAATGGACAGAAGATCTGAATAGACATTTTTCCAAAGAAGACATGCAGATGGCCAAGAGGTACATGAAAAGATGCTTAACATCACTAACCACCAGGGAAATGCAAATCAAAACACCTGTTAGAATGGCTATTACCAAAAAGACAAGAAGTAACAAATATTGGTGAGGGTGTGGAGAAAAGGGAACCCTTGTGCACTGTTGGTGGGAATGTTCACTGGTGCAGCCACTATGAAAAACAGTATAGAAGTTCCTCAAAAAATTAAAAAGAGAACTACCATATGATCCAGCAATTCCACTTCTAGGTATTGATCTAAAGAAAATGAAAGCACTGGGAATTCCCTGGCAGTTCAGTGGTTAGGACTCCTTGCTCTCAGTGCTGAGAGACCAAGTTTGATCCCTGGTTGGGGAAATAAAATCCCATAAGCCGCGTGACGTGGCCAAAAAAAAAAAAAAAAGAAAAGAAAAGAAAAGAAAATGAAAGCACTAATTCAAAAAGACATCTGCATGCTCATGTTCATCGCAGCATTATTTACAATAGCCAAGGTATGGAAACAACCTCAGTGTCCATCGACAGATGAATGGATTTTAAAATGTAGTATATGTATACAGTGGAATATTATTCAGTCATAAAATAATAAAATAAAATCTTGTCACTTAAAAAATATTAAATAGTTATATTCACTTTATTTCTTGTTTTTTCTTTTTCCATTATGGTGTATTACAGGATATCAAATATACTTCTCTGTCTATACAGTAGAACCTTGTTGTTTATCCATTTTATATATAATAGTTTTCATCTGCTAATCCCAAACTCCCAATCCATCCCTCCCTCAGCCCCCTCCCCCTTGGCAACCACAAGTCTGTTCTCTATGTCTGTGAGTCTGTTTCTGTTTCATAGATAAGTTCATTTGTGTCATATTTTAGATTTCACATATAAGTGACATCATATGGTATTTGTCTTCCTCTTCCTGACTTACTTCACTTAGCATGATAATCTCTAGGTCCATCCATGTTGCTGAAAATGGCATTATTTTACTTTTTCTAAATGGCTGAGCAGTATTCCAGTATATATATATATATATATATATATATATATATATATATACACACCACATCTTTCCTATCCATTCAGCTGTCGATGGACATTTAGGTTCCTTCCACGTCTAGGCTATTGTAAATAGTGCTGCTATGAACACTGGGGTGCATGTATCTTTTCTTTTTTTTTTAAACATCTTTATTGGAGTATAATTGCTTTACAATGGTGTGTTAGTTTCTGCTGTATAACAAAGTGAATCAGCTATACATATACATATATCCCTATATCTCCTCCCTCTTGCGTCTCCCTCCCACCCTCCCTATCCCACCCCTCTAGGTGGACACAAAGCACCAAGCTGATCTCCCTGTGCCATGCGGCTGCCTCCCACTAGCTATCTATTTTACATTTGGTAGCATATATATGTCCATGCCACCCTCTCACTTCATCCAAGCTTACCCTTCCCCCTCTCCATGTCCTCAAGTCCATTCTCTATGTCTGCGCCTTTATTCCTGTCCTGTGGAGTGCATGGATCTTTTCGAATCATAGTTTTGTCCAGATGTAAGCCCAGGAGTGAGATTGCTGGATCATATGGTAACTCTATTTTTAGTTTTTTGAGGAACCTCCACACTGTTTTCCATAGTGGCTGTACCAATTTACATTCCCACCAACAGTGCAGGAGGGTTCCCCTTTCTCCAAACCCTCTCCAGCACTGGTTATCTGCAGACTTTTTAATGATGGCCATTCTGACTGGTGTGAGGTGATACCTCATTGCAGTTTTGATTTGCGTTTCTCTAATAATTAGCGATGTTGAGCATTTTTTCATGTGTCATGTGTGTCAACTATGTGTACCTGAAATGCCTTTTTAATGAAGGTACATTAATTTTTCATTTGTAAAAGCTCCAGTCTTAGGAATAGGATTCAGAAGAGAGAATTTTCCAAACTCCATTTTCCCAAGGGTCAATATACGTTAAAGTTCCTTAGCCCCTGCTAGTTGAGGGTCCTATACCATTTCAGGGTGAGAGCACAAGGGTGAGGCGTTATGATTCCTAGGCTCTACTAGGACCCGAATTTGGGAAAGTCACATGGCCTCTCTGGGTCTCAATTTACTACCCATCAATCAGGGAGGTGTACTGAAAGATTACCTAAACAAAGGGTGTTAGGATAATGACATAAAATTTGGGATTGACACGATGAATATTCGTAACTACTTTTTGTGACCTGTCAGGGACATTCTCAATCACCAGACTATGGAAGGGGTCTCAGAAATCCAAGGTTTCCAACCTTCGTTTTGAGATACAGATATGACTGTATCTTAGCATATTCATACAGGTGGTGAAAGGTCAATAGACTTACCAAATGTTTTAGTTTCTCACTTTTAAAAAATGAAGTAGTCTAGATCTCACTGCATTAAAGGTCAAAAATTCCCACAGTACCTCAAATCCATGCACTGTGGAAATTCTTTCCAAAATATTGGCTTTGCTGTAGCTGAACTTCAGATCTTTGCTGTCTACTGATTGCCAACTAAAACAATAACACCGGAGTGGAAACCATCTCATGGAGACCATTCTGGGAGTCGACATTTAAAGAAAAAAGTTTCCAACTTCCTTAGGTTAAAAAAAAAAAGTTTCCACAATTTTCAAAACATTCTCATAACGTCTGAGTATTTCAAATAACTTTGCTTCAGGGAGTAAGCCAGCTACATTTAGGCAATCTTTTATAAATACAGAAATTTCTCTAGTAAATTTTTAAGGACAAGAATTAAAATTCCTTTTGAATAGCAGTGCATCAACCATTAAAAATAAGGCAACACCAGTTTGATAGCTTAATATAATCCATCAATAAGAAAATCTGATTTCTCTATTTCTAAACATATCTCTGACTGGAAGTTCCCTCTTCCTGGCCCAGAGATGTGACTGGTTACCCAGTCCCAGAAATTCCTCCTCTGCTCACATCTCTTGTGTTTGTTGCCCTTTTCTTCCTTCCCACATCCACTGCCACCACCCATATGCAGGATTTTACCATTTCACAGCCTTTTAACTGATCTTCCTATTGCCTTCCTGTCCCCTCTCCCTACTCCCACCCTTTTTTCCTTATCCACCCTGAATCTGATTTATTAAGCCTGGTATTCAAACAATTTCACAATTTAGTACAAATACCTCCCCTTCCTGCCTTCTCAGGCATGACTCCTCGATCCTTCCCTCTCACCAAGCTTTTCTGCAGATATGCTGTGTGCATTCTACTGCTGCCCATGCTTCTCCAACTCAGCTTCCCACTGTAACCAAAATAAAGCCCCAAATCCTCACCATGTGCACAGGTCCCCAGGCGAACTGGCCCTTGCCAGCTCTCTCATCCCATCTTTCCACTCCCGGCCTTATTTATTATCCTCAGCCATGCTAAACTTTCTCTTACCCCCTAAATATGTTGAATTCACCTCTCGCAGGCCTTTGCCTTGCTCTTCCTTCTGTTTGGAAGGCTCTGACTATCCTCGTTATCCTCTCACAAGTCGTTCTATCAGACTACTCGATATTACCATTTTCACAGCCCTTATGAGAGCTTGTTTATGTGTTTACTGTCTATCTTTCCCCATCAGAACATTAGTTCCAAGGGACTACTTTAATCGCTGCTGTATTCCCAATGTCTGCACACAGCAGGTGCTTTACTAACATTTGCTTACTGACTAATCCTACTGGCATTCTCTCCTTGACACCTATCCTTAAAGAATTCTATTCATCCTTTAAGACTCACCTCAAGTGCTATATTCTCAAAAGGGTGTTTCTGTCCTCATCACCACTGTGTAAAGTTCAGATCAACAAAGTTATTGAGCACCTACTATACAACAGGTACAATAAATGGGATATGCTTACAGTCCCTGTGGCATCTGTAATCTAATGAAATTCTGCAAAAACTAAAGTGGTTTCTCCATCCTCTGAACTCCTGTGGTGACTGGACTATACAATTAACGTGATAATGAATCATGATGTGCTCTGTAACATCTCTCCTATTGTATCAAACTGCAATTTGGTAGCTGTCGGCCATGCTGTCACCCAGGGATACAATCGATGTGCTGAGAGAGCCATGTTGTGCCTCCTCCATCCTGAATCTGCTCCTTTGTGGATCCTCACACATCTGAGGCACAAAGTGAAAGTTTAGAGACCAAGAACCCTATTCTTTTCCCAGCGTTGAATTCTCTACATGAAAGCGATTTGCACGAGTGCTCTTTATAAGAAATTCAAACGTTTAGCAAGTTAAAGGTGTTTTGGAAACTCTAGTGTTTTCTAAGCAAGACATATTTGCATGCCAAATATGTTGAAATTAAATGATACACGTGAAAATGCTTTTGCAAAGTACTTTTTATATATGTAAAGCATAATTTTGGTGTTATTTAACTTTTCAAAGCTCTAAGCATTTGCTGCCCAAATAGACTGTAAATTCTTGAGGGTGGGAGTCATGTTCTTAGCCTTCTTTTTTCTGTTCCATGATACCGGAGCAAAAAGCCTTTGTTAAGAACAGTGTAGATTACAGATAGCCACTACAAATTCTTCGTTCCAGACTTGGCAACTGTGCCTTTCAGAAATAAAATTCTTTATTCTGAAAACAATCAATGCTTATGCTGGATTACTAATGATAGAAACATCTTTCAAATAGTTCTACAGAAGACAGGTTTGTGACCAGCATTAAGAAGAAAGCATTAAAACCAGAAAAAAAAACCCGAAGTATTCACCTGGGCTTCATTCTCTCTAGAACTAGCACTAGAACAAAAATTCATAGGTAAGAATTTAATCACAAAAACTCTTAAACAATGGAATGATGTTGAATCTTTTAATATCTGTAACTGAAACTTATCTCTTGTGTCCTGGGAACACATATTCACTTGAAGAGGGCTAACATGGGCTTTTATAATAGCTAGATTTTTATAGTAGTACCAAGTATTACATGTAAATTGTCACATTACTTCATACAAAAAGTAAACATAAATTCCTGTAAACACAAACATCCCCAGAACAACTTATTCATCTACTTTTGAACAGAATGCGTAATCTTTTCATCAAAACCACTAGGTAAATATTGGATAAGGAAAACATGAATTCCTTAAATTTCCTGATCTGAATTTTTATTAATTCCAAGTTAATTTGCTACTATAACATATACGATGATTTTTAAAATGAGGCGCTTAAGACTAACAATATTTTAAATAAAATAAAAAAACTCTCTTTTCTCTCTCATGTGTTTCTTTCATATACAGTAGTTCTTTCTTACTGAGATTTATAATAATTCATCAAAAAGACTACTGAAAAGATCAGGGATCTGAAAGTTACTTTTAGCTTTCAGAATAAAAAGTTGATTTCATTACTTATCTGAACTTATCCCATCAGAACCATCCAACCTACCTCTCTAAAATTAGTCATGCTGTAGTCAGCTTCAACTAGAAGCGTTCCTCCCACTGGTCCATTAAGTTCAAAGAAGGCCTGGCTGATGAGAACAGGTATTCTATCCAATTTATGTGTAGGAAGGGAAGTTCAGGCAATGACTGAGAAACTGAGTAATGACAGCATGTAGGAAAGAATGCAAACAAACACAATGTCAGATGCTGTAGCAGAGCACAAAGCTAGGGGCGCTCATTTATTCTTTGCTTTGCTCTGAAAACAGATAATAAAAATGCAGACTTTAGGTTAATGAAATAAAAATCTTGACAAAGTATATGTATTAATACACAGAGAGCCCAAGGCTGGCTGTCAGGACCCCTAGGAGTCTGTAATTACACACCAACAGGTAGAGACTCATATTGTGACTGCATGGGTTTGTTTTTAACTATTAACAAAGGAAAGTATTTAAAAATCTCCTTACCCAAATATTTGTCAGTAGAGTTTCTAAATTCAATTATCACCAACCCCTGCTTTTTAAACTTGGCTTCTCAATGCAAAAACTAAAAGCCGTATAAATTTCCCTTAACTAAATCAAAATGATTCTAAATTCAAAATCAAGAACCAAGGAAGCATAAAAACTTTTTCTTAGTCTTTGGTCAGTGAAGGTAGACTAAGACTGTAGCAGAAAAAGAGGGCCTTCTTTTTTTTTTTTTCGTGGTACGCGGGCCTCTCACTGTTGTGGCCTCTCCCGTTGAGGAGCACAGGCTCCGGACGTGCAGGCTCAGCGGCCATGGCTCACGGACCCAGCCGCTCCGCGGCATGTGGGATCTTCCCGGACCGGGACACGAACCCGTGTCCCCTGCATTGGCTGATGGACTCTCAACCACTGCGCCACCAGGGAAGCCCTGAGGGCCTTCTTTTAACTCACTACCCTAATCAAAAATCCAAAGAACCCTACAGTAACATTTGTGGTAGGCTGAATAACAGCCCTTCAAAGACATCCTTGTCCTAATCCATGGAACTTGTGGATGTGTTATCTTCTTTTGCAGATAGGTTAAGGATAGGTTAAGGTGGTTAGGTTAAGGATCTTGAGGTGGAGAGACCATCCTGGTTCATCCAGGAGGGTCCAACGTAATCACAAGGGTCCTTACAAGAGGGAAGTAAGAGGATCAGATTAGGAGTGGGAGATGTGACAATGGAAGCAGGAGGTGGAAGTGTGATGTAAGGCCTGGAGCCAAGGAACGCAGGAGGCCTCCATGAGCTGAAAAAGGCAAGGAGATGAATCCTCCAAAGCCTCCAGATGGAACCAGTTCCACCAATACCTTGGTTTCAGCCCCACAGGATTCATTTCAGATTTCTGACCTCCAGAACTATAAGATAAACTTGTATTGTTTCAAGCCACTAAGTGTGTGGTAATTTGTTACAGCAACAATAGATAATTAACACATTTTATTATACTTTCAGGGATTGTGAAGCTTAGTAGGTGTTATTACCATTAATTTAACTGAAACTACAATGAATAATTACAAAAGAGGGTTTGCAATTGTCAGGCCTTTCCACCCTACCCACCCTTGTGAGCACTGTCAGCATCTAGAGAGCTTTAGAGAATATAAACCAGACGTCAGGGCAAAGGAAAAACATGATTTCATGTAAGATAAAGAAAGCTTCTAATTCCTGTCTACTATGTACTAAGCAAATACAGAACTCAAAGAGCTTACAACTATAAAAGTTCTAATCAGCCCAACTTAGATAAACAAAAAGGCTAGGTGACATTCCGAGGATGTAAAAGTAGAGCCTGGAAAGTGAGCAGTTATGTACACAAAAGAAACTGTCAGAAGAATCAACAACCTACAAGGGTTCACATAGGTACTTTGACCTATAATATAAAATATATTTGAACTCTCAGTTCCCACCCAGTTAAGGAGGGAAATCTTCAGAATTGCTTCTTACCTAGGCTTTTCAAGACAGTTATATTCTAGCTAAAGTTCTGTTTTCTATATGAGATTCCAGTCCTTTTCTATCTGGAAGACGAGGGACATACAGTGCAATACCAAAAACTGTCAGAAAAACAAAAACGGTTTATTTTCATATTTATAGTTTCTATATAAACTGCAGTCACTTTTTTCTATCAATAGGTGGTGAGCTTGTATTGGTTAGGCAAATGCTGACAGTTTACTAAAATTGAAGTATGAGTAGAGTGAGGCAGTGAAAAGTGCTTTTTTAGGCACTGTCAGATGAGCAGATGAATGAAATTTGAGGCTAAAAAGAGATGGACTGCCTTTAAACCACTGTAAGATCTATTCTTCTTAAATGATCATAAAACCACAGTCTTAAGAATAAGCATGCTCTATATCAGCAGTGACACAAAGCAACCTTCTCAAGTGAAGGTGAGAAGGCACACAATTTTATCAGTTTTTTCTTTTACTACTTTATTCTATATTTTATTCCTTATTCAAAAATTACTTTTTCTTCTTTCTTCCCAACCTAGTTGCATCCCAAACTACATAAAAAATAGCATCAATGTATTTTGAAAGCTTATTAATTTTCAAGCCACACACACACAAAAATCCTTTTTATAATACTTCTTTCTGAAGAGATAGAACCTTGAAGGAAAAGCTGCTTCACTCCTATTTCACATCCTCAGCATACTTCTCACCTGCTATTTTGATATTCAGATTGGCATCCAGTAGCAAATTTTCAGCTTTTAGATCACGATGAACAATATTCCGACAGTGACAAAAAAAGACAGCTGCGACAATCTGTTTGAACTTCCGACGGGCCTCCTTTTCTGCCATTCTGCCATGGGCCACCAGGTGGTCTGCGGTGAAGAAGAATACCGTCAGTCCTTGTTTTGGGACAGTGGTATAATTTCAAGAGGTAGACAGAAGGAGTGATACAAGTGGGCCCAGCAAATGAATGAGTCAAAGAAGTAAAACAAACAAATGGAAAACAATACACTTACAGTCCTGATTTGTATCTATAAAAATTCATTAGTAATGAGCACCCAAACTTCGTTAAGTATAAATCCCATTACACATACATATGCATAAGAATACACTCGCCCTACCATAAGGAACGAAGAGCTGTGAGGGATGCACGTAATGGTTTTCTTCAAGGATCGTAACACTCAACACCTTCCTGTGCATATCTCCGTTGCAAAAGATTATACAGCAAACATGCACATGAAGATAAGTATCAGCAATATTTCCTGTGCTAAAGGGTGAGTCAAAAAGCAGAGTCACAATAATCAATCACTTTAGAAAAGAATAGACAGAAATTAGTCATTGCTGAGAGGGGAAAACCTGCTTTATATAGGATTCTGTTTAGGCTAATATCTCTTCTGCTTTCTCAAAGGTTTACAATTTGACATAAAAATGTACTTATTTGGTGACTATTCTCTGGAATGCACAGTAATATGCCTGCATCCTTACATTTGCATTTACTGTGCTTACCAAATATTTTTAAAACTATGTTATTAATTTTTACAGATAACATCAATAGAAAACCATGTGAGTTTCTACCACTTTAAATGAAATAATTTCATTGGCTATGTCACTAACTAAGGTATAACAAAAGAATTTACATGGGATAAACTTTGTAATTCTATAAATCAGGCTATCCTCTATATTTAAAAAGGAATTGATTGACATATAATCAATGTCATAAGTTCTATAACACTTTTCTAATAGTGGAAGTAGGTTTATATTGAACCAATGACATACATATCCTTAACCCAGTTCTTCATCTGACAGCATATACGGATCACGACAGCTGATGGCATTAGAAATGTCAGTGACACAGTTTGCTCTGTTTGAAATCTGTAATAGCTCATCAGCACTATCCTTAAATCAACTGATCTAGCTGGAAAAAAGACACATTTGCCATCATAAGCATCCTGAGATAGTGGGAAAGTGGAAAATTAGACAATATAAGTGTATTATTTTTTGTTTTTTAATAGTACTTTCAGTAATACTACCCAATTGTTTTGGCACCATCTCCATCCCCCATGGGACAAGTCAGGTGTATCTTTTCTTCATCACAAAGAAGAACTTTGAGATAAAACATATGCACCAGTAATGACTGACAAGATTAACAGTTCAGGACAAGAAATGGAGTGGGGGTGGTTTGAAGAAGGGGGCAAAATGACAATCCACCCACATATCAGATTTTCAAATAATTCAAAGTACATTCTGACCACAACGGACATTAAACTTTGGAGACCAAATACATTAGTAATTTTAACAACAATGTTATAAGTAGTTTATTTAAATTATTAAGAAAGACCCCTCAAAGGAGTTCTTATAATTGTTAGAGTTATCAGTGACCCACACATAAGATCTTTGAAGCATTTCCCTCAAAAACAATCATTATTATGGCCAAGATCACCAATCTGGTAGAAAGAAAGAGAAAATAAGAAGTCTTTAGCTTAGATGTTAAAAGGACTAGGATACAGCTTTCTACAGGAGTTTAGAGGTGGTGATAAGTGAGCTCACACTCTGGTATGTTTAGGCTTCTGGTGAGATCTGTCAAATGAATTTCAAACAACACAAGGTCCCCAACTAGGGACAGGGAGTGAATACAAGCTGTTGAAGAACTGGATGTCCATCAGATGTGGACACCATGCTCCACTTGAAGAGGCCATTCTCTCTAACAGTACCTGCTCCTTTGACCCACTATTTCTCTTCACCCAAGGCCTAATTATTCTAACAATGTGCTTTAGCTGCTAAACCTTGTCTAATTAAAGATCTCTGAAGAGACAGCTATTCTTGAGAAATACAAAAATAAACCCTTATGAAGGTTTACCCTCAGAAGCTCAATTGGCCAAGCCACCCATTAATTAAAATGCCCAGGAGACATTCATCTGGCAGTAAATACTAATTACCAGAACACATCAAAGAGCTTCTTAAATACAACAGAATGATTAATTTAGCAATTTCCAAAATAAGTGATTTTCTTTTATTAAAAAAACCTCTTTGTATTTTCTAAGTACTTTGTTTTCCTAAAATGATTGGAAAGTTTCAAAAATGTTACATAGGCCAGGAGCTGGTAGAATGCAGCCTAGTTCTGTTTTATCTCTACAATGACACATTGGTTGTCCTTGGATGAATCATTTATACTGCCAATATTGCCACCTCTTGATCTGCTAAACAGAAATAAATTCTGTTACATGCTATGGCCAAAGAAAGTATAGCATATTCGGGAATAAACTTGTACTTTGACTAAGAGTTATCATATATGACATAATTTTAACTTTCAAAGACATTTAAAAAGCTATTTTTTAAAAAGGTCCACTCATTACTACACAAATACTATTTCAGCATTTGGTTAATAGATCATAAGGATCTTTGTTCAGGATTCTGTAATGCTTGAAAGTGATTATTATTATACACCAATTGTACTGTTACATGGTTCTGGCTACAAGGTATTTGTGATAGCACACTGGGTAAAATGGCTTAAACTATATAGTACTTTCCCTAAAGATACCTACAGTATCCCTACAGCTAAGAATATAAAGAAGATACACAATTTACTTTTTTAAAAAATGTGTTGCCTGCAAACGTCAGATGTTTCTTACTAGCCATTGTGTTTGATGTTTAAGTTCTCTCTTCTTTGGGAACGTTGTGCTCTTCCCCACATACAGGACCTTCATACTGGCTCAATGTCATTCAGAATTTAGCCTCCGCTTTTATTTTTGCCCATCTCATTACCACCACCACCACCCCCCGCCTCCAGCCCGTTAGTTTGCTTTCAGTGTAAACCTACAGGGTCTAGTGGGTGTGCCAGGAAGCCAGCAGCCTGCAGCGGTTTTTGGTCCCTGCTGAAATTGCCTTTCAGCTGCCTGCTGACAAATGGCTGCTTTATGTTCATGTGTGCTCCATAGGCAGGCAGCAAAAATTCTTCAAGTTCAAATATGACATTTAACTTTCAGCGAAGAAACCCAGAGCAGCAGTAGCCCAGCCTGGACTTAACACAAAGTCACAGCATTTGAATACATACTGGGGTAATTTCAGAAGGCAAATGAAACAAATAGCTCCCAAGCCACTCAACATTCAAAGTAAAATACATTCTGCAACTTGTCAGGATAAACCCACTTGCAAGGAACTCTAAAGAGTTGTTCTGCTTCTTCTGGACAGTTTAGTGAGCTAGTTCTCCGAAATACTGGGCAAGATGCCACCCATACCTCCAGTCCCAAACACCCCACCCTGCAACCATGACCCCAGCCCCCCATCCACACCCCTGAGTCTAGACAATCTTCACTCCATCACAGTAAGTCCCTTTTCACCGTCAATTAACTACTACTCTATTTAGTTGCCATTATACCTCTGGGGCAAATTTAAAGTTTTTCTCTATCACAGCTTCAACCATTTCAACCCAGACAAGGATGAGGTGACTCTCAATTAAAAGGAGAAAACGGTTCTCCTGTTTTCAAGTTCTTATCAAAAGTGAGGAGCCTGTGAAATAAAAACAAAACAACAACAAAAGAAAAAAGTAAGGAGTCTAAGTTCTCTTTCTCACTTTCCAATCACCATAAATAACTTGGCACTGGATTTCTGTAATCTTTTTTATCTGCTCTTCCTCACAAAATCAAAAGTAGTTAGTGACACTAAGGGATTTATATACCTCGCGAGGAGTATATCATTAGAAGCAGAGGGAATGAATTCTGAAGTTTCAAAAGTCTCAGAGCACCAGCGTTTACAAAGTTTGCTTCAGAGTTCACTGCTTTCTCCACAGTGAATTGCTTCAAATTCACTGTTTGTAATTTTGTCCCAATCTGACTCAGGAAGAAATATCTTGTGGTACAGTTAGATTCTAACCTTTCAAAGAGCAAAAATACACATAAGGCAGTCTTAACGTCCCTAGACCAGCCTTGCTGGAGTGTCAGAGGCATGCCACTAATGGGGTAGCGGTGGGAAGCCAACGTTTCTTAAAATAAGTCACTTTCCCACTATAAACAGACAGTGTCTCCATTTGTCTGCTAAGTCTACAACATCTAAGATCCAAAACACTAGCTGAAAATGAACATACCCTGATAGCAGGTCAAGCAACAGGGCAGAAACTTTTCATTTTACATGATGAAGAAATAACCCAGTCTAGAATGGGAAAAAGGCGGCTCATGTGCTAAGCTTAGGTGGCTACCTGGAAAGATTTCTGCCAATTCCAAGCTAACCACAGCTAGCAGTTCTTTGCTTTGTCACTCAGTTCTATCATTTCTTCTTTCTACACTCATGGAAACGACTTCCTGTTTATGAAACAAATGCTTCTTTCCAAAAGAGTCAGGGCGAGGCCAAGATAACTCAGCTTCCTGGGAGAAGGTTAACAAGAGTGCACTCAAATGTCACACTGTCCCTAACCCTCGGAGGCCCCAAGCTGCCAAGGACTAGAGGAAGAGGGCTTGTTATTTGGTTTTCCTTACCAAGATTCCAGCTACCTCATACCAGGCCTCTTTACTTGTTGCTGCTGCTGGTTACCATCTCTTTTCTTCATCCTTCCAGTGGTCCAGGCCAAAAACCTTGCTGTCATCTTTCATTCTCTTTCTTCCATACCCCACATCCAATCCATCAGCAGATTTTATAAACTCTGTTGTCAAAATACATCCAGAATTCAACTATTCCTCACCCTTATCCCCACCCCACTCTCGTGACACCAACCTAGTCCAATAGCCATTATCTCCCTCCTGGTTTACTGCAGTAACCTTAGAATAAACTCCTAACCAGTATCCCTGATTCTGCCCTTGGCTCACTGCGATCTACTCTCAAAATGACAGCCCAGATAAGAAGTCTTTTTTTTTTTTTTTTAACTTTTTTCTTTTGAAATAATTACAGATTCACAGGAAGCTGCAGAGATAGTACAGAGAGATCCCATGTACCCTTCACCCAGTTTCCCCCAATAGTTAAATCTTACATAATTACAGAATAATATCAAAACCCAGAACTTGACATGAGTAGAATATGTGTATACTCCTATGTCATTTTATCACATGTATAGATTTGTGGAACTACCACTGCAATCAAGATACAGAATTATTTGGAGTTACTCATTACTGAGTATTCTTCCAGGCATAAAAACAAAATGTCCACTATTACTTTTTTCTGTCTATCCCAAATATTAAACTTTTTCCTTCAGGGTTCTGAGAAAACACAATTTCTTTCTGATTCACTTACAGTCACGAGATATGCTTTAGTTCTAAAAGTTTTAAGCTAGAACTATTTCTATTTTTTTCCTATGCCTTCTTACTCACACAAAAGAGCTTTGCATGTGACGGGTGCTTAATAATTACAGGTTAACTCAGGGAATATCCACCAGAGGAAAGACTATATACATATTTTTTTACTCTTCATCTTGCCACTAACAAAGTTTGTAAACTAAGCATGGTTTATGTTAAGGCTTTATAAAAAACAAACATGCTATTCTTTTGATACAAAGTCTGTTTACATTAATTTATAAAGGAGGATTTGTTTTCTTATAGTTTCTTAAAAAAATACTTCTAAACTAAGTATAAGCCCAGGTAGCCTATGAAATAGGATCCCGTATATTCTTAAAGGCCTTTTAACAATGTTATTCAGACTTCTCAGATATAGTGCACATGTTTCTCGTGCTACACCAGTATACTAGCAAAGGTGGGTTAGCTAATTTTGTAATACAGAGATTCTTCCTTGATTCCTAGCAGGTTCCAAATCCAGCTCATTCTCTCTCTGAAGCTTTCCCGAACCTACTCATCTACTCTAGAAGAACTGGTCCATAATTTGTATCTAATGGCATTTAGCATATACACCTCTGTAACATCAGTGAACAACTGTATTACAGTTGTTTCTTAACATGTGTATCTCCCTCTCTAGACCAGGGATTCTTAGTCCATGGATGGGTTTCCACCCACAAATCCTGTAAGGTAAAGGAAAATATGGATAGTGTGTTTCCATTTGTGTAGTAAGGAAGAGGAAATACAAATATGTATGTGGCTGTATGTATGTATATTTAATTTATATATTCTAAAGGAAGTAATATTAAGTGAGAAACTTCTTAAAATGATTACTTATAAGGGAATAGAAAAGGGGTGGAAGCTAGAATTTCCTGAATGTACCCTTTTCTTATAGTTTTAGTCCTGGAAACATGTAATGTCTTAAATAACTTACACAATTCAGAATTGAGTCAAAGAGAAGAAAAATTTCTAAAAATTGAAAGCAAATTGGAAAAAAAAAAAAAAGAACGTAACTCTGAGTTAAGTTGTGACATAACCAGAAAATAATCTTTTTAAGTGACAACTGAACACAGTACTTTGCCTATGCATCTTTAATGGGCTATATCCTGAGGACAAAAAGAACCAGCAGTCTCTTTAATATTTGTATTAATATTGGTATTACTTTGAGTCAGTCTTGCCCTCACTCTCATGTAATTACATTAAAGTCATTTGAAACCACAAATTTTCAGCATAAGAGAAATGAGCCATAAATACATAATATTCAGGAAGTAGAAACACTGAAATCTTAAATTTCAATTGGAATGTTAAAGTACAAACTTGTATTTTACTTTTCTCTCTATAAAAACCACACATTTGCTACCTCTGTGCCCTAAACAGGCCTCTAAGCAATGACAGCCCAGTAGTAATATAAGCATCCCTAGGGGACAGGCTGAAGGAACCAGAGCTCCCAGGAGAAATGTTTGATTCCAGGTCTGAGACAGGAAGTGTTCAAGATAAGCCTGGAACATCTTACCTAAAAGCAAGGAAGCTATTAAAGACTAATGGGATCAGGGACTTCCCTGGTAGCACAGTGGTTAAGAATCCACCTGCCAATGCAGGGGACACGGTTCGAGCCCTGGTCCAGGAAGATCCCACGTGCCTCTGCGCAACTAAGCCCATGTGCCACAACTACTGAGCCTGCGGTCTAGAGCCTGCGAGCCACAACTACTGAGCCTGAGTGCCACAACTACTGAGCCCGCACACCTAAAGCCCATGCTCCAACAAGAGAAGCCACCGCAATGAGAAGGCTGCGCACCACAACGAAGAGTAGCCCCCGATTGCCCCAACTAGAGAAAGCCCACGTGCAGCAACAAAGACCCAAGGCAGCCAAAAATAAATTAATTAATTTTTAAAAAAAAGAAAGAGGACTTCCCTGGTAGCGCAGTGGTTGAGAGTCCTCCTGCTGATGCAGGGGACACAGGTTCGTGCCCCGGTCCGGGAAGATCCCACATGCCGCGGAGTGGCTGGGCCTGTGAGCCATGGCCGCTGAGCCTGCGCTCCACAACGGGAGAGGCCACAACAGTGAGAGGCCAGCATACCGCAAAAAAAAAAAAAAAAAAAAAGAAAGAAAGCTATGTGCAAACACATAGCTTAAAAAAAAAAGACTATTGGGATCATGTCAAAAGAGCACAGGAGTCAACTTAAAGAGGCTTCCACTAGCTAAGTGGAGTAATTTGAGCATCAAAAGAGTAATAACTCAATGGACTGAAACACTTCAAACATGTTAAAATCTGTAAGTTCATAATGATATTACAAAATAAACAAATAAAATCAACTTCATTGGTCACCACTGGTGATTGCTAGGGTACCAGTTCATTACTCTGAAATTTAATACATAATGAAAAAGAATCAAGCATTTATTTTGCCTTTATTGTAGTTTCTAAATAGTTTATAGGCAAAGTTCTTTACAGAAGAATTAGAACTAATAAATGCAGAAAGAATGAGAGAATTAAAAAATCACCATTTTGCAACTTCTAATGAAGTAATGTATTTATTAGGCAACTAAATAAGAGTGGCTAAAACATTTGATCAAAAGTGGATGAGAAACTTTATAAAAACTTTATGAAACTTTATACATCACTAAAAGTGGTGAAATCGGACATTATACAAATCCTGAAATGATGCAACAGTTAAACTATGATGTATTCCTCTCCGCGACCCCACCAAGGTGACCCTTATTTAAACAAACCACTTTACAATAGAAATAGTGAGCCAGAGACAACATGCTGAATGATGCAATAAGGATCCAAATCTAGAATGTGGGAAATTTACAAGATGATCCAGTTTCTTCAACAAATAAATGGCATAGAAAAAAAAAAAAAAAAAAAAAACGTGTGTGATGGCAGGAGAGAGAAGGGGTTGTTGTTATAAAGCATAAAAAATTTAAGATACTTATCAACTCTGGATGTCTGGACTTCTTTGCATCATGATATGAATAAACTATAAATAGATGTTCTGAGACAATTGGAGAAAGCTACGAAACATGGCCTGCCTATTAGTTAATTTTGTTGGGTTTAAGAATGGTATTATAGACTTTAGTTGATTATGAAGGATTAGCTGATACTGGATTTACTCTCCCACTTTAACCAACTATAAAATTTGGACTGTTTGCAGACATTGGGCAATAACCAACAAAAGGTTATGATTCTTCAGAGAAAGAAAGCACAAGAGTTGAGCCCCATATTCACCCCAAACCACAACCTATGAAAACAGATCAGAGTTAGGGGCTGGTAAGGCAGTTAGAATTTGGGTGGTAGGAGAGCAGAGAAGGAGAGAGAAGCAGAGGAGGAACATCAAAAGTTACAAAAGAAATTCTGATGAGGTCTTGGCCAACTCTCAAATTGTATATGAGCAAAAGCAAGACTATAAAAGGCCTAGCATTAAAAAGTTGCTGAGAGGATGAAAGCTAAAGAGAAAATTTTAGAGATTATACAGTGCACAGGGGATGCTGGCGTTCAGATACAGCTTACAAGGCAAGACCTTGGTGAATATTCTACATATTCAGTGAAGAGCCCAGAGGACAACACCCTGGGAGTAAGGGCTGTGCCATGGGAGTAAGGGCAAAACTAAAACAGAACCAACATGACAATGCCTAAAACTAATAAGCCTCAGCATGATCAAGTTGATCCATCATAATTCAACCTCCTGCCAGCACAAACTCAACATTGTAGAAGATAACATAATCCAGAGTCTTTATAACGTGTCACTCTTAATACCCAGTATACAATAAAAAAATTACTAGACATGGGAAGAAGTAGGAAAAATGACCAATAATCAAGAGTTTAATGTCAACAGAAGCAGAACCAAAGATGACTTGGATATTGGAGTTGGCAGGCAAGGACTTCAAAAATGACTGTGATTAATACATTAAAGAAAACACAGGGAAAGATGTACAAAAAGGATAAGATGGAACATGTCAAAGGAGAATCAGTCTCTAAAATATATATAATTTATAGGAATTCCCCTGGTGGTGCAGTGGTTAAGAATCTGCCTGCCAATGCAGGGAACACAGGTTCGAGCCCTGGTCCGGGAAGATCCCACATGCCACAGAGCAACTAAGCCCGTGTACCACAACTACTGAGCCTGCACTCTAAAGGCCGAGAGCCACAACTACTGAGCCCGCGTGCCACAACTACTGAAGTCCATGTGGCTAGAGCCCGTGCTCCACAACAAGAGAAGCCACCGCAATGAGAAGCCTGCGCACCGCAACGAAGAGTAGCCCCACTTGCCGCAACTAGAGAAAGCCCGTGCGCAGCAACGAAGACACAACACAGCCAAAAATAAATCAATAAAATAAATAAATTTTTAAAAATACATAATTTACAAACATATTCTAAAATGGCAAAACACCCGAAATTGAGAACTTATTGGATAGGTTCAACAGCTGGCACAGCAAAAGACAGGATTAGTGACCTTGAAATAAATATTATTGTTAAGTTTTTAAAAATCCTTATATGCAAGAGAAAATATTAAGTATTTATATGTGAAATGATATGATTTCTTGATTTGCTTTAAAATACTTTTAACCAAAGAAAAGTTGGGGGAAAGGATGAAACAAAACCAGCAAAATATTGATAACTATCAAAACTAGGAGATGAGTACATCAGAGTTTATTATACTATTCTCTTTCCTCTTACATATATTTGAAAATGCCTATAAAAAGAAGTTTTTAAAAATGGAATATATCATTTGCACACCTATTTTCATAACAGCATTATGTGCAATAGCCAAAAGGTAGAAACAACCCATGTATCTATCCATCCACAGATGGATTAAAAAAATGTAGTATGTACATACAATGGAATATTACTCAGCTTTAAAAAAGAAGGAAATTCTGACACGTGCAACAACATGGATGAACCTTGAGGACTTTATGCTAAGTAAAATAAGCCAGTTGCAACAGGACAAATACTGTATGATTTCACTTATATGAGGTACCTAGAGTAGTCAAACTGAGAGAAAGAACATAGAACGGTAGTTGTCAAGGGATGCAAGAAAGGTAAATGGGGAGTTGTTATTTAGTGGGTACAGAGTTTCAGTTTTGCAAGATGAAAAGTGTTCTGTAGATGGATGGGGGTGATAATGCGAAATAATTAACACCACTGAACTATATACTTAAAAACAGTTACAACAGTAAATTTTATGTTATGTGTATTTTGCCACAGTTTTTTTTAAAACAACAAAACCTCTCTCTCTCTCTGTCCCTCTCCCCCTCCCTACCCCACATGCACACACACACAGACACCAGCCCAGAAAATATCTTCAGGATATCAAAGTTTGAAGGCACACTGAAATAAAATGAACTAATTCCAAAAAATGAGCTAAAAATATTTTGAAATATTATGACTAAAATATCTTTATTTTTCTAGAAGTTTCACTTTCTCAGAAAAGACTTCGTTTTCCAAAGACTTCATTTTCATTAAAAAAAAAAAAACAGTTCAGAAAACCCTCAGAAAAAATATTAATACAGGAGCCAGGTAAAAATATTCTTTTTGCTCATTCTCTGGGGCATTTATTTTTACATCATGATAGAACCAACAGGATGGTCAGACAGCAACCATGAATAGATATCTGGCAGTAAAGTGAGGTCATCAAACTGTAAGTTTCCAAGCACTAAGCACAGGTGGCTTCCTCATATACCTTGGGCAGGTTACAAACATAAATGCTAAAGTCATGTCTGATATTGAGAAAATAAAACCAAAAAATGAAGAATAATGAATGGGAAATTAATTAGGGAAGGAGACGGAAGTAAAGTGTTTTAATTGAGGATGACTGAATGAGATTCAGTGATACAGTTATTTGCTTCTGTCAGTAAAGCCTTAGAAAACAGCTAGTTCTTGTAGCCAAAGGGAGTAAATAATTTAGTGAGAAAACAGTATTTTAGTTGTAAAAATATATAGAATGTTGTGAGGATTAAATAAGAAAAGCATGTTACAACAACAACAAAAGCACCACCCAAAACACAGTACTGTGTTCAAATAAACAAATGTGATAGTGTTCTCAAACATTTAGGAAGTTGAAAGATAACATATGTAACACTTAACACAATATCCGGTACAGGATGGTTATACTGTTTAGTCTTTCCCATTCTCTGCTCTGTAATTGAGTCTGAGGGTCCCACAGCATAAATAAACGGCTTTGCGAGAAGTTCTGGGTTCCATACATGTTGACACTTTTAGGAAATGTCATTTTTAAGGCACTGAGAATGTCCATAATAAATCATACACACTTCAACACAGTACTGTTAAGTTAATAATTTATTTTAAATGCTCATGAGTTCTGCCTGGTATTCAGGAAACTTTTCTTGATAAAGTGCTGGATTTATAACTTCATAGTCTCAAACAGGAAGTTTGGGGATATATATCTAAAGAAATCATACTGTGGAAGTTTTAAATTATGAGCTTAGTGGTTTACAGAACTAACCAGCTTCTGAATTCTGTTTATAAAATTAAACAGACTGGGCTTCCCTGGTGGCACAGTGGTTGAGAGTCCGCCTGCCGATGCAGGGGACACGGGTTCGTGCCCCAGTCCGGGAAGATCCCGCATGCCTTGGAGCGGCTGGGCCCGTGAGCCATGGCCGCTGAGCCTGCGCATCCGGAGCCTGTGCTCCGCAACGGAAGAGGCCACAACAGTGAGAGGCCCGCGTACCACAAAAAAAATAAATAAATAAACAGATCCACACCGTCATGGCTGCCCCTTTATAATACAGTGTCAAATGGTCACTTCAATAAATCAATTGAATGAGTAATAAATGCTCATTCAATAATCACTTATTGAAGCCTATTACATTGCTTAGAATTCATAATCTTTAATGTCTTCCTCTGCAGTTATCCAGAAAACAAAAAGGTGTTTTCCTACCATGTCAAAAACTCATTTAACTAAAATATGTTACGGAATAACATGAAAATTCCATGCTTGACTTCGTTATACTTCACTGTGATACAATGAAATAAATATACTGAGTGCCTACTATATGTTAGACACTGCATTAAATAGTGAAGATACAGATGAATAAGATTCAAATGTCACAATCTGCAGTCTAGTGACATTCTTTCATTCAGTTTAGTCTTTCATTCAACTGATCAATAAATATTTAATGAGCATGTATTCTCTGTGGGCACTTTTCTAAGTACTAGAGATTTATTAGCAAGGCTCAAAAGTTACAAAGTCCTTACTCTTAAGAGGCTTATATTTTAGTGAGGTGAGACAATAAGCAAACAAACAAACAAACAAATAAATAAATGTCAGTTGGTGATAAGGACCAAGAAGAAAAATAAAGCAAGGAAGGAAATACAGAGTAGTGGGCCAATAGGAAGAGTGAGATTTCAGACAGCATGGCAGGCAAAGACCTCTCTAATAAGGTAACATTTGATAAGAGACCTGAAGGAAATGGAAGAGAGAGCCATGTGGATATCTGGGGAAAGAGTATTTCAGGAAGAAGAAATGGAATATGTCAAGGCCTTAAAGTGGGAACATATCCAGAGTTTAATGAACAAGAAAGAGATACTGGACTTCCCTGGTGGCGCAGTGGTTGAGAGTCCGCCTGCCGATGCAGGACACGCAGGTTCATGCCTTGGTCCGGGAAGATCCCACATGCCGCGGAGCGTCTGGGCCCGTGAGCCATGGCCACTGAGCCTGCACATCCGGAACCTGTGCTCCGCAACGGGAGAAGCTACAACAGTAAGAGGCCCGCGTACCGCAAAAAAAAAAAAAAAAAAAAAGAAAGAGATGCCAGTATGAAACGGGGGAGAGTACTAGGTGCTAAGGTCAGAGAGGTAGCTGGAAAACGGTAACATAGAGGTTTACAGACTATGCATTTATTCCAAACAGATGAGAAAGCCAATAGAAGCAGAAAGGAGAATGGGAAGATTCCACTTTCATTTTAAAAGAATCACTCACTGCAATAGAGGAATCAAGGCAAACTCAGGGAGCCTGGTTAAAGGCTATTGCCGTAACCCTAGCAAGAGATACCTATGACTTCGGTCAGATTGGTATTGGTGGAGGTGGTGGTAAATGACCAGGTTCAGCATATATTCTGATGGTAGAGTCACCCAGATTTACTGACAGATCTGGCCCGAGGTATGAAAGGAAAAGAGAAATTAAGTATGACTCTATAGAAGTTTTTGGTGTGAGCAACTGGATGCACAGAGTTGCCACTATTGAGACAGGGGAGACTGGTGAAAAGAAAAAGTTGGTGAATGGAAATCAAGAGTTCAGTTTACATATGTTAAGACTGCAACATCCATTAGACATCCAAGGGGAGATGTCAAGTAAACAGCTGGGTATATAAACCTAGAGTTCAGAGGACAGGTCAGACAGGAGAGTTAAAATTTGGAAGCCATGGGACTTCCCTGGTGGTCCAGTGGGTAAGAATCCGTACTCCCAATGCAGGGGGCCTGGGTTTGATCCCTGGTTGGGGAACTAGATCCCGCATGCATGCTGCAATTAAGAGTTAGCACGTTGCGGGCTTCCCTGGTGGTGCAGTGGTTGAGAGTCCGCCTGCCGATGCAGGGGACACGGGTTTGTGCCCCAGTCCGGGAAGATCCCACATGCCACAGAGCGGCTGGGCCCGTGAGCCATGGCCGCTGAGCCTGCGCATCTGGAGCCTGTGCTCCGCAACGGGAGGGGCCACAACAGTGAGAGGTCCATGTACCGCAAAAAATAATAATAATAATAATAAAATAAAATAAAAATAAAGAGTTAGCATGTTCCAACTAAGAAGTCTGCATGATGCAACTAAAAAAAAAGATCCCACATGCCACAACTAAAGATCCCATGTGCCACAACTAAGACCTGGCACAGACTAAACAAATAAATAAATAAAATATTTTTTAAAATAAATAAATAAAATTTGGAGGCCAGAAGTTTCATGGGCCATAAAAATCAATTAGGGAGTAGATGTGCATAGAAGAAAAGAGGTCCAAGGACTGCACCAAGCAGCACTCCAAAATTTAGATGTCAGGAAGATGAGGAGGATCTGGCAAAAGAACCACCAGAAGAAAAAGTGATCAGTCAAGGGGCTATTGTCTAAATTACTCAGTCTAGTGCCAGTAAATGACACAGAAACACAAAAGAAAAAAACTCAACTGCAAATAGTGCTATAGTAGAGGTATGCTCAAAGGAAGAAGGAAAAAGGCAATAACTCTCGAGCACAATCAGGGCAGAGTTCACAGAAAGCATAACATTTGAGAAGGGTCATGAACGTTGAGTAGCAATTAAAGCAAAGAAGGATAGCTGGGCTTTTGTATCTTGTGTTCTGACATGTCCTATGGATAATCAGCCTTCCAACCAATTCCTCTGAGGACAATCCCTTTATAGACCTTGTGAAGAAAAAAAGGACAGTATTCTACAAGAGATCAGGAAGTAATGTAAACTCGTCTGAGTCCCCACTAGCTTCAGACTACCATGGGACATGCTAGGGTACCTGGTAAACCCCTTTCTGCCTCTGTTGCCTTCACGACCTCTAGCTAGCAAGGCTTTGAGCCTTCTACATTCATTTCCTACCAAAATTACTATTTTTACTGATGACAACACAACTGGGCATGGGTTTTTTTGTCTTTCATTCCAAATCAAGTCAGCTGCCTCTGGCAACAAAGGTGCTAGTTTTAAGGCCAGCCCAGCCTTGGATTACATTATGTTTCCCCCTGGGGAAGAGATGCAGGATGTAGGGGCTCAGGCAAGAAAGCCAAAGACTCCCACTGTTCCTACCACAAGTTCAAAAGATTTTCATGAATTAAGCTTCTCAATTTGATGTTTGCTACTGCTACTGGTTCATTTTCAGAGCCCTGAATGGGTGTTTCTAACAATTTTGTCTAGTTTTATATTTGTTCTTTGGAGAGAAGATATTCTTAACTCTGTTACCTTCACTTTTTAAAAAAATATTTATTTTATTATTTATTTGGTTGTGCTGGGCCTTAGTTGCAGCAGGCGGGCTCCATGGTTGCAGCTTGCTGGCTCCTTAGTTGTGGCACGTGTGCTCCTTAATTGCAGCCGACAGGCTCCTTAGTTGTGGCTCACCAGCTCCTTAGTTGCGACAGGCAGGCTCCTTAGTTGTGGCATGCAAACTTTTAGTTGCAGCATGTATGTGGGATCTAGTTCCCTGACCAGGGATGGAACTTGGGCCCCCTGCATTGGGAGCGTGGAGTCGTAACCACTGTGCCACCAGGGAAGTCCCACCATCACTTTTATTTATCTTATTTTCAATTGCTACGTCTGTGACATATTTTAAAATTCATTTATTATATTATATAACATTTATGCACTCATACCTCACCCCATTACATTCTGATTTCTATTCTTATTACACTAGTGAAACAGCTCTCTTTAAGAATACTGAGAACATCTTTGTCTCAAAGCCAGAAGTTACCTTGCATTCCTTATCATATTTGACTTTTCTACAGCATTTAATACTGCTCCTTTTTGAAATTCCTATTTTCCTTGGTTTTTATAACACCACAGTCTTATTTCATCGACAGTGGCTTTTCATATTTTATGGCCTCATTTTCAACTTAAATACAAATACTGATGGTAAGAAGGGTTTCATCCTTAAACCTATTCTTTCATCTTTAAACATACGGATGACCAACTATCATCTATCTGCTGATGGAAACAATATCCCTAGGCTCTATCTTATCCCTGATTTCCAGATTTCTATATCCAATTACTTGATGGACAACTTTCACCTAACTGGTGCCTCAAACTAAATATGTCTAAAACAACACACTTCATCTGTTCTTTTTTTTTTTTTAATTTATTTTATTTATTTATTTTTGGCTGTGTTGGGTCTTCGTTATGGTGCACAGGCTTCTCATTGCAGTGGCTTCTCTTGTTACAGAGCACGGGCTCTAGGTACGTGGGCTTCAGTAGTTATGGCACGCAAGCTCAGTGGTCGTGGCTCGCGGGCTCTAGAGCACAGGCTCAGTAGTTGTGGCGCACAGGCTTTGTTGCTCCGTGGCATGTGGGATCCTCCCGGACTAGGGCTCGAACCCGTGTCCCCTGCATTGGCAGGTGGATTCCTAACCCCTGGGCCACCAGGGAAGTCCCATCTGATCTGTTTTTAACCCTGGTATTCTTTATCTCAATAAATGACACTACTACTGTCAAAAACAGGATCAGAAATCTAAAAATCATCTTACTACCCTCTTACACATTTTCTCCTTTACCGAGCACTGTACTTCCCAATAGTTTAGCAACCTTTGATATGCTTAATTAATCTAAAATTTCAGGAATACTGCCTACTTCTTTTACATAAACAATGATAAAATAAAAAGGCTTGAGGAGAAAAGATGAAGTTGTTATTATATAAGTAGAGGAAATGCTACTAATTTATACATACTAGCTCTGCAAACAAGCTACTGCCTATGCCTAAATCTCACAGTAATAATACCCACCTAAGAAAATCTGTCTCACCCTCTTTTTAAATGGGGACTTATAACAAGAGGGTAAAAAAGACTTCATGTTAAGATTGTTTTGCTGCTATGTCTATGACCTATTTTCAAAACAGAAATTTGGTTTATAGTTATAATCAAAGATCCTCCCAGAAATACTTTATTGAAGTCATTCTATATGGAAGAACAGATTCTTCAATCTGGTGAATGGGAAAGAACATATACTCTGGAGTCAGGTAATCCTCAGCTCTGTTACTGATTAGTTACAGGACTTTGGCAAATTATTTAGTGTTCCTGAACTCCAGTTTGTCTGTAAGACGATGGCAAAAATATCTATGTTACAAGATTATTGTGAAGTTAAAATGAAAACGATGAAGTCACTACCTTACTTCAATATGTCATCATTCCTAAGTATTACTGTACAGTCTCCTATCTGGTCTTGGAATTGGTCCATCCCAATTCTGCCTTATATGGCAATGATTCAAGATAAAATTCAATTCTTTTACATGGTTGGTTCATTCATTCATTCACTTACTCTTTCAGTAGTTACTGATCATTTCCCTCAGTAATACTTGAGTCCAACAGTATGAACTGGAGAGCAAGAGGAGGCATGGAGTTGAATGGTGAGCAAAAACAGACATGGCCCCTAAACTTGTGGAGTTTGGTGCCTGGTGGGAGAGAGAATCCACTACAAAATTACAGAAAGAAATGTAAAACCGAATTGATATCAGTACTGCCAAGAAAGGATACAGTACAATGAGAGGGTGTGATAGGGGATTTGGCCAAGTCAGAGAAGTCTTATAAAGCTCTTTACTATGGAGGCTTTCCTATCAAACCAGCCTTATTTGCGGCCATTTTCTCATACATAGCCTATATTAAAACCATACTAAACAACTTAATGAATATGAAATATGCCATGTACTCTCTCCTCTTGAAATCTTTTGAACATGCTACAGCATTTCTGAAATACCTTGCTCCCCCAGTTAATTCCAGAAAGTATCCAAAGATACAGTTCTTACACTACTTCTTTAAAGCCTTCACCACCCATGACATTAATATTAATCACCTGATTATGTTGGGGTATGCCAATTCCTCTACCTGATAACTGATAACCTTTGTAAATCATTAATATTTTACGGGGAGATATTCTGAGATTATGCCAAAATCCCGTCCCCATCTGTATTAGTTCCCTTAGGGTGCTGAAACAAATTACCACAAAATAGGTAGCTTAAAACAACTGTAGCTTATTCACTCACAGCTTTGGAAGCAAGAAATCCAAAATCAAGTTATCAGCAGGGACTCACTCTACCTGGAGGTTCTAGGGAAGAATCTTTTCTACACCTCTTCTAGCTTCTGGTCACTGTCAGTTTTCCTTGACTTGTGCCTGCATCACTCCAATCTGCTTTCTTCTTTGTCAAGATTGTTTTGGCTATTCTGGGTCCTTTGTAATTCTACATAAATTTGGAATAAGGATATCAATTTCTACAAAAATGTCAGCTTAGATTCTGATGGGGACTGCGTTGAATCCATACATCAATTTGAACAGCACTGTCATCTTAACAATGTTAACTTTTACAATCAATGAACATGGGATGTTTTTCCAATCATTTAGATAGTCTTAAATATCTTTCATCATTGTTTTATACTTTTTTGTACTTTTCAGAGTATAAGATTTGTACTTCTTTTGTTAAATGCATTCGTAAGGGGCTTCCCTGGTGGCGCAGTGGTTGAGAGTCCGCCTGCCGACGCAGGGGACACGGGTTCGTGCCCTGGTCCAGGAAGATCCCACGTGCCGCGGAGCGGCTGGGCCCGTGAGCCATGGCCGCTGAGACTGCGCGTCTGGAGCCTGTGCTCCACAACGGGGGAGGCCACAGCAGTGAGAGGCCCGTGTACCACAAAAAAAAAAAAAAAAAAAAAAAGAAAAGAAAAGAAAAAATGTATTCATAAGAATGTTATTCTTATTAATGCTATTGTAAACCAAACCATTTTATTTCTTTCATTCTCAGATTGTTCACTGTAAGGATATAGGAATACAACTGAACATATTACTCTTGCATCCTGCAACCCTGCTAAACTCTTATATAGTTCTTCCAGTTTTTTAGTGGATTTGTTAGGATTTTCCATATACAAGATCACGTTATCTGTGAATAAACTGTTTTACTTTTTCCCTTTCCAACCTAGTGCCTTTTATATCTCTTTCTTGCCTAATTGCTGTGGCTAGAACCTCTAGTACGATGTTTACATAGAAGTGGAGAGAGATGAAATCTTTGTCTTCTTCCTGATCTGTGGGGGAAAACATCTAGTCATTCACCATTAAGTGTGATGTTAGTTGTGAGTTTTCAGACATCCTTTATCAGATTAAAGAAGTTCCCTTCTATTTCTAGTTTGTTGAATATTTTTATCATGAAAGAGTGTTGGATTCTATCAAGCACTGTTTCTTCATATATTGAGATGATCATGTTATCTTTTAATTTTAAATGTATTGGGCTATATATAGTTGATTTACAATGCTGTGTTAGTTTCACATGTATAGCAAAGTGATTCAGTTATACATATACATATATTCATTCTTTTTTAGATTCTTTTCTCATATAGATTATCACAGAATATTGAGTAGAGGTCCCTGTGCTATACGGTTGGTCCTTATTAGTTATCTATCTTATATGTAGTATTGTGTGTACGTTCATCCCAAGCTCCTAATTTATCCCTCCACCCACGTTTCCCCTTTGGTAACCATAAGTTTGTTTTTGATATCTCTAAGTCTGTTTTGGTTTTGTAAATAAGTTCATTTGTATCATTTTTTTAAAATTAGATGACACATATGAGTGATATCATATGATATTTGTCTTTCTCTGTCTGAGTTACTTCATTTAGTATGATAATTTCTACATCACCCTTGTTGCTGCAAATGGCATTATTTCATTCTTTTTTATGGCTGAGTAATATTCCATAGTAAATATGTACCACATCTTCTTTATCCATTTCTCTGTCAACGGACATTTAGGTTGCTTCCATGTCTTGGCTATTGTGAACAGTGCTGCAATAAACACTGGGGTGCATGTATCCTTTCAGATTACAGTTTTCTCTGGATATATGCCCAGGAGTGGGACTGCTGGGTCATACAGTAGTTCTATTTTTAGATTTTTAAGGAACCTCCATACTGTTCTCCATGGTGGTTGTACCAATTTGTACCAATTTACATTCCCACCAGCAGTGTAGGAGGGTTCCTCTTTCTCCACAGCCCCTCCAGCATTTATTGTTTGTAGACTTTTTGATGATGGCCATTCTGACCAGTGCAAGGTGATACCTCACTGTAGTTTTAATTTGCATTTCTCTGATAATCAGTGATGTTGAGCATCTTTTCACGTGCTTTTTGGCCATCTGTAAGTCTTCTTTGGAGAAACGTCTTTTCAGGTCTTCTGCCCATTTTTTGATTGGGTTGTTTGTTTTTTTGACTTAGAGCTGCATGAGCTGTTTGTATATTTTGGAGATTAATCCACTGTCAGTTGCTTCATTTGCAAACATTTTCTCACATTCTGTAGGTTGCCTTTTTGTTTGTTAATGGTTTCCTTTGCTGTGCAGAAGCTAAGTTTAACTAGGTCCCATTTGTTTATTTTTGTTTTTATTTTCATTACTCTAGGAGGTGGATCAAAAAAGATACTGCTGTGATTCATGTCAAAGAGTGTTCTGCCTATGTTTTCCCCTAAGAGTTTTATAGTGTCTGACCTTATATTTAGGTCTTTGTTCCATTTTGAGTTTATTTTGGTGTATGGTGTTAGAGAATGTTCTAATTTCATCCTTTTACATGTAGCTGTCCAGTTTTCCCAGGCCCACTTCTTTTCTCCATTGTACATGCTTGCCTGTTTTATCATAGATTAATTGACCATAGGTGCATGGGAGATGATATGTTATCTTGTATTTTCTTTTATTGATATGATGTATTACATTCATGAATTTTGATATGGTGAACCAACCTTGCATTTCTTGCATGTGGATAAATTCTACTTGATCACAGTGTATAATTCTTTTTATATGTTGCTGGATTTCACTTGTAAGTATTTTGTTGAATATTTTTGCATCCACAGTCATAAGAGAGACTGGTCTGCAGTGTTGTTTTTTTGTTTGTTTGTTTGTTTGTTTTTGTGGTACGAGGGCCTCTCACTGTTGTGGCCTCTCCTGTTGCGGAGCACAGGCTCCAGACACGCAGGCCTGATCAGCAGCCATGGCTCACAGGCCCAGCCGCTCCGCGGCATGAGGGATCTTCCCGGACCGGGGCACAAACCCACGTCCCCTGCATCGGCAGGCAGACTCTCAACCACTGCGCCACCAGGGAAGCCCCTGTAGTGTTTTTTTTCTTTTCCTTGTGAAGTCCTTGTCTGGTATTGGTATCAAGTATATGTCAAAGTATATATATATGTATGTGTATATATCAAGTACTCCCTCTTCTACTTTTAGAAGAGTTTGTGAACATTTGCTGTTAACTCTTTTCTAAATATTTGGTAGAGTTCAGCAATGATGCCCTCCAGACTTGGACTTTCTTTATGCGTGGTCTTTTGATTCCTGCTTCTATCTCTTCACTTGATATAGGTCTATTCAGATTGTCTATTTCTTCTTGAGTCAGTTTCAGTAGTTTGTGTCTTTCTAGGAATTTTTCCATTTTATCTAGGTTAAACAATTTGTTGGTGCACGATTGTTCAAGTATTCCTTTATAATAACTGTTATTAATTTAGGGTCAGTAGTAGTATCTCTTCTTTTACTTCTGATTCTAGTGTTTGAGTGTTTCTTTTTTTCTTGGCCAATCTAACTAAAGATTTGTCAATTTTGTTGATCATTTCAAAGAACTAGCTTTTGGTTTCATTGATTTCCTCTATTTTTTTCTATTTCATTAAATTCTGCTATAATTATTATTCCCTTCCTTCAGCTTGATCTTAGGTTTGGTTTGCTCTTACTCTTCCACTGTCATAAGGTAGAAGACTAGGTAATTGATCTTTCTTATTATAGGCATTCTACAGTTATAAACTTCCCTCTAAGCACTCCTTTAGTTGCATCCCACAGGTTTTGATATGTTGTCTTTATTTTCATCCACCTCAAAGTACTTTCTGAATTTGCCTTTGACTTCTTTTTTGACCCATTGCTTACTTTAAAATACACTGCTTAATTTTAATTTGTGAGTTCCCCAAAGTTTTCCTGCTATTCATTTCTAATTTCACTCCACTGTGGTTGTAAAACATTTTGTATTACTGCTAAAACTGATTAAGTTTAAATTTTATGCAGGTTTGTTTTATGGCCTAGTATATGGTCTATCTTTGAGAATGTCCTGTGTTTACTTGATAAGCATATATATAGTATTGTTGTTAGGTGGAGTGTTCTATAGATGTCTGTTAGGTATAGTTGGTTTACAGTATTGGTCAAGTCTTATTTTTCCTGTTGATCTTCTGTCTACTTTTTCTATCCATTATTGCAAGTAGAGTATTGAAGCTTCCAACTATTGTCATTGTCTATTTCTCCCTTCATTTCTGTCAGTTTTTGTTTTACACATTTTAGTGCTCTGTTATTAGATACACGTTTATAACTGTTATAGTTTCCTAATGTATTACCTTCTTATCATTATAGAATGTCCCTCTTTATCTCTAATAGTAGAAATAAAGCTACTGTGTTTTAAAGTCTATTTTGTCTGATATCAACGTAGCCATTTGAGCTTTCTCGTCATTGCAGTTTGCATGATATATAATTTTCCATCCTTTTACTTTCAGTCTATTTGTATCTTTGAATTTAAAGTATGTTTCTTGTAGACAGCATACACTGGACCATGTGTTTTTATTCAGTCTAACAATCATTGCCTTTGCATTAAATTATCCCACCCATTTATACTTAATATGAGTACTGATAATAGCTGGATTTATACCTGCTGTTTTACTTATTGTTTTCCATATATTTTATGTCTTTTTTTGTTTTCTATACCGCCATTACTGCTTTCTTCTGCATTAAGTGAATATTTTTTAATGAAGCATTTCAACTTCTTTAATGATTTTTTACATTATAATTTTCTGAGGGTTTTTTTTAAAGTGACTGCCCTAGTGTTCAGCATGTATATTTTATCTTATCCAAATGAGCTTCTGATTTATACCAGGTGATTATACAGAAGGGTGTCTGCTTTATAGCATCATTTCTTTTACCCCATTTTTTAGTGTTTTTGCAATAAAATTACATCAATTAATGTTACAAATCCAACAATACATTGCTATAATTATTTCTGTGCCATGTGTAATGACTTCCTTAGCCTAATGCAGTTTTTCTCACACACATATCCTTTGTACTGTTATTGACAAATATATTACACATATATTACATTATAGCCTTAACAATGTATTTTATATTCAGTTTATTTTTAAACAGGTTAAAAGAAAAAAGGAGAAAGTATGCATTTCTTATGACTTTTATAATTACATAATGACACTTATTGGTGCCCTTTGTTTATTGTGTGAACTCAAATTACCATCTGAGGTCACCTGCTTTTACCTTGAAGAACTTCTTTTAGTATTTCTTGTAAGGTGTATCTGTCAGAAACAAATTTGCTCAGTATATATATTTTTCTTTATTTTTTGGCTGCGTTGGGTTTTCATTGCTGGGAGCGGGCTTTCTTTAGCTGCAGTGAGTGGGGTCTACTCTTCATTGCACTGCTTGGGCTTCTCATTGTGATGGCTTCTCTTGTTGCAGAGCACGGGCTCTAGGCACGCGGGCTTCAGTAGTTGCAGCATGTGGGCTCAGTAGTTGTGGCTCACGGGCTCCAGAGCGCAGGCTCAGTAGTTGTGGCGCACGGGCTTAGTTGCTCTGCGGTATGTGGGATCTTCCCAGACCAGGGCTCAAACCCGTGTCCCCTGCATTGGCAGGCAGATTCTTAACCACTGTGCCACCAGTGAAGTCCCTCCCTCAGTTTCTGATTATCTGAGAAAGTCTATTTCACCTCCGTTTTTGAAATATACGTTCACTGGTATAGGATTTTGATTAATAGGTTTTTTTTTTCCTTTCAGGGCTTTAAAAATGTTATCCTATTGCCTTCTGGCCTCCGTTGTTTCTGCTGAAAAGTCTGCTATCTAAACCTACAGAACTCCCTTTAAGTGACGCATCATTTTTCTCTTGATGCTTTCAATATTTTGTCTTTCACTATTCTTACTATGATGCATCTGTTTGTGGATCTCTTTGTGTTTAATCCTGATTGGATTTTATTGAGCTTCCTGGATATGTAAGTTATTGTTTTTCAATAAATTTGTGAAGTTTACAGTCATTATTTCCTTGCATATTTTTTCTGCTCCTTTCTCTCTTCTTCTGGTACGCCCATTATAAATATGTTGGAGCATGTGATTGTATCCCACATTTCTCTGAGGCTCTATTCATTGTTCTTAATTCGTTTTTCTCTCTGTTCTTCAACTTGCATAAAATGCCTATCTACAAATTCACTTCTTGTTCTACAGTTCAAATCAGTTAAGCCTCTCTGATGAATTTTTTAATTTTAGTTATTTTACTTTTCAATTCCGTAATTTCTTTTGATTCCATTTTTTAAAATTTCCATCTCTTTATTGATATTCTCTATTTGATGTGACCCTATAATCATATTTTCTTTTACGACTTCAATTGTGAGTTCCTTTATGTCTGTGAACATGTCCATAATGGCTACTTTAAAGTCTTTTTTTGATAAATGTGGCCTCTCTGACAGGCAGTTTCTGTGGCCTGCTTTTTTTTGTGGCCTGGGTCATACGTTCCTGTTTCTTTATATGTTTCATAGTTTGCTGTTGTTGGAAACCAGACATTTTAGATAACATGTTGTACCACGTCTAGGTACTGGTACACCTCTACCCTTCTGGAGCATGTTCTTGTTATTTGCTTGTTTATTTGTTTAGTGACTGGCTGGATTGTTTTAGTGGAGTTTATTCCCCCATACACAGTGATCAGCTTCTAATGTTGTTCCTCACGGGAGGCACAGCCTTGGTATATCCACCATTACCCTCAGCTCACTGGATCACCATGGTTTGGGCAAGGCTCTCTTCCTGTCTTTTCTTAACCAAGTCCAGCTGTTAAAATCCAAAAACTGTGGCTGGTTGCTCTTTTTTTATTTTTTTAATATTTATTTATTTGGCTGCATCGGGCCTTAGTTGAGGCACGGGGCTTCTCTCTAGTTGTGGCCGTGGGCTCTAGAGTGCGCAGGCTTAGCTGCCCCACAGTATGTGGGAGCTTAGTTCCCCAACCAAGGATCAAACCTGCATCCCCTGCATTGGAAGGTGGCTTCTTAACCACTGGACTACCAGGGAAGTCCCTGGTTGTTCTATTATTTTCAACAATGCCCTGGAGCATAAACTGGTCTGTAAACAATCCAATCAAATTCTGGTTCCTTTGAAGGAACAGTTTCTGAGATCAGAGTTTGATTTTTCTTCTGACCTTAGGAGGGCTCTTGTGATGTTTTACTCCCTGTTTCTTACCTGCAAACTAGCTGGCCTATACTTTAGCCTGCTCGGATATCCTCTGAAATGCCTGTAACCACAACCTCCACAGTTCTTGTGTGTGCCTTCAGGCTTGAACTTCTTCACTCTCCACTGCAAATGAAGTCAGTTCCCTTGGGAAGAAATTAGGAGCTATATGTGTTATGGTCTGTTTCTCCCTCTGGGCAAATCTCTGAGCCAGGACTCTGAAGCTAGGCTGGGGACAATGGAAAAGTTTTCCTTGAGTAACACTTCCTCTCTAGGAGCTGAGCTCAGTGCAGAGAAAGGGGACACAATCTCAATTCTCCCAGCTTGACTCTCTTGGGATGACCCACCAATTTATAACCCAAGGCAAGAGTGATCTGGGTCCCAGTATTCTCAGCATGCCACACCCAAACTCCACAAGTCAGGGCTGGGTGGAAGAAGGAGTCCCCACTGTTCAAATGCTCTCACCCAGGACTTAGCAACAGCAATAGGTAGCTGGGGCAGGATAAGAAATGCTGATGTCCAGTTCCTCTGGGAAGAAAGCCATTAGTCTAGGTGAAAGGAGGGGACCAGAGGGCAGGCCTGTGTTCTTGGCTACAGTAATCTTGAGTGTAATCTCCACCTTGCTGAGCTGGCTAGGGGGAAGAAGGAAGCAGTACTGGCTTAAAAACCACAGACACTCTTATTTCTTACTAAATTTTCACAGATATTCTTGAATAAATGTTTCTTCAGTTGCTGTTCACCCTTAGAACCATTTCCAGAGACTTAAAATGGCTGGATTTTAGGGGTTTTTTAAATCACTTTCACCAGTTTCACTGGGGAGCAGGGCAGCAGAGCTCCTCATGCTATCCTGCCAGAAGTTGATCACCAAGGTTGCCCACTCTCACCACTCTTATTCAACATAGTTTTGGAAGTTTTAGCCACAGCAATCAGAGAAGAAAAGGAAATAAAAGGAATCCAAATCGGAAAAGAAGAAGTAAAGCTGTCACTGTTTGCAGATGACATGATACTATACACAGAGAATCCTAAAGATGCTACCAGAAAACTACTAGAGCTAATCAATGAATTTGGTAAAGTAGCAGGATACAAAATTAATGCACAGAAATCTCTGGCATTCCTATATACTAATGATGAAAAATCTGAAAGTGAAACCAAGAAAACACTCCCATTTACCACTGCAACAAAAAGAATAAAATATCTAGGAATAAACCTACCTAAGGAGACAAAAGACCTGTATGCAGAAAATTATAAGACATTGATGAAAGAAATTAAAGATGATACAAATAGATGGAGAGATATACCATGTTCTTGGATTGGAAGAATCAACAATGTGAAAATGACTCTACTACCCAAAGCAATCTATAGATTCAAGGCAAACCCTATCAAACTACCACTGGCATTTTTCACAGAACTAGAACAAAAAATTTCACAATTTGTATGGAAACACAAAAGGCCCCGAACAGCCAAAGCAATCTTGAGAATGAAAAACGGAGCTGGAGGAATCAGGCTCCCTGACTTCAGACTATACTACAAAGCTACAGTAATCAAGACAGTATGGTACTGGCACAAAAACAGAAAGATAGATCAATGGAACAGGATAGAAAGCCCAGAGATAAACCCATGGACACCTTATCTTTGATAAAGGTGGCAGGAATGTACAGTGGAGAAAGGACAGCCTCTTCAATAAGTGGTGCTGGGAAAACTGGACAGGTACATGTAAAAGTATGAGATTAGAGCACTCCCTAACACCATACACAAAAATAAGCTCAAAATGGATTAAAGACCTAAATGTAAGGCCAGAAACTATAAAACTCTTAGAGGAAAACATAAGCAGAACACTCTATGACATAAATCACAGCAAGATCCTTTCTGACTCACCTCCTAGAGAAATGGAAATAAAAACAAAAATAAACAAATGGGACCTAATGAAACTTCAAAGCTTTTGCTCAGCAAAGGAAACCATAAACAAGACCAAAAGACAACCCTCAGAATGGGAGCAAATATTTGCAAATGAAGCAACTGACAAAGGATTAATCTCCAAAATTTACAAGCAGCTCATGCAGCTCAATAATAAAAAAACAAACAACGCAATCCAAAAATGGGCAGAAGACCTAAACAGACATTTCTCCAAAGAAGATATACAGACTGCCAACAAACACATGAAAGAATGCTCAACATCATTAATCATTAGAGAAATGCAAATCAAAACTACAATGAGGTATCATCTCACACCAGTCAGAATGGCCATCATCAGAAAATCTAGAAACAATAAATAAACAATAAAGGGTGTGGAGAAAAGGGGACACTCTTGCACTGCTGGTGGGAATGTGAATTGGTACAGCCACTATGGAGAACAGTATGGAGGTTCCTTAAAAAACTACAAATAGAACTACCATATGACCCAGCAATCCCACTACTGGGCATATACCCTGAGAAAACCATAATTCAAAAAGAGTCATGTACCAAAATGTTCATTGCAGCTCTATTTACAATAGCCCGGAGATGGAAACAACCTAAGTGCCCATCATCGGATGAATGGATAAAGAAGATGTGGCACATATATACAATGGAATATTACTCAGCCATAAAAAGAAATGAAATTGAGTTATTTGTAATGAGGTGGATAGACCTAGAGTCTGTCATACAGAGTGAAGTAAGTCAGAAAGAAGAAGACAAATACCGTATGCTAACACATATATATGGAATTTAAGAAAAAAAAAAGTCATGAAGAACCTAGGGGCAAGGCAGGAATAAAGACACAGACCTACTGGAGAACGGACTTGAGGATATGGGGAGGGGGAAGGGTGAGCTGTGACAGGGCGAGAGAGAGGCATGGACATATATACACTAACGAACGTAAGGTAGATAGCTAGTGGGAAGCGGCCGCATGGCACAGGGATATCGGCTCGGTGCTTTGTGACCGCCTGGAGGGGTGGGATAGGGAGGGTGGGAGGGAGGGAGACGCAAGAGGGAAGAGATATGGGAACATATGTATATGTATAACTGATTCACTTTGTTATAAAGCAGAAACTAACACACCATTGTAAAGCAATTATACCCCAATAAAGATGTTAAAAAAAAAAAAAAAAGTTGATCACCCATTTGTCATTTAACATGGAGGTGAAGGAAGCAAAGTGCCGGGGCTGTATATGTGCTATCTCATTTTATCTTCACAACTGTAAGGCAGATATGACAGCTCTGACTTTTATAGACCATGAAACTGAGTTCCAAAATCCCAGTAAAAAAGCAAATAGTGGCAACAATCTGATTCAAAACCAGGTATAACTGCCTCCAAAGCTCATGTTCTTGATTAAGCCCGTCCCTTCATCTCTGATACAGATACTTTTAAAAACGAGACCTCATGAGACAGTTATATCCCTGTGCAGGCACAATGATTTCTTTAGGTGATACATCAATTTCTTCCTCCTTCAGATCTTTTATAATAATACCATGAGAAGTACTACTCTGTTTCCTCATGCCTTGAGCTACATTCCCACAAAGAATCTATCTTTTATCTTTTCTGTACTTTTGAAATCTGTTTTCCTAAAGAGCAAAGTAGGTATGATGTGCACTGTGTTTGGTTCTTTGATTATTATGAACATTAAGATGACAAGGTCTCTTTGCTCCCAAGATTACCATTATGCATAAGCACAGATGCAAAGCCAAGCAAAAATGTCATTAAGAAGTGATACCTCCTTTAAAAAAGACTCGCACTTATTTTGAAGATTCTTGGATACAAAATTGTCAGATTTATGGGGAAAGTTTAACATACCAAAATATTCATAGTCACAACTCACAGTCACTAATGAGAAGATTCCACTTTAAAAGTGATATCATGCTTTTTAATATATTTTAAATAACGAAGTGCCAATATTTTGAAAATTAAAAGAATTCTTACCATCCAGATTTAAACTAAAACAAAATCTTAAAAAATAAACTAAATAAACCTAAAATATATAAGAAGAAACCTTTCTCTATATTCACATGCCAAAAAAGAAATAAAATTAAAAAATAAAAAGACATGTCAATCTAGATTTGAAAGTTTAGTCATTATCTCTATTTGGCTCCATTTATCATTGCTACCAAAAATTAAAAAAAAATGGGGGGGCCCAGTTTTTACCACCTCAAAAAGTCATATTTCCTGGTAACAAATTCTCCTGCTTAATTCTGATGTTGTGCTAACCTAAGTGTTAGAGGAAAAAAAGAATAGCTACTGAAGACAAAACGTCCTAAATTACAAGAATCATTAAGGGAACTGTGAACACATGGTAAGGAATAGAGTTACATGTTATATTTAAATAAATGTTAAAGAATGCATTAGGGTGAGACTGTTTGCTCCGAGTGGCTATTTCACACACAACAGAGGCCCACCACACTTGTAAGCGTTCTGTCACACTTGGTCACCCCAATTAGAATCTGGCAATAGGAAAGACCCACAAAAGTCAGAGAAATGTTTGTTTCTGAAGATTTTAATCTCAACCATCAACACCTTACTGAAATAAACAAAACACCTTTGCTAAGGAAACAAAGATGGTGAAGACTTAAAGAGATGAATCAAAAATAATTAAAATTACTTTGTTGATAGAAAATGACAGCACTGAAGGACAGCATCAAGTCACAGCTGCTCAAGTGACAAAGGCATCGAACGGCTATTTTAAGTTTGCCGTGGTGCGCTCAATAGCTGTTTGAAGAATGCAGTAAAGGTACTTACCAAATATTTCCCCTCCACTAGCATATTCTGTCACCAGATAAATCATCCGTTCTGTCTCCATAACCTGGTGCAAAGGCAGGAAAGTGACAGTGATACAAATGACAGGCTGATATCACAGAAAGAGAAACTAATGAATCTTCTTTTGTCATTTGAAGTATTAATAACCATTACTGCCTAAAGGAAACTTCAAACATCAGGGGACTGGGAGGGTGACAGACATAAACGTTATTAAGAAGAAAGGGGGAAAACAGGTATTCCTCCAAGTTCTTAAAAGTAGGAAATATTTACTACTTGAGAGAGTCCTTTTGTCATCCCAGGAGGCCTCTGCAATCTTTTAAGCTCCACAAAACTGAGAAGCAAAGAAGCTGCCAAGAACCAAAAAGTTCACATTCGACAGTGATCACTTGAAGCTCAAAAATGTCCCCCGCAAAACCCAACCAAAACAAAACTTAGGGAGAATAGCAGGAATCACTTAAGAACTGCACAAATATCACATATGGCTGTGCTTTTTTTAAATGGAAATGACAACTTTCCTGTCCACCATCCTTTTATTCAAAACTGGGAACGATAATATAAATATTCAACACTTCAATAATATAAACGACTTACTTGTATTTTTATCTTAGTCTCTATTTTGCCACTGTTTACAAAATTAGTTGTAGTGTGTTGTCAGTTCCTTCTTCCTTTTTACCTTTTTCATTAAATATTTATTAAAGTAATATATGAGTATATATGTTCATTATAAACATTTTAAATACCCAGTATATAAACAAAAGACCAAAGGTTTTCCTCTTTCCAACCCCCTCCATTTTATTCCTCAGTGGAAACACTGTTTATAGCTTATTCTATAACATTTTAGAGCAGTGCTGTCCAATAGAAACATTGTGAGTCTCATATATAATTTTAACTTTTCTAGTAGCTACATTAAAAAAGAAAAAGTTAATTCTAATAATATATTTTATTATCATTAATATTATTTCAAAAACTTTTAATTGTAAACAGCTCCAATTTTTATATTTACATTAATATTAAGTGAAAGTAAAAATCCAGTTCCTCATTCACTCTAGCCACATGTTAATACACAATAACCACATGTGGCTATCATAGTAGGCAATACAGTTTTACACTTTCACTATGCTTCAAGGTTAATTATTTTATCAAATCATTCCCTAGTCACTTTATTTTTGACATCTCTATACGTTAATACCAAAACAGTATCATACATTACCTTATAGTAATAGATCTATTTCTTCTTTTCAATAGTTTCATAGTACTCCATTGTATGTATGCACATTCTTTTAATTTTTCAATCTAATAACTGTGTCACTTTTTTCACTTTAATTTAAAAACTCTCTATAGACTGGTGATACTAGCCCACTGTTACATGTATTGCTTCCAAGTTCTTTATATGTTGACTCATATAACAAAAAGTAAGTACCCTAAATATATGCAGTTGTTTAGGGAAAAAAAGAAAAGAAAAAAAATGTCATAATGTATCTCTCCTTTGTACCAGGCCTTTTATTGACTGTAAATTTTTTAAATTTTATTGAAGTACAGTTGATTTACAGTGTTGTTTTTAATTTCAGATTTTTTTAAAAAGAACTTTTCAGGAGTTCTAAAATTTTCCTATATAGTTATCTATATTTGGCTCACTCTATAAACCCGAACAGACTAAAGCTTTAACAAATGACCTGAAAACTGCCTTGACAATTCAACAGCCATTCTTCACCTTGGCAGTTCAGAATCTCCCATTAACAATATTAGCTGCCAGAGAGCAAAATTAAAGCTTAAGAAAGGGCAATGTTCAAAGCCAGGGCTGAAAGTATATAAACCTTATAGGCTAATGAAATCTTGGGTAAGAAAGGTAAATTTGCAGATTTCAGTTATAAGGTTAGTACCTATAAGTTAACCTCTTGAGAAAGATCAGCCTAATAAGCTCTACAACTAATTAAAGATGATTTACTTTAAAAAGTGAGGTCAAGGGCTTCCCTGGTGGCGCAGTGGTTGAGAGTCCACCTGCTGATGCAGGGGACACGGGTTCGTGCCCCGGTCCGGGAAGATCCCACATGCCGCGGAGCGGCTGGGCCCGTGAGCCATGGCCGCTGAGCCTGCGCATCCGGAGCCTTTGCTCCGCCACAGGAGAGGCCACAGAGGTGAGAGGCCCGCGTACCGCAAGAAAAAAAAAAAAAAAAAAAAGTGAGGTCAAGAAGTTTACTCAACCTGTCAGGATAGGAAGGAAGCAGAGGTTAGACACCTCTGAGTTTGCAGATACAGGTCTTCAGGCAACCCCAGAAACCTTGGGGTACAGTGGAGGTGTGGTTCAACATAATTTAGTGTGATGGATTTCAACAAGCCTGCTCCTGCTGATCTAATTCATTTCATTATGTGAGCAGCTGATGCCAGGGACGAGCCCTAACACTGTAGCCTTAACCGTATACATTAATATCAAGACATGTTTCCTTTCCCATGAAAGCAACAGACTATGAAAGCTTCCCCTTTGGGCCTTGGTCAATGTACTCTTCACACTCTTACACATGATCCCGGATCTGGGCCAGTAACCACTTACTGCAGACTAACAGCAGCAAGTGAATTGAGGGGGTGGCCACATCCTGCAGAACCAGGTGATGGCTGATCTGGTAGAAAGGAGTGAGCAGGGCTGGCCCTATGTACAGACAGAGCTCATGGCTGCCAACACGCTGCAATTTGAGAAGCATCTCAAAGCTCTACCTCTCCCAAAATACCTCCTCTACCAGACTGCTAAGGCAAGGTCCTCCTCTCCTATGTGGCTTAAAATTCCAGCCATTAGATTTACTGCTTTTGCAGTAAGGCTAGGGAATGACTTTTGATGAAGGCATGAAATATGCATGCTTCTTGGAAGATAAGAAAACTAGAACAGAAATCTCTTCCATTACACAGAATCAATCTCTTGGTTATCAAAGTAATCAAATGCTATCTTAGAAAACTAAGTCTAGTACCCTGTTAGAATAGAAAGGAGGTAGGCTCTGACTCATACAAGAAGCCATACTTAAAATATCCTTTGCCATCATAATTCATAACATGATCACAGAAATTAGTATTTAAATATTGTAAAAATTAATATTACTTTCACCCCTCAAAATTCTGTTCCTTCTGGGTTTCCCATTCTGCTTTAAGGTTCTGACCTAAATAAGTAAGTTCTCATCATCTTGTAAATAACCTTTTTGTGTAACTCTAAGAATGGCATCCAAGTTTTAAAGAACAAATTATAAGGGCCTACTTAGGTAAGTTAGACCTTACCAGTAAATACCCAAGGGAAACAGAAGTACTGAGTTGGGGGATAATAGGGTAGGATAAATAGTAGGATGAATATATGAACATAGAAACAAAAAAAAGTTGCAGATGTTCACCCATCCACCTTCCCTTCAAAAGTAACCACAGACCCAAGTGACCATTCTGGGTTCTTTGTTACCATACGCTACACCACTAGTGATCCTACCTGGTAAAGCCTGATAATATGGGGGTGGCAAAGCATCTTCATAATTTGAACTTCTCGGAAAATCTTCTTCAAGTTTTCTTCATCCAGCTGGGTCTTATCTATGATCTTGATAGCAACCTGACAACAGAGAAAGAAAATTTACTCTGATGCATTATTTATTATTTTTTAACAAATTTATTTATTTTATTTATTTATTTTTGGCTGTGTTGCATCTTCCTTGCTGCACACGGGCTTTATCTAGTTGTGGCGAGTGGGGCCTACTCTTCGCTGCGGTGGCTTCTCTTGTTGGAGAGCATGGACTCTAGGCACACGGGCTTAGCAGTTGTGGCGCACAGGCTTAGCTGCTCTGCAGCATGTGGGATCTTCCTGGACCAGGGCTCGAACCCGTGTCCCCTGCATTGGCAGGCAGATTCTTAACCACTGAGCCACCAGGGAAGCCCTCTGATGCATTATTAAAAGGAGTTTACTAAGGAAAATTAAATCCACTTTAAAACGTATTCCACAAAATACCAACTGCCAGTATTTTGTTTACAGAATGCCAATGAAGAAAATAAATTCACTCTTTTTAGAAAGACAGAAAATGGACTTCCCTGGTGGCGCAGTGGTTAAGAATCTGCCTGCCAATGCAGGGGACACAGGTTCGAGCCCTGGTCCGGGAAGATTCCACATGCCACGGAGCAACTAAGCCCATGCGCCACAACTACTGAGCCTGCTCTCAAGAGCCCGCGAGCCACAACTACTGAAGCCCACATGCCACAACTACTGAAGCCCACACGCCTAGAGCCCGCGCTCTGCAACAAGAGAAGTCACCGCAATGAGACGCCTACGCACCACGACGAAGAGTAGCCCCCACTCACCGCAACTAGAGAAAGCCTGCACACAGCAACAAAGACCCAGTGAAGAAACGAACGAAGGGAGGGAGGGAGGGAGGGAGGGAGGAAGGGAGGGAGGAAGACAGGAAATGGATTCCTAGCAAGTTGGTCTCAAAGGAACAGACTCCTAAAGTTAATGGGTCTTCTGCCATTTCTTAAATTGCTGCTACAGTAAAACCCCAGGACAAAATACTTCATTACTCTGCAGATGCGGTTACATTTTAGGCAAATCATGCTGGGTGCAGAGAATGGTATGTAGGGCCTCTTATTAAGACAAGAAGCTTATATCATAAGTAAGTGATGACTTAGTAAGGGCGGACCAGAAATTCCACAGGTGCATCCCACACCTCACCAGGTGCTTCTGTAACTCAATAACAGTAGTAGTAGTGGTGATGGTGGTGGTGGTACCAGCAGCAGTTACTATATACTGAACACTAACTGTATGCCAGGCATAATCCTTAGTGCTTTGCAAGTACTGACTCATTTAAACCTTACAACACTCCATATTATTATCAACCTTATTCTACAAATATGGAAACTGAGACACAAAGAGAATAAGTAATTACCCAAGATTAAGTAATTTATAGCTAGTATGTGGTAGAGCCAAGATTGAAGCCCAGGTATCTCAGCTTTGGAATCAAATTCTTAATGATAACCCTCCAAAAATCTGGAGATCTTTCTGTGCTGTATATACACTGCTTCAGCATAAAACAGCTTTCTACTTTGCTCATAATTCTTAAGACACTCAGCAGCATACATATTTAAAAACAGAATGAACGATGAAAGACTTTTTAAAATTACTAAATCTAAACTTCTTCATTATTCTCAGTGAAATACTCAAAATATTGGGGTGCCCCCCAATATCTCTATATCTCAGCTTCAATTACTCAATCAGTATGTAATCAATGAATACTAGTTGGACGAAGGACCAGGACTAGGCAAATTCTAGCCCCTTTCAGTTCTTAAAATTCTATGATTCTATACACTGGGGGAAGAAAATAAAATTTATACTAATTGAGAAAAAAAGGAAAAAGAAAAAACAGGGAAGCAAAAATGTCAATACTAAAAAGTTTAGTCCAAGGATATAAAGACAGTATGGAACTATATGTGGTAGATGATTCGAATGTATGAATGACCAACGTAACAATAACTTTGTTTGGAGCTGTTTCAGATGTAGAATGAAGACTAATGGGAGAAAGGCACAGGCAGACAAATTTCAGCTCAATTCAGAGTTAAGCCCTGCCTAATGATGGAATGTGATAAAATGAGGTGGGTGTAGCTTGAGTTTCAGAGATTAACCAGACACAGCCTTCACTTCAATGAGCTCACAATCTAGTAGAGGAAAGACATATGTGAAACAGCCAACTATACAACATTGGAAATACAATCAGTAAAGCTATGTACACAGTGTAAGTAGAAAAGAGGATGAAGTATGACCTTCACTTGGGGGGAGAATAAGCAGACATAGGGAAAGACTTCACAAAGAAGAGAGAACTTGAGAAGAGACAGAATTGAGATGGGCAGAAAAGAAGGAAGAGAATTTTATAAGGAACAACAGCAGAATCATTAACAAGTCCTACCAGCTGCTTGACCTCCTAATAAGTCTTGAACCATATGACCCGCGACCACGAGCATTTCTACTCCTCATCACTGTGTCAGATCACACACAGTGTGCTGTCTAATATAGTAGGCACCAGCCACATGTGATTACTGAGCACTTGAAATGTGCACGTAAAATATACACCAGATTTCAAAGACTTAATATTAAAAAGGGAATATAAACTATCTTACTGATAATTTGTACATTGATTACATGTAGAAATAACATTCTGGATATACTAGGTAAATGAAATATATTATTAAAACTAATTTCAATGAAAAGGCAATCCTATGGAATGGGAAAAATATTTACAAATCACATATCTGGTAAGGGATTACTAACCAAAATATAGAAGGAATTCATACAACTCAGTTTAAAAAAAAAACCCCAATTCAAAAATGGGCAAAGGACCTAAACAGACATTTTTCCAAGGAGGACATACAAATGGCCAACAGGTACATGAAATGGTATTCAACATGACTAGTCACCAGGGAAATGCAAATCAAAACCACAATGAGACACCACCTCCTGCCTGTTAGGATGTCTACTATCAAAAACACAAAAGAGGGCTTCCCTTGGTGGCGCAGTGGTTGAGAGTCCTCCTGCCGATGCAGGGGACACGGATTTGTGCCCCGGTCCGGGAGGATCCCACATGCCGCGGAGCGGCTGGGCCCGTGAGCCACGGCCGCTAAGCCTGCGCGTGCTCCACAACAGGAGAGGCCACAACAGTGAGAGGCCCACGCACCGCAAAAAAAAAAAAAAAAAAAAAAAGATAAATGCTGGCAAGGAAATAGAGAAAGGGGAACCCTTTTACACTGGTGGTGGGAATGTAAACTGGTACAGCCACTCTGAAAACAGTATGGAGGTTCCTCAAGAAATTAAAAAATAAAACTACCATATGATCCAGCAATCTCACTTCTGGGTGGGAAACGAAAGGAAACAAAATCATTATCTCAAAGAGATTATCTGTACTCTGATGTTCATTCAACAGTCAAGGCACCAGAAATGACCTAAGCGTCCATCACAGATGAATGGATAAAAAAATGTGGTGTATGTACACTACTGAATATTATTGAGCCTTAAAAAAGGAAATCCTGTCATTTGCAACCAGTGGATGAACTTGGAGGACATTATCCTAAGTGAAATAAGTCAAAGACAAATATCACATGACCGCATGGTATCACCTACATGTAAAATTTAAAAAAGAACAAAAGAACAAACAAACAAAAGAAAGAAAGAGCCAAACTCATAGAAACAGAAAGTAGAAAAGTGGTTGCCAGGGGCTGAGAGGTGGGGAAAATAGGGAGAGGTTGGTAAATGGGTACAAACTTTCAGTTATAAAATGAATAAGGTCTGAGGATCTAATGTAAAAAATGATGACTACAGTTGATAACACTGTGCTGTATCACTGAAATCTGTTGAGAGTAAAACTTAAATATTCTCACCATATAGAAAAAAAGATAAATATGTCAGGTGATAGATATGTTAATTAACTCAAGGGGTAAACCCTTTCACAGTGCATACATATCAAAACATCCCATTGAACAATTTAAGTATCTTACAATTCTATTTGTTAATTACACTTCAATAAAGAGGGGTGGGGGGAGCCTAACTAATTTCACCTGTTTTTACTTTTTGAAATATGACTACTCAAAAAGTAAAAATTATATACATGGCCCTCATTTTATTGGACAGCACTGGTCTAGATGATACCAATAAGCTACCAATTAAAGCCAGTATTCCACGAAAATGACTTCTGAAATACTTGACCTAATACTGAGAATTGCCAGCCACCTATCTCAAAGAAACTTGGCAGGCTACAAGGCACTCAATGCTCAACACTGCCTCGGGGAGAATCTCAAATAAGGTCTCAAAAGTTGCATTCCAAGAACTCAATTTAATTCCATTAAAAATTGTTTACTGAGCAACTGACTGGCTTAAGGCAGTGCCCTCGAGCAGCTCACTAGCAGCTACTCTCAACAGGGATTCTGTGAGACAATTAAGTTTTACACTCAGTTTTACAGCAGTTCTCAAACTTTTTGGTCTTGGGATTCCTTCTCTTAAAAATTACTGAGAACCTTCAAAGAAGTTTTGTTTATATGGGTAATATCTATCAATATTTACTTAGAAATTAGATTAAAATTACAATCAGAAATTAAAACAAAATTTTAAAGCAGAAGGATACACATGCACACATTTCATCAGCCATCAGAGTAATCATATCATCAAACATCAGGTGGTCTTTTGAAATCTCCACTGCATAATTATGAGAGAATGAGAGTGAAAAATGAAAATAATGTTTCAATATTTATAAAAACAGTTTTGACCTAGGGACTCACTGAAAGAGTTTTGGAGACTCTGGGATCCCTGGATCAAACATTGAGAACAACAAGGCATCACTGTGTGTAATGAATTAACTTCTTGCCTAGGTATCTAGAATGGTACTGAAACAGGAGGGAAGGGGGCAGAACACAACCTTTAAAAGAATGACATAGCCATAGGACATGACAAAAACTGGTTAGAACCAACTAAGTCCAAGATGGCGGAAGACGTGACTTCCACTGGACCTTAAGCCTCATTATATGCTCATTGTAATACATTAGCATATGCTAAATGACACACCCACCAGAGCCATGACAGTCTGAGGCTAACCATAAAAGGTCAAAAAGTGAGCAGTGGCCCAATTCCTGGAAATCCCCACCCCTTCCCCAAAATAATTGGAATAATTCTCCCACTCATTAGGCTACGAAATTACCCAGCCCATAAAAACTAATCATGTCATATTTCGGGGCCTCTCACCTTCTGCGATGGCCCACATTCTGTCTGTGGAGTGTGTTTCACTCTAAATAAATCCACTTCTTACCAATCACTTTGTCTCTCACTGAACTCTTTCTGTGACGAGACATCAAGAAACTGAGCTTCATTAAGTCCTGAGACCAGGTGTGTCATCTCAATTAAAAGACCGTGGGTTCAAGTCCCAATCTGAGTTGCACGGTTTCAGTACCACCTTTGGGGAAAACTGAGAAAATCTTCACTCAAATTTTTTTTCCTGTAGGACTTAATTCCTTCTATAAGAATTAATTCATTCTCAGTTGAGATGGCTTCTAGAAAAGGAATTTAAATGTCTTTGCAATGAGCCTTGGTGAAAAGCTTTTTCCTTTTAAACTTACTAGAAAATAGAATTGTCATCAGGAAACAGGTTTAATGCAACCCAAAACCACCACAAACTACACAAGCTAGACTATAAGGCTAAACCAGCCAAGCACTAAATGGCCACGATTAAAGATGTACCATACGTACCACGGTCAGGACGTAGGCTGGTCATACTCTTGGGAAGATCCTGACCTTTGCGCTGGAACCAATCAAGGAGTTGGTATTTTAGTTTGTAACAAATATTCAGATCAAGTACTAAGGGGCAAAGACATACATTTGGAAAGAACCCATTACTCCATCCATTTTACATACCATCATAACTGTTTCTGGGAAAATATGCAGCTGTCAAGCCTAAGGAATGACTGAGATGTTAGGATTCTAGCCAGCTTCAGACAGGAGGATTCAACATGACCACCAACGATAATGGTCAATCAGCTCTCAATGAATCCCAAAGGAAATACCGTTGACCCTGAACAATGTGGGTTTGAACTGCTAGGGCCCACTTATACATGGATTTTTCTTGATAGTAAACACTACAGTACTACACAGTCCATGGCTGGTTGACTCCACAGATGTGGAGGAATCAGGGATGTGGAGGGCCAACAGTAAGTTTTATGTGGATTAATCCCGGTGTTGTTCAAGAGTCAACTATAGTTTTAAATAAAAGAAAAAGAAAAAAAAAGATTCAACTATTGTTTAAAATATCTAGCCGGTCTTTAGGTGATTTTTATTTTTCTATACTTCTCTGTTTGGGCTGTACTGAACAGGGAAAATAAAATAATTCACGCATGCACAATGTCTGGGGGATAGAGAATTGAGAGCTTACCTGCAGTGACAAAATATACCATGAAACATGCATTATTCTTGGAAGTATTTCTAAGGTGGAACACGGTATATCGCGCATAATTAATAAATGAAAATTTTCTGGTGACGACTTGGAATTCAAGGCATAGAAGGGACATTTTTAAGGCAAAAAAGAAAATAACTTCTCAGTTCCAGTAATTCCCATCTGGTTAACATTTACCGTCTCAGAAAACAGAAGTCCTAGGAATGTCTCTAACACAATGGGCAACTCCCTCAGCCTAACTGACATTATTGTTGTTGTTATCTTAACATTTACATGGTGCCAACAATACTTTGTATGCTTTACAGAACATTAAATCAACTCCTGGCCTGTAGGTTTACCACTTAAATGAACTGAACAAAAAGATCTTTAAAAAGGGATGGGGGGAGATAGGAGAAGAGGATGGAGTTGATAAAAAACATGAAGGTAAGGTTAGAATTACTTACAAAGTATCAGTCCCCATTCCATTTTCAGGTATTTATTTTGGATTGACCAAATCTCAGAAGTCTAAGAGGGGGATTTAGATTGAGACTGAGGGCTGAATTCTAAGGGAGCTATTTAAAAGGATGCCCTGAAGCCTTTTTTAAAGGAAGAATTTAAAGGAAGGGCAGGAAAGAGGGAAAGGCCCAAAGAAGATTGGAGGGCAAACAGGAGCTTTGAGCAGAGAGGAGGGATTGGGCAGAAAAGCACAGAGAAATGGGGAGGAAAAGGGTAAGAGCTAAATGGTTTAACAAGGAAGTCCTAATAGTTTAAAGTGGCTACCAAAGCAAATGGTATAATGAAACAATACTAATTGTTACAGAAATGTTTTGAAATAAAAGAAAAACAGAACAGCAGTTAGTCCAAGGAGAAATTTAAAGTTATGGTAGGAAATTAAGCTATGAAAGATGAAATTTTCGTGCCAGAGAAGAAAGACTGGACATGTGAGTAAAGAACTTGGCAATGGCCTGGACTGTGAGGTCAGAAGGAAGCAGAAAGCTGAATGGATTTCAAGATGAATTTTCTTAATGAAGTACATGCTACTCCTTCCTAGAGTGCCAGCTCATAGGTAAAAATAACACAGACTCACAGAAGGATTGTGCTCTTCCCAAGAACGGTATTTGTCAAGGAGTCTGTGTACTGTTAGGCACATTTAGATGCAGCACCTGGAACACTCAAAGCTTTTTAAATCACCAGCTGGAAAGAGAGCTAATCTCCCCAATGGAGATTTATTACACTGAGTATCTTGCTAACCTTACAATGAATGGTAGTGTTGTTCCCAGTGAACAAAGTCAGCAACAGTTCATATTTTAAATTGTTTTAAATTATATTAATATGCCCCCAAAGCCTAATAACATAGCCTGCAGTAGCAGGAGGTTGATTGAACCAAGGGAACACAATAACAGTTGAAAAACCATTCTAAATTCCTCATCTCTTTGCATCTCCCAATTATTTGGTAATGAAGACTAAGGGAAAATAGGAAGCAATCTCCATTATCAGATAAGCATCTTACCCTCCCTACTTCTGAAACTCTTACCTGTCATGCATCCTTAGATGTCAGTACTGTGAGCTAATTGTGAAGATGTACATCTTCGTCAAGCCAGGCATTTCTAGTCTGAATGGTTATAACACTGGGCTGTCTGTCTTCCCTGCAGCAGCCCAGAGTTAGAGCCAGCTTCCCTGTGCCCATCAGGAACACTGCACCAAGTACCTTCTGAGGGGTTTTCCTAATCCCAGCTGCAAACCATAAGTGCTGGCAGGAAATGCCCCCCTGGGATTCCACCAAAATGGGAATATTTTTGTGTGGTGGCTTCTTGCATTTATTCTGACTTCAATGAGTTCCTTTTATTAAGTAGTCATCACATTTTCAAACCAAACAGATTTCATTTCCATAATGAATGTCTGTGTCTCATGTGAAGTGAACAGTGAAGTTTAACTGACTTAAATCACTCGCCTGGATAGTCTAACTGGAACATTAATTAATTCTCAAATTTCTGATATTTATTTTAAAGGCAGGAGGAGGAATGTTGATAAACAACAGTGCCATAGAAAAAAATGTGAAAAACTGTTTCAGCAAAGTATAGCTCATTATTATATGGATTATTGCTATTAGATTGGCCAAAACGTTTGTTCAGTTAGTGAATACGTTGTTCAATTCAGTTCTTGGTGAAAATGACTTTTATTTTTACTTAAAACTGAATGAACTTTTTGGCCAACCCAATACATATCACATGTATGTTAACATTACTGTACCCATATTAAATGTAAAAACACAACTACATGAAGTATGTACTTCATATCACAGTTAACATTTAATAAGATTGTTCGCCCTTTCCCTTAGCAGGATTACATGCATCCTAAATTCTGACTTTCTATAATAGTCCTAAATTGACATTACAGTACAAGTCTAGAATTCTACAAAGCTACTAGAAGTACCAGCAAGGATTTTACTTTTAAATAAGCTACCATAATTATGTATTAATTCACTAAAATATTAAGTATAGTTAATAACAGTGAGGGTTTTTTAAAAAATCATTAAAAGCATCCACAATTTAAGCAAAAACCAACCTATTTATTACACTGTCTACTGGGCCCTCTTTTGATCTTTTGACAGTATTGTTTTTAAGCAAATGGATATGACTCCTAATTCACTGCCAAAGAGACCCAAAAGAATCTCCAGACATCAGAAATAGTTTCATTTAAGACAGACATATTTGCATAAATATCTTTTTAGGAAAGTAACAGACCATAAGAAACATCATCCAAAAAATCACAAGGAACAAGATTTATGAGATGAGAAATGAAGGGAGAATAGAGAGCGGGGGGAAAAGAAAATAAAATGTTAATTGATAATAACTTCAAACTAAAAGTAATTATCCCTCCCTATTCTTTTTTTAATTTATTTTCTTTTTATTTATTTTATTTTTGGCTGCGTTGTGTCTTCGCTGTGCGGGCTTTCTCTAGTTGCGGTGAGCGGGGGCTACTCTTTGTTGTGGTGCATGGGCTTCTCACTGCAGTGGCTTCTCTTGTGGAGCACAGGCTCTAGGTGCGTGGCTTCAGTAGTTGTGGCACATGGGCTCAGTAACTGTGGCTCACGGGCTCTAGAGCGCAGGCTCAGTAGTTGTGGCACATGGGCTTAGTTGCTCCGCAGCATGTGGGATATTCCTGGGCCAGGGATCGAACCTGTGTCGTGTCTCCTGCATTGGCAGGCAGATTCTTAACCACTATGCCACCAGGGAAGCCCTATCCCTCCCTATTTAAAGATCTCTTTGAATTCTCCTGAGATCTCTGGGTCACAGATTTCTTTAGAGATCATACTTGCATTCTTTGAAACAAAGTCAAAGAAAATTCCAGTAAATCAAATGTACTTTTCTGAGTAGAAGATGGCACAGAATAAAGAGTTCTGGTAGGAAAGACATAAAAACTAACACATACAGTAGCAGAATCTTTTTCCCTCTGAACAAAATCTCATAGAAGCTCTAATACGTAAGATGAGGAATGGGAGAAGCACCTACTCTGGTTAACTCTGGGTAAGAGGTTCAGAGACAGACAAAACTTTTCAGAACCCTAGGGCTCTGGAGAACAATTCAGAAATCACTGGGACAGCAAAAAGAGAACTGGAGTGAGTTGAGATCTAGAAACATTTGTGACCTTGGGCATATCACCTTACCTCTATAGTCCTCAAGGTCCTTATCTACTAAATGAAAGGTGTGACTGTAAGTGACCTGCAGGCAGAGTTATCAAGACAAGGTCTCACCATGCCAATTCCTAAGTAGAACTCTGAGAGACTCTGGTATTGCTTCTTTTACATTTTTATTTTATTTTTTTAAGTTCCAAGGTTCATTCACATAAAATCAATCAGAATCACCAAACAGTTCTCAATCTTGAACAACTAAAATATTTAAGCCATCTAGTTTTACAGTGCTATATAATATAGGACGATATGATAAGCAGAAAGATGTATTTACCACATTTGAGATAACCTCAGTGAGTAAGCTCTTAAGTATTACCTTTCTTACTTAAACAGCAATTAAATACATTGAAGCATAACACCACTGTCTACCTAGGAAAGCCTTGGCATTTTTGCTGCTAATATTTTCTCTATTGGTAAAATCAATATCTCCTACCACTAAGACTAAGAAAACTGATAATCAATAATATTATTAATTTCCATTCCACTTACAGAACAAACAATGGTAGTCTAAATTAAATGGAATGTGATGCAGGCCACAATTAAACTAATTAAGCCATAAATTATAAACAAATTAGGAAGATGTCAATATAGAAACCAAAAATCCAAGTCTAAGAATCTTATCCAAATTTGATAGTTTCCATCTATAAAAAGAATCTTAGAAATGAGAAAATTGAAGTGTCAAGTTAGTTTTATATTTTTTCTTTGTTTTAGACAAGTTAATCCCAACATATTAAACATAATAAAAATAGCTTTAAATTTATTAAGCACTTAATACGTGCCAAGGCAGTTACTTTTTATTATGAAAAATTTCAAATATATATAAAAGTAGACAGTAATACAATTAAATCATCAATCAGCTTCAACAATTTTTAACTCATGGTCAATCTTGTTTCATCTATACCTCTACCAATTTCCTCCAAAATCCCAATTGCCATATCATTTCATTTGTAAATATTTCAGTATGTACCTCTAAAAGGATCCACTCTCTTATCTTAAAACATAACTATGGAACAGTTATCACACTTGAAAAAAATAACAATAATTATAGGCATTAACTCAATCTCCACAACAACCCTGTGAAGTAGGTACTACTATCATTCCCATTTAAAACTGACGCACAAACCAACCAGGTAATTTGCCCAGGTTATACGGTACTAAATAGCAGAGGCAGAACTTGAACCCAAGCATTTGAGCTCTAGAACCTGAACCCTTAACTACACACTATGTTTTGCTGCCTCTCAAAACTAGATTTTACGGTAAGGAGTTCTTAAATATAAACATAGTAAACTGACTAACAAAGGAATGAATGACAGAATCAGAAGTCAGCAAAATTTTGAAACCAGGAACATACATCACAGTACTTCGCCTCTCCTCCAACTTCTTTCTTCATCTTCTGCTGGTATGCTCACGAACACCTCTACCTTCCTTCGTTTAACATAATGCCAATCATTACAAGGTTTGTTCTTTTCACTACAACCAGCTCCACCAGGTTAAGCTGATATTTGGGATGTACTCTCTGACTAGCTTTCATCAAAACAGACTCACTGGGTGCAGTCCTACTCAAAATTAAATATTCTCTACAGAAGTCATAAGATGTAGCAGACAGACCCTAAGGTGACCAACCTCCAGTGATTGCACACACCATACATTCATTCATGATTTTGTGTAATCTCTTCTCTCCCCTCCATCAAGCTGGAAGTCCTGATGAAGCAAGTGGCCATGTTTGAGAAGCTCCTAAGAAAAGGAACTGTGGATGGTCTCAAAGAACTGTAGGCCACCTCTCTAGAACCTGTGGGCAGCCTCCAGCCAACAGCCAGCAAAAAGTCAGTCATAAAGCCACAAAAAAATAAACTCTACCAGTAGTCTGAATGGTCTTTGGAGTGGGTTCTTCCCCACTGGGGCCTCCAGATAAGAATGCAACCCACCCAATACCTTGATTACAGCTTTATGAGACCCTGAGCAGAGGGTCTCCTGACCCACAGAAACCGTGAAATAAAAATGTGTGCTGCTCCTACCTTGACTGGGGAGTCGGCAGTGACTCCCATGAGGAAGCGATACTTAACTGAGCTCTGATAGATGAACAGGCGTTAACTGGGGGGAGGAATGGTCAAAGGTCCCAAAATTGGGGTAGCATGGCAAACAAAGACTGAAAGAAAACAAGTGTGCTTAGAACAGGGTAGAGAAGGAAGACCAGACTGAGGAGGGCCTCATAGGCCCTAGGAAAGAAAGTAATTTGGAGGACTTTATCCTGAAAGCTATGATTAAAAAGTTTTAAGCAGTGGGTACCATAACACCTGAATGTCCCAGAGACATCTTTAATTCAACTGTACAAAATCCAATTTCATTATCCCTATTTCTCATTTCCCAATTTCTATTAATGGCACTATCCTTCTTGTAGCTAGGAAATGACAAACAGGCTACATTATTTTACGTTCCTACCAGAAATGCAGGAGAAGGTTCTAATTTCTCCACATCCTCACCAATACTTGTTATTGTCCATCTTTTTTTAATTATAGCCATCCTGAAGGGTACGAAGTGATATTTCATTGTGGTTTTAATTCTCATTTTCCTAATGACTAATAATGTTGAGCATCTTTTTATGTGTTTATTGGGCAGCTGTATACCTTCTGTTCATTTTTTAATTAGGTTGTCTTTTTATTATTGAGTTGTAAGAGTTCTTTATATATTCGCAATACAAATCCCTTATCAGATATATGGTTTGCAAATACTTTCTCTTCATTCTGTGATTTGTCTTTCACTTTTTTGATGGTATTGTGTACAGCACAAAAGTTTCTAATTTTGATGTGCTTCAATTTAATGTTTTTTCTTTTGTCCCTTGTGCTTTTGGTGTCCTACCTAAGAAACCACTGCCTAACTCCAGATCACAAAGATTTACTCCCATGTTTTCTTCTAAGAGTTTTACAGTTTTAGCTCTTAAATTTATATCTTTGATCCATTTTCAGCTAATTTTTGTGTATGGTGTAAAGCAGGGGTCCAAGTTCACTCTTTTGCATGTGGATATCCAGTTGTCCCACCATCATTTGTTGAAAAAACTATTCTTTCTCCATTTAATTGTCTTGGCACTCTGTCAAAAGTCAAATGACCACATTTGGCTTTTACTTCTGGACTCCTGAACCTATTCCACTGATCTGTCCTTACATATACTGTCTTGTCTCCTAGTTCTTGATATTCTAGATGTTGATATTCACCTTACTCTCTTAAGGTTGGTGTTAATTACACAAAACAATGGGTTTTGTAAAGTCTCAAGCACCCAACACAGGACCTAGGACCCAGAACCCAGAGCAACTATTTATAATTATTTAGCAACTATTAATTATTAATAGCAACTATTAATGAACCAAACCAAAAAGATTTCTGCTTGTGATTTAGGGAGAACTTTTAAAATTATTTTTAAAAAGGTCAATTGATAAAGCAAATATTAAAAATTGAGATGAAAATAACCTACCAACTTAGCAAAATAACAACAGAGAAATAGAACTAAGAAAGAACTGGAGTAACGGTTACTAGGCAACCACAACAATTACTAAAGGGGACGACTACTCCAAATTTTTATTCCAGTTAATTCATTCATTAACGTAACTGTGTATGTTAGATCCTAACTACTTCTTTTAAAAAAGAAAGGACTGAGGTGCTTACAAAATCAAATACATAAAAGAAGACAATTAAAAAAAATCAATAAATTCTTTCCTCCTATTTTCTCAAAGCTATAGTGCCCTTGGGAAAGGGCCAAACACTTCTAGATCAGCAGATATGCAAAGGATTCATTAGCATTAAGTCCATTAGTCTACAGGCAACACACACGGGGAAACTTCTAATATATGAAACAAGGACAAACTGTGTTAGACTCTTCAAAGGATAGATATAGGAAGTTCTGGCCCTCACCTCCCCAAATCTCTGCTTTTTAACCAAAAAAGGATAAAGAAAAGTGAGGGTTTCTTTGTCCTCTGGTTCCTCCAAAGTAGGTCAGGTCTGTGTGTAATTATTGGCTTTAGCATTCCTTCAGAAAAGGAAGAGATGTCAATGCATGGAGATTTTTAAAAACAGCACACTCAGGCTAGGGGTAGAGGCAAAAGAGTGCCTCTGCTGCTTACCAAAAAAATAAACTAAGAACAGTCTTTTGTTTTTAAAAATCGTAAGTCAATTTTAAGACAGGTAGGATAAGAGGCCTAATTTCTCATTCTAAGGCTACAACCCCTGAACTTGTTGAACTTGTGGATAAATCCTCCTTGTTTCATCTTCTTCCTAGTCATGCTCCCTACTTAGCAAGGTTGACATGAAGAAACCGTGAAAAATAAATTCAAGATATATTTACCAGAGGATTTTCTATGTAAGAACACCTACCAAAAGATTAATTAAGAACTAGTATTTTGCATTACCAAATCTTTCCTTAGAAAAAAATCACTCTGGGGTTCTTTTTAACAATATGCTCATAGAAATTTTTATTGTGAAATACGTCACATACAAACCACAGTTCCTTATGTGCTTTTCTATTGTAGTCCCTATCTCAAGACAATCACTATGCTAAAACTTATATTATCATTCCTTTGCTTTTCCTTACAATTTTACCCTATATGTATCACCAAACAACATATTAGATTTGCCTGTTTTTATTTTTATTTTTTTATTTTTTTTTATTTTTTTTTGCAGTACGCAGGCCTCCCACTGTTTTGGCCTCTCCCGCTGCAGAGCACAGGCTCCGGACGCACAGGCTCAGCAGCCATGGCTCACGGACCCAGCCTCTCCGCGGCGTGTGGGATCTTCCCGGACCGGGGCACGAACCCGCGTCCCCTGCAATGGCAGGCGGACTCTCAACCACTGCGCCACCAGGGAAGCCCCGATTTGCCTGTTTTTAAATTTTATATCAAGAGAATCAGACTGATCATTGTTAACTGCCTTTTTTGATCCTTATAATGTATTTATAATATTCCTCCATGAAGATGCACGCAGTGGTACCTAATTCACAATATTTATGCTAAATAGTCATTCTTTTACAAATATACCATCTTTATTATTGCTTTACAGTTGCTGGACATTTAGGTTGTTTGCATTTTTAGCTATTATGAACAGTATTTTAAATATTCTTATACTTGTCTCCAGGGCCATGAACACAAAAGTTTCACTAGGGTATATATTTAGGAACCAATAAGTAAAGCCAAATTGTTTTCCAAAATGGTCATATCCAACAGTGGGACTGTTCCCACTGTTCCATATCATCACCAACAACTGTTATTTCTCATTTTTCCCAGTCTGGTAAGTGGTGGGGAGCAAAGAGTTCCTCGCTGTTTTAATTTGTATTTCCTTGATTACTGAAAAGGTTGAGGATCTTTTCATATGTTCACGGACCATTTATTTCAGCCTCTGTGAAATAAACTTGTTCGCGACTTTCCTATTTTCTTTCTTTTTAATTTGAAAAGGTCTTTTATATTCTAGATGAACTTTGTCAGTACATCTTCTCTCAAGTTGTGGCTTATTTTTTCACTCTCTTTATGGTGTCTTTTTTTAAGTAAATTTTTTTTATTGAACTATAACAGATATGCAGAAACATCTCCAAATTATAAGTGTAACCCACATACGAAAAAGCAACTTGGCCCTTTTGGCTCTATGAGCAGCACCATGGCGGTCGCCAAGAACAGGCGCCCTTCTAGGAGGCCTCACTTTTAGTCTAGCGCAAATTACCTAGACTATATGAAGGTGATAAAAGCATAGTATAAGTGATTTTTCTCCTACTGTGAAAAAAAAAAAAAGAACAAGCGCCTTACAAAAGGCAGCAAAATGGGAGTCAAGAAGAAAGTAGTTGATCCATTTCCTAAAAAAAATTGGTATGACATAAAAGCACCAGTATGGTCACTATAAGAAGTACTGGAAAACCACTAGTTACAAGAACTCAGGGAATGAAAATCACATCTGATGGCTTCAAGGGTAGTATTTTTGAAGTGAGCCTTGCTGATCTGCAGAAGGATGAAGTCACATTTTGAAAAGTCAAGCTAATTACTGAGGATGTTCAAGGCAAAAACTGCCTGACTAATTTCCATGGAATGGATCTTAGCCATGACAAAATGTGCTCCGTGGTCAAAATGGCAGACCATGATTGAAGCTCATGTTGATGTCAAGACTACCAATGGTTACTTGCTTTGTCTATTCTGTGTTGGTTTTACTTAAAAACACAACACTCTGATGCAGAAAACCTCTTAGACTGAGCATCAACAGGTCCACCAAACTTGGAAGATGATGGTAGTAATCATGACCTGAGAGGTGCAGACAAATGACTTGGAAAAGTGGTCAATAAATTGATTCCAGACAGCATTGGAAAAGACAGAAAAGGCTTGCCAATCTATTTATCCACTCCATGATGTCTTTGTGAGAAAACTAAAAATGCTGAAGAAGTCTAAGTTTGAACTGGTACTAAGTTTGAGCTTCATGGTGAAGGTGGTAGTTCTGGAAAAGCCACTGGGGATGAGACAAATGCTAAAGTTGAACGGTCTGGTGGAAATGAGCCACCAATCCAAGAATATGTTTAAGATTCAGAGAAAAAATCCGATTTGTGGGGAAAGAAAGCAATTTTGGGTTCTCAATAATTTGTAAGAGTGTAAGAAGTCCTAATATCAAAAAGTTTGATAACTGCTAAATCAGACATATGTGGTATCTTATTCTCCGTGCCACTAAACCTCATATGTCCCATCTCTTCTTTCTCTGTACTAAATTTCAGAAATTTTCTTCAGATCTATCTTCCACTTCACTCTTGAATTCTATCCAATCTATATCATCTTTCCATTGTGTTTTGTCATTTTTTTCTTTAAATTTATTTATTTATTTATTTTTGGCTGCGTTGGGTCTTTGTTGCCACACGCGGGCTCCTCTAGTTGCAGCGAGCGGAGGTTGCTCTTTGCTGCAGTGCGCAGGCTTCTCATTGCGATGGCTTCTCTTGTTGTGGAGCACGGGCAATAGGCACGCGGGCTTCAGTAGTTGTGGCACGTGGGCTCAGCAGTTGTGGCGCACAGGCTTCGCTGTTCCACGGCATGTGGGATCTTCCCAGACCAGGGATCGAACCTGTGTCCCCTGCATTGGCAGGCAGATTCTTAATCACTGCGCCACCAGGGAAGCCCCCGTCATTTGTTTATTATTTCTAGAAGTTCTGCTGAGACTGAGCTCTTCTTTCACACCTTCCTCAACAATTTTGAGTCTCTTCACCATACCGTAATTTTAATCCCCTCTTTTATTTCTTTAAACATCTATAGTCTTTACAAGACTAATGATTACCGCTGATGTTTTAGTTATCTAACACTGTGTAACAAACCTCCCCAGAACTTTGTGCATTCAAACAACAACAATCACTTATTTTGCTCACAAATTTGCAATCTGCCCAGGGCTCAGAAAGGACAGCTTGTTTCTGTTCCATGTGGCACCACCTAGGGCTGCTTGACAGGAAGTTGGAGGATCCAGTTTCCAGAGGCTTCTCACAAGGCTGGTAAATTAGCACCGGCTGGCAGCTGGCAGCTTAGGCCTCAGTTCATCTCCACATGGGTCTCTCCATGGACTGCATGGGCTTTTTCACAGCATGGTGATGGGTTCCAATAATGAGCATCCCAAGAGGGAAAGGAAGGTGTGTGGCATTTCTATGACTCAGCCTCAGAATTCACATAATATCACTTCCGTGTTGACTGACTTTTGGTCAAAGCAGTCAGAAAGCCCTGGCTAGGTTCAGTGGAATGAGACAGACTCTACTTTTTTTTTTTTTTTTTTTTTTTGCGGTACGCGGGCCTCTCACTGTTGTGGCCTCTCCCTTTGCGGAGCACAGGCTCCGGACGCGCAGGCTCAGCGGCCATGGCTCACGGGCCCAGCCACTCCGCGGCATGTGGGATCTTCCCGGACGGGGGCACAAACCCGTGTCCCCTGCATCGGCAGGCGGACTCTCAACCACTGCGCCACCAGGGAAGCCCCAGACTCTACTTCTTGATAGAAGAATAGCAAGGTTCTAGAAGGGCACATGGGTTGGGAAATACTGCGGCAGCCATCTTTGGAAAATATGATCTGCTACAGCTGCTTGTCTTCTTGTGCAAGCTCACATCTCTTGCAACTTTATCCATAAAAATTTTTGAGATCTGTCCACAGACATTTAAATTTGATTCTCCCAGACTCTGGGAATCACAACCAACTAGGACTACTAACAACAAAGTTAGCAGCTGAGAGATTTTCAGGCCTTACAGGTAGTGCAAAATCCTGGCTGCAAATCCATGTGAGGGCAAGCTTCTGTTTAGGCAGTTTCTTGGGAGACTTTTTCCCCTTCTCCATTCAGATCCAAGGCATTAATATGCAAGTCTCTGTATGCAGGGAATTTTTTCTCCTACTCATCCACTGAGAAGTCACCTTTCTAGGATCCCAGTTTTATATAGGGCAGTTTCTAATATGACCTCCCACTCTGCTTGGACACTATTTTCTTCTCTTGTCCCTCCTCCCTTTGGCTCTAAAGCCATAGGAAACCCTCAGCACAAACACCACCATCAATGCTTACTCTACATTGTGGAATCATGCTTTCTAGTCCTTTCAAGGCCTTCAGTTGTTTTTCTCACATGGGCTTCAGTATTTTACATATATTTTTCCCCAGCTTCATTTTAAAATGTTCTGACCAGAAGGGAATTCTCTGCACATCTAATCTACCATATTACTGTCAAAGAAATTACTCACCATTCACTTTAAGCTATTTCACTTACTAAAAAAAGATAAATAATGTCAGGAATACATCTATGTTTTTAAAAGGCAGCCATGTAAAATATCATATTTACTTGGATGGAAATGCTTTGGAAAATGTCCTTAATTAATACACTTCCCACAAAGCAAATCAGAGGGAACTTAAACTTATTAGAAACAGTAACTTTTGCCCCAGATTCTTCACATCTCTTAAACTCTATTGGGCTCTATGCCCTTGTACGTATTTTTTTTTAATTTATTTATTTTATTTGTTTATTTCTGGCTGTGTTAGGTCTTCCTTGCTGCGTGGTCTTTCTCTAGTTGCAGTGAGCAGGGGCTACTCTTCCTTGAGGTGCGTGGGCTTCTCACTGCAGTGACTTCTCTTGTTGCGGAGCACAGGCTCCAGGAGCGCAGGCTTCAGTAGTTGTAGTAGTTGGGCTCAGTAGTTGTGGCTTGCGGGCTCTAGAGCACAGGCTCAATAGTTGTGGCGCATGGGCTTAGTTGCTCCGCGGCATGTGGGATCTTCCCAGACCAGGGCTCGAACCTGTGTCCCCTGCATTGGCAGGCAGATTCTTAACCACTGAGCCACCAGGGAAGCCCCCTTGTACGTATTTTAAACATGGTTTAGAACTGCACCACAACCCAAGGTAAAGGAAACTGTACCGATTTAAAGGAAAAAACAACAAACTATTTCTAGAGCCAATGTCTTAAGGTTAAAATTAAAAAAATAAAAAGACGAGGTCAATGTCATGTAGGAAGAGGTAAATTCAAGTTCTCTTTGGCAAAATGAAAATGAATTAACTGGATTTAATATTCATATGCATTTTTTGAAACATATTCTTAAGACTAAAGAAACAGCAGTTCATGAAAAAAAAGGAGCTATAAGCCACTGGAATAAAGCCTTTGCGCGTCAGATCTCCCCACCACGCTGAAAGCAATGGCTACAAATTACCATATTCCCCAAAAGATGACAGCCAAACTCTTCTATCCCAGAGGAAAAATGGCTATTGCAGCCGTTAGTCAGCACTGCAGGAGGCTTAAGACTAAGTCACTGAACAGACCATTTATTGTTCTTCATCTTGTACAATATGACCTTTCCAGCTCAGCCTGCTAAACATCACAGTGGTCCATGAGGAGAAAATCCACATGGAAGCAAATTCCAAAATGCAATTTACCCTATAGGCAGCTTGCTTTTCCAGATTCTTCATCCCACTTTGCTCTACTCCCCTCTGGGTCATAACAGAACTTGGCAAATGTTAGAATTTGCTATGTATAAACTCTGGAGCCCAGATTAGAAAACTCAGCAAAGTATGCATTTGGTACTGGCAAAAATGGTCGCTTTGTGCACTGATTCAGATTTGCTAACTTAGGATATCTACGGTTTCAAAAATGTGTCTGCAACTGTTGAAATAAAAAAAATCGGAGAAAAGGCACGTGTCACACACATCCCAACATAGGCTTACGAGTCTTCTGAGATCATCCTCTCCGTACCAACAAAATACCAAGGCCATTACACAATTTGTGGTTTCTTCTCATAATTGAAGAAATTAATAGCTTTGGATGCAAAACTTAGATAGCTTTACTCTGAGATATTCTCCCAGCCTTGGAGCTCTGTGTATAGAATCCCGAAGTACCAGTTACCAGACTCCCAAGTAGAGGTCTACAAAAGGTTCTTTTCATTCACTAGCAATCTTTCTTCATAGAAAACTTCAAAAACGTCTTTTGGAAGGGTTTTCCACTTATAAAAAGAGTCTGCAACAAAGCCCTATTGTATAGTAGTTTGTGTTTACCAAGTTGATAAAATCCATCTATACTGTAATTTCATGTCATACTTTATTGATAGCTCTTTTCCTTATATTAAAATCAAAGAGTTAGCATCCTAACAAGGTAGAGAGTACACAGGATACATTTAGCACATGACGTATGACCAAGTTTAAAAGGGTTGAACCTGGAAAAGGTAAGTGCTCAGTTTGAATTGTAAGTAATCTGACATACTGATTTGAGGAGCAAAGCTACATTCTATAGTTTTAGGCAATGTAAATCTAAAGCATAACACAGCAATGAGTTTTTCCATCTGAGTAATAAGGGTATTCATATAAACTAATTACAGCCTAGAAATTAATTAACTGATCAAACTAGATGAGTTTACCCTTGGTAAATTAATAAGAGCTTGCTTGTCCATCTGGACATTAAAATGCTAGTCAGCAGAGGTTTTGTTATAACTTAATCTGTTTTGATTTGCTTTACATCAGAATTTTTTTGGCCTCCATTTGTTCACCTACATCTCTGGAAGTTCCTTTATACACATCCAATAAAAGCAAAACAAGTACTTAAGCTTGTACATATGATTCTAAGGGGCTATCTTTTTAATAAATTTTGCATTTATTTAGAGCAATAATGTACATGCATAAAGATATTATTGTTTAAAAAAATTATACTTTGTAATGCAGTCCCTTAACACACCCAAAAAAATCAGTGCAACCAATGCCTATTCAATGAATAGTATAACTACAAATAAAAAGGTCCTCATTTACTCCTGCACAGAAACTGAAGGACCTACTAGCATTAACCTCAATTCAGTATTTTAGACACACAGGCTTTACGGAGAAAATGAGTTTATAATTTCAGATACCTCTAACTGTCAAGTCACATAACCAGGTCTGGGTTTCTACAGGGCTGTGGTAGCTCACTTCAGTTAGTGAAGCAACCCATCAAGGGCATCAATCAGTCTGGTTGGGGGGAAAAAGCATCAATATATTTATTATATTTTGGATATATACATTTTTTTCAGTCCACTCTTCCACCTTTTTCTGAAGAACAATTTTTTTGTTACACTCTAAACTTCTGGCTTTTGATATCAAGTAGAGAATCCCAATGTCATTAACGGTGCAGAAAGAAGAGCCTGGGCTTGAGGCAAGAGAATGAAATTGGAATCCCAACCCTACCACTTAGTTTCACATCTGTAGAACAACTACTTTAATAAAGTTGCTATAAAGGTTAAAAGATATATCACCTAGAACAGTAGCTGGCATAGAACAGATAACTAATAAATATTGGCTGTTCTTATTGTTGTTATTAGTACCAACACTATTATTATTATTCTACTTATTCCTGATGGGTCCCTACCCTGTTTCCTAGCAATTCCAAACTTCTGTCACTTTCTTCAAGCCCTCTAGTCAAGCTCAAATCCCTAACTTTCAACAAATGACCCACTCTTGTGCTTGATAGAGAAAACAGACATGAAGAATTTCCTCAATGTCATGTCTCTAGATATCTTCATGCACCCAAATTTGCCTTTTCTTTTTCATTCTAGAAGAAGCAGGTCTTTCCTCCAACCTCAGGCAAGCAGTAAGTGCCCCGTAACTGTCAGTCACTAACTATCGTCCTCTTCCTCTTCCTCAACAAAAGGAACAGGAATTTCCAGACTCCACGTTACTGAAGACTGGCTGTTGCTCCAATCTCAGGCTTGGCAACTACCAACACTCATGTGATTATGGAGGATGGCTACTGGTTTTACAGTAATCCATTACTCTCTTCTTCATCCTCAAAATCCATTTAGCTGACATAAAGGAGGTCAAGTTCTCATAAAATAACTAATGGTTCAAACTCATAGAAACAGAAAGTGGAATGGTGGTTGCCAGGGGCTGGGGGGAAGGGGAAATGGGGTATTTTTTAATGGGCATAGAGTTTCGGTTTTGCAAGATGAAAAAAGTTTTGGAGTTTGGTTGCACAACAATGTGAATGTACTTAACACTACTTAACTGTATACTGAAAAACAGGTAAAATGACACGTTTTATGTTAGGGTTAATCTTACCACAATTTAAATACACACGTATTGGTACTAGCTCAAGGCCACCCCAATATGACCTCTGCCAACCTTTGCCCTGAATTCATTTTCTGGACCCCTATTCAAATTAGGGTGAAAGTTCATTTAGCCATTTCAGTTTGTTCAAGCAAATTCCTGACCACCATCTAGATAACTTATATAACCTATGTTTTTATAAAAGATAAAAGAGATGCCATGTTGTTGAGGGATACTTGGGGGTTAGGATTGAATTCTCAGAGATAACAAGTACAGCATCTGCTTCCCTCCACCCAGCAGAAATAAATATTAAAATAATTCTCCAAGAATACTACTCACACTCCCAGGGGAATCTTCTGACACTGGCACATAGGATACTTGGGACAGAGGTATGGAAGTGAATAAACATGTGGTAGAAAGCTCTCTTAACATAACCTGCTCCAGTGAAGCTCACCAAATGAAACCCATGTTGTAGGAAAAAATTTGACTTGAGATGCAAATATTTATAAAAACTGTGACTTAAAGACCATCTATCTTTAGGAGAGAAAATATGCAGTAAATCTAACACAGCAACAAACTAAAATGCAGGGTGAAAAGATAATAGTAAACCATTTCAACCAGAATAAGAAACTGTACATTTGAGAGGTTTTTTTTGTGTGTGTGTGTGGTACGCAGGCCTCTCACTGTTGCGGCCTCTCCTGTTGCAGAGCACAGGCTCCGGACGCGCAGGCTCAGCGGCCATGGCTCACGGGTCCAGCCACTCCGCGGCATGTGGGATCTTCCCAGACCGGGGCACGAACCCGTGTCCCCTGCATCGGCAGGCGGACTCTTAACCACTGCACCACCAGGGAGGCCCGAGAGTTATTTTTAAAATGTTAAGTATTCACTCTTTACCTCAAGATGTTCAAGAATCATTATACAGAGACCTGAGTGTGTTAAACACATGCAAACACATATGAACAAAAGCTAGGTTTGGCTGTATTCACAGAACTTGCCTGTAGTTGGGTGGTACAACTCCCACTTACCTCTTGAAGTATGTAAAGGACATTACCTCAACACAAAGGACACTACCTCAACACAAAGGACATTACCTCAACACAAAGGACACTACCTCAACACAAAGGACATTACCTCAACACAAAGGACACTACCTCAACACAAAGGACACTACCTCAACACAAAGGACATTACCTCAACACAAAGGACATTACCTCAACACAAAGGACATTACCTCAACACAAAGGACACTACCTCAACACAAAGGACACTACCTCAACACAAAGGACACTACCTCAACACAAAGGACATTACCTCAACACAAAGGACACTACCTCAACACAAAGGACACTACCTCAACACAAAGGACATTACCTCAACACAAAGGACATTACCTCAACACAAAGGACATTACCTCAACACAAAGGACACTACCTCAACACAAAGGACATTACCTCAACACAAAGGACACTACCTCAACACAAAGGACATTACCTCAACACAAAGGACACTACCTCAACACAAAGGACACTACCTCAACACAAAGGACACTACCTCAACACAAAGGACATTACCTCAACACAAAGGACATTACCTCAACACAAAGGACATTACCTCAACACAAAGGACACTACCTCAACACAAAGGACATTACCTCAACACAAAGGACATTACCTCAACACAAAGGACACTACCTCAACACAAAGGACACTACCTCAACACAAAGGACATTACCTCAACACAAAGGACATTACCTCAACACAAAGGACACTACCTCAACACAAAGGACACTACCTCAACACAAAGGACATTACCTCAACACAAAGGACACTACCTCAACACAAAGGACACTACCTCAACACAAAGGACACTACCTCAACACAAAGGACATTACCTCAACACAAAGGACATTACCTCAACACAAAGGACATTACCTCAACACAAAGGACACTGCCTCAACACAAAGGACACTACCTCAACACAAAGGACATTACCTCAACACAAAGGACACTACCTCAACACAAAGGACACTACCTCAACACAAAGGACATTACCTCAACACAAAGGACATTACCTCAACACAAAGGACATTACCTCAACACAAAGGACATTACCTCAACACAAAGGACATTACCTCAACACAAAGGACACTACCTCAACACAAAGGACATTACCTCAACACAAAGGACACTACCTCAACACAAAGGACACTACCTCAACACAAAGGACATTACCTCAACACAAAGGACATTACCTCAACACAAAGGACATTACCTCAACACAAAGGACATTACCTCAACACAAAGGACACTACCTCAACACAAAGGACATTACCTCAACACAAAGGACATTACCTCAACACAAAGGACATTACCTCAACACAAAGGACACTACCTCAACACAAAGGACACTACCTCAACACAAAGGACATTACCTCAACACAAAGGACACTACCTCAACACAAAGGACACTACCTCAACACAAAGGACACTACCTCAACACAAAGGACACTACCTCAACACAAAGGACACTACCTCAACACAAAGGACACTACCTCAACACAAAGGACACTACCTCAACACAAAGGACACTACCTCAACACAAAGGACATTACCTCAACACAAAGGACATTACCTCAACACAAAGGACATTACCTCAACACAAAGGACATTACCTCAACACAAAGGACACTACCTCAACACAAAGGACACTACCTCAACACAAAGGACACTACCTCAACACAAAGGACACTACCTCAACACAAAGGACACTACCTCAACACAAAGGACACTACCTCAACACAAAGGACACTACCTCAACACAAAGGACATTACCTCAACACAAAGGACACTACCTCAACACAAAGGACATTACCTCAACACAAAGGACACTACCTCAACACAAAGGACACTACCTCAACACAAAGGACACTACCTCAACACAAAGGACACTACCTCAACACAAAGGACATTACCTCAACACAAAGGACATTACCTCAACACAAAGGACATTACCTCAACACAAAGGACACTACCTCAACACAAAGGACACTACCTCAACACAAAGGACACTACCTCAACACAAAGGACACTACCTCAACACAAAGGACACTACCTCAACACAAAGGACATTACCTCAACACAAAGGACACTACCTCAACACAAAGGACATTACCTCAACACAAAGGACATTACCTCAACACAAAGGACATTACCTCAACACAAAGGACATTACCTCAACACAAAGGACATTACCTCAACACAAAGGACACTACCTCAACACAAAGGACACTACCTCAACACAAAGGACACTACCTCAACACAAAGGACACTACCTCAACACAAAGGACATTACCTCAACACAAAGGACATTACCTCAACACAAAGGACATTACCTCAACACAAAGGACACTACCTCAACACAAAGGACATTACCTCAACACAAAGGACACTACCTCAACACAAAGGACACTACCTCAACACAAAGGACACTACCTCAACACAAAGGACACTACCTCAACACAAAGGACACTACCTCAACACAAAGGACATTACCTCAACACAAAGGACACTACCTCAACACAAAGGACATTACCTCAACACAAAGGACATTACCTCAACACAAAGGACATTACCTCAACACAAAGGACATTACCTCAACACAAAGGACACTACCTCAACACAAAGGACATTACCTCAACACAAAGGACACTACCTCAACACAAAGGACACTACCTCAACACAAAGGACACTACCTCAACACAAAGGACATTACCTCAACACAAAGGACACTACCTCAACACAAAGGACACTACCTCAACACAAAGGACATTACCTCAACACAAAGGACATTACCTCAACACAAAGGACACTACCTCAACACAAAGGACATTACCTCAACACAAAGGACATTACCTCAACACAAAGGACACTACCTCAACACAAAGGACATTACCTCAACACAAAGGACACTACCTCAACACAAAGGACACTACCTCAACACAAAGGACATTACCTCAACACAAAGGACATTACCTCAACACAAAGGACATTACCTCAACACAAAGGACATTACCTCAACACAAAGGACATTACCTCAACACAAAGGACATTACCTCAACACAAAGGACATTACCTCAACACAAAGGACACTACCTCAACACAAAGGACACTACCTCAACACAAAGGACATTACCTCAACACAAAGGACATTACCTCAACACAAAGGACACTACCTCAACACAAAGGACATTACCTCAACACAAAGGACACTACCTCAACACAAAGGACACTACCTCAACACAAAGGACATTACCTCAACACAAAGGACACTACCTCAACACAAAGGACATTACCTCAACACAAAGGACATTACCTCAACACAAAGGACACTACCTCAACACAAAGGACACTACCTCAACACAAAGGACATTACCTCAACACAAAGGACACTACCTCAACACAGAACCATGTAATGTTAACACTAGAAATATCTTATTCTAACCCAAGCCCTTTGTTTCACAGATGATGAAACTGAAGCACTGAAGGGATAAGTAAAACCTATGTACAGAATAAATTATGAGATCCCAGCATATAAAAATTCAGTAACTTTCTAATATACCAACATTAATTTATAAGAAGATGTGATGATAATAATTTTTAAAAGAACACATTCACAATAGCCACAAACTATCACAAGCCTTGGAAAAAGCATTACAAAAATGTGTGAGAATTTTATGGAGAAAGCTAGAAAACGTTAGTAAAGGACCTAAAAGAGGACACATGCCGTGTCCATTGACAGAAATGCCTAACGTTGAAAAGACCTCAATTCTCCCTCTTGCCCCTATATAAGCCACACTCTAGTCTCTCTTTCAAATAAAACTACAATAAACAAAAGAATATTCTTCTATGTTGTGGGCGATAATGGCAAAGGGACACAGGGGTAAAAAATATAAGGATAAACCAGGAAAATAAGTCATCTTACCCAAGCAGTTTAAACTTTAAATGCAGGTTTCTAGCCTGTAACGCCTAGCCAGCAGGACTCTTCCTTCTACATTCATTATTTCTGCGAGTTCAAATGTCCCTCAGATGATCTGTGTTTTCATGCAATTCTCTATATTTGCTTTAAAAATCAGTAAAGGCTTTTAAAATGTAAAGTGAACTTTGGAAACAATGTGGGCAGACCGGAAACTAATTTAACATTTTAACTTCATAGCCCACCTTACACTTCTTTAAAGTCTGTACAAACTTGCACTTCAGTATTCTGCCACTGTGCTTCCTGAAAACAACACCGATAGAAACTATCTTTCTAAGTCCCTACAGATCAAGAAGACAAGGTCAGCCCCCCACCCCACCCACAACGCCACACACACCTCCAGGACCAAACAGATACAGCACCATAAAATCCTAATAAAAGTTCTGCATTAAAACTAAAGGCAACCCAAGTTATTTTCAGTGAGTAGTCTAAGATAAAGAAGGGGGGCTTCCCTGGTGGCACAGTGGTTAAGAATCCTCCTGCCAATGCAGGGGACACGGGTTTGAGCCCTGGCCCGGGAAGATACCACATGCCGTGGAGCAACTAAGCCGGTGTGCCACAACTACTGAGCCTGTGCTCTAGAGCCCGTGAGCCACAACAACTGAGCCCGCGTGCCACAACTACTGAAGCCTGTGCACCTAGAGCCCACGCTCCGCAACAACAGAAGCCACCGCAATGAGAAGCCCACGCACAGCAACGAAGAGTAGCCCCCGCTCGCCACAACCAGAGAAAAGCCCACGCGCAGCAACGAAGACCCAACGCAGCCAAAAATATAAATAAATAAATAAAAGGGATTGAGTACATTAAAATGAAAAATTAGACCTGACCCTGTGGAATTAACTTCCTATTACTGTGGATTTCCAAATTAAAATCCCATGTGTAGATTTTGACACGTGAAGTAGGACGAGGCGGGACAATTAACAACTAAATCTTTAACCTAAGCAAGATAGTTTCTGACAGTTTAACTCAAAAAGGTAACTAAAATTACACATAGGGCCTAAGTTAAACCTTACGGCAAACTGGGAAATAAGCAATTGAAACTTCTGTTCTAATAACTTCCGAGTCTCTTTAATATTTTATTACACCAGATCCAAAGCAGCCAAAATTTAAATATCAGTCTGGAGACAGGGGCAAAAGATTCTTTTTCCCCTCTCCCCCAGAAAAAAATAAATTGGAAAGCGTAGATATTCTGTGAGAAGGCAGTAAGACAGTCTGTGTCTTAACGGTGCAGTCATGTAAAGTCTATGGCCAGACACACCGACTATGCAAGCTGCTTGGCAAGCAATACAACATGGGGTTTACTAATACCAATCACTGTAGGGCTCTTGACTAGCCAAGTACCAGCGAATCTGCACTAAGTCTACAATTCAGAGGTGAGAACTTTCCTGAATACAAAGCTACTATAGAGGCCAAGTGTCTAGACTTGAGGAGGAGGAAACCTGCCAACATCAGAGAGCTTCCCCAGATTAAAGAATGAACATTTTCCCCCTTTGAGAGAGAACGGGAGAAAACGTTATGAATGAGCCCCAACAGTCAGAAAGCTAACCAAAGTTGGGTATATCCTGTATACATTAATGAATAAAGCAACAAGTCTAAACTTACGGGCCTGCAGAATACAGATTTGAATATCTTAGTATAACAGTACGGATTATTTTATTAAAATAAATATTTAAAAGTACATTTAAAAAACATTATTTCTCTAGTTTCTTCAAGAATATAGGACAGGGGCTTCCCTGGTGGCGCAGTGGTTGGGAATCCGCCTGCCAATGCAGGGGACACGGGTTCAAGCCCTGGTTCGGGAGGATCCCACGTGCCGCGGAGCAACTGGGCCCGTGCGCCACAACTGCTGAGCCTGCGCTCGAGAACCCGCGTGCCACAACTGCTGAAGCCCTCGTGCCATGGCTGCTGAGGCCCGCGTGCCTAGAGCCCGTGCTCTGCAACGGGAGAGGCCACCGTGGTGAGAAGCCCGTGCACCACAATGAAGAGTAGCCCCCGCTCACCGCAACCAGAGAAAGCCTGCACGCAGCAACGAAGACCCAACGCAGCCATAAATAAATAAATAAAATTTAAAAAAGAATATAGGACAAAAGACCAGTGAACTATATCCCTAGAGTTAAACAGGAATAACCTCTTTGACAGGCTCTCAATTCTTAAACCTTAGTTTTCCTTAAGGCTCGCTCTCTCTGCTTAGGCTGCTACTCAGTCACTCCTCCCAGACTCAGATATCTCCAATCAGACCATAATAGCTTCCATGTCTGTATCTCCAGGCTTCATATTTCCAACCATCACCCCCTGGATATCACCCTCATCTTCTCCATTATACTGGAAAGTCAGCCCATCCATAATTAAACTGATCACATTTTCTCTTCCACTGCCAAATCTTCTCTTCTACTCTGAATTCCCTTGTCACCTAAAAGCATTGTTTGGATAAAGCAATAATTAATCTACTTCCTAATTAATCTACTTACCAAAGGTCTCCTGCTTCACTTCCCCAAACCATTAATCCCTCACATTCCAAAAATGTTCTTCTATCATGAAAGCAGTATCACAAAATAATAATCGCTACATAGATAAGTTTTCTGTGTGAAGTACTGGGCTTTATGTATATTACCTCATTCAATCTAATCCTCAAAACAGTGCTCTGAGGTAGGCATTACTGTGCTTGTTTTACCAATGAATTAAACCGAGATTGAGGCTTATCCAAAGTCAGAGAAACAGCTAATAAGTGGGAGACTAGGAGTTCAATATCAGATACTAACTCAATCACTATATAAAACTACCTCAGTACAGATTTTTTTTTAATTGAAGGAAGGGGGAAACCAGGCATAATTTGTTCATCCTAATAATTAAGTTATTAATTCATCATTTATCATACAGTTTCTGTCATGAAGTACACATTATTTTATATTATTAGAGATACTCTCAAAACACGAACCTGATCTAAAAGACTGAACCAAAAATATATTTTGGTGATTGCCTATTGCTTAAACAATGAAGTCAAATTGTATTTCACAATCTGCCTCCAACCTACCTTTCAATTGTATCTTCCAATATTCCAGCTACTGCCCCCTTCCCCACTCCCCACACTTTTTGGCACTAACTAATGTACACAACTAGTAATTCTCATTCACTCTCCTAAGGCCAGGTCTGTGGGCAATGTTTTTAATGTAGCCTACCCTGACTTCTTCAAGCAAAATTAATTCCTCCCTCTTTTTGCTTCTACAGCAGATTTTTCATTCTTTTTTTTTAAAAACACAGCTTTATTATTTTTTTAATAGATTCACTTTTATTTGAATACATTGTTTTGTGTGCTTTTTTTTTTTTTTTTTTTTGGCTACACTGGGTCTTCATTGCTGTGCACGGGCTTTCTCTAGCTGCGGCGAGCGGGGGCTACTCTTTGCTGTGATGCACGGGCTTCTCACTGCAGGGCTTCTCTTGTTGCAGAGCATGGGCTCTAGGAGCACGGGCTTCAGTAGTTGCAGCGTGCCGACTCAGGAGTTGCGCCACGTGGGCCCTAGAGCGTGCGGGCTCTAGGGCGCACAGACTTCAGTAGTTGTGGCATGCAGGTTCAGCAGTTGTGGCTTGTGGGCTCTAGAGCGCAGGCTCAGTAGCTGTGGCGCACGGGCTTAGTTGTTCTGCAGCATGTGGGATCTTCCGGACCAGGGATTGAACCCGTGTCCCCTGCACTGGCAGGCAGATTCTTAACCACCGCGCCACCAGGGAAGTCCCCAGGTTTTTCATTCTTAACTTATACCACACACATCTATGTACATATACATATACATTCATACATATATATCATCAAGTTATTACACACACCGAGAAAGGGAGTCATCTTATCTTTTCATATATTTAGACACACATACAGAAACCTCATATATTTTGCACCTATAGGGAAAGGCATTTGTGTAGTAATTCCTACTATTTCTGTTCCTATCTCTTCCTGTCTTATCTACTTCTTACCTACATACACTCCATATGCTCTCCAGCATATTTTTAAATTACATTGAGGCCAAAGTAAAATATTTCCAAAGGTAAAAGTAAATGACATGGCAACTAGCACTATAGTCAGGATCAAACATGTAGCACCTAATATATATTAACTGTACAAATTGTTTTGTTTGTATTTAAAGAAGTAGGGCTTTTCACTGTGCTTTAGGTAGCAGAAATGGCCACCACTGCCCAGGATAGGGAGGTAACAGCATGAGGAGTTGGGATTCAAAACGTTATCACTAAAGGACCAAATATGAACAGCAGATTTTTAGATCTTTACTTCCTTTCTCCTCCCCACAGTAATAGAAATGCCTTTTCATAGACACAATTGATTAAAAAAAAAAAATTAGAGTAACCCTATAGTAACCACACTATTTCCAGATTATTTTTCCCTCTACAATACCTTGCATTATTAACATATTTTAATTATAAAATGTCTGGATTAACTGGAAAACATTTTTTTTATTACTGTTTAACAACAACAACAAAAAGACACTATAGGCAACAGAATAAACGTAACCTTTTATGGCAGAAACCCTGACACCCAAAAAGACAAGGTTACTTAGCTTCTGTAAGTGATTTTTTTTCTCTCTCTATCCTTCTAATATATTCTGAGAAACATACAGGAATGGAAATTTAAGAAAACATGCATATTCTTCCAGTGCAGACCTAAAGCAACAAGGGAAAAAAACCCTCAAGTAATGGAAGGGAATGGGGAGAGGAACAGGGGCTGTAAGATGTCAGCAGGGTGATAGCGGAGGCCAGGTTGCCAAAGAAACCAAACAGTAAAGAATAAGAGGAAAAATCGTTAGTTGGAAAACCTCTGAATGCTTTTACAGGAGCTCAATCCCTTGCCCTAAAAAGATGTGCTGCAAAGAGACCAATTGTCACGAATGACAAAGGGGACCTGGAGCAAGAACACCAACTGCCAAGCAACGCCCTCTTCTAAATTACACAGTACATGTCCATCAATTAGAACGACCGCAAATGAATTCGGAATCCATGATGAATCTTCTGACTGCAGAAACCCAAACTTTGTGTGTGTCTGTGTTATTTTTTTAAAAAGAGCTTCTGTCAGCTTACATTTAAATAAGTATAATGGTATATTTAAACAGACATAAATACAAAAACTATTACTGTTTATATAAGCTGACCCAGGTAAAGAAACTCAGCGAGCCAGAAACACTTGTGAAATTTGCTAGCCTCCCTTCTTCCTTAAAGTCCAGTCTAAAGTTGTTTTGATTTACCACAGTTTAGAAAGAAAAAAGTGAAATTATGAAGTATTATTTATAAGCAGCCAGTAATTACTGGTTTTGAAAAGAGTTTGAAGTGAGCGAACCTACTTGAAATCCCCAAGGCAAACCTTTGTTCTAAGGCCACTAAATCGTTTTGTAGTTAAGGAGATACGGAATTAATAAGGGGAAAAAATTACACAGAAGAAAAGAATGTTAATTTTATTTTCTCTGGAAAACATAATATTTTGGAGCATGGTGGTTAAGACCATGGTTTCTGAAGCTCTACTCCTTATTAGTTTTGGGACCTTAAGAAAGTTTCTTGCCCTTGCTGTGCTTCAGTTTCCTCACTGGTTAAGGTAAAGAGAGTAATAATATCTAACTCACAGGGTAGCTGTCAGGTTTAAATGAAATAATGATTAAAGCACTTAGGGCAAACAGTGCTCGGTAAGGATTCAATAAATGATCACAAAATCCCTTTGAGATTATCTAATTAATTTCCTCATCTTGACCATGGTTATATATACTGCAAACTATCCCCTATAGTATCACTGTCAGACTAAAGTTCCTAAAATCATCCTTTCACAGTGCATGAGGAGCCATGTTTACTCACAAACTCAAAACTATGGGTCTGGCTTTCAATATCCTCTGAAACCTGTCCCCACACAATCTCTCCAGTTACTGCCCCCAAACAATCAGTTTTCGTCCTACTACTCTTCACTCAACTTCACACAAAACATACTTTTTCATTTCTGCCTTTGCAGCAACTACAGTCTTCTTAAAAGGTCCACTTGCCAGGCACCTCTTACCCCTACTTTCTACCTGCGCAAATATTAACTACCCTTCCAGGACACAGTTCAGGTTCTTTGAGAAGACTCCAGTACTTTGATCTCCTAGTGATCATTCCTAATCCTCTCAACAACCTAGCTCCTGAGGATAAACTGTGACTGTTCTCTACTTGTACCTGGTTCATTCTAACTATACAAGACAACAATTTCCTTGAGGGCAGGGACTATATTTTCCCTTAAACATCATCCAGAGGTCCAGCAAAGCTATGCACCTTGATAATAAGGCTTTTCACTCACTTGTTTTCACAGTTGAAAACAAGGGAAAAAATTTTATTCAAAAAACACAATAAACAGTAAGCCTCCTAAATCCATATTAGAGCTTAACTCTAAGAAATTAGAAAATATTCTCATAAATATAGCTGTAATTTTACGACCAGAAAAATATCAGTTACATATAAACTTGCCCAAACCCAGTGGCATGAGAAAGAGGCAGATTCAACAGGATGAAAATATGGTATTTGTCTCTCTTTATTTTTTTTTTAGTATTTATTTATTTGGCTGCGCCAGCTCTTAGTTGCAGTATGTGGGATCTAGTTCCCTGCCCAGAGATCAAAGCTGGGCCCCCTGCTTTGGGAGCGTGGAGTCTTAACCACTGGACCACCAGGGAAGTCCCAGTACTTCTCTATTTTTGATGTAAAAAGAATAAGCAGCAGCGTTTCAATATTCTTAAGTTGCTAATGGAAGCATGCAGACTTAAAAAAATCGGCACATTCCCTGATCAGTATCACATTCATCCACAGCAATATCATGGATGACCTTTTCACTTTAATCCATTATCAAAACAAAATCACAGATCTACCCTAATGCAAGCAATTTTACATCTCTCTGAAGTTCAACAACTTGAGGGAACAAGATTCAGAGGAACCACTGGCCATTATTACTGGATTACCTCTCTTGAAATTTCCTCAGTGCCAGTCTTCATTTTGCCATGCACTTGACTCCCTGGCATCTAGTCTGGAAGTAGGCTTAAATACATACACACAAGGAGGTGTGCTGAGCAAAACACTGGTTATATACTCAGCCAGTTCATCTGGATCAAACAGGGCAGGCAGTCTGATAGATAGGCAAACCAGATGCGGGCTGAGGAGACCCGAAACAGCAGACTTTCTCATACGTACATCAATCATTCATTCAACAAACACGCAAGGCACTAAGTGCATATCTACTTCTATGTACTATATACTATATGCAAGGCACTTTGCTCAGTATTGTGGGGTTAAAAGTACTTAAATCACTGACTCATTTTATACTGGCTCACATTTTATTTATTTATTTTTAATAAATTTATTTATTTTATTTACTTTTGGCTGCATTGGGTCTTCATTGATGTGCATGGGCTTTCTCTGGCTGTGGTGAGCAGGGGCTACTCTTGGTTGCGAAGCGCAGGCTTCTCATTGCGGTGGCTTCTCTTATTGCGGAGCACGGGCTCTAGGCTTCAGTAGTTGTGGTTCGTGGGCTCTAGAGCACAGGCTCAGTAGTTGTGGCGCACAGGCTTAGTTGCTCCACGGCATGTGGAATCTTCCCGGCCCAGGGCTTGAACCCACGTCCCCTGCATTGGCAGGCGGATTCTTAACCACTGCGCCACCAGGGAAGCCCATGACTCACATTTTTAATATAAGGCATATGACATATACTACCAAAAAGGCAAATATGTCATTTATTTATATTTCACTTTGATTCAGAAAATGTTTAAGATAGCTTATAAAAAGTCACACTGGATAAAATATAAAATGATGAAGGGATAAAAGGAGAGAAAATGAGATTAGAAAGACAAGATAAAGAAAAAGTAAGAGGTTTATTTACTAAAATGAGAACATTAAGATCTTTAACATTTTTCCAGAATCGGACAAATGTACAATGTAAAGAAAACAGACAGAATACTATAAATTTGAGGGAGTAACAGATCTCATCCAACCAGGGCGGTTAGGGAAGACTGGGACCCAAAAGAGCACCCAGTGCCACTGTTGACTAAGAATGTGAATTCCTTTTTTTAAATAACAAAGCAAAACTGTATTCTGTTGTTCTAAAAACATGTGTATATGAGATGCTTTTCTAGACAACTCCCAAACAGAATTGATCATCTCCTTATCAGTGCCCTTTAGTACTTTATGTAACCTTATTCCTTCCTCCCAGGTTTTTCACTATCTTTGTAACATCAATGCCCAGACCAATGTATTATACGAAGCGCATAGTAGGTGCTTAATGAATGTCTGTCAAATCAATTTAACAAGCCAATTATTTTCATGGTTCCACTAACCTCTGGGGTCAATCCAAAGATTTTTTTTCCCCCTTCTACAGTTTTAGACATGCCCAGGAGACACAGAATAGATTGGGACAGTGGTACCTCATTAATGTTCAGTAGTAGTATCCTAGGAGGGTACTATATATAATAATCCAAAGATGAGCCCAGGGGCTCAAGGGAAGGAAAGTAAGGAAAAGACTGACAACTGTTGTTTGAAACATATCTGGAATTCTTCTTCCTTTTACCTAGGATGAATTTTGGATGTAAAGAGAAACGAATGTTTAAAATCTCAGTTTCACCGTAATGGGAGTCAGGGACTTTCACAATGATCTCATAGATAAAGAAACAAAATGGCAAGACAAAGGTATGACTTTCATCATTTCCTCAACAAACTGGAGCCTCAGAAAAGCCCCAGCCTGGCACACAGAGGTCTCATCTAATCTAGGGTTTTGCTCTTGCACAACTCCAAGATCACTGAAAATTTTCAGAAATAGTTATAGAATCATAAATCTCTATGTGTGCAGTTACATGAACTTTTTACTTCATAAATACAGTAAAAAGATAAATTATTAGCCATATAAAAATAGAAATTTAGCCATAATCCCAAAGTAATCCAAAAAGCTGCTTTTAATGAAACTAAAAGTGGACAGTTAGGGAACTAATTTTATTAACTGATCCATTTTGAATAAATCAAAGAGAATATTGACAACTATAGAGATACTACCTTCAAGAACAAAGGGATATGAAATCAAGGAACATTTCAAATCAGATTCCAGACTTACACAACTAATCATAATTCTTAGCTTTTACTTCAAAAGGTTTATGAAAAAAATGTATTTGCACAAACATAAGGGAACCAAACTTGCCTAGAGTTTGACCATAGAGTTAAAATATGTTAGAACAGTCCTGGAATCATAGGTTCAAATACAAAGTTTAAAGCATTTTGATGTTTTTTTATTGGTAGATACAGTTGACTTTTATATCCATCACTTCTTTACATGAAGTTGCCATAACAGGCCAAGTGTTTGATAATTAAGCCATAGATAGATGTTTGTGTTCCAATTACACTTCCAAACCGTAAATGTCCTGCAACTTTTCTGAAACTGCAACTTCAATTCCTCTAAAATTCTTAAAAATCTGTGATTCTTCTAAGCTCCGGGTAGATCGGCAATGGCAAATTAATTACAATCCTAACTGCTATCTTAGTCAATCCAGATGAACACTTGTTTTTATATCAGTTTGAAGTTCAACATATTTGTAGGTCTTAGCAGATCGGTAAGAGTAGAATCTTGTGAGACACAGGAGGCAGCTGGATCTCTAAGAAGGCCTTTAATTGAAAAATATTCTTGATCTGAGGAAGCAATTCAGGAAAATGCTTCAATTTTCCACGATCTAGCGATCTGGCTTTAAATACAAATCATCTTTCCATACGTTGCTTTAATTTAGTATCTTCCCAAACGAATCCCATAAACTGGTCATGGCTAAAGGTACAAAAATGAGGTGATTTAACAATCATTTTCATCATCATCACATCACATGCCATTAGCCTGCTTGCTAATAAATTCACAACATAAACTCTTCCGACAATTCATTGAACGCTGAGCACCAAACCACCTTTCTACGTTTGTTTTTTAAAATACTAATTTTTTTATTACAAAGCAATACATGTCTATTGTGGAAATTTTAGAAAATACATATCAAAAAAGAAGAAAAAAATCACTAATGTTACCACTTACAGAATGCAACCACTGACATTTTAGTGAACAGTAGTCTGTCACCTGGCTCAATGTTTTCCACCTCAAGCTCAGCTCCATCATCTCCCCAACTTCTTCCAGGTCCACCTGGATTACCTAACTCAACACCTCACCCTAAATTCCTTGAGTATGTCTGTAGTTTTTTCCTATATGTATACCTACCAACACAGAAGTGAAACTATACTATACATACTTACCCTATGAAATATGCTTTTTCCACTTAAGAACACATATTGTTTATCTTTCAATGTCTTTAGTTTTCTACAACGTTATGAAAATGTGTCATAATTTAAAATTGCTCTTCCAGGATTAGACTTTTTGGGTTTTGTTTTGTTTCTTTTTGTTGCTATTCCAAACGATGTTTCAGTAAATATTCTTATGGGTACATTTTCGTTTTGACCTGCAATTATTTCTGTAAGACAAACTTCTAAAAATGAAACTGCTAAGTCAAAGAGTATACACTTTGAAAGCTGTTGACACATTGTGGATATGTACCACTAAAGTTGTGCCTATCTAGTCCCCTGCCCCCAGAGCAACACTGAGTATGATCTCTTTTTAAATAAAGCTTTGCCATTTTGGCAAGTAAAAACGACTGTCATTGTAACTGGCATTTATCTGATTGTGGGTGATACGTATATAAGGTATATCTAATATGAAGTTTGTATATTAGATAATTATATGTTTTTTCATTGTTGCTAAAAATTTCTATCAGCTCACTTTTACCTCCAAAACCTCTTTGCCTGACCTCTGAACTTTAGCAGGCTTATATAAAAGGGGAAAGTACAGCATAAAATAACACTGTTCTGCTATTCCTGTCTTGGAAACTATTTTCTCAAACCCAATGTTGGGCAAAATAACATTTCTATGACTTATGCTCCAATATAGAAGGTATACACAAGAGAGGTGACACAATACCTTGAAAAATAAAATCTATCTGCAATTAGCTGCACATTGTTAGGGTTTATGAATCAGATCAAGCCACTTGGGATTTGTTTGTTTTTTAACTACTTTCCTAGACATCCCTTTTAAAATATTAAGTGCATTTTAATGCATAGTCCTGTCATGGAGCCAAGAAATAATAAAACAGGGGGAATATCAACTCTCTTTAAGACTATCATATTACTAAAACATTAATGACAAAGCATCATATTAAAGTGATATATCTTATAAAAGTAATGACAGATCCCATTAAATTACAACTGATTCATCTCTTGTTACCGTGCCCAAACCAACCTGAAAGACAAAGTAGCTTTCGGGCTCAAGATTTTCTCTAACTTGTCCAGCTCATTCACACACTGCCAAGGCCTGCTCCAAAGTGATTACCTGGATTTTAATGAATGCATTTCTTAAAGTTTATTAATGTACTTACTTGATGCCAGCATAGCTGGAGGGAAGATCACTAGTCCAATGAGATCATTAGGCATTGACACCAGATTATAGAAACATTAGGAAATGACAAAAGGTTGCTTAGCAGCAGTTTTCCAAACACATTCATATGAAAAAAAACTGACAGTAATCTTCTCCACAGAGAAATCACAGACTAAATCTATTCATAAAAGAGCATTCACTGATCTCTCAGCAAAGGAGCTCAACTAAAAAAGTCTACCTTCTTGGCAAATTTTCCTCATAAATAGGAACTAGAATATGGGATATCATAATTCCCTCTCCCCAAAGTTCTCCCACGTTCAGATAGGTGGGGGGACAGCAGGGAAACCTTCCTCTCCAGGGAGGTTGAGCTGTCACTCAACTACACTACTATCTAAGTCAATGTCATAAGTCATTTCCAGGTCATCTTTCAATATATGGAGAATGTGAAAACTTTCAATATATGGAGAATGTGAAAACTAATAAAGGGAAACCTCACTAAAATGGAGTCAGGAGGCCAGAAGGGGGAGCTCTCACGCACATACCACTTGTCATCAGCACAGATCCCAGCAGGAAGAGATGTACTTTGCATCTCTGACAGCAGGAGGAAGATTTTCCCCTCGCCAGGCAACAGCTCAGCCAATGAGAGACTCACAACTCAGCAAATGAAAAGCCCACTATCCTTCGAATTCCCAGGTCCCTCCAAAGGACTTTTTGTGTATAACAGCCCCTCCCAACTTCCCCTTCTCCTCTATAAAAGAGTTCCCTCTCCTTTGCTTTACCAGACTATCATTTGTGGTTTGACATAGTTGCATGTTCTGAAGTGCAATTCTATGCTGCTCCCAAATAAGCCAGCTTTGCTGGTAAAATAACTGACTGTTTTATTCTTTTACGTGAACAAGAAGAATCTGGCATCTGTCTCTGCCTTTTCCGTCCTAGTTACAACCATCCTAGGCAACTTCCCATAACTATGACCTTATTGCCAAGGACCTTTATCTCCACTCTACTTTGTTGTCCCAATCCCACTCCTGGATTAGTCATAATCCATAACTACTTCAAGTCTTGAAATCCTGAAGTTCCATATCTGCATCAAGCTAGACGGACTTTTCTAACAATCATAATACCCGTCCTGCAAAATTATGAGGAACAACAAGCCTTCAAACAAGCATTCAAATAAATGTTAATTCTCCTCCCCCACCTCACTGTTCCCCTTGGAGCGACCACAGCAACAGATACTCTTCAATCTCATTAGAACCTTCAGTCACTTACTTGGCTCTTCCTCTTCCCTTTTCTCCCAGCGGCAGCTTACCTCCTCATGGCCAATCTGCTAGGACAAGTGCTGCCACCTCCTCACCTAACACTCCTCAACTCCGTGGAATCTGCCTCCCACCCCAACTACTCCACGGAAACTCTCCTCACAAAGGTCACCAACTGACCCACTCATAGCAAATTCAGTAGATACTTCCCAGTCTCTATCTTAAGGACTTCCCAACAGTCTCAGACAAAACCGACCACTCCCTTCTTCAGTCTTCCTTCTGCTTCAAAAAATAAAACAAACAAATAAAAAACCCTCCCCTACCTCCCTGACACCTTGTTATCCTCCTCCTCTCCCAGTCCTCCACGAAGCAGCCGAAGGGATTTTTCTAAAGGTCTAATTTTATCATGACCCTCTCCACCTTAAAACAGTTCACTTGCTCTTAAGCAAACTCCTCCTCATAGTTCATAAGGTGACTGGTTAATTCCCCTGGCCTCATTTCTCGCAACCCACTTCCCTGCCCTCCACAATCCAGCCACACTAAACGATCCATAGTTCCGTAAACAAGCTAGAGTTTTTCTCTCACCTCCTCCAGCCACAATTTCCTCAACTGAAACATTTGTGTCTTTCCAACACCCCAAATCCCCACCCCTACATCTTGCACAACTTTACTTAGCTGACTTCTACTCATGCTTTCCTAAAAAGGAGTCCCTGCTCCCTGAGGCTGGGTTAAGGTCTACATGCTATCATAAGCTCCTTGTTATAGTATCTGAAAACTGTAATTGCCTGTTACTTGTCAAATATAGACAAATAACACTAGACTGGAAGCTCCCTGAAGGCATTAAGTGTATCATGTTCACCTTGTTAACCCAATGTACAACTAACTCTCTGTCTGACACATAACAGGGACTTAAACATTTCTCAAATAATGAATGAATAAAGCACACCCTTCTCTGTACCCCTAGAACAACTCTCTAACTCAGGTCATTATTCCTTGCTTGAATGATCACAACAGTCTCCTAATGAATAAAGGAGTCTCTCTACCTTCAATCCACCTTCCACGTTGCCACATGAGTTAATAAAATCAAATTTGATTCTATCTTCCCCCTTCTTAAAAGATATCAGAAGTTTCCCCATTATCTATGGGAACAAATCCAAATTTCTTAGCATAAAATGCAAAGCTCCTTCATTACCTGGTCTCTACTAATCTATCCTTTCTCATCTCTTGGCACTTCCTCACACTGTCATTGTGCTTTGGCCCTTATGAAACCATTTACAGTTTCCAGAACTTACCATGCTTTTCCAAACCTGTCTTTGTATCTAGCCTAAATTCCCCTTGCCACTTAGTAAAGCCTACAGTCTGAACATGATAGTAACATCTAAAAAACTTCCTGACTCTGGAGTAGACGCTGACCTTAAGTTGCGAATATTGGGATAAAGTATTAGTCTCCCAAGGGAAAGAAAAACCACAGCATCCATCTTAGATCATTTTCCCAAACAGAAGCAGAATCTATTTACATAAGTTACTTTCACTGGGGTCCATCTGGGCAACAACTTCTCCTTCACAATGCACTTGCATCTTAGTTCATTACTGAGAAAAAAAATGCCACATTCCAGAGGAAGAAAAGAAAGAACATTTCACAATACTGGCTTCACGATAAATACACTTTATCCTAAAACAGTATGAAGCAAAATTCTCAATATAATAAAATACTTGTCACTAGCAGTTCTTTTATGGAGAACATGTAGGAGGAAGGCTTGTCATCTGACAGTATCTACCAGGTTAGCATTATGCAAGTATCAGAAATAACAAGCAGAAAGTACCAGCTACTGTCACCAAAAAGTCTGTATCCCTAAGTGAACTCTACTGTGAAATGAGGTGGAAGTTGTGTTTTTCCTGTTCTAAAACCCAACATGCTCACATTCCTTACAGGTAGCCAATACTGGTAAAGTACGGATTTGCCAGCATGAAAAGCAGTCAGTGTTCTGCCTTAAGTATACATGACTTGTGGAGTAAATGCAGCCTTTGTAGTAGTTGCTAGAGCAATAACCAACAACAACAACCAAAAAAAAAAATGTTAGTCTGCCTACTACATTAACATCTCTTCCCATGATACTGATTTTTGCCACACTGAGTGTCCTGTAATGATGAGAAATTAACAATGACTTTATCAGGTCTACACTATTCAAAATCTGACAGGATTTATACAGAATCACCAAGCTGCATGTGCCCAACACTCACTCCTTTCTGTTCAATGAGTCTTTCGTGAATAAGAACATAAAAGAAAGCCCTGACTCAGGCAGATCTAGTTTGGAATTCAAGCTCCACGACTTACTAGCTTTACACTTTGTCAAATTTGCTTAACATCTCTAAGCACAATTTCTTCTAATGTAAAACAGGTATAACAAAAGTACCCAGCTCATAGGGTTGTTCTCGGGATTAATAAAATAACATATTCAATACAATGCCATGTATAATATACAGTAGGACTCTGTAAATAGAAGCTATTATTACTATTATTTAGATTTTGCCACTATAGCTATTCTATTGCTTTAGGCAGGGTCAGTATCACAGAGGGTTATAAATTTCCTCTTTTGGAGAATTTATATCTTGGGAAATTGAATTGAAATAATCCAAGCTGAGAATTTAATGCTCAAAATGATAAACTCTGATTAAACGTGATATTGCCTTCATCTGGGCATCTAGAGAAACTGGTGAAGAAAAAGCAAAAGAAGAAATCAGACTGAAGTATTTATTAAATAACAAAATGCTACCATAGGAGTTGTATATATTAAAAATCCTCTCCAAATAACCCCATCATCCATTGATTAGAAACAAAATTCGTAGAATACAACCCTGAATTTAGCTAGTTTGAACTAAGACTGGAGCTTGTCTTCAATTAAGCTTTGACACGTTAAGTTCACTGAATCTACCTTTAGGGGCATATGCTGATAAAAGTAACTAACAATATTATTTGGACTCTATAAACAGGAACCCTGAAAATACTTGGGTAAATGCATTTTGCTAATCAGCTCTGACCTCTGATAATAATAAAGGGGGAGGGAAGTAAAGACACTATTAATTAAGACCTGATTCAATTCTTTCCTTCTAACCTTTTTTTAAATTTTATTTATTTATTTATTTATTTATTATTTATTTAGGCTGCGCTGGGCCTTAGTTGCAGCACACGGAATCTTCATTGCTGCATGCGGGATCTTTAGTTGCGGCATGCAAAATCTTAGTTGTGGCATGTGGGATCTAGTTCCCTGACCACGGATTGAACCCGGGCCCCCTGCACTGGGAGCACCAAGTCTTCGCCACTGGACCACCCAGTGGTCCCATTAGAGGAAGTCCCATTTCCTTCTAATTTTAATGAACAAACATGAGTCGCAAGAGCACTTCTTCCCACTTGCCAATAACTTTCTTCCACCCAAATGCACTGAGACTCCTACCTCCTCTCCCTAACCCACCTTCCACTAACACTAGTCCAATTCCTACTGGGCAATGAGAAGGGAAACAAGGTTAAAAGCTATGGGATAATAAAGAGGTCCCCAAACCAAAGATTTCTAATTGAAGCTTAATGTCACAAGACTTGAGCACTAGAAGGCATGTCAGAGACATCTAGTGCAGCTACCTCAATTTAATTGGTAAGGAAACTCTAAGAGTTGCCCAGTCTCATGCAAATAGTTAATGTCAAAGCCAGGATTAGAACCCAAAACTCTTATCTCCCAGTCCAATGTTTTTCCTACTAAATCTGAAATCAGTTTTTAGAAGACTGTATCAATGACCCCTTCTCCATTTTTACTATATAATACCCAGAATATAAAAACAAAGTGTGAACAAAGGATGAGGCACTGGAAACAAAAACTACTACCAGCTAACATTTATTGAGGGCTTATTATACACCGAGCACTCTGTTAAGCACTTAGGTGCATTATCTCCTTTAATCTTCATAACACCCTTACAGTTAGGTGCAATTATTAGCATCCTTTTTCAAATAAGGAAATTGAGGCACACAGAGGTTAAATAACTTCCCCAAGGTCATACAGTTAGTAAATGGTGGATCTAGAATTTGAGCTCAGTCTCACCACAGAGCCTGTGCATAAGTAGCAAAGCAAAAAATAAAAAGATATCACCAGAAAAGCAGTTCATCTAGTCAATATCCACAAAATTTCCTTCTTCCAAAGATACTATATTAGGGCCTCTATTTTGACCTCAAGAGATGAAATCTCTTAAGAGAGATTTCTGTACGGGATTCAAGGTTTGCTATAATCCTGCCAAATCTAGTAAAATCCAGATCTATATTTGGCTTTGATAGAGCTGCAATGATCAAAAAGTTAGCAAGGACAGAGCACTGTTCTGCTCTCAGGCTATTGGCCCAGTTTTAATTTCAAGAATGAAGCCCAAAAAAGGATTTTCCTTATTAAAACAAAACTATAATTCAAAAAGATACATTCATACCTATGTTCACACAGCAGCACTATTCACGATAGCCAAGACATGGAAACAACCTAAATGTCCTTCGACAGATGAATGGATGAAGATGTGGTACATATATACAATGGAACACTACTCATAAAAAAAGAACAAAATAATGCCATTTTTGCAGTAACATGGATGCAGCTAGAGATTATCACACTGATTGAAGTAAGTCAGAAAGAGACAGACAAATACCATATAATATCACTTATTTGTAGACTCTAAAATATGACACAAATGAACCTATCTATGAAACAGAAACAGAATCACAGACATAGATAACAGACTAGAGGCTGCCAACAGGGAGAGGGTTGGGGGAGGGGTGGAGTGGTATGCTGGGGTTAGCAGATGTAAGCTTTTATATATAGAATGATAAACAACAAGGTCCTACTGTATAGCACAGAGAACCATATTTAATATCCTATGATAAACCATAATGGAAAAGAATATAAAAAAAAAAAGAATGTGGGACTTCCCTGGTGGTCCAGTGGCTAAGACTCTGTGCTCCCAATGCACGGGGCCCAGGTTCAATCCCTGGTCAGGGAGCTAGATCCCACATGTCGCAACTAAAAAGATCCCGTGTGCTGCAACTAAGACCCGACGCAGCCAAATAAATAAGTAAATAAACACTAAAAAAGAAAAGAGAATGTGTATATATATGCATAACTGAATCACTTTGCTATACAGCAGTAATTAACACAACACTGTAAAACAGCTATACTTCAATTAAAAAATAAAACAAAACAACAAAAGAGACATGCAACCTAAATGTCCATCAACAGAGGAATGGATAAAGAAGATGTGGTATATATATATAATGGAATATTACTCAGCCATAAAAAAGAATGAAATAATGCCATTTGCAGCAACATGGATGGACCTAGAGATTGTCATATTGAGTGAAGTCAGACACAGAAAGACAATAAAATATGATATCGCTTATATGTGGAATCTAAAAAAAAGGGTACAGATGAACTTATTTACAAAACAGAAGTAGAGTCACTAATGCAGAAAACAAACTTATGGTTACCAGGGGATAAGGCAGGGGAGGGATAAATTGAGAGATTGGGATTGACATATACACACTACTACATAAAAAATAGATAACGAATAAGAACCTGCTGTATAGCACAGGGAACTCTACTCAGTACTCTGTAATTGCCTATATGGGAAAAGAATCTTAAAAAAAAAAAGTAGAGTGGATATATGTATAACTGATTCACTTTGCTGTATACCTGAAATTAACACAACATTGTAAATCAACTATACGCCAATAAAAATTTTTTTTTTAGAAAAAACACTATCATATACATCCACATTTTCTCTGCTTTCCTCTGCTGTATCTGTCTTTGTTTCATCGAGGCAGTTCTTGGCCAACAAACACAGAGACTGGTAGAAAGCTACAATAAACAAGATAATTTAGAAATCTCAAGACCCTCCAAATAACGTGTCCAATTTTTTTTAAAACTATTAATGCTATGATTGGGTCTGTTTCAAAGCTGCTAGATTTTTTTTTAATTTATTCATCTTATTTTATTTATTTTGGGCCGCTCTGGGTCTTCATTGCTGCATGTGGGTTTTCTCTAGTTGCAGCCAGTGGGGGCTACTTTTTGTTGCGGTGCATGGGCTTCTCACTGTGGTGGCTTCTCTTGTTGCAGAGCACGGGCTCTAGGCACACGGGCTTCAGTAGTTGCAGCACACAGGCTCAGTAGTTGCGGCACGCGGGCTCAGTAGTTGTGGCACACGGGCTTAGCTGCTCCGCGGGCTCCGCAGCATGTGGGATCCTCCTGGATTAGAGATCGAACCCATGTCCCCTGCATTGGCAGGCAGATTCTTAACCACTGCGCCACCAGGGAAGTCCCTGTGTCCAGTTCTTGAGTCTTTGTCATACAGACTTTTCTATTCAACTCAGAGAGATGCCTGTTCCACTCAGCAAACTCTCCTTTAAAAGTGGAAAATTTCAGAATGGCAGCCATGGCCACAGCCCAACGGTAAGGAATGCAGCTCTCCACACACTAACCTTCACAAGCCAATACTGGAAAGTCCCAGAGAACTGCAACTTTGGCCAACCTATATAGTGAAGTGGGTTTCAAGTTTAAAATGCCCTTTAGGGCTTCCCTGGTGGCGCAGTGGTTGAGGGTCCGCCTGCCGATGCAGGGGACACGGGTCCCGCATGCCGCGGAGCGGCTGGGCCTGTGAGCTGTGGCTGCTGAGCCTGTGCGTCCGGAGCCTGTGCTCCGCAACGGGAGAGGCCACAACAGTGAGAGGCCTGTGTACCGCAAAAAAAAAAAAAAAAAAAAATGCCCTTTAAGGTGCAAGTGGGACATCCCTGGTGGTGTAGTGGTTACAAATCCATCTGCCAGTGCAGGGGACACGAGTTCGATCCCTTGTCTGGGAAGATCCCACATGCCGTGGAGTAACTAAGCCCATGCACTACAACTACTGAGCTCGCAAGCCACAACTACTGAAGGCCGCACGCCCTACAGCCTGCGCGCCGCAACAAGAGAAGCCCCCACCACCACTCGTTGCAACTAGAGAAAGCCCGCGTGCAGCAACAAAGACCCAATGCAGCCAAAAATAAATAAATAAAATAATAATTAAAAAAAAAAAAAAGAAACAGACAGTGGCTGGTTCACTGGGTCAGTATCCTTCAGACTCAACAGAGGTCGGTGCATTGATTTTGAAGTCCAAACCACTTGGGTTTGAATCCAGCTATGTCATTCACTAAACTTGGGACTTCAGGTTCAACTACTCTCTTAATTTACTTATCTCTAAAATGGGTATAGTAACATCTAGTTCACAAACTGACAAAGTAATAAACAAGAGAGTACATTCTATGTGGTACATACTAAAAATCTTATTTGTTACTATTTTTTGCTGCTTTTTGATAATATAAAGTATCACAACCCCAAGAACATGATACTTATATAAACAGCAAGTCTAAATGGCCCCAGGAAAGATGTGTATCAGAAAGAGGCAGGATATCTGGCATGTTATATGTGTCATTCATTCCCATTGTGGGGTTAAGGTGAAGCACTGGGGGAATGAAAATGCATCTAGCAAGGAAGAATCATGATGCCACAGTAAAGTAGAGAAGGAAGGAAGGGAGGGAGGGAGGGAGGGATGGAGGAAGGGAGGGAGGGAGGGAGGGAGGAAGGAAGGGGAGCAGAAAGCAGAGGCTGATTAATGAATAAATGCAGTATTCCTTGAACTTTGCTCAAGCTAAAGTAATCAGCTCTATACTTTCATTTAGAGTCAACTACTAACACAGACACGCATGCACACACACATACAGAGGACAAAGGAGTTCGAATACGGAGCTCTCTCTCTTGGTCTTTGGCAATAACTGGGTTAGCATCTGTAAAAATACAGTATAAAATGTAAAGTCACCAGGATATGAAACTGACCGAACTTTATTAAGTGAAGGTAAAGAAGAAGGCTCAATGGATGCTTCCTTATGGACTGTAGCTTTGATCTTAGATGGGCAGATTCCATACCTAGCCAGAAGCAGAATCTAGGTAAGCTCCATGATCAAGTGTTGTGGTCAACCTTGGGCCAGGACTTAATTTGAAGTCTCTCCTAAGTACTTCACTCTAAGTGTACTCAAGACAAAGGCTCTTTATATTAAACAATGAAGGAGGGAAGGGCGTGAAAGTGGGAAGTAGTAAGAGAGAAGTGAGAAGTAGTAAGAGAGAAGAACCTAAGACCTTCACAATGTGAAACGGTTAAATGTAAAACACTCCGGGGGGTAGGTGCTGCTGTTTTTTGCAAATACAGGTATTTCTGTTCAGGCTATTTTAACCCCTCACTTACCTGGGGAGTGGATAAGAAAAATGCACAGTTGGCATTCTGTTCTATTTTTCCCCCAGAATGAAAACAGCAACTTTCACAGAAAAGCCCTTGTCTCAGATTAATCTTGTTATGGAACATTACACAATTACCACAAAGGAAAATGAACTGATTTGAAAGCAGTCCTAGCAAAGCCATCAACAACAGAGCAGACCAGTGAATTCACTGAAAGAAAGAGCCTGGAATTGGGGACTTAACCCTCAAAATGAGATTATCATCCATAATTCACCACTCTCCTAATCAAACCCACAGTGTTCCCTCTGGCCCATCCTCTATTATATTATAGCACCAGCTTCCTACTGAAAGCAAAAGGATGAAAAATAATAATCTGTTGAACTAAATATCTGTAACATACCTAACATTTAATGTAAGCTTGTTTGCCTTCTCTTCACCCAATCTACTCGCCCATCCCTCAGCAATTAGAATCAGCAAATCTGTACTGAATGCTGAGGGTGTGGGTGGGGATATATGCACACAGGTGCACATGCCAGTGCACATTCAATCACAAGTGACTGTGTGTGGTGGAGGCTCCAGGCAACATTCTATCTGTATAGCCCACGCGGCCCTGGGGCTCACAGTTCTGTTACGGTGTACCACAATAATTTTCAGATTAAGAGAATTTCTTTCTTGCTAGAAATTTGACATTAGGCAAACTCTAAGAGTTTAGAATGTGAGTTCAGTGTACCGTCAAGTTGTTCAATCTTCCTCACTAAAAAAATGCATACCGTCTTCCTTCCAGTAACTAATCCATCACTTATGGAAAACATATGTTAGAAAGAAATACGTTTGGCAGACAGAAAACCCAGTTTTAAAAGCTGTGAGGGAGGAAGACATACAAAAAAGCCTGACTCTGAAAAAAAAAAATCCTGCAATATAACCATAAAATTTGAATTTATTCCAAAACAAGTAGAAAATTCGACCCTTAAGCCTAAATGATTGCCAAAGGAAAATAAACTAACATTCATTGCTAAGCACTTTTTTTCTGGTTTTATCCCTACAAAAACCCCAAGAGATGAGTAAATCATCCCATTTTACAGCTAAGGAATCTGAGTCTCAGAAAGGTTAAGTAACTTGCCTAACATCACGCTAGAATTCTGAACCCAGTACCTTCTGACTCCAAGCTCTATATTTTTTCTACTGTAACCTTGCAAACTCACAAATCTATTAATACAGAAACAAAGGAGGAAAAGGCAAAACTATAAAAAATCAATCCAAATTCTCTATGGAGAGAAGTCAAAACCTTGAATTCAGTTAAGCACACTAAATATGTATACTGTGTGTATATATGATTAAAAGCCTTTCCTGCAGAAAATAACACTATGGTTTCTTTTAAAAATATATTAATCTCAAATTCCAGAATTACTTCAAAATCTTGTTGGCAAGGGGCTTAATTCTATACAATTAAGACAGAAAGTAAGGAAATCAAAATGTTTGACTAATAAACAAAAAACCAAATCCATAAAGTCATTATGGCTTCTGAACCAGAAAACTTAATTGCAAATAGCCTTACATTTGGTAAAATTACTTTCCTGAAGCATAAGTCTGCAATTACACTAAGTCCACAGAAAGCAACCCAGAAATAAACTGTTCCAAAATTAGACCAACTAAAGGTAGGAAGACAAAGATATCAGTGGGTGTTTTTAAGAAAATACAATGCATAAAGTCAAAATTTATTGTTGAAAACGAACCTTTACGTAAATACCATAGGAGTCACAATTGCTTTATAGGCCGTCAATCTCAGTATACTTATTAGCATGCTCTAACATCTATAACAAACCAACATACCTTACAAATCCTTTAGAGATCCTCACTTAATAATTCACACCTTATTGTCTTCCTAAAAATTTTCTTTGGATCTAAATTTTCCTACAGCTGGATGTTCAACTACTCCTCAAGAATGTTTTCTTCATCTATTTTGTTTTAATGCTAAACTGGTACCACTTTTGTTTATTTCTCAACTTCTAGATCAGCATTAATCAATCTTACGAAACTTTATCTACCTCCAAAGTCCGGATACTGAAGATGCATTTGGGAAAAAATATGTATTAAAAATATGAAAATTTTAGAGTAACACTAATGACAACTCCTGTTATCAGTTTATCCCTAAGGAGGTTGATTCTGGCTGCCCAGAGAAAAGGCCACACCAACATCAGTGGGACAGGGGAGAGAGGCTTCTACCATGGAAGCTCAGTCTCCAAAAAGCCTCTCCCAGACAGGCTTCCCCCCTTCCTTGCTCACAATGGGCCCCCCTTTCTGAAGATCAGAGAGGGAAGGAAAGGAAGGGAAGCAAAATAAGACCTCCCTGCACTTGGAATTTACTCTTTCCCCTTCCCCTTTCCAAATACCTATAGTACTCTCAGCATCCATATTGAAGGTTTTAGAGACTCTTCTCTGCAAAAGGATGGCTGGGATGGGAAGCGTAACTTCTCCAGTCCTGGGGTAAAAGCTGTGACAGGTATCCCCTACATGGAGAGAGCCGATAAACCAGAGACAAGAGGATTAGCCTGCTATGTTCTCATAGGTATTGGAGGTGAGGCGTGCAAGACCTACTAGAATACCAAAGTCTGACTTTTCTCTTTTTTCCACCTCAACTACCCTCTTCAGTTCCCAAGGCCTGTGCCTATTACATCACCAGGGTTCTCTCAGCTTAGTGTGGGACTCTTCTTTCTTCTCTGTTGGCTTATTGGGTCATATGCCAACTGTGCTCCCACTCCCTGTCCCCAAGGCCACTGTCCTATTGAACTTTTCCTTTAAGTGTTTAAATGCTATTCCTACGGAGGAAGGCCAAGGTTATCTACCCCGCTTCATTAAATTACATTATATGAGTCAACCAAAAAAACGATTACTATGGGGGTATTTTTGTTTTTTTTTTTATTAATTTATTTATTTTTGGCTGTGCTGGGTCTTCATTTCTCTGAGAGGGCTTTCTCTAGTTGCGGCGAGCAGGGGCCACTCTTCATCGTGGTGCGCGGGCCTCTCACTATCTCGGCCTCTCTTGTTGCGGAGCACAGGCTCCACACACGCAGGCTCAGTAGTTGTGGCTCACGGGCCCAGTTGCTCCGCGGCATGTGGGATCTTCCCAGGCCAGGGCTCGAACCTGTGTCCCCTGCATTGGCAGGCAGATTCTCAACCACTGCGCCACCAGGGAAGCCCTTACTATGTTTTTTAGAGAAATATATCTATAGAGTGTAGAGATGAAATCTGAAATCCCCACCCCACGCCCCCTTTTACAAATTGAAGCTGTAAACGTTTTGTAGTAAGATTGCTGATGTGTTGCAAATAGATTAGTCAGGCTAAACCACAATGGGGTGTGAAGGAGTAATAAAAGGGAAGGCTGAATGGGACTGTTTAAACATGTTTAAATGAGTATTTAGGGATGTATTATGATTACATTCTTAATTCCAAGAGATAGTTTTGGATGAGTCATTGTGTTGTACCATCCAGAAAATAATTTCTTTCCATTGTTACACATAATAGAGAGTGGACTATTCCTAAGGGGTTATTTTCTACAGAAATTAAACAGAAAAAATTCTTTTTTTCCCAGAACCAGAAATTCTGTTGAGATTGGTGAGATTCTCAAAGAATTCAACATCACTTAGCCATTTTGTAGCACTGAGAGAAGCTTCTTGGGATTTACTGAGGCTTCATTCATACATAAAATTCTGAAAGGTATAGCCGAACAACTACCATAAAATAAGGCTTCCTGCTTTGCAGTTTGACTATCAACACAATTCCAATCTGGTTATCTCTCAAACACTTAAAAAAAAATTCTTATGTTGTCAAGGGCAAAACAACACCATTTATTAAATCAGAGCAGATTCAATGGCCTCTACACAGGCCTGTAGAAGAACTAGAATCCTCACTATGCAATCAAACTTGAAACAGTTTACTTTTTTTAAAATAAATTTATTTATTTTATTTATTTATTTTTGGCTGAGTTGGGTCTTTGTTGCTGCTTGCAGGCTTTCTCTAGTTGTGGCGAGCAGGGACTACTCTTCGTTGCGGTGCATGGACTTCTCATTGCAGTGGCTTCTCTTGTTGCGGAGCACGGTCTCTAGGTGCGCGGGATTCAGTAGTTGTGACACACAGGCTCAGTAGTTGTGGCACACGGGCTTAGTTGCTCTGCAGCATGTGGGATCTTCCCGGGCCAGGGCTCGAACCCGTGTCCCCTGCATTGGCAGGTGGATTCTTAACCATGTACCACCAGGGAAGCCCGAAACAGTTTATTTTTGAAACTTAGACCTCAAGAAGGAAAAGAGCTGCCTAAAGTCACAAAGGTAATGTCATAGCCAGGCCTCTAGAATGAAATATAAGTCTCTAGATTCTCAGTCCAGTGTTCTGTTTATTACATGATGCTGACTGCTAAGGGCCTCATCTACACAAATAGAATGCAGATTATTTTAGGGCAGGATCCATGCCCTATATATCTTTGTGTCTTCCACTGACTCTTCTATATAGCTGAAGTTACAATGAATACTTATCCACTAATTACACCTAATCAACTAACACTTAATGGTCTAATAATTTCAGCTCTTAAGAAATTTAAATGTTAAAGGTAAAGCAATAAAACTTTTAGAAGCTAATATCAGAGGTTATCCTCATGACTTTATGTCACAAACAAGATACAGAAAGCACTAATCTTACAGGAAAATACTACTAAATTTCATTACATTAAAAGTAAGAACTTGTTTATCAAAAGACACCATTAAGAGTGAAAAGGCAAGTCAAAAAGGTATCTGTTACAGGTACAAACAAAAACAAAAGGGCTCCTATCCAAAATATATAAAGAACTATCACAAGTCAATAAGAGAAAAAGACAAATAGCTGAACAGAAAAATCTGCAAGACACTCAGACATCACAAATGGCAAATAAACTCATGAAGAGGTGCTCCTACTATTAATTGAGGAAATGCAAACTAAAATCACAATGAGATACCACAACACTCCCATTATATAGCCAAAGTTTTTAAAGTTTGACAATAACAAGTGTTGAAGAAGACGTAGAGCAATAGGATCTCTCCTATACCACTGGTGAGAAAATGAACTACTACAACTACCTTAGAAAAAAGTTGGGCAATATTGAGTAAAACTGAAAATAAGGAAATCCCACGACCTAGTAATAACTTCATTTCTGGGTATATGCCCCAGTGAGGCTGATATGTACCAGAATACATATATAAGAATGTTCCTGACAGCAAATTTGTAATAGCTACAAATTGGAAACCACCTCAAATGTCCACTAACAGTAGAATGAATAAATTGTGGTATATTCCTGCAATGGAATACTATACAGCAAAGAAAAAGAACAAACTATTGTTATAACATATAGACAAAACCTAAAACTGGGCAAAAGAAGCATACGTATTTTGTAATTCCAATTACATAAAGCCAGAAACTAGGCAAACTGTATTGTTTAAAGAGGCACATTTAGGAGGCAAAACCATGAAGAAAAGCAAAGAAGTGAATTTAAAAAGTTAACATGTTTGTACACAAGAAGCTGGCTTCTAACATGCTAGGGATGTTCTATTTCTTGACATGTGTGTGGTACACATGAGTATTTATATTATAACGATTCACAAAGCTGTACATTAATTTTATTTTGCACTTTTCAGTATGTCTATTTTCTTTCCCCCAAAATAGGTTTTAAAAGAGCTAAGCACAGGCTAAGTACATAGTAAGCACCAATAAAACATATTATAAGCCTTTTTTTTTTTAAAGGCAAGAAACTATTGAATTGATGTGACACACTTTGGGAGAATCAAAGTACCTGTGAGCATGAAGCAGTCACATATGAAAGCAAAAGCAGTCTGACTCCTGACTGAATACGTCATTACCCCACAGAAAATAAACTGGGTTGTATAGCTCCTTTACAGCCAAAGGAGGTAGAAGCAATTAAATCCCATATATGAGAAAGCACACAGCTCCTGGAGGCAGACAATGTGGATTTCAATGTTAGCTACTTGGCCTTGAGCAAGTTACTTAATGTCTCCAAATCTCAGTTCCTTCATCTGTCAAACTAAGAAAATTCCTGCCTAGCTACATAGCATATCACGAAGTTCAAATAAAACAATGTTTGTGGGCTTCCCCGGTGGCGCAGTGATTGAGAGTCTGCCTGCCGATGCAGGGAACACGGGTTCGTGCCCCGGTCCGGGAAGATCCCACATGCCGCAGAGCGGCTGGGCCCGTGAGCCATGGCCGCTGGGCCTGCGCGTCCGGAGCCTGTGCTCCGCAACGGGAGAGGCCGCAACGGGAGAGGCCCGCATACCACACAAAAAAAACAAAAAACAAAAAAGAATGTTTGTAAAAGCACTTGCTGAGTGGTAACATACCAAATATACGGTATTATTAAGCTATTGTGCAATATTATTTTAGATATGGGTAAATCAAGCACAGAGAAGAAAATACCATGGAACACGAAAATATGAATACTTCATACCCTACCTTTCATTTAGGATGTAGAAAGAGATGATGCCTCTAAATTGGCATAAAATATGAGCCCCTAAATTGGCATAAAACATGAGAGGGTAGGAGAAGAAAGGATGAAATCTCAGATAATGTGAAAACTGAAGAGCACCTTAGGAGAAAACCTTCAGCTGACACCTAAATACAACAGTACTCACTAATTCTGACCAAATGACAACTCCAAATGAGAGCGTCACTCATCAAATACCATTGACCTAGTCCTAAAACGTATTATTTTTGATGGCAGGAACTGACCTTAATCATCTTTATAGAAGCTTTAGGTGTAATACAAATAGAACAACAGGAAAGAAAGAGCCCCCTGTCAGTCCAATCAACTCCAATCCTCAGCAAGTAGGCAAATGTTGCTGGGAAGAAAGCAAGAAGAAAAAGAAATGCTATGACCATATGCCTCAGAGAACAGCAATTCTGAAAATGTGAAAGACTGGATTATTATAACATTTTAAAGGAAATGAGTAGATTGCAGAATCTCAGAAATGTAATGGACACTAGCCATCATAATAGAAGTCCTAATTTTACAAATGGAAAAATGTGATGCCTCAAGAGAATGAGAAGACAAACCGCAGACTGGGAGAAAATATTTGCAAAGACAAGTCTGACAAAGGACTATTATCCAAAACATACAAAGAACTCTAATTTAAACTCAACAATTAAAAAACATCTGATCTGGGGTCTTCCCTGGTGGTGCAGTGGTTAAGAATCCACCTTCCAATGCAGGGGATGCGGGTTTGATCCTTGGTCAGGGAACTAGATCCCACATGCATGCCGCAACTAAGGAGCCCTCCTGCCGCAACTAAGACAGGCACAACCGAAATAAATAAATAAATAAAATTTTAAAAATCTGGGCTTCCCTGGTGGCGCAGTTGTTGAGGGTCTGCCTGCCGATGCAGGGGACACAGGTTCGTGCCCCGGTCCGGGAGGATCCCACACGCCGCGGAGCGGCTGGGGCCGTGAGCCGTGGCCGCTGAGCCTGTGTGTCCGGAGCCTGTGCTCCGCAACGGGAGAGGCCACAACAGTGAGAGGCCCGCATACCGCAAAAAATAATAATAATAAAATTAAATTAAAATTTAAAAATCTTATCTAAAATTGGGCTGAAGACCTTAACCGACACCTCACCAAAGAAAATACACAGATGGCAAATAAGCACGTGAAGAGATGCTCTACATAACATGTCATCAGAAAAATGCAAATTAAAACAGCAACGGAATATCACTACATACCTATTAAAGTGGCAAAAATCTAGAACACTGTCATCAAATGCTGGCAAGGATGTAGAGTAATAGGAACTCTCATTCATTGCTGGTGGGAATGCAAAATGGTACAGCCAACTTTGGAAGACAGTTTGGCAGTTTCTTACAAAACTAAACATACTCTTACTATACAATCAATAATTGTGCTCCTTGGTATTTACCCAAATGAGTTGAAAATTTAGGTCCACATGAAAAACTGCACATGGATATTTATAGCAGCCTTATTCGTAACTGACAAAACTCGGAAGCAACTGAGCTGTCCATCAGTGGGTAAATGGATAATTAAACTGTGGTACAACCATACAGTGGAATATTATTCAGTAATACAAAGAAATGAGCTATCAAGCCATTAAAAGACATGGAGGAAACTTAAATGCATACTGCTAAGTGAAAGAAACCAATCTAAACAGGCTACATACTCCATGATTCCAATTATAATACGACATTCTGAAAAAAAGCAAATTTATGGAGATAGTAAAAGAATTTGTGGTTGTTAGAGTTAGGGAGAGGGAGCAATAAATAGGTGGATCCACAGGATTTTTAGGGCAGTGAAACTATTCTGCATGATACAACCCATAATGCTGAATACATGTCATTATATGTTTGTCCAAACCCATAGAATGTACAACACCAAGAGGCATCTCTAAAGTAAACTGTGGGACTTTGGGTAATAATGATGCATCAATATAGGATCATCAATTATAACAAATGTACCACTCTGGCGGGGGATACTGATAATGGGAGAGGCGATGCATTAGTTGGGGTAAAAGGTATACAAGAAATATCTATAGTACCTTCCACTCAATTTTGCTTTGAACCCGAAACTGCTCTAAAAAATAAAGTATATTAAAAGAGAGAGAGAAAAAAAGAAAAAACAAAATAAAACGAACAAAAAACCACCACCAACAACAAAAAACAGTCCAAAGACTAGAACTGACCTACTGAAGGTCACAGTAAGGGGCAGTTTTATTAGTAAATAATTACAAAGAGAGTTCAAAACAAAGTTCCCATAATAAACAGTTAAGACATTCACAATTAACAAAGCTCATGAGAAATCAAAATCTCCTCCTCTCCTCTTCTCCTCCCACTATTAAAGCTTAGAAATCAACCTTTCCATAACAGACTGCAAAATGTAGACTTTAGCTCCTTTAGGGCCAAATTCTCATTCGTTCTGATTTTGTTCACTACTAAGCAATAATGTTTAACTTTAGGGAAGTCAACAGCAAAATCCTGCAGTTACAAAGGTTTCTAAGTGATAAGGTAGATACTGGAAATGACATTTTCCAAGAAAAGAATCTGAAACTTTAATCACTGAGGTTCAAAATGGACAGTATATCAGGAAACTAATATTCCCTTTTTTTTTTTTTTTTAAGGATCCTTAACATTCTTGAAGTTGGCCAACAGGTGATCAACTGGGGCAAGAATGAAGCTAATTTAATTGGGAAATTATATTAATTATCTAGCAATGTCCTTTTAAGAATTAGAAACTACTAAAAAGACTGAGATAAACTTTAATTTATATTGTACTTTAGGTTTGGACAAATCCAAAAACTGTAAATAATTGTGAATAATAATTATTAAGGGTCACAACTTAATGCTTAGGTGCCACATAACCACAAGACTAAACTAACAGAACAGGTTAAAAAAAAAAAAAACCTGAAATCACTGGAAGAGTATTTTATTTTATTTATTTATTTATTTTTAAATAAATTTCATTTTATTTCATTTCATTTTTGGCTGCGTTGGGTCTTTGTTGCTGCGCGCAGGCTTTTCTCTAGGTGCGGGGAGCCGGGGCTACTCTTCGTTGTGGTGCGCAGGCTTCTCATTGCGGTGGCTTCTCTTGTTGTAAAGCACGGGCTCTAGGCGTGCGGGCTCAGTAGCTGTAGCTCGCGGGCTCTGGAGCGCAGGCTCAGTAGTTGGGGCACACGGGCTTAGATACTCCACGGCATGTGGGATCTTCCCGGACCAGGGCTTGAACCCATGTCCCCTGCATTGGATTCTTAACCACTGTGCCACCAGGAAAGCCCTGGAACAGTATTTTAAACGATTTTCTTGTTCCCTTAATAATCCTTTCGAAGAATAAAGGGAAATTTGCTATTTTGAATTTAAGTGGTATAGAGGTTTCCAATAGGCACACATCGAACCAATTAAACATAAGCCTCATATGCCCCACACAATTTCAGGAGCCGTGAAACTGTAGATCAGTGGCCTTATGTAAGGCACAGTGACGTCAATTCCATCTCCCTTGACACAAGATAGGGGTTGGATTAGGAAGCCTGCAGGAATTTCATATCACATTTCCATTCTTCAGTACTCATTCATTTGTATCATTTTGCTGTGACCTTCCTCTCCAGAGACATATATTACCGGGACCAGACACATAATCTCTATTAACCTGAAACTATCCTACTAAAAGGACTTCAGGCTTAGCAGAACAGAGGGCTGATGTTGCTTCTTCTTTCCTCAGTATGAAACAAAAATAATAAATAAAAATACTTTTTCCAAAATGTACATGGATAACACTAATAAACACTGTGTTCAATATTAGAGAAAGAGATATCTCAAGGAATCGTTGTTAACTAATAGCAGGACTACAAAACAAAATCATTTTCTGCCCCTGTATTTTCCTTAATCAAAGAATAGGCTACAAAACAAGTATTTACTGATACTACTGACCCATAAGGGCCTACACTATTTCTACCTGAAAGGGAAGGGAAGTTCAAAGTGGCACCTTCCCCAAAGAAAAGCCCTACCTCAACCACCTGAACCACTAGCTAAAACAGAAACAACGACACAAAAAAGGAAAACAACCTCCCAAACCGGAGGCTTGACTACAGGAGCCAGATGAAACTATATATTCGTTTGTTCAGAAAAAGTAAGTGTCACAGCCAACTTGGCCAGTTCTCACAAAGCACACACCCTTGAGAAGAGCCTGGGTCATCCACGGTCATTTGGGCAGTTTCTCCACAAGAAGAGCAAGCACACTGCATGTGTAGTGAAAAACAAACATTAAACCTCCAGAACTATTTGCACAAAAGAAAAATGGGATCAATTTGGGCTGAGAAGGAGTGGTGCTTATCAAAGGTCAACCACGTAGTACGCGTTTGCTCAATCTCCTTGGTAAAGAGCAAATGGACAGAAACGACTCCTTACCCAGAATTTTCCAAACATTAACCAATGCCCATAACAGCCTAGTGAGGTAAATGAGGTTTTATAAATAGGGGGAGACGCCCTGAGGATACAAAAAAAAAAAAGTGAGGACCTGGCCCCTGGGCCAATGTCCTCTCTGCCTTTCACTTGGTATATAGACTACTCAAAAAAGACTGCCTGAAGCCTCTGTTTTCCACCTTAGTATACAGAAAGCACCTCTCAATTCTCAATTTCACACATAAGAGACTATGTTTTAAGATATAAAGTCTATACCAAAGGTAGCAGGGCTGCTTTGCTTACCACTTTGTCAATTATTATCAAAAATTCTATTAATTGGTTAAGGAAGACCTTCTGCCTATATATACAGGCTTTACTACCAAAAAAAAATAGTTTTAAGTAAATTTTACTTTGTATTATTTATACTACCAGTTGCTAAAGAAACAAAGTCCTGATCATTTTGTACTTGGGCATGTCAAAATCTTTTTTATTATACAAGTAAATATGTCTGGGAACTCACTAGAGGAAAGCACAAGAGAACCACGTGGATGACAGAAATGTTCTATCTTGATTAAGATGGTGGTTATAACATTTATCAAATCTCACTGAATTATATACTGAAGATCTGTGCATTGCCCAGTATGCAAATTTTACCTAAAAAATACATGCATCAAAGAGGATTATTTAATAACCAAACACTTGAGTTAGGAAGCATCAAGGGGAAGCCCCATATCACACCACAAAAAGACAAAAATCCCAGTTGAAAAACTTGCTCTTTTTTTCCTCAGCCTGTCATCTCCAACTTCTGTGCACTAAGTAATTCCTAGGGAATCAAGTGGCCACGGGGCCTTCACAGCCTCCACTAAGCAGAAAGGAGAGGGTCTCAGGGCAGTGTGGAGAATTGCATCTGACTGTGAGCATGTACACCATGTTCATCAACTAGAGTTGCCTCAGATATCAGGCAAAGTAACACAAACCATCCCTGTGTCAAAGGCATCATGGAAAAAAGCATAGATGTCTCCTCTGAGGCAGATTAAGAAGAAATGAATTGAAATTTCATTGGTAACCACATGGCCCAAATTAGTCTCTCATAATTGTCAGTGAGATGCTTATCAGATTGTACAGAGCAAGTGAGGAATGTAAAATGGTACAAATGTAAATGATTTATATTACAAATGGAAATTGCCACTTTCATCAGCAAGTAGCTAAAAGAATATTTTAGCTGAAAAGCCAGGTCTATTTTGTTCAGAAGTAAACCCAGAAATGAGTACATAACAGGATCTCTATTTCAAGGGTTAATAAAAACACCTTTTATTCTGAAATTTTAAAAAGGGGTTGGCGGCGGGGGGGAGTTCCTTCTTGATAGAAATGCCAGGTTTAACCATTGGCATGTCGGAGAAAACACAGTGACCCCCAAGATAACTAGTGTAAGCTAAATTACAACATGTTCATTTTTTAAAATAGCTCTTTAAAATAACTCCAGTGCAACTCCAAAGTCAGTCATTCTTACTAGCAGTCTTAAAAAAAAAAAAAGTATTACCAACACTGGCTACATAAATGTAATTACCCATGTTCATTTCTGACACTCGCCTCTTCCCTAAAGACTACTAAGTATAGCCACTTCAGCATGTAAGAACAGACTATCTTGGATGATAAACAGGGCTTCAGTAGTGCTTTATAACACTAAACTGATGTAAGGTTGCAATGTTCCCATGGGCTCATCTGGTGACACTACCGAAGTTAAAGCTGCAGTGTATTTCAGTCTCCTAGGCTGAAACATGACCTTAGAAACCATCTAATGTGGTTGTTTTCAAACTTTCAGATGACTTTCCACCTTCTTTTTGCCCCATCACACTAAAAAGACACAGAATCATCCATCAATAATAACAGATGCAGAAAAGGACCCACAGGTCATTTGGAAATGTGCAGCCACCACCACACCCCACATTTCCACTCTGTGCCCAGTCTGAACAGCTTTCCCCATATTTCTATCCTTATTCACAAGCAAACCAGAAGGCTACTCTACAGAATCCTGGGACTCTGGGTAAATAGAGCTTGAAAAAAATCACTGATCTGGTCCAACCCTTCACTTTACAATTAAAAGTAAGATGAGAGGCAGTATGGCGTAACTAAAAAGGAGACCATGGAATAAAAGTCAATTCTGGTCCTAGCCCTTGCCAGGTGTATGACCTTGAGCAAATCTCTTAAACTCTTTACATTTCCTCATTATAAAATTGGTATAATCATATCTCTGCCCAGTATTTTCTATAAAATTCCTTTGTAAACAGCAGAGCATTACATACAATATGGTGTTTTTTTGTCTTGTTTTTGGCCACCACGTGGCTTGTGGGATCTTAGTTCCCCGACCAGGGACTGAACCCACGCCCACAGCAATGAAAGCTCAGAGTCCTAACCACTGGACCACCAAGGAATTCCCAATAAGGTGTTATTTTTATTGTCAGGTTATTATAAGCCAAGACAACACGGTGAGTTAAGAGCACCACCAGACCTGGAACTAGAGGCTCCTGACAGCCTCTCCAAGGCTTTTCTCACTACTTCACACAATACTTGTGTTCACTGCCAGACCATTCTTATTAAATTCTCAAACTTGGGTTTTATAATAGCCATTTTTATCAGGAAAACAAAATGGTACCATGCATAAATCAAAATCTTTAAGATTACATGAAAGGGGGATGTAAATGCAAGGAATTTACAGTCTCTGCAAGCCAAAAAGGGGAAACACAGATAAAGGGGGTACTTGCATTTTGCATGATGATATGCTGTGAATGCTCACTAAGGGACTAATGAAACAATTTTGACCATTCTGAGCTGCTGTGTGCTATTGATGTGCTGAAGAAAAAAATAAAAGCCTACAATGGGGCTGAATAATAACTTGAGGGTATACGCATTGATCAGAACACAACCGTTATTTTTAACGGTTAAAAATGTTGCAAAGCAATACATGGTTGAACTCCAGGTCAAATAAAAATACAACTGGACAAAGTAATCTAACCTACAAATTATACATTAATAAAAGACTGAATGGGCATTATCTCTGCCACAAGCCTTACCACCTGGGTGCTGACCATTTAGTGCTCTCACATCTACTGGCCCTCCAGCCACTGAGCGTCCCCACTCATAAGCCTAAAATGAGTCATTGCTGTTTTACCTGCCTAAAGTGTGAGGAGGAAACAGTGAATTTAAGAAACCAGATGGAAAAAAGGATGGAGAAAATAAAGCCAGAGACGTCATTAAAATGTAGCATGAATGGGGAAAAAAGCGTGTGTATACATATATTATTCAAAGAATTTCTAAGACTAATGGAAAGCTTCTTCTCACCCCCAACCCCTCCAAAAAAACAACCCTTGGAAAATACTACCAACGTAATTTTTTTTTCAGAACACAAAAATTTCTTTTTAAAGCTCTTTTTAAAGTTTATGAGCTCATGTATATTCATAAAGTGATTCATTTGGTAGGAACATATAGTCATCCAGAAGCAGTGAACAAGCTATAGCTTTAAATGCTCAATCTACCCATCTAGACTTAAAGGTTATAGTAGCATTTCTGGAAAACATATTACTCATCACTGTTCTAACTATACATCTCTGTATAGAAAACATGGAGAACAGGGTGGGCTAGTAGTACACAAGTCTGTCACTGACAATGGTTAGAAAAGTCAAACCACATTAGAAAATAGCATGGAACTCTGTTAACATCTGCATAGTTCATCACCCTGGAAATTTCACATCACAGACAATAAGCATATGGACTACTTTCAGGGAAGGCTGTTTTCTGAAAATGACTCACCCTAACCCATCTTCAGTGTCTAAACATGAGATGAGACAATGCAAAAGTAAAGCAATGGGTCAATAATGCAACCAAATTATAGCAAAGTAAGGTAAACTAAACTATCTTGTAATTGATGGGCATGTCCTCCCTAAGTTCTGAGTAATTCTCCTCTTATTTCAATGAAGATAGTACATTACACACATGCAGCCTGAACATACAGGATGCTTTCTATTACTGATAATAATACTAACTAAAATTTACAGAGTATTTATTGTTTAAAAAGCACTTGTATTATTATTACTACTACTATGATTGCCTCCATTTTGCAAAAGAACTGAAGCTCAGAGAAAGGAAATGAATTGCCTAAAATTATGAAGACAGTAAGAAATAATGGTAGGACTCAAATTCAAGTGCTATGACTCTAAATTCTGTGATTTTCCTTAAAGTTAAACCTTTTTTCATTTATCAGCATGAAATCCTTCATTCATGAAACCTTTCGTTCATTCATTCCTTTATCTAGTGAAGAAATATTTATTCAACATCTATGTGTTGCACACCATTCTCTTCTTAAGGAAACAGAAAGGGTATGCCTGCTTTAGGTGGTAAAGAAGTGTATATTACAATCTAGCATAATGGTCAAGGAATGATTAATCCCTAAAAAAGAAAGATACCAGCGTAGGAAGTGGCAAAAAGAAATGGGTATGTGGCACAATGGGAACACAGATGAGGAAGCCCTTAACTCTTCCTATAGAGGGCAAGAAAGTTTCCCATAGGAGGTTATAATGTTACCTGAATCTTGAACCATGAAAGAAATCTGGCCAGTAGATAGAGGAGGTAGGGGGCGCGTAGGAAATAAAAACAAGAGGGGCAAAGGCCAGAAAATTCATATATAATATATTGAGGAAACTAGCTCAGCATGACTAGGAGCCAAATCAGGCACCACCCGTGAAGGAGATGGAAAACAGGTAGGGGCCATGGCAAACAAGACCAGGCTTATTGATGCAATGCTAAGGAAAATGGGCTTTGTTTTACTGGAGATAGAAGACAGTGAAGGTGAGTAACATGCTGAAATTTATGCTTTAAAAAGATCAAACTGGTTTTAGTGTGAAGGTTGGAACTTAGGGATAAAAGGCCAGAAACAGGAAAATCAGTTAAAACTCTACTGGAGTAGTACAAAAAATATGAGTGCCTCAATGAAGGCAGTGAAAAGGAGAATGAAGGGCAGGTAACAAACCAGAAGTCTATCTTGAAAACAGGATCTTAAAACTTAGTGATTGACAAGAAGTCGCCAGGCAAGGTTCAAGGAGTAATCTAGGCTAACTCAGATTTCTGGCTTATACTACTGGGTGAAGAAGGAGAAGCTGTTTTGGTTAGATAAATAATGAGTTCTGTTTTAGGTAACTGAATTAAGTCTGTGATACCTATGTGGCATAAGGTCAAGATGTCCAAGATACAGTTAGAAACTGCACCCTAAAACAGCACCCTAAAACTCAGAAGAGGTATGGGATTTAGGAGTCATTTGAGTGTAAGTTGTAGCTGAAGACATGGACCCGTCGCTGGTTAGCCCAGAAAGAATATAAATAGAGGAGACTGAGAAGGGAACATTAATGAACCCAAATATTTAAGGGATAAAGAGAAACAATGTCGGAGGACTGAGAAAAAGAGTTGTAGGAGGAGAGCCAAGATAAGATGTTTGGAAACCTAGAGAAAAGAGAATTCAAGAAGGAGCAGGGGGGCACTTCCCTGGTGGTCCAGTGGTTGAGACTCCGTGCCCCCAATGCGGGGCCCTGGGTTCCATCCCTGGTCAGGGAACTAGATCCCGCATGCTGCCAGGAAGACTCGGCGCAGCCAAATGAATGAATGAATGAATAAATACATACATAAATAAATAAATAAAAAAGAAAGAGCAGGAGTTACTGCAATTAAAAAAGAAAGAAACTAAAGAATAAAGTTTCACAAAGAAAGGGGAGTATGAGGGGACGTACACTGAAACAATATTTCTGTAAAGTATTCATATTTGGCAATGTGTGAAAGTTTTCAAAAGCCTGTAAGATACCCACACCCGATGACACAGTAACTCCACATCGAAGAGTCTATTCTAAGGAAGGAATCAGAAATCCTACAGTGGTTTATAAACAAAAATGTTCATCACAGGATTATTTATAATAGCAACAGAATGAAAATTTTTTTTGCTTCATAAAAAGATAGTTTTATTATAAAACAAAACATGGATATAGAAAGAAAAAGTAAAAGCTTGATAAGCTAACGTGAATATTCTTTGTAACTGACATCCGGGTCAAGAAATAGAATGCTGGGACTTCCCTGGTGGTGCAGTGGTTAAGAATTCGCCTGCCAATGCAGGGGACACGGGTTCGATCCTGGTCCGGGAAGATCCCACATGCCGCGGAGCAACTAAGCCCGTGCGCCACAACTACTGAGCCTGCACTCTAGAGCCTGTGAGCCACAACTACTGAGCCCGTGTGCCACAACTACTGAAGCCCACGCGCCTAGAGCCCATGCTCCGCAACAAGAGAAGCCACCGCAGTGAGAAGCCTGTGCACCACAACAAAGAGTAGCCCCCACTCACCGCTAGAGAAAGCCTGCGCACAGCAACGAAGACCCAAGGCAGCCATAAATAAATAAATAAAAAGGGCAAGAACAAAAGAGTAACATTTAAAAAAAAAAAAAAAAAGAAAGAAATAGAATGCTGCCAGCCACCCCAGGAGCTTCTCTTTGTGCCTCATCCCAATCATAACCCTTCTCTGTCCTCCAAAGTATCCACTATCCTGGTGTTTACAGTAATCACCTCCTTGTGTTTTAATAGTTTAATTACTCAAATGTGCATCTCTAGACAATATTGTTTAATTTGGCAAAAATACTTAAAATGTATGAGAGGAATGGCTAAATAAATTATAGTACATCCATACAATGAATATTAAAGTTATTAAAATTATGTTCATGGATAATTTTCAGTGATACAAAAAAAATTCATGATAATGTTTGCTGAAAAGAGCAGGACACAACCCCCATATTCAGTTAATTATGTAAAATTAAAATGCATAGAGTCAAAAAAGAAAAAGGTGTAAAACAACAAAATGTTAGTGGAAGTTATATACAGGTAGCGAGATCACTTGTGGTTTTTGTTTTCTTCTTTAGTCTTCCTTTTTGCATGTACCAAATTTAATAATGTTCATGTATTATTTTTATCTTCTTTTTAAATTAACCTTTTTTTTTTTTTTTAGGATATCATTGAGGCTCTACTCTGAATCCCGAATAACTAATGCTAAACATCTCTTCCTGTGCTTATGTGCCATCTGCATATCCTTGTCAGTCAAATGTCTTTGCATGTCTTCTGTCATTTACTAATTGTTTTTTTTCACTATTGAGTTTTAGAGTTCTTCATATATTATAGACAATAGTCTTTTGTTGGACATGTGGTTCACAAACATTTTCTCCCAGTCCGTAGTTTATGTTTTCATTCTTTTAACACAGTCTTTAGCAGAGCAAAAGTTTTTAGTTTTCATGAAGTCCAATTTATCAAATTTTCTATGAATCCTACCTTTGATATCAAGTCTGAGAAGTCTTTGCCTAGCTCTAGATTCCAAAAATTTCTCCTGCTCTTTTCCTAAAAGTTTTATAGTTTTATGTTTGCATTATTTAAGCCTATGATCCAGTTCGAGTTAATTTTTATATAATATATGAAGTTTAAGACAAAGTTCATTTTTTTGCTTATGGTGTCCAACTGCTCCAGCACCATTACTGAAAATGCTATCTTTCCTCTATTGAATTGCTTCTATATATTTGTCAAAAATCAATTGGGCAATGGCTAACAGGTACAGCGTTTCTTTTTTAGGTGATGAAAATGTTCAGGAATTAGATAGTGGTGAATGTTGTACAACTTGGTGAATATACTAAAATTCACTGAATTGTACACTTTAAAAGGGAAAATGTTATGGTTTGTGAGTTACAGCTCAATTTTTTAAAAAATCCACTGGAGATATAGGTATAGGTCCCTATTCTGTTACTCTGAGTTCTCTATTCTTTCCATTGATCTATGTGTCTGTCCCTCACACAAACTCGATTATTGTAGCTGTGTAATAAGTCTTGAAATCAGGTAGCATGATTCTTCCCACTTTTTTTTATATTTTGCTATCCTCGTTCCTTTGTATTTCCATAGATATTTTATATTGAGAATAATCTTGTCTATATCTACAAAAAAAATCTTGCTGAAAGTTTTATAGGAATTGTACTAAACTCATATGTCAATCTGGGAAGACCTGATATCTTTATTATACTGAGCCTTCTAATCCAATATACACTGTTAGTATATTGAAATGCAACTGATTTTTGCATGTTTATCTTATATCCTGTGACTTTGCTAATACACATATTATTTCTAGGAGTTTATCAGTAGATTGTTTTCTACATAGCCAATCATGACATCAGTAAATAGGGAGATTTTATTTCTTCCTTTCTGGCCTATATTTCCTTTGTTTCTTTTTCTTGCCTTATTGCCCTAGGTAGAACTTCCAGCACTATGTTGAATAAGAGTAATGAGAACAGACATCCTTGTCTTATGCCCAATCTTAGGAGAAAAGCATTCCATTTTCACCATTAAGTACAATGTTAGCTGTAGGGTTTTTTGTAAATGCTTTATTGAGAAAGTTGAGAAAGTTGTGCTCAAAAAAGGTTGGGCCCTTCTGAGATTATGTATAAAAAGAGTCTGCAACTCATCAAGGGGGAAAGTAACTACTTGTATCTCTCTCTCCCTCTCTCATGTATATATATCCAAAGATCACCCTATTAACCTCAGAAGGCAATATATGTACTATCTAAGCAATCCACTCTATGGTAAATTATCTACACTTGACTCTTAACAATGCTAATTAAATTCAACCATGATCTTTCCTATCAGGCATCCTACCAGAATAGCTCTGTCATAAACGTAAGACAATAACTTTCTGTTTTAAACTAGTAACCTAGATAACTTGGACAATTAGATTATTAAATACAGTAATGGCAGAGACTATGCCACACATTGCTTATATTCCTACTGTGCCTTGAACAGAACCAGAAATAAATAAAGCTATTGATTTAAGTCACTATTTTATGGGATCATTATACAGTTTTTTAAAAAGGAAAGGCCATGGGCTTCCCTGGTGGTGCAGTGGTTGCGAGTCCGCCTGACGATGCAGGGGACATGGGTTCGTGCCCTGGTCCAGGAAGATCCCACATGCCGTGTAGCGGCTGGGCCCGTGAGCCATGGCCGCTGAGCCTGCGCGTCCAGAGCCTGTGCTCCGCAACGGGAGAGGCCACAGCAGTGAGAGGCCCATGTACCGAAAAAAAATAAATAAATAAAAATAAATCATTCTTTCAAAAGAAAAAAAAGGAAAGGCCAAATGTTTCAACCCCTTCGATGTGAATTATAATGGACTACATCACTATTTAAGTATGATGGATATTTACAACCTATAGAGAGAAACAGTTTGCTTCCCACTTCTCAAATACCTCATCCAAATAATAAAAATGGGCTTCTTTTTCACATTTACTAAAAGGAGTCTAGATGAAAGGGGGAAAACACCCCTGTCAAGTTATAACAACTAAAGACTGAATATGCAGCAAAAATAATAAAAATTACTTGTCTACTTTTTGTAGATTCCTTAGGAATCTTTCCATTGACCAAGATTCTATTAATAGTCTGAAGCATTTAAAACATTTTCCCTTCGATGGCTATCATAACATAAGGTGGGGAAGGCTCAAAATGAGCAGACTGGTCTCTATTCAGGGTGTGTGTGTGTGTGTGTGTGTGTGTGTGTGTGTGTGTGTGTGTGTGTGTGTGTGTGTGTGTGTGTGTGTGTGTGTGTGTATAATGTACACAAAGTCAGGTCCTCCTTGCAAAACTTTTTTTAAAAATTTTTTAAATTTAATTTTATTTATTTTTATACAGCAGGTTCTTATTAGTTATTCATTTTATACATATTAGTGTATATATGTCAATCCCAATCTCCCAGTTCATCCCACCACCACCCCTGCCCCCCACTACCACTTTCCCCCCTTGGTGTCCATACGTTTGTTCTCTACACCTGTGTCTCAATTTCTGCCCTGCTTATAGTCATTACTTATTGTGGAAGTCAGGCTAATCCACAAATTAAAGCATTTTTCAAAGATTTTATTTTCAAGCCACTAACTTAGAAATGTTGCTTTATATAAAAGCACTCACCCTGTATATGTCAGTATAACCGAAAGCAATAAATAGCTATCTGCCATTTCAAGCAGAATAGAAGTTATAAGTTCCTACCCCAGCTCCAGTATTTGGTGAGTATTTGCTCTTAGTTTGATTTCTTCTAGGCCTAGAACCGACTGACCCACACTAATTTGCTAAATAAACAATGGGCCTAAAGCTTAACTACTAGTTGTTAGTCATCAAAAAAAAAAAGCTGTTTCTACTCCCCCAGTTTCTTTTTACTTCTAAGTGGAACACAACCAAAACCCAGAAGGTAAATTCAAAAGAGAGAAGGGGGCAGGGAAACATGGCTTTGAGCAACCAAAAAGAAAATCAAAAGGCTCATGCAACCAAAGCTCATGCATTATGATGAAGAGAAGGGTCTCTCGGGCCCTTACTAAAATCTTATTTTATATAAAAATCATTATTACATTTATCTCCTCGTTTCCAGCCCACAGCATATTAAAAGGGGAAAAAAGTAGAAAGAGGAACCAGGAGAGAAAAAAATCCGTTGGAGTAGCAGTGACAGAAGAGACAGAAGTATTACAAAACAGAATTCAACAAAACATTTAGTTCATTCAGTTCATGGGAAAGAACTCTATACACTTCAGCACAAAAAATAATGTTCATAGTGATGACCCTAAGTTATCAAATAAATTTAAATTATACTCATATGTTCTGTTTAAAAAAAAAGAAAATATTAAATACATTAAACATACATATTCAGGAAAGTGTCACTATTAAGCTCGTAAGTCAATCAGATCTTTAGACTGAAGCATGTACTGGCTCTGTAACCTTGGACAAGTTACTTATATTCACTAAGACCCAGTTTCCTTATATGTAAAATGGAGCTAATAAAACACACCTCATTGGGTTGTTGTCTGGTACTAAGAGCTCAACAATTATTAGTCATTTCTATTACTACTGCTCCACTACCACTATTATTCACATTAGAAGGATTTCTATTCCAAATGGTTTTTATTGAGGTATAATTACACACAATGAAACACACATATTAGTGTACCATTTGATGACTTTTGACAAATGTATGCACCCATGTAACTATCACTCCAATCAAGATCTAGGATACTTCCTCCAAAAAGTTCCCTCCTCTTTTCTACTCAATTCCATCCATCCACCTAGAGACAATCACTATTCTGATTTCCATAACCATCACTTAGTTTTACCTGTTCTACTATTCAGATAAATGGAATCACATAACATGTAGCCTATTGTGCCTGAATTCTTTTATTCAACATAATGTTTTTGAGATTCATTTCAAGTTTATCTTTTTAAATTTCTTTCACTGAAATCATAAAAAATTATTTGTATGAATATGCCACTACTTAGTTATCTGTTGGTTGTTTCAAGCTTGGGGCTATAATCCACATATTTTTTAAAATCATAGGGTATATAATGAAGATTCATTTACCAGTAGTATTCACCATACAGAATATCTTACCATTGATATTAATAAAAGAAGCATTAATATAGAGAATGTAGATACTTCAAGGCCTATAGAGGGCCTTTTAATGATTAAATATTCCATACTTCTCACACACCAATAAATATGTAATTGAGATTTCAGTTACTCATAAAGCAATCTTTTATCATATCTGATGAATATTTTTTAATTCTGTAGATGATAAAGAATATCCTCAACACTATTAATAAATTAAAATCCTATACCTAAACAGGAGGAAGCTCCTGTGCCAACACTACTCTGGTTGACCCACTTAATGGAGAACTTCAGCATAAGTCTTATATGAATTCAAACTCCTGATACAGACGCTACACAATTTTCTGCGTATAGGACAGTTCCCATCCATGTCCAGTATTGCTGAGTGTAGCAATACGTTTTTCCTAACATCCCTTAACACTGGTTTACAAGAAAGAACCTTATTTCCTGTGATGAGAAATAAGGCACAAGTTTAAGGAATTCATCTCTTTAGTCATTTTTAAATAATTAATCTGTACAGCCGAAACCCATGCTCTGGCTGATAATATCAATAATAATGCAATTTCTCCCAACACAAATACATTTTAAGTCAAGTTAACTCAGGGAGGAAATTCTGCCTCATTAGTGAAGACCCTATCCTCTGTGAATTTAGACAATGACTAGGCTTAGAACTAGTTATCTAAGGAGAGTGGTTTTCAAAATAATATCCAAAAAATACGAGGACTTTAGCATTTACATTACTTTCATTTATTAAATAAACTGTAACTATTTTTAAGACTTCAATAACAGAGATGCACACAGATGTGTTATATGCCAATTTTAATAAAACGGAGACAAGCTCCAGGCAATTTCACCTACCAGGTTAACTTGCTTTTGTGCAGGACTCAAAATAAGGCTTCTCCAGCCATTTCTGTCCATTTGCTGAATGTGAAATTCTTTAAGATATGCCCTTCACTAGAAAGACTGTAGTTGTGCACTGGTGTTTGTTCTTCTTCTTCTTCTTACTCAGGACTGTGTATATCCACTTATGTAAAATGGTACAAGCACACACAAATGCTGCACTCCATTAGTTGTCAGGCAACACTGCCTCAGCACATGCTCTAGATGACACAGCATGACTGTCACAAAATAAGTGAACCTGTAACGTGAAAGTCTGGGTCCTTCTTGCCCTACTTTTATATTTATGATAGTATTATAAGCTTTGAATACTTCTCCAATAACTTAATGTCTGTGGTAAGGTAAAATGATCAATGAACAATATCAATGAACCATATCAAAATATGATTAAAATTCTGAGATTTAAGAAAAATATCTAATAATGAATATAGCAAGATTGGTCAGGCTCAAGGCAAATTGACAATTAGTATTAGAAACAAATACCAACCAATTCTTCAACCATTATCAAACACACTGATAATAGTATGTGAAATGAAAGACTCTCATATCAGTAACTAAGGTAATAGCTCTTTGTCAATGGAGGTCACCTTCTACAGCGAGAAAAAATATATATCTCAACTCCTTGATACGTTTAGTGAAGTTAAACCTTACAAAATAGATTTATGATCCCTGTCAAGTTATGACATAGTTTGTTGGGGGGAGGGGGGAAGAGTGAGCATAAAAAGAAAGCTTAAGGTTATTGGCGGGGGGAGAATTCAAACAAAATTTAAATCTAACAATGAAAATACCACAGCACTGTTCAAGGTAAGTTATCACACAGAACATGAGTAACTAGTACACACTCTGGAGGAAAAGCTTATTAAATCCTATACTACTAACACTGTAAAGAAGTTTATTGGATGAATATACTACTGTTTAAATATAATTATAACCATTAGTTGAAACAAGAAACTAGAGAAAAGCATCTACAATACCTGAATAATTGAAAGGCTAAAATTATGTGAAATCTTGACACTTCAGCTAGCAAGGTCATGAATGTTGAAAATCTCATCATGCAAGTGATGATGCAAAGGGTTTATTTGTCAAACATGCACAATAGGAGGGAAAAAATTAATATTTAGATAACTTTTTAGTATGCCCTCAAATAAGTTGGTTAAAACATAATGAGATATGTACTAGTGGTAATAAAACAATGACAGGAAAAACTGCAGAAGTAGTGGCTCTTATAAAAACTATTACCTAAATATAGTTTAAGTAAGAATGGCATGTTCCATAGATAAGCATGAGCTGTTAAGAAGATGCCAGTATGATTCAAACTATCAATTTATTAAGGCATGGTCTATAAATTTCAGACTTCACAGAGCTATTTGGAACTATATAATGAGTTCCAGAAACTCTTCTTTCATTTGTGAAATTTGTTAGTTATCTAACCCCAAGTTCTATTATAAACAGTTCAAATAAAGCCCCTGCCCCCGCCCCAAAAAAAACTTGCCGTTTTTACTTTTCGTTACCAAGAAACTCCTTTAGTATCTCTCAGTTACAACACAGCTGCACCAGCTGGTGCATCCTGCTAATACTTTAAATAATTCTGCCAAGCAAGATTGTAATGCTACCAAGCTTTACAACTGCAAATAATGTCAACGATAAAATTAAGACAAAATCTCAACTGAACATACAAAATATATTCATCTCTTTTAAAATTTTGAGTGAATAAAAGACAACGACAGGCAACGAGGATTCTTTTTTTTTAATGACTCTGATAATATTTTCAAACACGCAATGAAGATTTAAATTAGCCGAGAAACTTACTCAACAATCACTCCAAATTGAACAAGTATGAATTAAGGAATATCAGTGATTCTACTACGAAATTAGGATTTCCCGCTACTCCATTTTAAAACTTCTAGAGCAGATTAACTGAAATGTTTTCAGAGCAATACAAACACAGCACAGTGGTGAAGGGCACCAGATTTGAGCCTAGCTCTGCCAAGTATTCACTATCTGTAAACTTTTATTAGTTACCTTAACTCACTGTGCCTCAATTTTTTCATTTGTAGAGATAAAAGTACCTACATTACTGGGTTCTTGTGTAAATCAATACACATAAAGCTCTTAACAGGAGTCTAGTGCCTGGGTGCTTAGAAATGTTAGATGCCATTGTTGTTTGTTGTTGTTAGGCAGGGTGGTCTTAAAAATTGTTACCATTTACAAGGACCCTTCTGTGTAAACCAGGATTTTTTTTGATACTGTGCAACTGAAACAAAACACAAAAATAACCTAGAGCTCCCTAGAGCTCAAACATAGACTGACTTTCTTTAAAATTCAGCAAACTTAAATATATATTTATACTAATTTATCGGTTTTGCACTCATTAGGGCTCCAGATAAAAATTCATTTACAAAACCTCAGACTAGGTCAAAGAACTCAGGACAGAAATTTTGGCTATAAAAATGTTCTTTGAGAAACCAACCCAATCAGAAGTGGTCTTACACTCAACTTTTAAAATATCTGATAGAAGTAACAGTGCTAATTCATCCAAGCTCAAAATTGGATGCTCCCAGGTGAACCTGTTTTCAAAAGAATAAAAATATTTCAAAAAATGTTTTGGGGAAAAAAAAAGACAATGAATTATTTTCCTCTCAGTGAGTAACAAGATAATCCTAGTAAGGAATGTGTGTGAGGCTCAGATGAGAGAATTGTTTTCAGTGAGAGAAGAGAAACAATAAAGAAGAAAATACAAAATTACAAGGGAAAAATAAAAATTAAAACAATGTTATATGTGTTTTACCACAATTTAAATTTTTAATTAAGTCAAAATAAATTATTTTCCATGACCCCATGCATAGCATATAACTGTACGTCTCTAAAATCCAAGATCCAACCTTTTTGGACAGGATAGAAATAGGAAATAAAATTTTCAAAAATAATAATGTAAGTAATAAATTGTTTCTCATAAAAACACAAAGAATATGTAAGTTGTGTTTTCCTGAAAGTTGAGATATTGTGATATGGAGATATTTTACAGTCCTCAGAAAAAAATAACCGTAACAAAAGGAAATGTGGAAATATGGATGCTATGGGGACAATTCATGGGTTCATGGGCTCATTCAAAGCTTTGGAAGGCCCACTCTGACTCTGCTTAAAGAAGAGTCAGGGGCTTCCCTAGTGGCGCAGTGGTTGAGAGTCCGCCTGCCGATGCAGGAGGCACGGGTTTGTGCCCCGGTCCGGGAAGATCCCACATGCCGCGGAGCGGCTAGGCCCGTGAGCCACAGCCGCTGAGCCTCCGCGGAGCCTGTGCTCCGCAACAGGAGAGGCCACAACAGTGAGAGGCCCGCGTACCACAAAAAAAAAAAAAAAAAAAAGAAGAGTCAGCATTCTGACTATACTTACTTAGAGAAGAGTCAGAGCTCCTGAAGACAAAAAGCCTTGAAACCTAAGGTAGCAATCATCATGGGAAATATTTTAGGAAGTAACTCGAGGTTTGTGTTTTCCCCACAATTTGTTAGAGGAAAGAAAAAAAAATGAAGATCTAACTATATCATCTCAAGAGCTCAGAACAGTTCCTTTAAAGTAAAATTTTAGACTTTTCTCCCCAAACAAAAATTGACATATCTGTTGTCACAATGCCATCACAGGCAACTTACATTAATGTACAGTTAGTTCCTTCAGAATTGTTACATGCCACCAAGCCAAAGTCAGCACAGAAAATATATTAAATGACTCTCTGGCAAAACAGAGCTTCCAACAGGGCAATGATAAACATAAAATAACTCTTATGAAAGTTGGGGTATTATATAAAAATATGCAGATTCCTTTTAAATTTGAAATCCCCAATTCATTAAGAAATAAATCCCCCCTTAAAAGAAACTCAGAGCACCATATCAACCAGGTCATTCAATTCTAATGTTACAGAGTGAATGCAGCAAAATTAGAACATGTTTTATACAATATTAACTAGTCATGTGAGATCTTAATTTTAAATGTTTGCTTGTTTACCTGCCCCCATAGCTAAGTACTTACTGTACATCATTCGTTTCTGTCTTTAAAATACTTGGTGGTGAAAATTAAAGCTAAGTAAAGGATACTATCATTTTCTCTCCAAACAAAAAAACTACTTAAGATAAGTATTAATCTAGGAAGACTCTGGTGCCTGGTCTTTACCCAGAATCTTGGTTGTGTCTGTAGGAAGGGGGGAAAACTGCTTTTATCAAGGCCAAAGGCAAACACTGCCAGGGAAAAATCAGTCACTGTAAAATGTATAGGGAATAATAAATCAACAACAGCCCTTCTCCTCAAGCAGCTTAACATTAACAGTAAAAGTCAACTGCAAGAGATAACACAAAGCAAAACAAGATTAACTGCCACATGACTCAGAGACAATTAGGCTGAGCTCAAAGAAGGGAATGGATCACCTGGGCCAGAATAAACAGAAAGTTTCCCTAAGGCTAAGAAGCATTTAAGGAAGGTAATGGGCAGAAGTTCTTAGAAGGAGGAAGGGCACTCAAGCACTGTGCCTGTACTCTCATACTGATGAAGGAGGCTACCTTGGAAGGAAGTGGATCTGACACCTTTTATCAGCATTAAGCAACTAACATGAATGAGGATGGAAAAGAAATATAACTGATTTCCAGGTTTCTGCCACTCCCAAATAATAAAGCAAGCATCAAGACCTAAACTGGGTAAAACAAACTTCAGTGACTCAGCTTAGGACCAGCTGAAAATGAAGTTCTGGTTAAACAAAACAACTGCTTTCTTTGAACTTGCCTCCTGTGTCAGTAGGGTAATTGCCCTAGATAAAGAGACATCTTCAAAGGCAGAAATTACAAAAGACACGACACTTTGTCACAGCTTCCCCTCCCCCCCCCATATCCTCAAGTCCATTCTCGGACATATATATACTACCAAACGTAAAATAGATAGCTAGTGGGAAGCAGCCGCATAGCACAGGGAGATCAACTCTGTGCTTTGTGACCACCTAGAGGGGTGGGATAGGGAGGGTGGGAGGGAGATGCAAGAGGGAGGAGATATGGGAACATATGTATATGTATAACTGATTCACTGTTATAAAGCAGAAACTAACACACCATTGTAAAGCAATTATACTCCAATAAAGATGTAAAAAACTAAAAAATAAATAAATAAATAAAATTAGATAAATATCACTTGTTAAAAAAAAAAAAGACATGACAATCAAGCAAAAACAAACCAAAAAAACATGCACAACAAAAGAACCACCACAGAGCCAGTGGTTCAAACGCTGCCTCGGTTCCTTGCCAAGAAACAAGTTAATTCCTATGCTAAATACCTTTCCTCTGTTTTCACGTGGTTTTTCAAATGCTGAATGCATCAAGAAATCATACCACTTAAGAAGTTCTAATGTTTTATGATTTCTCTTTTTTGTTGTGTATTCTGTGGTCGAGATCTGTTTTGTCTTATTTCTGAATCAAAAGAAAGCAGAAACCTTAGCCAGAATAATTTACACCAGATATGTGAATTTACATATCAGACAATATTTTTAAAAACAGAAACATCCTCCTGGGGACTCTTCTTATAAGATGATTGAACTAAGGTGGCCTAAAGACAACCTTTTCCCCCTTCCAAGCACAATCTTCCTGTTCTCTCAGCCTCATCTGAACCTGCTCAACTAAACAAAGAACCACGCAAAGAAAATTTCACAGAATACTAACTTCAATAATTTACAGACAAACCAACACACCCCTGGCTCCAGTCTAGAATAAATTACAAGGTTCTTTATTTGCAATGACTCTGCGCTCCTCTTCTCTTTATCCTCTTATCTCCACTCCTAATAATCTCATATTTCTTCCCTATACATGAATCAAAGCTAAGATTCTTTGAAATATCCCACACATTCATGCAGTATCTCTCAGATCAGAATCACCTCAGCTCTACATCGAGACTACAGCAATTCTCAGCACAGGAAGGTGACTATTGAGGGTGCAGTTTAAAAGAAAAAGCATAATTAATAAAATAAACCTTATTTGATCAATAAAAAGATACCCATTGTCTTCATATTACAAACACCAAAAATAAAGCTCAAAAATGAGAAAATATTCAGAACAAACTCAGTTTAAGACAGGCTTGCCATTAATGTACGTTTGTAGGTGCAACGTACACTAGAAGTCTTACTGCATATCATAAATAGAAATGTTTCCTCTTCTCAGATAATAGTTTAATTTTGATAATTTTTATTTTGAGAGTATTTTTATTTTAAAAATAAGACAATTTTGTAACTATTTCAAAGTACTACAAAAGGGGATAAGGCATGAGATTTTTATGTTTATCAAAAAGGCGATGAAAGCCGCAAAAATCTCTGATCAATGGCTAAAGCCACAAACTGCATAACACAGACAACATCTCCTACAAAAAGTGAACTTACTGAATACGAAAAATGTTGGAACCTAGTGCTTTGAGCTCCTAATCTAGTGCTCACTTATTTGCCGTGAAATAGAGAACAAATAACCTAAATGTTGGACTACTATCTTCCCCAAATTAGAAAATAAAATAATGTGAAGTAGAGGAAAAGAAAAAAAAAGAATATCATAAAAAACAGATCTATTTAATACTTTCACTGAAATATGAAGGTCTAAGTTCAAAGGGCCTATTTTTTTTCAAAGAGAGAAGCAGCTAGTTTTACATTAAATAAAACTTCCTGTTCTATAAGTAACATCAGTTGAACACTTAATATGTGCTGGGCACCACGCTAAGTGCTTTCCGTGATTATCTGGTTTAATTCTCCCAGACACTAATGAAGTACCCACCGTTATTTTACAGAGGAGAAAACTGAGGTTTACAACAGTTAAGAAACTTGCTAAACTAACAAATTAGGAAGCTGAAACTCCTCTACAGGTCTTCGGACTCCAAAGCCTGGATTCACCACCATTCCCTCCACGAGGAAAGCAGCGGTTTCTAGCCTAGCACTGACTCTTCTTGGCTATACATAAAAACCTGCATCTCCCCATACACTCATCTCTACCGCTCCCTCAACCCACCTGAACTCTTGCTAATTGTTCTTTGTCATTTAGAACTTCTTACATGGCTAGATAAATGTCAACTTCAAAAAGGTGATAAGGAAAGTGCCTTACAATCTTGAAACACAGCTGATGGGCCCTTTTCCAAAGCCTGGCTTACTCATTCATTCATTCATTCAAGTATTCACTGAGCACCTACTAATGGGAAGCAGTGCTGTGTAGTGATTAAGAGCATGAGATGGCTTAGGTTCAAATCCTGGTTCCATCACTAACTTAATATGTGACTTTGAGTAATTTACTCTACCTCTCACTGCCTTAGTTGCTTGCCTCATCTATAAGACAGAGATACCTATAGGTCTGTAGTGAAGGATTAATCATGTAAAGAACTTAGAACAATGCCTGGCACTTCATAAACAAATGTTAGCTTGTATTATTACTGTGTGGGGGACATTTAAGCTAGAAGCTATGCATGATAGAGGTGATATGGCATGGTATGCCCTCTCTTCTCAAGCTTGCAAAACATCTGCATAAATAACCACAGACCAATCTGTAAATACTACTACAGGTATTAGTAAATAAATGCTATATGTCCGAGGAAGAAGAGATTACTTCTAGCTAAAGAGATCAGGGGAGGCCTCATGGAAGAGCTAGAACTTCAGCCAGACCTTAATATAAAGGTAGAGAACATTCCAAGTACACAATAAAATCACGGAATAGTTAAGAAATTGAGCTCCAGTAAGGAATCATCATGGGAGAACAGTGGTGAAAAACCTGAAAATGTAGGTAAGACTGGGGTCCGATTATTAAGAAACCTGAAGGTTCAACTAAGGAGTTCACAGAAATACTATCATATTTTAAAATGTGAACTAGTATTAATATTCCCCCCAAGTGGAATACGCACATGGAAACGAGAGAGCGGAGGCGGGGGCGGGTAATGCGGGAGGAGTGGGAAAGAGAAAAAAAATAGCAAAGCAAGTCAGAGGAGTTGCAGAAATCCAGGCTTACGGGTAACACAATCATATATACCAGCTTTTCTCAAACTGTACAGTGGCCAACTAAATTTGAGAAAAGCTACACACTCCACCTCGTTTCTCTCTTCAGGGATTCACAAGGCACACTAGTATTTTACGAACTCTAAGATGTCCTATAGCAAAGAAACAGACTAATTTTGTTCACTATTTTGTTATTTTGTTGTGGAACCCTATCATTCCCCAAACTTACCTAATGATTCTTTTCCTCCTAGAACATATACTTAAACATTGAGGGACACTACTGTTCTACAGAACTTATTATGGAAAACTTTGATACTAAATATCTGGGAAAATGGGATGTGATCACATAAGAGAAAAGAGATATCTTGCAGCCCTATAATCATTTTTTGAAAGTCCCTTCTAAGATCACAGACTACTCTAGAAGTCTCCCTTATTTTGTTTTATCCTAAGTGGCAAATAAACGAACTAAAGGAGTACCATGAGTATCATACCTTTTTTTCTACCTTGAGAACAACAAAAATTTTAAGACTTATACTCCAACAGCAATACAACTTGAATTAACTTCTAATTTACTTGCCCAAAGTGGCCCAAGAATTTCACAGATGTATTTTCCTTTCTTAAGCCGAAAAAAAAGGACTGGTAGAGCCTGTTTATGTCTACTCTCGTGTCTTTTTAATCTTTTTCTTTCCAATTTACCATTCTCTATTCTTCCATCCATAAGTGATTTTCCCTTTACTGGCCCTCTTTTGTCCTAAATACCTCTGTCTTCTTTATTTCTCCCAGGTCCCTGTTGAAATTATTATCTTGAGCCTTTGGGCTCTCAGTATGATCAGAGAACGCATTCAACATAGGTGACAACACCATGGATGATAGACAGAAGGAGCACACGCTGCAGTTTCACCATTCCAAACCCTAGTAGACACTGCCCATCCACCATAGCACTCCTCCCAAATAAACCCATAGTGCTCTCAACAGCTATTTCCAATCTCCTGAAAGTGAAACCGATTTACACATAGGTTCTATAGTTCCCATCTGCATTCTTTAGATTCCACCGGCTGAAATGTGAAATGCACTAGCAAACACATCTTACAGGTTACAAAAGAAACACGGATGTTCTTCAAGGCTGGAGTGGTGTCTTATTGCACATCTACATGAGTCTGGGTTTTAAAAGTCAGTACCTGCATCAAAAGTGCCTGAGACACACACAGGGCCTTACCAAAATAGTACCACATTCAGGAACCTTCGCCCAGTTAACATACCTATGGATGAATAAATAATGAGGATAAACTTTAAAACAACCTTGAAATATTTTACCTTCTAGGAGGCTTTCCGCTACCCTAACTGAATGTTTTCAGTAAGTATGCGTTTCATTATGCTTTCTTCCTGAGCTGGATTTCATCTAAATGTGGATAAAGCACTGTAATTAAGGAAAACCAATTGGCAAAAATGCTTTAAGAGCAAGACCTCTTTTAAAATAATTAATATCTGTCTCTGTTCAACTAAAAATGTGGAGTGCAGCAGCATGAAGGAAAATATAAGATTCACTCAATGACAGCACATAACTAAGCTAATTAAGGTAAGTAAAAAAACTGTTTACTGTTCGTGCCCCGGTCCGGGAAGATCCCACATGCTGTGGAGCGGCTGGGCCCGTGAGCCATGGCCGCTGAGCCTGCACGTCCGGAGCCTGTGCTCTGCAACTGGAGAGGCCAAAACAGTGAGAGGCCCGTGTCCCGCAAAAAAGAAAAAAAAAGAGTCCTGTACCACAATGTTCATTGCAGCTCTATTTATAATAGCCAGGACATGGGAGCAACTTTAGTGTCCATCAACAGATGAATGGATATGGAAGATGTGGCACATATATAGAATGGAATATTACTCAGGTATAGAAAGAAACGAAATTGAGCTATTTGTAATGAGGTGGATGGACCTAGAGACTCATACAGAGTGAAGTAAGTCAGAAAGAGAAAAACAAATACCGTGTGCTAACACATATATGTGGAATCTAAAAAAAATAAAGGTTCTGATGAACCTTTAATAAATAAATAAATAAATAAATAAATAAACTTCACTGTGTTGAGGGGACAGTCTAGGAACCTAGCCTGAGGAGCTGAGGACTGAAGTTTCACTTTATTTTTATACGGTAATAGGTTTTTGTTTATACGATAAGTACGGATTTAATATTGAGATAGAAAAAGAAGTGAATTGCAGTTTAGAAATTGCTGTGTTTCCCTTCTGTTTTTTCTTTAGTTATTAAACTTTCCCTTTCCTTAGTTTGTAGCGTTATTTCATGGCATCTTTGTGGGGCAGGATGTGATGATTTTTGCTGAATCAAAAACTACTACCGTTTCTCCGGTTTCACAGGTTAGAGAAACTCTGATGAAGTAAATAAGTTGTAATTTGAATATAGAGTCTGTTTTGGGGACTCTTGTGGGCATATCTTAGTTTTAAAAGGAAAAAAAAGATTTAGTGTTCTAAAGGGATATATAAACACAACTTTTTGACACTGGCTTCAGATTTCATTGGTTCAACAGATATCACTGTTGCATAATACATAATCTTCCAGTATGGTAGCTAATGAGATACAAAACTGCATAATTACAGCAACAATTATTTTCCTTATAGAATTTGACGGCTACTAAGTAAACAGTGGGGTTTTTTTGTTTGTTTTTTTTGCGGTATGTGGGCCTCTCACTGTTGTGGCCTCTCCCGACACGGAGCACAGGCTCCGGACGCGCAGGCTCATTGGCCACGGCTCACGGGCCCAGCCGCTCCGCGGCATGTGGGATCTTCCCGGACCAGGGAACGAACCGGTGTCCCCTGCATCGGCAGGTGGACTCTCAACCACTGTGCCACCAGGGAAGCCCTTTTTTTTTCTTCATGACTCTTTCTGAATTATGGTTTTCTAAGGGTATGTGCCCAGTAATAGGATTGCTAGGTCATATGGTAGCTCTATTTTTAGTTTTTTAAGAAGCCTCCATATTGTTCTCCACAGTGGCTTTATCAATTTACATTCCCACCAATAGTGCAAGAGGGTTCCCTTTTCTCCACACCCTCTCCAGCATTTACTGTTTGTAGATTTTTTGATGATGGCCACTCTGACCGCTGTGAGATGATATCTCATTGCAGTTTTGATTTGCATTTCTCTAATGGTTAATGATGTTGAGCATTCTTTCATGTGTTTGTTGGCAATCTGCAAATCTTCTTTGGAGAAATGTCTATTTAGGTCTTCTGCCCATTTTTGGATTAGGTTATTTTTGGGTTTTTTTTTGCGGTACGCAGGCCTCTAACTGTTGTGGCCTCTCCCGTTGCGGAGCACAGGCTCGGGACGCGCAGGCTCAGCGGCCATGGCTCACGGGCCCAGCCGCTCCGCGGCATGTGGGATCCTCCCGGACCAGGGCACGATCCCATGTCCCCTGCATCGGCAGGCAGACTCTCAACCACTGCGCCACCAGGGAAGCCCGGGTTGTTGTTGTTTTTGATATTGAGCTGCATGACCTGCTTGTAAATTTTGGAGATTAATCCTTTGTCAGTTGCTTCATTTGCAAATATTTTCTCCCATTCTGAGGGTTGTCTTTTCGACTTGTTTATGATTTCCTTTGTTGTGCAAAAGCTTGTAAGTTTCATTAGGTCCCATTTGTTTATTTTTGTTTTTCTTTCCATTTTTCTAGCAGGTGGGTCAAAAAGGATCCTGCTGTGATGTATGTTATAGTGTGTTCTGTCTATGTTTTCCTCAAGAGTTTTACAGTGTCTGGACTTACATTTAGGGCTTTAATCCATTTTGAGTTTATTTTTGTATATGGTGTTAGGGCGTGTTCTACTTTCATCCTTTTACATGTAACTGTCCAGTTTTCCCAGCACCACTTATTTAAGAGACTCTTTTCTCCATTCTATATTCCTGCCTCCGTTATCAAAGATAAGGTGACCATATGTGTCTGGGTTTATCGCTGGGCTTTCTATTCTATTCCATTGATCTATATTTCTGTTTTTGTGCCAGTACCATACTGTCTTGATTACTGTAGCTTTGTGGTATAGTCTGAAAAGTCAGGGAGCCTGATTCCTCCAGCTCTGTTTCTCTTTCACAAGATTGCGTTGGTGTTCGGGGTCTTTTGTGTTTCCATACAAATTGTGAAATCATTTGTTCTAGTTCTGTGAAAAATGCCATTGGTAGCTTGATAGGGATTGCACTGAATCTGTAGACTGCTTTGGGTAGTATAGTCATTTTCACAATGTTGATTCTTCCAATCCAAGAACATGGTATATCTCTCCATCTGTTGGTATCATCTTTAATTTCTTTCATCAGTGTCTTATAGTTTTCTGCATACAGGTCTTTTGTCTCCTTAGGTAGGTTTACTCCTAGGTATTTTATTCTTTTTGTTGCAATGGTAAATGGGAGTGTTTCCTTCCTTTCTCTTTCAGATTTTTCATCATTAGTGTATAGGAATGCAAGAGATTTCTGTGCATTAATCCTGTATCCTGCTACATTACCAAATTCATTGATTAGCTCTAGTAGTTTTCTGGTAGCATCTCTGGGATTCTCTATGTATAGTATCATGTCATCTGCAAAGTGACAGTTTTACTTCTTCTTTTCCAATTTGGATTCTTTTTATTTCTTTTTCTTCTCTGATTGCTGTGGCTAAAACTTCCAAAACTATGTTGAATAATAGTGGTGAGAGGGGGCAACGTTGTCTTCTTCCTGATCTTAGTGGAAATGGTTTCAGTTTCTCACCACTGAGAATGATGTTGGCTGTGGGTTTGTCATATATGGCCTTTATTATGTTGAGGTTAAGTCCCCTGTATGCCTACTTTCTGAAGAGTTTTTATCACAAATTGATGTTGAATTTTGTCGAAAGTTTTCTGCATTTTCTGAGATGATTCTATGGTTTTTCTCCTTCAATTTGTTAATATGCTGTATCACATTGATTGATTTGCGTACACTGAAGAATCCTTGCATTCCTGGGACAAACCCAATTGATCATGGTGTATGATCCTTTTAATGTGCTGTTGGATTCTGTTTGCTAATATTTTGTTGAGGATTTTTCCATCTATGTTCATCAGTGATACTAGTCTGTAGTTTTCTTTTTTTGTGACATCTTTGTCTGGTTTTGGTATCAGGGTGATGGCAGCCTCGTAGAATGAGTTTGGGAGTGTTCCTCCCTCTGCTATATTTTGGAAGAGTTTGAGAAGGATAGGTGTTAGCTTTTCTCTAAATGTCTGATAGAATTCGCCTGTGAAGCAATCTAGTCCTGAGCTTTGGTTAGTTGGAAGATTTTTAATCACAGTTTCAATTTCAGTGCTTGTGATTGGTCTGTTTATATTTTCTATTTATTCCAGGTTTAGTCTCAGGAGGTTGTGTTTCTCTAAGAATTTGTCCATTTCTTCCAGGTTGTCCATTTTATTGGCATATAGTTGCTTGCAGTAATCTCTCATGATCCTTCATATTTCTGCAGTGTCAGGTGTTACTTTTCCTTTTTCATTTCTAATTCTATTGATTTGATTCTTCTCCCTTTTTTTCTTGATGAGTCTGGCTAATGGTTTATCAATTTTGTTTATCTTCTCAAAGAACCAGCTTTTAGTTTTATTGATCTTAGCTAATGTTTCCTTCATTTCTTTTTCATTTATTTCCAATCTGATCTTTACGATTTCTTTCCTTCTGCTAAATTTGTGGGGTTTTTTTGTTCTTCTTTCTCTAGTTCCTTTAGGTGTAAGGTAAGATTGTTTATTTGAGATTTTTCTTGTTTCTTGAGGTAGGCTTGTATAGCTATAAACTTCCCTCTTAGAACTGCTTTTGCTGCATCCCATAGGTTTTGGATCATCGTGTTTTCATTGTCATTTGTCTCTAGGTATTTTCTGATTTCCCCTTTGATTTCTTCAGCGATCTCTTGCTTATTTACTAACGTATTGTTTAGCCTCCATGTGTTTGGGTTTTCTACGTTTTTTTCCCTGTAATTAATTTCTAATCTCATAGCACTGTGGTCAGAAAAGATGCTTGATATGATTTCAATTTTCTTAAATTTACCAAGGCTTGATGTGTGACCCAAGATATGATCTATCTTGGAGAATGTTCCGTGCACACTTGAGAAGAAAGTATAATCTGCTGTTTGGGGATGGAATGTCCTATAAATATCAATTAAATCTATCTGGTCTGTTGTGTCACTTAAAGCTTGTGTCTCCTTATTAATTTTCTGTTTGGATGATCTGTCCGTTGGTGTAAGTGAGAAAGTCCCCCACTATTATTGAGTTAGTAGCAATTTCCTCTTTTAGAGCTGTTAGCAGTTGCCTTATGTACTGAGGTGCTCGTATGTTGGGTGCATTGTTATATCTTCTTCTTGGATTGATCCCTTGATCATTATATAGTGTGCTTCATTATGTAGTGTCCTTCCTTGTCTCTTGTAACATTCTTTATTTTAAAGTCTATTTTTTCTGATATGAGTATTGCTACTCCAGCTTTCTTTTGATTTCCATTTGCATGGAATATCTTTTTCCATGCCCTCACTATCAGTCTCTATGTGTCCCTAAGTCTGAAGTGGGTCTCTTGTAGACAGCATATATATGGGTCTCATTTTTGTATACATTCAGCAAGACTCTGTCTTTTTTTCTTTCTTTTTTTTTTTTTTTTTGCGGTATGCGGGCTTCTCACTGTTGTGGCCTCTCCTGTTGTGGAGTAAAGGCTCTGGATGCACAGGCTCAGCAGCCATGGCTCATGGGCCCAGCCTCTCCGTGGCATGTGGGATCTTCCCGGACCAGGGCACGAACCCGTGTCCCCTACATCGGCATGCAGACTCTCAACCACTGCGCCACCAGGGAAGCCCAAGCCTCTGTCTTTTGGTTGGAGCATTTAATCCATTCACGTTTAAGGTAATTATCAATATGTATGTTCCTGTTACCTTTTTCTTAATTGTTTTGGGTTTGTTTTTGTAGGTCCTTTTCTTCTCTTGTGTTTCCCACTTAGAGAAGTTCCTTTAGCATTTGTTGTAGAGCTGGTTTGGTGGTAATGAATTCTCTTAGCTTTTGCTTGTCTGTAGAGCTTTTGATTTCTCCATCAAATCTGAATGAGATCCTTGCTGGGTAGAGTAATCTTGGTTGTAGGTTCTTCCCTTTCATCACTTTAAGTATATCATGCCACTTCCTTCTGGCTTGTAGAGTTTCTGCTGAGAAATCAGCTGTTAACCTTATGGGAGTTCCCCTGTATGTTATTTGTCATTTTTCCCTTGTTGCTTTTAATAATTTTTCTTTGTCTTTAATTTTTGCCAATTTGATTACTATGTGTCTTGGCGTGTTTCTCCTTGGGTTTATCCTGTATGGGACTCTCTGCGCTTCCTGGACTTGGGTGGCTATTTCCTTTCCCATGTTAAGGAAGTTTTTGACTATAATCTCTTCAAATATTTTCTTGGGTTCTTTCTCTCTCTCTTCTCCTTCTGGAAACCCTATAACGCGAATGTTGTTGCGTTTAATGTTGTCCCAGAGGTCTCTTAGACTGCCTTCATTTCTTTTCATTCTTTTTTTCTTTATTCTGTTCCACAGCAGTGAATTCCACCATTCTATCTTCCAGGTCACTTATCCGTTTCTTCTGCCTCAGTTATTCTGCTATTTATTCCTTCTAGTGTAGTTTTCATTTCAGTTATTGTATTGTTCATCTCTGTTTGTTTGTTGTTTAATTCTTCTAGACCTTTGTTAAACACTTCTTATATCTTCTCAATCTCTGCCTCCATTCTTTTTCCGAGGTCCTGGATCATCTTCACTATCATTATTCTGAATTCTCTTTCTGGAAGACTGCCCATCTCTGTTTCATTTAGTTGTTTTTCTGGGGTTTTATCTTGTTCCTTCATCTGGTACATAGCCCTCTGGCTTTTCATCTTGTCTATCTTTCTGTGAATGTGGTTTTTGTTCCACAGGCTGCAGGACCGTAGTTCTTCTTGCTTCTGCTGTCTGTATTCTGTTGTTTTTGGATGGAATGTCCTATAAATAACAATTAAGTCCATCTTTATTAAAGTATCATTTAAAGCTTGTGTTTCCTTATTTATTTTCATTTTGGATGATCGGTCCATTGGTGAAAGTGGGGTGTGTTAAAGTCCCCTACTATGATTGTGTTACTGTCGATTTCCCCTTTTATGGCTGTTAGCATTTACCTTAAGTACTGAGGTGCTCCTATGTTGGGTGCATAAATATTTACAATTGTTATATATTCTTCTTGGATCGATCCCTTGATCATTATGTAGTGTCCTTCCTTGTCTCTTGTAATAGTCTTTATTTTAAAGTCTATTTTGTCTGATATAAGAATTGCTACTCCAGCTTTCTTTTGATTTCCATTTGCATGGAATATCTTTTTCCACCCCCTCACTTTCAGTCTGTATGTGTCCTTAGATCTGAGGTGGGTCTCTTGTAGACCGCATTTATACGGGTCTTGTTTTTGTATCCATTCAGCCAGTCTATGTTTTTTGGTTGGAGCATTTAATCCACTTACATTTAAAGTAGTTATCGATATGTGTGTTCATATTACCATTTTCTTAATTGTTTTGGGTTTGTTATTGTAGGGCTTTTCCTTCTCTTGCGTTTCCTACCTAGAGAAGTTCCTTTAGCCTTTGTTGTAGAGCTGGTTTGGTAGTGCTGAATTCTCTTAGCTTTTGCTTGTCTGTAAAGGTTTTAATTTCTCTGTCTAATCTGAATGAGATCCTTGCTGGGTAGAGTAATCTTGGTTGTAGGTTTTTCCCTTTCATCACTTTAAATATGTCCTGCCACTTCCTTCTGGCTTGCAGACTTTCTGCTGAGAGATCAGCTGTTAACTTTATGGGGATTCCCTTGTATGTTATTTGTCGTTTTTCCCTTGCTGCTTTCAATATTTTTTGTGTGTGTTTAATTTTTGATAATTTGATTAATATGTGTCTCGGTGTGTTTCTCCTTGGATTTATCCTCTGTGGGACTCTCTGCACTTCCTGGACTTATTTCCTTTCCCATATAGGAAAGTTTTCAACTATAATCTCTTCAAACATTTTCTCAGTCCCTTTCTTTTTCTCTTCTTCTTTTGGGATTCCTATAATTCGAATGTTGGTGCATTTAATGTTGTCCCAGAGGTCTCTGAGACTGTCCCCAATTCTTTTCATTCCTTTTTCTTTATTCTGCTGCAGTAGTTATTTCCACTATTTTACATTCCAGGTCACTTATCCGTTCTTCTGCCTCAGTTATTCTACTATTGATTCCTTCCAGAGAACTTTAAATTTCATTTATTGTGTTGTTCATCATTGTTTGTTTGCTCTTTAGTTCTTCTAGGTCCTTGTTAAACGTTCCTTGTATTTTCTCCATTCTATTTCCAAGATTTTGGATCATCTTTACCATCATTACTCTGAATTCTTTTTCAGGTAGACTTCCTATTTCTTCTTCATTTGTTTGGTCTGGTGGGGTTTTACCTTGCTCCTTCATCTGCTGTGTGTTTCTCTGTCTTCTCATTTTGCTTAACTTACTGTGTTTGGGGTCTCCTTTTCACAGGCTGGCAGTTCGTAGTTCCTGTTGTTTTTGGTGTCTGCCCCCAGTGGCTAAGGTTGGTTCAGTGGGTTGTGTAGGTCTCCTGGTGGAGGGGACTGGTGCCTGTGTTCTGGTGGATGAGGTGGAACTTGTCTTTCTGGTGGGCAGGACCGCATCCGGTAGTGTGTTTTGGGGTGTCTGTGACCTTATTATGATTTTAGGCAGCCTCTCTGCTAATGGGTGGGGTTGCTTTCCTGTCTCCCTAGTTGTTTGGCATAGGTGTCCAGCACTGGAGCTTGCTGGTCGTTGAGTGGAGCTGGGTCTTAGCGTTGAGATGGAGATCTCCGAGAGAGCTTTCGCCGTTTGATATTACATGGGGCTGGGAGGTCTCTGGTGGACTAATGTCCTGAACTCAGCTCTCCCACCACAGAGGCTCAGGCCTGACACCCGGCTGGAGCAAAAAGACTCTGTCAGCCACCCGGCGTAGATCTCAGCAACCTCAGCATATGATTTTCTTTCTTTCTTTGGCAGAGAACTTTCATCTTTTCACTTCAAAGAAGCAATTTACGGCTTCTCTTTGGCATATCTGAATTGCCAGTATCACTACTCTGGTGCTTTGTGGCCATTATTAAGTAAAATCAGGGTCACTTGAACATAAGCACTGCAATACCACGAGGCGCGAAGTGACAAACGGCGGGATGTGCTGGACAAAGGGAACACAGTGAAGTTTAAATAAATTTTAAAAATAATACTGAAATCATCTTATATTCAACTCTCATAACTAAAGAGTAACAACACTACCACTTACAAAACCAGCTCCAGGTGACATTTTCATGGGAGTTCCCCCAAAATGCCTGAACTCTTCATAATCCTGCTAAATATACTAATCATGCCTTAACATAGCTTGAACATAACAAAGTTTAGCTTCTGTATCATGTCGCTACTAGGATGAACATTAAACTGAGCTTCTCAGCCATAGGGCCCATGTCTTATTATTCAACCATATTTTGGCCTCCAAATCTAATTTCTATTTTCCCTGGTTCTGAACTTAAGTTATATTTTATAATATTATTGTATTTACTTCCTGTCAGTATTTCAAATCCTTTGTAGAACAAACCGAGTATAAGTAATGTTTTATTCACCTTTGTGTCCTCAGTATTTAGTGCAGTACCTGGCACATAAATTCTTCTTTTTTTTTTTTAAATTAATTTGTTTGCTTTTATTTTTGGCTGTGTTGGGTCACTGTTGCTGTGCGCGGGCTTTCTCTAGTTGCGATGAGCAGGAGCTACTCTTTGTTGCAGTGCGCAGGCTTCTCATTGTGGTGGCTTCTCTTGTTGCGGAGCACAGGCTCTAGGCGTGCAGACTTCAGCAGCTGTGGCACTCGGGCTCAGTAGTTGTGGCTTGCAGGCTCAGTAGTTGTGGCGCAGTAGTTGCTCCACGGCATGTGGGATCTTCCCAGGCCAGGGCTCAAACCCATGTCCCTTGCGTTGGCAGGCAGATTCTTAACCACTGCGCCACCAGGGAAGCCCAGCACATAAGTTCTTAATTCATGTTTCCTGACTTGAAGGCTACTGCCCCAGTGCAGTTCTAGCTCAATAAAACACCTACGGCAAATGACCATAGCAAACCTTAGCAATATTATTTATTGGCCTGGATCAGAAGCTATATGCCCTGAGCTGGTGTTCTAGACAATGTTTTTGTCGATGAACAAAGGAATGTCAAAACTCTTTTTAAAATTGTTTTACTCCTTGAATCTTTTGAAAGAAAACAATCATTTCATTTTTACATAATAAATATAAAAATTCAAGTAGATGAAAGAGATTTTCAGATTTCAATTTGAATAACCATTATTTTTACTTACTTTTCTGTTTATTTTCACTTTCCAGGCTCTTTTCTTTTGAGTAGATGACAAAGAAACCTATTAAAATGCTTCTAAAATAATTTATCATTTATTTATTTATTTATAAAAACCTATCTCATCTCAGTGATCACAGCAGACCTGTATCAGTCTATTGGACAGGAGAAGATGGCAGAAGAGTAGGACGCGGAGATCACCTTCCTCCCCACAGATACATCAGAAATACATCTACACGTGGAACTGCTCCTATAGAACACCCACTGAACGCTGGCAGAAGACCTCAGACCTCCCAAAAGGCAAGAAACTCCCCACGTACCTGGGTAGGGCAAAAGAAAAAACAGAGACAAAAGAATAGGAACGGGACGTGTATCAGTCTATTTCCATACATGGCAAGGCATAGTATATCTATAATATAATTCCTGTTTGGACAAGATTATGAGTCCTGGTGACTATATTTTAATTATGACTCATTCAGACAAGCCAAGACATACTACTAAACAAAAAGTAAACTGCTGATTTAAAGATCTGATGATACAAAACACAGTAGATTCTGCCAGGTAATAGTGTTTCCCTCTTCAGCAGCAAAAGGCACCAAGCCCTGTCACTTTAAAGATAGACCTCTTCACCCCATATTTTGTGCTGCCCCCCCTCAAAAAAAAAGTTAAAAGCCTTAGGGTCCAATCTAAGTACCTACCTAACTGAGGCAAATCACTCAAACTATCCAATACTGAGAATAATAAATAAAGGACAATAAACATATGCAAATCAGCCACTATAATTTATCCACTTATCTTTCTTGGACAATGTTCAAGAACAAATATAGGAGATAAAGACTAGTGACAGGAGTTAAACAGATAATATTTGTATACATTAAACTACCACAAGTCAGTTCTACCTACTTCATTATTCTCCTTAAGCTCCAAAAACACAAAACAGAAGAAAAGTCTTCTATTCCAAAAGTTGTTTAGAAAGGATCTGTCAATATATAACCAAGTATCTGCTTACTGATGGGAAAAATCTCTGTTCACCAGCCAAGGGACTTTGGAGAATAAGAACTGCATGTGGCATCTCCCCTTCACAGCCTCCTAATTCCACACCAGTTTGTAGTTATTCTTGTACTACAAGAGTATCAGTTTCAGAATGTAAGCCTCATAAGCCCCCAGGAAAGCCATTCTAGTGGAGCTGTTCCAGAAAGTTTCACTTTAGTTCCACAAAGAATCTAAGAGGCCCAGTCCATGACAAGAGTGAACAGTAATGGCTCTCTTGGTTTCCGTCTCTGACCTGTAAAGAGCAAAGCTTGGAGCTGTCTGTAATCCATAATCCATTTTAATATTCTGCTAGAACATTACAAAAATGTGGCTTTCACTAAAGGCCCTGGCATGAAGCTAAAATTGGGATTCTCAGTTACTAATCCTGTGTAGAATTTGTTCTAATTCTCAAAAAAGTAGAGGAAATTCTCCTTTTCCCCCCCACCACCACAAATAAAAAGGGCAGTGGTGAGGCCCACAACACTTCTGACAGGCTGTATAACACACGGTCTTAATCACACTCCAGATAAATAACAAGTAGTAGGCTATTCTTCTCCATGACATTACACTCAGCAAGTAATCTGCTCCATTATTCTGGCATCTATTGCTTTTCTTTTTTTTTTTTTTTTTTAGCGGTACGCAGGCGTCTCACTGTTGTGGTCTCTCCCGTTGCGGAGCACAGGCTCCGGATGCGCAGGCTCAGTGGCCATGGCTCACGGGCCCAGCCGCTCCGCAGCCTGTGGGATCTTTCCGGACCGGGGCACGAACCCGTGTCCCCTGCATCGGCAGGCAGACTCTCAACCACTGCGCCACCAGGGAAGCCCGGCATCTATTTCTTAAAGTTTGATACAGCTATCACTTCCAAAACTTAGGCACTGTGTAAAAATGTATGGAGTAAATTGATGATTCTTAATTTCTGAGCTAGATCATCATCCAGTTTAAACATTTTTTTATAAAAGGAAACTAGAGTTCAAATGTGTTAAGTGATTTGGCCAAGGTCACATGGCCTAGGGTAGAGTCAGGACACGAACTGGGGTCTCCTGACTCCAGTCTCATGTTCATTATGACCAGAGGAACCAGACAATGAGACAGCTCTACTATTCATCAGTGCTAAGTGCAGTGGGCACTTTTCCTATCCATCTGTCTTTTAAAAGATACAGTCCCTCTCTGTTCTGCACAATAGCCTATGTGGAAACACAGCACATATGAGCTAAATTACTATTCAAGGGTCATTCAAACAAGCATGATGCAACACTGAGGCACAATGTCCGTGTTAAATAAGCAGCAAAATACAACCAAATAAAGGCTTTATTTAAGCCAAATTATGTGTATATGTCCCCACTCCATCATTCAACTACAAACCTTCTTTAGGGCAGAAACTGTTTCTTCTTGATCTCTATATACTTTGGAGTATTAGCTCCAAAAAGTTTTGCTTATATACCCCCTAAAATAAAACTGGGAGGAAAAAATCCTTCCTTGAATATTTTTGATACTGAAAATTTTTTATCAAAAGTTTAAATCATTGCAAAGGCTGTACTTTCCTTTATAGATCAATATAGGCCAATTTAAAACTGACAACTAAAAAAAAAAAATTTATGTCATTAATTTAAATACATCCAATGAAATCTAAACACTTGAGTAATCTGATACCCACCATCCTCCTCCATTTTAAAACTATAACAGTATCTTCATTTCCTATATGAAATGTTATACTATTTCTTTTTCTCCTTGAAATTATATCTCTATTCTTCTTCTTCCATAGTATTTTATTTTAATATAAATAAATAAAAAATTTAATATAAATTTTTATCATCCTTTCCTGTAACGTATTGTTGTGTTTGTTTTTAAATGACTGTTTTATGTTTTTATTTATTTATTTATTTATTTTTGGCTGTGTTGGGTCTTCGTTTCTGTGCGAGGGCTTTCTCTAGTTGTGGCAAGCAGGGGCCACTATTCATCGCGGTGTGCGGGCCTCTCACTATCGCGGCCTCTCTTGTTGCAGAGCACAGGCTCCAGACGCGCAGGCTCAGTAGTTGTGGCTCATGGGCCTAGTTGCTCCGCGGCATGTGGGATCCTCCCAGAACAGGGCTCGAACCCATGTCCCCTGCATTAGCAAGCAGGCAGATTCTCAACCACTGTGCCGCCAGGGAAGCCCTGTTTTTTCCTTTTTTTTTTTTTTTTTTTTTGCAGTACGCGGGCCTCTCACTGTTGTGGCCTCTCCCGTTGTAGAGCACAGGCTCCGGGCGCGCAGGCTCAGCAGCCATGGCTCACGGGCCTAGCCGCGCCGCGGCATGTGGGATCTTCCCGGACCAGGGCACAAACTCGTGTCCCCTGCAACGGCAGGCGGACTCTCAACCACTGCGCCACCAGGGAAACCCGAAGCCCTGTTTTTTTATTTATTAAAGTATTTCCTTTGGATTGAGTTCCTGTTACTATTATTGGTAGTTGCAATTGGTGAAAACAATGCAAATGTACTATAAATTTTGATAACTAACCGTAAAAAGTTATTTCCTGTTTTGGAGATGCAGCTATTAATAAGATGTATGGAGAAGGGTATACACCTTGATAAAGAGAAGTTTCACACTTGATGCCAGTGTCACAGCTATCCTTTTGTTGGAACCCTGGAGTATTTTACACCTCAGATAAACATACATCAGTGAGATTCAAGATGAGTGAAAGGTATGGCTTTTTCTTTTGTCAACCAGAAGAGCTGGAACTAAAGGGAGAGTAGGAAAAGAGAGCAAGGATTTTGCCAGTCTTGTCTTCAGACAACAATTTCAGGGAAGAGTATAAATGAATATTGAGGACTCTCAAAACTAGCCAGCGTAGATACCTTTAGACATGTACTCCAATTTGAAGATCACTGCTCTAGCTGGGTTCATTTATTGGAACTTAATAAAATGACAACGATGCCTGGCAGACAGGAAGAATCAGTGTACATTTCCCGCCACTAGGCAAATCTTATTTTTCCCCATCTCTCATACACTTATTTAAATAAGACTAAAGTCTTATTCAGATATGGCAGTGTGATTTATTTTTAAAACATATATAGGACTTCCCTGGTGGCGGGCGCAGTGGTTAAGAATCCGACTGCCAATGCAGGGGACACAGGTTCGAGCCCTGGTCCAGGAAGATCCCACATGCCACGGAGCAACTAAGCCCCTGCACCACAACTACTGAGCCTGTGCTCTAGAGCCTGCGAGCCACAACTACTGAGCTCACGTGCCACAACTACTGAAGCCGGCATGCCTAGAGCCCGTGCTCTGCAACAAAGAGAAGCCACCACCATGAGAAGCCCGCACACCGCAACGAAGAGTAGCTCCCGCTCGCTGGAACTAGAGGAAGCCTGCGTGCAGCAACAAAGAACGAATACAGCCAAAAATAAAGAAATTAATTAAAAAAAAAAAATATATATATATATATATATACACACACATACAGCTCAGTCTGCCAAAGAATAATTGATCAAGTTGGCTACCGTCTTGGTACCACTTCTACACATACAATGATTTTTACACCACAAACATTCAGATTACTTTGCGAAAAACCAGAAGGCTTTTTAAGCATATATGAAAAGAAAAGTGCGTCACTGATGAAAACCATATTTTTGACATTTTTATAAAAACCCAAGGTGATTTACATTTCAAAAATTAATTAAAATACTTTTAATTCTATAAGGCCTATTAAAACTTTCCTTATAATTCACTATGAGACAGATTTCTCAAGATCTGTGAGGCATACATCCAAGACGGAATGGCAAGAACTTTAGCCTATCGAATTTAACAGGTCAGAACCTGCTTTGTTTAAAATACTTCTTGATCTCTCTCTGTGTTAATATGTTTGTCTGGATTCTAAGAGATGGTAATTCCATCCTGATCTGATCTGCTCCTACTTCTACTCTGCCCACTAGGGTTATAGGGCACTGAGCAGTTACCAGGCTTAGGTCTGACAAAGCCACCCCCTTCTCCCACTAATCTTTGGCCTCACTTGGAGCTCAAATGTAAGTAACCTTATACTCATATTCCATCACACCAGGCAAACAGGTAAAATACCCCAAGCCACATTACAGTTTAATACAGGAAGTTGGGAATACATTTTTTTTGAGATATAATTCGCATACTATAAAATTCAACCTTTTAAAGTGCATACTTCAATGGTTTTGTGTATATTTAGAAGATTGCGCAACTATCTCCACGGTCTAATTCCAGAATATTTTCATCACCTCCAAAAGAAGTTCTATGCCCATTAGCAGTCACTCTCCACTCCCTCATCTCTCATCCCCCTGTAGCTCCTGGCAACAACCAATCTACTTTCTGTCTCTATAGATTTGCCTATTCTGGACATTTCATATAAATGGTATCATACAGTATGTGGCCTTTTGTGTCTGGCTTCTTTCACTTAGCAAAATGTTTTCAAGCTTCATCCATATTGCTGTGCTATCAGTACTTCATTATTTTTTATGGCTGAAATATATTCCGTTGTGTGGAAATACCTCATTTTGTTTATCCATTCATCAGTTGATGGGTATTTGGGTTGTTTTCACTTTTTGGCTATTATGAATAATGCTGCTATGAACATTTGTGTACATGTTTTTGTGTGAACATATGTTTCAGATTTCTTGGGTATATACCTAAGAGTGGAATTGCTGAGTCATATGGTAACTCTATGTTTAGCTTTTTGAGGAACTGCCAAATTGTTTTGCAAAGTGGCTGTACTATTTCATATTCCCACCAGCAATGTATGAGGGTTCCAATTTGCAAAATAAATTTTATTTTCCAAAATCTCTTCCTTTACAAGCCTTCTGCCTTCTTTAAAAAATGAGCATCAGGATAACATAAGATTGTAAATCAACTATACTTCAATTTTTAAAAAATGAGCATGAGGAAAATAAACTCTTTTCTCCACAATCCATTGTGTGTTTTAACAACTAGCTTATTTTTTAAAAAACATATTCTCTGTGAAGAATATAAGCATTAAAAGAGAATATAAATGGTATGGCTATAAAATATTGAGACTATCTTAACCAACACATTAGAATATTCACATCTAAATGAGTACTGTGCCTCATTTAATTACTTAAGGAGGTTATACACCCATCCCATCTTTGGAAACTCCTCTTTTGAATTGCTTTCAAGGTCAGTTCACAAAAGTAGATAAAATCAGTCTTACAGTATCATATAGCCATACCTTTTTCCTGTTAAGGACCAGACACCATACTACCCAGCTTGATCACCCACCTAGTTTGTTTTGCAGACATGAGTTCAAGTGATTCCTGGCCACTTCCACAAATCCAATACAGCCTTTTGTAAAAAAAAAAAAAAGGGAAAAATAAGGAAGGAAGGAAGGGAGGGAAGGAGGGAGGGAGAGAGGGAGGGAAGTTTTTTCCCTACCACTGAGAATGTTCTTCAAAATGGAGTTTTTAAATGGACCTTGTATTATACTACAATTATATAAGATATCATAATTGGGGGAGGCTAGCGGAAAGGTACACGGTACTCTATGTGCTATTCTGCAATTTCTTGTGAGTCTATAATTATTTCAAAATAAGAAGGTTTTAAAATACAGACCTTAAACAAGGGGCAGAGGGACTTCCCTGGTGGCACGGTGGTTAAGAATCCGCCTTCCAATGCAGGGGACACGGGTTAGAGCCCTGGTCCGGGAAGATCCCACATGCCGCGGAGCAACTAAGCCCATGTGACACAACTACTGAGCCTGCGCTCTAGAGCCCACGAGCCACAACTACTGAGCCTGTGTGCCACAACTACTGAAGCCCGGGCGCCTAGAGCCCGTGCTCCACAACAAGAGAAACCACCGCAATGAGAAGCCCGCACACTGCAATGAAGAGTAGCCCCCGCATGCCGCAACTAGAGAAAGCCCGCCTGCAGCAACAAAGACCCAACGTAGCCAAAAATAAATAAATACATAAATTTATAGAAAAGAAATCTCTTCTCTGAATCATTAAAAGGGAGAAGTTTTAACATTTCAATCTTTAGCAGACTTAATAAGAATAGAGTTGAAAAGGCAGAAACAGCTCTACTCATACGCAACAAAACAAAACAAAACAGGTCTGATAGAAAATAGACTTTCTAGCTTTGGACTGTGTTCCTTTAATCAAAAAACATTAGAGGTTCTCTTACACTCTGGGAGAAACTTCCTGCAAAGACCACACGCCATCCGCTGCATTCTGCCTGCTATAGGTAGGAAGCTTCATTGTAGTATCAAATTTCTGGTTGAAGAGCTCACTGAGGTCCTAAACAAACAGTTCTGTGTCTCTAATGCCATACTTTCAGAAAGCAATCATTTCCAGAAGATGTAAGACACTGATTGCTGAAACGCGGGAGGATCCAGCACTACTATGGGCCAAGCAAACAGCACGACTGATTCAATGTTTATTGGGGGCCACTGTGTACTAGATACCAGTGACACAGAGGTGACTAAGAGACAAGCTCTGCCTTCAAAGAAGCCACTTTCTATTGGGAAAAATACACCAAAAGAGTAACTGTAATAAAGGTGTAAATGCTATTGTAGACGTATGTAAGGGGTGCTCTGAGAATAATAATAATAACAGCTAGTGCAGGTTCTATTCAAAGCATTTTTCCTATATTAATTCACTTAATGCTCACAATAAGAGTAACATTATACACTTTTTATAGATTAGAGGCACAGATAGGTTAAATAGTTTTATCCCACTTCTACAGCTACATTACTAACCAAGGCAGACTGACTCAGGGATTTTAACTACCCACTATATGGCCTCTTAAAAAAGGACCAATTAATGTTGCCTGGAAGGGCAGTTAAGACTAAAGAGAGGAAAAAGAGTAGATTAACATATTTATCAATGTATCCACTCATCACTGAAGGATGACCAGAAATTCACCAGACAGATGAGGAGTTTGGGGTGGAGCTTTGGGTGCTGATTCACAGGGAGTGGTTGAGGGGGCAGCACCCTAAGCAAAAAGAAAGAAGAAGTAGCAATAACAGGGGGGACAAAGGCCTGAGTGTGTGGTGCAGTCGCTGACACGTCAGCAGTCTAACCTATAGACAGGGTAGGACCCAACAGTTCCAGGAACAAGAGATGAGGCTATAAAAGAAGACCGTGGGTCGTGGGCCTTGCAGGTTCACATGGCAGGTAAGAGGGACGCATCTGAGGCCTTTACCGCTGAGTGACATGAGGAGATCTGCCTTCAGTAAACATAGATCCATGAAAGATGGGAGGTAGCCTGGAGGCCGGGAGACCAGCTAGGAGGAAATAATAATTACCAATAATTATTATATTGTTGGTAACAATAATTCTGTGAAGAAGGGATAAGGAGTGGAACGAATGCAAGCAGATGCTTCTGAAGTAGAATCAACAGTACTTGGTGACTAACTGCAGGTGGAGGTAAGGAAGAGAAGGCAGACCGAAGAAGGTATTTCTCAGGTTCTTGTTCCAGGCAGAACAGGGCAAAATGAAGATTGAATTTGGGGAAGAATAATAATAAATAATAATAAAGTAAGTCCTATGATTATCACCCTTTCGAAAATGGAGAATTTGAGGCTTAAAGAAAATAAGTCATTTAGCCATAGTCACTAAGCACTGAAGCCAGAGAAACACCTCAGATAGACAGTGTAAGGTACCTAGGGAGGTATCCAAATGTGAGTCTTTAGTAGGCAGCTGAATATCTTTGTATGGACCTCAGGAAAGCTGGGAGTCTTAGAGATAGAGTTACAGTAACAACACAACCTTACTATTATTACTATTCCTACTACTAGTATTTATTAAGCACTTGCTGTAAATGAGGTACGGTTTAAATGTTTTACATACATTATTTCATCTAATCCACATGACCCTGAGGTAGGTATCACTATTCTCCTTCATACAGAGAAAGAAACAGAGAAATGAAGTAAATTGTTCAGATCTCTCAGACAGAAAATAATGGAATCAGATTCAAACGTGGGTCTTTCTGATCTGGAGGAGGGACGAGAAGGGAAAGAGGACCTGAACATGAGTTGGGAGGAAGAGCTAAAGGACTGAATCCGGAAGAATATAAACACTTAAAAAGCAGGGAGAGAAAAAGAGTCAAAAGGGGCTTAAGAAGTCCTAGTGCATCAGTGAAGGGAAGAGAGAAATAGGAAGGCACTTCTGTTTTGAAAACTAAAGGAAAGGAAGTTTTTAAAAAGAACAGGGTAATTAATAGTGTCAAATGATATAAAGAGCTCAGATAGAACAAGAGTTTAAATTAGGTAACTAGGTTTATCAGTGAGGCACTGAAAACCCTCCTCAGGTCAGTTTAACTGAAACTGCTGGGATAAAGATTACCACAGGTGTAGGAGGGAAAGAGAGGTGAAGAAACAGAAGTTAGGTGGTAAAAAGAAATAACATAAAAAATAAAGAGGTACTAGCAGGGTAAGTGAACTACACACTATGTCCCATCTTTTCCTTTGTTTTTTTTTTAAACAACCTTTAAAGATGTAAAAAGCATTTTTAGCTCGGATATACAAAAAACAGACTGCAGGATAAATCTGAGCAGTAGTTTCCCAGCCCCTTTTTAGAGCATGGTGGTTAAAAGCACATACTTTACAGCCAGACTGACTGGACTAACATCCAGCTCCTCACTATCTGGGTGACCTTGAGCAAGTCACTTAACTTCTCTGCATCTTGCTTTCCTTACCTGTAAGATGGAGAGAATAGCGGGAGCTACCTAATAGGGTCTTATGTAAGGATAAGTAAATACAAAAAAAGTATGTGGCTGCTGAAGAAAAGCCCTATTGATGTGGAGGATCTGTTAAAGGATCGGCAGACAGAAGAGAGCCAACAGAGGAGGTATGGAATGGAAAAGGTCTAGGGGTTTTTTTTGTTGTTTTTTTTTTGCGGTACGCGGGCCTCTCACTGTTGTGGCCTCTCCCGTTGCGGAGCACAGGCTCCGGACACACAGGCTCAGTGGCCATGGCTCACGGGCCTAGCCACTCTGCGGCATGTGGGATCTTCCCGGACCGGGGCACGAACCCGTGTCCCCTGCATCGGCAGGCAGACTCTCAACCACCGCACCACCCGGGAAGCCCAAGGTCTAGTTTTTAAAAGTCCCAAAGAAGAAACGGAGAAATAGAATGAAGACAGTGAAGGTGAATGCACAGAGCACAGGCTCTATTCCAAACATTGGTCAAAGTATAAACTAGTTTGGAAGAGAGCCTGTCAACTTTTATCAAAATTTCAAATGTGCACACCTTTTGATTCTTTCTCCTCTTCTAAAACTTGTCTGTGCATTTATATCCAAGCAAGTATAAAGCTATGAATGCAAAGATGTTCCCCCTTCAGTAGTGTTGGGAAAATGAAAAAATGGAAATAACTTAAAAGTGCATCAATTAGGGGAAAGGAGAAATGAAATAATGCATACAATGGAATCTTATCTAGCCATTTAGAAGAGATAAATATGCTGACATGGAAAGATTCTTATAATTTTTTAGTTAAACTTTTATTCTGAGATAATTGCAGAGTCACACGTATTGTAAGAAATAATACAGGGAATTCCCTGGCTGTCCAGTGGTTAGGGCTCGGCGCTTTCACTGTCGTGGGCCCGCGTTCAATCCTTGGTTGGGGAACTAAGATCCCACAAGCCACACAGCGCAGCCAAAAAAAAAAAAAAAAGAGAAAGAATACAGAGGGACTTCCCTGGTGGCACAGTGGTTAAGAATCTGCCTGCCAATACAGGGGAGAGAGGTTCAAGCCCTGGTCCAGGAAGATCCCACATGCCACTGAGCAACTAACCCCATGCGCCGCAACTACTAAGCCTGGGCTCTAGAGCCCGCGAGCCACAACTACTGAGCCTGCATGCTACAACTACTGAAGCCCATGCACCTAGAGCCCGTGCTCCGCAACAAAGAGAAGTCACTGCAAAATGAGAAGCCCACACACCGCAACGAAGAGTAGTCCCCGCTCGCAGCAACTAGAGAGAAAGCCCGTGCACAGCAACGAAGACCCAGTGCAGCCAAAAATAGACAAATAAATTTATTTTTTAAAAAAATAGAGATATCCCATATACTCTTCACCTAGTTTCCCTAAATAGTGACCTCTCGCAAAGCTATAGTTCAATATAAAATGTTAACTTTTAACATAAAAAACAAACTTAGAATAGTATGCATATTACATACACTCCCTTTTGTGTATTTTAAGAGTGCATACAGTTTGTACATGTACAGAAGAAGGCATACATTTGACTGCTAGTAGTTGATAACTCTGGAAAATGGTAAAGGTTAAGGAAGAAAGAAAATGAAGGACACTTCCTTTGTGTACATTTACACTAAGTGTTCTTACAAAGTACATATATTGCTTTTAGGATATCACAGGTCAGGTAGAGGGATTAACTTTTGAAATAAATAGGGCACCTACTCTTTTGATCAAAGGGATTTAACATTTGGAAGCAAAGGGGAAGGAAACTGAGGACAGTCACACTGAAAGCCTCTATTTACTCAATTAAGCAGAATGGCAGCTATGACTCATTCTGTCACAGCCTACTCACTGCCAGGCTCTGTTCTAGGCACTGGAGAATCAAAAATTAACCAGACAGGTGCGATCTCTGAACTCAAGGCACTCAGCACCTACCAAGGAAGGTGGACATTAACAGAAATGACACAGTTATAACTACCGGTACAGTGCAGCACAGCAGTTTAGAACAGGGGCTCTGGGGCCTGACTGCCAGGGTTCAAATCCCAACTCTCCTACCAAATGGCTCTGTGACTTTGGACAAGTGACTTCACCCTCTTCACTTCAGTTTCCCCATCTACAAAATGGGGACAATTCTAGGCCCTATTTATTTACCCATCTATCTATCCCCTCGGGTTGCTGCGAAAACTAAAAAAGTCCACAAGTATAAGTGCTTAGAGTGGTGCCTGACACACAAACACTCAAATGTTTACCGTTATTGTTGTTACTCTCATGACCATTAACTATTTCAGGGAGAATATGGTCTATCTTCAGGTCAATGGAAGGTCAGCAAAAGCTTTTCCAAGCAAGTGACATATAAGTCCCAAAGAGGAGTCTGAATTAAACAACAAAAGAGAAAACCCGTCTGGCAGAAGAAAGAGAACCCTATGCTAAGAATGAGCTTGGCGTGTTAAGGATCTGAAAAAAGCCCGTAGAGTGGGGGCTCTGAGAGAAGAGAGATGGCTGGAAAACTAAAAAAGGCTGTTAAACTTGCCAGTTTATCTTTATCTGAATAACAAAAGGTGTTATACGGAAATAATAGATGTGCTGGGTTTTCTTAAATGGAGCATGTGGAAGCTTCTGTGATAGAGGGAGGTGAACCTGAGCTCAGCAAAAATGGGTAAAGATTTAGAAAGAACAGTCATTCTGGTGAAGGAGAAATGAAATCAACTACAGACAAGTAAGAAGACTACTAAAGAGAATAACAAGCATAGATGAGGGGGGAACTCATGAATTAGTAACAGAACAAATTAATACGATTCAATCATTTCTTGAAGCCCTGCAGCAGGAACACGGAAAATGGGCAGTATTGTTCATCCACAGCTGGAGATCTGCATGACATGTGGGAGAGAAGAACAAAGGTGCAGGAGAACTGAGGATACTTATGACTCATCGCAAGTGACCAGCTATGGTGTCCATATGGGATAAACCGATGCCAGGAAGAATGTCACAAATTTGGAGACAGAGAAGATTTAACGGGCTGGAGGCCTCAGTGAAATCAGAGAACACGTTCAGCAAATGGCAAACTGAGAAGGCAGGGAACTGTGTTCAGAGAGCCAAATTTCCAAATTTATGATTTCAGAGGTGGAAGTTCTGACTGGCCACAGGAACAGAGTGCTACAGACAAGTGGAGGGACAGATAGCTGCAACAAAGAAGATCAAGCCAGAATGAGATTAGGATATTGGACAAGTAAGCAAAATGGACATTAAAGGCACATGAGATCATGGAGGGAGTAAGAGTAAACTATTACAAGGATTAGAATTAAATTTTCAGTTACATTCTTAAATATAATACCATGAGGAATGTGTTTTAAAGTATCTGGAATACAACAGGGACGCCTTGCTAAAAAACAAAGCTTCACCTATTCATTTAGCCAAATAATTTTCAAAGACCTCCCTGCTATAGTAGGCATTCCTGACTAAAGCTCTTAGACAAACAGAGAAAGAAACTTTCTGGATTATTTGTCACAACTGGAGAGCAAGCCTCATGGTAATGGTAAAAACTAAAGGCATAGACAAGCCAAAAACTGGGAGGCAATCTTTGCAAAACATATATCTGACGAAGGACTGGCATCCAAAATAATAATACTAAGAACTCTTAAAAACTCAATAGTAAGAAAAAAAAAATTGTAATGGGCGAAAGAGCTGAACCTCACCAAAGAAGATACACAGAGAGCAAACATGCATAGGAAAAGATGCACAGCTTCATATGTCATTAGTGAATCGAAAATTTAAAAATGAGATATCACTACACACCTATTAGAACGGCCAAAATCCAAAACACTGACAATACCAAACACTGGCAAAAATGTGAAACAGGAACCCTCTTTCATTGCTGGTGGGAATGCAAGATGGTCCAGCCGCTTTGGAAGACAGTTTGGCAGTTTCTTACAAATCTAAACATACTCTTACCATATAATCTAGCAGTCATGCTCCATGGTATTTACCCAAGTGAGCTGAAAACTTAAGTCCACACAAAAATCTGTATGTGGATGTTTACAGCAGTTTTATTCATAATTGCCCAAACTTGGAAGCAGACGAGATGTCCTCAGTGAATAGATAAATAAACTGTGGTACATCCAGACAATGAAATATTATTCAGGGATAAGATGAAATCAGCTACCGAGCCTCAAAAACACATGGAAGAACCTTAAATGCATACTGCTAAGTGAAAGAAGCCAACTTGAACAGGCTATATACTCTATGATTCCAACTATATATGATTCCAGAAATCTGGAAAATGAATAAGTAGAGCATGGGGTAGTTTTAGGGCAGTGAAAGTATTCTGTGTGATACCATAATCGTAGATACATGACATTAGACATAGGTCCAAATCCATAGAATGTACAAGATAAAATGTGGACCCTAATGTAAACTATGGACTTTAGTTTAAAATAATGTATCAATATTCGCTCATTAGTTATAACAAATGTACCACACTAGTGCAAGATGCGAATATTAGGGGAGAGGGAAGGTAAGGAGGTATATGGAAATTCTCTATATTCTGCTCAATTTTTCTGTAAAACTAAAACTGTTCCAAAAAATAAAGTCTATTGATTAAAAACTAAAACTACACTAAGGGCATTACCATGTGAGTCACACGAGAGAAAATCATGTCTGCTACTGGTGAAGAAATATATCCAAGAGGTTCAGGGTGCAAACTGCTTGAGCTGGATCTGGCTCTTCCACTTACTGGCTGTGTCACTTTGGGCAATAAGCCTCAGTTTCTTCACTGGTAAATTGGGGATGCTCATCATCACGGAGTTAAGAAGAGTCCATACATGTACAGCACTTAGACTAGTGACCGGAATAAATTAAGTGTTCAATAAATATTAGCTCCCTGTTACTCAAAATAAGGTCTATAAGCTTGTAAATCAACATTACCTGCGGGCTTGTCAGAAATGCAGACTCTCAGGCATGCCCAGATTTACTGAATCTGCTTCTTAATAAGATCCCCCAGGTAATTTCTGTGCATATAAGGTTAAGAAGTGCTGGGTCAGGTGGTACTACTAGCATCACAACTGTTCTTCAACAGTGTCACTAGAAAAGGAGCACACGTACTGGAAGAATCCAAATGGTCACTTGCTGATGATTATGACCGTCTAAAAAACAGAGTGACTCAACTGTAATAACTAATGAATTTTGAAATATATGCTAAAGTGACAGTAGTTAAAATATGTAGTACAGGTACACAGTACCCTTTATTAAAAGTATATGTTAACAAGACCATTTCAAACATGTAGGTAGTAAATGATAAAAAATATTGATAGCCAGTTGTCCTAGTAGTTTAAGTTAGATCCTTATCTCACACTATATTGAAAAACCTAAATATTAAAAATAAATTTACAAAACACCAGAAGAAAATACAGGATATTTTAAATGCTCACGTAGGTATCTACATTCCTAAGCACACCATAAAACCCTGAAGTCATACTAGAACTACAGTTTTTTAAAACACTTTTATATGACAAAAAATACCACAAAAGTTAAAACTTAAGATAAATGATATGCGGAAAGAAAATACACCATATGTAACAAAGGATTAATAACCATAATATGATTTTTTAAAGGTCCTATATATGAATAAGAAAACAAACAACAGTCTTTCAAAAGCTAACAGAAAAAAATGGGGGTGGGGGAATAAAGTAGGTATCATATGCAAAGGGAGTTAAAAAAGCTACAGTACAACAAAATAAAATAAACGCCCCAAAATTTACCTACAAGTGTTTGTATGTACACAGGAAAAGGTATGGAAGAACATATACCAAACTGTTAATAGAAGTTACCTCTAGAGAGCAAAATGTGGGAATGTGGGACTGTCTTTTTCTTTATAAATTTCTACATAGGGGCTTCCCTGGTGGCTCAGTGGTTAAGAATCTGCCTGCCAATGCAGGGGACACAGGTTCGAGCCCTGGTCCGGGAAGATCCCACATGCCGCGGAGCAACTAAACCCGTGCACCACAACTACTGAGCCTGTTCTCTAGAGCCCGCGAGCCACAACTACTAAAGCCCGTGTGCCTAGAGTCCGTACTCCACAACAACAGAAGCCACAGCAATGAGAAGCCCATGCACCGCAACGAAGAGTAGCCCCCGCTCGCCACAACTAGAGAAAGCCCATGTGCAGCAACGAAGACACAACGCACCCAAAAATAAAAACATTTATTTAAAAAAAAAAATTTCTACATAGATTGAACTTTTTACAATGTACATGCTTTTTTTTTTTAACTTACCTTTGTTTAATTATAAAAGAAAAAATACTGATAGTTTTAGTGTAAAAGGCTAATATTTTCAGTAGGAATCACAAGCTTCCTGGTCTTCCCAACAACTACTTAACCTCAAAGTCGTATGACATTTGGAAAATATATCTTCACATTATCAAAAATTTCCTAAGAATTCTTAACTAAAAATATGCCAACTTTTTGTCCTCACCAAATGGGCCACTGTATTCAATTTCAAGTGGCCCTCTGTTCAAAGCCGGTTCCAACCTAACTTCAAAAGAGAAGTGTCTAAACCAGACAAGAAATTTAGCAACATAACACAAAATATTGATATGGAACCCACATGTCCAAAATATGCCTAACAGTAACAGACAGCAACTGTTTAAGGGTAACTGCAAGTAACTCCATATCCACTTCAGTTTCAATTCTGAATCATTTCTCACTAAACTGGAAAAAAAAGTTTTTTGAGCCATTTGTCACCTCTGACTAAACACAGGCTTCAGCCCCCAAATCGCTAAGTGTGGAAAAAGTACATGCCCTTGAGAAGACTGCCAGTGGAAGGGTTCTTCCAGAAAAAGTGGTTCACACACACAGCAGGAAAATCTTGTATAGAGGGAACTCGGCTACCACGTTCATTCCCTCAACCAATTTGAAAACTACTGGAAGTAAATGACTAAGAAGTAAAACATGAGACAAGATGAAAAAAATCTTACATATTGAAAAACACATAAAGTGGCTCAAGTCTCTTTGTTTTAAAAAGTTGTCTTTTGCTGAAATTAGAATATTACATTCTTTTGCTCTGGATGAAACAGAAATTAGCTTCACTAGTTTCCTATAATGCACTTAGAAATTTTTAGCTGCTCTCATGGATTATATGACTACTTATACTTAACAAAATGTATTACATGTAGATTTGCCTATTCTTCGCATCATTAGACCTGAATTTAATAAATAAATAAAACTACCAGTTGTTGGAATTCAGCACCCTCCCCTTTCCCTAACACTGTCGCTCAAACAAGTTTAAGCTAAAATAATCAGCATCCATGTCTCAGAAGATGTGACCATAACCACGATGAAACCTTAAATTAGTGAGGTTGGAAATTTTCCACAAAGCAAAGCAAAGATTCATTACCTTTCACCATTTATGTCACAGGCACAGTATCTTGGTTTCTAGAGCGGCCAGAGTCAGAACCACTGAGCATGGCAGTACCCCCTGCTCAATCTAAATTCAGCTGCCAGGATATCTGCAACCAAAACAAACTGCAGGGCCTAGCTTCCCTTGTTCAAAAGGTAAACAATCCCTCTGGCCTGACTTGCCAATAAAGATGTGAGTAAAAAGATTATCAGGAGGAAAGCATACCCAAGTTTTAAGCTCTTAAGTTCTCAGTGAAGTTTCTTAAGATTCCTCACTTAAAAGAGAAAGACAAACCTTGTCAGTAATGTTAGAAATGGCACACTCTACTCCAGGAAAAACAAAACAAAAAAACCCTCTTCAGGTACACCGATAACTTTATCATACACCAATGAGCATATTATCAGAAAGATCTAGGAAAAAATGTGCCTGGAAGAATACAGCATTAAAATTCATACACTGGTCGAGAGAAAAAAGACCCAAAACTAAGGTCAAAATCCCTCAGTATTTTTAATGTTGGACTTGCTCCTGTCCTGAACAAGCTCCTAAGCTTGCTCTCAAGTGTAATTTGTCAGTAACTGCCAAGGAAAGAATTTTAAACAACGCAGAGTGCTTGTTTTATCCAATTTATAACATACTTCATTATCATCAGACAAACACTAAAAGTTACATAACCCTACGTCTGTGTAATTATCTCCTAAAGACATGTTAAATGAAAACAGCCCTACTATTTATTGCCTCCCTTTCTTAACTCCTTTTTCTTTATTTTTTGAGATTACTGACTCTCAAAACCGGATAATAGAGACTGGTTTACCCTTCCTCCAATTCATCTACCAGGCATTTGACCTTCAGTGGTAGTTTAGTGTTTAACCATCATTCACATTTCTTTTCTACTGATAAACACTGCCACAAATTAGGATGAACAATACAATTTGGCATGTTATCTTATCAGACTGTGTACTTACAATTATTGGCTGCTACCCAGATCTTGACTGGTCTACTCTTACACCTACAACAGCTCCTTTTGGAAAAGGCACCTTAAAACAGAACTTCAACTTAAGCTCTTTCTGCAGAAAAGGCAGGGTAATTAGTAACTAAATGGCCTACAAATTGAGTTCTCTTGAAACACTCAAAATAGTAAAGTTAAGTAGTAGATCTTAACTGCATTTGACTTTTAATTGCTAAAAATCTTGTGCTAGAGAGAAATCAGGAATAGATCCCATAGAAAATAATTTGTCTCTAACGATTTTTTTTTCACATCTTTATTGGAGTATAATTGCTTTACAATGTTGTGTTAGTTTCTGCTGTACAACAAAGTGAATCAGCTATACGTATACACATGTCCCCATATCCCCTCCCTCTTGAGCCTCCCTCCCATCCTCCCTATCCCACCCCTCTAGGTGGTCACAAAGCACCGAGCTGATCTCCCTGTGCTATGCAGCAGCTTCCCACTAGCCATCCATTTTACACTTGGTAGTGTATATATGTCAGTGCTACTCTCTCACATCGTCCCAGCTTCCCTTTCCCCACCATGTCCTCAAGTCCGTTCTCTACATCTGCATCTTTATTCCTGCCCTGCCACTAGGTTCATCAGTACCGTTTTTTTTTTTTTAGATTCCATATATATGCATCTCTAACGCACATAAAATGGAATGTGGCTTGACTTCTTGCCCTGCTCTGATAAACCCCGAACTACTTTATTACTTTAAAAACTGAAAGGAGAAAATGAAGACTAAATTTTTAACTTTAACAGCTACTTAAAACAGTAAAATAAAAATAATCACACTAAATAATACATCTCATTAATGAAGGAAATGAATTTTCCATTTTTCGTGCAGCAAATCAGACAACCCATAAACTTTTGAAAATAATTCATGAAAACAAATTTTAAACCTTACACTATATTTCATTTGAGAGCATGGAAACTTAAGTATGCTGTAAGATAAACTATTCTATGTAAAGGAGTTTAACAAAATTGATGTATCTGTTATAACTATAAATGGCTATTTTCACACAAATCTAGCACCTTTCTTCAGTATCTTCAATTTTTTTTTAAATCTTCATAAATTGATTTTAATAAAGTTTATCCCCTGAGCTAAGACTGATTGATTGATTTTTTTAAACTTCTATCAATCTAAGATCCCTGACATCTTTACACCAAGGAGGGAGTCTGGTCTTCAATAGAAAACATGATTTTTCTATAAACCATGTTAGATATGGACGGGTATTATCCACACAAATTATTTATCTTTCAAATATTATTAAAATCTGATGATCAGTAAACAACACATTGCCATTGCCCCAAGTACCTGAGAAGTAGCTGGAAGACAGTTTGCATGTGCTTGTGTTATGGGTTAACAGCAAGGATTTCTTAGATATGATACCAAAAGCACAATTCATAAGAGAAAAATGGATAAACCGGAATTCAAAATAAAAACTCTTGCTCCTGAAAGACACTGTTGACATATGTATAACTGATTCAGTTTGCTGTACACCTGAAACTAACACAACATTGTAAATCAACTATACTCCAATAAATTTTTTTAAAAATAAAATAATAAATAAAAGACACTGTTAAGAGAACGAAAAGATAAATCAAAGAAACGAAGAAAATCTCTGCAAAGCATTTATCTGATAAAGGACTTGTTTCCAGAATAATAAAGAATTCTTGAAACTCTACATTAAGAAAACAAACAACCCAATTTTTTTAAATAGGCAAAAGATCTGAACGAGTACTTCACCAAAGAAGATAAACAGCTAGCAAATAAGTACATGAAAAGATGTCAGTATCATTAGTTATCAGGAAAATGTAAATTAAAACCACAAGATAGCACTACACACTGATTAGAATGGTAATGGCTAAAATTTTATCACACTAGTGTTGGTGAGGATAAAGAGCAACAGGAACGCTCACACACTGCTAGACAGAACGTAAGACAGTACAGCCACTTTGGAAGACATCTGGCAGTTTCTTAAAAAGTTCAACACACACCTACTAATCAAAGGATCCAGCCATTCCACTCCAAGGTATTTACCCAAGAGAAATTAAAACATAAGTCTACCAAAAGTTTCACAAGTTCATAGCAGCTTTATTCACTATAGCCGAAAACTGGAAACAATTCAAGTGTTCAACTGACGAATGGATAAACAAATCCTGTTATATCCTTACAATGTAACAGTACTCCCATATACCACTCAGCAAAAAAACCTAACAAACTACTGATACAGGCAACAACAATGAATGATCCTAAACACAGGATGCTGATGAAAGAAGAGTACATCCTGGATAAGGCTGTTTACATGAAATTCCAGAAAAGGCAAAGCTAACCTATGGACAGCAAATCAGTGAATTTCTGGGGGTAAAGAGGGGTGGGAATGAATGCAAAGGGCAGTAAAGGAACTTCTGGGGATAACAGAAAAGTTCTTATATCTTGATTATGTGACCATTATTTGAGTGAGTATATCTGTCAAAATGCAAAACGTATATCTAAAATGGTTCAATTTTACTGAACGTAAATTATACATCAATCAAGTTGATTAAGAATATTAAAAGCAAGATACATAGTGGTAGCAATCAGAAGCATAAGGTAGGGGCATAACATTACACTGGGCAGATTTATCAATGGCAATGAAACAACTACCACCAAACAAACAGACAGGACAGAGGATAAACAAAGTGATGGGTCCTGATCTGCTAAAAAATCCTGGCTAGAACCACTTTTAAAAATTAAGGGCTGGGGGCTTCCCTGGTGGCGCAGTGGTTGAGAGTCCGCCTGCCAATGCAGGGGACACGGGTTCGTGCCCCGGTCCGGGAAGATCCCACATGCCGCGGAGTGGCGAGGCCCGTGAGCCATGGCCGCTGAGCCTGTGTGTCCGGAGCCTGTGCTCCGCAACGGGAAAGGCCACAACACTGAGAGGCTCGTGTACTGCACACACAAAAAAAAAAAAAAAATTAAGGGCTGGGAGGGACTTCCCTGGCAGTCCAGTGGTTGGGACTTCGCCTTCCAATGCAGGGGATGCGGGTTCGATCCCTGGTCAGGGAGCCAAGATCCCACATGCCTTGTGGCCAAAAAGCCAAAAAACATAAAACAGAAGCAATGCTGTAACAAATTCAATAAAGACTTTAAAAATGGTCCACATCAAAAAAAAAATAAACTTAAAAAAAAAAAATTAAGAGTTGGGAATTCCCTAGCGGTCCAGTGGTTGGGACTCCACACTGCCACTGCAGGGGGCACGGGTTTGATACCTGGTTGGGGAACTAGGATCCTGCATTCCACAGGGCACAGCCAAAAAAATAAAGAAAGAAAAAATAACTTACAGCACTTCCCTGGTGGCATGGTGGTTGAGAATCCGCCTGCCAATTCAGGGGACACGGGTTCGATCCCTGATCTGGGAAGATCCCACATGCCATGGAGCAACTAAGCCCGTGCGCCACAACTACTGCAGCCCGCGTGCCTAGAGCCCGTGCTCCACAACAAGAGAAGCCACTGCAATGAGAAGCCTGCGCACCACAACGAAGAGTAGCCCCTGCTCGCCACAACTAGAGAAAGCCTGCGCGCAGCTACGAAGACCCAACGCAGCCAAAAATAAAAATAATTAGTTAAAAAAAAAATTTAAGGGCAAAGAAAAATATATATTCCCAAGAAGAAGGTGGGGTGAGAAAAGGCAGAAAATGCTTGAAGTCAACATTACCTATATGTACTACACATCTCAAATAGAAAAGAATACCAGTTACACAGAAAACAATTAACTTTAATTAAGCAAAGGGAGTAGAAGGAGCTCAGTACCCAAGATATCTGATCTGAACCCAGATCTGCCACTGACTCACATTTATTAAGGGCATTAACTCTGAGCACCTCAGTGTCCCTCTCCTTTCTGAAACAGAAATATTAATTATGGTCCCTGAATAGCCCTTTTGAGACACTGCAGAAATAATTTATGTGAAAAAAGTTTAAGTTATACAGGAAAGTTATATTCTCCATGCAAAAGCATGCAACTAAGAATATACTACATTATCATCAAATCAAATTAATAATTGGGTATCTTAAGAGTCAAAACTGGCTCTCCAACCCAAAATGTCTCCCTATAGCCTATAAAGGCAAGCCCAAATGCCTCAGCTAAAAATTCATGTCCTTTATGAAGTGACCCAATCCCATCTATCTAAAACATCTTGTATCAATCCAAATTCATCTACTTCTCCCAAACGTAGTATTTTCTCTCCCTGGACATGCTGTCCCCATACTTCTGTCAGCAATCCAACTCCTATACTTTGTTTAGAGGTGACCCCAAAGACCACTGGCCTAATAAAACCTGCTTATCCCTGGGGGGAAGGATAAATTAGGGGGTTGGAATTAACATATACACACTAGTATATACAACAAGGACCTACTGTAGCACAGGGAACTATACTCAATATTCTGTAATAACCTATAAGGGAAGAGAATCTGAAAAAGAATATATATACATACATATATATGTATAACTGAATCACTGTGCTGTACACCGGAAACTAACATGATATTGTAAATTGACTATAATGCAATTTTTTTTTAATGGTAAAGAAACAAAACAAAAACTGCTTATCCGTAACCAAAAATGTTCTTTCCTTTTTCTTAATTTCTAGTGCTTACTCAGCACTATAAAACATGGCATTTAATTTTAAACCATAGTTTCCTATTCTCTAATTATGTATTGCCTTTTAAATCTTATTTCTTCACCTACAGAAAGGAAGAGCCTTAGAGATGCATAGTATGACTTCTACCCTGTTGTAATGTACCACACAGTTGGGAAGACAGAAAGTAGAGCTTGTTGCTTTCTCGATGATGCTGTATTACAGACAGATTACCAACTTGAGGGGATGGAAATCTAAACCACATTCCATTTTGGCAACATCAGCAAGAATCTATGGTTTTACTTGCCCCACCTGGAGTGAAGTTGGAAGAAGGCAGAAGTGTAGGTTTGACAATTCTATACCTAAGTTGTTGGGCTTTTTGTTTTTCTGTGGGTTTCAGTGTTTTGCTTTTTTCTTTTTTTTTAGTTTTTATTATCATGGGAACTTTCAAATATACACAAAAGTAGAAAGAAACTGTATAGTGCACCTCCTGTACCCATGAGCCATCTACGACAATGATAAACACAGAGCCATTTGTACCTGTACTCCTGACCACTTCTTCCTCTCCCTAGCAGATCCCAGATACCATATTATGTCATCTACATTACGTCAGTATGTACTTCTAAAAGCTAAGTACTTTTTCTTTTGAATATGACCACAATATTATTACTCTATCTAAAAAGATAATAATAATTCCTTAACATCAAATATCTAGTCAATGTTCAAATATCCTCATTCTCATATAATAACTTTTTTATCAATTGGTTTGTTCAAGTCAGGATCTCAGATTACTTCAGGAGGAAAAACGGTTTCTTTTCTCCTGCTCCATGGCCTTCCACTCCTTCAATTTCATTTCCTACCTCTCTTAATTTTTAGGTGTATGCAGAAGAGCATTTCCTTTTCCCAGTACCTACTACTCTCCTTCTTAATCAAGAAAACATCTATTCTCAGTCCCGATACTGAAGTCTACCATTACCTCAGAGCTCTTACCACATTCAGGAAAACATTTAATCCAATGACACAGCCTCCTTCCTTCACAGTTAAGCTGCCCATTTCATTTACTACTCTAAAGAGTTTTGAACTCTAACATCATATAAATATAAATAATGTAGCCCCATTAAACGATTATCTTTCCATTTCTATGAATCTCTCTGAGGAGCTCAATTTTAAGTTCTTACATCGTCAGCTTCCCATTTTAAGTGAGTCACTCTTAACAATTCATGAACTAAGGCACAGTAGGTAAGGCATTTAAGCCCAAAAGATTACAGGTACAACGCTGAGAGATCAACATTGGGTTGGCTCTCTTCCTTAGCCATGAAATTCATCCCTCACTAGTCACAAAGGGAACCAGGTAAGAAGCTATGTAATAATCAGCTCAAAAAAAAAAAAAACCCTTCATTAGAAAATAATATAAATGCAGACAGTGAATCAGTGGGGTTATTTTCATTCATTGTGAACACATATTAATAGAAGCAGATAGCAAATGTTAGGAAAACAACTAGAAGAGAAGAGAAAAAGAAAGCATAATCTTCACAACTACTTCTAAACCCTAAGAGCTAGTAACTTGGACATTCAGCAGGGCAGGATGAATCAAAACCCTTTTATTACCCACTTGCTTGGACTCAGCATTGTGGAGGACAAAAAACAACATGGCAGTCTCTGTCTTTAAGGAACCTACACTCTGGTAAAATGAGACTAAGGTATATCAATAAGCACTAAGTTGTGCAAAGCACATTTAAAGCAGTGGAGCTCATGGAAGGGGTCAGCAAAGGCTAAAGAAGTCAAAGAGAATTATGTGACGGTCAGAAGAGCTGAACCTTGAAGGCAGGACATAGTAGGAATCAGTAACACTAGGACACACTGTAAGCACATGAGGGTGGAGACCATGCCTCTTTCACCACTCCATCCTAATGCCTGGCACACAGCCTAGAACACAGGCGACCCTCAAATATTTGTGGATAAATAGAAGGACAAATAGAAGGACGAAAGGTAGAGGGGAAAAAAAGAAAAGAAAGAAGGGGGGGAAAAAAGAATAGGCATTCCAGATAAGAGGGTTTTTTAAAATTATTTTTTACTGGAGTATAGTTGAAAGAGTTTTTTTTTTTTAAATGAAAGATTAAACATGGCAATTTCATGAGGCAGTAAGGAAACACAGAATGGTGAGAAATTAGGTAAAACAGGTAAAATGAACCCAGCCTATCCATAGTTTTAAAAGTCAGCCAAAGAGATATAAAACTGCTGCCATATTAAGTACTAAAATGAATATGTCCAGAAAGCACAGTTATGTTTCCACTTTTCAGGAACACTAACAAAAAGTATAAATGGCCATTTTTCCTAAAATGGTCATTCATCTTTGTAATATTATTGGGCATAACCTAGAAACTGTGCTAACATTTCCCCAGAGGTGAACTAATACCATTTGCTGGTAAAGATGAGTAATTCTTTGTTTTTGTTTTTTGCGGTACACGGGCCTCTCACTGTTGTGGCCTCTCCCGTTGTGGAGCACAGGCTCCGGACGCACAGGCTCAGCGGCCATGGCTCACAGGCCCACCCGCTCCGCGGTATGTGGGATCTTCCCGGACCGGGGCACGAACCCGTATCCCCTGCATCGGCAGGCGGACTCTCAACCACTGCACCACCAGGGAAGCCCTAAGGTGAGTAATTCTTTTCCTGAATATTTTTACTATCTGGAAATGTGACTGGGTTATCACTAAGGTCAGTCTCTTTGGTGGTTGTTTAATCAAATGCCTGAGACTCACCACAATTAAAGCAAGAGACGGCTGAGTGCAATCTAGCATAAAAGCCAGTGACTAATGCTGAATCACAGCTTCCAAGCGGTTATTTCACCATAATGTCAACCTCCCATATTAACACCCCCTACAGTGGTCCTTGGAAGTACATCAAAAGTATTATCCAATAGTATTCTCCAATATTTTGCAGGATAATGCTAAAGAATTGAGGGCGGTAAAATCTAGTAGGGTCTTCAGCCTGTAAGCCAAAATTTGTGAAGTCAAGGAAATTCTTACCTCCTCAGACTACACAATGGGAGGAGTATTCATGATTATGGCATATACTCAGTGAATATGAATTCCCCAGACATTTCCCCCCAAGAAATGTTCCAGGTCCTGGCTACCACCAGCTACGGTCTTCAGTGGCAGCTATATAATCTCTATATAGAAGGACTTTAGGAACTTCAATCTAATGAGGGAAGGGGACCTTGGAGAATTCATCATAAAGCTACATATGCATGGTAAGTGTATTACTTTCATTTAAATTATATGCATATTCAGAGTGAGTGTGGCCAGCTGTTAGCATCTCCAGTCATTTTCCTTAGCATTCCTTCTACTCTTCCAGCCCAAATCATGAGAAAAAGGCAAGCTGTCTGCTTATAGATTAACACTGTTATAAATGACAGTGATAGAATTCTGGTTATTTAAAATTTCACTGTTCAATTTGGGTGCCTAACACCTGGTAAGATGGAAATAACAAGAGCCCTGGAGTCATACTGACCTACTTATAAAATCTCAGCTCTACCACTTAAAAGATTTGTGACCTTGAACAAGTTACCAAACTGAATCTCAGTTTCCTCTATGGAAACTAGGTATAACAACAGTTTCTTTGCAAAGCTGTTGAGAGATTAAGCATGAAATTATATGAAGTAACCAGAACATAGTAGGCACTTAGCATATGGTAATTATGATGGAAGGCTGGTGACCGGGCCTATACTCAGGTTTCCAAATACTATTAACTATATAATGAAAGCCTTTATCAGCCTCACTCTCTCTAGTCCAGTTGTGAGGTGACTTACCTACCCTTGTATAATCTCATCTGCTGTCTAGAGGAAAACGGCTCCCTCCCACTAATCAGTCTTGGGGCCAAAAGTGACTCTGACATTACAGCCATCTCCTTGCCATGCTATCATCTCCTCCCTGTCTCTGGAGCCTCTAGAAAATCCTGTTTTCTCTATTGCCTATTTGTTTCATGGCCTTAGGCTACATGCACTCCCTTAACAAATTTTGAATGCCCAGTTTTGCCCCCAGTCTATTCTAGGAAACTCTGAAAGTATCCAGTTTCTCAAGAACGACCATGTTTTGGTTTGCCCCGCTACTATACTCCAAGAAGGCAGCCAACCCATCATGTTCTGCCAATGCCTAAAAACCTTTTTGTCTCTGTCACAGGCTGATTGCCAGCTCTTCTCTCCCCTGGTAAGCGAGATCCTGATTTCTAGAATGACAGGTACATCTCTCTCTCTCACAAGCTTGCCTCACTCAGGTTTATTTCATCTTATTATCCCACCAGCACTTCCCCACATCCCCACAACAGTATTTCTAGTTTGGGAAAAGTGGAAAGATACTCAAATCAGAGTTAAAAGACCTTGGTTCTTCTACCTCGACCTCTGTTAGTCAAATTTATTCTTCTTTGTAAAATGCTGTGCTTACCTCACAAGATCGCAGTAAGGCTCAAATAAGACGTTTGTGAATATGTTATAGAGATCCAAGATATTATTATAACTATAACAAGTTTCTGTTATGACTTAATATTTACTTTTTTTTTTATTTTTTGACTGGATCAGGTCTTAGCTGTGGCGCACGGGATCTTCGTTGAGGCATGAGGGATTTTTCGCTGCAGCGCGTGGGCTTCTCTCTAGTTGTGGCGTATGGGTCTTCTCTCTCTATTTGTGGCACGTGGGCTCTCTCATTGAGGCGCACAAGCTCAGTAGTTGTGCATGGGGATCGAATTGGATTGCATTGGAAAGCGGATTCTTTACCACTGGACCACCAAGGAAGTCCCAACATTTACTTTTTTGTTTTTTTAAACATCTTTATTGGAGTCTAATTGCTTTACTATGTTGTGTTAGTTTCTACTGTATAACAAAGTGAATCAGCTATATGCATATGTATATACCCATACCCCCTCCCTCTTGCACCTCCCTCCCACCCTCCCTATCCCACCCCTCTAGGTGGTCACAAAGCACCGAGCTGATCTCCCTGTGCTACTCCCTGTGCTATGCGGATGCTTCCCACTAGCTATCTATTTTACATTTGGTAGCGTATACATGTCAACGTTACTCTCTCACTTCGTCCCAGCTTACCCTTCCCCCTCCTGGTGTCCTTAAGTCCATTCTCTAGTCTGCGTCTTTATTCCTGTCCTGCCCCTAGGTTCTTCAGAACCATTTATTTTTAGATTCCATATATATGTGTTGGCACACAGTATTTGTTTATCTCTTTCTGACTTACTTCACTCTGTATGACAGACCCTAGGTCCATCCACCTCACTACAAATAACTCAATTTCGTTTATTTTTCTGGCTGAGTAATACTTCATTGTATATATGTGCCACATCTTCTTTAGCCATTCATCTGTTGATGGACACTTAGGTTGCTTCCATGTCCTGGCTATTGTAAATAGTGCTGCAATGAACATTGTGGTACATGATTTTGAATTATGGTTTTCTCAGGGTATATGCCCAGTAGTGGGATTGCTGGGTCGTATGGTAGTTTTACTTTTAGTTTTTTTTTTTTGCGGTACGCAGGCCTCTCACTGTTTTGGCCTCTCCCCTTGTGGAGCACAGGCTCCGGACGCGCAGGCTCAGCAGCCATGGCTCACGGGCCCAGCCACTCCACGGCATGTGGGATCTTCCCGGACTGGGGCACGAACCCGTGTCCCCTGCATCGGCAGGCAGACTCTCAACCACTGCACCACCAGGGAAGCCCTACTTTTAGTTTTTTAAGGAACCTCCATACTGTTCTCCATAGTGGCTGTATCAATTTACATTCCCACCAACAGTGCAAGAGGGTTCCCTTTTCTCCACACCCTCTCCAGCATTTATTGTTTGTAGATTTTTTTGATGGCCATTCTGACCGGTGTGAGGTGTTACCTCCTAATAGTTTTGATTTGCATTTCTCTAATGATTAGTGATGTTGAGCATCTTTTCACGTGTTTGTTAGCAATCTGTATACCTTCTTTGGAGAAATGTCTATTTAGGTCTCTGCCCATTTTTGGATTGGGTTGTTCATTTTTTTGATATTGAGCTGCATGAGCTGCTTGTATATTTTGGAGATTAATCCTTTGCCAGTTGCTTTGTTTGCAAATATTTTCTCCCATTCTGAGGGTTGCCTTCATCTTTTTTTATGGTTTCCTTTGCTGTGCAAAAGCTTTTAAGTCTCATTAGGTCCCATGTGTTTATTTTTGTTTTTATTTCCATTTCTCTAGGAGGTGGGTCAAATAGGATCTTGCTGTAATTTATGTCAGAGTGTTCTGCCTATGTTTTCCTCTAATAAGAGTTTTTATAGTGTGTGGCCTTACATTTAGGTCTTTAATCCATTTTGAGTTTATATTTGTGTATGGTGTTAGGAAGTGTTCTAATTTCATTCTTTTACATGTAGCTGTCCAGTTTTCCCAGCACCACTTATTGAAGAGGCTGTCTTTTCTCCACTGTATACTCTTGCCTCAAAGATAACGTGACCATAAGTGCGTGGGTTTATCTCTGGGCTTTCTATCCTGTTCCATTGATCTATATTTCTGTTTTTGTGCCACTGTCTTGATTACTGTAGCTTTCCAACATTTACTTTTGAATATAAAACCCTAACTCTTTTTTTTTTTTTTTTTTTTGCGGTACACGGGCCTCTCACTGTTGTGGCCTCTACCGTTGCAGAGCACAGGCTCCAGACGCGCAGGCTCAGTGGCCATGGCTCACGGACCCAGCCGCTCCGCGGCTTGTGGGATCTTCCCGGACCGGGGCACGAACCCGTGTCCCCTGCATCAGCAGGCAGACTCTCAACCACTGCGCCACCAGGGAAGCCCAAACCCTAACATTTTTTAACTCCTCTAGCATTATTTATATTAGCAAAGGATCAGAAATAACTCAAATAGTCATCTACTAGGGGACTAACTAAAAAAAATATGATACATCTTTTCATGGGAATATTGTATAGCATTTTTTTTATTAGAAAGCTCCTTATATAGCTACATGTAATAATCCTTAAGATATAATAGTGAAAAAAGATGCAGATCAGTGAGTATAATTTACTACAATTTGTTTTAAAAGAGGGGGTACAGTAAATAGATACACACATTTACTTATAAACACATAAAATACCACAGGATATATGACACTGATAATACTGACTATATAGGAAGGGGATCTGGATCGCCATGGGGTATGTGCAGACAGAAAACTTTTCTCTGTATTTCATTCTTTTGTAGCTTTAAAATTTTTGAAACCCTAGCCCCTAGAGGGGGTAGGAAAATCATCTCTTCATACAACTATAAACCTGAGAAATAATATGGACCATTAATGAGGATGACAGCATAACTGACAATTCATTTCCTGGGCCAGCCTCAACATCAAAATTACCACCACCTAAAACAAACTATGTTCCCTTCCATGATCTCATTCCATCAAGTGACCAGAGTTAATTTATTCCTTCTAGTCAGACTTCCTGACTTGCTAATCATGTATCCATGTGCTATGCATTTCCACACTCAACGCTATTTATAAACTCTTAAAACTTATTGTCTTAAGGGATCTACTGCAAGTCTTAGAAAGGCCCTCTGAACCATAACATTTTCCACCTTCAAGCCTGGTCAAGGATCATTCCAATGCTAACTTTTCTGAACCAAAGACTGAGTTCTTCCTCTTAATTACTCAAGGTTCACCACAGGATATAAGCAAATCAGTAATTTGAGTCTCTTTGGTTAGATGACTCTACTGCAGACCACCCCCTACTTAGAGAAGAGTAGATTATGTTAATTTCCTCTAATCTGGCAGAAAAACACTCCTTCCAAACCTTGCAAAATAACCCTTCCAGGGCGATAAATAAAATGTATGAAGGCAACATCCTCCCAAACCTAAATTGTAAACAACACTGCCTTAAACATGACTTTAGTCATGCTGGAATGATATCATAGGAGCTAAAACACTGCTCAAAACAGCAGCAAGTGCTACCTCCATTCTTGCTGTCCTATGACAAACAGGGTATTTTTGGACCTAGCCTATGAAGCAGCACTCTGTTGATTATGAGCTCCATCCTCTGAATTCCTTTCACATTCAACCTTGGTTTTCACTTTTCTGGCACAGCGCTCCAAAACCTCAATGCAATACATAACGAAATGCTGGGTTACTTTAGCGCAGAAAGGTCAAGCCTCCAAAAGCTTTCTAATTAGGAAATCTCTTCAGTGAAAGCATACAGAAATGTGCTGACTCCTTTTCCCTTTTCTCTTTTTCCAACAGCTATTTGCTTTCTCCGGAACAAATCTTCAGTCAAACACAAAAGCCAGCCACCTAGCAAAGCTCAAATACAGACAGGTGTTTTGCAAGCACAGTTAAATCTCAGGAGTAACTGATCAACATGAGATAACATCTATTAACAAGGTGCTTATTGGTGTGCTGGGACAGTTAACTGCCTAAAAATCTCTCAGTTAAGACTAGCATTGAGAAAAATGAGGAATACAACTAAAAGAAAAAGTAAGCCCACTTTCCACCAACAGAAAACTCGCAAAAGAAAGAATCACGTTAAGTCAACTGGTCCTGCCACACAAAAACACTTTATTCCAGGGTTATTTTTCAGTGATACTTAATTCCATGATGGAGATTAGGGACCGTAAACAAACCTTTCTGAGTATTTTTCTATTTTAATTCTACTAAAGTCCATGGTTAGGCTTATTAAGAAAAAGTCTGAGAGAGTATGACAAAACCATTGGGTTTTTTTTAACAAAATGGGTACTCATCTGAAAATATACATGTAAATTAGCAGTTACTTAGAATTAAGAGTTTCGTTGAAACACCCTAGAATACTGTTCCAACTGAAAAGAAAGCAAGGATCTTATCACAATAGGTATGCCCTGTTCCATTAGCTCTGTTCCCCAAACATCAAGTTTCTCTGCTTTAAACTTCTTTAATACAAGACCCTAAAGTTGGTTCCTGCATGAGACAGACATGACAGAAAATCCCAAGAGAATGCTAATTTCAGACTGTAAGAATTTCTAATGTTTAACAGAGAAAAGAAGGCTCAAGAAAAAGAAGTGATTATTTAGCAATGTTACCTGGGCTTTGCCCAAGTCATATCCGAATCGATTTACTGCACGCCACAGGAGGTAAACAAGTCAAGCACAGGTGAAAAATCAAGGTCACTAAACTGAATTCTGTATAGCACTTTTAAGTAGTATCTGTTTCACTATGGGCTTTGACTTCAGCTGGGTGCCAGCGCAATTTCTTGATGCCTTTTCTGCCACCTATCCTCTCTCTCTGTATTCTGCATTAAAAGATTGTGAGGAAAATGTTATGTTTTCTAGAGATACCCAAGATTATAAAATGAGAGGTTTTTTTTTTTAAAAAAAGACACTTAGGGGCTTCCCTGGTGGCGCAGCGGTTGAGAGTCCGCCTGCCGACGCAGGGGACACGGGTTCGTGCCCCGGTCCAGGAAGATCCCACCTGCCGCGGAGCGGCTGGGCCCGTGAGCCATGGCCGCTGAGCCTGCGCGTCCGGAGCCTGTGCTCTGCAACGGGAGAGGCCACAACAGTGAAAGGCCCGCGTACCGCAAAAAAAAAAAAAAAAATACACTTAGGATGTCAAGCCAGAACGACGTATGTCATATCCTAGAAAAGCTCTTCAACAAGTAACACTCCCAGATCATTTCTACTTTGCAGGCTCTCAGAATGCATTAAATGTTTCATAAGTCAAATGAATGTTTTCTAAGGGAGAGCAAGGAGTTTTACTAAAGGAGATTACAGTGCTTCCCAAACTGGTATTATATTTAAGAATGTTTGAGGCTGGCCTTCCAAATATACTTTAAGTACTATAAAGCTATAATAATTAAAGCTGTACAGTATCGAAGCAAGTAAAGACAGCACAATCAATGGATTAAAAGAGTTCAGAAATGTACCCAAGTATCTGGAGATTTTGTAGACAAAGTAGCTTTTTATTTTTATTTTTTCATTTTCAATTTATTTTTTGTGTGTGGGATACGCGGGCTTCTCACTGTTGTGGCCTCTTCCGTTGCGGAGCACAGGCTCCGTACGTGCAGGCTCAGTGGCCATGGCTCACAGGCCTAGCTGCTCCGCAGCATGTGGGATCTTCCCAGACCGGGGCACAAACCCGTGTCCCCTGCATCGGCAGGTGGACTCTCAACCACTGCGCCACCAGGGAAGCCCCAAAGTAGCTTTTTAAATCAAGAGGGAAAAGATGGATTATTTAATAATATTGTGTTGGGACAGACAACAAACTAGACATCTGGGGAAAAAGATAGATTCATTCACTCAATAAATGGAGGGCCTATTACCTGCAAGCACTGTGCTAGATACCGAAAATAACAACAAGGGAAAAACTGTACAATCCATTGCCCTCAAGGAGCTTCCAGTCAAGGGGAAGAAGAGCCATTAATAACCACAAAAATGAATGTAAACCTGCAGCTCCAATAAATTTCACAACCGATTCCCTTCTCACCTGGTTTAAACCAAAATGCATTCCACATGAAACAAAGATCTAATTTTAAAAACAAAACCATAAAAATACTTGAAGAAAACATGGGTAAATATTTTTATAAGATTAGGATGAGGAAGAAAATTGAGAAACCTTAAAGTAAAAAACAAAAAAAATCTGACTACATGAAAATGTTTACATTTTATAGTAAAAAAAAATACACATACACTGTCGAGACAAACACAGAAACATATCTATAATATTTTAATAGGTAACTAATTTCCCTAATATTCAAAAAGCTATGCACATTAATGAGAAAAAGCCAAAAAGCCCAAAAGAAAAATAGACAGGACACAGATAATTCCAAGGAAAAATACGAATAGCCAATAGACAAATTAAATGATAGTCAAATTCACTAATAAATAATTACAAACTAAGATGACATTTTCTCACCTGTCAGAATGACTCCCTAAAAAGACGGCTGGTTGCCAATGTTTAAAGAGAGCAGAGGAGCACTGTCATACGCTCTCATTGAGTGAATTAGCTTGGCCTTTCTTGGAGGGCAATTTAGCAACATTTATAAAATTTTAAGCACTCATACTTTGACTCAGGCATTCCACCTCTAGTGAATTATTCTATTAAATTACTGAGAAAATGAAGAACTTAGTTTCTAACATTGTATATATCATAATGGAAAAGAACACATAACTTTTGGGAGGTTTACTCTAGGTTGGACCTAATAAAACACTTGTATTTTTTTTTTTTTTTTTTTTTTTTTTAGTTGTGACTCGCAGGCTCTAGAGCACAGGCTCAGTAGTTGTGGCACGTGGGCTTAGTTGTTCTGTGGCATGTGGGATCTTCCTGGACCAGGGATCGAACCCGTGTCCCCTGTATTGGCAGGCGGATTCTTAACCACTGCACCACCAAAGAAGCCCTTTTTTTTTTTTTTAAATTTATCTCTTTATTTATTTATTTGGCTGCAGAAGATCTTCATTGCGGCACGCGGGATCTTTAGTTGTGGCATGAGGGAATCTTTTAGTTGCGGCATGTGGGATCTAGTTCCCTGACCAGGGATTGAACCCGGGCCCCCTGCATTGGGAGTGTGGAGTCTTAACCACTGGACCACCAGGGAAGTCCCCAAAACACTTGTATTTTTAAAAATTAAATCTGAGATTTATAAGTCTTTTGAATAATAAACAGTACAAAAGCAAATAGAAAACCAGTACAAGCATACAAACATAAATGTGCAGAAACTGTTAAGTGACATATAATTTGAAATAAAAAAATAAAAGCCGGAAACAACCCTAAACCTATCAATAGGGCACTACTTAAATAAATTATAGTATATCCATAAAATGGAATACTCTGCAGTATTAAAAAGCTTGAGACTACAGCAAAATGTATTGATGTGATAGAACGTGGAGATATATTATTAAAATAAAAAATGAGTAGCAAAACCACTATATATAAAATAAACAACAAAGACCTGTATAGCACAGGGAACTATATTCAATACCTTGTAATAACCTATAATGGAAAAGAAGATATACATATATACTACTGAATCACTTTGTTATAAACCTGAAACTAACACAACATTGTAAATCAACTATACTCCAATTTAAAAACAAAAAACCAAATAGCAAAGAAAACATCAGCAGTACATTCTTTGACATTGATCTTAGTAATATTTTTTTGAATATGTCTCTTCAGGCAAGGAAGCAAAAATAAATAAATAAATGAGACTACATCAAACTAAAAAGCTTTTGCATAGAGAAGGAAACCATCAACAAAATGAAAAGGCCACCTACTGAATTGGGAGACGATATCTGCAAATGATATACCCAATTAATATCTGGTTAATATCCAAAATATACAAAGAACTCATACAACTCAACATAAAGAAAACAAACAACCCAATTATAAAATGGGCAGAGGATCTGAATAGACATTTTTCCAAAGAAGATATACAGATGGCCAACAGGTACATGAAAAGATGCTCAACATCACTTATCATCAGGGAAATGAAAATCAAAACCACAGTGAGATATCAATTCACACCTGTCACAATGGCAGGTCAAAAAGACACGAATAACAAGTGTTGGCGAGGATGTGGAGAAAAGGGAACCTTCGTGCACTGTTGATGGGAATGTAAATTGGTGCAGCCACTATGGAAAATAGTATGGAGATGACTCAAAAAATTAAAAAGAAACCTACCAGATGATCCAGCAATTCCATTCCTAGGTATTTATCCAAAGAAAACAAAGCCACAAGTCAGAAAAGATATAGGCACCCGTGTGTTCACTGCAGCATTACTTACAATAGCCAAGATACGGAAGCAACCTAAGTACCCATCAACAGATGAATGTATAAAGACTTGGCATATATATATATACATATATATATATACACACACACACACACACACACACACACACACAATGGAATATTATTACTCAGCCATAGAAAAGAATGAAATCCTGCCATTTACGACAACATGGATGGACCTAGAGGGCATTATGCCAAGTGAAATAAGTCAGACGGAGAAAGACAAGTACTATATGATTTCACTTACATGTGGAATCTTAAAAAATAAAACAAATGAATAAACGTAACAAAATAGAAACAGAGTCATAGATACAGAGAACAAACAGGTGGTTGCCAGAGAGGAGGGTGGGTAGGGCAAGAAGAGAAATAGGTGAGAGAGATTAAGAGGTACAAACTTCCTGTTGCAAAACAAATGAGTCGCGAGTATGAAATGCACAGTGAGGGGAATACTGTCAATAATTATGTAATATATTTTTATGGTGACAGATCGTAACTAGACTTATCATGGTGATCATTTTGAAATGCACAGAAATAATGAACCACTATGTTGTGTAACAAGAACTAACACAGTATTGTAGGTCAATTGTACTTCAAAAACAAACAAACAAACTCACAGAAAAAGAGATCAGATTTGTGGTTACCAGAGACAGGGGGAGGGGGAGGAGGAACTGGATGAAGGGAGTCAAAGCTACAAATTTCCAGTTGTAAGACAAATAAGTACTACAGATGTAATGGTACAACATGATAAATATAATTAACACTGCTATTATGTTATATGTGAAAGTTAACAGAGTATATCCTAAGAGAAAGGATTTCACAAAGAAAAGGAACTTTCACTTTTGATGTTATTTATTTTGTAGAGTCTGATTATTTTATAAGACACATGTATCAGATAGATACATAGATGGATGTTTTTAAAGAGACTTTGCGGCTATAAAATGTCCTGGAAAAGGGAGATCTATCCCAAAGTGAGAGAAAGGTACAAAATGAGTACAGAGGAAGATATTTCAATAGAACATGTAATTTCAGAGTTAGAATAACTTTACAAATAAGGAAACTAGAGCATTAAAATTTAAAACCTTTGTGCTGCAAACAAAACCATCACGAAAGTGAAAAGACAACCTACAAAATAGGAGAAAATATTTGTATGTCATATATCTGATAAAGGACTTATATCCAGAATATATAAAGAATCCTTGCAACTCAACAATAAAAAGACAACCCAACTAAAAAAATGGGCAAAGAATCTAAATAGACACTTCTCCAAAGATCTACAAATGGTCCCTTAGCACAGAAAAGATACTCAACACCATGAGTCATAAGAGAAATGCAAATCAAAACCACAATGAGCTACCACTTCACATTCACTTGGATGGCTAAATCAAAAAGAAAGAAAATAAGTTTTGGTAAGCATGTGGAAAAACTGGAACCCTCATACATTACTGGTCAGAATGGAAAATGGTGCAGCCATTTTGGAAAACAGTTTGGCAATTCCTCAAAAAGTTAAATATGGAATGTTTATGATGCAAAAATTCCACTCCTAGGTATATGCCCAAGAAAAATTGAAACATATGTCCCACAAAACTTTGTACACGAGGGGAATTCCCTGGAAGTCCAGTGGTTAAGACTCCACGCTGCCAACGCACAGGGCACGGGTTCTGTCCCTGGTCAGGGAACTGAGATCCTACATGCCGCTCAGTGCAGCCAAATAAATAAATAAAATAACGTAATTTTTTAAAAAAATTGGTACACGAATGTTCACAACAGCATTGTTCATAATAGCCAAAAGTGGGACTAATGCAAATGTCCACAATTTCATGAATGAATATACAAAATGCAATATATCCATACAGTGGAATATTATTCAGCCATAAAAAGGAAGGAAATTCTGACATATGCTACAATAGATGAACCTTGAAGACATTATACTAAGTGAAAGAAGCCAGACATGAAAGGCAATATGTTGTATGACTCCATTTATATGAAATGTACAGAATGGGCAAATCTATAGAGACTGATTAGTGATTGATTAGGGTTGCAGGACGGAGGTTGAAGAAATGGACAGTGACTGCTAATGGGTCACTTCTTTTAAGAGGAATAAAAACATTCTAAAATGGATTCTGGCGGACTTCCTTGGTGGCGCAGTGGTTAAGAATCCGCCTGCCAATGCAGGGGACACAGGTTCGAGCCCTGGTCTGGGAAGATCCCACATGCCGCAGAGCAACTAAGCCCGTGCACCACAACTACTGAGCCTGTACTCTAGAGCCCGTGCTCCACAAGAGAAGCCACCGCACTGAGAAGCCCGCACACCGCAACGAAGAGTAGCCCCCGCTCGCCACAACTAGAGAAAGCCCGCGTGCAGCAACGAAGACCCAGTGCAGCCAAAAAATAAATAAATAAAATTTTTTTAGAAAAAGAAAGAAACTGGAAGCCCTATGGGGTTAAGTGACCTGCCCAAAGAAAGCTGCCAGGCTAGTAAAAACTGAGACGTGAAACACGTGCCCTGACTCCCACAGCAATGCTCAGTGCATCACTTAGACTGCCTCGAGCTGCTCTGAGGGGCCAAAAAGGTTCCCCAAAGACTGGAAAAGCAGAAAACACTGCTACTAGCATAAGGAAAGGAAGAGAAATTTAGGTAACACAACTAAAATGTTGTTTCCAAATTTTAATGTGACTCCAAAATTGATTCTTGGCCTAAAAATCTAAAAACCATTGATAGAAGAGGTTGTGACTTTGTAAAACAGTACCCCTTTTACTAAGAGTTCAATCAGAGCAGGGCACGGGATGCAGCTGCTGGCTGAAAAGGAAGAAGGAAAATGAGATGAGAAGAGGCAGCAGGCTGAAATCACCGGCCACTCTTCTGCATATGTCAGAGGCCAATGGCTAACAATGCTTCAAACAAGCTTTATTCTTGAGGACTGTGAAATCCTGTACCGAGATCCGCAAGTATCAGCTCAAAACTGAATTACCTCCCAGAATTACTATACACATATAAGATATTTAGGAATAAAAAATTAACATGGTATCTCTGCAGCTGACTTGGACACAAAGATCACTGCTGGAATACAACTGCCCCATTTGACTAGAATAACAATATCACTGTTGATGTAGAAATGGAAAGTAAGCCAAGAACATACAATCACTAAAAACATTATTTTGAGGGTTTAAAAAAATGAGCTACCAAAAAACCTCATCTATTGTCAGAACACTGCTTAGGCAACACTAGAACATTCTGACAGAAGGAAAGGACGACAGCAGGCAGGAAGCAGAAAGAAAGAAGTAAGAAATCCTGCAGGTGCCCAGCTAATCCTAATAAGAAACACACAGCTCTACTCCTGCCTTCCACAATAACAACAATCCTGGTCCTTGTGGTATACGAACCAAGATTTCTTTTGCCAGGAACAGAAAACAACTTACTACGTGAAAATGTCAACTTGTTCCATGGAACACTACACTGGCAGTGAACAGATATAAACCTTGCAAACTACAAAGTTTTGGCTGTTTCCTCAACCAAATTTTAACATCACTGGCCTATTGTCAAATTCAGTCCAGTTCATGCAAACTCTAACACAAGTGGACAAAAATACTACGCTGAAGTATACACTATAAATAAAAAAACCCTATAAAATATCTTGTCCTCAAATTTCTAACAATTTGGCTTACTTATAAGTATAAAATTAATGCAGAAGTTCTCTTAACCCACCGCCTCTCAACCAACCTGCCGAAATAACTGATGCTTCCCCTTTCCTCTGTAAAACAACTGGGGCCCCAGCATGCAAGCTGGCCCCAATTAATAGCCACTCCCTCTACTCCTGGATATTTCTGCTCCCATCCATTAAGCTGCATGCTTACCAAGAATTAACTGGTTTTCCCCAAACCTATTTATACCAGTTGTTCTTGTTATTATAGTAATGCAGTTTAATTATCTATGTAAACGGATGAGAAATCTGGGAGAAAAGAAGGACATGTTTCTTTGAAAACTAAGTTGAATGCTTAAAATGACTTGGTAAAGTCAAATTAGATGTGGATGAGACAAGTGTAAAAGACTAGGGGGAGAGAATCAAGAACTCAAGAGAGATTCTGTACTCATATTGCTTCACAAATGCCTTTAAATTCCTACTCTGCTTTAAAAAAGCAAAACAAAACTGGAAATCATAGATGATGAACTATGGGTATGTTTAACACAAACATGATGAAGAACTTCAATCAGGACATCAATATACAGAGAAAGGTCTACATCTAAGATTAGCGAATGTGTTTCTTAGACAAACTGCAAAGAAAAAGAAAAGGAGGGGAAATCTATAGAGTAAAACAAACAATTTTTTAATACAAAACTTAAGGGACATCAATCAATTATAATGTATGGACTTTATTTAGACCCTGATTCAAACAAACAAGTGGTTAAAAAAAGAAAAAAAATATATTTATGTATATAACACTAATTTGATACTTAATGACATTAGAGAATTATTGTTAATTGTTTTAGGTAGGATAATGGTACTGTGATTATGTTTTTTGAGAAACAATCCTGGCCTATATAGAGATACATGCCAAAATATTCACAGATGAAAAAAATTCTGGGAATTGCTTCAAAATAAACTAGGGAGAAAAGAGAAGCTGGAAGTGATATGGGTGAAAGATTGGCCATGAGGTAATAATTGCTTACACTGAGTGATAGGTCGATGGGGGTTCATTATATCATTCTTTTTAATTTTGCTTATGTTTGAAATTTTCCATAATAAACACTTTTTGAAAAAGATTAGTGGATTAATGCATATTCACATTTTAAATTAAAATAAAATATTAAAAGTATATATGCATCATTATTTCTGATTTCCCTGCTTCATTCATTTATTTCCCCTAATTAACTAAGCAAATCATAACCCAAACTGACTGTATAAAAGGCCTTCTATTGGAGACAAAGGAAAAGAGCATATTGTCAGATGCCTAAAATACAGCAGTGGTAACCCCCAAACATTCTAAGAACAATATTCCACATGACCCAATTACCCTTGAAAACCTCTTAACGCATAAAGTACAGTGCGTAAAGTAAATACAAACATAATAGGACTGGTGTATCACCACATTTATTCACATAATTGTTTCCTTTACAATTTCCTCACCACCTTTTTACCATTAAAAAAAAGAGAGGAGTAATTTACAACCTTCATCAATCTCTGAAATTCTCACTCAGGTTTACCGAACGATAGTTATTTAAAAATCAAAGATTCAAGTAATCAGAGTCTTTCTCATTAACCTTTCTTCTCTCCTTCGGCAATTTCTCCAATTTAAGTTTATGTCTCTTTGTGAAAGACCAGGAGAGAATGATGATTCATAAAAAACAACTGAAAAGGTTAGAGTCACACTTAACTCTTTTCATTCCTCGTCCAGGTTTGGTTCAGGGAAGGAAGGATTAGGCAGCTGCTCCAGCCCTCTTTAATGTGTCCCATACCTACTGCCCTAAGTTTAGAGGTGCAGCAGAGACTTAAAAGCCCTACACTCCCAAACCAAGGAGGGCAGAAGCGGAGACAAAATAAAAAAGGAAGAGTTCATTCACTTCTGGGAGGCTAAACCCTGGCACAACCTTTCTGGAAAGCAATGTGCCAACATATGAATCAGATATCTTAAAAACATGTATACCCTCTGACCCAACAATTTCACATCCAACAATCTATCCTGAGAAAAAATCAGAAATGCTTCAAAGATTCATGCACAAAAATGGTCATCACAGAAAATTTCTAACAGTGAAAAACTGGGAAGAACCTTAAATTATGAAAAAGGTTAAAAAAATAATGGCAGTCATACAACAGCAAAGTACACATCCATTAAAATTGATGTTTACAAATAGTTTCAAATGATGAGAAAATGCTTATAATGATAAGGGGGGAAGAAATAAAATAGTATATCAATATGATCTCAATTATGTATTTTACAATATTAATAACTGTTGCCTCTGGGGGGCAGGATTATGGGTGATTTTTTTCCTTCTGCTTCTTTATAATTTTCTGAGTTTTCCCAATTATAATCAGAAAAAAATAGGGCAAGGTGGTAGAAGTGAGCCAGTAATAATAAGCAACTGGGTTGAAGAGAATTTATGCTCAAGACTTCTTGTATTCCTCCTCTATCAGGTCCCGGCTGCGAGCATTCAATTGCTCCTTTAACTTAACCCTTTGCCCACCCTGACAAGAATAACACTTATCCTCTTGTCTTCTAGTATCAGTAGCCGCTACTTTTTGCCTACAGATGACAGAAAAAATACTATTTGAATGAATCCATTTAAGGTAAGGACCAATAAAAGTAACCCACTGAAATTAAGGACCAGTGACAGAAAAACAGTAGTTGTTTTAATCAGATCACTTAGTATAAAGAAAAGAACAAGTGGTAACTCCAACAAAGAGTGTGAAGTTACTTCAGGAAGTGCCAGCAGCCCAAGACAGCTTAGTGGGTCTGCAAAGAAGAGGCTCCTAGGCAGAAGAGGGAAAACAAGGCACTGGCTGACCATACTGACTGTACCCATGGGACCCTCTCAAGGAAGTAACCCAATGGGAGCCTGTATGTGTAAGAACCTTCTCCTTAAAATAAGGGATTTGAATTTAAATTGCAGGATTTACTTTAAATTATACTGAACTTCTTAATAATGAAAGTTTGAGATATGCCAAAAGTAACTTGCCCAGAAAGGCTGTGAAATCTCCTTACCTAGAGATTTGTGAGAAAAAGGTAGACTATTATTTTTCTTTAACATCTTAACTGGAGATAGAAAATTTCAATAATAAAATTCTAAGATGCATTGAGTATAAAAAGCAAACTCAGCTCCCATTTTTTTAAAATAAACTTATTTATTTTATTTATTTATTTTTGGCTGTGTTGGGTCTTCGTTGCTGGGCGCGGGCTTCCTCTAGTTGCAGCGAACGGGGGCTACTCTCCATTGCGGTGCACGGGCTTCTCATTGCGGTGGCTTCACTTGTTGGGGAGCACGGGCTCTAGACACGCGGGCTTCAGTAGTTGTGGCACGTGGGCTCAGTAGTTGTGGCTCACAGGCTCTAGAGCGCAGGCTCAGTAGTTGTGGCACACGGGCTTAGTTGCTCCGCGGCATGTGGGATCTTCCCAGGCCAGGCCTCGAACCCGTGTCCCCTGCGTTGGCAGGCAGATTCTTAGCCACTGCGCCACCAAGGAAGCAACCATTTTTTTTTTTTTAATCCTTACATTCATTCACTAAATGAGTATTTACAGGCGTTGTAGTAGGCACTGGGAATACAGCAGCAAACAATAGCTTAAAATCCCTGCCCACATGGAGCTGACATTAAATTATCACCCTGTGCCTCCTAACCAGCTTTAAAAGTTAGGTATTTTCTTCTTTTTCTTTTTAAGTAAAATGATTTTTAGAAATTTCAAGCATGTCAAAACACTGCCAGAAAACAAACAGCACCTAGCATTTGGACTGATCCAGAGACGCCCTTAATAAATACTGGGGAAACAAGACTAAAAAACTGTGTGTCTGAGGCACTGGGGTGGCAGGCAGACAATTTCACTATATACGAGTTTGCACTTTTTGAATTTTGTGCCATATATCATTCACTCCTAGTTTTTGATAAACAATTTTTCAAAAGCTTATTGGCTGGCTGGCTGGAATGAATGAATGAAAAATTTCTTCTCCAAAAACTTCAGTCTCAAGAAATGTGGTTGGTTAACCTAAAATTTCACATTCAATTCTTCTGGAGGGAGCAAAGAGAAGCAAAGCCTACTGCTAGTAAGCATGGGCTGGAGCTGAAACAAGGCAGAAATTTGAGGATTTCTCAGAAATTCCTAATCAATACCTAAATATAGTTTAAGATAACTGGCCAAAAGTACCCAAATGAGTGAGCCCAGCCTACACAGAGGAGCTTAAACAGGCGATGGGTTTGCATCTCCTTCCTTTTCAGTTTCTGGGAAATGAGACTCAGTATTTACAATCTGATTCCTAACTCTCTGACAAGCTAAATTCTGAGAAGAAATACTTATCAATGTGGCCAGGGACTCCTGGTCTACAGTGGATCACACACCTCCTGAACAGAAATATGTTCTAACATAACTTCTCTACGGCTCATCCAACAGTTTTGTCCTTAGCTGATGGAATTTTACTCTGAACAGATCCAAAAGAAACCCTCTCAAGCTAATTCATCCAAGACTGTTGAGGGCTTCTCAAAGACATTGCCAAGGTCATTATACACATTCCCATGGACAAAAGTCCATGAGAATGTACATAATTTTCATCCTCTGGATGTTATCAGTCATCCACAAGACAGCATGACTATACTATTATGCCAGAAGGGACCAAGCTATAATAGGGACCTATTATAAAGGAGGTAGGGACTCACCTGATGGGTGAGGTCATTCACCTGGGGAGCAGGCCAAGCTCTTAGATGAGAAACTAGAACCACATAAGAGGAGCCCTAGATAAATGGTTCTCTTGGCCCTCACCTGCATCATCAAGGTATGTATCTTGGTGACCAGTTCTCTTAATGAGTTATAAGATGGCACCATCCCCTGGAAACTGGTAGTGTTCTGGTAAATAAGGAGTCCATCTAAGAAATGTACCTTCAAAGACAGACCAGACCAACCCAACAGAGCAAAAGTATAATTACTCATGTTCTCTGAGTGTGAGCTAGATATAGTGGCAAAAGCAAACTATATAAGGCAGACTGTGTTTATGGTCATTGCTTTTTCTGTGTTTCTTTCTCTTTTTACTTCCTTAGCATTTTGAAAGGCTTTTTTGACACCTCAGTCATGTCAAGGGAGCATCAAGGGGCATCTGAGTAGGAGACTGAAAGGCAAAGCAGTGTACCCATGGAGGACTGCAGGTAAGTGACAGAGGTGATAGAGTGAAACAATGCCAAAGGACAGGTTAAATACAGTGTTGGTATATCCCCTACTTGGAAAATTTTCCTCTCATCATGACTTCTCATCTTTGGAGTTTGTTTTAATAGAGAGGATAAATAATCTTAGACTTTAATTAGTAGGTGTATCTTGTTTCTCTAATGAAAGAGTAAGTATTCAGAGGGCAAGGGCAATGTTCTCTATGATTGGAGGAGTCACGGTAGAGTTAACTAGGAGTAGGATACCTGGATTCTATTTCTACCTCCCCCACTAACTAGCTATAGGATTCTGGGCAAATGGGGGGTGGGAGAGATACAGGAGAGAGCTGTGAGTCTAACAGATAATTGATCTAAACTACTTTGATGGCTCCTAAAAGCCTGAGATTCTAAATTCTGTTAAGTCCATCTTTCTAGACTCTAGAAAAGAAAGAGCTGGAACAGAACATCTCTAAGATCTTTTTTTTTAATAAACTTACTTATTTATTCATTCATTCATTCATTCTGTGTTGGGTCTTCGTTGCTGTCCACTGGCTTTCTCTAGTTGCGGCAAGCAGGGGCTTCTCTTTGTTACAAAACACAGGCTCCAGGCACACGGGCTTCGGCAGTTGTGGCACGTGGGCTCAGTAGTTGTGGCACGTGGGCTCTAGAGCGCAGGCTCAGTAGTGGCACACGGGCTTAGTTGCTCCGTGGCACGTGGGATCTTCCTGAACCAGGGATTGAACCCGTGTCCCCTGCATTGGCAGGCAGGTTCTTAACCGCTGCGCCACCAGGGAAGTCCCCCAACATGAGTTTTTAAAAACATAAACCAGATAATGTCAGTGCTCTGCTTTGATATCTTCTGAGGTCAGTCCCCTGTTTCACACCCAATTCCATAAAATGGCCTATAACACCCATATGATCTGGCCCCTGTCTAACTTTCTGATCTCATTCCTTAACATCCTTTCTCTTGTTCACTAAGCTCTAGGCACCCTGACCTTGGGTCTAATCTTTGGACAAACCAAGTTCATTTCTACCCCAAGGCCGCTGCACGTGCCATTCCTTCTGCACTGAATATTCCATCTTCTGAATCTTCCCAAGCTGCCTCTTTCTCATCATTCAGTTGTCAGCTCAAATATCACCATCCTGGAAAGGCCTTCCAGCACCCTGCCCCAGACACTCTCTAGCCCATTTATTTTCTTCATAGTATCTGTCACTACATAAAATTATTTGTTTACATGTTTCTTGCCTATCTCCTCCCATCGGAAAATAAGTTCCAAGAAGGCAAGAGCTTTCTTTCTCTTTTGTTTTTGGGGTACTCGAGAGCCAGAGTAGAACCTGACACAAAATCTGCATTCAGTAAACATACGCTGAATGAATGAATGGACAAGGGAAAGGTTCCATCTCTGTGCAGAGAAGTTTTAGGTGTTTTTTAGACTTACAAAGGCTCTGGTAAGAAGAGCACATTTCTTTTTCCTTCCAAAGCATCCATTTTGTTCTCTTTTATGCCAGGAACTAGAAAACATTAGCCAGAGTGATGCTTGGAAAATGAAAACAGCACTTCTGGCACAGAAATAACTAGTCTGGGCACCTCTGGCTTGAGCCAGATCTATGACTTTCTAGGGAGCTGGCACCAAAGTCAGAATGTTAAAATAAATAGTTTTGATGCTGAAAGTGGAATACTGGTATTTTGACTCTGGAAAAACTAGTCCAAATCAGTCTTAGCTCTTCACAAAGTTTCAACAACCTATCTCAAAATGAAGTTAGTTGTCTTTCAATAGTCATTTCTAGATTATCTAGGGATGGAACTATCCTCCTCAAATGTAACTAATATAAATCTTGCTTTCAATTTCTTTTTGACATAATTCTCTTTTCTATTTACTAATGAATCTTGTTTTCAGCCTTCTAACGAGCACAAGCATCATCCTTAGAAGTGAAAATAATACTATTGGCCCACTTTGAGTTGTTCTCCTTGTGGAAATGAGTTTGCACTAAACCACACAGCACACAGATGTGTCCTGGCTCGTCAGTATTTGGAAGGGGGTCAGGGAGCACAATGTTTTTTCTGTGTAATATCTCAAGTTAAGAATCCTGACCTTGGCCCTCTAGGTAGCACACCCTGCACCCAAGTGCAAGTGTCTCCTTAAGCTTGTAGGAATATTTCTTCATATTCTCCATGGAATTTAAGGGAATCTCTGGAGAAAAGACTGCACTCAAACTCTGTTCTGTCACCAGTCTGACAAAGTGTAGCTACACAAACACCCTGAATATTCAAGGCAGCCCAAATAAAAGCCAGTGTTAGTCACAGTCCTCATTAGACAAGTCTCATAACTATTTCAAAAGTTTAATGGAAAACTATATTTTTAAATGTCGATCGCATGAAATTAGCCCATAGTCCACAGGAATTAAATCCACTCTCTCAAAGAGGCACGTGAAATAATAGCAAACTACTTTTTTAAGCTGAAAGCAGCACATCATCAGGATGACATCTGCCTACACTAAACAAGTGGCACTCGTGAACTGTTCCAAAGTGGTGAAAAGCAAACAAAGGGGACTATGTCTTACTCGTTTTTGTTACTATTGCACCTGATGATGGTGATGATGATGAAGAAGATGGTGACAGGGACTTCCCTGGTGGCCCAGTGGCTAAGCCTCCATGCTCACAACGCAGGGGGCCCGGGTTTGATCCCTGGTCAGGGGACTAGATCCCACATGCTGCAACTAAGAGTTTGCATGCCACAACTAAAAATCCCACGTGCCGCAACAAAGATCTTGCACACAGCCACAAAGATTCCGAGTGCTGCAACTAAGGCCCAGCACAGCCAGATAAATAAATATTTTTTAAAAAGAAGGTGATAATATTTACTATATACCTACTATGTGCCAGGTACATCCGTTCTAAGAGTTTCACATATATTATCTTATATAATCTTCATAACACCCAAACTTGTGAGGTAAGTACTATTGTTATCTCATTTCATAGATGAGGAAATCCAAGCACAGACAGGTTAAATTACCCAGCTATGAAGTAGCAGAAGATCCAAACCCAGGCAGTCTCATCCAAAGCTCAAGCTCTTACCACAAACCAATAAACAGGCAGGTGATATATCAATATATTTGTTAAAATACATTTTTAAAGTATTTGACCAATGGCTTTTATAGTCATGTATGCTCTTTTTTTAAATGCATACAAAATATATCTACTCTTCGTTCCCATTCATCCAACCAGTGAAAGTATGATTAGGTACAGGCAACCAAATAAGCAATTGAGAAGAGAAAATCTTTTCTTTTTTTCAATCTCTTTAATATTTTATAGTGTCCTACCAAAAGAATAGGGCCAGAGAATCTCAGACCAAGGCACCTCCAGAAAAGGGAACTCAAAGAAGGTAGGACAAAGACAGCCAGGGTGAGCTGCTGACCAAAGTATGTCACAGATGAATATTCTCTCCTGTTAACTGTTCTGCAGTGACGCTCTAAGCACTGCAGTTCTGCCAATATTAAGTCTGAGCTCATGAATGCCGTGCTGCAAAAGTCACCAACAACCAAATAGGAAAATATTTCCCTTTCTCTACTAATTTTATTCATCCCAGAGTCCTGATCTAGGAGGTCTGAGAGTTAACAGAATTTGGGAAAGGGCCAGTTTTACCGCTTATTATTGGACCGAGCACAGTAGCTTAGTCAATAAATAAAGTTTACTTTAGCCTCTCAGTCCATGGAATAGGTAATGTGTGTAAGAAAAGGTGACCATAAGTATTCCTCTGATGTTCAGAAAACACCTATTACCTAACCTCTTTCAGACAACACAAATATCATCTGAATCACCTAAGTCTGATGGTTATATATGGTTATAGGAAAGACCTAGACCATTCAGTGGCCTACAGGGAGAAAAAGGAGAAAGAAAAAAAATCACATACCTCCAAAAAAACAAAACAAAAAACATGATACATTCTGAAAAGAGATGGGGAAAAAAAATAGCTAGCTCTCTTTGGTTCCAAGTGACCTGACTGAAGAAGTAAGATAAACACTGCAGTGCATGGGAGAAAAATCTATCTACCTGAGTAACGGAACAGCAGCTTCTGCACTGCCAATACCCAGGCACCTTCCTTGCCATTATATAACCAAACCATGGCCTCAATAGGCCATCATACTGTATGTCAACAGCTCTTAGACACATCTGAGCTGTCAGCATTTGAGAAACCTTTCCGAAGTGGATTCAGATAAGCATGAAGCAGGCCAAAATATGTTCATCATGTACTCAGAGCACATGACAGCTCCTTGTGAATTAAGCTTCACTCATGTCGTCAGAGTAAGTTAAGCAGAGAAACACAGGGTGCCTATAACTGTAACTAGGAAATTGCACACCGCTACAGAAACACAAATGAGTGCTGGTGTGGTCCTGTCACACATGCAACTCATTGTCCAAGCCATTTCAGCCTCATTCAAGATTTTGAATATTTCCATGCATAGGAATTGCATAACTGCACACCACAAATGATCAAAGAAAAAACCAACATAAACAGTGACACCCATTTATAAACAAGCTGATGTTTAAAATGCTGCAGTCCTAAAGAATACCAAAGACTTTGAGAAAAACTTAGACACACACACACACACACACACACACACACACACACACTGGAAAATTAGAAAGCGGGGAGACCAGCCATAATTAGCCACTGGCTTTGCTGACTACTGAAGATAGAAATGTCTCTATTATATATAAAGCCAAGAATCAACTGTTTGCAATTACATTTACAAAAACATTCAACCCTCTGTCACAGATTTTTTTAATCAATATTTTGGTGTATCCAAGGGCTGTAAGATACAAAATTCTTTAAACCAGAGATACCATAAACCAGGCAACCAATTAAGTTCATAGAGTCTGTCCCCCAGAGGTCAGAGCAAAATAATCACAGGAGCTCGAAGTGATTACTTAGGTGGGAGGGGGAGGCCGTGGCGAAAGGAAATACCAAAACAAGAAACAAGGCTCCAACAACTAAAGCTGTTTGTAAACATAAATTTGGCTTGGCTAACAGTAAACACAACTGGAATCACTCAGGGGGGCAGAGATGCACCAGAGTCTTGGCTCAGTCTACTCCCCGCCGGGGGGCTGAGGGGAGCACCAGGAAACCTGGGACTTTGGGATCTCATTCCGCTCAGACCTGCAGACTTGAGGCCCTCTGATAGACACTGACAGAAAGGCTGAAGGGGGCCCCCCAGAGGAAGTGAAACTGACCAATCAATTTTCCACAGCCACCCCCCAAAGCCACCCTGCTAAGAAGGGCCCCTAACAGTCTGACAGAAAGGAGGGAAAAAGGGACTTCAGGTCATAAGTGAGCAGGAGACAAGGCAGAGGTAAGTCACTGCCTTCTGAAAGCAAGGGGCTGCCATAAGAGCAGAAACAAGGTAGGTGACAAGAACCAGAGGCTAGGCTGAGGAGGGGAGGGGAATTGACGCGGCTTTGGTAGGAAGCAGCAGCAGCTGTAACAGTTCTTCATTAATCAGGGTGAGGGAAACACAAATTGCAGCTTTAAATATAATGAATGACTACATCTAAAGTATTCATTCAAGTGAGAGACGGAGCAAAGAAAGAAATCCTGAGTACAAATGGGCTTGTGAGTCCTGTCAAAATCAAACAATTCCTCCTCGGGTCTTCGATTCCAATACTCCCAATGAAGAAGACCACAGGAAAGAGCTAACCATATTTCCTCCAAAAATGAATTTTCTATGTAAACTATTAAATGGATATGGCTTCCTAACTGACCTTGCCCAATTTCACCACACAGCTCCACAAATCCCTTGGGAACCAAAGGGCCCCATGAGTGTCTGGGTTCCTCACACACCTCCTCAGTCACCAGGCTTTCCCCTCACCACTGACAGCCCACCCTGGGCTCTATAAGGCCCACAGTTCTGGACCCTCCAACAACTAAATATAACCAGCAATCCAGCTCTCCCAAACTGTTTAACCCCTGAGTACCTAGGGCCACCACAAACCTGGGCCCCCCTTGGGCCTCTGTTCCCTGACCCCCTTCCTGCAGAAAAATAAAGTGCTTTTTTTCCTCCATATTTCCCCATTTTTTTCATCGCCTCCTCCAATAATCCTGTCTGTCCTCAGACTCCCATTCCCACCATCTATCAGTCTTGGACGATCAAATGCTGATTGGTGCCTCTGTCAAAAGGTACCAGGTCCCTCATACCTCTCAGTACCCTGTACCCACCACATACCCCTGGTACGTGCCCCAGCTATCCTCGTTCCCCTCATAATCCCACATCTGCGGGCTGCCGGTTTCACCCGTTTTCCCCCCATCCTCCTGGTCCACATTTCCTATTCCCCTGCCCTCATTCCCTTAGGATTTCCTAACTGCTGGTTCCAGAGGCTTCTTAGCTTACTGCCTCCTGGCTCCGGGAGAGTTCCAAACCTCTTCTTTCCAATCATCCCTTCTACGACCCTCTGCACAGCCCAGGGAGCCCCCTCCCCATCCCCGGCTCCCTAGTTCCCCAGGTCCCCGCGCTCAGTGGCCCCCTGCGTCCCCTCTGCCGTGCAGTTACCCTCTCCCGGGTCCCCCGGTGTCCCCCACCTTCTGCTCGCCCTCTCCGCACTCTCGCCCGACAGCCCCCTACCCGTTTCCCCGGTCCCCAACGCTCTCCCGAGCCCCGCTCCCGCGCCGACCCCTCAGCCTCGGTGTCGCGGGGCTCTCCTGCGCCCTCAGCACTCGGACGGTCCCGGGCCGCGCAGCCCCGCCGCCGCCCGGTCCCACCGCGCCACTACCTTGGCCTTGGTGACGAGGTGCGTGGCCCGCTTGACCACAGCGAAGTTGCCCTTGCCGATGGTGCGGTCGATCTCGTAGTAGCCGATGCGGGCAGGCACCGGCCCGCGGGAGGCCGGGGCTGAGGGACGCGGCGGGCCAGCCGCCGGGGGCACAGCAGCGGGGGCGGCCGGGGGCCCCGAGGCGGGCGGAGGCAGCAGGCGGCCCGCCGGCCCGGCTCCCCCCGCTCCGGCCCCGGCAGCCCCGCCAGCTCCGCTCGCCGCCGCCGCCGCCATCTTGTTGTGCAGTGAAACCTCCGGGGCCGCGGGGAGCCGGCGGGGGGGAAGGGGGGAGGGGGCAGAGGGGCGGGAAAAGAGGTGGGGGGGAGCCGGGGGACGTCACTCCGGGAGGCGGAGCGCCCGCGCCGCCGGGACCTGGCGCCATGGCAACCGCTCGTCACGTGCCGACGCGCGTCACTACCTAGAGCCATGGCAACCGTGACCTCACCGGCGAGCTCGACCTTCCCGCGTGGGCACGGTTCCTCGGGTGTCGGCTCCCGGGTGCCCCCCTTCGGGGAGGAGACAGTGGGCACCGCCAGTGTGCCAGCAGGTTCCAAGCCGCCGCAGCGTTGCCGGAGTCGGGGGGTGCTTATGCCTGACCCAAACCCGCCCTCGATCCCCCCGGAACAGCTAATGTGACCCCCAGTGTGACCTCTGTCCCAGTTCGGCAATCACCCAGGCTCCTTTAAAACAAAGTATTTCCTCATCACCAGAAATATTAGCACTGTCCCACTTTAGCCCTTGAGGCCCCGAAGGCAGGAATAGCTACAGTATCGAAGCAACTGTAACCAAGTCGGAAGCGAGGCAGGGGAATTCTTCAGTAAAATTCCTTCCTCTTAAAAAACCCAACTCACCCGGTACAACCACTCTAATTGTCACCGAATGTAGAGGAATGGGGAAATTAGGATTTGCGTGCTCAAGGGCGGAGAAACCAGCCCAAACACGCATTCCAGTCATTGGGTGGGTGAGGGCCAGAGCAGGGACGTCATTTTCCTTCCTCCCGCCCCGTCTCTGAATAAGTCTATAGCTAGATGATTGTCAAAGAAGTGCCTGCGTCCTATTTCTGTCACTTGTATAACCCTGATGAAGCAGTGGTGCACGTCATGGTTAAATACGTTACGTCTGTTGGGCAAAATAAATAAGTAAATAATAAAATAAAAATTCACCCTTACCAGCGACTCTCCAAGGACATTAAAGGTGATCAAATCAAATTCCAGTAGTAAATCTCATATCCCTTTTTCTTCTTTCCTGTGTTATCTGCCATTCCACACCCTCCAGAGCCCTCACTATCTCCCAGGTTTCCCCCTCTTTCCCCCCCACCCCCTTTATTAAGTAGATGGGCTTTAACAGCTTCAGGTAGGGCCGGGGAGGGGTAGGCTACTGGACTGTCAATAACGAGATAGTCTGGTCAGGCAAGTGGGGAGGAGGGAAGGCTGTGAGCACTCCAATGCTGAAATGTATTCCTCCTTCCAGTCCTGACCCCTCCACATCTCACATCTATGTCTCTCCTGATGGCAGAACTGTGTTGTCAGGTCACTGCGTGTACAATATTAAAAACTGACACCCAGGGCACTGTGAATGTATGAGAAGCAGAGCCCCTATTTACTCTCTCTGACCAAAAGATATTTACTAGCTCTCTGATTCCCCATCTGACTATGAATAATGGCTGGGACTAGGACAGGACAGGGAGGTCATTCCACAATTGCCTTGAATCAATTCCCTGGTTGCTGTTCCAAATTACCAGCACAATTAACACTAATTGGCTTCTTTACTAGCAAATAAGGATAAGGATGAAGTGGTCCTCAGCTTCTTGCAGTGGTTAAGCCGTTTCATTGGTTGAGCTCATTCAATTGCATATAAATGATGGCATGTGGCCAGCCTCTCATCACTTTGACCCTACTCACCTGCCTCGAACAGGGACCGTACATTAACTTTGGTGCTGGGCCCCAGGGTCCCAGTTATCCTATCTCCTTAAGGAAAGGAGGAGGATGGGGGTCTCAACAGAAAACTTATGAGCAGTAAGGCAAGGGGGAAAACTCTTTTGCTCCGAGGGCTGCAAGAGCAGCACTGAAACCATTCTCATAACAACTTTACAGCCTCTCCTCCACCCATGGAGATCATTTGAACATCAGGTACAGCAACTTCTGCTGCTCTCTGGAGGGTGTCAAAAACAAAGAAGGCTCTGGGGAGAAACTAGAAAATGGAGCGTTGGTCTAACTTCCCAGAAGAAGAGGCAGGCAGATCACTCTTGTCCCTAGTAATGGCCAGAATGTGTATGCTGTGTATTATGTGATTTATGCTCTGTGCCTGTATGGATAGAGGCCAGTAGATGCTGTGTCCTATTGAGACTTGAACTTGCTGGAGATTTCTCTGAAGAGTCCTCTTTGGTGAGAATAATATAGAAAATTAGGGAGGGGATTGATGAACGAAGATCATCAGGGAAAAAGGAAAACAGTTTAGATGTATGTATTTGATAATTATTTGTTGAATACCAAGAACTGAGTTAAGTTTGGGAGGAACTCACAATAACAACAATTTGCCAGGCACTATGCTAAGCAGTTTATATAAATAAACTTACTTAATCTTGAACAACCCTGTGAGACAGAATATATTATTATCCCCATTTTGCAGATAAGGAAAATGAGGCACAGAGCGATTAAAGGAGTTGACCATGGTCATAGGGCTAGAAAGTGAATCCTAGAATTAGCATTCAAACCCAGGAAGCCTACCTCTGGAAGCTGAGATCCTCCCCCACTGGATTATAAACCCTGTCAGAGTAGTAGCTAGTAGGAAAAGTAGCTCCCCCCAAAATTCAGTTTAGACCCAGGGAAGAAGAAGATTTAGAGAGTTCTGGAGAACAGGGCAGAGCAGGCACCGAAGCATATCAATAAAGAACAACAGATAGCAAAACTGATTGAAGTGATGGCTTTACTTGCAAGTAGCTCCAGAAAGAGGCTCACTACTTATTGTGCAGGAGTTTTGCTGCCCTTAGAAAACAGACGGAAGGTGTGTTCCTGCCCTGCTGCAGACTCAGAGGGGTAGCTTGAGGGCTGGATTCTCAGAGTCCTGCAGTCCAGGGTGGAGACAGAGCTAGCCACCACCCAGCTTCCAATCCACCACCATAACAATTTGCTCTTTTCTAAAAAAGCAAAAGATAGATTCAAAGATGAAAATGAGACATTTTCCTCCATAATGTCATTGCGTTTTGTTTCTAAAATTTGAAAAGGGCAAACCAAGGCATTCTTGATGGATATGATAGGCCCTTAGGAACTTCTGGAAGTGATGCAAAACCTCTGAGGACCTAAGGTCTGAGTGGGGAGTGATATAAGCAGTGGGAGGGAATACATTAACTCTTTTATGATTTTAAAGGCCCACTTAGCCTGTCTGCAGAGCAGTTTACCAACAACCCGAAAGGAAACTGCAGCCTCACCACATAACTCCATAGATTCTCAGAGGCTTCGGGACCTTGAAGAAAGTCTAACGCCTCACTCTACATTGTCCCAGCTCATTACTGCTCTGAAAGAAGCTAGCATTATATGAGCATTCAGTGACACAGAAGCATTATTCAGAAACTCTGTATGACAAAAGGCAACATCATATAATGTTTACATGCCACATATTCCTAAACAAGGCCATTATTAACCAGTTATAAATTCTGCCATCACACAGAAATCAGGTCACTGTTGGATACACATTGTCAGGACACTCAGTGTGCCCTGGTTCTCTGGGTGAGCTGAAGGTGCATCTTCTCTCTGTTGGGGCAGTGCTCTGAGTTACCACCTCAGCTCTCGCCTTTCCTTTCCTATCCCAGACCAACCTAGTCATGACCAAGTGCATCCTCTGGGTGCCCAGAAACAGGTCTGAGCAAAGTAAGTACATAGTCTCCCGCTGTAAAATATCTTGGGGAGGGGGCTTGAGAGCAGCTTTCAGTCAAGGGTTTTCTGTCCTGCTTGCCTACATTTTTCTTTTTAATGCAACCATTCAAGCTACTAAATGAAACATAAAAATTACCCTTACTACTTTGCATATGTCCTAGGATACGGTTTAAGCATTTTTAGATTATTATTAAATAATTACCCTTTAGATCATCCAAAAGACCTTTAAGTGTGATTTGTTTTAAGGTCTTCTGCATTCTTAGATGTGACTATATTATCATTTGGGATCAATGTTTTACTCAGGTAAATACACCTGTGGTTTTATAAGGAAAATCAGTGGGAAAATACATTTAGTAAAGAAAAAGAGCTCATTCAGAACAACTTTTTTCACAAAATGATATGATCCTTAAGGTAAGTCACACTTAGTTACTCTGTGATCAACTCCCAAATATTTACACTAATTAAAAAAATATGTTTGGGGCTTCCCTGGAGGTCCAGCGGTTAAGACTCTGCACCAATGCAGGGGACACAGGTTCGATCCCTGGTTGGGGAACTAAGATCCTGCATGCTGCACAGCTCGACCAAAAAAAAACCCAAAAACTATATATATATATATATATATATATATATATATATATATATATATACATATATGTATGTTTAACAATTTCTTTCTCTTAAATGAAAAGTGTGATACTCAACAAATATTAAGATTTTGGCATACTTGGATCCTTTTCTTTCCCTTGAATATAGAAGTGTATCTCAATTCTAGGAATTCACCTCATTTCACAGAAAATAAAGGCACACTTCAAAGGTCTACGTTAGACAGAAGTTCTTTATTTCCCTGGGTCTAAACCGACAAACTGCAGCTTTCCTCTTTTCACTTTATCTTCACATCTCTCCTGACTACAAAGCCATCATCTCTGCTACACCTGCCTTGGGAATTGCCTCTCAGTTTTTAGGGCTCACCTTCAAACAGCCCTGCATTGTTTTGGTAGACACGACAGAAACACTGTTTTTACGGCAGCGTCCTTTCATTATAATTGGGGTTTGCTTAATTTTTCTACCAGCCTTTCCAGCTATTGGTTAAGAAGAATTTATATTATTGGGATTGATTTCTGTAGATAGCTAATCTACCTTTGTTTGCTTCATTCCCACCACAATTTTCCTCAGTTAAACTAGAAAATCCATCATCTGCCTCTAAGGCCGAAAGTAGCCCTCTCCCTTGTCTGCAGCGACACCTGCTGGTCAAAGTTCTAAACTACATGATTCCTAGCTGGACTCCCTTTTCCATTCCACTTAGGCTTTCTAGTCCTCTCTGTTTAAACTACAGGCAGTTGAAAACCACAATCCCACAGCAGGAGCCAGGAAGCTGGAATCCAAATGCAAGCCGGCTCCAGGAAGCTGGATGTCTTTATGGCCAAATAGAAAGTACAGTGGGCTAAAGTTACAGTGGCGCTTTGGGCTGGGATAACAGTCCGCAACTGTGGCTTTGTGCCACCCAGGGATGTCTCCGGTTATCCCTAGAGTCCTCGTGGCATTTTAAAAGACTTCTTTAGGGTGAAATTATTTCTGTTTGTTCTTATTTTTAAAATAATTTTATTCTTTTGGCATGTTTAAAGGGCAGCCTGGAATAAAGAGTAAAAAGAGTGAGGGTTAGACCTCGCTTAGACAGTTAGACCTAAGCTTTCCAGTGGACTTTTCCACTTCCAGGTTCATCTCTGAGCCTCAGTTTCCTTTTCTGGAAAATCACTCCTACTTCGTGCGGTTTTTAGAAGAATCAACTATCATAAATACGTAGAGGAACCTGGATTAGAGTCTGGTACATAGCATGCACTCAAGTATTAATTTTCTCCCTCTCAGTGCTAAAAGCATATAGACAACGACATGCTGCTTTCCAAATCACTTTCAAAAGATTAGGAAGATTGAGAATAGAATTAGGGCTGCAAAAATGGATTAACTTCAGGGTTAAAAAGAGAAAATTATAGTTTTAAATGTTTTGGTTGGTTGACTAAGCATGTACAGTTCAGTCTTTAGAGGTTGGACATATTTGTGTTTATGGTGCGATTCTATATGTCCAGTGAAAGCACTCTCACAGCTTCATAAAGTAGCTATTATTCCACTGTATAGATGGTCAGTTTACTTGACCAATCTGATGATTGGCTCACACAGCCAGGACATGGTGAATCTGGAAGCAAATCCAGGCCTTTGAATCTCCAAAGTGAGTTGTCTTTCCAAACTTTAGAGTATTCCAGTGTCTATGGTCTGTTTTAAAAAAAAGATGCCAATGATTTTTTTCTCCTAAAATTTATTCAAAATATATATGTAAGAAAAATACTACAATATTTTTATCATTGCTATGCAACAGTCTGAGAAATTGTGTGCATTTCCAAACTTTCTGCAGAATGCAAGTGCTCTGTGAAAACACTATAGGAGCTCTATGGGAAATAAAAATTCAATCCTGGTGGCATTTTTTCCTTCTAAAATTCATTTAAAACCATATATGTAAAAATTACTGATTATACTTATAATAATGTCTTTATTTTATGCAATAATCTGCCTTTAAGAAACTAAACACTTGTATGTGGTTTTTAAGTCTATTTTTCAAAATAAAATTAAAACGCCCTAATTTCTTTTTATTCTTAATTAAGATGATAACATTGAGTTAAATTCTAAGTTAAAAATAGGGGCAAGATATGATGAAGTAGGATAATAGGGTTTAACCTCCGACCCTACCACGACTCTAAGCTCTGAGTTGAGCCACATTCCACTAAAAGCTGGATGTGGAAACCAAAGTAGGAATCAAATCCTCCATCCTTACATTTCATACCAATTTTAATAACAACTTCGGTTTCTCTAGAGATTTTTTTCCTGTGACTTCCAAGCATCAAGTATTTATGGATTCATTGTTTAGTTAAGTCCAATTCAAACTCTTGCAACCTGGCTGCAACTTCTTTTTCAGCTTCTCAAGTTTCGTGTATCTTCCCACCCAGCCCTTCTCCACCCAGGAGTGCCGTGGGCTCCTTTCCTGTCAAAGTACATTCTGCACTTTCTCCTTAACTTTTGCTCCTGCTTCTCCTTGTGTTTGGAATACCCTTGAAGCTCACCCATCTGTTATTTGAAATTCTACTACTTCTTTAAAGCACAGCTCAGCGCAGGAGTTTTACAATCTCCGTAAAAATTAGTCACAGCTTTTTTTCCCCCCCTGGGGCTCCCAAGCATGAGTTCACATCCTGACTCCACAACATATTCATTGTGTGATCTTAAGAAAACTACTTAACCTCTCTGGGCCTCAGTTCTTCAACTGTAAAATAGGTATAATAACAACACCTATTTCACAGGAGTATTGGGAGGATTGAATAAATTGCTACATTTAAAATACAGTAGTGATAATTGGTGCTCTACGAATGATTGCTAAGATTATTATTATTAATAATCTATTGTAGCATTTTTAACAGCCTAACTTATTTTTAACAGTCTAACCACTTTACATGAATGGCTCTCTAATTAAATAGCAATCTCCAGATAGGCAGGAACGTATCTGTTTTGTTAGCTACTATCCAGGTCTTCACTCTGTGCCTGGGACACAATAAATACTCAGTAGATATTTCTTAAATAAATTAATGCCTCCCCGTTAAACTGTGATTTCCTTGAGGCCAAGGACTTCTGTATGTTCAGAGCATTTCTTCATCACTTTATTTCAACATGTACAGAACCTAATGCAGTGCTGGTACCTTGTAGCACTCAGCATATACTTGCAAAAGTAAAGCAAGAGAAAAATAGGAAAGTTTTATCCGAAAGTGAATACTCTCTCTCTTCTGAGAGTTCAGGCAGACATGACTGGTGCTCTAGGGCTGTCATCCAAAATCTAACTTTGTTTTGAGCAGTTTATCTTGCAGAAATGTGGGGATCCCATGGCACTTCTTAAAAAGCCAAAAGAAAAGTGAAGGGTTTGCTGGGCAATCAAGCACGCTCCAGAAAACTGAGCACATAGGACTCTGCCCCTGCAAGGAAACAGAAGGCTGGAAGAGGGGTACAAGAAGGGGTAGTTGGCAAAGATCCCATTTGGACTTCGATTTGAGAGAAAGGAAAGATGAAAGAGTCCTAACTACCATTAAATCATGACCCCAAGACTGCATAAGAGCTAAAAATAGTTTCTCCAAAGAGGTAGTTTAATCTCGTTCTGTCCCCAAGACAAGTGGGAAGCCATTGATTCTACTTCTTCACTGTCGTTATGTGTTAGACTCTAACCAGGTCTCCCGGGAAAATAAAGCCTTTTAAAAACTCTCCTGTCCACTCTTTCCACCTCTTTGAACATTGTACCAGAGGTTCCAGAAAGGGCAATTAGGCAAGAAAAAAGAAATAAAAGGCATCCAAATTGGAAAGGAAGAAGTAAAACTATCTCAGTTTGCAGATGACATGATCTTGTATATAGAAAATCCTAAGGAATCCACTAAAAAACCATTTGAACTAATAAGTGAGTTCAGCAAGGTTGCAAGATGCAAGAGAAATATACAAAAATCAATTATATTTCCATACACCAGCAATGAAAATTCTGAAAATGAAATTAAGAAAACAATTCCATTTATAATAACATCCAAAGGAATAAAATACTTAGACATACATTTAACAAAAGAAATGCAAGACTTGTACACTGAAAACAACAAAACATTGTTGAAAGAAGACCTAAATGAGTGGAAAGATGTCCATAGATTGAAAGACATAATATTGTTAAGATGACAATGCTCCTGCAATTGATCTGCAGATTCAATGCAATTCCTGTCAAAATCCTACTTGACTTCTTTTGCAGAAATTGACAAGTTGATCCTAAAATTCACATGAAAATGTAAGGGTCCTAGGATAGTCAACACAATCCTAAAAAAAGCAAAGTTATAGGACTCACACTTCCCTGTTTCAAAACTTACTACAAAGCTACAGAAATCAAGACAGTGTGGTACTGGCATAAAATCATATATATCAATGCAAAAGAATACAGTTGGGCTTCTACCTCACACCATACACAAAAAGTTAACTCAAAATAGATCATAGACTTAAACGTAAGAGTTATAAAACTCTTAGAAGAAAATGTAGGAGTAAATTTTCATGACTTTGGGTTGCCAATGCTTTCTTAGCTATGACACCAAAAGCACAGCAGACAAATAAATGATAAATTGGACTGCTTCAAAATAAAATTGTAAATAATAATAAATAAATTTGTGCTGTAAAAAATACCATCAAGAAAGTGAAAAGATTACTTATCGAATGAGAGAAAATATTGTAAATCATATATCTGATAAAGAACTGTATCCAGAATATATAAAGAATTCTTACAACTTAATATGAAAAAGACAAATAATCCAGTTTAAAAGTAGACAAAAGTTTCGAATAGGTATTTTTTCAAAGAAGATCTATAAATGATCAATTAGCACATAAAAGTATACTCAACACTACTAGTCCTTAGGGAAATGCAAATCAAAACCACAGTAAGCTACTACTTAATGGCCACTAGGATGGCTAAAATAAAAAAGACAGACAATAAAAAGAGTTGGTGAGGATGTGGAGAAATCAGAACTTTCATACGTTGCTGGTGGGAATACAAAATAGAACAGTCATTTTGGAAAAATAGTTTGGCAGTTCCTCAAAAAGTCAAACACAGAGTTACCATATGACCAATTCCAACTCCTACGTATAGCCAAGAGGAATGAAAACATGTTCATACAAAAATTTGTACACGAATGTTCGTAGCAGCGTTATTCGTAATAGCACAAAAGCAAAAACAACCCAATGTGTATTAACTGATGAATAGATAAGCAAAATATGGTATATCCATATAATGGATTATTATGCAGCAATAAAAATAAATGAAGTCCTGATACATGCTACAACAGATGAACCTTAAAAACATTTTGCTAAGTGAAAGAAGATACAAAAGTCACATATTGTATGATTCCATATATATTAAATGTCCTGAATAGGCAAATCCATAGAAACAGAAATTAGATTAGTGGTTGGCTAGGGCTGGCAGCATTGGGCTATAGGGAGGAATGGGTATGATTACTAATGGATACAGCATTTCCCTTTCGGGTAATAAAAATATTCAAAACTTAGATTGTGGTGATGATTGCACAAGTCTGGGGATATCCTAAAACCCTTACCTTGTACACTTTAAATAGGTTAATTTTATGATATGTGAATTATATCTCAATAAAGGTGATAAATTTTTTTATTAAAGAGAAACTCATCAGGAAGAAATTCTCTACCAATAGAGACCCGGCTAAAAGGAGTTCAGTAAAGATGGGGTGGGGGTGGGGGCAGGAATCAAGCTTTTCATCCAAGCACCAAGGTCTCTGTGAGAAGAGGTGCTTTCAGGGAAGCCAGTGGGGAGGGTTAAAGTCTGAACTACTCTTCGACCTGTAGAATCCGGAATCAGAGTCAGTTTTATTTCTATAAAGAACACACACTTCAGGGAAAGAAGAGTGTATGAGAAATATCTCAGGGAGAGAGAATTTCACAGGAGGAGGAAATAAAATGTCTCCCCATTTCCATTCATCAATTTTATTGAACAAGAGCTCTCAAAGATACAAACCCAGCTTCATATGAAATGGCTTAAATAGGCCACACAGGGCTTCCCTGGTGGCACAGTGGTTGAGAGTCCACCTGCCGATGCAGGGGACACGGGTTCGTGCCCCGGTCCAGGAAGATCCCACATGCCGTGGAGCGGCTGGGCCCGTGAGCCATGGCCGCTGAGCCTGCGCATCCAGAGCCTGTGGTCCACAATGGGAGAGGCCACAGCAGTGAGAGGCCCGCGTACTGCAAAAAAAAAAAAAAAAAAAAATAGGCCACACAGCTGATCCCACTGATCAGCTGGCAACCTTGTCCTACAGTCCCTGAAGAATCCCTCACAGTTACAAAAAGCTCATCTGGTTCAGTGGCGGTAGCAATGTCTGCTTATTTCTTGTCTATCCCTTGTTGATAGACCCCAAGGGTTGTTGATAGCAGTCTCATGGGCTGAATTAGTTTCAGCTACCACGTGTTTATGTAGTGCCCTGTATGTTGGAGGAGGTCATCAAAAGGATGTGACTGCTGGCTGACCCTTCAGGTGGACCCGGGCAACTGGAGGTTCCTCACTCCCTTCCCTGTCCTTGGAGTGTACACTCTGCCTACCTTTCCCTCAGTAGGAGCTGTTCCAAGGATGCAGCCTTGAGAGAGTAGGGTGTTGTGGAATCCATCTGGACTGAATATGTGACTGAACCCAGTTAAGACCTCTATATAAACTTTTAAGATCCTAGTGCGGGGGTATGGAGACTTATTCATCTCGCCTCCGCCCAAGACAAGCGTTGTAAATACGTTCCCTTGCTTATTAAACCTGCCACCTACCAATTTGGAGAGGTTGGCCTCTTTCTTCATTCTCTCCTTGCCCTCTGTGTGAGGGGGCCCATTTGCAAACCAACCCTGTCGACTTGGGGGGAAAAAAATTGAACACGCATACCGCTAAAGCTGGGGTTTCACAGCAGCAAAGATGCAGCCACGGGACCAGCTGTTCCAAGTATGTGACAGACCCAAGAGGAGATCATGAATTACATCTCCTCCGGGATGGGGTTTGAGGTATGAATCGGGGAAAGAACTAGAATAATATTCCCTTACCACACCAAAATAATGGAAAGAGGTTAGCAAAGTTTCCATAGAAGACAGTACAGCAAAGCTGCGCAAAGTACATCAAAAGCAGTGGGATAAAGATCTAAAACAAAACAGGGCAGACCACTTAACTTCAAGTCATATAAACCAACAAGCCATGAACACCTCCTACATTTTGTACATGAACTAGCTTCAGTGAAATGAACTCCCTGTCTTTGAGAAGCTGGTCTAAATTTTTTTTCTTTAATTTACAAAGACAACACTATGCTGTAGTTGACGCTGTAGCAAAAATTTCTTTTCCCAGGGAAATAGCCGAGGTGTACATTAGCATTGCATCTGATAATATGAAATATATGATCAGCACTTAGAAAGAGGGACAGATAGAATGTCGGAATTTGTGGCTGATAAAAAGGAATGCTGGGTAGTCAAGAGACAGAAAGCAACAGAGGAGGAACCTAGGATGCCAGTTCAACTCGATAAAATCATAGCATTTCATACCAGAAAGGATCCTGTATCTTGTTTTTCAATCCCCTTACGTTGCAGCTGAAAAAACTGAGCCTTAAAGGGATGAAGCTATGAAAGGACTTGTCTGAGCTCACACAGATAGTAGCAGGGTTGGAATCTGAAACGACATCTTCTGACTCTCTCCTTATGAAGCCAGCACTTTTGCCTTCACACTGTTTCCTCCCAGGAGCAAGTCAAGAAAAGCCTAGGAACCAAAGGACCAAAGCAGCAACGAGGGATCCTCTCCTTACCATTACTATGGCAGGCGAGAGATCTGGGAGTCAAAGGCAAAGAAAGAGTGGGCTACGAGGTCTGTATTACTTAGCTCATGTTGCCAGAACAAAATAGATAGACTGGGTGACTTACACAACAGGAACTTATTTCTCATAATTCTGGGAGCTGAGAAGTCCAAGGTTAAGATGCTAGCAGATTCAGCCAGGAGGAAGAGTTTCTTCCTGGCTTGGAGACGACTGCCATCTTGCTGTGTCCTCACCTCTCAGAAAAAGAGAGCTCTGGTCTCTCTTCCTATAAGGACACAAATCCCATCATGGGGACCCCATTCTCAAGAACTCATCTAAACCTAATTACCTATCAAAGGCATCACATTGGAGGTTGGGGCTTCAATATATGAATTTGGGGGGCGGACACAAACATGCAGTCCACAACAAGGTCTTAGAGGTCCAAGCAAGAGAAGACCCCAAACACAAGAGAGCAAGTTGAAAAAGAAAGGAAAAATGATGAAATAAAAATGGGTTGCCCTGGACTTCCCTGGTGGTGCAGTGGTGAAGAATCCACCTGCCAATGCAGAGGACACAGGTTCGATCCCTGGTCTGGGAAGATCCCACATGCCGTGGAGCAACTAAGCCCGCTAGCCACAACTACTGAAGCCCGCGTGCCTGGAGCCCGTGCTCCGCAACAAGAGAAGCCACCACAATGAGAAGCCCACCGCAGTGAGAAGCCCACGCACTGCAATGACAAGCAGCCCCCGCTCACTGCAACTAAAGAAAGCCTGCACGCAGCAACGAAGACCCAACGCAGCCATAAATAAATAAATAATTTAAAAGAATCTTAAACCAAAACTAGAAAACAAAAGTGTTGTCCTTAGTCCTCTTTCACACCTCCTGCTGAGATGGGGAGGATAAAGAGAGGTCATACAGAGGGAAGACTGAAGCTAGATTGAGAGTATAAGCACCGTAGGTGGTCCCTGATGCGCCAGCAGTGCCGTAATGGTAAGAGACCTTCACTGGAGTCAGTTAATAGAGGGTCAAGGCTCAGCTCCACCACTGAGGATCTTGGGACATCTTGACAGCTTGGAACATCTCAACTGCCAAATGAAGATACTGATAACCTGACTACAGGGTGGTTATAAAAACTAAATGAGGTAATGTTTATAAAACTACTTCGCAAATTGTGGAGAGCTGTGTAGGTTTGTTAGGCTGAAGGTTGGGACAGTTACGGGACTATGCTAGTGTTACAGATACAAAAGGAGTAGAAAGCATGGTTTCTGATCTCCAGTATCTTGTGATCCTATAAGTATAAATAAGGCTTACAAACATGAAAAGCCTTTAGGATAGCACATGGCTGCACAGGGTTGATCAGGGATCTCATCTTGTCCATTGCAGGTGACTCCATTATGGCTGCTGTGTCTGGCTACCTGGTAGGGTGGCTTTAAGGAAGTTTATTTGCCAGAAGCCTGCGGTGCCTTATATGAGAGACCTCCTCCTAGGGGAATATGGAATCAGGCATGACAGGCACACCAGGAATTAGTGCCTTGGTCACCTGTGTGGAATGTGGTTGTTACTACTCAAATGCAACACTGCCCTAAACACTTAGCTGAAGATCCAGGCCTCAGAGAAAAGACAAGTCTGTGGACATTGAAAAGAGCTGTTTGCCTATCTCTATAACACACTGGAGCTCAAACAACATGCTTTGGGACCACTCTCTGAGTGTATAACACAAAAGAGTGATAGAAATTATTCCCTACCCTGCTGCAGACCATGTGCTCCTTTGATACCCAGTAGACACCCAGTGGAGCAATGGGAAAGACCCAGAGAACCCGGAAGAAAGAGCAGAGTCATGGCAGTGCCAGCCTGCAGAGGTGTCAGTTTCCAGCAAGGACTGCAGCACAATAACTGAATGCGACAGTGTGTGTATTGTTGCCATCAGAGCGGTGACAGTCCCTAGCAGAAACTGCCATGCCAGGCAGCGTGGTCGGAGGCAGTGTTCATAGCTCAGCTTAGAGCAGCAGCAGCTCTTGATCAAGCATTGTGGATATTTTGGGAATGAAGGATGTTAGGTAGCCTATGGAGCATCCAGGAACATTGGGGTGGGGGTGGGATTTGCAGAGGGATGGGGCCCCTATATTATCAGGTGAGTGGTAAAAGGCCAGCAAAAAAGTTCATGTAATACAGTCATTTCAGATAACAAAAAAGGTCAGTAGACTGGAATCACTGACATCACAGAGGAGGTGGCCACGGGACCTTGAAGTTGTTCACCATGCATGTTTAAATATTGAAAGATGCCTCTTAGCCCACAAGTCATAGAGCAAACATTCAACTATTAATTCTCCAACACCCAAAGTGCCAAGTGAGTTTTAAAAGAGCCCTTTTTAACACCACTGTTCCAGACTAAGAGGTAGCAAGTCTACCTCGCAGGTAATTCTTGCCATTTGCCTATACCCGGAGAAGCTGCTGCCTCTGCTTTTTCCAAAGAAAGCCTTCTCTGTGTTCTCCCTTGCCCCAGGGACCCAAAGGAGACAGAGGCTCCTTAGCTCTACCCCTGGTGAATAGGTTGGTTGAGTCTCTCATGTCTCCCAAAAAAGTCAGAAACAAGTGGTAGCTGGTGATACAATAGATCTAGATTATGCATAGCCCTTGCCCACTGAAGAGTCCCTGCAAAGATGGTCGCCAGTGTTGCTTAGGGAACCTGCAGCAGTAAATCTCAAGTGGTGTGGTGGTTGCCATAGGCAACACTCTATCTTCCCTGAAAACAAGAGGCAGGTGTTCCCTTTGCATCTTTAATACATTGGGGATGAAGCTATGGAGGTAGGGAGAAAAATTGATTGTCCTTAATCCTGAATTTATTTTAAAGGTGACTACTCAGTGAATTGGAAGCTGAATCTCCTTTAGGATTTCCTATGGTGGAAAGGACTTTTCAGTCTCCTGTTTTGGAGGAGAGACAATAACCAATGATCTAGCTAAGTTACAAGTAAATCAAATGAAACTTAATGATGATAATAAAAGTTTCAAAGTTTATAAGCTTGTTTCCTGAATGTAACCAAAGAAAAGGGTGTAAAATCAGTGGTTCTTAACCTTTAGTGCCCCTAATATTCAGCTAGGAAATTTGCCTCAGGAATTCTAAATCAATAAGTCTTAGTTGAGGCATAGGCGGTGGCACCCTTATTTACTCTTCTTTCCACCACTATCAAGAGTTTGCAAGCAACTTATTCAACTGAAACTTTGGAGCCTTCAACAGACTTGTTGAAATGATTGGGGAAATGCTAAGAAATTCATAAAACATAGGAGCCTGAAGACACGATTTTCTCCTTGAATGCTGATCCTTTCACTGATAAACTCCTTCCCTGTCCCAAGATCCCACCACTTCTGAGATTGGGAGAAGTTTGGAATATACCTAGAGCAAAAGAGATGAAACAGCTGTTGGCAGGATTTTACCAGTTCATTCTTCCTATTGCTATAGAATAGCTACTCTCTGGGCTACAGATCCTAGAAATGGTGAAGAGGAGAAAATTAAGAGTCCCAGTTGGGCTTCAGGTACCAGTCCTCCTCTAAGCATGGAAAGGTAAATTTCAGGCTTCTGGTGGTTGTATATACTGCCCTGATGGCCTTCAAATTACAAAGCCCTTGATCAAATTATTTTAAGATCAATTCTGACCACATCCTCTACTTAATTCTGGTTGCTGGTTATCTTAGCTCAGACTGCCATAACAAAACACCAGAGACTGGATGACTTATACAACAGAAATTTTTGAAGTTGATTTATAGTTGATTTACAATGTTTGAGGTGTACAGCAAGGTGATTCAGTTATATATGTATACATATATGTGTGTATATATGTACATTCTTTTTCAGATTCTTTTCCATTATAGGTTATTACAAGATATTGAATACAGTTTCCTGTGCTATACAGTAGGTCCTTGTTGTTTATCTATTTTATATATAGTAGTGTGTATCTGTTAATCTCAAATTACCAATTTATCCCTCTCCCTCCCTTTCCCCTTTGGTAAGCATAGTTTGTTTTCTATGCCTGTGAGTCTATTTCTGTTTTGTAAATAAACTCATTTGTATCATTTTTTTTAGATTCCACATATAAGTGATATCACATGATATTATACAACAGAAATTTATTTCTTACTATTCTTGAGGCCGGAAGTCCAAGATCAAGGTGCCTGTATGGTCAGGTTCTGGTGAGAGCTCTCTTCCTGGTTTGGAGAAGGCAGCCTCCTGGCTGTGTCCTCACATGGCAAAAAGCAAGGGAGCTCTGGTCTCTTCTTTTTCTTATAAGGACACTAATCCAATCATGGGGTCCTACCCGAATGACCTCATCTAAACCTAATCACTTCCCAAAGGTCTATCTCCAAATAGCACATTGGGGGTTAAGGCTCCAACGTGTGAATTTGTGGGGAACACAAATATTTAGTCCATAACATTGGTTGATTGCTTTATTTTTTAAATTCTCGGAGTCCCATTCTGCCCAGGACACTTCCCCCTTTCTCTACCTTTTAAAACTTTTTATTATGAAAAATTTCAAACACAGAAATGTAAAGAGAATAGTACAATGATCCCTTATTTGCCTATATTCCAACTCAGTTATCACCTCTCTGCCTCTCTTTTTTCATTGGTCCCAACCTCCAACACAACAAGACAAGTACTTTCTATGAAGGCAGAAGCTGTGTTTATTTGGCATCCCTAGGATCAGGTAAAATGGCTGGCTCATGGGCACTTACTAAGTTGTTGCTGAATCAGTCCACTATGAAAATGACAGTGTGCAAATGTGCTAGATGTTACGGGAGGTGCCAAGATAAATTAGACCCAGTTCCCGCCCTCAAGGAGTTTATAATCTAGAGGGGAAGTAATGGAGTCCACCTCACGCTGGGTGAAAACTACCTGCCAGATACAGAAAGTGTATCTGTGTAAGATACCTAGGTATCTATTCCCTGGGGCACAGTCAGACTCTAATCAAGGAGTTACTCTTCCTACCAAAGGAAAAGAGTCTTATTTTCCTCATCTCTACAAAAGAGGTGGCAAGAACACCAAGGGCTCAGATAAGCGCTCAGAACAGAAACCTGCAGGGTCAGACAAATGAAAAGAGAACTCATTCCTGGGAAGTGGGCATTTCACAAGAAGTGACAATATGAGCAAACCTCTTCTGAAAGAAGGTGGCCAGGAGTTGGGTACCAAAAAGGAATGGTAAGCAATTGCAGATGAGGGGCTGGAGAATTGTCCACTAACAATAAGGGCCCTGATGCAAGAGGTCACATCCTAACCTAGATCGGATGGGACAGGAATAGCAGAGTCGCATAGAAAGTGGAGCAGGAGAATCTGAAAGAGATGGGCAGAGGAGACCAGAAGTCTTCAAGTCATAACTGCTTAAAGACCTCAGTAAGAAAAGAACTAGAAATTACTATAAGAACCCCACTCTAAACTAGCTTTTAGTAGGCCGCAAACAATTTTGTTCAAGTTAACTCTGTGGTGAATTGTATTATGTTTCTCATTCCAGGTTATGAGTTCATTCTAAATAAAATCCTTAACAAACATGCCCTTAAGAAGGTTTATTTCCATCAGGGAGTGCCCCCCATAGTGCTAAGACATGTATTCATACAGATGCAATGCCAGATGCCCACAGAAGACACAGGTGAAGTATTATGGAATCTCAGAGGAAGGAGAAATTTTCTTTTCAGCGGTTACAATCAGGGAAGCTTTGTGGAAATGGATATTTCAATTGGATCTTGAGAGATGGGTGAGATATGGACACATATGGGAGATCAGAACAGGACATTTCTTAATAATAGCCACCTTTTTGTTTGTTTGGTTGTTGCTTTGTTTTTAATACAAACTACGTACAATTTTCAAATTTAGAAACTGGTAATAACCTTTAACCAGTGTGGCTAAGAAATGAGTTTGGATGCAATTCCAGATCTTCTGTGTAGCACCCTGGGCTCATTTCCTCCCTGTTTAGTTGGAATGTTTTCTTGGCTCAGAATTCTGAATTTTATGCGTTTACTCAAAATTCAGTCTATATTGGACCCGCTCCCATTCCCACCATCACTCCCTCAAATCCAGGTGTGTTCTTTTCCTTAGCTTTCTCAATGCACATGGGATGATATGTATATGATAAATACAGAAAGACACATTAGGGGATTTGCTTGTTTGTTTTTAATCAATAGACTAATTTTTTGAGCAGTCAGGTTTACAGAAAAACTGAGCAGAAAGTACAGTTCCCAAATACCCCTTACCACTCCCACACCCACATTTCCTATTTTATTAACATCATGCTTTAGTGTGGTACATTTGTTACAATTGATGAGCCAATATTGACACATTATTATTAACTAAGGTCTGTGTATGTATGGTCCATAGCTAAGGTCTGTGTATGTATGGTCCATACATCTCCAAATGTATAATGACATGTATCCACCATTACAGTATCATACAGAATAGTTTCACTGCCCTAAAAATTCCCCTATGTTCCACCTATTCATTCCTTCCTCCACACCCCAACCAGTGATCTTTTTACTGTTTCCATAGTTTTGCCTTTTATAAATGTCCTATAGTTAGAATCCTATAGTATACAGCCTTTTCAGATTGACTTCTTTCACTTAGTAATATGCATTTACGTTTCTTCTGTCTTTTCATGTCTTGATAGCACATTTCTTTTCAGTGCTGAATAATATTCCATTGTCTGGATATACCACAGTTTGTTTATTCGCTCACCTACTGAAGGACATCTTGGCTGCTTCCAAGTTCTGGCAATTATGAATAAAACTGCCTTAAATATTCATGTGCAGGTTTTCATGTGGACTTAAGTTTTCAACTCATTGGATAAATTCCAAGGAGCATGATTGCTGATTGCTGGATCATATGGTAAGAACTTGTTTCATTTTGTAAGATACCACCAAACTGTCTTCCAAAGTGACTGTACAGTTTTGAATTCCCACCAGTAATGAATGAGCGTTCCTATTGCTGCACATCCTTGCCAGCATTCGGTGTTGTCAATGTTCTGGATTTTGACCCTTCTAATAGGTGTGTAGTGGTATCTCGTTGTTTTATTTGCAATTCCCTAGTGATATATGATGTGGAGCATCTTTTCACCTGAGTATTTGCCATGTGTATGTTTTCTTTGGTAAGGTGTCTGTTCAGATCTTTTGCCCATTTTTAAATTGGGTTGTTCGTCTTCATGTTATTGAGGGCATTTGTTTTTGTTTTACAAAACAAAATGAGATTATGTGTTTCTATCTTGCTTTTCTCACTTAGTACATTGTGGAAATCCCTCTAAATCAACTGGCATAGATCTAATACATTCTTTTTCATGATTGGGTAACATTCCATGGTATGAATGGTCCACAGTTTATTCAAACATTCCCTGTGGATGGTTATTCCCCTTGCATCTGGTTCTTGCCATTACAAACAATGCTGCAGAGCATACCCTTGAGCTTATTTCCTCCCACCCTGGTGCTTTTATTTCTGTTATGAAAGGAGGATTTAGTTGGTGGCTAGGAGTACAAGTCCTGAATTCAGACAGCCTAGATTTGAAACCTAGCTCTTTACTTATGATCTGTGTCTCCTTGAGCAAGTCACCTGATCTCTCTGTGCCACGGGTTCTTCATTACTCCCTACAAAACAAGGATAATAATACCTCACAGGGTTGTTGTGAGGATTAAATAAGATAATATATTATTGTGCATGGAACAGAACCTGGCACAAAATAAGTACTCAATAATTGTCACCCTTGACTGTTTACAAGATAGATTCCTGGCAGTGGGATTGCTTGCTTGAAGGGTATGTGCATTAAAAATATGTTTTTTTACTGATTCAATCTTTTTATTTTTTTAAATTTTATTGACATATAGTTGATTTACAATGTGTTAATTTCTACTGTACAACAAAGTGATTCACTTATACATATGTATACATACTTTCTCATATTCTTTTCCATTATGGTTTATCACAGGATATTGAATATCGTTCCCTGTGCTATAGTAGGAACTTGTTGTTTATACAGCATTTTAAATTCTAACAGATGTTTCCATATTGCTTTCAAAAAGTCAACAACGTTCATATTTCCACCACCATGAGAGTCCTTCCTTTCTATTTCACTGTCAGCAGTAGGCAGTATTACTCTTTTTAGTTCTTGCCAACTTGATAGGTATAAATGACAGCATTGTACTTGAATTTGCATTTCTCTGACTGCTGGGAAGCTGAGCATCTGTTTATACGTTTTCTTGTCATTTGTATTTGCTCTTCTGTGAATTGTCCATTTATATCTTTTGTCCACTTTTCTATGTGTTGTCTTTTTGTTACCACATTGTGAAAATTCTTTACATTTATAGGTCTTAGTCCTTATACGTTCTTTGTATTGCAGAAACTTTTCTTGGGACTTCCCTGGTGGTCCAGTGGTTAAGAATCCACCTTCCAGTGCAGGGGACATGGGTTCTATCCCTGGTCGGGGAACTAAGATCTCACATGCCAACGGGCAACTAAGCTCGCACATGGTAACTACTGAGCCTGCGTACTCTGGAGCCTGTGCACCACACCTAGAGAGAAGCCTGTGCGCCGCAGCAAAGATCCCACATGTCACATCTAAGACCCAATGCAGCCAAATAAATAAATACTAAAAAAAAAAAAACAACTTTTCTTAACATATTAACAGTCTCTTTGTTTATGGAATCTTTTTCCACAAACAGTTTTTGGAGTTTTTTTGGTATTGTTAAATCTATTCTTTTATAGCTCCTGGGTCTCCTGTCTTGATTTACAGGTTACATAACACTTAGTTTGTGTGTGTGTGTGTGTGTGTGTGTGTGTGTGTGTGTGTGTGTAGGTGCCTAAATTTTCTTCTATAATTTTAATTGTTTACATTTAAGCAGGGTTTTTTTTGCATATGATGTGAGGTAATGATCAAACTTCATTTTCCCTCTAGGCCATTTATTAAAGCCACTTTTCTCCAATAAGTTCAACTAGCATTTTTATTTTGTTTTGTTTTGTTTTGTTTTTTTTGTGGTACGCAGGCCTCTCACTGTTGTGGCCTCTCCCATTGCGGAGCACAGGCTCCGGACGTGCAGGCTCAGCGGCCATGGCTCATGGGCCCAGCCGCTCCGCGGCATGTGGGATCTTCCCAGACCGGGACACGAACCCGTGTCCCCTGCATTGGCAGGCGGACTCTCAACCACTGTGCCACCAGGGAAGCCCCCAACTAGCATTTTTAATATAAAAAAATATATATTTTTTGATATATTTCTGGATAATCTATTCTGTTCTCATATATTTTATTACAGAGGCTTTATAATATAAATACCTATTATGGCTACTTTATCACTGTTGTTCTTTTTCATAATTTTCTTGGCTATTTTTAAACATTTTTTTCTTCCACATAAACTTTAAGATAGTCTAATCAAAATTAAAAACCCTGTTATAAAATATCACAAAGTTTGCAACTATCTCCAACAAAGTATGCATATTCATATATATACTATCTTCCAAAGGTATACACACAAACACACATACTTTTTCACTGCACCATTTGCAGTGCACATTATATTCTAATATATTCTAACACACGGGTAATTTTATTTTCATATGGGAAGCAGATGAGGATACATTTATTTTAATATGCAAATGTGACAAAATATTAACAATTGTTGAATCTAAGGTGTTCATTTGGTTGCTTGAACTATTCTTGCAGCTTTTCTGTAAGTTTAAATTCTTCTAAATAAGCAGTTTATATTTATTTATTTTATATTATTTTATATATATTAATTATTATATTATTATAATAAATAATCTGGGAATGTAGATTGGGGGATAAGGCCAATAACATAAAGCCATAAGCTGCTAATTATTTAAGCTGGGTGATAGGGACATAAGGGCTCACTATATTATTCTCTCTATTTTGTATATTTTTAAAATAAGAATCTAATATTTTTTTAAAAATTGAAGTGGGATTTTCATTGGAATTCCATTTAAATCATGTAGTAAGTTGGTGACATCTTAGTTGTGTTAAGTCTTCCCATCCAAGAGCATGGTAGATCTTTCCTTTTATTCAGGTCTGGTTTTAGGTCCTCTGGTAAGATTTCTCTTAAGCTTCAGATTGGTCATTCATTGTTCCAATAAGTATTTGCTTAGGTTCTTACCACAGGCTAGGCACTGTTCTAGAAGCTTGGCATCCATCAGTGAGCAAGACAAAGATCTCTGTCTTTTTGAAGCTTAATACTAATGAGGGGAATCCAACAATAAACTATAAAAGTAATAAAGAAATAATATAATATGGTAGAAAGTGACAAATGTGATGGATAAAAGTAAAGTACAGCAGGATAAAGAATTCAATAGTGCAGGGAGTGGGTGGTCAGCAAAAGCTTTATTGATGGTGGTGACATTGAATAAAGACTTGAAGGAGGTGAGGGAGTTAGCCAAAAAGAAACTGGAAGAAAAATATTTGAGGAAGAGGGAAAATGTTTGTATGCTGAAAAGAATTATCTGATAAAGAGTGAAAAATGATGACGACTAGGAAGGAGAAGGGACAATTGCTGGAGTGATGTCCTTCATTAGATGACAGCGATGGAATCTATGGTGCAGGTGGAGGGACTGACTTAAGACAGGAGCACAGAGAGTTCACCTATGATCATAGGTAGGAAGGTGGAGAGGTGTGGTGTTGGGAGTTTGTGAAAGTCTTCTGGTTGCTTCAACTTTCTCAGTAAAATAGGGGGCAAGGTCATGATTTGGATGGGAGTTAAGACATTTTGAGAAGAGAGAAGCTATGAAATTCTCATCCAGAAGAGTGGATGAATGAACGAACTAGGGGTATATTCCATCGTTGCTGGGCAGCACTGAAACTCACTTGAAGTTCATGGGACCAGTTAGCTAGGCTATGTTTTTTCTCCAGCCGCTTTCAGCTGCTCAGAGCAAGTGAAAAGTTTTTATGTATCTAGAGTTGTGGTTATTACCAAATAAATATGATTATATACATGGATTTGAATATAGTGACTGATCATGGAATTTAAGTTAGATCAAGAAAGGAGAAAGGCCACAAAGGGAATAAGGTATAGTGAAAAGACAGTAGGAGGGCAGGAGGTCCTGGGGGATTAAAGAATTGCAGGTGTCAGGGTACTGAAAAGAGTGTGGGGTCAGAAAAGAGTGACAGTTGGTTAGAGAGGGAAATGCATGGCCATGATGAAAGGTTGTAGTTATTGGTAAAATAAGATGGAGGATTTCCCTGGTGGTCCAGTTGTTAAGACTCGGAGCTTCCACTGCCAGGGGAACGGGTTCAATCCCTGGTTGGGGAAGTTCCACATGCTGCGTGGTGTGGCCAAAAAAAACCCGATGGAAATAGGGTGGAGGACAATATTAATGGAGGAGAGGATGTCAAGGAATTGAGAGGTAGGATGTTAGAAGGATTGTCCACATGTGTATTGAGATTACCAAGAATTAAGAGGAGGAATTCTGGAGAGTAAGCCAGGAGCTAAAACAGTAAAAACTACAGCAGAAAGAGTTGAATGGTTGCCACTGAGACCCTACAGCCTGAAAAGCCGAAAATATTTGCTATCTGGCTCTTGGCAGAAAAAGTGTGTCAATTTCTTCTTTAAAGTCTTGTTCATAAAACTGCAGGGGTGGGACTTCCCTGGTGGCACAGTGGTTAAGAATCTGCCTGCCAGTGCAGGGAACATGGGTTTGAGTCCTGGTCTGGGAAGGTCCCACATGTCACGGAACCACTAAGCCCGTGCACCACAACTACGGAGCCTGCACTCTAGAGAGACTTCAAGCCACAACTACGGAGACCCCATGCCACAACTACTGAAGCCTGCAAGCCTAGAGCCTGTGCTCCACAGCAAGAGAAGCCACTGCAATAAGAAAACTGCACACTGCAATGAAGAGTAGCCCTTGCTCGACACAACTAGAGAAAGCCCACGCGCAGCAAGGAAGACCCAATGCAGCCATAAATAAATAAATAAATTTATTTATTTATTTAAAAAACTGCAGGGGTCACATCATCCAACGTGGGAAGAGAAAATGGGTTTTCCTCCTCCTCTCAAATAATATTCTGATCCAAGTAGACTAGCATTGACCAAATACCCTGTGTTCTGTGGCTTTTCTTTTTATTTTCTTCATTGCCCTGGTGGTTTTATCCCACTCTGTAGATGAGACACTGATGCTCAGAAAGGTCCCAAGGTGAGTAAGCATTGAGGTCGGTATTCATCATTAGACTGCCTCTCTTGGAAAGGCAAAAAAGATAATAAAAGCATTTCAGTTTATTACAATACCATACGTGGCCTTATTGCATCTGAGAGTTGAACTGATAGATATGCAGTTCCTTCTTTGACATCTAAAAGTAAAGGAAATAAAACTAATGACATTGAAAGTAAAAAAGTAAAGAAATAAAATAAAATAGTAAATACATGAGGTGGGTATATTGGGATGAGAAGAATATCAGAAGATGCCCAAAGCTATTACAGAGAGTGTGTGATGTCTGAAAACATGAGATTCTGAGCTTGGGGTTATCAGGGAGGACAGACTGAGAATGATCTGAAAATAGCAGGACACCTACCTGATGTCCAGGCCCAATAATATGACAGTCGTGGGAGTATATACATACAGCCACCACTTTAAATGCAAAAAGATGAAGGGAATGTTCAAGAAATATTTGAGAACATAGGTGATTTTGCTGATAATGGATCATAAAATTTAGAGTAAATAGTGGAAGAATTTTAGGATTTGGGAGGGGTGGGGGGGAACAGAGTAGGTGATATGCCAATCTTTATGGGGCTTCCAATGTGGGATATGGGGTGTCATGGAAGAACCCCAACCTCATTGAGGAAGGCAAGAAGTAACAAGACTCCAAAGGTGATAACTAGGCAAGCAAGCAGGTTGGTCTGCCACAACTCCTTGGTGGCTAAAAGTTGACATTGAAACTTAATGGATCAGAGCAAAACAGTTTCTTACAGCACAGCAAACAGCAGGAGTATCAGCCTAACTGTGCTGATTCCCCTTGCCCTTAGGCCCCACAGGATGATATAATAGGCCCAGATGGATGCTGCACATGCAGTGGGTTGTGCCACAGCTAAGAATTTCAGGTCCAAGCCTCAGTATCTTTTATAGTAAGCAGCAGACAAGCCAGCCCCGCTCCCCGTGGAAGGTACAGTTGAGCAAGCAGACAGCAGTCACACCGTGGTCACCTTGAGCTACTTAGTTGCTCCTCTGACTATCGAAACTGCTCAATAACATGGGATAAGTCTCGCAGTTGGTACCCTCTGCAGGGATGCCCAGGACCCACAAGGGATTGCCTCTCCCAACTTCATGGTGATTGATATAAACAGAGATAAAAAACATAATGGGATTAGTTCCAAGGGATTCAAGGCAGAAGTTCAAGTCTGTTCAGTGTGGTTAGGGAATAAGGAGTGGTGGGTGTCTGGGTATTATTTTTTACCCCTGTTAATAGAGACAAGGAAGTCTAGGGATTCAAGATCTCAGTCCCAGTTCATGTACCCCTCTTGTTCTCTGATGATGTAGGTAGAAAGCCTGATGGAAGGGGAAGGTTATAATCAAGTTCTCAGGAGCTCAGGTTCACTCGTGGCCCTGTTGGTGGAGGGGCACATTTACACCAGATGCAGAATCCACTTTGATACCTGCTGAAGGAGTTGGGATTTCTCAGGAAACCAGGGGTTAGTCTAAGGTTAGAAATCCCCTCTTTGATCACATGATGTGAATAGAAGACCTGAGAGTTGTGTGGTATTAGTTCAGTGCACGGACCAGTTACACAGGCACACCCTGCACTCTCTCTCTTTTTTTTTGGCCATGCCACACGGCTTATGGGATCTTAGTTCACTGACCAGGGATAGAACCTGGGCCCACAGCAGTGAAAGCCAGTGAAAGCGTGGAGTCCTAACCACTGGACTGCCAGGGAATTACACCCCCTCTGCTCTCTTGATGTTGGGGTAAAAGAATTCATGGAGACATGGTCTTAATCCCTACATACCAGTTCACTCAGACTCCTATTGGGGAAGGGCAAACTTGTTTCTTCAGTCTTTGTCTTTTTTTTTTTTTTTGGATTTTATATATATATATATATATATATATATTATATATATAATATAATATATATAAAACACAAAATGCACCATTTTAGCTTTTTTTTTTTTTTGGCGGTACGCGGGCCTCTCACTGTTGTGGCCTCTCCCGTTGCGGAGCACAGGCTCCGGATGCACAGGCTCAGCGGCCATGGCTCACGGACCTAACCGCTCCGCAGCATGTGGGATCCTCCCGGAATGGGGCACGAACCCGTGTCCCCTGCATTGGCAGGCGGACTCTCAACAACTGCGCCACCAGGGAAGCTCCATTTTAGCTATTTTTAAGTGCACAGTTCAGTTGCATTAAGTTGCAAGTTGCATTCATATCGTGCAACTGTCACTGCCATCCATCTCCAGAACTTTTTCATCTTCCCCAACTGAAATTTTGTACTTATTAAACACTAACTCCCCATTCCCCTCTCCAAGCCCCTGGTAACCATCATTCTACTTTCTGTCTCTATAGATGTGACTACTCTAGTACCTCATGGAAGTGGAATCATACAGTGTTTGTCCTTTTGTGACTGGCTTATTTCACTTAGTATAATGTCCTCAAGGTTCATCCATGTTGTAGCATGTGACAGAATTTCCTTATTTATTTATTTATTTTGACCACGCCATTCACCTTGTGGGATTTTAGTTCCCTGACCAGGGACTGAATCCAAGTCCTTGGCATTGAAAGCACAGAGTTCTAAACACTGGCCCACCAGAGAATTCCCAAGAATCTCCTTACTCTTTAAGGCTGAGTAATATTGCACTGTACACAGACTACATTCTGTTTGTCCATTTATCCATCAAGGAATGCTTGGGTAGTTTCTGACCCTTTTGATTAAAACATCTGGGGAAACTAGAAGGCCCCTTTTCCTCCTTGATGGGGATAGGAAGTCCATACACTTTGATTATAATCATAATTCATAATCTTCGGTATGTATGTACTACTAACACTGATCCTGATCCAAGTATGGTCCTATTTATTTATTTATTTATATAATGAATTCACTGTCTAACTTTAAAAATGGAACGTTGCCAATAATTTACAATCTATTTATTTGCTTCTTCCTTATCTTCTTCCCTTGCCCACCCTCAGGGTTTTTTTCATATATTTTATTGCACCTTATTCCTGAAATATATACTGTTCATGACACTACCCATTTATAAAAACTGGTAGAACTTTATAGCACAAAGAGTGAATCTTAATGTATGAAAATTTAAAAAAATCAACCAGGAGGACAGAAGATTCTAGGATGGAATATAGACTATTACAAAAGAATCTATATTATAAATGACATTATTTCACTGAAGTGGGTGAGGAAAAAGAGGTGCTGACTTAAGTAACTTTGGAAACTCTGGAAACTGGAAGAATGAAAAGGAACTATACTTAAGCTTTGTCCTCAGGTTGATAAAGTCGTTTTCCTTGGAGGTATGGGTTAACAATTTTAAAACCACTCTACACATAGGCCGGGAATGAACAAATAAGTATATGAATGGTAGATGATGGGAACCCGGTTTCTTACTGTTGGAGTGAGAGGGTACAGTCAGGAAAGGAGGGAAAGCTAGAGTGAACCATGTGATACTGGATTATAGTGAGAGCTGTTAGTATGAACTCGTGTTTAGCCTAACACAGATACTGAGAGATGATGATAGTGTTGTGTATATACATATAGGTACAGATACAGTTATTTCCTAGCTCTGTCCTATGAGAGGCCTACAAGCAATGACACCCTGTAGCAACGAGGACACCCATTAGATCTTGGTGTCCAAGATCTCCATACCATTCTCCAACAGTATATTTTAGGTGGGCTTCACCTTATATATTCTCTCTCTCTCTCTCTTTTTTGGTTTGGTTTGTTTGGCCATGCCACGCAGCTTGTGGGATCTTAGTTCCCCGGGCCCTTGGCACTGAGAGCACTGAGCCCTAACCACTGGACTGCCAGGGAATTCCCTACCATGATACTCTTTTTTTTTTTTTTTGCGGTACGCGGGCCTCTCACTGTTGTGGCCTCTCCCGTTGCGGAGCACAGGCTCCGGACGTGCAGGCTCAGCGGCCGTGGCTCACGGGCCCAGTCACTCCGTGGCATGCGGGATCCTCCCGGACCGGGGCACAAACCCGTGTCCCCTGCATTGGCAGGCGGACTCTCAACCACTGTGCCACCAGGGAAGCCCTCTTTTTCTTTTTTTTTAAATTAATTAACTAATTTATTTATTTTTGTCTGCGTTGGGTCTTCATTGTTGCGTGTAGGCTTTCTCCAGTTGTGGCTAGCGGGTGCTACTCTTCGTTGCGGTGCATGGGCTTCTCATTGCAGTGGCTTCACTTGCTGCGGAGCACAGGCTCTAGGCGCGCAGGCTTCAGTAGTTGTGGTATGCGGGCTCAGTAGTTGTGGCACACAGGCTTAGTTGCTCTGTGGCATGTGGGATCTTCCCAGACCAGGGCTCAAACCTGAGTCCCCATCATTGGCAGGTGGACTCTTAACCACTGTGCCACCAGGGAAGTCCCCATGATACTCTTTTTGATGTATCAAAAAATTTACACTTTTTCCCATGAAAATATCATGGAAAAAAATTGTTTTGTTTTGTTTTCTTGTTTTGTTCTCTGTCTTCAATATTAGAGTCTTTTCTCAGATATCTGGGAACTTTGGCTTCTGCTTGGCTCTTGGTTAAGAATGAAGAAGTAGGGCTTCCCTGGTGGCACAGTGGTTGAGAGTCCGCCTGCCGATGCAGGGTACACGGGTTCGTGCCCCGGTTTGGGAAGAACTCACGTGCCGCAGAGCGGCTGGGCCCGTGAGCCATAGCCACTGAGCCTGCGCGTCCGGAGCCTGTGCTCTGCAACGGGCGAGGCCACAACAGTGAGAGGCCCACATACCGCAAAAAAAAAAAAAGAATGAGGAAGTAAATATCTGTTGAAATCTCTGAGCACATCCGTGGGGCTTGTTGACTTTGAGCTTCACTATAGGGGTGAACTGCATGGGTCATTTGTTGAGAATAAGATTCCCCAGAGAAATTTCTTTCAACCACCTGCCTTGATAGTAAAGGTGTGCGTTCTGGGATCCAAGTGGGAAAAAAGGTTAGGGGCTCTGCGTACCCAGCATTCAGTATATGAAGAGTCATTTCATCGTCCTGCTTTACTGTGCCTCCCATCCTCCAGTCCAGAACCTCTCTGTTTTACCTTCTCCAGAGAATATCTCAAATATTCTCCTGGGATGAGGGACAGGCTCAACCAATGCTATGGAGTGGGAAATCTATCTTTCGCACTTAGCTTTCACCCAACCCTCCTCATTTTAGTCCAGCCCCACCCCCATCCCACCCCCACACCCAGTTCCAGAGGTACTTAGTGCTGTCAACCCCTGTGCCTTCTGAGGATTTTGTGATGTAATTCAGGTTGGCTCTCAGATTTGCCCACTGCCAGTTAGGCATTGAGCCTACTCTGTTATTTCAAACTAATAATGCTTTGATTATTACCTACTGTTCTTCCTGTCCTAGTGAGTCTTTTTTCTTTTAAAAATACCATTACTGTATTGATAGTCGTGCTTTGAGAGGGAGTGAAATTAGATGGGTGTGCTCAGTTTGCCATATTAATTCAGAACCTTCTTACCTCCGGTCTTGCTCCCGTCAAATCCTACCTACAAGCCTTTACCTCATCTCTTGCCAGAAACAAGTGGAATCAGGGTGAGGGAGTCTAGACAGGCTCCCTGTGGAGGGTGACCAGTCATTCAGGTCAATGTCAGTGAAGGCATGGTAAATCCTGTCTCCCTCTGAGTCAACACTGAGATCCAAGAGGCTCTATCTTCGGGGTGAGACAAGATAGCAAGCACCAACGCACCATGACAATGTTAATAATCAAGCCATTAGTTTGAAACAGAACCTAATGAGGAGGACCAGAGATGGGGCCTCACCCCCAGAAAGGGTAGTCTGGGAAGAATTGTATAGGTTGTCACTTAACCCAATGGTGAGGTTCAGGATAGGCCTATAGTTTCAGTGAGGAGAACTAAAGGACTAATCCAGAAATCACATAGAGCTAGAGCTGGGATGGTAGGCTTCAGCTCCAAGGACTCACCACTGGAGCAAGACTAACACCAGAGAGACTGTAGCCCCTGGGTTTGTCTAGGTCCTTGCTACTCAGAATATGGGTTCAAGGACCAACAGCTGGGGTATCATCTACTAGCTTGTTAGAAATACATAATCACAGGACCTACCCTAAGCTTATTGTATCAGAACCTACATTTTAACAAGATCCTCAGCTGATATGAGTCTGCCCACAGTTTAAAGGTCTTCTATACCTACCTCTGGGGGCAAGCTGAGGGCAACAGTTGCTACAATTAGGGATACTCTTACAGACTTGCAGAAAATAAATCAAACTGAACTGACACTACTTTATTCATGGCGAGTAAATGGATTTTCCAGTGCTTGATCTACTCAGATAAAACCCAAGTATACCATTATGATGGGACCACAAAGTGAATAAAATTTGTAGGATGGTCGTATTTTCTCAATTAATATGGAAGGGCCCATCATACTCTTAGGTTATTAATTTTATGAAGGCACTAAAACCAGATGGAGAAACACGTGTCTTATGTTTCAACAATTGCCAAGGGTTTAGAAAAACAAACCAAGAAAAACATGAGGACCTCTGGGAATCTAAAAGATGAAATGTAGGATTTGTGTAGCCTCACATTCTTGGTGTAGTAGAAACATAGTATTTTGAGTCAAAAGACCTAGTTTGAATCATGTCCATCACTTACTGGCTAATAGTGGCCAAGTTATTCAACCTCTGAGTTTTCTCATCCGAAAATGAGGAATAATAATACCAAATCATAGGGTTAAGTGAGCATTAAATAAGATGGTAAAGGGACGTTAAAGCTATGAGGTACTGTGCAAATGTGACTTTTGTTGTTATTAAGCCCCTGGTTCAATTACAATTCTGTAAAGTAGAGCTATGACCAAACTGTATGACTAGAAAGTCTGGGGAATGCGGTATTTACCTGCATGTTGTGATTTGAGAGACACTAGAAAAGGTCTTTGCTTGAGTGATAACTACAGCGTCTGAAATTCCGCCATCAATGTTATTATTCCTTGAGGTTAAATTAGTCTATTGTCTCCATGAATCCCTCTGTTAAAATCCAAATTCCACAATGAAAATACAATCAGCCCCTACTTGTGTTGTTGCTTTAAATGTTTCAAAATTTTTTCGTATTTATTATATTATATTACCCTTTCAATTATGTGATATGGTGGGGTTGATATTTTTACTATTTTTGCCATTTTGCAAATAAACTAATTGAGGCTCAGACACCTGAAAGTGACTTAACCAAGTTCACACAGTCACTTCCATCCCTCCTGAAACTCAAGTCAAACATTTAAGTAAGTCTTTATCCTTCCTTTCCCTGCTATCTTATATTCGAGGCATGAGAAGATGCTATCAGTTCTACCTCCAAAATATTTTAAAATCCATTTTCTCTTCTCCATGTCTACTGCTATTTACTTTATCTACCATATTTCTACATCATTATCATCTCTACACTATCATCTCTCACCTGGACTACTGCGATACCCTTCTGACTCTTCTCCCTGCTTCTACCTTTACCCCCACAATGCATCCTCATAAAGTAACCAAAATGATCTTTTAAAAACAGAAAGTGGATTTTCAACAAATGGTGCTGGATATCCACATGCCAAAGAATGAAATTGGACTCTTACTGTACACCGTATACAAAAATTAACTCAAGGGGCTTCCCTGGTGGCGCAGTGGTTGAGAGTCCGTCTGCCAATGCAGGGGACGCGGGTTCGTGCTCTGGTCCGGGAAGATCCCACATGCCACGAAGCGGCTGGGCCCGTGAGCCATGGCCACTGAGCCTGCACGTCCGGAGCCTGTGCTCCGCAACAGGAGAGGCCACAACAGTGAGAGGCCCGCGTACCGCAAAAAAAAAAAAAAATTAACTCAAAATGGATGAAAGATCTAAACGTAGAAGCTAAAACTATAAATCTCTTAGAAGAAAACATAGTAGAAGAAAAGCTTTATGACATTGGATTTGGCAATGATTTCTTGGATACAACACCAAAACCACAGGCAACAAAAGAAAAAATAAATAAATTGGACTTCATCAAAATTAAAAACACTTTGTCGGGCTTCCCTGGTGGCGCAATGGTTGAGAATCTTCCTGCCAATACAGGGGACACGAGTTCGAGCCCTGCTCTGAGAAGATCCCACATGCCGCGGAGCAACTAGGCCCATGAGCCACAACTACTGAGCCTGCGCGTCTGGAGCCTGTGCTCTGCAACAAGAGAGGCCGCGACAGTGAGAGGCCCGCGCACCGCGATGAAGAGTGGCCCCTACTTGCTGCAACTAGAGAAAGCCCTCGCACAGAAACGAAGGCCAGAGACAGCCAAACATAAATAAGTAAATAAATAAATTTATAAAAAAAAAAAACACTTTGTGCATCAAAGAACACTATCAACAGAGTGAAAAGACAACCCATGGAGTGGGAGAAAATATTTGCAAATACCTGATAAAGGATTAATATCCAAAATACAAAGAACTCCTACAACTCTTCAACAGAAAAACAAACAAACCAATTAAAAATGAGCAAAGGACTTGAATGGACTTTTTCTCCAAAAAAGATATCAGATGGTCAATAAGCACATGAAAAGATGCTCAACATCACTAATCATTAGGGAAGTGCAAATCAAAACCACAATGAGGGGGCTTCCCTGGTGGCGCAGTGGTTGAGAGTCTGCCTGCCGACGCAGGGGACGCGGGTTTGTGCCCCGGTCCGGGAAGATCCCACATGCCGCGGAGCACCTGGGCCTGTGAGCCATGGCCGCTGAGCCTGCGCGTCCGGAGCCTGTGCTCCGCAACGGGAGAGGCCACAACAGTGAGAGGCCCGCGTATTGCAAAAAAAAAAAAAACCACAATGAGGGGGCTTCCCTGGTGGTGCAGTGGTTGAGAGTCCGCCTGCCGATGCAGGGGACACGGGTTCGTGCCCCGGTCCGGGAAGATCCCACATGCTGCGCAGTGGCTGGGCCCGTGAGCCATGGCCACTGAGCCTGCGCGTCCGGAGCCTGTGCTCCAGCAATGGGAGAGGCCACAACAGTGAGAGGCCCGCGTACTGCAAAAAAAAAAAAAAAAACACAATGAGATACCACTTCACATTCATTAGGATGATGAAAGAAAGAAAGAAAAAGAAAGAAGAAAGGGAAAAGAAAAGTAAAAGAGGAAAAGAAGGGAAGGGAGAAGGAAGGAAGAAAGAAGAAAGAAGGAAGAGGAAGGAAGGGAAGGAGGGAGGGGGAGGGAGAGATGGAGGGAGAGAGGGAGAAAGGAAGAGAGAGAGATAAAGAAAGAAAGAAAGAAAGAAAGAAAGGAAGGATGGAAGGAAGGGAGAAAGAAAAGGAAAGAAAAGAACAAGTGTTGACAAAGATATGCAGAAATTGGAACCCTTGTGCATTGCTGATGGGAATGGAAAATGGTGAAGCCACTGTGAAAAACAGTATGGCAGTTCCTCAAAAAATTAAAGAATTAGGGAATTCCCTGGTGGTCCAGTGTTTAGGACTCCACACTTTCACTGCTGAGGGCCCGGGTTCAATCCCGGGTCAGGGAACTAAGATCCTGAAATCCATGCAGCACGTCCAAACAAACAAAAGAATTACCATACAATCCAGCAATTCTACTTATGGGTATGTATTCAAAAGAGTTGAAAGCAAAGACTTGAACAGATATTTGTACATTCATAGGAGCATTATTCACAATAGCCAAAGATGGAAACAACACAAATGTCCACTGATGTATGAATGGATAAACAAAACATGACGGGGTTTTTTGTATATACATTCAATGGAATATGCTTCAGCCTTAAAAATGAAGGAAAGTATGACACATGCTACAACATGATGAACCTTAAAGATATTACGCTGAGTGAAATAAGCCAGACACAAAAGGACAAATACTGTATGATTCCATTCATATGAGGTACCTAGAAGAGTCAAATTCATAGAGACAGAAAGTAGAATGGTGGTTGCCAGGGGTAGGGGGAGAGGAGAATGCGGAGTTATTTTTTAATAGATACCGAATCTAACTTTAGGAAGATGAAAAAGTTCTGGAGATGGATGGTGGTGATAGTTTCACAACAATGTGAATGTACTTAATGCCACTGAACTATACACCTAAAAATAATTAAAGTGGTAAGTGTTATGTATATTTTACAAAAACAAACAAACCAACCAAAAATCCCTCCAAAGCAGAAACCTGATCTTCTCAATCCTCTCCTTAGGATCTTTTAATGATTTCTGTTTACAGTTAGCATGGGCTGCAAGGCCCTGCATTACCTGGCTGGTGTTTACTTTGCCAACCTCATTTTGGGAAGGAAGAAAGGGAGGTCAGGAGCGATAAAGGGAGGAATCAGAGCTGAGATTCAAATCCAGGTCTCCTGACTCTCAATGATATAGTCTGTCTACTGTAATTACCTGCCTCCTATATTTGTAAGTTAAACTTAATCAGCTAATTAACACCTTAGATCAAATAATTTAACAATTGTTTTCCAATGTGATACCTTGCTGAGAATACAGTCCTTACCTACATAATATGATAACTTTTACATGAAGAAAGATATCCTGAGCAGGTAGCATTGGAAAATAAAAGCAGAGTGGGGAACTGCAGTCAGTTCTGATTTGTTCTAACTGGGGAAGCAGGGGAAGCTTTACAGAGGAAGGGCTATTAGGACTCAGCAAAGCTTTAAGAAGAAGTAGAATTTCCATGGGTAAAGGATGGTAAAAAGGACACTGAAGGCAGAGGACAGCCAGAGCAAAGACAAGGAAAAATGCATGAGTGGAGAATGCCTGGGAACAGTCAGGTAGATGGAAGGGTGGAGCAGATGGAGTGTAGACTGGAGGGGTGGGAGATGAAGCTGAGGAGGCAGTTCAGGACCTAAAAGGGAGAAGGGAACTCAAAGCCATGATAAGGAAACTGGACTTTAAGAGAAAAGGAGAGTGAGTCACTGCACTGTAGAATCAGAGCCAAGGAACCCCAGGAGTTTTTGGTGGAGAGAAAGGGAAAGGGCAACGTCATGGGCCAAGTACCTGCATCTGAGCATGTGGGGACTTAGGATGGGGAAGGCAGAAAAGATGGGGAAGAAAAAGGAAGGTCTCTTCCGGACCTATGCTCAGACAGGGAAATTAAGAGGAGGGGACCAGAGACAGGCGCTAGACAACTGTGGTACTGTTTGAGGAACTCTCAAGAGTGTAGTTCGCACAGGAAACTATATTAAATATCTTGTGATAAACCATAGAAAAGAATATGAAAAAGAATGTGTATATATGTATAACTGAATCACTTTGCTGTACAGCAGAAATTAACACAACATTGTAAATAAACTATACTTCAATAGAATAATTTTTTTAAAAAAGAGTGTAGTTCGAACCTGGAATCAAGAGACCTTAATGAAAAAAGTAACAGAGGTGGGTGGATCCTAGAGGGTTTTGATAAAGATCTTAGATAATTTCCTTATTTTAGAAATTTTAGCCTAAGTCCTTGAAAATTGCACTAATACCTCTGGCTGACTGGCTATCTACAACAGCAGAGTGAATGGAATAAATAAATAAGATTTTTAAAATCTTATTTAATGTTTATAGGCATATTTATTTTAAAAGTGACTGGGGACTTCCCTGGTGGCACAGTGGTCAAGAATCTGCCTGCCAACGCAGGGGACACAGGTTTGAGCCCTGGTCTGGGAAGATCCCACATGCTGCAGAGCAACTAAGCCCTTGCGCCACAATTACTGAGCCTGCATGCCACATCTATTGAGTCTGCATGCTGCAACTACTGAAGCTTGCGTGCTTAGAGCCTGTGCTCTGCAACAAGAGAAGCCATTGCAATGAGAAGTCCGCACACTGTAATGAAGAGTAGCCCCCGCTCGCCGCAACTAGAGAAAGCCCACGTGTAGTAACAAAAACCTAATGCAGCCAAAAAAAATTTTTTTAATAAACAAATAAATAAAATAAAAAATGACTGAATTAGAAGACATTAAATAATGTTGATACACACCAGGAAGGGATTAGGCAAGGAAAGGCACGTTATTTCACCACAAGAAATAAAGACCATGGTTAGAAGTTAATGACCAGCCAAAGATTTAGGACTTGTGGTAGTTTTCCTAGCTCCAGAGGATCATTATGGTGGAAACTTCTTTATGGTACTTAGCTGAAATAAACAGATGGCAGTTGGAGAATTCTACTCTGTGACCCCAATGTAGTGTTAAAAAGAAAGCACTCTTTTAATAAGTCTGGTGTGTTAGGAGGGAAGGCACAAAAATCCAAAATGGTTTGGTGATACTGAAAATCCTATCAAGTAAGAGGGCATAGTGAAGCTCCAAGAGGGCAGAGATCTCTGTAGCCCAATCCGCTAGAAAGTGACCAGCACACAGAAACATTCAGTAAGTATTGTGAAAGAATGGATGGATGAACAGGTATGGATTCTTGGCTTTGTTTTAACTTAGAAGATTTCCAGCAGTGAGCCACAAAGCTCTGAGCTTGGTCCTGAGCTGTTATGTTCTTTTGATTGAAGAAATACAAAGTATGCTTACCAAAGAGCTATCAATAATTAGGGCTGGCGAGTAACACGCTGGCCTTAGAAGAAAAGTCCCTGTCAAGTGACTACTTAAATCAGAATTTGAGTAAATATCTGTAAGTTGTGCTATAAATAGATTTCTACATGACTTCTCACCTGAGATGCCTTCTAACTTTCAAGTTCCCCGATAATGATTATGTTACTCCTTATACTTAAGCGCCTGCAAATGTTCCCTATTGCCTATCTACATAACAATTTCCTCTTTGCAATGCCCTGCTTACTTTGATCCTACTCTCCTTTTTTTTCAGCACTTTTTTTTTTTCCAGCACTTTTGAAAAGCTTTTTCTCATCCCACACAGAGGCCATGCCTGTTCTACTTCAGTGGTTAAAAGTTTAAATAACGTAAGTGTTGGATTTAGAAGGAACTAGCTCTGAATTCCAGATCCACCACTTGCTGTGGGGCTTTTGGTAAATTACCTGACTTCTTTCAGCTTTAGTTTTATCATAAAATGGTGATAATGATGATGTGTTTTCTGAGGATTAATAAAGATCATATGGAAGTTCCCAGGACTGTGTCTGATACTTAGTTCTGTCATCTTACTTCTTCACGGATTTTTTCCCCTTCTGTCAGGACCATACTATTCACTGCCTAATTGTTTTGAATTGTTTCACGTGTTTTCATTTTAGCGTTACTACTAGATTGTTATGAAATCCTGGAGTCTGTAAGCAGGGTCCAAAAAGTTTGACCTCCCGTACCTGTAGTACTTGTCTATAAAATGAGACAGCTGGACCAAATAATCCTTTTATCTATGAATTCTGTTATTTCAATATGCCTTTTGTATCCCTGAGGTGGCTTGCACAGTCTGACACATAACTATTTGTTAACTGATTGACTAAAATCTCTTTGTTGTTACTTCTCTCTTTTCTATTTACAGTAGTCATAATATAGTAGTATTAGGATCAATATAGTAGGATCAACTAGGATAATGTATATGAAAGTAATTTTAAAATTTGAAGTAGTAATTATATGAGTACATATAAGTTATATATTTATATATATTATATGTATACATAAGCAGTACATAATATATATAAACTACCATCTATATATATCTGTATACAAATATATGTAAATATATAGATATAGCTAGATAGATAGATAGATGATGTGATAGTTGTAATAGTAGAAAGAATAGTGGTAATAGGACCATCCATGATTTGAGGCAATTCTAATTTATTTACCAGTGTAAGACTGAGGCTGGACTTATGTGACCCCAGGCCCAGCTTATGCTTGTCCAGGGTGATTCTCTGACAGCAGAGAGGTCCCATGTCATTGGGAAATTATTATTTATTAGTTTTACAGTGCATTGTACACAGAATCCATGCTCTGTGTTAGTCAATGTGAAAAAAATAAAGCTGATTCAGGCATGATCCCAATCTGGTGAAGCAGACAGCTAATATGAAGTTATCACCATAATATTTTACTCCTGAGAGATATTAAGCAAGGGAGATTTTTCTCCTGCTGCCTCTTCTCTTCAAGCCTTTAATCTTGCTGGCCCCTTACTTCTCTCCTTTACCCTCTCTGCTTTATACCTGGCAATTCCTATTTATTCTTTTTGTTTTAATTAATTAATTAATCTATTTATTTTTGGCTGTGTTGGGTCTTCATTGCTGCACGCGGGCTTTCTCTAGTTGCAGCGAACGGGGACTACTCTTCCTTGCGGTGCGCGGACTTCTCATTGTGGTGGCTTTTCTTGTTGCGGAGCATGGGCTCTAGGTGTGCGGGCTTCAGTAGTTGCAGCACGCAGGCTCAGTAGTTGTGACTCACGGGCTCTATAGCGCAGGCTCAAGAGTTGTGGCACACAGGCTTTGTTGCTCCGTGGCATGTGGGATCTTCCCAGACCAGGTATCAAACCTGTGTCCCCTGCATTGGCAGGTGGATTCTTAACCACTGCACCACCAGAGAAGTCCTTCCTATTTATTCTTTAAGACTCAGTTCAGGTACACAATGCTTCCACTCCCCCCATACCTTACCATCACATTACTAAAGGCCTATTTATAGCAGTTCCTTTTAGCTAGTACATCATGTTAAGCAATCAAGAAAAATTAAAAGGCATATTAAAAAGCAAAAAAAAAAAAAAACCGCAATTTGAAGAGATAGCGCAAGCATCAAAACCAGACATCTAACCAGAGTTGTTAGAATGATCAGACCTGGAATTTAGAACAACTATGATTAATGTACTAAGGACTCTAAGGGATAAAGTAGACAGCATGCAAGAACAGACGGGTAATGTAAGAAAAGAGATGGAAATTCTAAGAAAGAATCAAAAATAAATGCTAGAGATCAAAAACACTGTAACAGAAATGAAGAATGTCTTTCATGGCTTAGTAGTAGACTGGTCATGGCTGAGGAAAGAAACTCTGAGCTTGAGGAAGTATCAATAGAAGTTTCCAAAACTGAAGAGCAAAGAGAATAAAGATTGAAAAAAACAGAATAGAATATCCAAGGACTGTAGGACAACTACAAAAAGTATAAGATATGCATAATGGAAATAACAAAAAGAGAAGAAATAGAGAAAGGAACAAGAGGAATATTTGAAACAATAATGACTCAGAATTTCTCCAAATTAATGTCAGACACAAAATCACAGATCCAGGGAGATTGAAGAACAGCGAGAAATACAGATGTAAAAAACCTACACCTAGGCATAGCATTTTCAAACTACAGAAAACCAAAGATAAAGAAAAATGCAAACTCCTGGAAAATAACATAGCAGAAAAACCTAGATGATCTTTTAGATATTAATACAACACCAAGGGACTTCCCTGGTGGTGCAGTGGTTAAGAATCCGCCTGCCAATGCAGGGGACATGGGTTTGAGCCCTGGTCCGGGAAGATCCCACATGCCGCAGAGCAACTAAGCCCGTGCACCACAACTACTGAGCCTGCGCTCTAGAGCCCGCGAGCCACAACTACTGAGCCTGCATGTTGCAACTACTGAAGCCTGCACACCTAGAGCCCATGCTCCGCAGCAAAAGAAGCCACCGCAATGAGAAGCCCGTGTACCACAACGAAGAGTAGCCCCCACTCACCGCAGCTAGAGAAAGCAATGAAGACCCAACGCAGACAAAAATAAATGACTAAATAAATTTTTAAAAAAATACGCAGCCAAAAATAAATGACTAAATAAATTTTAAAAAAATACAATGCCAAAGGCACAGTCCATGAGGGAAATAATTGATAAACTGGACTCCATTAAAACAAAAACTTCTGTACCACAAAAGACAATGTCAAAAGAATAAAAAGACAAGCCACAGAATGGGAGAGAATATTTGCAAAAGACATCTGATAAAGGACTGTTATCCTAAATATACAAAGAACTTTTAAAACTCAACAATAAAGAAACAAACAACCTGATTTTAAAAATGGGCCAAAGTCCTTAACAGATTCCTTACCAAAGAAAATATACAGATGGCAAATATGCATATGAAAAAATGCTCCACATCATACATCATTAGGGAATTGCAAATAAAACAACGAGAATATCACTACATACCTATTAAAATAGTCAAAATCCAGGACTTCCTAGTGGTCCAGTGGTTAAGACTCTGAGCTTCTACTGCGGGTTGCATCTCTGGTGGGGGTAGTTCTGCATGCTGAACTGTGCGATCAAAAAAAAAAAAAAAGTCAAAATCCAGAACACCGACAACATCAAGTGCTGAGAAGAATATGCCATTGGCTGGTGGGAATGCTAAATGGTTTAGCCACTTTGGAAGACAATTTGGTGGTTTCTTACAAAACTAAACATACTCTTACCATATAACCCAGCAATCATGCTTCTTGGTATTTACCCAAATGAGTTGAAAACCTAGGTCCACATGAACACCTGCACATGGATGTTTAAGGCAGCTTCATTCATAATAGCCAGAACTTGGAAGCAACCAAGATATTCTTCAAAAGGCAAATGGTATATCCATTCAATAGAATATTGTTTATCACTGAAAAGCAATGAGCTATCAAGCCATGAAAAGACATGGAGGAATCTTAAATGCATGTTACTAAGTAAAAGAAGCTAATCTGAAAAGGCCACATACTGTATGATTCCAACTACATGATGTTTGGAGAAGGCAAAACTATGGCGGCATTAAAAAAAAAAACAGTGGTTGCCGGGATTTGGAGAGGGAGGGGGTAGGGAGGAATAGGTGGAACACAGAGAAATTTTAGGGCAGTGAAAACACTGTGTGATATTGTAATGTTAGATACATATCATTATACATTTGTCCAAACCCACAGAAAGTACAATACCAAGAGTAAACCCTAATGCAATTTATGGACTTTGGGTAATTATGATGTGTCAGTGTAGGTTCATCAACTAGGGGCAGGATGTAGAGAATGGACTTGAGGACATGGGGAGGGGGAAGGGTAAGCTGGGATGAAGTGAGAGTGGCATGGACTTATATATACTAACAAATGTAAAATAGATGGCTAGTGGGAAGCAGCCGCATAGCACAAGGAGATCAGCTCCGTGCTTTGTGACCACCTAGAGGGGTGGGATAGGGAGGGTGGGAGTGAGGCACAAGAGGGAGGAGATATGGGGATATATATATACATGTATAGCTGATTCACTTTGTTATAAAGCAGAAACTAACACACCATTGTGAAGCAATTACACTCCAATAAAGATGTTAAAAATAATAATAAATAAGTTAAAATTTTTTAAATGTAGGTTCATCAACCGTAACAAATGTACCATCCTGTTATAATAGTAGGGGAGGCTGTCCATGTGGGTGGGCAAGAGGTATATGGGAAATCTCTATACCTTCTTCTCATTTTGCTGTGAACCTAAAAGTGCTCTTTAAAAATTGTCTTAAAAAAAATTCAGATCAGGCATCATTTTCTCCTAGACACCTTTTCTAACCACCCCACCTCCTCCTTTCACTTCTTAGAACATTCAATTCTCTCCTCTATCATTGTGTATTGTATTAGAATCATTTGTCCTCACTATCACTAGATAGTGAGTTCCTTGAGGAGAGAAATGTTACCTTACTCATTTTTCTCCCCATTGTTTAGCAGAGTGCCTGACACATAAGTAAGAATTAAATAAATATCTACTGAAATGAAAAGAAATTCAGTGGGCCTAAGATGACTTTGTCAATTACTTGGACATTGCCTTTAAGAATATCCAGCTTTTTAAAACATACAAGAAGATGCAAGAAACTGTCTGCCAGAACTAATTTGGACGATGCCCGGTTACCTCCTGTGTTCCTACTTCCCACTGCATTGCAGCCTTTTAGGATTCCAGGTGCTGATTCCTATTCTTGACCTCACTTCCACCATCTGCTCCCCTCAGCTTTAACGGTCTTCTTTCTTGAGACCTGAAAATTAACCTTGACTATTCATCCATCAAATATTTACCAAAAAATATTTATTATGCCGGGCACTTCCTGGTACTGGGGTTACAAGCAAACAAGGCTCCTACCCCAGAAGAACTCATTTAGTCAGGGAGAGAGACTTGTAAACACATGGGTAAGAGAAAGGTAGACATTGTGATAGAAACAGCCATGGACTATTGGCACTCAGAACTCAGGGTTTTATCTTGAGAGAGACCCTAAAAATCCATGATATAAGGATTTGTCATTTTTAATGAAGTGGAAATTTGAATGAAACTGTCTTGAAGGTTGGTGGGCAATGAAAGCAAAGCACTTAGCCAGATGTCTAGACTGGGTGTGTATTTTGGCCTGGCATTGAGGTTCTTAACTCCTTCTCAAGCACATTGTTACATTCATTACAGATATCAATCTGATTGTTTAAATTTTTCAGGTACATTTAATCAGAGAGTAAATGCTATTGTAGGGTTCCCAAAAATGGGGTGTTCTCTAAGACCTCAGAAAAATGTTCTCATGAATGTGAAGGATATATGTACTTAAGGATAAATTTATTAAATATATAGACCTGTACAATGAAAGTTACAAAATTTGCTGAGAAAAATTAAAAATGATCTAAAATGATGGCACAATAAACAGTATTCATGAATCAGAAGAGTCAATGTTGTTTTCAATTCTCCCCCAAATATGTATTCAATGTATGCCAGTCAAAATTTCAAAAGGCTTTTTGTAGAAATCAAGAACATGATTCTAAAATTTATATGGAGGGAATATCCTGGCAGTCCAGTGGTTAGGACTCGGTGCTTTCACTGCTGGGGAGCCTGGGGTTCAATCCCTGGTGGGGGAACTAATATCCCACAAGCCACACAGCATAGCCAAAATTAATTAATTAAATAAAATTTATATGGAAATGCAAAGGACCTAGGATAGTCAAAACAATTCTGAAGAAGAAGACAGCTAGAAGACTTCACTATCTGATTTCAAGAGTAACTATATAGTTACAGAAATTGTGATAGTCTGGTATTGATATAAAGATAGACATAAATATAAATGGAACAGAATATAAGTCCAAAATTGACCCACACATATATAGCCAATTGTCTTACAATAAAGCAGCCAAGATGTCAATAATTCAATGGAGGACTTACCTGGTGGTGCAGTGGTTAAGAGTCCACCTGCCAATGCAGGGGACACGAGTTCAAGTCCTGGTCCGGGAAGATCCCACATGCCGCAGAGCAACTGAGCCCGCAAGCCACAACTAGTGAGCATGTGCGGCACAACTACTGAAGCCCGTGCACCTAGAGCCCGTGCTCCGCAACAAGAGAAGCCACCGCAATGAGAAGCCCGCGCATCGCAATGAAGAATAGCCCCCGCTCGCCGAGAAAGCCCGTGCACAGCAACGAAGACCTAACGTAGCCAAAAATAAATAAACAAATAAATAAATTGCACCGGAACAATTGGACATCCATATGCACAACAATTAACTTCGTTCTTTACTTCACACTATACACAAAAATTACCTTAAAAAGGATTACTAACTGAAATGTAAAACTTAAAGATATAAAACTTCTAGGAGAAAACATGGGAGAAACTCTATTGTATTGATAACTAATAGTAAAGATTTCTTAAATAGAACACAAAAATCACACACCATAAATGAAAGAGAATGATAAACTGTATTTTACCAAAGTTAAAAACTTCTGTTCTTCGGAAGATACTGTAGAGAATTCCCTGGTGGTCCAGTTAAGATCCTGCATGACAAGTGGCATGGCCAAAAAACAAAACAAAAATTTAAAAAAAAGCAAACAAAAAGACACTGTTAAGAAAATGAAAACACAAGCCACGGATTGGGAGAAAAAAATGTTTGAAATAAATATATTGACAAAGAACTTTTGTTCTGAATATAGAAGAACTTTTACGACTCAGTAATAAGAAAAATAACCTAATATTTTTTAATGGGCAAGAGTTGAACAGGCACTTTGCAAAAGAAGATATATAAATGGCCAAAAAGAATATGAAAAGATGCTTAATATCATCAGGGAAATGCAAGTTAAAACCACCATAAGATATCATAACAACTAGAATGGCTAAAGTATTTTAATTGATAATATTGTGTTTTGCCAAGGATACAGAGCAACTGGAACTCTCACAGTCTGCTGATGGGGGTGTAAAATGATAAGCCACTTTGGAAAACAGATGGGAAGTTTATTATAATGCTAAACATACACTTGCCATATGACTCAGCATTTCCAGTCCTAGGTCCAAGAGATCCAAGAGAAAGGAAAACACATGTCCACACAAAGATTTCTACATGAACTTCCATCCTCATTTTATTTATAATAAGCAAAACCAGAAACAACCCAAATGTCCATTAACTATTGACTGGATAAACAAATTGTAGAATATCCATCAACAGAACACTACTTGGCAATACAAAGGAGTGAACTATGTACTGGTACACACAACAACATGGATGAATCTTAACATATCATGTTAACAGGAAGAAACCAGAAACAAAAGTTGATTCTACTCTATGATTCTATTTATTGGAATTGTAGAAAAAGCAAAACTAAAGTGACAGAAAGCGGATCAATGTTTGGTCATGTCAAAATGACTCAGGAGCCAACTTGAATGGGATAATTTTGGGGCAATCTGGTTATCAATAAGAAAAATAATTGCAATGAATGAAACATATCAAATGTGTTTCAGTCCATGAGTTTATAATGATATTAAACCACACACACACACACAGTTAAAAAAATATAAGAATATGACAAATTAACAATTTTCAGTTGGGAAGACAAAAATGTTGTTATATAATATGTTCTTTTTTTTTTAAATAGATCTTTATTGGAGTATAATTGCTTCACAATACTGTGTTAGTTTCTGCTGTACAACAAAGTGAATCAGCCATATGAATACACATATCCCCATATTCCCTCCCTCCTGAGCCTCCCTCCCACCCTCCCTATCCCACCCCTCTAGGTCATCGCAAAGCAAGGAGCTGACCTCCCTGTGCTATGCGGCTGCTTCCCACTAGCTCACTATTTTACATTTGGTAGTGTACATATGTCGATGCTACTCTCACTTCACCCCAGCTTCCCCCTCCCACCCCATGTCCTCAAGTCCATGCTCTATGTCCACATCTTTATTCCTGCCCTGCAACTAGGTTCATCAGTACCAATTTTTTTTTTTTAGATTTGATATATATGCGTTAGCATACGGTATTTGTTTTTCTCTTTTTGACTTACTTCACTCTGTATGACAGACTCTAGGTCCATCCACCTCAGTACAAATAACTCAATTTTGTTTCTTTTTACTGCTGAGTAATATTCCACTGTCTTTACATTATTTCTAACAATATCTTGACCTGACCACAAAGATCTTAAAATTGAGAAATAAAATACTTACTGACCATATGGTTAATGATTGAAATAAATCGAGGCAAATGAAAATGCGTTAATTTGTAAGAAAGGGAGTGAAAAAAAATTTTCCTGTTGAAACATTTCTTAATGTTGTTTTAACAATAAATAAAACTCTGAAACTTTTTCTATAAACCATCGGACCTTGTGTTCTACCCACAGAAATTCCCTGAATTCACACTGTGTGTCCATTCTCAGTCCACATAGCTTTTCTTCCTTCTTTTCGTATCTGAAATGCCAGGTCCCCTGAAGTCTCCCAGTTTAATTACTGTAAGTGACGAAATGTCAAATAGTCTCCTAAATTCCAGGCCACTTGGGTGGTGTTTTGACACTCATTCTCAAAGTCCTAGGTTTACATTTGATCATGTTTACGTTACACCAATCAGTCCATAGACCTTTTGTCAGGGTTTCTATACTTCCTCCCTTTGGGTTGGCATGCAGTCATGAGCGAAACCAGAAAGAATCCGGATGGAATCATTAAACCCATCATCATTAATGGAAAAACAACTTGAGAAGGGCAAGCTCTCCTGACAGCTTTCAGTCAATTTGTCTCATAGTCAGAAAACAGCTATTTTTACCTATCACCAGCTGTATGGTGATATGGAAAACTGTATGGAAAACACAGACCCTGAATGGGGCCCAGGGGAAGGGGAGGTTGTGTGTGGGAAGTGAGGAGTGAGATAGTGTTGTATGCCCCAGAATTACGTTCCTGCAAGGAACTGAGGGGATAGTGGAGGCTTAGAGCTAAAAAGAACCTCAGCAATGACCTAGTCCATCCCTTTCACCTTACATATTAAGAAACAAAGGCTCAAAGAAGTAAAGTGAGCAACAGCCTTCAGAGAAGAACCCAGGGTACCCTGAAGCTTAGTTTAGGGTCCTTTCCACTCTACCGCCTGCATTGTTTAAATGAATTATTTAGAAAGCTAAAACAGACATATTAGGAGACAACATCAATAAATTTCAGGGTTCGGTGACATTCAGATTTTGCCAAAACACTAAAAACTGCCTGAGCCACAGAGGTATTCAAATATTAGCAGAGGCTAGTTTAACCAGCTCTAGTGTTCCCTGGGGCACACTCCCCTTGTTTGTTTATTAATTAAAAAGTTGAAAACAAGGAAGTATAAAGATAGGTCATAGGTTCCACATAGGCACAAATTCAACGCTTGATCATTCATTCCTGGTTGAGCAATACTTAATGAGCGTCTGCTATGCATCAAGGCAGCATGCCAGGTGCTGGGAATCCACACAACAAGGTCTCTGCTCCCTCAAAGCTTAGAGTATAGCAGGGAAGACAGTGTATTAAAAGTAGTAATTACATTAAAGTGTGTTGAGTGTTAAAACTGAAGAAATTCAGGATCCTATGGATTTATCCCTGGAGACTAATTCAAGCTGCATCATTTGAGTTCCCCAAACACAAATACTTTTCGATAAAACATTTAAAGCAACAAACATTTACCTGTTGGTGTGCCATAAATTGTGTGAACATCTGCAAGAGAATTCCGAGGTAAATTAGCGTTTTATAGGTGGACAAATTATTTTGGATTATATACGTCTGATAAATGTAGTACTATTTGACAGTACAGGTCACCTGAAAAATAATTTGACATATCTTAAAACTTTAGGCTTCCAGGTTTTCACAGTAATTCTTAACGGATTTTGTCTGCAAAACCGACCCCGATCATTTTCAGAACTCTGGAAGGCTCTACCAATTCAGACAAGGGTCTTAACGAATCCTATCCATTTTTAAAGAGCCAGCTCAGGGCCCTGCTCCACCAAACGTTTTCATAGCCTGTGTACATCTTTTGCCCCTCCTCTCTGTTATAGATTGCACATTTATATAGGATTTAGCACATCATCTTTTTAATATTAACTGTGTGTATGTGTATATATATATATACATATATATATATATATATATATATATATATATATATATATATATATATATATGTCTTCCCCGAAACTGGATGGATCTCTAAGGAAAAGACTGTCTCTCCATCCCCCTATAGTATCACCTTAAGAGGCGGTCATCCAAAAACCATACATTCATCATAGAAACAGAAATTCCACCCATAAATGTAAGGGACTGCCTCATTAACCTTGGGGCCCTATTTCCCTCCCACTGGCAGCAATCTGGTTTATTCCATGGGGTGGAGGAGGAAGCCAGGTTGGCGGGATGGGAAGGGAATGGCGTCAGTGCGAGGTCACAGCACATTGTCCCGAATGCCATCTCCACACTACGGTGACATGAACGCAGGACTGAGGGATGCAGCCATAGGAAAGATAGAGGCCCAAGTCACGCAGACTACATGCAAAACGAGGGCAGGATAGAGAACAAAGCGTGGAACCTTGCGGGGCGTGTCAGGACACCTGGGCGCCGGCAGCGAGCTCCCGCAGAAAGAGAGGAGACGCGAGCTAAGCCAAGGCCTGGCAGGATGGGGAGGGACTTCCGGAAGCCATTTGCCTGAGTGGCAGGGGAACCGGAAGTGGGGGCGCTGCAGCGGGTGCTGAGGCCGGAGGAGGGACGCGCCGGAGCGGGGCCGCCGGGACTGAGCGAGCGACAGACGCGCCACCCGCCGACGCCGCAGCCGCTTGGGGCCCGCACGGACCCTGTGCCTGAGTGAGTGCAGTCCGGGACTCGGGGAACCGGTGGCTTAGAGGTGGGGGTTGGAAGAGGCTGCGATTTGTTATTGTGAGAGGCCCGCGACCTCCCCTCCCCCACCCTGCCGGCCCCTCCCCCGCGCCACCCCTCCCCCCCGATCCTTGGGGTGCCTCCGCGCTCGCCCCTTCTCGGCTGGCCCGGCGTGGGTTCCCTGGCTGCCCGCCCTGCCCCCCGCACCTCCAGGCCGCTCGCCACCTCCCTCGGAGCCTTTCCCCAGTACCCCACCCCCAAACCTGCCGCCTCCTCGGCCGCCCAGCCGCCCCGCCTCTTCCCGCGGCCGAGCACCGTGGCGGGGCGCGCCGCCCGGCCCGATCCGGCCCAGCCCGACCCCCGGAGCAGGCCGCCCTGAATCCCCCGCTACCGCGGCCCGGGGCTCGCCGCCGCCAGCCCCATTTCCAGCCACGCTTCTGCCTCGGGTCTCGGCTGTTGCCTTTCCCTCCTCCCCGAGGTTGAACCTCTGACCCTTTTTTCCCCTTTCCTCTGCCTGAGAGGCCGTTGGCGCGGGCTCAGACCACTTACTGTTTTTTTGACGGAGCACTTTTTGCCACCCGTCAGAAACTTCTCCGTTATCTTCTCTAATATATTCAAAAATCCATAGGCTGTCACGACTTAGAAGGGCTTATTTCTTAGGGGACTGTCCAGTCCAGCACCTCATTTTAGGGATGAGGCCCAGCGAGGCTGGTGATTTGCCCAAGGTCAACCAACTAGCTAAACCTGCCAATGGACAGGTTTTCTTAGGTGCTTTTTACCTGGTCCATGTCCATGTACCAGATCAGGATCTTCTGGCCTTCAGGTTTGAGATGTGCCCGTTGCATGGTGACTCACTATTTCCATACTTCCCAGGCCAGCGTTGCTTTTCATATTGTGTATACAAACCTTAAGAAAACCAAACACATGAAGCTTTGGCCTCTTTTTAGAGCTTACCCATGGAGAAAGGGAAGACCACCTGGACCCACTCTAAGGCCTCATTTCGTACAGCTTTAAATGGGGGGGTTCATTTTGAGGGAGTGGTAAAGGTATGGAGAAAACAAGGGGTATTGTCCCCTTGAGCATCAGAATACGCCTTTGCCTTGGATATGCCTGTGTCTTTGGATTCTTCTCCTGGGCACATCGTTCTGATATAAAGGTTGCCTCCTTGTCCGGGAGCAGGGGAGGAGTATGAAATCATTGTGCTTTAATGTGTTGGCTTGGGCATTTGATAATAAATTCTGAATGTGCTGGAACCCCGGGACCCATCCACCAGCCCACTGAGGCAGGGTACTAGGGATGAGGCCTGCCTTCGCCTTTAGGATAACCCTGCCAGCTCCATCTGAAACAAAATGAAGTCTGAGGTCAGAGTGGAAACATTCTGAATCTTTTAATTCTTAGTGCAACTTTCCCCCTCCATTTGTTTCCTGGTTAAACTAAAGAAACATACAGCTCAGCTTGAGTATTTATAATTCTTTGTTGTTGGAACTGGTTTTTGATTAGACACACACTACACCATGCTGGTATAAGCATTTGGAAATTCTGGTGTTAAGACTGTCATAGTCGGAGTTAAGTAGAGAAGACAGAAAATGCAGGAAAATTGGGAAATGCTGTGCAAGTCACTTACTCCTCATCTTCCCAGAGAACTCATTTTAATGGACAGTTAAAGCTTCCCTGGAAGAGTATGTCTCCTGATAAATTAATTTCTTCTGACCTTTATCTCCATCCTTTTGGGTTTTTCTAACTGAACATGCTGTTTGTGACCTCAGAAGTTAACGACTTGCTGCACAGAGGCGATTATTATGAATCAGTGAGGTGAGATGGGAGTCAAATCCCTCTCTGTTGCTACTTTTTCTGTTGTTACTAATTACAGCATTCTGAATACTTCTGTGCCACAATATCGCTCTCTACGTGAGGCAGGAAACCCCAAATCACTCAGATTTTTGTGACCCACCACAGGCTGTTCTCTGGATGGCTCCTGATTTGATTCTTCATTTTTATTATAAACAGTACACAGTTTTTTTTAATCTAACTCCCGAATTATTTGAATCCCCTACATGCATAGTCCCCAGCTTGGTTCTTTCTTTTTTCTTTTCTTTGCTTTCTTTCTTTTTTTTTTTTTTTTTAATCCTTTGGAACCCACGCCCCCTGTGCAGAGTGTTAACCACTGGATTGTCAGAGAAGTCCCCCTAGTTTGGTTCTTAAAGAGGAGATTACATGGGTTTGCCCCTCAGTTGTTTTTGTTTGTTTTTTTTTTAACCGCTGTTTAAAAATGTTACCAAGCCATAGGCACAGGTAAAACTGAAAGCTCCTTTGTATTGTAAGATTTTGATTTGGCAAAATAATCCAAAATCCAAGTGTCTGAAGGCACAAAGAAACAAATTTTGCTCAGAGGAGGGAGGAGGATGACCTTGTATTCATAGTTAAAGAAGAAAAAGACTAGCTAATTGGGAATATTGTGCTAAATTCTCTCAGTTTTACCTGCCTAGTAACTTTAGGTAAGTGACATTTTGTTCCTCATTTTCTCTGTCCCTATAGCTTTTTCATTTTGCTCATGACAAAATTTAGGACTGAGATGAAAGTGTTTTGCTAAGGGTATCAGAATGCCATTAAATTTGGGTAGTAGTAATAGGATATATAAGTGAATTGACTTAGTAAATTAGAATTTATCATTGTTTCATACAGTCTTTTCTATATAGAGCCTAATGCCCTTTGCTCAAGAGTAATAGGTTTTGGAGGGTAGTATATCACCCTGAGTTCAAATCCCAGCTCTCCCTATCATGGAGCAGTTTCCTTAAATCTCCCTGAGCTTCAGTTTTTATTTAAATAACAAAGTTCCTAGCACAGTGTCTTGTAAATAGTAAGTTCTCAATAAATCTTTATTGCAGTTATTATTTTTTGATCAGTTGTTTACCTGTTGGAGAAACTCTAAAAGTCCATGTCTGTCAATTGAATCATAGATCTAAAGAGATCTTATAGTTTATATAGACCACTGGTCTTGAAAGTCGAGTATGTGTGCTGCCCTGGGATGCATAAGGAGATCCATTGGAATATAGGAAAATATTTAGAACCTCTTTTTACATTCTTTTTTTTACGTAAAAAAGGGGAAAAAATTACAAATATTTAATACACAGGTTAACAGCAATTCACATCTAATTTATAAATATACATATATTGAGGAACATTTCAAAAAGATTCTAAAACATTAAAAAATGTTTGAATCCCGCTAATCTGGACCAGTCTTTACTCATATGCTTTAGTTCACTTTATGCTTTTCTAGTAGGTGTTCACCTAGTCTCTGCAGCCCCCTGGGAGGAATCTGCCTTGAGAGACAGGTCATGTCATTTGCAGTTCTGTTTGTTATAAATTTGTCTCACTGTACATTGTATCTGCTGGCCTTGTCTTCCTATTTGGGGACATGCAGAATAGGCCTAAAGTCCCTTCCTAGTAATCTTCAAATACTTTGACGGCTATTTGTCCCGTTATTTCCTCTTCCCCACAGTTTTTCTACAGGTTATAAACATACCTGTTTCTTTCAACTATTTCTGATATGACAGGTTTTTTAATTTCTCACCATCTTGGCACCTTTCCTTGAAACACCCTCTGGTTTCTCAGAATTCTTAAGTTTTTCAACAAAATCTGAACCTGGTGTTCCAAGAACTGAAATGTAGTTGGAGTGCCTGCATTGTGTGTTTAAGTGGTGAAGGATGAATTTGGATACATTTTATTATGGAGGCACCTCATATGTACAGTTTTGTCATCCTTGTTCTTTTAACAATCCCCAGGAAAAATGGTTTCAATTACGTAATCACACAGTGAGAGGGGGAGATTATTTTTCTCATTTTTAGTAGTGATCGCTCAGTTAACCCTACGTCAGTTAACTTTTGCCTCAAAAATACCTAACATGTTAAGAGTTTCTCCAGGTGGGAAAATAAATGAGGAATGGTTGGGTTTTTAAAATCTATTTTAAAAGTTAGGAAATAGACTTTTTCAATTAGTGAGTGGAAAAAGGAGCTGTTTTGTTGCTGTATTTCTTTACATTATATATCTAATTCTGAAATACAGAAAATGGGAAAAGTTGCTCCTTGTTGGTCTTAAGGACAATAGAGCTTTTTGATCAGCGGGGAAGAAAGTTACTTACTAAAATTAAAGTGAGTATTAAGTGCCATATCAGATTTAACCTGAATAGCCAGACTTGAATCAAGAATTGAACGTAGACCCCCAAGAAACTTTTATATAGAAGATTTAGAATGTTTTATTGGCTAAAAACAAAAAGTTTCTGTGTGGCTATTTGTTTTAACCCTGTAATCCTTTTTTTGTTTTCTTTTATGTATCTTGTGATTTTTCCTCACTTTTCTTAGACAGTGAAACTCCAAACAGATATCATAGTCTGATTGGAACTATATAGGTTCATCTTGCAGTTCTTCCCAATTCTTGCATTTTACATTGATGTTTTTAGCTCCGTGTGGTATAAGTCATAAGTCTTTTGGGTGAAATGGTTAGATATAGGTCCCCTTTAGGGAGTCAGCGTGAACTGGTTTGTGATCAGTGGGTCAGATGTGAAGTAATTGGGGTCAGACAAACCTCATTTCAGTCACTGAACAAAGTACCTAAATTATCTGATCCTCGTTTTCTTCATTTTGCAGTACTTTTGTGAGGATCGGAGGTGGTATGTATAAAGCATAGAGTAGATAGTCCTTCATAGGTAGCTATTATTTTCTGATAGTTGCAAATTTTAGTAATCTAAAGAAATATACACAGGTTGTGAATGATATTTTACATCTTTAGTCAGATATAGGCTTAACCCTGAGCCCAGTTTTTTTTAGACCTAGTGTCATTTGGAACTGATCGAATTTATTTACATAATTAGTGTTAAAATTGTTTGCTTCTGTAATTTATTTTTCATGAAGGTTTGCTTTCATGTTTAGGGCTTGTTACTTTTTGATCCTCAAAAACTACTACCTTGGTAATCCAAGGTGTTTTGTTTACTCAGTGAATACTTATTAAAAGGCTATAACTCTTTCTGAGAAAGTTTAGTTGTATTTGAGGATGGCAAAGGAAGGAAATAGAGAGTACGGCCTTTTTTTCTATAAGCCACAAAACCCCAGCTTTTTCTCTTTCATCATCCTTTGCATTTTCCAAGTAACCTCTTGAGCCTGATGTCTCTAGTATGTATTGTCCAGAATTGGTTGAAAACAGTCTGGTTTCTTACTTGTCTTTCTAGAAGATTAGCATTTCTAATTTTCCTGAATTTCACTTACTCCTTCTCCACTATCAGATGCCATATTTAGGTCGTCGTTAATCAAATTTTTTTTTAGTGGATACCTGTCAAAAATACCTAGTAAAATTTGTAGAAAACTAATTCCAGGGACTTCCCTAGTGGGCTAGTGGTTATTAACACTCCGCTGCGCTCCCACTGCAGGGGACACGGGTTTGATCCCTGGTCATGGAACTCGATCCAGCAGGCTGTGGAGCACTGCCAAAAAACATTAAAAATTTAAAAAAATAATAAATAATAAAAATGAAAAAACCACTGCCAAAGCCCACGACTAGTTTTGTCATCATCTGTAGTACAGGTATTTGTGTGATTTTAGTGATCACTGGATTCTAATCGGTGCTGTACTAATTCTTAAGTGTGTAACTCTAGCAGCCTAAAAGGCTCTAATGTAGATGTCATTGAACTTGAAGGGTTTAATTTCTTGTCATTTGTTTCTTACAATAACATGTATTTATGAAAAATTAATATAGGTGTAAGATACATACTGATGTAATGCATTGTTCCTGAATGATATTCAAACCTGTCTGGAAGTTTAGTAGTGCTAGATATTTATGGGACTTAGACAGTCATGTCCTGGACCTCGTCTCTGCTGAAAATAAACTCCAGTTGCATCGTTTCTAGGCAAAACCCAATGGAATATATTTAATTCTTATTGTTTAAAACCTGACATGTAATATTTAAGTAAGTGGTAACAAAGAAACATTCCTGTCAGTGAACAAAACATAACATAGACATTTTTTCCTCAGGTGTAGAATGAGCCAAGGAGACTCAAACCCAGCAGCCATTCCACATGCAGCGGAAGATATTCAAGGAGATGACAGATGGATGTCTCAGGTAAAAGGGGGTGCACGTGCGTTATTCACGTAGATGAGTCTCTTAAATTTTTAGAGTCTTTTGACCAGAGCTACAATGGGGTGTTTTTAATGGTCAACAAGAATTGATTACTGTAAATAAAAATCTAATGTTAGAGATGTCATTCCTAATCACCATGTGATGTTGGAACTGAGGAATATTTTGAGAGCATGGGCATTGTGTACTGTTAATTTTAATAGATGACAGTGTCTCTACAGTATTCTTTCTTGAAGCTTTTTTAAATTTTGAAGTAATTTCAAAATTATACAAATATTACAAACACTTCAGAAGCAACTTCCTATATCCTTCTCTAGACTTGCCACTTGTTAACATTTTGCCACATCTGCCTAATCATTCTGTCTGTATCTGTTTGTACTATTTACCAACTTACAGTTTTTCCTGAATCATTTGAAAGTATGTTGCAGTCATCACAATGCCCCTTTACCCCTAAATATTTGAGTGTGTTTTCTGAGAACAAGAACCTTTTCTTACATAACTACAATACAGTTATTAAAATCAGGAAATTTAACACTAACATTATACTGTTACCTAATCCAAAAACCATATTCAGATTTCTGTAGTTGTCCCAGTAGTGTTCTTTTTTTATTTTTTCTTTTTTTTGTGTGGTACGTGGGCCTCTCACTGTTGTGGCCTCTCCCGTTGCGGAGCACAGGCTCCGGACGCGCAGGCTCAGCGGCCATGGCTCATGGACCCAGCTGCTCCGCGGCATGTGGGATCCTCCCAGACCGGGGCATGAACCCGTGTCCCCTGCATCGGCAGGCAGACTCTCAGCCACTGCGCCACCAGGGAAGCCCCAGTAGTGTTCTTTATATCAATTTTCTTCCCAGTCTAGGATCACACATTGCATTTGGTTGTCGTTTCTCTTCATTCTCCTTTAATCAGAAACATTTCTTAGCCTTTGTTTTTCATGACCTTGACCATTTGGAATAGTATAGGGCATTTATTTTGTGGAATGTCCCTCTCTTTTCTCATAATCAAGATTCACATACATTTTTGGCAGGAGTATCAGGGAAGTGATGTCTTCAGTGCATCACATAGAAGGCATGTGATGTTGATTTGTCTCATTGATGATAGTAGCTTTGATCACTTGGTTAAGATGGTGTTGGCCTAAACCGATTCTGTTTCGTTATAATATGGCCTCACAGGTTCTTATTTTAGTCAAGTGGGTTACAATCCACTGTAATTTTGAAACTCATTGTCCAAAGTTTAGCAAGTGGGAATCCCTTCAAGCTCTGGCCCCTTTGCCCTCTCAGTATGTCCCATTGTTTTTTTTAGCACTTTATTTTTTTTTTCAGTATTTGTAGCTTGCTTTTAATAACTGTTATCCTTTACAATAACTATATTTAACCTTTATCTGTTTCCAACCGTATTACCTTTTGAACTAACAAGTTCAATATGATTTTAAGTCCCCAGAGTTTCCTGTTTTAGTATTTAGTGATTCTCTTTATACTCTTCATGGTTGTATTCTCTTTCTGTTTTGGTCATCCCAGACTTAAAAATCAGTCTTTCAACTAGCTTATTTTGAGTGGTAGTTTTTTTGGGGTTTTTTTGGTGTTTTTGCAGTACGTGGGCCTCTCACTGTTGTGGCCTCTCCGGTTGCGGAGCACAGGCTCCGGACGCGCAGGCTCAGCGGCCGTGGCTCATGGGCCCAGCCGCTCCGCGGCATGTGGGATCCTCCCGGACCGGGGCACGAACCTGTGTCCCCTGCGTCGGCAGGTGGACTCTCAACCACTGTGCCACCAGGGAAGCCCCCTGAGTGGTAGTTTTTTATTTTGACTGTTCTCCTATGGATCAATTATGTGATTATTCTTTCTTAATCTTCCTCATTTGTTTATATCTTTAAAAAAGTATTATGAAATATTTTGAGCATCTGTGTATTTGCTACTCATCCTAAAAAAATAAAACATTGCTAAAAGAATTGCTGTTCCCTGTATACCCCACATTGATCACATTTCTTTCTCTTTCCTACCTCCCCACCCCCAAGCCAGTAATTTCATGTATTTACATACTACATATATAATCTCTAAACAATATAGTTAGTATTTTTGCACTTTTTTAAATTAATTAATTTATTTATATTTGGCTGTGTTGGGTCTTCATTGCTGCATGCGGGCTTTCTCTAGTTGCGGTGAGCAGGGGCTACTCTTCGTTGCAGTGTGCGGGCTTCTTCTCATTGTGGCTTCTCGTTGCGGAGCGCGGGCTCTAGGCGCGCAGGCTTCAGTAGTTGTGACACACAGGCTCAGTAGGTGTGGCTTGAAGGCTCTAGAGCGCAGGCTCAGTAGTTGTGGCGCATGGGCTTAGTTGCTCCGCGGCATGTGGGGTCTTCCCAGACCAGGGCTCAAACCCGTGTCCCCTGCATTGGCAGGTGGATCCTTAAGCACTGCGCCACCAAGGAAGTCCCTTTTTGCACGTTTTTAAATGGTAAATAGTATCTTTCTGAATGTATTTTTTTCTGCAGTAATCATACATATTAAAAATATAGCTGTAGTTTATTCATTTTTTTCTCTTTAAGTAGTATTCAATTATTTTATATGAAAATACCACAGTGGGTTGTCTTTTATCTCACTGATGGGCGTTTAGGTCATTTATAAATTTACTAAAAGTAGTAACTAAAACTAGATGCCTTTGTTGTTTCTGGCATAAATTAGAAGACTTTAAATGATTAGCACTGACTGGGAAAAAATTAGTCAAATGGAAGAAAAACAGATACGAATATTTAAATTTTTTTAAAAACTTGTATAATATGGAAGGACTAACTTATATTAAAATATATTATATACCCAGATCTTGGTTTTTAAATACAGTTCTCCAATGAAAGGAACCAGGGCTCCTTAGAGAAATGATTGATTCTATAGCTGGAGCAAAGAAAATAAAAATACGGGCCTAGAGCATCTTCTAGTGCAAGAAAGCAAGAAACTACTCAAAAAAGAAAGAGAGAAAAAAAGATGGGCGGCAGGAATATCACTGAAGTGATGGGTCCTTGGTGCATCACATAGAATACATGTGGTATTGGTTTGTCTCATTGATGATAACTTTGACCACCTAAAAGACCTGAAAGAGCTACCAAAGTGCAAAGTTGAACATTTTGAGCAGTGTGACAAATGATGGTATTATTGGTTGATAACTGAAAGAATAAAATAAGTGTTCATTAATGCATTCTGCTATAAATAAATGAGTGGATGAATAAATAAATAGGGGAGAAGGGCTAAATCTTCCTTACAGAATAATTTTAATTAATAAATGTAGAAGTAAGGAGGGAAAAGAAAATCATGGATAGAGCACTGCAGTAATAATTACTGTAGGCATGATCCATTGATGAATACTAACATTAGTGGACACAACTTTAAGGAGAAACGGTATATTTGCCTAGCCTTAGAGTATCTCCCTGTAAATTACTTTGGTGGTTTTAAGGTACGCCCACATATTTTTTGAGACCCCTCCCTCCAGGAGGTGGAGCTGAATTTAGTGTCTTGTTTCTAACATATAGAGTATGGAAGGGAAAATAACTTGATGGTGGAGAAAACTGGCAAACACCACCTTACCCAAATGATCAGTATTAACATCACCAGTAATAAGTCATGTTCCCTGATATGATACAACAAGGGCACATCACCTCTGTGGTAGTCTTCCCCCAAAATCCATAACCTCAGCCTATTCATGGGAAAACATCAGACAGACCCAAATTGAGGGACTGTCTACAGAACACCTTACCGCAACTAAATGTGTCAGGTCATGAAAGACAAGGAAAGACCAAGAGACTGTCCCATATCGGAAGAGTTAAAAGAGATATATAGATTAAATGCAATGTGATATCCTGATTGATTCAGGAAATGGGCATTAGTGGAAAAATTAGTGAGATCTGAATGAACTTTATTTTAGTTGATAGTATTCCCTAATGTTAATTTCTTAGGTTTGACAAATGTATGCTAACATTGAGGGCTTCCCTGGTGGTGCAGTAGTTAAGAATCTGCCTGCCAATACGGGGGACACAGGTTCGAGCCCTGGTCCGGGAAGATCCCACATGCTGCGGAGCATCTAAGCCCGTGCGCCACAACTACTGAGCCTGTTCTCTAGAGCCTGCGAGCTACAACTACTGAGCCTGCATGCTACAACTAATGAAGCCTGTGCACCTAGAGCCCGTGCTCCCCAACAAGAGAAGCCACTGCAATGGGAAGCCCAAGCACCACGGCGAAGTTTAGTCCCCACTCACTGCAATGAGAGAAAGCCCACGCACAACAATAAAGATCCAACGCAGCCAAAAAGAAAGAAATAAAAAGTAAATAAAATTTAAAAAAAATCCTTACACCTGAAAATTCTGTTTTTAACAAAAAAATAAAAGATGCTAACATTGAAAGAAGCTGAGTTAGGGGTATATGCAAATACTCTACAATCTTTTCAGTTCTTCTGTAGATAAATTATTTAGAAACAAAACATTAAAAGAAAAGCAGTCATGATTAAAACAAGTATTGAAGTGATACTCAATACTACTCACGGAGTATTGCTAAAATATCCATCCCTATTCTAGACTTAAGTACCACATATCAAGAAGTACCTAGAACAGATGAACATGTCCACCACCACCACAGGAATGCAGTCAACAAAATCCAGACTATGGGAGAGTCTATAGGTCAGACAGTCATATTCCTTAAAAAAAAAGTTTGGGAGGTGGTGGCAGAGGGAGGGGGAGCCTATAGATTAAAAGGGATTTAAGAGACAAATTGTCTGGATTCTGATTTTAAAAAACAAATCATAAAATAAAATTTTGTGACATTGAATTTGAACACTCACTAGTTATTTGTTGATATTAAAGGATTCCTATTAATTTTAGAGGATAGAACTGGTATTGTGGTTATATATATTTTTAATCTTTTAAGAGCTACATGTTGAAATATTTATATATGAAATGTTATATCCTCAGTTTGCTTCAAAATAATCTAAGAATGGGGTGGGGCAATAGTTTCTGGAATGTTGAAATAATAGTGGCCGTAAGTTAGATGATTGCTGTATCTGGTGATGGGTACACAGAGATCCATTGTGTTATTCGCTCTGCTTTCCTGTATTTCCTTGATATTTTCCGTAATCGTAAGTTTTTTTTAAGGGTGATATTAAAAGACTTGACCGTAGACAAATTTAATAACAATTCGTATCAAAACATTAACCACCTAAAGAAGGCTTAGCAGCAGACTGACAGAAATATTTTCAGTAAATATTACAGATGAAGCACTGATACTGTTGTATTATCAATAAAAATATCCTCAAATATACTAGATAAGTGTCTCAATGTGCATGACAGGAGCTTTAACTTTTTGTTTCCAAAAAGTACAGATTAAAACAATGGGAAAAGAAAGGAGGGAGGGAAAAATATTAATAACCCATGCAGGTGCAAGTATAGTAAAATGAGTTCTGATACATTGCTGGCATCAGAATAGATATAGCCAGTAGCCATTTTGTTAGTAATTTGGAAGTGTATCCAAGATCCATGAAAGTGTTAATCCCCTTTGCCCTAAAAATTCCCAACCTGTAAAAGAAAATGTGTGTGTGTGTGTGTGTGTGTAAGTTTCTTCATCTCAGTCAATAGGAGGCTTCTGGCAAATCTGTCATTAGGATAAAGAGCTTAAAAAAATGAATGTGCCACTGGATGCATCCAGTAGGATATTAAGTGGTGTTAAAAATTACGGTTATAGGGAATTCCCTGGTGGTCCGGTGGTTAGGACTCCATGCTCTCACTGCCAAGGGCCCGGGTTCAGTCCCGGTTGGGGAACTCAGATCCCGCAAGCTGTGTGGCGCTGCCAAATAAATAAATGAAGGTTTTTTTTAAAAATTACACGATAAAATTTTTAAAAATAGTTACAGTTATGAAAATCATGTAGCTACATAGAAAAATATTTCTAATATAATGTTAATGCAGTTATAATGTGTGCTCTTTATTGAGTACCTACTGGGTGGCAGCCAGAAGCTGGGCCCCTTTTATACAACTCTTATCTTCACAACTCTAAAAACAGAGTTGCCAGCAGATGTGTAAAACAAAACTCCGGGTTATGTACTTGCTTAAGGTCACTGCACTAGAAAGTACATAAGCTAGACTTCGAACATAGGTTTTTCTGTCCCCAAAGCTATTGTGCCTTAAGGAGATACATACATACGTTTCAACTGTGTTGCGGGGGGATGTGAAAAAATAATGAGAGAAAAAACCCTAAAACGTTAATAGGTACTGGGTTAAAATGGTAGGATTATAGATGTTTTGCTTTTATCTTTTCTGTTTTTCCAAGCTCATTGCAACTACTTTTATACTTAAAAAGAAAATTTAGAGTACTTAAACCTTTAGAACAGCAGAGCTTAAATTCCATGACATTCTTTAAACATAAGCTGTTCTGTTGGTATTGAGAGGTAGTTGGCACTTTAGCATACACAGTAGAGAGACGACGTGACGTGAAAGAGCACCTACTCAATAAAACTAGCTAAAGCCTTATTCTTGCTCATCTTATCCCTTCAGTTTAAAAATACTTATTGAAACAATAGTAATTTTAAAAAATTGTTTACACAAGACATGGACCCAAGAGAAAAGAGAAAGTTATTCCAAATCCTGTCACTGTAAAAGAGATGTCTTAATCAGTTGTCAAATTATTTCCAGAAATATTTTTTTATTTTCACCAATAGCAGTGAAATATCTCAGTTTCACCACAGTGTCACCTGCACTTGTATTATCAGCAGAAATACTTCAATAGTAACTCCATCTGAATTAATTCCTAGGGGAAGCATAATTGAATGTAGAGAAAAAGAAACAGTATTCAGACCTTTCCATAGAACTGGGTTAGAGACCTGCTAAACCATCATGTTAATTTGTTTCAGGGATGAATATAAAAATTGAAGGGCTTCCCTGGTGGCGCAGTGGTTGAGAGTCCACCTGCCGATGCAGGGGACACGGGTTCGTGCCCTGGTCCGGGAAGATCCCACATGCCGCGGAGCGGCTGGGCCCGTGAGCCATGGCCATTGAGCCTGCACGTCCGGAGCCTGTGCTCCGCAACGGGAGAGGCCACAGCAGTGAGAGGCCCGCATACTGCGAAAAAAAAAAAAAAATTGAAACTATGTCCTTCAGTTTAGCATCAATGGGTAAAATCTTTTTAAAGGTGTCTTATGCCTTAAGAGCAAAGAGAAGCATGCCAGGCCTAGGTCACCCTTGCTTAGAAACTTGAATTAGACTGAAAAAGCCTGAGTCCCAGTTTGCCAACATCTCACATTTAGAGGTTAGCAGACATTTTCAAAGGCCATATTAAAATCATTCAAATAAAATGCATGCCTTTTGATTGGATCCTAGTTCAAAAAATAGATACATATGATACTTTTGGAACAATTGTGAAGATTAAACGTTAGATTTTATGGGATTATTGTTTATTTTCTTAGATGTGATAATAGTTCTATGGTTTTATAGGAGGCTGTCCTTATGCTTAGGAGATGCATGCAGAATATTTAAAGGTGAAGAATCACAATGTTTGCAGCTTACTCTCAAATGATTCAGCAAACACACAGATAAAGCAAATGTGGGAAAATGTTATTGTTGAATGTAAGTGAGTGTGTACAGGTGTTCATTGTATTACATCAGCTTTAAGTATATCTGAAATTTTCTTTAAAAGAGTTGGAGGAAAGGTAAGCTTTTAAAAAAACATGAACGCATTTTTCTGTTCTCGTTTTCAGAAGGGCCCAGGAGTTAATAGCAGATTGAGAGGAATCAGCTTTAGGGACAGACCAAATAGAATGTTTAACAACAGAGTAACTGGTTGGACAACTGTTCTGTCTAGGCCAAGAAATCTCACAGGGGAAAATGCCAGTTTCTCATTGTTCTTTCTTCTTCACACCAGCACAACAGATTTGTCCTGGACTGCAAAGACAAAGAGCCAGATGTCCTGTTTGTGGGGGACTCCATGGTGCAGTTGATGCAGCAGTATGAGGTAAGGTGCAGGGCTGAGGGTGGTCCTTGGCTGCTCATGTCAACACATTCATTGATAACTGACTTGCATTCATTCCACTCTAGTTCAGAGTAGAAGGGAAATCAGACCTACCTGATCGGATTCTTTGTGCCATCAAGCATGATGAGACAAAGGAAAAAATACAACATTATTTATAAATAAGCTCCCTTTTTTGCCTTGGCTTCCAAGAAGCTTTACATTATATTTGTTTGTTTATATTTGTCCTAGTCATGATTTGTATTTTACTATTTTCTTATTTGTATTTGCTCATTTATGTTTGTCTTAGTCATGATTCTCAGTTCTTATTGTGTTTTACCATTTTTATATTTTATTTTTGTAGTGAACTGTTTTGAATCTTTTTGAGGTTAGGCATTCTCCCAAGGGAAATTTAAAAGAAAAGATAGCTTTATATCTTTTTGGCTCAAGCACTCTAAATTTTTTCATCTCATGTTTCTACTTCACTCTATTCCTTTAAATGGTTGAATAAAGGGAAAGGAGAGTTTATTGAGTTGGCAGCTTAATTATAAATGTTGGTACCTAAGTGGCATCAGGTTGAGCTGTGACTCAAGTCTTGAGCTGAGATCTAAAGCTGCACTGAAAACTGAGTTACACAATGGCATCTTCAAAGCCCTTTCAGCAGTTGGTAGCATACCACTTGCAGTGATACATTTGAATACAGAAAAGGGAAACTTATTTCAGATGCCTCACGACACATTGCAATTGAGGGATTTTATTTCCCACTAATTTCAGCTTAAATAAATCAAGTTTTTCTCTTTTCAGATATGGCGAGAGCTTTTTTCCCCACTTCATGCACTGAATTTTGGAATTGGGGGAGATACAACAAGACATGTTTTATGGAGACTAAAGAATGGAGAACTGGAGAATATTAAACCTAAGGTGAAATGAAACTTATTCTTTTTTTTAAGAATATCCTTATCTTGAGTCCTTTGCAGATAGTTAAATTGTCAGAAGCTGGTAGTAAAAAAAAATTGCTTCTTCAAAGCGTTACTTCACTGTTGTTCTTTGCTTCCTGCCCCTTTAAGTTAAATGATATTGTTTAAGAACATTCCAAATACATGCTTAATTAAGAATCAGTGTATTGCTTGCTTGGTTTGTACTTGTTATAAGTATCTTCTGCTGTAGGGAGGGATTTGATGCTAATAAGGTATATGCTGTTCTGTTGACCTGAGGCAGTGTGAGGGGGAAGGTGCTCAGAGGTGGGCCGTGGGAGCAGGGCTATGATTCACTTGAGCAAGTAATTTTGGATCCATTTAAACATATAAACAGATTGGTAATCAAGGCCTCCAAGCTCTTCTGAAGAAAATTTGAAGCAGATGTGAACAAATGTTCAGCCCAAACATGTGCCCAGTGCCTTATAGCATTATCAACGTCCTGAGTTGGCACACTGCATATAAATTTTTTCAACCCAAACAACAAAAAGGAAACAAAGCTGAGCCATTGATAACAGTTGCTGTAGTTGAAAGTATTTTATTTTTGCCTTTCTAACAGAAAAACTCATGCATATTCCTTTCTTTTGTGACAGGTGGAAATTACTTTGGGTTACATAGGAAGGTGTATGTCTCTAGGTGATAGCCACCTTGTAAAATTATTTTTTTGAAGAGAAAAACTTTTAAAAACTATATCCAGCCTCCACCCCACTGACTCTTTTCCTTGAGTAGAACTGTGTATTTATACCCACTACACTTCCTTGGGTACTTTTATTTTTTCTAGAAGGTACTTTAACTAAGGGAGTCTTATGATGTCACAAGTATTTTCCCCCATGTTTCTTAGATTTCACTCTCTTTTTTTTTTTTTCTTTTTTGACTTGCAGTGGTTTTATTTTTATACAGTTGAATCTATTATCTTTTTTGTATAGTTTCTGGATCTTAAGAGATTAGCTTCCAACTGCACATAAAATAATTTTCTCATCTTTTCCTAGTACAGTTTTCCCACTTAAGTGTTTTTCTGTTTGGAATTTATCCTGATGTATATGAGGCATACATTAATAATGTTTTAAGATGGCTGCCCTGTTGAAGTTACCAATACCATTTGAGAAGTTCATCTTTCCTTCTTTGATTTTTTAAAAAATTTATTTTATTTCTTTATTTTTGGCTGTGTTGGGTCTTCGTTGCTGCGTGTGGGCTTTCTCTAGTTGCGGCGAGCGGGGGCTACTCTTTGTTGCGGTGCACAGGCTTCTCATTGCGGTGGTTTCTCTTGTTGCAGAGCGCAGGCTCTTAGGCACGTGGGCTTCAGTAGTTGTGGCTCACAGGCTCTAGAGCGCAGGCTCAGTAGTTGTGGTGCACGGCCTTAGTTGCTCCGTGGCATGTGGGATCTTCCCAGACCAGGGCTCGAACCCGTGTCCCCCGCATTGGCAGGTGGATTCTCAACCAATGCGCCACCAGGGAAGCCCCTCCTTCTTTGATTTTTGAAATAAGCTTTTCAACTAACTAGTGGACATTCCTGAGTATTTATCTTTTTTCTCTTTTTCTTCCTTCCCTCAATTATAGGTCATTGTTGTCTGGGTAGGAACAAACAACCATGAAAATACAGCAGAAGAAGTAGCAGGTGGAATCGAGGCCATCGTACAACTTATCAACACAAGGCAGCCACAGGCCAAAATCATTGTATTGGTATGTTGTCTTTGGGTGGGTGGAGACCTTGATATCATTAGGTAAGGTCGGGGGTCTTTTCAGAAATGTGATCACTCATGAACATAGAGAATCTTTAGGTTGGAAGCAGTTTATCATGCTCCCGAGAAGCTCTTCTCTGATATGTCCCATCGTCTTATTGGTCTCATTTCCTAGAACAGCTGTGGGGTCATCTTTTTTCTGCTCATCCTTGTTTAGAAGTGGAAATCCTCTTTGTTGCCTCAGGTTGCCTTAATTTTTTTTTTTTCCCTTTGACTATCTTCTGATAATTTTTTAAGTTGCATATGAGACTTTTCCTAGTTCCTGAGTCTCTCTTTATTAGACCTGAGTTTGGATTAGCCTAGATGTGTTGTTTTGTTCCATGGTTAATATGGTAAAGGTGGTGTATTTATCAGAATCTCTGAATTCTTTAAAATATCAGAGATTCCATCAGGAAGAAAATGGGTTCTTCATAGTCTTACCACTAACAGGAAATGCTACCCTTTGCAGAATTAAAGCACTGTCTTCATGGTCTCAGGGATAAACAGCTGTCTATTTCAGTGTTAAAGTTTACCTGTAGATATTCTTAACCTAGCTAAAAATGTATGTTTTTGAGAAATCTGACGTGTATTCAGTTCTTTAATGAGATATAGTGTTAATAAGGTAGTCATTTATTCAACAAACATGCGAGAATCACGATGTACAAGGCACTATCCTAGGTCCCGAGCATACAAAAATGAGTAAGACGGTTCCTCTCAAGGAGCTGGTGGATGGACACAGCAATATAAACAGAATTATTATACTGTATGCTAAGGAGAGAACAGAGTATATTTTAGACATAAAAATTGACATCTGAGTTTAGTTTTAAAGAATTCATTGGTTTCCAGACAAATAGAGAAATGAAAGAAGAGAAGGCATTACAGAGAAGAATGAGAGAGAGAGAAAGGGAGGGAGGAAGAAAGGAAGGAAATGATCAAAGGCTTATACATGTATGTGTTTGTTGGGTGAGTGAAGGAGGGTGCTAGAAGAATTTTAGGGTTATCATTGGAATAAAGTTCAAGTCCGGGATAGTTAGAGGCCACAGCCTGGTCCCATGTTAGGAGTTTGGATATTATCTTATGACAGGGTTCTGGGAAGCCAGGTCTTATTTTTTTATTACATGGTATTTAATTAATTTATGTATTTATTTATATCCTGCATTATTCCAGAAAAGACTACATTGTGGTGAAGAGTCCATCTCTTAAGTACAGTGGGTGGTACATTGTAGTTGCTTAGGACATATTTGTTGCTGAATAAATCCTCCATAAATATTCTTTGTTTCAACCAGACTTTTGAATTTGATATATGGTGGTGTTATCTACAATACTAAAACATTGGAAATAACCTAAATAATCAACCCCATGGGGGAATGATTGCACAAGTCATTGACTATAATAGCACTAATCACATGACAATTAGGAGGACTGTGTGAAAACAGAATTTATGATGTATTTAAGTGAACAGTCCGAATACTAAACGGTATGTATATTATATTTAGAATTGCTTGAAAGTAAATATGCAAATTGGAAAAGGAAATAAAATTAAAATAGTTGTTACATGGTAAAGGAATTAGGAGTGTATTTTGTCTCCTTTAAAATAATATTTTAACAATTATCAGTTATTATAGAGAAAAAATCACATGGCATACCCTTGATACTCATTTATTAAGGAAAATGTTATGCAAGTATATAAGCTATTTTTCTTATCCTTGCTTGACAATCCCAATAGGTATGGCGCCCTGCTCTTGAGGCTTAATCCTTTTTTATGGCTTTAATTACTATGGTATTCTTTGAAAGTCAGAATAACATATGTATTTATTGGTCACTGGCCATCCTTCCTGGTTGCTCATTATATCTCAACCAAGCTTTGATGTGCCAGTGCTGAGGGCTGATTTTCTTTGTTAACTATTAGATTCAGAGCCTTATACTTTTTTTTTTTTTTTTAATAAATTTATTTATTTATTTTTGGCTGTGTTGGGTCTTTGTTGCTACGTGCTGGCTTTCTCTAGTTGCAGTGAGCAGGGGCTACTCTTCACTGAGGTGCGCAGGCTTCTCTTGTTTTGGAGCACAGGCTCTAGGCACGTGGGCTTCAGTAGCTGTGGCTCGCAGGCTCTAGAGCGGAGATTCAGTAGTTGTGACACATGGGCTTAGTTGCTCTGCAGCATGTGGGATCTTCCTGGACCAGGGCTCGAACCCATGTCCCCTGCATTGGCAGGCGGATGCTTAACTGCTGTGTCACCAGGGAAGTCCAGAGCCTTATACTTTTAACAGTTATATAAACTAGGATTTAGGATTGACCTTGTCTGCACTTGACAAGGATGAAAGGAGATGGATTGGGGTAGCATATTCATAGTTCTCTGTAGTTCTCTTTGGAACTTTACGGTCACACAGTAAGTTAATAATCGAGGTCCAACGTTTTGCTGAAAAAATTTAAAGCAGATGTGAATAACGCTTTGGGCATAAAATTATTTTTGATTTTTTTAGTAGAACGCCTACAGAAAACCCTTTTTATGAAATAAGACCTCTTATCATACCCTGTAGGAGAAACAGGTGACAACATTTTTGCCTAAATAACAATAACTTGCTGTGTGGCATCATTAGCTATAAACCAACTAAAAGGTTGGGGACTTCTGACAATTTTATAATTGGATCAGTTATCTGTATAAAGGCCATTTCTAGTTTGAGATGATAAAACCTTGCACTTGCCATATAAGAGCTGGCTTTTATTTACTATAGTAGAAGGACAGACATCTGATTTATCTGAAAATTATATTAGATCATTAACAAATAAGTTAAAAATGAATTTAGAACACATCGCTGTTTTATACTACCAGATATTATGTGGCTCTGATTCATCAAGACAGCATTTGTTCCAACTCCATTTCTCGTGTGTTCTAGTGTAGGTTCCATGTGGCATTAATGAATAGATGTGTATTTGAGCTAGATTATTCTAGCTATGTGGTGGACTATATGGAGGATAAATTGAAGGGGTAATACCACTGGAGGTAGGAAGACTAGTCAGGAGATTTTACATTAATTGAGGTGAATATTGGTAAGTTCCCTAGCCACAGCAGTGTCTATAGCCAGAAAAAAGAATGGATTGGAAAAATACTTAGGATGTAAAAGCTGAGTGATTTAATGATGAATAGATAAGGTACATGGGATGAGAGACTCAGGGATGTTGGAAGGTCAGTTGACACAGAGAATGTAGAAGGAACATAGTCTATGGGGGAGATGATGAATGGGTTTTTGGACGTGTTAAGTTGGGTGTGCCTCAGGAGCATTCAAATACACAGTTCTGAAGCTCCAGGAAGAGATCTGGGCTAAAGTGTGTAGGTGTAGAGAGTACTGGGCCAAGGACAAAACCCTGAAGAATACCAGCAGTTAAGGGACAGGAGGAGGAGGAGCTCAGGAAGAAACCTAGGAGGGATAGTCAGAGAACTTTCATTAAGACAGGTCTAGTCCAGTGTTTCAGAAATCAAAGGTATAACAAGTGCTAGATGGAGAGTTCCAGGGATATTTGAAATCACAAATAAGTAGGAAAAAACAGTGAGTCTTCTCATCTTATATTCTTCTCTGCTCTTCCCCAGGGTTTGTTACCTCGAGGTGAGAAGCCCAACCCTTTGAGGCAAAAGAACGCCAAGGTGAACCAGCTCCTCAAGGTTTCCCTGCCGAAGCTTGCCAATGTTCAACTCCTGGATACAGATGGGGGCTTCGTGCACTCGGACGGTGCCATCTCCTGCCACGACATGTTTGATTTTCTGCATCTCACAGGAGGGGGCTACGCAAAGATCTGCAAACCCCTCCATGAACTGATCATGCAATTGTTGGAGGAAACACCTGAGGAAAAACAAACCACCATTGCCTGACTGGCTCCCATCAGTGTTAATAGCGTCCCAGCTTCCTCAGATCAGTTATATCACTGGCACTACAGAATCCTTCTCTTTCTTAAGGCACTTTGCATTGTAGAATGTTCCTGGATGTTCATATCTAGTGTTTGAAGGGGAGGAGGGATTTAAACTGGTCCTGTACATAGGTTTGTTTGACACAGGAGAAAAATTAGCCAAGGAAGATGGTTGTTTAAATTCATTGGAAACCAGAAGGGGACTTTTTAGTTATATGTGTGACACATTCGTTGACTTATCACTGTTTTTCCTAGGACAACATCAAGCCTAAGTACTGAACAAAATGAAGATTCTTTCCTTGGCCTTTCTTTCTATGGATTATGTCATATATAATAATAATTAGAATAACACCTTCTTGGCTTTAAAACAGATGTTTTTCCAGTTTTTAAAGTTCATAATTTAGCCTTTTGTTTTTTATTTTGCTTTACTCATACGTATTCTCAATGTTACAGCAACATATAACATCAAATTGAACGTGCTTGTCATTCAAGTATGGGAGATGCTATGGTTACAGGTGAATTTGTTCCACCCTGTTAACCTTTCCCATGCTTAGCAGTGAAAAATCGGTTTTGCCCCATTTGGGGGACTCAATGGAGGGTATTATTTTTATGCTGCTGAATATCACGTCTGTAATAGACCCATGCATGCAGCCTTTCCTCTATTCCCCCTCATCCCCTCTTTTTTTTGGTGGGAGGGGTCCTTGTTAACATTACAAGCTTTTAACACGTTTTTGACCTAGGAGCTCTGTTGCTGGAAGTATAAATCCCCAGCCAGTTACTCTCATGATGATATTACTGATGTGTAATTCATTCTTGTGTGGTGGCCTGTGCTATAGAGTCTGTGTAGTGCTCTCCATGTGCAGAGTTCTGGTTTGGTTTGTTTTGTTTTTCCCTTAGAACCTGTTACAGTTTTCCTTCTTTTGGGGGGGGGGAAAACCCAGAACTCTGTTTCCCACTCCATAAGCCCTGACTTTATTTCAAGTTTTGTAGTATTTTAAGGTGTATATTTTATTTTATTTTTATTGGCTTAGTTTTTAAATTATTATTAGTCCAGAAAAATTTGGCCTCTTCTCATGGGGAAATGGTGAAACTGCTCTTCCGAATAGATATTCTGCTTGATCCCACTGTTTTAGTAAAAAAAGAACTAGTAAAAAAGAACTTCGTTTAACCTTCAGGATTTCTCAATACATCTTCATCTGAGAATTTCTTTCAAGAGAGCTCTTTATAATCTTAATGGTTTGTTGAGCTACAAGAACTGCCATTTAAAAAATAATAGGACAAAAAATAATAGGACAACAGGTGGTTTATTGTTTAATATACCTATGGAATATGTACAAACTGGATTTACAAACAAATACTTTAAACTGGACCAGGTGGATATTGAAGTAACCCATCAGAATGTGCTCTGCAATGATTCTGCTTAACGTCCAAGTTCAGTAACTAAGGCATATGTTTCTTACTCTGCTTGCAAGGCACATGGCATTGCTTTTGTGTGTTGGAGGGGGATTTGTGGTTTGTGCTAAGAGCCGCTTCTGACTGAAAGGAATAGAACTTGGGCTGATTTTTTTTTTTTTCCCTCCTCGAGGCTTTTTCTGGGAATTTTGTTTTTTGGTTTTTTTCTCTTTAAAAAAAACAAAAACAAAAACTTTCCTGAATGTATCATGTCTTCATTAACAACTGAAAATATATGTGGTGTTTACTAAACTTGTTTACTATATTAAATTTTCCTTTTTAGTAGCCCAGGTTCTTGAGTTTTTCAAGACAGATTTTTTTTTTTTTTTTTCTTAGCTGAGGTATAGTTCTAGGGAGGAGATTTAATTAAGCCACAATTTTGTGTGTGAAAAGACAGTTTCCTATCCAGGTCTTTTCTGTTGTCAGAGGGAAGGAGTATGGTCCAAACAAACCCCATTAGGTTACTCCTGCAGCATGTGCTTTTAGCTTCTCTCTTGACTAAGGATCAAATATCCCTTTGTGAATTGGCCTTCAGCTCCTTTGCTTCTGTGTACAAACCTTGGATGTTAACTACATTTTATATTTACCAGAGCTATTTGAGCAATAGTATTTGAACCACTAGCCTTTTCAATAAAAGTCTGCCCCATTGCTAATGTGCAGGTACTGAGTCCACTTTCATTTCTTGCCAGCTTTCTTTGCACTGCTTTAGGCAAAAAGTGTTCTTCTGTTTTTCTTTGATTGACACCCGTTTGTTGCAGTGACAGAACTTAATGCTTAATCTTTGGATTTCATATATATATATATATATATATATATATATATATATATATATATATGAGAAATATATACACACACATATATGAAGTTTAATGCACTGTCCAAGTGAAATGTCCTAGTTGTCCTTGTGATTAAGGGGCCAACTTTCCAGGCAGCCAGCAGAGGTGTTCATTCTATTTGTCTCCCAGCAAACTTCCATCCCTTTGCCCACCCATTCCCACTACACTAGATGGCAGCTGGTGATGGCACAATAAAGATTTCTGCAGTCCCATCTTGAATGTGGCAGGTTGAAGATGTACTGCCAAGGGTGATCTAGGGCACGTTGTTTTGCTGCCACATAGTCTAGACTACCATGGGCAGTGGTTTGGCTACCACCTTGAGTCTATTTGGACATCTGTCTAAACCTGAATTTTTTGTCAAAAACCTTAATGCAACAAAACAAATCTTGAGTAGCTCATGCCCTGCTCTTAGGAATTTTGTCGTTGTTTAAAAATAATGTTCAACTTTCTTTATCTTTTTTATTTTTTTAACCTAGTCACTGTTTACAGTTGTATGCTAAAGCCTGAAATATTGTCTGTGCTGTGGTATATGAGCATTGCCAATTTTATATTTATTGCAGCGAAGAAGAAACTAAAGATATAAGAAAATGAGGAGCATGACTGTGCTCCTAAATCTGTGTGGGTGCATGTGGGAGAAGTGAGTTGGGATCTCTTGAAAGGAGGCTTTTTGGGGTGGGGTCTCCCAGGCTTCTCCTTGGTGTTCCTGCTTGGGGATCACTGCTGCTAGTTGACTGGACGTCCCCAACGGAAGTTTGTGATTCCGCTTTGGCAAAATTTCATTGACTAGTAGAACTCATTCTGTTTTAGTGCATATTTCAATATAAATGTAAACATTTCACTCAAACTTGCTGTCTTTCTGTCTCCTTTATCATAGTTTGAATTCCCATGAAGAGAGAAGGGATTTTTTTTTTCCTACCTTATCACAGGCAAATTGGATACTTAGATCATCCTGCTGCTTTTCTGTGGAGCTGAATGTACCAAGCTGACCCTCATCACTTATCTCCTTGGGGGTGCAGAATGGCAGGGTAGGATGAGCAGATAGAAGGAATCCTAAGTAGATACGTGGAAATATTGTCAAGTGAAATGTTTCAGATTTGTTAATAGTATCTGGTAGTTAAAAGCAGAATTAAGTCATTAAATTGACCTCTTGACCCTTTTTCCTAATTTCAAATCTTTAGAATTTTATTCACGTTAATTGTCCCAATTTCTATAGTTTCTCCATTCCTCATGCTAATAATCACCAGTTCTTCTTTTTTACATTTTGGAATATTTCTTTCTACTGTTACCCCCAGCTTGAACTTAAGTGCCTCAAATTAATTGGAGTATTCTGAGTTCCTGTGTCATCTAGAGAGAAAAGCTTCAGGATAACATTTCCCATATATTAACCACCTAAGCAATTTAGGTAGGTGCATTTCCACTTTACTGTTGGCTGGGAGGCCTGGAGAAGTTTGCTGTCTTGTCAAAGATGAGTCATGTAATATAAATGGTTGAGCTGGGATTTGAACCCAGCTTTATCTGACTTCGAAGTCCTTGCTCTTAACCACTACTCATTCAACCTGGGGTGTCTTTTTAGCTCTAGATTCTGATTCACTGAGTTCATTGCAGATACATCCCTAGTTTCCTTTCAGTTGAAAGTCCTGGGAATGAAGTCACAGTCTTCTCACCTGGACCAAAGGCAACAGCTTCCTTCAGTCTCTGCAATCAATATACTCCCTTTCGATTCCATCCTCCATGTGGCCATGGAATTATTAGAATTTATTTAAAGTGCATTATCTGGCCATCTTGTTTCCCACCTTAAAACCAGCAGTAGAATTTAAATTGTGTTCATAGAGCCAAGAATTTTTGGTGGTACGCGTGAAGGGGTTCAAAGACTGGCAACTGTATTAACATGTCAGGAAGTTCAGATTGACAGGAGGATACTTGAGTAAGTGAAATAAGATTTAAAGTCTAAAACAGGAAAGTGTAAGTACAGTCAGTAATACATGGCAGAATGATTAAAATAGAAGTTGTCAGCTTCCATATGCTGAGGGGTGGTGGTGGGGGCCACAAGTGCATATGGAAATACTGAATGAGGGTTCATGTCAGACCTTCAGAAAACACAGCTGCCTCCCTTGAAGTCCACTCCATACATGAGTCCAGACAGTTCTGCAGGTGGGTTTCTGTGGATGTGTGCTGTGGACTACCTCATCTGACCTGGGTGAATGGCCTCAGTCTCAGTATAACAATGTGGCTGCTAGTGACAATGTGGACACAGTTGTCCTTTATCACCTTCGCCTCCCCGAGCTAACACATCTGCCCCAAGGACAACCTCTTTAGAGCTGTGTGACCAGAACAAGGGTCACTTACCTGGCCCATTAGGGCCTATCCAGATGACTAACACCACCAACCACGCCAGCAATGATTACAGCAGATTGATATGCCAATAAAATGTTCCTAAGGAGCTAAAAGTGTCTGTGGTTTTTGCGACATTCGCTTTATCACTTTTCACCATGGTGAGGCTATTGGATTAAAATGATTTACTCCTAGAAAAGGATAAAATTTGGAGATAACTAAACTGAGGTATTTTTGTTTTTCTACTTGCCTCCCCCTGCCCGCCCTCCCCATCTAATCACACCAAGTTCCTCTCCACCCACCCCTCCAGAGGCATTGCCTTGTGAGCTGGTCACAGGTTCCCCTTAAATCACAGGACAGCAGTGAAAGCAGCCTGGGGCCTGAGGCTTTGCTGATTGTTTCCAAACTGCTGGGTGAACCTCTTCAGTGGCCCAGAAGTGGAAGAGGGTAGTGTGGTGGAAGGGGAAGCTCCCTCACAAGCATCTACTTGGGGAAGGAACCAGCAGGAGAATCCATCCCTGCTCTTCTCCAGCCAAGGCAGGAGTGAAACCTTAACTCAGCTACATATTTTTGCATAGGCACAAAGCAAAGAACTTAATTGTTTTGCTAAACACACAGTCTTTCTTGGGCCTGATTTTATGCTATGCCTCTTGCCTCTTGCTTATTTGCTGGCTTATTTTAGCAAACCACATCAAAAATATGTATGAAAAAACCAAATTTTACACACTGATAAAGCTTTGACAGCACCCCTGTAAAAATTAATGACACATCAGTGTACTGCAGCATGCTCTTTGATAACCACTGATAGTCCAAGCTATTAAATATAACATCCAATGTGCTCCATGACCTGGCCCTCTTCAGTTCGTTTATATCCTCCCACCTCTTACTTTGAACTTCATGCCAATAGCATTGAACTCTGAGTCTCTGCCTTTGCCCCAAGTTGAGACCCTCTGGAATATGCTCCTGCCCCTTTGCCAAGCTAGCTCCTACTCATCTGTTAAGAGTCCTTCAGAGAGTCCCGGAATGTTTTCTGATTTCTCCTATTTTCAGCTCACATCTGTACTAGGTCTCTCATCTCTGAATTCCCATAATACCCTGTGTAAATCTTTTATCATTGCACGTAATCGCTTTTCTACACTGCTAGATATGAATTCCTTAAGAACAGAGAATGTGTTTTAAGTATCTCTGTGTTCCCAGCACCTAGCTTAGTGACTAGTACACACTAGGCACTGAATAAATGAATGAATGGATAGGAGATCGAGTAATTTCTTCATGATCATCTAGCCAGTAACAGTCAGAATTGAAACCGGAATACAAATCATTTGACTTCAATTTCTGTCCTTTCAATGGTATTATGCTGCTGCTTGTAAGAAACAGTAGACATTATTCCAGCTAGTGATAAATTTACCTAAGAACAGTGAAAACTAGAAAGATGCAGTATATACGTATTACAAAAATTATTGAGACATTTTCTGGAATTGTTTGATTAGAACTAGATGGAATTATGAAAGATACATGCACTCCAATATTCAGAGCAACATTATCTTCAGTTGCCAAGACGTGGAAGCAACCTAAGTGTCCATCAACAGATGAATGGATAAAGCAGATGTGGTATTATATACACGATGAGATACTACTCAGCCATAAAAAAGAATGAAATGTCACAATTTTCAGCAACATGGATGGACATGGAGGGTATTATGCTAAGTGAAATAAATCAGACAGAGAAAGACAAACACTGTAGGATATCACTTGTATGTAGAATCTAAAAAATACAACAAACTAGTGAATATAATAAAAAATAAGCAGACTCACAGATATAGAGAACAAACTAGAGGTTACCAGTGGGGAGAAGGAAGGGGGGAGGGGCAAGATAGCAGTAGGGAATAAAGAGGTACAAACTATTATGTGTTAAATAAGCTACAAGGATATATTGTACAACATGGGGAATATAGCCAATATTTTATAATAACTATAAGGAGTATAACCTTTAAAAATTGTGAATCACTATATTGTACACCTGTAACTTATATAATATTGTACATCAATATAATACAAGTATACTTCAATAAAAAATTAAAAAAGAACTAGATGGAATTAATAAAGATGGTTTTTATAGGAAAAGTGAAGCTAGAAGAAAAAACTAGACTGGTTCAGAGGGACAAAAATATCGTGAATGAGAAAATCACCTTTGTGAAGACTCTAGGAACCAATGAAATAACAGAAACAGCTATACGATGTAGCCTGTGTCCGAGCCAGAGTGTAAAGAGAGGGGACCTGTTCTGATAAGAACAACTTGGAATAAGGACTGGGTAGCTGTATGTGATCTTTAGATACAGTCAGAGAGGAGTAAAATGTTCTTCAGTTGCATCTTCTGATTTCTTAGCCAGAGACCCAAGCTTTCTTGAAATAGGAGGATGGCTGGCTCAGTTTTATCAGTGATCTTTGGAGACACGGATTTGAGTTGATCAATTATTCATCTGCTTGTTTTCAGCAACCTGATGACCAGCCTCATTTCCTGGAAAGCCCTGATGTTGGTTCCATCACATGGCCACAGGGAACCAGATGCCTGAACGCACTGTGCACATTTCCCCTTCTGAATGGTGAAAACGAAGGTTTAGGAAATGCAGAGTGGCTGATCTGTCTCTGGCAGAAAGTCCTGGCCACTCGGTCAAAGCTCTTCTCCCTTGACTCCCCTTCTACTCTTTAGACAATAGTTCAGGATGATGAATTCAGTCAAGCCCAGCTCCACTGTGTGCGGCATTTAGGAGGACAATGGAGATGAGAGGTGGATCCTGAAGGCTCAGAAACTGCAATTTGCCTAAGATGCACAATACAGGGAATTAAACATAGAACTTTCTGTCATCAAAGTCCTTCTTTTTTCCACAACACCATGAAGCTGTGGGATGGGTATGAGACCTTATCCCCAGAATGACAGAGTAAATACTGTACCTTTAACTGATTCCTAATCTGATGTGCACCCCCTTTTCACAGTCTTTGATGGAGAGATAAACAGACATGAGGGCAGCTCTGGGAAAGAACAGAACTTGCATGGTGGGAAGAAGGGCTGTACTCTTGCTTCTGGAGCTGCCTATACCCAGGACAATTCTATTTGAGCTCCAAGTAGATACACTGAGCCCTTTTTACGGTCACAGTGAAAACAGGGAACTTCAAGTTCATTTCCTTCGGGGGGGCTGGTTTTGCAACCTTTTTTTCTGGGTTAAAGTTATACCATTAGTTAATTCTAAAGTCTGTTTTGATTCTGCCACCCACCTACAGACACGGCCACTACCTACCACCCAGATTCCTAAATTACTCGATCGGATTCAGCTAATCCACCCTGCTGTTGGTGAGTCTTAAAGTCATTTTAACAATAGCCCTGAGCCAGCCGAAGCTTCCTTCCTGTCTTCTTGCTCCAAACTCTGAAAATCCTGTGACACAAAATGGAGCTGGACTCGTGGAAAGCTGTGAACCTTGTCAGCTGCCTGGTGAATGGTCCCATTTCCCAGGTCCTTTCTGCATTCAGGATCAGAAGGATGGCCCACAGGGAAATGAAAGGAAGTCATCCCGCCTTGTGACCCAACACTGCCCCCTTCATCACCAGGGCTGGGGTTGGGCTTTTTATATAACATGGCAGAGAATGCAGTAGCTGGGCCTATGCAGAAGGCCAGGGGGCCTGCCCTCAGGACTTGACATCCCTTTGCACTTAGAAGTCTGGCTTTGAGACCTAGCACTGCCCTTCTTTTACGCTGACTGCTGCAGCCAACATAAAAAGCCTTCTCTCCACTCAGGGCTGCCAAAACTCAGAAAGGGCCTATTCATAACAGGCTTGTGCTGTCTCTCCCTCTGGCCCCCAGCCCTCCTACCCACCGTGGGTGGGGCAGCAGGGCTGAGGAAAGTTCTGCAGGCCTGAGAACAGCAAGAAAACACAGGGCTGCTGCCCTCCCACCCTGTCTGAACACTCAGGGTTAAGCCCTTGAGACCTTGAAGAAGGAAAAGATGTTGCCCGGAGAAAGGGAGCAAACAGAAATATTGATCGTCCACAGTTGTTTGGCCCCAGATCGGTAGTTCTCAAAATTTATTGTGTATAGCAAACTTCTGGAGTGCTTCCTAAAATGCAGATTCCTGGGTTACACCTCTAGAGACTGTGATTCAAAAACTGCAAGTAGGGTCTCCATGAGCATTTTAAACAGGCCTAGAGGCACATTTTGCCCCCAAACCTGAGGCAGAGTTGGAATGTTTCTCCCCACCCCCAAGCCCAGCCTGGGATTATTCAGTACAGCCTCAGCACCAACCAGCCTATGGCAGAAATGCTCCGGTCCTCAACTTGTGGTCCCCACAGAACCTGGGAAAGCTCCTGGCACAGACAGGGTAGACCAGTTAAATCACATCAGCCTCAGTGGGGAGCTCAAGCTCAGGGTGGCAGTATTTCTTAGAGTTCCAGATTTACCGGGAGGTTTGTGATGAGGGAAAAAGTGAAGTCCAGTTGGAATGTGGAAATCTACATTGACTCTCCACACTGGGCTGCTGACTGCATGGAGGGCTCATTGTGAAGATACCTCTTGTAATCCTGAGGGTCCTCCGATTCCGATTCAGGTTTGTATAGATATGTGGGGTAGAGTACTGGACCAAGGCACAGGGGACTTTAGTGAGCTACTCATGAGCTGACTTTTTCTGGGCTTCGCTCTGCCTATCTGTAAAATGAGGGGTTGGCCCAGGAGTCTGCTAAGGTTCTAGAGTTCTCTAGCCCCTACAGCTTGCTTCTGTTCTTCATCCTCACGTATGAATGCTTGGGCAGGGGCTAGGTCTAATTCTCTCCCTCACTGTTTGCCCAGTATAACTAGAAGAGTACCTGGTACATAGTAGGTGCCCATTAAATATTTATTGCAGGAATGAATACATATTTATAACAGGTCATAAGCTAAAATAGTCCTCACTGGAACAATGCCCAGGTAGTAAGGCAGGGGCAGGGACTGAGGCTGCTGGAATCTTGCAAGCAAGAAAACCCTGACAAGCCAATGGCCTAGGTGGCTTCATCAGGGTATCTGACAACTTCAGAGGTGGCCTTTCTTTCCCTTTAAACATATCTAATTTGTCTTAGGTATGTTCTTAGAATTTGTGTACACTGTAGAAAATTTATAAATTTTAAAAATATATTAAATGAATGTAAAGACCATCCAACCAGTGATCTTTCCTTTTTTCTTTCTTTCTTTCCTGAACTTGTCTATACTTTTGGAATTAGAGGAAAATGATATGATATGATATGACATTTATTTGTATTTATTTATTTTTGACTGCATTGGGTCTTCGTTGCTGCGGGCAGGCTTTCTTTAATTGGGGCCAGCGGGAGCTACTCTTTGTTGTGGTGTATGGGCTTCTCACTGTGGTGGCTTCTCTGTATGGCCTCTAGGCGCGGCCTTCAGTAGTCGTGGTGCGTGGCCTCAGTAGTTGTGGTGCAGGGGCTTAGTTGCTCTGCGGCACGTGGGATCTTCCCAGACCCCGTGTCCCCTGCATTGGCAGGCAGATTCTTAACCACTGCGCCGCCAGGGAAGCCCGATACATGTTATTTAAAAAGCCACCTGTAATTCAAGGGTGATCATTGCTAAATTTTATGCAGTTTTCAACGTTTTTCTATGCATGTCTATGTATTTGGAAAACATACTGTTTATATAGTGTCATAACTTGAATTCTCTGCTTGCATGTCCCTTAATGTCTTAAGCATCACTTTCAATGGCTTCATGATAATAGTACATTTAAGCACTCCCTCATTATGGACATTTAAGCTGTTTCCTTCCATTTAAACTTTGTATTATAAGGATCACAGTGATAAGGATATTTGCCCACGCTTTTTTTAATCTGTATTTCTTATTTCCTTAGGATAGCATCCCAGAAGTGGAATTATTTGGTCAAAGAGTGTAAAGCTCTTTAAGCTCATTGAGACGTGGTGCCAAACTATTTTGTAGAAGTTTCTTTCAACGAGCTTTGTAGCTGCCCCAGCAGAGAAACAACCCTTCGAGCTTGAAGGCATCCTTGAAGCTGTGTGGCCGCTGCAGTGGGAGGCGGGAACGCACAGGGTTCCTCGGGCATTTCTGTCTCGGATTCCCCTCCACGGGCAGTTTCCTAGTTCTTAGAAATTTTTCTTTTCTTAAGATAATTGGGAGAAAAAAAAACGTCCCAGGGGTGGAGGATGTTAGTGGTAATGGCAGTAGTGGTGGGGGTGAGGGTGACCCTTACGTGTGAAAAAGAGAATTTGTCAACAAGAATCCAACACTTGGAGATCCTTCACGGAAACATCCATCTAATCCAAAGTGAGCTTCCAGAGAAGGTCAGGATAATGAAAGAGGAGCCGGTAACAGGATAGGAGTGGGAGAAGGCCTCCAGCTGGAAAGCGGCGTCCCCTTTAAGACCCAAACCGAAGCCTGGCCCTTTAAATCTGTGTCAGTTTCCCCTGACGTCAGCGGGCGGGCCGGCAGCCCTGCTGTTTACCGCCCCGCGGCGTTGCTCACTCCCCGGAGTTCTGAGCACGGAAGCCGGCGCCCCAGAAACTCGCCGCGCCGCGCGGCGTCGGGTTGCTACCACCTATCACGACCCTCACCCTCAGACTCTCCTCCTTTCGCGGCCGACCCCGCCGCCGGCTTCCGCTCCCTTCCGCCCTCCCTCCCTCCCTCCCTCGCTCCCCTTTCCCGGCGTCTCCAGGCTCCCAGCAACTAGCCGCCTCCGGGCTGTCACGGCCCTGGCGGGCGCCCGCCGGGTCTCCCAGCCGTGCTCGGCCCCTCGCGAGCTGGGGCCCCTTCCTGTGGCCCGTACCCCAACCCCTCCCCACCCCCTCCCAGCCGCCCCATCCCCTCCCTGGCCGCTGAGAGCGCGTCTGCGGCTCCAGGGGAGGGACCGTTTCCTAATCTCAGGCCGAGGTTAAAGTTCTGGTCCTGGTGAGATGCTGGAAGCTGCGGCCAGAGCCGCAACCCGCCCTGGAGGTGACCTGTCGCTTATCGTCGCCGCCGCCGCTGCTGCCGCCACTGCCGCCCGGCCGGGGCCATGTTCGCTCTGGGCTTGCCCTTCTTGGCACTCTTGGTGGCCTCGGTCGAGAGCCATCTGGGGGTTCTGGGGCCTAAGAACGTCTCGCAGAAAGACGCCGAGTTTGAGCGCACCTACGTGGATGAGGTCAACAGCGAGCTGGTCAACATCTACACCTTCAACCATACTGTGACCCGCAACCGGGTGAGGGAAGGGGCTGGGCTTGGGGCTGGTGGTGCGTGGGCTAGCGGACCAGGGTTCCGCGATGCTGTCAGTCCCCAAGAACAGCCGCCCCACTGGGTTTCCCAGAACCACGCTGGACCCTCTTGCCAGCCCTTCTTCCTTTGCCAGGGATGTTTGTTCTGAAGCTACCAGTGGACAGTTTCTGAAGTTGCCTCTTTCCAATCTTCTCTTTGATCCCTTCCTTTCTACCAGCTGTAGTCTGAGCAGGACTGGCCTGCTCCCTACCCAGCACCCAGAGTCCGACAGTGCTGTGGGGTCTGGGAGCAAGGAAGCAGGCTTGCTACTGGGCTTGGCCCAGAAAACCCCAGGGGGATGAGACAGGCCCAAACTGAAAGGCTCTGCCTCCAGGGAGTTCTAACTGAGACTCCCCAGGGAAATAAATGCAGGACTTCCCAGGCTGCTGTAACTGCTGGGAACTTCCCAGCCCTCTTCCTTCCCTTGGAAAGACAGCTGGCCTTGTAAGTTGAAGGTGGTGGAGATACAGCCAACCCCAGGTTGGGTGGGAGGGGAGAAGGAGTTTGCCTACCATGGAGAAGCTTCCTCACCCTGATTTCTCTTTCATTTCTCCCCAGCTGTGAGTTGAACATGGGCACAGCTAGGTCTGGGAAGCCTAGACCCCAGGCAGGGCTGAGATTTGGAGCACTCTTGCAGCCTGGCTCACGGTCTCCTGCTCAGCTCTCACCAGGACTGGATTTACTAAGAAGTGGTGGAGTTCAGAATGGGAATCTGATTTTTTTTTTTTTTTTTCAGAATGGGGAGGGATTGGGTTTTGATGGCAGGCCAGGATCTGCCTTCAGTGCCTGGTTCTCTGAAGTTTGATCTCATCCAACTTAGAGTCCTTTCTCTTTTTGCCCCCATATGTGGGGTTACCCTGAGAACGGTGGCCTCTATCCGTCTGGGAGGTGCTGCCCTAAGGGCTTGGGTTTCAGCAGCCCAATAACAAGCAATCCCAGGATTTATTTTATTTTATTTTTTTCTTTAAGCTCCGACTGTCCTATATACTTTCCTCCATAGTGCCAATGGTGGGAGTGTCTCTCCATTTTATAGAGGGGGATGTTGAGGCTCAGAGATGTGAAGTGACTTTTCCACAGCCCTATCCCTTGGTCAGAGCTAAGGATAGAACTTGGCCTTCTTGGCTTTCAACGATCCCTGTTTCCCCACCTCCCCGTGGCCTCTGGCTGCCAGATGAGTTGTAGAATAGGAACTTCCTGGCTCACAAGGAAGAAGGTTGGGGAGCACTTCTTGCTCTCCCGTGTCCCTGTGTGTGCGCATGTGTGTACATGCACGTGTGTGCAGACGCATGTGTGTGCAGGCATGTGCATCTGTGAACTTTTATAGCAATGGGGTATGCTGGGGATGCCTGAGGTCTCCATTGTGTTTCCCATCCTCTCCCCTAAGTCCCTCCTGGAGTCTGGGGGCTGCTCTGGCAGATGAAGGGGCATAAGTAGCTCCCCAGCTCGACCTGGATGGGGAAAGCACAAAGCCGTCTGCTTGAGGGAGGGCAGAGCTCACAGTCTCTGGAGCCATGTGTTCCCCTGGCAGAATTAGAGTCACCACGGGCTTGACTTAGGGACATTTCCGTGTCATCTTGCAGACAGAGGGCGTGAGAGTGTCCGTGAATGTCCTGAACAAGCAGAAGGGGGCTCCTTTGCTGTTTGTGGTCCGCCAGAAGGAGGCGGTGGTGTCCTTCCAGGTGCCCCTGATCCTGCGAGGGATGTGAGTAGGACCTGGGGACCAGGGAGGGGGGCTAGGCCCAGGCCAGGCCTTGCCCAGAGCCTCACTCAGGGCCTTGTCCAGGGCCCCCGACCACCTGGGTGCCCCTCTGTTTCTCCTCCCCATTCCCCGAGCCAGGAGGCTGGTCAACGGCACAAGGGCCCAGCCAGCTGACCTGGAGCTTGTCAGCCTAGTGGAGGTGGGGTAGGGAGGTAGTGGGACCAGAGCGGAGGAATTGGGGCTCTGCTCCCCTGGAGTGGCGTGCTGGCTGTCATGGAACCGTAGTCATGTCTCATCTCTGCCTCGGACCATAGGTTTCAGCGCAAGTACCTCTACCAAAAGGTGGAACGAACGCTGTGTCAGCCCCCCACCAAGAATGAGTCCGAGGTCCAGTTCTTCTACGTGGATGTGTCCACCCTGTCACCAGTCAACACCACGTACCAGCTCCGCGTCAGCCGAATGGATGACTTCGTGCTCAGGTGTGCAGGGGAGAGCGAGGGGGCCACGGGACTGGCCTCCTTCACAAGCTCTGGGAGTAACGGTGGGGGGCTCTTCTCTGCCCCACAGGACCGGAGAGCAGTTCAGCTTTAATACCACGGCGGCGCAGCCCCAGGTAAGACCTCCCTGTCAACGGTCCCTCCAGAGGAGAAATGGGGAAGCTTGAACTTGGGGGTGGGAGTGGTCAGCACTCTTTGCCAGGAGTTTCAGGTTGGTTGTACTCTCTGTGGAGGACTCTCTAGAAGCAGGAGCACTTGCCCTAAGGTGGCGGGGAACACACAGTATAGGAAGTGCAGAGACATGGGGTCTGGCTGCCATCTTTCCTACTTGCCCCTTGGGCACTGTCCTGAGTGCCCAGCTGAGGCTGAGGGGAGTGGTGTATGGGAAATGGACCTGCTTGTGGGCAAGGCCTTTCTTCCCAGAGAGCCTCCACTGCCCAACCCTGGGAGGATTCACACTCTTCCCTTCTAGAGGGGCAAAGAGAGCATCCTCATGGGATGGGGCTCTCCCCGCCCTCCCTATGCCCTCAGTACTTCAAGTATGAGTTCCCGGAAGGAGTGGACTCAGTCATTGTCAAGGTGACCTCCAACGAGGCCTTCCCCTGCTCAGTCATCTCCATCCAGGATGTCCTGGTAAGTAACCTGCCCTTTTACTCTCCACCAGTGGATAGCAGGGCTGCTGAAGAGAGGGGACAGGGCCCAGGACCCTGCCCATCTGTCTGTCCCCTCCTCCCTCTGTAGTGCCCTGTCTATGACCTAGACAACAACGTAGCCTTCATTGGCATGTACCAGACTATGACCAAGAAGGCAGCCATCACCGTGCAGGTAGGAAATGGGCATGGCCCGATGGGGGATGTGGCCAGGTGATTAGCTTTCCTAACCCTCTCTTCTTTTCCCCTGCCCCATTCCTACCCTACCCACAGGACTGAGTCTTGGCCGTCCAGTCCCTGAGACTTTGGGTCCCCTGATATATGCAAGCATTGAATCACAATCCCAGTTGCCTTTGGGGACAGGAAAGAGCAGAGTACCCTTTATGGCTGCTCTGTACACTTCATTCACCACAGCTGGGAGAGGAAAGGGCCCTGGCTGGTGATGAGGGCTGCCCTTGGCAAAGGCTGAAGCCTGCGCTGGGGGCAGGGAGGGAGAGGCATGTGTTCAGCTCACGACATCCAGGTGTGCAGCTGATGGAGGCACCACGGCCCCTCCACTTTTTCTCCTGACTGATGCCCAGGCTGTAATAGGGCACCCATGGGTTCCATGATGATGGGGCATACCCTCATTTGCTCACCTGGCAGTAGTGTTAGTGCAGGGTACGGGCTCTGGAGTCAGATGATCCTGGCTCTACCGCTTACTGGCAGTGTGACCCTAAGCTAACGTCCAACAGGGATAATGATAGTACTTACTCGTAAGGATCTTTGTGAGGATTCAATAAAATAATATATGAGCAAAGAGTCTAGCATAGTGTCTGGCCTGACACTGTGTATTCAGGCCAGACAGGGTTAGGCATTCAGAAAAGGATGGTGATGGCGATGACAAATGATGACGGTGCTGTGATGATGGCAGTCATCTTCGTCATCACTATCCTTACCGTCCTCCTCATCGTCACCATCATTGCCATTATCACCGTCCTCACCCTGCAGCGCAAAGACTTCCCCAGCAACAGCTTTTACGTGGTAGTGGTGGTGAAAACTGAAGACCAAGCCTGTGGAGGCTCCCTGCCTTTCTACCCCTTTATAGAAGGTACATTTTGTGCCCTGGGCCTGGCCAGGGGTGGGAGGGCTTGGACACTTCCTGGGAGGTAAAAGAGCCTGTGTGGCTGATTGTTGGATCTGATGGGATGTGGGTTTCTGGCTCCAGACTCTCCCAGGCCTGGTCCCACCAACTCTAGCCAAGCTCCAGGCAGGCACTGGTTTGCCATTTTGCCATTTTACTTCCAGATGAACCGGTCGATCAGGGGCACCGCCAGAAAACCCTGTCAGTGTTGGTCTCTCGAGCAGTCACGTGTGAGTGTGGGTGGCTGAGTGGGGATGGCCTGGCCACTGGCTCTTCTTTCAGGCCTGGGGTAGGGAGTGTTCTCTGAATGGGAAGGGTGAGGAGGACCTACTCGAGCAGGCTGACAGGGTAGGAAGGAGGAGTGGTCTTGGAGGGCTTCATGACGGGGGATGGGGGGATGGGGGGGCGGCGGGAGGGTGAGTAATGTGCTTTGGAGCATCCATGAGTAAAGAGATTGAGGGACTGAGTTCTAGATCTGTCTCTGCCACTGTGGGCAGTGTAATCTCATTGAGCCTCAGTTTCCCCATCTCTGTAACAGGAGTAATAGAATCTGTTAGTCTCTATTAGTCTCACTAAGTCGGCTTAGCACAAAATTAGTAGGAAAGTTCCAGGCCCCTTAGTCATGCTCGATAAATGTTTACTGAGTGATTGAATAGAGCCCTTTGTAAACTGGAAAGTATAAGATAAAAATAAAGGATTGTGACGGAAGGGGAAAGAAGCTGCCTCTCCTACATGGATTCCTTATTCAGCACATTTGTTTTGAGTCCCTTCTGTGTGCTTGGTGCTGTGCTCTAGCTGTGGTCCTTAGGGTGCCCCTGTCTAGAGCCTGTTGCTATTCAGGGTGCCGAAGGCTGTGAGGAACCCAGGACAGTCGCTGTGGGAGGTCAGGGCAGAGAAAGCCTCCTAGAGGACACAGCTCCTCAGCTGTGTTTTGAAGGTTAAGTCAAGGAGGGGTCTTGGAGAAAGAAGTAGGGGAGAAAGTTCTAGCAGAGGGAGCTGTGTGAGCAGAGCCATGAATCATGTCGAGTTTGGCATATTGTTGGCACTGGCTGGGTCATTCCACCTGAGGGGAGACGTGGAGAGAGATGAGCCTGGGCCCTGCGTGCTGTGATGGGCAGGCTTGGAAAGTACTGGTGTATTTTCCTTCCCACTTCCCTGCCCACAGCCGAGGCCTACGTTGGCGGTATGCTCTTTTGCCTGGGCATATTTCTCTCCTTCTACCTGCTTACCGTGCTCCTGGCCTGCTGGGAGAACTGGAGGTAAAGTGGGACCGCTGGGCCCTCCCCTGCTCTGGGGTAGGTCAGGCATGGGGAAATGGCCTGGCAGGATCTGTGTGGCCCTGGATAATCGCCATCCACGAGGCATAGGAATGCAGGTCCCTGTGAGGGTCTGAGGTCCCTGGGCCTCTGCTCTGGAAACCAACCCCGCCCCTCAACCTTCTTCCCAAGCAGGGAGACCCCGCATTGCTTCCCAGCCTGGGAGGACCCCTGGGATCATGGATGGAGGACAGGGTTATGGGGTGGAGAGGGTGGAAGGCAGGCCAGCCCAGCATAGGAGGGATCCTCCGGCTGCCCTTCTGGTTTGTCTCTGGATTCCGTCCCTGCAGGCAGAGGAAGAAGAGCCTTCTGGTGGCCGTGGACCGAGCCTGCCCAGAAAGTGGTACCTCCAGAGGGTCTGGGTCGGTGGGCTGTTTGCTTTGTAGTTTGGTGGGGATAGTGGTGGATGGTTCCCTTGGGGGTTGGAGGAGGAAGGTCCCACTGAGGGCTTCTGGATGTTCAGATAGGGAGTAACACTGTAGGTGGAAATGGGGCTGGGGCAGTGTGCCTGTTGGTCCCTAATGTGTCTGCCTTAAAGACTGTCACTTGATTCATTCAGTGTCTGAGTCTAGGTACGCTGTCTGCCGCTTCAGAGAATGCGACTCACCGTCTCTGGGATTATTAACCTTTCGTTCTCTTTCCCCTTCTTCTACCCCTCTCTCTCTATCCTCCCTCCTGCTTGGGACCTTCTTTCTCAGCTTCTCTCCTTGGTAAGCTCCAGGTGCTGTGGGCGGAGGAGCTGGAGTCCAGAGTGGGGAGGGGGAGGGGAAGTAGAGGGGTGTCTGGGTGGGACCCGGGCAGGCTGATGCTGGTCTGTCCTTGCTGCTGGTAACTTAGATGGTCAATTCCTTGACTTTGCTGTCTTTCTAGGGAGGAAAGAGGAGGCTGAGAGTTTCCAATGGGGCAGGTGGTGGTGGTGGGATAGGTGTTTGCTGGTATAGGTTCTTATTCTTTGCTGCCGCCATGGCCCCTCTGTGTCTCTCTTTGGATTCTTCCTTCCCCCTTCTCCCTGGCTTGCAGCCTCTCTCTGCTTCCAAGGCTAAGGGGTCCTTGACTTCTTTCTTTCTTTTTCTTTTTTTTTTTATGACTCATAAATTATAGTTTATTGAATTTTTAGAAACAGAATAATTAAGCATTGCAAATTTGTTTTAACATTTCTGTTGAAAAACCTTTAAAGTGTATTACATACATACTTTAATAACCACAATATACTCTATGATATTTAATTTTTCATGGTAACAGAGGGCTTTGAATATTAATCAGTATGCTAAATACTGAACTACTGTAATATGTGCAAGAGATTTCCTGGTACATCATTCTCATTTTAGCCCGGTAGCACCCTGCAGGTGAGGAAGGTCATGTAAGGGGTCCCTGACTTCTTGTTGCAGGTCACCCTCGGGTCCTGGCTGATTCCTTCCCTGGCAGCTCCCCGTACGAGGGCTACAACTACGGCTCCTTTGGTACGCGTCCGCACTTGAGCTCATGCTTGCCCACTCGCCGGGCCACCACCTCCAGGGTGGCCTCCTCGGCGCCCCCTGGAGACGGGTCCAGAGTCCCCTGCCCTGAGGTCTCTTCTGCCTGCCTCACCATTTACTATTCCCTACAGAGAATGGTTCCGGTTCCACTGGATCCACCGACGGTCTGGTTGGCAGCGCGGGCCCTGGGGACCTCTCCTACAATTACCAGGGTGAGTGGGCCAGGCGGGGCAGAGCTGTGCGGTGCAGGGCTGGTGCTGGCTGCATGAACCGTGACGGTGGGCAGTTGCCTCTTCTGCCAGACGCTGGAACCAGGGAAGGGCTTGCTGTCTCCCCACCCCTCTCCTCCTTCATCCCTTTCTCCTTGGTCCCACTTCCCCGGTAACTTTCCCTTTCCTTTGAAGGGCACGACCAGTTCAAGCGGCGCCTCCCCTTTGGCCAGATGCGGCAGCTGTGCATTGCCATGGGTAGATGTGGGGAGGGCGAGTGCTGCTCTACCAATCAGCTCCTGCCAGGGCGGTTGACTGGAGCCAGAAGGCTCTAGGACCAGAAAGATGCTTTGTGCATGGCTTCCCCATCTAATGCCCATCTAATGCCAATAGCTCGTGTGTCTTTTGAGATAGGCAGGCACTGGCCCCTGATGCTGGCAAGCTGGCACCCCAGCCTCCCCCAGGCCAGATATTCTGGTTGGCTGTTGTGTTTCCCAGCACCTCACTCTCTGGCCTTTTGGGGCTCATGGGCCGGGGTGTCATGTCCTGGCCCCAGGGGCCTTTGGTCAGCAAGGTTACAGGAGGAAGCTTCCGAAGGCACAAGAAAAGAACAGGATAAAGGATTAGAGAGGAGGCAGCCTCTTACCCTTGCCTGCACCCCAGGGCCCACTGGGTCTTTACCCAGTGGGGGCCAAGGCAGTGTCTTCTCAGAACCCACACAGCTGGGCATCTTCTAATCAGCGTGACTTCTGCCAAATTCAGTCCTGCTGCTCATGTCTGGGGCCCGGGGTCTGCTCAGTGTCCTGGCCTGGAAGCCTAGCTCAGTGAGGTGGCAGGGCTGGAGCGGTCCCTGTTTGGTGGCCTCTTCGCAGAGTCCACCCTTGTTGCCCTCAAGGACTTAGGAGCACCCGATACCTCCTCCCCAGGCCTGAGCCCACCTCTAACCCCGCTCTGAGCCCACAGTTTGCCTCTTCCCACTGCCTAGTAATTGTGACAATTGTCCCAGGTGGGTGGGGACAGACCTTGGGTTCTGTGCCCACTAGGTTACCCTTCTCCCCTTTCTGCCCCAGACCATTCCCTTGATCCTGTGGGCACCCGGCCACGACTGGACTCCATGAGCTCTGTGGAGGAGGACGACTATGACACATTGGCCGACATCGATTCAGACAAGAATGTCATTCGCACCAAGGTGTGACCCCACGTGGGTTGGCCCTGGTCACGGGTTCCCAATGAAGGGAGATTGTGTGTTCAGCCCCAGCGTATCTCCCCACTGGGTGGCATGTTATGAAAGCAAAGGGAAGGAGCTTGGCTGGGGTGGCACAGATTCCAGGGGAAATTGACTCGGCTCCCAGCCCTCTGGACTGCCCAGAACCCGGCCCGCTGGAATTCTGGCCTGTGGGAGGGAGGCCCCCCCATGTCCTCCTCTAACCTGGGCGAGAGGGGCTTCTCTGGGGCAGTGGGGCAGGGGGCTCACTCCAGCTTCTCCCCAGCAATACCTCTGCGTGGCTGACCTGGCACGCAAGGACAAACGCGTCCTGCGGAAAAAGTACCAGATCTACTTCTGGTGAGTGGGCGGAGCAGGCCGGCCTTCCTGTCATTGGCAGGACAGTGCGGTGGGTTCTCGGGTTCTTCCTCGGTGCTGCCACCTCACCGCCACCCTCCCACTCCTCAGGAACATTGCCACCATTGCTGTCTTCTATGCACTTCCTGTGGTGCAGCTGGTGATCACCTACCAGACGGTGAGCGGGCAGGGGCCGGCTCCCCAGGGCCCATGCTAAATGCCCTCGAGGAGCTGCCACAGGCTGGGACAATGCCCCAGTGCAGAGCCTTCCAGCCTGCGGCTTTGGAGCCAGCACAGGTCCTAGGTCATGGGTCCCGGGTTCCCATCCCAACTCTGCCTTACCATCTGGGTGGCCTTGAGCAAGTCACTCAACCTCCCTGAGCCTCAGTCGGTTCATCTGCAAAATGGGGGCAGCATGCCAGCAATGGTGGCACCTCCCCCAGGTCATGGGGATTTATGAAACGAAAGTGCTGGGACTTTGTAAGTCTCGGTTTCCCTTCCCTCTTCTCTGTACTGTGGGGCAAGAACCTCCGTCATGGTCATGCCTCAGGGTTTTCAGCCACACCTAGCGAGGGGGGCAGTGACTTTACCAAAAATGGGGCTTGCTGGTGTCAAGTGCACACATGTGCTGGCCGTGGCGGCACCTCCCATCCGTTGCAGAACGTGACTGGTGGTGGCGCAGGCTGTGGACTGAGGCACTTTAGCAGTGCCCCCTCCCTGCTCCCGCTGCAGGTGGTGAATGTCACAGGGAACCAGGACATCTGCTACTACAACTTCCTCTGCGCCCACCCTCTAGGCAACCTCAGGTGGGGATCCACTTGGGAGGAGGCCCCTTTTCCCGTCGTACGGTGAACCAGGGCAGGGGCAGGGGCTCTGCAAATGCCCGCCTCGGGTGGGGAAGTGGCCAGGGCATGAGGCCGAGGCAACGTGCCCGCTGTCGCCCCTTCCAGCGCTTTCAACAACATCCTCAGCAACCTGGGGTACATCCTGCTGGGGCTGCTCTTCCTGCTGGTCATCCTGCAGCGGGAGATCAACCACAACCGGGCCCTGCTGCGCAACGACCTCTACGCCCTGGTGAGGAGCGCTCGCCTGCCCGCTGACGCCTCAGACCCTTCCTAGCAGGCGGGGCCCTGCCCAGCCCTGCACAGCCCTGCCCAGCCCTGCCCTGCCCAGCCCTGCCCTGCCCAGCCCTGCCCTGCCCAGCCCAGCCCTGCCCAGCCCAGCCCAGCCCAGCCCTGCCCTGCCCAGCCCTGCCCAGCCCTGCCCTGCCCAGCCCTGCCCTGCCCTGCCCAGCCCAGCCCTGCCCTGCCCAGCCCTGCCCAGCCCTGCCCTGCCCTGCCCAGCCCAGCCCAGCCCAGCCCAGCCCAGCCCTGCCCTGCCCTGCCCTGCCCTGCCCTGCCCTGCCCAGCCCAGCCCAGCCCAGCCCAGCCCTGCCCAGCCCAGCCCTGCCCAGCCCAGCCCAGCCCAGCCCAGCCCTGCCCAGCCCTGCCCAGCCCAGCCCAGCCCTGCCCAGCCCTGTCCAGTCTTATCCTGCCCAGCTTTGTTGTGCCCAGCCCTGCCCGGCCCTGCCCTTGCTAAATACCCACTCTACCCCCCATCCCACTCCTTTCTCATGATCTCCCTCTTTAGGGCCCCTTCCTTCCTCCCTTCCCGCCTTACCTCATCTCTCCCTTCCCTTCTCTCTCCGCAACAGGAATGTGGGATCCCCAAACACTTTGGCCTCTTCTATGCCATGGGCACGGCCCTGATGATGGAGGGGCTACTTAGCGCTTGCTATCACGTCTGCCCCAACTATACCAATTTCCAGTTTGGTGAGCGGGGCCTCCCTCTTCCCTGGCTGAACCTCAACAGGAATCTGCCTGAGTCTGCCATCCCCATTCACCCGCAGGGATTGGGATCCCCAAGATACAGCCATGTGGGCGACTCCAGGGCTGGAGGACCTGTGTGAACACGCATCCTAGCTTGTAGAAAATAAGTGTCTGGATGCTATTTCATGCATCTCTCAAGCCTCTCCTATGGAAAGGCACGTGCACGCACTGAGAAAACAAAGATAATTCAGATGCAGTCCCCGATCTCAGAGTGCTCGGACTAAGTTGTCATTGTCGTCAGGGGAAGTCAGACTGTGGGTGACAGCCAGTGGGGCGGCAGTGGGGCGTGGCAGGGACAGTTAAGGAGCTGCAGTTCAAGCGCCAGCCCGCCTCCAGCTTTGCTCAGTGGCTGTGACGAGGTGTGGGGACCGGGCTTCCGTGCCCGGGCTCCGCAGATGTTTCCGTAGCTCACGTCCACGTCCCTCCACCTAGACACGTCATTCATGTACATGATCGCGGGGCTCTGCATGCTGAAGCTGTACCAGAAGCGGCACCCAGACATCAACGCCAGTGCCTACAGCGCCTATGCCTGCTTGGCCATCGTCATTTTCTTCTCTGTGCTGGGCGTGGTGAGGCCCCGGCCTGCTCTGCTCACCCGTAGGAAAGGTGCACACGTGTGCACACACCCCCGTCCACCCCTGCAGGAGAGAGCCCTGCTCCTTCCCTAAAGTGCCCTCCCAGCCTGGTGGGCTTAGAGCCGGCTCTCCCAGAGGAAGGGCGGGCCGGGAGAGCAGCTTTCTCCTCAGCCCTGCCTTTGGTGGCCCCAACAGGTCTTCGGCAAAGGGAACACAGCATTCTGGGTCATCTTCTCGGTCATTCACATCATTGCCACCCTGCTCCTCAGCACACAGCTCTATTACATGGGCCGCTGGAAGCTGGGTGAGCGCTCGCCTGGGGCCTGCTGGGGTTGGTGGCCTCGGGGACCTGTTCTCACGGGAGACTTTTGGGTTCTGCCCTCTCACAGGGGGCCCAGGGGAGTCACTGGGTACGGAATTCAATGAGGCCTTGGCACAGCTGTGCCCCCGAGAGGCCCTGGGTCCTCTCAGCTGGCACAGACCAGGGGCCGGGACAAAAGGGTGCCCGTGCCTTTCAGCACCTTCCCTTCTTATAGACTCGGGGATCTGCCGTCGCATTCTCCACGTGCTCTACACGGACTGCATCCGGCAGTGCAGCGGGCCCCTCTACGTGGTACCTGCCCAGCTCCCCGGGCCCCTCCTCCTCTATCTCCACTCTTCCTCTTCCCTCCACTGGGGGGCACTCGGAGCGCAGCTGAGAGTCCAGGGGCGGGGTGGGGACCCTCTGATGGGCCTCCCTCCACTTCTCTCCCTGTCTCTCAGTTCCCCTGTCTCTGCTTCCCTCCAGGACCGCATGGTGCTGCTGGTTATGGGCAACATTATCAACTGGTCACTGTGAGTCCGGCCATCATCTGTGTAGCCAGGCTGGGTGGGCAGCTCGGTGCTTGGCCAGCCATGGGCTTCCGTGGGGAACATGGACAAATTTGGGCATGAGACATGGGGGCTGGAGAGAGAGGTGTCGGCCCCTGGGGTTCTAGAATCTTCTGTGGGCCTCTGAACCCAGCCCCACATCCTCATAAGACATGGGTTGGTGGGGAGGGAGAGCCCTTTCCTTGCTCCTCCCCTGCTTCACCAGCTCTTCCTCCCTCCTGCCAGGGCTGCCTATGGGCTCATCATGCGTCCCAATGATTTTGCCTCCTACTTGTTGGCCATTGGCATCTGCAACCTGCTTCTTTACTTTGCCTTCTACATCATTATGAAGGTGAGCGGGGATGGCTGAGCCCCTCAGCCAGCTGCTCTGCCTTGTGGGGAGGGAGATGGGCACAGCCTCCCTGGGGCAGCACCAAGAGGGAGTGAGAATTTTTCTGTCCACCTCTCCAGGCTACTGAGTCTTGAGGAGGGGAGAGGCTAGTCTCTTGCACGTACTCCCCGGGAGCCAGCTATATCCTCAGACCCGTTTCCTGAGCCCCTTCTGTATTCTAAGTATGGCCCGTAGAACTGGTAGCACTTGAGGCCACAGCTGGCAAGAGCCCCGTTCTGTGGAGAAGGGGTTGAGGAGGTGGGGCTTGCTGAGTGTGTGTTGGGCTTGGGCCTCCGAGGGCTAGGTGCTTCCCAAGGGCCCCTCGTGCCATCCAACGTGAGAGGAGCCCCCAGGCCATACACCCCCCAGCACAGGGTTCTGGGCACATGGATGGAGGCCCAGCCAGGGTGGACCTCAGGGGTGAGGACACCAGACTGCTAGTGTGGGGACAAGTTGAGCTGTGTAGGGTGATGGGATGGATCCAGGAAGGCTTCCTAAAGCATCCATCCTGAAAGCCTGGGACGGTGCTTCAAGGGCAGGCCAGGAAGTGGGGCAGGGCCCTCAGGCTGCTTTTCCCCATCTTCCCCCCAGCTCCGGAGCGGGGAGAGGATCAAGCTCATTCCCCTGCTCTGTATCATCTGCACCTCGGTGGTCTGGGGCTTTGCACTCTTCTTCTTCTTCCAGGGGCTCAGCACCTGGCAGGTGAGTGGTCCTCCTGCCAAGAGGCTACGGGAGTCGCCCACAGGCTCATCGTGAGCCCACAAACGGCCAGTTCTCTTTTCAAAAATTGTTTGTGAGCATCGCCCGTGCTTTTCACAGCTGCTTTCTCATTTCGTCCTCCTACCGTTCACCATGCCAGCGTGGAAGTATCCCCATTTTACTTATGAGGCAGTTGAGGCTCAGACAGACCCAGTGACCTGCCCAAGGTCACACAACCAGTGGTGGCACAGCTGAGGTTTGAAGCCAGAGGTGTCAGGCTCTTCCCTCTGCCTCGTAGGGCACCTGCTGTGATCAGAACGAAGTCTGGCCGCGTCTCTGCCTTTGAAGCACTTATAATCTAGTTCCAGAAAGAGAGAGACTGTCAGTTCCTGGCTTTTCTTTACAATATGGTACATGAGATGAAGGGTAATAGACTAGACAGGTAGGGGATGTGTAGGAGGGCAGAGGACAGAAAGGCTTCTGTGAGCTAGGAGGTCCAGGAAAGCTGCTTAGAGGAGGCAGGGCTTGCTCTTGGCCTTTAGAGACCCTGGCTGATGGGGAAGGGCCCTGTGGCCCAGAGGTGCCGTGACTTGAGTAACGAGGCAGAGGCAGCTTAGGGGTCAGTGACTGCATTCGCTTGGGAGCCGGGTAAAGACCGTGAGCTCCTTGAGGGCGCTGCGGAGCTTTCCTGGTCATCTCTGTGGTCTCAGCATATGGCACAGACGGCCCCCAGACACAGAGTGAGGTCCAGCCAGTGTTTGCTGGACGGAGGTTGGGGAGATAATGGTGGACCTCGAGGGCCTCGGGTCATGGCCCACAGGTCCTGGCTACTGTCACCCTCGGGCGGGGCTGTGTGAGCTGACAATAGTGCTTTGGAGAGAAAGTGAGCCGGGAGGAGCCCTGGAGGACTGATTGGAGCCGGGGGCGGAGTCCAAGGCAGGGAACGGAGTTAGGAGGCTTTGGTGGCCTTCTGGTCCTTCAAGGGAATCATGACCAGTGCTCTCAGGGAGCAATCTGCAACTAAAGGCCAATTCTTAGATGTGGGAGATGAGGGCAAGGGGTGAGCCTCAAAAAGGGTGCTCTCCATGGGCTTCCCTGGTGGCGCAGTGGTTGAGAGTCCGCCTGCCGATGCAGGGGACACGGGTTCGTGCCCCGGTCCGGGAAGATCCCACATGCCGCGGAGCGGCTGGGCCCGTGAGCCATGGCCGCTGAGCTTGCACGTCCGGAGCCTGTGCTCCGCAACGGGAGAGGCCACAACAGGGAGAGGCCGGTGTACCACAAAAAAAAAAAAAAAAAAAAAAGGTGCTCTCCAGCCTAGGACTGGGGCTGGGAACAGAGAGTGCCTGGAGGGGATGGGAGCTGGTCTGGCCCAGCCTCCCCTGGGCGGTGTCAGCAGGCAGCTCTCCCTGTTCCACCCCAGAAAACCCCTGCAGAGTCACGGGAGCACAACCGGGACTGCATCCTCCTCGACTTCTTTGATGACCACGACATCTGGCACTTCCTCTCCTCCATCGCCATGTTTGGGTCATTCCTGGTATGTCGGGGAGGCTGGAGAGGAGGCGGAGGTGGCCTCCTTTCCTGGGCTTGACTCCGCATCCGCCCTCCAGGTGTTGCTGACACTGGACGACGACCTGGACACAGTGCAGCGGGACAAGATCTACGTCTTCTAGTGGGAGCCGGGCCCCTTGCTTCTCTCACTGGGCCCTTAGCTCCTCTGCCGCACTGCCCAGAGCCTCCGTAGTGCCAGGGGCGTGAGTCCCAGCCCTGCTGCCCAGTGCCAGGTGGCCATGGGACAGCGAGGTCCAGCCCAGGCTTGGCCTGGGACAGTCACAGGGTGGCCTTGAGCCTTGTTCCTGCCCTCTGCTGGGGAGGAGGCCTGCTCCCCTGAAACCCTGGATGTTGGCCAAATTGCTGTTTTCTTCTCAGTATTGGGGCCCTCCACAGGTCCCCGTCCGTCAGCTCTCTGTTTGTCATCTGCAGAAGAAAGGAGGGAAGTGTTGCCTGCCCATCTCATGCCTTGCCATTCTGCCCACCCTTCCCCTCCCCCCTGGCCTGGGACCCAAAGCCCTTTCTTCTTCCCCGAGCTTCCACTCCAGGGCCCTGGTCTGGGGCCTGATTCTCTGTCCTGCACCAGGGTTCTCTCCACTACTCCTGGGTCTGCACCTGGCTGCCATCACTGCCCACTCAGCTCAGCCAGGATGGATGGGGCTGTCGGATTTTGGGGACCGGCCAGCTGGTGCTGGGCTTTTGGTGCTAAGGCCTGCGAGGGGTCCCAGGCAGTGCTGCCTCCTACCTCTGACCTGTGCTCAGGGCTGGCTCTTTAGCAACGAGCGTCAGCCCACATTGTCAGAACCACCTTTGATCGAAGGACTGAATTCAGAGGTCACTTTCGTATCCCGTCAGCTCCCAGACTGATGTTGGCACCAGGATTGGAGGGAAAAAGCAACTCACTTTCCTTCCCTTCCTTTTTCTTTCCAGGCCCTTAGTCCTGCCAAGCCCCAGTTGGGGGCCTTTCAGTGCCATTGACCCTGCCCAAGAATGTCCAGAGGCGAAGGAGGGGAGATACAAAGAGCCCAGCCCGGCCCGCCTCCTCCACGGCCACGGGAGCCCCAGTGCCTATCTTAGAAAGGGGCTCAGGGAAGGGACATGACATTCCCCTCTATGTCCCTGGTCCAGCCTCACTCTAGGACCCAGGGCTGGCTTCTAAGTTTCCGTCCAGTCTTCAGCCAAGTTCTGTGTCAGTTGCACACATGCACACATATGAAATCTTGGAGTTTACACTGAGTTGCCCCAGCTCTGGTTCCCCTGGCTGCTCTGCGCCTTGGATCCTCTTCGCCCTACCTGGTCTGTTCTAGATGCCAAGGTCGGGGGAGGTCAGGTCGGGCCTCTGCCTTGGGGATGGGAATGTGTTTTATTCTCCTCAGTTTGTTTTTATAGCTCTCCTTTGGGCTGGGGAGAGGAGGAGGGAGGGTCTGGATCTTTTTTCAGAGCTCCGTTTAATGTCTGTTTCCATGCTATGGTTGCATTTCTGTTTTCTATGAATGAGTCTGCATTCAATTAAAGAAACAACCAGATGCAGTTCTTGGGCCCATCTTTGCTCCCTCTTTCTGGGTGAAGATGTTGAGAATGATGGGTGGGGCAGGGCGCCCCCATTTCCCAGGTCTTCTGGTCTACCTTTCTCTTCCAAGCCCCAGTCCCATCGGGAATAGCAGTCCCTCGATGCCCTCACGTTTTTTTTCTCTCCTTTGAGCAACAGCATCAATTCAGTCAACATTTACCAGGGGCCTGCTCCATGCCAGGTGCCATGAGGGTGAAGAGGATAGCGTAGTGAAAAAGGCTTAGCTGTGCCATCTCACCTCCGAGAGTCTCCCCTTACCTGGCAAATGGCAGCAGCCTCTGCCCACCTGGTCCCCACCCACCAGTCAGACGAGCTTCACTTCTGATCTGAGCCTCTCCCAGCTCGGCGGGCTGCAGGCCGCAGGCACAGGCAGTACTCCCTGACCTGCTTTAATGGACAGGTGGTACTCTGGAAACACCAGATGGTGATGGATGGTGGGAGAGTGGGCATGTGGATGACATGCAGGCTCCAAGAGGAAGGAGATTTGAAATGACCCTGGAAGGTTGATTTAGATTTCCGCAGGCTAAGGAGGACAAGATGGGGAGCGGCTGGGGGTGGCAGGGGGCGGGTAGCGGGGAAGCTGGTGAATTCAGGACACAACCGGAGGTCTGGGCTCCTCTCTAGCCGATCCCCAGCTCCTCTCCATGCTCTTCCCCGCAGATGCCACTAGGGGGCAATATAGCTCTTCGCGCCACTAGGCTCTGGCGTCGGGAGCTGGCTGTGGTGGGCAGACCCTCCCTAGACTGCCTGGCCCGGCTGTCCCTCTCCTGGTGGTGCCGGGTGTGTGGTGGAGAGTGTTAGTCCCTACCTGCCAGGCTGCCCTAGGATGGGGTGGTGCCACAGCAGGCAGGCCAGAGACCCCACTGGAGGCCTCTCACCTTTCTTCACTTCCTATCCGTTCCCGATACCCCACCACCACCCCCGAAGCAAGATTTGAGCAGGTCTCCTTCCTGGGTGATGGGGCCCAGTCTGTTTTCCAGGGTAGGTAGGGACTGTTTAAAAGGGAGGGAGGGATGATAGCAGCCTCTGAACCTCCTACCCCAGTGTTGGTGTCTCAGGCCCTAGAGACCCCCTGGATGGGGCCAGGGTCAACTGAGCTGTTGCTGAACCCTCAAATCCCACCCCCAGCTAAAGCGTGGAACTCAAGACCCACCCCAACTGTAAACTCTCAACCTGAGCAGGGGGCGGGGTGTGGTCGGCAGGGATGCCCAGGTTCTGCCACTCAAGACTTACCACGTGACCTTGGGTAAGATGCACTCCGAGCCCTTGTTTCCTCATTTGTAAAATGGGATAGTAATTTCGCTGTCACGATGCAGCTGTGAGTATGAAACGAGCGGATGTGCAAAGTGCCCGGTATGTAGCCCGTCCTCAGTAAAGGTGAGTTCCTATCTCCCACTGGAGCCAAAAGCCCCTGGAGGAGAGCGTGGCTGCTTAGTCCCCCACAAACCTCAGGGAGGGGGGCCCCTAGCCTCTTTCCTCTTTCCCTGGACGGCCCCCTCTTGAATTTCCCCCTCCCCTCAAACTTGGAGGCAGGAAACAGTGTTGAAGGAGCAGCCGTAAGTCCAGACAGCAGGGAAAGCCTTCACGGTCCTGTCCATAAAAGGCTTTTCCCGGCTGTTACCCGCCGGCAGCGCGGCTCCGCCCCCGCCCGCTCCATCTCCAAAGCACGCAGAGAATGTCTCAGGCAGCCCCCGGTAGACTGCTCCAACTTGGTGTCTTTCCCCAAATATGGAGCCTGTGCGGAGTCACTGGGGGGGCTGGGGGTGGAGAAGGAGCCAGTTTCCTCTAGCAGGGAGGGGACCGGGGTGAGCCAGCAGCGGGGAGGCTGACATCACCGCGGTGGCAGCCCTTTAAACCCCTCACCCAGCCAGCGTCCCGTCCTGTCTCTCCAAGTCCAGACAGAGCTCACTCCTTCCTGCGAGCACCAAGGAACGCCTGTAAGTACATCTGTCCCAGGGATGGAGGGGAGTTGGGCTGGGGCTTGGCAGTAGCGGTGGGTGTATCGCTGGCAAGGCCTCGGGTGCCCTGCCTGGGGCAGCCCACCCTCTTCCAGCACGCATTCCTAATCTCCACCTGCGGAGCTGGTCCTAGCTTGATGGGTGGGATGGGGTTGCCGGAGTCCCGTATCTCTTAGACTGGGCAGCCTTGGGCTCACTGAAATGCCCAGGGAGACTTGGTTGGTGCAGAGGGATTGATGGTGGAAACTTGGGAACTGGGGTGAGGGAGGCTCCCCATTTTCAGCCATAGTCACACCCACGGGGGTGTGATAGGCTCCAGGTGGTGTTGGTTTAGACCCAGGTCTTGTAGTCTGCTATCTACCTGGGAGGATGTCCGAGGAGGTGAAGAGGCGCGTGGTACACCGGGGCTGGAGAGCAGTGTCCCACGGGTGGGTCCCCAGGTCCTGAGCAGCATCAGAGAGCCCCTGGGTAGCCACTGCGGCAGTGGGCAGGACCACAAGACTCGTCTTCTGGAACAGGCTGGGGTGGCAGGGTGCAGGGCCAGTGAGAGAGCTGCCTTTCCAGGCACACAGCTCCCTCCATACTCTGAGTGGGAGCCCCCACCCCACCCCCGGGCAGAGGAGTGGGGCTGAGCACCGCCAGGAGCTTTGGAATGATAGCCTGGGTGGTGCAGGCAGGGCCAGGCAGGGCCTTCCCCAAGGGTCTGGCTGCTTCCCGTCAGTGGTGGCTCTTCAAAGGGCAGCAGTGAGTCGGAAAGGTCTCCTCTGTCCCCAGAATTCAGATGAGCCACCCCTCCTGCCTTCTCAGATGCACGTGTGCTCATCCTACATGCTGTGTTTTATTCTGAAGAGAGAGGGGCACAGCAGTCCCGCAGAGACCCCTGGTTCTGCCAGTTTTTCTGGGTTCCTGCTGGTAGGAGGTGCCAGCTTTGCAGTTGGACTTGTATTTTTCTCAGGGGAGGGGAGGCTGATGGAGCCGCAGGCTAGGAGGGTCAAAGCAGAGCCTCAGGCTGCCCTGTCCATCCTGTCCCAGGAGGCTTTGCCTAGAAAGGCCCCTGGGTGGGCCGCCCTGCCGCCCTCGCCCTCACCCTCTCCTCACCCCTCCCCTCCCCAGCAGCTCCAAGGTGGGCCTGGGGAGGGCTTTGTCAGAGGACTTTGAGGGATTCATGGAACCCTCCACTTTCAGACTCTACCAGGAGGGAGGCGGGGGTGCTTTTCATCCCCCTTCTTTGTTCTGATCAAAACCCAAATGTTGTCTCTGGATCTAGGGGCCACAACTTTGTGTACTTGTCACTGTGAGCCTTGACACCTTGACTGTCCTGAATCTCCTGAGACCGGAAGCTAGGGGTGGGGGACACACTGCTGGCACCCTGTTCCTCACGGGCCCAGCGCGAGGTCTGGGAGGGGAAGGCAGATGGGAGGGGAGGTGGGGAGGGGAAGGCAGATGGGAGCGGAGGTGGGGAGGGGAAGGCAAGAAGGTCTGAGCATGGAAGGTGGGGAGGGTGGTGGTGCCTGGACCACAGGGATTGCACCTTGGCTGCCTGGGATGGGACGGTGAAGGCTGAGATGAGGAGGGAGGGTGGGAGGCCAAGACGAAGGATGGCCTGGTCCCAGCTGCTTGTGTATTTTGACCACAGTTCTTCACCCAGGAGTCCTCAGGAGGTTGGGAAGCAGGGATGAGACACACATCGGGGTGGGGAAGGGAGGGACTTGGCCTTTGAATTCTTTGGCCCTCACTTTACAAATAAGGAAACAGACTCAGAGAGAAGTGAGTTGCTGCCCAGTGGCTGGAATTTAGAGAAGCCCTTCTTCTTCTTTTTTTTTTTTTTTGCGGTACGCGGGCCTCTCACTGTTGTGGCCTCTCCCGTTGTGGAGCACAGGCTCCGGACGCTCAGGCTCAGCGGCCATGGCTCACGGGCCTAGCCGCTCCGCGGCATGTGGGATCTTCCTGGACCAGGGCACAAACCCATGTCCCCTGCATCGGCAGGCCGACTCTCAACCACTGTGCCACCAAGGAAGCCCCCTTCTTCTGTTCTTCCTCTCAAATTTCCTTGTCCCCTCAGGGAATGATTTTGAACAGGGGTGGAGGCTGCAGCCGGAAGAACACTTACTGTTTTTCACCACTTGGTCAGGGGCTGGCTTTCCCAGGTCGCTACCAGGAGACCAGCTCTGGGGACAAAGGACTGACATTCTGAGGAGCTCCGCTGAGGGGCAGGCAGTGTGTTCGGTAGCCACAGACAGGGCCTCATGGAATGTTCCCAGCCCTCTGGGGTAGATAACGTTATCCTCACCGCAGAGACGGGGCATTCGAGCTCAGAGGAGTTGTCGGTTGTAGGGAAAGAAGGGCCGGGCAAGTGCAGTTTGGCGGCTGAGCTGGGCCCATGTGAAGCGATGATGTTCACTGCCTCCCATGGGGGTGGGTGGGGAGAGGGACTCAGCTCTGATAAGACAGGGAGTTGAGGAAACGCGCTGACTACCTCCATCCGCAGACCATTCTCTCCTCCCAACCTCCGACCTCTCTGAGGGCCAGGGGATGGTTTGGCCTCATTCGGTTCCTCTTCGAAGGGTGAACTCTGGCACCACCCCAGGCTGATACCTGAGGCAGGTCAGGTTCCTCCTGGCCGGCCACATGCCGGTCTGCCCAGCGGCCTGCCTGCCTGGCCCCGCTCCGGCAGCCTCCCCTCCCTTTGTAGGGCTCTCCTAAGCGAGGCCAGCCCCAGGCCCTAAGGCAGTAGCTGCTGCTGGTCTGGACGGGGAGGGCTTCCCATGCTCTGGTTGGCAGATTCTTGGCTTACGTCCCTGGAGAACTCTGGCTTCCTGGTTACTCAGGCTCCCACCGTGGTGAGAGCCTGAGGGCACGAGGGCCAGCCGGTGGGTATGCCAGCTCGCAGCCCTCTCTCATCTGGCTCCCCGGGGAAGTGCAGTTTCTTGGCCCAAAGCTCTTGGCCTTTGCTGGTTTCCTAGCCCTTTCCAGGGGTGGGTAAGCTTCGGCCTCTGTAGCTGCAGGCAGGAGGCTGAGCTGAGCTGGTGGAGAGCCTGAGTGCTGGAGTTCCCACTTCTGGTAGAAGTGAGAGCTGGAGATACCTCCATAACTTCGGGCCGAGCCGCCAAACCGCCTCACTGGACAAAGACATCTGCTGGCTTTCTTTTGAGGGGCAATGTGACCTCTTCCGAAAGGCCTCTGCAGTGCCTCCATGGTCAATCTTGGCAAAGAAAGAATGCTCTAGACCAGGGGTTATCAAACCCATGGGCTAAGTACAGCCTGCCATCTGTTCGTGTAAATAAAGTTTTATTGGAACAGAGCCATGCTCACTTGTTTACACACTGCCTAAAGCTGCTTTGGTGCTACAGTGGCAGGGACCTTATGGCCTGCAAAGCCTAAAATATGACCGTCAGTAAAATGACTGTCTGGTTATTTACCAAAAAAGTTTACTAACTCCTGCTCTAGACTGCCAAAGATCTGGCCTCCAAGTTCAGAGAGGCTCCGTGGACTGAGGGGACGAGCTGGCCCAGGTGAGCAGTGCCATGGAAACAAAACCAGGAAGCAAGGGGAGGTAGATAACCGGCTAGGGTGGTTGCCCAACACAGAGCTGGAAGACCTGCCTGGCACCAGGGACAGAAGAGCTGTTCTCTGAGCCTCTCCCTCCTCCGGCTTGTGCTGCTTTAGCTCCCCGCTAACATGGCCAACAAGGGTCCTTCCTACGGCATGAGCCGTGAAGTGCAATCCAAAATCGAGAAGAAGTACGACGAGGAGCTAGAGGAGCGGCTGGTGGAGTGGATCATAGCGCAGTGTGGCCCCGACGTGGGGCGCCCGGACCGTGGGCGTGTGGGCTTCCAGGTCTGGCTGAAGAATGGCGTGGTGAGTGGCACCCGGGGCAGGGGGGCTGGGTCCATGCCATTCTGCCGGAGTTGTGGGGCAGAACCCCCAAACCGAGTGCCAAGCTACCTTCTACACCCGGCAGATTCTGAGCAAGCTGGTCAACAGCCTGTATCCGGATGGCTCCAAGCCGGTGAAGGTGCCTGAGAACCCGCCGTCCATGGTCTTCAAGCAGATGGAGCAGGTGGCTCAGTTCCTGAAGGCAGCTGAGGACTATGGTGTCACCAAGACTGACATGTTCCAGACTGTTGACCTCTTTGAAGGTACAGAGAGAAGAGGGGTGGAGGCAGGTGGGGGACAGGAGGGTGAGGCAGGGACGAGGGATGATCAAAACTGCCATGATGATGGCTCTGCATAGCAGGAGTGGGATACCCTGGGATCTACTGTGCCTCTTTCGATTTTAGGACCAACTCTGCCCCGGGTTGGCCAATTTTCTGAGAGGCGTGGGCAGGCTCTGCCTTGGAGTCCTGTTTACACAGTCCTGAAGATCATTTCCCCTCCCCTCTTTCTACTCACAGGCAAAGACCTGGCAGCGGTGCAGAGGACCCTGATGGCCCTGGGCAGCTTGGCAGTGACCAAGAATGATGGACACTACCGTGGAGATCCCAACTGGTTTATGAAGTATGCGCCACCAGGGTTTCCCTGCACCCTGAGCTTGGGTCTCTGCAGGAGACGGGCTAACCCTTTAGTACAGTGATTTGGGGAAGCAGATAGCCAGGAAGGTGTGAACTGAAAGTCTAGGATGGGGGGAAATGGGTCCCTAATACTTCTTGACTCCTCCCTTTCTACCCTCCTGTCTCAGCCAGTCTCCATAGCCTGTGCTGTGGGGCAAGCTAGATAAGGAAACGAGTGGTGAAATGGGGAGGGAATGGGATCGGCCTAGGAAGTAACACAGGAAACCAAAGATGGGTGGAAAACACACAGTCCTGGCAAGTCTTTGACCTGGTTCCTCCTCTCCTAGGAAAGCCCAGGAGCATAAGAGGGAATTCACAGAGAGCCAACTGCAGGAGGGAAAGCATGTCATCGGCCTACAGATGGGCAGCAACAGAGGGGCCTCTCAGGCTGGCATGACAGGCTACGGCCGACCTCGGCAGATCATCAGTTAGAGGTGGAGGGCCAGCCCCCGGCCCCGCCCTCGCCCAGCTCGCCGGCCGCAGCCCTCCCGCCTCGCCAGCCTCGCCAGCCTCACCCACACCCGTGTAGTTCCTTCAGCCCCGGCCAAGCTTCGAGGCTCCGTCACTGAGCAAAGGTGACTGCACTTGGGCAGCTCGCCCGCACCCCTCAGCCTCAGCCCAACTTCTGACCCCAAAGCACTGCTCCCCTGGCCCACCTCCCACCTTTCCGGCCAGCTCCACTGTCTCTCCATCCCGGGCCGAGCAGGGGAGACGCGGGCTGGCAGTGGCCTGGGTGTGGGCAAGTCCACTGTCCTCCTGGGAAGCTGATGCTCATAGAAGGAGACCCAGGCCAACCGCCCCCTTTTTTTTTGCTGGAATATTTTGGGGGTTGAAATTCAAAAGGAAAAAAAAAAATACATCAATCTTTTCTCAGGCCTGGCTGGGAGCGTCTGATTTGCCCCAGTCACTTCCGTTTTGGTTACAGGAAATCTGAGCAGGGAACAGGCCGGCAGCTCGGGTTTACGTGTGTTCCTGGCTGCCATCCTCTGAAGGACCCCTCGAGTTCCAGGATTTCAGGGGCTGGGAGAGGAGAGTGAATCTCGGGACTGAAGGGAACGAGCAGCAACTTGGAGACTTGCATTAGCTTTGGGGAGGCGGCAGAAAGGAGATGGGAAGGAGCAGAACTGTGAGGAAGGTTTTTATTTTGGAAAAGCTGTGCAGAAAAAATTCAACAAAATGTTGCTGTGAAAAGAGAAAACCAAATCTTAAGCGTTAAAAAAAAAAAAAAAAAAAAAATTCAAATCGACCAACTAGCTCAGAAGAGGGGAGGAGGCCAAGGATGGGAGGAAGAGTCACAGCCTGCCAGGCAGATGGCTGGCCTCCGGCAGGCACGGCCATTTCCCTGAGCACTTTGCAGAGGAAGACGGGTGGTCGCAGGGCTGCAGGGCCAGTGACTGATCCGACACCTGTCCCAGTCCTGCCACAGACTCCCCCAGGATGTGCCCTAGCCCTGCCAGGTGCGTCGTACCGATCCTTCAGGATGAAGGGTGGGCGTGATGGTGAGGGGGTCAGGGGTGTGTTCAAGGTCGGCTTCTGATCAGGGCTAATGGAGGCAGCTGCTTCCAGGGCATGTGTGCCGAGCTGAGGGTTGACTGCCATGCCCATATGCCAAGGTCCAAGGCTTAGGCTGGAAGGTGAGGGGGAGAGAGGAAAAGTCTGCTGTTTCTGGCCCCTGGGTCGTTAAAAGGACAGGCATGTCTGGGGCTCTTCCCAGCCTCCATCCCTAAGCCCTCTTCCCAAGTGACCCCAGTGATGTTTCTGCTGAGATGCTCTTCTGGCCATGTGTGGGTGAGGGTCCCTGTGCCCAACACCACTGGCCTGCCCTGGAGAAACAAGGATGGAGACCTGCCCAGCAGGGGCCCCAATCCCTTGTCCGAGACCTTCTCACCAAAAACTCCCGTTGGGTTGGAGGAAGGTTCCATGGCTGTTGCGAGACTGTAATCTGGCTCCGCTTGTACCTTCTGAAGGCCCTTGCCCTCCCTGAGTGTGGTCTTTAGCCAGAGGGTGCTCTTTAGGCCTCTGGTCCCAGGTGGAAGCATCGGGGCTGCCTTCTCCCCAGAGCTCCCGGGACTGCGGAGCAGCTTTCCAAGCTTCCCCAGTCTTAGGAAGTTAGAGCCTCTCCCATGTTGGCTGTCAGGCCCAAGGTCAGCAAATCTGCGCCTCCTTCCCCTGCAGCAGGTCTGGGGGCAGGTGCTGAGGGCAGTCCAGGGCACTCCTGCTCTGGGACAGGCTCCAGTCCCCTTGATCCAGCAGGTCTGGGGCGTGGAGCCCGGAGGTGGTGGGAGGGCCCTCGCTCTCCATCCCCACTCCACCTGGATCCTGGCTGCTGCAAAGGGGCACTGATTCCAGTTCTGTCCCCTCCTCCTTGGCTGTTCGGCTGCGCTGGGGCCGGTGGCGGGGTCCACTCCTACAGACTGGGTGAGAGGCCACATTCCTCTGGCTCAAGTATACTTCCAGCATGTAGTAAATGGTCCAGAAGACGGCGAAACAGCCTATCAGCACCAGGGTCTGGGGGAAAGTCAAACACCTGTGTAAGAGTGGTTTCCCAGAACAATGGGCTCAGAAACTCTCTCTCTTCCTAGGGGCTGCCTCTCCCACCCCAAACCACTCCCCCTGTTCCCCCCACACAAGGAATGCCCTGGAGAGTTAGCCTGTAGAGTGGGGACCTAGGTCTTCCCAACCCCTCACTCCCCAAGTCACCTTGAGTCTCCCACCAAGGACCACATCCCTCAGGACATTCCTGCCTGCCTGCAGCTTGGGTTTTGGCCCTCGTACCTTGAGGGTGTTAGGGGTGATGGTATAACCATCTTCCTCTGGGATTTTCAGCCCGGGAGGGCAGGGCAGCGTGAAGCCATCATGCAGGTATTTCCCACTCATGGCACTTTCTAGTAACCTGTGGAGAAGAAAGGAGACGAGGATGCCCTACTCAGCTTGGTTCCTCTACCGCCTGCCTCGCCCATCCTCCCACCTCACAACCAGACAGAGGGAAGCCCCATAGCAAACAGGGGAGGGCCACGCTGTGGGTTCCCAGGGAGGTGGCACTCCTTCAGTGGCCTTTTCCCTGACCCCGTGAGTCCCCCTCCCTCTGACATGTGTCTACGCCTACCTTTGTCTGTCCCTGATGTCTACTGGACTCCACACAGAGCCATATAGGGTCAGCTGCCATTGCCGGAGGATGCCGGCCTGGGACGTCTCATCTCCTAGAGCCGCAAGCAGGGCGGTCCGTGAGCCACGCCCCGCTGTTGGCCACACAGACAGCAGAGGCCCTGCCCACCCCGCCACCCAGAGGGACTCAGACCACATGAGTGGCCACAGTAGTTGTCTAACTCTGTCCCACTGACCCCAGCGTACTGCAGACGTGCCTCTCGGGGTGCCCTTAGGAATGGAAAGGCGGAGGTGAAAGGTGGCACTCCTAAGTGGAGAAGTTTTGCCTCTTTCATACATATTTTGGGGTTTCAGCTGGGATTTTTCTTGGGAAGGAAAAAAAAAAAAAAAGTCCAGCTAAATTAAAGGAAGGTTTGAAAACCACCAGTCTGGTGATGAACACTTAACTTGGCTGGAAGTTGGGAGGGTTGGGTTCAATTTCCAGTCCTCACTGAGATACTGTGTGACCTCACACAAGTCACTTCAAACCTCTGGGTGGGCCTCAGTTTTTTAAAAAAAAAAAAAACGGTGAAAATTAGTCCTGCCCTTACCTGCCTACCAGGGCTGGCCGGAGGATGGTTATATGTGAAAGAACTTGAAATGTGGTTTCAACAAGGAATTTTTGTTGCTATCCTGAGGAAAAATGGATCAGTCACTTCTCCAAGGAATATGAGAGGTAGTATAAATGAACAATTCTAGGTATCAATGCCCATTTTTTTTGGGTGGGGCATACGTCTTGGCATCTACCCTCTTGGTCCGATGGCAACCCTATGTATTCCACCTGGGACAATTTCTGTGGGGACTCTGAGATCCAGAGGGACCAGATGACAATCACGAAAGGCAGGGCCCTGGTGGGGGGCAGGCAGGCTTACCTACATCCCTGACGACGAGTCTGTAGGTCCCTTTCGCTCTTTCCCCCCAGCACCGCACAGTGGAGAAGGTCCAATCATTGAAGCCATTGGGGTCCCTGGGGCAAGAACAGAGGAGACAGAGGAAGGCATGGAGCAGGGAACTGACCCCTTTGCCCCAAAGCATTTTCTTACTGTAGTAGCAGTTGTTGTCTGAGCTACAGCCATCGGGAGGGTGCCATGAAGGGCCCTCAAGTGCTGGCCCTTGCCCCTGGGATCTCAGGGGCTGAGGGACCTGTGTCAACGCAGTGTAGTGGAAAAAGCAAACGTGGAGAGAACACGGGCTTGGGAGTCCCATAGGTCTAGGCTTACTGCTATTCCCTCAGGCACTTAACTAGCTCTGTGACTTGTTTCCTCATTTGTAAAGGGTTACAAAGTCTACCCTGCATGGCCCTTACTAGGATTAAAGAAACTTGTGACCACCTAGAGGGGTGGGATAGGGAGGGTGGGAGGGAGGGAGACGCAAGAGGGAAGAGATATGGGAACATATGTATATGTATAACTGATTCACTTTGTTATAAAGCAGAAACGAACACACCATTGTAAAGCAATTATACTCTAATAAAGACGTAAAAAAAAAAAAGGAAAAGAAACTATATTTCAAGTGCGGTGCTGAGCACATTGTAAGCACTTGAACAAAGAAGGTAATAAAGCCAGTGCCACGGTAGCTAAGGACAGTGCCAGTGTCCACTCCTCCCATATCTTTTCCTGGAAAAGGCCTTTGTCGCAGAGAGAGCTCAGGTGAGGGCACGTGTACGTACGAGTCCAAGCTGCGGGGGGTGCCAATAAGAGACATCATGCCACTGGGGCAAAACAGCTTCAGTTCCAAGCTGCCACGTCGTGGATGAGTGATGGAGACTGTCACAGCCACGTGCTCCAGGGTCTTCAGCCCCGACATTTCCAGGTCCATCCTGCTGACTGTGGGAAGTCAGGCTGGGCAGCTGGGAAACCAGCCCCACAAACACTTATGCCCTCACTTCACCCCAACAGACAAAGGAACATACTCATGGAAGACACATACAAACATCTTTGGCAACCCTGACTGAACCTCGTGTACACTAGTAACTGGAATGCAGTTGCTGCTTTCAAGTTTACAATCTAGTTTAGAGTCCAGTTGGGAGGACAACACATACCCAAGACACAATGGAAGAACCAAACGGAGCAATTTCCGACATTCGCTCACCCAAAAAATAATTTACTGAGTACCTCCTACATTTCAGGCACTGTGCTAGCTGCTGGGAATATAGAGAAAAGTTGGACATGGTCTCTGCCTTCTATGTGCAAGTGGAAAATGATATGGAATGCGGTCTACATAACTGATGCTAGAACAGAGATGAGTCAGATGGGTTTAGGCACGCAGCCGTGAGACACACTTAGAGGGACGAAGTGAATACGATTGGTGGAGAGTGTTGGTAGAGGGTATTCTAGAAGGGGAAATGGCATGTAGAAAGGCAGAGGTGGACATGAACAAGTTTCATACTGAAGGAAATACAAATCAAGAAAAAAAACTACTGAAGTGAAAAAATTTCAAGGAAATTGTGCTGAATGAAAAAAAGCCAATATCAAAAGGGTACACAGGGGCTTCCCTGGTGGCGCAGTGGTTGAGAATCCGCCTGCCAATGCAGGGGACACGGGTTCGAGCCCTGGTCTGGAAGGATCCCACGTGCCGCGGAGCAACTAGCCCCGTGAGCCACAATTACTGAGCCTGCGCGTCTGGAGCCTGTGCTCCGCAACAAGAGAGGCCGCGATGGTGAGAGGCCCCTGCTTGCCGCAACTGGAGGAAGCCCTCGCACAGAAACAAAGAGCCAACACAGCCATAAATAAATAAATATTTTTAAAAATGTTAAAAAAAAAAAGGATACACAGTGTGTGATTTCATTTACGTAATATTCATGAATAACATAACTGTAGCGATGGAGAACAGATTAGTGGTTGCCAGGTGCTAGGGATGGTACAGAGGGGATGGGTGTGGCCATAAAGGGGTGGCACTGAGGAGTCTTGGGATGCAATGGTTCTGGATATTGGCTGTGGTGGTGATTACACAAGGCTATACATGTGGTAAAATTACAGACACACACACACACACAGAAATATGAGTCTAACTGGTGAAATCTGAATAAGTGCTCTGCATTGGACCAATATCATTTTCTTGGTTTTGCTACTGTCCTAGAATTAAGACATTTAACATGAGGAGAAGGGTGCACAGGACTTCCCTGAACATTTCTTTGCAACCTCCTGTGAATCTACAATTATTTCAAAATAAAAAGTCAAAAAAACCCAAAACAAACAAACAAAAAAACCCCACCAAACTACTGAAGTGGAAGACTCAATTGGGGAATATTAAGAAATTAGGCTGCAATGAGAAATGATTCTTTCCAAAGCAACTTTCCTTTCATTAATTCATGCCGACAGGCAAAGCAGAGAGCAGCACCCCCATTTCACAGATGAAGAAGCTCAGAGAGAATATGAAAGTATGGGCAGGGGACCTAGCATGGGAAGGGCTTTAAAATTTTTACTTTAAACAAGCAACTGAGAGCTATTAGAGATTATCGAGCAAGGACAGAATTTAAAAAAAAAAAAAAGTGCTAAAGGAAGGTTACTCTCAACAGCTGTGAGTAGGCTGAATCAGAGTAGGAAGAAGAAACAGGTGACAGGAAGCCCAGCTAAACTGCTTGATTCTAAGGGTAAGCCGATGTGAGCGTGGATAACTGATCAAAGAAGAAAGAGCAGGGAATTCCCTGGCTGTTCAGTGGTTAGGACTCTGTGCTGTCATTGCCGGTGAAATAAACCCTTTCTCAACTCTTGTGCCTGCTGGTGCTAATGGCATGGGCTCTGGAGCCACCCAGCCTGGGTTCAAATCCCAGCTCTGCCATTTACTAGCTATGAGAATTAGTTTATCTGTAACGTGTCCCCGTCATAGTTCATGGTTTATCATTTTTTTAAAAAATTTGTTTATTTTTTATTTTTGGCTGCGTTGTGTCTTCGTTGCTGTGTGTGGGCTTTTCTCTAGTTGCGGTGAGCGGGGGCTACTCTTTGCTGCGGTGCGCAGGCTTCTCATTGCGGTGGCTTCTCTGTTGCAGAGCACGGGCTCTAGGTGCACGGGCTCTAGGTGCACGGGTTTCAGTAGTTGTGGCACGCGGGCTTTAGAGCACAGGCTCAGTAGTTGTGGCGCACGGGCTTAGCTGCTCCACGGCATGTGGGATCTTCCTGGACCAGGGATCGAACCCGTGTCCCCTGCATTGGCAGGCGGATTCTTAACCACTGTGCCACCAGGGAAGTCCCCATGGTTTATCATTTTAAGGTACACTCTCTGTCTCTTATTTTCTGCTGTACCTGGGGCCCCAGGCTCTGGAGAATAAAATTCCCAACTCCTGCCCGGATAAGGCTGCTAAGGATGGGAGAAGATACCTGGGAGTCTACCTTTTAATTGATCTCTCGTTTTACTCTCACACCTCATCTCTGTCTTCTGTAGTGCATGGGGCCTCCGAGTCCTGAGCCTTTGGGGATTCTGAGGCATGAAACGAGCCTGTTGCCTAGGTTCACCCTTACAGGTACTTGGTTTGCAACTTTCTTAGCCCTGCCCACTTCTCCACTCGTTTTCCGTCTTCCAGAAATGTGCTGCAATCTCTCCTTTGCTGTGGTCTCGTCTCTCATTCTCTTTGTCCTTGTGCTTATACCACTTTTATTCCTTTATTCTCACTTTGGTGAGGTTTTGGGAGTAAGCAGAGATAAAAGCGCGTGTTCAATTCACCGTCTTTAACCAGGAATCTTCTTCTGTCCCCACGAATTTTTCAACCCACCGCAGTCTAGCTTTTGCCCCCATGAATAGACTGAAACAAAGTACTCTTGGCAGTGGAAGCACGGAGTCCTAACCACTGGACCGCCAGGGAAGTCCCAAAGTATTCTTCTTAAGGTCACCAATGGCCTCCTTGATAAACCAGAGACGCCCTCAGTCCTTGCCCGCTTGCCCACTCCCATCAGAACTACCCTAGATTCCAGTGACACCATCCTCCTGTTTTTTTTCCAACCTCAGGCATCTCTTCTCAGTTTTCTTCTGAGGCCCCTTTCCTCTGTCCACTCCTTTAATGTCAGCCTGTGTCCTAGGTCCTCTTTTATCCTTGTCTACCCCCAACCCTAGTGATCTCCTTCTTTCCCAGACCTTTCTCTTCCATTTTTATGCGGGTGACTCCCAAACCATTACCTCCAGTCTAGACTTTCAAACTTATTTATTCAACTGCTTTCTGAATACAACCTTTAGATGCTGCATAGAAGCCTCAAACACAGCAGAGCCCAAATTCTCTTCCTCAGCTCTTCACACTCCATAGTCCTTGCCCAAACCTCTTCTTCCTCCTGGGTTCTTAATCTCATGTGATGGCACCACCATCTAATCAATGACTCCAGCTAAAAATTCAGAAATCTTTACATATATAGGTGTATGTATATAGACGTACATCTATATACGTACACCTTTATATATAAATTTTTACTATAGAAAGTTTCAGACCTATATAAATGGAGAAAACAGATGTTCTCAATACCTCACTTCAATAACTACCAATATATGGCCAATCTCATTTCATCGATGATCCCCACTTCTCCCCTCCCCAGATTCTCTTTTTTTTTTTTTGCGGTACGCGGGCCTCTCACTGTTGTGGCCTCTCCCGTTGCGGAGCACAGGCTCCGGACGCGCAGGCTCAGCGGCCATGACTCACGGGCCCAGCCGCTCTGCGGCATGTGGGATCTTCCCGGACCGGGGCACGAACCCGTGTCCCCTGCATCGGCAGGCGGACTCTCAACCACTGCGCCACCAGGGAAGCCCCTCCCCAGATTCTTTTGGCAGAATCGCCAGGCATCATATCCTTTCATTAGTGAAGATTTCCCATGTATCTCTAAAAGGTAAAGCCTCGGGAATCTCTCTGACTGCTCTCCTTCTCCCTTACTGCTAACATCAGTTGGTGATAATTGACCTCGAAGGCTCCCCACAAACTTCAAGATAAAGGCCAAACTCCTTACCATGGCAGACACAGTTCCATGTGGCCCTACCACCTGAGTTTCCAGTCTTCCTCTGCCAGTCAGGAGCCACGCTCCAGCCACACCACATGACTTGCGCTCCCTGAAGATACCGTCGACTCTGCACGTGTTGCCCCTGCTGCCTGGATGTCCCTTTCGTCGCCTCTTCCCCCGGCTAGCTTACCTGGTGGGACTCGGGGTCAATCTCAGTTGCTTTGAGAGCCCTCCTGTGTCTTCCCTGGTGGCAAGAGGCACCTGCACCATCTCCACTGCAGTGCTTGTAACACTGCGCTCTACCTGCAGGAGGGACTGTCTTCCCTACCAGACTGGGAGCAGCTCTCTGAGGGCAGGAATCGTGTCTTATCTCTGAACCCCTAGAACTTAGTACAGTGCCTGGGATGAGGTAGGTCTCACATACTTGTAGAATGAATGAGTCAATCAATCAAGAGACATTTCAGAGAAATAAATGAAAGACAAAATTCTGAGGGCTGGAGGAAGACCTAGGGAGAGGCAAGGGATACAGTGGGATTGAAAACTCCCGAGTTTCAAGTTTGGGAGCCTAGGGAATGGTGATGGCACAGACAGAAATGAGAGAAACTTGGAAAGCAAGCTGGCTTTCGATAGGTGATAATGAAATCTAAGATGCTGTACATTTTAAACGTAAAGTACTGATGGGATATCCAACAGTACACAGCGATTTAGGAATAGAAAGATGGAGGAAAATATTCCTGGCATAGTTGAAGGAGAGTGTTAACATGGAAGATAAGGGCCTAACGGAGAGTAAATGACACGTTATAGAGCACGACAGAACAGAATGGAATCCAAAAAGAGCCCTGCGAGTGCTTGTCTGTGTTAGCATGTAACGTGTACGCAGTGGCACGTTACATGCATTTCCTTATTGGGGTGTACAGCGACTTGGGTGGCCAGCCATGTGGCAACACGAGAACTGTTTTATTAGAATTAAATGAGTTAATCCTTAAGCCAGTGCTTCGCACCTAAACACTCAAATCTTAGTTGATGATGATCATATTATTCTGCCTTTGGCAAGCTGGGGTCTTTTTCAACCGCCCTCCCCCCACCCCACCCCACCCCGAAGATCCCAGGGATTTATTTGCCCATAATCTTGCAGAAGCCAGAAAAATCTCTACCCCTCTCACTGGTTAGGGATCAGAATAAGAGATGTTGATCTAGGAATCATTTGTGGAGAGGTGGCAGCGGAAGCCATAAACACAGCTGTGCCGTCGAGGGAGAAAACGTAGAGGGAGGGTCAAGAACATGGAATGGGTCGCAGGAGGCACTCTTGGTTTAGGAGTAGTGAGGAGAGCGAACGGAAAAGCCAAGTTCCTTGGGCAGAGAAGCCAGAAGAGGGCCATGGGGTAAAGGAGGCCACTGCAGCCGCAGGAAGAGGGAGGCTGCCACACAGGTCTCGTTAGTCCAGTCAGAGAACAAGAGGGCTGAGAAGGATGGGCTGTGAGCTGGCCCCTGGTCTGAGCAGGAGAGGGGCACTGTGAGTGATGGAGTAAGTCTTCAGCGGTGGAGAGGGTGTGATAAAGGCGAGCAATTGCTTTGGTTAATTCATTTGAAAAGGTTATTGGTTGGAGGCGGGCAGAGACTTAAAGGTGTTTCCTAACAGATGCTCGGGGGGTGTTTGAAGGCAGGAGGAGGAATCAGTGGGGAGAGAAAGACTGGGCAGGAGAGGAAGATTCAGAGCCAGGAAGGAACAGGACTCAAGCATGGCCAGAGGGGGAACCAGCACTGGCTGCAAACAAGGGTAAAAGGGTAATTGCAAGTGGTGTTTGGGAATCTTCTGTAAATACACACAGGCTCCCTTGTGTTTTGGATACTCCTCCCAAACCCCGCCCCCCCTCCCACCCTCTGGTAGAGATTTCAGACCCAGAGTCAGAGCTAAAGGAACCGAGGGGCGCCAATCCCCTTCCCCCTACATCCTCCTCCTGTCTTGCTCTAGAGCTGCCCTGCCCAAGAAGGTGGCCACCAGCCACATGTGGCTATTTAAATTCAATTACAATAACACACAAACTTAGTTCCTCAGCCACACGAGCCACATTTAAAATCTTCAATAACCTCACATGAATTGCACAGCACAGAGAACATTTTCATCATTGTAGAAAGTTCTCTTGGACACCACTGCTCCAGTCTTAGTGGTATTGCACCCCTTTTCCATCTCAGGGATGTTCAGTTCCTTCTACCTTACAAAAAAGTTCACCTTCCAGCCCTTGGACACTGACTCGCCCAGGTCTTGGTGGGAAAGACTGTTCCTTGGCTATAGGGAAAGAGGTTTACTAACTGTCCGGGACTATGCTCAGCTCTATGTGAACTGGACTTTCTGCAGCCTCCAAGCACGCCCACAAGCGTGGACCTTCAGTTCTGTCTGCTCAGGGGTGAATGGGGTCACGACAGAGGGGAAGACACCTTTGCTGACCTTGAAGATCAGCAGTCTGCTTGCTGCCCTCCAAACCAACGAAGGGCTCCATTAGCAAAACTCGCTGAGTCTTCACCTCCCTTCTCTCCATCCTTCTCTCCCCACTATCCCACCTCCCGCTCTCCTCTGCCCAGGACAACCTGTCCTTCTTTCTCTTGCTTCCTAGTGACAAACGAGCAGGTGCCAGATGCCTCTATACCGAGGGAAGTTTGTTAGACATGCCGGGGAACATCCCTGGTTAGTGGGAAGCAGAAGATGACGAAGCTGGGAAGGACTCTAAGTCGACCCCCTCATTTGATGGATGCGATTGCGGGTTAGCAGCCCTGGATGGGAGGTACAAGTTAAAAGACATACTGTCCCCAAGACATGCAAGTGCGAAGCCCCGAGATTCCTACTGAACTGCATTCCTGGGAACCTTCCTGCACTTCTCTGCCTTGGCTGATGCTTTATGCCCTTTCCAAGACAGCATTCCTTTTACGGAAAATGCAATGAACTGGGCCCATGGATTTCCTTCCACGTAGAGGGGAAACTGGGCAAGTGCTGGACATGGTTAGGGAGAGAGACAACGGGACTATTCCCAGTGAAACCTCCACCCCAGGGATGCCCTCCCCTCCATGCTCCCATCTTTGGCCATTCCTCCTTTTGCCACTGTTGTGGTTTGAACACTTCCTAGGGGGATGGGAAATGCGAAAACAGTTCCATTTGTGTACAAAGCATGACATGCTTCAATCTTCATAAAAATTAGTGAATAACTCTGCCTGTCAAAAATCCTTGAGGAAAAAAATCCCCAAGGAACTGGAGGCAGGGAAAATTCCCCAGTGGGAAGTCCGGGAAATCTGCAGACAGAAGATCCTCTTGTTCAGGTGTCCCAATCCAGCTGCCCTCTTCTCTGGGAAGGGGCTCAACCTCTGTGCTCAACGTAAGACGACATCTCTGACTGACAACACACGGCCCTCACCCCTTCAGATAGTCCTAGCGGCCCCAGGTGTGATGGACGCGTGGGCAGAGGGAGGGCCACCACAGTCTAGGGAGCCCTCTGGGGACTCCTCTGTCCTCCCCCTACAGGCCCCAGCTGACTCTCTCTGTATTAGACAAGCCTGAGAATCAAAGGAAGACATTCTCAACTCCCTCATTCCATCCAAAGGCCACCGGGTTGCAGAGAATCGTCTGGCAAGTTCCTAGCATGGAAGTCAAAGGAAAGTCTTTCAACTCGTGCCTTGTCTCCCAGGTCCCAGTCCCAGCCCTCCCACCAGCCTTCCTAATCGCTTGCTCGGCAGTCCTTTCCACCACCAGTAACTCAGGAGAAAGGTCTCGTTTAAGCAGCCGGGGGGCCAGCCAACTCAGAAGCAGCAACATGTCCTAAAATGGTCAAAGAAAACTCCACAGGTTTGGCTGGAGCTCAGCTCCTACAGGAAGGGGGTAGGATCCGGCAGGGAGGATGAGTTTAGCTTCTCCATCACCCCGCCCCAAACCTCAGGCCCACGATTAACCCCCTTTCTGCTGACTGCTTACCATTCCACAGGACCTCCAGGGGGCGGGCGGACAGTGGGATAGCCTTGTTCTCTTTCAACACGGGGCTGACGTAGGAAGCTAAGTAAGGGACAGACGTCCAGATCTATGAAAGGAAGGGGGAACGGCGAATGAACAAACAAGACAGACCCCACACACCCACTCTCATCTACTTGGCCCCTAGGGCACTGCTCTTTTTATTTCCCCCTTCCTCACCACCTTCCTTCGCTCCCGAGGCTCCTGCGGACCGCCTGGACTGCTCCCTATGGCACCAAAGCAAGGAAAGGCTGTGTCCAGGACAGCAGATGAGGGGCAGAGCACCCTGAGGGCTCCAAACGATACTCAGGTCCCATTTACTCTCCACCGATAGTTTAGAAACTTTAATTATAGTGTTGAGCCTGCTTCTTCACTTGTGAAATGGGTCTCAGATGAACGAGCATTTATTAAACACCTACGATGTGCCAGGCGGTGTCTTAGGCATTCTCCCCACCTCCTTCGTCATTCCACGCAGGACACCTATTCACCTTGGCTGCGTTCACAAGTCTCCAAGCATTGAGGAGGCCGAATCCGTGCTGGTGGCTGTGGCTAAAGCCGGCCTCATTGGTGATCCAATCCGCGCGGCGATCCTCATACTGAGAGGACAGGGGTCCCGGTTAGTCTCTCGGATTTTAAGTTTCCCTGCTCGCCCTGCTAGCTGATCCAGTCCAGACTCTCCCACCAAGGCTGCTAGAAATGGATTTCCCAAGGAAAGCTGAGACAAAAGGGCAAAGGCCTGTGATGTCACCAGCCCAATGGCCTGTTTCTAGAGAGGGAGCCAGGAGCCACAGGCTCCTGAGTCAGGAGCCCAGCCGGAGCTCTCCTTTGCAGGTATAAGGGCAGCAGCAGAACAGGTGCGAGTGAATTTAGGTCTGTGGTCTTGATGGGGTCCCCACACTTGTTCCGTGCACATGCAACTCTGGACGGGATTTGGCACCTAACGTCTGGGACACCTAGAATCTGAAACCTCCAAGTCCTTGGGACCGAAAGTCTGACGTGGGCTGGGCCAGGCCATTTGTCCACCTGCGAGGATCTCACCTGGGTGGCTGTGAAGACGATGATGTGCTGGACGTCACGCCACGTGAGGCAGGGCCGCACCTGCAGCATCAGGGCTATCATGCCGGCTGCCAGAGGGGCCGCGGCTGAGGTCCCCGTGTGGCCCTCGGTGCAGCCTGTGCCCTTCTGAAGGTCCCAGTCTGTGGTCACCTGGGAAGCGGAATGGAGAGGACGAGGACTGGGTTAGGGACTGTTCCCAGGTGCTGTGGAGGGAGGGGTGCGGGGCTGGGCCTCAGCCCGAGCCTCCGGGGGCCCTTCCATTGCGAGAGCTGAATGTCTAGCAGGTCGGGATGAAGGAGATTCTTCCTCCTTCTTCGCCTAACAAGAGAATCTCTGGAGAGTTGAGAAGAATTAAAAAGTTACTCTGGGGGTCTGGTTACTGTGTGGGAGGGGGCGGTAAGGAGCTGGAGAGAGGGGAGAGGCCTCACGTGCAGAGGATGTTTTCCTGATTCCGGCTCCTCTGGTGACCCCTTCCCAAATCCTCCACCCAACCCCAGCCCCGCCCCTCCAGCCCCCGCAGCCCTTGGAGACAGAGGAAGTGCCCGGGAGCTCCTGGGCCCCAGCTGGAGCGGGGACAACAGTGACGGCACCAGTCGAGGAAATCCAACTTGGCAGCTCAGCGACAGGGCCTGGAGTGACATCCGTGCGAACAAAGGGAGTGTGTTCCCAGGGAGAGGAAGCTGTCCCCTCGTCCACCCGTGGGCTCAGCATGGGTGTAGCATCTACACCCCCTGTCCACCCTGGCCCGGGGCGAGCCACAGGCCTCCCTGCCTCCCTGCTCTGGGCCTGGTGCCTCGGGTGGTTTCCACGAGTCCCCCCTTTTCCACCTGTGGTCCTGAGGTGGGAGGTGAGAGCAGGGGTCAGGGAGACACAGCATCTGTCTGGCATCCAGTTCTTTTCATGCTCTAATCCACCCTGGAGCCACAGAGGGTTTAGCCGAGGGGGGCCCTGACTAAACCTGCTCCAGGCCATGGCCCTCCGGATCTGGCACGCGGTGCCCACGCTAAGACCAGAAAATCTTCTTCCAAGCTTCTCTCCTGGGTCAGATACCAAGGTGCTAACTTCTCCCAAGAGCTGCCCTTTCTCCACTGTTGCTCACTGCTCGCCTTCCAGCTGTTACAGAGGCTGCCAAGAGACGTCATTTTCACTCAGACATCGTGCGCATGGACGAGGAGGCAAAAACTCTCCAAGTGGAAGTCTCAGTGAGGGTGGAGAGCCTGGTCTGTGCCAGGGAGCAGGTTGATTTTTTTCCTGCTACGGAAACAGCCTCACAGTGACAGTCTAGTGTGTAGCTGTGAGGCCTGTGAACTTGCCTGTGGCAGGAGCCCCAGGCAGCCACTGGAAAGGGCCGGGAAGGGCTCCGGGCAGCCTGTACCTCCGTGCCCGCCCTCAGAAAGACAGCCCCACCGAGCTGGTCATTGAACAGAAACTGGCAACTGGTTTCCAAGGCAAGAGCGTCCCAAAGATGGGAGCCTGGCTAAACAAACTCTCTTTTCATTTCCGGACAATTTATAGCTCACATGGAACGTGGTAGGGGTGGGGGTGAGATGCGGAGCTGCGTCAGGAGGAGAAAGGCAGGCAGGGCACAGTAAGAGGAACCATTATGCTCGGCAGCCTTCGCGGTCCCTCGCTGGGGCCGGGTCGAGCGGGTTCCCGAGAGTTCTGCCAGGATGTTCCTGCTCGTCCTCCCAACCCAGCCTGGCCTGGGGTGGGCGTGGGCGGTGCCCTCTGCACCCAGACCCCCTCCTGCCCACTTACTTTAGTCGGCTCCCTTTTTTCTTCTCTCGGGGTGGGGAAAGGGGCTGGGGTCACCGGGCCCTGAGCCTTAAAACACTGTGCTGACCAGAAGTCATTTAGTGGCAAAACAGAATTTCAGTCTCTGGGAAAGTGAATCTGACCCAGAGGAAGCAGCCTAATTCCCAATGGCCCTGGAGAGCGCTCCCAACCCAGAGCCACTGGAGAAATGTGACACCACCTGGCTGCAGCCCAGCTCTGCCCGAGAGCCCCTTGTCCCTGTATCACTCTGTTTGGGGCACTGGGGACAGGCAGGGAGCTCTAGGATGACGGGATGAAGCTCAGCCAGCTGGGTGTAGGCACGGGACCCTGAATTCTTTCACAGGTTCCCACAGCTTGAGAAACTCCACTCCCTTGCTCCGACCTCTTGTTTGCTGTGGCTCCAGTTCCAGCTCCAAGGAAAGAGCTGTCTCTCGGGCTGACTGAGACATTCCTGACTCCTTTTCCTGCCCGTTCCGTGCCGACAACCACTAGCTTTACTCCCAAGGATGAACAGGAACAGAGCTCACAGTATTTACATAAGGGCTGCACAGCAGCGGAATGATGAGCCTTTTTTTTATAAAGGCCACAGAAATTTAGCCAAAGACCATGTTCTACCAAAGGAAGACATTTCAATCAATGTGATACTTAATCAACGTGATAGAGTGATTCCTACGATAACATGCATATTTGTAAGTTAAAATTTTAAAGATAAAACCCCTTTAAACAGATATATTTAGAGTCCTCAGCTCCATTCTTCCAACAGGGGCAGACCCTTAGGGACACAGACCTGCTAGGGAAGAGGAACCCGAGGGCCCGGGCAGGGAGTGGAGGGCCCGGCGCGGGGCACTTACGATGCTCCGGAGCATCTTGTCCCCACCGCTGAAGGTGACCGCCAGCATGGAGGCACACTCCTCGGCGTAGAAAGGCATCCGCCCCTCCTCGTCCACAGCACCTGGGGACAGAGTAGGGAAAATGGGGGCAGAGACAAGGGCCTGAGAACATCAGAGTCATCTCTGAGTTATCACCTGGGTTTAAAAATTAAACTTTAAAAATTTAAAGTTAAACCTGAGTTTAAAAAATGAGCTCAGTGGTCCAAGTCCTTCAAGTACCCACACTCCTCACCAGGACAGGCAGCCTCAAATGGCAGAGGGTATTCTGCGCCCTAAGACCATTCTTTCAACAGGTTGCAGGGTGAATCTGGGGGGCGTTCCACCTCAATACCTACTCATCCATTCGCACATGCATTTTCCTCAACATTTATCAATTACCTACCCTAAGTCGCACACTGTGTGAGGCATGGGGGCCATGGGAGAAGGGCACAGACCTGATCTCAAGGAGCCCATAGTCAGGGAGGAGGTCGGGTAAGTAAATGAAAACAACCGGGATGGTAAATGCTATGGGAGGGAGCACAGGTGAAGGGCATTTGGGGGTCAGGGAAGGCTTCAAGCAGGAGCGAAGGGACCCACGGAAGAGAGGCCAAAGCAGAGGGCTAAGCAGCTGTGGGGATGGAGGCGGGGGGGGGCTTGGTATCCCAGATGATGGGCGGAAAGTGCTCCGGGGTATGACTTCTAAGGAAGTCCTGACATCCTCCGAGAGCAGGGCTAGTCCCTCCTAACCATCAGAGCCTGAAGAGAAGAGAAGATCATGCATACACTTTTAGACAGACCCATGGAAGCTGGGGGCACACCCACATACACGGTCCCGTCACGACTGAGTGTCTCTCTCTCTCACACACACAGGCGTAAGCACACATGCACACCCGGGGCCACCAGGCCACTACCTATGGTGACTGTATAGATGGAGTTGGCGTAGCCGTCGTAGTTGCAGTTGTCGTTGTGCTGGCCCCCATTGCCACTGGCTACCACGAAGATGCTCCCAAAGCCCTGGCGGCCAGCGATCACCCCATGTTGCAGGGCAGCCTGAGGGGCAAAACGTCCAGGTCAGTTGAGGAGTTCATAGGAAGACCCCAACCTCCATGCCGCTCACTCTTTCCTCCCCTTCTAGAAAGAAAAGAAAAAAAGCCAAGAGCACTGGACATGGGAGAAACAGATTTAAAGATGGACTCAAGGGGAAGAGGCTGTTAGTGGAACAGCTGTATGGTGCACGGGCTCTGCTTATCAGAGGGTAGGGCCAGAAATGGGGAGCCAAGCACACAACCAGAGCGAAACAATCTCAAAGCACTACTCCATTTCTCTCTAAGAACATCCTCCACACTCCCCCAACCCCAGGTCAGGAGCGCTCTTCCCAAAGGAGGTGCCCGGGCTACATGGTAGGTCTGGCCCTGCAAATGGGGATGGGGCGGGAGCAGTTCCAGGAACGGAATGAAGAGGGGTTCCTAGGTCTCCAAAGTCTCCACGTGGTCCCCAATTACCTTCCCAAGCTGATGGGGACCGTCCACCGTCTTTCCATCGTCATCTGGTCCCCAGCTGTTGAGAGACACCCAGTGGGAAGAGCCAGAGCCAGGCTGTGGCTGCCCACCCAGGCCCCCCAGGCTCAGCCGGCCGTCCCTCCGCCTGGGCCCTTCCTCTCCTCCCAAGGGCTCCAGCTCCGGACTCCCACGGTGAAAGGACATAGGGGTCAAAGGTCCAGCCCTCACTCCAAAGTGGAAAACAGAAGTACGTGCTAAAGTTCTTCTTGTCCTTGGAAACTTTCCCAGTTTAGGACTACTTTAACCTGACCCTAAAAACCCTTTCTCAGGTCCCCGGGGAGTACAGAGTGGTAGAGATGGATGGGACCTAGGGATCTAACGCTAGGCTTGATGGCAGAGCACCGGCGAAGGGAGTATCTGTGAAAGCTCTCGGGTCTGAGGAGTTCTCCATTCTTTCTCTGAAAGGAAATGTCCATGTGGATAATGCCATGCATTTACAGGAGACACTGCTTGGGGAAGAGCAGGTGCCATCAGTGCTGGGGGACAGCCCAGCCTCAGCCCCTCCTTATCAAACACCCCCTCCCCTCCATAACCGTAACCTGGAGCTGCAGGTGTGTTTCTGGGGGGTGGTGTGATGGGGTCTGGTGCTGGGTGTCCAGCTCTGCTGTGGTTAGAAAGGAATGCCCAATTTCTTCCAGAGCCTTCTGAGTTTGATAAACAGATAAACACGAGGCAGGATGGAGCACTCCTCGTGTGGCAACCTGATTACTGGGGTGACAAGGGGCTTAAGACTGAGAACCCAGACGCTGGGGGTCTGGAGAAACGAGGGCAGTGGACTTACAGGCTGAACCCAGTGGGGAGAGCCCTGCTGGGACCTGCCCGAGTCAGCCCATCCTGCTGTTCTTTGGTTGGAGGATTCGCCCAGTGCCCAAGCCTCTGGCCCCTCCCCTTGTTCCTGGCTCTGCCTCACCTGCAACTGTAGATGTCATTGATCTGATAGTGCTTGTTGAACGCCACAGCCTCCATGCTGTCTGTCAGGGGTCCATCCAGTACCCGGATACCTAGGCGGTGAAGGCCATACCGGCTCCTCAATAATGCTGGTCCCCTAGGCGGGGAGCTGGGTGCTGGGGGGCCCCCCTGTGGAGACTTACTTTTCCTCTAAGCACTCTTGGGTCTTTTGAATTTTTATACCATGTGCATGTACCTGTCCGGAAATATTTTTTAACATAATGCTAAATCTTAGACTTTAAGGATCCTGGGGTCCGGTGGGAAGATGCAGAGCCTAGAACGTAGGGAATCCAAGGTCCCCTTCTTACGTGCATCCTTAATCATGTAAAACACTGCAGTGGTGCTTGACACACAGAGGGTATTCAATAGATGGTACTCATCAGAATTACTCCTCTCATGGATGCCTAATCTCACCCAATAAAATGCGGTGGGTCACATCCTGGTGACCACATAGGGCGGAATGGAGCTTTCAGAAGGGACTTGGGCCCTGAAGGTTTCTGGCTCTCTCTGTAGCCCCATTCGCAGAGAGGGCTGCTGACCTCTGCTGGAGTGTAAGAGGAATACAGCCAATCTATTCCAACCTCGGAAATGCAGGTCCCAAGCATTTATGAGGAATCACGCAGACAGCGTGTCTCCATTCATCCCCTTCACCTTCTGCCTCGATGGACAAAGACCGAGAGGCAGAGGAGCCGCAGTACCACCCCAGCGGGGGCCAGGGCTGTTCCGCTCTCCTGAAAGGATGGAGAGCAGACGGTGACCATCAGAAGGGCTGGGAACGGGAGAGCTGGGAGAAGGGAGAGGGGCCTCCACAGACACACGGGGGTCACGGAGGAAGGGCAGACCAGGAGGCACTTGGTAAACCATTAAAATACAAATACAGCATGGATGAGTATAAGGAGTTATCATCACAATGAGCTGAGCATTGACAGGGCGTAACCATGATCAGAAAAAGGGAAGAGTTGTCTGAGTAGGTGGGGCCTGGGCCTCCATCTCCCATCCAGAGCATTTCATACTTTCAGCTGTTTTATACAGTGGGGTTCACTGCTAAAAACATGTTGGAAACACAGTGCACTGAAAAAAATCAATGAACCGATACGTCCTGCAGATACCTACTTATAAGCTTAACCTTTGCTTTCTGCTGTGTGTTGAGAGTGAAATAAAGTCGGGTTGGAATTCATGGGGGAGGGACAGAGGATGGACAGCTGTACAGGAGGAATGTACCGAGGCTGGACTGGAGGTACCCGCTATGCGGCTCCCATACGCTTAACCTTTGCTTTCTGCTGTGTGTTGAGAGTGAAATAAAGTCGGGTTGGAATTCATGGGGGAGGGACAGAGGATGGACAGCTGTACAGGAGGAATGTACCGAGGCTGGACTGGAGGTACCTGCTATGCGGCTCCCATACGCCACTCCCACGGCACAGAAGCTGTTGTTGGGCACGGCCGCGATCTCTCCTGCACACCTCGTGCCATGGTGGTTGCCATTCTCCACATCCGGGTGGGGCATGGGGTCAGGGTCGTTAGAGTTGAGGTCATAGCTGCCCTCGGGGCTCTGAAACAAGGTGGGGGAACGGGCGGGGCATGTGGTCACTCGCTGGTTACAAGGGGTCAGGTCTTGGAGCTCAGGGAGAGAGGGGAACTGGGATTTGGGGGCTCTAAGCCAGCACTGTGGGTCCATCTCTGCAAACCACATGGGCTGTGAGATATGAGGACAGGACACCTTGAGGCAAAACTGAGAAGTGCTGCAGCTCTTGGAAAATTTCTCTCTTGGCTACTATAGATGTGCCTAGGAGCCGCTTCCATGGTGTGGGAAGCCTGGGATAAAAGAAGTTTGGGGCTACCTAAATGTCAGGCTTTAAGGAACTTGTGCAGAGAGGGAATCTGCCCACAGGGGCCACTCCTTACTCCCCAGGGCAGGGAGTGGCAGCAGGAACCAGGAAGTGTCTCCCTTGCTGAGTTGGAGCCACGTCCAGTGTCTTAGCTACCAGGCTGGAAGGCTGGCTGCGGAAAAGGAGTAGATGAAGAACACCATCCCACCTTCCAGGCCCTTTTATTTTTTTTTTTTTTGCGGTACGCGGGCCTCTCACTGTTGTGGCCTCTCCTGTTGCGGAGCACAGGCTCCAGACGCGCAGGCTCGGCGCGCACGGCTCACGGGCCCAGTCGCTCCGCGGCATGTGGGATCTTCCCAGACCGGGGCATGAACCCGTGTCCCCTGCATCGGCAGGCGGACTCTCAGCCACTGCGCCACCAGGGAAGCCCTCCAGGCCCTTTTATTTGGCCCAATGACCTCTAAGAAAGGGGACAGGCCTGAGGGAACATCAAGAATCAGGTAAGGCCCGGCGGTGGCTCGGGTCGTTCCAGTGCCACTCACATAGTTGGGTGCGATGTCCTGGATGGTGTGCTCCACACCGTCGTCCACGACCACCACGGTCACCCCTTGCCCCGTTACATTGCGCTCCCATACACCTGTCACGTTGATGTCCCTGCCGGGGCTCCGCCGGTTATTCTGCAGGAGAGACAGGGTCAGGAACTATTCTCTGAGCCCTGGGAATCCAGTGACACGCAGTATAGCCCATAGAGAGACAAGTTACAGCGAGCAGCCCCTGTGCACTCTTGGCCACCGTCAAGGAGCCAGAGAGAGGTTGTAGACCAATAAGGGTAGGTGGGGACAGAGCTAAGGAGGGACATGTGAGAGCTTTGCCACAGCCTAGGTCTCCGGGAAAGCCTGGCATCACTCACATGCAATAAGGGTGACAAGGTGGCTAGGGTCAAGGGTTGGATAATATAATTCGTAGGCCATATGATATACATTATATTAACACCGTATAATATAATGTTACTAGTTAACTCTTGTAAAGTGTTTCCCATGTGGGCCCAAGTACATTAGTTCACTTAACCATAACCATAACCATTACAATCTCCATTTGACAGAAAGGGAAACTGAGGCATGGAGAGGCTAAACAGTGCACCCAAAGGTACACGCTAGTCAGTGGCAGGAGGCCCAGGCAGCGTGGTCCCAGGACCCACGCCCAGCCATTGCAGTCCGCCGGATCTCTGGATATGAGCACAGGGAAGGTGGAGCCCGAGGATGAAGCCCACTGTGGAAGCCCACAGAAATGTCTCCCCAGGCAAAGGATGGGGGCACTGAAGAGTGACACAGACAAGAGGCCACTAAAGCACCGGGTACCCCCCGCCCAGCCATCTGAAGCCAGAAGCTGCAGGGCTGGACTCACCAGGTGCCACTGCTGCGGGTACTTGGGGTCATTGAAGTGGACGCTGCGCTTGGTCCGCTTGAGCAGCCTCTGCTCTGAGTGCCAGCTCACGGCTTCGTGCCTGGCCAACACGGCCTCCACCTGCTGCCGGACGGCCTCCACCTGCGGGGCCTGCCGATGCCCTGCCGGCTGGACCAAGAGGTAGTGCCCCTGGAGCTCCCCGATGCGTCCTGCATTCACCAGCCCTGCCGCCTGGGCCAGGGCATCTGCCCGCTGCTCCAGCGACTGTTCTTCCCTTTCGCCTTCTGGGCTGTCCACACGCACCGCCCAGCTCAGCCCCTCCAGACCCTGGGCCCCAGGCCCACCTGCCCCCACCAGGCCCATCACCCAGGGAAGCAGTAGGAAGAGCCCGGCTAGCTCCAGGCAGAGGCAAGTGGGCCTGGGGCCCAGAGGGGCATCTGAGTGTGGCACTTTCTGCCTCCCCTTGGGCATCAGAGCAGTAGGCTGCAGACAAAGAGAAAGGACATCAGAGGTAAGAGCGCGATAACACGGCACACCTGGAAATCCCTAAGCCGTGCCTTTTAAATCATTAAACATGTGATCCTCTCCTGTTATTCACAGTTATCTCTGACCAACAGGGATAAGCCCCCAGGGGCAGTGTGGGCCAGCACGAACCCGGTGGGTCCCTCAGTGGCATGATTATCACTAGATAATCAAGCAGGATGTCCAGCTGCTAACAGGCACCGTGCTGCTCTTTCCCACTGTTGCCATGAAAAGGGCTCAAAAGTCACAGGACTCCTGCAAATTCCTGGCAGAGTCATGACCGTTCTTTAGAAGAGACCCTCCTCCCTTCTTCAGAGGCGACAGAAATCTTTCCCCAGCTGACGTCTTGGTCCCCTTGTCCTGAGGGCTAACTCCCCGCAGTGGGGCCCCGTTCCCACCTGGACCCTGAGTGAGGCTGAGCTCCTGGTCTGGCTAACCACCTCACGCTCATTTTGTGCAAACGGAGAAAAGGCATCCCTTTCGCTGTGAGCAGTGGTGACTCCAGGCACAGACTGCAGACCTGTAGGCCCCAAGAAAACAAGAAATGGTGTCCTCCCAAACCCAGTGGAGCAAGCAGAGGCTGGCCACGAACTCTAGGATCCGTGATCAAAGAAACTGCAAGTGACTAAGTATCAGTTCCAGGAATCCCAAATAGGTCACAGACTAGAACCGAACTGGTCCAGTAAGGCCAGATCAGTGCATAACCCAGAAACCGTACTTCTCGACCTAAACGTCAGGCCATCGTCTTTTCTTTTTTTCCTAGATGCCTAGAAGAGGGCTTGAACTCTTAGCAAAAACCCCTCTTGAAAAAGTAGGTGGTACTGCTCCCTAGAAGTCCAGGGGGTAGCTAACTTCCTGATTTCTGCTCCTGTGGATGCCAGGGGAAGTAAGAGTAGGCGGGAGGCGGGTGAAATGGGGAAAACCCGAGCATGCAAACAAAACTGAACAGGCATTAAGAGGCAAGTGGACACTCTGGGGAGAACGGGTGATTGGAAAGCAGCACTAAAGGGCTACCCTTAGTCACTAGCTCAGCAAGTCGGCTGAGAAGTGAGGGCTCAAGCTCTAAACCTGGGACTGCCACCCATGGTTTGACAGAAGAGCCAAATGAGAACTGGTGGGCAACTGTGGGGACAGAGACAGGTGAATGCGTGACAGAACATGTGTGTCCCTATTGGTGGCTGGGCTTCAGAAGCATCTGCTCTCTACGGGGGTGGGGTGTAGGGGGGGTCACCTTGAGGTAGGGCTTAGTACCCACACAAATATGCAAATGGATTAGTCTCAAAACATTACATAACATGGGTATTTTACCGAAGTCTCTTTGGAAAGGGAGAAGGGGACTTCCGCCACCTAACATTTCCCTCCCCAAATCTACATATCTCCTCTCTTTTCCTCTGAGGTTCCCGGGCAAATTCCTCCCTGCGCTCCAGCAGCGTCGACTGTCCCAAGATATTCAGGTGTCCTTCCCAGTGTGCACACAAAAATCTTGTTAGATAGCCTGATAGTGACCCAACTAGGCAGGCTCCTTCAATCTCAGTAGAGCCCATAGATTCCCGGAAGAGAGGAGAAACCTGACCACTACATCCTCCAGTCCCTCTGGCAGAGCAGTACCTTAACCCCACTCCAGCCCTCACCCTAGGCTTCTGGGTGAGGAAACTTAAATACCCTCTGAAAGTAGATCTCAAACTTCACCCAACTGCTAGGCGTGTCTTTACAGCTCTGAGGTGCCAAGAGAGAAGAGGAATGATACGGGCAGCCCAGAGTCCAAGATTCTGCTCCCAAGAGACTGTCCTTCTCGCAACCTCTACACCTGTTCCTAGAAACCAGGCTGCGTACCGGGGTCAGTTTCATTGATTTCCCCCTCCCTGGCCTCGACTGCCCCGTTCAGTGTGCCCCTCTCCTCGGAGGACCCACACTATCCTGGATCCAAGACTCCGTGGCCCCGTCTCCCTGGGCTCCCCCACGCCGGGACTGAAGGCGCCCTCTGTACGGCTCCCTCGTCCTCAGACACCGGCTGCCCCCCAGTTCTAGGCCACCCGGACTTCCAATGCCCCGCCCCCACCGAGTTCTCAACTCACCCGCCTGGCCGCAGCTGCTGCCGCCGCCTCCTTGCGGAAACTCACGGCTTCCCGGGAGCCCGAGAAGCCAGTGACAGTCGCATCACTTCCGCCCAGCGGCGCAGCCAATCAGCGACGGGTCCCTCGGCCGGCCCGACCAGCCGGGAGCAACTGGCTGTAGGGGGCCGGCTCCTTCGGGCATCCACCACTGAGAGAGCAGCGTGTGTGGGTGCTCCTCGCGGGCGCCCACCGCCCCGAGTTCTCGGGGCATCTTCAAGAGGGACTTTCTCTATAGGGACGGTCCTCTCCTTCATGGTGTCCTCTGGAAAGGGCATCTCGGTTGCGACCTTTAAAAACACCTCGTTCCTGTTCTTCCTCTGATCGTCATGACCCCGACTCTCCCCGTAATCTTCCTAGAGGGGGTCCTCCCTCCACCAAGTCTCCTTCCTTCTCGCGGTCGCATCTCCCTTAGTCCCTGCGCCCCGGGAGAAGTCCACTAGTATCTTAGGGGCTTCCTCAGCGTCCGCGACCCCTTGACGGTGCCGGCTCCGGCCGCCAGAGGGCGCCGTCGGGGGCGGCGCAGTGCCACCGCGGCCTCTCCTCTGCCGGCCGAGCCTCGCCCCCGCCGCTCGTGCCGCCGGAAGTGGGAGGTGTCGCGCGCGGGCCGGCGCTCGACCCCTCCCCCCAGGCTCGGCCGCCCCCTCCCCCCGCTCCGCCCGCTCAGGTGAGTCCCGTCCCTCCCCCCCCTTCCCTCCCGGGGGCGCGGCGCGGGAGGTGTGTGCGGGGCGGGCGCGCGGGCGGGGGCTGCGGCTCGAGGGGCTGGGGTCGGGGCGGGGGGCGTGGAGGGAGCTGCAGGGATGGGGGGCGGGGGTCCCGGCCTAGAAGTGGGACGGGGGTGGCAGCCGGGCGGGGGGCGAGGGCAAGGTGCGGAGGGGCTCTGGCCGGAGGAAGCTGCAGGCTGGGCCAGCCCCCTGTGGAGGGCGGCCGGGACCACCGGCGTCGCTTCCCCCCATTGTCCCCTTCGCGACCGTCCCCCGATCTCCCCCCGAGGACCCGTCGCTCCCAGCGTCGCCGTCTGGTCGCCGCCAGGTTGCGGTACAGGGCTTCCCTTGGCTCCTTCGACTTAAAGCCCCCTGCCGCAGCCTCCTGCCAGATGTCCCTGTCCCTCTCCCCTTTGGGCTCTCAGCCACGGAGTCGCACGTAGGACCCGTGCCCTGTGGTTTCGTTTCCCGGGCGCCAAGGACCCCCGGCCCGGGCCCTGATGGGGCAGGATGTTTGCACCTGTGCGAGCAGTAATGGCGATCTGGGGCCTGTTTTCTCCCGGGAGCCTCGTATAATTTGATGAGGGAAACTGAGGCACAGGGGGTCTCCGGCCTGGGACTGAAGTGTGGACACAGCCCAGCCTCCATGCCTGCCCTATGCGCCCTTGGAGGGTCAGGGATGTACCTGGGATGCTATTAAAATAAAAACAAGAATTTAAACTAACCCTGTGTTACACCACCAACCACCCGCCCCCCCCCCGCCCCAATATTCATTTTTATTCTTCCTCTTCACCACAGAAGGCGTGAGTTTGTCCTGCAACATCTCTTACTTGGATTACCGTGTTTTTCAGCTTCTCATTTTCATGCTGGAGTAACCAAGATTCTCATACTCTGGCACCTTTAGTAACTCTAAAGAGTCTGTACTTTCCTCAGTCAGTGGTTGTCAGACTTTTCCCATCTGTGGGGAACCCAGAGTAAAAGTGAAAGATACTTGGATTGCCCGATAAAATATTGCTTTTTCTCTCTCACACGAACATCTCCAAATTAATGGAGAATGCTTTTAATGTAACAGCCATAAAATGATTTTAAAACATAAGCTATTATTGATGTTAGGCCCCAAATCACATCCTTTGTAAATGATACTAGGCAAGGTAGGTAGGCATGTGGATCATTTGGAAGATTCTCATGGTCTGTGAGACTGCATTTCTCCTAAAGTGAAAAAGCTTTGCGCACATATGTGTGTGTGTATATATATATATATGTATATATATACATATACATACACATACATATATAGTGACGTGTGAGGATTGATATCCCTTGGGACCTATTGCATGTAATGGCTCTTTTAATATCCTACTAGGGAATACCCTTGAGTGTTTTCTTCTGGAGCCCAACTTTTTCTTTGTGTTTCTTTCCGGATATGACGCTGTTGTATGGACATTCTGAGAGGGTGAGATATATTTGTTTTGAAATTTTGGAACTTGTAGCCTGTACTTTGTTTCTGAACGTGCAGAGCATGATGGCAGCATCTGAGGTCGCTGGCGTGGTGGCCACTGCTCCCAGTCCTCCGGAATCCTCGTCTAGTGTATGTGCTTCCAAACCAGACGAAGTTCTCCCAGATGGTCTAAGGTAACGTGTGGACTCTCAACTGGGAAGATTTCATTTGGGTAAAGGGCTTTGGAGATGGGCTTCTTACAGAAGTGTAGTTCGTCTTTCCCCTTTTTGGCTCTAGTGACATTGCATTAGATGAAGCTTTTTAAAGGTAGGGACTATCTGATCTATATTTGTATGTCTGGTACCCAACACAGTATCTGACACTCAGCAGGCATGCTAATTATTTGTTGAATAAATAGATTAAAATACAGGGGGTCAAACTCATTTGAAAATGCAAATATTTCCCACCTTCTCCTACATGGACTATCTGTTTATTTAACTCTATGTTTATATGTTACATCTGTGTGTGTGTGTGTGTGTGTGTATATATGTGTGTATATATATATATATATATATACACACATACATTATATCTAATGTATTAGACACATGTATATGTATCTATGTCTATCTGTAGGTAAATAGATGGCTTTATTAATATGGCTTACTGCTTCATGTATGTATTTCGCCTTCCAGCTAAACTCTTGAGGACAGGAATTATGAATACCCAACCTTGTTTTACAGTGCTTAAAACATTGTTATGTATAATGTTGTACTAGGTTGACTATGTATCCTACCTCAACTCTTTTTTTAATTTAATTTTTATTTATTTATTTATTTATGGCTGTGTTGGGTTTTGTTGCTGTGCGCGGGCTTTCTCTAGTTGCGGTGAGCAGGGGCTACTCTTCGTTGCGGTGCGCGGGCTTCTCATTGCAGTGGCTTCTCTTGTTGCGGAGCATGGGCTCTAGGCATGCAGGCTTCAGTAGTTGTGGCATGCGGGCTCAGTAGTTGTGGCTCGCTGGCTCTAGAGTGCAGGCTCAGTAGTTGTGGTGCACGGGCTTAGCTGGTCCGTGGCATGTGGGATCTTCCTGGACCAGGGCTCAAACCTGTGTCCCCTGCGCTGGCAGGTGGATTCTTAAGCACTGTGCCACCAGGGAAGTCCCCTACCTCAACTCTTTTGTGGAGTACCTAGGACCTAATACAATAGATAACACTGTGCTAGCAGCTCTATATGTGTTAACACATTTAATTCTCTCAACAATCTCAGCAGGTAGGTGCTAATGCTATTATTCCCATTTATAGGTGAGAGAACTTGAGACACAGAGAGGTTAGTAACTTGCCTAAGGTTACCAAGCTATGTTGGAGTCAGTGTTTGACCCCAGGCTCGTCTGACTCCAGCGTACTTAATAAATGTAACAAATCTGTTACATTTGTATTTATTGTTACTTGTTATTAAGTGGGTAATGGGGAAAAATGTTAAGTAAACCTAACCATAAACTTGGATCTTCATTTTATAAATAAAATCAGACACATACTACTAGTAATAATAATAACAGCTAAGGTTTATTGAGTGTTTACTGTGTGCCAGAACTAAATACACCAGATGCTTTATCTCATGTAATCCTCACAATAATCTTATTAGGTAGGTAATATTATTTCTGTTTTACAAATGAAGTTAAGTAACTTGCCCAGAGTTAAACAGCTAGTAAATAGCAGAGTCAGGATTCACACCCAGGTACTGTATCTGCCCAAATTTATAATTAAGTGTCCCCCCCACCCCGCCACCACTTAATCCCCAGCAAGGAATCAGCTTAGAGTATTTATAAAGATTTTTCATGTCACAAGGTTCTGTCTCTGTTGTTTTATTTCGAACAGTAGGTACTATTGAGGAAAGGAAGGCACAATGACCTGAAGCCTCAGTCAGTACTAGTTTGGAGTCCTTAAGGGCATAGTTGACAGAAGCAGTTGTTTTTTTTTTTTTTTTTTTTTTTTAGTAGCAAAGGAATTTAACACACATTATTCCTGGTAAAAGACTTCCAGTCGTGAATGTTGGATGTCATTGTAAATAGGTTTTGAAGATCTCTTAAAAGCAGTATGGTAAATGGTTGTAGCAAACAATAAAACAACGATTTCAGTGTATACATGTGTGTATATTTGTTATCTGGGGTAAAAGTTCTGCTGACAGCTTCAATTTTGGATTCAAAATCGTTTGTACTTCAGGCAACTTGAAGTGAAGATGCTATGCTCTGGAAAGCTGTTGGTGGTTCTGGTCAAAGATCTGTAAAATGAATTTGAATGAAAATTATTTTTGTGAAACAAGAGTGGAATTTAAAACAATATTTCTCAGTCAATATTTTATTTATTAAAATATGTGGAACAAAATTAGTACATGTACCTAAATGAAATATTCTAAGTAACGGCAGGCTGTTTCACCTGCATCCCCCCAAACCTTTGGCTCCTCAGCGTCATTTCTGTGTGACCGTTCACTGCGGACTGTCTCCTGAACCCAGCTTCTTCACCACCACACCATACTCCCTGCATGTGGGACAGAAATCACTGGGTGGAAACTAAGTTCCTTTTCAGTTGGCTAATTTGGAGGGGTTTATATAGTCTCGTTTTGTTCTTCTAGTGGTTATGTTAAAAGTATTATATATTTAAGCCTCTTTAAGATTGGGTGAAGAGAGAAACCTTTTATCTTATGTTTTTGATAGCCCCAAAGACCCTGCACAGAAGCACAAGAACTCGCCTCTGTCGAGTGTAAGTAACCAAACGATAACCAAGGAGAATAACAGAAATGCCCATTTGGAACACCCAGAGCAGAATCCTGGTTCATCAGCAGGTGACACTTCAGCAGCGCACCGGGCGGTTTTAGGAGAAAACTTGATAGCCACGGCCCTTTGTCTCTCTGGCGGTGGGTCTCAGTCTGATTTGAAGGACGTGGCCAGCACAGCGGGAGAGGAGGGGGACACACGCCTCCGGGAGAGCCTCCACCCCGCCACTCGGTCTCTTAAGGCAGGGTGCGATACAAAGCAGCTTGCCTCCGGGAATTGTCCTGAAGAGAAGGCCCCGCAAGCCTCCATCCTAAAGGAAGGGAGCAGGGACACAGGCTTGGATTTCCCACCTGTGGTGCCTCCAGCAAATGGGGTTGAAGGAGTCAGAGTGGATCAGGATGATGATCAGGATAGCTCTTCCCTGAAGCTTTCTCAGAACATTGCCGTCCAGGTCAAGTATCAAGTTTCTACTACTAAAACGGAATTTGGGCTTTTAATTTTTTTTTTTTTTTTGAGGGCAGGAGATATTTCTTCATAGTTGGTGGAGAACTACTCTGTCTCGTTTTTTTACTGGCAACTCTCATACTGTTTTCATACGGTGCTCTGTGATGACTTCATTCTGGTGTTCAATAAGTAACAGCCCGTGTCTAATCGTGGCGACCAGGAGCTTCATGACTTACATACAATCACTTTCACTGAGTAATTGATGAGCGTAGGTCATTAGCATTCATATTTCCTATCTTCGACCTTGCAGGAGGAATCCTTGTTAATTCTCTGACCTACATCTTAAGAAGTACGGGGTATCCTGCCTTCTAGTGACTGGTGTGCTTTTTTGTAGCAGGAAGGATGAGCACAGTAAATTGTAGGGGCCAAAATTCTTATCTGAGTCTCGAGCTTGTCTCTCCATCAGTTGTTGGGTCTTGTTCAGCTTATTTTGTGGGGTAAATGCTTCATGCTACATGGATGTCAGTGGACATTTGCCAGAACTACAGTTTTCTTGCTATGAAGCTGATAAGGGGAGAGAGCAAAAAGTTAACTTCTCAGTTCCTTGTGGCAGATTTCTCGGTGAAAGGACGAGAGCAATTCTGCCTTTTAGAATGTCTCTGAACAGTTCTGAATATAATTGTTTCTTTCTTTATAGACTGACTTTAAGACGGCTGATTCAGAGGTAAACACAGATCAAGATATTGAAAAGAATCTGGTAAGTAGTTAAACTGCAATTGTTCATGTATGAAACCATTAATGCAGAAGACCTAGAGTCACATCATCTCAGTTGGAAAAGGTGCAGGAACCTCCTTTATAAAATCCCTGACAGATGGTCAGCTAACTTCTACTTGATCACCTCCAGAGATGGGAAGCTTACTACTCATGAATCAGCATATTGCATTTTGAAAATAGCTCTTATTGTTAGATCTTATTATGAGGTGAGAACAGAACCACTAAAACTTCTTGTTATAGTTCTCTCTTGAGCTATGTAGAGTAAATCTAAATCCCTTTACTTGTTAGCCCAAAATATATTCAAAATGTTTTTTTAAATGCTTTTTCCTCTTATCCTTTAAGTCTGAACCTTTCCAGGTGAAACATCCCCAGATTTTTTTTTTTTTTTTTTTGCGGTACGCGGGCCTCTCACTGTTGTGGCCTCTCCCGTTGCGGAGCACAGGCTCCAGATGCGCAGGCTCAGTGGCCATGGCTCAGTGGCCATGGCTCACGGGCCCAGCCGATCCGTGGCATGTGGGATCTTCCCAGACCGGGGCACGAACCCGTGTCCCCTGCATCGGCAGGCGGACTCTCAACCACTGCGCCACCAGGGAAGCCCCCCAGATGTTTTTTTAACATTCTTCTTTTCTTCATATGATATATTTTTCAGTCTTTTCTTCAACCTGGTTACTTTTTCACCTAGACATGTTACACCTTCTCAATGTTTCTTTTGCAAGGTGATCCTGAGAGCTAAATGTAGTAATGCACATACAGTGTAATTACTTCACTATACAATGGAACTGTTGTGTCATTCTGTGATGACATTCTACACACCATTTCCTAAGCTGACATCGTCACACTGTGGAGCTTTCACTTTTACTCCATCAGGTCTTTTTCTCATGTATTGCTTAGTTGTATCTTCCAATTTTATGCCAAGGTAATTATTATTTTTTTTTTGAGCGTCACTTTTTAAATCTGTTTTTTACTTAAAAATAGGTAATTGGTTTTTAAAACTTAGAGAACTTCACATTTATTTTTGTTAAAGTGGTCCCCTTGATCTTTCCCTGGCATTTTGTGGCAAAACTTCCACCCTGTAAGTGTGTGGATATCTGAATGTCCATTTTTCAAGAGGAAGGATAATGCTAGAAAAGGCACCCTAAGTTCAGGAAGGGGTCTTTAGGGTAAGATATGTTAATTGAATGGAAATAAAGAGGAAAACCAGGTAAGAAAGTGGATATTTGGTGCAAGTTGAAGAAATTGAGGGGCAGATGGAAAGAAGTAAGTTATTGGAGTACATTAACCACATGAAAACTTTTAAATAAAGAGTAGCAACTCAGGAGTTATTTATAACAGGCAAGTAAAAAGATCCTAGAGATGAGAGATCGATGGCGATGTGCTGGGTGAGAACCAGGCTAGGAGAGAACCTCCAGGAGAAGGAGGAGAAGTCGCCTTTTCTTGAGCATTTATTCTAAACACTTTACACGGAGTGTTTATTTGGTCCCCACAGTTGTAAGGCAGGGTTTCGTTGACCATATAGCAATTGAAGGGGCCAACTAAGAGGTAATAGATAAGCTTTAGCATCAGTCTGAAACAGGGCTGGAAACTGGCAAGCCATTAGGCCAAAAGAGGCCCAGGGTTGTGTTTTGTTTGGCAGTATTCTTTTGGGTGGTGGTGTGGCCCACATGCTGTAATTTTTAAAATTATTATTATTTTTTAAATATTTATTTATTTAATTTGGTTGCGCCGGGTCTTAGCTGCGACAGGTGGGCTCCTTCGTTGCGGCTCCAGGGCTCCTTAGTTGTGGCACACGAACCGTCAGTTGCAGCATGCACGTGGGGTCTAGTTCCCCGACCAGGGATTGAACCGGGCCCCGTGCATTGGGAGCGTGGAGTCTTAACCACTGTACCACCAGGGAAGTCCCTATTATTATTATTTTTAAAACACAATATGATTATATTTTAGTACACAACCAAAATACAAAACACCGTAGTAAGTTGACAGCAGTAGAACATGGTATTTCATTTGCATTGCATAACAGATGGTTAACATTCTTAGTTGTAAATGAGTTCTCCACATGCTTTTTTTTTTTTTTTTTCTCTTCTCGGTACGCGGGCCTCTCACTGTTGTGGCCTCTCCCGTTGCGGAGCACAGGCTCCGGACGCGCAGGTTCAGCAGCCATGGCTCATGGGCCCAGCCGCTCCGCGGCATGTGGGATCTTCCCGGACCGGGGCATGAACCCATGTCCCCTGCGTCGGCAGGCAGACTCCCAACCACTGCGCCACCAGGGAAGCCCTCCACATGCTTTTAAAAAGGCATTGGGACTAAGCAGGTATTAAGCTTAGTGGCAATACAGGGAACTTTGCTCCTGTTTTATTTGCTACCCTTTTCATGCATTTACAGTAATTGCCCACTGCCTGCATTTGAAATTGTGACTCCTGCTTCTCAGGACCAATACACCATCAATGAAACAAAGTAACAATGTGTAACCCTTTGGCTTATTAAGATGAGAATTGTATCAAGTAATTTGCTGTATGCCTTTAAGCCATCCATTTGTATGTACTAATAGTATGTACCTTGAGACTTCTTTCTGTGAAGACTAGTTTTTTTCCCCATCCTGTGTTGTTAAAAAGATGCATTATCGGGCTTCCCTGGTGGCGCAGTGGTTGAGAGTCCGCCTGCCGATGCGGGGGACACGGGTTCGTGCCCCGGTCCGGGAAGATCCCACGTGCCGCGGAGCAGCTGGGCCCATGAGCCATGGCTGCTGAGCCTGCGCGTCGGGAGCCTGTGCTTCACAACGGGAGAGGCCACAGCATTGAGAGGCCCGCGTACCGCAAAAAAAAATAAAATAAAATAAAAATTTTTTAAAGATGTATTATGGACAGAGAGGTACCATAAGGAAGTAGAGAGAGAAGAAAAGAATCCTCTAATCTACTAGTTTTCATCAATTGGTTCTTAACCTTTAACTTTTCTTGGGTTAAGGTCCTCTTTCAGAATCTTTTGAAAACTTCGAATTCTCATCTCAAAAAATTTTATACACACCTATCCATAGACCTCAGGTTCAGAATCCCTTTAAAGTTATGATGCTAAGGTGTCATCTGTTTAGGGAGCTTTAGTTACATTTCAGTACATGGACTAAGGACTAGCTTATCCCAAAGCTAAAGTCCCATCTTGAGAGCTTATTTTTTTATTATCATAGTGTGATAAGTTTTTCCCTATTCACTTCTAAAACCTTTCTTTTCTTTGAAAGTAGTTACCGTCTAATGAACAAATTCAGTTTAATGCTCTGTTTAAATTTTACACTGGTTACCTTATACCAAATGTGCTTTAAATTGACCCTCTAAGTTTTAGTGTTCCTTTGAAAGGTAATCATTGCTTTTCTTGATTTATTAATGTGGGGGAGGCAGAGCTGAACTGTGACCCTTAGAAGCTTCACCTCTTTTATTGACTTATTTATTTATTGGCTGCGCTGGGTCTTGGTTGTGGCATGCGAGAGCTTTAGTTGCAGCCTGCATGCGGGATCTAGTTCCCCAACCAGGGATCAAACCCGGGCCCCCTGCATTGGGAGCGTGGAGTCTTACCCACTGGACCACCAGGGAAGTCCCAGAAGCTTTACTTCTGCTCCCTATTTATATGAGAGCTTACCGATTTGACCAATCTGAATACCAAGTGCCCCAGAACTCTTTGGTGGACCTGCCAATTTGTAGTGCTAATGACCAGTAAGGAGTCCAGTTTCTGGATGCATTTTGAGTAGTTGATCTGTTCTTTGTTTTTGCTCGTTCTTCTTCCTCCTAATAGATAAAATACCTTATTTCTCTTATTCCCTACTGCAGGGAAATTAGCCTATAAAGGGTCAGTTAGTAGATATCTTAGGCTTTGTGGGCTATATGTGCTCTTTTGTAACCACTCCACTCTGCTGTTGTAGTGTGAAAGCAGCCAGCCAGCTGTCGGGTATGGCTGTGTTCCTATAAAACATTTACTTACAAAAACAGACGGTGGGACCTCCCCGGTGGCGCGGTGGTTAAGAATCTGCCTGCCAATGCAGGGGACACGGGATCAAGCCCTGGTCCGGGAAGCTCTCACATGCCGCAGAGCAACTCAGCCCTTGCGCCACAACTACTGAGCCTGTGTGCCACAGCTACAGAAGCCCGCGCACCTAGAACCTGTGCTGCGCGACAAGAGAAGACACCGCAATGAGAAGCCCCCGCGCTGCAATGAAGAGTAGCTCCCGCTCACGACAACTAGAGAAAGCCCGTGCACAACAATGAAGACACAATGCAGCCAAAAATAAAATAAATAAATAAAATTTAAAAACAAAAACAGTTGATGGCTGGATTTGGCCCACACGCCATAGGTTGCCACCCTCCATCTTAGCGCAGTGTTGTACAATAGAATTTCCTTTAACGACGGAAGTGTTCTGTATCTGTGCTGTCCAGTATAGTAGCCACTACTCACATGTAGCTACTGAGTACTTGGAATGTGGTAAGGTGACTGAGGAGCTGGATGTTTACATTTGCTTATTCTAATTAATTTAGCTACAGCATCGGACACTGCAGCCATAGCGCCCTGCATGGTGCCTTGAACAGGGACATGGTGAATGTTTCTTGCAATGAAATTGGCGAATTAAACTTCTCATCTGTTGTTACCAATAGGATAAAATGATGACAGAGAGAACCCTGTTGAAGGAGCGTTACCAGGAGGTCCTGGACAAGCAGAGGCAAGTGGAGAATCAGCTCCAAGTGCAATTAAAGCAACTTCAGCAAAGGAGAGAAGAAGAAATGAAGAATCACCAGGTATTCTGCTTATATTAAAATTGGCAATAAGTAAAGTATAGTCCCTAATCAGACTTTAATTTTGTTTTCAAATTAATAGAAATAGAAAAGCAGTATTTAACTTTTTAATGGTTATCATAGAATTTTAAGGATAAACAAGAACCTTCGAGGGCATCTCGTCCAAACTCTCACTCCTATTTTGGTTCAGAGAGGAAAGGATTATTTATTTTTTTTTTTTTTCGGTACGCGGGCCTCTCACTGCCGCGGCCTCTCCCGTTGCAGAGCACAGGCTCCGGACGCGCAGGCTCAGCGGCCATGGCTCACAGGCCCAGCCACTCCACAGCATGTGGGATCTTCCCGGACCGGGACACGAACCCGTGTCCCCTGCATCGGCAGGTGGACTCTCAACCACTGCGCCACCAGGGAAGCCCAGGATTATTTATTTAATATATTTGTTTGACTGCCTACCTGGAAAGTCATTTGATTAGACTCCTGTCTCACACTATATTTAAAAATACAATTCTAAGTAAATTAAAAATATACATATAAAAACTGGAAAAAAATTTTAAATCAGAAGAAAATTTAGAAGAATATTTATATACCTGAAGTTGCAAGAGGTCATTTTAACCCAGGCAGAAAACCTAGAAGGTTTTTTAAAATTAATTATATATAATTAAACTTTTTGGCATGGCAAATGATATAGAAAACAGTCAAAAGATCAATATTAGACTGAGAGAAAATATTTATAGCACATATGACGAAGGGTTTAAGATGACATTCTGAGATTCCTACAAATTCATGGTAAAAGCCAAACAATCTAGGGAAACCAGGAAAAGTTACTGTATTACTTTCCTATTGTAATAGTTTTCTACTGTAATAGTTTCCCATTGGTGCTGTAACAAGTTGTCGTGAATTTAGAGCTTAAAACAACACGTTTATTATCTTACAGTTCTGTAGGTCAGAAGTACAATGTGGGTGTCACTGGGCTAAAATCAAGGTATTAGGAGGGCAGCATTCCTTTCTGGGGACTCTAGGGGAGAATACATTTCCCTGCATTTCTGGCTTCTAGAGGCTGTTTGCATTCCTTTACCTGTGGCCCCCGTCTCCATCTTCAGACTCAGCAACGTTGCATTTCTGTAACTGTTCTTCCCTAATCACATCTTCCTCTGATCACAACTGGTAAAGTTTCTCTGCTTTTAAAGACCCATTTGTGGTTAGATTGGGCCCACCCCGATAATCCAGGATTGTCTCCCTATCTCTTTTGCTATGGAGGGTAACATAGGTTCCAAGGAGTAGAACATGGACATTTTTGTGGGGAAGAGGTTATTATTTTGCCCATAACAGTCACAAACAGTAATTCACAGAAGAGGAAAAGCAAATGGGTAACAAATGTATGAAAATAAACTCAGCCTTACTAGTGTCGATCCATTTGTATAGCAAATATTTTTTGAGTTCCTGATGTATGCTCTGAAGATTTAGTGGTGAACGAAACATAGTCTCTGCCTTCATTGAATGCTTATTCTAGTTGGAGGAGACAGACAATAAAAACAGTAAAAGAACAGGAGGTAGTGAAATGCTCATTAAAATTAGTAGATACCATTCCTCCCTCTTTCCCAAGAGATTGGGAAAAATGAAATAAGTTGTCAAAGGTAAGGAAAAATGAACCCTTTTTAGACATTGGTAGGAGTGTGAATTGTTATGACCATTTTAGAAAAGATATTAGGGCGACTTCCCTGGTGGTCCAGTGGTTAAGACTCCAAGCTTCCAATGCAGGGGGCACAGGTTCAATTCCTGGTTGGGGAACCAAGAATCCCGCATGACGTGCAGCGTGCCAAAAAGTTAAGTAAATAAATAAACAAGTAAATAAGTATATAAATAAAGTCTGAAGAAAAAAGATATTAGGAATTGTCACTTAAAATTTTAATATGTATATATACCTTGACTTAGCAGCCTCATTGTTAGGAGTCTATTCTACAGAACTAAAAGCTTTTGTATGAAAATATAGGCATACAGGATGTTTATTGTAGTATTATTTGTAGTTACAAGAAAACTGAAATCAGCCTTAACAGGATGGACTCTTAACAGAGACTGGTTGACTAAATTCGTTATATACATGTCATGTCGTGTTATACAGCTATTTTTTAGTCTGATCTATATTTATCGATAGTATGCTCATGTCAGGTGAACAAAAGCAAGATGCAGAATAGTGTATATAAAATTACCTCATTATAAAGAAAACAAAAAAGCAAATACGTACGTAAGTACACATGTATTTGTGTAAGAATGGAGAAAGATGTGAAAGCATAGAACAAAACGCTTAACACATTGATTACTTTATGGGTGGAATTGGTGTGAATTAGGGGTGACTTAACTTTATTACTTTTTGTTTGACTTCTTATTATAAATATATATGTATATAGTTAAATAATTTAAAAAGAACAAAGATAACCCCTACGCATAATAAAGTAGAGCCATAACAAAACAAAACAAGACCATATTTGTTGGAAGTAGCAAACTCCCACCCTGTGCAAGAATGCCTTTCTCAGCAGTCTTGACAGGTGTTCATTCAGCCTTTATATGAGCACCAGTAATGGAGAGCTTATTGCTTCACAAGGCAGTAAATTCCGTTTTTGAACAGTTGTGATTGTTAGAAATTCTTTTCTCCTGTTGAATTGAAATCTGCTTTATTATAACTTACTCCCTTTTGGGACTTTTTTGACTGCTTTTGGGACTACTCATCACCAGATTCCTTCAATTCAATTTGAAATCACTAAAGTCAATATGTTAATTTGAGATAGTTGAAAGTAACCTTCAGACCAAAAGAACTAATTCATTTCCTTCTTTATTTGTGTGTGACTATAATTGTGCGGGACTTAGGAGATATTAAAGGCTATCCAGGACGTAACAATAAAGCGAGAAGAAACGAAGAAGAAGATAGAGAAAGAAAAGAAGGAGTTTTTGCAGAAGGAGCAGGATCTGAAAGCTGAAATTGAGAAGCTTTGTGAGAAGGGCAGAAGGTAAATGATGCTGTTAAGAATAAAAACCCTGGGTTTATGTGTGTGTGTTTGTACATAACAGGCCGGTTCTATTTGTGTTTCTACTTTCTTTTCTTTCAGTCTAATTTTTATTTGAAAAACAAGTGCACAAATTAAAATCCTTGAGTGATTTTAGCTTTTTCAGCACCCTATGTTAAATTTAATAAAAAGTGTTTCAGGGATTCATCAGTACATTGAAATAACAGCAGCTCATTGTTTGGTCCCAAGTCTGATCAGGATTTTGATATATATCTAACACCTATTTCACTTGCCTTATCTGATGTTTTATAGTTTAGGCTATGAGGCTACTTTGCTTATGTTAAATTCAGCACCAAAACCAAATTTCAAACTAACATTGCAAGCTGTTTGCAAAGCTATTTAATGGATCTGTGTCCTTTTCAGGGTACTGCAGCAAGGCTAAGGCAGGCATAGAATTTGGTCATAGTTTCAATTTTCTAAGTTTCTTAATGTGACCTGTTTGGAAGTCAAAATAGTTGTGAATATTGTGATTTTATTTAAATTCTACTAAAATGCATTTTTATTTATCAAGAAAATCTTGGCTTGCTAATGTGTCCGAGAGCTAAGTGAAAAGTAGCGGGATACTTGGAAAATGATTCAGCAAATGAGGAAAGATGATAAATAAGACAGGACATTTTGGAATAATTGGGAAAATTTGAATATGGATTACGTATTAGGTAATATTGTATCAATGGTAAATATTTTGCGTGTGATTATGTAGAAGGTTCTTATTCTTAAGAGATACTTGCTGAAGTTTTAGGGGTTGTCATGATGTCTATAACTTTCAGGTGGTTCAGAGGGAGAAGTAAAGTAAATGTGGCAAAAAGCATTAACAGCTGGTGAATCCAGATGAAGGGCATGTGTTCACTGGACTATTCTGTTAACTTTTCTGTTGGTTTGAGATTTTCAAAGAAAAAGTTGCAGGAGTCGGGGTAGATACAGGGAGAAATTAGCCAGGCAACGAATAGGGAAGAAGACATTGCAGGCAGGGGACCTACGGACGAGAGAGATTAGCAACTGAGACCTGAGGTAGAGAGGAATGAGGCTAGTGGAGGAGGCAGAAGCCCGATCACAAAGGCTCAGATCCCGTGTAAGGAGTTTGAGATTTTCCCTGATAGTGAGAGACTAGAGAGTTTTAAGGAGGGGGTGGGGATCAGAGGATGAGATTTGCACTTTATTTATTTATTTTCAATTAAAAAATTTTTAATTGAAGTATGGTTGATTTATAATATATTAGTTTCAGATGTACAACGTAGTGATTTAAAACCTTTATGGATTATATTTAAAGTTATTATAAAATATTGGCTGTATTCCCTGTGCTGTATACTATATCCTTACAGCTTATTTATTTTATACACAGTAGTTTGTACGTCTTAGTCCCCTACCCCTATCTTGCCCCTCCTCCCCATCTCCCCACTGGCAACCACCTGTTTGTTCTCTGTATCTGTGGGTCTGTTTCTGTTTTGTTACATTCATTCATTCTTTTCACTTTTTAGATTCCACATATAAGTGATGACATACAGTATTGTGTTTTTCTATCTGATTTATTTCACTTAGCATAATGCCCTTCAGGTCCATCCATGTTATTGCAAATGGCAAAATTCCATTCTTTTTTATGGCTGAGTAGTATTCCATTGTGTGTGTGTGTGTGTGTGTGTGTGTGTGTGTGTGTGTGTGTGTGTATGTGTATGTATTACCACATCTGTTTTATCCATTCATCTGTTGTTGGACACTTAGGTTGCTTCCATATCTTGGCAACTGTAAATAGCGATTTGCAGTTTAGATAGATGATGATGCCAGTTGGAGAATAGACTGGAGTAGTGTAGAGGACCAGTTAGGAGACTTATCTGTCAGAGCCTGTGTTACAATAATGGTGGCCAAAACTGAAGTGCTGCAGTGGGGAGGAGAGATGTGAATCCATTTGTAAGGTGTTAGGGGTAGCACTAATAGGTGGACAGGGAAGAGTTATAGAAACGCCCATATTTCTGGCTTGGAAAATTGGGGAAATAATGGGGTTTTCTAATAAGATGTCTTATTCAGTTACCCACTTTACAAGTTTCAAGTTAAATTCTACCTCCTTTGTAAAATCTTCCTTATCCAGTTCTTCCTGAACTAATCTCTCCCTCCTCAGAACATCTATACAGCTCTCTGCTGATTTTGCTTATTTTTTTATTTTTATTTTTATTTTTTTTTTTTGCTGTATGCGGGCCTCTCACTGTTGTGGCCTCTCCCGTTGCGGAGCACAGGCTCCGGACGCGCAGGCTCAGCGGCCATGGCTCATGGGCCCAGCCGCTTCGCGGCATGTGGGATCTTCCTGGACTGGGGCACGAACCTGTGTCCCCTGCATCGGCAGGCGGACTCTCAACCACTGCGCCACCAGGGAAGCCCCCTGATTTTGCTTATTTTTGTATTATACTGTACTCTACATTTTTTTCTACCTGTGTATGTCTTGGCTGGCCATTGATATTGTAAGCCTCTTGAGGATGAAGACTGGACTCTCCCTCTTCATATGTATTTAAAATTTTTTTTTTTTACTCTTTTGTGTTCTTTTACACTTAGCTCAGTGCTATATACTGATAATTATTGGACAAATATTTGTTGAATTGCTGGATAGGAAATTAAATTTCACCTTGATATTATAGATGAATTTACGTAATAGAAATTTGCTAAGTGCTTTGTACTGTTTGAAGGTAATTACTGTGTTTTTTAATGTAATTATAATTTTTAAAGAAGACACCATGAACTGACCAAAAAAAAAAAGACCAAATATTCAGTTTAGTCACATATTTGATTTTTTTTCTCCTTGACACCTGGCTGCTTTATAATGGACATTGTCTTGCCTTTGTGGGGACACTTTCTAGTTTCCAGCTTGCATCCTTCAAGATTATTGCTGGTACTAGAAAGGTGAGGCTTCCAAGCTAGTTCTCTTCTACGGCCGAACTTCTTTTTAAGCTCCCTGCCTTTAATAGTGACTCATCGAGAATAATAGCAAATAAGGCTCTTCTTGAATAAAGATGGTGAGCTTGCGCTTTAAGAGACATCATCAGTTGATTCACAAAGGTAGGTTGGGACCAGTAGCAGAAAAATTGCAATATCAAGCAAGGGTCTTCTTTTTTTTTTTTTTTTTTAATATTTATTTATTTATTTGGCTGCACCAGGTCTTAGTTGCGGCATGTGGGATCCTCCCGGACCGGGGCACGAACCCGTGTCCTCTGCATTGGCAGGCGGACTCTCAACCACTGCGCCACTGGGGAGGCCCGGGTCTTCTTTTTTAGAATGCTCTGAGCTTGCCTGATGAACTCGTGATAGAGTGATAGGTAAATAGCAGATCAAGGGAGTTAATGTTGGAAGCATTACTTTGGATGGGATATAAGAGTTTATGCTATATTGAAATTGACAGGGTGCAAGAGGATTCTTTTTGGAAATTTCTCACCAAATGCTAGCTTATTTAACTGGTATGCTTTGAAGTCCTAATAGCTTGTCTGGCAATCAGTAAATCTAGTGAGTATTTCTTAGGTGCAAAGCAGTGAGCCAGACTGTTCAGCATCCTGTATTTTGACCACAGCCTTCGGTCATTCCAGCTTTCTGTCTCATTCCCAGTAAATGTACACTTTGGCATCAAGTCCTCTTTCTTGTTTTTTGACTTCATTCCAGTTTCTCCCAGTCCTCCAGCTCCCTGGAAGCATTTCTTTGCCTAGCCAGACTGGACTCATGGTCCATTACTTGAATTTCTCCCTTACCATTACCATCAATTCTGTGGAGGCTTGTTCCTTTCCTTTCATTTTTCCATAGTACTCCAGTCCTGGGCCAAGTCAGCCCCCACACCTACCCCCCCACCCCGCCCCCTCCGACATCTCTATTCTTCTTATACTTGGGCTGCTGAGGGCTGCTGCAGGAGATCACACAGCTGTGTGTCTTGAGGCCAGAATAAATTTGACTTTCAAAAACACCCGGATCCTCAGGACTCCCTCTTCCTCTGAGGGCTGTCCCTAACTATTACCTCTCTTTCTAAACTTTCTGTCTCCACCACTTCTCTCCTTAGTCTTAGCAAATGATCTTGCCTTTTATTTGACTGAAAAAATAGGGGCCATCGAGTAAACCTTCCTTCAGTTTCCTATCAGCAGATACATCCATCTTTTCTTCCTGTCCTTGTATCTGAGTCTAAACTACCTGTGTGTGAATCCTGTTCCCTCTTGCTCTTCCCACTTCTCCATAAGTGACACCACACTCTCCTCCAGTGACTAAGCCGAATAACCAAGTCATTCTGAATTCTTCTCTTAACCCCTCTCTGCTTTACCAGGTCCTGTAGATTCTTAATATTAATTGCCCCTTTCTCTCCATTCACTCTGCCACTCTTAGTTCAGGTTTCTATCAGTTCTCCTAGATTCTGAGGCAGGCTACTAAACGTTCTTTGCCTCCAGTCTCCTCCATTTTCATTGGTCTAGTACAAATCTGTCGAAGAAATCTGTCAAAGAATACGGATCTGATAATGTCATTTCCCTGCTTAAAGTCCTTCATAGTTCCTAGGGTAAAGTTTAAACTCTTTAGTTTAATGTAAGAGGCCCTCAATTATCTAGTCCCTGTTTATGTCCCTAGCTGCATCTTTTACCATTCCCCCAAACCACCATGCTAGTTTATACCTAACTACTACATGTTGTATCCTGAACTCACTTAAAACTCAGCCTGTATCAACTGCTCTAGAAAGCTTTCCCAGATACTCCCCTTATCCTCCCCTTCACACACCCTGACCGTTTAATTTAGATGACCCTCCTCCGTATTCACCTAGTATGGTGTGTATGCTTCTGTCATAACACTGACCTCTGATGGTCTTTTGTGTTTATTGGAATGTTTCCCACATTATATAGTCAGCTTCTCGAGGGCAGGTATTTTGATTATCTATCGCTGTCAAAAAAACGCTGTAGAACTTAGCATCTTAAAACAGCAACAATATTTTATTATTTCTCTCAATTCTTTGGGTTGATTGAGTCTCAGATGGATGGTTCTTCTAGTGTCCTTTGGAGTCCTTCCTGTAGCTGCCATTATGTGGCAACTGGGGCTGGAATGTCCAAGATGGCTTCATTCATATTTCTGCGTTGGCAGGGGCACGTGGAAAGCTGAGTTCCGGTGGGACTCTGGGATGTCTAGGCCTTTTCACTCTATCTCTCCATGCTGTCTCAGGACTTTTTCCTCTCCAGGTGGTCTTTCCAGCTAAGGAGGCAGATTTCTTGCTTGGTGGCTCAGGGCTCCCAAGAGTACAAAAGTGGAAGTTTCCAGGCTTTCTTAAGGCATAGACTTGGGACCAGTACAGTGCTACTACTGTGGCATTCTGTTGGTTAACATGAGTGACAGGGCCAGCCCAGATTCAGTGTAGGAGGGGACTGCGAGGACTCCATTTTTGGAGATTTGCTACCACGGCAAGTAACACATCTTGTTTAACTTTTTCTGCTCAGCATGTAATAGTTTCTTTTAGATACGGGAAATCATAGAAGTTATATAAACAGGGGTTACATAACTGGAGGTGTTTTAGAAGTATGCAGGATGAATTATGAGGAGAGACAGAGGCTGGGACATCAACCAGCAAGCTCTTACAATAAAGTGAGTTTATAAGAATTATTATAAGACTAATGGTGGTCGAATGAAAAGGGAGAAATGGATTTAGGAGGGATTGGTGTCGGATTATTTTAAGGATTAGGACAGAGGGAGAAGTCAAAAATAACTTCATTGTTTTGACCCTGGGTAACTCTGTACCGCCATGGACAGTAATTGGGAAGCAGAATACCAGTTCTAAATTTTGAGGATAAAGTAATACTTTTGATGATACGGGACATGCAAGTTAAAATACTTAGTAGGCAATTAGAAGTGGGAGACTTGAATACAGAAGAGATGCTATGTCTTCATTTGGAGTTGCATATAGGTGATAGTTAAAATGATATGAGTGAATTTTCTGTGGGAAAAAGTATAGAGTAGGGCTCAGTTCTGAACTTTGAGGTACACCTGCAGTTTGGGAGTAGAAAGAGGAAGAGAAGGCGAAAAGAATAATCAGAGAAGGAAAAGGAAGCAGTTTAAAATAGTAGTATAGGGTTTCAACAGGAGAAGGTGGTTATTAACAGCGTCAGAAACTATAGGGTAGGAAATGAGAACCAGGTCTGAATAAAGGCTATTGGTAATTTTTAAATTTTTATTTATTTATTTATTTATTTATTTTTGGCTGCACTGGGTCTTTGTTGCTGCACTAGGGCTTTCTCTAGATGCGGCGAGCAGGGGCTACTCTTCATTGCAGTGCACGGGCTTCTCATTGCAGTGGCTGCTCTTGTTGCGGAGCACGGACTCTAGGCACACGGACTTCAGTAGTTGTGGTGTGCAGGCTCAGTAGTTGTGGCTCACGGGCTCTAGAACGCAGGCTCAGTAGTTGTGACGCACAGGCTTAGTTGCTCTGCGGCATGTGGGATCTTCCTGGACCAGGGCTCGAACCCGTGTCCCCTGCATTGGCAGGCGGATTCTTAACCACTGTGCCACCAGGGAAGTCCCGCTATTGGTAATTATTGAATGTAACCAATAGGGATTTTTAGGTAGAGGAATTAGGTTATTGGATTGATTTTTCCCCAATATTTTATTATGAAAAATTTCAAGCATTCAGAGAAACTGCAAGTATTGTACACTGACACTCACCACCTAGATTCAGCAATTAACGTTCTATTAAATTTGTTTTAACAGTATCTTTCCCTCTATCTGTTCATCAGTCCATCTTATTTTTTATGCATATTGGAGTAAGATGTAGTCATCAGTAAATTCACCTATAAACTCATAACCTTGTATATCATTAATTAGACTTTAATATTATTTGTGTTTCCTTTTTTGTGGTAATAAATTGTATATGCAGTTAAATATATAAATATTAAGTTGTACCATTCAGTGAGTTTTGACAAATGTATATACCCTTGTAATTCAAAGCCCATCAAGATATAGAGAATACCATGATTAAACCAGATAATTCCTCATGTACCTTCCCTGTCATTCCCTGTCCTTAGACTCCCAAAGGTAACTACTGTTCTGACTTTTTTATCAAAGACTAATTCTGTATGTTCTAGAATGTCACATAAATGAAATCATACAACATGTACTCTTTTCTTTCATTCAGCATAATGCTTTTGGTAGTTTTCATGCTGTCTTTTTTATTCTTGAGTAGTATTCCTCTTGTTAATATACCACAGTTTATCCATCTTCCTGTTGATGGTAGGTAGCAGTTTCCAGATTTTTGACTATTATGAATAAAGCTGTGAATATTCAAGTGCAAGTCTTTGTGTGATCATATACTTTTATTTCTCTTGGGTAAATTCCTAGGAATACAATTGCTGGGTTGTAGGGTAGGTATATGTTTAGTTTTATAAGAAAAGGCCAAACATGTTTCCAAAGTGGATATACCTTTTTATACTCTACCTACAATGTTTGAGAGTTTTGGTTGCTTCATATCCTTGCCATTCAAGTGGTTGTGCAGTAATATTTCATTGTGGTTTTGATTTGCATTTTCCTAGTGGCTAATGATGTTGATCACTTTTTCCATGTGTTTATTGGTCATTAATTTACCTGTTTTTGTGAAGTGTCCTGTCAAATATTCCCCCCCATGCACACCTTTTTTGCGGGAATTGAGGTTTTGGCTTTCTATGACTGTATAGTAGATGCTCTTTACATATTCCAAATATGTCTTTTGTCAGTTACATGTTCCATGAAAATTTTCTTCCAGTCTCTGACTTATCTATTCATTTTAAAATTGCATCTTTTGGTGAACGGAAAATTTACTTTCAATGATGTCTAATTTATCAAGTTTCCATTTATAGGTATTGCATTCTCTGTCCTAAGAAACCTCTGCCTCCCCTGAAGTAGCAAAGATGTTCTCCTCTGTTTTCTTATGGAAGCTTTCTCATTTTAGCTTTAATATTTATGTCTCTGATCCATCTCAGATTAATTTTTGTGTATGGTGAGAAGTAGGGGTTGAAGTTAATTTTTTCCCATGTGGATATCCAGTTGTTCTGGCACCATTTATTGAAAAGACTTTCCCCATTGGGTTGCTTGACACCTTCGCCAAAAACCAAATGGCAGTATGAGTCATTTGTATAAATAGTGGGTTTATTCTGGGTACAATACCAATCTATTGCATTGATATATTTGCCTATATTTATGCCAAATCACAGTGTTGTAATTATTATAGCTTTATAGTAAGTCATGAAGTCAGATTATGCAAAGTCTTCTGCTTTTTTTTTTTTTAACTTTAAAAAAAATTAATTTTTGGCTGCGTTGGGTCTTCATTGCTGTGTGCAGGCTATCTCTAGTTGCGGTGAGCGGGGGCTACTCTTTGTTGTGGTGTGTGGGCTTCTCATTGCAGTGGCTTCTCTTGTTGCAGACCACGGGCTCTAGGCGCAAGGGCTTCAGTAGTTGTGGCACGCGGGCTCAGTAGTTGTGCTGCACAGTATTAGTTGCTCCGTGGCATGTGGGATCTTTCCGGACCAGGGATTGAACCCGTGTCCCCTGCATTGGCCGGCGGATTCGTAACTACTGCCCCACCAGGGAAGTCCCAAAGTCGTCTTCTTTTTGTTCAAGATTGCTTTGGATATTCTAGGTTGTTTGCACTTACATATATATATTTGAGAAGCAGCTTATCATTTTCTACAAAAACAACAGATTTTCTGAGAGTTCTTAATATGATTGGATGCTTAAATTATCAGATGGTTTTTCTGCATCTGTTAAAATTATCAAATGCTTTTTCTCCTTTATTATGTTAATATAGTGAATTACGTTGATTTATTTTCAAATGTTAAACCAATTCTCTATTCTTGTGATTACACCCAACTTGGGCAAGATATGTTATTGTTTATATATTGCCGGATTTGACTTGCTAATATTTTTGAAGGATTTTTATGTCTACTTTTATTGAGGAACAGTATTCTGTATTTTTTTTATTTTAAAAATTTAGTTATATCAGTTGCTGAGGGGGCGATGTTAAAATCTCTGTGATTATAGATTTTTCTCTTTTTCTTTTTAATTCTGTCAATTTTTGTTTCTTATATTTTGAAGCTGTGTTGTTAGATGCATATACAGTTACGATTGTTATGTATTCTTGATGAATTATCTTCATCATTGACATTTTATCATTTTGAAGTGTCTCTGTCTTGGTCATACTCTTAATGTTTATTTTATGTAATATTAATACAGATATTACAGTTATATATGCTTACTCTTTACACAATATATATTTTGCCATCTTTTACCTTCAACCTATCTACATTTTTATATGTTTTGTAGACAACATATAATTGGGCCTTTCTTTTTGATCTATTCTGACAAGCTTACTTTTAATAATAGGCTTTTAGTGTATTTGTATTTAATATGATTATTGATATGATTAGATTTAGGTCTACGTTTTTATTTTGTGAATTGAATATTAATTCATTGACTATTCTTTAGAATTCCATTTTTTTTTTTTTAGAATTCCATTTTAATTTGGCCTTTTCCACCCAGAATACACATCTATTTAATTCACTGGCAACATGAATCATAAAGACAAACTACATGCCTGTTGATTATGCTATATTAGAAAGAGTTGTAATTTTCTTGAATAAAGTATTTGGGAAATTTTCATAGTTTTAATTGTTGAAACTTAGTATTATCCTTCAGATTTTTTTAAAAAATCAAAAAAATTTAGGTATAATTTACATGCAATAAAATGCACTTATTTTAAGTTACAGTTTGATGAGTTTTGACAAATTAATTATACATGTAAACACTAACACAGTCAAGGTATAGCACATACCCATTACCCTAAAATCTTCCCTGTATTCTGTATTTTTTTTTTTTTTTTTTTGCGGTACGCGGGCCTCTCACTGTCATGGCCTCTCCTGTTGTGGAGCACAGGCTCCGGATGCTCAGGCTCAGCGGCCATGGCTCACAGGCCCAGTCGCTCCGCGGCATGCGGGATCTTCCCGGACCAGGGCACGAACCCGTGTCCCCTGCATCGGCAGGCGGACTCTCAACCACTGCGCCACCAGGGAAGTCCTGTGTATTCCTTCGTAATCACTGTGCTTCCGCCCCACCATTCCCAGGTAAACACTGATCTTTCTGTCACTGTAGATTACACTTATCTTTTCTAGACATTCGTGTCTTTCTTTCACTTACATTTTTGAGATTCATCTATGATGTGATGAACGTGAACTATATCAGTAGTTCATTGCTTTTTTTTAAAAGACTTAATTTTTTTAGTGCAGTTTGAAGTTTACAACAAAATTGAGAGGGAGGTGCAGAGATTTTCCATATGCCCCCTGCCCATACACATGCATAGCCTTCCCTTTATCAACGTTACTCACTAGAGTGGTACATTTCTTACCAAAGGTGAACCTACATTGACACATCATAATCACTCAAAGTACATAGTTTACCTTAGGGTTCACTCTTGGTGTTATACACTTTATGATTTGGACAAATGTATAATGACATATATTTATTATTATACAGAGTATTTTTCACTGCCCATTCTCGGTGCTCTGCCTGTTTATCCCCCACTCCCCAACTGATCTTTTTATTGTCTCCATAGTTTTGCTTCTTCCAGAGTGCTGTATAGTTGAATCATACAATATGTAGCCTTTCAGATTGGCTTCTTTCACTTAGTACTATGCATTTGAGGTTTCTCCATGTCTTTTCATGGCTTGATAGCTCATTTCTTTTTAGCATTGAATAATATTCCATTGTTTGAATGTACAACAGTTTTTTATTTATTCATCTTTGAAGGACATCTTGGTTGCTTCCAAGTTTTGGCAGTTTGAATAAAGCTGCTATAAATATCCAAGTGCAAATTTTTGTATGGACATAAGTTTTCAATTCCTTTAGGTAGATACCAAGAAGTGTGATGGCTGGATCATATGGTAAGAGTATGTTTAGTTTTGTAAGAAACTGGCAAACTGTCTTCCAGAGTGGCTATACCACTTTGCATTCCCAACAGAAATGAATGAGAGTTCCTGTTGCTCCACATCCTCGCCAGCATTTGTTGTTGTCAGTGTTCTGGATTTTGGTCATTTTAATAGGTATGTAGCGGTATCTCATTGTTTTAATTTGCATTTCCCTGATGACAAATGATGTGGAGCATCTTTTCATATCCTCATTTGCCACCTGTATATCTTTTTTGGTGAGATGTCTGTTAAAGTCTTTAGCCCATTTTTTAAATCTTTTTTGTTTTTAAACTGAGAGATGATATTTTAAATTTAATTTTATTCTTATTTCTTTGGCTGTGCTGTGTGGCCTCCAGGATTTCAATTGCCCGACCAGGGATTGAACCCGGGACACGGCCGTGAAAGCCTGGAATCCCAACCACTAGGCCACCAGGGAACTTCCTTATTTGTTTTATTGTTGAATTTTAAGAGCTCTTTGTATCCTTTGGATAACATTCCTTTGTCAGATGTGTCTTTTGCAAATATTTTCTCCCAGTCTGTGCTTGTCTTCTGATTTTCTTGATACTTTCTTTCGCAGAGCAGAAGTTTTTTATTTTATTTATTTGGCCTCACTGCATGGTTTGTGGATCTTAGTTCCCTGACCAGGATTGAACCCAGGCCCTTGGCAGTGGAAGCGTGGAATCCTAATTACTGAACTGCCAGGGAATTACCAGAAGTTTTTAATTTTAATGAAGCCTAATTTATCAAGTATTTCTTTTGTGGATCATGTCTTTGGTGTTATATCATTCATTTAGGTTTTCTCCTATGTTATCTTCTAGGAGTTTTATAGTTTTGCATTTTACATTTAGGTCCATGATCCATTTTCAGTTAATTTTTGTGAAAGGTGTAAGGTCTGTGTTTAGATCCATTTTTTTTTTGCGTGTGGATGTCCAGTTCTAGCACCATTTGTTGAAGAGACTCTTTGCTCCATTTTATTATCTCGCTTCTTTGTTAAAGATCAGTTGACTATGTTTATGGAGTTCTATTTCTAGGCTCTCTGTTCTGTTCCACTGATCTATTTGCCTATTCTTTTACAAATACCACGCTGTCTTGATCTTATAGCTTTATAGTAAGTCTGGAAGTTGAGTAGCATCAGTCTTCCAATTTTGTTCTTCTTTTTCAATATTGTGTTGCTTATTCTAGATCCTTTGCTGCCTCTTATAAACTTTAGAGTCAATTTGTTGATATCCATAGAATAACTTGCTGGGATTTTGATTGGGATTGTGTTTACTCTATAGATCAAGTTGGGAAGAACTGACATCTTGACAATGTTGAGTCTTCCTTTCCATGAACATGGAATATCTCTCTATTTATTTAGTTCTTCTTTGATATTGTTCATCATAGTTTTGTACTTTTCCTCATACAGATCTTGTACATATTTTGTTAGATTATACCTAAGTGTATGTAGTATAAAGGATAATTGTGTTTTTAATATCAAATTCCACTTACTCTTTTTTTTGGCCGCACCATGTGGCATGTGGGATCTTAGTTCCCTGACCAGGGATTGAACCCACACCCCCTGCATTGGAAGTGCAGAGTCTTAACTACTGGACTGCCAGGGAAGTCCCAAATTCCACTTGTTCATTGTTAGCATTTAGGAAAGCAATTGACCTTTGTATATTAACCTTGTGTTGTGCAACCTTGCTTTAACAGCTTAGTAGTTCAAGGAGGGTTTTTTGTCTATCCTTTCCAATTTTATAAGTGGATGATCATGTCATTTGCAAACAAAGATAGTTTTATGTCTTCCTTTTCAGTCTGTATACCTTTTATTTCTTTTTCTTGCTTTATTACATTTTCAAGGATTTCCAGTATGATGTTGAAAAGGGGTGGTGAGAGGGGACTTCTTTACCTTGTACCTGATCTTGGGAAAGCTTCAAGTTTCTCACTCTTGAGTATCATGTTAACTGTAGATTTTTTTGTAGATGTCTACCATGCTGAGAAAGTTCCCCTCTATTCCTAGTTTACTGAGAATTTTTACCATTAATGGATGATGGATTTTGTCAAATGCTTTTTCTACATCTGTTGACATGATCATTTGATTTTTCTTTTTTAGTCTTTTGATGTGATGGATAATATTAATTGATTTTTGAATGTTGAACTAGCCTTGCATACCTGGGGTAAATCCCACTTGGTCATGATTCTTTTTATACTTTTTTGTATTGATTCACTAATATTTTGTGAAGGATTTTTGCATCTGTGTTCATGAAAGATATTGGTCTGTAGCTTTTTCTTCTTTTATTTTTGTCTGGTTATGGTATTAGGGTAAGTGCTGGCCTCATAGACTGAATTAGGAAGTATTTCCTCTGCTTCTGTCTTCTAAATGATTGTAGAGAATTGGTATAATTTCTTCCTTAAATGTGTGGTAGAATTCACTAGTGAACCCATCTGGGCCTGGTATTTTCTGTTTTGGAAGGTTATTAATTATTGAATCAATTTTTAAAATAGATATCGGTGTTCATTCCTTTTTAATGCTGAGTAGTTGTCCATTGTGTGAATATCCAACAATTTGTTTACTCAGTTGAAGATGTCCTTCTAATATAAACTGTCTCCTATTGTTTCTGATGAGAAGTCAGTGACAGTTGTTGCTCTCTGTGCATTGTGTCATTTTTTCCCTATGGTTTCTTTCAATGTTTTCTATCCTTGGTTTTCAGCAGTTTGACTTTGATTTTCCCAGGTGTGGCTTTCTTCCTGTTTTACCTGTTTGGGGTTTTCTCAGCTGCTTATTCTGTAAAGTTATGTATTTCACCAAATTTGTGAAATGTTGACATAATTTTCAAATATTTTTCCTGTCCCATTCCCTCCTTTCCTTCTGGGACTCCACTTTCATATGTGTTAGAACTTTTGATATTGTCCTATAGCTCATGGGGGCTCTTTCATTTCTTTCCAATTCTTTTTTTTTTTTTTTTAATATTTATTTTTGGCTGCGTTGGGTCTTCGTTGATGGGCGCAGGCTTTCTCTAGTTGCGGCGAGTGGGGGCTACTCTTCATTGCGGTGCGCAGCCTTCTCATTGCAGTGGCTTCTCTCATTGTGGAGCATAGGCTGTAGGCGCATGGGCTCAGTAAAAATACATGGGCTCAGTATTTATGTAAAATACACCGTTTTTTTTCCCTACAAAAAGTGTAAAGTTTGGGGACTTCCATGGTGATCCAGTGGTTAAGACTCCATGCTTCCACTGCAGGGGCCATGGGTTCAATCCCTGGTCAGGGAACTAAGATCCCACATGCCATGTGATGCAGCCAAAAAAGGAAAAAAAGAAAAGAAAAGAAAAAGGGTAAAGTTTTTCTTTTTTTTTTTAATGTGTAACATAGGGAAAATTATTTAAGTCGATAAGTTTTTGAGAAATTTCACATTTTCTGATTCCACCCACTGCCAAGCACCTTAGTGGGTTTTTTTTTTTTAGCATGCAACTTTTGTATTGTTTTCTAAATCTAAAGAATACAGTGATACAGTATACAGTGATATTATACTGCATCTACTCATGTGAAAAGGAACAAAGTATCACCCCTGAAATAATTACTAATTACACAATACTGCAGACTGATAAACACTGTAAGTACTAAAATGTTAACATTTCAACATACAGTGTCAACAACATCCTGCTTTCTTTTTTAATTGGTTAAAACATTTGTTAAGGTCATGCAAAATAAACACTTTGTGAAACTGTTAGATTACACTCAAACATCAAGGCAATGAAACCCCAAAGAGCAACTTTTTAATGCAACGACTGGTCAAGTAGATAAACTATTAAGCATATTAATAAAAATCCAGTAAGTGAAAAACATCAAAAATGTAAACACTAAATTTAGGTAACTGCTTGTCTACGATCTCACCACCTACAGTCTTACCTGTGACTGAAGATATACTGCCAAAATTGTTCGACATAAGTAAGCTATGTTAAAATGACCAAAAAAATGTCAGTGCATGATGCCAGGGTAAATTTCTAGTCCACACAATACTTAAATGTGATCATTGTCTTAACTCTGCTAACAGTAAATGAAAAGTCACACCAGATTTATCTTCTTTTTACTCTTGGTTTGTTACATGTTTTTAAACTTTTGTCTACAAGTATTTCTTATGATCCTCCCCCAGAATTAACATGCTTATTTAGGAACAGGTGAAGCAGATAAACCCTGCCTTGGTATAGAAGGCAGTGATTTCGTTTTCCCTAAGTATTTCCTTGTCACTTGTCAACTGTCACTGACCTTTCTGCTATAGTTATGTCCTCAGTCTCCCATTCCATAAAGATTTTTAGTGCCTGTTATTATCCATGTCTCCCTGATTCTCCCAGTAAAAGAATTCATTTTTTTCCTCTCATCGCTAGGCTCACTAAGGAAAACTGCGCACACAATTTAAAGGAGTTACAGAGTAGACCAGGGAGGGTTCTCGGGCAGGTGGATGGTGCTTGAAGCCAGGCCTGGGATCTGGAGAGAAGAGCATCCAGGTCATAGGAAGGTGATCGGCCCCTCTCCATGGGCCACTCTCCTAGCAGCTCCCAATGACACAGTTACTGGGCTCTCCTTTGGGCACTGTTGACTCACTTTCTTACCAATTTTTAAAGCCCTCTTTATATTTTCTACTTAAAATTTAAAAACTCTTTGATAAGCAGTTTGTCTATTATATAGAACACCGGTTCTCAACTTACAGAGCATTAACCTTTAATCTCTAGGTTATTCCATAACCTAGTGTTTGGGTCATACTCTTCAAGATAGTCCTTTCAAGAAGAATTTTTGCCCAATCCACAGTTATCATTGTCAGTCAGTCTTGCCACAATTCTTTCAGTTGGGCTTCTTTGCTCTCTCATGAAATACGGACGCACTTCAAAAATTCCCCACGTGTAATCTTTGGGATCCAGTTTTCTCAAGCAGTTTATTTTAGGACCATGTTTAGGGTCAGACAAGATGGATCAGCCTGGTTCTGAATTTTAGACACCCTAGAAAAAGAGAAGCATCAGTTCCTATTGAAGAGTATGTCAAACTGAACAGTATGAGAAACTATAGGAATACTGTATCAGTAAAAATACCAGGTTTAACATGCACAAAGCCAAGAAAAACAATGATGCCAGATACTGAAGTTATATTAGCATTGTCCTTTGAACTCCCAGCAGAATAAACTGCTGAATGCAGGTACCACACGGTGCAATAAAATTCACCCATTTTAAATGATGAATTTTGACATGTATACTGTTGTATAACTACCACCACAATCATGGTATGAAATATTTGCATTACTCCAGAAAGCTTCTTCCTGACTCTTTGGAATCAATTGCCTCCTCTATCCTGAGCCATTGGCAACCACTGGTCTGCTTTCTCTCAGTGTAGCTTTTGCCTTTTCCAGAACTTCATGTAAATAGAATCATAGAATATATAGCCTTTTCTGTCTGTTTCTTATTTAAGATAAAGCTTTTGCAGTTTATCTATGTTTTTGCATGTATCAGTAATTTAATTCCTCTTTACTGCTGAGTAGCATTTACTTATAAGGTTATACCAAGTTTATTTACTAGTTGATGGACATTTGAGTTGTTTCCATTTTTTGTCTGTTATAAATAAACCTGCTCTGAATATTCAAGTACAAGTCTTTATGTGGACATGTTTCTTTTCTCTTGAGTAAGTACTTAGGAGTGGAATCGCTGGACCATATGTTTGCTTAACATAAGAAACTGGCAAACTGTTTTCCAAAGTTGCTTTACTATTTGGCATTCCCACCAGCAATGCATAAGTGTTCTGGTTATTCTGTATCCTCACCAGTACTTGGTGTTATCAGTCTTTTTAGTTTTAGCCATTCTAATAAGCGTTTAGTAGTATCTCATTGTGGTTTTAATTTGCACTTTTCTAATAACTTTTTTTGTGTGTGTGTGGTACGTGGGCCTCTCACTGTTGTGTCCTCTCCCGTTATGGAGCACAGGCTCCGGACGCGCAGGTTCAGCGGCCATGGCTCACGGGCCCAGCCGCTCCACGGACCAGGGCACGAACCTGTGTCCCATGCATCGGCAGGCGGACTCTCAACCACTGCGCCACCAGGGAAGCCCCAACTATTTTTTTTTAATTCATTTATTTGGTTGTGCCCGGTCTTAGTTGTGGCAGGCAGGCTCCTTAGTGGCTGCTCACCAGCTCCTTAGTTGCAGCACATGGGCTGCTTAGTTGCAGCTCACGGGCTCCTTAGTTACAGCTTGCCGGCTACTTAGTTGCGGCATGCAGGCTCCTTAGTTGCGGCATGTGAACTGTTAGTTGCGGCATGCATGCGGGACCTAGTTCCCTGGCCAGGGATTGAACCCAGGCCCCTTGCATTGGGCACACAGAGTCTTAGCCACTGTGCCACCAGGGAAGTTCCAACATTTTCCTAATGACTGTTGATGTTGAACATCTTTTCATGTCCGTGTCTGCCATTTGTTGCTCTTTTTTGGTGAAGTATTTATTTGAATATTTTACCCATTCAAAAACATGTTTTCTTATTGAGTATTGTCAATACAGGTCCTTTTATCAGATATGCGTTTTGCAAATATTTTTTCCCAGTATATAACTTGCTTTGCATTTTGTAGCAATGTCTTTTGAAATGCAAAAGTTTAATTTTTTTAAAAAAATTATTTTTAATACAGTTTTAAAGGTTACACTTCATTTACAGTTATTACAAAATATTGGCTATATGCCCCATGTTGTACAATACATCCTTGTAGCCTATCTTACACCCAGTAGTTTGTACCTCCCACTCCCACATCCTTATATTGCCCCCCTCCCCTTACTGGCAATCACTAGTTTGTTTTCTGTATCTGTGAGTCTACTCCTTTTTTGCTATATTCACTAGTTGTATTTTTTAGATTCCACATGTAAGTGATACTATACAGTGTATTTGTCTTTGTCTGACTTATTTCACTAAGCATAATGCCCTCCAAGTCCATCTGTGTTGCTGCAGATGGCAAAATTTCATTCTTCTTTATGGCTGAGTAGTATTCTATATATATATAGAATATATATATATATAGATAGAATATATACCACATCTTCTTTATTTGTTCATCTGTTTTTTGTTTGTTTGTTTGTTTTGCGGTACGCGGGCCTCTCACTGTTGCGGCCTCTCCCGTTGCGGAGCACAGCCTCCGGATGCGCAGGCTCAGCAGCCATGGCTCACGGGCCCAGCCGCTCCGCGGCATGTGGGATCCTCCCGGACCGGGGCACGAACCCGCGTCCCCTGCATCGGCAGACGGACTCTCAGCCACAGTGCCACCAGGGAAGCTGCCATCTGTTTTTTTTAAAATACTTTCTGAAATTAAGATTTTTTTTAATTAATTTATTTATTTATTTTTGTCTGCATTGGGTCTTCGTTGCTGCACACAGGCTTTCTCTAGTTGCTGTGAGCGGGGGCTACTCTTCGTTGCGGTGCGCGGGCTTCTCAATGCTTCTCATTGTGGTGGCTTCTCTTGTTGTGGAGCATGGGCTCTAGGCACACAGGCTTCAGTGGTTGTGGCACACAGGCTCAGTAGTTGTGGCTCATGGGCTCAGTGGTTGTAGCTCACAGGCTCTAGAGCACAGGCTCAGTAGTTGTGTGCATGGGCTTAGTTGCTCCATGGCATGTGGGATCTTCCTGGACCAGGGCTTGAACCTGTGTCCCCTGCATTGGCAGGCGGATTCTTAACCACTGTGCCACCAGTGAAGCCCTCATTCATCTGTTGATGGACACTTAGGTTGCTTCCATATCTTGGCAATTGTAAATAATGCTGCAATGAACATTGGTGTGCATGTATCTTTTCGAATTAGTGTTTTTGTTTTTCTTTGGATATATACCCGGGAGTGGAATTGCCAGGCCATATGATAGTTCTACTTTTAGTTTTTTGAGAAACTTCCATACTGTTTTCCACAGATGGAAATTGGCTGCACCAATTTGCATTCCCACCAACAGTGTATGAGGGTTCCCTTTTCTCTGCATCCTCACCAACATTTGTTATTTGTGTTCTTTTTGATGACAGCCATTCTGACAGGTGTGAAGTGATATCTCATTATGGGTTTGATTTTCATTTCTCTGATGATTAGTGATGTTGAGCATCTTTTCATGTGCCTCTTGGCCATCTGCATTTCCTCTTTGGAAAAATGTCTATTCAGTTCTTTTGCCCCCCCTTTTTTTTAAAAATAAATATATTTATTTATTTATTTTTGGCTGTGTTGAGTCGTCATTGCTGTGCGCGGGCTTCCTCTAGTTGCGGCGAGCGGGGGCTGCTCTTCGTTGTGGTGCACGGGCTTCTCATTGCAGTGGCTTCTCTTTGTTGCGGAGCATGTACTCTAGGAGCACGGGCTTCAGTAGTTGTGGCACGCAGGCTCAGTAGTTGTGGCTCACGGGCTCTAGAGCACAAGCTCAGTAGTTGTGGCACATGTTGCCCATTTTTTAATTGGGTTGTTTATTTGTTTTGATGTTGAGTTGTATGAGCTGTTCATGTATGTTGGATATTAATCCCATATTGGTTATATCCTTTTCACATATTTTCTCCCATTCAGTAGGTTGTCTTTTCATTTTGTCGGTGGTTTCCTTTGCCATGCAAAAGCTTTTAAATTTAGTTAGGTCCCATTTGTTTATTTTTGCTTTTATTTCCTTTACTTAGTAGATGGATCCAAAAAAAAATATTACTGCAGTTGATGTCATACAGTGTTCTACCTGTGTTTTCCTCTAGGACAGTGGTCCCCAACCTTTTTGGTACCAGGGACCAGTTTCATGGAAGACATTTTGTCCATTGGGGTGGGGGGGATGGTTCAGGTAGTAATGAGAGCGATGGGGAATGGCAGATGAAGCTTCACTTGCTCACCCACTGCTCACCTCCTGCTATGTGGCCCGGTTCCTAACAGGCCATGGACCAGTAGCAGGCTGCAGACCAGGGGTTGGGGACCCCTGCGTGAGTAGTTTTATAGTATCTGGTCTTACATTTAGGTCTTTAACCCATTTTGAGTTTGTTTTTGTATGTGGTGTTAGAGAATGTTCTTATTTCATTCTTTTACATGTAGCTGTCCAGTTTTCCCAGCACCACTTATTGATGAGAATGTCTTTTCTTTATTGTATATTCTTGCCTCCTTTGTCATAGATTAATTGACCATAATTGTGTGAGTTTATTTCTGGGCTCTCTATCCAGTTGCATTGATCTATGGGTCTGTTTTTGTGCCAGTACCATACTGTTTTGATTACTGTAGGCTTGTAGTATAGTCTGAAGTCAGGGAGTGTGATTCCTCCAGCTCTGACCTTCTTTTTCAAAATTGTTTTAGCTATTCAGTGTCTTTTGTGTTTCCATACAAATTTTAAATTTATTTGTTCTAGTTCTGTGAAAAATGCCCTTGGTATTTTGATAGAGATTGCATTGAATCTGTAGATTGCCTTGGGTAGTATTGTCATTTTAACAGTATTGATTCTTCCAATCCAAAAACACGGTATATCTTTCTATCTGTGTTTTCTTCATTTTCTTTCATCAGTGTCTTATAGTTTTTGGAGTACAGGTCTTTTGCTTCCTTGGGTAGGTTTATGCCTAGGTATTTTATTCTTTTTGATGTGATGGTAATAAATGGAATTGTTTCCTTAATTTCTCTTTCTGATATTTCCTTGTTAGTGAATAGAAATGGAACAGATTTCTATATATTAAGTTTGTATCCTGCAACTTTACCAAATTCATTGATAAGCTCTAGTAGCTTTCTGGTGGCATCTTTAGGATTTTCTGCAAACAGTGACATCTGCAAACAGTGACAGTTTCACTCCTTCCTTTCCAATTTGAATTTCTTTTATTTCCAAAAATTTAAATTTTGATGATGTCCAGTTTACCAGTTTTTTCTTTTGTGGTTCCTGCATTTTGTGTCCCAAGAAATCTTTGCCTAATCGGAAAAAAGAAAAAATCAGTTTAGTTAGAAGAATGACATTGTTTACATTTTTGTAAGCCTCTTTAATGGAACAAGCTTAATCCTCCTATCTACCTCTGCATATAATCTCCTGCAATATGTTGTTTTGGTTAAAGTACAGGAAGAAAATCTAGTGATATGCAGGTATGCAGTTGGAAAAGCAAGGAGTATTTTAATAGACTTTTTAGATAACTGTGAATATTCTTCTTTGACAGTGCTCCAAAACTTGACAGCTGATAGTTTCTTAAAGTTTCATTGCATCGTGGAAACTGAAACCACTTCAGTGATTTTGTACTGTTTTATTAAAATTAATTGTCTTAACTTGCACTTTGAGTGGATCTTTTAAACTGTGTTGGCTAGGGAAGGAAAACCTTTTCCCTCTATCCTAGTAGGTTCAATTTCTGAGGCTGTGAATTAACCTGACAAAGGACAGAGTAAGGAGAAAAAACCCAGTTTATGCATGCAACATGCATGTAGTGAAAGAATTCAGCAATGAGTAGCTCAAAGGAATAGTTAGAATCTGGGGCTTATGGGAGAACAAATGACTTCTTAAAAGTGGGGGAGAAAGGACACTTTCTGGACTTTTGGAAGGATAAATGGGTTTTCAGGAGAACAAGCAGGAGTTTAAATTTGTGATAATATTTATATGTACAGGTATGAATAGTTTTTCTGTCTCCTTCAGGGCCGTAAAATTCCACTGGAGAAGAGATTTAGGGTAGGTTTTATTCACATTCTTTCTTCTGGGAGTAGCTCTGCCCTGAAGAGGTGTTTAGGACAGCCTTATTTCCCAGAAATTGCTGCTGTTAGCTAGAGAAAGCTCTGAGAAGGCTTTCTTTCCTGTGTCTGTTGAATCTCAAATGTTTTCATCTTTTTGTTGTTGTTTCACTTTATTTTTTATTTTTTTGGCCGCGTTGGGTCTTTGTTGCTCTGTGCAGGCTTTCTCTAGTTGTGGCGATTGGAGGCTACTCTTCATTGCGTTGCACGGGCTTCTCATTGCGGTGGCTTCTCTTGTGGTGGAGCACAGGCTCTAGGTGTGTGGGCTTCAGTAGTTACAGCACGTGGGCTCAGTAGTTGCGGCACACGGACTTTAGGGCACAGGCTCAGTAGTTGTGGTGCACGGGCTTAGTTGCTCCGCGGCATGTGGGATCTTCCCAGACCAGGGATCAAATCTGTGTCCCCTGCATTGGCAGGCAGATTCTTAACCACTGTGCCACCCTGGAAGTCCACAAGTATTTTCATCTTAAAATAATCTTTATACCAATTCGTGGGTTCCAAGTGGGCCCTATCGTTGATTTGGTAAAACAATGCATTGATAATTTGGAAAATATTGCTTCAGAGTTATGCAGCTCTTCCAAGTGTTGATACATTTTATTATACAATGTTTAAAGAATCACATTTGTTGGGACTTCCTTGATGGTCCAGTGGTTAAGACTCCTTGCTGTCAATGCAGGGGGTACAGGTTCGATCCCTGGTCGGGGAATTAAAGTCCCGCATGCCGCATGGTGTGGCCCAAAAAAGAAAAAGAAAGAAGAATCACATTTGTTTATATCACTGTGGATCTCATCAGAATAGTCTTTAAGTAATGGGAAGCCTTCAAGCTCCCAGTGGCCCATGCAGACTTTCCAAAATTCTAATTTTTGCCTGAAAGCTCAAATGTTATTGTTGGCAACAAACACTGTTAGTTGTTTTCTTTGAAATGACAAGAGTAATTTGTTCATTTTCAAGAACGTGTCTGCTAAGTACTCAAATTCAAATAGCCATAGTTTCTCGGTTGTTCTTTTAAGTAAAATTGATTTTACATGAAAAAAGAGGCTAGTTCAAGTTTCAACTCAAACAGTCTCACATGTGCTTTTCCTCAAGACAGCCATTGTATTTTGGCATGTAGCATTTCATAAACAGAATATTAACAGTTATGTATTTAAGGGTTGAAATTTAATAGGATTATTACTTTTGATGGCTTCATCAAGGGCATCCTGAAGTAAAAGTGCCCCCCACTCCCAACTGCAAGTGTGTGGCAGTAAAGAATACAATGACTAGTAGTATAATTTTGATGCCACTGCCTTCATTTGTGTATGGTGCCAATATTTGTATCCACTATAATTTTCATACAAGTAGGAGCAGTGCAAGTATCAACACAATTGTTCTCAGATAAACCATGAGATTCAAAAGAGTTATTCATCTTGGATTAGGTCAGCATCACTTGTGTTTGTTGCCAGGAATTCATACACGACATCATCTTCAGTGTTTAGTTGGTGCCAATGCTAGATGAATGTAAACAAAATAGCAGGGCTAGTCTTGTCTGTGGATTCGTCTATTTGTAAAGTAAAATTACAATTCTGCAGATGAGTTATTAACCAAGTCTTCAGATTTGCAGCAAAATCTTTAATTTGGTGAATTAATATATCATTAAAAAAGGGGTACTGCCATGATTTATTTTACTGACTTCATTCAGCAGGCATATAGCAATGTCACCTGTACCAAGTCGTGCTTCTCCAGTTAAGGAAGTACAGTAACTTACCCTAAGATGCTTCAGTGGCTTTTTCATTTCTAGCTTGAAAGGTGTTAACAATTTTTAAGACTTGTAAAGAATTCATCACATCTGCATTTAAAATAGTCAACTACTTTTTCTTTAAATTCTGAATGATTGATCTCAAAATGTCACTATAACTTAACTGGCATAATATAATTAGAAAATGTTGTGTTGCCTAAGATACAGTAAGATAAATTATTAACATCTATAAAGTCAAGAGAAAGATGACTCTCGTCACACTTTGGTTTCTTATTTACAATTTTGCCTAGTTTTTTTGGAGTAGATTCTTCCTTTCCATGAGTCAGATAACTCTAGGCCAGTTGCATCTTTTTTAGTATCTTTAAATGTATGTATTGCAACTGTGGGTTGAAAAAGTAAGTCTTCTAATCTCCCTGTTTGGAGTCAATGATACATTCTTAAATGTAAATGAAAAATTACAAATAAATTTTCTTTTATTTTAGAAAAAATTAAATTCTAAAATAATACATTTTAGATATAATTTAAAAATTGAGAAGAGTTTTCCAAAAGTTTTTGAAGTGTTATTGTAAAACAAAATAACAAAAAGTACTTGTTTCTACCTGATGTGTGAACTTTGAAATTTTACAGTAATGATTTATTGGATAGTAATGAGATTATAGTAAGTATAACTAAAGATAGCTGTAAGAGCACAAACAGAAGTACTGAGAAGGAAAATACCTTAAATTATACCCTAAACCTACTACCTTAAAAAATGCCAGAAAACGTTAGAATACAGAAGCATATATTCCACTAGCCATCAGAGTGATGATCTCATTACACTTTGTGTAGTCTCAGGGAAACTCCACTGTAGACTCATGAAAGAATGAGAGTGAAAAAGGCAAATGAATTTAGTGTTATTATGAAACTAATTTTGCTTCATAGACCAGGCCCTCAAAGGGTTTTGGGGACCATGGACTGTGTTTTGCAAACTGCTGTTCTAGATTATTTCTTCCATACCTAGGGCTTCTACTACTATCTCTGCTAGTGACACTCTCATCTGTATCCCAGCCCAGACTACTTATATATCCCTTGCCTGCTGAACTGCCTAGACTATTTCCTCTGCTTGGTGCTCTTGTTTCTCTTTGGCATTTGCATATGCTGTTTGATCTGCCTAGAATTTCCTGTTTCTTTTGTTCACTTGGAAAGTTACTGAATTGTGAGCTGCCTGGGGGCAGGAACTAGGCATCTTTATATCCCCAGCTTTTAGCAGAAATGTGTAGCACATTGTAGGCTGCTTAGTAGATGTTGAGTTAAATTGAATCAAGGAAGAACTCTAGCCTCATAAACAAAAACTTTGCAGTACATCTCAGGGTAAAGTTTTTTGTCTGATCTCATTCATTCTATTGGGTTGGCCAGAAAGTTCCTTTGGTTTTTAAATAAAAATAAAGGACACATTTTTCATTTTCACCAAGAACTTTATTGAACAACATATTCACACTTTTGGTCCACTACCTTCTGCCATTTTTCAGGCAACTTCATAATTCCATCTTCTCAAAACTTTTTATCTTTTTGAGCAAAGAACTGGTCCAGGTACCTTTTAGTCTTCCAAGGAATTGAAATTTTTTCCATTAAGAGAATTTTGTAAAGACTGAAATAAATGGAAATCCGAAGGTACAATGTCTGGTGAATATGGTAGATGAATCAGAACTTCCCAGCCAAGCTGTAACGGTTTTTGCCTGGTCATCAAAGAAACAAGCAGTCTTGCGTTATCCTGATGGAAGATTATGTGTTCTCTGTTGACTAATTCTGGACACTTTTCATCGAGTGCTGCTTTCAGTTGGTCTAATTGGGAGCAGTACTTGCTGGAATTAATCGTTTGGTTTTCCAGAAGGAGCTCAAAATAGAGGACCCTTCCAATCCCACCGTATGCACAACATCACCTTCTTTGGATGAAGACCGGTCTTTGATGTGGTTGGTGGTGGTTCATTTCACTTGCCCCACGATCTCTTCCATTCCACCTTATTGTACAGTATCCACTTTTCATCACCTGTCACAATTTGTTTTAAAAATGGAACGTTTTTGTTACGTTTAAGTAGAGAATCACATGTGGAAATATGGTCAAGAGGTTTTTTTCTGCTTAACTTACGTGGAACCCAAATACCAAAGTGATTAACATAACCAATGATGTGGTGCAAAAATCATTTGGTGCGAATGATTTTCAGCGCTTGATTTGGATATTTTGAGTATGTCGGCTCTCTCCCAAGTGGTATAACATTGATTGTTCTCAATTAATGTCTTGATTTGATCGCTATCCGCTTCACCTGGCCGACCCAGCCGGAGCATCATCCAGTGAGAAATCTCCAGCATGAAACTTTGCAAACTGCTTTTGACACGTTCGATCAGTCACAGCACCTTCTCCATACACTGCACAAATCTTTTTTTGGGTTTCAGTTGTGTTTTTACCTTTCTTGAAATAATAAAGCATAATATGCCGAAAATGTTGCTTTTTTTCTTCCATCTTCAGTATTAAAATGGCTACACAAAAATTCACCAATTTTGATAAGTTTTTTTTTAAAACGCATGCTGATATGACAGCAGTCACAATACAGCCTAACAAAATTATCTCGAATGAAGTTAAAGACAACTAAGCGCTACTGGACCCATCTTACGGAAAAAACCAAATAAACTTTTTGGCCCACCCAATATATTGGTTTGTATTAGCTTCAGTTCAGAGAAAAGAATTTCATAACCTACCTCAAATTCAGGACGGCCAACTCCTATCTATATTAACGCATCCACCAGTATTTGTTTTGTTTCCTTTTGCCTTGTTTAGAGTATAATATATTCTGAAAGGAAGGTATTTCGGCTGAGGACTCAACATCTTAATTTTTAGTTCTGTCTTTGTTGAGAATATTTCACAAGACACTTATCACCTGCTTCTCTGCATTAAAATCACCTGATTGCTGCCACCACTTTTGGTGGAAAAAATGTATTCACATATTTTAGTTTCTCTAACATCCAAATGATAACTAACATTTCTTAAGTTCTTACTATATGGCAGAGACTGTCCTATATGTTCTGCATGTATTAACTCATTTAACCTGCATAATAGCTCTGTATAAGAAGTAGATTATTTTATTATCCCCATTTTTCTTTAGGAAAATTAGGCAAAGGTTAAGTAACTTGCCAATGGTTGCACAGATAGTAGATAGTAATAGTCTGGGTTTGAACTGTGAGTTTAGTTTGGCTCCAGAAGCTGTGCTTTTAACTGCTGTGAGAAGCTTCCTCTCAAATCTAATTACTTTTATCATTAACCTCTGTTAGTACACATGCACAGATAGATGCTCATTATAATATTTATAATTGTGAAATTGAAAATAAGAGAATACCTAAGTCAATAATGGGATATATGTACAATGGATAGTTATTTAAAAATCACAGTTTTGAAGAATACTTAATGATATGGAAAAATACATTAGGATGAAAAAGTAAGATAAAAACCACAGTTTTTGTTTTAAAAGCGTATATAATGGATTTATATGTTACATATGCATATATAAATATACAAATTTATTTTAAAAGACTGAAAAGAAGTATAATAATGATTTTTTTGTGGGTAGAGCAATTGTAATTGTAGAGCAATTTGTTGGATGCTTCCCATGGGCTAGGCACCATATTAAATTCTTCATGTGTGTTTTCTCAGTGAACTCTCCCATCAGTCGCATGATGTAGGTCCTACTCGTTTCTCAGATGAAGAAACTGAGGCCTAGAAAGATTAAGTAACTTGTCAAGGGTCATACAACCAGTAGGTAGAAGAGTTGGGACCTCTGTATTAGGCTCTTTCTGGTTTTTTTTTTTAAATTGAAGTATTGTTGGCTTACAATGTTGTGTTAGTTTCTGGTGTACAGCAAAGTGATTCAGTTTTACGTGTGTGTGTGTGTGTGTGTATGGGTATTCTTTTTCAGATTCTTTTCCATTATATATTATTACAAGATATTGAATATAATTCTCTGTGCTATACAGTAGGACCTTGTTTAACTATTTTATATAAAGTAGTATGTATCTGTTAATCCCAAGCTCCCAATTTATCCCTCCCTCCCCCTTTCCCCTTTGGTAACCATAAGTTTATTTTCTATGTCTGTGAGTTTGTTTCTGTTTTGTAAATAAGTTCATTTGTATCTTTTTTTTTTTAGCTTTTTATCACATATAAGTGATATCATACAATATTTGCCTTTCTCTGTCTGACTTACTGCACTTAGTGTGGTAATCTCTAGGTCCATCCATGTTGCTGCAAATGGCATTACTTCATTCTTTTTTATGACTGAGTAATATCCTGTGTGTGTGTGTGTGTGTGTGTGTGTGTGTGTGTGTGTGTATACACATCTTCTTTATCCATTCATCTGTCAGTGGACACTTAGGTTGCTTCCATGTCTTGGCTATTGTAAATAGTGCTGCTATGAACATTGGGGTGCATTGTTTTTTGTTTTTTTATATTTATTTATTTACTTTTGGCTGCATTGGGTCTTCGTTGCCATGAGCAGGCTTTCTCTAGTTGCAGAGAGCGGGGGCTACTCTTTGTTGCAGTGCGCGGGCTTCTCACTGCGGTGGCTTCTCTTGTTGCAGAGTGCAGGCTCTAGGTGCACGGGCTTCAGTAGTTGTGGCACGTGGGCTCAGTAGTTGTGGCTCGCAGGCTCAGTAGTTGTGGTGCACAGGCCTAGTTGCTCTGCAGCATGTGGGATCTTCCCAAACCAGGGCTTAAATCTGTGTCCCCTGCATTGGCAGGCGGGCTCTTAACCACTGTGCTACCAGGGAAGCCCCTGCATGTATTTTTTTGAATTAGTAGACTCTTTCTGTTTTGTATTTTCTAAACTTTTTATAATTTGTATTATTTACATGATGAAAAGCAAAATTAATTTTTTAAATTATGCAAACGTATTGGGACAAGCCAGACTTGTACAGTCTGGTAGGATTTATTCATTGGAACCATTGATTCTTTAAACTAGCTAAGCAAAATAACAGAAGCATGGGACTTGAAAGAAATTAGGCCAAGCATTTAAAGAGTTAAAACATACTCAGTGGTTTCTATTATATCAAGGATTTTTTGGGCATCTACTATGGGCAACTGATTTTTTTTTTTCTAGCATGGGTTGCAGTTAGTACCCCTTAGTGAAGTGAAATCTTTTACATATCTTACAGGCTAGTGAACGTATGGTAAGGCTGACCATTTTTATGACTGTTTAAGAATTCCTTAACCATTTTTGTTGTGGTTGCTAGTAGTTCCTTTTGTCTTGTTGGATCCCAAGGATACAGATGTTGCCAGATGCCCAAAGAAGAAGATTTTTCTGTGTGTGAATTTGTGGGATGTCCCCCGTGGACGTGGCAGTATTTTTCTAATATAATTGTAATCCCTAGTTGATAAATGAATTTAATGAAAGTTAGAGGTGTTCGATGAACACCGATAGTCTTTAAGAACAGCATCATTCACAGAAAGCAGCAGCCATGTTTTCCTACAATCATCCCATCGTCACAGAGTGTCTAGTAGGCTAAATGGACCGCTGATTGACCCCACAACGTATATCACGTATTCTTATGGTAAGAGGATTCTGACTCCTCATATATTTTTTCACTTGAGAAATATGTGCTGTATTAGGAAAATACATCTACTTATAAACCTTTGTCTAAAGAACTGTTAGAGAAAGGAAAAATAAAAGAACCATTAGAGAATTCTTCCTCTGGCAGGAAGTTTATTTGGAGAGGACAACACATGCAGATGAAGGAAGAATATGCCCTCCTAGTTGTATCTATTACATGAGTTGACCTTGTCAGCAGAGGGCCAGACGGATGTTAGTGAATCAATAAATGAATGTGTTTGTAAGAGACACACAGACATACACACTTGTACTTTATGAAATAGCTAGCCAGGGGTGTGTGGAGAACTGGGCAATGAAAAAAGGGACCTGAAACACTTATGTTAAGTGGATTTTTTCCTTTCATATTATATTTAAGGTTACTAAAAAAAACCAGAAGATGAATAAAATTATTTCTCTCACTGTAGAAAAGTGGGAACATTTTTCTTAAGACAGAATCCTTCCCAATCTTTTCTTCTTATTTTCACATTTTAGAAATTAAGTGAAAATAATGTACACATTTCCATACTATTCTGTCCACCGATCTGGGTAATCCTGTTGCTTTCAGCTATGTAACTCATTACATTACAGTCAAGTGTAATACAGGGAAATTCTTCTGCCGGTTCTGTTCCTTTGTTGGCATCTTCAGTCCTGAGTAGAATGATCAACCACCCCACATCCGGGGAAATCCCTCATTCCTGGGCAAACTGGGGCAGTTAGTCACCCTAATCCTAAGGGTGTATATTACACTCTAGGGATGGGGCTGGGGAGCTGGTGTAAGAATGAAGGAAACTGATGGAAAGGAAAAGTCCTGAGGTATGAAGACAACATTTTTTCCTTTTGAAGAATGTTTACTATAGCTAAGGAAGTGTGAAAATCAGTAAGCCAGTATCTGTGTGGTTAGTAGTGAATTAGTGATTGCTGCCTTAGGGATAAGTATTTTGGGTTTAGTCCTGCATTCTTCAGTACCCATACCAAAAGACAAGGAGTCAGAGGAATGCCATTTTGATTTGAGCACTCCTGGATCATAGAAGAACATTCTGCCTTCAGTGGGTTTTGGTTCTAAGTACGCACTTTGTTCTGGGTAACTTTATTTTAGCAAATGGAGATGTGAACATTTTTACTTTCAAATATAGGGTGATTATGCAATTTCAGACCACTTTAAACATAATTTGTATATATCTATAGTTAATACTTAGAGTAACACTTCCTCTAACATACTAGGTAGACCAGTTTCAGGTTTTACTTTTGCCTTGGTGTTCCTTAGCAAGCTTGTCTTTCTCTCCTAAGTCTTGTTCTTGGTTTCTTACCTTACAGAGAAGTGTGGGAAATGGAACTGGATAGACTCAAGAATCAAGATGGTGAAATAAATCGGAACATTATGGAAGAGACAGAACGTGCCTGGAAGGCAGAGGTGAGAATAGCCGCTATGTTGAAGCTATGTTGAAGGTTTTGATTTTGGGCTTCCAGATGGTGTGTACTTTTGGTATAGCATCAATACTGTACACTAAGCTATTTAAGTATTATACCGTAGAGCCACTAAGCATTGTTTTAACTATCTAAGGGTAGCTTTGTGTATGTAAAATTAATAAAGTGTGTGTGTGTGTGTTTGTGTGTATGTGTGTGTATGGTTTCCTTAGATCTTATCACTAGAGAGTCGGAAAGAGTTGTTGGTATTGAAACTAGAAGAAGCAGAAAAAGAGGCAGAACTGCACCTTACTTACCTCAAGTAAGTACCTTCCATTTCTAGGGTCTTAATGGCCCTGCAGTTTTGTGTTTTGGAGGCATTTCTTTTTAGGTTTTGAAACCCTGGGCCAGCTAGTCTGGCACTTATTCTGTCTTCACGGGGAGTCATCTCTGTGTGATAGTGATTTGTTCAGTGATTTCTCTTCCCATACTCTAAACTTCCTCACTCTCTGACTCTTCCCTTTCTACAGTCTTATAGTTTTGTACTTTTTATTGTATTATTTCCAATTGGATAAACAGTATCTCTTATGCTGTCAAGCATAACAAATGTCTTCGGAGATTTGTTTCTTATACAGTCATTTCTCCTCTTTCTGCCGTGAAATTTGGAGGACCCCCGTGGCATTTTCAGCCAGACAAGAGCCCTCTCTCTGTGGTTGGTCCGCTTTCTCCAATACTTGTTTTGCAAGATGCTGGAGTTAAAGTGAGGCAAACGGCTTAGAACCTTGACCTTCTCCTGCACATGCTCCGACCTCTTCTTTCCAGGCCCATTAGCCAGCTACTGTTCTGCTATCTCAGAGAGTTAGGAATTGGGTTTTCTTTAATTCTGTAAATTACTGTTGGTTTCTTGAAAGGTCAACTCCCCCAACATTAGAGACAGTTCGTTCCAAACAGGAGTGGGAGACAAGACTGAATGGAGTTCGGATAATGAAAAAGAATGTTCGGGTAAGTGTAGTGATGCGTGATCATTGAGTCAGAGTTAATCTGTGCTTAAACACTTCTGGCGATAGGGAAGGACCTTTTGCATTGCCCTTAGGGCCTGTCCTACTACTCCTCTTGCTTTCCTGATATAGGATGGTGCTCTCTTTTTAGGCAGGCTCATTCTGCTTAGCAGTAAAGGATAATTCTTGCTTTTCTCTCTTTTCTAGGACCAATTTAATAGTCATATCCAGCTAGTGAGGAATGGAGCCAAGCTGAGCAGCCTTCCTCAGATCCCAACTCCCACTTTGCCTCCACCCCCATCAGAGGTAAGAGCGCTGGCTTTGGGGAGCCTACCTTTGTGTGTTGGTGGCAGAGCCTAGAGTCTTTCACTTGTTCTTTTTATGAAGATATCGGGACCATCCTTATTTGGTACAAGAAACAGTTGCTCACTGATTTCTGCTCCAGTCTCCTAAACTTTCATTTTCTTTCTCTCCCACTTGTCTTCCACCTCGTCCCCTCTGCAGACAGACTTCATGCTTCAGGTGTTTCAACCCAGTCCCTCTCTGGCTCCTCGGATGCCTTTCTCCATTGGGCAGGTCACAATGCCCATGGTTATGCCCAGTGCAGATCCCCGTTCCTTGTCTTTCCCGATCCTGAACTCTGCCCTTTCCCAGCCCAACCAGCCTTCCCCACCCCTTCCTGGCTCCCATGGGAGAAATAGCCCTGGCTTGGGTTCCCTTGTCGGCCCCCATGGTCCACACGTGCCCCCTGCCGCCTCCATCCCACCTCCCCCAGGCTTGGGTGGTGTTAAGGCTTCTACTGAAACTACCCGGCCCCAACCAGTAGACAAACTGGAGAAGATTCTGGAGAAGCTGCTGACTCGGTTTCCACAATGCAATAAGTAAGTATCTTTAAGGATTAATTTTAAAAGTGTTTTTCAGAGAAATGTTTATGGGTTAAAGTAGGAGAGGTTTCATAGATACTCCTCATGAGTGTAGTCTAGAATCTCTCCCCCTCAACACTTTTCTTCCTTAGGGCCCAGATGACCAACATCCTTCAGCAGATCAAGACAGCACGCACCACCATGGCGGGCCTGACCATGGAGGAGCTGATCCAGCTGGTAGCTGCGCGACTGGCAGAGCACGAGCGGGTGGCAGCAAGTACTCAGGTAAGAAAAGCTACTTGGCGGAGAACTCAGACCTGCTGAGATGTTGGGGAAGAGGTAGATTTCAGAAATATTTGGGGTGGGAAGAAGCATTGCAGCCAGGGGTATCTGGCCTGCTTTCTTCCTTTGCTGCGCTGGGAAATGAATGACTTCTCTTTGTTAAATGCCCTGTTTCTCAGATGTTCCTCCCTCACTGTGACAACGTTTCTGCCCACAGCCCCTTGGTCGGATCCGGGCCCTGTTCCCTGCTCCATTGGCCCAAATCAGTACCCCAATGTTCTTGCCTTCTGCCCAAGTTTCATATCCTGGGAGGTCTTCACATGTAAGACTCTATTCTTTGAAAACTGGGATGTGGAGAAGCTGGGGGTGAGGAGGGAGTGGGTTTATACGTGGAGCGCAGGAAGAAGCCATCATCTCCTCAGCTGGGTTGTCGACAGCCCCAGCTGGGAAAATGCAGGTACTCTGTATTGGAACTTTTCTTTCTTTTGGTGTAAAATCTTTTTGCTACATGGAAAGAGTAGATGGAATCATGGGCATATAAGGCAAGGAGGCCCAGAGGTTCCTTACTCTTTTGACTGTCCCTCCTCTGCTGTACAGGCTCCAACCACCTGTAAACTGTGTCTAATGTGCCAGAAACTTGTCCAGCCCAGTGAGCTGCACCCAATGGCATGCACCCATGTGCTGCACAAGGAGGTGGGTGCTGCATGCCTTCCTCTTTTTTCCACTCTTTCTTTTTGACAGCTGAGATAGTTTAATTTTCTTGAACATTGTACAGTGTTGACGCTCATCATTAATATCTAAACATAAGGTTTCAGTAAACCGTGGCTGAAATATCAGCAGAATTCAGAATACTGGCAGCTGGGCTCTTCCAGCTTCCTTCTACCCCATCCCCTGTAGGGGACTAGACTGGGTAAACAGTTCATACTAGAACACCGATAGTCGCTGCCTTGGAAAATTGACAATAAGATATACATATCTGACCATTGTTTCAGATGTACCATTGCCAAGAGACTTTGCTTAGATGAGAGGAATGGAATAGGGAACCTGAATATGAGATTAGTAACTCCATTAATAAAATAGTTGGAAGGCTGACCTATTAGAGATTAGCTTCACACACTGACAAGTTATCCCTGTCTTTTATGATGGTACCGGACAGAGTTAAATCTCTTAGCACCAGGGATGAATTTTTTTTTTTTTTTTACTATTTTGTTTTGTTCATTTTGTTTTTCTAAGAGGTAGAAACTGAATTTATATGTAAATTCTTGGTAAGGGAAAATCCTGAATAAGATTTGAGGGCAATGGGTATTAGGAGATGGAAGCTCATCTCAGGCTAAATAGATGGCAAGAGGGAGCAAGCCTGTAGACAGTCAGCAGAAAGCAGCTTCTCACTGTTGTTAGCTGATTGTTAATGTTCCCTGTAAAACAAGATCAGGTTCACCTGCTCTGAAGACTCTTCTGGTGGTAAAAGCCAGTGAAGCAGCCCTTCCAGTCCCCCAGTGAGCTTTTCTGACTCAGTAAACATCCCTTAGACCTGTTGAACCTTAACAGCACTCTCTCCCCTCCTTCCCTCCGTCTTTCTGATGAACCTGAGGTATGTCTTTCTTTCTTTCCAGTGTATCAAATTCTGGGCCCAGACCAACACAAATGACACTTGTCCCTTTTGTCCAACTCTTAAATGACGGACCTGACTGGGGAGGAAGAAGAGGAGAAACTGATGTGAACAGGAAGCGCGGGTTCAAGATTTCTAAAACTCTATATTTATACAGTGACATATACTCATGCCATGTACATTTTTATTATACAGGTAATGTGTGTATAGAAAGTCTGTATCCAGATGTTCGTAAATGAAAGTATGTATATTATGCAGAAATGGTCTGTCCCCCTCACCTTTCAATTCCTCTGGGGGAAGCAGATTGTAGGTAAGATGGTATTTAATTTGGCCTTGAAATTATGATATTCCTGCCTAGGGCTGTTTTCAGATGCAATATAAAAACCATCTAGGAAGCTGCTCTTGCTCTAAGGCCACCCTGCTCTGATTTGGCTCAGCCTCTAGTCCATTTTCTTAAGGCTCATGTACGCCGATTTGAACCCTGGTGCTCACCTGCTGTCCAGCCAGATGCCTTGCTTATTGAAAGCCTCCGGAAGCCTCAGTGCTATTCTAGCCCCTCTACTCCAAATGGAGAAAATGAGACTGATTGAGGAAAAAATATATAACCCTGATAGTTTGATTTTTCGTTGAACATTTTACTGTGTTAACACTCATTATTTGTACATAGACATTAGGTTTACAGAATAGTCTGTTTACATCAGCAAAATTCACAGTCCAAGAATAACAACATAACCAGGTCCCGTTTCCCCCATGCCTCCACAAACTTCTGTCCACCCTACTTCCTGGATAGTCATCTCTTTAGAAACTAGCATAGCCCACAGGTCTTTCCTGGGCCAAGCCATCCCTTTCCACCACTGACTTGGCTTCTGATCAAGCTTTCACAGACCAACCTTGTGAAGTCCTCACCGCTTCCCCTTCACTTCTGGTCTTCTAGTCTAGCTATCTCCCCTCCCCTTGAAGGTTAAGGCAGTTGGTTCACAACCAAGTTGTTTGGTGACCTTGGGTGAGTTCCATGCAGGCACTGGGGTGAGGAGATGTCTGTGCAAAATTCCTTTCAGGATGATCTTGGGATATGGGTTTGAATTTTTGAAGCAAGAAAGCTATGGGGGACATGCTTCCTGTCCTGGGACAAATGGAGACCAAAGTGCTATGAAGAAGGGAGGTTAGATTTCAGGTTTATAAGTCACTTGTTCTATGGGTAGCTGTCTGGAGCGAGGTCATTTTTCCACCTCTGCTTATTGAGCACTTCCAGTTTCTAGGTTTATACCTGGGAAAGCTGCGTTTCTATTAGAGCTTTGAATCCTTTCCTGTCGCTTTATCTTTACTCCTAATGGAAATGGCTTCAGCTCCCTTCTCTTTTGGAATTAAACAAGTAAAAATTAAGCAGTAATAAAAAAAATTAGGTCCAGGAAAGGATATTATTATATTACCAACAGGTGAATTTTTCCCATTCTGGGACCTGGAAATGCTTACTCGCACTAGTAGTACATATGAGGGTAGCAAAGATTTTTCCTTTCAGAGCCAAATAATTCTCTCCTCTCTGTTTATGTTACTCTTCCTTGTCTTTCATCCTTGCCTATCAGCTCATGAACATACTCTTTCTCTTCTCTGGTCTTACTTGTCCCGGTTTATTGACTGGCAACAGTGTAAGGAAATGGATTTCCTGGATCTCCTTGGCATGTTGTAGGGTGATGGAAATGGCCTGAGTACTCCCCACTGTAGAGGTCAGATGACCCACTTTCTTTGGTTAATGAAATATTAATGACTCTAGTTTGGTAGCCATCATGAACAGGGAATGTGGCAAAATGGAAGACCAGTTCCTTTGTTCTTTTCATTTGGTGGGGGGGGGGATTCATTTTTTATCTTGTAATCTTAAGATTTTATCTCCCCTTAACTTTGCAGCAGCCTTTGGGCCACTTGCAGTATTTTTCAGTATCCAATGAAAATATAGAAATAAGAAGTGGGTCTAAAAAATATCCTGTTTCTTTTCTACAAATCTTTGACACCAAAGGAGTAAAGAGAAAACAGGAGGGGATGGGGGGCTTAACTGCTTCCTAGTGAAAGCCCCTGGAAACCAGCTGCAGCAGGAAGACAGTGTGGTGGAGGGTGTGCATGGGGGCCGGGACTCATCGTCGCTCTTTGCTCTTTCTTGTTCAGGATCAATCTGAAAGCAACAGTTAAGTTTTGGCCACCCTTGTTCTCCCTTTTCCCTCTGTTCACTGGCCTGCACTGGTACAAGCTGTGCAGACCCCTGGGGAAGGCCCCTGATGCAGGGAGTGGAGATGGGACAGTCATTTTTCTGGCATAGAATTTAAAAATAGAAATATAGAATACATATTTTTACAAGGAAGAAGCTGTTGTCTAGATTTTTGTTTTACACTTCAGAGTTCACGGTTTCGGGGTAGAAAGGAAGAAACTGTTAAAAGAAAAATAAGTACAAGTTTTCTCTTTCAAAGAAAAAAATAGGACAATGAGACTTACTAAGGAAGGGGTGGAGTTTTATACCCTGGAAAGAGCTGGGGAAAAACCAGTTTTCCCCAACGTGGGTCGAAATTATAAAGTGGAATGTGGCATTTTCATTTCACGGTAGCGGTTCTGGAAGTTTATTTACACAGTAAGTTCCAAGCTGGAAATGGACAGTCTCCAGTCTTCCTGTCAGTCTCTGTGGTTATGGGGTGTTCCCCGTCAGCCAGAGCAGCACCAGGTGCAGTGGGAATGAAGAGGACTCAGATAAAAAACTGCGACTCAGTATTCTTGTTTTATTGGTTTATGGCTTGTGGGCAGCTGGCCGAGGCCAGGATCTCCAGAGGCCCTCTTTGTATTTCCCTCTCCCTCATCAGGTAATTCTACACTGTGCGGGTCCCATACCTGGAAGCAGTGTGTTGACCAGAGAGGAATAGGATCCAGTGGAATAGTAAGAAAATTCAGCTCTTCCCATTAACACTGGTATCACAGTCGACTGGCTTAGAACTGATAGGGAGGAAATGAACTTGGTCCCCACTGTCTAGCCCAAGAACCAGCCTGGGTACCCAAGTACTATTAGGAGTGGGGAATAAAAAGCAGGATGGGCCTCCGTCAAGGGGCTCTTGTGGTGAAGGGAATTAGGAAGCCCGGAGGCTGTCATCCTTTTTCCACGCAGCCTTGATACTGAATGCGATGCTGGTGGAGCCAGAAAGCCCTGTGTTCCTGACATTCGTGGTATAATACTAGTGCCACTGTGGGATGCCTTAGCCAAATAAATGAGGGAGACCTTAGAGACAGGGAGAAGGCGATGAAACTGCTCTGTATTATGTCAAGATCTTACTACCACTTACAGCTGAACAGGAAGAAATCCAGGCAGGGGGTATAGGGCATCAACTCTATCCCTGTTGAATGAATCTTCAAGAGTCTGCTTTCAAGGATTAGATAGGAGAGGTTTCCTATCTATTCTTAGCACCTCAGCTACAAAGCTCTGGAGAAATAGGACTGGGGGAGGGGGTGAACAGGTAGCCAGGAAGACAAAGTGCAGACCTGTTATATTTGCTCTATTCCGGCTGCTTTCCCATAGGGCACCTGGGGCTTCCAGGGTTGGGGATGTTTCAGTGCTACCAGTCACGTGTACAGTAGAAGGTTCAGGTAGGGACAAGGAATTAATAAGGTAGAAATTCATTTGTTAGATGGAACGTTTTAGTGGGCACTTTTCCTTTAAGAGAGTTAAAAAGAGCTTTTTGGCTAGAGAAGCCCTCCTTCCCATCGCACTTTTGGTCAGGCTGCAACCACAGAAAAGAAGACATTGGGAAGCAACACCCATCTTAGAAGGTGGGATTCTATCTTGGAGATGCCGTCTAAAACTGGGACTGGCGAGCGGTCATGTTCTGGCCTTGCCTCGCTTTGATCCCAGCTTCCCTGTCTTTGCACTCCTTCTCCTTCTCCTCGTCCAGCCACCCCCATTTGTACAAATTATTTGTACAAATTATTTTTAAATTATTTTTTAATTCAAGAGGCAGTCTTTGCACCAATGTTATAGGCTTGTCTATACAGTCCCTATCTCTAAAGCAGACAGCAAACGGTGCGTCCGTTCCCGCTGACTGTGGCCAGCAGGGAAACAAGATTGGCCCTTTCTCTGCTAGGGTACTGCAGAGACACACACTGGGGTCACCTTACTTCTGGAACTAAGAAAAGAAGAATACTTTGTGTTGGAGAATCTAAAGGGATGGTGGACAAAGGTTCAGGGCTGAAGTTTCAAGCAGCAGAATTTCCCAACTCAAGTTTGAGGTGACCAAGGGTATTCCCGCCATCAGAGCACTTCTTTCTTCCCTCTCCTGGTTCCTACAGGTGCAGTCCCTGCAACCCACCTTGCCAGCTTTTCCTTTTCTGTCAAGGCAGAGGCATTTGTGGGTGGGTGAGGGTCTTGAGGTGCTCTGGCCACAGGTGCCATCTGTGTCTTCTCCTTGTGACCAGAGCGAACCACCAGATGTGGTCCAGGGGGATCTCTCTCTTCTGCCCGTGGGCGTCCTCACTTCAGCAGGGAGATGTCATCAGCAAAGTCATCGTGCTGATGGCGCAGGCAGCGGAGGCAGCGCCACTGACACACCATGAGGCAGAGGGGCAGCATGAATAGGGCGCAGATGGCAGCCATGACATAGGCTATGGTCATGAGGGTCGATTCATCTGTCTGTGGGATGTTGTAGCCACAGTCTTCCATGTCCAGGGTGACAAAAGGACCTTCTACCGCTGCTGTCCTGAACTCATCGTGCACTGGAGAAAGGGCAGATGTGAGTCACAGAGCAGTTTGGATTACACACCCAAAAGAACTTCCCGGGACAGGCCTTGAAACCGGCCCTTGAGGAGGCCGTAGAATCTCCCTCCTGGGAGATATTTAGGAGCAGGACAGAAAGCCGTTGCTAGGTGGAGGCATGGCTCTCCTCCCAGGTCATTGGGGACAACAACCCTTTCCTGTCTACCTGTCCAATAGGACAGGGCCCTAAAAGTCAGTCATTCTAAGTTGACCAAAAAGCCAGCCCTACATATACCTAGTAAACTCACCTGCTCCTGCTGAAATTCAGCTGCAAGACCCTGCCAGTAGCATTCAACCTCGGCATACGGCAGCTGACAGGGTCACGATAGGCCCAGCCTGCCACCCTTGGATCTAGAGCTTCCCAAGGTGCCGAGGCAGCTCTTGCTGTTCTGGGTCTCCAACAGAGGTTGCCAGTCCAGGCAGGGGTCAGCATGCCAGGCGATACAAAAAAAGCACAAGCACCGGGGCTTCCCTGGTGGCGTAGTGGTTGAGAGTCCGCCTGCCGATGCAGGGGATGTGGGTTCGTGCCCCAGTCCGGGAAGATCCCACATGCCGCGGAGCGGCTGGGCCTGTGAGCCGTGGCCGCTGAGCCTGCACGTCCGGAGCCTGTGCTCCACAATGGGAAAGGCCACAACAGTGAGAGGCCCGCGAACCGCAAAAAAAAAAAAAAAAAGCACAAGCACCGACACTAGCTTTTACACAATACGTGGACTCTGGCTTGAGGCAACTGTTACTCCCTCCCAGACTGACAGGGGCCCGGGTACCCTCACCACTGGACAGGGAGAACGGGGATAGACTGACCCCACACCCTCGCCCCTGGCGCTCTCACCATGGCAAGCACTGACAGCAAAGCCAATTCGTTTCCGGGCCCGATCAAAGACAACGTAGAAGCCCTCCATGATAACGGCTCCCATGACAGTGCCCGTGGATGACTGTGAGATGGCGAACTTGTAACAGTCGTCTTGGGACGTGGCCACATCTTCCACTGGCCGCAGGTATTGCTAAGGATAAGCAATCAAAGAGTGAGAGTATGTCTTCCTCCACCCTTCACCCCATCTCTGCGCTCTTGGTATCGATGCCCTTAGGCTGCCCTTCCCTTTGCCAGCCCTGAGCTCCGAGAGGCTGGTTTTTCCCAGAGCCCTTTACCGCTGGATCCTCATCTATTTTGTCTTCCAAGTTCTAGGAAGCCATGCCTGCTCACTCTTTCTCAATATATCCTTTGTTCTCGTCCTGGGATCCCACTGATTCAGGCCAGGGACATACCTGTGGAAGGATGGTGATTCGGAAGGACTGATTGGTGACCTCACCCATTAGGTAGAGTGAGATGACCGGGAAAATGTTCCAAGGGGTGGTGCCTGCTTGCCAGCACACCAGCTGCTCCCCGAGCCAGAAACCGTCTGGGAACTTCTCCGTCTGTGTTGATGGGAAAAGGATAAAGATGAGGAAACGGCCTCTTTCACCATCTCGCCTCTTCCATTTTCAGATAACACCTACTGGGCCCTTTACTTGCTCTTCCATGAAATATCCAAACTGGGGAAAGGTCAGCCGAAACCCAAGGATTAGAGGAAGAGAGCAAGAGAGTAAGGCCAAAACTTTGGGCTGGGGGACTGTGTGCTGAGCAAGCTGAGGCCCATAGCAGAGAACCGTTGTTTAAGAGACCTAAGTAGAGGGATCTAAGGTTAGACATCTTGGCTCTTGTGGAGGAACGTGCCTCTCACAGACTTCCTGTGACACTCTGTCATCTCTTGTACCCCTGTCCTTAGTCCCACTGACCGAGGAGGCTGCCTTGATGGATTTGACAGCAGCTTCAAACACTTTCTTGGGCAAACGAAGGTTGGTGGTGCCACTGTCAACGATGCTCTTGTCATAGTTGTACTAAGAGGGAGAAGAGAGGGTTAGAACATCAAAAGCCTTCTTGACGCCAGGCTTTGGCCAGAATTGGAGGGGTGAGGCTGACTGCTTGGGGTCCTTCCTGGGTTGGCATCCTGGCTTTGCCGCTTCTTAGGTGGATCTCCTTGGGCAAGTTACTTAACATCTGTGCCTCAGTTTCCTCATCTGTAAAATGAGGATAATAATAGTACCTACCTCAGAGAGTTATTATAAGCGTTAAATAAATTAATATATTTGAAGCGCTTAGAATTGCGCCCTGCACATAGGAAGCATTCAGTAAATGTTAACTCTTATTATCTTGGGTGGGTAGACATTCTCTAAATCTTGAAAATAAAAATACCTTGTATAATGCTTTTAACTTTTCATAATACGTTTGTATCTGTTCTAATTTAACATACATGAAGAATCTAGGTAAGGAACACCCAAATAGTTTAACTGCCATTATTGGGTCTTGCTGTGTGTCAAGCACTGGGATAAACACTTTATTCACTTTCTCTATTTTCACCACCGTCTTTGGAAAAGCTGATTTTACTTCTGTTTTGCAGGTGAGGAAACTGAAACACAAAATAGTAACTTGCCTGAGGACACATAGCTAGAGCAGAGCTAGAAACCCAGGTCTTTCTTACTCCAAAGCCAGACTCTTCTACTACGTCATATCACACTGCCTCGCGGACGACTTGCCCAAGGTCATAAAGCAAGGCAGTGACCGGAGTCCAGATGTGCTTTTTTCCGTACCAGACCATATGCCACGCAGCCTCTGGGAAAGTGCTAAGCCAGTCCCTAGCCCCAAACCTCAGGTCCCGCCATGTGACCATTAAGCTCCTTGCTGTTCCAGGCTCAGCCCCCAACCCTCCTGCAGGTCCTGCACCTCAACCTCATCCTCCCAGCCTCATAACTCGGGGTCTGGCCTCACGCGATGTTGCCTCCCCCTTGCCTCTCCCTGCCTCCCCCAGGTTTTATTACCTCCTTGCAGTCCATTTTCAGATCCTGTCCATTGATCTCCACCCGCACAATGATCACCTCGTAATACCATTCCCGCCGGATGGGTGTGTACCAGAGGCTGCCCATGTACAGCGAGTGGTCGATACCCCCGATGATCTAGGGAGCAAAAGAGCCAGTACCCGTGTGCCAACACAGAAGGACAACAAGTCACCCAGAGGGCAAGCATAGGAGCAGTCATTTCTGGGGTGGCAAGGCGCTCTGCACATCACCTTCCTCATCTTCCTGCTTCTAATCAAGCCACGCCCTAAAGCGATGGATACTTTCTTAAATGTGTTAAGGATGTGTTCAGGGGAAAAGGCTTTCCAGGATTTTTAATTGTTTCAGAATCACACAGCCCTTGATATAAAGTTATTTAAACCTCAACTGGCGTAATAAATGTTGAGTGAATGATAATTTGCTTCTGTTGTAAGTTTTATTTTCTCTGCTTGTTGGAGATAGAGTTCACCCGTTGTCCTAAATGAATTAATAAATAGACTTTTAAACTCCTTACATCTCTGCCTTCTCGTCATCAGACTGAACAGTCTTGACTTGAGAGGCCTTATCTTCATTTCCTTTGAAATCTTCCTAATTATCTGTCATCCTTTCCAAGTTTACCATAGGGGCCTCAAGTTCCTTCTGGAATAGTGCAGGGAAGAAAAGGGTAGAAAAAGAAAAATGGAGGTGGGGAACATGAAGAGGTTTCTCTTGATTCTCAGTAGTGGAGCCCGAGGCTGTGGTGTGGCCTCAGAGGGTAGGGAGGCAGTAGGTGCTCACGTCTCTGCCCAGTGCCCGGGCCTCCCCTCTCCTAGGGCCTACTCACCATGCTCCCTCCAACTGAGGCCAGCACCTCCGACTGGTTGAGGGGGAAGCCAGCACCACAGAGCTGCAGGGAGAAGAGATTGGGCACGTGGGTCTGCTTTACCAACGAGTCAAAGAATGGCTCCAGGGAGTCGTCAGGCTGTGACAGAGAGAGACAAGGAGTGAATCCTCGCACAGAGGGCCCTAATGGAGAGAGGAATGGGAGGGCAAAAGCAAAACTTGGGGGATGTTCCTTGGGAAAGACCATCCTGAGGTACTGAGATTTGGTGGAGAGAGGGACAGCAAGACACACTGGCAATGCAAACAGGAAAGATCTGTAGGATCGTTGATCCCCATCTGCTTAACCTGTTTCAGAGTTACGGGGGCCTCTCTTATTCTTAAAGATCTTAGCGTCAATAGAAAAGATAGCCTGTTCCTCTACCTGTCACCATAGCTCTGCCCTCTGTAGGGATGAAATTCAGACTGCCACCCTATCCGCCTGTAAAGTCATTCTTTAAACTGATTTGTTTCCCTCCCTTATTCAGTTCCCTCCCCTTCTCTCCCGTAACTCCGTCCCTGTGTAGCATGCAGTGTGCAACGTTCAGGCAGAGTGTCTAGGGCTAGCCCTTGTTCCTCTCACCCTGGCGATCTCAGCGTAGGCCAGCCCCAGGATGCCCTCCCAGTTGGAGCCATTGATGAAGAACTTGTCTGATTCAGTGATGGCAGCGATGTTGGCACGAACGGTGACGTTGGGGCCGTGGGGGATGCTCACCAGGTCGGTGCCCAGCTCCCCCTCCCACTTGCCCTGGGTGTAGGGCACATACACGCCCTTCCGGAGGTCCCGGTATGTACTGGACCTGTGCAAAGCAGGCAGAGATCTGTTGGGTGCATAACCACAGCTGGTACATGGAGCCAGCGTCTAACCTACTCCCAGACGCCGAATCTCATCTCGGTCATCTACATAAGACAAGATGCTGTCAGGCTGCTCAAGAGAACATCCGTAGATCCTTCACCGGGAACAGAATAAGTGACCTTGCAGACAGACGTGGGGAGCTGTCTCTGGCGCTTGCTCTCCTGTGTCCATAGCTTGTATTCCTAGATCTGGAGCTCAGGCCCTGGAAGAACAAGTCTAGGCTTTGTGTATTGTGACTGCTGCTGCTGAAGGGACAGCTAGCAGGCATCTCCCACCCCCCGCCCCCTGACCTTATCACGCTCTTAAAGAAAAGGAGTCATTGACTCTTGCTGCCTTGGGACCCAGTGGTACCATCTGAGTGGTAGAGAAAGTACCAAGCGGGTGAGCATGGAACTTCTTCAGCAAATTCTTCCAAGGAAGGAGTTGGCATGAGCACCTCAGCAGGGCGAGCAGGCAAGACGCACCACTCGGATGAAACATGCTTATCACCATGTGTCACCCCCACCTGTGTGGAATCACGCCTCTGACCAGGGCTGGTGTGTATGATGGGGGCAGTGATGGGACACAGGCAAGGAGCTGGAATGAATTCCCTTTCATGGACCCTGGCCATGCCCCCTTCCCTGACTGCTTTCTTTAGATAGGGAAGTTAAAGGGCAAGGGACCTAAGAAGGCGCCTTTGGCATTTGCCTAGAAATCCAAGAATGGGGTGTCAGTCTCGACTCACATGTTTTCACACACACATACGCCTCAGACATTAGATGGCCTCTCGCCACTTCCTGCTTTTCTGTTAAAGGGGCTCCCAGATAATCCCTCACTGCCTCTGTTACCTTAAAAACCCACTTCCACCCTCCCTCCCACCTGTTAGCTAAGTCCAGCTGCTGGAACTCCCGGGAGGCAGGGAAGCATTTAGCTTTCAGTCCCTGGTATCAGGCCAGGCAGTGGGGCCGTGGAAGGCTCTTCCTTCCCTTCCTTGAACCGTGCAAAGCCACCGAGAGTAGCCCCCAGGCGAGGACACAGCGAAGGGAGCTGTCACTGCAGCCTGCTCAGCCTACACTTAGGTGGTGGCGTCAGAAAACCAGAGCCACTGAGGGGTGTGGGTTGGAGTCCCCGGGCCTCCCAATTCAGAGAGAGGGGGACCTCGAGACTGCACTGGGAGCTTTGGGGCTGCTCTCCTTCCTGCTTTCCCTCCCCCAGGAAGCTGCCCTATCTCGGAACTGAAGCACTTCCTGGCTGCCCCTCAACTTACCCTTCCCATAGTTTACCTCCTCAACCCTCCAGCCCCTCCACTCTTCTCTTCTGGTCACTGTTGCCTTCTTTTCCCTCCCTCCTCCCCAGCAGGAAGAAAGGCTCTGTGGAGCTGGTCCTTCTCCCTGCAGCCCTCCCCCGACCCTCCTTTGCCCTGGATCCTTGGGAAGAGCCTTCCCCCTTCCTCTCCCCACACTCACAGCTGCCTCTGGTAGTAGCGGTGCAGGAAAGGGTGGGGGGCGGCCCCAACTGCAAAGTTACTGCTGCCTGTGTCCACCAGGATGTTGAGCTGTCAGAGAAAAGGGAGAGAAAGATGCTAGGACAGGAGGCCTGGACTCACTCCCTTCATTGTCCTGTACCCTCCCCATCCCCCGGCTATGTGGTCTTCCTTTGGAGTGTCCAGGGTGAAGCTTCCAGATGCAGGACTGGACAGGCTGGCCCGGCTAGTACCATGGCCACAGTCAGAACATGGGGTCCTGTGACGCCCTCAGCATGGCCTCAGAAACCTTGTGTCTGCTTTTGTCTTCTCTGCAGAATTGGAACATTTTCTGTGTCATCAGAGCCATAAAACTGGTGTGTGTGTGTGTGTGTGTTTCCATTCCTATTTCTGTCTACCTGCAGATGCCCTTCCTCACTCTGTACTGGCCCAGTCTGTCTGCAGAGCTTGCCCCTTCCCCTCCTCTCTGGTTCTCCTGGGAAGCACATCACCGGCAGGCAGCCTGGCTCATCCCCCTCCAGCTCAGAGACGAGCTATTCTAGGAGCTGGCACTGACCAGGGACGCTGTGGGGACCACAATGGCATGTTGAGGCCCACGTGTTTCTGACCCTGGCTGCCAGAATGTGGCTTCCCATGAAGGGCCCCCTTCTGTCTCAGAGGTGACACAGACCTATGAGTCCCACTGTCAGAAATAGTGGGACTATAGCCAGGAGCCCTGTATGAAGTCCTGGTGAAAAGCCATCTCCTCGGGTCCCTGGTTTTGGCTCATTGAAGATGGACAGGTGTTGTCTTGCTGTCCCTTCTGTGCAGCTCCTTCTACGTCTCTTCTACTTTGTCCTCCTTCCTCCTGAGATGGCTTGACCCCTCCTCAGCCAGTCAGCCGTTTTTTTGATGCCTCCTATATCCTCACAGGCAAAAAGGAAAGGCCCCTGTCCTCAAAAACACAGTAATCTATAAAGTGAATCCTCTCTCGTTCTTTTTTTAATAAATTTATTTTTTAAATTTATTTTTGGCTATGTTGGGTCTTCGTTGCTGTGTGTGGGCTTTCTCTAGCTGCGGCAAGTGGGGGCTACTCTTCATTGCGGTGTGCAGGCTTCTTACTGCGGTGGTTTTTTTTTATTGCGGAGCATGGGCTCTAGGTGCAGGGGCTTCAGTAGCTGTGGCTCACGGGCTATTAAGAGAGCAGGCTCAGCAGTTGTGGCGCACGGGCTTAGTTGCTCCGCGGCATGTGAGATCTTCCCGGACCAGGGCTCGAACCCGTGTCCCCTGCTTTGGCAGGCGGATTCTTAACCACTGTGCCACCAGGGAAGTCCAAGTGAATCCTCTCTTGCCCACTTGTGTGTCCTTCACCTCAGCTTCTCCTCTGACCTCAGGGCCCTCCATTTCTGCATCACCTCTCCTCAGTGCAGTGAAGTCAGCTGACCTTGGCCTTGCTGCAGACTCTGACCTTGTCACATAGGGCAGGTCACTGTGTTTCGTCCCCTCTGCCGGATCCTCCGGCTCCTTCCTGCTCTCAGTGGTCCCTGGTAGGTCTGCTGACCGCACCTCCCCCAGCGGCCGCTCAGGCTTCCTGGCCTCCCCATGGCCACTGTCCCCTAGCTCTCTGACCCTGCCTCCTCCCTCCTTCCCAGCCCCCACTCCTGGCCTGCCTCCCATTTCCCTCCCCGCCCCTCTGCCCCTACCTCTCCCTGGTGTCCCTCTCCCCGGTCTCTAAGCAGCCACTGGCCCCAGATGCTGTGCTTTCAGAGAATCAATAGAGCTAGCGGCACAGCAGTTCAGATTTCAATCAGCCAGGTTAATGATTAAAAAGGCTTCTTCACCCACCCACTCCCCAGAACCCGCTCTCCCACCTGCCAGGACTCTGGTCTCCGCGCCACGGCTGGCCTCAGGCTTACAGGCGCCCCTGCTATCACTGGACCCCAAAGAAAGAGGGTCTCCTCCACAGCGCTGGCGCCGGTGGTTGTAGGGGGGACCGCCTGGAGTGTGTGTACCTGGCCGGCTCTAGGAGAATCCAACCACCTTTGACACTGGAATGGAGCTTTATCTGGGGGCTCGGCTCGGCTGGTCCAGGCCCCCTCCTCCCCACTCCTCTCTGTCCTGTACGGGAGGAGCCCTCTCTGCAGGCCACTTGCCCCCCCCAGCCCAGGGGCCCATCATCCCTGGTGCCCTTCCAGTTCCAGCCTTTCTCCTCACCTGAGGAAGTTCTCCCCACTCCGCCCCCAAGGGGGTCAAGCCCGGGGAGGAATGACCCCTCCCCTCCCATTGCCCTCTCTTTAAACCCCCAGCCCCAATACCAGGAATTCAAGCCACCACTGCTCTCTCTGCTGCCCCCTCTCCAGCCTCCACGCACACAGAAAAGGGAAACCAAAATAAACAGTTGCCTCGTCCTCCTGAGCAAATGTCCTTCTGTCTGTTTGCCCTTTGCACTGTGATCCTGCTTCCGAGAGAAGTGATTTTGGTCCTGTCCTCCCAACATTTCTATCATGAGCCCCCTGGGCAGCCTGAAGGAGGAGGGTTTGCGTGCGCCCAACCTTAGCAGACGCCCTCCCCTCTCATTTCGCCCAGCGGGGGGCCGTCAGATGACCCCTCCCCCCATCTCCCACAAGATCATTCCCACATGCCCCGTCCATCCTGCCTTTCCACAATCCCTCCTCCTGCCTAAGGAGGATCCACCCCTCATGCCACGCCCCCCCACCCCCAAATCTGGATTCTTCCTGTTGGCATTTACAAATGCTTGTCTCTTCATTTAAAAAAAAAAAAAAATCTTTAATCTCACATCCGCCTCCAGCTACCCTCTCTCTCCTCTCCCTTCACAACCAAAGTTCTCAGCCAAGCTGTCTTCATTTCTTCACCTCCTACTCATTCCTCAACCCATTCTCAAACTGAGTTTCGCCTCTATCCCTCCCTCCACTATAAAACAGCCCTTACTACAGTTACCAATGATTTTGTGTCACCAAATACAAAAGACAGTTTTCAAATCAATCCTCATCTTGCTTGACCTCTCTGGAGCATTCAACGCTGCCGACCCCTCCCTCCTTGAAACACTCTTCCCTGTCACCCTATCCCATGCTTTCCTCCTACCTCTCTGATAGGATCTTCTGTCTACTTTGCAGGCTCACTTCTCAAGGCCTGGGCATTGGTCCTCTTCCCCTCCTGCTCTACTCTGCCCTTAGGCCATCTCATCCATGGCAGCGGCTACAATTACCACCTGTGTCCTTATACCTCCTGAGCTTTCAGCTCTAGCCCCTTCCTCCCCTTCGAAGTGCCTCAAAGACACCTCGAATTCAGGATGTCCATGGCTGACCTTACCTGGTCCTGCCCATCTGTTTTTTCTTCACAGTTTCCTACATTAGTCACCATCCATCTGTTCCATAAGTCAGCAACTTCAGAGACATCCAAACACCTTCCTCTTCTTCACATCTCCATCCAAGGCATCAACGAGTCCTGTCCAATTAACCTTCTTAAAAGTCTCCGAATGTATTCATTTCTTGCCACCTCCTTTGCCACTCCTGGCCAAGCTATCATCATCTCATCCTGGAATATCACAATAGCTTTTCAACTGATCTTGGTACATCCACTGTTGACCTCTCCAACCTGTTTCTGCACTGTGGCTAGAATGATCTTTTCAAAGCGCAGATGTGACCACGTTACCCTCCTGTGTCAATGGCTTTCCTTTGCTATTATAATAAAGACTTAAAGCTTTAACATTTCCTATAGGGCCCTTCATGGTCCAGCCCCCCCTACATAGCCAGCCTAGCTTGTCCCATACTCCCCCAAGCCCTCTGCCCACCAGCCACACTGGCCTCATTTCAGGGCCTCCAATCAGCCATGGTCCCTCCCACAAAGGCTGTTGGTCATTCACTCTGCCTGGATTATCCTCCTTTCCACTTGCAGTTTTGTCTACTCATCTCCTATCATCCTTCAGTCTGAGCTCAAAAGGGACTTCCTAGGGACCTCCCTGGTGGCGCAGTGGTTAAGAATCCACCTGGTAACGCAGGGGACACGGATTCGATCCCTGGTCCGAGAAGATCCCACATGACGTGGAGCAACTAAGCCTGTGCACCACAACTGCTGAATCTGCGCTCTAGAGCTCACGAGCCACAACTACTGAGCCCGCGTGCCATAACTACTGAAGCCTGCACACCTAGAGCCCATGCTCCACAGCAAGAGAAGCCACCGCAATGAGAAGCCCGCACGCCGCAACGAAGAGTAGCCCCCGCTCGCTGCAACTAGAGAAAGCCCGCGTGCAGCAAGAGAAGCTGCGTGCATCAATGAAGACCCAACGCAGCCAAAAAAAAAAAAAAAAGGGACTTCCTAAGGGAGAAAGACCAGGTCATATTCTCTGATTAAAATGCTTCTGTAGGACTTGCCACTATAATGTCGTACTGAATCTCATCTCCCCTTGTATCTAATTTTTAAAAAATCCCCATTGTCTCCCTACTAGGTATCACAGTGGCTGGCAGTAAGTATTTCTTGAATTAATGAATGCTTAAAGGAAAAAGGAGAAAGAGCTAATCTACCCTATTTTCGGGGTGAGGGAGGGATCTCTCAGTGGCCCCCAAACTATGGGTGTTTTTAGGTTATAGGTGTGGCTCTAGCTCAGACCTGCCTTCCTCTCACCAGGCCCCCTGGTTTGATACAGGCAGCCCGGAGTCCTGGAGCCATCTTACTTCTTCCCTATCCCATGGGGCCAGGCCAACTCAGAAGTCCCTGTAGAGCTTGCCTTTAGATGCCCAGAGGACGGCAGCATGGAGTCAGGGCTAGGTCAGTGCCAATCACTTAACAAACAAATATGCCCCTGGGGGCCTCTGAGGGATTGCAGCTTCATGGGAAGTGCTAACAAGCCCCACAGGGAAAGGCACACTTGCCCATTCCACCCTGCAGGCAAGGCTCCCCTGGAGGAGTCTGCAGCAATAGATCTTGGGCAGTGAGACAGATGTGGAGCTGCGGAGTCCAGGGTAAGCCCTTTGTCACAAATCCCACCTGTCTTGGCCCCAGCTCTCACTAGCAGATGGGAGTTACTTAGATTCTTCTGGGTGAAAAGAGCCTTCAGGAGTCATCTGTCCATTGGCCTGGAGATATGGGAGCTTGTTCCAGTTCCGAAAGATCTCTAGTTATTAAGATCCACAACCTTTCTTGGCAGCCTATGCTAGGGTCTTACCACTTTCACACACCCCTGGGAAAGGGCTTTTTTTTTCTGCCGTGCGTCACCATGCGGCATGTGGGATCTTAGTTCCTCGACCAGGGATCGAACCTGTGCCCCTACATTGGAAGCTCGGAGCCTTAACTGCTGGACCGCTGGGAAGTCCCTGGGAGGGGGTTTTAATTCCTCCTGCTAAAGGAAAGTCTGTTATCTTCTGTGTGGGCCTCAGAGTTTACGGGGGAAGAGCCCTTATATTCTCGTAGTATAAGCCTTTCAGCTGAAGCTGAGATGTAGGAGCCTTTCTTCCATTTCACAGAGGAGGAAACTGAGACCAAGGGTAAATAAGAACTTAACCCCTCTTACACATAAGCCACAAAGCTAGGACAAGAGCCCCTTGGCTCTGACCAAGCCCCAAGTCTTCTCTTTCATCTCCTTGACCTTCCTGTCTCTCTCATTCTCTCTCATTGGGAAAGGAAATACATGGTAGATTGTTACACTAATGAATCAGACGCCCTGTATCCATGCCCTGGTGTGACCCCCTCTGACATTGACGCTGGGCTTGGCCATGTGACTTGCTCTGACCAATGGGACATCAGCAAAGGAGGAAAGCAGAGGCTTGTTAAGTGCTCGTGCACTGGGGAGACTGGCCTCTTGGAATGCGGCCCTGAGCTTGTACGTGAGGAGGCTCAGTCTTGCCTCCTTGAGGATGAAAGACTTCACGGAGAAAGAGGTCCAGCAGGCCCGGCATAGTCCGGCCCCCAGCTGACCCACCAGCTGAATGCAGCCACACGAGGAGCCCAGGTAAGATCTGTAGAATCACAGCCAGCCCACAGAATCCTGAGAGAAAATGGCTCTCGTTTTAGTTTGTTACACTGCATCAGATAACTGCTACAAAACTACCTGAATTAAATCCTGAGATCCTTGACTTTGGGGCACCTACCCACCCATCGGTCAACTCCAAACACCATCTCTTATCACTTTTCCCCTCTCTCACCATCAAGTTTCTCAGTAGCACAATGATCTGTCACCTCTGCATATGCCATTTCCTTTTCTTGAAATGTTCTCTCCCCGTTCCATCTAACTTCTGTTCAATTTTCAAGTCGTGGTTTAAACATTCTTTCTCCCAAAAGTCCTGCCCTGATGCCCCTGCCCAGATTAGGTTCCTCCTCTCGTAGGTCCTCAAGAACAACTGTGCTTCTTTGCCTATCCTTTCATCCAACTTGAAACCATTTATCAAACCATTTATCAGACATGGTTTTCAAATCCAATGTCTGTCTGTCCTACACACTATGAGTTCCACAGGGTAGGGAGCACATTTCCGTGCTTATTATCTAATTCTTACCTAGCCCTCAGTAGGTGCTCCGTAACAATTGTTTTTAACTGTAATTGCCTCATTTGCTGCAGGTCTCTGTGACTCTAGAGTCTTGCCATTAGTTCTCAGCCCCAGGGTCCTTGCAGGGGTGATTTTCAATCGGGTACTGTGTATGGTGATGATGGCAATGGATGCCCACTGTACCCACGAAACTGAGTAGCCACCCAGGTTCTTAGAGCAGTCGGAGTGATTTCAGGACTCGCTGCTCCTGGAGTCCTCTGAGTTAGCTTCATCTGCTTCCCTAAGTGGACATTCCCAGACCTGAGCTTGCCCGAGGCTGAGAGATGGGGGCAAGGAAGGACATGAGGAACCTCAAGTCAGCAGCTGGTCCTGGCTGAGAGCCAGCGCAGCACACAGCTCCTGCCTCGAACTGAGTCCGGCAACTGGGTCCCATCCAGGCTCCTCCCACCTTGACCAAATCAGCTGACCCAATGGAAATGGACTCCTTTCTCAGACATATCCTCTGCTTCCACTTCGCTCTCCAGGCTGAAGCTGGCAATCAATACCTGGGAGCAAGCAGGCTCCCTGGTGCCACTCACCCCATCTTGGGCTGTTTTTTTTAAAAGGAATCCCAAGGTGGCTGGGTCATCCCAAACCTTATCTAGGGCAGCCTTCCCCCTTTAGACAGGATGCTCCATTTCCCCCAGGCTCAAACCCAGCTCAACTAATATCTATCAGTGCTTTCCATTCAAATGAGATGATGATGCAAATGGTCAAAAAACTTACCTGTCTGTTCTTAAAGAAAAGATCTAAGACAATGGTTTTCAAACTTATTTTTCAAGCAGCAGAACCCTTTTGCAATCTCATTCAGGATCCCAGTGTACCAAAGAGAAAAAGCAGAGATGCCCTGCTTTAGGGAGAGCTTTTATTTCTTTGTCTCCATCCCCTCCCTGTGGTGGCTCTCGAGGCGTCTCTTTAGCACCTTCAGCCTCCACAGAACCCATCTGGGAAATCCTGCTTGGAGGGTAGCACAGCCACTGCTACCTGCTTTTCATTGTCAGACAGTTCCTGTTGTCTAACCTTGTCCCATCCACAGGTTACAGGGGCTGTAATAGTCTCTGAGTCTGTCCTCAGGTGAGAATGAAGCTGATCTCTGGCATAAGCCCACTTTCCTCCATGGCACCCGGTTGTGCTCAGCACATAGGTCTGTTTGCTTGAGCCATTGGGAGATGCCAGGGTTCATGCCTTGTGCTATTTGGTGAAAACTCCACAGGCGCTGGAGTTGAACAATTGGTGGGGTTCACCAAACCTGAGAGGCCAACCAAGGAGACATCCAGCCTGTACATAGTGGGGTTACAGTGGCCAGGAGACAGGGTAGCCACTGGGCCCATCCTGCCAGGGGAAGCTCAGGGCAGCTCTAGGACCAGGAAAATGGTGTTTCCTTTCCAGAACTCCCCACTGCCCAGGCCCCCCAAGCGAGAGGGCTCCCAGCAGAGAGAAAAGTTAGTTGGCAGGTAGGAGGGCTTCCCTGAGAGATGTTTCTCTTCCTGGATTTTCAACCAAAATTTCTGCTTAGCTCTTTAATGGAGATACCCAAGAAGGGCTCTTGACCATCTACCTTAGTGAGGGGGCACGGTTTTCTCAATGCCTCTCCCACTCCCAGCTGAATTCTTTCTTTCCAGACCTGGGGAGGAAGAGCAGGAGATAGGTGTGAAAGGACAGCCTAAGAGTCCCAGCAGAGGCCTACGTGCAACCGAAGCCCAACCCCAGTCTATAGGTTGCCTCCCAGTGCCTGAGGCCAAAACTCTCTTGACTGGGGCTGGGCTTCAGGGTCATCTAACTTGGAGGGTGATTCTTTGAGTTCAAAGGTTTTCGACCTTTTAAGTACCAGAACTCAATCAATCAATCAAACAAACCTGGAATTCCACTGTATAAATACAACAAAAGCTGACCTATTCTGGGAGATTTGGGGGCAGGTGGGACAGGGGAGGGCTTGGTGAGGGGAAAGGTGGAAGGTACAGTCTTGCCTCTTACCTTTCTCTTAACCTCTCCCTCACCCTTGAGGTCCCTTTACAGACCCCCACAGATCTCAGTTTGAAAACCATTCTAGGGAGGGGGTCAGGAAAACCATTTGGCATCTTCATGGGTTTTGAGATCCTGAATCCTCACAGTTTTCTACTTCTCTGATCATTTTCTTTTGCTCCCTTGATCCCTCGTCTACATCTGATATTCTTTCCCTAATCGTTTTCCTCTTCTCTCTCCATTCTCTCAAACAAGTTCATTTGCTAACTTGGCTTCCACAAGCACCTCTCTACAGGTGACCCCTGAGTCTACCTGTCCAGTCCCAACTTGTCTCTTGTTGGCTTCCAGATCCCCATTCTCAGCTGGTTGCTGGATACATCCACAAGAATTGTCCACTGGCATCTCAAACTCAACCAACATGTCCCAGACTATGGAATGCTGGAAAGAACCAAGTATTTGGACTTGGAATCCAAAGCAGGATTTGAACCCTAGCTCTGTTCTTCCCTAGCTGTGTAATTTTGGGCAAACCACTTAATCCCTCTGAGACTCCGTTTCCTCCTGCCCAAAACAGACATGCTAATACCTTGCCCTTTTTAATTAAAGCAGAGTAATAAACATGGAAGTTTGGTAAACTATATTGTGCTTTAAAAGCTTGCTCCTTTTGCTGTGTATCCTGTTGCAAACACAGTCAGAGAAGTTCAAAGGAGGGAGACTTCTTCTCTTCCCTCTCACCCACCAGGGACAGGGGACAACTGGTTGACCTGACAGGTGAATGCTGGCTCTCTGAAGACTTCTCCTCTTTTATATCTTCTTTCAGGCCCATGTGTCCTAATTGAAATCCTTGTCTCGGACTCTAGAACATCCAAGTTATCCTGCACCCTGGAGTAGTTTTCCTAAAACCAAAATTCACTAGACCATTTCTCTGCTGCCCCCAGAATGAAACCCAGCACCCACTCAGCCTCACAGCATCCCTATCACAGCTTCCAGCTTCTTAGCGTACTTCACGTCTCTCTTTATGAAGTTTTTTCTCCCCACTCTCCAAATAGCAAAGCTTTCTCATCTTTCTAGGCCATATTCAAATGCTACCTTTTCTAGCAAGCCTTTCCTAACACTCTGTCAGAAGTAGCTGCTTCTTTCTTTATACCTCCAAGACTCACTGTTCTTCTCTTTGTACCAAATGTACTTGGTCTTGTGTGATATTTAGGCGTTTACATGTCTGTGTCTCACACCAAATCGTGAGCGCTCCAAGGGCTGAGACTATGACGTATTCTTCTCTTTTGTAAGTAGGTGCTCAATAAATATTTGTTAAACTGAAAATTGACCATCACCAGATTTCAATCCTAATAATTAAATTATTGGCCTGTGTTTGGATGGTGATGCTTGTACCGTTATAATGAGATGATATCCTTTCATTTAAGCAAAGAGAATGAAAATGCTTTCTACAAGATCTCCAGTTCTGTACTTACAGTAGCCCATCAACAGTTCTATTTAAAGGTCTTACACTTTATTTATTCATTTGCTCAACACTTTTTAGGTGCCTGTTCTGAGCCTGGCACTGTCATAGATATTAGCCAAAGAGAAATGAAACACTACAAAAATTTATTAATTAAAAAAGACATTGTCCTCAAGAGCTTGGTGTTTTATGAGGGAAACAAACACAAAGACAGTGACACGTGCTCCTAAGTGTAGTAAGGAAGACGTGAGTTGGTGTCAGGAGAATGGAAGCGGGATCTCTGATAAACTCTCTCTTCTTCTCAAATAGGTGGTATGGAAGAGTAGGGAGGTCAAGGGTGAGACACGGTCTCAGCTTACTGACCTGCCAATTATTTAATCTTTCAGTCCCCATTTCTTCTGCTAGAAGCTGCAAATGGTAAGACCTTTTTATATACTGCAGGAATTACTGTAAAGAACAAAATAGTCTATGTAGAATATATTTTAAACTTTTATAGGACTTCGCTGGTGGCGCAGTGGTTACAAATCCACCTACCAATGCAGGGGACGTGGGTTCGAGCCCTGGTCCGGGAAGATCCCACATGCCGTGAAGCAACTAAGCCCGTGCACCACAACTACTGAGCCTGCGCTCTAGAGCCCGCGAGCCACAACTACTGAAGCCTGCGCACCTAGAGCCCATGCTCTGCAACAAGAGAAGCCACTGCAATGAGAAGCCCGCGCACCACAAAGAAGAGTAGCCCCTGCTCGCCGCAACTAGAGAAAAGCCCGCGTGCAGCAGCAAAGACCCAACTCAGCCAAAAATAAGTAAATTAATTTAAAAAAGCTTTTATAAACTGTAACCATAAATACAAGGATATATTTGTACACCCATAGTCCTAAACCATCCCCTCCTGCCAACTTTCTTGTCATGTTCTAATTCATCCCAGATCGGAATCTTGAAATCACCTTTGACACCTTCCTCCTCACCCTTCACACCAATGTCACCGAGCCTTGCATCCCAGTCTTCCCTCCTTTTTCCACCTGATCACAGCCGCACTCTGTCCTTGTCATAGCGCTCCACACTTGGACCTTTGTGACAGAGCCTCCTGGTGCCTGCATCTCTCAGTTCCATTCTTTCTAAAATTCAGATGCCTCTTCCTAAAAGATTGCTTTCTTTGTCATTCCCCTGCACAAATAAATTCAATTTCCCCCTTATTTCTGCAGAGACCAAAGTCCAAACCTTATGGCTTGACATTTAAGGCTTTTGGCCACTTCGTTCTATCTTATTTACCCAAACCTGTAACATTAGCTGGCCTGGGTTTCTCACTGTCTCCTGAACGAACATGCATAAGCGCAAACACACATAACGCATTCTCTTCATTCACTGTGTCCTCGCTTGGTCTCAGGGGATAGGGTGGGAAGGAGTGGACACACAAATGAAGTGCGATCACAGTTCGGGAGGACTTTTCTGTGCTGGGAATGGTCTCGACCCTCCTATCCATCCTTCAAGACCATGCTCATAGCACATCTTCACGAGGCCTTGCCTGATTTTACCTCCTCCAGAACACCTATAGGGACTTCCCTGGTGGTCCAGTGGTTAGGACTCCGCACTTCTGCTGCAGGGGGCTCCGGTTCGATGCCTGTTTGGGGAACTAAAATGCTGCATGCCGTGCAGCCAAAAAAATAAATAAATAAAAATAAACTGAAGAAAAGAACCCCTCCCTTAAAAGAATATAATTGGAAAAAAATTTAAAACAAAAGAACACCCGTAGCACTCACTCATGGTACTGCTATAAACCAATGCTTTTCAAACTTGAGACACACAGCCCCTGAGGTTCTGACCTAGTAGGTGTGGGGAGGGGCCAGAGAATTTACATTTCTAACTGGCTCTGATGACAAGGGTCTGGGGTCCTCACTTTGAGTACAACTGCTGCAGATCACTTTGTACAAGCACTTATACTTTCACTTCCACACTAAGCTCTTGAGGTAGAAAATATATTTTCTGTCTCTTTGTGGATCAGTCCCCCAAAAGCAGCAATGAATTGCCTGGCATATAGAAAGTGCTCCCCAAGTTTCACTGTTGCCCGTTTACAGTACTGCGGCTTTCACGTTCTCATTTGGTGCTTGTAACAACCCCCCTGGGTCGGGAGAAAGGGCATCCTTCTCACAGACTGCGGGGGGCAGAATCAAGTCACCACAGAGCACAGACTGGCTGGCGTTGGCTCAGGTATGGAGCCGTAAGCCAACTCATAGGGTGGCTCTAACTGGGGTCTCCCTGCCACCAGCTTCCTGGACTGGTGCTGAACTTGAAGCCCACTTTTCCCTTCTCCTAGGAAGGAGCGGGAAGGAACTGACATTTATTGGGCAATTACTCTCTACCAGTTTCTGGGCTGGGGGATGTACATATCTCAGGGGTCCAGGGAAGTACAGTAATGGGATCCCCCATTTACATGTTTTACGTGTAAAACATGGAGGCTCAGAACACCCAGGTTTTTATGCTTCCTTGCAGAGCACAGAAGAGGCAGGAGTGGCCAGACAAGTTAGGAGAAAGTGATTTCACATTTACTGGAGGACAAGTGTGTGTCCAGGTGCATTGTTCTAGGTGCTTTCACCTGCCTAGTCTCCTTAATCCTCACAATCACCTTCCAAAGGAGATCTCATTTCACCCATTTTTAAAGACACAGCAACAGCCTCAGAGAGGTTATATAATTTTCCCAAGGACACACAGCTGGGAAAAGGGAAAGCTGTGGGTTGTAGAGCTGGAATTCCTGGTCTCTCTGACCCCAAAGCCCTTGTTTGTCCCAGAGCCTCGTTCTGTGTCCATGTCACAGGGTCTCTGCACAATTTGCATGGTGCATCAGTAGCAGAAACGGGACTAGGAACCAGGTCCACACAGCCTCCTTCTCCCTGACAACAGCTGGCATCCTGTTGGCTCAGGCTGCTAGAGGCCTGGATTCAGGCTCTGTCCTTACACTGATTCAAGACTGTTTACAGTACATAGGCAAGAGGAGGAGTAAGTGGGGAAGACCAGAGCCTTGGATCAGCTGAGAGGTGGGAGGTAGGCCTGGGTGGTATGGACCTCGGAAGGCTTGCTTCCATCAGGTAATTGGGAAGCGGAGGCTTGTTTTCCCCCTAGATCTGGTGTGAGAGCTGTTTAGAAGTCCAGGAAGTGTGGTGGTTCCCTCTGCCCATAGACACCATAGACACACTCCCACCTTCACAGACCCTCCCAAGGACAAGCCTCCCAGACACAGATCAGGGGGAGGGGGGTGGCTCAGAGATGTGCAGGCTCAGATTCAAGGTGACACTCACCAGCACACACAGCCATCCTGCCACCCGTGCCCGGGCTCAACCATAGAGGAGGCAAATGCTCACAGAGGGCAACCACGGCACCCCGCGGAGGGCTGCTCATGGCACACTCCTACCCGGCCAGAGGTACAGAGGGTGAAACCTCCAACCAGCCACCTTGAGTGTACCTTGGAGGATTGTCAGGAAGGATGGGGGGAGCTGGCAGGCAGTGTTTTCTCCATCGCTGCCATCCCCCACCCCTGAGCACCTATCAGCTCGTGGAGGGAGTCTCATGCTTAGAAGGGGGCTCTGGCTCCTCTACTCTATGCAGTGTGTGGTCTGTCCTTTCCCCAGACTCAGTTCAGTTCCCTCTGGCCAGTACTTGGGAGGCATCAGGTAGTGGAGGGACTGGAGTGCAGGATGCAAAGCTGGGGAGGAAGTAGGGGCAGGGGAAGGCAAGAGTCAGCCCGGGGCTTCTGGAGGTCACAAGGAACTCGGAAACCTTGCTTCGCTGTCCTGTGGCAGCTCAGACACGGGGAGAAAAGGGCCAGTCCAACTCATGCCAGGATTCCTTGGTCCTCAAGATGCTGGGAACCAATGGTCAGAACCCCAGATGCCAAGATTGGGTGACCAAGATCCAGAGCAGTGGGGTTGGGAGACTCAAGCTCGGTCTGGGCTGACACCTGTTCACAGCACCCCTGTGGTTTGGACTCTTCTCCAGGTCAGGCTCCCCCCACTGACAAGTTTCTCTTGCCCCAAATCCTTCCTGAGCCATGTGTGTGTGTAAGACAGAGAGAGAGGGGAGGGCAGACAGAAGCCTGTGAGGGGAAGGGAAGTGGGAAGGGGGGCTTTGGGGCTGACTGCTGCCAGTATGATCCCAGAGGACAGGTTTGGGAGAGGGTCCCTCCAGCCCGCACCGTGCAGCCCGTTTTAACAGGAGCCAGCATGCTGCACCCCCAGCCTGTCTCCCCTCGGCTCGTGCAAGAGGGAGGGTAGGGCTGGCCCGGCAAGCTTACCGTCTGTGGGGGGCTGCCCACGGTCATCTCCACGTAGTAGCCCTGACCGGACTTGCCCCTCAGGTTGTCCACCATCTCCACAAAGCTGCCCCTCCGGCTGGGCTCCTCGTCGGTCTCCCGGGGCAGCCGCAGCCCCAGGGGGGCGCCCCCCAGCCCACTTCGCAGGGGCAGCCGGATGCCAGGCTGGGAGCCGTGGGCAGGCAGCACCCCAGAGCCCATCCACAGCAGGAGCCAGGGCAGCGCTTGGGCCATGGTGGGCCCTGGCCTTGGGGCGCTCTGGGCTCACTCCAGCCTGCGACCGTCCCTGTGGCCTGACCCCAACTCTGGGTGCTGGAGGTGGCTTCTCAGGAGAGCGAACGGTGAGACATCAGGGCTCCAGCGCCTGCAGGCCCCTCGGCCAGCCCTGGCTCCAGGCTGTGAGGAGCGGACAGGAGAGATCCACAGAGAGACAGGAGGGGAGAAGACGGATCCGGAGCCTGGCTACATCTGGCCAGCGGTCCAACCTCAACAGAGGTCTGGGAGAGGCCGGCTCGGGCCCCCCGGGGGGCTGGGCGGGGCGGGCATGGCAGGTCGGAGGCTGCTTTCCTGGTCCTCCCGGCGGGGCGGCAGCAGGGGAAGGGTCAGGGGCTCCGGGCTCCTACAGCTGTGTTTGCAGCTCAGGCCACCATAATCCCGCTCCCAGCTCCCAGGCAGCCTGGGGAGACGGAAAGACTTGTGGCAGCGGCTGTCAAAGCCAAAGGGTTTTCGCTTTTCCCTGGGATCGCTGGGAAGTGTAGTCTTCCCATGGCAGACAGCCCGGCTTCCGGGGTTGGTGAGGGGTCTGGGATGCCCTCTGCCGAGATGGAGTCCACCCTGCAGGACCCTGGCGGGATGGGAAGGACCATCGGGATGGAGTGGTGGCAGACCTCTCTTGTTCCGTCAGCCTTTCATTGGGCATTTCTGGAGCACCCACTGTATGCCAGGCGCGCTGCCAGGCCCTGGGGCTACAGAGAGAAATAAAATGCATATGCACCGCACAAAATGATGGGGAATTAAGGAGCAGGGATTGGGGGGACGTCTGGGGGGTCTGGGAAGACTCAGCGGGAGGAGGTGGTATTTAATTTGAACCTTAAAGAATGGGTGGAATTTCTAAGAGCAGAGATTTGCGAAGCAAGAGTAAGGGGGATAGAAGGGTGCTCTACGCAGCCAAAGGAATAAGCAAGGGCAAAGGGGAAAGTGCAGGGGGCAGTCCGCCTTCACCGGAGCCTGCAGTCTGCAGGGAGGTGAGAGCCAGCTGGGGCTTCTCCCAGCTGAATCCTTTTGTGCCTTTGGTGCTCTACCTGCCCTGCCCTCCACCCCAGATTCTGTGAATCTTCAAGCCCATCCAGATTTCTGTGCTGGCAGTGAGCTGAGGGTAAATGGCTGTTGTCAGCTTTAAAGTGTTATCACTCCAAGAAGTATCTTTATGTTAATAGGTAAGAGGTTAAAACGAAAAGCTTTAGAGCTAAAATAGCTTGAAGGAGAAAAGACATATGATTATATCAACATATTATTTATCAAATGTGGAAAGCTGTTGTTAAAATTCAGCAGTCCTTCTGATAAAAACCAAGGGGGAGGGACTTCCCTGGTGGCGCAGCGGTTAAGATTCTGCCTGCCAATGCAGGCGACGGGGGTTCGAGCCCTGGTCCGGGAAGATCCCACATGCCGTGGAGCAACTAAGCCCGCGAGCCACAGCTACTGAGCCCATGTGCCACAACTACCGAGGCCTGCGTGCCTAGAGCCCGTGCTCCATAACAAGAGAAGCCAACGCAATGAGAAGCCCGCACACTGCAACAAAGAGTAGCCCCCGCTCGCTGCAACTAGAGAAAGCCCCGCGCGCAGCAAGAAGACCCAATGCAGCCAAAAATAAAACAAAAACAAAAACAAAAAACCCCACGAAAAACCAAGGGGAAACTTCCTAAACAAGATAACAGAAAATCATAGAAAACATAATAGTGACAGGCTAAAGTTATTACCATTAAAGTCAGGCTTAGGAAAGAGAAGGTCATTATCACTACTCTTATCCCACATAGCTTAGATCAGTCTAGTTAACTCAATAAGATGAGAAAACGGAGCAAATATTAGAAAGCAAAGGATTATTATTTGCAGATTATATAATATGGATAGAAATATCCTAACCAATACGGTGGTTAGACACAGGTTAAACAATAAAAATCAATAGATCAATATATGTATGGGAATTTTGTGTATATGATAAAGATGGCATTCATATTAGAGGGAAATAGATACATTTATTCAATAACTGTTGTCGGGACAACTGGCTACCTTTTGGGAGGAAAGAAAACTAAATCCCTAACTCATCTACAAATAAACTCCAGATAGGTCAAAGAGCTTAACATTAAAAATAAAACTACAGGAAAAAATAGAATATTTAAAAAATCTTATATTGAAGAAGTTCTAACAAAACTCAGAAGATATGTTTTAAAAAATGGACAGGCTTGACTAACATTTTTAAAACTTCTGTAGAATCAGGCTTCCAGTATTCCAATTCTGGTTCTGCCACTTAGTAACTGGGATACCCCATGCTAGTTACTTATTCTTTCTGTGTCTCAATTTTGTCATTTGAGAAAAGGGGATAACAATAGTACATACTTTGTAATGTAGGAATTAAATGAGATACTCCACGTAAGGCACTTAGAATGGTGTCTAGCACATTGTAAATGCTCAATAAAGGTTAGCTATTAGTGTTATTACCACTACAACTTCTGAGAAAAATGACATTTACAAAGTTAAAAGATAAGTCACAGACTAGGAGACATTTGTTGCACAATAAAGAGACAAAGGGTAAATGTCTATAATATACAAAGAGCTTTTACAAGTCAATAACGCCCCCCCCCACCCCCGCCTGCCACGAACAACTTGGGGAAAAATGAACAAAGAATGTGAACAGGTATTTGACAGAAATTCAAATGGCCACTAAATATATGAAAAAAGTTCAACTTCATTAATAGCAAAAGAGGGACTTCCCGGGTGGTCCAGTGGCTAAGACTCCACACTCCCACTTCAGGGGGCCCAGGTTCGATCCCTGGTCGGGGAACTAGATCCCGCATGCTGAAACTAAAAGATCCTGCATGCCACAACTAAGACCTGGCACAGCCAAATAAATAAGTAAATCAATATTTTAAAAAAGTCATTAATAGTGAAAGAACACAATTAAAACAATATTTAGATAACATCATCAGAATTACTTTTGCCTCTCACATTGGTAATATTTGGTGTTGGTGAAGGTGTTGGTTGGACTGTAAATTATTCCATTTTTAGAGAGAAATTTGGCAATGTCTATTAAAATGTAAAAAATGTAAACTCTGAGCAGTGTCACTTCTAGGATCCTATCCAACAAAAATCCAACAGTATTTCAGCATTGTGTACAACATCAAAACTTTGGAAGCAAAAAAAAAAAAAAATTACCAATAGGGACATGAGACATTCAATCAACTGAGTCTTATGTAACCATTATAAAGAATGGAGTAACTTCTTATGAACTCACCTTGGAAGACGTTTATGACATGTTCAATGAAAAAAGTAAAGGGACTTCCTTGGTGGTCCAGTGGTTAAGACTCTGTGCTTCCACTGCAGGGAGCATGGGTTCGATCCCCTGGTCGGGGAACTAAGATCCTTCATGCTGCATGGTGCAGCCAAAAAAAAAAAAGAAAGCCTATTGTAGAACAATATGTACATTATGATCTCATTTCTATAAAAATTAAAAAGTATGCACATGTGCATATACATGTATGCATATAAATTTATATCTGCATAAGAATTAAAAAGCCTTCAGCAAAGGTGGGAACCCAAATGTCAACAGTGGTTTCCTCTAAAGTGTGGAATTCCTTCCTTCCTTCTTTTGCTCATTCATTCATTCAGCAAATGCGTTGAATGCCTAATACATGTTAAAGGCTGTTTTAGGCACTGTGGACACAACAATAACTAAAATAAACAGAATCCCTATCTTCATGTAGCTTACATTCTAATGCAGGGAAACAGACAATAAATAAATAAAATACATAGCATTTCAGATGGTGATATGTGCAATGGGGGAAAATAAAGCAGAGAAGGAAGATGGAAGGGCAATTTGCAATTTTTTTTTAATAAACTTACCTATTTATTTATTTGTTTTTGGCCGCGTTGGGTCTTCGTTGCTGTGTGTGGGCTTTCTCTAGTTGCGGCCCACGTGCTTCTCATTGCGGTGGCTTCTCTTGCTGCGGAGCACAGGCTCTAGGTGCATGGGCTTCAGTAGTTGTGGCTCGCGGGCTCTAGAGTGCAGGTTTAGTAGTTGTGGCACGTGGGCTCAGTAGTTGTGGCGCACGGGCTTAGTTGCTCCGTGGCATGTGGGATCTTCCCGGACCAGGGCTCAAATCCGTGTCCCCTGCATTGGCAGGCAGATTCTTAACCACTGCGCCACCAGGGATGTCCTCCCAGTTTGCAATTTTAAATAAGGTGAATTGAAGGTATAGAAAGAACATTTCACATCTTTTGAAAACAATGGTAGGATTGAGTGTTTGTCTTTCTTATTATGTGGATGGTTTTCTGTATTTTACAAGTAAACAGGATGAAAAGAGAAGAAAAAGTTATAACAGTAAAATTTCTGACCTGGGGGTAGGGCATAATTGAGACTGATTTGGTTTTTTTCCTCCCCCATCTTTACAAAATCACCCCTAAATGCTCATTCCTGATGGCAAAAGATAATCTACAATGTGTGAAATTCTCAGTTTCTCTTCCTCACTCATTGGGTATATTACTGGCATATCAACTGGTGTGTCATTTTTGTTATTTTCCCCCAAAGACTTGCTTTCTTAATTATGTTTGCCTAAGGGCATTTAAAACTTAGTTTGCATTTCTAAGTACAAGTCTGTAGGGAAACCTGATAAAATGCAAATTGCTTATCTGTGTGGAGTAACCTCATTAATCCCATAGTAACCCTTATTTTATTAGCTCTCCACATTAGAGAGCAAGGGACCTAAGGAACAAAAGGTAAGAATTTTGATGGCAATTAACGTCAACCAGGTTGATTGCAAGTTTTCGGACAGGGGGACAAAATCTGCAAATGGTTTTACAAACCCTGATTTTGTGCAAGGTCTGTGGTGGATGAACTGGTGAGCTCTCAGTGTCCTTCCCAGTCTGCTCCTTTGGCTCCTCTGTGAGACTTTTAAGGTGTGTGGAGAGGAAGGGGGAGCAATGATTTGTCATCTGCAGGCAGAAAAAAGGAAGTACAGGCAGAACTGCCACAGAAAAGACTTGACGTTAAACATGAGGAATACCTTCTGGATGTCTGCTTTGGGATCCACGGGAACAGCAGTCTGAGTTCCTCATCCTGGGATCAGGCCCTGAGTGGTGCTGGGACTAGTTTCAGGACTTAGCAGGAGCCAGACGCGTCCCCACCATGGAGCCTGCCAGGAGCTGCTCCAGGGCTCCATCCTCCTCGCCAAACGACTAACTTGCTTCACTTTTCTGCTCCCCAGTTTTCCCATTAATTTAATGGCCAGAGCTGTCTTTGCCGCTCTTAACTTCTGGAGGTTGAGGACGTGTAAGAGAAAGGAAGATTTGCCCTCGTGCAAACAAAACTAAAGCCTTTTAAATTATATTAGTAGTAACCCTTCTGCCAGGCAGGGTTTGTGGAGGGGCTACACACTGTCATTTTTTTCCTTCTTAAATAGACTGTTGGAAAGAGTTATGACAGGGCTTCCCTGGTGGCGGCGCAGTGGTTATGAATCCGCCTGTCAATGCAGGGAGCACGGGTTCGAGCCCTCGTCCGGGAAGATCCCACACGCCGCAGAGCAACTAAGCCCGTGCGCCACAACTACCGAGCCTACGCTCTAGAGCCTGCGAGCCACAACTACTGAAGCCTGCGCGCCTAGAGCTCGTGCTCCACAACGAGAGAAGCCACCGCAATGAGAAGCCCGCGCACCGCAAAAAAGAGTGGCCTCCCGCGCTCAGCAACTAGAGAAAGCCCGCGTGCAGCTGCGAAGAACTAGTGCAGCCCAAAATTGAATAAATAAATAAATTTAAAAAAGAAATAGTTATGACAGATATTATTATACCCTTCTTGCCTGAGCCCTGCCCTCTGGTAAAAAAGATGGACAGTGGTCTCTTAACTCCTAAGCGGGTACTAACTGATTTAGTCATAGTAAATGGGAGTCTTTCTTTTGTTTATTAAAGCCTCGGTGGGTTGATTATTGAGCATCAGCATATTATTCACCTGATGTTAATCACGCTACTATAAACGATGACCAAAAGATTGCCTTAGGTAAGTCACGTTACTGTCGATACTCTGAATGATCCTTTCCTGCCCGGAAAGAAATTCCCCTCATAGCTAAATTCTCTCTCTCTTATAACCCCTTGCGGAGCCCCATCAACTATGCTGGACTACCTCTCCCATCATGCAACGGGAAACGTACACATCGCCTCCGTGATCCGACGGGAACTTTAACCAATCCGATGACAGGGCTCTCATTCGGCGACCTTTTGACTCTGAGTAGAGGCGGGACTCTCAGTTGCTAGGTTCTTACCCTTTCCGGAAGTGGTTATTGGCCGCTGCAGGGCAACACCCCGGCGTCCCTGGGAGCTGGGAGCCGGGGTGGTGCTGGGGAAGTTGCGCAGAGCCGGGAGCTAGCGCCCCGGGCCTCCCGGGGTGGGGGACAGGTGAGAACCCCCTGGAGGGAGGGTTGGGTGGCTAGGAAGGGAGGGAAGCGGGAAAGTCGAGGCACGCTCGTGTGCCACCGAGCGGGATGTGCATGAGTGTGGGCGGGAACTGAAGGAAGAGGTGAAGATGGAGCGGCCAGATCAGTGCGCCTCTATCCAAAATCTGAGTGGCGGAAGGGCCTGGGCTGGAGTGCTGGCGGGGCAGTGAGAGCGGGCACTGGGCCACGAGTGTGAGCTGGCAGGGGCGCTCGTTTATTTGTCCTGTTCGGATTTAGTGTGTACGGCCGGTCTTCTGAACCCTGCTTGAACATTTCTCTCGTGGGGAAGCTTCCCCCCATGTTCGAGTCGGGGCTGGCCCAACCTTTTGCTGTCTTATGGCCAGCTGGGGAAGTTAGTAAGTTTTTTGTTTTCATTTTTTCCTTTCCTTGCATTGATTCAAAAATCTACCTTCTCCTTGTGGAACCGCGCTCCTCACTTGCCTTCCACGACTCCTCTCTCTCTGGGGTTTCCTAACCCAGCCCCCTTCATCAGCCTTTGCAAGCCCTTACTTTCTGTTCACTACACTCCATCTCTGAGCAGCTTCACCCAGAGTTTCAGTTACCATCTATTTAACGGTTACTCCCCAAACTGTGGCTCCCGCCAGACCTCTTTTCTTGAGTCTTGAGCTCCGACTTGCTTACTGATCATCCCAACTGAATGTCGCCCCATCCTTCCCGGTCCCCCAGATCTGTTCCTCCTTTGTAGTTCCTGTCTCAGTGAAGGACTTCACCCATTCACTCAGTCAGCCATGTCTGCACTTGGAATTCATTCATCTATTATAATATATGCAGCAACATTTGTTGGCCATTCCCTGTATCTAGGCAGTATGCTAGGTGGGGCTATCGGGCAAGGCATAGAAGTGAACTGATAATCACAATTTACTGCTTTAAGTGCTCTGATTGTTCTCCTGCCTCTCCCTTACTTGCTGCAGACATCAAGTACTGTTCTTTTGCCTCATAATACACCTGGAATCTGGCCCTTCCTTTCCATTCTCACAGCCACTGACTTAGTTCATAATTTCTTGCTTTTTTTTTTTTTTGGCCACCATGGGGATCTTAGTTCCCCAACTGGGGATCGAACCAGTGCCCACTTCATTGGAAGCACAGAGTCTTAATCACTGGACCGCCAGGGAAGTCCCTAGTTCATAATTTCTTGCCTGTGTTTTCAGGATACCTTTCTAACTGGTCCCTCCGCGTCTTTTCTTGCCCTCCTCCAATTAGTTCTTACACAGCTGTCAGAATCATCTTTCTAAACTACAGATCTGATCAGGCCAGTCTCCTTTGTGAAATCTTGTGATGGTTGCTCATCATGTCAGGATACAGCCTCAGTCCTCCCAAGCCTTTTATTATGTGCTCCTTGCCTTCCATTGTAGATCTCTCTCTTGCCATTGTCCCTTGTGCGCTGGTCACGTCAGAATGTTTAAGAGCTCAGGGCTTTGGAGTCAGATAGATGTGGGTGCATGCACGTTCTGCTGTGCCATTTACTAGCTGTGAAACCTTGGGCAAGTTTAAAAAACTTTTTGAAACTTGCTGAGCCTCAGTTTTCTCTTTTGAAAAATGGGGATAATAATTTCTACTTAGCAGAGAGGATGAGGTGTGATGATGTATATATAGCATTAGTACAATTCTTGGAACATAGGAAGTGTTCAGTGAATATAAGCTTTTGTTGTCATTAATTCTCTGCACCTACCGTATACTCTCTTCTGCCTCTTTGCCTTTGTGTAAGCTGTGTCTTCTGCCTTAAATAACCTTACTCCCTTATCCTGGTGAGCTCCTGCTTATCCTTCAAGAGCCATCTCCATGGTCCTCTACTCTGCAATGCTTTTCCTGATCTTCCAAAGTAGGGTTAATTGCCCTTCCTTTGTGTCCTGTCATATTTTCTGATACTTCCCTTAATGCACTTAACACACTGTATAATCATGTATTTACCTATTTGGCTTCACAACTAGGTTGAGCTGGAGCGTTATCAGGTTTGTGGCTGTGACAGCACAGTGCCTGACCCATGGTAGGTGTTCAGTAAATGGTTATTGGATGTCTGAATGGCCTTAACTTATATTCCCTGGTACTAGCTTTGTCCTCTAGAACAATGTAGACTAAGCCCTTTAAATAAGTGAATGGTAATAATAACAACTAACATTTATTGAGGTCTTACTGTGTTTTGAGTATTTTACATGTATTGAGTCATTTAATCCTCACAACCCTTTTAGATAGACATTGTTATTATCCCCATTTTATAGATGAGGAAACTGAGGCAACTTGCCCAGCTGGTAAGTGGCAGAGCTGGGATTCAAAGCCAAGAATGTTCCCAAACCTGTGCTCATTACCACTGCATAATCAACTCTAATGTCTTCCACGTTCTCCTCAATGCCTTCTCCAGTAAATCTTTTCTTTTCTGGTGGTGAACTTTCTTTATAATTGTTCAAGCAGGGTGGAAGAAATAAATATGCAGGGAACTCTAAGTATGCATATACGTGTGTATGCTCTGTGAGTACGCAGGTGTGCAAAACTTTTTGGCTGTGCCTGTCAAATTAGACCACATTCACAGTAAGGTAACCATAATGTCGAGAGACTGGGAACCAGTGGCATGTATTGAAGGGAAGGGAGCTGGGAAAACCTGGCTTGGAGTAGTGGTGCCTTGGGTGCCCTTTGTGGGTCCAGAGGGTGGAATGGGGCAAATGGGAGGAAGTTTCTTAGACATAGATTTTTGGCTCACTAAGAGAAAGACCTTTTCATAGTTAAGGATGATCTGCCTGTGGAGTTGGCAGTAACATCAGTAATATTGCTAAATTTATTTAACATGTTTTGTGTACCAGGGACTGTGCTAGGCACTGTACAGGTATATATTATCTCAGTTCATCTTCAAACAACCTTTTGATGTAGATTATCATGATTGTTTGAATTACGCACATGAGGTTATTGAGGCTTAGAGAGGTGAAGTACCTTGCCTAAGTTCATACAGCTGGTAAATGAGAAAGATGGGATTTAATTCAGGTGTTTCTGGCCCCCAAACTGGTGCTTCAGCCACTATGCTGTCTGGCACTTAAAGCATAGAGAGGAAATATTTGGCAAGGGAAGGGCAGTTGGACTAGAGCTCTTACGGGCTTTTTTTGCGTTTGAGATTCTTTGGCTGTATATTAGTGGTTTAGAGCAGTGACCAAGTTCCTACGTTTACTTAGCTTATTTTAGGCTTGGTTGGTAAATGCAGAAGGAGGCAGAGGCATGACCCTCAGAAGCCTGTGGCTTAACAGGAGAGGTGGAACACATTCCCATAAAAAAGGTAATACTGAGAAAAATATGCCTATGAACAAAGGAAAACTGTGTCCTTTGTACCGAGGTAGTTATAAGTAGACAGGAGAGGCCGAGGTTGGCCAGGGAGGGCTTCCTGGAGAAGGTGTATGAGCCTTTCCTTTTTTGCTAGATTCTGGGATTGGCAGGAGATGGATGAGGACAGTTGGGTGATCCTTTCCCACAACTCCGTGGCTCACAGTGAGGGTCAGGCCTGGTGGCAAGCACATCTCATCAGGTTTCATCTGATCTATCGGTAAGTGCTGCATGGAGTACCACGTTGACGGTTCTGAAGCCGTGTCTAGGGTGCCAAGATTGCCAGTGATGCCCCTCACGGTCTCAGGCTTAGAGGGAAATGTTAGGACGTGTGCCGTGTGTTTCCTGAAGCTGATCTCAGGGCTGCTTTCTTAGATGTCTCATCTTACCCCCGCTCACCCAGGTTATCATCACCTCTCATCTAGATTGGCTCGTGGTTTCCTACCTAATCTCTCTGCAGCCACTCTGATTTTCTTCTTTTCCAATCTGGCCTCCATTCCTGTCTGTATTTCCAGGGGCTGCCTGAGTAATCTTTTCAAAATATGTATCTGGAAAAACCCTTTCCTGATTTCCAGCTCTCTTATTATAAAAGCCAAGTTCTCCACATGGCCCGGCTTCCACCCACCTGCCCAGCATCATCTCCGACTATGCTTCTTCTTGCTTAGTGTTCTTAGCTGTTGAAGGGCCTTTGCACGTGCTGCTGCTTTTGTTAGAACATCTTTTCCTCCTCTTTTTGTCTGGTGAATACCTCCTCATTCTTCACTTCTCGGCACAGGCTTCATCCAAGTCAGGCTCTTTTCCTTCAGAGCTCTTACCTCATTTAAAATTATACACTTATCTGTGACTGATTGGTTTGTCTCCCTCCCTCACTAGACTAGCTCCTGGGGAGTAGCAGGTGAATCTGTTTTTAATCACCATTGCATCTCTAGCGCCCAGCAACAAATAAATACTTCTCGAATGAGTAAATGATCTCTAGTAGCCATTGAACAAATGTCGTTTCTCTTCCACCACCTTCCTTATTCCTGCAATTCCTGCCCTTTTGACCCTGTCCTTGCCTATATCTTTCCTGAAGCCAGGCAAGGAAAGAAGGTAGACTATAGCCCACCCGTATTTTAATTTTTTTCTGGCAGAAGGTTTGTTTGACATTTGAGTAATCCAGGAATTTAGACTTTCCACATTCTTCCTGACCTTTAAATAGTTAAACATAGACAGTTTAGTAAATAGCTAATTAGGCATTTTGCCGGGAGGACAGAGATTTTACCTGCCCCCTGCTTTCTGGAGATGGGATGTATCTAGGGATAGGTAACATTTTTCAAATGCAGAATTTCTCGAATTCTCTGAGATGGTTGGTACAATGCCTTGTATAGGTCACTGCCTGTTGAATTGAATAACGTACAGCCTGATGTTCTTCCACCAAAATGCGCTTCCTACCTCCCCAGAGATCCTCTCCCTTTTTCTTTCCCTCTCCTCCCTAACTCAGAGGATGAAAGATTCCGAGGGCTCCTTAAACCTCCAGGCTGTGGCCACATCTCCTGCGCTGGTTCTTGGTCCTTTTCTGCTTCGCTTTTTCCGCGTCTGGCCCTCGTCATCTCTGACTGTATGTGTGGAGGCTCAAGCATTATGTCCGCAGGTGTTACAGGTTCTTAGGGGAGGGAGAAGATTCCCACTTAGGCTTAAGTACTGCAGGGAAGAATGTTTCTTTAGCCTTTCTTCCTGAGGCACAAAGGTGCTGCTTGGAGGTGTCGTGGTGGGAATGAGAGGGTGCGGAGCCTGGCTCCCTTGGGTCCAGTGACTGACAAAGGGAACCATGTTTTGTGAGCCCTAAGGCAAGACACCTCCCTTGCTCATCTGTCAGCTGCCAGAGTGCAGAGAGGGCCACGGGAATGGTCCCTCAGAGATCCTTTGCGTTTATCAGGGGCCCCTCTCCAGGGATCTTGGAACAGATTCAGAGTCACCAGATCTTGCCGTTTTCTGAGCCCTCATTACAGGCTGCATCCCAACCTTCTTTTTGACGATGAGGTCTTTTTTTTTTGCCTTGCCCCAAGGCACGTGGGATCTTAGTTCCCGGACCAGGGATCGAACCCGTGCCCCCTGTATTGGAAGTGTGGAGTCTTAACCATTGGACCGCCAGGGAAGTCCCGATGAGGTCTTTCTGCTCACTTCCTCTGCTATGAGGGCTGTGTCCTGCTTGCTGCCCCGGGTGGAACTGTGACAGTGTCTGAAGAGGTGGCTACAGGAGAGGTCAGGACCTGCTCCTCCAGGCTCCCTTCGGTCACACCGGTGTGGCTGCCACCGCCCGGTTAGGGAGGCATTCTGAAGGGCTGTCCGTGGCAGCCACTTTACAGGGTGACTTGTCCCTGTGTCATCGGGCTTCAGCGTGGGAGCTGCTGTAGGGGAGGGGTGCTGTGACCTGGGGTCCTGAGGTCGTTGTAGGAGTAGGGATGCAAAGGACGGAGCAATTCTAGAACCGTGCCAGCTTGTCAGTTGAAGAAGGTGGCACCGCCCCATCCCTGGAGCTAGGAATCTTGGATTCAGGTTGGATTCCTTTCCAGTCTTCCGCCCCCGCCTCCCCCCATTCCTGGTCCTATTAAACCTAACATCACAGCATCCCTTGTGTCTGTCCCTTCTTCTCCATTCCCACTGCTTCTGCCCTAGTTTAAGCCCTCATCATCTTTCCCGGGGACTGTAGCCTCCTCAGTGGTTTTCCTGATGCCAGTCTCTCATTTTTCCGATCCGGCCAGGCCACTCCTGCCAAAGTTCTCATCCTAAAAAAAGGCCACTCTGTGTCACTTTCTTCCACCAAAGCCCGCAGTGGCTCCTCTCTGCTGCAGGGCAGAGTTGAGGCCCTTCAGCATCATCCACTGAGATCACCATGACCAGACCCAGGCCTGGCTTCCACCCCGGCCCCTGCCATGCGCGCTGGCATCGGCTCCCCAGACCACCTTGCCTGACATGCCGTTCCCTCTGCCTGGGATTCCTCTCTCCGCTGTCAGAATTCTTGTCAGCCGTCGGTACCCAGCTCCTTGACAAAGCCTTCCTTCATCCCCGCAGTGGGAGTATGTTACTTCTGTGTTAGTACTCCCAGAGCAAGATGTGTTTTTCCCTTCTGCCTTCTACTGTTGAAGCTGTGTACGCTGCCTTGCTAGACTGTAAGCTCCCTGAGGGCATTGTTCAAGGTAAACAGGGACATGCAAACAGGGCTATGTGTTGGGACAGCGTGACTGCACCTGGGGTACATTGGTATATGTGTGTGTGTGTGCTGTTAGTTATTTTGGTGTCTCACTAGGGTTTTCTAGCAGGGGTCCTAGACTGTTAGTTCTTACTCCTATTTGGGGGGGGGGTAGAGTATGAAGTCAAACCCTTGAGACATTTGGGTTTCCAGATCGTTCATGGTCCACTAGAGTATTCAGCAGGGCTTTGGGGGGAGATGTGTCTAAGAACTTTCCAGGGTGCAGAGGCTATAAGGCCTGAGTTCTGAGCCACTGGTCCCACCCTCCACTCTCCCTGGCTCAGCTGGCCTGCAGGGGCTGGTCTGGCCCGGGTGCTCCATGACCCAGCTCCACCTTTTCCCCTTCTAAGCTGGGGCACTGATTTTCTCTTTGGGTGGGTGGGGCCTCTGGGATCTAGGTGTTCGAGCCCAAACCAGTCATGGCCGGAAGACCCATCCGCATAGGGGACCAGCTGGTTCTGGAGGAAGATTATGATGAGACCTACATCCCCAGTGAGCAAGGTGAGCGGCCTGGGTGTATTGTAATACTTCTTGGAGGGCAGTTTTTATGGTTTATTTTTGTTCTTCGAATGCAAAGTATGGTACATGCACAGGGTTGCTCAGTGTATTTGGGTTAGATCAGGGGTTGGCAAACTGTAGCCCACGGGCCTGACTTGGCCTGTTGCTTGCTTTTGTAGCTAAAGTTTTATTAGATAACAGCCATGCTTATTTATGTCTTGTTTATGGCTTCTTTCATGCTATAGGAGCAGTCGTATTGAGTAGCTGTGACAGAGACCATACAACCCACAAAACCTAAAATATTTACTGTCTGGCCCTTTACAGAAAAAGTTTGGTGACCTTGGGTCAGATCAATGATTAACTTTAAATGAAAATATAGTAGAGGATATCATGAAATACAGTATATCCTGAGGCCAGGGGAAACCCAATTTCTTAAGAACAAACTAAAGCTGTGTGTTTAAAAAAAAAAAAACAATAATAACATTATTAATAATAATAACAAAATTTATTGAGTGCTACTGTGTGCCAGTCTCTCTCCTAAGAACTTTTCATGTGTTTCCTTTTCAACCCTCACAGCAACTCTGTGAGTTAGATACTATTATTATCCCCATTTTACAGATGAGGAAACCAAGGCACAGGAAGGTTAAGTAACTTCCCTGTAGTCACACAGTTTACTAATCGGGGCAGCTGGGATCCACACCTAGGTATTCTAGCTCCAGGGCCTACACTTTGAAGCACATGCTATTTTGGGGCAGTGAAGATTTCTTTGAATTTCTCATGAGTTGCGGACCTGGACACACATTTTGCTTATAGTTCAGGTGGTTTGCGAGCCAGTTTTGGGGAAGAACTCTTGCGTCTGTAGGAGTCCGTGGATCCCACATTAGGATAGGATAGGATTTGTTATAACATAGAATTTTGTTTGTTTGCCGTGTAGAAATTTTTAATCTCTGTGTTAAATTTATCAGTCTGTTCTCATATGGCCCCTGAATTTTGTATCATAGTTAGAAAAGCTTCCCTGCTCTCATGTTGTCCTCAGGTTTGCCCCCACGCTGTTCGTGGCATAGCTCATCTTTCACCCACTGGTTGAGTGCCGCCTGTGTGTTTTGGGGTTTACTTTTTCTTCTGTTCCATGGGGCTGTCTGTTCAAACGCCAGAACTGTGCTCTTAACTACTGAGGCTCAGTAATAAATTCTAGTATCTAGTAAGGCTGAAATACCCTCATTCCTCTTCTTTTTTCAAAGTTTTCTTGGTTGTCTTATCTGCTTTATCTCCCCATGAACTTTAGAAACACCCTGTCTTTTTCTGGGGAGGGCTGTGTATTGGGGAACTGTTGGTATTTTAGAGAAAATTGTGTTAAATTTATGAATGAGCCTGGGGAGGATTGACATCTCTATGCAGTTAAGTTATGCATCCAGGTCAACCTGGAGGTTCCTATCAAAGAACATCTATTCCTTTCCGTTTGTGTCTGTTTTCTGTTCTTCAGGGGTGACTTAAAAGTTTTCTTCATTTTGGTTTCGCACATTTCTTGCTCAGTCTATTTCTTAAGGATTTTATTCATTTTGGTTTGCTATTATAAACGGGGTCTAACTTTTTCTAAGGCTATTTATAAAAAACTCTCTTCTGCTCAGTCGTGCGTAGACGTCCTAAGCTCGAGCCCCCATTTTCTCTTCCTGGACTTGCAGCAGCTTCCTAGTCAGCCTCCTGCTTCTACTCTTGCCCTTCTCCAGCCTGTGCTCCACTTAGCACCAGAGTGATCTTACAGTGTAAAGCAGATCATATCAGGGCTCTGCTTTTCATAATCTTCCGTATAATCTTCCATTATGCTCAGCATAACGCCCTCAGTGGGATGTGCAGGGCTGTGCATGACCCGGCCCTGCCACCCAGCCAGGCTCACCCAGTGCCTCTCTCTCCCTCCCTCTGCTAGGCACATGGTCTTTCTGACGGCCCCCAGACAGGCCAGGCTGCCACATGTCACAGGCCCTTTGAACCTGCTCTTCTACCTGAGTCCTCTTTCCTCAGTGCTCTGCATAGCTGGCTCCTTTGTTTCCTCCAGGATTTAGTTAAGTGTCCCATTCTGAGAGGTTTTCTGACCACCCTTTGTAAAAGACTGCCCCTCTACCTTGACAAACTCTGTCTCATACCTCACTCACTTCCTTCATTACATTTATCAGAAGCCTTAATCCCTTGCATATTTATCTGTTGATGTCATTACTGGCTGTTTCTTCTACCAGCATGTAAGCTCCATAAGGACAGAGGGCGTTTCTCTCTTAGTCATGACACATGGTGACTGGCACATAGGAGGCATTCAAACAATACGTGTGAAATTAATGAACACGTTAGTCCTTGGCTAACCAAATTTCGGCTGGTCCTTTTTGCCTTTCCTAGTCCCCAGGTATGTCATCTTCCAGAGTCCTCCACTGAGATGACCCATAAAGGATATGGTAAAGGGTAGAGGTGAACAGCCAGATGAAGAGATACATAGGGCAAGGTCCGAGAGGGTCCCAAGTGCAGGAGCTTCTGTCCCAGTGGAGCTGGGATGTGCCACCCTCCTTGCACGTGGAAGTGCCAGAAGCTCTCTGAACCGCAGAGTTTAGGGATTTTTATGGAGGCTTCGTCATGTACGTATGATCGCTTATTAACTCATTTTCCAGCCCCTCTCCAGAGAATGAGGGGAGAGGCTGAAAGTTCCAAGCTTCTAATCATGGCTTGGTCTTTCTGGTGGCCAGGCCCCGTCCAGGAGCCCACCCAGAGTCGCCTCATTGAGACAGAAGACTCTCTTGTCACTCAGGAAATTCCAAGGGCTTTAGGAACTCTGTGTCAGGAACTGGGACCAAAGACCAAACATTAACAGGAACGGGGGCAGAAACCAATATATAGCTCTCTTATTATCTCCCAAGACTGACTGATTCTTCCTTCTTTGTATCCACCCTCCTCCCACCCCCACCTCTCTTACCTTCCCACCCTCCTACCCCTCCTTGCAGAAATTCTTGAATTTGCCAAAGAGATTGGTATTGATCCCATAGAAGAACCAGAGCTGATGTGGCTGGCACGGGAGGGCATTGTGGCCCCACTGCCTGGGGAGTGGAAACCATGGTGAGTCAGCACGGGTGCCGCCTTCTGGCTTGGCCTTTGAGGCGGAGGGGGCCTGACACCGGAGATCAGCTTTAACCGGCCACCTTTCGAAGCCTGTCCTGCGATGGGCCATCCCTCTGCTGGGCCGCCTGATGCTTTGGGCCTGAGCCCAGGCCGCCTTAATGGTCCCTGGAGGGGTTCAGCAGGGATACCCAGGGTCCCAGGATCTAAGCTGCCGCCCTGCGTCAGCATCCGTTTTGGACACACGGAGGAGGTGTCATTATTTTCCTTTGCGGACTGAGATGGAGAGTGACAATACTGGGACCTCCTCAGTGTGTCCAGAGTGGATGCTGGTGCTGGAGAGGTTTGAGTGAGGCTACACAGACTGGCAGTGGTTTCCGTCTCCTTTGACAGCCCAGCCCTGAATTTGAGTGACTTGTGCATGAATGGGTTCCTATTTCCAGTTTCAGTTGGCAGTCTTTGAACTGTGAGAGCAGACACTCGCTCAGCTTATCTCAGGGGATCAGAGGTTGATGGTGAGGAAACAGACTGGCCGAGGCGGGGCGGCCACCGCCTTCCCCCCGACCCTCCCCACGCCAGGACTCCCACTCCTGGGGGCGCTGCTCTGTCCTCACCACCTGCACGGAGCTCTCTCCAGGTGGCCTTCTTACGGTCGGTGCCCCGAGTTTACTTCCTACCGTAGCGTGGGATTTCCTGTTTCTCCCAAACTAGCCCCCAGATATCTTGGGGTGGGGGGTCGTCTTTTCTGCTGGGATTGTGCAATTTTGTGTACAAGGTATAATTATCCTGTTCTTCCCTGAACCACTTAATGCGTTGGCCATACTTCAAAAAGACTGCAGTCGTAGCTTTACTTATCCCCGCCACAGGGTCCTAATCCTTCCAGCTTCTCCTTGCATGACGGGCTCCCTGTTCTCTGGATCTTTTTAGCCGCCTTTCCTTGGACCTTCTCCAGGTTATGACATCTTTCTTCTACTAAAGCCATCAGTACTGCACCCAGTATTCCAGGTGCTGAGGACTCAAGGTTGTGTTTATAGGAAAAGTTTGTAGGATAGTGGTTTCTGTTTGGTTTCCAACATCCACCCTGATAGCCACATTTGCCTTATCATTAATCCCTTTATTCTTTTTTCTTTATGTTTTTAAATCTGTATATATCTGTGCTGTTCTGCTTTTGGATACATTTTCTAATTAAAAACCACATGAGAAATGTAATCAGAATAATACCTTAATGTGCACATAATAAATAAATGGCTGCAGTGATGTAAAAAGGAAAAAGGGTGATGGAAGGAAGGAACTGTCATCGGCTGTGGCCCAGCTGTGTGCCAGGGTCATGCCAGCGGCCCTCAGGTACCTGCTGGGGGTAGTTAACACTGCCTCATCCGGTAAGGAGAGCATGAACTATTTCTCACTTTTTAAAGTAAGTCATTGAAAGTTATGTATATGTGTCTTCCTTCATCCTTACTCCCAGTCCCATGAGTAATTGCTGTTAGTTGGGGAATTCCTTCGAAGTCTGGATCCTCTCTTCTCTTCCATTAATATGTTTGTCTACCTTTACACCAATACTGTACTGTCTTTTTTTTTTTGCAGGTAGAAAAAAATCACAAATTTATTACATACATACATAGACATATATAAAAATACAGGCAGATACAAACAGAGATCTTACAGCTTGCTTTTAAATTTTAGCCATGAGACAGGAATGATAATGCAAAACTCACTAGTTTATAAAGAACAGTTGGATACAAATTGTGTTTCTGGTGAATGGTATTAGTTAAGGTGAATTGCTCAGATGGCTTAAACTTTTTACTAATATCTGCGTAAGAGATTTTAAGGTTTTTCATAGGCCAAGTTTTTAAAATACGCTTTCCTTTTTTTTCCCTACTTCTTTTTTTTGTTTTTATACTTTTAATTGGTATTTTTTGAATAACATAATTTAAGTTTTAATGATGTTCAGTTTATCGACTTTTCAAATATGATTAATGCTTTGTGTCCTGTTTAAGAAATGTTCGCCTATTCCAAAGTCGTGAAGATATTCTGTGTTTCGTTTTTTTTTCCCCCACAACTCACACACACACACTGTATTTTATTTTTACAAGAGATAAATAAACTGACACCAACCATTGTAAATGAATGACCACAACAAAAGCAACAATGATTGCAGTTACCAAACATGAAACACACTCATACTATGTCATAATATTGACATTCAGTCCAGGAATCCTCCACTGTAACAGCTCCTTTACTTTGCAGTGAAAATTGATTTGTATATTTTTTGGCCTCTGAGTCCTTGTGGGATTTTTTTTTTATTCAAACAGAAAGTCACAAAAATTATAATCATCCTCATCAGTTCACTCAGTCCCATGTAATTAATTTTATTTTTCATCTTGATCTTTTGTTAGCGCTTTTATGAATTCATCAGTTTTCCATTAGAGTTCTGAAAATGCTTCTTCATTCAGTTCAGCAGTATAGTCAGTTACCAAAAACCTGTACTTGTCAGAGTCTTTTCCTTGAATTCCTTGAAGATGAAACACTTTTATAGGAACATTTTTGCGAAAGCATCAGAGTCCACCCAGAACTGTCTGTAAATGACAAAAGACTTAAAAATGACCACGGTTAAAGATTTGATGAAAGTTCATAGCAATTCAATTGACAAGGACATTTAGTTACTTCTGAGATATACATTTTAAAGTAATAACTAGAATTATGACTTATAACATTATACCAGAACATATAAGATTTTTAGAAATTTCGTGTAATGTCTGAAACATTTATATTAACGTATTTCCATACAGATAACCCAAAGAAAGTTTAGTTTTAGTTGTTTTTTTGTTTGTTTGTTTTTTTATACTGCTGGTTCTTATTAGTCATCAGTTTTATACACATCAGTGTACACTGGTTTTCCTCCCTTGGTGTCCATATGTTTGTTCTCTACATCTGTGTCTCAACTTCTGCCCTGCAAACTGGTTCATCTGTACCATTTTTCTAGGTTCCACGTACATGCGTTAATATACGATATTTGTTTTTCTCTTTCTGACTTACTTCACTCTGTATGACAGTCTCTAGATCCACCCACATCTCTACAAATGACCCAATTCCGTTCCTTTTTATGGCTGAGTAATATTGCATTGTATATATGTACCACAACTTCTTTACCATTCGTCTGTCAATGGGCATTTAGGTTGCTTCCGTGACCTGGCTATTGTAAACAGTGCTGCAATGAACATTGGGGTGCATGTGTCTTTTTGAATTATGGTTTTATCTGTGTATATGCCCAGTAGTGGGATTGCTGGGTCATATGGTAATTCTATTTTTAGTTTTTTAAGGAACCTCCATACTGTTCTCCATAGTGGCTGTATCAATTTACATTCCCACCAGCAGTGCAGGAGGGTTCCCTTTTCTCCACACCCTCTCCAGCACTTGTTGTTTGTAGATTTTTCTGCTGATACCCATTCTAACTGGTGTGAGGTGATACCTCATTGTAGTTTTGATTTGCATTTCTCAAATAATTAGTGATGTTGAGCAGCTTTTCATGTGCTTCTTGGCCATCTGTATGTCTCCTTTGGAGAAATGTCTATTTAGGTCTTCTGCCCATTTTTGGATTGGGTTGTTTGTTTCTTTAATATTGAGCTGCATGAGCTGTTTATATATTTTGGAGATTAATCCTTTGTCCGTTGATTTGTTTGCGAATATTTTCTCCCATTCTGAGGGTTGCCTTTTCATCTTGTTTATGGTTTCCTTTGCTGTGCAAAAGCTTTAGAGTTTCATTAGATCCCATTTGTTTATTTTTGTTTTTATTTCCATTACTCTAGGAAGTGGATCAAAAAAGATCTTGCTGTGATTTATGTCAGAGTGTTTTTCCTATGTTTTCCTCTTAAGAGTTTTATAGTGTCTGGTCGTACATTTAGGTCTCGAATCCATTTTGAGTTTATTTTTGTGTATGGTGTTAGGGAGTGTTCTAATTTCATTCTTTTACATGTAGCTGTCCAGTTTTCTCAGCACCACTTATTGAAGAGACTGTCTTTTCTCCATTGTACATCTTTGCCTCCTTTGTCAGAGGTTAGTTGACCATAGGTGCATGGGTTTATCTCTGGGCTTTCTATCCTGTTCCATTGATCTGTGTTTCTGTTTTTGTACCAGTACCACATTGTCTTGATTACTGTAGCTTTGTAGTATAGTCTGAAGTCAGGGAGTCTGATTCCTCCAGCTCCGTTTTTTCCCTCAAGACTGCTTTGGCTATTCGGGGTCTTTTGTGTCTCCATACAAATTTTGAGATGATTTGTTCTAGCTCCTTAAAAAATGCCATTGGTAATTTGATAGGGATTGCATTGAATCTGTAGATTGCTTTGGGTAGTAGAGTCATTTTCACAATATTGATTCTTCCAATCCAAGAACATGGTATATCTTTCCATCTGTTGGTATCATCTTTAATTTCTTTCATCAGTGTCTTATAGTTTTCTGCATACAGGTCTTTTGTTTCCCTAGGTAGGTTTATTCCTAGGTATTTTATTCTTTTTGTTGCAATGGTAAATGGGAGTGTTTCCATAATTTATTTTTCAGATTTTTCATTAGTGTATAGGAATGCAAGAGGTTTCTGTGCCTTAATTTTATATCTTGCAACTTTACCAAATTCATTGATTAGCTCTGGAGTTTTCTGGTGGCACTTTTAGGATTCTCTATGTATAGTATCATGTCATCTGCAAACACTGACAGTTGTACTTCTTCTTTTCCAGTCTGTATTCCTTTTATTTCTTTTTCTTCTCTGATTGCAGTGGCTAGGACTTCCAAAACTATGTTGAATAATAGTGGTGAGAGTGGATATCCTTGTCTTGTTCTTCATCTTAGAGGAAATGCTTTCAGTTTTTCACCATTGAGAATGTTTGCTGTGGGTTTGTCGTATATGGCCTTTATTATGTTGAGGTAGGTTCCCTCTATGCCCACTTTCTGGAGAGTTTTTTTTTTATCATAAATGGGTGTTGAATTTTGTCAAAAGCTTTTTCTGCATCTATTGAGATGATCATATGGTTTTTCTTCTTCAATTTGTTAATATGGTGTATCACATTGATTGATTTGCGTATATTGAAGAATCCTTGCATCCCTGGGATAAATCCCACTTGATCATGGTGTATGATCCTTTTAATGTGTTGTTGGATTCTGTTTGCTAGTACTTTGTTGAGGATTTTTGCATCTATATTCATCAGTGATATTGGTCTGTAACTTTCTTTTTCTGTAGTAGCTTTGTCTGATTTTGGTATCAGGGTGATGGTGGCCTCATAGAATGAGTTTGGGAGTGTTCCTTCCTCTGCAATTTTTTGGAAGAGTTTGAGAAGGATGGATGTTAGCTCTTCTCTGAATGTTTGATAGAATTAACCTGTGAAGCCATCTGGTCCTGGACTTTTGTTTGTTGGAAGATTTTCAGTTACTGTTTCAATTTCATTAATTGTGATTGGTCTGTTCATAATTTCTATTTCTTCCTGGTTCAGTCTTGGAAGGTTTTACCTTTCTAAGAATTTGTCCATTTCTTCCAGGTTGTCCATTTTATTGGCATAGAGTTGCTTGTAGTAATCTCTCATGATCTTTTGTATTTCTGCAGTGTCAGTTATTACTTCTCCTTTTTCATTTCTAATTTTATTGATTTGAGTCCTCTCCCTCTTTTTCTTGATCAGTCTGGCTAATGGTTTGTCAATTTTGTTTATCTTCCCAAAGAAGCAGCTTTTAGTTTTATTGATCTTTGCTATTGTTTTCTTTGTTTCTATTTCATTTATTTCTGCTCTGATGTTGATGATTTCTTTCCTTCTGCTAACTTTGGGTTTTGTTTGTTCTTCTTTCTCTAGTTCCTTTAGATGTAAAGTTAGATTGTTTACTTGAGATTTTTCTTTTTCTTGAGGTAGGCTTGTATAGCTCTAAACTTCCCTCTTAGAACTGCTTTTGCTGCATCCCATAGGTTTTGGATCGTCGTGTTTTCATTGTCATTTGTCTCTAGGTATTTTTTGATTTCCTTTTTGATTTCTTCAGTGATCTCTTGGTTATTTAGTAACGTATTGTTTAGCCTCCATGTGTTTGTGTTTTTTACGTTTTTTTCCCCTGTAATTCATTTCTAATCTCATAACATTGTGATCAGAAAAGATGCTTGATGTGATTTCAATTTTGTTAAATTTACTGTGGCCTGATTTGTGACCCAAGATGTGATCTATCCTGGAGAATGTTCCGTGCGCACTTGAGAAGAAAGTGTAATCTGCTGTTTTTGGATGGAATGTCCTATAAATATCAATTAAATCTATCTGGTCTGTTGTGTCATTTAAAGCTTCTGTTTCCTTTTTTATTTTCATTTTGGATGATCTGTCCATTGGTGTAAGTGAGGTATTAAAGTCCCCCACTGTTATTGTGTTACTGTCGATTTCCTCTTTTATAGCTTTTAGCAGTTGCCTTAGGTATTGAGGTGCTCCTGTGTTGGGTGCATATATATTTATAATTGTTATATCTTCTTCTTGGATTGATCTCTTTGTCATTATGTAGTGTCCTTCCTTGTCTCTTGTAACATTCTTTATTTTAAAGTCTATTTTATCTGATATGAGTATAGCTACTCCAGCTTTCTTTTGATTTCCATTTGCATGGAATATCTTTTTCCATCCCCTCACTTTCAGTCTGTATGTGTCCCTAGGTCTGAAGTGGGTCTTTTGTAGACAGCATATATATGGATCTTGTTTTTGTATCCATTCAGCAAGCCTGTGTCTTTTGGTTGGAGCATTTAATCCATTCACGTTTAAGGTAATTATCATCGATATGTATGTTCCTATCACCATTTTCTTAATCGTTTTGGGTTTGTTTTTGTAGATCCTTTTCTTCTCTTGTGTTTCCCACTTAGAGAAGTTTCTTTAGCATTTGTTGTAGAGCTGGTTGGTGGTGCTGAATTCTCTTAGCCTTTGCTTATCTGTAAAGCTTTTGATTTCTCCATTGAATCTGAATGAGATCCCTCCTGGGTAGAGTAATCTTGGTTGTAGTTTCTTCCCTTTCATCACTTTAAGTATATCATGCCACTCCCTTCTGGCTTGTGGAGTTTCTGCTGAGAAATCAGCTGGTAACCTCATGGGAGTTCCCTTGTATGTTATTTGTCGTTTTTCCCTTGCTGCTTTCAATAATTTTTCTTTGTCTTTAATTTTTGCCAATTTAATTACTATGTGTCTTGGCGTGTTTCTCCTTGGGTTTATCCTGTATGGACTTGTTGCACTTCCTGGACTTGGGCAGCTATTTCCTTTCCCATGTTAAGGAAGTTTTCGACTATAATCTCTTCAAATATTTCCTGTGGTCCTTTCTCTCTCTCTTCTCCTTCTGGGACCCCTGTAATGTGAATGTTGTTGCATTTAATGTTGTCCCAGAGGTCTCTTAGGCTGTCTTCATTTCTTTTCATTCTTTTTTCTTTATTCTGTTCTGCAGCAGTGAATTCCACCATTCTGTCTTCTAGGTGACTTATCCGTCCTTCTGCCTCAGTTATTCTGCTATTGATTCCTTCTAGTTTATTTTAGTTATTGTATTGTTCATCTCTGTTTGTTTGTTCTTTAGTTCTTCTAGGTCTTTGTTAAACATTTCTTGCATCTTCTCGATCTTTGCCTCCATTGTTTTTCCGAGTTCCTGGATCATGTTCACTATCATTATTCTGAATTCTTTTTCTGGAAGGTTGCCTATCTCCACTTCATTTAGTTGTTTTTCTGGGGTTTTATCTTGTTTCTTCATCTGGTACATAGACCTCTGCCTTTTCATCTTGTCTGTCTTTCTGTGAATGTGGTTTTTGTTCCACAGGCTGCAGGAATGTAGTTATTCTTGCTTCTGCTCTCTGCCCTCTGGTGGATGAGGCTATCTAAGAGGCTTGATGGGAGGGACTGCTGGTGGGTAGAGCTGACTGTTGCTCTGGTGGGCAGAGCTCAGTAAAACTTTAATCCACTTTACTGTCGATGGGTGGGGCTGGGTTCCCTCCCTGTTGGTTGTTTTGCCTGAGGCAACCCAACCCTGGAGCCTACCTGGGCTCTTTGGTGGGGCTAATGACAGACTCTGGGAGGGCTCACGCCAAGGAGTACTTCCCAGAACTTCTGCTGCCAGTGTCCTTGTCCCCATGATGAGCCACAGTGCCCCGTGCCCCCCCCACCCCACCCCCCGCGTCTGCAGGAGACCCTCCAACACTAGCAGGTAGGTCTGGTTCAGTCTCCCCTGGGGTCACTGTTCCTTCCCCTGGGTCCCGATGTGCACACTACTTTGTGTGTGCCATCCACGAGTGGAGTCTCTGTTTCCCCCAGTCTTGTCGAAGTCCTGCAATCAGATCCCACTAGGCTTCACAGACTGATTCTTTAGGAATTCCTCCTCCCGTTGCGGTATGCGGGCCCCTCACTGTTGTGGCCTCTCCCGTTGCGGAGCACAGGCTCCGGACACACAGGCTCAATGGTCATGGCACACGGGCCCAGCCGCTCCGAGGCATGTGGGATCTTCCCAGACCGGGGCATGAACCCGTGTCCCCTGCATCGGCAGGCGGACTCAACCACTGCGCCACCAGGGAAGCCCATCTTTTATAGTTTTTAGTGTACACATCTTGCTCATATTTTGTCACATTTACCTCTCTTCTTTTGATGCTTCTGTAAATGCTATCTTTTATTTATTTATTTTTATGTTATTGAAGTATAGTTGATTTACAATGTTGTGTTAATTTCTGCTGTACAGCAGTGTGATTCAGTTATAAATACATATACATTCTTTTCATATTTTTAATACATATACATTCTTTTCATATTCTTTTCCATTATGGTTTTTTTTGAAATGTCAATTTCCAATTGTTGATTGCCTTCATATAAAAATAAAATTGGTTTTTGTATACTGACCTTGTAGCCTGCAACCTTGCTAAACTTATGTCAGTTCTAGTAGCTTTTTTGTAGATTCTATAGGATTTTCTACATAGATGGTATGTCTTCTGGGACATGTCCTTTCTAACCTGGATACCTTATATTTCTATTTCTTGCCTTACTGTGCTGACTGGAACCTCCAGTACAATTGAACAGAAGTGGTGACAATGGACATTTTGGCCTTGTTCCTGACCTTAAGGGGAAGCATTCAGTCTTTCACCATTAAGTATGATGTTAGGTGATGTTAGCTGTAGGGTTTTCTAAATGCCATTTGTCAGGATGAGGAAGTTCCCTGTATTCCTAGCTTGCTGAGAGTTTAAATCCAAAATGGATGTTGGATTTTATCAAATAATTTTTCTGTATCTATTGATAGAATCATATGATTTTTCTATATTGGTCTGTTAATATGGTCAGTTATATTGATTGGTTTTCAAATGTTAGACCCGCCTTACATTCCTGGGGTAAACTCTGCTTGGTAATGATTATATATTATTGGATTTGATGTTTTAAAAATTTTGTTAAGTACCTTTGCTCCAAAATGATAGCTTGAATGCGATGAGATGGATAGAGTTGGGTATTTTTAAAATTACTGATTTCCAATTTTATTTGTTCATTATATCTGTTCTTTGTTACACGTTGAGAGTTCTTTTTGTTCAGTAAGTGATCCTGTGTATGTAAATGTTCTATGTGTGCTTGATAAGAATGTAGTCCCTCATTTTTGGATACAGCGTTCTTTTTTTTTTAAAATTAATTAATTAATTTGGTGCATCGGGTCTTAGTTGCAGCCCGTGGGCTGCTTAGTTGCAGCAGGCGGGCTCCTTAGTTGTGGCATGCGAACTCTTAGTTGTGGCATGCATGTGGGATCTAGTTCCCTGACCAGGGATCGAACCCAGGCCTCCTGCATTGGGACTGCGGAGTCTTATCCGCTGCGCCACCGGGGAAGTCCCCAAGGTTCTTTTTTTTATTAAAGTATAGTTGATTTACAATTTTTTGTTAGTTTCTGGTGTGCAGCAGAGTGATTCAGTTTTTTATATACACACACACACACACACATACACACACACACACATATAAGAATATATGATGAACCTAGGGCAGGACAGGAATAAAGACACAGACTTAGAGAATGGACTTGAGGGCATGGGGAGGGGGAAGGGTAAGCTGAGACGAAGTGAGAGAGTAGCATTGACATATGTACACTACCAAATGTAAAATAGATAGCTAGTGGGAAGCAGCTGCATAGCGCAGGGAGATCAGCCTGGTGCTTTGTGACCACCTAGAGGGGTGGGATAGGGAGGGTGGGAGGGAGACGCAAGAGGGAGGGGATATGGGGATATATGTATACATACAGCTGATTCACTTTGTTATACAGCAGAAACTAACACAGCATTGTAAAGCAATTATACTCCAATAAAGATGTTAAAAAAATATATTCTTTTTCATAATCTTTTCCATTATAGTTTATTACAGGATGTTGAATATAGTTCCCTGTGCTATACAGTAGGACCTTGTTTTTCATATATAGTAGTTTGTATCTGCTAATCCCAAACTCCTGATTTTTCCTTACCTCATCCCTTTCCCCTTTGGTAACCATAAATTTGTTTTCTGAGTCTGTGAGTCTGTTTCTGTTTTTGGATACAGGGTTCTTAAATGTCCTTTATATCAAGCATGCTAAATGTGTTTATCTTCCTGTGTCCTGAGTAATTGTTGTCTGGTCTCACTCTTTGTTTTTGTATTTTTTTTTTTGGCTGCACTGTGTGGCTTGTGGGATCTTAGTTTCCCCACCAGGAATTGAACCTGGGCCCCAGCAGTGAAAGCTCTGAGTTCAGGGAAATCCCTGGTCTCACACTTTTTTTTAAATTTTAAATTTATTTATTTTTGTCTGCCTTGGGTCTTCGTTGCGGTGCACGGGCTTCTCATTGCGGTGGCTTCTCTTGTTGCGGAGCACGGGCTCTAGGCGCACAGGCTTCAGTAGTTGTGGCACGCGGGCTCTAGAGTGCAGGCTCAGTAGTTGTGATGCACGGGATTAGTTGCTCCGGGGCATGTGGGATCTTTCGGACCAGGGCTCCAACCCGTGTCGCCTGCATTGGCAGGCGGATTCTTTACCACTGTGCTACCAGGGAAGTCCCTGGTCTCACACTTGAATAGTGGTTTAGTTGAGTACAGATTTGTCAACAGCTGTTTGACAATACTGTATACCATTATCTTCTGACCGCTGGGTTTGCTCGTAAGACGTGTTTTTTGGTTTCATTAGTTGTTCCTTTGTAGGTAACCAACTTTTCCCCCCTCTGGTTGTTTTTATTATTTTGTTTTTAATCTCTGGTGTTCTGTAATTTCACAACAGTGTGTCTAGGTGTGGATTCATTGTTATTTGCTGTGTATAGGAATTGGAGTGCTTCCTTACTCTGAGGACTCATATATCTCTTCAATTTTGGAAAATTCTCAACCATTATCACTTCCTTTTCTACACCTCTTACTGGAAATATATTGGACCTTATTATTTGATCCTCCATGTCTCTTAACTTCTGTTTCATATTTGAAAAATCACTTTATAATTTCTTTTAGCATATTTATTTCCCAATTCACTATTTGTTTCTTCTTCTGCATCAGATCTGGTTGTTTTTCATTTTGAATCTAATGACTACCAGTTCCTTCAAGCTCTCTTATGTTCTTTTCAATATGTCTAGGTTTTTTTAGAGTTCTGTTCTTTCATTATGGATTCTACTCCTTTATCCCTACAATAATTTTAAATATTGTTATTTTTAGTCTTATTTTGATTGTTCTACTCTCTCAGTTCTTCTTTTCATTGTGTTACTGATTTTCCCTCATGGCAAAAAGTATCCTCACGTTTCCTCCGTAATTAGTTATTGTGCATTTTGTGAATTCATCTTCTGCAGAGGTTATTTTCTGTGAGTGTCTCATTCCTAGGTTGTTGAGTGGCTTTACAATGGTTTCTGCCAAGGAGTTTTCAGTGGTTTAGGACTAAATTTTTCCATTAATTTCCTGACTTGGGGTTCCCTTACCACATTTTGGACTATATATCTACATGTGTCTTGGGGTTTCAGTTTTTCATTAAATTTTATTTTCCCCACCTAGAACCTGACATGTTTCCTTGCTGCTTCCATGACCTAGGTCCTTTTATTCATGGAGGGAACAGCCCGAAGGGCCCCAGATACACCTAGGGTCTCATTTCCAGTTCCTAAATTCACGAAGGCCTAAGGCCACATTTTGTTCTAAACTGGCATTAAAACCCAAGTTCCACAGGCCTATATCCAGGTCAGATACCACTTTTGACCTGTCAGTTCATGCACTTATTATTCAGGTTTCATGTTTTCTTTTTGTTTCTGGCACCTGAGAATTTCTCTTTCCGTCTGGCTATGTGAATAGTGGTGCTGTGACCATTGGTGTACAAATGTCTGTTCAAATCCCTGCTTTCAATCCTTTTGGGTATGCCTCCAGAGGTGGAATTTCTGGTTCAAATGGTAATTCTATTTTTAATTTTTTGAGGAACTGTCATGCTGTGTTCACTGTGGCTACACCATTTTCCATTCCCACCAGTAGTGCACCAGGGTTCCAGTTTCTCTACATCCTTGCCAGCGCTTGTTATTTTCTGCTTTTTTTTTTTTTGGCCACGCCCTGCAGCATGTGAGATTTTAGTTCCCCAACCAGCGAACGAACCCGGGCCCTTAGCAGTGAGAGTCCTAACTGCTGGACCGCCAGGGAATGCCCATATTTTCCGCTGTTTTGATAATAGCCATGCTAATGGGTGTGAAGTGACATTTCATTGTAGTTTTAATTTTCACTTCCCTAATCTTCAGTGGTGTTGAGCATCTTCTCATGTGCTTCTTGGTCATTTGTATGTCTTTTTATCTTTTACCTCTGATATTTTTCCTGTTTTACTGCATATTTTCTCTTTCATTTGAATTAAGATTGAGCTTGTCAGATTTCATAAGGAGCCTGATTGGGATTGTATTGGATTTATACATTAATTTGAGGATTAATGGCATGTTTACAGACTTGAATCTTTCTATTCAGGAGCACTGGGTGTCTCTCCAATTGTTTTTTCTTTTTTCTTCCCCTGAATTTTCAATAAAGCTTTATGAAGATTTTGCACACTTTGGATTTATTCCTGGGTATTGCATCTTTTATATTGCAATATATGGATTACTGATAATGGTGGGTGGGATGAATGGCTTATTTGTTCATGTTGAGACCTGCCTTCTACATTATTTTCTTTTATTGTTGATTGACCCCACTAGCTTGGATTATCACCTCTTATGAGTTTAGAATCTTTTGCAAAATCAGAGCTATCACAACGCATATTTTTTCTTCAGATCATTTATGAAAATATTAAGCAAGTTCTATCCCAGAATTTATCTCCATGATACCATAGTGTTTGTATTTATCCATCTAAAACAAAGTTTATTCCTACTCTAGTCTACCATGAATTCTCAGGAACCTTAACAATTAAACGTCTCCATCTAGAGAAGTCCTTGGGTATCCCAATCCTTTGTTTCTATCTAAGGAAACTCTTTATTCTTAGCCAAATGGTACCCGTCAATTTTTATTTTTTTAATTTTGGCTGCACTGGGTCTTTGTTGTGGTGCGGGCTCTTCGTTGCAGCGCACGGGCTTCTCTCTAGTTGCGGCACGCGGGCTTGTTGCCCCGAGGCATGTGGGATCTTAGTTCCCTGACCAGGGATCGAACCAACGTCTCCTGCATTGGAAGGCGGATTCTTAACCACTGGACCATAAGGAAAGTCCCTACCCTTCAATTTTGTGTTAATCCTTTCCTCTCTTCTTTTCTCTCTCTCCCCTTCTCCCCACAGTTCTTCCTTCTTCTCTGCCTCCTTGCCATTTTTCCTCTTCTTTTTTTTTCCTGTGTAGCTTTGGACCTGAGCAGGGACTAACTTGTGACCTCTGCTCATCCCCAGCCAGGACATCACAGGTGATATTTACTATTTCAACTTTGCCAATGGGCAGTCCATGTGGGACCATCCCTGTGATGAGCACTACCGGAACTTGGTGATCCAAGAGCGGGGGAAGCTGTCGACTCCTGGGGCCATTAAGAAGAAAGAAAAGAAAAAGAAAAAGGAAAAGAAAGACAAGAAGGACAAAGAGACCTCCAAAAGTCCCCTGGTGAGTCAGTGGATGCCAGCTGTCAGAGAGGCCAGGCCTGAAACCTGAGGGATATCGGGAACCTCTAGCTGTTTACAGCTGGGAGGTTAAGAGTGACAACAATAATATAGTAACTTTTTCATAGTGCCTCATCTGAATTATGCCTGTCTTCTGGCAAATTTTCCTTTTAGGCTTCTAGAAGTGGTTACTATCTCTAAGCAATTTCTTTTTCCCCCTTGGGAGGCACATATGACATAATAGGATTAGTGAGGGAGTGCCCTGCTGAGGATGGGGTTTTGCAGTAACGCCGTCTGCCCCTCTGGAGAGTTGGGGCACAGGGAGCACTTGGTGGAGGCCAGAGAACCCAGAGGAGCGAGTGCCTCTCCTCTCCTTTCCGAGCCAGGCTTTCCTCGTGTGGGTTCATCATGTGTCTCGGTGGTGCAAATTCCTAGATGTCTGATGAGCCATAATTCAGTTGTCAGAACATCAGTGCCTTCAAGATCCAGAAAGAGAAGCTTGAGGCTTTATCTGGCCCTGTGGATGGCCTTTGCTGCCAGTGTCCTCGGTTCATGGTGGATAACTGACATTTGATTGCAGTGTCATCACCTTGGTCCCAAGTAGCTTTTTTACTCAGAGTTGAAAGTTATCTTTCCCATTATCATTCTATTTGTCCCTCCAGGTGTGAGGCAGGTGGGCCACATTGAGGAGAGGGAGGGACTTGGGAACCCAGTTTAGCCAAGTGGGGAACACTGGGAATACCTTTTTAACCCTCTTAATGGTCGAGTTGATTTGCTCTCTTATTTATAGTCTTTATTTCCCACTGGTGCCTGGTGCTTACTTCTCAGTGAAGATTTCCTCCATCTTCCTTCCTTTGCAAGGTGTCAGTTCTGACATTGGATAGTTGCTGATGAATTTAGCTCTTTTAATCATTTCCAAGCTCTACAGTTACTCCCCCCCACCCCAATATTACTAATCATGGTTCTGAGAAATAAGACAGCAAGTCCATTCTTCCAGGTGGAGAAAAGAGAACAGGTAATTTCCAAAGAGGCTGAATTTTCTAATGGCATGTGTTTGAAAGGTAAAAGATGTATAATGGGCTTTTCACTAACCCCGGACTATTTTACATGATAATCAGCATCTGGGCAGGCTCTGGCATGACTGAAGGTGAGAGAGGGAATGAAGTGAGGGTTCTGGGGTGGAGGGTTGGGTAATAGACTGAGCTCTGGGTGTGTGACTGAGTTCCAGGAGCTCCCTGTTAAAAAGGATTCCTCCTGTGGCTTCAGGAGCTGAGGGCAAGTGGACTGCCCGGGGCTGCCAGTCTGGATCTTAGGGCTCAGGACAGGTGCAAACCAGTTTGTCCAGGGGCAGGCCTGACCAGGTGGGCGACCGGGCTCAGGTGGTTTGGGCTCTCTGCAGGAGAGCTGGGTGGAGTTTAGGGTGAATGCAGGATGTGGTTGATCTTTTATGGTTTTGTCTACCCCAAGATTCCCTGACTGTGTGGACCTCTCTTGAGCAGTACCAACTCTTGCCTTTGGTAGAAGACCTAGTCCAAGTTCCCAAGGCTCGGTTCACTGCTTATGTTTCCCCTCTTTCCTCCCTTCTTAGGCTCTTTCTGATAGTCCTTGATAAGGATGGTGGATTTTATGGAATTAACCAATCACAGAATTGAGAGCTTGATGGTACCTTTGGGGTAATCTAGTTGGTGATTTTCAGACGTTTGTTAGCAATGGAACCCTGTCTTCACATCAGTTCTCCCATAGAGGGCCAGTGGATAAAGAAGAAGTGGAGCTGCTCTGGTTGAACCTGGGGGTGTGGGTCTTGGTGATGCCTGTTCCCCGTCACATGCCCACCATAGCAGCCCCCAAGGTACCAGGCGGAACCAATATGTGGGTTCCATGGCGCAAGGTTTGTAAGCCATTGATCTCATCGAACCTCCTCTTTATAGATAAGGAAACTAGGGCCCAGAAAACAACAAAGCTCAGGGAGTTTTTAGCTTTTCTTCCCTCATGGGTTTGTGTTTTTCTCTAAATGGAGGGTGGGTTTCTGCTAAGGGTTTGCCAAGGGCTAAGGTAGCAAGTAGAAATCAGAAGCGCTTTGTCTTAGTTTTCTCTGCCTGTTTATATACCCATCTAGGAAACACAGCCTGAGCAGGGACTTCTGCCTTCTTCCTCCTTTCTCCGTGGCCCATCCCCTCTCTCAGCATCTGGGCTGGCTGATCTGGACCTAGACCAAGAGATGCAGGCTAGAAGTGAGGGCTCCTTTAAGAAAGGGAAGAGCCTACGTATGCTGGCTGACATCCCTAGGTCTCTCACGGGCTCCCTGCCCAGCAAGCTACAGCCACTCTTCAAGGGCCAAGCTTCCCGAACCCACCAGATCTTTGCCGACGTGGAGAAAATCTTAGGCAGGGCCCCAGCCCACTGCAGGACAGAATTAGGTGATCAGCAGGGTCTGGAGAAGCCCCAGCAGGCGACAGAGAAAATCTACCTGGGGTTTTCAGACCCTGAAATAGAAGAGCTGGAAATGAGGACCAGACAGCAGAAACCTGGCGCTTTGGGCCCTGACCACAGCAGGCCCTTCCGGAACGGGCAGGATGCGTTAGAGAGCAGGAGCCAGGCCTTGGTCCACTTGAAGTTTTTGGAAGCCCTCAAGGGCCTGCAGCTGAAAGGGGAGCAGCACAGCCATAACATGGCCAAGCGGAGCTCCACTGGCCCTGGGGGGGACAAGGGCCAGAGCCCTATTCCCTCACCATCCCCTGAGGAGGATCCCTCCCTGTCCCTTTGTTCTTCTGACCCCATGCTGCCTGCCAGGAAGAGCAAGCCGTTCTTGTTAGTCAGCAGCCCAGCTGAAGACCAGAGCTGGCAGGGCGTTTCTGGGGAAGAGGGCAGCATGGGCAGGGGCAGGAGGAGGAGAGAGCCCCCGGGATTGTGGATGGGACAGGTCTCCAAGCTTGTCCACAAGGACGCCCCTTGGGGCAGCAAGAAAATAGAGCCCGAAGACCCTGAGGCTCCAGGGGCCTCAGCCATAGGTCCACCTCAGGGGCTCTTGCTAATACCCCCTGATACCCTGGTCTCAGAACCAGCCCAGAGCGCCCCTGCAGTCGCCTCGCAGGCCCCTCGAGGGTCTCCTGCCAGTGAGAAGACACCACCCCCAGGCTCTCTGGAGCCCCCTGCAGAGGACAGGAGGCTGGGCAGGTTTGGGCCTGACTTGGAGAGCAGCAGCAGCAGCCTGGCCTCTCACCTGGGCTCTGAGGTCCTGGGGGAGGTGACCAACTTCCCGTGGGACCTGCAGAGCTCACGGGGATCTGAGCGGGGTGTGGGTCAGTCAGGCCCTGGACCCAGGGAGCAGCACCCCAGCCCCTTCCTGGCGCCCCAGTTGTCCCACATGCAGAGCTCTGCCGAGGAGCAGTCAGAGAGTGAAGACTACTCTGAGGACCAGAGGTTCTACCAGCACATCCTGCAGATGTTCAAGCTCTCCAGGCGGCTGGAGGGCCCGGGGCCGCCCGAGAGCACGCGGGACAGGCCGTGCAGAGACCTTGCCAGCGTGGTCTGCCGCCTGGCAGCCGAGTCTTCCAGGATGTCTAGTGAGGGCGAGCACGAGGCCATCAGAGCTATGGGCTCCAGGTTTCTGTCTTGGGGGCCAGAGATGCGGGAGCATCCTCAGAAGGTGGCCGGCGCCCCGGCTGGGCAGGAGGCCTCTCAGCAAGCTCGTTTCCGGCCAAGCAGCAGCCCCCTCAGGCAGGGGCTGGTCAAGCTGAGTTCCAGCAGAGGGCTTGCTACAGAGCCAGGCAAGATGCAGCTTCTCAACCAGGTAGGCTTCTTAGAGAGCACGGCCTTCAGGCTCAGTGAACTTGACAGGGAGGGAGCAGGTTGAGCTGACACCCTAACACAGCTAGCAGGTCTGCTTTCCTGTTATCTGTCCTCCCTTGGTAACTATTGATCCCTTAACCACCCAGGATGGCCATCTTGTGGGATGACATGCGGTTCCTGTTTCTTCTGCCCCATCACCTGCAAGATAGGGGCTGAGGGTATCTAGACTTCCCTTCTCTTGACCTAACTGTACTTCGTGGGTGGTTCACATGCTCTGACGATGCTCAGTTTTGAGGGTGAGCAAGGTGGCACTTATCCTGGCACTCATGCAAGATATAGGTACTGTCCCAGGATTTGGGAAGCCTTCCCCATCAGCTGGTTATGGAGAGGTCCTCCCAAGTAGACACCCTACCCCCAGCCTCTGAACTTAGTCCCTTCTGGGAATCACACAGAACTAGAGAGTTAACACTGTCATGAGAGGCTGAAGCCCAGGCTCTCTCTGCCGTTCAGTGAGCTGCTTCTGCTCCTTGCTTCCCAGGGTTTCCAGAACCTTGTGAATAATCTGTGTCAGGCTTGTGCTGACCACGTGAGCCTTCACTTCCTCCCCTATTGGGATCTACCAAAGTGTTGGGCTTGCCCTGTCATTCCGACTCTTTTTCCCTTTAAAGAGTCACCACTAGCTTCATTCAGAAGTCAAATTGGATCCCAGACCACCCCGGGGGTCGGTCTGCATTTCCCCGGCTATTCTTTGGCTGTTGCCCAGCTGTGGCTTTACCCAGTTGTTCCCTCGGTTCCTAATTGCTGGCGTGCCCTGGTTCTCCGTTAGCTCTGATAACTGCTGTGGCACTGTAAATATCAGATAAGCTGCAGATTATCCTGGAAGTTTTAATTAGCCCAATGGCAGCAAGTTTATCCTCTCTGAAGGACAACGCCACGCACAGCCCATAGTGCGTGATCAGCTAGGAGCCAGGGATGTATAATTTCCCTGCTAACCGCTGATTTGGTAAAGGCCTGGGAGAACAAAGCCCTCAGCGGGTCTGTCTCCCTCCCTCAGGCCCCCAGCACGTTAGCAAATTAGCCATGTTAGGAGTCTGTAATTTTCCATAAATATAGTATGGGAAGAATTTTACTCGCTGATCCACTGGGCTGGCTGCGGGGAGCAGGCTGGGTTTGCTAACAGTTCACCTCAGAGCAGATTTCCTGGGCTCCTTTTCTGCCATAGCCAGGAGGCAGTGTACAATACTGGCTTAGAGATTGCCCTGCGTTCCGGTCCCACGTCTGTCCTCATTGCAGGCCCTATGATTTGGGGCAGGGGTCTTGACCTCACCAGTCTCCGTTTGCTCTTGTGGGGACTGTGGCCTCAGATGGTTTTGACAGTGAAATGAGACAGGTGCTTACCCCAGTGCCCAGGGCTCAGGCAAAGTTGGCCAACTTTTTTATTATCAGCTCCTTTTCTGCCTAATGAAGATACCCTGCAACAGGCCAGGTGACTGGGAACCTACAAAGGTTTGGGAGGGGGTCTCGTGTCACCTTTCAGATAAGCATCTGATGCCCTTCCCATGCAGAAATGGGTTGTGTTCAGAGCCCCCCCGATGGTCTGGCCCCAGGCCCAGCTGCGGGTGAGAAGATGGGCCACCTGAACTCTGCCTGACCTCCTCAGGTTCCCCTTTCTCTCTTCAGTCCCCATGGGATTAGAGAGGAATGGAATTTTTGTGTTGTTTTATATACAATTTAAGTTTGAGGATATTTAAAGAGCTCTTTGTAAACTGTCCCCAGAATGCTATCCTGCCTCGGCTTCTAAGCCCAGACTCTTGTGATGTGATTCCCTGTAATGATAGCAATTCCACAGTGCTGGAGTAGCCCTGGGCCATGCACACATGCTCCTTGCTGTCAGTATCTCATTTGAATTTCTCAACAAACCTTCTTAAGTAGCAAGACACACATCATCTCTGTCTTGCGGATGAGCAAACTGAGAATCCAAGAGTCCGTGAGCGACCCAACGTCTCACAAATTCTGCCACCCAGTTGGTTTCTCTCCCCAGTCCTCACTGGTACAAAGCCTTCATTTGGCCATCCCAAGAACAGGGCAAAGGAGGGGCCTGCACAGTCCTCTGGCGAGGCTCCTTCCAGCCCCTTTCCTCATCAGTGGAGAGCGGAAAGAGAGTTCTTTTGTTGCTCATGTGTATTTTTCATAGTTAATATTTATTTTAATTGAAGTAATACATGCCCATGTTATTAAACAATGTCAAGTCGAGCCAAAAGGCATAGAACGAAATATAGCAGTTCTCGGGTGTGGGTACCCCTCCCCAGAGGCAACGGCTCTCTTCCAGTGTTTGCTTCCATATTTGTAAATAATATGCTTAGACCGCTTTTTCTTGATTCATCCGTTTTCAACTGTATCTATTGAGACTTCTCATGCTGGTAGATGAGGCTTTTGTCTCTTCTCCCCCCAACCCCCCAACTTCCTCTGTGGCTTCGGAGGGAGAGCAGAGTCCTCTGCAGCATCTGCCAGATGTGAAAGAACCATTTGCTGAGAGACAGGCCCAGAGTTACGAGAATCAGGAAGCCAGCCCGTGATTCTCGCACGGCTGGCACAATGGTAATTTCTGGATGTTGTGTTTCATTAGCAGCCTCCGAACGGAGGCGGTTTAAATTTGAGCGGGCAGGATTTAGATGTTTTATTTTTATATCCATCTCCACACTGTCAGAGCCCTGTGGTTTCTTGGGTTTGTAACAGGATGTTTTCTGTTGCCCAGGCACTGGGCTCCCCGTTAGCCCCCGTCCACATTCCTCTCGGGGGTCTGGCCCCGTTAAGGGGCCTGGTGGATGCCCCGCCCTCTGCTCTTCGTGGATCTCAAAGCGTGAGCCTGGGGAGCTCGGTGGAGTCTGGTCAGCATGGAGAACTCTCAATGGTAAATGCTTCTTCTTGTGTTCAGTGTAGTTACCGTGGGGCCTCCATGTTCCATGCTAGGAACCGTGACCCATGGATGAGAAATAGAGGGCATGGGCTGAGTCCTTAATGCTCATAATCTAGTGGGGAAGGTGAGTCACACCTGGAGGATGCTGAACAGGGGCTCTGGGTGGTGGAGGATGGACCCAGGGCATAGGGACAGCAGTGGTGATTTCCCAGTCCCTGCAGCCAGGGCAGCAGGAGTTGGACAGGGAGGGATCAGTGAGCTGGAGCTGCTGGGGTCAGCTTCCTGGAGGTGGTGGGCTTGCTCTGGGAGCCATCTAAACAGAAAGAGAGGAGAAGGCAATCTGAGGGTCTTCCCCGTAAGTGCCTTGGTTTTCCTTCTCTATTTTGGAGCCTTCACAGGGTCTCAAGACTTCTGCGTATACAAAGGGCCTCCTGGGCTCCATCCATGAGGACAAGAATGCTCTCAGCCTCTTGGCTTTAGGAGAGGAGACCAATGAGGAGGATGAGGTGGAGAGTGACAACCAGGTAAGAATGAATCCTTTTCTTGGCCTGGAAACCCTCTGTGCTATGAAAAAAAATTTTTTTTTAAAAAAATTGTGGTCAAATATGTCTACCATTTTAACCACTTTTAAGCGTACAGCTCAGTGACCTTAACTACCTTCACAGTGTTGTACAGTCATCACCACTATCCATCTCCAGAACTTGTTCATAATCCCAGAGAAACTCTGTACCCTTTAAACAAAGCTCTGGATCCTCCCCTCTCCCCAGTCCCTGATCTACTCTCTGTCTCTGTGAATTTGCCTATTCTAGACATTTCATATAAGTGGAATCATACTGTCTTTGTCCTTTTATGTCTGGCTTCTTTCATGTCGCATAATGTTTTCAAGGTTCATCCATGTTGTAGCACATGTGGCTGGATAATATTCCATTGTATGAATATACCATATTTTGTCTAGCCGTTCATCTGCTGGTGGATGGTTGAGCTGAGCTGTCTTTACCTTTGGGCTAACCTCTGTGCTACTTTGAAAATAAGTGAAAATGATTTTCCAGCCCACAGCTTCATTCCTTGCTCAGTCTGTATACCTGCTGGGTCTGACCCAGAAAGTATAACCAGTGAGGAGCTTCTCGGCCCCGTGGGCTGACCAGTTTCCTTGCCATCGTTTCCATTTTCAGAGTGTCCGAAGCTCAAGTGAGCTTCTTAAGAACCTGCACCTGGACATCGGGGCACTGGGGGGTGACTTCGAGTATGAGGTAAGAGCCTGAAGCCCCTGCAGGCAGATGCCTCAGCCTGGCAGGTCCCTCCTTCCTTTCTTTTTTTTAAAAAAATATTTATTTATTTATCTATTTGGCTGCGCCGGGTCTTAGTTGCGGCATGTGGGATCTTTAGTTGCAGCATGCAGGATCTAGTTCCCTGACCCAGGGATCGAACCCAGGCCACCTGCATTGGGAGCGCATAGTCTCAACCACTGGACTGCCAGGGAAGTCCCCCTCCTCCCTTCTTAAGCCTTCCTCCTTGTGGGAGACTTATTTGGAAAGAGTATCATTTTGTCCCAGTCCTGTCCAGATGGGATTTCTGGGGTTTGGGGAGGCACAAGTGGGGAAAGGAATTCATCCATTCACTCATTTCTCAGATAACCACCGTTTATTGAATGTTTCTACATGAGGCACTTTGCTAGGTGCTATTGGCCACGCACGCCTCAGTTAGCTGTGATCCCTGCCCTCAAAGAGTTTACAGTCTCATAAAAGAGAGACTTACGTAGCTGGGACTCGGAGTGGAATGCAGTGCCGCCGTCAGGGTGGTAAAACACAGTGTTGTGGCTGGGGAGAAGTCGGGGTCTCCTGTCCGTTTGAAAGGCCTTATTGAGAATCTGACATCTGAGGTGAGCCAGGAAGGACGGTGGGTGGGACCGGACGAGCAGAGGCGAGTGGTGAGGGAGAGCTCCAGCTGCAGGGCACTGCACAGGAGCGGAGCACGAGGGTGTCTCCTTTGCCTGGAGCCCAGGGCGCGTGTGGGAGAGGAGTGGGAAGTGGGGCTGTGGAGGTGGGTTGGGCTGGGTTGTGGAGGACCTGAGTGCCAGCTGAGAAGTTGGACTGGGTTACACCGGCATTGGGAGCCATGGGAGGGTTTGAACAGAGGTGTAATGCTGTCCAGATGCTTAGCATTTGTCGAATGCTGGCTGTGTGGCGGCAGCTGTGCTGTGGTCGATCCCAGCACTGGTAAGGAGTGGCCTGGGCAGGCCTCTGGGAGTGTGCAGTTGGAGAGAAAGGATGCTGGGCACTCTGTGCTTAGTGAGCGCTTAGTACATGTTGAATAAATGAATATTTAGGAAACTGTAAAGCAGGGCCAGGTGTATAAAGAGCTCGAGCACAGGTACACTCTTTGGAGGAGTTCTGAGGGCAGAGAAATTACCTGCCCAGAGATGAGGGAGAACTTGGATGAGACAACATTTGACCCCGGTCTTGAAGAGTAGGGAGGTTTTAGATGTGGGGGTGGAAGGGATGTTTTAGGCAGGTGGACAGCTTGAGCAAAGGCACGAGGCCTGGGAAATGCAGAATATGGATGGAACTAGCTTCCGGAATATCCCCCCAGCAGTCCTCTTGCTTCTCATCTCTTTCCCTGGTCTGTCCTCCACTCCCACCAGAATGTCCCTCCCTTCCTCCCTTCCTCCCTTCTCCCTTCCTCCCTTCCTCCCTTCCTCCCTTCCTCCCTTCCTCCCTTCCTCCCTTCCTCCCTTCCTCCCTTCCTCCCACCCTCCCACCCTCCCACCCTCCCTTCCTCCCACCCTCCCACCCTCCCTTCCTTCCTTCCATCCATTTTTGGCTGGGTTGGGCTTTTGCTACACGCAGGCTTTTCTTTAGTTGCGGTGAGCGGGAGAGCGGGGGCTACTCTTCGTTGCAGTGCGCGGGCTTCTCATTGTGGTGGCTTCTCTTGTTGCAGAGCATGGGCTCTAGGCGCGCGGGCTTCAGTAGTTGCGGCACGCGGGCTCAGTAGTTGTGGCTCGCGGGCTCTAGAGTGCAGGCTCAGCAGTTGTGGCGCACGGGCTTAGTTGCTCTGCGGCATCTGGGATCTTCCCAGACCAGGGCTCGAACCCGTGTCCCCTGCATTGGCAGGAGGATTCTTAACCACTGCGCCACCAGGGAAGTCCCAGAATGTTCTTTCAAACAAACAAACAAAACCTGAAACTCATCATGTCGTCGTAATAACTAAAAAACCCCAGTACGTTCTTCTACTTGAAAAAGAACATTCCCTATTATTTGTTCTTGGTCTGTTGTCTAATTTATTAATTTTTAACAATTAAGCTTTCTCTGAATATGTCCAAAGTATTCACACAACCAATAAATCATGAAGTCAACAACTCAGATTTCCCCAGACATTGAAATATTGATTGCAAGGTCAGTTAAACTTTTCACAAAATAGAAAATTCTTTTAAAGGCTTTGAACTGAAAGAGATCACTCACATTTATTAGAATGACCACAAAACTGACCAGTGAAAGAGCAGTGCCCGTATCATGGATTTAAATGTTTCCTTATTATCTTTTATTTATGTCCTTATCATCCCCTTCCACAGTCTTATTGTTTCTGACTCTTACTTCTTGGTCTTCAGCTCACCTTGAGAGCTAGGGGGAAGGTCCCAGGTGGGCTGAGGTTGAGAATGCTGGCTGACACCTAGGTGTAGGTGGGCTCTCCCAGCTGACCCAGCTCTAGCCATTGGGCAGGCCCCGTGTTATACTTAGGCTCACTCTGTAGCCTCAGAAACTGTCCCCGTTTTTGGCTCTGCCCAATCAGATATGTTTTGATTGTGACTTTGATGCTTTCTGCCACGTGACACATTTTCTGAGTGTCATCAACCTGATCTGGCTCTACTTTGACACTTCCTTCTGAATGGGGCCTGGTCTGTTGGCATTAAATCCAAAGCCTTCTGTTTTGGGTTCCCTGACATGATAACTTTATTTCTTCTCACCTGCCATTAAGATCTTTATGATGCTGATGGAATCAGTGGCTCAGGTTTTGAGCCTGGAAGGATGTCCGTGAGTAGGAATGAGGTGTCAGGAGGACTCGCTGGCTTTTGGAGAAAGAGGGTAGTCTCCACAAGACTGAGCAAATTGAGAGTAGGGACTGTGCCCTGTTCCTGTGTGTGTGTCTGGAACCTGACCTGCTCCCTGGAACTTAGGAAGTGCGTGGGTATGTTGTGCTGAGCGATTGAGTGGATGAATAGGTAGGTGAGTGAATGAATGAGCCACGCTGGGACCAGAGGGTATCCTGGCAGGTCGTGTTGTGCTTTTTTCTTCTCTGGGCTTTCCCAGGTCCTGGGTAGAGTGGACACTGGATCCCCGCTTCAGCTGGTGGATTGAAGATCCCAATGTGGATCAATTATAATGTGCTTTGACTTGGGCTAGTTAATCTTTCCTCTATAATAGTTTACAAATGTCAACACAAAAAGGGATTTTCTTCTTTGACATGTCCTGGATTCTCAAAAGCTTCCCTTCTGATCTTTGTATGCTTCTTTGGGGGAGTGGAGCTTTTAAATATATTTTTTATAACCTCTTTAATATAAATAGGCAACCCAGTGTGATGGGGAGAAATGTCTGGAGTGGGAGGTGTTAAATACACTCCCCCCACCCCCCCATCTCTAGCATCCCAGCAGATTTAGTTCATTTTGCCACATGGAGTGTTGAATTCCTGCATTCTAACCTCAGGCAGGAACTGGGGCTCTTCCTGGTGGGGAAGGTTAGTGGTGGGGATGAACGGGGTTTTAGGACAGACAAAGCTGCCTCTGCTTACCATGCCCTTTAAAATGGCTTTTGTCCCAGTTTATAGACCTTGGGTCCTCTGAGCTGCCCACCTCTTCCCGCTTCTGGGCAGCCCCGGCAGCCTGAGATGGAGAGCTTATTCTGTGGTTTGTTTTACCCTGTTTCGCTGTCAACAATCACTTTGCTCATGATTCCATGAGAGGGCAGTAGGATGGCAAGAATGCCTCTCTCTCCCTCTCTCCCTCTCTCTCTCTCTCTCTCTCTCTCTCTCTCTCTCTGTGTGTGTGTCTCCTTCCCCCTCCTCTCCTGCCTTCAACTTAAACCCGTTTCTAGTCTATTACTCCTGGAACAGACACTGAGAATGGATGGGAGTGAAAGAGGGGAGGCTGAAGGGTAGGTGAGCAGGCAGCAGATGGCCTTGTAGTGCTGGTGAAAAGACCATCAGCAGATCAAAGGGGAGGGAGGGAGCTGGGCTTAGAAATAACAGGATGATGTCAGTGTGATTGGAAAGCGCTAACAGCACTGGGGAGTAGTGCAAAGAACTGAGACCGACTGGGTGGGAAGGAGTCATGGAAAATAAACGGATTGGTGTTTGGCTTGGTGTGGGGGGGTCTCCCCAGAACGGGATCAATGCAAGGACATGGTGTTCAGCTCCCCTGTCTCCCACTCTCACCCTCCTGAGCCGTGTGGAATGTAGGGCCCCTGCCTTTGTGCTCTGGACCGCAGGAGGGGGATTGCAGCATGGGAGACCTCATAGCTTTTGGGGGATATGTTAAATATTCATGAAATGGTTCATACAGGCACTCTCCTGCACCCCCCTCTTCATGCAGATGGCAAAGTCTTTTTGGAAAAAGACAGCAGGAATTTGCCTTATACTCAAGGACCTGGGGCTGTGACAGGAGGAGACAGAAGGAGTGTGAGCACGGTTGAGCTGAGAGCAGAGCCGTGCTGTGGGTACATCCCCCGGGTGCCCTGCAGAACACTGGCCCAGGAGGCTGTGCGCAGGGGCCTGGGTGTGTGTCCTGGGCCGGGCCTCAGGCCATGGGCCCCGTGATGGAATGAAGAGCAGGGGCTGAGTTAAAGGAGGGGAGCGTGGAGTCAGCTGGGTTTTCCAGACACTCAGCTCTCGTTCATCCATTTGTGGATAATCCACAACAAATGCCTAGTCTCCCCCTGCTGTCCTTCCCCTCAAGACGTCCCCCTGGCTGTCCTCTCATTGCAGTTAGTTGATGTGGGCGCAGGGAATGTAAGTTCACTTATTTTCATGTTAGCCATGTTTTAATATTTTACTATTTACGTAGACAGAATAGGATAAGCTCCATGGAACATTTTTCTTTTGAATAATTTTAGCTTGAGAGTGGCATAGCCTGGGCCTGACATTCTGTAGTCTGGCCATATTCTCTCATGTGTAAGAATGGGAATCTCCCCCTGGATATGGTGTCCTCTGATTTTTGATAGGTTATTGTTTTTCCGTCATCTTGAATATTAATAGTTAATATTTGTTTAGCTATTTTCCATTTCATAAGCGCTATAACAAGTAATAGTCTAATCCCTGTATAATTTTGTAAAATAGATAATATCACACCTCCATTTTACAGAGTAGGAACTCCTATATCTGCGTTGACCCACTTAATCATTTTTTTTTTTTTTTGCGGTACACGGGGCTCTCACTGTTGTGGCCTCTCCAGTTGCGGAGCACAGGCTCCGGACGCGCAGGCTCAGCGGCCATGGCTCACGGGCCCAGCCGCTCCGCGGCATGTGGGATCTTCCCGGACCAGGGCACGAACCTGTGTCCCCTGCATCGGCAGGCGGACTCTCAACCACTGCGCCACCAGGGAAGCCCCACTTAATCACTTTTAATATTCAGTCAACAAGCATTGACTGAGCACCTATTATGTGCCAGAAACTAGACACTGAGGATGACAGGGAGCTGATTTGGTGAGGGCAACAGGCAAGGAAGTCAGCAGTTATAAGACAGTAGTTGTTGTGAAAAAGGATGAGGAAGGCTGATCTCAGGAAGGCTTCCTGGAAGAGGCGATGCAGTGAGGACCAGTGGGAGCTTGTCAGGGTAGATTGTGTGTGTATTAAGAACGCACACGGCAGAGCAGGGAAATGGTGTAATGTTTGTTCACAGGCAGGATGTGTGTGTCTGGAGATGACCTCAGAGGAGCAAGCAGGGCTGGGCTTGGTGAGAAGGGCTGTGGGCCGTGTGAGGAGATGTGAACTGGTGGTCCGACACCTCCTCTGCCCTCTAATCCAAGGTCTGTTGCCTTTCTTTCATCATGAGATGAGCACAGCCGGGGTGGCTTGGCTGTGCTTGCTGAGTCAGACCCCCTCACTCCCCCCGAGACACTCCCACATCCTTCTTGGCATCCAGGAGCCCCACAGACCGGTCACTGCGTGCTGGCCGCTGCTGAGAGCCGGCTGCTGTGGGGACACCGAGGTGAGGACACCTGGCATCGCCCTGAAGATGCCTCTCAAAGAGGAGGAGCTCATCTTGGACCCTCTGCACCCAGTGACCATGAAGACTTCCTCCACACTATAAGTTAGGGTGTCAGGAGGGTGGGCAGCAGTGGAGGGCACCCTGCCTTTGTGCTGCCAGGGCATGAGGGAAGCCCACCCCTTCTCTGTTCAGCCTCTGCTTTTCTCCCTGGGACAGGCGTGGCACTGACCACAGCGTCACCACCGTGTCCGGTGCCCTTTGCTTTGGGCAGTAAAGCCTCATAGCCAGGGCCACCTGGGATGTTTCACTTTTCTCCATTCTCAGCTGAGTTCCTTGAGGGCAGGATCTATCTTCCTATTCAGGTCGCCACGGTGGGGTTTGGCTCATAGAAGGTGCTCGGTGAATGAACTTGTGGGTCTCATCATAATACATGAGTTAGCGTTTATGGAGCGCTTATGGTGTGCCAGGCACAGTTCTCTGTTCTTTACTCGCTCAATGAATGTTAACTTATTTAATCTTTCCAACAATCTTATGAGATAGGCCCATACCCCTGTATTTTAGAGGAAGAAATTGAGGCCCAGAAAAGTTAAACAGTTTGCCTAGGGTCCCTGTAAGCACGGAGCCAAGATTTGAACCTGGGTGTTCTATCTCCGAAGTCAGGCTCTGAAGTGCTCTGCTTTCCTGCCTCTCTTAACCATCCTTGGAAAGTTTGGGTGGGCTTGTCAGTCGGCTGCCAGACCTGCAGTGGATGGTCATGGCTTTGGGTTCCGTGGATCCTTTAACAGGCAGACAGCATGGTGAATGGCGTGTTTGGGGCTTCTCCTTGGCCCTCTGGACTCTAGTCGTCACGCTTCTTGTTGGAGTGTCCAGGGTCAGGCTTCAGGAAGTCTCAAAAATCCCTGCCAAGAAGTTGCTCACGCTGGCAGCCCAGGTTTAGGACAGGTGTTTTCTGGGAAGAAGGCTTCTCTGCTTGAGCCTAGGAGAGATCACAGGCTGTATTTCCAAGGGAGGAGTTCCTTTTTCTCTTGTGGTAGCTCTAAAGGTTTCTCCTGCTCTTTACCATGGGGTTTGTGAGCGAGGAGCAGGGTGGGCAGCTGTAGAGGTGCCCTGCTCCCATCTCCTTTCAAGAGACCCTGCAGAGGGGACCTTGGGGGATTAATGGCCTGCAGCTGCTGAACCTTTGATCCACCCCGGCTCGTGCCAAGGCTGGGCTTGTTGATGGAATTGATGGGGTGCAATGGGCCCCGGAGCAGGGCCATTTCTGCATGACGGCTGCGGGACTGTCCATGTGGCTGAGACCCTTTCAGAACTGTGCTGTGGCCTGAGGCTCTCCTACTCAAGCCCCCTCCTTCCCTCTCCCATGTCACAGGTCTCAGACCTGCGTTCCCAAGCCTCTCCCCACCTCCCGTATCCTCATGGGCATTTCCCCCAATCAGTCTTCTACACACCTCACCCCATCTGGCACCTGCTGCCCAGAGGACTCACTTGATGGGCCTCCGACAGAGGAGCCTGGCTCCAGGGCTGCTTATGCAGCCTCCCTAAGGGGGAGGCTATAGGGAGAGAGCTACCCTCATTGCTGTGCAAGAAGGGTACCCTCCTGATATTTCCTCCCTCCTGCCTTTTAAAAATGAAAACTCTAGACTTTGGTACTTTTCTCTCATGCGGTTCTCCGTCATCATCATCGTAAACAAATATTGACTTCTGAGCCTGCCATCTAATGGGGCTGGAATGAGCCAGATTTATTACTCGAGAAAGTGATGGGTGGTGACAGAGTTGTATAGCGCAGTGCACTGGATTCCAAGTTCCTCGGTGGACGGGGGTCAGGTTGGGTGTATTCAGATCACCATAGAATTTCAGAGTCAGTGGAGCTGGGCTGGAGCCAGGAATCTGTGTTTTTAAATGCTTTTGAGGTGTGGGATAGCCATTGGTTTCAGAACTGTAGGCGTCAAGGAATGGCAGCTCCATCTTGTAGCAAGTCTCTAAACCCTTTTATTAATTCCTGACGTCTTCCTTTCTGACATGGTCTTCTGCTCCCTAGGAATCTCCAAGAACAAGCCAGCCAGAGGAGAAGAAGGACACTTCTCTGGATTCCGATGCTGCCAGCCCCACTACTCCTGGCAAGCTCTTCAGCCGAGGTGCAGATAGCAGCCTGAGCAGTGCCGATGGCCAAGGGCAACAGGGAAAAGGGGCAAGTTGGCTCCCAGAAAAAGAAAAGAATGAGAAGAATGATCCCGGGATGTCCAGGAGTGTGGCGGACGCCGGGGGCGACCCCGCGGGCCATCAGCCTGCCAAAGCCAATAAAAAAGAGGCACCAGAGGACCCGGTGGATGCAAGAGAGGAGGGTTCCCTGCAGGAAGAGGCAGCAAAGGAGCCAAAGAAGGAGGCTTCCGTCCCAAAAGAGAGCAGATCAGAGGCGAGCGAAGTAAGTCGCTTTGTCCCGTGGGCAGTTGCTGGCTGCAGCCCTCTGCTGCTCTCTCGTGCCCTGTGCACGTTCCTCTCCCTTCATCTTTATTACTGAGTCAGGAGCTGCATTTGCAGGCCCGGCAATGGGCCGTCAACATCAGCCAGAACCCTTAATTGTGACAAATATGCCCAGACCCAGCAGGCAGTAAAATCCTGAATGAAACTCCAAACCTGCTGGCACTAGAAATTCAGAGCAAAAATTTGCTTTTCCTTTGGCACTTCCTGGGATATTCCTATTCCTCTGGTCTCCCACTTACTTCCTCTTGCCATTTCCTGCCTCCCCCTCCTACTTCTTGACATCAGTTTGGGGTGAGTCATGGTTGCAGCCTGTGTTCCTGCAGAGAGAGGAGCCTGTTGAGGGGAGTGGGGGGGACGTTTGGGAGTGTCCTGCCCCGGCATTGGTCAGTTAGGTTACAAGAAGACTCTTCATTGGTCTCTCTGGCTCCTTTGAACAACCCAAGACGCGGGAGTCTTGCTTGGTAAGATCAGGCCAGTGACCCGGATGGATAGAAGTAGGACCCAGCTGTGAGAGCATTTGGCATCTTTATTTTCCAGCCCTTAGTCCCGCCCTTCCTCCAGGTGGATGGTGAGGGAATTCATTTAAAGAGCTTTTAGCTACTTCCTGGAAAAGATACACTCATCTTGTTTTCCTAGGATCCCATCAAACTTCCCCACTGCCGACTTTCTAACCATCTCCCACTCTGCTTCACTTGGCCCTCCTTCCAAGAGTGTTGCCCTGCCCAGCCTGAGGGGGCCGGGGGCAGGTGTCCAGAGAGAATGGGAGGGTCCACAGGCCTCTTCCAGGTTTTCCAGAAGAGTTGGATTTCGGTTTGTGTTCAGCCCTGTACTGGCACCGTGGATAGTGATCACAACCCTCTGTCCTCTGCTCTGGTGACTTCTCTGTGGGTCTGTCTCCCCAGGAGTCAGAGATCAGTGAACACATGAAGGAACTACAGCCCTCAGACTCCACTGCTTCTGACCCCAAGTCCTTTCTTGGCCTGGTGAGTCTGAGATGGGGGGCAGCAGAGTGGTGGTGAAGAGCATGGGTTTGCGAGGTCCTGTGTTTGAGTGATTCGCTGAGCATCTCACAGCTTGTAAGTGGGGAAGTTAGGACTCAAACTTGGGTCTTGTCTAACTCCATTTTCTCAGCCCTGCGTACTAAGGATAACACTACCTACTTTATAGGTTTGTTGTGAGAAGAAAGTGGTGTAAAGAGTATAAAACATTAGCATATAGACATTAAACAAACATAGCTGTTATTACTATTACTGCTGTGTGAAGTGCCTGTGAGATCATATGAGGTCATTGCCTCTGGGCTCTAGCAGGAGCATTACATGAACCTAGGAGGTTAGAGACTGTGTGTGTTTATGGAATCACTGAGCCATGGCGAGGACCAGTCCTCAGGCTCTCAGGCTCTGACCAGGAAGGATGCTGTGGTGTGGTGTCATTTCCCAAGTTAAGACTTTGTCCTGGAATGCCAACATCCATGGTTTCTTTGTCCCAGTCCTTCCACGCAGCCTGCTGTAGCCTGGCTTCACTTGCCAGGTTTGTAATCTATGGGGGGGAGTTTGGGGTGCTTTTTGGCAGAGCACTTCTTCCAGAAACCACGCTCCATCTGTTCGGAGGAGGCAGATCAAAGGGAAGGGATTAGTGGGAGAGGGTCAGGGATGAACAGTAATGATACGAGGGGGTGCAGAGGAATTAGGAGGCTGTGTGCTCAAGCCCCTCACTGAGCCATGGGCTTAGGAACCAGATGGCAGGTGCATTGACTGGAGTAGAACTCACGCTGAAAGGGAAATGTCATCAGCAAAGAAAACCACAAGCTAGGAACGGGAGGCAAAGTCCTTGTTGGCACAAACCGTCATGAAGAATCACCGTGTCACAGAACTCTCTGAAGCAAGGGCCCTGGCCCTGCTAATGGAGTCACTGTGTGGAGAAACGGGCTGCCCATCGGCATTTTTCTTCTCTATGGGAGTGGGTGGAGGAAGCCACAGACAGCAGGACCAGACCTTGGCTGGGCATCCCTGCATTTATCAGGGCTGATGACAGAACTGTCCCTGTGAGCGTGCTGTCAGGTAGCCGTCCGTCACCTAGCCCAGTGACGATCTTGGGGTCGGAGGGGGCGGGCTCGTTGCTCTGCGGCAGCCAAAGGGCTGCGGGGAGCTGGCACCTGTGTGGGCAGTTGCTGCCCGTCCCAAAGAGAAGCTGGTGGAGGAAGTGGCCCTAATTCATCCCCATTGTCCAGAGGGACACCTGTATGGGAAGGGGAAGGAACCAGCTGGGTAGAGCCTGGCAGGCCCTGGTGTCCAAGCTGCCCACAGGGCTTCTGGGCACTTTGGCCTCCTGGTTGGGCACCAGGAGGGAGAGACAGCTGGAAAGTGACATGCTTTGCAGCACATGTCACACAAAGAGCTTGGGCTTTGGAGTCGGCCCAGGGCACTTCTGACCCCCAGCCCTATTGCTTACCAGATACATGACCTTGGATAAATTACTTGGGCTCTCAAACTGCTTCCTCCATGAGCTAAGAATAAGAGGATCAGTCTCATAGGGTTACTTTTTTCCCTGTAATTTGATTATGAAAAATTTCAAACATACTGAAAAATTAAAAGACTTTTACAGCGAATAGCCTCATACTCACCACCTAGAGTCTACAGTGAACAGTTTACCGGACTTGCTTTGCCACACGCCTTTCCATCCAGTCGCAGTGTTAAGTTTGAAGGTGAAATTAATGAGTAGCTGTCGGAGTGCTTGGTACAGTGCCTGGCATGTAGTAGGCGTCTTTCTGGAAGGTGGGGGTGGAGGAGAGGCTCTGTATCCCTGGTGGGCGCTGAGCGCGACAGAGGAGAGCTGACCTCCCCATCTCTACCATCTCCAGGACTTCGGTGTCCACAGCCGGATCTCGGAGCACCTGCTGGATGTGGACATGCTCTCCTCTGTCCTGGATGGAGCCCGCTGGGAGGTGAGTCTCTCTAGGGCTGGGCTGGAGCCTCACTTTTGAGGATAATCAAGAGCTGAGTCCTGCCCATCCCAGGGTGCATTTCTGGGAGTTCTCGCTTCTGATTCCTTAAGGCAAGGCCCTGACGGTGCCTGTGATGGGGCTTCCGACATACATGCTCTGTTGCTGCCGTGAATTCAGTCATTCCGTGTCCTCCACCGCCATATATTTATCTGTTTATCCAGTCACTTAGCAACTGAGGGCCGACCACTTGCTCCCATGCAAAGCGCTGTGTAGTTTGTGGGTTTCAAGGCACTTCCCAACCTGGCCCATCCAACCTCTGCAGCCTCATCGTCAGCCCACCGCCCATGCCCCGGCTGTGCCCACCTCTCACCGTTCCCCTGGGGCCACACCCTCCACCCCCTTCACCACTCTGCCTGCTGGGCTGCTTTTCCTTTTGTCCCAGCAAGCTCTTTCTTGGTCTTGGAGGTCCACCTCTGACGTCACCTCCTCCAAGCACGATTTATCGTTCCTTCCCTTAGCTTTCCTTTGCTCCCCTTAGTGCTGCTTCTTTTGTTTTATGGTTCTTTGTCTCCCCTGCCAGATGTAAGCTCAGACACAGACCCTGTCCTTAAGGAGCTTGAAGCCAAGATCATTTTTGCCTCCTCTTTAGGGTTGTTGAGAGGAGAGAGATTCTGACATGTGGTCTTTGCAAGTCTGAGCGGGCATTTGGTTTGGGTGAAACAAACAAGGTATTTAATGTGAATCAGGCCTGGGTGCCCTTAGTGAAGCGAGTCCTGAGACAGGATGGAGTTACAAGGTCGGTTGCATTTGTGCCTGACATGTTCTTCTTGGTTCTGCTGGACCTTGGTCCCCACCGTCTGCAGCACTGCAGTTTGGAGGTCTTGAAGGGCACAGACAAGGCCAGGTGGTGTTTGTCAGGAAGGGTTTGGAGCAGGTGATTTGTGAGACACCTTACTGAGTAGACCGGGCAAGGTGAATTTCCATTGCTCCGTCTCCAGAATCTGGCCAGTATTAGAATACTTGGGGGGCTTTAAAGAAGACAGATTTCTAGGTCCTGCCTAAGACCTCATGAGGCGAGCAGCCTCTTTTTGGGCCATGCCACTTGGTATAAAGCAGTAGCAGGGCCTGGCTTGCATTTGCTTCTCGTGAGGCACCCTCTGAGGCAGCCGCCCTGGCAGAGGGGGCCCTAAGCTGTATCTCATCACCAGTGTGGAGCAGTGCTGGGTGCTTAGGTTGGCTGACCACGTGGAGCCCTTTGCGAGGTTGTGTCTGCCTCTCACTTCAGGGCACGGAGGGGCTGAGCAGGGAGGTAGAGCTGGAGGGACAAGAAGCAGCCTCTTTGTGGGACGGATTGAACCATAGGTACAGTCCCCTTTGTCTATCCGGGGGACACTTGTCCATTTTCCATATTCTCTGGATCTCTCCCAAGGCCAGGGCCAGTGCAGAAGCTTAGAACTGAGCTAAATTAATTTTTGTTCACTTAAACATTTTTTATGCATCTTTATTGAGATCTAATTGACATAAATAAACTGGACACATATAAATGGTACCATTTGATAAGTTTTACCATATGTTTACACCTTTCAGATCACCACCACGGTCAAGATAATGATTATAATGAATTACGATCATGATGAATTTTATAATAGGTTACAAAAAATGACCATAAAATTATTTCAAATAATACAGAAGGTCAAAGTCTTCTACTTCCTGCAGCCTTACTCCCTCCCGCGGGTAGGGACTGTTAGTTTCCATTAACATTTTCAATGTGCCTTTCCAGAAAATTTTCTGTACACATATAAGCATGTATTTATTTTCTATTTGTTAATCTTTTTTTCCCCACAGAAATTGGAACTGTGCTATTGAAAACTGCTTGGCAATATGCTCTTCAAATTCGAGAATAGACCCTTAACTTATTTCTATGCTATTTCAGATCTGCCCTACTCCTTTTATTGGTTGCATAGCATTCTGCTTTATGAATGCACTGTGACTTACTGGGATTTATTAAACTGAGGACTGCATCATAAACAAAAAACAAAACCCCGGAGCTAAGTTTAGGTTGGGGAAGTGGCGTCTTGAGCAGTCTTAGGCCGGAGGCTTAGAATGTGCTTGTGTCTCCCCTTTCTGAAGAGTGCCGATATGTCTGATTTCTTTGTCTGGTTCCTTTGACTCCCTTTCTGGGGCAAAAATGTCTAGGGAGCAGGTAAAAACTCTGCTCAAAGGACCTCTGTCTGGGTACTTACCCAAGGTGTCCCTTATTCTCTAGCTGGGGGCTAGTTGAGTTTCTAGCAGAAATATGGAAGGTGAAATAAGAAGGAAATAGACAGGCCTTGTCTGTAGCTTGTCCTTTCTGATTCAGGGCTCCGTCCGCCGATATTAATTACAATCACTGCACTTTGTTACCCATCTTGTATTTTAGTTTGTGAAATAGATTGGCCTGTGTGATTGTTTTTGTTTTTGTTTTTCCTTGAAAAGAGAGGGGGAGCTGTCTGCTGAGCTCGTTGTGAATTGTAGGGAAGACAAGTTGTGAGTTGAGCTCTGGAAGGGAAGGAGGTGGGGTGGGAGAAGGGCGGCCCGCCCCGCCATTGTCTGCGGGCTCTGCCTGGCTGATGCGATTAGGAGTGGCAGCGCTGGCAGGGAGCCCTTCTGCTGCGGGCACCAGGAGGCACTCCCAGGCAGCATTGCTATTTTTCATGTAATCTGGTGGAGCTGGCTTATAGTTCAGACCCATCCAGATGGCAGAGTCGGCCACAGCTGCTGGGGCTCAGGCTGCCAGTGGAGAGGTGTGGGGGGCTGGGGGCATGGGGCTGGGGACACGGAGGTGTGCCAGCCCGGCCGGAGCCCTACTGGGGAAGATGGAGTGAGCTGTCTGTCTCCTGCCCCATGTCTCCTGTTAACCCTCGTGTCCCGGAACAGACAGGGCTCCTGTCAGTGTGACAGAAGGAGTGCAGGTCCTAGGATGGGGACTGGCACTGGCAAAGCTGGGTTTCTTTTGTGTTTTGTTTTTCCTCAGGCTGGGGAAGAGGAGAGCTCATATTTGTGGCATTATGCCTTCTTTTGGGCCGGAGTCGGGCTTTATGTACGTGATCTCATTTAATCTTCACCCTGTGAGCTCTGGTTTGCTATCCCATTTCGTAGTGGAGGAGGTGTTAGAACAGAGGGTTGAGTCCAGGCTGACTGCCCTACTCTCCCCGTGTGACCTCACCCCTGCAGAAAATATGTGAATGTATCAAAAATAGTCCTTTTTCACCAGCTTGCTAAATTTGCCTAGACGCCTAAGCTTTAAAATGAGATTTGGGGTTGGCTTTTTTTTTTTGTTTTGCGCTGTCTGGCTGGTAAAATCCCTGACTAGGAAGGGGGCATCATTGTCTACTGATGGGACCTGGGTGTCGGGGGAGCAGAGGAGCGCCCCGTCTTCCTCCCTTCAGGTGCCCACACAGTGCCCTTCTCGTCTGGAGTACAGCTCTCTGTCATTTCACCAAGTCTCCATGTCTCCAGGGTCCTTCCTCTTTGACGCACTTGTCTGCTGTGCCCAGTCTTGTTCGCTTAATTTGAGCGTCCCCGATTATCACTGGCACTGGTGGTCTGGGGCCTCTGTGGATCTGGGGTGTTCATGGATGGCTCCACTTTGTACAACTGGCAGTGAAGGGTTTCCAACTGCAGAAGGCAGGATTTTCTTTTTCTTATGTGTTCTGCTTCAGCCTCTGCCTCTGCCTGCAGTGGCTTTGGTGTCTGACTCATCCTCCCCAGGCCAGCAAGGCTGGCCCTGGGAGCAGCTGTGAGCCTGGGGGCTTAGCCAAAGCCCCAGGGCCTTCACTGTGCAGTAGGCGACCTTCTCTTCTGCATCCCGAGTGGTCCTCACTCACCAAGAGCCACCTCTCAGTGCTTCCTCCTGGCATGAGAGTCAGTTGGAGGATTAAAGGACCCAATGCAGACCCCCCAACCCCCAAAGTATACACTTTCCACTGCTACTTGCCTACAGGCCCAGAGGTTGGGGAGAGAAGACAAGGATGCCAGCCAGTCCAGCCAAGATGAGCTGCAGAGCAAGAAGTCCAGAGGCTCGGAGAGGTATAGTGCGTGGGAGGCCACCCTCAGGGACTTTGGGATGGCGTGGACCTGGGCAGAATTCCTGGCTTTGGTCTACGTACCTCGGTGTGCTCCTGCCTGAAGGCAGATGGTGAACTGACTGGATGGCCTTGCAAAGTCTGCGTGTGTGCGTGTGCATATGCGTGTGCGTGTGTGTGTGTGTGTGTGTGTGTGTGTGTGTGTGTGTGTGTACCCAAACCAAGTCAGGAGTGGGAGGTACTGCTGGAGCATATGGGAGTACTTTGTGCCCATAGCACCATTGTGGGGACAAGGCTCTGTCCTTTTCATCAGATTGGATGAAGCCTTGTGTGTCCCTGCTCGTGGGCCAGGGCTGGATAGCCTGCTCGAGGTCCGGGGGACCATGTTAGAGGGTTGGTAGTGCAGCTCAGAGCTCCGAGCCAGGCCTTACCACATCAGAAATGGCCGTGGCTGTGTGTGTGTGTGTGTGTGTGTGTGAGTGAGTGAGAGAGAGAGAGTGAGAGAGAGAGAGAGATTGAGAGACAGGAGCTTCCAGCTTCTCAGGCCTGAGCCCATGATAAGAGAAGGGCTGCCACCCTGGAAGGGGAAGTGGGTGGTCGTTCTACTTTTTGGACCTTGAAAAGCTATCAGCATTCTTACTTGAAGCTACAGCTTCATGCATTGTCTATAGTCTGACCGTGGGAGTCTGGCTTCTCTTAATCTCCCTCTTTTCTGCTCAGTTCTTCCATCATCACCCCCCGCCCCCAACACACGCACACACTCTCCCCGGCCCCAGTGATGGCAGGAATGCGTACACCTGTGAGTGTGCCCAGCTCTCACTCCTGGGCCAAGCAAATGAAGGCTGAGTGTAGTCCAGGCAAAGGGAGAGCTCCGGAGGGAGTTCCTTCGTCCTGCTTTTCTGGCTGCTTTGGCCTCCGTGGGCTCTCCATGGAGGTGGGGCCCCGGCTGAGGTCCAGCCCGCAGGAGGCATGGACCTCGGTCCCCGTACTCCACTCCCCAATTCTCCTGCTGCTGTCCGAGTGGAGGCTCTGACTCTGCTGCTCTGCCCAGGTTATCTCCTCCTCTTCTGCATGGGGAGCGGCTCCAGAGTCCCCTTCACAGCCAGGCCACGGATGAAGGGCCCCCGCAGCCCCTGGAGGAGCAGCTGGAACAGAAGGGGGCAGAGGAGCCTGGGGAGGGCTCTGCAGGCAGCCGCACGCCCCCTGGTTCCCTGCAGAGGTAAGGGTGGGCTGGAAGCCTCCCAGGGTGGGCGTGGCGGGCCTGGAGAGGTGGGGAGAGCAGGGGGCGGGGTTGCAGCCACCACAGACATTTCTGCTGAGTGTTTCACACGAGCTGGAGAGCTAGGAAATCTGCCTCTTCCTCGTCCTTGGCCTACAGCTAAAGTCGGGGTGCACAGTCTGATTAGGGGAGCTTAGAAACTCTGGAACGAGGAAGTATGTCTTCTGACCCAGCTGCCCTCCTGCCAGGGGCCGGGGCAGAGACTGCTGTCACCCTGGACTAGGCTGGTCCTGCCAGGGGGGCCATTTCTTCCGGCCCCCACCTGCCAGCCCCCTCCTTCCCAGCAGGCATCCCACTGCTAGTCACTCAGCAAGCCTGTGGGGAGGCCTGCTGGGTGCAGGGCCCGGGGCTTCCCTGAGGCCAGCTGAGAGGACCTTCACTCCCTAGCCTGCTCCAGAGCCGGTGTAGACTTGCTAGTTTGTTCCCCTGGCAAGAGAAAGACACTGGTCTTAGAGCTCATCTGGTTGGAATGAGTCACTGGGGGAGGCTGAGTAGCAGCCGTGTTTAGTCGGCAGCATCCGCGGAACTCTGCTGTGTGCAGGGCCTCTCCTGGGCGCCATAACCATTCTGCATCCCACCTGGGACGCGAATCTCTCGTCCTTCAGTGTAAACTGCTCGGGGAGAGGCAGGGAGGGGAGCTGGGATCTGAGACCTGAGATAGGGAAACCACAGGTCTTGCCGGGGCCGCTGCCTCCTTTGTCCCCATCACAGACCTTTGACCCTGAATGGGGTACACCTGGAGCCTCTCACCTTCCTCTGGCTTTAACACAATTGCTTCCTTGTTGCTGTCAAAGGAAGAGATCCAAAGCCCACCTGCCGCCCACGAGAGGGGTGAGGAGCAGTGCTCCCAGGCTGAGGGGCCGGGCCCTGGGCAGGATGAGGCCGAGGGGCCCTAGGAGAAGGTGGCGGTCGGCCCCACCCTGCCAGTCTCTCCAGAGGTGTAAGGGCCAGTTTTCACATCTGTCCCTGCCCTCCACTGTGTGTGGATTGCTTCAGTGCCCATCTGGTCTTGGATGGTGGGGAGGGGATGCTCTGGCTCCGGCTCAAGGAGTGGAGTGGGGGGAGAGTGAGTGAACCCTTGGTTCTGCGTGCAACCTTGACCCCTAAGCAGCCCCCGGGGCTCCCCTGGTCAGCACCTGGGGTACGAGGCTGGAAGCGAGGGGGAGGGGGTAGGGTATCTCCTGGGTCATTAGCAGAAACCTGGTAAAGCGTGTTTTCCCCTCTACCAAGCATGTTTTTCTTTGAAAAAATTATTGAGGTATTTATATACATGAAAGAACATACATCTGAAATGTCCAAGTCAGTGAGTGTTTACATACGTGTACACCATATCACAACCACCCAGATCATTAGCAGAACATTTCCATCCCTCCTGAAAGTTTCCTCAGGTCCCTTTCCTCTCAGTCCACCTGCCCTAGGTCACTGCTATTCTAGCTTCTGTCCCATAGATTCGTTTTTCCAGTTCTCTAACTTCATATGAATGGAATTATCCAGTACACAGTATATATCTTTTGTGCCTGGGTTCAAAGCTCAGCTGTGCTGTTGCACCAAGCGCTTCTAAAACTTAGAAACCTTTCCGCTCTCCTCCCCTTTCTCACCCCTTTTAGAGATAAGGAAACTGAGGTTCAGGGAGGTGAAGTGATTTGCCCAAGGTCACGTCACCAGTCGGTTGGCAGAATTAGGACCTGAGCCCTCTAGTCGCCTGAGCCGTCGACTTCTGACTCTTGCTCTGTAGCCACCGTGCCTTTTCTCTGCATGGAGAGAAACGGGTGTCAGGGTGATACAGGTTTTCCTGTCTGTGAACTGAGCAGCACAAAAGGATGAAGCGTCCTCAGGATTCGGGCTGACTGTTGGGCAGAGACAGGTTCATGCCCTGATTACTCACAGGAAGCGTCACCGAGAGCTGGCGGGGCACGTGAGTGCACAATCATGTCATCGCTGTAGCGCTGCAGGAGTGATGTAGGGAAGGGGTAGCCCGTTTTTCAGGTGGTGATATATCCCACAGTGATAGCTCTGCCCCTGAGGAATGACATAGCTTTCCCAGGTCCCCTGGGTGGCTGTGGGCAGCCAGATCAGGGTGCTTTTGATGAGGACAGGAGGTGAGTGGGGTTCAGAAACAGGACCCTCTGGGCAGAGGTCAGAGGGCATTTTCCCAGGGCTTCTGGAAGAGAAGCTGGCCAGTGAGGCTCCTCCTGGCTGCCTGGGCTGATGAGTTCCCTTCCTTTGTGTTTCTCCTCCCACCCCAGTGAGGCTGCCCCTGCTGGGGGGCTCTCTCCTGGACCACACAGTTTCAGTTTACACAGCGCCCTTAGGAAATGTCTTCTGTTCCTTTCCTAAGTCTTCTCAGGCTCCATAACTTCCTTGTTATTAATCTTTACAGCTACGTTAAGAATGGATTGATTTTCTGGGATTCGTGGGGAGTGGCCCTGTGTCTGTGCCTCATTTGTATCCATGGGATTTTCATTTATGAAGGTGACTGAGTGACAACACAGAGAGGCCAATGCCACTGAAAGAAGAATTTATTCCTTATATTTCCAGAGAGAAGAGGGCATGCCATGCCGGGTGGGGCCACGTGGGGAAGGACCAGAGTTGGCCAGGAGGCCGAAGAGGCGAGAAGGAAGAGCGTAACCCAGAGCCTTTATTGGGGTTTTCGTGGGAAGCAATGGGCGAGACAGGGTAAGTACCCTGAGCGAGTGGAGGGGTGGAAAGTTTGAATAATTTTGGAGGGCTCTGGGCCTGGTCTCTAGTTACCTGGTGCCTGGCCCTGGGTGATTTTGGGCGTGGGAAATAGATCAGGAGATGGTAGGGGGTGTAGGGATTGGTTGGTTTGCATGTGAAAGACATACTCCCTTTGCTGTCTCTAAGGATTGGCTGGTCTGGGAGGGGGCACCCTCTCTTTGACCAGCCAGCTTTTTCAGATGCCATAACATCATGAAATACAGAAAATAAAAAGCATGATTAGTAGAGTCTGTCACCTGCATAGATATTGTCAAGCTGAATCAGGAGGAGTTCAGAGCAAAGGGCAGGTCAGGGAGTGCAGGCAGGGCTAGCAAGCAGCCGCCGCTGTGCGTGCTTTATGGCCAGAGGCCTGGGTCTGGGAAACAAGGATACCCTTCCGTTTGTCATCCCAGCATCTTTCATGAGGTGTGTATAGAGAGAGGGTAAATGAATTAAAACAACTGGGTTGAAAGTGAGCGGAGACAAGATCCCTGATAGTGATCTGAGTTTTAGCGGTACCCTGGCCATTTCAGGGCCATGGGTATCATATCCGCCTCCCTCTCCTCCCTCCCTGCCCGCCTTCTCTCTTTGCTTTCCCTCATACGGCTCGGAGTAACTCGGTGGCCCGTCTGAAAGGATGACGCTCTTACTGAGCCTCTTCTTGGCCACTAACTGTTGCAAACTGTGTCTCACTGATGCTGATACCTGAGGAGTGGCCTAGAAATCGGACCTGCCTCTTCCTCTGGAGTCTTCAACTGCCCAGTTATCTCATAGATCTTTCAGGCTCACTGTTTGACCGCCTCGGACCTAAGCTGGGAGTTTGGGACACTCGATCTTTAAAACAGGGACACGGAGGAGAGGCCCACTGAAAAGCAGCCCCATTTGCCTGTGTGCCAGACGTGCAGGCAGGCTCAGTGGTGCGTGCAGCCTGGGCACACACGGGCACGCCGGCTGATGCCCCATCTCTCCGCAGCATCTGTCCCCAGGGCTCCACACAACTACGTAGCCCACAGGGGAGAGAGACATTAAAAGGTACCATCTCAGGGAAAAAAGGTGATTTCAGCTCAGGTTGGAAATGAGTTGGAGGGTTGATGAGGCTGAGAGCTGCGGGGGGAGGCTCTTTCCGAGGGCGGGATTCTCAGAGGAGGTGGCGGCCACGTCTTACATCTGCATCAGTCGGGCTGGGACAGGGGACTGAGAGGAAGCTGGGAATTGGAAGGGGGGAGACGGGCTTGGGAGCAGAAGAGAACTGAAGGCAGGACTCAAGACTGCTTCTGGTCTGAGTCATGATTTTAGAAAAGATCTTAATGATATTTCAGAGATAGCAGTAGCCTTTTGTGTCTTCCTTCTCTCTCTGGCCTCAAGGGGCTGAAATGGAATTCCAGAGCCCTTGTTTACTTCTGCTCTTCTAATTTGATCCCGCCCGATGCCTTCTGTCTGCTGCAGTGTGGGAGCTGAGGGAGGAGGGAGTTTTACATCCCCAGCGGTGGACGGGGGACTGGCTCCCCTCTTGGGCTCTGGCCCCCATTGTCCTTGATTGGACCACGTCCATATGCCGTTGGGGTCCACTGGGCCACCGTGCCAGGCCTGCCGCAGCTGGAGCACCGTGGGAGAAGATGGTGGTTGGGTGGCCAGACCAATTTCTGATGTAAGATTTAGGGACCTGGGAATGCCAGCATGTCCTGGCCTTTAGGAAAGCTGCTCTGGGAGGCAAAACACTTTATCCCGCTTATGCTTTCGTTGCTTAAAATGTTCTTGGGGTTTCTCTTTGGGTATCTCCTTTAAGAACCAGAATACAAGCAACATAACAGTCTTCATTATAGACGTCTCTTTAACCGATACCAGTGTTCCTTATCTTACCACCCGCCTTATGCATCCACGTTAGAATTTCCTTTCCACATTTCCGAACAGTGAATGCACTCTACACGGACGAAGCTGTGGCATCGTCGGGGAGACACGGAGCCTGGCATTCTGGTTGTGCTCTTGCTACTGTCTTTGGCTTAGGGAAGGGTCTCCTGCCCGGCTCCCTTGGCAGAGTGGGGAGGACAGTTTCCCATTCCTGGGCCTCCATGGACTATTCTAGGTCTCAGGGCTAGGAGTTCTAGCAGCGAGGAGACATGCTGCTGCTTCTCCCGCTGGCTCATACACACTGGCCTCTGTTCAGTTTGAGAGTCAGAGAGCAGCCTCTGGGGACTTCCCAAACTGCTGGCATTGAGCGTCAAGTAGCAGGGAGAGCCCTGGTAGGGAGTCGGAAACAGGGCCATGAGCCACTCTGGGGAGGAATCCATGAGGGACAGAGCTTCGCTCTCTTCCTGCTGCCGCCAGCCCTTGAGCCACAGCTTGGGTGTTCACTCAGGCCACAACCCACCAGGTGCCCTGAGAGCCTCCTACGGGGCACCCTCATCCCCAGGCTCTCGGGGCCTTTGACAGCCACCGTGGGGCTTGTCCTATAGAACAAATGCTGCCTGTGTCTTCGAGAGGGTAGCCTTGCTGCCCGCCCTTGGGTACAGTGATTTGCACTTATGATTCCTGACCCTGGGCCCTCTGTTAGGGTTCCGTATGTGCTGTTCTGTATCTGTATAAATCCTAGTGCCAAAAGGTGGGTGGATAGTAAACCTAGTGAAATGCTGCTTCCACCCTTGGCAGGCGATCTACAGAGCCTGCGGCTCCCCCAGAGCAGCTCTCAGAGGCTGCACTGAAGGCCTCGGAAGAGGCGGTGTCCCAAGGACTTGAGCAAGAGCAGAGGTGGCTCCTGGAGTCCAAGCGAGAGAAGATGCCGCGGCTGCAGGAGAAGCTGTGGCAGGAGGAGGAGGCGGTGGAGACCCTGCAGCTTCACCGGCAGAAAGAGAAGGCGCTCAGGTCCCGCCCCGACCCCAGTCCAGCCGCCCCGGCTGTGCAGGGACACCCTCCTCCCAGCCTGGCAGCCACGGGGATGCCCGGGGCCCCTCCAGGACTGCTCGCCAGTGGCCCGTGTGGAGGGGTGGGCTCCCTGGCCAGGGCTCGTGCTTTTCCTCTTTTTGGGGAGGACTTGGGAGGCGTGATCATAATGAGGGTAGCTAACATTTTTTGAGAGATTACACTGATCCATATGCTTTACGTCTATTAATTTGTTCAGTCCTCGGAATGGCCCTTATGAGGTGTCGTCATCAATTCTGTTTTGTAGCATCTATAATACAGATGAAGAAACTGAGGCACAGAAAGGTTAAGTAGCTTGTCCCAGGTATGGAGGCTTGTAAGCAGCAGAGCCCGGATTAACCCAGGCGGTTTGTCTCCAGAGAACAACTACATCGTCCTCTCTCTTGGGAGTCAGGGCCCTGTTGGAACCCGCTGAGATTGGGAGGGACCACGTGATATGGTGTGAGGTGCTCTCGGATCCAGAAGTTTCTATTTGGGTTCCTACTCTTTGAGTAGCTGTCTGCGAGGCCCTAGACAAATGCGACATGGAAGCCTGGGCTGGGCCCGCGTGTACAGGATTGTGTGTATGTATGCTGGAGTTTTATTTTTATAGGAAGAGGCAGTTCAGGGCTGGCATGATGGCTACACAGAGTCACCAGGTCCCTGGTCTCCTTTCATGTCTCTGCCATCTTTAGTGCTGGGTTTTACTCTCAGGGTCTCTTTACAGTCCAGTATAGCTGCTGGATCTCCAGCCATCGTATCTGTGCTCCAGGCAGGAAGATTAGGGGCACCTTCTAGCTCATTCAGTCCCTTTGAAGGTGCTTTCCTGGAAACTTTACCCAATAACTTCTGCTTATTCTTTAAAGGAGTTTTCCTGGAAACTTTACCCAATAATTTCCACTTATATCTGGCTGACTACCCCTGGTTGCAAAGGCTAACTGGGAAATGTATTCCTTCAGCTGGTCCTCTGTACCTGATAGAAAAAAAATCAGGGTTCTCTTAGTAAAGAAAAATGGGAGAATGGATATTGAGAAGGGTAATAAGCAATCTCTGTCACAGTCCCAGGATGGGAAAGGTGCTACAAAAAGATGTTAATATATTTCACTTACTTAGCAATTAAACTAAAGGCTAAATCTTGTCCTCTTGGACAGAACATCCGAAAGTGCTAGAGACTTTCTATTTTTCTATCATATGTAGCAAAGACTTATAAAAATATTTATGCTTAATTTAGAGAAACTAACAAAGCCAACACCCAACTACCCAGAGGGTTGGGGACAGTCTCTCTCATTAGCCCAACACAGGATCTACTGACCCTGGGTCCATCCTTATGTCACCCCTCCTGGGTCCCCAGCCAGAGTGCATCCCAGAGAACAGATCTTCCCACAGCATCTTCCTCTTCCAGCCAACTGAAACTTGGGGCGGGGGCCCACCCAAACAGGGTGCAACTCAGCTCACCTTGAGAGACAGTGCCTGGGAGGAAATCCCCGTGGTGTCTCCCTGCCCACCTACCAGGCTCCTCTCTCTTCCCAGTCACCCTCAGCTGGGCTGACTGTGCCTTTTGTCCCTCCCCAAACCCCCCAACTGCAGAGGGGGCCTCCCAGAGACCTCTCAAGTCGTGGTGAAAACCAGCCTGCCAAAAGTGTCCGACTCAGGGCCTGAAACACAGTAGTTGCTCAATAAATGATGGCTCTTGATTGTAAATATTTTCAGTCGAAATCAGTACAGTGTCAGCGGTCTTGACTAAGTGGTTTCTCTGTGGGCAGTGCCTTGCCTGGCTGTCTTCCAAGTAGTTTATCACGAGAACCCTGTTTCTGTTTACGTGTGAGCCTTTCTGAGGGGTGGCGCCTCCTCTGCTGGGAAACTGCCACTTGGTAGAAATTTCTGGAAACCCCAGCTGACCTTGTAGCAAATATTTCTCGAATGAGAAAGCAGGCAGTAAGGCAGACAGGCTAACTCTCAGTTTCTTTAGTTACAAAACAAGGAGATTGAGTTTAGTTGTAAGATGAAGAGGGAGAGTTGTAAAATGCAGGACTTAACCTCTAAAGACCTTTCCAGCTCTGCCATTCTGCGGTGCTACGTGTAACATTTGGCCACGGGATGAAGAGAAATGGTTTCTGGGGAATCTAGAAGGAAGGATTTTTACTTCACTCAAATTTTCTGTCATCATGGAAGAGAGCAGTGGTGCTGATAACTTAAAATAGGAAATGAACCTAAATCTTTTCTGGCTTTGGAATTCACTCCAGAAGCTTTTCAAAGAAATTGTCTTCTGAATCGTGCACAGCACCCAGCCCCTGGTCACGTGGGGGCCGCAGGAGGGTTGTCTGCTTGGGATGAGAAGGTTACTATCGTTAGTCTGCAAGCAAGATACCCCTCATAGATAATCAAAGCTTGCTTATAGTTTAGGCCTGGGTGATACTGTTCAAATTCAACAAACATGCATTGAGTACCTACGTCATATCTGTTACTGTGTTTGGCACTTACGATAAAACAGGTTTTAAGACAAGACTCTTTCTCTGGAGAAGCTCCCAGGCTTGTAAGGAAAACACACATACAAAAGATTAATTAATTATGGTGCAGTGTGATGCGTGGCACTGAGCGGCATGGTTAAGAAAGGTCCTCATATAAAGTGTGTTGGGAGCAGAAAGGTAATTGATGAACTTGGAAAGACTTCTCTGAGAGGAGGGAGCTGGGTGTTGAACAAGGAACATGGGTTCATCAGGTAGGAAAGGGGATTCTAGATGGGGGAACCAGCATGAACAAAGGCCAAGAGGCAGGGAATAGTGTAGTGGGGTTTAGAGGGGGTGGCTCATCTGCTGTGGCCAGAGCTGGGCTGGAGTCAGACTGGATCCCACCTTGAGTGAACGCCACCGAGGTGAACCTGGAGGCCGAGGGGAGCCTTTGGCAGAAATGCTGTGCTGGGATCATGGAGCCTGTAATCTGCTTCCGGCAGCAAAGAGCAGGTGGTTCATAGCCCCTCTAACCTGGGGAGGTATTAGAGGGAGGCAGCAGGACCCAGAGGCTGAGGTTAGACTCGTCTTTAAGACTTAGGAAGCTTCGGACTTCCCTGGTGGTGCAGTGGTTAAGAATCCGCCTGCCAATGCAGGGGACACAGGTTTGAGCCCTGGTCCGGGAAGATCCTACATGCCGCGGAGCAACTAAGCCCGTGCGCCACAACTACTGAGCCCACGTGCCATAACTACTGAAGCCTGCATGTCTAGAGCCCGTGCTCTGCAACAAGAGAAGCCACTGCAATGAGAAGCCCGCGCGCCGCAACGAAAAGTAGCCCCCGCTCGCTGCAACTAGAGAAAGCCCGCACACAGCAACAAAGACCCAAGGCAGCCAAAAATAAATAATGAAAAAAAAATAAAATTAAAAAAAAAAAAAAAAAGACTTAGGAAGCTTCACAGGCAGGCTATGGGCTTTTGGAGGCCGAGAGCCAGGGGTTATGCCTAAAAGAGGGAAGGCCTTGTGGTCCCGCCAACAAACTTGCCTTTCCTTTGCTTCACAGTTCCCTGACGGAGCAGCTGCAGAGAGCCACCGAGGAAGAGGAGAGCCTGGTGAGAGAGCAGGAGGGCCAGAGTCTGTCCCGGCTCTGCGGCCAGGTGCAGTGCAGCGTGGAAGCGGATGAGGACCATATCAGGTGAGTGCGGACTGTGGGCTGCCCGGCCCCCTGGAGGTCCACCCCCGCCTCCCCCAGTGCCCAGGCCCATCCCCACCCGCTTGTCTGCCCAGGGCCGAGCACGAGGCTTCCCTGCAGAGGCTGCGAGAAGAGCTGGAGTCTCTACAGAAGGCTGAGAGGGCCAGCTTGGAAGAGAGAAACAGGCAGACGCTGGAGCGTCTCAGGGAAGACATGGAGGCTTCGGAGAAGAGAGAGCAGGCCGCCCTGAACACGGAGAAGGAGAAGGCCTTGCAGCAGCTGAGGGAGCAGCTGGAAGGGGAGAGGAAAGACGTGAGCGGCCCCCTCCCCACCCCAGTGTGATCCTGAGCTGCCTGGGGAGGAACTGAGCGCTGAGGAAGAGGAAACGCCAGCCTTGGGGCGCAGGGTGGGGAGCCAGGTGGAGAACGGGTGTCTGCGTGGATGGGCAACGAGATGTTGGGCCGGCTGTCTGGGCCCGTGTGGACCTGGCCTGTGGATTTGGGAAGATTTCATGACTGAAAGAACTTAAACCAGACCAGAGCTCTTGAGACAAAGGGGCCTTGTCCTTGTCCCTGAGGGGCAGCTGTGAGGACCTCGCGTTTCTTTCCTTTCCTCCCCTGCCTCAGAGTGAGAGGCTAGCCCGCTCAGAGGAATTTTTTCTCCTTTGTCCTTACTCCCTGTCCCTCCAGTCCAGTGGGTCTGTCTCTAGGTAAGAGGCTGAAGTAGGTAATAGGCCACATGGAACTTTTGTTTTCTTTTGGTGATGGATGGAGTTTCAGCTCTCAGGCCCAGGGTGTCTGCAGCGAGGCGTGGGGGGTGTGGGGACATCATTGTACTGCACGTGCTCTGGGAGGTGGTGCTGAGACATGCAGGCCTCCCTGCCTGGTGCTTATGCACAGGTAGGAGTGTTGCCTATGTACCGGTGGCCTAGAGGCAGGGGAATGGAAGCCGTGACCGAGCCTTACTGAAAGGCCCCTCCACTCTGGCGTTCACGTCCCTGTTCGTTTGCGAGGTGCAGACTTGAGGGACAGTTATTTCGGAGGAACAAAGATGTGCCTGCGGTTCCCCTTGAGTGCTTAGCTCGAGAGGCATTGGGGGTGGTCTTCTGGCTCTTCCTCGTCTCAGGTCAGAGCCCGGACAGCCTGCCCTGCGTCCTCACAGGCCCTCTGTTCTGCCCCAGGCGGTGGCAGCGCTGGAGAGGGAGCACAGAGAGGAGCTGGAGCGGCTCTCTTCCTCGCTGGAGGCCAAGCACAGGGAGGTGAGGGGCGGTGGCCCTGGCCGGCGGGGCAGACCCTGGGCATCCTGGGGTGTGAGCCGCGGGAAACCCATCACCCACACCCCATCCCCTAGGGAGGGAGTCTCCCTCTCCTGCAGCCCCCGGGGGGATGGGTGCTGGGACCCTGGGAAGCGAGTCCCCCGCGGCCACTCTGCAGCGCTCTCTGCGGGTCACGCTCCCCTGTGTGGGTGCCTCCTCAGGTGGTCTCCAGCCTCCAGAAGAAGATGGAGGAAGCTCATCAGAAAGAGGAGGCCCAGCTGCAGGAGAGCCTTGGGCGGGCGGAGCAGAGAGCTCATCAGAAAGCTTACCACGTTCTCGAGTACGAGCAAGAGGTGAGTGCTGGTCTGCTCCTTCAACTCTGTGTACCTGTCGTGGACACTCTGACGGTCGGCCGAGCCATCCTGGCCCAGGGGTCCTCTGCTTTGCTTTGGACAACTCAGCTGGGGTCAGGACTTCAGGGTCCGTTTTCATGCCTTAGTTCCCTGGAGGCCAAGTGCTTCTCCACCCCCATGCCCTATATGTGAGGAGGAGGGCGTGCTGGGTGTGGCCGTGTGTATGTCACCTGACGTGTGCACGTGGGGACATTGGGGAGGTTGTGTCACATGTGTGTATGAGTCCCTTCAAGTGCTTCAGTCCCCGGGTGCTGCTCCAGCCTCAGTCCTGCATGTCGCATCCCTGCCGCCTGCCCTGCAGCTCAGTGGCCTCCTGAGAGAGAAGCGCCAGGAGGTGGAGAGGGAACACGAGAGGAAGATGGACAAGATGAAGGAGGAGCATCAGCAAGTGGTGGCTGAGGCCAGGGAGCAGTATGAAGCCGAGGTGACCCCGCCACGCTCCCTGGCACGTGCGTGTGCGTGCACACGCACACACACACACACACACACACACACCGGGGTCATTCCCAGCTGGCCGGAGGGCCTGGGAAGGGGACCACCTGTGGTCGGGGATGGTGGGAGGCTTTCTTTCCTGGCACCCTGCAATGGTGAGATCGTGTTTTGCCTTTTTACTAAAGCATTAGGTGAGGAGCGATTCCTCCCCATCAACAGGCTGCACTTGGCTCTCATATTGATAATAGCTGACGTGTATTGAGCTTGTGCGACGTGTCGGGCACTGTCCTAAGCTCTTTATGTATATTACCTCATTTAGTCCTCACCACACCCTTAGGGGGTTCATACTATCATTATCTCTATTTTAAAAAGAGGGAACTGAGACTTGGGGAGTGTAAGCAACTCTCCCAAGCCCACCCTGGCTAGTAGGTAGAGGAGCTAGGATTCAAGCCAGAATGTCTGACTCCAAAGTCTTCAATTTTAACCACCCAACACCGTGCCACCAGGGTTAATAGAAATTCCAGGACACCACGAAATAGACTGGCAAGAGCCACCCAATATTTAGATATTACCTGCCCAACTTCAGCCTTCGGTGGGAACGTTCAGTGACTTAAGTGGACCCATGCCGGCTTGCTCACGTTGGGGGTGGACGACGGGGAGGGCTGGTGGCTGACTTTAGCCCAGAGCCAGGCCTCTACCCAGGGTTTCTAGGCTACTCCTCCAGTAACTGGAACCGGTATCCCAGACTCTTTGCACCAGGGCAGAAATAGCGGCCCATCGTGGTGAAATGTAGTTGACTCCCTTCCCAAACCAGTTCTGCCCTTGCTGAGGAAGAGTGAGAATTTAGTAAGGATCTCTCTTCCCTTAAGGAACGAAGGCTGTACGTGCAGGGGTGGTGGGAGAGGCCGGCTTCCACCCAGGGATTTCTCAGCACGTCTGACCAGCATTGTTTCAGCAGCAGAGAGCCAGGGTGCAGGCTTTCTGGGGGCGGGACCTCGCCGTCCTCAGTGCTCTCCTGCTCTTCTCCAAGAGCCGGCCTTAGAGGCCTGTTGGGGTCCCTGATGGCACTGACCCAAGGCTGCAGGGTGGGCTGTGGTTTTAGGGGTGGGAGGGGCGGCTGTGGTTTCCCACTGGCGGCCCCACCGTCCGTGCAGGAGAGGAAGCAGCGGGCCGAACTTCTGGGGCACCTGACGGGAGAGTTGGAGCGCCTGCGCAGGGCCCACGAGCGGGAGTTGGAGACAGTGAGGCAGGAGCAGGACCGGCAGCTCGAGGACCTGCGGCGGCGGCCCCGGGAGCAGGTGGGGGCCCTGGACGGACGGTCGCTTGGGGCCCGCCCTGCCCGACCCCTCCACCCCGGGTAGAAAAGTGCTGGGGGCCGGCACTGCAGCAGCAGCAGACGGAGCCTGACAGCTTCAGGGGTGGGGGGTCTCTCGCTGGCCATGCGCAAGCTGGGGCATCCTTGCGCTTTTGTTTTCTGGGCCAGGGAGCATCCCCAGGACTAGAGGCGGAGGTGAGCAGCCCCGGGCCTCGGGGTTGGCACCTTTGCCTCTCCTCGCCCCCGCTGAAATAGACGAGAGGTGGTGCTCTGCTGGGAGGCCGTGGGGGCAAGTGGGGGAAGCCAGCCCAGCTTGGAGCAGGCGGTGTGGGGTGGTAGGTCACAAACCCCTCCTGCCGCTCAGCACGTGTCTGTGCTCTTGCTACGCTCACGGCTTTCTCTCCACCTACACTTCTGTGCAGGAAAGGAAACTCCAAGATTTAGAGGTGGAGCTTGAAACCAGAACCAAGGATGTCAAGGCCAGATTGGCTCAGCTGGATGTCCAGGTGCGGGAGCGGGGGTAGAGGACAGGTTCTCGGGGACCCTGGACCTTGGAGTCAGCTTCCCCGGGAGAGGACCCGGGGCCCGGAGATGGCCAAATGGCTGGTCCTCTCCTTCGCCCGCAGGAGGAGGCCGCCCGGAAGGAGAAGCAGCAGCTCCTCGATGTGCAGAGGCAGTTTGCGTTGGAGCGCGAGGTTTGTCGGCCTCTCCTGTCCTCTCTCCTCTATCTCCCCTATTCCACTTCCTTCCCTCCCCCACCCCTTTGTTCACCGGATCTGTCCACGGAATTGGGTTCCAGACTATGTTGGCTGCTATTGCACAGATGGCCCCAGCGTGTGGGACCAGCTCAGGAGCCGCCGGGGGTGGGCCCGGTGGGGGACACTGCCACTGACGGCAGACACAGGCCTTCAGTGTGCCTGGTTCCATCCTCTCCCCATTGCTCTTCCCTGTTGTCTGGTGCTGCCCGCTCCCTGCCTGCCCCGCCCCCCCACCCCCCATGTCTCTGGGTGTGTCTCTCTTTCCTCCTGCCCCCAGGAAGCCGCAGCCACCCGTCAGCACCTGGAGGAGGCAAAGAAGGAGCACAGCCACCTGCTGGAGTCAAACCGGCAGCTCCGAAGAATCCTCGAGGAGCTTCAGGCCCGCAAGTTGGAGCTGGAGTCCCAGGTGGATTTGCTGCAGACCCAGAGTCAGAGGCTGCAGAAGCATGTCAGGTGGTCTGTACCCCTGCATTTAGCCACCCCTACTGCCTCTCGCCTGCCCTCTGACGTCTGCTGCTCATGGGCCCTGTCTACTCACGGCCCAGTTAACAGGCAGAGGTGGGGCCAGGTGGAGGGGCTGCATTTTGTGGGGAGTTGGGGCTGTGAGTAGCCGGGGGTCCCTGGTTCTACTGTTCATGCCCCAGCTCTGCCTCCAGGGTCTTTGACAGGAGTGAAGGGATGGAGATGGTTCTCCCCCTTCCCCCCAGGAGTCCTGACAGCGTGCTGCCTGGTCTGCTTCGTCATGTGACCCTGCCTCCCCCCACCTCCCCCCCCTCGTCTCCCACCACAGTGACCTGGAGGCCAAAGCTCAGAGGAAGCAGGACTTGCTGAAAGAGCTGGCGGTAGAAGAGAGTAACGCTTCCCCACGTTTTGAGCCTGATCTCCACATTGAGGACCTGAGGAAATCCCTTGGGACGGTGAGCTTTTCTGTGCCTTGGGAGGGTCAGGGTGGCTGGGCTAGGGCAAGGCTCCAGGCACCAGGAGGGGGCGGGCCTCCAAGAGTGCGCCGGGAGGGGGTGGGGCACCGGGGCGTGGGGCTCCAGGAGGACTCTGGGCTCCTGGAGGGGTCCTGGCTCTGTTCTGCATAGAACCTTGGTCTCCTATTCTTATCATTCCTAGTCCCCTTCTCCATCAGTCAGATTATATCTGTAAGAGAATAGTCCAGCGGCTGGCAGAACCATTTCTGTGTCTGGGCCACTAGGAGGGACTTTGGGGTCCTTGGAGCCTGTAGTGTATCTGATGTTACCTTCAATGGGCCTTTTCTACTGTGTGTCCTAGAACCAGACTAAAGAGGTATCCTTTTCCCTCTCCCAGAGCAAGGAGGAGACCGACTTGTCCTTGGACAGGTGAGTTCCAATAACCTGTCTTATTTTGCATTGAGGATGCCAGGAAGGGGTAAGTGAGTGCCTGCGTCACAGAGCCGGGGTGGACTGAAACGTGACGGTGGTCTCCAGTGGGGCTCGGTTCAGGGAAGGGGCCCTGGGTGCCTGAGGAATCGTCTCTGACAAGCCAAGAAGGTGCCCATGGCGATCTCTGGCATCTGCTGACCTCTGCTTGTGGGTCAGGCTGATGGGAGTGTCTAGCCACCTCTGGAGGCCTCAGGCACGTTCCCTTTCATAGTCAGGGTGGGAGGACTCAGCGCAGCACATGCCCCGTGCTCTGTGGGTATTTAGTGGCGATGTCCCCGCACTCTGCCCGGCCCCAGCACCGCAGTCTGTGCTCAGGATGGGCATCTGCTCGGGAAGTGGTTGTGACCCACAGCAGGGGTTCTCAGAGAGTGTGTTTCCCCCTCCAACCCCCCGCCCTGTCCCCCCGCAGCGCCCGGCACTACCTCTCTGCCGAGGGGGTAGCTCTCCGCAGCGCCAAGGAGTTCCTGGTCCGGCAGACGCGCTCCATGCGGAGGCGGCAGACAGCTCTGAAGGCTGCCCAGCAGCACTGGCGCCACGAGCTGGCCAGCGCTCAGGAGGCGGCCAAGGACCCGCCAGGCACCAAGGCCCTGGAGGACATGTGCAAGGACCTGGAGGAGGTCAGGAGCCCGGGGGAGGCCTGGGGCAGCCGGCGGCACTCCCTTTGGGCTCGCCCTCAGTTGAGCATTCTGGGGACTACACGAGAGTGGTCACATGGGCCTTGGGGTCACTGGACAAGTCTAGGGAGACCAGACAGGAGATACAGGATAAGATCTCCAAGAGGATGGAAGCTTCCTTACATCTACGTGCCAGTGCAGTGTGTGGAATGCTTTCTCTAATAGGAAGTCATTTGGGCCTCACAGTATCCATAGATGATGTGCAAGGTAGTAGTGGTATTCCCATTTTCTAGGGGAAGAGGAGAGACATTCCACAGTGCTTGGCCATTCCATCACACTCAAGACTTCACTCAGAAGTGAAAATCTTTTGAGCACACTTGGCATAAGCTTGAGTTACTTCTCTGTTTTCCTTCTCTGAGACCCTCATTTGCGATGAAACGTCAGAGACGCTGTGGTTATTATCAGTGGGATCACAGCTCTCTCTGCCATTCGGGGGTCTTGGCAGACGATCATACCTGGTCCCGTAGAATTCTGAGGGTGCTCAGAGCTGGTGAGTGAGCTGTGGCCCCTAAGCCTGGCTGGGGGGCGGCAGAGGGCAAGAGGCTGGTCCCGATAGAGGGGCAGCCTTCCCAGGGACATCTGCATGCCACCCCCAGGCCGTGTCATTGCTCTGCTGAATCCCTCCTGCTGTTGCCGCTGATAGTATTGGTGGTTGGAGCAGTGATAATAATAAGCATTTGGTTAACAGTAACCATTTGAGAATTTATTAGGAGTGGGCATAGTGGAGGGCACGTAGCATACTCTATCTCTTCTAATCCTCACAACCCTCTGAGAAGTAGTATTTCTGTTTTTTAGATGAATATCCAGACTGAGAGTTCAGTGATTTGTTCAAGATCACCCAGATCAGCCAGCCTACAAACGGCAGAGCTGGGCCTCCGGCATCTGCCTGGGCGGTTAGTCACCGTCTTTCTCCTCCCCTTTCTTCGTGGCTGCAGGAGACCAGGCACCTGGATGAGATGACGTCAGCCATGCGGAAAGGCCACGACCCGCTGAAGAAAAAGGAGGAGAAGCTGCATCAGCTGGAGTCTTCTCTCTGGGACGAGGTGCAGCCCAGTTTCTGCCGTGGCCTCCCTCCTCTATTCCTGGGATTCGGTTGGGTTCTTTGGTCCTGTGTCGGGACAGCTGGGCTGCTAGGGCCCAGGATTGGCAGTAGGCTTAGGGCTTCTGGGCTGGTGAAAACAGCAGTGGCTTCAGCTTTGAATTTGTTGAACACATCTGGGGCTTTGGATCTCTGTGCTGAGTGGTCCTGAGCAGACCCGGAGCCTCTTGCTGAAGGTTCTTGGGAGGGGACTGGCCCCTGCCCTGGTGCCCGAGGAGAAGTTTGCCCTGGGTGTCAAGAATAGAGGCTCCTAGAAGGGTTCCCTACCTTCCCTGAGGCCTTGTAGCCTTACCCCCAGATGCCAGAGGTGTAGGTACAACAGGAGGGAAGCTTAGGTGGAGAGACACCATGGGGAGTGTTTACCGGGGGGGAGGGGCTGGGGTCTGCCTGGTCCTGGTGGCCCTACTGCCCTATCTTCGGTGGCTGAGTTCTCTTAGCCTCGCCTGTAAGGCAGCCTATATGACGTGCCTCTCCTAGAACTTTGGGCCCAGAGAGCCTACCCACCAAGTCCTCAGGTGTCACGAGGGCAGTGGGCAGAAAGCACAGGGCAAGTCCTTACCGCCGCTTCACCCACCAGGCTTCAGGTGAAGACACTCTGAGAGGACCCCCCACCAAGAAGGTGGTGACCTTTGACCTCAGCGACCTGGAAGACGGGAGCAGTGACAGTTCCGAATCCTGCGCCCTGCCTCACAGTGAGTGGGGTATCCATGGGGAACGGAGGGGCTGCACCTGTGGGGTGCACTGCACCCTCCGGGGGCCAGTGTCTGGAGCAGGTGCTTGGGCAGGAGTGAGCCTCTGGGTTTCCCAGCACACTGGGCCCAGAGGCTCAGGGGAAGCCTTCTGATCGTGTAGGGTCCTCACAGTGAGACAGGGGTCCCTCCTGGTGCCGTCCCCGGCCCCCCGGGGAGGCTCTTCTCCCTCTGCAGCTGTGGCCTACAAAGGGGTGGCAGCCCTCACCCTGGGGATGCTCTTTCTCTCGGCCAGCTTCCTGTCTGGAACACAGAAGCCCTGGGGCTTTTGTTGGGAGGAACGGGGAAAGGGTGGGGATGTGGGCCAGTAGGATGCACAGTGCCAGCTTGGCCTGGGCCATTCCAGGGCCCCGAGCCCGAGTCCTGCCCCACCCTCTGCCTCTTCCCTTTCAGTCGGCCCGACCCCGAGTCCCACTTTCCCCAACAAGATCCACTACCTGAGCAGCTCCCTGCAGCGGATCAGCGGCCAGCTCAACGGTGTCCTCAGCGTGCTGGGCAGCCTTAACACCCAGCCTCCGCCGCTTTTCGCCTCCACACCCTCACCGCTCCCCACCCAGGCCTCCAGGAGCACCCCCGCTCCCTCCTACCCCTCCCTGGTGCGGGTCTCAGCCTCATCCCCGGCTCCACCCACGTCCACCCAGTGGGCCTGGGACCCAGAGCTGGGCCCCCGGCTCTCCTCCTCCGTGGCTCAGACTGTGGACGACTTCCTGGTGGAGAAGTGGCGCAAGTATTTTCCAAGTAAGCCTCCCTCTAGGCCACGTGTGGTTCTGGGTTCAGCCTCCCTGCCTTCCTCCTCTGCCTACCCCTCGCCCCCAACTTTGGCATGGCCCATTGACTCCGTGGTGGGTGCCTGAGAGGACCTTGCTGCTCGCCCTGTGGCTGGAGGCCCTATGTGTCTTGACGGTTTACCGGATGGGGCCTTTACGATGGATGCTAGAGCTCAGCCGAACCTAGGAGGTCACTCTTGTCAGTGTCATGATCGCTGCCATCTTGTGTGTTTTATATATTATGGCCAGGCATTTTATATATGGTTTTTCATTTAGTCCTTATATTAATCCTCTGAGGTTATAATATTTATTCCCATTTTACAGATAGGGAAACTGAGACTCAGAGGTTAAGTATTGAAAATATGCTCCAGGGTACCCAGGGTAGTGAGCAACAGACTGGGTTTTGACCCCATGTCTGTGTGACTCCAGGGTTCATGACCCCTTGGCTGTATGTGGCCTCCCCTGGTCTCATAACCCTGCTAAGGAATGTGAAAAGCCATAAAAACAGTTATTTGAAGGAAAAAGTTCGTCTCCTTATCCCGGCCCAAATTGAAAATAATTTCAGTTTTAGAAATAAAATAAATAGGACCATTCCTGGCCATCCTCTGTCTCTCACCTCCAACCACAGAAGCTTCTCCTGTTTTTGTTTGGGGGCAGTGCCTTTGCAGTTTCTCGGGGAAGGCAGGAGGGGGCTGGCTCAGATGAACCGCTGCCCATTTCTGAACGCTTTCCTCCCACTTTTCCAGCTGGCATCCCGTTCCTCAGCAGTGGCCCTGCCCCCCTGGAAAACAGGCTGGGGTATGTGTCTGCCAGGTAAGCCTCCCTGTGGGCTCAGGGTGGAGCCACACCATTCAGCTGCTCGCTGCAGCTCCCTGGGCAGGTGGGACCTGGGAGGGGACCAGAACTCCTTGTAACATCACCCAGAGCAGTTAGGCAGGTCCCCAGGCCACGAAGCTGCCTGGGTCTGTGGTGCACCTCCGCAGCCAGCAAAAGTCCCAACCGATGAGGTCCCAGCGGGGCCTAGCGGGCCTTACCTGATCCAGCCCTGTGAGGAAGCTGCCCTGTGGCACCTTGGGGAGAAATGGGCCCCTGGTGGGGCCCTGCCCCTTCCAGCCCTGAAGTGTGGCCTTCGTCTCTTGCCCTGAGCTCTCTGTCTGCATCACACGGCTCCCTTCTTCCCCCAGGCCCGCTGAGCAACATCTGGAGTGAGAGGGGGCGCCCTGTAGGGGGAGACAGATGGGCAATTATTGAAACCTGTTATTAGTTTCCTGTTCATCTTATTCCTTACCGCATGTAGCCCCTGATGTACCCCTGCAGGCCCCCGACCATAAGTACAACCCCTCTCACCCTTTGGCCCACTTGGGAGCTGATGCTGGAAGGTTTGAGTCGATAGAGAGGAAGCTTTTGCAGATGAGATTGGCCGGGAACAGGCAGATGTGGGAGCCTCGCCGTCAGGAGCGTTCACCCTTTCGGGAACTGATGCTCCTCATCCCCGAGGGGCATTCTTGCCTTGCTCCAAGACCCCCCCTCTGGCACTCCTGCCTCCTCTGCCCTCCCCGCAGTGAGCAGCTCCGCCTCCTGCAGCGTCCCCCCTCCCAAGTCCCCGAGGCGGGCAGCACCAACTTCCAGGACATGATCGAGGCTCACCGCAAGTGGCTGGAACATTACAAGAATGACCCCAAGTTGTATCTTTTTAGCTGCTCTCCCAACCCCGATCCCTTCTTGCTGTAACTGCCAAGGTGTGCGGGCCCTCGGGGTGCAAGGAGGACCCCGTTGGGCCTGTGACCCTTCCCCAGGCGTACTCAGCTGACTGCAGAGTTTTCCTTCACCTTGTGGCCAGACATCTCTTCTCTTCGGTGCCCAAGCCAACGGCTGGTTCCGGTCTCCTGCAGCTGGGCCTGGATGAGAACAACAGACTGAAGGTGTATCGCTACTGAGTCCCTGAGCCGGCAGGCAGCCTGGCCTCTCCTGCGTCCAGACCAAGTGTCCGAGTTGCTGCCTGCACTTCACTCCCTCTGATGATAAAGCGTTCTCCTGTCCCCTCTTTGCTGCTTGCCTCACTCAGAACCTAGAGGAACCACGGGGAACTGGTGGCATTGGCGGGGGTGGGGTGGGGGGAAGGATGGTATGACCAGAAACAGTAAGCCACCGCCCCAGACCGTGTAACGCATCTCGGGCTGCCCTGTGTGACTCCTGCTGACTGGCAGCACTGACGTGGGGCAGCGGAGACAGGGGCACCTTCGCGAGAAGGTGGCACTGGAGGAGCTGCCTCCTTCCGAGGCCAGGGGACTCCTTTGGAGCGGAGTTGGCCTCTCGGACCTGCAGGGCCTGCTTGGCACTCCCAGGGTCACGTGTGTGGCCCTTAATTCGCCAGAACAAAGCCCCCCCACAGCGTGTCTGTACCCTGGGACCAGGCCCCGTCTCTCTAATACCTCAGCCGTGTAGAGATCAGACTTTTTTAATGTCCCCTTTCTTGAGTGTTCTCCCTCCTTTTGACTCTCTCAGTATTGGGCCCAGAGCCCTGCGGGAGGTGGCTGGAGGCTGGGCTCGGAAGTTTTGCTGCCTGTCTTCCCTCTGCTGGCCCTGGGGCTGACCTCAGGAGCACCCCCACTTCCCCTTGCCCAGAGCATCCCAGCTAGATTCTCAGGGCTCAAGTACCCAACTATCAGGAAGCCAACAAGCCATAGGAAAAGTCTGGGATGGCTCTGGTCCTCACCTTGGCTTTCTCTTCCCGGACCACCTTGGGTCTACACGTGGGTCATTTCTATCTGTCTTTTCCAGCTGTGCCACCGCCCACCCCATCCCCCTGCAGCCCCTCCTCAGAGCTTGGAGACTTGTTCTGGAGGAGGTGAGGGGCCTGGCCTTGGCAGGGAGGGACCAAGTGCCAGTGGGAGCTGCTGCCATTCTGGCACGGCATCCTGCAGCCCCACCTCCCATCAGTGGGCTCCTCGGGGGGACATGCAGGGGATGTTCAATGTCTGCCCCATTGTTTAAATACAATGCCCCCATTTTCCTTGTCTTGAAAGCCGTGGGGTTGCCCTTGCATCTCCAGTGCGTAGAAACCAACTCTCCACCATCCCACCCTTGTTCCTCCGTCATGGGGTAAGAACCTAAGACCTCATACATTACGACCAACTCTGGTGACAATCCTGTGTTTTTTACGTCAATTAAATCGCTGCAGGTCCAGTTGCTACAAGGCAGTTGTGTGAATGTGTCTCCTTTTTGAAGGACTTTCCCGCCCTGTATTTTTAAGCAGGAGGCAAATTAATATTCACAGAACACTTAGGTATCGGATCTACTCAAACGACAAACCTGTGATGTAGATAGTTTTAGCTCCATTTCTATGGATGAGAAAACCAAGCCTCAGAGATCTTTAAGTGCCTGAGGTCCTGGAGAAAGCAGCTGAGTTCCCTATAAGCGCAGAGCCTCATACCCCATCACTGTGCCCTGAGAGCTCCCATCCCAGTGGGGAAGTGCCCCAGCCTCCCGACTCCGCCTACCGGCCCCGAGACTTACTGTGCCATTTCCCAAAGGCCACTCGTCGTCGTTTTCCGCATGCAGACGAATGAAAGGTAAGCCCCCTGAAGTCCTGGGCTGGCAAAGTTAGGTGGGTTTTTCCTGCTCCAGTGGTGTGAACAGCCTTCGTAGTCTTGGATTTGTAGCAACAAAATTGCTAGAAGAACCAACTGAGAATCAGGCCGTGTTTCATAGACTCGCAAAAGAAAACCGACTTAAAGACAACATACAAAGGAACCCAGCCTCCTCTGTGTCCCAGTGTCCGAGCCGCTCTGAGGACGGGAAGGAGGAAGGCGCTGAGAGGAGCCTGCGGATGACTCGTGCAGCCCACTCAGATCTCACAGTGGAGGGAGCGGCCCAGAGAGATCACGGGAGAGGCCAAAGGTGCAGTCTGCGTGGCGGGGGCGGGACCAGATCTGAGCAGTCCTGACTCCTAGGCTGGGGCTTAAGGAAAGAGTATTTTTAAAAGGGTATTTATTTTGAATAGGCTCTGAGTTCACATGGCTCAATACTCAAATGGTACAAGAGTCAGCCCATCCGTGGGCCGTTTCCTCGAAGGTAACAAATATACCAGTTCTTTCTGGAGATTTTATGTAAATAAAGGAAAGAATGGAGACTGTTATGACTCTTCCCTTTTACTGGTGGAGTAAGGGTCATTCCTCCCGTGGGGATCAGACAGTTGCCCAAAGCTCTTCTGTAAGACATTCATTGCCTCTTAAGGGAGCAACGCTGAGCATGATAATAGCCCCCCCCCACCCCTGCAACACACATAAAAACTTCCACACAGAATGGCAGTATGGGGGTGGGGAAATAACCCTGGCCTTAGGACACCTGGGTTTACTTCTCGCTCTGACATCTACAAGCTCTGCGACCTGAGCAAGTCCTTTCTGGGCCCATGTCTTCCCTGGTCAAAAGCTCGAAGCCCAAATCCACAGTCCAGGGACAAAGCAGGGTAGCTGCCTCAGATTCGGTGACTGAGGGGCCTGCCTTGGGTGGAGAGCTGCCCTCATCCAGAGAGGGACTGAATACGTCCAGTGCCTAATATAGGACTCAGGTGGGGAGGGGTGCTGGCAGGGGTTGTCCATACCTCCAGCAGCTTCTTTGGGGAAGTGATGGTTAAAAAAAACGGATCAAGTACCATCACCAGTGCTGATGAATTGGAACGTCTCCTTATTCCTCCTTGAAACTTCTGCATCTCCAACCTAGGCCCCCGGCCTCCCTGCTTAGCTTTGCCATCTCCAGCAGTATGTAGACAGAGGGCCCAGTGAAGGGCAGTGTAACACCATTTGCCATCATGGAGGAGAGGGGCATCTACTCTTGGGGGGGGGGTCCCACTCAGGTTTAAAGGCAGTGGGGGTGTGAATCAAAGGTTCCCACTTTATCCTCCCTGTGCCTTGATTTTCACACCTGTAAAATGGGGTTAAGAGCGGTATCTAGCCCAACGTAATAACAAAAATACCAAACAACCCAATTAAAAATAGGCAGAAGACCTAAATAGGCATTTCTCTAAAGAAGACATACAGAGATGCTCATCATCACTAATTACTAGAGAAATGCAAATCAAAACTACAATGAGGTACCACCTCCCACCAGTCAGAATGGCCATCATTAAAAAGTCTACAAACAATAAATGCTGGAGACGGTGTGGAGAAAAGGGAACCCTCCTACACAGTTGGTGGGAATGTAAATAGGTGCAGCCACTATGGAAAACAGTGCGGAGGGTCCTCAAAAAACTAAAACTAGAGTTGCCATAGGATCCAGCAATCCCACTCCTGGGCATATATCTGTACAAAACTATAATTCAAAAAGACACATGCACCCCTATGTTCATAGCAGCACTATTCACAGTAGCCAAGACATAGAAACAACATGTCCATCAACAGATGAATGGATAAAGAAGATGTGGTACATATATACAATGGAATACTACTCAGCCATAAAAAAGAATGAAATAATGCCATTTGTAGCAACATGGATGGACCTAGAGATGATCATACTAAACAAACTATGAAACAGAAACAGACGCACAGGTAAAGAGAACAGACTTGTGGTGGCCAAGGGGGAGACGGGGTGGGGGAGGGATGGAGTAGGAGTTTGGGATTAGCGGATGCAAACTAGTATATATAGGATGGATAAACAGCAAGGTCCTACTGTAGAGCACAGGGAACTATATTCAGTATCCTGTGATAAACCATAATGAAAGAGAATATGAAAAAGAATATATAACTGAATCACTTTGCTGTACAGCAGAAATTAACACAACATTGTAAATCAACTATACTTCAATAAAATTAAAAAAAAATTAAAGACGATTTAAAAATAGCAGTATCTAGCCCATAAAATGGTTATGAGGATTAAAGAAGTTAATCCATATAAAGTTCTCAGTGTTCAACATGCAGTAAGGGGAATGATGTCACCAAGACGGTGACATAGGGTGTTCCTGACTTTGCCCCCCACCACAAGAGCAGCTAACAACTATTCATGGACAAGACATTTCATTGAGAGAATCCTAGAACCCGGGAGCAAGGATGAAGCACCTTCTGTACCACAGAGATCCAGGCAGCCCACACTGGGGGGCGGGGGTGGGAAGAGGGTAAGAGGAGCGGCTACACACTGACCACATTGCCCCTCCCACAGGTCAGCACAGCCCGCCCCACACTGAGAGGTCTCCCTTGGGCCTATGGTTCCTCTAGAGGGAAAAGAGAGTCCAGGGGTGACATCCAGCACCCCCAGAATTGTGGGTCACTTCATGGGAGCCCTGGTTTCACCCCCTTGGATTGCTGGGGACTCTGTGGGGCTCAACCACTGGGAATCTGATGGTGATGGAGAAGGGGGAGAGGCCTCCAGCACTGGGTCTTGGCAGACCAAATTCCCACTTGCAGAGCCCACGTAGTAGTCCCAACCTGTGTCTTTGCTCATTTGCAGAACAAGTCGATGGTGTAGTGTGACCAGGGAACTTGGTGGGGTGCAGGTCTGCACGACTCAGCTCCTCAAATGAGGAGTTCTGCAGTCCCTGGAGCCTGGTCGGCTCACTTCCAGGTAGAAGAGCTGAGTCGTAGCCCCACCAGCTGTGGTGTGCCTCCCAGCCCCTCCCAACCAGAAGGCCTCCTTGGGAAAATCTGGGAGTTGTCAGAAGTGGCCTCCCAGTCCCGCCCAGGCAGGAGAACAGACATAGCCCTACCAGCTGCAAGTTTGGCTCTTGGCCCATCTAACAGGAAGCATTGCTGAGAACACCTGGAAGCTGCTACGTAATCCTGCAATGCTTGAGTCCAGAGGCAGGGGGCAGAGCTGATCACCCCCAGAGCAAAGCCAGCAGCCCTGTTGGACCAGGGGACTTGGGGCACAGGTCAGCTTGAGTCAAGACCACAAAGAGCCTTAGTGGCCTTGGAGCTGTTCTCCCAGCTCCTGGGCAGAGAAACTAATTCATAGCCCCACTTATTGCTGAATACAGCCTTTAGCCCACCTGACCAGGGAACCCTCCCAGAGCACACGAGGAGCTGCACAGCCCATCCAACAGCCCTGCTTACAGTGGCACTAGGACAGAGAGCACAGCCTGTGGCTTTCCCTGTCTACAGAGCAAAACTGGTGGCCTCACCTGACCAGGATATTCCGTGCACAATCTTGCCTGATTTGGGTCCTCAAGCAATGAGCCATGCAGGCCCTGGGTCGCATTCTGCTGCCCCACAAGGGCAAGAAAGCTAATTCATAGCCCCACCAACTGCTGAGTATAGCATCCCGTTCCAACTGTGTAGGAAGCCTGACCAGAGAATTCAGGCGACAGAGCCCATCCTACAGCCTCACTTGGGTAGGGAACCATGTCAGCAGTCTTATCCAGCTGTTCTTAGCCAGTGGCATCCCCCCCTCCGCAACTTCAGAGCTTAAACAGTTGCCTCACACAATAATAGATCCTAGTAGCAGGCCCCACCAGCAGATACATCCAGAAATCCAAACTGAGCTGAGAAGTGAACTGTCTCTGCCAAAGCAAACCTGCAAATTCTGGAGGAAGAGACCACTTACTCAAATGGGAAGATATCAACATAAGGAATCAATGACCAAGAAAAATCAGATAAATACGATACCACCAAAGGAAACTAATACAGTTCTAAAAACTGACCCTAGAGAAATGGAGATCTATGTTCTGTCAGACAAAGAATTCAGAATACTGCTTTTAAGGAAGTTTAGTGAGCTACCAGAACACACAGATGACTAAATGGAATTAGGAAAACAATGCATGAACCAAACAAGTTCAGCAACGAAATAGAAACCATCCAAGAAAAAAAAGAAAAGAAAAAAGAAATCCTAGAGCTGAAAAATACAATTGAAGAATTCAATAGGGAGTAGAAAAGCAGACTCAGTCATGCAAAATAAAGAGTCAGCAACCTGGAAGATAGGAAATTTGTAACTGTCCAGTCAGAGGAGCAAAAAGAAAAAAAAAAAAAGAGTGAAGAAAGCCTATAGAGGGCTTCCCTGGTGGTGCAGTGGTTGAGAGTCTGCCTACCGATGCAGGGGACACAGGTTCGTGCCCCGGTCCGGGAGGATCCCACATGCCGCGGAGCGGCTGGGCCCGTGAGCCATGGCCGCTGAGCCTGCGCGTCCGGAGCCTGTGCTCCGCAACTGGAGAGGCCACAACAGTGAGAGGCCTGCATATTGCAAAAAAAAAAAAAAAAAAGAAAGAAATAAAGAAAGCCTATAGAACTTATGGGACACAGGTAAAGAAACAGCATTTACATTATGGGAATTCTGGAAGGATACAAAGAGAAATAGATAGAAGGTATATTTAAAGCAATAATGGTTGAAAACTTCCCAAAGAAGGGGATAGAAATAGACATCCAGATCCAAGAGAATCTCAAATAAGTTGAACCTGAACAGGGCTACACTGAGACGCATTATAATTAAGCTGTCAAAAGTCAAAGACAAAGAATTTTAAAAGCAGCAAGAGAAAAGAGAAGTTACATATAAGGGAACCCCTGCAAGACTGTTGGCAAATTTCTCAACAGACACTTTTCAGGTCAGAAGAGAATGGGATAAAATATTCAAAATATTGAAAGAAAAAAAAAAAACTGTCAACCAACAGTACTATACCCAGTGAAACTGTCCTTCAGAAATGAAGGAGGGATAAAGACTTTCCTGAACAAACAAAAACTGAGGGAATTCATTACCATTAGACCTGCCTTATAAGAAAAATTAAAAGGAATTTTTTGAGTGGAAATAAAAGGACTTTAATTAATATCATAAGAATTCAGAAGGCAGTGTAAAACTCAGTGGTAATAGTAAATAAATGGTCAAAGTTAGATTCAATAATGTGGTAATGGTGGTGTGTAATTCACTTACAACTCTAAAAGTTAGAAAACAAATGTAGTAAAAATAACCATAACAATAATCTGTTACTAGTTATACAATGAAAAATATGTAAATTGTAACTTCAATACTCTAAAATATGAGAGGGAGGAGAAGTAAAAGTGTAAAGCTTGGGAATTCTATTGAAGTTAAGTCATTACAACTTTAAGGTATTTTCTTTAAGCCTCATGGTAACCACAAGGGAAAAACCTATAGTAATTACACAGAACAACATAAAGAAGTCAAAGCATTCTTTTACCACAAGATATCAAAACACACAAAGAGACAACAGGATAAGAAACAAGGTGCAATGGATCTAGAAAACAATGAACAAAATGGCAGCAGTAAGTCCTTACTTATCAATAATTACTTTAAATGAAAACAGACTAAACTCTTCAATCAAAAGATGTAGAACAGCTGAATGGGTTTTAAAAGAAAAAGATCCAATGATATGCTGCCTACAAGAGAGTCATTTTAGCTTTAAAGACACATAGACAGTGAAGGAATGGAAAAATGTTTCAAGTAAATTGTAAGAACAACAACAAAGCAGGGGTAGCTATACTTATATCAGACAAACAGACTTTAAAAATGGTAAAAAAGAGACAAAGAAGATCATTATATAATGATCAAGGGGCCAATATATTAAGAAGATAAAACAGTTGTAAATATTTATTTTTTTTGGTTTTTTTTTTTTTGCGGTACGCGGGCCTCTCACCGCTGGGGCCTCTCCCTCTGCGGAGCACAGGCCCCGGATGCGCAGGCCCAGCGGCCATGGCTCACGGGCCCAGTCGCTCCGCAGCACGCGGGATCCTCCCGGACCGGGGCACGAACCCGCGCCCCCCGCATCAGCAGGCGGACTCTCAACCACTGCGCCACCAGGGAAGCCCAACAGTTGTAAATATTTTTGTGCCCAACGTCAGAGCACCTAAATACAAAAGCAAAAGCTAAGAGCTAAAAGGAGAAATAAACAGCAATACAATATTAGTTGGGGACTTTAATACCCCACTCTCAACAATGGATAGATCATCCAGACACAGAATCAGTAACAGTGGGTTTGAACAAGACTAAAGACCAAGTGAACCTAACAGACATATACAGATGTTCTGACAACAGCAGAATATACATTCTTCTCAAGTGCACATGGAACATTTTCTAGGATAGACTGTACATTAGGCTGTAAAACAAGTCTTAGAAAATTCAAGGAGACTGAAATCATACCAAGTATCTTCTCTGACAACAACGGTATGAAACTAGAAATCAATAAGAAGAGGAAAAATGGAAAATTCTTAAATACATGGAAATTAAATAACACTTCTGAACAACCAATGGATTAAAGAAGAAATTAAAGGGGAAATAATAGAGTATCTTGAGATAAATGAAAATAGAAACACAACATACCAAAACTTATGGAACGCAGCAAAAACAGTTCTAAGGAGGAAATTCATAACAATAAAAGCCTACATTAAGAAGCAAGAAAGAGCCCAAATAAACAACCTAACTCTATGCCTTAAGGAGCTGGGGAAAAGAAACAAAGAAAAAAAATGAGCCCAAATTTAGCAGAAGGAAGGAAATAGTAAAGATTAGAGTAGGAATAAATGAAATAGAGGATAGGAAAATAATAGAAAAGATTAACCAGGGCTTCCCAGGTGGCGCAGCGGATGAGAGTCCGCCTGCCGATGCAGGGGACACGGGTTCGTGCCCTGGTCCGGGAAGATCCCACGTGCTGCGGAGCGGCTGGGCCCGTGAGCCATGGCCACTGAGCCTGCGCGTCCGGAGCCTGTGCTCCGCAACAGTGAGAGGCCCGCGTACCGCAAAAAAAAAAAAAAGATTAACCAAACTAAGAGTTGGTTCTTTAGAAAGATAAACAAAGTTAACAAACATTTAGCTCGAATAACCAGGGAAAAAAGAAAGAGGACCCAAATGAAAATTATAAATGAAAAAGGAGACATTACAACTGATTCCCCACAAATACAAAGGATCCTAAGAGGCTACTATGAATAACTATACACCAAAAAACTGGACAACCTAGAAGAATTCTTAGAAGAATTCTTAGAAATATAGAAGAATTCTCAGAAATATACAAACCAGCAAGACTGAATCAAGAAGAAATAAAAAGTCTGAATAGACCAATTACTAGTGATAAGATTGAATCAGTGATAAAAAAAAGACCTCCCAATGAAGAAAAGTCCAGGACCAGATGGCTTCACTGGTGAATTTTACTAAACACATTTAAAGAATTAACAATCCTTCTCGAACTCTTCCAGAAAAATTAAGAGTTGGGAACACTCCCAAACTTATTTTACAAGGTCAATGTTACCCTGATATCAAAGCCAGGAAAGGATGCTACCAGAAACGAAAAGTACAGGCCAATAACCCTGATGAATATAGATGCAAAAAATTTCAGTAGAATGCTAGCAAACTGAATTCAGCAGCACATTAAAAGGATCATCCACCATGATCAAGTGGGATTTATTCGTGGGATGCAAGGATGATTCAACATATACAAATCAATAAATGTGATGTATCACATTAATAGAATGAAAGAAAAAAAACCATGTGATCTCCTCAATGCACACATAAAAAGCATTTGACAAAATTCAACATTCATTCATGATAAAAACTCTAAACAAATTAGGTATAGTAGAAATGTACCTCAACATAATAAAGGCTATTTATGATAAGCTCAAAGCTAACTTAATACTCAATGGTCAAATGTTGAAAGCTTTTCCTCTAAGATCAAGACTAAGAAAAGAGTGCCCACCCTCACTACTCCTATTCAATGGAAGTGATCAGGCAAGAAAAGAAATAAAAGGCACCAGAATTATAAAGTAAGAAGTAATATTGTCTCTATTTGTAGATGACATGATTTTATATACAGAAAATCATAAAAACTCCACCAAAAAACGATTAGATCTAATCAATGACTTCAGTAAAGTTGCAGGATACAAAATTAGCATACAAAAAATCAGTAGTATTTCTATATGCTAACAACAAATGATCTGAAAATGAAATACAGAAAAGATCCATTTATACAATACCAACAAAACCAATAAAATACTTAGGGATAAACTAAGGAGGTGAAAGATCTCTATTCTGAAAACTACAAGACATTGATTAAAAAAGTTGAGGAAGACACAGATAAATGTTCATGAATTGGAAGACTACAGTTAAAATGTCAGTATTACCCAAAGCCATCTATAGATTCAATACAATCACTATCAAGATTTCAATGACATTTTTACAGAAATAGAAAAACAACACTAACGTTTATATGGAACCACAAAAACCCTGAATAGCCAAAACAATCCTGAGAAAGAAGAATAAAGCTGGAGGCATGATACTCCCTGATTTCAAGCTGTATTACAAAGCTATAGTAATCAAAACAGTATGATACTGGCATAAAAATAGACAGGTCAGTGGAACAGAATTGAGAACCCAGAAATAAACCCAAGCATATACAGTCAACTAATATTTACTAAGAATACTCATTGGAGAAAAGATAATCTCTTCGATAAATGGTGCTGGGAAAATTGGATATTCACATTTAAAAGAATGAAACTAGACCCGTATCTTACACCACTCACGAAAATTAACTCAAAATGGATTAAAGACTTAAATATAAGACCTGAAATCATGAAACTCCTAGAAGAAAACATAGGAAAAAACTCCTTGACATGGGCCTTGGCAATGATTTTTTGGATATGACACCTAAAGCACAGCTACAAAATAAAAAAATAAACAAGTGGGACTACACCAAACTAAAAATCTTCTGCACAGCAAAAGAAACAATAAAGTGAAAAGAACCTATGGAATGGGAAAACATATTTGTAAATCATATATCTGATAAGGGGTTAATATCTAAAATATTTAAAGAACTTATACACCTCAATAGCAAACCCCCCAATAATCCAATTAAAAATGGGCAAAATCCTGAAGAGACATTTTTTTTCCAAAGGAAAATATACAAATGACCAACAGGTGGTACATGAAAAGATGGTCAACATTACTAGGCATTAGGGAAATGCAAATCAAACCCACAAAGAGATATCACCTCATGCCTGTTAGAACGGCCATCATCAAAAAGATGAGAGATAACAAATGCTGGCAAGAATGTGGAGAGAAAGGAACACTTGTGCATTGTTAGTGGGGTTGTAAATGGGTACAGCCACTATGGAAAACAGTAACCTCAAAAAATTAAAAATAGAACTACCGTATGATCCAGCAGTTCCACTTCTGGGAATATTTCTAAAGGAAATGAAAACACTAACTTGGAAAGATATCTCACCCCCACGTTCAAAGCAGCATTATTTATAATAGAAAAGACATAGAAACAACCTGAGTGTTGGATAAATGCATAAAGAAGTTGTGGTATATACATACAATGGAATACTGTTCAGCCATAAAAGATTGAGGAAATCCTGCTATTTGTGACAACATGGATGGACCTTGAAGGCATTGTGCTAAGTGAAATAACTCAGACAAAGACAAATACTGTATGATCTCACTTATACGTGGAATCAAAAAAACAAAACAAAACAAATCAAAACTAAAACAGAAAACTCTTTGGTTGTCGGACTGAGGTTCTTTGACCAGCACCGGTGCTCTGAGACTGAACCACATGTGTTTTTGTTTGCATAGGAGTTATACTTTCTTACAGGTAATTATAAAGATATGAGAGTATCCGTGCTAAGTGGTGAGCAGAGTGCTTAACGCAGTAGACTCTCAATAAAGAGGAATGTCATATGATATTGCTTATATGTGGGATCCAAAAAAAATGATACAAATGAACTTATTTACAGAACAGAAACAGGCTCACAGACTTAGAGAATGAACTTATGGTTACCTAGCGGGGAGGGTGGTAGGGAGGGATAATTAGGGAGTTTAGGATTGACATACACACACTGCTATATTTAAAATGGATAACCAACAAGGACCTACTGTATAGCACAGGGAACTCTGCTCAATATTCTGTAACAACCTAATGGGGAAAAGAATTTGAAAAAGAATAGATACATGTATATGTATAACTGAATCACTTTGTTGTACATCTGAAACTAACACAACATTGTTAATCAACTATACTCCAATGTAAAATAAAAAGTTTAAAAAACAGCAGTTATTAGTGTGTTACATTGTATTGTTTTCTTGTACCTTGGGACACTATGCTGAGAAAATCAAGATTTCATGAGGCTTCAGTCTTCACTGGTCTTCCACTCCCTGACCATTTCTTCCACTCTTTACCTGTCATCCATCTATCTAACATATATTATGCTTTTATTAAGTCAGGCACTGTCCTGGATATAACTGCGAAGGGATAGAGCCGTTCTCTGCCCTTCGTGGTACCAAGACTTCAGGTGAAAGTCAGAGGGGCAGATCAAGCTTAGTATAAGGGGGACTTTCCTAGCAGAGCTGTCCAAAGGTGAACTGTGCTGGCTTGGGAAGTGATGCATTCTCTATCAGGAGGTAAGCACATGAAGGACAGACGATCCTTGCTAATTGCAGAAGGGATTCAAGATCTGGACGGAAGTCTGAACTAGGTAGCCTTGAAGGCCTGTTTGAATCCTGAGATTCACTGATTCTTAGAGACACTAAAACCAAACCTGGATCACCTCCAGGGTAATACATATCTGGCAGCTGTTGCCCCTTCTGCCCGAGAGCATTGCTGCCACTGCCCAGAAGATATGGGTTCTGGAAGGAAGAACAGAGCCCTGACTGGTCCTCCCACTCTCCTCTCCTACAAACACAGTTACCCTCCTCTCTGAGCTCATCAGTTGCTGTTCCCCAACACTTCGCCTGCGTAGACGTGGGTGAATGTGGGGAGATGGCCTGTGGGGAGATGCCCTGAACCTGAGTTATGAAATGACGGTTTCCATGGAGATCTAAGTTCCTCCTCATCTTCTGCATAAATTAAGATGCTGTTAGCTGTTGTAAAGATAAACTCCCAAATCTCAGTGGCTTAATACAAGTTTCTTTTTTTTTTTTCCTCATAGAAAGTCCAGTTGGCCTTGGTAGGGGTAGAGGGGCCTCTGCTCTGCACAGATGTATAGGAACCCAGGCTGAGTGAAGCTCTGTCATCTTTAGTAAGTGGCTTCTGAGCTCACCTTTGGCATTGACATCCAGTTGGAGAAAGTGGAGAGTGGCTAATCCAGCTCTGAAAATAACATGTATTAATTCTACCACATTCCACCAGTCAGAACTTAGTCTTAGACCCTATCCAGAAGTCAGGGGACTAGGAACTGTAGTCACCTGCAGGGCAGCCACTTCCCAGCCATTATGTACTGTGGAGGGGAGCATGAGGCTTTGGCAGACAGCTAGCTGTCTCTGACATATTCTGTTCCCCCAGGCCTCCATTTTCAGGACTCTGCCAATTTGGATACACACCAGACAGTGAGCCCCTTGAGCTTAAGAACAGATCCACTGGCCCTTTGCATCCCCACTGCTTAGCTCAGTGGCAGGGCATAGGAAGGGTTTCAGTGTATTTGGTGAGTGAATAAATGCTTGGGTATCATCTTTCTTGTTACAAATACAGATGTCTGGCAGAAAACAGTTGGGCAGTTCCTCAAAAGTTAAACATAGAATTACTATTTGATCCAGCAATTCTACTCCTAGTTGTGTACCCAAAAGAATTAAAAGCAGGGATTCAAACAATTACTTATACACCAATGTTCATAGCAGCAGGGTTCATAATAGCAATATTCACAGTTTGCAAAAGGAAACAACCCATGTCCATCAATAAGTGAATGGGACAAAAAGTGTAATATATACACACAATGGAATATTATTTAGCCTTAAAAAGGAATGAAATTCTAATACATGCTTCAGCATGGGTGAACCATGAAAACATTATGCTGAGTGAAAAAACCTAGACAAAAAAGACAAATACTGTATGATTTCACGTATATGAGTTTCCTAGTCTAGTCACATTAACAGAGACAGAATGTGGAATGGTGGTTACCAGAGGCTGGGTGGAGGGGAAAGGGAGTTAGCGCTTAATGGGTATAGAGTTTTTCTTTGGGATGATGAAAAAGTTCTGGAAATGGATAGTGATGTTGCACAACATCGTAAATGTACTTAATGCCACTGAACTGTACGCTTAGAAATGATCAGTCACAAGAAGAAAACTGGAAAATTCACAAATATGTGGAGATTAAACAACATGCTACTGAGCAACAAATGGGTCAATGAAAAAATCAAATAAGAAATTAAAAAATGGCTTGAGACAAATGAAAATGGAAATATAACATACGAAAATTTGTGGGATGCAGCAAAAGCAGTTCTAAGAGGGAGGTTCATAGTTATAAATACCTACCTCAGGAAACAAGAAAAATCTCAAAACAACCTAAATTTATACCTTAAGGAACTAAATAATGAACAAATGAAGCCCAAAGTTAGTAGAAGGAAGGAAATAAAGATCAGAGTGGAAGTAAATAAAATAGAGACTAAAAAGACAATAGAAAAAAAAATCAATGAACTAAGAGCTGGTTGTCTGAAAAGTTAAAATTGATAAACCTTTGGCTAGACTCATTCAGAAAACAAGAGAGGGCTCAAATTGATACAATCAGAAATGAAGGAGGAGGGAATTCCCTGGGGGTCCAGTGTTAAGACTCCACACTTCCAGTGCAGGGACCTTTGGTTTGATCCCTGGTTAGGGAACTAGGGTCCCACAAGCCAGGTGGTGTGGAAAAAAAAAAGAAATGAAAGAGGAGGCATTGCAACTGATACTACAGAAATAGAAAGGATCTTAAGAAACTACTATGAACAATTACATGCCAAATTGGACAACCTAGACAAAATGCATAGATTCCTAGAAACATACAAACTTCTAAGACTGAACCATGGAGAAACAGAAAATCTGAATAGACCAATGACTAGTAAGGAGATTGAATCAGCAATTAAAAAGCTTCCCACAAACCAAAGTCCAGGACCAGATGGTTCACTCGTGAATTCTACTAAATATTCAAATAAGAATTAATACCAATCCTTCTCAAAATCTTCCAAAAAAATAGAAAAGGAGGGAACAAATCCAAACTCATTTTATGAGGCCAGCATTGCCAAAACCAGGCAAGGACACCACAAGAAAAGAAAATTACAGGCCAACATCCCTGATGAATATAGACGCAAAAATTCTCAACAAAATATTAGCAAAAATAATTCAATAATACATTAAAAGGATCATACATCACGATTAAGTTAGATTTATTCTCAGGATGCAAGGATGGTTCAACGCCTGCAAAGCAGTCAACATTATACACCACATTAACACAATGAAGTATAAAAATCATATGATCATCTCAATAGATGCAGAAAAAGCATTTGACAAAAATCCAACATTCATTTATGATAAAAACTCTCAACCAAGTGGGAATACAGGGAACGTACCTCAACAGAGTAAAGGCCATATATGACAGACAAACCCACAATTAACATCATACATAACAGTGAAAAGTTGAAAGCTTTTCCTCTAAGATCAGGAACAAGACAAGGATGTCCACTCTTACCACTTTTATTCAACATAGTATGGAAGTCCTAGGCAGAGCAGTTAGGCAAGAAAAATAAATAAAAGTCATCCAAATTGGAAAGGAAGAAGTAAAACTGTCACTATTTGCAGATGACATGATATTGTATATAGAAAACCCTAAAGACTCTACCAAAAAAACTGTTAGAATAAACAAATTCAGTAAAGTTGCAGAGTATAAAAATCAATATACAAAATCTGTTATGTTTATGTACACTAATAACAAACTATCAGAAAGGGAAATTAGAAGACAACCTCATTTACAATTGTATCAAAAAGACTAAGATCCCTAGGAATAAATTTAACCAAGGAGGTGAAATACTGTACTCTGAAAACTATAAGACACTCATGAAAGAAATTGAAGAAGACACAAATGAGTGGAAAAATATTCTGTACTTATAGATTGGAAGAATTAATATTGTTAAAATGTCAATAATCCCCAAAGCGCTCTACAGATTCAATGCAATCCCTAACAAAATTCCAAAGTCATTTTTCATAGAAATAGAACAAACAACCCCAAAATTTGTGTGGAACCACAAAAGATGTCAAGTGGCCAAATCAATCTTGAGAAAGAACAGCAAAGCTAGAGGCATCATCCTCCCTGGTTTCAAACTATATTACTAAGCTATAGTAATCAAAACAGTATGGTACTGGCATAATAATAGACACATAGATCAGTGGAATTGAATAGAGAGCCCAGAAATAAGCCCACACATATATGCTCAATTAATTTACAACAGAGGAGCCAAGAATATATGATGGGGAAATTACAGTCTCTATAATAAACTGGACAGCCACATGCAAAAGAATGAAACTTGACCACTATCTTACACCATACACAAAAATTAACTCAAAATGGGTTAAAGACTTGAATGTAAGACCTGAAATCATAAAATTTCTAGAAGAAAACATAGGCAGTAAGCTCCTTGATATCATTTTTGGTGATGATATTTTGGATCTGACTCCAAAAGCAAAGGCAGTAAAGGCAAAAATAAACAGGTGGGATTATTAAACTAAAAAGCTGCTGCACAGCAAAGAAGACCATTAACAGAATGAAAAGGAAACCTACTAAATGGAAGCTAATATTTGCAAATCGTATGTCTGATAAGGGGTTAATATCCAAAATATATAGAGTACTCATACGACTTAATAGAAAAAAACCAATCTGACTAAAAAATGGACAGAAAACCTGAATAAATATTTTTCCAAACAAGACACACAGGTGGCCAAAGGTACATGAAAAGGTGCTCAACGTCATTAATCATTAGGGAAATGCAAATCAAAACCACAATGAGAGCACCTCACCCCTGTTAGAATCGGTATTATCAAAAAGAAATAACAAGTGTTGGTTAGGATATGGAGAAAAGTATACTCTCGTACACTGTTGGTGGCACTGCAAATTGGTGTAGCCACTATGGAAAACTGTACAGAGGTTCCTCAAAAAATTAAAAATTGAACTATCACATGACCCAGGAATTACACTTCTGGGTATTTATCCAAAGAAAACAAAAACACTAATTCGAAGAGATGTCTATACCCTCATGCTCATTGCAGCATTATTTACAATAGCCAAGACATGGAAGCAACCTAAGTGTCCATCAATGAAGAATAAAGAAGATATGATATATATATACAATGGAATACTATTCAGCCATAAAAAGAATAAAATCTTGCCATTTGTGATGATATGAATGGAGCTTGAGGGCATTATGCTGAGTGAAATAAGTCAGACAGAGAAAGACAAATACTGTTGTATTTGAATCACTGTCAAGGGATTCCATGATCTCACTTATACATGGAATATTAAAACAACAACAACAAAACCCCCAAACTACAAGCTCATAGATACAGAGAACAGATTAGTGATTGCCAGAGGCAGGGTTGGGGGTGGGTGGGTGGTGGAGTGGGCTAAATGGATGAAGGGGGTCAAAAGGTACAAACTTCAGTTATAAAATAAGTCATGGGGATGTAATGTATAGCATGGTAACTATGGCTAATAATACTGTATTGCATATATAAAAGTTGCTAGGGCTTCCCTGGTGGCGCAGTGGTTGGGAGTCCGCCTGCCGATGCAGGGGACGCGGGTTCGTGCCCCGGTCCGGGAGGGTCCTGTGTGCCGTGGAGCGGCTGGGCCCGTGGGCCGTGGCCACTGGGCCTGTATGTCCGGAGCCTGTGCTCTGCGGCAGGAGGGGCCACAGCAGTGGGAGGCCCACGTACCACACACACACACACACAAAAATTTGCTAAAAGAGTAGATCTTAAAAGTCACAAGAAAAAAACTGGTAACTATGTATGGTGACAGATATTAACTAGACTTATTGTGGTGATCATTTCACAATGTATACAAATATCAAATCACGTACATACAATATTACATGTCAACTATACCTCAATAAAAAAGAAATATGTTCTTCATGAAAAAAAGTTAAACATAGAATTACCATTTGATCCAACAATTCCACTCCTAGTTATATACCTAAAAGAATTGAAAGTGGGGACCCAAACAGGTACTTATACACCAATTCTCATAGCAGCAGTATTCACAAACAAAAGGAAAGAACGCAAGTGTCCATCAATAAGTGAATGGGATTAAAAAAAATGTGATGTATACACGCAATGGAATATTATTCACCCTTAAAAATGAATGAAATTCTGATACATGTCATAACATGGATGAACCTTGAAAACATGCTGAGTGAAGTAAGCCAACAGAAAGGACAAATACTGTGTGACTGTGATTCCACTGACATGAGACTTCTAGAATAGTCCAATTAATAGAGACAGAAAGTAGAATGGTGGTTGCCAGGGGCTGGGGGAAAGGGAAATGGGGAATTAGTGTTTAATGGGTACAGAGGTTTTGTTTGGGAAGATGAAAAAGTTCTGGAAATGGATAATGGTGATGGTTGCGCTACAAGGTGAATCTACTTAATGTTACTGAATTGCACACTTAAAAACGGTTAAAACATTAAGGAAACAACCTCATTTACCATTGCATCAAAAAATAAAATACCTAGGAATAAACCTACCTAAGGAGGCAAAAGATCTGTACTCTGAAAGCTATGAGATACTGGCGAAAGAAATCGAAGATGACACAAACAGATGGGTAGATATACCATGTTCCTGGATTGGAAGAATCAATATTGTCAAAATGACTATACTACCCAAGGCAATCTACACATTCAATACAATTCCTGTCAAATTACCAATGGCATTTTTTACAGAACTAGAATAAAAAATTTTTTAATTTGTATGGAAACAGAAAAGACCCTGAATAGCTGAAGCAATCCTGAGAAAGAAAAATGGAGCTGGAGGAGTCAGACTCCCTGACTTCAGACTATACTACAAAGCTACAGTAATCAAGACAATATGGTACTGGCACAAAATCAGAAATATAGATCATTGGAACAGGATAGAAAGCCCAGAGATAAACCCACGCACCTATGGTCAACTATTATGACAAAGGAGGCAAGAATATACGATGGAGAAAAGGCAGTCTCTTCAATAAGTGGTGCTGAGAAAACTGGACAGCTACATGTAAAAGAATGAAATTAAAGAACTAAATGTGAGATCGGATACTCTAAAACTCTTAGAGGAAAATATAGGCAGAACACTCTGACATAAATTTCAGCAATACCTTTTGGGATCCACCTCCTAAATAATGAAAAGATAAACAAAAATAAACACATGGGACCTAATTACACTTAAAAGCTTCTGCATAGCAAAGGAAACCATAAACAAAAAGAAAAGACAACCCACAGAATGGGAGAAAATATTTGCAAATGAAGCAACTGACAAGGGATTGATTTCCAAAATAAACAAACAGCTCATGCAGCTCAATATCAAAAAAACAAACAACCCAATAAAAACATGGGCAGAAGACCTAATAGATATTTCTCCAAAGAAGACATACAGATGGCCAGAAAGCACATGAAAAGATGCTCAACATCACTAATTATTAGAGAAATGCAAATTAAAACTGCAGTGAGGTATGACCTCACACCAGTCAGAATGGCCATCATCAGAAAGTCCACATACAATAAACGCTGGAGAGGGTGTGGAGAAAGGGGAATCCTCCTACACTGTTGGTGGGAGTGTAAACTGGTACAGCAACTGTGGAGAACAGTATGGTGGTTCCTTAAAAAATTTAAGAACTACCATATGACCCAGCAATCCCACTCCTGGGCATATATCCAGAGAAAACCATAAGCTGAAAGGATACATGTACCCCAATGTTCACTGCAGCACTGTGCACAATAAGCCAAGACATGGAAGCAACCTTAATGTCCACCTACAGGTGAATGGATAAAGAAGATGTGGTACATATATACAATGGAATATTACTCAGCCATAAACAAGAATGCAATAATGCCATTTGCAGCAACATGGATGGACCTAGAGATTATCACACCAAGTGAAGTAAGTCAGGAAGAGAAAGACAAATACCATATGATATCACTTATATGTGGAATCTAAAAAATGATACAAGTGAACTTATTTACAAAACAGAAATAGACCCACAGACTTCAAAAACACACTAATGGTTACCAAAGGGGAAAGGTGGGGGGAGGGATTAATCAGGAGTTTGGGATTAACATACACACATTTCTATATATAGAATAGATAACCAACAAGGACGTACTGTACAGCACAGGGAACTCTACTCGATATTCTGTAATAATTTATGTGGTAAAAGAGTCTGAAAAAGAATGGATATATGTATATGTATAACTGAATCACTTTGCTGTACAGCAGAAACTAACACAACATTGTAAATCAATTATTCTCTAATATAAAATAAAAGTTAAAAAAATTTAAGAAATAGTTAAAACGGTAAATGTTATTTTGTGTATCTTTTACCACACATACAAAAAATACAAATGCCTGGGTTGCATGCCTGCAAATTGTGATTCAGTTGGGATTGGCGAGATCTGGGCTTCTTTGTTTTTTAACAAGCTTCTCAGGTGAATCTGATGTGCAGCTAAGATCCACTGGTCTAGCTCTGGTTTTTGGCAGAAGGGAGAGAGCAAGGTCATGGTCTCTCAGAAGGCTTTCTAGAGGAGGGCTTCTTGAACTCTAGGGTGTGTACGAATCCTCTAGGGATTTTGCTAAACTGCAGATTTTGATCCAGTGGTCCTGGGGTGAGGAACTCACATTTCTAACAAGCTCCTAGGTGATGCTGCTGCTGCTGGTCTGTGGACCATACTTTGAGTATCAAGACGCTAGAGACACGTGGTGGTCTTGTCTGGTGGAGATTTGGAAAGGAGCAGGAAAATGCTTAAGATGACGGCTCCAGATACAGAGTTCAGTGATGATGAGCTGGGGGTGAGTGAGCAGGAGGTGAGCTAATCCGTGAACTAGCTTCTGGGTACTGTTCAAACAGGCAGGTTTGTGGTTTAGCTAAAGAAACTGGGCACAAGTGAAACTGGCTTGTACTTCACTGCTCTGTTGTCTCTTCAAGTCCTTTTCCTCCTACACGGTCTACCTCTGGTCCAAGGCCGCCTCCAACAGAGCCCCAGAGCTGAACACCTCCCCTGCTATTACTGTCCCTGCCAGAGTCAGCCCATCAGAGCTGCCCACTCCATCCAGCTCAGCATGTTGTAGAGGCTCCCCTCCCTGAATGGCTAACAGTTCCACACTGGCTGCCTTCCCGCCAGTGAGTCCAGCTGGGTCACTTGGTGCTGGCGGAGTGCATCATCCTCGGGGCAGAACTGAAACTCAGCCTCTGAATAGTGAAACATGGGGCAGGATGACCCAGTGGCTAAGGAATCAGACGCTCTTGGTTTGAACCTCATCTCCATGTCTTCCTGCTCCTCTAACCTTGGATAACTTACTCAGCTCTCTAGGATTCCACCTTTCTCACCTGCCCAATGGAGATGGTGATGCCGACTTCCCAAGCCTGCCGTGAGTTTACATCAGCCTCAGCCAATCTTCAATGAGAACTCGGGGCTTGATCATTGTGCCTGCAGTTTGAGAAGTGACCTGCAGGTGGCGCATGCAACCCTGGGGAGGTGGCCCGTCCTCCAGTGATGGAAGGAGTCTGGAGGGCTTTTCCCCTCTAATACCGTTAGCAGGTTCTCCGGGTGCATCCGGGCTGAGAGGGAGTCTCCCCAAGGGCCTAGGAGTCACCCAGGAGCACATAACCTCTGCCCCCTCCCCTCTTTCATGCCAAAAGCTCTCCCCCTGCAATGTAGTTACCCATGGGCGGGAGCTCCTGTGTCCGCACTCGCTGGGGCTCAGGAAATGTTTGTGGAATGAGCTGCTTATTGGAAAGTGCTTCTATCCAAGGTCGTGCATGCCAGGGAGGGCTTCCCTGTGGCCCAGACTGACGGGTACAACTCACATCCTGCACACACCTTCCCTTCCTCCTTCCCTCCCTCCCCAGCCCTGGGGTCCCCTTCCCTTTTCCTTCTCTCTGTTTTGGGGAAGGGGTGGTGGGAACAGCAGGCTCACCTTCCTTCCAGATTCCGGGTCCACAACTCAGTCTCGACTTTGGGTGCTGAGCTCAGGACCCCCCTTTGTACTTCTGAGGGACACTTCCTTTTCACCCAGGGGTCCTGGCCACCGTGGAGGGGCACCGTGAACTCCACGCCCCTGGGCTTTTGCATTCTCCTGGATCTTTCCCTCTCCTCTGCCTATCCAAACCCTCACGTCCTTGGAGGCCCAGCTCACGTGCCCTTTGACCCTCTTCTCAGAAACGCCTCCTTTGCGTACCTGCACGTGGGTGCGATTCCTTCCACCTGGAATCTAATTGCAGCTCCTCTGACACCAGGTGCCCGCTGCCTCATTCTCTCTGGCTGCAACCCATTCCCCTCCTCCATGAGCCCTTTCCACATTTCCGACCTCTGATGACCCCATTCCTTCTCCCTTTGGCCTAATCTTGTCCTAACAGTCAGCCCAGAACTTCAGGCTCTGGCTGGACCCCCAGGGTAATATCATCTCTCCCTCCCTTCCCAGTTTAGAGGCATCTCTTACACAACTTCCCACTAGCGGTTAGCGTAGCTTTGTTCCCCTGGCTACACTGCTTTCTCCCAAAGGAGAGAAGCCAGTTGACACAGCCTTCCACCCCCATACCGGCTCCCCAGCGCTCTCGCCAAGGTTGCCTCATTTTACCGATAAGCAAACTGTGGCTCAGAGAGGTTTAGGAGCTCTCTCAAAGACACACAGCTGGTCCCCTGTAGGGCCCAGCACAGAAGTGCTCAAGGAGGCAGCTTGGCTAATGGAAAGCCTTTTTAAAAGTTTAACGTGCTGAGCTAAAGCTGGGCTTCTCGAAGTCTCTCCCTGAGAGACAGACGGCCTGGTACAGGGGCCTCTCCTCCCTGCCTCCCCACTGGCCCTTGCCAAATGGGAAAAAAGCCACCCTGTAGAAACATAACCTTTATTGCACACGGCGCTGGGTCTTTTTTCATAGAAAAAGGTATCAACACATGAGCATCTGCAAATTGAAGCAACTCCTGGTTTTCTTGGAACAGTAAAATCGCATGCAGTGTCTCTGAGCTGGGATTTTGGTCTTTGTCAAAACCACCTAGATTGGAGGGAGGGTGAGTAGGAGGGAAAAATTGCTGAGCCTTTGTGCCTCTGTCTCAAAATAAGGTGAGAGAAATATATAGATATATAGCTTGTCGATGTGTTCCTCTCTCTCTATATATGTATATATCTCTCCACACATATTTTGTGGGGTGGGGAATTTGACTTGCACTGTCAAATTCTTTGTGCCCTGGCTTCATGGAGAAGAAGAAAATAGTTTCATTTGTACAAAAGAGTTCTATGTACAAGCGTTCATGACTTGGGGGTTGTCTTTCCCTTGTTGGTCGGTTTTCATCTGTCAATTTAATATAAATAATGCAGGAAATCAGCCCAGCTGGTGTGTGACGGCTGGAGGTGCAGACAGGTCCAAGCAGAGGGCCACTCTTCTGGTTGTGTCCCTACACCAGGGTGTAGGATTTGGAGTAGGCCCCGGCTCCCTGCTTCTGAGACCTCCCTACCCCTGATGTGCTCATCTCGAGAAGTGAGTCCCTGGAGCCCCCCATTTTGGTGTGTGGGCCCCCGGCCCGCGGAGGCTCAGTGCTGGGGGCCGGAGGGGCGGCACTGGGGGCAGCCGGGGGCTCGGCAGGGGTGGGACCGGGTGCCGGGGGCGCCGTGCCAGCTGGGGGAGCTGGCATAGCTAGAGTCCTCTGAGGTAAGGTGGCTGTGGCGGCGGCCCCCGGGTGCGGGAGGCCCAAGGGCTTGCTGGCAGGGTCCAGGGTCAGGTGGCGAGCCTGGGGCTGGTAGGTTCGAGCCAGGTTCCTGATGGAGGCCTCGCGGGGCGGGACCACGGGGCAGGGCTCCCGCCCGTCTGCCTTTCGGAAGAAGGCCTCCGACTTGGCGTAGAGGGGCAGGTTACAGTAGTCACCTGGAATGCAGGAAGCAGGGCGTGTTAGCACCAGAGGCCTCTTGGAACCAGCGGCCAGCTTGTTTCCCCACCCCTACCCCTCAGTCTTCTCCCTGACCTAGCATAGGAGTCCCTCCACCAGACAGGCAGTAAAGAGTCAAGGAAAGATGCGTTACTTGGCCTCTCTGAGCCTCAGTTTTCTTATCTATGAAATGGGGATAATCATATTTCCCTACAGGAATACTGTGAGGCGGGAATGAGATAAAGTAAGGAAAGCGCTTAGGACAGTGGCTGGCGCACGGCGATGCTCAGTAAATTGATACCCATTGTTAATTGATCACTATAGCCGATCAGCTTCAGCTGGTGAAGAGCTCATTTCTAAACAGGGATGTCCTAAGAGCTCTGGCTGTTAGAAAGCATTTTTTTTTTTTTTTTTTTTTGGCCATGTCGCGTGGCTTGCGGGATCTTAGTTCCCCGACCAGGGATCGAACCCAGGTCCACGGCAGTGAAAGTGCCAAGTCTCAACCACTGGACCGCCAGGGAATTCCCTAGAAAGCTTTTCTTTACTCCGAGGAGGAGAGGAATGTCACTCCCTGTCACTTCCCCACGTTCAGCCCGATTCTGTCCTCTGAGGACCCCCAGAACAAGGCTTTCCCCTCTTTCTCACCGCGGCCTTTCAGACATCTGAAGTCAGCTACATTTCCCCGTCCCTCTCCTTCGTCTCCTCTTCTCCAGGCAGAATGTTCCTAATTTCTTAAAGTGCCTCCACGGGACAAGCTTCTAGGACCCTCACATGCTGATCCCTCTGCCCTGCGAGCAGCCTCGCCTGTGCACGTGCCTCTCTCCCGTCCACTGTGCCAGGCACTTTCCTTAGGTCATCTCGTTTAGTCCCCACAGCCCCCTGCATAGGTTAATACCTGCCTGCATTTTGCAAGTGAGGAAACTGAGGTTCAGAGAGATTAAGTAATTTGCCCAAATTCACACAGCTACACAGGGAGGGGGAGTCATTCAGGGCTGCTCGCCTCCTAAGTCTTTGTAATTTCTGTTACCCCAGGCTCTTCTCTAGATGACCCTGAGCCCCTAGGTCAGCACGGCCACTTAGCAAGGCCAGTGCTGAGCAGACCAGATTGCCTACTTTGACAGCCTGGGCCTTGCACCCCGTGGCCCTAATGTCTGCTGGGGGGCTTCCCTGCCCCCCTCCCCCTGGTTATCCTAGACCTGCCCTGCTGACCCCAAAGGACATATGCTCTGGCCAGGCCCCTGGAGTCAGATGGTTCCCAGTCAGGCTAGGTCATTGCCCACCATGAGCTTTGGCCACCACGGGCTGAACTGCCAGGATTGCTCCTTTGGGTCTAGATTAAATTCAAACAGTATTGAGACCAATGGCCATTGGGCGGCTGACCCCATAAGCAGTCTCTTTCCATCCTGGCATAGCTTCAGACTAAGGGAATGATCACTACTTAATGAGAACCTACTATGTGCCAGGCACGTATATCATTTCTAATGATCCTTACAACAATGCAAAGTATATGCTATCAGTTGCATTTTACAAATGAGAAAATTAAGGCCAGAGAGGTTAAGTGACTTGCCCAAGGTCACAGCAGTATTAAGAGGTTAAGCCAGGATGTGCGCCCTGATCTGCTTGCTCCCAAGTCCTTGTTCTTTGCACTACCCCCCGCCTGCCAAGGAGCCGTGCTGGGCTGGCAGGACCCAGGTGCAGTTAGGGCTAGGTCTAGCCAGGGCTCGTGGGGTTTGGGGGCAGGGGACACAGCAAGGGAGGTGGTCTGAGCGCTCACTCTTGTTGGCCCGGTGAGGGATGGGCACAGCCACATTTTTGCCGCGGTCGGCATCCTGGGGCTTGGGTGGGGAGGCGGTGAAGCGGCAGATGCCAGGCTCTGAGGGTGTGCTCATGGATGTCATGCTGTCAGCGTTCTCGTTGGTGCCTGTGGTCATCTGGTCAGAGGAGCTGTCGGAGATGAAGCACTCAGTGATCTCAAACTTGGCGTGCTGCAGTTGCTCCTCCAGCTTGGCATGCTCGTAGGCCCGGGCCAGCTCCTCGTAGGTGGAAGAGGCGCTCTCAGTGGACACCATGCTGTTCCGTCCTTTGTCTGGGGAGATGGAAGGCACAGAGTTGAGGGGAAATGAGTGGCACCCCCCATATTCATTGCAGCATTATTTACAATAGCCAAGACATGGAAGCACCTGTATGTCCATCGGTGGATGAGTAAATAAAGAATATGTGATATATATATATATATATACACACACACACATGCACACACACACACACACACACACACACACACACACAAAATGAGATATTACTCAGCCATAAAAAAGGAAATCTTGCCATTTGGAAAGATATGGATGGACCTTGAGGGCATCATGCTAAGTGAAACAAATCAGACAGAGAAAGACAAACACTGTATGATCTCACTTACATGTGGAATCTAAAAAACCCCCAACAACAACAAACAAAACCCCCAAGCTCACTGATACAGAGAATTAGATTGGTGGTGGCCAAAGGTGGGGGGTGGGCAAAATGGGTGAAGGTGGTCAAAAGGTACAAACTTCCGGTTATAAATAAGTCATGGGGATGTAATGTACAGCATGATAACTATAGTTAATAACACTGTATTGAATATTTGGAAGTTGCTAAGAGAGTAGTTCTTTAAAGTTCTCATTATAAGAAAAAATATTGTAACTATACATGGTGATGGATGTTAACTAGACTTACTGTGGTGATCATTTTGCAATATATTACAAATATCAGATCATTATGTCGTACACCTGAAACTAAATGTTATACGTCAGTTATATCTCGATAAAAAATAATGTGGGTTTATGGGGAAAGGGTGTAAATGAGATCAGACTGAGCAGTTTCCCTACCCATAAGCCCAGCAGCCATCTGAAAGCCTGACTATGGAGTGGAGCAGGCTCACAAGATCCTGCTCTCCGCCTGTGAAGGTAGTGGTGGTGGCAGAAGTGGGATATTTGATGTGCTGCCTAATGAAGGGCAGAACATCTTTCATTCTTGAAAATAAGCATCATCCTCTGAGCAACACTTAGCCTTTTCTCCAACAAACGTCATGTGTACCATTTTCTCTGTCATCTTTTGGGAGAGCAAAATGAAATCCTTGACCAAGCAGAGCTCTGCTAGGTCAAGTGTTTTTGTCATAGCCACAGAGCGAGTCAGTGACCAGCTGGAAATGAAATTGACCTGTGCCTTGGACTCCAACAGCTGGCAGGTAGGAGTTGGGAAAACTAAAGGTGGAGATGGATAATGCGAGAGCTGGAGGACAGTGAGCAGAATGAAGGCAGGTCCTTGGGCTTACCTGTGTCCTGGGAGAGGCTGGCACTATAGCTGTCACTCTCGGTGACAGTGACACCATGCTGGGAGCCCACAGTGCGCCAGTCGGAGGTGAGGGTGCGGGCGGGTGTGGAGGCCTGGCACTTGGTCAGAGTCCACTGGCTTGAGTACCGGTTCCGGGTGCTGTGGGCTGACTTTACATTCTTCCTGGACACTGGATCTGCACAGAGGAAGCAAGAGCTAGTACCCTCCAGCTGCAGGCATTCAGGCTTGGGCAGCTGGCATTTACCAGAAAGGGCAGCAGGAGCAAGGGAGGAGGCAGAAGCAGCCACAGAAGCTCCCCTGGGAAAGCTGAGCGAGCTGCCTTTCCTGGCCACACAGCTATCTGTGGAGGAGGAGAGCGGCAGTGTCGGGGACTGGGCGGCGTCCTAGTCCTCCCCTGCCACTCTGTCTTTTCCTTCAGGCTGGGAAGAATGTCACCTCATCTCCTCCTGCCTCATGACTGTCCATTCATTCCCTACAGTCCTGGATGTATTCTATGCTTATGTCCAGAGTCACAATGGAAGATGCAGAAGGCCCTTGGAGAGAAAGAACAACTAACCCTCTCAAAACTTCTAGGTAAGGAAACTGAGGCCCAGAGAGATAAGGTTAGTGACATGCCCAAGGCCATAGCTAGTGAGTCTATAATCAAGGTCTCTAGACTCTAATTCCAGTGCTCTTTCCCTTCTTCCATACTGCTCCTCCCTCCTTTTTTAAAAAAATGTCACCTCTGTCTTATGCTGTGCCCACGAAACCCCGTGTGGGAGGAGGGCTGTCTCCCCAGGGATAATGCATACTGGTGCCTGGCCGGATGTCAGACATGTCGATGAGGGGTCCTGTGCTCTGGATGAGGGCTGGGTGGTGCAAGGAGACACCGGTGCAGAAACTCTGAGGGTTGACAGCTTGGCTGAACTCAGCATCGGTCACAGGGATGGTGGCCTTGTCATCTCCTGGGGGAAGAAGTGCGATCAGCAGCAGTCCTTCCCTTTGGGCACCATCTTTGCTCCCCAAATCTCTCTTTGTCTTTATCCAACAATGAAACCAAGAAAGGTCAGGTCAAGTCTTCCCATCAACGGAGGAGGAAACCTAGTCCTTGTGAGAAGCTGCAGCGAGTTCCTAGGTTGTTGAGTTGTTGACGGGGCTGCTTCTGGAACCCTGGGCCCTGTGTGAGGACTGGTGGTTGCCCTTCGTGGGACGTGGCCTGGGGAAGCACACTCAGCAGGACAGAGAGCTCCTGGCACCTGTCACTCACCCAGCTGCTTGATGCCCTCCTTGTCCTCGATGAGTAGCTGGACCCTGGGGATGTCAATGTGTAGCCGTGGGCCCTGGGGTGGCCCCTTCACAGGGGTGTCAAAGCTTCGGTTGTTCTTGCTGTGGAGAGAAGGGCTGGAGATGGGTGACTCGGCAGCCATAACGGGTTGGGGGAGGGGTTTTGCAGGACAGTGGGGTCTTAGAAACCTGTACCCTGAAGGGAGGAAGGGGGAGGGGAGGAGAGAGGAAGCAGCTATGTGACACCCACCTTATTAACATTTCTGCCAAACTCTTTGCATCTGCAAAACAGTAGAGAGAGGGGACTCAGTGAGAATGGAGTCTGAGAAGGATGAGAATTGGAAGAGGCATGGGGAACAAGGTGGGAGAACTACCTAAAATGGGGCCAGGGCTTGTCTCCTGGGAAGAAATATAAGGAGTTCTGAGACAGTCCAAAACATAAGGTGTCACTGCTCCCAGTTCAGGATTTGGCTCAGTTCTGCTTTCCTTTCCTCAGATTTTTATCTAATAGGGAGATCCTCCCCAAAGCAAAGGGTATGTAAAGTGCTCCATCAGCTTCCTGAATCAACTCTAATCAAACAAAACATCACAGCAGTCTGGAAATGGGCATCAGTGGTAGGTCTATCCTCAGTTATCTGTTGGGGAGAGGAGGGAGTGGGGAATGAAGTAGAGAGGGTCAGTGGGTATCTCCAGATGACATCAACCAAGAAGTTTCATTTCCTTCTCTAGGACATCTGTCCCAAAAAAGTCCATGGATGGATTTGAGGGTCACTGCTTTGTCTCAGAGGAGCCTTGAATAGGTTCAGGACTGTCAGGTTAGGAATTGATGAGAGAGGAGAAGCAAAGGACCCAGGTAATCCACTAGACCTCCGATAACTGAGAATGATCTGTTAGATCAAATCTAGCTTCATGAACGAATTCAACCACCTATCTACCCACTCATGCATCCATTCATTATTGATCTCTCCACCTGTCAATCCATCCCACCCATACATCATGCATTCATTCAACTACCCATCCGTCCAGCCAGCCAGCCAGCCATCCACTGATCCAACCATTCCTCCATTCAACCATCAACCCATCCAACCATCTAATCATCTGTACAACCATCTATTCAACCATTCATCCAATCATCCATTCATACAACCATCTATCCATCTTATCATCCATCTGTCCATCCAAGTATCCACCCATCCATCCATCCATCCTTCCATTGATCCAACCAACTATCGATTCAACTGTCAATCCATCAACCATCCAATCTTCCATCCATCCATCCAACCATCCATCCATTTAACAACCATTAACCACCCACTGAACCATCCTTTCATCTACCCAACTCCTAAACAAACACCCTAGGCAGCCTTGGTCATTCCCTCTTCTGTGCTATTATTGTGCCTTGGCTGTGAATTCTATAAGGGCATGGGCTGTTCCTTCTTCATTCATCTTTACACCTCCAATGTCTGGCAGTATCTACAATACAGCAGATACTCAGTAAATGTTTTCCAGATGTGTGAACAGACATTTATTAAGCAACTAGTGGGTCCTGGGGAAATCAAGGTAAATCAGACCCATTCATGCCAGACTATGGTAGCAGGTGTTGGGACAGGGGATGATATTAAAAACATTTAGCACCTGACAAGGCATGGAAACAGCTCAGTCAAACCAGAGCAAAGTCCTAGAGGCCACTTGGAGGTCTACTCTTTAGTGGCTGGGTCCTAGGAAAGTCTCGGGGATCCTATATAAGAGAATGGAGCACCCAGGGTAGAAGGGAGCAACATCTATTTACCAATCAACATGGAAATGTTTAAATATTTTAACAAGCAATATGGTTTTACCACTGTGTACCTCTAAAAGTCAGCCCTGGTGAGGGCAGGCACAAAGTCCTGGGGGCATAGAGGAGGAAGCAGTGAACAACTAAGGGGTTTCAGAAGGCTGGAGTGGCAGCTCTCCCTTCAAGGGGACACGGGCACTCTCCCTTGTCCAGATGGTGCTGTGAGCCAGTGGAAAGTGGCCAGCGTGGCTGAGGGTCAGCACTCCCTCCCAGGAAGCCCATAGGAAACTCGCCCACCTCGGAGTCGCTTCAGCCGCTTTTCTTTCCTCTTTTTGCGAACGATGAAGAGCAGTGCCACCCCCAGGGTGGCCAGGATGACCGGGCAGCCAATGGTGAACAGCTTCTTCACATCGTCCCCCTCGCCTTGTGCAGACTTGATGGGCGGGATGGTGCCTGAACAGGGGTGAAGAAGGGAGTCAGTTGTCCCTTATGAGTTGAGTGTTATGCAGAGTCTCATGGGCAAGGTAGCCCTTGGACCTCTTTTGCTGCCTTTGGTCTCACTCTGATCTCTACTTCCTGGTGCAGAGCCCCAACTCTCCCCTCTGCTCCCCCTAATTCTGGTCCCATCAGGACAGCCATGAACAGTTGTGTAGTTTTCATACTGCATATGATATTAATGACTTCCTTTTAGAATTTCCCTAAAGTCTCTCAGAGATAGTCTACTCCGCTTGTTGGAGTTCAGTGTTCATTTCTAGAACGCTGAACTTAGATTCCCACATCCAGCTGGTAAGGTTGAGGGGGATGGTGAGGACCGTAGGAGAGAAAAGTCAGGGAAGTGGGATCGTGTGCTCTCTTCCCCAGATGGAGGCAAAAGCCACTCAACACCCTGCATTCTCTCCCTGCTCCCCATCCCGTGGGTGAAATCTGCTAACCTTGGGGGCTGCAAGGAGGCAATGTTGAGTTCTCCTGCTGACATAGCCTTCTGCCAAGCCCCGATGCTTGCTTGTTTCAAAGCCTCACTTAAGAGTCATCTCCTTCATGAAGGCTTCCTTGTTTGAGCCCATCCCCTTCCGATACCACTTTTATTCTGTTTCCTTAACACATAGGTAGACTCAATTTAGCTTGTGACAGCTGGTCCCTATGAATTCAGCCCTCTGTGTGCTTAAACGCATGTGTGTGCATGAGTGTGAGGTGCCCCCATGTGGCAGATACCAGTTAGTACTCAGTAAACATCCGTGTGCTCATCTACATTCCCCAGACTTCCTGGCAGTTAGGTTAGAGCCACGTTACTAGTTCTGGACAACAGAGTGCGACTAGAAATGATGAGTTATCACCTCCTGGCCAGGGCAGTTAGGAGCTGCTGTTTCTTTTTTCTCCCTCTCTTGTTGGTGACCACGGGAGCTACATGTTCAAGGCGGCATAGCTAAAGATGGTGGCCAGCCAACCCTCACAAGGTGTTATGAGGGTGAGAAACAAATCTTTATTGGATCAAGCCATGAAGCTTTTAGTGTGTACTTGTTACTGCAGTGCAGGCTACCTTGTCTTGGCTAATGTACCATCTGAGCAGAGGGTTCTTATAGGGCAGGACCGCAACTGCATCTTTACCTCCCTCTCATCTCTTTTTTCTTTTTTGCGGTACACGGGCCTCTCACTGCTGTGGCCTCTCCCGTTGCGGAGCACAGGCTCCGGACGCGCAGGCCCAGCGGCCATGGCTCACGGGCCCAGCCGCTCCGTGGCATGTGGGATCTTCCCGGACCGGGGCACGAACCCGTGTCCCCTGCATCGGCAGGCGGACCCTCAACCACTGAACCACCAGGGAAGCCCCCTCTCATCTCTTTGAAGCAATGGAGAGCAAGGGTTGCACCTTCAAGGGCCCTCTGTCTTTCGCGTTACTGACCTGCTTGTCTGCCTATCCATCTGTGTTGGTCACAGGTACATCTACCCACTTACCTGTCTACCCGTCTGCTGTTCCTTGGCCTGTCCTTTGCTTGCTTATTCACCTGTCCGCCTTTGTCCCTGACTATAGTCCTGCCTCTTTTCTATTTGCGTGCCCATCTCTTTACATGTCTGCCTCTCTGCCAGCTTCCCTGGCAGCGCCTTGCTCCAGCCCTGCCCACGCTTTCCGACTCACTGCCATCGTAGTCCAGGGTGGCGAACTGGGCGGTCTCGTTGCCGCAGCCAGCGCTGTTGCAAGCCCTCATGCGCAGCTCGTACCACGTGGCCTCTCGCAGCTCGGTCAGAAACACCTCCCCGGACCTGTTGGCGCGCAGGCCCTGCCAGGCCCAGGTGCCCTTGGGCCGGTACTCCAGCACGATGGCTGTGATAGGGCAGCCCCCGTTGCTCCAGCCCTGCAGGTTAAGCCGAGCATGTGTGGAGTTGATGTGGGTGAAGAGGTGCTGGTCTTTGCTGAAGGAGGGCTCTGGGGGGCCAGAGGGAGAGAGAGAGGTTAGAGAGACTGGGAAAGATTTCCCTGGGCAGCTGGGACCACAGTGGCTCCAGGGGATCGGTGGGAGGCGCAGATGGGAGTAGGGATGCTCCAGGGGACAGAGGGGGAGGAAGAAGGGGAGGAAGAGAAGGACAAGGAGAGAAGGGCCTGGCCAAGGAGGAAGACACATGCAGGAAAGAGGAAGAGGTGAGCCACCCATCTGCCATCCCACCGCAGGGAAGCGGGGCCAGTTTCTGCTACCGTGACTCATCCGATGCTGTGGTGATGGGAACTAGGTGGAATCTCCCCTTGAGTCTCCATGCTCCCCTGTGCCCTCCTTCCCTACCCCAGCAGCCTTCCACCCGCCCTGGGCCTTACCCCGCCCGTGGGTCTTGGCCTCGATGATCTCACTGATGCGCCCGGAGCCCACGCTGTTCTTGGCCGCCAGCTTCACCTTGTACCAGGTGCCACACTTGAGGCTGTCCAGCCTGAAGGACCGCTCGCTCGAGCTGACGAACACATCCTTCCACTCCTCGCTGTTGTCCACTGAGTACTGCAGCACGAAGCCTGCCCGGGAGGTTTGCCTGGCTCAGGTCGGGCAGGGTGGGGCCTGGGGTACCCCAACAGGCATCATGGGGCTGGGCGCCGCAGGGGGCAGGGGGTGCTTTGGCCACTGGGATGGGGTGGATGCAAATTCGATACAAAACGGAAAGGCCTTTGGGTGAGTTGTAGGGCTCTCTCCTGTCAGCGCTTGTGTTAGGGTTGAGAAGCCAAGGTGGGGCGGGGAGCAGAAACCGGAGCTGTGAGGCTTACAAGGAGTCCTATTTAGACCCTGCTTCTCCATATTTAGCCCCCTGGCCCCGAAGCATCAGCATCACTTGGGAGCTTGTTAGACATGCAAATTCTCAGCCTCCGCTCCAGACCCCCTGAATCAGAATCTGTGCTCTTACAAGATCCCTTGGTGATTCATATGCATGTTTAAGGTTGAGAGGCACTACCTAGAACATTTGTCTCCTTTTACAGATGTGGAAACTAAGGCCCAGAGAAGAAGACAGGCTTCCTAAGAAAACAGACTGCCTCAGGCTCGCACAGCTCACCAGTGGCAAGGAGGGTGGGTGTTGGAAAGCCCAGACGTCTAGGCTGGTATATTTTCCAGGGCACTTGGGTAACTTCCCTGTGGTCTGAATCGCCCCTCCCCCATTATTTCCTAAGCATTATGAGGACAAGCAGGGGGAGTGAGCGAAGCCCTTCCTCTGCCCCTGGGCCCAGAATTCCTTCCCCTGCCTCCCCCCTCCTCATCCAGACCCCTCTCACCTCGGATGGAGCTGCCCCCATTGTCACCTGGAATCCAGGTCAGGGTGATGGACGAAGCGGAGGTTTTGGAGACAGTTAGGCGGGGTTGGTCCGGGGGAACTGTGAGGGGAGAGCCACCAGCCCGCACCAGAGGGTTAATCTCTGACATTGGGGTGGGTTGAGGGTGAGGGGCTGGCTGTCCCACCCTCTCGGTGCCACCCTCACACTTGCTCATTCTCCTCTCTAGCCCTCCTGCCCCCGCTTCCATGGGGACCCTCTGATCCACCAAGGGTCTGTCTCCCCAGTGGCGGGTCTTCTTCCTTTCGACAACCCTCTCTCTCACGCGATGGAATTCCTCCATCCCTGTCGGCACCAGAGCCCCACCCGCCTCGCAGCGTCTCACCTTGCACCAGAAGGTTGACGATGATGGTGTCGAAGCCCCCAGTGTTGGTGGCTGTGCAGGTGTAGTAGCCCGAGTCCTCAGCCTTCACTGCGCGAAGCAGCAACGTGCCATTGGTGTGGATGAGCCAGTGCCCGTCCATGGACACGGGGATGGCCGAGTCTTCGCTGCGGGGGTGGGGATGGGTTATAGCAGGCATCCCCTCCTCCGGGGGCCTCCCCCAGGTCTGCAGGCAGTTGGAGCTGGGAGCAGTAGGGGGCTGGCTCGGGGACCCTGGATTCTTGGGCTGTTACTCAGTGCTTCCCGGGCATATCCAGGAATCTTGGCCTCTTCCATCACTCAGGGAAGGGAGGTCCTTGGCAGCCAACAGAGGGGAGCCAGGGAGGTCAGGCGTGTGTGTGAGAGTGGTAGCCGTGTACCTGGCTGGGCCCCTGCAGACCTGGAGGTGACTGAGTCACTGGAAGGGAGGGACATTTGTTCTCTTCATGGCTTTTCTGCTGTGCCCATCCCTGGGGGTCACCTACCCCTGCAGGGTTCTGCACACACCTGTCCTTGGTCCACTTCACAGCAGGGGCTGGGTCTCCCACTGAATTGCAAGGCAGCCGGACATCTCTCATCCAGGGTGTTGTCACAGTGCCCCCAAAGGATATGATCTTTGCTGGGGCTACAGGAAGGAAAGGATGAGAGACACCCCACTTTTACCACCAGCACCGCACTGGCTCCCCTTTCTCAGGGCTCCTGAATTTACAATTCAAGTCCTCTTTCCCCTACCTGACCACTACCTTGGGCTTGGGGTGGGGGGAGAGTCCAGGAAATTTCAGATGCGAGTCATTGATACGACAAGCGTTTATCAAATACCTGTTTGGGCCAGGTATCACAGGAGGCTCTGAGGGGCCACAAAATGAATCAGATCTATTCCCTGTCCTCAAGTTGCTCGCCATCCAAGAGGGAGGCAGATACTTAAAAAAAATCATCAGGGTGAAGGATACTATGGTAGGGGTAGAGACAAGTAACCCTAGGAGCAGAAAGGAGGAGGAATGAACTCTGGCAATGCAGTGGTGGTGGAGGCGAAGGCCAGGGGCGGCTTCTGGAATTGGCAGCTTTGACTTGAAACTTGAAGGCTAAGAAGGAATTCACCACACAGAGAAGGAAAGGCATGTCGGAAGGGGGAACGGCACTGAGTAGAGGCACGGGGGCCTGAAACACACGATGGGTGGGAGGATCCTTTGGGGCGACCAAAGCCCAGGGTGAGTGAAAAGGGGGCAGCAGAGCCGGGGCCAGAGCGGTGAGCAGAGGCAGGAGGAGAGCGAGCAGGGCTCTGCTGGCACCTCAAGGAGGCTGGGCTTCCCCTTGAGGTCACGAGGAGGCTTACACGTAAGTAGTGGTATGTTCAAAGCAGAGTTTTAGATAAATCCCTGGCTGCTTGCAGAGGATGGTTTGGTGGAGGTGATCTTTTTTTTTTTTTTTTTTTTTGTGGTACGCGGGCCTCTCACTGTTGTGGCCTCTCCCGCTGCGGAGCACAGGCTCCGGTCGCGCAGGCTCAGCGGCCATGGCTCACGGGCCCAGCCGCTCCGCGGCATGTGGGATCTTCCGGACCGGGGCACGAACCCGTGTCCCCTGCATCGGCAGGCGGACTCTCAACCACTGCGCCACCAGGGAAGCCCATGGTGGAGGTGATCTTGCAGGATGAAGACCAGGGACAAGACGGTGGCTGGAGTGCAGGTGAGAGGTGATACCGGGTGGTGGAGAACAGACTAGGGGCTCAAGGGAAGACATGTCAGGACGTGAAGTCTCCCTAGTTTTGGGGAAGAGATAGAGGGGGAGGTGAAGGTGACTTCCAGGATCCCAGCTGGGCCAACCAGATGGGTGCTGGTGCCCTCGTGGAGTTGAGGCCCACAGGGGGAGGAGCAGGGTAGGTGGGAGAGACGGGAAGATTCTGCTCATGCTAAACCTGGGGGACGCCCACGGGGGTAGCTGGAAAGCAGGTGGATATAAATGCTTTGGAGCATGAGAGAGATGACTGGACCGCACTGATGGGCACTCAGCAGCAGACTGACTGAGGTCACCAGGAGGGGGACTGCGGATTGACAGAGGAGTGGCAGAGCCCTGGGGTCCACAACATGCAGGCGTAGAGGAGGAAGGCATGTCCCCGGGGAGACAGGAGCACCCTGAGGACCCTGATGCACAGGCGGCATCACGAAAAGCAAAGGGAGGCAAAGATGCCAAGGGCCCAGCGAGAAGGTAGTTGTGTCAGGCACCTTGGAGATCTCCAGGCCCAGGGTTGAAAGTGTTAAATTAACCAAGCAACCACGTGCTTCGGGGGGCCACAGTCAGCCCCACTGAGCCACGGGACCCTTCTTGGGGAGAGGGAAGATGTAAGGTGGCTGAGGAAGCAATGCTTAGAGGTTTGGGTGCAGGGAATGGAGGTTCCTCTCCTCTGAGGGCAGCTGACTGGGGAGGACCGCCGGGGGCCAGAAAGACGTGGACTGGACAGAGGGGCCCAGTGAAAACAGCCTCCATCGCGGGCAGAGAGAAGTGTTGGGGGCCTCGGGGATGGTGCCAGGGGCTCTAGAGATCCCGTTCTAGGCCCAGTTCTGCCCTGTGGCTGGGACTGGCTCCTGTCCCTCCACCTCCCAGGGCTGCTGTGAGGACAGAAGTGCATGATGTCCACATTCGAAGAAGTGTGAAGCCCTCTGGGAACGTGTTCCATTTGATTTCCACAGGGGAAGGGGCCAGCCTTCAGCCAAGACACCCAGGCTCTCAGGCCATGCTCTGGGCCAGCGCCAGCTGTCCTGGGAGGATCGGAGGCCCTGGGCCCCTTCCCTCTTGAAGGATACAAGTCCAGAAGAAGGGGTGGGTAGCCCCTCTGGGAGGAGGGGCCAGTGGAGGTTAGACACCTGAGGCCGTGTGGAAAGAGCCCTGACTTGGAGCCAGAAGAGCTAGCCCACCGCTCTCAGCTGTCTTTGCAGACCGTGCCACCCCGGCCTCAGAGTGTCCACTGGAAAATGGGATGACAGCCCCCATTGGCAGGGCAGCTGCGGGCCCTCCGTTCAATGCCCGCTGACCCTGAGCCTGAGGCCAGGGAGGGCAGGCGCCTCTCGGGTCTCAGCCAAAGGAAGCTGGTCACCCCTGGAGGGTGGCTGGGCTGAGGCAGGCACCAACCACCCGAGCCCTGGTCCTGGGGCCCCAGGGCTACAGCGACAGGTGGCTGTGGGACGAGGGAGGGCCCAGGGAAGCCCAGGGTCAGAGTAGAGGCTGGAAGTCTCGGGCCTGTGTGGCTAAGTCCCATGCCCCAGGGTTAGTGCAGGGCAGGCGGCCCGGCAGCTCCGCGAGGTGGCCTCTGTCTCGATCTTGGGCTGAGGCCTCAGAACTGTCATTCCCTGTAAAGTGGGGGTACACGTGCCCCCATGCCACACTTATGCCCAGGCCAGGGGTTCAGCGGGGCACCAAGAATAGACATGGTCTTATTCACCCTGCACGCCCCATCTAGCCCACAGTCTCCTTCGGCATGCCCCCTGTAAATGTCTGCTGGCTGAATGAACCACCAATCAGTGCGGTCACCCCTGCCTGAGGTGTCCCGGCTTTGGAAGGAGGGGGCCGTCTTGGCAGCTCTCTGCGCCGTGGAAGCAGTGTACCTCACCTCAGTCCCCTCTGGAGGAGCTGAGCTGGGCTGGAGTTGGGAGCTGGGGACCAGGCTACATTACGCCCAGCGCCCCTGGCTAGCGGTGCTGCCTCGAGCCTGTTGTGAGGCTTTCTGGGAGTCAGGGGGCAGCAGAGGCCCGGTCTTGGTGCGTGCAGGAGGGAGGCGGGCGGCCGGCCAGCCCCTTACAGCCAGGTCACCGACAGGGTGGAGGGAGGACATTCCCTCCCGGGGGAGAACCGAAATTCTAGGCGGGGGCGGCTTCTGCCCTCTGCCGCAGTCCCGGGCTGCTCACCCTTGCCAGCAGGCTCGATGGTCACCTTCTCGCTGCCGTTGCCCCGGCCGGCAGAGGTGACGGCAGCCACCCACAGCAGGTATTGCTGTCCTCGGTTTAGGTGGGCGATCCGGTAGAAGAGCTGCTCCGGACTCGTCTCATACTCGCTGGGAGCCTGCGGGGCAGAGGGCAGAGGCGAACGCATGCTAAGACCCAAGTCCCCTGGGCCTCCACCTCCGCCTCCAGCCTTGCTGGGGGCCCTAGGCTCGGAGGAGGTGATGGCCGGGTTGGGGGCCGGGGAGGCAGGATCCTGCCTAGTCTGCCCTTTCTGGTTTTGGAGCCACAGTGAACAGAGTTTGCCCTGGACTTGGCACGGGGCTCGGCCCTGGAAGCTGACGGGCCTGCTCTGGTGTGTTGCTGGGTCAGCCTCAGTTTACCTCTTGGACTGATCTAGGCGCTGGCCACTGTGGCTCCAGGCCAGGAAATGTGAGTGTTCTAAGTGAGAGATGGAGGAGAAGGGAGAAGCGGGGAGGGAGGGTCTCAGGAAAACCCTGAGTAATGGGAGTCTCTGGGAAGAAGCTAAATTACTACATTTGCCTTATTAGGGCTGTAGACAGGCTCCCCCAGCCTGTCCCCACTCAGAGTCACCTCCCAGCCCTGCTAATTGCTGCTCCTTCATTCCTGCCCCCTCCCCCACCTCTGGGGGAGGAAGGGGTGGGAGAGGGAACTAAGACACCTTCGGGGGCAGCACTTTATTAATGATTAGTGGCATAGATCGCCATGTATATATTTGTAGGTTATATAAATCTATAAAAGTTTTTAACCAAATGACAGCTTTGACAAGTTGCCAACAAAACAATATCGGATCCCAGTGGTTTTACCAGTTGCTTTGATGAAAAGATTACGTTGTCTTGGAAACCAGAGGCTCAGATATTGAAATGAATTTGAGAAGGAGCTTTTGATAAGCGCTAGTTTGCAGACCTCCTGTCAGCCCCTTCCCTGGTGCAGGCGGGATGGGGCTGACTTTCATTTTATTTTATTTTTTGGTCAGCTGTGGGGAAGGGAAAGCAGGACAGCACCAGGGCCTCTTTGACATCAGGGAGGAAGTCTAGGGAGGGGGAGCAGCCCCGGAACAGATGGGGGACCCCCAAGGCCAGAGGGAGCTAATAATTAGTTATCTCTGCAGTCACGGGATCCTGCACACACACGCCTACATGCACACGCTCACACGCACACGGACATATAGACACATTCACGCACGTGCTGAGGAACAGACCTCCAGACAGATATGGGGTCACAGAAGGACATTCTCTGTCCGCCATGGGAGGGCTGAGGGGCCCAGTGACTTATAATAGGAGAAAACATCCTTTTTGGCCCCAGACTGTCTGCAGGGAGATGCTCAGGAGAAGGTACAGGCATCCCCACAACACACACAGAGCTCCCTGGCAAACTCCTCCTCCTGCCTCCCCTGTGGAGATCTGGCCTTGAATCCAGGAGGTCCCTGAAAGCCACCCTGAGCCCTAGTAGTTGCGAAGTCCTCTCAGGCTGCAGCACTGGGGGACCGTGTGGGTATCTGCAGGTCATATCTGAGCACAAGGCAGGGCAGGGCAGTGGCTTTGATACCTGCTTGCCTCACTTGCTATATGATCCACAGTGTCTCCCATGGTTTCTGGGGCCTCAGTGTTCTCTCCTACTCACTGAGAAAGCAATACAGCTCAGCCTACCCTGTGTGGTTACAGTGAGGCACATATGAGGCAAGGGGTGTGCAAGTCTTTTGTAAAAGGGGAAATGGTCTTCTCCTGGCACATTTTTCTGTGAGGGTGGAGGTGTGTGTGTGTATGTATGTGTAGAGAAAAGTTGAGTGTACTTGCTTGTGTGTGTCAGTGTGTACCTGAATGTACATTTGTGTCTACACAGGGCAGGAATGCTTTGGCTTCCCCCTGAAGGCATTAGCATATTACCCAGATCCTGGGTGCCTTCTTTTAACCTGGATTCCCCAAGAATGTCCTGAAATCACTTTCAGAAATATACAACTCTCCTCCCAAATAAAGTCCCAGTGAATCAAAGGTTAAAAAAAGGTAAAACTATGAAAGAAGAAACTATAGGTTAATATTTATCTGTCCTAATAACAAAAATAAAGGCAAAAATCAAAAATGATTTATAAATTTAAATTATACAAAAAGAAAACCTATGGTATAATAAAAACTAGAATCAAAGGCAAGCAAATACTTGAAACATATATGATCAAAAATGGTTATTATCCTTAATATGTAAAGAGCACTTACAAATCAATAAGAAAACCACGATACACCCAAATAAAAAATGGACAAAGGATATGAATTGACAATTACCCAAAGATGAAAAAAACTGCCAGAAAACACATAGCACTAATCAACCTAACTAGTAATCCAAGAAATATAACTTAAAACAAGACCTCTTTTTTTAAAAATCCCAACTGTCAGAAAAAGAAAAATATATAACACCTTGGATTAGTATGGGCACAAGGAAGAAGTATATACTACTTATAATGCTGTATAAGAAGTATAAATTGGCGCAAAATTTCTGAAGAGTAATTTGCAAACGTGTATGCAAACCTTAAGAATATTCCTACTCTTCGTGACCCAGGAATTCCTATAGAAATTTAACCTAAGAAAAAAATAAAACATGTACATAAAAACTTTTATGAAGAACTCTCAATGAAACATTATAATGGTGAAAAATTAAAAACATTAAATATAGAATAATTGGGGGACTGGCTAAATAGATTATGTACATACAGATAATATTTTAAAAGAATACTTGATGTCATGGGAATTCCCTGGTGGTAAAGTGGTTAGGATCTGCATTCTCACTGCCAAGGGCCTGGGTTCAATCCCTGGTCGGGAAACTAAAATCCCACAAGCCATGTGGTGCAGCCAAAAAAAAAAAAAAAAAGAGAGAATATTTGATGTCAAGAATATTTCAATAAAAAAGAATATTCGATGGTGTGGGAAAGTCCCTTCATATGTTACATGAAAAATGCAGATTATATCACATTGTGTAAAATTTTATTTTAATTTTGTAAAAAAACCAAAACAAAACCATGGTATACGTACAGATCAAAGACTGGAAGATTATACACCAAAATGTTGCCAATGTTTGTCTTTAGGGAATGAGAGTACAAGTAATTTTTACTTTCCTCTCTATATTTTATATATTTACAGAATTTTCTACAATAAAATTGTATTATTTTGATAATCAGAGAAAAACAACAAGTGTATTAAATTGTTTGGTAAAATTTCTAACAGGACTCAATGCAGCTCTGGCCAGCCCTAGGGTGTAATTCCTGGGATCCTGCACCATATGTAGTTTCCCACATCTATTCCGAGGATTCCGCACACACAAGTTCATACACTCCAGTATGTACACACACAGACTCACGTGCATTTGCCTCTCACCCCACACTCACTCCCACAGTCTTGCACCATCACACGTCCACGAGTGTGCCCTCACTCCTGGAGCTCTTTCATAAATGAATTTGTGATGCAGTTGTTTGGAATCTGGAATATATTTCTGCAAAGCAATCATATTACACAATCACACGTGGTGGTTAGGTCCCCTGGTCCCTCGTTCAGCCCAGTCCCTGCCTTGCAACATGGCTGAACTGCAGTTCTCATCACACTAGCACACCTGCCCCATCCCCCATGTGACAATGTCTGATGGGAAATCTCCCCAGGAGAGAGGAGGTTCCTCCATGCTCGGGGCATGAAGAGGAAGGAGGGAGGGTCCCCAGGTCTCCAGCAGCAGGAGGAGGGCATGGGGACCAGGCACACTGCTCCAGAGCCTGGGACATGTGTCCCCAGCCAGTTGACTGGGCATCCTGGAGCCTGAGTTAATGAGGAGGCTGCGTTTCCAGATACCAATCCCTTTGAAAGACTTCATTATCAGAGGAAGTAATGACCATACAAACCCAAGCTGGAGAATGAGTTCCCACCCTCTCATCAATTTATGAAGGGAAACTTGCCCAACGTCTAAGGCTTTACAATTGCCAGGCTGCTAGCAATTCATTCATCAAACACGTATTCTTTGACGATGATGTTCCAGGCACCATGTTCCACAGCTGGGGACCCAAAGATGAATAGATAGATGCTGCCCTCGTCCTCACAGGGCCCCTCAGACCAGTGCGGGAGACAGGTGAGTGAGCAGCTGCCAGCGAATGCATTCAGCGTGTGCTAGAGGATGAAGAACATGCCATGGGCGGTAGGATCAGCGGGGGCAGAGGGCTGGGGGCTGAAAGGCAGAGCGGCTGTCCAGACGGTGACAAGCCGAGTGTAACAAGAGCCTAGGACGTGTGTGTGTGGGAGGGGCAGGAGGAGGGGGCAAAAGGGGCAGAAGACGTGGCTGAAGATGTTGATTGGAAAATTGGTACAACCCCCCAACAATGGCAGGGTGTTCTCAACCTAACACCTGCGGACCCCGTGATCCAGCAGTTCCTCTCACAGGCCCAACAGGAACGCATACACAAGCGCACCAAGAGACACAGACAAGAGTTTTCACAGCAGCACCATCTGTAATAGCTCCAAACGGAAAACTACCCAAATGCCTATCAACGGATAACACAATGGATAAATTGTGATACATACACGTAATTGAAAACTATACAGAAGTGACAGTGAGCGATCTCTAACCACACAGAACAATATGGATGAAATTCACAAACCCAAAATAATGTTGGGTCAAAGAAGCTAGGCAAATGGTGTGTGTGTGTGTGTGTGTGTGTGTGTGTGTGTGTGTGTGTGTCTGTGTAATATAAAGTACAAAAAGAGGCAATGCTACTCTGAAGTCAGGATGGTGGTTACGCCTGCAGGGGGAGGGTGGTGACCTTCTGGGGTGTTGTCCTGTTCCCTGCTCTGGGAATCCCCCCTTCTGCATACTTGGATGTGTGAAAATTCATGGAGTTGTATAGTCATCATATATGTACTTTTCTGCATGTGACGTAGTGGCTGTGAGGATGGAGAGGAGGGGACGGAGTCATTGAAAAGGCATTTCTGGGCTTCCCCTCTGGTAACAGAACTCTGGCCTCACTGGTGAGGCACGGGGCCACCTACGGCTCGGAGGGTAATTCAGAAAGACCACAGGAAAGCAGAGGACAGAGGATGAGATGATGACACAGTTACCGAGCAATTTCAGGGCAGCTTTCCGGGCTGCCGGAAGCTCATCTGCAGGTGCTGGGGCTGCTGTCACATCACAAGTTGCTGATGGAGGGAGAAGCTGGCCTCCTTCTGCTCCCTGCTCTCCCCGGTCCTGAGCACATCCCTTGATAGTACTCACGCCTCCCCCGCAGGGAGGACCCCTCTGCTTTTCTCACTAGACTGAGAGCGCCCCAAGGGCGGGTGTCTTTGCACCTGCTCTTGTAACTATAAGAGGTGTGCTCTAGAGCAGTCACCCAGCAGAACTCTGGTTGAGTGGCTGGAGATAAGGAAAGAGGCAGAGGGAAGGATGCCTATTATGGGATATGGATGCATATCCCACGGCACCTGCCCTCATCCTCTCCTCCCTCTTAGCAACTCTCAATAGAGGGCAGGGGTTAGCCCCCCGCACTGTGCCCCAGCCTGGGGGCTGCCCACTTTGCTCCCAGGTTTAGGCAGATAGAGCTATCTCTCAGTCCTCTCCCCTAGGCTAGGCCCAGACCCTGGCCCAGAGAGAGATGCCCTTGCCTTCCCCCATCTTCTCCTCTCTCTTCAACTGGCACCATGCTGAGGGGGCCACTCAGGGTAGAGCTCCAGCAGCCCTCCAAGCCAGGACTGATCATACTGAAAAGTTGATTCATTTCCAAAGGCCATGGGCCAGCGAGTCCCCAGTCCAGAGCTCTGGGATCTGCTAGGAGCTTCCTTGGTCAGCCAGACCAGAAGAGCCGAGGCCCTGTCCTCCCACCTGCTTGAACGTGACCCCTGACTCAAAGGAGCTTCCAGGGCTTGTGATAATCTTGCAGCCTCTGGAACAGAGGACTGACCCAAGATGGACTGGGGTAAGGCTTTAGCCACTCTTGGGTGACCAGTGCCCATACTTATCCATGAATCCAAGAAGAAGCACAGATATAAGCAGCCCCAGGGTTTGGCTCAGAAGCCAGCTGATCTACAGGTACTTTCTCTTTCTCCTGTCCTGCTCATCATTTGGCCCTGGGCCCACTTACCGGCTGGCCAGACCCGGGGCTGAAGCAGAAGATGGTGTACTTGCGGATCACCCCGTTGGGCTTGGTTGGGGGGAGCCATGACACAACCACACTGCTAGCGGATGAAGGGACAGCTTTGATGCCAGCGGGGGGACCTGGAACTGAGCAGGGGAAGGTCGGGTCAGTTTAGAGAAAGGAGGAGCAAAGCCTTTGGGAAAGAATGATAGGGTGGGGAGAGTGAGGCAGATCAATCTGGGAGTGCTTCCTGAAGGAGGCATCTCTGAGCTGTGGTTTAAAGGAGGAGGTTCTAGCATGGCAAACAGGTGGTGATTATTAGGGGCTTGTAACAAAGTCTCTGAGATGGAAGCACTGGGAGGGGCCAGTTTCAGAACTGTTTGGCCAGAACCAAGGACTTAAGATACACAAGAAACAAACAGAACCCATAAGGAATTCATCTTGATCCCAATGACCCTAATCTGATCCCCACCCCAATGCTCTACTAACGAAGCTTGTACTTAGGCCAAACAAATATACAGGTCAATTTGCTTTTTGCCCTGTGAGCTCCTTGAGGCTGGGGACTCTAGAGACTCACAGAGCAGGCCTCCTCCCAAGGGTCAAGGGTCAGTGGTCAGCCAGTGGGTGACTGTGTTTCCTGTCATGTGCTCAGGGCACTGCCCTTGGGGGGCTGGCTAGGCCCTTTCTCTTTTCAGGAGGGAAAGTCTACTTTAGAATTGGCTGAGAAATCCATCCTAAGTGGATCCAATCTGTATGGATTCTGACCTCCCCTTGCTCTCATGTCTGAGCCTGCCTGGCCTGGCTGGGGCCCCAGGGCTCTGCCTGGGAGACTGGAAGCATCCTGTTTGCAGCCCACAGTCTCCTTCTTCGTCTTTCCCTTGTATTGTTGTGACTTGTCTTCCCTCCTGGGAGCTTTTATGCTCCTTTGAAGATTGTGATGGTATCCTATTCAACTTATTTTACCTTTCTGAGCCTCAGTTTCCCCATCTATAGGGACATAACAACCACATTAAAGGTCTGTAGTGAGAATTAGTGCTAATTAAAATAATTAGGCACGGTGCCTAACACACAGAAGACACTCAATAGATTGTAACAACTAGTATTTTTGCATTCCCTCCCGTGACTCTCAGCTTTTAGCACCTACTTCAATTTTTTAAATCTAATAAGTGGTCAACAATTCTAGGTTAAATAAAATAATTAAAAACAGCATCATCATCCATCCGGGGACCTGAACCCAGAAGCTCGCAATCATCCTTAACTCTGTCCTTTCTCACTGCTATAGCCTTGCCATTTACCTCTGTTAGGGGTCTCTGCAGTTTCGGGAGGCAAGGGGGTCTATGGATGGCCACTGAGGCAATTTGCAGTGTTCAAATCTTCTCTGTCGTTGCATACTTTTTTTTTCTTATCAGTTATTGAGAGAAATATGTTGAAATCTCCCACTACGATTATAGATTTATCTATTTATCCCAACACTACAGGTAGTGCTGTTGGTTTTTGTTTTATATATTTCAAGGTTATTAAGTTCATAAAAATTTAGAACTGCTTTATTTGCCTAGTAAATTAAGTCTTTTACCATAACAAAGTGTCCTTCTAAGAGTGAGTTTTTGCCTTAAAGCCTACTATGTCTGATATTAATATTCCGGTTTTCTCTTAGTTTTGCATGGTATGTCTATCTTTTTCCATCTTCCCATGCTTAACTTTTCTACACCATTATGTTTTAGATGTCTCCTATAAACGTCACATATTTGGGTTTTGTTTCATTGCTAGCCAATCTGGCAATCTTTATCTTTTAATTGGAGAATTTAGTCAATTTATCTTTAATGCTATTACTGATATATTTGGGTTTAAATATCCCATCTTACTAAATACTTTCTATTTGTCTCACCTATTGTTTTCTCCTTTGTGCCTTCTTTTGGATTGAGTATTAAAAATACTCTATTTCCCCCTCTCTGTTAGTTTTACAGTCTTTAATTACTTTTAGATTACAATGTGAATCTTTGCCTTACCAAAGTCTAACATTATTAATTGGCACTTTTCTTCTCAGACAATGCAAGGACTTAGAACTTGCATTTACCTTCTCTCAATTTACATGTCATTGTTGTATATTTTAATTCTGTATATATTTTAGATCCCCCTTCAAGATGATGACATGATCACCATTTTACGCAATCAATATCGATTTTGATTTACCCATATGTTCACTGTTAATTGCTCTTCTTTCCTTCCTACATCACTGAGTTTCCACCTGGGATCATTTTCCTTCTAGTGAAAGAATACCCTTTAGTATTTCTTCCAGGGCAGGTAGGTTGATGATAAATTCAGTTTTTTTGTTTTGTCTGAAAATGTCTTTATTTCATCTTAATCTTGAAAAATATTTTTGCTAGGTATAAAAATCACAGGTTGATAACTATTTTTTCATACATACTTTACATACACCATTGTATTGTTTTCTGGCTTCCATTGTTTCTGATAAGTTAGCTGACAGTCTAATTTTTGCTCCTTTGAAGTGGTCTTTTTTTCCTCCAGTTGCTTTTAAGATTTTTCTCTTTGTTTTTTAGCAGCTCTATTATGATAAGCCTAGGTGTGGATTTCTTTAAGTTATTGCCTGTGAGGGTTGTAGAGCTTCGTGCATTTGGGCTTGATGTCTTTCACAGCTTTGAAAAGTTTTCAGACATTTTATCTTCTGCTCCATTCTCTTTCTCCTCTTCTTTGGGATATCTTCTCACATCTTCTATGTCCTTGATATTCAGAATGTGGTCCATGGATCAGCAGCAGTGTCGCCTGGGAGCATGTTAGAAATGCAAAATCTCAGGTTCCACCCTAGATCTACTAAATCAGAATTTGAATTTTAACATGATCCCCAAGTGATTTGTATGCACAGTAAAGTTTGAAAATCACTGCTCTATATCTCTTATTTGCTCTTTTATTTTCCATTCTCTTATTTGCTCTTTTATTTTCCATTCATTTGTCTTTATAACATCAGAAGATATTATCTTCTGACCTATCTTCCAGTTCACTATTTATCTCTTTGGCTGTGACTAATTTGTTGTTAAACCCATCTAGTGAGTTCTTAATTTCAGTTATTAATACTTTTTTTTTTTTTTTAATGAGGAGTTAGGGGCTCTGGTTTAATTCTGTTCTGCTCTGTTGTTCCTCCAACACCTGTGTTTTATTAGGTATAGTTTGTTCTCTTGTATGCTTTTTTTTTTTTTAGATGTTGGGGGTAGCAGTTTATTAATTTATTTTATTTATTTTTGCTGTGTTGGGTCTTCGTTTCTGTGCGAGGGCTTTCTCTAGTTGTGGCAAGCGGGGGCCACTCTTCATCACGGTGCGCGGGCCTCTCACTATCGCGGCCTCTCTTGTTGCGGAGCACAGGCTCCAGACACGCAGGCTCAGTAGTTGTGGCTCACGGGCCTAGCTGCTCCGCGGCATGTGGGATCCTCCCACACCAGGGCTCAAACCCGTGTCCCCTGCATTAGCAGGCAGATTCTCAACCACTGCACCACCAGGGAAGCCCTTCAGTTATTAATAGTTTTTATTTCTAGATTTTCCATTTGATAGCTTCCAATACTCTTAAAATTTCAATTGTTAAGAAGAATTATTTTAAAGTCCATATTTGATAAAACCTATGTTTGGAACTCTTGTGGACCTGTTTGTCTTTTTTTTTTTCTGCTGGCTTTTGTTCACATTGTCACCATTATTTTTTACTGTATGCCAGACACATTATTTGCAAAATTGCTTGTGGAAATAATTTGAGGTCTCAGGTAATGCAATCTTCCTAAAGAGAGGATTCATGTTTGCTTCTGACAGGCACCTGCAATCTGGGGCACTAGCAACCTGAGGTCACCTCAATCTAATTTCTAGGACTGAGATGATTTGAGGCTGAGCTACTTTTGGTCCCGCCCCTTTTTTTTTTTTTTTTTTTGGTGGTACGCGGGCCTCTCACTGTTGTGGCCTCTCCCGTTGCGGAGCACAGGCTCCGGACGTGCAGGCTCAGCGGCCATGGCTCACGGGCCCAGCCGCTCCGCGGCATGTGGGATCTTCTCGGACCGGGGCACGAACCTGTGTCCCCTGCATCGGCAGGTGGACTCTCAACCACTGCGCCACCGGGGAAGGCCTTTGTGGTCCACTTTTAATCTTAGAGTTCTACCCTTCATGGTCTCAACTCAAAGTAGGCAGGGGTGGGGGGTGAAGGGGATGGGAGGAGGGTTCACCAGACAGACCCACACACCCTAGCAGGCCCTGGCCTCCAATTAATGTCTTTCTAGTACTGCTTAGTTTCTCAGTCACTGCCTCCAGATTCAGCAAATGCCCCTGAGGGGAAGAGCTGTTCCAAATACCAGGCTCACCTCCTGGGCCTCCATTCTTCCTTGGATCCTGGCCCAGTAACTCTTTACTTTCCTGCCAGCTCTCTGATACCTTGAAGCAAGTATTAGAAAATATTTTATTCATATTTCCTAGTGTCCCAGCAAGGAGGAGAGTGGGTTTGAGTTACCGCGTCTACCATTCCTGGAAGTGGGACTCCTCTGATATGTTTTCCTAAACGTGTCCGTCCTCCTCCCTTCATCCTCACTGCTGCTGAACTAGCACACATCTTCCTCTTCTCTGTCTAGATGCCCACAGGTTCTAAGAGGCCTCTCTGACCCAAGTCCTTAATCCCCCATCCCCTTCGTGCGATCAATCCTCCATGCTTCTACAAGAGTTACCATCCTAACATGCAGCTCTAGTTCAAGCCTCTTCCTCAGTTAAAGACCTTTAAAGTGGCCTAAAATCCAACCCAACTTTGCACTCCGAGGCCATGTAGCTAGGTCTGGTATTCACAGGGGAGACAAGCAGTAGGCAAGAGGTTTTGTAGCTCATGAACGGAGTGCAGCCAAGCCAGCCTGAAACCAGGCTCAGACTGAGAGATCTGGACTTAAGAAATGAGCTTGAATTGATATGTTTGCATTTTATCTTTTTATGTATCTTGGCTTTCTCTGAATTTTCTGGTAATTTTTTTCCTTTGGCAAAATGCAAATTCCTGAGGGGGAGTGGTAGTGGTAGGTGCGGAGTCACAGAGTCTTCAGATTAGGGTATCTGTCCCATGGCGCAGCTGGAATTGGAATGTGGGTCTGTCTGCTTTCCAAGTCAGCTGAGTAACAACTGTGATGACTACCACCTACAAATGGGAGAATCTGGTGGAGCTGGAGCAGCACGGCTGGGGCGGGCATGGCTGTCCACCTGCCCCTCTGCTATCATTCCTTCCTATTCCTTGCAAACAGAGTCTCACTCTTGCTTGGGTCACCCATGCTCCTCCACCCTTCAGAGAAAGCTGTCTCCGTCACCTTCACCAGAGGATTTATCAGGCTTAGAGTAAGTCAGCCATGATAATTCCCTTCTCCTTTCAGTGACTAGCTTCACTAGAGGCATATTGCCCCACTGTGGCCGATGGGAAATGAGCATAAACCTGTTGAGGGGATTTCTGGGAAAGGTTTCTTTTACTCCCAAGAGAGGCCCATAGGAAGAGGCCCATAGGAAGTAAAAAGGTTTCTTTTACTCCCAAGAGGCCCTCTCATCCTGAACTCTGTCTTGTCTGGCGTGATGCCTAGAGCTGCAGCCATCTTGAAACCATGGAAGGAACAGCTGACAGGCTGAGGATCGCAGAGCAGAAAGATGGGAACCACTGAGTTAACCAACCCTGGAGCTGCCCTACTCAAGACTTCTTGTTATATATGATAATAAATATGCTTACTGCTAAAATCAACCAAAGGCTTCCTAACCGATACAAGTGGTATGATGGAAAGTATAGAGGCTAGGGAGGCAAGAAAGCCTTGATTTGCCACCCATTGGCTTTGTGACCTTCAGCAAGTTGCCTTAGCTCTCTAGGACTCTGTTTTCTCATCTCTAAAATGGAAAGAATACCTATGCTATAGGGCTATTGGAAGGTTAAATCATGCTTATGATGGCATGTCACACACATGTCAAGTTATGACCACTGTTCTGGATGAGACCTCATCTGACAGCAGGCTCCTTTTAGCTTAGGCTTCCCTCAAGGACACCTGGGTCCATCAGAAGCAGTCATTTCATTGTCAGCTCTTGGCAGGCATAAAGCAACTACCGTTTGCTAGCACTTGACATTTTAGAAAGGATTCTATAGCTATGTTGTTTCTTACAACGTCTAGATGAGGCACTGTCCCCATTTTATCACGAGGAAACTGAGGGTCAGAAAGGTTAAGTGACTTGCCAATAAGTGGCAGGGCTGGTGCGCGCACGGCTGCTGTGTTTGCCAGTGTCCCTTCCACTCGGGGAAGCTGCTGCCTTAGGACCTGGCCCCTGCCTGTGCGTGTCCCTGTGTGTGGCTCCGTAGGCAGCTCAAGGGTAGGGGGTCGACGGCTCCTTGTAGGGAGGGATGGTGCTCTTAGACCTTTGGATACCCTTGTGGGGTTTTGCCTTGGTCAGTTAAACATGTGTAGGTGCTTACATCTCAGGCCTTGCATCAGAATAGGACACAAAAAGTCTGGGGGTCTGGGTGGTTAATTTCTAGAGGCCAAGAAGGTGCCAGTGTGTGTGTGTGTGTGTGTGTGTGTGTGTGTGTGTGTGTCCTTGAGGCCCTGAAAGGGGCCAGGCGCTGAGCGCCATCTCCGTTCGGTCTCCACACAAGAGCAGGTGGCTCTGCCTGGAGCTGTCCCAGGAAACCTCGATGGGGGGATTAATGACAGGAAAAGTAGGGCGGGCAGGTTGGTAAATATTTAATTGCTCAGAGCTTAAGTGGGGGAGGGGGATGATCTGATGGAAAGGGAGGGGCTTAGGGAGAGTAAGGAGCATTGATCTGAGCTGGTCCTGTCACCAAGTCACCAAGCGCGGGGCTGCACTGGGAACATCTCCATCATCACATTACAGCCGCTCCTTGTAACTCCTCTCACCCCTCCAGCTCCTTCTGCTAAAGTGTCTGGGTAGGGCCTAGACTGTGGGTCTCTGTATCCTTTGAAAAGCCCGAGGCTGCGTGGGAAGAAAGCCATTTCTCCCCTGGCTACCGTTTATTAAGCACCCAGTGTGCGCAAGACACTTAACACCAAACTGACTCTTCTGCCGCTATAGCACCTGGCTCAGAAGGGTTAGAATCAACTCAGTGATGGGGTTCGGGGGCGGTGAGGAAGGGAGTGGAAGACGAGCTTGGAGCTGTGCATGGTCACACACAGCACCTCCTGGACCCGGCAAGGCCCCTGGAGGTGTGCAGCTCCAGCTCAGGCAGGAAGTCTGGCCCTTCTCCCAACCTGACCCCTCCTGGGCTGACTCAGCTCCCAGCCTCCCCCATGTGACTCCATCACTCTCCCCTTGAGGTTTGGCTCCTTATCTCTGTTTTCTTCCGGTTCCACCCCCATGGAGAAGGGCTTTGAGATCACAGCTCCAAGTGGAAGCACATCCCATTCCCTCCCTGAGAGCCCCCTGCACACCAGAGTCCAGGGCCTGGCCCATTCTGGGGCCTCTGTGGGGTGATTGCCGAGTCTCTAACCTAGGATATGTGGGGTGATGCTCCCGTTTCCCCCAATCCCAACCACCTGTACCCAGAGGACACCAGGCTGAGCCCTGCAGGGGAGCAGATGCCATAAAGTATGCTCCTGGGGTGGGAGGGACAGGCTTTATCCGGCCTCTGACCCAGTGTGGCAGGGGGAGGGGGTACGGTGGCTCGTAAGGTTATGCTCGAGTCTCGGAGCACCTCACCACCACTTACAGTAAGCTGTGTTCTCCCAAAGCAGGGCCCCAGTGTCCTCAGAGTCACCCTTCAGCGAACCAAAGGGACAGGAGAAAGGACGGGGCTCTGCTCTCACCCTTCTCCTTGGGTGAGCAGCGGGGCGGCTGGAGGGCAGCGCTCAGCAGCAGGCCCTGGGAGCTGCCACGCGGTCCGAGGCCAGGCACTCACCGTCCTCCTTGGTCTGGATGTAGAGCACACTGCTGCGCACGCCGTCCCCGGCCTGGGTGTAGGCCAGCACCTGCACGCTGTAGTTGGTGAACTTCTCCATGCCTCGCAGCTCCACCCTCTCCCGCGTGGTGGTGATGTTCTGCATCTCGCCCCACTCTGCCGGACACGAGCAGCCCTTGAGTGCGGTCCAGGCCGGCCAGGCCACGGTCCCCCAGCCGCCGCCCCTCCGCCGGGCTGGGCTCGGGGCCGGCCTGCTCCACTGGGCTCAGACCTTGACTCCATGGTGGTGGCGACTAGGGGGACCCTCCACCTCAAGTTCACGGGTGCGGATCTGGGGCACTGCTCCTGGACCACATATCTCCCCAGGTGGCCCAGCCAGGGTGAGCGACAAATGCCAGCTAGGCCTTGGCCTCTAGTCAACCTTGCACCAAATTCAGCTTAATACTCTCCCCAGAGGACAGTCCCATCTCTCTAGCTCTCCAAGCCACATTCCCCTGTCTTCCACCCAAACCTCTCTCCATGTGAGGGACCCCAGGAGTGACTTGGACCTGGAGGGGAGCCTGGACCAGGCGGCCAGGCAGCAGCTGTTCCCCTTGGCTGCCCAGCCCCTCCTTGGGCTCTCGGCTCTCCCTAGGCAGTGGATCCACGGGGCATGACAGGCTGAGGGTGCCTCCCCTGCACCTGACCACTCCCGGACCAGCGCCCTGAACTCTCGAGAGGATATGGGGGTCAATCCCCGTTAGCTTCTCCCCACCACTGAGGACACCCTCCCTGCAAAGAACCCGCACAGAGAACACGGGCGAGGCCGGTGGAAGGGCCAAGCCTTCCTCGGGCTCAGCGAGGGCCTGTCGTCCTGGCTCTGCCAAGGAACGTGCTGTAGACTCTGAAGAAGGGCTTAGGGAGAGGGTCCCATGGGATGGCCAGGGCCTTAGGAGGAGGAAAGAGACAGACTCCTGAGCTCACAGCCCTACCCCTGGTACAACCGGCTTTTCAGAAAACAGCCCCAGACACCGGCTTGTAGAAGACTAGTGCCGGCAAACCTACCCTGGAGCCTCTCAGGGAGCTGGCACAGGCAAAGGCCCGGCAGAGGGCCCGGCCAGGGGTAGGCAGCAGTCGGCCAGATTCCAGAGGGTGAGGACGCCAGGCCCGGCCTGAGGGGACTCCAGGTCGGTGCAGGGGAACCTCAGAGGCCTGAGTGGTGGGACCTTCCTTTTTCGGAAGGTTAGAAACCAGGGTGGACCTGTCTAGGACTAGAGACAGAGAAAGACCCAGGAAGAGGGTGGCATGGCCATCAATCCACGTTGCCTCTGGAGACTAGAGAGGCTGATGCCTTCCTCACCTGAGGGCTGAGTGGGGAGCCACAGGCTTAGAAAAGTGGAAGCAAATTCTGGAAAATGAGGCCCCATCCCTGGCTCAGCACAGCTATGTGAGGCCATCTCATCGTATAAGGCCTTGGGAGACCTTCAGGTCTCTGTGTTTTGGGAGGAGATGATGGAGGTGTGGCAGGGAGAGACAACTACTGTCAGCAGGGCTTCTGGGCAGAGCAGAATCCAGGTCGGGATGGGGAGGGCCGCTGCCACGGAGGGATGACCATGAGCTGGAGTCCCAAGTCCTCCAGGAGGGAAGGGAGGAGCCAGGGGACACGTGGCAAAAGGCTGAGGATCTGGGGAGGCAAACTCATTTCCATAGTTTGGGATGCTGGGCCTCTGGCTTGCAAGACTACAGACTTCCTGGTCACTGCAAGGGCTCTGTTACACCACTGGGCAGGGGCTTGGTGTGTCTGGGGCTACACAAGCCTGTCTGGACTACTGCATCCCAGGGGAAGGCAGGCACCCGAAGTGTCGGGCCATTGTCTTGTTTTTTCTCCTTCTGCCATTCCTATCCCCCCAGCTCCGCTGTGCACCCTTCTCCAGGTCCCGGGCGGCTCATCTGCACAGACCACATGCCTCGCTGTCTGTCTGGCTGAGGGGTGGCTCTCCCTGGGTTCTGGTGACCCTGCTTCCTCCTCTTGCCCCTTCAGTCCTAGGCGGTGATGGCTTCCTGCTTCTGCTAGTCCCAGGGGCCCCGTCCTCCCTCCAGACTCCTTGGAAAGCAGCGCCTTCATTAAAGTCTCCTCAATTGCCCTGTTTGAGCGCGCCACCTGTCCCCTGACCGACATGGCCACAAAGTCCTAATATCAACACATTCCATCAGAAAAGCAAATGTGCCTGTCTCGCCCCTCAAATCCCTGCCCAACATACTGCTGTCCAGGAGCAGCTGGTGTCCGTCCCCACCAGGGAGATGACTATGTGTGCCCCACCCACCCTGGTCCCAGCTCTGACCCCGGGATGACAGGTATGGAGGAGGGGGTAGACTTCCACTCGACATCCCATGGAAGGTGCTCAGCTCTTAGTATGGATCTCCACCAACCCCGTGCCTCTCGCTCCACGAGCCGGCCACCACTCCCAGCAGACTCACCCCCATCAACGTAGAGTGACCAGAAGATGACCCGATAGCCTTTGAGGACGCCGTTGAGGGTGCTGCGTGGAGGTTCTGACCAGGAGATGACGGCCACGTCGGAAGTTATGGACAGGGCTCGGACGTTCTCGGGGGGCTGGCTGGGCACTGCAGGGGCGGGGGGAGAGTTGAAAGGCCTGGTTAGGAAGGTACAGGACACACCCACGCGCAGGTGGGGCCCTGCTGCCCAGCCAGAGGAACTATGGGTTACACAAGTGGGAGGCCCTCCTGATTCAACGAGTCGCAAGAGTTTTGGGCTGGTGACCGGGAAGTCAACCCAGTCTCCTTTCCTGGAGATTTGGGTGAATAGAGATCCTTACAGCTTGGTTCCTGGGCTCTGGGTGGCAAACACTGGGGGAAGAAGATGATGAACTCCAGGCGTGAGCCCCTGGGGATTCCCCAGTAGGCACCACAGCCCAGAGAGTCCACGTCCGCTGAACGTAACGGAACCTGGAAGACCAAGCCAGTGCTGGCGGGATCTGTAACTGATGCTCTTATCTGATGGCTGCCAGCCCTCTATGTCACCTGAGCTCGGGGTCTGAACCAAGGCCCCGCTCTAGGGACCCATGTGTCCTCATACCAAGCTGAAGGGAAGGAAAAGAAGAGGATTTGAAGCAACCCTGGGGCAAGGGGAGAAGAGGTTCTGCAGACACCTTTAGGACCTCTAGGATCATTACATTTTTGTCCCTTGTCCCTGCATCTGAAGACACCAAAACGCCTTGGGTGATGGAAAACACTCTGTAAGACCAACTTGGTGGTCTGCCCTGCCATTAACCCTCTCCATCTGAGATCTACCTTTGAGCCTAACCTAAGTCCCGTCCCCTGCAGGTGGCCCTGCTGCATGGTGATGAGAGACAGTGGTGACACCAGGCCGCAAAGAGCCACGTTGGCGAGTGACAACTTTGGTGGCACTTCCACTGGCTTCTGAGGAGCTGGGGGCAAAGGGAAAGGCCACGTCTGCTTTGCTCTGAGTGGGAGAAAGGAGGCACAGGCTGGATGGAAGGTAATTAGATCCCGTTGCCCCACAAGAGGCAACTCTAATTTTTATGAGCATTTAAATGATAATACATCACCCTAACGATCCTCTTTGAGAATGATTATTGTTTCATATTACTTAGGTGTAAAAATATAAGCACCATGTAATTAGGGACCCAGTGTCATAAACTAATACAGATAGCCCGTTCAAACAAAATGAAGGTAATATAATTATGGAAGAGACACTATTGCTAAAGCAGGGGTCCTTGAATACCCCAGGAGGAGTGCTAATATTGCAAGGAAACGATCAGGATCTGACAGGCTAACGAGGGCCTTAATTAAGTATGAAAAACTGCTGAGCAAATGCTGCTGGAAACTTTCATCCCCTTCTCCTCCTTTGTTTGCAAAAGGACTCCACAGCCCATGCTGATCTCTCCCTGTTGGTGATCCCAGCACCCACCCCCCACTGCAGCCCCCCAAAGCAAGGGAGGTGGGGCTCTGATGGAGGCCAAAGGTGGGCCTGGCCTGGCTGTTTTCTGGGATGGCCCCAGTGGACGGAGTTTAGTGTTTGGTCAGGTGTGCTGGGTGGTCTTGGGGCAGCTGTTCCCCCTGGACACGACTTCCCTGAGCATCCTGCATCCACGTCACTTGGTCTTGCATCCAGCCCTGCCCCCAAGCAACAGGGTAACAATAGGGTGAAGTAGAAAGAGGGTGGGATTCAGGGTCAGGGCTGGATTTTGACCTGGACTCTTCTTCATTAGATGGGCAATTCTGCGCAGGTTCTTAACCTCTGTGAGCCTTGGCTCCTTTTATGGGTAATGACCTGGCTGTTAATGCTGTGGTTCTCACAGGTGCTCCCTACACCAGTGGCATCGGCATCACTTGGGAATTTATTAGAAATGCCCGTTTTAGGCCCCCACCTCAGACCTGCTGAAGCACAACCCTGGGGGAGGGCCCAGCAATCTGTTTACAGCCCTCTGACGTGCGCTCAGCTCTGAGAACCAGTGTCAGAGCACTGCTTGGGGTTGGTACTGATGGTACTAAGAGGCGACAAGCTGATCTTCCTCAGTCTAGCCGGGCCCGTGGCCAGCATCATGAAAGGGAGGGGGATGATGGGGGGCTGGTGAGGCTTTGGGCTGGTGGAGGGGGTTGGGCAGCTGGTGGCAGTGTAGCCCAGGTGCTTCTCTGTACCTCTGTGCATTCTATGCACCTTTCCCTCTCTCTGTGTTCTCCCTTTTCCCCAGGGGCCCAGTGCTCTGGGGCTACTGACACCTGCTCCCTCTCAAAGCCTTGCTTGTGCCCCAGAGCAACTAAATGGAAATCTCTGGGGATGAAGCATCAGGATTTTTAAAACTCCCCAGATAATTCCAATTTGTAGCCACTTAGGTGTTTCTGACCTGATGCATCCTCCCTCCCAAGGATGTCTGCATTTTCAGAGAGAATGAGGCAGGGAGAGGGCATTGCTTAACAAAAGGATGGAATGCTTAACAAGAGGGTGGAATGCTGGGTATCCTGATGGCCATGGGGTGATGTCATTATGTTACTGGGGCAGTCAGTTCCCTCCCTCTGCTGGGGGCAGGCTCAGACTTAGTGACAGCTTTTAATCTCACATCGTGGTTTTAGGCTGGAGCATCAAGAAGGAAGCTCTGTTTAATCTGCTCTTTGTGGGGCTGTGACCAGCCCGGCTCTATATCTGGGGGGCATCAAGGGTCACATCTCCTCTCCCTTCCTGGCACAGGCTCAGATACCAGCTGGCTCTTCTCTGTGCTTGGAGAGCAGGCAGGCTCCTGCTGCCTTCTAACCCTCTCCCCCGTGAAACCGGGCCCCTTAATTCACTCATCAGAGTTGGAGTGCTCTCTAGTCCTCAAAGAATTCAGTTTTAAAAGTCGGGCCCTAAATCCTCTGTCCATGGACCTTGGGATATCGTACCTCCACAGTCTCATCTCAGGTCCCTAAAACAGATGGTGGACAGATTCCAGCCCAGAAGTACAAAGGTAACGTGGCTCCTGCCCTTTTTCCAACCTGGAGGATGTAAGGGAGGGGAAACAGGACCCAGAGTACAGAGGAAAGAGGTTGGGGACAAAGATGGGTGAGGGGCCAGAATGAGGAAGGAGGAAAAGGTAGAGGGAGAAGCACGGACGGAGAGTCAGACAGGTGCACAGACAGGCGCTCAGACAGGCCAATAGATCAATAGAGAGACCGATGGGCAGAGCATTAGCAAGTGATGGATAGAGAGCCAGCCAATGGATGGAGAGGCCCGGAGTGCTAAATGGACCAAGCATCCCTCGAGGACCCAATGGGTGAGAGGAGATGGAGGGATCCAGGGAGCCTGTGTGGCCCACAGGACCATGACGGGGCTCAGGAGGAGGGAAGGGGCCCGAGCCCTCCCTGGCAGCCCTGGCTCTGCCCACAGCTGAGATCTATACCCGCTTGCTACCCTCTACTGGTGCCCTCACCATCCTCCAGGGTGGTGGCATTGATCTCGCTGGATGAGGGCCCCGTGCCAGCCCGATTGAAGGCCTGGACCACCACCCCATATTGGGCGAACTTCTTGAGGTTGTCCAGGGTGTAGACCTCGCTGTCTCCAGTGGCCTTCATCTCCACGATGCTGTACTGCCCATTGCTGCCAGGGCTGTTCTCTCTGTAGCCGATCTGGTAGCCCCGGATGACGCCGTTCTGCAGCTCCTTCTTGGGTGCCTGTGAGTATGGGGTGGGGTGGGGAGGAGACAGACACAGTGACATTCTTAGAGGATGCTCTTTTTTTAAAAAATAAATTATTTATTTATTATTTATTTTTGGCTGCATTGGGTCTTCGTTGCTGCCTGTGGGCTTTCTCTAGTTGCGGCGAGCGGGGGCTGCTCTTCGTTGCGGTGCGCGGGCTTCTCATTGCGGTGGCTTCTCTTGTTGCAGAGCACGGGCTCTAGGTGCGCGGGCTCAGTAGTTGTGGCTCACAGGCTCCAGAGCGCAGGCTCAGTAGTTGTGGCACACGGGCTTAGTTGCTCCGTGGCATGTGGGATCCTCCCGGACCAGGGCTCGAACCTGTGTCCCCTGCATTGGCAGGCGGACTCTCAACCACTGCGCCACCAGGGAAGCCCTGAGAAGATGCTCTTAAAACCAAAGTCGGATCATGTCACTCTCTTGCTTCCAAGCCTTCAAAGGCTCCCATCTCGCCCAGAGTCAAGGCCAAAGTCCTTACAATGGCTACAAAACCTTACATGATCTGACCCCACCCCCATGCCTCTTGGACCCATCTCCTCTCCCCCATGCTTCCTATGCTCCTGCACACACCTCTCTGCTGTTCACACCAGGCACACTCCCATCCAGGGGAACACTCTTTCCTTGGATATCTACATGGCTCGCCTCCTCAACATTGTGGTGTCCTTGCTGAAATGCCGCCTTCTCAATGAGGCCTTCCTTAAGCTCTTCGTGTAAGAGTGCTCCCTGTCTTCCGTTTAGTGCTCCTTACCTTTCTTCCTGGTTTTATTTTTCTGCATGGCAGTAGTGTCATCTGACATTCCATATAGTTTACTTATGTCTTTGACTATCTGTCCCCATTGGGATGTAAGTGCCGTGGGGATGAGGAGTGTTGCCTATTTTGTTCTCAGTGTCTAGAATGGTGCCTGGCATGTAATAGGCCTTCAATACATATTTATTGAATAAATGAATGGGTGAATGAATGAATGAATAGGGATATCATTTGGCATGGGCTCAGGGGCCCGGGAGAAATGCAACAGCAGACAGAACGTAACCCGATGGAGAGGGAGGTAGGTAATTAGTTTGAATAAAAAGAGAGAGTCCCAGGCTTCCCTGGTGGCGCAGTGGTTGAGAGTCCGCCTGCCGATGCGGGGGACATGGGTTCGTGCCCCGGTCTGGGAGGATCCCACATGCTGCAGAACGGCTGGGCCCGTGAGCCATGGCCACTGAGCCTGCACGTCCGGAGCCTGTGCTCCGCAACAGGAGAGGCCACAACGGTGAGAGGCCCGCGTACTGCAAAAAAAAAAGAGAGAGAGAGTCCCAAGATACCACTTCACACCCACTAGAATGGCTATTATCAAAAAATGAAAAATCACAACTGTTGGTGAGGATGTGGAGAAACTGGAACCCCTGTGCATTGCTGGTGGGAATGTAAAATGGTGCAGCCTCTGTGGAAAGCGGTTTGGTAGTTTCTCGAAAAGTTAAACATAGAATTACCCTATGATCCAGCAATTCCACTTTTGAGTATATACACAGAAGAATTGAAAGTAGGGATTTGAAGAGGTATTTCCACACCCATATGCATAGCTGCATTCTTCACAACAGCCAAAAGGCGGAAGCAACCCAAGTGTGCACAGATAAATGAACGGATAAACAGAATGTGGTCTATACATGCAATGGAATATTATTCAACCTTAAAAAGGAATGTAATTCTGATATATGCTACAGCATAGATGAACCTTGAAAATATGTTAAGTGAAATAAGCCAGACGCAAAAGGACAAATATCGTATGATTCTTCTCTGAGGTACCTAGAACACGCAAATTTAGAGACACAGAAGTAGAATAGAGGTTACTAGGGGCTGAGGATGGCTGGGTGGGGAGTTAGTGTTTAATGGGCACAGAGTTTCTGTTTGGGACCCTGAAAAAGTTCTGGAGATGGACAGTGGTGACGGTTGCTCAAGTACTGTAAATGTACTTAACGCCACTGACTTCTAACACATGAACATGGTTAAAATGTTCAGTTTTATGTAAATACAATGGTATGTATATTTTACCACAAGTTAAAAAAAAAAGAGTCCTTGACTCTGATGTAGGCCCAGCTCCTCTTGGAGCTGGATTGCCCTTGACATCCTGGCCAATGGCTGGGGTGTGTTGAGAGCTGAGGCCTGAAGCCAGCTCCTGGATGGAGGGACAGAGATGGGCGAGGACAGGCTGGTGACAAGGGGGCACTTCGGAGCTCTGCCTGGGCCAGCTGGAATGAAGGGCTGATCCCAGCTGGCCAGGCAAAGGGAGAAAACTCCACTGGCATCAGCCTGGAGGGTGGAAAACATACTGTCACCCCCAGCTTGAACCCTGATACCCAGCCAGCCATACACATAGGTGTTCTGAGAGAGAACGCATCAACAGGTAAACACTCACCAACACAGACATTCTCATACACGATCACACACACACACACACACACACACACACACACACACTGGATCCCAATATATCCCTTCACATCCAGACCCATCAAAGCAAACATCCCAGTCCACACCTACCCGTGGCCAGAAACATTTAGACCCACCAATAGAAACTGGCTCTTTTAATGTAGGGGCCCGCCCATCTATATACTGAGAGACAGCACACACCCCAGGGCATATAAGAACAGCTTGAATCAGGGGTTTAAAGACAATGCAGTTAATTTAAAAGCCCACCTTTTATTGTACTAAAAAATAGTACAATATTATTTTAATTATTTTAAATAATAATTATTATTCTAATAGTACTACTATTTAATAGTACTTAATATTATTATTTAATAGCACTTAATATTATTAATAGTACCTAATAGTAAAACAGCCCATTTTTTAAAATTTAATGAATGTTTAAAATGAACTGCATTTTTAAGCTCACTGTTAATGCAATAAAATGAAGTTTTAATTTTAATAATTGTTTTGAACTCATTAACTAGGTGTGCGTGTATTTAATTCACTTGACTTTTTGTTAATGCCTGAATAATGTTTCTCTCTGTACTTGGGCAGTCCTGTTTGCTAGTTTGTAAGGGGGCAAATTTCTGAATTTGGGTTCGTATCTACACACTCACACATTCAGACAGACATCTATTAAGACACAAATATATCTGCAAGGTGCCCTTGTTTTCGCACTGACATATACTCTCCTATTACATACCCACGTCCCTATTGAAACACACTGACATATACATCAGTACACAGTGGCACATATGCCTATATACACAGAACCGCCTACACCATGATATACACCTGTATATGTGTGATATACACAGTACCACGTCACCTTCATTCACATCACAATATACTGGCAGAGGCCTTGGATAGGCATTCAGGCATACCCTGCTCCATACATATAGATATTCACATATTGTTATAAATCTTGACACATGTTCCCTCTCTCCCTTCTTCCCTCCCTCCCTCTCTCTCCCCTCTCCCCATACTGCCCCACCTCCCCCCAAAGAGGCACCCTCAGGATTTAAATCAATCTTAACAATATTTCTCTTAAGTATTAAGAAATCAATAGGGCTGATTGCAAATTTATGTCATAAAGCAGTGGTGATCCATCTCATGGAAAGAGTCTTAAAATGAAGTGACTTATCTTTCAAGTGAATCTTTATTTTTCATTAATCTGTTTCTTGGTGTTAAAAAAAAAAATCCCCTGAGAAGTCAGCCCCAAATTTATTGACGGGCTCGTTCATTCTGAAGTTCTAACTTTCTAATCAATTTTATTTTTCATTATGAGACTTTGGAGAAATAAATCTGATTCGAAATTTTTATCAACCTCCAGGTTGGAGCTTTGTAGCCAAAATGTCTCAGTGGTTTACATACTTATTCAGCCCTGCCCCACCTCCAGGCTTCCTTGGAGTATTCTCAGGAAATGGGTGCAGAGTCAGGATGCAGACAAGACTTGGGGACCAGACTCCAGGCTTCATCCCCAGTTTCTGAGAGAAGCCCTGCCACCCAGATCTGAACCTGGAGGGAACCATGGCTCTGGAGTTATCTGCTAGGAGGGCTGGTTCCCCGGGGAGGACCAACTGCCCAGCCTCTGTCCCACCTTTATCCTGGTCATTTCTCTGGGGAGGGAAGGAACCAGGCTCTGCTGCCTTGTGTGTGTGTATGTGTGTGTGTTTGTGTATGTCCGTGTGTGTGTACATGCCCAGGCATGTAGTCTTTTTAGGAAAAATATTACTAGGCCCTTCTGAATCTCCTATTCTTGAGTCTACCTTTTTGAAGGGCCCAGAAGGAGGACTAAAGCACCTGGACTTTTCCCACCAGGAGTTCAAGTCAGAAAATGACCTTGGACTTTGATCCCAGATGTAGATGAGGCAGCCCCCCCACCCAAGCCCCACTGTTGAGATGGGAGAGATCCAAGAAGAAGGACATGGATGGGACTCAGAAAACTCTCTGTTCCTGACCTCCATGCGCTGGGCTCTGGTGAGGAGACTGGGCAGGGGCTCCAGACTCTGTGCACTGAAGTTCTGCACCTGTCACGACTTGAATGACCATGGAAGTCACCTTGCATCTCTATACCGTGGCCTCCTCTGATGGATGGGGATAAAAATACCTCTTCTGTCCACTCCACAGGAATAGAGGGTCAGATAAATTGGTGCAAGAAAATACTCAAACACTGGAAAATGCGGTGCAACAGGAAGCCATCAAGGATGGGCAGCCCTTCTGTGTCCATGGCAGGGATGTAGCAGTGAGGCCAGAGTTACCCAGGAAAGCGTTTCTTGGTCCTGCTCAAGGTTATTCTGATCTGTTTCCCTGCCCAGCTGTGGAACTGCCTCGAAGATTTCCCCTCAGTGACAGTCTTCAGATACCCTCTAGATTTACAAGTTTCTTCCCCTTAGAAACGGCTGCAGCACCTACTGGTTTGTTTTCTCTGCAGATCCCCTCCCCCAGAGCTGGGGAGGGCAGTCATTTTTTAATCCTGATTTTATAGAGGAGGAAATCAAGACCTGAAAAGACCAAGCTCCCTGTTCAACGCTTTACCATGAGAATATAGGGGGTGGCTTCACCCTAGCTCCCAGCTCTAGTCACAGGGCCAAGATGAGGGTGAGACTCTGTCGTTTCATCTCCCATAATCCACAGGGCCCCTTTGAAATTTACACATAATCAATTCTAACTCCAGACTTATTACAACATGTGGGGTGTGTAGGACAGGCCAGCATGGTGGAAGAACCATCTTCCCTCCTTGGCACTGACAAATTCTTCATCCCACCCTAGGCATGGGCGTCCATAAGAGAGTCAGGGTGGAGAAGGGACTGGGGATTGGTGAGGGAACCAGCCCCTTTATCCTCCTCTCTTTCCACCCCTCCAACCTCATGGATTTAGCAATAAACAGGGTTGGGCACTGTAAGAGACCGGAGACTAGCTAGTCTGTTGGGGTTTCATTTGTAGATTGAGAGGGGAAGAAAGGAGGTATTTCAGAGGAAACTGCCTTTGAATTTACTTACCTTCCAGGTCACTTGGATGCTCTGTGAGGTCACTGGCTGCAAGGTTACATCCATGGGGGGCCCATCAGGAGCTGGGGGGTCATGGGGAGAAACAACATTATGAGTCAAGTCTTGGAAGAAAAGAGTCCTATGTTCTTACTCCCATGCTTGAGCTGGAGGACTGCTGGGGAGAAAGGAAAAGCTAGTCTACAGAAGCAGACAACCTTTGTTTGAGTCCTTCTGAAATGATCATAGGGTTTAAATTTCCCCTTCATTCTCCATAACTTGCTGAAAATGTAGCAAACAATGACTATGAAATACTGCTCCACATCCAGCAGGCTGGCAAGTATTTTTTAAAAGTTTGGTAGTACAAAGTTCAGACAAAGATATGAAGTGGCAGGAGCTCTTGTACACTGATCATGCGAGAGCAAGTTGGTACAAAACTTTGGAAAACATTTTGGCATTTTTTTGGTTAAAGGTAGAAGTTTGTCCATCTGATGACTGTAATTCTACGACTGCTTATATCCCTTGGGAGGAATGAAAATACACAAATGATACAGCTGTACTGATGACATGAAGCTCACAAAAAGAATATTGATCAAAACAAGGAAGACAGAGAGAATATATGAAGTATGATGTCATGCATATATTCTATTAGAAAACAGGCAAAACTGAACTGCATGGGTTATGTGTACATGCATTGTGGTGACAGTATAAAAAAGGAAAGAAAGGAAGTTGGGATACTGGTTACTTCAGGGGGAGAGGTTATAATTGAGAAAGGGCATATGGAGGACCTCTGGTAAGTGGTAATGAGTGTTGGTTATACTAGTTTTTCTTTATGATTATTTGTAAAACTGAACACGTATATGTACTTTTTTGTATTAATTTATATTTTTCAATGACAGGTAAGAGAAAATACAGCAAGGAAAATCTTGTTTAAACTTTCAGGAAAACTTCATGACAAAAATCACAGGAGATAATCCAGGGCACTAGCACCCTCATCCTTTGCAGATCTAGCATATCTGTCCTTTCCAGACAGGCTGCGGCCAGGTGAGTGGGGGCAGGACCATGGACAGCTCCCGAAAGCATTGCCTCGAGAACCCCATCTGGAAAAGGTCAGACGGAAGAATCTCCAATGATCCAGAGGCAGACGCAAACACCTCGGAATCTCCCCCTTCTCCTCTTCTAACTGCAAGCCCACTGCCAGTGGACAGGGTGGGTGTGGCCCCGGATGTCCCGAGCCCATGCGCAGGGGTGGCTGGGCAAGGTGCTCACCGGCCTCCTCAGTGCTGATGGTGAGCTCCTTGCTCGGCTCGCTGCGGCCAATCTTGTTGAAGGAATACATGCGGATGCTGTACACGGATGCCGGGTGCAAGTCCACGATGTTGGCCTGGTTGATGGTCGGGGAGATGTTGCGTGTGGACTGCTTGAAGTCCCAGGAATCTGGACAGAGGACACCCATTTCTAACCACAGCCAGGCAAACTCCAGGACCCCTCTCCAGCCTCAAGCAGCAGCACATCCCAACGTCAACTTAGATGCCCAGAAGAGGTCTAGTTCACAGAGACTGAAGCAAGAGAGCCATCACAACTTCACAGAGGACCAAAGGGTTCTGTTCCATTAAGCTCAAGTGGCCAAGGGATGCCTGAGGATGGGAGCAGCAAATGCACTGCTTGGAAACTCAGGGAGCTTAACCCTTCTCTTCCCTGGGCCGCCTGGTGCACTCAGACCTCAGATGGGGGTCAGATGTCTCCTATGGTCCTTTCCAAGATCACCATTTGCTTGCTATTCCTGAGGGTCTGATTGGCCAGTGCCCTTGTTCCTGGTTTCTCAGACCACATCAGAGACCTTTTATAACTGTGAGACACCCCCTCAACCCATGATCCCAGTGCAAAGGGGGTAGCCAAGTCTTATACCCCTTTCTCCTCCTATGTGTGCTTCTGTATTTCCTTTCCCTGTGCATTTGTGTGGTGGTGGTCTTGACTGCTTCTTGGGCTGTCAGGGGGGACAAACCATGTGCCAGAGTCCCTAGGCAAACCCTACCCTTTCTCTCACCAGCAAGAGAATGGTCTCTGAGTCTTTACAGGCAGAAGCCAACAAAGGGATGAGCATGTTCCCGATTCATCCAGGGGGACTGACAGCCCATTCCAGGGCTAATGTTTAGCAAAACTGTAGAATGTGAAAAATACCAGATAAATACCACTCAGGGATACTGTGACAGTAAACACTCTGCATCTCCAGAGGAATCCAGTCATTCTTTCAATATATTTGTGCTGTGCACCTACCAGGGGATCCCAGACAGACATGGAAGGGGTTGCAGTCACAGCAATGCCTCAGCCTAGGACCTTCCAAACGCAGAATTCATAACCAGATTACGTTATTGGCACTTTGCTTTGAAAAGAAACAGAAAGGCAAAGCACAAGGAAACTAGCTGATAGTGGGCTTAAAAATCTTCCCAGGGTGCGTCCTGATGTGACCATTCAGTCTAATTTTCCATGTCTTTTAAATCCACAGTAGAGGATCCTGAAAATTCTCAGTAGACAAGATTAAACTGTATTCACTACAGTTTGACCCGTAAATCAGGGAGGGAGGCTAGCACATTCTAGAACAAATTTTAGGAAGACTTTTTTTTAAGCTAATGCCTGGTAAATCAGGAGAATTGGTTCACTAGAAAAGACTATCCCATCCCCCCAGCTTCTGGTTAATTGAGGTCTTGACGTTTTTCAAAACACCACTTTTAGCTACACAGGCTTGGCATCTGTGAAGGGCACTGGCCCAGCTCCCCATCTGCAGTTTTGCATTTAATTCTTTGGTTTCATGAGCCAAAGTCACAAATGGCAGACAGTGGATGCTCAGAAAAACAGTATTTTCTCCTTGTCATTTAAAACACCCCAACTGCCCAAGAGTCACTATGGCTGGCAGGTTAAGCCAGAATTGCAAATATGCAGGCTCCTACTGCTGCGGGTACTGCTTTGGTTTGGGAGGAAATGGGCTAGTGTGCGGAGGCAGGTGTTCACTTCTCTCTGCGGCATTCTGGGAGCTGGTGCCAGCTCACACACCATATATGATTTGCCTGTGTTTATAGGAGAGGGAGAGTGATCATGAGTCAGTGCATTCATTTTTGATGAGTGCGGCAGAGGAAGGAGACCACATGATGTGTCTGAAAACAGAGGGGCTAAAGAAAAGAGGTGCTAATATTTATCAAGCACCTGTGATGTGCCAGGAGCAGTGATGGACATGATGTACTCTTCCCTCCTTCCAATGACATCAGCACCATATCTCCACTGTATAGGTGATGCTCACATCATCAAGGCCGATTTCTCACTTGGCCTTTAAGGTGTGTTCAACGCTTAGCCCTCTCCCTTCCCGAAACACTTCTCTCTTGGGTTTCCTATTAAAACACTCTCTAGCTTTTCCTATTCTCTTGGGTCATCGCTTCACTTTGCAGGTGCATCTTTTTTACCTTACCATTAACGGTTCGAGTTCCTCAAGGCTCCATCCTAGGCTCCCCTCTCACTCCATGCACTTTTCCCACCAGTGGCTTCTATTTCCATCTACACACAGATAAGCTCCCTGAAGGCAGGAACCATGTCTAAAACTTTGCCCATCTTGCCCACTTGGCACGCGTTGGGCACTTAAAACCCACTGTTGGTTTTAGATCAGAGCCACTTCGTTGTCCTGGACTTTGGACTTGCAGTTCCTCTGCATTTTGTAGTCACAAGAAGTACCCTTTGCCTTTCCCTCCCTCGCCTCCTTCAGCTGTCAGTCACAGGAAGGTTGGGGGGGGGGGATGCCCCAGAGAGTGGCCTCTTTTTGTTCTGCTTTTGCCAGTCATTTCCAGGTGGATTTGCCCTTGTGTTCCCAAATCATCTTTGATGTTGCCACAAAATGGCTCTCTCCCCATAGTGCCTGCAGGCTAACGCATCAGAGTCAAATCTGGAGGTCTCTAGCTGATTTTCCATACTTGATCACTGCCATCTCTCTGACCTGAATAGCTGAAATCAGGGGCCCTATTTTCTTCCCTTTCCTTTTCAGCTCTCAGAGTACTGAGCTGGCTTTGGTGAATATTGTCTCTTTTAATATTCCCTTTCATATAAGCCTGGCTTACCCAGATTAACATATTTCATTAAGGGCTCTCTCTCCCTTTCTTCATCAAAGGGTTTATGATGCAAAATATTCTTCTTAAAAAATAAGGAAGTGGCTGGGGAGATGTCAGTGCCTTCCACTCTGTGGGCTGCTTGCTGGGAGGGGACCCGGGGCCTTTGGTGTTTCAGGGGACACATTCACTGTAGAAGGGGGAGCAGTTTGGACGAAAGGCACGTCCGGAGCATTTAGCTGCCTGTGCTTAGGAAACAAATCTATTCTGCGTCTCTGATTTCCTCCTTGCATCACAGCTCTGAGCCCACCACGGCAATCTCCGCAGCACCGAGAAAAGGTTTCCTGGGTCACCACCACCACTCACCACATCCCAACACCAGACCCTCTCACAGCCCCACTCCAGCTCACACAGAACGCCACGCCACACCGGGCTGGCTCACCCCATGGTGGCTGACGGTGCGCACACCACGAGGCTGCCTTCTGGGCTTGGAGGGCCATCCTCAAAGAACCCGTCCCTGCTCCTTGCTTGGAAAACAGGGGTGAAATGTGGTGTCTGCATTTTTAAATCTGCACAGCGCCATCTGATAAATTTGTGTGGACGGTGCTATTTATCATTCAGCATTCATGTATTATTACCCTGCTGCCTGGGGCCAGGAGAAGTCAGCGTGAGCGGGATGGCTTAGAAAGGGCAGACTTGTAATTTCCCTTGGAAAATTAGCATGATGAGCAACATGGCAGAAAACCTGGCAAAGGCACAGTTGTAACACAGAAGGGGGTCAGGGGCAGATGGTCCAGACCCAGGATGGGTGTGGTCTGGGGCAAGAGGAAGAGGGGAAGGGAGAGTGGGGCACAGGATGGGGACCCATGGAGGGTTATTCTGTGTCAGGCTCTGTGCTAGGCACATGCACATAAGCCATCACATTCACGTAATCCCTACAGCCACCTTGGATTATGTGTTATTGTCTCCACTGATAGGTAGAGATGCCCAAAGACCTTAAGTTGCTTGCTAAAGATCATACAGTCCTGACACTTGGTCAACCCAAGTCTTCTGCTTTGAGAATTGTTCTTGTTCTACTATTCCACCTGCAGGCAGAAGATCTACTTACACACACACACACACACACACACGCCCCTCTCTCCTTTGGGTCATTCATCCGTTCCCTAGGATACCTTTTACAGTTCTCATGTAATTCAGTTTGTGGTGTGTTACATGTGATTGGATAATGCTTTGTAATGGTCCTGGAAGTGCCTTCATGTGTGTGTGTGTGTGTGTGTATGTATGTGCATGCGAGCATGTGTACACAGTGTTTATTCTCATTCCAACTGCATTGTAAGCTCCAAGGGCAACACTCTGTCTCCTTGTTCTTTCTCTTTCCCTACCACATGGCTGGTGCATGATTCTGCAAGATTATTATTGGCACTCAGTACATGTTGCTGACTGACAGACACATATTTCAGCCTGCAAGTCCCACAGGACTATAAATTGCCGCATGAAGTATTTGAGTTAGAAGGAGGAGAGGAACTTACATTTTTTAAAGGTTGACTATAGCCCCATGCTAGATGCTTTCTCTTTATTCCTCAAAGCAATCCCACAAGGTAGGCATTACTGTTTCCCCCTCACAGACAAGGAAGCTGTGCTATGTTCACAGCCTCTGCCTGACTCCAATATGGTAATTCACTGCAGTTCCCACGGGATTCCTTTTCCTAAGTGCCAGGATAGATGCCCGTCTGAGTGGGGTGGCCTGGAGTAGTCCTACCTGAAGACAGGAGAAAGGACCAGCCAGCTTCTCTGTGCTTGTGATCCTGTGATTTATTTTGCTGGTTTTTTTTTTTACAGGTGCAAAGCCCTTGTGGATGGGAGAGTCTGAGGTTGAGTTTTCATTACCCTCCTCTCCACCTTGCCATCCATCCTGGCTCTGGGGTGGGGTATGGCCATTCCTCATCTTTCAGGAGAGCCAGAGGGGGTGGGGGGAAGATGTGGATGAGCTCTGAAAATAGCATCTTCCCTGCCCACCTCTCCTTCTGCACCGCTCTCCAGATGTGTGATGTTCTCAGCTTCGCCCTGCTGAGCAGTGCCCCAGGAAAGGTTTCCACACATTGGAGGGTGGCCAGTGGAGGGGGCCGGGTGGGCAACGGGGCAGCATGGGGGAGGAGGGCAGGGGGGCAGTCAAAAGGAGCAATAGGGGAGGGGCCTGAGTGACAGCCCAGGCATCCACTCCCCGCCCCCGACAGGCCACATCATCCAGGCAGGGAGATGCTGGCCCATCTTTCTGGCTCCTGGGGAGCTTGTGCCCAGACTCGGGAAGCCTCGAGGGGTGAGATGAACACAGTGGGCTTCCTCTCCTCCCCGTGGCCTCTGCCTCCACTGAGGCCCGGCCACTGCTCATCACCTGTCCCAGATGCTGGGCTGTGGCAGCCTGCTCACTCAGCTTCTGGACCTCTCCTTCCTGTTGACACCTGATGACCCTTTTCAAGGTGCCATGCCAAGTCTCTCTCTGGGACCTCAGGCATTGTTAGTAGCTCTCAGTGACCTTCCCCAAGGAAGTAAAAGGTCAGCCCAGAGCTGCCCCCGCTCCCCCAACCTGGAGCCCAGAGCACATTTTAGTCTTGTTGACCAGGAACTGGGTCTGTGAACCCTCTGTTAGCCGTGCTGCTCCCTGGAGAGCACTGCATCGTGCTGGGGCTCGGCTGTTCCCGTCTCCCTGAATCTAGGCCTGTTAGTGTTCCATCTTCTCCCAGCTCAATGGAGCGTCTACAGGGACCGGGGAGATGCTTCCCTGACGACCCCTGTGGGCACAGTCCCTCCTCCTCTCTACGGCCCGCCTCCTGCACTGAGAGTGACCTCCCAGGGGCGCTGGCTGTGAGCTGACTTTTCTCCCCAACCGAACTGTAGGCTTCTGAGGGCAGGGTCCCTCCTTGCCGAAACCTGTATCAAGGATGACGAACCCAGTGCCCCAGACATGGTGGCTTCTCAAGAGGCGAATACAGCTCAGAGATTTGCTGTGGACGCTATGCCAGGTGCTGTCACTCTAGGGGAGTGGACAGCCAGCTGGCCAATGACCATGTGCTATGCTAAGGAAGAGAGGAAGTGTCTGGAAAGCTTCTGAGGAAACAAAACCTTGGATCTATGTTAAGACCTGGAAGATGAGTTGGAGTTGGTGGGAGAAGGGGGCTGGGGCGGCTTGAGTTTTCCAGACTCTCCTTCTGTGTCTTATTTTAAGATTATTTTGAAAAGCTTTTCTGGGCTTATGGTCTTGAATTCCGAAGGTATGAAAGAACCCAAAAGGAGCAGCATGCTCCTCGTTCTCTCACTCCCGTGTTGGGAGTGAGGGGGCAGCCCCCTGTTGCTGTACCTTCTAGAGAGAGTCACACAGATACAAACATGATTGCTCTTTTTTGGCTTGGCCTCTTGTCCAGGCCTCTTGTCCCCTCCTTGCCATTCTTGCCACATGACTGTGGGTCCCTTGTTTCCCCAGAGACCTAGGGGTCCATTGTTCACTCTGCTCTACATGGCTTCACAGTGGCGGGCAGCCTCAGGAGCTAGCTAGGGTCCCAAGGGAGGGATCTGGGAGGGCTTCTTGGAGGAGGAAACTTAGATCTATGCTTTTCCAGGGACTCCCATCCCCCAGTGACTCATTCTTGGCAAGGGCCAGCTCTCTGACTCCCAAGCATGTCCATCATCCCACACCAGGAGTGCCTAGATGACCCAGTGAAACTGTGACGTCTCTGACCCCACAGATACAGCCCATAGCCCCCTGGCTCAGGGCCCTTAAGCTGCTTTAAATCAGACCACCCTATGGACCTGCCCAGGGACAGTCCTGGGAAAAAGGGGCTGACACCCCCTCCCCACCAACTGAGGGTTCCCCTGTTTGCCCCCAGGGTTCCTAACCTGACCAATGTTCCTCCCTTTGGAAGACACAGGGGCTTGTGTGTCTGCCTTAGATGGGCAGCCCTGACACCCAGGGGCTGTCCCACAGAGGGGCACCGTCCCGGCACATGGTGCAAGGGGTCACAGCAGGCCCAGCCCTCACCCACCTGATTTGTTCTTGTATTCGATGTCAAAGCCCGTGATGATGCTGTTCCCGTCAAATCGCTGGGTCCAGCGCAGGTTCATGCTCCGGGCCTTCACCTCCCGGATCTCCAGCTCTGGGGGGTCGGGGGGTTCTGGGGGGTGGCAGGGGAAGGAGGCAGAAGTGAGGATGGCAGCAGAGAGCTTGGCCTCCTGCCGATCCCTACAGAGGACCAGGGATCTGCCCTGGGGGATCCGTGTCACCTGTGATCCACCCAAGGGCCCTGAGCCCTGGAGTTCAGGCAAGGCAGGAGGGGGTGAAGGGTGCCCAGCAGCAGGGCTCAGAGGCAGAGGGGGGCCTGCTCGGTTCCTGCTCTGCTCCCCTCTCTTCCTTAGCCCCTTTCCTACTTTCCCCCATGCAGAGCTCCCAAATTTTCCCAGCTTGACTTTCCCTTCCCATACCTCCTGCAGGGTCTGCGCCCACAAATCCAGGCCGTCCACTTCTGGGAGCAGCAGTATGCTCCACAGGGGCCGCAGCCATTGCAAACCTCGCTGTATGCAGTGTGCCTGGAAAGACCCTATCACCCCACTCTGGGCAGGAAGGAGGGTGGATGGAGCTTTTCCTCAGGGCTGTTTCTGGTCAGCCTCCGCTAGATGTGGGCAGTGTCCCTGCTCTTGAGGGGAGTTGGCAGTGAGCGCCGGGGTCCCAGGGGAAGGGGCTGGGGGCGTGGGGCAGGTGAGGTACCTTGCACCGTGAGTTGGATCAAGCCCCGGTCCTCCCCGTACGAGTTGATGGCATGGCAGCTGAAGAACACAGAGTCCCCACGGTCAGCAGGCTTGAGCTGGGAGGCAGCCGGCAGGGGCAGAGGGCAGCGGCAGGGAGAGAGGGAGGAATGGGAAGAGTCTTTTAGAGCTGGTCTGCTGAAGGGGGCCCATCTACCCAGGGATCAGCAAGGCCACATTCTTCTGGGAGGGGACCCACCAGGGGTTTGTCAAGGGCTCCTCTTTCCAGAAAGTTCAAAGGATGGAAGTGTGGAAGAGTCCCTGCAGGGAGGCCAGCTCAGGAGTTCCAAAAGAGGGAGGGGCTGAGGGGGGGGACCCAGGATAGAGGGAGGGGCTGAGAGGGTCCAGGAGGGAGGGAGGGGCTGGGGGGGGGACCCAGGATAGAGGGAGGGGCTGAGAGGGTCCAGGAGGGAGGGAGGGGCTGGGGGGGGGACCCAGGATAGAGGGAGGGGCTGAGAGGGTCCAGGAGGGAGGGAGGGGCTGGGGGGGGGACCCAGGATAGAGGGAGGGGCTGAGAGGGTCCAGGAGGGAGGGAGAGGGCTGATGGCATCCTGGGGGGAGGGAAGGAGGGGCTGGGGGGGCACCCAGGATAGAGGGAGGGGCTGAGAGGGTCCTGGAGGGAGGGAGAGGGCTGAGGGCATCCTGGGGGGAGGGAAGGAGGGGCTGGGGGGGGCACCCAGGGTAGAGGGAGGGGCTGAGAGGGTCCAGGAGGGAGGGAGGGGCTGAGGGCATCCTGTGCGGCGGGAAGGCGGGGCTGGGGGTGTCCTGGGAGGGAGGGGCTGGGGATCCCACACATTTAAAGGTGAGGAGTTGTCAGAAGGGGGACAGAGTGAGGTTCTCAGGCAGAGGCTGGTGGATGAAGGAGGGAAAAGGAGAGGTAGTTTTTGGGGTGGGGCAGGGGCTGCCAGACCCCGCATTCAGCTCAGGCAGTGGCCGGGGCCGGGGCGCGGGGCTCACCTTCAGCGTGGAGACCACTTGGTCGCCGCTGTCCCGGGTGGCGATGGCGTACCGCGCGGCGCGCGCGGGGTCGATGACCGTGTCGCCCTTCTCCCAGCGGATGATGATGGGCCGCTCCCCCCGCGCCGCGCAGCTGAGCTCCTTGGCGTGGCCCTTGATGGCGATGGTGGTGTTGGGGTGGGAGGTGATCATGGCCGGGACTGGGGAGGGGAGGAGGCCCAGGGGGTCCCAGTGAGGGCGAGGGAGGCCAGCCCGGGAGCACGTGCCCAGCGCCGAGGCCCCGCCCCCCGCCGCCCCTCCCCACAGAGCGCCTCATGCCCAGCGAGAGGGTCTAGTAACGGTTGGGGGAGGGTACAGAAAACCCCACTGCCTGTCCCTTTCTCCCCAGCCCACCCACGACTGGGGCAGCCTCTCTCTTCACCAGGGGTTCTGATATTCCATGGGCCCCTTTTCAGAATCTTTTAAAACGCGTAAGATACATAAAATGACAAAGGAAACCAGATACGCTGAAGTATGGTTATACCAGTATGAACATTCAAAAGCAAACATCACATATGTTCTGTATTCCTCTTTATGAAATAAGATCTAGTGCTGGATTGTATTAGAACAATTTTGTAATAGTGATGAGCACAAATGATAGCTTGAGATATCTGCCAGGGCTGTGATATGAAAATACCTATTGGTCACAGTCACAGGTGCTGCTACTGCTGTGGCTTGTTGCTTACGTTCAAAATGGAAGAAGTACAAAATTTCAGTTAAGTTAGTGAAAAAAGAAGTTAGTGAAAAAAAATAGGCCATTTTACCCCAGCCCCAATTCACGGACCCCTTGAATTGGATCCATGCACCTTTGGCGGGGAGGTCTGTGGACCCTGGGTTACACGCCTGGTGCCTCTGCTTTGTGTCCATGGCTCGAGCTCTCTCCACAGCGGTCAGCTGGCTTACCCCCTGCTTCTAGGCAGCAGGCCCCTCCCAGACAGCTGAGAAACTCTCCTGTTCTTCCAAACAAAATGCAACAGAGAACCCTGGCTAGCAGCACCGTAGTTAAGAACCTTCAAGCCCACTAACAGGTTCCCCCATCCGCCATCCCCCAACCAATGACCTGAGAAAATCGTCATGAAACAACCAAGGCCCTGGCTGGCCGTCAGGAGAGCCCGCCCACTGCCCTCACAAGAGGCATCTCAATCCCGACCCTCCTCCAGGCCTTAGCACCATGGGCAGCAGCAGGAGGAGGGTGGGGTAGAGGGAAAGATGGTCTCGGGCCAGTGACATCCTGTCCCCTTTTTCCCCCATCAGCTCAACAAACATGCATCCAGCACCTATGCCATTACGCGGCACGGTGCCAGGCTTGGGGGAGACGGGGTCGTTGCCTCCTGGGAGGAGGGGTCAAGGGGAGGGGGAGGTAGGCACCTGTGCGAGCAACATGAAAATAAGGAAAATGGGATGAGTTTTTCAAGGAGGTATCAGGAGAAATTAATTTTGGCGGAGGAGTGTCAGGGAAGGCGTCACCCAGCCATTCAACGAGCATTGATGGAGCACCTACTAGGTGCCAGAACTTATGCTGGGTTCTGGAACCAACAGTGCACAGGACAGACCCGATCTCAGGGAGCTTCGCTGCAGTGGTGAGAACAGGCAACACAGTAGGAGTGCCAGGAAAGATTGCTAAGCACTGTGCTAGGAGAAGTGCCCACCATCTGACGTGGCAGGATACACGTGGGGAGAAAGGGTCCCCTAAGCGGTGGAAACTGCTGGAGCAAAGGCTCAGAGGCAGCGATGTGCAGGGCAGATCCCAGAGAGATAAGAGATCTGATGCAGCTGGAGGACTGTCCTTGTCCTTGCCATTTCCTCACCACTTTCCTGGGAAACCTTGCCTCTTAGAGTACAGGTCCCCAGGGCTCTCGTCTCCAGAGGAGTGCCCATGAGCCATGCTGGAGTACACACATTACGGGGCACTGTGGCTGACTGCAAGAATCAGACAGCATTTCCCACCCCCGCATTGCGGGAAGGAACCCTGCTCACACTGAGGTCTGCAGAGTAGACAGCCACCCCCTCACTGGCCTGCTTGGGCCATGCGACAAGAGGATGCTCTGTCTTCTCTCTCTTTACACCCCCCCCACCCCGGAGGCTCCCCTCTGGGGCACTGCATCCCTGCTCCACTTCTGTGGATGCCCCTTTCTTTCCCTCCTAGCATCCTCAGGATTTTTCTCCCCTCCAGTTTTGTTTTGTTTTGTTTTTGGCTGCCTGCTTGGCTTGCGGGATCTTAGTTCCCTGACCAGGGATTGAACCCCGGGCCCCCTGCAGTGAGAGCTCAGAGTCCTAACCACTGGACCACCAGGGAAGTCCCTCCCCTCCAGTTTTAAACACCTACTCAGACAACATTCTTCCCAGCAAACTCTCCAGGGTCCTCTGACTTCTAAGGACAAATAAGCCTTTGGAGAAAGGAAGGAAGGCATGGAGCTGTAATAGTGTGACCTGAGACGCCAGTCAGCGGGTGAGGGGACATCTGGAACAGGTCTGGGGGATGAAGGGTGGTTTCTGGCATTCCCTGAAGTCACCATGCAGCCAGCCACCTCCTCTGCCTTCTGTCATGTGGGACTGGATCCTGAGGGCAGCTCTGGCCCCTGGCCCCTGCAGCAGCATCTCAGCACAATCCCCAGCCCCGGCTCATCATATAATGAAGCAGATACATTTTATAATGCACGGCGTCACACCAGTATACAATAAAACGTGGAACACAGATAACAAGGTGCAACTTACAATGAAGAAAAAGCCTGCAGTCAGAGACATGCGAGTATGAATTATTGACTAAGGTTTTACACTCTCAAGGATGTGCGGAGGAATATTTTTCTATCAAAGATTTGCATAATTCACTTGTATGAACCTGGGTGGAATATAGAGTAAGATTTTACATCGACAAGTCGGGCCTTGCATTGCAGAAGCCTCCATTTTTCCTGGAGGATTGAAATGCCGGGATGTGGCGGGAGGGGCGCATGAGCTGTTTCTGCTCCCCGCAAAGTGAATGGTCAGAGACTGGGGCCTGGCACCCTTGCTTGGCCTGAGCCCTGAGGCCTTCCTGGGGAAGAGGAGGCCTAGCTCTCAAGAGGCTGCCGCTGAAGACACAGACGAGACGGGGGTGTTCATGCTGAGGGGTGTGTGTGTGCGTGTGCGTGAGCGTGCGCGCGCGTGTGAAGGGGGATGGGGGCAGGGTCAAGCCTCAGCGTAGGTCACAGGTCCAAAGAAGGAAGGGGAAATGATGAGTCTTCATTTTTGGTAGGAGGACCTCAAGGCTCTGCGCCGGAGTGAGAAACTGGCAGCTCATCCCTGTCTTGCTCTCCAGGTAGGGCTGTACCAGCCTGTCCAGGGCCTGTGTGTGAATTATAAAGTCACCCCTCTGGCTGGATGCAACATGGTGCTGGGAGCCACAGCTTGGCCAGTGGAGCAGGGACTGGGCAGACTTAACTTGCCCCTTAGGCTATGTAACTTTGAGCAGTGCACAACCTGTGTATTCATACATGCCAGTCCCACCTCACAGGGTCTTCCCAATCAGGTTTGTTCAAAGAGACAGACACAGGGGCAACCAGAGACCACAGGGCCTCAAGAACCCACTTGGTCCTTCAGCCCTGAGTATTAAACACAGCTGGGGCCAGGGGGTGGGCTCCCTTCACCGTTGTTATGGCAGCAAACAGCATGCAGCAGAACCCGATGTTCTCCTCACAGCCCCGCAGCTCAGGGCAGGTTCAGGGGAGCTCCTCTGTGAAGAAGATACTGCTTCTGTGGACCCCACCCAGCTTGAAGAGCTTGGGGGCCAGACGGACGTGTTTCTACCCAGCTATGTGGTCTTTAGTACAGGCTACTTGACTTCTCTGAGCCTCAGACTCATTATGGGTACTATTCCCACCCCAAGCGTCTCACGCTCCTCTCCTGTTCCAAGAAAAGCAACAGATAAATACACGCACACCTTAAGATGTTACTTGCCATCTATTTTACAGAATCGCAGAGTCCTAGAGTTGCAGAGCCCACATAACGTTCAGCATAGTCGCTACTAGCCACACGCGGCTATTGGCCACTAGAAACGTGGCCAGTCCAAACTGAGACGTGCTGTGACTGTAAAGTACACACTGGATTTCAAAAACACAGGAAGAAAAGGAAAGAATGTAAAATAGTTCCTTAATAATTTTACAGTGATTACATGTTAATATTTTAGATATATTGGGTTACATAAAATATACTATCACAGTGAATCTCACCTGTTTCTTTTTACTTTTTTGAACATGTGACAACTAGAAGATTTTAAATTACATAGGCGGCTTGCATTTTGTTTCTATTGAAGGGCACAGGTATAGATCATCTACACAGACCCTTCGTTTTACAAATGAAGAAACTGAGGCCACGCAGGGAAGTGATTTGCCCCGGTCATACTAATAAACAGCAACACTTCTTAAAAGTGGACAGATGGGAGAGGCGATACATAACGTATGAGGCTCTAACACTAATGGTGGAAGATGAACTGATGCCAGGAGAACTAGCGCCCAGGTCTTCAGAACATAGAATGACAAGCTCTAAATTACTCGTGAAACATCATGTCTCGTTCTGGGCTCTCTACTTGATGGAGGACATTGACAAGCTGGAGTGTGACCAGGAAGATGGACAGACTTCAAGCCATGCCATTTGAAGAGTGGCTGGAAACTGGGAGCATGTAACTTACAGGGAGTTGGGTGGGACATGGCACAACAGCTCTTCAAAAGGGGGAAGGCAGACCTCCTGTTTGGCCTAAGAAGGAATTTTCCAATAGTTTTGGCTGTTTAGGGAAAGGGCTGCCGTGGAGGCAGGGAGCTCCCCATACTAGACCACCTGGGCAGCGTGGAGAAGATTCCAGGGCAGCGCAGAGAAGATTCCATGTCTTTGGGCCCCTGCGGGTGTCCGGGTCCCAGGAGAGAGGAAAGATGGTCTGGGAATCCGGCTCATTGTTATGGGAGGATTCTGTGAGCATACTCTTCTTGCGTATAGGGGTCTAGAGCCCCTCATCCTGGGCAAGAATCAGAGGACCTGCTTCCTCTTTTCTTCCTGCCCTATGCAGTCTGCCTGTCAATGCCAGAACACGGGACTCTGTCACTGTGCCCCTCCCCCAGACCCTGTCCAGGCCTCCAAGGGCCTGGGTGCCCTCCTGAGCCCACAGACCAGGGGCCTCCGCCCTCCTGGCTGCTGTACTTAACAAGGCAGCCCCCTAATAGAGGGGAGCCCAGGGCAGCAGGTGCCCACCCTATCTGCTCTCCTTGTCCCTCCATCTCTCTCTTGCTTCTTGCTCTGGACCACAAAGTCGCTCTGCTTCACTGAATCACAGTGGTAAACATAGTTGAATCCTCACTGCACCGAGACCTGGCTGTGCTCCAGAGCACTTCCTGGGTTGAAGGCAGACCCCAGGAATTCCCTAGAGAGATGCTCGTGTGCGGTCACCCGCAGGAGCACAGATGCGCGCGTGCACACACACACACACACACACACACACACACACACAGAGGCAATGTTAAAAACACCCCCAACGGATGGTCACAAACACAGTCACTCTCACAGCCTACACTCTGACACCCGTACCTTAAACTCACACGTGGTGTCGTCATACAGGTAGCCTGATGCAACTGTCAATTGCATGTCAATATCCTGATGTGATTGTCTAACACATATCTACTCACAGCCCTGCGTCACATAAGCGCACCCTCCCTCTACACACACACACACACACACACACTTTTATGGTTACCTTTTACTGGGAACTTCCCATGTACCATGTGCTGGCAGTATTCTAGTACTTGACATGAATTAAGTCATGCGGGTGGGTACTGTTGTTATTCCGCAGCTCCAAAGCCTGGGTCCTGATGTATTTCTTGACCAAGCACCATGGCCTTCCTGTGCCCACAATGCCCCTGATGGAGCAGGCAGTCTGCTGGATGCCTTGGCCCCTTGGTTCATTGCTTACTGGCCTTCCCCAAAAACAGCCATGAGAAGTAAGTCTTACGATAGTAAGAAGGCAGTTTTTCCCTCTTTAAGCCTGTCCTACTGTAGGGGCTGGCCACCTCTGGCTGTCTGTCTGTCTGCCATGCATGCACAAAGAATCTGGCTTTGGGAAATGGAATTTGGTTGTCAGCAAAACGCTGTGGCTTCTCTATGGTGGGCGGCCTCAGCCGGCCTCTCCTAGGGCGGGTGTCAGGGACTGCAGCTTTAGGGGAACGGGCAGGAGAGCCAGGGAGGGGGCGGGGACTGTATGCACAGGGCTGAGTTCTGCGTGACAAGTGCTAATAGCAGCCGCAAAGGCAACACAGTGCTCCAGTAGGACACAGGAGGCTTTAATGAGATACAACTTCTCTGCTTTCCTGCAGTGTAATTCAATTAACAGCCAGGGAAACCTAATTTCTTTTTACAAAGATGGGTGCAGTAAGAGATTCTCTGGGGACTTGGGAGCAGGGAGGGGCTGGGCTTAAGGGCATCGAGGAGACCCAAGTGGGTGAGCTGCCCCTTAATACATAGCTCCTTCCAACACAGCTCCTTTAGGTGGGGAGGGTGGGCTCTTCCCTGGGATCCTGTGGAAGGTCCTGGGGTGAGCTGGGCCAGTCTTATTCAAAGCTTTACAACCCCGGTACTTGGTATAGCGCCGGCACTGCACATGGCCAAATTGGGGTAAATTCTGGTCGAGCCCAAAGGGGCTTCCTGATGACTCCCAGGGCCCTTCCCTGACACCCCATGTCACTGCAGATACCCCTCCTCTGGGCATTGAGTGTCCCTGGCATGGCACATGTCATACTGCAGTGTCCTTGGCTCTGACTGTGAGACTCCAGGGTAGGAGCAACCCTGTTCAGGACTTAGCATGTTTTTGTGGAAAGAAGGCAGGCTCCCCCAGTGCCCTGGGGCAGCCTGCCCTGGTCCACAGACTCACTCCAGGGCAGGGAGGAGCCTCTCTGGGCCTCTGGCTTGCAGGCCACGGCCTTATAGCCCTCCAGAACTCCCAGATTTCCTCCTCCTGGATCCAATGGGGCTTTACGGCTGAAGCCACAGAGGGGAGAAAGGCACCAGCCTCCACAGTGGACTCACCCCCTCCTCTCTCTCCAGGGCCCTCCTGGGGCAGCAAGCCCAGGGGAGAGGAAATCAATTTCAGAAACAAGACAGTTGTCAGAATCCGATGTAACCGGTTTCTGTCTGTGAAATTACTCACAGGCCGGCTCCTGTCACCCCCAGGTCCTGCCTGGACCAGCTGCTATTTACATTTTAATTTGATAAAATGTAAATTTTGAGAGGCTGATAGGTTTTTAAAACACCACAAGACAGCTCTGCTTCCTCACTCCCCCCCACCCCTTCCCCGAGCATCCACAGACTTTCTGAGCAACCCCCAGGATTGGGGATGGAGTTCTAAGGCCCCTAGACCCTGCCATGGGGATTATAAACTCTGCACCTACTCGGCCCCTCCTTTACCGCTCCAGCTTCCCTCTTCTCTGGGATCCCACCCATAAGCTGGGGTGGGCTGATCTTTGCAGTTTACAGAACACCAGAACATCTTTTATCAGGAGCTTCATTCCTGTTAAGGAGGTAGCCTGGGGGCTTTTAGCCCCCAGAGTATCAGTGAGGAAATGGAGGCTCAGAGAGGCTAAGTGTTTTGTCTAAAGTCACACAGCTGGTGAGCGGCAAGAAGCACCAGCCCCAAGTCCCCTGACAATTCACCGGCGCCCTTTCCTCTGCTTTCATCCAGCCTTCCCCTTCTGCCTGGTGGGCTATTCTCCCACCTTGGGCTTTGTCCCAGAAGTAGGAAGCTGGGTGGGAATGACACGATGTGGAGGAATCCTGGGGGCAGTGCAGGAGGCTGAGAACTGGAGGGCTGGGCCCGTGGGGCAGGAGGTCAGTCCAGGGCCAGCTGGGGCTGGGGGCAGGAGTTAGGGGGGCGGTGATTCGGGCCTTCTCTGTCTCTGTCCCCCTCCCTCTCTTCCGCCTGATGATAGGAGCTCAGCTGGTGTTTCTGACAGTCCCCGAGTCACCAGGGAGGGAAGATTCAGTTACGAATACCCAAAGGTGGAGAGCAGTGTGTGCAGGAAGGAGGACGTGGAAGAAGAAGGACATGGATGCCACCAGCTGTTGGGAGAGGCCTGATAAAATGGGAAAGAGGTGTGGAATGTTGCATTCCAAAAGGAAGCCTGGGGTACTTCTTAACCCCATTTGTGGGCACCAGTGTACGATAATCCTAGAAGTTCACATTATTGCAGGCTTACTATTTGTAGGCACTATTCTGTATTCCTTTACATGCGGTAACTCATTTAATCCTCAGAACAGCCCTGTTTTTATTCCCACTTTACAGATGGGGAAACTGAGGCTTAGAGAAGTAAATTGCCCAAGGCCACACAGCTAGTAGGCAGCAGAGCCAGGATCCAGGGCATCTGTGGTTTTAGCCATGATGCGCCACTGGTCAGAGAAGGGCAGGAGGCAGGGGAGCAGGATGGGAGTGCAAAGAGTCCAGTTTCTCTGAAGAGAAATGCAGCCAAACTGGGGGTGAAGCAGATTGGTCTGGGAACCCGGACACCAAGGTGTTAGGCTGTTCTGCTCTTCTAGGTGGGTGGCCTGGGGGAGGGGGTTGAGGAGCTTTTCACAGGGTCTGAGGGGAGAACCCTAGCGCTGGATGACCCTCCTCTTCCATCCCCATTCAAGTGGATATCCCTCTGGTCCTTCCACCGCCTCAGGCAGGACAACCTCAAGGCCGATAAGGTTGGAAGAAGGGCAGCAAAGTCAGGGTGTTCTTCACCAACCTTAAGGACAGGACTTGACTGTCTCAGGAAGTCCTTCTGAGAGTCTAATCGAAATCTCTCCAAGAGTCTCGTAGAGTTTTTTGCTAAAAAGGATGCTTTCTCTGGCACGCTAAAATGCTTTACTGGATGTCCTCCTCCTTGCCTTTGGGGGAGGCTTTTCCAGGGGACAGCATGTGCCCTGAAGGCTCTAGAGACCTCTGCACACCACCTTGCCATGGGAGAAGGGAGCCTCCCAGCTCAGAGGCTCTCATCTCCTTTTGTTTCCAAAAGGATTACAGGCACCCATCTGAGGGGAGTGGGCCCCTCCTTCCCCCCAGCTCAGCCCACTCCCCCCCCTCCTCCCTCCAAAGGCTTGTGTCTCTGCTCCTTGTTAACAAGATCCTGACAAGAAACGCAGCCTTGTTTGGCAGTGTGAGATAAGCTGCCACAAAGGGGCATTGTTGGCATCTGGGGTGGTTGCCTGGGGAGGGGCCTGGTGGGTGGGAGAAGCTCTTTGCGCTCAGCCCTGGCAGCCGCTCCAGGCTTCCCCTGGGGAAGGGCTGGTGCTGGGGGAGCCTTCTGGTGCCTGCCTTGTTTTTCCCTTCTTAAAGAGCCAGGGCCTAGCGTTGTTAATTTGATTGCACCCACTTCGGCTTCTTGTCTCCCCTGATTAGCCAAGCTCCACCTGAAGCATGAGATTAATTCAAATTGCATGGAAGCAATCAGCCTTGGCTCTGAGAGCTGGTGGGGAGATGCCAGGGGACCCTAGCTGTCCACTGCCTGTGTACGTGGGGAGCAGAACTGACAAACAGTGTATGTGTGAAGGGGGTGGGACGCGGGTCAGGGACAACTGTGGGGCCTTTGAGACCTGGACTGCAGCCCTGTTTCTGCTGCACGGTGGGCCCAGCTGAGATCCTCAAACTCACCAGGTCTTGCTTTCTCTGGCCATAAAATGGATCAGTCAGTCCCTCTCTTGACTGCTTGCCAAGGAGCATAAGCACAGGGTCGGGGCCCGGGAGGTGGGGGTATTATTCTCACATGAGGGTAGGACTCGGTCTTCCACTGCCTCTGGTCTTCTACTCTGCCCAGAATCTCAGAAAAGTGATAGTAATAATGAAAACAGCTAATGTCTACTGAATGCTTATTATGTGCCATGCACCCTGGTTAATGCTTTACATGAATTATTTCATTAAATCCACCCCCCAACCCTAGGAGGTGGGTCGTGTTTTTATTCCCATCTTAGAGATGAGAAAACACTCAACTCTGAAATGACCCCGAATATCCGAATCCTTTCAGAGACAAAAGGAGACACCACCATCTTTCTTTAATTACTTGGAAGGTAGTATTTAGGGGTCATTGCTGTGAATACCCTAGAGCTGGGGTCACCAAACTTTTTCTGCAAAGGACCCACAGTACATGTCTTAAGCTTCGCAGGCCATAGGTCTCTGTTTCAACGACTCAACTCAGTTGCTGTAGCTCGAAATCAGCCATGGACAATAGGATACGAAGAATGGACGTGGCTGGGCTCCAGCAAAGCAGGTGGCGGGCTGGATATGGCCCTTGGTCAGTTTGCTGACCACTGCTCCAGGGTTAGTGCACAGGAGAAGCTTGGCTTGTCGACTCTCAACAAAGAAGGGGTTTCTGTTAGGAGGCTGGTTGCATTCAGACAAGGGCAGTTGTAGGATATTGGAAAGGAGAGCACTTCAGCTTCCAGAGTTCTGGAAAGCATGCAGTTATGGATAATAAATCACTGGGCTTGGGGATTGTTGTGGTTTGAACTGTGTCCCCCAAAAAGATACGTCCAGTCCTAGATCCTGGTTCTAAGGCAGGAGATAGATGGGCCCCAGGCTAAACAGTTTCTCCCCTGTGGACAGAAACTCCATAATAGCAGAAACTCCATAAAAGCAGGATGATGGAGGAGGCTGGGCCCTGCCCAGATGGAAGATAAGAGACCACATATTCCTCATTCTTGAAATCAAGGGGACCTCCCCAGCTACACATGCGCAGAAAGGCTCCGTGGAGGTCAAAGAGGGAGGGGGTGCCACCTCATAGTAAGTGATGCCAACTACCCATAGGCCTCTTCACTAGAATCCATCTTGGCTAAGAGATGCGCACGCACACAGGGGAGGACCCTGAGATAAACCAAATACGGACTCAGAACCAGGCAAAGCAAGACGACTGGCCAAAGGAAACCCAGAAGAAATGCCACATAAAAGTGATTTAAACTGCCACGAGTGAGCGACTCTCTCTCTCTAGGCCCGCCCATGTGTCTATCCACATGTACTGTACTCTTTTTCCTCCTCATAAACACTTTACTTGCTTCACTACTTTCCGTCTCTGTGTGGAAATTCATTTCTTCATGGCTGACGGGCCAGGGCCTTGTCGCTGGCCACTGGTCCCTGGTGGTCTGGTGGCTAGGATTCAGTACTCTCACTGCCGCTGCCCGACCTCAATCTCTGGCTGGGAATCGAAATCCTGCTTCAAGTTGTTGCAGGCCGAGGCCACATGAGATCAGGACCTGTGAATGTGACCTTACTTGGAAATAGGATCTTTGCAGATATAATTAAGATGTCTTACTGGAGTAGGATGGGCCCTTAGTCCAATATGACTGATGTCCTTATAAGAAGGGTAAGGGAGACACACACAGAGGGAAGATGGTTTGAAGACACCAGGGGAGACAGAGGCAGAGACTGGAGGGATACATCTATAATCCAAGGGATGCCAAGGATCGCAGGCAGCCCGCAGAAGAGGCAAGAAAACATGTTCCCTAAGAGCCTGCGGAGAGAGCACAGCCCTGCTGACACCTTGATTTGGGATTTCTAGCCTCCCAGAACTGTGAGAGAATACAGTTCTGTTCTTTAAGCCATCCAGTGTGTGGTACTTTGTTACAGGGGCCCTAGGGAACGAATACAAGGTTCCAGTGTGTGACAGAAATTCCCTGTGCAGCGTTTCCAGGAAGACAGCCACAGCCTGTCCCCATGGAGCTGGAGGGGGCTTCCTGAGGTGGGAGGTTGTGGGCTTTACCCTCTCTGCTCTGTGGGGAGCCCACCCCCGTTACACTCCCAGCGCCACGGACAGGCTGGCAGCAGGCGAGCAGTGGCAGGAGCGTGCCCAGGCCACAGTGCCCTTCCCCGCAACTTCCACCCCAGCACCTGGCCCTGGGATGCACACCCGCTGCCCATGAGCAGTGCAAGGAGGAAGTTTTCTCCGAATCTCAACTTTGCCAGGTCTCACGTCTCCGTAGACCTGAGAGGCCCACGTGGGAGCCTGACGGTGTCCTGAGGACTGGGCGGGGCTGGGGTCAGGGCTTGGGCTGCCGGGGAAAGCCCACCCGTGTCATCCTTCCCGGCCCAGGATAGGACAGCCGTTAGTCACACGATGACTCCTGAGTCACCTGGCGAGGTGGGAGCTGTAGGGGTCACTGGGTCCAGCACACTCCTCTGAGTAGAAATCCTGGCAGAAAGGCAGCCAGGGTTCGGCTGCGTCAGGGCACCCCCAGCACGAAGCAAACATGTCATCTCTCCACTCCCATTTTTAAAAAAAAATAATTTGAAAAATATTTATTTATTTGGTTGCCCTGGGTCTTAGTTGCGGCTCGCCAGCTCCTTAGTTGTGGTGCGTGAGCTCTTAGCTGTGGCACACGTGCGGGATCTAGTTCCTGGACGAGGGATCGAACCCGGGCCCCCTGCATTGGAAGCGCAGTCTTAACACCTGCGCCACCAGGGAAGTCCCGCCACCTCCTTCATTTTTACTGGTGGCACCGTCATACTTATCCCTTAGCCTGGAGACCTTGACTCTCCCCCATCCTTTTCCCAGTCCATCATCTGGGCTGGCACCTGTTCCTTCTCAGCGACTCTTAGGCTCCCCCTTTCTCTCCATTCCCTGCCCAAGACCCGAGGAGCACATCCAGACTTCGGCGCCACTATCCATCCCCTCATCCCCAGCCCTCCTATCAGACGTCCTCCCCACCGCCTCCCACGCCTTCCACCTGCCCGTCCTCCTTTCTTCCCTTTGTTGATCCAAACCCTACCTATTCCTAAGGTTCCACCCGAGTCCTGCTCCCCTAGAAATCTCTGTCTGACCATGTCTGTCCACACTGGGTTTTTCCCTCTCAAACCCAGCACTGCACGTGTAACCCCAGACCTTTTTATTTTTATTTTTTTTAAATTTCCCAGTCTGGATGATTTGTATTTATTAAAGTGAATTTAGCAAGATTTAAGGGTACAAAATCAATGCACACAAAAAAATGTGTTTTTTTTCCTCTTAGTATAAACAATCAGAAAATGAAGCGGACCTTTTAGCACGCTATCTTGCCTCGCTTCCTGAAGGTTAGTGCCAGCTTCCTAACTAGTTTCTAAGCACCCTGAGGGCAGGGGTGGTGACTTACTCTTGCTGTTTTCTCTTTCTCAGACCTTGAGGCCACGTTGGACACATAGGGGCTTCTCAGGAAGTACATGTGTATGGCTTGACCAATCCAATAATTTATTCCGCCCCTGCCATCCAGAGGGGCTTTGATCACAACCGGGGTGGGGGGAGCAGTTCTGGGCTCCCCACCTACGGCAGGGTCTGGAGGCACTAACGTAGCTCTTGGCCTCTGTCTGCATTTTCTTATCTAGGAAACTGAGGCACCCAGTGATAGCCCTGACTCCCTTGTGCCTCGAAATTACTGGCACGTTTTCCTTGGCTGGCAAGTACAATGAGTGTAATTTTGTTATTACAAATTTTGTTATTAACATCCAGACCTGCTGGAGCTGAATGTAGGGAAAGCCTCAGATGACCCCTCAGAGCCCAGATCCATCTGGAAGGTCTGCCATGCTCACGGTCATGGGGACTGACTGCAGGGGTGACGGTGGAGTGGTGGTGATGTGCTTTGTGCCACCACTGCCCAAAGCCTCCAAGAAGGACATAAGGGCCCAGATGAGGGCGTGGGACAGGAGTTTTCCAACTGGGAACGGAGGCTGCACAGGCAGGTTCATTCCTGTCCCTTCACTAAAATCTCTCCTGCGGTCAGGGGACCTGGCTTGCTGTGATGATGAGAGGGGGTGGGACTGGGTTGGGGGGTTGTTTCACATGGAGACCTTTTTTCCTATCTTAAAACCTTTGTACAAAGGTCCCTTTGGGGGTGGGTTTGGATGGGACATAACTTGCTCCAATGATACTGTTTGCCTTTGGAGGTCAGTATGATCTCCCATGTTTCTCTGATTTAGACTTGCTTTTTAAAATAAACCCCTAAAACCCCAGCTCCTGAAAGATAGGCTCTGGAACTGTGATCACACTCCCTGCCAGGTCTGCACTGGCACAGCAAATGTCACCCACTCGTTGAGCTCTGTTAATGCCTTGGGGGCTGAGGGAGAGGGAGAGAAGAATCGTGACTCCTCTGAGCACAGGAGCAGACTGAGTCCCAGGGAGAGGGAGTGACTGACCCCAGTTCACCCAGAAGCAGTGGGGGAGGTGGGGGACAAGAGATCAGGACTCTCATCTCCCTGGTCAAGGCCTTCCTGTTCCCTAAGCCTTCTACTCATTTTGGCCGCCCTGGGTCCTACATAGGGCAGGGGAGCCCAAGCTGGCCCATGGCTTGACCTCCTGGCCAGGGCTCAGTGGGGGCTGCAGGAGGGAGCCTGGCCTGGTGACAGGATGCATCCAGCCTGGTCTAGAAAGGGAGCTATGGGCTCTGGGTGGCCATGTCCTTTGGCTGGAGACTCCTTGCCCTGTGGGAAGGGTGGGCACTGAGGAGGGCAGAAGAGGCCCTCCAGAGCAGGAGCCCCAGTCACCAGGCCTAAGGGAGGTGCTGCTTCTGCCTGACAAGGAGGAGATTCCTTTGGGCAAATTTGAAATTAGGACCACCTCAGGTCATCGGATACACAGTTATCTTTCCAAGGTTTTGCATCCTGACCTCTGCACCAGTGGTGAACCACTGGTGGGTGACCTGGTCTACTCAGGCCTGGGGCTTCCGTCCACCAGGGTGGACACCCCCCTTCCCCACTCCCCCAATCCCCACTTGGCTCCTCCTCTCCTCCCTCCTGAATCTGTGACTCTGCAGTTGCCTGTGCAGTTGCTCTGGAGGGTTCTTGGATCTGGCTTTAATTGGTCTGACATTTTGCTAAACAAACAAATCAAAACTCAGACCAAACAAAGAGCCCTTATGGGTTTAACTGGCCAAGGGGTTTGCCTTGGCCCCATCACTGGAGCTTTCACAGAGAGGAGGGGAGCCTGGGAGATGCAATAGGACCTATCTAATCAGGTAACCTGCAGCACAAGGGGGCTGCCGAGTCCTGTGCAGTAGTGGCATCAAAACACAGCCAGCAAGATAACCTCATCCACCAGAGGGCAGACAGCAGAAGCAAGAAGAACTACAGTTCTACAGCCTGTGGAAGGAAAACCACATTTACAGAAACATAGACAAAATGAAAAGGCAGGGGACTTTGTACCAGATGAAGGAACAAGATAAAACCCAAGAAAAATAACTAAATGAAGTGGAGATAGGCAACCTTCCAGAAAAAGAATTTAGAATAATGATAGTGAAGATGATCCAGCAAGAAGAGTGGAGGCAAAGATTGAGAAGATGCAAGAAACATTTAACAAAGACCTAGAAGAATTAAAGAACAAACAGAGATGAACAATACAATAACTGAAATGGAAAATACACTAGAAGGAATCAGTAGCAGAATAACTGAGGTAGAAGAACGGATAAGGGACCTGGAAGACAGAATGGTGGAATTCACTGCCACAGAACAGAATAAAGAAAAAAGAATGAAAGAAATGAAGACAGCCCAAGAGACCTCTGGGACAACATTAAATACAACAACATTCACATTATAGTGGTCCCAGAAGGAGAAGAGAGAGAGAAAGGACCCGATAAAATATTTGAAGAGATTATAGTTGAAAACTTCCCTAATATGGGAAAGGAAATAGCCACCCAAGTCCAGGAAGCACAGAGAGTCCCAGGCAGGATAAATCCAAGGAGAAACACGCCAAGACACATAGTAATCAAACTGACAAAAATTAAAGACATAGAAAAACTATTGAAAGCAACAAGGGAAAAACGACAAATAACATACAAGGGAACTCCCATAAGGTTAACAGCTGATTTCTCAGCAGAAACTCCACAAGCCAGAAGGGAGTGGCATGATATATTTAAAGTGACGAAAGGGAAGAACCTACAACCAAGATTACTCTACCCAGCAAGGATCTCATTCAGATTTGATGGAGAAATCAAAAGCATTACAGACAAGCAAAAGCTAGAAGAATTCAGCACTCCCAAACCAGCTCTACAACAAATGCTAAAGGAACTTCTCTAAGTGGGAAACACAAGAGAAGAAAAGGATCTACAAAAACAAACCCATAACAATTAAGAAAATGGTAATAGGAACATACATATCGATAATCACCTTAACTGTGAATGGATTAAACGCTCCAACCAAAAGACACAGGCTTGCTGAATGGATACAAAAACAAGACCCATATATATGCTATCTACAAGAGACCCACTTCAGACCTAGGGACACATACGGACTGAAAGTGAGGGGATGGAAAAAGATATTCCATGCAAATGTAAATCAAAAGAAATCTGGAGTAGCAATACTCATATCAGATAAAATAGACTTTAAAATAAAGAATGTTACAAGAGACAAGGAAGGACACTACATAATGATCAAGGGATCAATCCAAGAAGAAGACATAACAATTATAAATATATATGCACCCAACATAGGAGCACCTCAATACCTAAGGCAACTGCTAAAAGCTATAAAAGAGGAAATCAACAGTAACACAATAACAGTGGGGGACTTTAATACCTCACTTACACCAACGGACAGATCATCCAGACAGAAAATTAATAAGGAAACACAAGCTTTAAATGACACAATAGACCAGATAGATTTAATTGATATTTACAGGACATTCCATCCAAAAACAGCAGATTACACTTTCTTCTCAAGTGCACACGGAACATTCTCCAGGATAGATCACATCTCGGGTCACAAATCGAGTCTCGGCAAATTTAAGAAAAATGAAATCATATCAAGCATCTTTTCCTACCACAATGCTATGAGATTAGAAATCAATTACAGGGAAAAAAATGTAAAAAGCACAAACACATGGAGGCTAAACAATAAGTTACTAAATAACCAAGAGATCACCGAGGAAATAAAAAAATACCTAAAGACAAATAACGAAAACATGATGATCCAAAACCTATGGGATGCAGCAAAAAGCAGTTCTAAGAGGGAAGTTTATAGCAATACAAGCCTACCTCAAGAAACAAGAAAAATCTCAAATAAACCTTTTGGTGTAGGGTTAGATTACACCTAAAGGAACTAGGGAAAGAGGAACAAACAAAACCCAAAGTTAGCAGAAGGAAAGAAATCATCAAGATCAGAGCAGAAATAAACGAAATAGAAACAAAGAAAACAATAGCAAAGATCAATAAAACTAAAAGCTTGTTCTTTGAGAAGATAAAGAAAATTGATAAGCCATTAGCCAGACTCATCAAGAAAAAGGGGGAGAGGATTCAAATCAATAAAATTAGAAATGAAGATGGAGAAGTTACAACAGACACCGCAGAAATACAAAGCATCCTAAGGGACTACTACAAGCAACTCTATGCCAATAAAATGGACAACCTGGAAGAAATGGACAAATTCTTAGAAAGGTATAACCTTCCAAGACTGCACCAGGAAGAAACAGAAAATATGAACAGACCAATCACAAGTAATGAAATTGAAACTGTGATTAAAAGTCTTCCAACAAACAAAAGTCCAGGACCAGATGGCTTCACAGGTGAATTCTATCAAACATTTAGAGAAGAGCTAACACCCATCCTTCTCAAACTCTTCCAGAAAACTGCAGAGGAAGGAACACTCCCAAACTCATTCTATGAGGCCACCATCACCCTGATACTAAAACCAGACAAAGATACTACACAAAAAGAAAATTACAGATTATTATCACTGATGAATAGAGATGCAAAAATCCTCAACAAAATACTAGCAAACAGAATCCAACAACACATTAAAAGGATCATACACCATGATCAAGTGGGATTTATCCCAGGGATGCAAGGGTTCTTCAATATACACAAATCAATCAATGTGATACACCATATTAAAAAATTGAGGAATAAAAACCATATGATCATCTCAACAGATGCAGAAAAAGCTTTTGACACAATTCAACACCGATTTATGATAAAAACTCTCCAGAATGTGGGCATAGAGGGAACCTACCTCAACATAATAAAGGCCATATATGACAAACCCACAGCAAACATCATTCTCAATGGTGAAAAACTGAAAGCATTTCCTCTAAGATGAAGAACAAGACAAGGATGTCCACTCTCACCACTATTATTCAACATAGTTTTGGAAGTCCTAGCCACGGCAATCAGAGAAGAAAAAGAAATAAAAGGAATACAAACTGGAAAAGAAGAAGTAAAACTGTCAGTGTTTGCAGATGACATGATACTATACATAGAGAATCCTAAAGATGCCACCAGAAAACTACTAGAGCTAATCAATGAATCTGGTAAAGTAGCAGGATACAAAATTAATGCACAGAAATCTCTTGCATTTCTACACACTAACAACGAAAGATCAGAAAGAGAAATTAAGGAAACAATCCCATTCACCATGGCAACAAAAAGAATAAAATACCTAGGAATAAACCTACCTAAGGAGGTAAAAGACCTATACTCAGAAAACTATAAGGCGCTGATGAAAGAAATCAAAGATGACAAAAACAGATGGAGAGGTATACCATGTTCTTAGATTAGACGAGTCAATATTGTGAAAATGACTCTACTACCCAAAGCAATCTACAGATTCAGTGCAATCCCTATCAAATTACCAGTGGCATTTATCACAGAACTAGAACAAAAAATCTTAAAATTTGTATGGAGACACAAAAGACCCCAAATACCCAATGCAGTCTTGAGGGAAAAAAACAGAAATATAGGTCAATGGAACAGGATAGAAAGCCCAGAGATAAACCCACGCACCTATGGTCAACTAATCTCTGACAAAGGAGGCAAGGATATACAATGGAGAAAAGACAGCCTCTTCAATAATGGTGCTGGGAAAACTGGACAGCTACATGTAAAAGAATGAAATTAGAACAGTCCCTAACACCATACAGAAAAATAAACTCAAAATGGATTAGAGACCTAAATGTAAGACTGGACACTATAAAACTCTTAGAGGAAAACGTAGGAGAAACACTCTTTCACATAAATCACAGCAAGATCTTTTTTGATCCACCTACTAGAGTAATGGAAATAAAAACAAAAATAAACAAATGGGACCTAATGAAACTTAAAAGCTTTTGCAAAGCAAAGGAAACTACAAACAAGACGAAAAGACAACCCTCAGAATGGGAGAAAATATTTGCAAGCTAATCAATGGACAAAGGATTAATCTCCAAAATATATAAACAGCTCATGCAGCTCAATATTAAAAAAACAAACAACCCAATCCAAAAATGGGCAGAAGACCTAAATAGACATTGCTCCGAAGAAGACATACAGATGGCCACGAAGCACATGAAAAGCTGCTCAACATCACTAATTATTTGAGAAATGCAAATCAAAACTACAATGAGGTATCACCTCACAGCAGTTAGAATGGCCATCATCAAAAAACCTACAAACAACAAATGCTGGAGAGAGTGTGGAGAAAAGGGAACCCTCTTGCACTGCTGATGGGAATGTAAATTGATACAGCCACTATGGAGAACAGTATGGAGGTTCCTTAAAAAACTAAAAATAGAATTACCATATGACCCAGCAATCCCACTATTGGGCACATACCCTGAAAAAACCATAATTCAAAGAGACACATGCACCCCAATGTTCACTGCAGCAGTATTTACAATAGCCAGGTCATGGAAGCAACCTAAATGCCCATTGACAGACGAATGGTAAAGAAGTTGTGGTACATATATACAATGCAATATTACTCAGCCATAAAAAGGAACGGAATTGGGTCATTTGTAGAGATGTGGGTGGATCTAGAGACTGTCATACAGAGTGAAGTAAGTCAGAAAGAGAAGAACAAATATCGTATATTAACGCATATATGTGGAACCTAGAAAAATGGTAGAGATGAACTGGTTTGCAGGGCGGAAATCGAGACAGAGATGTAGAGAACAAACATATGGACACCAAGGGGGTGAGTGGCGGGGTTGGGGCGGGTGGTGGTGGGATGAATTGGGAGATTGGGATTGACATGTATACACTGATATGTATAAAATAGATAACTAGTAAGAAACTGCTGTACAAATAAAATAAAATAAAATTCAAATATTCAAAAAAAAAAATCCTCAAGAAACACAAAAAACCAAAAAACACAGCCAGCCCCTTGCCACCCGGACTAAGCAGCCTTTCTTTGTACCTGCCTCTCGGTGAAGCATTCTCTTTGAAGATGCTTTATTTTTTCCCCCATGTGTCAGTTGGAGGACGGATTGCCTCTTTCCCCTTTTGGTCATTATCTCTCTTTTATTTAAATTTTACTTTGTAACAGGGAGATAAAAGGTAGCTCTGTGGATATAGTATTTTCTTCTGTTAATTACATTTATTTTTCAACCAAGTTCTGGGAGGTGGTCTGGTATCCTGAAAGGACCATGCACACAGCTAGAATCATAGATTGTCTGAGCTGGCAGGGACCTTTGGTTCAGCTATGACTAGATTCTAGTCCAGGCCTCTTATTGTACAGATGGGGAAACCGAGGCCCAGAGAAGGGAAGGAATGGCTCGCAGATACGGAGCCAGTGAGTCGGAGTCGGGACCAGAAACCAGTCTTCTCTCTCTTGCTCTGTGCTCTCTCTACCAAACCGTGAGTAGACAGAGGCAAGCTCCTGTCTCAGCTGGGCCGATATCACCCAGTGACCTTGATCCAGCACCTTCCCTTCCCTGAGAAGGAGCTATTGCCCACCAACCTCACAGGCAAGGTATGGGCTTTGTACATTGTCAAGTGCTGAGCACTGTGCTGTGACAGTGGTAAGGCTGGGCTGTGTGCTCAGGCACCACCCACGCTCTCGGGGTCAGGGAGGAGTGGGGAACAATCGGGACTGGATGGTTGCCAACACGGGTGTCCAGGGGCTAGGAAAGACTTTTGCTCCCTTTAACGAACTCTTAGAAATCTGGGGCCTCGAGGAAAGCAATTCTCCAAGAACCACCTCTGGAATCCCAACCGCCATCAGACCCCTGAGCTTCCGGAACTCTGGTTTGGTGCCTGATACTGAGAGTCAACACTGCATAAAAAGAAAACATTTCACTTCCAAAACCCATAAGCACCTCACATGTATTCTCCCCGTCCATCCTCCCTTCATTCTCCACCAGACACCCTAAGTTCCCCCTTCATCTGATGACGCGCACGGCCTTGCCTGCCTCCACGCTCTTGCTATACTTTGTCCTCATCCTGGAATGGAATGACCTTTGCTTCTATTGGTCCTTGTCAGAATCCTTTTCATCCTTCAAGTTCTACTTAGTGACCGTTGCTTTTGTGGAGCTTTTCTTGGCTTTCCCTTGTAGGCCCTGCAAATTAAAACTGACGACTCCATCCCTGATTCTCTCCGTGTCACATTGTTTGTGGCTTTTTAAGGCACTTATCACTTTGTGTATTATAGTTATTTTGGGTATATGTCTCTCTCCTGTTCAAGGTCCTCAATTTCCTGAGAATAGCAACTCCATTTTATCCAGCACTAGATTTTCAGCACCTAAAACTAATGACTGCTAATGATTATTGAATGTGTATTTGGTGTCAGGTACTGTGTTAATTGCTGGAAGTGCGTGTCTCACATGAATCTTAGCAATGAGTAAATAGCATTATATTTCCAAACTTACAGAGGAGGAAATTGGGGCCTACAGAGATTGCTGTCCAAGATCCCACAGCTATCAAGTGGCAGAGCTGGGATTTGAACCCAGGCGTCTCTGGTTCTGAAGTCTGTGCTCTAATCCACAGAGTTTTATGGACTATTTAGTGAGTGCCCAGTGAGCAACTGTTGAGTTATCACTGGAAACTGTCAGGGTCAATGGTTCCCAACAGAGGGCAACCACAAATGTCCAATTTGACACTTGAATGCTTTTTATGATGTATATCCCTTTGATACATTTACTCTCTTACTTCTACTTGGCTAAAGCGGGGATTAAGGTCAGTTTGCCTTCTGAGAGGTCACACAAGTGTGAGGTCTGACAAGGTGGAGCCGTATAGGGTCAACGTTTTCCTGAATGTGTTAGGGGCATCAAGGAAAGCCGCGCAGTTGGCTTTGTAAATGGCAGGTCTTTCTGTAGCTGGCCTTGCGGGTGGTGGGGGTGGGGAGTGCTGGTGGTGTGGGCTGTCTGGGATGGACTGAGGGATGACCAGGAAGGGCTTAGCCCTGGCAAGCCCATCTGTGACCCACGGGCCCAGGTCCTGTGGGTCCTTCCCTATCTACCTGCGCCTACCTGGGGGAGGTGGGAGAGGTAGAGGGAGAGTGAAGGAGGAAAAGGGCAGAGCAGGCAGGGGGAAGGACGTCCTAGAGGAGGAGCTGAGGGTGGGTTACCTGAAGCAGTGTGACCGCAGAAAAGCAGCAGGAAGCGGGATGGAAGTTCCCAAAGAAGGTCAGGACCACCCCACCCCCATCACCAAACTGTCCCATTGTCACAGGAGCCCCTTCTGAAAGCCAGATCTGGGTGGAATGATTCAGGCTGGTACTGAAAAGCAGTCAGACTCTCCAACCCCAGGCAGAGGCCCCAGCCGTGCTCAGCCCTCCACACCGACTGCCCTCAGGCCTCAAAATCCTCGTCCTCTCCTGCTGGCATTTGGGGCGGCACAGGGGCCTCTAGCATGGCTGGCAGGTCACTGGGGAGAGCGGGGCTGGAATGGAAGGAGGCGTTTGTGACAGAAAAAGTTGTGCAAGGAAAGGGTCATCCGAGGGGGCACACGTGGGTGAGGGTTTGGAGACCCCGGGTGTGCAGAGGGTGTGGGAGGGGGCCCAGCTGGAAAGCGACCTGTGGGGGAGGGCCGTGTGAGGGGGGATGTTGCGTGAGCAGCTCAGAGAGACTGTGTCACAGGCAGCCAATGAGGGGGGCGCGGCGAGTGGGAGAATACGAGCCGGAGGTGTTTGTGAGACAGAGCAGATGAAGGGAAGGCGTGCACCTGTGCCTCACTATGGAAGGAAGCAGAGCAAAGCGACAAGGTGGCTGGAATGAGGACAAGGGGGAGGACGGAAGGAACAAGGTCCAGATGCTGCCCACAAGTGAGGACAAGTAGGACGGAGCTCCCATCATCCCTTGGGAAGAGGGGCCAGAGGTGTACACTACTGCGAGAGTGGTGGCTGAGTGTGTGACTTGGTGCTACACGTGTTCGTGAGGCTGCCCGGGATTTACGAGGTGTGTGCTCGTAGCTGCTGCCTGGGTCGTGAAGTGGGGATGGCACCGAAAAATGCAGGTCCAGAGGGGAGAAGAGAATTGCCCAGGATGCCCCAGGACATCAGGGACAGGCCGACGTGAGCTGGGTCACCTTGCACACAGCCCACCTCCTGACCCCTGCGTCTCCCTTCACCCATATCCACCTCAGCGCCACAGAGAAGCCACGGGCCACAAAGGCACCGCCACGCTTGCCCAGTAGAATCCCCTAACTTAGAGAAAAAAGGCAAAGACCAAAAAAAAAAAAAAAAACAAGCCTGAGAGTTTGAGCTCTTTTCTCCTGCTGACGGTGGGGAGATAAGGATCAAATACCAAGGACAGCGATAGTTCCACGAGGTGCCTACTATTTCCTCTTGCCGCACGCAGGCAGAATTAGCAAAGTTCTCCCCGGCTGAGGGATGTAGATTGATTGCCTGGTTTTATTAAGGACAAAGTGCTTTTTGATAGTGTGAGGGAAGAGCTCCCCAGGGCGGGGATTCCGGTGCCTGGAGCTTCCCGAGCATCGATCGATTGCTGGGGCTTCCCCGTCTTGTGCTGAGTGAGTGAGGGTTTGGCAAGCGATAAAGAAGCTATGATTCTTAAAGGCGGGGACTCCAGGGAGACGCTGGGCGGACCGCACACTGGGCGCTGCTCTCAGCTGCCTTTCCTACACGTACCTTGGAGTGTCTCCCGTTAAAAACAAAACTGGCGGCTAAATCTCTGATGGCCTACTGGGTGCCAGTTACCATACTGGTTGCGTTATCCATGTCATCTGACTTACTCTTGATACAAAACATAACAGGTAAGGCACTCTCTTGACCCTCCTTTTGTACATCAGGAAAATGAGATACAGAGGCCAAGGAAACCCGTTAGAGGTCACTGTAATTACCACACGGCGCCCAGATTCACAGTTGGCTTGGTCAGATGCTAAAACTCAGGCTCTTACTGCTGTTCTCCGTGGCCCATGGTCTGTTTCATGACAAAGGGCCAGACACTGTCTTGATATGATTCCTGGGGGCTCACTATAGCGTAAAGGGATAGGCTTGTCCAGTAGGAATGTCTGTGTGTGACTTAACAGAACTCAGGGATATTCTAGACTTCAACGCCATTGATTCCGGCTCTAGGTCTGGGGATTTAGAAGCCAGAGATATGGTACTGAGCTAGAGTGAGTTTTACTGCCCTTTTGGCTTTTCCAAAGCTTCTTCCCCTTTCTATGATCAGTTCCTGTGTTATTTACGATGATTTTGGGAGCTGAGTGGGCTGGGAATGAACCTCTAGCACAGGTGAGGAAAGGAACCTAGAAACGTGAAGTCACTTGCCCAAAGCCAGGAAGCTCATCAGACAGATCTGGAATTGGAACCCAGGATTTCTGCCCATAGGCCTATCTCCTACATCGCATACGTGGTCTCCTTCTTGCTAAGCCACAAACAGGTTATACACTAGCAGGTGTACATTAAATAAAAGAAATAAGTTGTTTGATATGACTATTCAGATGGAATTGCCAACCTACAGAGCAAAATAAATGGGCTGTCGTACGATACCGTGGTACAGCAAATCACGAGCTTATCATGACTGGAGTGGAGCGAGCTGGGGCCATTTAGAGTGAGGCCATTGTTTTAGATGAGAGCTTTGGAATCCCCCAACAGAGGTTCCCAAGCCCACCTCTGTCTAGGAATCCTTCCTGCCTTCCCTTCACAGAAGGAGCGATGGAAACCAAAGGGGGAGGCAGGGTGAGTGCAGAGATGGGCCTTGGTCTATGATCAGGGGGTGTTTGGAGGGTTGCACGGGGGCAAGACTCACTCTTAACAGTGAGGAACATGGACTTGCTGATGTCGGTGCCCACGCCGTTGCTGGCCTGGCAGAGGTAGTAGCCGATGTCCTCTTCCAGGACGTGGCGGATCAGTAGCGAGCTGTTGGGTAGGATCTGGATGCGGCCGGTGAGGGGCACTGGGTGGTACTGCTGGGGATTCCCGCTCCCTGAAAGGAGGCGGCAGTTAGGAGGTCTGGTGTCTAGGCTGGGGAGGGTTGGAGTGCCTCAAGGAACGGCCCTGATACCTTTCTCTTGCTGATCTAGGGCCATTTTGTAGCATCCCCAAAGTGCTGGGAGCTCACATGGTTCTTGTTTCCTGGGAAATAGGAAAGACCCTCACAGAAGTCTGACCCTGCCTCAGATCTGAGGTATGGATCTGAGGTATGGAGTTGGGGGGGCCTCAGCTCAATGCCCACCTTGGCACTGAGCTTCCTTTGGGCTGAATTCCTTGGAGGGGAAGGAAGAGTTCCCTTTGGGCCACTTGGCAATAGGCAAAGGGAAGATTGAGCCCTCAAATGGCGGTTGCCTGGTTGTAGGCAGTCAGGCCTGGGAAAGAAGCCAGCCATCCTCCAAGGGGGGCTTTGGATACCTCCTCCCTTTGCCCCAGAGTCAGCCATGGACACAGTAAGGATAAGAGGTTGGCGCAGGGCTTAGTCAGAAACCAAATGCATCCTTGGGATGAAGTTGGGTTCCGAGAAGGACCAAGATCCCAGAATAGGTTGGACTGGTGAGAAGCAGGGGTCAATGAGACTCTGGGACCCTAGGGTGGGGTGGGGAGAGTTGGGGAGTATACTGAGTTCTAGGGTTGGAGGGGGGAGGGGAGAGGTCAATCTACGGGGACAAGAGGAAATCTGGAATTAGCATGACAGCTATTCCTGGTCCATAGACCCTTTGCGGGTGGCTGAGGATGACTTCCAGTTCAGGTATAGCTTGGGGTCCCCTTAAAGTTCTGAAGCCAGGGCTAGGAGTCATGTGTAGAGACCAGGCCCAAGTCGCATTAGTATCCTCCCCATCCCATCCCTGGCCATGCTCAGAGATGCTGGCTGGCCAGGGGCTTACCCTTGGCATGCTTCCACATGACCTTGGGTGGGGGGTAGCCGTCCACCGAGCAGTTGAGCACACCAGCCTTGCCATAGATGCCATCCTGGTTGTTGGGCTGCACCACGAATCGAGGGGGCACTGCAGAAAGAGGGAAGGTGGGGGAGGAACAGATCATCTCGGTCTCTGATAGGTTTTCTGGGGGCTTTGGGCACCTTCCATTCAATGTTAGCCTGGCCTGGACCATTATAAAGTTGGGAGCAGGCACCTCTGAACATCTGAAACCCAAGATGTTGAGAGCTTTTGCCAGTCGCATTGGGTTGGGAGCTGGGAATTGAGTGCCAATTCTGACTTCACCAGTGACCAACTGAGCCAGGGTCTTCTCCTCTCAGGGCCTCCGTGTCCTGGCCTGGAGAGTAAGAGGTTTGAACCTCTTGATCTTTAAGGCCCCTGCCAGAGTCAACTTTCTCTGAACCCGTGATTCAAACTTGAAATCTAGAGAGCGTTTTTAGCAGCAGACAGAGCTGGGCCCTTCCTCCTCCCAACCTCGCTGGCCCGTCTCACTCACCACGCACGATGAGCTGGCGTTCCCTGCTCACGGTGGCCGCTGTGTTGCTGGCGATGCATGTGTAGTTGCCATTGTGCTTGAGGGAGACGCTGGAGATCTGCAGGGAGCTCATGAATTCCTTGCTCTCGATGGTCACGCCCGAGCCTGAGATGATCACCTGTCCATCTTTCCTCCAGGTGATGCGGATGGGCATGTCCCCTGAGGACACCACGCAGGGGATGTAGAGCAGCTGGCCAATGGAGGCAGGCGGGAATTCGAAGGGCTGGATGAGAGGGGGCACTGGGAAGGCAAGGGGAGTGCTGCTGTCAGGCTCCCACTCTCCCCAGCCTGGCCAGCAGCATGCCCATCCCTGCCTGGCCTTCGGGAGGGTGGGCTGCGAATAGAGTTCCGTGGGCACTGGTGCCTGTTTTCCCATATGTGCAGAATCTCCTGGGGTGCCCTGTCATTGTCCCCTGGCTCCCGTCCCTCTGCCCACCCAGGCCTGGATCTGCTGTCTCTGTTCAGGGCCTGGGCTGGCCTGAACTAATCATGACCTTCAGATTTTTACTGGAACTTGAATGGTGATGACTCATGTGCTTCTTGACTCCTGTCTGCTTGCTGACACACTGCCCAGCTTTTAACCTGACTTCCCTGCCATTCCTCGGTGCCCCTGTGCTCACTGTCTCATCCCAGAGCTGAGTCTCCCAGAGGCCTGGGGGCCTGGGATGGATAGAGATGACGTGCCTCAGATGCTGAGGCTGTCCTTCGTGTGCACCCCACAGCTGCTCATCTAAAGCCAGGCTGCTGTAGCCTGATCTCCTCTTGTAGAGGTCTCATCACCCACCCCATTGTCTTCATGCATTAGGACGGGCGAGAGGAAGCTCCCATCACTGGTTGTTTTCAGCTCCTTTATACACACCTCCCACCAATAATGTGATATGGGCTTAATTGTCCCCACTATACAGATGAGAAAACTGAGGTTCAGAGCAGAGAATTCATTTGCCTTAGATCACCCAGCTCATAAGAGGGGACTGTGGGATTTGAAACCTGATCTGTCTGCTCTCCAAGTCCAAGCTCTCTTTCTTATGCTACCTGGTTGCCTTGTTGAGAAAGCCCCAAACATGCCCAGACCAGAGACCCCTTTGTCTCATAAACAAGCTCCCCATGGGTGGCAGGAAAGAGCAGAGAGGGAGCCCTGTCATCTGCAAGATAACCAGTTGGTTAGACTCACCCAGCTAAACGTCATCCACATAGCCCCCACCCCCCAGAGATTCGGCCCTTCCCCTCTCCTACTGCCCACATCTCAGCCCCTGGGGGGGGCCTGTCTGGAGCCTGAGCCTCTGCAAGAGGGATCCTCCTTTCTCAGCTCTGGCTAGAGCAACAGCCATTATCTTTATGATAACTCAATTAGGACACAGTGACTTCCCCAGCAAGTGGGGGGAGAAGAGAGAGAAGGAGACAATTAGCTTAACAAGGATGAGCACCCAGTAGATGAGATATCCTTTCTGCAGTCAAATAATTAAATTACAAGGCTGTCCACAGTCCTCTGGCCTTCTCCCAGGCACCAGCCCCACCTCTCCTTGGAAGCTTGCTACTCTCCCCACCCAGAGTGGACACAGCAGGGGGTGAACCTTGAGGGGAAGAGGATAGGTGACATCATATGCATGCCCAAGGCACCCCAAGGATTTTCAGGGCTCAGTAGGAAGCGGCCCCTGTGAAGTGGCCAGGTGTGGACAGGGCAAAACCCTTGGCAGCCCTTTGGATCTCTGGGGAAGTTCCTGGTCAAGACTTCTAGGTCCAGAGGAAGTGACATTTAGAAGGGCTGTTGCCCCCATGCCCTATGGGATGAGAGCAGGGGCCTTAGCTGACCTTCTCAATGTCACCTCCCACCTTACCCTTCACTCTGGCCATGGGGGCTCCATCGGTTTTCCATAAACACCCACAGTTCCGAAATTCAGCCCAGGCCTGGGTGAACACAGCTGGGCCCAGGGTGGAAATAACCACCATGTGTGCTCTGCCATGGGCCCAAATCCAGGTCCGCAGTCCAGCCAGGTTTTCTGGGGCTCTGGTCATTGTCTGGATCTCCCCACCCCCAAACTCTGCCTGCTGCTACTCCCTGGGCTGGGGCCTTGCCCCCAGTATTCTGAGTGGTTTGTGGGGCCTTGGATATCTCCAGAGAGATTTCTCTGGAACCCTGACTCTAGTAATGGCCCAATGCTCATTGCTGAGATTTCCCAGAGATTCCTCGTTGGGCTCTGCTGATCTTCCCACTGCCCTTTTTGGGGTACTTTGGTCAGATTGAGTCCTCTGGCCTCCGTGGACTTTTTTTTTTTTTTTTTTTGCGGCACGTGGGCCTCTCACTGTTGTGGCCTCTCCCGTTGCGGAGCACAGGCTCCGGACGCGCAGGCTCAGTGGCCATGGCTCACGGGCCCAGCCACTCTGCGGCCGCGGGGTCCTCCCGGACGGGGGCACGAACCCGCGTCCCCTGCATCGGCAGGCGGACTCTCAACCACTGTGCCACCAGGGAAGCCCTCCTTGGACTTTTTGATGGAATTGTTGCAGAGACCCAGATCTGCCAGCCAGTTTGTCTCCTTAGGTTTAGCAGAACCAATTCTGGTCCAGTCTTCCTTCCCACAAAGACCCAAATCTAGAGCCCAGCAGGCCTCATGGGAAACTCCTCTCCGTCCTTTCAGACCCCGCTCCCGTACCACCTCCTCTGTGAAGCCTGCCCTACTCCTGCAGCGCCCTACAACACCTGGTTCACACCTTGATCATGGCGCTCATCACATGCCGGTGGGGTATCTGTTTGCATTACCACCTTCCCTGGGTGTCGGGGAGCTCCTGCAGGGCAGTAACTAGGACTTATTTACCTGGCAAATTGTAGGAGCCCAATAAATGCTTGTCAGGTGAGTAAATGAATAAATATATGTCTGGATATCATTTCCTGGGTTGACCTTAGAAGTTTCCCAATGAGGTGGGCAAGCGGTGGGGAGAGCACAGGATGGGGGTTTATCCAGAAAAAGGGGGAGCTCTACCCTCTTCCTCAAGATGCTGTATTTATGCTACAGAATTTTGGAGCTGGGAGCTTCTCCCTTGGTTCTTCCTGAGGTTCAGGCCCTTGCTAGCACCAGAGCTGGCTCCTTTAAGAGCCCTAGGGACATGGGGAGAGTTGTGGTAGTCATGAGGGGAATGTGTGGGTCAAGCAAGGAGCTGGGGGGCTCTGCCTAGAGAGGAGAGGGCCTTGCTCCAGGGATGGATGGCCAAGAGCTCCATTTCCGTTGAGGACAGAGCAAGTGGAGACTGGAACTAGGCAGGGAGATTTAGCTCAGGCAAGGCAAAGACTGTCTCTCTCAGTAAGAAGGGATTTAGATAATGGAATAAGTTACTAAGGCAGGTTAATTCATTAATTAACTAATTCATCTAATATTTATGAAATGCCTGCTCTGTGAAGGCATTATGCTCCGTGTGGGCTGGGGAAAGTGGAAGCATGCTTAAAATATGCATAGAACCTCCGGAAGCATAGCATTTGCTCGGGAAGTTAAGACATTTCCCTCAGTGGTTATTGGACAAGCACCACGTGAATACACAGATACTGAACTCAGAGATGAGAAGGGGTGTCATCTGGTCAGGTGAGCGCAGCTGCGTAGAGGAGGTGGCATTTGGATGGAGGCTTAAAGGACGCACATGCTTTACAAAATATATGGAGTGAGAGTGTGGGAAAAGGCTGAGACAAGAGGCAGAGGCCAACCAGGGGCTGTCATTCCCTTCCGGTCTTCAGGAATAACACTTATGGCAATTCGAGCGGCCGGGGAAGGAGAGAGCGGCCAACCTCCATCCTGGGGGTGGGGGTGGGGGGTTAGGCATTCACCCAGGCCAGCCAGAGCTCTCTAGTGCACTGCTGCCCTGCTGGAAGTAGATGGCCAGATCACCCCCAGGGGTCCAAGGAGTAAGGCTCTTTACTTCCCGCCCCACTCTGCCCTGCTGCAGGTTGATGGGGCAGGTGTGGTTCTGTGGCGGTATAAGTGTCCCCTTAGAAACTCCTTGGTGGGAGTGGTAGAGGCCAGAGCTGCTCACAGAATTCCTCAGCCCCAGGCTGGCATTCCGATAACCCTATAACTCCAGCACATGAGGACCGCCTGGAGGGAGAAGAAAGCCTAGGGATCCTGGCTCCTTCACGGGCTCGCTGAATACCACCAGCAGGAGGCTGTGATGGGAGGCTCTGAGAAGCAGGGTGGGGTGCCCCGTGATGTGGACATGGGACTGCTTTCTGAACTGTGAGTCTCTGGTGTCTCCCCTGCGCTCAGAGGTGGATACGGGCTCGTTGAGTGTGTGTGTGTCCATTTCCACTTCTGTGAAAGAAGAAGCTGAGGCTCGGATCACCTCCATGGCGGTGATGACAAGGGACCTCTTCAGGGTTGATAGTCCACGAGGACTTCCCTCCTGCCCATGACTCCTAGCATTTCCCCAGCACATGGCCTGAATGTAAGGGGCATGGATGCTGCATAACCAAGGGATTTATCTCTGGAAGCCCTGCTCTGGCCACAGTCATCTTTGGTGAGAGGGCAACTCAGTCAGCTGTGAGGGAAGCAGGGTCAGAGCAAGATGCTGTGATGGCGAGAGGTCAGAGGCTGGCGTGGCTGAGAAGACAGCGGTCGTGGCAGTCCCTGTGGTCCCTGGCCACCATAAAGCTGTTTCGGCCACTTGTTTGGGGGTGTTGCACAGAGGACGGCATGCTGACCACCAGCCCAGCCCATAAACACTTTATGGTGTCTCTCATGATCTCTCTTCGGGACCGAACCTTTTTATTTATTGCACCATTTAGTAGAGAATGGGCGCTGTGTGAAGCTGGAGCTTCTCTGCTTGTGCAGCACGGAGATGGCGAAAGACACTATAATCCAAGAGTGACGTGGGCAGGCTGCATCGTCGCCACCACCCTGTCTCTGCCCCCGAGCCTCAGTTTTCTCATCTGCAAAACGGAGGACTTGGATAAAGTAATCTCTATAGCCTGATGCTGATTTTTCAGTTGTAACAAGTCTAATATTATAGGAATATTAATAACTCACTTCAGTCTTTTTAATGCAACCCCCTCTTCTCAGGAAGGCCTTCCCTGACCACCCTATTTAAAATTGCAGGGCTTCCCTGGTGGCGCAGTGGTTGAGAGTCCGTCTGCCGATGCAGGGGATGCGGGTTCGTGCCCCGGTCCGGGAAGATCCCACATGCCGGGGAGCAGCTAGGCCCGTGAGCCGTGGCCGCTGAGCCTGCGTGTCTGGAGCCTGTGCTCCGCAACGGGAGAGGCCACAACAGTGAGAGGCCCGCGTACCGCAAAAAAAAAAAAAAAAAATTGCAAACCACTCTTCCTGCCCCTTGGCACTCTGATTCCCACTCCCTATTTGACATGAGACATCTTTTACGGATTTCACGTTATTAACCATTTCCCTAATAGAATGTAAGCTCCCCAAGGGCAGGAATTTTTGTCTGTCTTGAGCACAGCTGTGTTCACAGAATAGCGCCTGGAATATAGTGGGTGCGTAGTTAACGGCACTGAATGAATAAATAGATACTGCTTCATCCTCCTCCCCTTCATCGTGGACACCGTCATGACTGTGATCGCTGCCTGTCCAGTAAGGAGGATGCTTGCTCCTGTGCTCCTGGCTCCCTCTGCCGAGGAAAAGGGCCGTCGGCAGCAGCATCCTTGGCACTCCCTCCCCCCAGTACATTTGGCAATCTGCCCCTGCGGAACCTGTTGTGCCCCCTTCCTCTGGATTCTGGTGTGTTCCTTCCAAAACTCCACCTGTGCCAATGGCAGGCCTTTGGCCAGGGGGTTGGCTCTCTCTTAAGCCCCCTGATCATAGAAACCCCCAACACATTCTCTAGGGTGGAAGGGGGCCTCCCCGAAGGCTCCAAGCACACGGCAGGGACTTGTTGAGCAGCAAGGGAGGAAAGGCTGTGGATGAGGAGTACAGGCACTAGGGAGTGAGGGTGCGTGCGTGCGTGCGTGCGTGTGTGTCTGTGGGTATTGGCACTACCTCTGGGTCCTGGCCTTACTGAGCATGGGCAGAAAGCACCTCATGCCCTTGTTCTGGCTCCGGAGGCTCAGATGCACGGGTGGAGATGTTCCCTCACTGAGCCAGAGCCAAGAAGCCCCTCTTGCAGCCCTGCCTTCTTATTTAATTAAACATTCGGCCTGCGTGCCCAGAGATGCTTTTATGCTACATTATTTTTCAGCTACAGAGGGCCCTAAAGACACCAAATCTAGGTTGGATCTCTGGGCCCTCCTCTTGGCATCCTGCCAGGGATCTCTCTGGGTGCCCAGAGACAAGCACTCGCCATCCCCACAGCCTGGCTCTCCCCTGCCAGTCAGTGTCACATGCACCCAAGCCCAGGCAGCCCTCGAAGCATCCTCACCCTCTCTCCCCTTGGCCCTCCTGCCTTGCTGGATCACAGCAGGCTCACTTAGGCGACATTTTCTATGGTGGCACCTGCAGCCACCTCTTGTGGCTCAGGAACGTTGCTTCACAGGAGGATAGAGACAGAGGGAACATTTGTGTATGTGCAACTGCACGTGTGTATGTGTGCAAGTGTGGACAGGCTAACGTGTCCATTTGTGGCATGCATACCATGCGCACAGTGCGTCCATGCTTGTGTACTTATGTACACAGGTCTCTGCACATGTGTGTGCACGCATGTGCACGTGTGTCTGGTGTGTTCTGCTCTCTTCAGCTCAGTGTTTGAAAAATTCATCAGAAGACAAGCAATCCCAGAAGGAATGGAGTCAACAGTGGTTTTTCCGGCTCATGGAGCAGCCTGGGTTTATGCCCCGCCCTGCCTGCGGGCTCTTGGCCTCACAGAGAGATGGGGGGTAGGACTTCCAACAAATCTCAGCCTTCTAGTGCCCTGTCCTGCCCCCACTCGCCCTTTCCTACACTCCAGCTCTCTGCTCTCATCCTCTGTGTGGGACGCACGTCTCAGCCGGGCAGCAGGAGTGGGGTGGAGAGTGCTGCCCTTGGGCCCTGTCCCTCTCTCCCCCAGAGTCGGGGCCCCTTTCCACGCCCAGGGGCACCTCCTCCACCCTCCTCCTTGAGTAGCTCTTAGAACAGCACAACAGCTAATCAAGCAGCATGTTCGTAATCAGCTCTGATGGGTTCTTCTGCAAAAGCGCATTCTAATGAAGTGGGGAGAGGGAGACTGGGAGAGAGCAGGGATGATGGGTTTAAGCTTTCGGACAGGCAGGGGCACAGGGTCCCAGAGCCCTCATACAAATGCTGCTTCTCGGTCTGGAGAGAAAACAAGTGACCATAGCCCTTCTGGGGCTGGATTTGCAGACCCTGTGGGTAGGCAAGGGGCCATGTGTGCACACACGCCTGTGTACTATACACACACATATGGCCCTGCTTTTGAACTCCAAGCTTGTGCTGTGTGCCGGGAGCCACACGTGCCCAGTGCAGGGGCTCTGCCCTCTGAGATCACACACACACACACACACACACACACACGCACGCACGCACGCACACGCACGCGCGCGCGCGCGCGCACATGCCCCTTTCCCTCTCCCAGGGCTGGGAGACATGGTCGCTCAGCACAATCACAACAGGCCCGGCGAGTCGCTGAGACGGAATGCATCAGATTCAATTCATTAGGACTGATCGCTCCCTGAATGCGGTTGAATAATTGATGAGCAGAAGCAGCTTTCAGGAGGTTCCGCATACTCCGAGGCTCGCTGGAGCCTTGTTATTTATTTATTTTTTTAAGCCAACAAACCCGGCCAAATGCTCGCTGGTGCAGGCGGGTGAAGGGAGTAGAGCAAAGGTTAGATGTTTTAATATGTGATGTTTACACTGTAAACTCTCGGTCCACGGCTTGTGACAGAAATGGATATAGGCAGGTCGCCCCGAGATGCTGGGAACGGAAGGCAGGCTGGGGATGGGGCCTGGGGGCTGTGAGGTTCCTGCCAGCACAAGGCCCCTGGGCTGGGCAAAGGTTTTAGCCTGAAAGGGGGGGCCAAGATGCCCCTCAGCCTGGCTGGGGTGCAGCAGTGGCGGGGGGCCAGCGAGGCAGATGCTGTTAGGGTCTCCTCTCTCCTCCCCAGGCTGCAGAGGGGCCACAGAGACAGCCCGTCCCCCAGTTCTCAGGCTCAGAGCCAGGCTTCCCAGAAAGTCACTCCAACCCAGACTAATGTCTCAGTTTCAGCTCAAGAAACAAACACTGTCTGGCACTGTGACAGGTGGTGGACGCACAAGGGCGCATGGGACGCGGCCCCAGTGTGCCGATGAGACTGAGCCCTGGTGACAGGAGCAGAGGGGCGAAGCACTGATTGCACGTTTTGCTGCTACCTTCCGTTTCTCCAGCTGTTCTCCTGACATCTGCCCCGGGAGGTCCCATCTTCACCGCACGCGTGAAGGGGCCCAAAACGGAGGCAGCATCTGTCTCCCCAAACCTTTCCTTCCCGCAGACCCCCCTCTTCCTGTCCACAAGGCCTCCACTCCATCTTGCTTCAGGAGTCTGGGGCCCCCTGGGGCCTTCCCCCTGTGCCAGGGCCCCTTTGCTGGCCTGGACCCCCCTGCTTTCTCTTCCTTCCCATGGGCCCTAGGGCACAGGCTGGCCCCCTCTCCGGGTTCATGTGGTCCCTTGGGGGATATGCGTGAGCCTGCCCTGGCTCTTCAGAAAGGGACATAAGCCCCTTACCCAGCACGGCCACCACTGACCCAGTGACTTTCCACCCCAGCTGCCTGGATTTTACTGACCTCTCCTTAGCCAGGCCTGGCAGGTGCCATCTCTCCATTCTGCCTCCTAGGTGACCAGGCCACCCTGCCCTCACCCACCGTCCAGACAATCTCCAGGCCTGTCAGTTCCAAAGAATGTGTTTGGGAGGGAGCTTCACACACCCGCACAGCCCCTAAACCCAGGGGACAGCTGTCGTCTAGTCACGAATTCATTTATTTGCTCATTTATATGCATTCATTTGTTTAATCCGCAGACATTTACTGAATGGCTGCCATGAACCAGGCACTGTGTTAGGTGCCCCCGCACAAAACACAGACCTCACCCAGGTGAGCGTGGCGGGCCTGGGAGGGAGGAGAATTTTAGGCACCAGGCGGTGCTCTCCAGGCCTCCAGCTGCATTAGCAGGTGGAAGGTCCTTGCCCATCCCATAAAAGCAGCCTCGGCCGGCCAGTCTGAGCCCTGGAAGGGAGTCAGGGCACCCAGCACGTGCACCCTCTGCCCAGCTTCTTGCTGCTTCTGCTCTGCGACTCCTGCCCCTCTCCTACCTGTTGGTCTCTCATGGGCCCTGCTGAGTTCTGGGTGGTTCCATGCTAACATCAGGGGAACAATATAGCCTGTCCCCTCTGACCTGGGCCTCTTGCCCAGGTGCCACTGACCCCTCATGCCCCTGGGGCCAGTGCTGCCGTGACTTGCAGCCCACAGAAGGAACTGGAATGTAGAGGTACCCGTGGCCTTCTTATGTACCCCCTGCAATCTCCCCCCTCCCAGCCCCCAGCAATCTTCCACCCTGCCCCCTTTTGTCCAAACTCCAGGCCGGAGCCCTCTCTTCCGTGGCTTTCCACTCCCTCAGGACTGCCTGTTGCCACCTGAGTGGCTGGCTGAAGAGTGGCCCATAATCCTGGGTGACCAGGAGGGCTCCGGTTCAGGCTGGCAGTGGGGGGAGGCCTACCTTTGACGGCCACGTGGACGCTCTGGCTGATGGAGAGCTGCGGCTGGATGAGGACGCTGCACAGGTACTCCCCTTCGTCCATGCCCTTCTGCACATCAGTCAGTTTGAGAGTCCCGTTCTCGAACACCACCTGGCGGTGGTTGTCGGGCAGCAGGAGGGCATCCTTATACCACTTGATGGAGTAGTAGGGGTAGCCGATGACCCTGCAGTTGATAAGGGTGTCCCGCCCGGCGACAGCTGTGATGTTCCTCATCGCCCGGATGCTGGGGGGGCCTGGGCAGGAGTTGGGAGGGAGGGGGAGAGGAGGGGCGATGGCGCGGTTAGCCAGGGACGGCCGGGCGCTGCCCCGCGATGCTCTTCTCAGTTACTTGGACTCGGAAACTCTTAGGGGATGGAAATTTGGCAGGGGGAGAGGGAGGCCTTTTTTATAAGACTAAAGGCAGAGAGCTCCCCTGGTGGCGCAGTGGTGGAGAGTCCGCCTGCCAATGCAGGGGACATGGGTTCGTGCCCCGGTCCGGGAGGATCCCACATGCCGTGGAGCGGCTGGGCCCGTGAGCCATGGCCGCTGAGCCTGCGCGTCCGGAGCCTGTGCTCCACAATGGGAGAGGCCACGGCCGTGAGAGGCCCGCGTACCAAAAAAAAAAAAACCCACAGAAACAAAAACAAGACTAAAGGCAGAGGTTGGAACTGGGGGCACCCGTGGTCTCTCCCGGACTCACTGTTACTATCTTCAATTAGTTGCAAACAGACATGTTTCATTCATGCCCAGGGCGAGACTCCATTTCCCTAACGGGATAGGCTAGATGAGCGAACTGAAGCCTCACCAAGAAGTTACTGGGATTTGGGAGGGCGAGTCCTCATTTATGAGGAGATTAAGATTCAGGGGTTAAAATGGAAAAGTAGAGAGTTTGTTATTTTCATTTGATTTGCTCATAATGGTCTTGTACCAAAAGGGATCGCACATACATTAACTATTTAAAGGACGATAGGAAGGTCTTCAATGGATGATTTTCTTTCAACAGGTAAATGTGTTTTGTGGGCCCCTGAGAAGGGGCTATAAAGAGGGGCTCTGATCACACTGGCGGAGGGGAGGGAGTGTCGTCACCTGGGTCAGGTAGGCGGATGGCCACGTGGGAACTGCAAAGGGGGCTCAGAGGCCACCATGCAGTGTTAGTGCTGGAATGGGTACATGAAACTCTGGGCTTCCAGCTCCCCCCCACCCCAGTAGGTGAGGGGCAGGACCAGGGCATCTCCCACGACCCTGCAGCTCTGTCCCCTTCCAGTTCAGAGAGGGCGGGAGGGTGGCCAAAGGGAGGTCACATTTCTCATGGGGGGTCGGACACCTGGCACAGGTGAATTTAGCGTGAACCCCCCGCTCCCCTTCCCCGTGCCCACGACAGCCACCAGCGCCCCTAGTCCAGTGCCCCCTCTCTCCCACTCCCCTGTGCCTCTTCTGCTCTCGTGTCAGGGCTCACTGGTTGGGTCAGATGAGGACCAATCTGACGCCACAGGGCTGCAAAGAGCTTCAGAGGATCCTCTGCTCTCCCCACAGCAACCTGGAGACCTGAGGCACGGGGATGGTCATCTTGAGGACTCCTTCCCCCTCTCTTGAAGGTGCTTGCCTTGGGGCACCCTCACCCAGCCTGAGTCCCCTATTCTTGATGGCTGGGGTCTTGGAGGGTAGCCAGGGGAGGGTGGACTGAGAGATGCTGGTGCCCTGGCTCCTGGCTGCTTACACCCCCTGGAGTATCGTGGGAGTGGGATACAGCTTCGGTGGACACCCCTATCAAAGGGCAAGCCTGGCCCCACTTCCCCTTCCTTGTCCCTGGCCTTGCAAGGCCCCGGTGGGACTGTAGGCACCAGTGGAGCGCTTAGTGTGCCTGGGGCCAGAGAGATTGATGGGGAGGAACGGGGTGGGGGGCAGGATTGTGGGAGGGGTGAAGGGGTATGGGGAATGGGAATGCAAAGGGGGAGAACGGTACCAGACACACACACACACACACACACACACACACACACACACACACGAATGGATGATGGGACTTGTGGAGGGCAGGGAAACGGGCAGAGAGAGGAGAGGGACCTCTATTAAAATCAAAATGACGATTAATAATAAGTACTAATCACCACAAGAAGAATGGTAAGCACAGAGATGGCAAAGGAACTCAAAAGCCTATTCTGATATTTAAATGTAGACAGGCACCTCTTACGTTTATTCGCGCCTGATATTCAGCACTGCCCACCGAGTTCCGTGCCGTGCACCGGTACACGCCCCCGTCGCGGATCTGGGGCCCCGTGACATTCATGTGGCTGATGGTGGTGCCGTCGGACATGGTGTACTGGCTGCTGCGGTGGCTTCCGTCCCGCATGATGGGCTCGTCGTCCAGGGCCCAGGTGACGGTAGGGGGCGGGGCGCCCTTGGCTGCGCACATCAGTGAGAACTGCTCCCCGGGGTTGACCACCTTCTCGCTGAAGGACGAGACGATGCGGGGCGTGCCGTCTGCAGGGAGCGAGGAGCCCCCTTAAGGGTCACCGAATCACAGAGAGACCATCCCCCCAGGCCACCCCACCTCGTCATGGGGAGGAGGCAACGCAGAGGACATAACAATGGTAAAGCACTTCCGCGTACTTCCAAGATTCACGTACCATCCGCAAAACCCTGTTTAGTGCACGTGAATGAAGACTCCTGGATTTGAATCCTCCCTCAACTACCTGTTAGCTCTGTGTCTTTGGGCAAGTTACTTAACCTCTCTGAGTCTTTCCATCTCCCCTCTGTGGAGGATGGAGATAATGGGGATAACGTTTATATCCTCCTGGATATATGTCCTCCTGGTACTGATGACGTGAGGAGTAAATGAACTGATACATTAAAGATGCTTACACAGCACTTCGTAAGTGCTTAATAAATGTTAGCTCCTCTCAACTTTTCCTTTTCTGCCTCTTTCTCCTCCCTTTTTAAATAAAGCCATAGAGGCTCAGAGGTTAGCTATGTGTGGAACCAGGACCTGAACGGTCCAATTCCAGCTCTGATTCGAGTGGGAGGGGTGCTGGTGCTGTAGCTCTGTTAGCAAAAGTCTGAAGCTTGAGCCTTAAAATGAAAGCTGCCCGGGGCAGTGGTGGTGATGGGGTCTCTTTTGGGGCTTAAGTCTTGGTTAATGGAATAACCTTGGACAACACAAGTAAACCCCCGGGGCCCCACTTCCTCCATGGATCATGGGGGATGTAATCATTAACCCTGGCCATCCTTCCACACAGGATTGCTGTAAAGGATTAAACTAGGTGCTAAATCCTTGAAAAAGTCAAACACCAAAACACACATACCAAAAAAAAAGCAAGGCAAATGTAACATGGCACTCTACATCCCACCCACATTTCACACCAAAATGCTGACGTTAACTCAGGCTGCCGGCCCCTGGCCCCATTTCTGAGGGAGACCCTTATTTCCAACCTGGGGAGAGCCTGGTGCCTGGTGGAGCCTGGTACTGCCCGGCGTGGCCACTGCCTTTGGTCTCTCCTCTGCCTCTCCCCCCAGCCCTCCCTCTCTGGCTGCCCCTCCCTTCCAGCTCACTGCCCCTCTCACCAGCCTCATTCTCCACATCCCAGCTCTGAACTGGCGGGTACCAGCTGTCCTGTAAGATCCACCAACGGCATAGGGGTAGCCCTCAGAGAGAAAATGCACTGGGTGGGAGTAGTCTGCTCCTGGGTGGGGAGTAGTTCAGACAGGAGGTCCCCTGAGATGAAAGACACCCATTTCACACTAGGTTGCACCCAGCTGATGTGTTTCCTCATTGGGAAGAGAGACCAGGGATGGGGCAGGACGAGAGGAGGCAGGGGCTGAGGAAGGCAGTTTGCTGGGCACTGGGCGAAGGATGAGGGCTTAGTTTCGATGGATGCCCAGCTCTCATGCCCCACTTGCCAAGGAATGAGGACCCCTGGGCTGTAACAGTGAGACAGATACCCGTGGGGTTTGCCTAGGTTTGGTGTTTTTGTTATCACAGTGAAAAATCCTTGGAAGGAACAGGATTATGGGAGCAACAAAGGAGCTGGGGAACCACTAAGTTTGTTGGTAAGGATAGGGCCTCTGCTAACTCCCCCTGCATCTTTGTGCAAATATGGAAAAGGTGCCTCCTCTGCATGGTCACAGCCCAGTGTGGGTGCATGGCTTGGTAAGTGGAGTGCAAGCTGGATTTCAATCCTCACCCTCTTAGTTGAGCACCTTGTAGAGTGAACGACCCGAACAACCATACACAGAGGTGCTGGGTGCGGAACCTTGCGGGGGTGGTAGCTTTAAAAGGAGAGAGAAGCAGGTAGAAAGCCAGGTCCATGGTAAGAAACAGGGCCTGCTGTGAAGAGACCTCAGGCAGGGAGAGGATTCAAAAATCCAGAGGTTCCCAGCACCCTTCCAGAGCCTCTGGGAGACCGAGAGTCTTTGAGACCCTACTGAAGGCCCTTCTAATAGTGAAGTTCTAGTAATTTTGAAGGGCAGAGTCAACAGAGTATGCGGTTAAGAGCCCTGAGTTCAAACCCCAGCCCTCTTCCTTAGCAGGGCCGTGTGACCTTGGGCAAGTGACCGAAGCCTCGGCTTCCTCAGCTGCCAAATGGTTATTATAAAATAAAAAAAAAAAGTGTCTCCACACAGGGCCCTCGGGAGGGTTAAACAAGACAGTGCATCTGCCTGGAGTGCTGTGAGCGCTGGATGAATGCCTCCTGCCTCTGGCCCGGCTGTAGGAGCCCTGAACCCGCCCGTCTGCCCCGGCGGCCCCAGCTCACCCTCGAGCACAATGATGGCGAAGTCCTGGGCGGTCTGGGCTTTGCGGGTGGCGAAGCACTGGTAGGCCCCGGAGTGGCTCTTCTGGGCCGAGGTGATGAGCAGGGTCTCGTTGCTGAGCCCGCGGATGGAGATGGCCTCGTTGGGCAGCAGCAGCTCGGTGTTGCGGTACCAGCGAATGGTGAACTCCGGGGAGCCCGTCAGGGCGCAGGAGAGGATGACCGTGCTGCCAATGCCGGTCTTCAGCTTCTTTGGTGTCAGGGTCACATGAAGAGGGTCTGCGCCGGACCAGGCAGGGGAGGGGCGAGGGAAAACAGGGAGGAAAAGAAAAGAAAAAGGACTCACTGTGAGTGGAGTGTGGCTAGGGGTGGGCTGTGGTCACAAAAGGCCCCAGGAGTCAGGAGGCCCTGATTCTGTCTCCAAGACTCTTTGTAGCAGGGGGGACCAGGACGAGCGAATTCCTTTCTCTAGGCCTCAGTTTACTCATCTGTTGAATGGCAGGGTCAGGCCAGGAGATGTCTCTACGTCTGTTATTCTGATGGCCTGTGCTTTCCTGATGTGGGCCCTTTGGCTGGGCGGGGCTGGGAAGCTCCCTTTGGCTCAGGAGGAGGATGGGAGCTCGTCTGGTTCACTGTCCTCGCTGTCACCCACCCTAGAAACCAGGGGGGCACCCGTGGCCGAGCCACCTGTCTCCTGTACTTATACGGATAACCACTTGCTACCTTCTGCTGGTCTGGCTTCCTTTATATGCATCAGTTAATCCCCTGCCCTTCATCCTCACCACCCCTGTCCTGCAGCTACTGGCCTGGACCCGTGCAGCACTCTCTTCTCCCTGCCTCCCTTTTCCCTGTGTCCCGCCATCAGTTCTCCATGCTGCAGCCAGCCACCGCCCTGTTCAGAACTTCCACGGCGCCCAAAAACTCAGCGTGGAATTCAAGGCCATCAAGGCCCTTGGGGACCTGGCACCCTTCTCAGCAATGCAGTGTCTAGACCAGCAGCCTGTGTGCTTCCTGCACACCCAGAGTCTCACCTAGAGCACCCTTTGCCCCCTCTACCTACTTCCTACTCATCCTTCACATTGAACTCAGGTGTCCTCTCTTCCAGGAAGCCTTCCTGGACACCACTCCCCTCCCAGGCTGGGTTAAAGATCTCTCTTCTGGGGCTCCCTGTGTGTAACTAACACAAGACTAAGGTCATGGTCTTCTAATCACCACTTTGTTTCTATCTCTCCCTCTGGACTCTGAGCCACTTGAAAGCAGGGCGGTGTCCCTCATCTTTATATCACTACTGCTGTCTGAGTCATGTTGATTGCTTCACTGGCTGGCTGGCTGGTTACCACCCCCAAGCTGGCCTCTCTCCCTTCACCTCCATGGGCTTGGGGTTCTGTACAGGAGGCTTGGACCCCCAACGAGGGAGCTTGCAGGAGATGGGGGCACGGCAGGCCCGTCTGGTGGGGCACAGTCAAAGCACACACAAGTCTGGTCACACTGTGCTCTCCCTACTCACTCCCAGAGCCTCTGCCTGCTGTCCAGGAAATGCCAGTGCAACATGACGCAGGTGGCATCCTGCTTGTCCCAGTCACCAGCCAGGGCTCTCAGGGCCCGGCCAGCCAGCCGCTCTCTCCTCACTGCCCCTGCACGGGCTAGGATGCGTGGGAGGCTTTGGGGCAGAATGATGCGGAGTATGGAAAGCATTGCTTTCCCCTCCATGAACCTGGCAGAGAGGAGCTATCACAAGGATGGAAGACAGAGAAAAGCCAAGTCACTTCCCTTTGAACCTGGTTGTCCAGCCAAGCCCAGTGTGGGAGAGGGTGGGGAGCTGTCTCAGAGGAGAATGAGGTGTACCCTTCCACTCGGGGGCAGGGGCAGGCGGTGCGTGCACGCAGCTGTAGGCAGTTACTTACTGTGTGTCTGTGTGCGTGCTCTAGGATGACAGTGTGTTACGTGGAGGAATGTGTGTATCTGTGAGTGTATATGGGCACCATATATGTGTGCACGTGTGTATGGGGAGGTGGGCATGTGATCTTTCAACACATCTGCCTGTGTGTGTGTGTGTGTGTGTGTGTGTGTGTGTGTGTGTGTGTAAGTACCTGCCTGCCTGTCTGTCCTGAGGCAGGAGCTCTGAACACCAAATTACTCAGAGTTAGGTTTGCTACTTTTCCAAGGATGTGGGGGTACGTGGCCCTCCTGACCTGTTCCCTGAGACAGTGTGTGTGTATGAATGTGAGTTTGAGTGTGTGTGTGTGTGTGTGTGTGTGTATAGCAGGAGGGATTGAAGGTAATTCTAGACCAAACAATTTTGGACAGTGCTTAGGTCAAGAGGGTACTAATCCTGGTCCTTCTACCTGCCTCCTCTGCGGTCCAGGGTTTGTCTATACAAGAGGACCGCCCCTTCCCCCCAAGCCTTCAGCACTGTAACCTAAGCATTTGTATTATGAACTGTTGCTCCCAGAGCATTTCCTGGGGCTGTTCCTGCTCTTCCAGCTTCACAGTGGATTCGCAGAGGGGGGGCTCCTCCCCACACTGCAGGTAAATGTGCTCCAACTGCCAAGACCCCCTTGACTATGGGGAGGACACTGGGCCCACATCTGGGCTGAGGGCGACAGGACAGCAGAAGGCCAGGAGGGGGTGGGCTCTGTGTGGTTCTCTGGTCCACCTGAGGGTCCGCAGACCTGCAGCTCTGTGCTCATGAGATAGGTGGTGAGCTGGGCGGAGAGCATCTTTGGTCAATCTTAACGGCAGAGCGGCCCTTTCTGCAGGATGGGGATGGGATCACCTCTGGACGGCCTCTTTCTGCCGCCCAGGCCGAATCCCTCACAAAGCTCTCGGGTGCAAAGTTCAAGGACTCAGGCTACTGCTGCCCCACAGGGGTGAGATCCCACAATCCTGGGTCTCCAGATCTCTAAATGTCAGCCCCGCTGCTGCCAACACGTTCCCTGCAGCCCCGAGAGCAGGGAACTCGAGGGAGGGATGGCGGGGGGAGGGGGGCAAAGGATGCCCCTGGGTCTCATAAATCCCCCTCCAGGGTTCTTTCCCTAGCTTCAGCCCCTCTGCCTCGACCTCTCTGCCCTTCCGGCAGCTCAGCAGCAGCAGGGGTCTGCGAAGACCTCCTGCTCTCCACACGTGCTCCCTGGACCCTGGGGCTCTGGGATGGGGAGGAACAGGAAGGACCAGAGTTAATGCCCAACTGGCAGGTCCTGGAAAGGCTGCCTTGGGTGTTTACATCCGGCGTCTGCCCTGATCAATCGGTACCTCTATTAATTATCACTAAATATTCTGAATGTCGCCTCTGGTGGGTTCATATGTCCTCTGATGGATTCACATCAGCATTGTTTCCTTTAGTATAGACTCTGCCTCCTCCCAAGAAGCTGAGAAGCCCCGTGAGCTTATCACATCACCGTCATTGTCCCTTTTGACCCTCGTGACCTCTGGGAGGTAGGAGGGCCAGGGTTATTATCTCCTTTGACAGAAAAGGGCACAGAGGTGATGCCCAGGGTTATATGATTTTCCCCAAGTCAGTTACTATCTGGTGATATCAGAACCAAAAGGCAGGTCTTCTGATTTCAAACCCAGTGCTTTCCCCAGGACACCAACCTGCCTTCCCCAACCAGGGGATCATCCCCTGGGGCCAGCCAGAGGCAGGGGCGGCTGCCCCCACGCCCCTCCCCACCACACACGGCACTCTCAAAGGTTACTGAAGCTGGAAGAGGGGCTTCCCCGCTCACCGATGACTGTGAGGGTGCCTGTGGCCTCTGCTGAGCCGAAGGTGTTGGTGACCTCACAGATGTAGGTGCCGCTGTCCTCGGTCCGCAGGTCACTGATGGTCAGCCCCGTGATGTGCTTGGTCCAGCGGCTATCAGCTGGGAGGGGTCGGCCATCCTTGAGCCAGCGGATGGCAGGGATGGGGTAGCCAGAGGCGGTGCAGGGCAGCTCCATGTTGAGGCCGGCCCACACTTCCTGGGAGTGGAAGCCGTCCAGGATGGTGGGGACCGACTCGGCCGGGTCTGGAAGGCAGAGGACACGAGAGGTCCTGGCCAGCCCTGGGTGGGAGCAGGGAGGCAGGCCCCCAGAACTTGCTGCCCACCGGTGCCCGGAGTGAATGATACCCAGTGTGCAAGGCTCTCTGTGTCTCCCTGTGCCCCAGACTCTGGCCCAAACGCTCCTACTCGGGCCAGATGGAGGCCCTGAGAAGCACGGCTGGGAGCAGGGGCTGGGGGAGGAGAGGATATGGTGGGCAGACTAGGCTAGAATGACAGACAGACAGACAGAGGGAAAAAGGGAAACAGCAAGAGACACAGGGAGGGAGAGACTTTCATACAAACAGTCCCTGTGACATGAGGATCATGACATCTTGGGTTTGTAATTCTGGTCAGTCTCAGTCTGGGCCCGTCAAGGATGGGCATCCCTGTCCCCTCCTGTCTCTTGCCACCTGCAATCTGGGCAGGCTCAGAGGGGGCAGCAGGCTCAGAGGGGGCAGTGCCTTTCCACCGGGGCCCAGAAGGGTTCGGAAGTTAAGCCTTCCACAAAGCACACTGGCTACCCCAACGATGCTTCTGTTTTTTGCATTCCCAAACCTAGAGAAAGCAGCGACTGTGGGCCTGCGCCCTACATTGCAGGAGGCCTAGGCCCTCACTGGTGGGATTCTGTGTGTGATGCCCGTGTTATGTGAGCGGCGTGCTGGCTGCTACCTCAGTCTAGTTCTCACCCTAAAAGGCCTCTCTGGGTTTTCTGCCCACCGGGGACCTTCCCCTGATGTAAAGCTCCCATAGGCTCCCTCTACCTACATATTACAATCCACACTTCTTATCCTAAATTAGGCCTTCTGGGATCTATGATCTCACGCCAACCAGGTCCCTGGTCTGGCCTGCCTACCCCCCCACCCCCGACCCCTTTCTGATCTCACCAGTTCCCCACTCAGGGCATGCTGTCCGCCAGCCCGTTCTGCTTGGCCAACTCCTACTAATCTTTCAAAACCAGCTTCAACGTCACCTCCTCTGGATGCCTCCCTCAGGCCACTTTCACTGGATTCCCATAGTTTTCCTTTGCTTTCATTTTATTTTCAAGCAGCCTTTTCTTTTAAAGAAAAAGAATGAAAAGTGCAAATATGCACATGACAAAACTTCAGAAAGTAGAGGAGAGCACACAGTGCAAAGGGAGTCCCCCTCAGCCCTGCACCCAGCCACCCCGCTTCCCTCCCAGGGGCGACCACTGTCGCCACTCCCCACCAGGCCCTTGCCAACAGCACAGCACTTAGCACCAGGCCGTGTATCTGGCTCCCCTGGAAGGCCGAGAGCTCCTCGAGGCAGCACTGATCCCCTACGGCATCTCCACGTGCCTGGCACAGAGCAGGGCTACTGAACCATAAATGTCTGAGGGAGGGTGAATGGGGGCACGTGGGCATGGGGCGGGCCGGTGGTCTGCCTTTTCCACATGACAGAACTTTACAGGCTCATGGAATAGTAGAGCTGGCTTAGGGACTCGGAAGGCACACACAGATGAGGGCCTGGAGACCAGAGAGGTGCAGTGACCTGCTCAGATCACACTGCAGAGCCAAGATCCGAAACCAGGTCTCTGCCACCCTTGTTCAGTAAATGGGGTCTGAGACGGAATAATCTAACCCCGGATTCTGCTACAGAGTGAACCGTGAGAGCGCTGACGCCCCTCTCAGCCCCTTCTTGACTAAATGGGAAACTTTCTCTGTCCTCAGCTCACCCGCCCCCCGCCCCCTTCGGAGACAGGCTGAGCTAGGAATGCTCCTTCCCGGGGAAAGAACTTTCCAGAAGATTCTCTGCTCCTTCCCTATTGTCCATGGCTTCTCACAAGGAGCCTGAGACTGGGAATCAGGAGACCCAGGCTCCAGTCGGCCTGGGTCACTGATAAGCCATGTGACCTTGGGTGAGTCCTATGATCTCCCAGAGCCTGAGTTTCCTCGTCTGCACGTGGAGGTGATACCACTGCTTCCAGATCTCCTAAGGCTGTTGTGGGCAACAGAGCAAAATGTGTGTCAAAGAGCTCGAGTGACACTAACCCACCACGCAGACATGCCCGGCGATTACTATTCTGCCCCCGCCCGCCCTCCCTCCCTGCCAGCTTCTGAGGCCTCTTCCCCATCCTGTGGGAATGGTTGGGCTAAACAAACCCAGTGCCAGGGAAGAATTACTCAATGTGACACTTAATTGATGCAAAATACACAAATTCCGTGGCGCACTGCAGAATTTACAAGTGGAGGGGCCCATGGGGCGGTGGAGGAAGGGGCTGGGGGTGGGGATGGAATTAATCGCCGAGTCTCAGGCGTGAAATTAAATTCTGAGGGAAAGAAACCTCTTTCATTACTCTGGAGCAGAAGTAAAATGCTGTGGTGTGTATGGTGACAGCCTGGGGGGATCGGGGGCTGCCAGGGCCAGTGCAGGGCTGGGAGACAGATGGCCTGGTCCTGAGAAATCTCTGGGGGTACGCTGGGGCTGGGCTGGCGGGGGGTAGGGGTTCAGTGTGCCCCGGGGTCGGAGTCGGGGGCTGCTGGGACCTCTCCCAGCTGGTTGAACAGTGCTGCCCTGGAATATGACTTCTGCACCTGGCTCGGCACCCCGTGAGCTGGGGAACCCTGGTCCAGTCTCTCAACCTTTCTGGTCCCTGGTGCCTTCCTTTATAAATGCAAATGATGGTGCCTCTTCCACAGAGCTAATGCCCATGACAGCACTTGGTAAACTCCAAAAAGCACCTCGATGTGACGAAGGGTTATTAGGTTGTATTTTTAGGGAGCTCAGTCTTTTCTCACAACTGCCTCCTCTTCAGAGAATTAACAGAAAAGTGAAAAGTCCTTCCCCGCCCCCGCCCCCTGAGATGTAGTAGGAATAATAATCCAGCGACAATAGAACAATAATAACAACGACCACAACAAACAGAGCAGCTACTCTCTGCTGAGCCCTTCCTGTGTGTTCGGTCCCAGGCTAAGCTTTCTACGCGCGGCACCCTGTTTAATTCTCACAACAACCCCAAGGAGAACATGTCACTCCCATTTTACAGATGGGGAAGCTGAGGTTTGGAGACATTATTGATTTGATGCCAGGTTGTACAGCTAGTGAGTGCTGAGGCTAAGACTGAAACCTTGGTCTGATTCCTGAGTCCTTTTTCCAGTACGTCTCACTCTCTCCTTCCCCCGTCCCTCCCTATTACTTAATCAAACGCCTGGTGAGAACTGAGAAAACCACAGGTGTGGTTGCTGCCCTCATCCAGTGACCATCGATAAGGCACTGCGGAGGGGATCATTCTGCCCCTTCCTCTTGCCTTTGTACCTGGTGAGGAGGAGGGGCAGCCATCCCTTGGGGTGTGCCGGGCTCAGACACCCTCAGCCACCAGGTGCCTTGGCAGGGCCCAGCTCTGCCAGGACACGCAGCTGCATCTCCCATCCCTGATTCCAGGGGCTGGCCCGGAGCTTCTGGCCAGGGAGGGATGACACCCTTCCCGACCACCAGCCCCAGGAGCTCACAGGGTTCTGGCCACTAAGGAGTGAAACATCTCAGTTGAAAGCTGCCTTGGGACTGCCTCAACTCTGGGAGTGGATCTGAAATGTGAGGCTCTGGGCGGAGGCCTGAGCCCTCCTGACACGAATCTCCTTCTGCACTGCCTCACTTGGGTATCAGTTGCATTTTTGCCGAGACAAGCTGCTTGTAGATTGCCTTGTCACATCACATCACATCAGGGCCCGCGTCACTCCTGGGGCCCCTTCCCCTCCGCTCCTAACGTCTTCCACCCTGTCGCAGTCATCTTGTCTATTCTTGTCTCTCTGTTAGGTTTCTGTTTTTCTCTGCCCTATGTTTTTCTCTCTCTGTGCCCATGCCTCTCCCCTTTTGTCGTCTGGCTGCCTCCCTGTCTTTGCTTCTCCGTTTCTCTATTTGGGCTTCATCTCCGAGTCTCTGGTAGCATCTCCCATTCTCCGCATCCCCACCCGCCATCCCCAGCTGGTGGGCAATGAGAGCAGAAGGAGAAGGATTGGCATATCCTCCAGTTTAAAGGGTGCCTTTTTTGAGGGACAAGAGTGGAAGTAAGATTAGTAGGATGAAGGGGCTAAATATTCGTGCAGGGGAAAGGAGCAGGCCTGCAGGAGGGAGGATTTCTGTGCCTTTCCCACAGCGTATGAAAGGCATGCAAATGAGATGCAAAACACTACACAAACAAGTCCCTATAATCTGGAAGGTAACCACTGACACGTTTGGGAATTGGGCTGCAGATGGCAAGGTCTAGCCACAAAGATGGGGCCACACAGCACAGCCCCATCTCCTCCCCCACGTGACAGCGCAGTTTCCCTTGGCACTGATTAATTCCACAAATATTTACCTAGCACCTACTATGTGTCAGGCACAGGGCCAGGCTCTGGAGACACAAGGGGGAATCAGAGAGCCCGATCCTCGCTCTCCTGGCTTCCGCTTTTCCGCTCTTGCCCCCAAATGCACCAGGCAAATAAGAGGGGGTCCTGGATAGAGTCACCTGCTGGTCAGGGTAGTCCTCGCCAAACCACAGAATGTCAGAGGTAGACAGAATCTGAGCTGTCACCTAATCTAGCTCCTTTTTCAGAGATCCAGAGACATTGCATGATTTGGTGGGGGGGGGGGGGCTAGTCCCCAAACCCAGGTGCTCTGACTATCAGTTCATCTCCCTTCCAAAAGCCACTCTGATCCCACCTCCACAAGAGCAGAGATTTTCAAATTGCAGGTCACAAACTATTAGGAAGTTATGAAATCCATTTGGTGAGTTGCGTCCAGCATTTAGATAAATTGAGATGGGATAGAATAGAATAGAAAATATCAGAGTGCATCGCGATGCATGTGGTAGGAAATACCAGCGTGCGTTGCATAGGTCATGATGTCTGTGGATCACTGTCCACAGTGTTATTCCGGAAAGCCTTCCTTGAAGAGCGCCAAGTGCCCTTCTTTCTTCTGTGACTGGGGCACGTGTGTGGTATTTGATTAGCCCCTTCCATGAGGGTGTGCAGCTGGAGGATGCTGGGGTCAGGGGGCTCAGTGTGAATTCTGGCTGTGCCTCCCACTGGTTAAACAGTTGGGGCAAGTTGCTTGGCTTCCCTAAGTTCTGGTTTTCTCACCTGTAGAAATAAGGAGAGCAGTGCACACCTCACCAGGCTAGTATAGTGCCTAAGATACAGCACATAAGTGAAATTTCTGGCACACAGAGGGATTCAGTAAATATTAGCTTTCATCCTTCCATAAGGAGCTATAATCACTCCAGAATAAAAATCCTTATTTAATTTAGAGATTTATTTTTTTAACCTTTTGTTTGCCTACTTTCAAATGTTGTGAGGTGGGCTATAACAAAAGACATACATGTATTCAAAAATAGATAGAATAGAATCCTAAAAAATTCTTGGGGACACAAGGAAATACAAAATCTCCCTAATCCAATCCAATCCCATTGAATCATTACTATGTTTGCATAGCAGATTGTATCTATGAACTTCCTGGCAGCAAAGGCAAAAAAGGAACGACAGGATAGGTTCCATATCCCTCATTATTTGATAAATGGTAAAATAACAGTTCTTCAGGAGAGTTAAGCTTTCTCAGGTATAGACTCCTGAAAAGAATTTAACTGTACGGTCCTTATATGAAGGATACCCAAAACCAAACTGGACAAGGTCTCCCCCAGTGGTTTCTGCACCTGTGTTCTTTAATCTCCTTCTCTGAATCCCCTGAACACACAGCAGACTCCCTGATCAGTGGTGCCGACATGCCCACCCAGTCCCGGGGGTGGGCTGGTGCCCTTCCTCCCCAGCCTTCTCGCCTACCTGTCACGGAGAGGCGGGCCCCGTTGCTCTGCCGGGTCTCCCCGCTATACTTGTGCTTGGTGATGCAGCGGTAGGTGGAGAGGGCGTCCTCCTTCTGCACGTCAGAGATGTACAGCCCGCCGTGGTAAGTAATAAAAAACCTGTTTTCTGGAGACATAATCAGGACACAGTCGATTACTCCTCTGGCTGGGCACACTACCAGAAGCAACTTGGGCCTGCAGGTGGCCTTCTCCTAGGCCAGGACTGCTGCCCGGGGGAGGGGAGGTGATGGGGAAAACAAGGGGGTGAAGCTGAGGTAGTGCTGAAGGCAGGAGAGCATCTCTAACCAATGAGGATTTTCTATGTGCAAATCAATAGAAATTGCAATGATTATTCCTTTAAATGTAGATACTTCAGCTTTTTACAGGAAGATGTTGGGCTTTGGAGTCAGACTAAGATCTGGGTTCCAATCTGACTCTTTTACTTATTAGCTGTGTGACCTTGGGAAAGTTACTTAACCTCTCTGAGCCTTATCTGTGCAACAGAGTGCAAATAATCCTTCATAGAGTATTATTATTATTAGAGTATTATTATTATTATTATTAAAAAATAATAAAGTGTCTGGCACACAGTGAGTGCTCTCTTAGTGAATATCAGTCCTCATCTTTCCCATCTCTTTGCAAGAGTTTGCAAAGCTTTAATGTTCATTGCTTGCTTGTTCTTACAATTGTTTGAGGTGTCATCTCCATTTTAAAATCACACAGCCAGTAAGTGGATCAGAACTCAGGCCTTCCGGCTCCCAGCTCTCCCTTTGCACTGAGCCTAAACACAAGCCTAAATCCCTTTCTCTCAGTTTTCATCATTTATTCACCCAAGAAACAATTATTGAGGATAAGCTATACTAAGAGTGGGGACGTGGAGACACAGATTTACGATACTAATTCATCATACAGTTTTTGATACCATTTTGTTCAAGGCAAAGGTGCCAGCACTGCGCCCTCCACGGTCTCACTGCCGTGACAGCGCGAAGCAGAAAGACAGAGTAGTTTCACCCATTTATCTGATTACGAGACAAGACTACACTCCGAGGTAGAGTGGATTTTCTTGTCCAAGGTCCTAAGGCAAACCCTGAACTTGAGCTAGTCAGGGCTGATTTTAAAAGGGGGAGAATGTGGACTTGAGGGTTGGGGAGGGGCTTGCATCTGGCTTTGGGACTCTCTAAGCTCATGGTCTCCCACCCAAGACCCAGCTAGACTGAGATCGAGAAGCTAACCTAGGGTCCCTCTGCCTGCTCTCTAAGGGCACAGCTGCTTCCCCAGGAAGGCATAGCAGACCTCAGGCTGCCATTTTCACCAGAGGGGGCATCAGAATCAGGACAGTGAATAATGACTTACAAGAAAGCTGCAGGGGAGAGGGTAATGCTGACCTCATACAAAGGACCTGCTAACATTGGACTGTCAGGCTTTCATAAGGAAACGTTTTGGGTAGCCCCATGTCCTTCAAATCCTATTATTTTGAGGTCTGCTTCCTCCCACCTGGGTGCTGAGTGAGCCCTCTCAACCACTGACAACAGCCCTGATACTGGCTCATTCTCCTATTAGGAATATTCTGTGGTGTCTCATCCCTCCAAGCACAAGCCCAAGATCTCAGCACCAGCAAAGAGGGACCTCACCAAAGGATACTTTCCAACAATGAAAGCTGTAGAATTGCAGGGTTGAAAAGCTGAATGTGCTTGACCACATCTTTAACAAAGCTTCTCTGGCCTTCATTTGAATACCTCCAGGGCCGGGGAACTCACTACCTTATTTAGTGGCCCATTCCAAAATTGATAGCTCTGACTTTGAGAAAGCTCTCCCTTGCTCACCACTGAGCTCCATGGGTCCTGGTTTCTACTTGTTGGACCCTTACAGAACCAGCCTATACCTGTGTTACTGACACACTCCCTCGCAAACTGGAAGGCAACTATCATGCCCTTTGACTTTTCACCAGGCTAAGCAGTCTTTGGATTTTATTTTTTAATCGTTATTTAGTATGGTTTTAAATAACTTCATCAATCTGATTGATCTCTCGCTTAATAAACTTTGGTTTATCTACAAATCTCGGAATTTTCCCTCCCTCCCTCCCACTCTCCACCCTCCTCTCCTTGTCTCCCTCCCTCCCTCCCATCTCCTTTTCATGTATCTTTGTACAGGACTAGACCTGCTATGTGGCAGGCACTTTGCCAAGTGGTGGGGATCCAACTGTCAGCTTATCTGACCAGGGTGGAATAGAGCAGGGCTACCAACTTCCAGCCTAAGCTGCATTAACTTTTTAGGGGAGATTGAGTGGGGGTGGGGAGGCAGACCCATTATACTACTGCTTCATACTCTGCCCGCAACTAAAGGCTCTGGTCGTGTGTTTGCAAGCTGCGGCTAGGCCACTTTCCTTCTCTCCATCCTTGGACACCTGGCCGTGTGGGCCCAGGTCCAGGACTTCACACGGATCCCTGCTGAGTGGCATCCTGTTGGGATCTCCCTAGATGAGCACTTGGCCAGCTGGCAGCCTGCCTGGAGCTTGTGGACCCCTGCCCCGCCCCCTCCAACACGCAGACCACACCTTGTAGACTCCCGCTCAGTGCTGTGGGTAAAAGATGAAAAGGAAGCGGGAGGGAGCCAGGCCCTGCTGCCAGCAGTCAGAAGACCCACGGGGAGCACAGAGAAAGCCTGGCTCCCGCACCAGACTCTGCATGTGCCGTTTTGTCTCCATGTTGTGACATCCCAAAGTCAAATGCGGAAGCTCTCCCGTAATTTATTATGTAACTGGGACTGGAATGCAGAACTACTGGAGGGTGTTGCTGCCAATCAGAAGTATCAGGATTGGAGGTGGTGGCGGCAGTGGGATAAGGAAAAACAGGAAAGACCCTAAAATCAACCCTAGCAACCCACAGGTGCTCCAGCCTGGACGGCTAGGACCCTGTTGTCGCCAGAACGACGCTGACAACGGCGCACTTGGCCCTAAGGAATTTTAAGCTGGGGAGGGGCGCTGCCATGCTGGTGGTGGGGAGCTGGGGTTTCTATAGCAACGAGCAGCTGCTGCACCTGACGTCTCACATCCTTCCTTGTCCTCATTTCCCCCCTCCCTTCCCCCCTTCTTGTGCATACTTAATTGCCGTAACATTTCCAGATACAGTGTATCGCTCCTGAAACAAAGGCCGGCCGCAGCCAGGGGGATGCGCAGCGAGCAAGACGGGAAGGAGAAATCAGGGGTATTATGTTAATCCCCACTGGGGGGGCTTGTGCAACATCAGTTCTGCATGTTTGACGAGAATCAGATGATCCCTGCTGGGGAAGGAAGGAGAAGGGGGCCCGTGGAGTGAGAGGCATACGGTGTGGAGAGCGGAGGAGGCACAGATAGCTGGTGGGGGGTTCAGAAGGGCCAGGGCTCCAGCGGGGCGCCCTGACAGTCTGGCAGCCCATCCTCCGCAGCCCAAGTGGGACCAGCTATCCTTGGACTGGGTAGAGGAGCCATTATCCCACATCTTGTTTCCTCCTCCTCGGGGCAGGCTGCATCCACCTGGAGGAGGACAAAGTGGCAGCCAGGACCACCACGTCCAGCCCCCAGCCCGAGGCCGTTTGGACATGCGCGTCTGGGAGCATTTTTGGTTGACACCATAACTTGGGGGTACCAATGGCATTTAGTGGTCAGGTTAGAGTAACAACAACTATTCTACCCCAAATGCCAACAGTGTGCCCATGGAGGATCACTTTGTTTTAGGCTCTAGGACCAGGATATGGAACTGTGTCTAAATGTAGACTCTGCCACTGGCGCTGCCTGACTGGTGCATCTCAAAGTCTGCAGTGTCATCTGAAACACGCCTGCGACCTGAGAAGTGCTGTGCATGGTTAATGAATCCTTTTCTTGTTTTTATTATTACTCGAATACTCCAGCCTGCTTCACTATCCTTTTTCCTGGTGATCTGGAGCACAGCTCTCCTTTTTTTTAAAGCTAAATATTTATTGAGCATCCATTACATGTTAGGCCAAGGGCTTTAGGAACATTATCTCATTTAATCCCCACACCCCTTTGAAATGGTTATTATTGTTGTTACTAACCAAAGCACAGAGAGGTTAAATAACCCACTCACAGTCACACAACTAATAAGTGGTAGAGCCTGGACCATTAGTCTACTTCCTATGCTCTTCCAAAGCTCTGTGCTAGGCTGACTCTCCTAGAACAAGAGCACTTTTATAGGGACACACGCTCAGCTGGCCTCTGCCTGATTGCTTCTGTTGATGGGGTCCTCACTTCCTCACGAAGGAGCAGTCATCCATTCAATTCAGTTTGGCTCCATTTATCGAGTCTTTGTGGAGCATCCCTAGGTACTGAACTGGGCTCCATGGAGAAGTCTTGAACTTGGTATCCACCCTCTGGGATTCCACAGTTAGAAGAGAACGTTCTTCCACCAGGAAAGCTTTGGCCTTCAGTGTTGAGGGCTGGTGAAGGGTGGGGAGGGGGCTCGATGGAAGCCATTAGTGAGAAGAGGAGGATGAAGAGGGGTCGAGCCACCCAGCACTGGGGGACAAGCCCAGGACTGGGACTTAGGAGGCTGAGTTGGAGCCCTAGCTCTGCCACTAATGATGGGGTATATACTGGGTTAAATAGTGTCCCCCCAAGTTAATGTCCTCCCAGACCCTGTGAATACAAATAGAATCAGGTTAAAACGAGGTCATACTGGATTAAGGTCGATCCTAAATCCAATCTGACTGGTGTCCTTATAAGAAGAGGGAAATTTGGACACAGGTGCACACGCACAGGGAGGAGGCCATGCGAAGATGGAGGCGGAGATTGGAGTAATGTATCTACAAGCAAAGAAAAGTTAAGGATTGCCAGCGACCCCAGAAGCCAGGCAAGAGGCAAGGCGGGATCCTCCCCTAGAGCCTGCAGAGGGAGCAGGGCCCTGCCCACACCTTGACTTTGGACTTCTGGCCTCCAGAACTATGACACAGTAAATCTCTGTTGCTTTAAGCCACCAGTTTGCGGTAATTTGTTAAGGCAGCCTTGGGAAACGGATACAGGGTGACCCTGGGGAAGTCCAGTCCTCTCTCAGGCCCTGTTTTCCCACCCATACAAAGAGGGAAGGGGTGGAGGAGGTATGTGTTTTTAACTGTGTTTGTACATTAGAATCACCTAAGAAGTTTTTAAAATTAAACTCAGAATCTCTGGGTGTGTGCCCTGGAAATTGGTATTTTTTTAAAATTTATTTATTTTTGGCTGCGTTGGGTCTTCGTTGCTGTGCGTGGGCTTTCTGTAGTTGTGGCGAGCGGGGGCTACTCTTTTGTTGCGGTGCGCGGGCTTCTCATGGCAGTGGCTTCTCTTGTTGCAGAGCACCGGCTCTAGGCGCACGCGCTCAGTAGTTGCGGCTCGCGGGCTTTGTTGCTCCACCGCATGTGGGATCTTCCCGGACTAGGAATCGAACCCATGTCCCCTGCATTGGCAGGCGGATTCTTAACCACTGCACCATCAGGGAAGTCCCTGGTATTTTACAAAAGCTTTTTGGGTGATGTAATGTGAAGCCAGGGTGGAGAACAACTGGATTAGAAAAACTAAGTCCCCTTCACTCTGGAAATGGATGTCTCTGTGATCACACCAGACTTCTCTGAGTTCCATTTCTCCTTCAGGAAAACGGAGATAATAACTAGGACTCAGGTCACAGAGTTGTTGGGAGAATTAGATGAAAGATGAGTTACTGCATGGGAAAGTCTCCAGCACGTGGGTGGCACTGGTTAAATGTCATCACAAGTGGCTCCATCTCAGGGAGATGGTGGGCTGCACACCGCTGGGGGGCTCTCCACCCCTCCCTGTGGCCAGGCTCCCTGCAAAGTCTCCCCCTTCCTCTCGGTAGCTTGGAAGTAAAGGAGGCCCTCCTTGGCAATTCAGAGGCCTTGCACACACATGCTAAGTGAGCCGAGAACATCTTTTCTGTCTTCTTCTAAGAGGTCAGAGAGTTGGGCCTTGGAGACTCCCCAGAGCTGCAGGAGTCCCGGAGAGGTAATGGACAGAAACCTTGGGGCTCCTGGTGGCCCCGGAGGGCTGGGAGAGAAAAATCTGTCTTCTGCAAAGGTGGGGCCCTCTCCCTGCCCTCAGGGAGGTGTGAGGGTGAGTTGGTGGGGAGAGGGTCCCGGGCAGAGGAGAGGGGAGGAAGGGTTTGCTGGAAGGTGTGACCTGGATAGATCCCCCTTCAACCTGTAGAGCAAAGGAAGGGAATTACTGAGTGAAGCAGGGACAGCAGCTTCCTAACTGGCCCTGCCCCTCCTCTGTCTATTCCTAGGAGGCAGCCAGAGTGATGCTTCAAAACCTAAGTCAGACCATGTGGCTCCTTTGCTCAAAACCCCTCAATGTTTTCCCATTTCACTCAGCGTGAAAACAGTGCCTATCACAAAAATAGGCCCTTGATCAATATTTCTAGAATGAATGAATGAGTAAATGAATGAATAAATGAATGAAAGAAACGTCCCCAACTCTAAGTTTGTTTTATCCCCATGTGCAACTCAGAAAAGCCAGATCTCAGCTCTAAATTTACCTCTTCCAGGAAGCCTTCCCAGATTAGCCCACTCCCATTTCTGAGTGTTTGTACATCTGGCAAACCTCTTGCCACTGCTAATCACTGTTTCTACTATATTCAATTAGACTTTTAAAAATAACTACTTTTGAACATTCAGAAGTCAAGATTAAATAGTATGGCAGTTCCTCAAAAAATTAAAAATAGAATTACCATATGACCCAGCAAATCCACTTCTGGGCATATACCCAAAATAATTGAAAGCAGGTTGTCGAAAAGATGTCTGTTCACCCATGGTCATAGCAGCATTATTCACAATAGCCAAGAGATGGAAGCAACCCAAGTGTCTATTGATAGATGAATAGATAAAGAAAACGTGGTATATAGATACAATGGAATATTATTCAGCCTTAAAAAGGAAAAGAATTCTGTCACATGCTGTAACATGGATGAACCTTGAGGACATTATACTAAGTGAAATAAGCCAGACACAAAAGGACAAACACTGTGTGATTGATTCCACTTATAAGAGGTACTTAGAATTGTGAAATTCTTAGAAACAAAAAGTAGAATGGTGGTTGCCAAGGGCTAGAGGGACGGCAGAATGGGGAGTTGTTAATGTGTCTAGAGGTTCAGTTTTGCAAGATGACAATGAACTTAAACTGAGCTGAAACGTTACTGGACTTAACACTTAAAATGGTTAAGATTGTAAATTTTACATTATATGTATTTTACCACAGTTAAAATGTTAAAGGTCAAGATTATAAAGAATTGGAATGTGTCTTTGTGAGGTAGTGAGTTTCCTGTCATCAGGGGTAATTCAGTAGAGGCTGAAGAAGCACTTGGCTGAGATATTGCATAGAAGATTTAAGTATTAAGTGAGGGAGATAAATTGATCCTCTTTAAGGTCCTTCCCTCCCAGCAAGTTATAAATTCCTAGCTTAAAGAAATCAGAGCAGCAAGACCCCTGGAAGATCACCTACTACAATGGTTTTCAAATCAGTGTGCATGTGCTCATTTCTATCCCAGGGCCTTTGCTGTGACCATTCCTTCTGTGCCTGGAATGCTCTTTCCTTGACTCACCCCTGGCCCTGTTCAGATCTCTGCTCAAATGCCAACCCCTTGGAGAGGCCTTGCCTGACGCCTCTATCAAAATTAGGCTGAGTGCCACGTCCCTGCCCAATTCCTTACCCTGCCTTCGTGTCTTCAGAGCACATGGCGTTTCTCGTTGAGAGAAGGAGTTATTTTAGTATCCCAGCTCCAGAACGTGCTGGCACACAGTAGATGCTCAGTGAACATGTGTCGACTGAATGAATCCTACAGTAAAGGGGCGCTTCCAATGAGCTGAGACAGCTGGATCTCTAGCCTGGAGTCCTGTCCTGAGGTCTCCCGCACCCTGGGGTCTCTTCCCCCTCTAGCCCCCGCTGCCAAGGTTTGGGCCTCTGCTCCCCGGTTAGGCCACTTTGGTCCTTGTCTCGGTTCCCCAGCTACAGGCGGGCATATCAAAACCAGACTGATGGTTTGGAGCTAGCAAAAGGGAAATCAACAGATGGTGACACAAGCTGGGCAATCTGGAGCGTACACTCTGGCTGACTCATCTTAAGGGAGAGGCCCGCAGCATGGGATGACCTCACGCTGCCCAGGAGCTCGTGAAACACGAAGAGACCCAGGGCAGCAGGGCCCAGGGAGAAGGAGGGACACGGACACTCCATCTCCAGCCAGCCTGAGGCTGGCCTCCCACTGTCCTTCCCTGACCAAGACCTTCCTTAGGTGATTGGAGCAGAAATGCTACCCTCGCTCGGAGGAGAAATTACTAACGACAGAGCCCACTGGTTCCGGGATGGAACCACATGAGAGTCCCAGGGGCCAACATTCAGACCAGAGGTAATGCAGTAGGGCAGTGGCGGCAGCATGGCACCCTGCCCCTCTGCGGACAGGGAAGTTGGAGAACTGAGCTTCCCTGAGTGGCTCTGCCTCTGCCTGTCTGGAGGTGAGCTCAGTCCCCTGGGTCTTAGAGGTTTCCAGACCTGGGGCCTTTGAGAAAGGAGACCTCTGTCCAGGGACCTGCAGCTGTGAACTTCCCGTCTCCAGCGCCCTTGGGGACCCCTCCCGGGCAGCGTCCACCCGGGTTGGGAGAGGGATCCAGGCTTAGCCGGTGACTTGTCTTCAGTTGTTTTACAAACTCAGCAGGAAGGACGCCCCAAGGGGCATGAATCAGTGGGTGCCTGTGTGCCAGGCTCTGGGCTTGGCACTTTCCCTTGATGTACATCCCTCTCTTAAGTGTCATCACCGGCCTAGGAAGCGTGTGCTGCTCTTCCTGTTTCACGGACGAGGACGCTGGCTTGGGCAGAGACTCGTCCGGTGAGTGGAAGAGACGGTACTCCCACCTGGGTCTCCTGAACACAAATCGAGAGCTGTTTTCCCCAAACCCAGCTGCCAGGACAGCGGGTGCTGCGGTTTGGAGGAGCTCTGGCTCACCCCTTCCCTGCGGGGCAGACTTCTCCATCCCTCCTGGGTAGTGGCCGGGCCCCTTGCTTCTTCTGGAAGAGGATTCCTTCTCACTAGTCAGGGCAGGAGTGGTGGGCGAGCAGAGAGGGCGAGGCGCGACCAGCATACAGTTATTGACTGAAAGGATGGATGAACGATGTCCATCAGGAGGCCAGTGTGCAGTGAAGCAACAGGTCAGGGCTATTAGGTGGTCATCCGTTTTGGGAGGACTCAGGGAATGAAGAAACTCTGCTGGCTCCGGGTGCTATGTGTTAGCAGGAGGGCGGGCTCATGGGCAGGGGACTGCACGTGTCTGTGAGGGAACGAAGTGCACGTGCTGGCATGCACACTGCTGGGGAGCCGTGCATGGGCCTATGGGGCACCACAGGGGACACAGAAGGGGTTGGCGGCTTGGGTGGTGGGGCATATGCTCCAAGGGGTGCTGTAGGGAGCACTGTATTTGGAGTCAGAAACGGGAGATTTGAGACCCACCACCTACCAACTGGGTAGATTTAGGAAAATCCCTTAACCTTTCTGGGCTTCTGTTCTCTCATCCCAACACTGGGGATAATAACCCCTGGTTTCCATGGCTCACAGGGTTCGTTTGTGGTGCCCACGTGATGATGACCATGAAAGGGCGTTGTGACACATACTGCGCTCTACACGTGTAAGGAGGGGTTATTACCGTAATGTGAAGTGTGTAAAAACACAGGGAGTATGTGTCCATAACACATACACGGGGTATAGATATTTGTGTAGGTGTTCTGTTGAATGGATGAATCCTGGCAGTAGAGATGATTCTTGGCTCTGGGAATCAGATGCCTTCCTGAAGCAGGAAAACCAGAGGCTAGGGATGGGGGTTTCTGCTCTGCCCGCCTCCTTCGCCCCTGCAAGGAAGGTCCCAGGAGGCAGTGGGAGGTATGGAGTGGGGGAGGGGAGGTGCGGAGGAATGGACGGAGCTTTGCCCTGAGACCAGGCTTTGGCTGGGGTCAGAAAAAGCATCCGGTCTCTCTTGCGAGAGAAGAGATGCTTAATCTGTCACAGCCCTAAGTTTCCTGGGGTGGCCTCAGGATGCCTCACTTGGCCCCCTGGGGCCTCCCAATTCCCAGAGAGAAATTGCAGTCAGTAAGGTTACCAGTTACTGCTCTATCCCATAGAGATTTATCAAAACAATGTGGTCACCCTGCCGCTTGGAGGCTGTGGGTGGTGCATGGACTAATGAGATAACTCACCCCAGTGGCAGGGCTGCTGTCTCCTCCCAGCGGCAGGGTAGGTGGGGATGATCAACACCTCTGGGCTGGCAGGATTAGCCCTGCCTGGGCGCCAACACCAGGGCAGCCTACCGGGAGCTACTTGAGGCTGACTCTGCAGAGCACCCTCCTCTCACACCTTTGTTATTCCTGCTGAGGGTGAGGGCCCTGGGGGAACCTGCTAGCCTGGGTTTGAAAAGCCCAAGGGAAGCCAAGGCCCTCTTCTGCCTCTTCTGCTCTCCCTGGACTCTGGACCCCCAGGATTGCAAGCCCTCCACCGAGGCCCCGGAGAGAGAGTTGCAGCATAGTGACATGTGAGTCTGGAATTTGAAGTCAAGTCCCAGCTCTGGTCTGGCTGGCTTTAAGCCCTAGATCCTCCCTGTTGTGGACTGATTTGTGTCCCCACAAAATTCATATGTTGAAGCCTTAACCCCCAGTGGGACTGTATTGGGAGATTGAGCCTTTAAAGAGGTAATTAAGGTTAAATGAGGTCATAAGGGTGAGGCCCTAATCCAATATGACAATTCTTATAAGAAGGAGAGACACCAGGGATACACAGGCACAGAGGGAAGACCACGTGAGGACACAGTGAGAGGGCGGCCACCTACAAGCCAGGGAGAGAAGGCCCAGCAGAAACTAAACCTTGATCTTAGACTTCCAGCATCCAGAACTATGAGAAACACATTTCTGTTGTTTAAGCCACCTGCTCTGGTACTTTGTTATGGAAGCCCTAGAAAATGAATCTCCTCCTCCTCCTGCCATGCTGTTGCCTGAGGACCCTTCCAGTGTTAAGATTCTGGAGTCAGGTCCTGCTCCGTAAGACACTGGGGTGAGGGCTGTAGGGTAGGAATGGGGAGGAGGACAGTGGCGAGCTGGCCCTGAAGGTCACCAGGCGGACCACAGAGGTGGGGTTCAGAGAGTGAGAGCGTGAGGGTGGGGAGACGCTGATCCCGAGGACCCCGCCCCCCCACGGGTACCGAGAGCAGAGGGAGGGACGAGGTGGGCAGGGCACCGGTGTGGGGAATGGGCCTTTGATCACAGACAGGGCCTCGTCCACACTCGCCATCAATCATTCAATCTGATACACCGCTGCATGGGACACTCGAGGAAACAGAGGGTCATGCAGCCAGTCTGGGTCAGAGTGGAGCTGTCGGGAGAGGCCTCCTGTCTCCGGGCCCACTGCTCTTCCCCATGGAACTGAATTCAGGCAGAGCGAACACATCTGGGTCATAGGGAGTCTGGATGGATGGGAGGTGGGACCTTTGCTATGAGAGCTTGTACGGGGCATGCAGAGCCACAAACCCTGCCCTGCCCCGGCTGGCTGGAAGAGGGAGGGGAAGGCAGCCAGAGCTTGACAGGGGGTCACAAGTTAACAACCTCCTTGTGGCAGGTGACAGGTCCACCACCTGCTGTCTGGCACAGGGGCTCCAAGGAAGACACCATGGTCCCACATTCATCTTCAAAGCCTGATGTCAGGCTGGGCAGGGGATTAGCGTGACAGGCTCCGAGCGGGTGGCACAATGCGTGTGTCCCCAGGGGCCTGGGGGAGCAGCACCACTGCCACCTCTGAGATAAGAGGGTGAGCGGTCAGAGAAGAAGACACAGAACTAGGGAGCAATGCCCATTTCTGCCCCGTAGGAGGGATTAGCCAGATCCCCCATCTTTATCTCTGCCTTTGGGGCTCTACAGGAGATGGGGTTACTGGGAAGACAGGTGTCTCAGGAGGACCCAGCAAGCTGATAGCATGATGGAGTAGAAAAAGCCCGTCTTGAGTCAGAAGTGGGGTTTGAACTATGTTCCCCTCTCGAGCTGGAATATGCTGGATGAGACTCTGAACCTGTTTCCTATGAGAATGAAAGAAGTTAATGAATGCACCCAGCACAGTACCTGGCACAGTTAGGCAGTGGTTAGTGGCTGTTGAATGACTGAATGATCGAACGAATAAATGAATGTATATCTCTTGTAAGGTGGGCACTCTGAACTTGATCTGAGTCTCAGCCTCCAAGCCAACCTTTCCCACCGCCTCCCAACTGCCCACAACTGGCCTCTTATAGGTGAGAGAGTGTAAATTTCCAGGGAGGCACCAGGCTCAGCTCACCAGGACCTTGCCGACTGACCACTCTGGGCAGCTGAGATCTAGGAGGTGGGGGGCGGGTCAAGCACTGTCTCTGGAGTGGCCCCCAGGGAGCTGGGGTCACAGGGGGTGTGAGGATGGAGCGTCTTGGGGAGGGGAGCCAGCAGGAGAGCCTTGGTGGAGCGGGACAGAGGGGCAATGGCTAGTTTTCTCTCTCTCCCTGAGTCCTTTTCTCTAAATACAGCTCTATCTTCCTCCACCACAGGATCAGCACACATCTCTCATTCTCCTATTGCAACACGATTTTATTTCTAATTATGCTGTAATAAAACTGGAGCGCTCCCAGGCTTCCTTTCAAATGACTTGTACACACACCGCCGATCGGATCCTCCTTGGCCCCATTGTAATAGCATTTCCCTGACATTCATTAGACATGCATGAGAGGGGCGCTTTAAGAATAGAATTGCATTTAAATGGATTTGCTGAGAGAGGAAGATGGAAAAAAAGAGAGGCGAGGGGAGGAGAGGGAGAGGGAGAGAGGTTTGTTGAACAAACTATGAAAACAAGATGCCATAATAACAGGGTGCTGAAATAAGCCTCTTTCTTCCCCGGCCTCCTCCTGTTGCACGTGGCCGAGCCCGGCCTCCAACCTTCCCCCCGGAGCCCCCGCCCACACTTTTATGGTACCCTCTGGGGGAGCTTCATAGCTCCTGTGCCATGTGTCAGATGCTCATGGTGTCATAGAAAAAACTGTTACTACCATTCAGGAAGGCTGCCTTGCTTTGACAGAACCCCAAAAGCCAGGCTGCCGCCCTCGGGAAGGGGGAGGGATGGTGACCGTCCCTCCAGCGCTCATCTTTAAGGCCCCCACCCCTGTGTCCCTCCCCTTGAATGACCACCCGCACCCCGAACTCCCATGGGCCACTGAGTAGCTGTGAGTTTTCTTTTACCCTGGGTGGCTCTGAAGCATCAGGCGTAGGAGATCCATTGTGACCCCAGGGCCTTACTCCCTGCGGAAGCGGACTGTCCCCACAGCATACTGTGTGTGCCATATACAGCCTACTAGGGATCAGAGGCCTACCTACTAGGTGTCCGTACCTATTGTGGTCTCATTTAATTTATTCCCCTCACTAGAGACAGATCCTCTTAAAATGGACATCTGATCATACTGAAAACCATCTCGTAAGCTTCCTCTTTTTCTTCAGATAAAGACCAAAATCCTTAACAGGGCAGCCAAAGCCCACCACCCTTCCACTGGCCCTGTTTAGTTCCATGTCTGGCCCTGGCCCCAACTCCAGCCACACCAGCCTTCCTCTGTCCTCCACGGTACCCAGCTCCTGCCTTCTTTCCAAGCCTTGCTGCTACTCCGGACACTTAGCCACCTCTTTCCCAAAGTTTCCACTGACCCACCCCTCGGAGCTCAGCTCACACTCCCTTCCTCCCTAAGACCCTCCCACCAGTCTTCTGTCTCCTGTCCTCTTCGTTGCATACTTGCCACAGCTGTACTGAGTCACTAAAGACCTGACATTGTCCCTAGACTGTAAGCCTGTTGAGGGCAGGGCAGGGTGGGTCCTGGCCGTCGCCCCCCCCCCACACCCCCGCTCTGGGGTAAAGGCTCAGTACAACGGGATGGAAGCCAGGCATTGTGCCGGGGACTTCCCGATAAGATACCTTAGCTCCTCCTTTCATCCTGCTGCAGGTTTATTGAGGCTGAGGGTTTTTCCTTCCCCTCTAATAGACTAGGAAACTGAGAATCAGAGGGTTCAAAGCAATTTGCCCCAAAGCACAAAGCCGGAGCTGCCAGAATCAAAAGCCATGCTTTTCCTATGATAACTTCCTGGTACCATGGGCATTCCTACCGGTTCCTTCCCACGTGGACTGCCTCCCACCTCCCCTGTACCCAGCGAAGCCCTTCTCAAACCCTCCTTCTTCTAGAAGTCTCCTTGAAGAGTCCAGCTAGTGCAGACCCTCTCCCCCTCTGCAGACAGGGCCTCAAGTTTCCCATTTGGATTGCTCCCACCTGTTCTGTGGGATCATTCTTATATCCCCAATAGACTGCAGGTTCCTTAAAGACAGTGCGTGTCACTCTTCTGAACCCCCAGTACCCGTGGGCCAGGATACTGCAAATACACGACCAGTAGAGCATCGGACCGCAGCCGGGAGAGCCGCTCTGCCACTTAGTAGCTGCGTGGCCTGGAGAGGAGCCCACTGAGCCTCCACCACTCGTCTAGAAGGTGGTGCTGTTGACACCTACCCCATAGGGTCACTGAGAGGCCTCAATGATCTGTGGCAGAGGTGGTGCCTCACAGAAGCTCATTTCTCCTCTTGTCCTATTCCTTCCTTGGGGCTCTGTTTGGTGACAATGGGAATGAGAAAGTTGGTCTTACAGTGTCCCAGAAGGGGGTGTGGCTAAAAGGGACATGGCACTATGGCCCCTCAAAGCCATCTGATGTGGCTCTAATGGCGCTGAGATGGCAGGGGAGACCATCCCTCCGTCCTTCCTACGTCTGCCTCCAGATCCACCACTTTCCCACCCCCAGGCCTGCCTGGTCCAGGGTCCACACGCTGCAGAGATGATGCTCCCATGATGAGTGGTCGGAGCCCCCGAGGGCCAAGAGCAGCTGGAAGGTCTGTCCACCTCTGCCTCCCAGGCCTGGCCCAGTGCATGTTCGTGAGACCGTGGCCTCCATGAGGGCAGGGGCTGCCCCCTGTCCACTGCTCCAGGCTCAGTTTTGTGTACAACACCTGCAAGTGGTGATGCTCAAAATATATTTGTTGAATGAATGAATGAATGAATGATAAATGGAGTGAGTGTATGAACCTCAGCCTTTCTGCCTCCATGGTAAGTACTTAGGCTCTGAAGTCAGCCAGACTTTTGTGGGATCTTGCACAACTTACCTAACCTGATTTCATTTCCTCTCCTCTAATAATAGTTCCAATCAGAGCTGGAGTTGTTGCAAGAATGAAAGCACCTGGCTGCTGCCTGCACAGCGATGGTTCGATAAGCGATAGCTCTCATTGCTCCATCTAACGTCTACTTCAACCCACTCGGGAGCTCGGAGTGGCCACTCGTGTTGGTGGTTCTAGATTGCTCCAGAGGCAATTCTGCTGTTTTGGAACATCTACCTTTTTTATTTACAGGCTAATCAACATGGCTGGGTGGCACCCCAGCGATGCCAGCCAGGGAACTTATCAGGAAGGGTAGACATGGTCCCAGTCCCATCCACATTTGTGTCTTATCAGCTCCCAAAGCAAGTCTTGTCTCATTGAAATGATGCGAACACGAACACAGAAGCGCCCTGCCCCAACTCTACTGGCCTACTCATTTTTTTCCCCCAAAGCCGTACAATCTCAGCACCTTTGGGCTCTTAATTACATCCTATGTTCCCGGGAGGCGCCCCTCCCCAACCCAGCCCTCTGTCATCTCTTCCTCCCCTAAACCTGTAATATCTGTACCCTTTACCCGGCTTCCATCATATGCTTATTTGTATTGTTGATTTAAAAAATGCATCGGTGGCTTGTCTTCCTTGGCAGCAATGCATGCGGGATGAAAAGGGGAGGGTGATAGGGATGTACCTCTCATTTACGGATCTCCATTATGTGCCAGCCAGAGGGCTACATACTTCATGTGCATGGCCTCAGTTTAATCCTGAGAGCAGCAATATCATCCCCATCTTACAGATGAGGAAAGCGGGCTCATGGAGTTGCAGAAACTTGCCCAAGTCACACTGCTAGAAAACAACATAATTGGGATTGGTGTCCAGGTTGCGTGACTCCACAGCTGCTCGAGGACAGAGGCCGCAAATCCCCACAAAGGATTTCCATGGGCCTGGCCTGGAAGCCCAAGGTCTGTAATTAACATTAGCCGTTGACAATGGCCATCTTTCAGGGAGGTATGACATTAAACGAGAAACAAGAAACGTAGGTACACGCTTCCCCCTTGGCCAGGCACACAGTGAGGGCTGTGTCCTTGCGTGTATGTGTTCCGAGCGTGACGCTGGCCCCGGCTACAGCCCACGTCCTCTCAGCAGAGCTCTGGCCCTACCAGCTCCCTGGGCACACGCTGCCACCTCCCCCTTGCCCAGATTGGCGCCAGCTCCCCAGCTTCCCCACACGCTTGGAATTCTGAGCTCATTCACCAGACAGGTGCAATTTCCCACCTCTCACTCTCCGGCACTTTCTGTGCAATCGATCACAAACTGTTTCCAAATTAACCTAGATTTAGCTCCGGTCTCCCCTCTTTCCACTCGGGCAATCTCCTACCTACCCCCGGGGTAGGTTTCCTCCCCCAGGCTCCACTCCCTGGGTGTCTGTCTCTTCCTGTAAATTTCCTACTGATCCAGAGACTGGGTTTCTGTCCAGCGTGACCCTCTTGCCCTTGGTCAAGACTATTCTGGACTTGATCTCTTTCTCAGGATGCCTCTCTGCTCTGTTCTTGACCGTGGTTTAGGGGCATAGGACAGGCAATTCCTTTCTTCTCCTGCTACCCCTTCTTGGGATTCACCCTATATGCTGAGCTTTCTTTTAATTAATATTTTGGGTTGAAGGGGCCATAAAGATTCCTCTGCATAAGTCCCTAAAAACATGTAAAGAGAAAGAACTTTGGGAGGGCAGAGATCAGAGGGAATCAGCACAAGGAAAGAGTTTGGGGATATAACTCAAAGCTGAACAAGAATTTCTTGGTAAATCCCGAGAACTGCATACCCCACCCTCAGTAAACTCCTGTCTCGAAAGAGCAGAGTAGGAAAATAGCATGAATTGAGCTCCTACTATGTGTCAGGTACTATATACTCTGTGCATTACCACAGATGAGCATGATCATCCCCAATGTACAGATGAGAAAACTGAGGCTCAGAGGGGTTGGCCAAGTTATTGTCTGTGCCACAGACCCAGGAAGTTCAACACTCTCATCCACTGTGCTAAACTACCTCTGCATTCTCCCTCTCTAGAGTCTTCTGGGGGATGCGCATGTGGGGAGGGGTAGAAAGGGAAGGAAAGGAGTAGATGTGTGGGGGGGCATTCATCTACCATTCTTCTGCCAGGTAAGCTCCAACATCAGATCTGCCTCCTTGGCCCATAAGTTCGAGGTAGTTGCTGCCCCAGAACTGGCAGCTGAGGCAGGTAGGAGTGGGGGTGGGAGGGGGTGGGTAACAGCGGCAGAAAATCAGAAAGCGGCTGACTCTGGAGGGAGACAGCCAGTGAGGGCCTCGGGGTAATTTCCCCACAAGGCCTCTGTGGCCCAGCGGCTGTGTGGGGTGTCCTGGCACATCAGCCGTCACGGGATCAAAGAACAAATAGGAATTAATATCCCTGAGGTGGTCCGGAGCTCCTGATACCAGCAGAAAATTACAGAACATGAGACGGGAGCATTACAGAATGAATGGGAGGGGACAAGAGATTTCCGTGGCTAATCCTGTTAACAAGACAATTTCTTATCAAACTCATTATGCTTTTGAAAGGAGAGAACAAGAGGGGGAAGAGGAGGTAGGGGGAGCGTGTGATGGGGGCTTAGCCCTGGAGAAGGAAGGAGAGAGGTAGGGGAGCCGTGGTTACAGAGACTGCAGGTTTCCGTGAAGTAGGCATGTGAGTGGCAGGCGTCTGGGGGAAGAGGACTCCCCACCTGTCCCTGCCCTAGAGGCCAGGGGCAAAACCCCTCCCTGATGGCTAAGTCCCTGCTGAGCTGCTGGGAACACCCTCCCTGTCCCGCCAGTTGTCTGAACCCACAGGTGACCGGAGAAAAGCAGGCTCTCAAACTTCTTTCTTTGACCATATCTCCATCTCGTCCCATCTCCCATGGGTCAAAGAGGACCATCCCCATCTGTGTAGATGCTGACAAAGCAAAGCACACCACGGGTCTGCTAAGCACGTTCCTGCCGGCGTCTCACTTCTCCTTGTGGCCCCGCCCCCTGGGAGGGGGGCGGGGATGGGATTACAGGGCCTAGGAAGTTAGAGGGCCCTTTCTGGCACTTCCCAGCTTGGTATTTTGGGCAAACCACTTAACCTCTCTGAGCAATCATTTTCTCATCTTAAAAACAGAGATTAAATAAATCTTGCCCTACCTACTTCACAGGGTCCTTGTCAGGATTAAAAAGGACAGTGTAGGCAAGAGGACCTTGTAATCTGCGAACATTTTACATACACAGAAGTGATGTTTGGGGCCACTTTGAAGTTAAGGTAGTAAGTTAAGTGTCTTGCTGGACATAACGAGGTGGAAGTGGGAAGCCAGGCTTGAACCGTTAGTTTCAAATCCAGGGTCATTTCTGCTGCCGGAAGATCACTCCATGGGCTTGTCTTTGACTAGGCAATCACAAGGGACTTCAATTGGCACAAACTTAATATCTGTTTATTAAGGGCCCACGTTGCACTCAATATTCTCCCAGGCTGGCTTGGGGAAAGAGTGAGGTCAAGGACAGAGTCCTCATCATCAAGAAGCTTGGCATCCAGGTGGGGCAGAGGAGTCAGATCCAAGGAGCAATGAGAAGAATTCAAGTCAGGGTGCCTCCCTCACCCCCACAAATACCCAAGGGCACAGTGTGAAGGGCCAGACAAAAAGTCCTGTGGATGAGTAACAAAGGCAAAGACCCTGGGCCGGCACCATGAGGGAGGGCTTCCCGGAGGACTTAGGACTCGCAGTGGGTCCTAAAGGATATGTGGGGTGTGGAGAAGGAAGTCAGGGAAGAAGTCAGGGAAACATTAAACAGACATTTATGGAGCACTTGCTGTATATCTGGTGCTGTGATAAATTAGGGCCAGATACAAAGATGCTTAAAATCTTTTAGAGGTCAAGTTCAAGGTCAAATCCAAGCCCCTCAGCAAATGTTGGTGAGGGTGAGGAAAAGCTGGACCCTTGTGCACTGCTGGAGGGAATGTAACATAATGCAGCACTATGGAAAACAGTATGGTGGCTCCTCAAAAGATTAAAAATAGAACTACCATGCAATCAAGCAATCCCACCTCTACGTACATCCCCCAAAGAACTGAAAGCAGGGACTCTGAAAGATATTTGTACACTCATGTTCACAGCATTATGACGCACAATAACCCAAAAGTGAAAGCAACCCCAGTGTCCATCCATAGACAAATGGATGAACCGAATGTGGTCTGTAAATACAATGGAATATTACTCAGCCTTAAAAATAAAAGGAATTCTGACACGTGCTACAACACGGATGAACCTTGAGGACACTATGTTAAGTGAAGTAAGCCAAGCACGAAAGGACAAAAAGTGTATCATTCTACTTATATAAGGAACCTCGCATAGCCAACTTCATAGAGATAGAAATTAGGATGCTGGTTGCCAGGGGTTTGCGGGGGGCAGGGGAAAATGGGGAGTTGTTGCTTAATGGGTACAGTTTCAGTTTTGCAAAATGAAACTGAACTTAAACATTACTGTTTAGAGATGGATGCAAAACAATGCGAATATACTTAACACCACTGCACCATACACTTAAAAATGGTTAAGACTGCAAGTTTTATGTTCTCTGTATTCTAACATAACTAAAAATAATAACAAAAGGGCAGGTTCTATTGGCACAAACCTTTTAACCATTGTCCTTCCTCCTTTTTTCCTGCTTAAAAGATGGATATGTGGCTCAGAAGCACAGAGGCTGTCTTGCAGTCATGAGGATGGCAGAGCGGGAAGGGAAAAGGAGTTTAGTTTCTTAGCAACTGGGCCAGCCCTAAGCTACCTGTACCCAGACTCCATTATACGAGAAAAACTACTCTCCAATTTGGCTAAGCCATTGCCTTTTTGTTACATGCAGCCAAACACCATCCTAATGGAGACAGTTTCTAAAGCTCATCACCTCTGGCTGTTTCCACCCCTCCTGCCTCTTGTATTACTATCTTCCTGCTCAAACATCTCTGACACGATGGAACCTTGTATCTCCTGGAAATGCCAGGCTCTGTGCCTTTGTGCACGCCAGGCCCTCTGCAAGCCCTTCCTTCTGAGCAACCTCCTTGATTGTTCCAAAAGCTTCTTCCATGGCCTCCTGCATTCAGGTTGGGCATTGTCCTGGATGGGTGAGTTACCCTTTGTCAGGACTGCCCTAGCACCCCACACCCAACTCTCTCATGGTATTTACCACTTTTCTCGAGAGTGGCTGTGTTCATGTTCTCTTCCCTCTAGACAGCAAGCTCCTAGAAGGTCAAGATCTGTTCGGGTCTGGACGCCCGGTGCTATGTGGCAGGTGCTGGGTAATGATGGGTGGACCAGAACTCTTCTGACTCCCAGGGGTCACAGTTGGAGGAGGAGGATTCAGACCCAGAAGCAGTTCCCTGAGAGGCGTGGCCTGAGGTGCCGGGGAAGCCCAGAGGACCAAGTGACTGCTCTGTCACAGGGGAGGTCACCGTTGAGCTGGGGCCGGAAGGACTCCTCCTGGAATGGCGGTGTCTGCCTCCCGGTGTAGGGGTGAAGGCGTAAGGCATGACAGCGCAGGGAGCCTCTGGGAAGCAAGGTCTTGGGAGGCAATGACATGATGGGGCTACAGTGTCAAGAGCTTGCCTTGTAGGCTCTGCACGGAGGGGCTGCTGAGGAGAAAGTGTCACGTTGGGGGTTCAGGAGCCAGGCACAGAGTCAGCGCTGCACACCTGTCAGCTTAACCACTGTGATCAACTCTGATTCATGAAAAGCTCTCCGGCAAAGTGTGGAGGATGGCGGGGAAACCGGGAGGGGTGGCAGCAGGAAGACGGTATGAGCTTTTGCAGGAGTCCTGGTGCCTGACAGATGAGGAGGAGGGGGAGGGGGGTGGGGTCTGCAGGAGAGAGAGAGAGGAGACTGCAGTCTAGGGCCAAGACCTGGCTCTGTCACTTACTGATGTCACTTAGGGCCAGTTTCCAATTCCTTTGTGCCCATTTCCACATTAGCAAAAGAAGGTCATTGTGTTACCAATCTCAGAGGCATGTCATGAGAATTATGTGAGACAAATGGTTATAAGTGATAAGCACGAGGCCTGGCACACAGCAAGTGCTCAGTGACCCTGAACGAAGAGGGGGGAGAGGGACCATCCTCAGTCCCTGTGGGATATTAAAAAAAATTTTTTTTATTTGTTAAATTTATTTATTTTTTTGGCTGCGTCAGGTCTTAGTTGCAGCATGAGGGCTCTCTACTTGAGGAGCACGAGCTCAGTAATTGTGGCACGTGGGCTTAGTTGCCCCACAGCATGTGGGATCTTAGTTCCCCGACCAGGGATCAAACCTGCATCCCCTGCATTGGAAGGCAGATTCTTTAGCACTGGACCACCAGGGAAGTCCCCCTGTGGGATATTTACAGACAGTAAAACCTGTGGCCGGAGCTGAGGGGTAAATTGGGGGCTACAGGAGGTCCAGGTGGTTGAGAGGGGAGGGCTGGATGGCAGAGGCTTTGAATGCCAGGGCAAGGAGTCTGGGCTCATCTGAAGGTTTCTGGATGGTGGCATGTATGTAGGACGGGAGGAGTGCTTTAGAAAGATGAATTTGTTTCCGTTTATAGAGCAAAGAGAGAGAGAGAGAAAGAGGGAGGGAGGGAGGTGGGGGGAGAGGGGGACAGAGAGAGAGAGAGAGAGAGAGAGAGAGAGAGAGAGAGAGAGAGAGAGAGAGGGAGGGAGGGAGGGAGGCTGGAGACTAGGAGGTGAGAGAGGACCAGACTTTTTCCTTTCCAGGCTCATAGTCATCAATCTAAGTCCTGTCCAGTTTCTTTCACCCTCCAACTTGGCCCTACGAATGGGTCTAAGAGGAAGTAGGTAGAGGGGATGCGGAGAAAAGCTAGAGACAAAGGCACATCCCATCAATATGCCCTGTGTGAGATCCCACCTGACTCCAGGGCCCAGGGAGTAGGCACTCAGCCTGGGGCTGCAGCTACACTCCCCACGCGCCCGCGAGAGCCAAAGAGATGGATGTGGTCATGTCCTCCACCTCCAAGTGAAGGTCAAGTGCTTTGAGAAGTCAGCTTGTTCGGCAGGACTTTGCGTGCATTGGGGAAGGGCTGGCATCATTTTGTAGCCACACCCACCTAGAGCTTAACGGCCCGCTTATCTGCATCTTCTTAGCTGTGGTACTGATCCATTTTTGTCAGATTAAATTGGTCTGGTGGGGAAGAGAGCGCTAGATAAAGAGGTGACACGTTGGCATCTCCCCAGCAAAAGGGGAGCATTGTCCTTCCTGGAGATGGATGCAGGGAGGGGCCAGTCCAGACAGGACCAGGCAGGGACTAGACCTTGGATGAGGAATCTTTTTTTTTTTTGCGGTATGCGGGCCTCTCACTGTTGTGGCTTCTCCAATTGCGGAGCACAGGCTCCGGATGTGCAGGCTCAGCGGCCATGGCTCACGGGCCCAGGCGCTCTGCAGCATGTGGGATCTTCCCGGACCGGGGCACGAACCCACGTCCCCTGCATCGGCAGGTGGACTCTCAACCACTGCGCCACCAGGGAAGCCCTGGATGAGGGATCTTTTAAAACAGGCATGAGGATTACTTCTGAGCCCTTCATGGTGATGCTGAAGGAAATGAAAATGTCCCCTGGAAACTCTAGTGCGTGTCAAGGGTCACAGATGGGAGGTCAAGAGCGTGGGGGCCTGGGAAGCAGGTGCAAAGGCAGAGTTCAGCAGGAGGGGCTCTGACAGGAGACTGAAGGCACCTCCCGAGATAAGGCTGAAAGTGCTTACTGCCAGTGCAGGCTGCTTCCCCGGGACAGACGTGGGGCTCGGGACCCCTGCCTTCTAGGGAAGAGGCTCTGCCCTGCTCCCACCTGCCTCTGTACCTTTGCAGAGCATGGAACTGGCCCAGGCTTCCTGTCCTGGAGGGAACCAGGCCCTTCTGGGCCTGCAGTCCCAGCCCCACCCCTGCTCTCCCCCTCTGGAGGACCCAGTGTCAACAGAGGGGGTGGTACAGTGGGCGCTGGGAGGGAGTAAAGCTTCAGCTTCTCAGAGCCCCAGTCCCTCTTCCTCCCTTTCATGGGAGCCAAAAACAAGGGAGAGGCCCCAGGCGCCAGCAAAGCATTTTGCTGTGTGCAATTTGCACTCGGTCTCCATCTTGAGCAGCCTGGCTTTGGGCCACCAGGAGAAAGAGCAGTGGCTCAAGCGGAGAAGGCGCTTAGTCCAGTGTGGGGTGTAAAGTGTTGGTGGTAGTAGTGGGGAGGGAGGGGCATTGCTCTGAGGCAATGAGAGAGGGGAGAGGGGAGAGGGGAGGGGGAGGGGAGAGAGGGGAGGGGGAGGGGGAGAGGGGGAGGGGGGAGAGGGGAGGGGGAGGGGGAGGGGGAGGGGGAGAGGGGAGGGGGGAGGGGGAAGGGGAGAGGGGAGGGGGGAGGGGGGAGAGGGGAGGGGGAGAGGGGAGGGGGGAGAGGGGAGAGGGGAGAGGGGAGAGGGGAGGGGGAGGGGAGGGGAGAGGGGAGAGGGGAGAGGGGAGAGGTGAGGGGGGAGGGGAGGGGGAGGGGAGGGGGAGAGGGGAGAGGTGAGGGGGGAGGGGAGGGGGAGGGGAGGGGGAGAGGGGAGGGGGAGAGGGGAGGGGGGAGGGGGGAGGGGGAGGGGGAGGGGGGAGGGGGAGGGGGAGGGGGGAGAGGGGAGGGGGAGGGGGAGAGGGGAGGGGGAGGGGAGAGGGGGAGGGGGAGGGGGAGAGGGGGAGGGGGGAGAGGGGGAGGGGGAGGGGGAGGGGGAGAGGGGAGGGGGGGAGGGGGAAGGGGGGAGGGGGAAGGGGGGAGGGGGGGAGGGGGAAGGGGGGAGGGGGGAGGGGGGAGAGGGGAGAGGGGAGAGGGGAGAGGGGAGGGGGGAAGGGGGAGAGGGGAGAGGGGAGGGGGAGAGGGGAGAGGGGAGAGGGGAGGGGGAGAGGGGGGAGGGGGAGAGGGAAGAGGGGAGGGGGGAGAGGGGAGGGGGAGAGGGGAGGGGGAGAGGGGAGGGGGGAGAGGGGAGAGGGGGGAGGGGGAGAGGGAAAGGGGAGAGGGGAGGGGGGAGGGGGGAGAGGGGAGGGGGAGAGGGGAGGGGGAGAGGGGAGGGGGGAGAGGGGAGAGGGGAGAGGGGGGAGGGAGGGGGGGGGAGGGGAGAGGGGAGAGGGGAGAGGGGAGAGGGGAGAGGTGAGGGGGGAGGGGAGGGGGAGGGGAGGGGGAGAGGGGAGAGGGGAGAGGGGAGGGGGAGGGGGGAGGGGGGAGGGGGAGAGGGGAGAGGGGAGGGGGGAGAGGGGAGAGGGGAGAGGGGAGGGGGAGAGGGGAGGGGGGGAGAGGGGAGGGGGGGAGAGGGGAGAGGGAGCAATGCACAGGGGTGGGCGTTAGGGGCCAAGAGGGGAAAGGCCTAGGACAGTGATTCTCAGGTGGGGCGACTTTGGCCCTCAGGGGATGTGGCAGTGTCTGGAGACAGTTTTGCTCATCATAACTGGGTCGGGGGTGTTGTTCCTGGCATCTAGCGGGTAGAGGCCAGGGATGCTGCTAAACATCCTACAGGGCAGCCTCCCTTATCAGGTCAACAGTGCCGAGGCTGAGAAACCCTGGTTGGGTGGAATCGGAGGAGAGAGGACAAAAAGCAGGGAGGAGGTGGGTGGGCAGTCAGCTCTAACCAGCGTCTCCCAGGCACAGGGCAGCGCTGGGCACTGCGGCGTCAACAAAATGAGCAGTGGGTGTCCAGCTGTGGGCAAACTGATAAGCTGCTGTCAGGACCCACTTTACCAGGGCCGGGTGCCTTGGAGAAACACAGGGTAAGGAGGCTGGGTTGAGGAGGGGCAGAGACCTCGGCACAGAGAAAGAGGATGGAGGGAATACAGACCTGGGCAAGGTCAAAGTTCACACGGGGGGCCACCGTTCAGGCGCAGAGATGTGCGGGTTGGCTGGGTGAGTCAGGCTCAGGTTAGGAGGAGCTGGGGCATAGGGCTGGGGGAGAGGAAGGGCCTGCCCCAAACCCAGAGAAGCTCCAGCCTGGGTCCGAGCTCCTGAGGCCCGTTCCCCGAGTGAACAGGTGTGGCTTCTGGGATGGGGTAGGGGGTACAATGAGCAGGTGAGGGGCTGAGGTCAGCCTCTTGTTGGAAGAGAGGAGGGACCACCCTGACCAGGGACATATTGAAGAATTCAAGGGCTGGAAGGGACTGTATTCTATTAGCAATGAGGAGGAGGAGGATGGAAATAGTAACAGTTGTAACACAGCTGTCGTCCGTTGAGCACCTGCTTCGTGCCAGGCACAGTGGTAGGCGTTTTAATAAAGTATCTCACTTAATCAGCACGACAACTCCATGCGGTATGCAAAGAAGCCCGGAGGGGTGAAGTGATGGTCCAAGCTGTCGCCACCGCAGTCCCTTTGTCTACTGTCACAGCCTCGCAATAGCTCATATCGGTGCTGTCAAAACAACTTTCTCATTTGATTCGCACGTGGCACCATGAATTAGCCTGGGCAAGTACCAGTAATCCTATTTTATATTTAAGAAAATTGAGGACACCTAGTTTATTAGTGGGAAAGCCAGAACTAGAACCCAGCTTGTTGACTCCTAGCCAAGGCTGTTTCCAGAACTCTCTAGAACTTAGAGAGGGCAACCATTCCTGCCCTGCTTCTGCCTCTGCCTCTTCATGAGGGGGCTATCGCATCCAGCTCCTGTGCAACCTGCCTGAGCCGTCCCACCAGCTCCCTGTACCAGACCTGGGAGAGGCCCGTGGGCTCAGAGTGGTGTCAGAGCAAACTGGCGTAAGATCCTGCCCAGCCATGCTGGCCTCAGGGGCAAGGGCTTCCATCCTGGGCACGTCTTCACCCCATCTCCCCCACTGCCCATCCCTTTGAGGTTTTCCTTATTACTGTAAAATTAATCTTCATTTACTCAATAACTCATGAGGCAGTGACAGGAAATGCTTAACAAAGCGCAAACTCCCCAGTCCCGGCTGGCCTGGACCACAAGCTGTCCCGAAGGCTAGGCTCCAGAGTTGCCCAGAGACAGAGATGGAGGGTGGGCGCTGGGCTCCCAGGCACAGCCACAGGTGAGCAGGAAAGCCCAGGCTGCAGGAGCAGACGCTCCAGGCGATCAGGGCACAGGGCTCACTAGTGAACACGCAGCGTGTGCGCTGTGCAAGACGGAAGCCCCCCGGGAATGAGGCCCGCCTCTCATCAGAGCAGCGCAAGGTGAGCGGAAGCCCTTTTCCTCGTGCACCTTCAGATCCCCCCTAATGGGAAGTTAGACTACGCCCAGGGCAGTGAGCATTGGGCTATGCGTCAGGAGGCTTGGGTCCTGACCACTTCAGTGATCCTGGACCTGTGGCTTCCCCTCTCCCAGCTCTGGCTTCTTTGTGCAGAGTGAGGACTTTGCCAGATGACTCTTTAGACCTCGCCCAGTTGGGGCGCTCTGTGATGCTGCCACTCCATCTCTTAAAACCCTGCAGCGGCTCTGCGCTGCCTCCACGATGAAAGCTGAGCCCCTTTCTAACCTCCGCGAGCTTTTTCCTGATGAGACTACTGCCTGCGTCTCCAGCCGTTCCCTGCCCCTCACCTTACTCCATCTGCCCAGAACCACACGCTCTTCCCCTGGTTCTCTTACCCTCTCCTAGGGGCCTTTGCACCTGAAGCTTCCCCCCGCCTGGGAAGGTCTGGGTCTCTGTTTCCCACCCATCTGCCCCCTCCACTAGCATCTTATCTTCAGCCGCAGCTCAGCTTTCACTTTCACTGAAAACCCCTCAGGGACCACTCAGGACGGGCTGGACGCCCCTTGTACACGCTGCAGAGCACCTGGGTATTGCACACCACTGCATGCATTTGCCTTTGACGTGTTTCCCTGTTCAAATATATGCTCTCTGAGGATGGGGCTGCGTCTGTTATGACCCTAGCTGTATCCCAGTGCCTTGCGCAGTGTGGCTTGGTAGATGTAGAATGAATAAATGACTGCATGCGATGATTCCACGGGCATAGAAGCCCAGGAGAAACATGTTTCAAGGCAAGGATGGGGGATGAGGGAAGGAAGGGGGTGGGGAGGCAGCTGGAGCAGCCTCACAGCCTCTGCTGGAGAGAGAGTGCTGGGAGAGACAGTGCTGGGAGAGAACGGGGTATCACAGGCCACCCACGATAGGAGCTCTTCTGCCTGCAGCCTTGTTTCAGAGGGGCAGGCATTCTGGGGTTGTGGGTCTGACAGAGCATGCCAGTGGCCCTCTAAGATGCCAGCCTGCCGTGCGGAGCCTGAGAGCTCAGGCTCCCATCAATAACACATCATGGGTCCCCAGGCAGCCCCTGGGGCCCCATGTATGCTCCCCACCTAGGGTACGCCTCTCCTTGAACACATCACAACCCCCCTCCCCTTATGTCTGGACTCCACACAACCCCCATGCAAATGCCACCTCCTCTGTGTGCCTCTAGACCTCCTTGGAACCAATTCTTGCTCTGAGCCCTCACACCTCGTGGCACGTGTTTAATGCTGTTGTGAGTTGCACAGAAATGTTGACATGTGGGTCTCCTTGGTGGAAGGCAAGTTTCTCTGAGGCCCAAGGTCAAGGAAGCATGAATTAGTGGAGACCAACAGACTTGGGCTGAATGTTAGTTCTTTGCCAGTAGCTGACATAGAGCATGAATGAATGAATGAATACGTGAAGGTGCTTCACTTTTCTAAACTCCAGTTCCTTCTTTCTAAACTGGGAGCATCACATCCACATCACAGGGATATCGTAAGTCTGGCAGGCGTGGCATAGAAGCGTCCGATGCAGAAAAGAAAGGATTAGTATTATCGCTATTCATCAGTGCACGCCACCCACGCCTCCCATCCCAGCCCACTGCTTGCTGAGATGAGGTGACCGTCCAAAGCCATCACTGGAGCACCAAGCCCACTTCCTGGTGGTGTGTCACCCACCCCAACTCCAGTCCTGGGATGGAGGCTGCTTGCCGCTAACTGGGGTGGGGGGCAGTTTGCTGTTTTATTATAGTGTCCTTCTTTCTTACACATAGAAGGAAAGTTAAGAGATCCGGGGAAAGGGGGAAAAAGGAAAGAATAGAAAAAGCAAACCCAAAGAGCAAGCCAGCACCGTATGAGGTGGACGGAGCTGCAGGATCCATGGTGCTGAGGCAGCTTGCCTTGGCCCCCTCCTCCTCCAGGCCCCCAGCTCTAGAAGCTTGTTAAATACTGAGCCCCAAGCTGAGGTGGAAACTAGGCAGGGCTGGGAAGGAGGGTTCAGGGGCCAGCTGCATTTTAAAAACAACTGATGAAAGCTCCTCTCCTTGTGAACTTTCTACCTCCAGACCTTCACAGATGTGAACAAAGCTGCGTGCCAGAGGGAAACTGAGTCTCATTGGAGGCCCTGAGGTCCTTAACGCCCTCCTGCGTCATTTGGGTCTCCTCTGTCACGGTGTGTGTGTGTCTCTCACATTTGCTACTTGTGCTTAGTTTTGAGGAATTTTACCACCATTACATTAACTCCTTCTTGTTTGGAAAATGTAAAAGCAGTTAAGTGCTGAGCAGAGGAGGAAAACTATTAGGATGGGTACCAACACGGGGAGACTCTAAAAAATGAGAAGTGGAGAGAAAATGACAAATGTTGCACCGCTTCCCCACGGGATGAACTGTGTGACGGTGAGGACCACTCCGAGGGCAGAGAGCAAACTATACAAGATGTGAAAAGGGCAACCGGAAGACTGAGTTGGGGGTACAGCCAGATCAGGGATAGTGCAGACCCTGCCCCCCGAGTGCCGGAGCTGACAGCTGCAGAAGAGCCGGTTCATTCTGTGAGGTGGGCGGGCATCTCTTGGAGAATGGTCTTCCCCACCCCAGGGTCTGAGGACTGATGACCTGACCTGGTTCTCAGAGTTTATGCTGATCCTAGATAACATTTTTGAGTACTCACTATGGCTCAGGCACTTCATGTGGATTGCCTTATTTTATCCTCCCAGGTGATTTTTATCATCACCATCATCTCTATTTTATAGAGGAGGGAATGGAGACTTACAGAGGAACTTGTGTTTTTTTGTTTTGTTTTGTTTTGTTTTTTTGGCTGCGCTGCGAGGCATGTGGGATCTTAGCTCTCCAACCAGGGATCGAACCCATGCCCCCTGCAGTGGAAGCACGGAGCCTTAACCACTGGACTACCAGGGAAGTCCTGGAACCTGTGCTTTTAGAGGAGCTGGTCAAGTGAAGGAGTCAGAAGGAAGGTTACCCTCCACCCCTGCTCGGGAATTACAGAGACAGAGCATGAACCCAGGCCCCTTAATTCCCATCCTACCTCCTTTCTATCACACCAAGCTACCACGCTTAATTTATTCTGTACTAATTTTGCTAAGGGGAAGGTCAGAAAGGCTTCACGGGGGTGGTGACATTTGAACTGGGTCTTTGTGGCCCGGATAATGTTATGGGCCAAGTCTCCTTTCCTTGTAGGCTCCGAGAGAAACTACATTTCCCAGCCTTCCCTGCAGCCAGGCAGGCCTGTATGACTGACCAATGGGATGCGGGCTGAAATGATGCACCCACTCCAGGCCTGGCTCCCAAGACCTCCTGCATGTTCCTCCACGCTCACCCCCTCTTCTCTGCTTACTGGCCATATACTGGGTTGGCCAAAAAGTTCGTTTGGGTTTTCCCATAAGCTCTTACGGAAAAAGATCTTTTCCATAAGATCCCGAACGAACTTTTGGGCCAGTACATGGATTCCAGTGGAAGGCTCTGAGACCTCAGGAGAAGAGCTCTGCCCCCAGCGACTGAGAGGGACATGATGTGAGAAATGAACGTGTAAGGTACTAAGTCATTGGGACTTCGGAGTTGCTTATTACAGCAGACTGTTTACGGGCTAATACAGCCCTGAAGGATGAGGATGTGTTTGCGAAGGCAAAGAAAGTGAGGAAGGACTTCCTGAGAAGTGAAAGAACACCTTGGGCAAACTTGTGGAATGTGAGGGGGAGGTTGTCAAGCCGGCAGGCTTTATAGAGGGGAGGAGGGAATGAGCTAGAATGGCGGGGGCAGCCGAGAGAAGGCCTTGAGTGCTGTGCTGGAGATGATCGGGGGCCTTAGGGGGTTTTATGCCAAAGACTGACACGTTTGATCGGAGTTTTAGAAGCATCATTCTAGTGCTTGCTTATTCAAGACCTTTCCAAGGAATTCCGGTCCTGAGAGCTGTTCATAGAAAATGCAGTTCTGCCTGCCCTTGGAGATTCACAACACACATTAACACCTCAATCCCACTCTAGCCTTTACTGGTTTACTTTCTTCATAGCGCTCGCCACAATTTGAAGCTCTTATTTGCTTACACATTTATCTTCTATCTCCCCTGCATTAGAATATAAGCCCCGTGAGAGCATAAAACTTGTCTTATTCACCACCTATTGCCAGCAGCTAGCCGAGTACCTGGCACTTGGCGGGTGCTCGATATACATTTGGCGACTGAGCGACTAAAGGCTCTGAGAAGTCCTGTGTAAAGAACTGGTTTACTGTGTGTGCAAGACCTATTACAATTTCCCTTGACTATCACACTTCGTAAATGCTGTTCTCGTGGCCAGTGGCAGATGGTGGAGTTCTTTGCTGGCAGTGCCTACTGACCCCAGGGGCCACTGAGGGCTATGACCCTTCATGGTGTTGGGGGTGGGAGGTTCAGCTAAAATACAAGGATGCCACTGGACAAGGCAGCTGGAACCTGGTGCTGAGGCTGGAGCCTCTCTCCCTGGAGAGCTGAAAGCAGGATTAGCTCTCCTGCTTCCCGCCAGCCTGGCTCCACGCCAGCTGCAGGGCCAGCTTTCCACACATGGCAGTGGAGGAATGAGGCTAAGCTCTGAGGATTAATACTGGCCTTGTACAGGACCCAGCTCCCATGTCAAATGATCTTCAGCTGGGCACCAGGAGCCCAGACAAATGAGATAATGAAATCCAAGCTTCATTGGGGGAAGGAATAGGGCCCAGAGAGCCGAGCCCTGGTGGGGAAGGTACAGGGAGACCAGAGCTCTGGAGGGCCCGGGGCTGTGTCCCGCTCAGTTTCCTCAAGCACCCATGGTTGGCGGGGGCCTGAGAGGTACCTCTGGGGTGGGAGCAGAGGCCTCAGAGCAGGAAGGGGCTTTGGAGATCACCTTCATCACTGCAGTCACTGGTACCATTTATTGAGCAGCTACTATGCACCAGACACTGACAGAGTCCTCTCAAGTACTGCAGAGGTAGGGATTAGTGTCCTTATTTTACATATGATGACACTGAAGCTCAGAGAGAGAGAGAGAGAGAGAGAGAGAGAGATTTCCCCAAGATCCTGGAGTGAGTGGCCAGGTTGGGAGGAGGAACCCAGTCCTGCCCAGTGCTCTTTCCTCCACTCTCTGTGGCTTCCTGGAGCCCTAGCCTGTCCTTCTGTGCTGCTGTGATCCAGGCATTCCCAGGTGAAGCCTTGGCTCTGGGGCTCAGCTAGTTCTCCGCTCTCCCGCTCAGAACAGCTAAGTGAGAGGGAGGGGGAGGACGGAGAATGGGCCTCGCCCCGCTCTCCCCCCACCTCCAGCTGTGCACTCTGGCCTTGCCCTTCAAATCAAAAAAATTCCCACAGGGCAGAAACTCTTTGTGGTTTCACTGGATTCCCCGCCTAGTCCTGGGAGACGAGGTCAGTGAGGCTGAGAAGGGAGCCTCCGGTGGCGGTGGGGAAGCTGGATCTGGCGTTTCGCTGCCATCATTATTAACGTGGATTTCCAGCTGTGGAATACGGTCCTTGGCAAGGCCTCGGCCTCCCCACCCTCACCCCTGGGATCCTGCCAGGGCCTTCTTGCCCCGCCCCCATTTTGTCCCGGGGTGTGTGCTCAGGTCATACTAGCTCTGTTTCCAGTGTAACACCAATGATGGGCATTTAGGAGGTGGTCAGTGACGATGTGCAGGTGAATTATTAGGAAGGCCAGTATCTGGGGGGATGGGCCTTGCAAAAAGCTGGTCCTCAAAATTCAGCTGAGTGAAGGTGATCAAGCAATCCTTGTCCACTGAGGGGAAATAAAGATGGGTTATCTGCCGCACCCCCTTCATTCGATAGGAGCTCGTTGCTCAAGTTCCCCTTGGCTAGTTCAAGTGCAGGTATAACCAGACCCTGCAGGAGGGCCTCAGAGTCCCGGCTCTTACAGTTTGCTGGGTCAATTAGGTTCTGCCAGAGGGAGGGGAAAAGAGACCTCCAGTGTTGGTCCCTTCCAGCCTTCGTGGTCACAGTGGTGACTACGGTGATGCCAGCTAACAGTTTGGAAGCCCGGCACTTTCACAGATGCTGCCTTAGCTGTTCTTCAGAACAGTCCTGTGAGAGAGCTACTGTTTCAGCATCCCCTTCCCCAAATGCAGAGATGAAGTTAGGGGACACGCTCAAGGTCATACTGCTGCTGCTAAGGGGCTCCAGCCAGCACTCAAAACTCAGGCACGTGCTAGAGCAGCCCGAGGTGGTCTGAACACCCAAACCCGATCCTGCTACGGTCGGCGGGTCAGGCCCGGAGTAGACGGTCCATATGTTCTCTGCAAGCTTGTGGCCGGCCTTCAGGGGTCCTCAGTTATAGATACTGATGATGATCAGATTCCAGTCCAGAAGAATCTCTCAAGACCCCCCTCAGCTCCTGGCAGCTGCAAGGAGTCCGAGTCTACCTTCCATTCTCTCAGAGCCTTCTCCTGATCCCTTAGTCCCAGGCCCCAGACAGTGTCACCTCTGTGCTCTGCCAGCCCCAGCTGATCCCCCTCTCAGGTGGAAATCCCTAAGTCACAACAACCAGAGGTCCTGCAGAGACCACAGTTCCCAGCGAAGCCGGCAGCCTCTTTCCTCTGCAGCTTCCTGCTGCCCATCACGCCAGCTCCACACGAATGAAGCACAGCTGGTTCAGACCCCCCCTGGAGTGCTAGGTCCTCCCTATGCCAAGTTCTCCCTTATACCTTCTCAGGTGAGAGCCAAGGGCAGCATCCCGGGAGACTTTTGGAGGGGGAATGCAGCCATCCCTTTCCTGGTGAAGGAGAACCTTGTCTTCCTCCCTCCGACCCAGCCCATCACATCCTTCTGGGAACCCCGGCACAGCTGAAGGAGAAGGCCCAGCATCTCCCAGCATGACTGCCTTCCTCTGCTGCTATGGGTCCCTCACACTTGCTGGTACATTCAAGAGGCGAACGCTCTTGGAGACCAGGACTCAAACAGGAGGCAGGGCCCATGAGTGTCAATAATAGTAACAGTACAAAAAGCTGTTACTTGTCGAGTCATTTGTCAAGTACTTGGAGGATGAAATCCTTGTAGGAGCTGTTCCATCATTTTGTTCCCATCACTGCCCTGTACAGTGGGAAAGCCAGGTGCTTTATCCTCATTTATTTGCAAAGAAACTGAGGGCCAAAGAGAGGAGAGACCCCTTCTGTGTTCCTTCAGCTCCAAACTTTAACTGATCACTTGGGCTGAGCATCTCGTCCAGGCTGGGGTGGGCAGCCTGATGCCCACTGATTTTTATTCCGTAACATCCTCCCTGCTTCCTGGGCGCACAGCTAGAACATACTTCCCAGGCCCCTCTGAGCTGTTTTGGGACCAAGACTTCTCTGAAGCTGTGGATATCCAAGTTCTATTTCCCCTTCTGTGGATGGATGCCGCCAACGTGAGGCCCTAGGGGTGGAGGAGCCATAAGATGGGAAGGGCCCGGGTGCCTAAAGTCATCTACAGATCAGGCCATTACCTTGGACGTAAACCTCTACTGTGTTTGAGTCAATATAATTTTGAAGATCCATAGCCTGGCCCACCTGTGTGTGTGTGTGTGTGTGTCTGTCTGTCTGTCTCTCTCTCTCTCTCTCTCTCACACACACACACACACACACACACACACACACACACAATGTATTTAGTCTTGTATGTTCTATGCATTCAGGGCAAGGGGAGTAAATGATGTAAAGGTGCATATTTAACAGTCCCTGCCCTCAAGGAGGATATAGTCTAGTCGGGGAACTGAGGCAGACACAGGTGACAGGTGTTTAGCCAGACTCCACCAAGCATCATTGAAATGAGTGAGTCAGTACCTGGGCTCAGAGGTGGCAGAGCCCCGGGGCAGGGGAGCAGGCAGGGAAGGCATCTCTGATTCTGCTGGATATCAGGTTCTCAGGTTTTAAGGAGTTGGGGGATTTGGTTAATAGAGTGGAGGGGCTGGGCCTTCCCAGAAGGAGGGACAGTGGAGTAAAGGCTTGTCTACAGGCGTGTGTTCCAGGGGTCTCTGGATCAGCTGAAGCCCCTCGTCAGGCTGCCGGCTACGTTACAGGCTCTCCTGTCCGGCCTTCAGGGGGGACATGCCCTCTGGGGTGAGGCCGCTGTGGTTGGTGGCAGAGCAGAGGCTGAGGAGCCGGGGTGCCTGGGCTTCCAGCTCACACACCTCTTCGGGTCCTGGGTGTTTCCCATCCCTCCAAGACAGCTGTGCCCAGGGGTCCCCAGGGCAGCAGTGGCATGAGCATGGTGAGGAGTTGGCTCATTCCAAGAGCTCCTCCAAGCTCAGGCTTTCGGGGGAAATCTCTTCATCCCTGAAGTGAAGGGCTGGCTCCAAAGCACCTCTAAGGTGGACATGTGCTAGTTCCCTTCTTCCTTCTGGGTCCCTCCAGCTCTAAAATTCCAGGGCTTTCTGGAGCTGGCAAGGAGGGAGTGCTAAATCTCTCAATCCAGGAGTTGGATGGATGAGAGGGAGGTTCAGAGCACCCACCCACCCTCTGACCTCGACTCCAAGGCCATCCTGGGAGGGCCTCTTTCTGGCCCTTGGGTCTCTGTGGGAGTTTTGTCCTCTGTGGGATCCAACTCCAGAGAGGACAAATGGGCACTGTATCCTTGAGGGGAACCCGCCCATTTAGGGGCCTGGGAAGGAACAGCAAATTCTGATTCCCCGGCTGGTCCCACGGAGGCCTGCTACTGGAGTGTCTGCCCTGCTCTCAAAAGACCCTGTAGCCTCCTCCACTGTAAGGAGAAGACTAGATGGGGCGGGGAGGGGGCGGCATTGGTGGTGGGCTCAGGAGGGGGGGTGCCTTCTCTTATTATCTGGAAGCTGGGCTGTCATGGTCTGGTTGCCCGAGGCCCCTGCCCTCTGCCGTCAGACAGGCCCCTGCCAGATAGCTGTGGAGTGCCGACCTGTGGGCTCTTCAACATTGGGTCCCGGACATGAACTATATGAACCTGTATCCTCTCTGCTGCTCCTCTGCTGTCATCTCTCCTCTGAGGCCGGTTCCAAGCATGTGGGCCCCTGAGTCTGGCTCCCTGCTACCTCCCAAGGACAGAGGTCCAGGCCCTAGACCAGATGAACACTACTAGTACATGAGGCGCTCTGGGCTCTCACCTGCCTTGGGGCCTACAGCAAACCTTGGAACCCTCTTGGGCACCAGCACCAACCTGACTCCTTGTGAAGCAAAAAATGATTCCACTGCACAGGCCAGGAAGGGAAGGCCTAACAGACCTGGCCACACATTGAAACCACAGGGGCCCAGGTCCACGTGAGCCGATGGCGTTACGAGGAAGGCTCAGTCATGATGAGTTGCCTGGAAGAGGAAAGGTTTGCAGGGGACCTGATGATCAAGTTTAAATCAGTGACTCTTAATCTTTGCCTATTAGGACCACTTTTCAACGTTCAGAAGCCTAGGCTCCGCCCCTGAAGTTTCTGACTTGGTAGGTTGGGGTGAGGACCTGGCATCTGATTGTATAAAGCTCCTTCTGCTGACCCTGCTGCACGGCTGGGGCTGAGAGGCTTGTGCCATCCCACCCCCCCAACCTCCGCTAACTAAGATGCTGTGAATCATGGTCTCTAAAGCAGGCAGGGCTCATCTCTCTACACGGGGTGGCGTGCTGTAGGGTGGCGATCAGAAAGAAAAGGCTCGTGCCCATTTGGCTGGGGTGAGGCCTGTCGGAATTGTAGATCAGAGAGAGGGTGGCTGGTCCCTGTATCCACAAAGCTCGTAACACAGTGCCTGGCACACGCGAAGTGGTTAGAAATGGAAATCTCCCCGCCATCCCTTCCCAAAGCCTCACACAGCACAAGTGAAGCCTGATCTCAACAAGCTTTTTTCTCTCTGTACCCAAAACGCTTTTCGTTTTCAGTTCCTGATCAGGCAGGAGCTGCTGGAGAGAAGGATCCAGCTGTGTCCTGAGAGTCAGGAAACAATCGGCTGCAGAGTCAACATCTTCATCACTGCAAGTGGATAATCCAAGCGCAGAAAATTGAGAACTGGGCTGGAGCCACAGCAACGGTGGCCTTCAAGGGCCAATTACCATTGATGTGAATATTCTAGGCATCTTACACAGAGGCAATACACTTTGCACATGGCTTGGGCTTCATTTCAAAATTGAGCCCCTGCTTTAGAGCTAAATTTATTCTACAACTTATTTCCACATGGCAAAGCCTATCCCCTCCCCTGCCAATCCACAGTGGCAATACAGTATAATGGACAGAGCACCATATTAGGTAAGAGGGAATCTGTGGTCTAATCCTAGAGTCTCCTGGTACAGGCATCACCCCAGGTTACTGAGTCTCCCTGGTCTCTGGCCCAGGAGCTGGACTAGATTAGTGTTCTCTGGTCCTCGTCCATGGCCTGGCTGGACCAGAATCACGTGAAGGATGTTTTACAAAGTACTGATATCCTGGTCCTACCTTCAGATTGTCCAATTCAACAGCTCTGCAGTAGGGCCTGAGCATCTATATGTTAAAAAATTCCCACAATGATTTTAATGCACAGCCAGGTTTGGGAACTATGTGGCCAGGGAAGATTTTCTTATTCTAACTGTACCATCAGAGGCATTTACCCACCTGACCACCCTCTCCTTACTAAGACCCTTAATTTCTCTTGGCTTCCATGACTCCATTCTATCCCGATTCCCCCCTACCTCATTGCCACACCTTCTCACTCTCCTTTCCTGATTCCTCTCTTCTGTTCCACATCTAAATGGGGGTGTACCCCAATGTCCTAAACCCCCTTCTCTATCTAGACTCTCTCCCTTGGTTTTTGCATCTACTTCCATGGCTTTAAATCCCACCGATATGCCAACAGCTTCCCAGGTCTGAACCTGTAGCCCCAGTCTTTCCATAGAACTGCTTACTTTTCACCTCCACCTGGATGTCTAACAGTCATTTCAAAGTTACCTGTCCACAACAGAAACTTTAGTTCCGCCCTAGCACTCCAACCTGTTTCTTCTGGTCTTCCTAGTCGCCATAAATCTATTCTAATCTATCTCCATTCTGATCTATCCAGGTGCTAATCCAAAAAAATAGGCATTATCCTTTTTCCTTTCTGCCCTCATCCAATCATTAGTAAGTCTTGTTGGCTTGATCTCCAAATATTGGGTTGGCCAAACAGTTCATTTGGGGTTTTCTGTAAGATGTTGAAAAAAAAAGAAAACCCAAACGAACTTTTGGCCAACCCAATATATCCCAGATCCATCTACTTCTCTCCAAGTATATTGCCATGACCCGGTCTAAGCCTCCTTTATTTCTTTCCCAGGCTCTGCAGGTTGACTATTCTCTCTGCTTCCATTCTTGTCCTCTTGTAATCTCTCCACTCAGCAACCAAAGCGTTCATTCATTCATTCATTCATTTATTTTTGGCTGCGTCTGGTCTCAGTTGCGGGATCTTTCGTTGCGGCATGTGGGCTTCTCTCTAGTTGCGGCACACGGGCTCCAGAGCACGTGGGCTCTGTAGTTGCGGTGTGCGGGCTCTCTAGTTGGGATGCGCGGGCTCAGTAGTTGCAGCACGCAGGCTTAGTTGCCCTGTGGCATGTGGGAGCTTAGTTCCCCAACCAGGGATCGAACCTGCATCCCCTGCATTGGAAGGTGTATTCTTAACCACTGGACCACCAGGGAAGTCCCCAAAGCATTCTTCTTTTTAAAAACAATGTCGTCTCCTCCAGTAGCTTGCCACAGCACTTAAAATCCAAACTCCTGACCATGACCCTAATTAAAGCTTTCTATAATCTGCTCCCTGCCTACCTCTTGGACGCCATCTCTGTGGCTCTCTCGTCCTTATTCATACTACTATGGCCACTCCAGCTCTCTTGAGTACAGGACCACTTCTACTTTGGGCCTTTGCACTCACTGTTCCCTCTGCCTGGAAGCTCTGCCCCTGATCTTCACACGGCTGGACCCATCCTGTCCTTTAGGTCTGAGCTAAATGTCACCTCTCCAGAGAGGCCTTTGCCGACAACCCACTTTATAGTGGATACAGAACTCTCTCTTACTTTATTCTATTTCCATTCTCTACAGAGTACTGACCACGGTGTGATATTTAATAGTTTGTGCTGACGTTTTTCTTGTTTGTTGCATATCTCTAGAACATTATTTGTTTTGTTTACCACTATATTCCTAGAGCCTAGAACACAGCCTGGCACGTTGTAGGTACTCCATAAATATTTATTAAATAAATGAATAAATGGAAGTTCCTGTTCAGTTCTAGAGGCACATGATATATTTAGAATATTTTAAAAATACAACAAACCAGTGACTATAACAAAAGAGAAGCAGAGTCACAGATATAAAGAACAAATTAGTGGTTACCAGTGTAGGGGAGAGGGGCAAGGGAGAGGCGGGAGAGTAGGAGGTATAAACTATTGGGTATGAGATCCACTCAAGGATGTAGTGTACGACATGAGGAATACAGCCAATATTGTGTAATAATGGAAAGTAATAATAATATGTAATAATGTGGAAAGTAACCTTACAAAATTGTATAAAAGTTTAAAAAATTTTAAAAATTAAAAATGAACTTTATCCAAAAAATGAATATTTAATAATTAATTATGTTATTCCATGTACAAGTTTTGTGGAGCCCAAGAATGTGGTTTTGAAATGTAGGGGAATCGGAAAGAGTTTCACCATTTCTTGTAGCCATTGAGATTTCTGGATGTTTCAGGCATCAAAGCTCTGCTCCTGGGACTTCCCTGGTGACGCAGTGGTTAAGAATCTGCCTGCCAATGCAGGGGACACGGGTTCGAGCTCTGGTCCGGGAAGATCCCACATGCCACAGAGCAACTAAGCCTGTGCGCCACAGCTACTGAGCCTGTGCTCTAGAGCTCGCGAGCCACAACTACTGAGCCCACGTGCCACAACTACTGAAGCCCGCACGCCTAGAGCCCGTGCTTCGCGATAAGAGAAGCCACCACAATGAGAAGCCCGAGCACCGCAACGAAGAGTAGCCCCCACTTGCCACAACTAGAGAAAGCCCGCGTGCGGTAACAAAGACCCAAAGAAGTAAATTATACAAAGAAAAAAATTAAAAAAAAAAATCTCTGCTCCTTGGAGATACAGTGAATTCCATGAGACAGGCCTCACTCATCTTTAGGTGCTTCTGGAGCTCAGGGTTGTGCTGAGCTCCATAAATGTTAAGAGAGTGAATGGATGGTCTTCTCCTGAGCTAAGGAAGGAACTGGAGGTGAAGAAGGGAGGAGTGTGCTCCAGGTTTGGGATGCTACGGCTACTCATTTGGGCCTCTGCGTCAGCCCTGTTCTCTACTTTCTGGGCTGGCTGCCTCCAAAGCTCCTTTCCGTCCTTCCTTGTACATGGCAAGAACAAAGCGAAGTCCCCAGCACCTGTCCCACCTGGGTGCCACTTTGAGGAACCTGAGGTCAACTTTAGCTCTAACGGGCGATCTGGCAAGGCGGGAGAGTGAGGCCAGTGAGAGATTAAGTGTGGACTGTGTGTGCACTGTGTAACCTTGGGCAGGTACTTCATCTCTCCATGTCTCCATTAATTTTTTGTAAAAAGGAATGAATCACAGCCAGAGGTGCTCAAGGGATTGCTGTGACGATGAACTGAGAAAATGCATGGAAAGCTCTTTGTGGGGTGCCTTGCACACAGTAGTTGCTCAATAAATGTTGGTCATTTTAATCATCACTGAGAGTTGCAGCCTTGAGCAGGGACGTGGGTACCAGGATTCTCTGCCTAGGATTTCCTCATCCCTTCCTACCCTTTGCAGACTCAGGCAAGTCACCTGGAGCCTTCCTCTTCTCGGCCTCTTTTTTTTTTTTTTCTTACAACCAGGATAATGATAGCTCCCCTTCCTTCCAGCACTGCTGTGTGGATTAATTAGTGTTAATTAATGGGCTTTGAAAATGAAAAGCACCTAGGTAAGTGCCGATCATGATTATTAATGGGAACCATGAGCTTAGAGAAGGCGCCATACAGGGTCCTAAAATTATACAGATTACAGAACAATAAGGGGAGTTGAGAAAGTGGCTATTAAGCTCTGAGGCTGGGGCCCCAGGTCTGCCAGCCTGCCAAGGTCTTCAAACCGGAACAGAAAACTTGCAGTCATTCGAATGTAAAACTCCGTGGTGAGCCACGGAGGTGGAGTATCTTTAGCAAGTGTCACAGACTGGAAGGGACTCTTGCAGGTGGCTGAGTCAAGGTTGCCCCCTTGGAGGAGAATTGCAACCAACTCGACCTTTTGACCCTTTGAAGAAGAGAGGAAGGGACTCCCCACCAGAGCGATCATAAGAAGAGTTACCATATATTGCCTACTCACCATGAATGTATAGTTTTCTAGAAAACATCATGCATCCAGGATTCTGCATGAATGAATTCTCTCTTTTTTGGAGGAGTCGGGTTTATCGAGGTACAATTTACATTCAGTAGAACTCACTCTTTTAGTGTACAGTTCTAAAACTCTAGACATACACCAATAGTCTTGTAACCACCACCATAATCAAGATGCACAACGTTTCCGTCACCTGCCAATTTCCTTCATGTCCTTTGTTGTCATCCCCTCTCCCCACCCCCAGCTCCTGGAAACCACTGATCTGTTTTCTGTCCTTGCAGTCTTGTCCCTTTTGCAATGTCATATACATGGAATTATATAGCAGGTAGCCTTTTGAGACTGGCTTCCTTCACCGAGTACGTGCATCTGAGCATAATGCGTTGAGATTAATGCATGTAAAATCCATGCACTGAGAATTTTACGTGCACGTGTTATCTCTTTTCGTCCTAAAGATAATTCTGAATTAGGTACTCTATTATTATCCCCATTTTATTGATGAGGAAATTGAGGCTTAGAAATGTTAGTTAACTTGATGAAGGTCACCCAGCTAGTGAATCATGGAACCAGGGTTTCAACTCAGATTTCTGATCTCAAAGTCCATGGATTTAATCACTGTTGCACTCCCTGGGCATCGCAGGGTATGGCCTCTCTAGAAACCAACACAGCAAACTTGGTTAATTGTTTGAATTGATTCTACTCTCTTTTCCAGAGGCCCATCTTGTCCCCTGAGTTCATTCCTATCGCCTCAAAATTCACTTCACCTTGTATGTGAATTAGAGACGCATGCCTGACCCCTAGGTTACAGCTTCCTTTAAGACACACCACGTTCTCATGGAGGCAGAAGCCCCACAACCATGGGATGCGGGTCTCTAGATCAAGTAAGAGCAGGTGCATTTTGAGAGGACAGGGGTGAGTGCAGGGGACAAGAAGGGCATCTGGACTTGCAGAAGAGAAAGGTTAAGTTCCCTTTGCCGTGAGAATCACAGCCTGCTTTCTTTTGGACTCAGTGTCTAATTTCATTTCAGCTGCTGCTTTGTTGATTTTGGGCTCCGTATCCATTTACAGGTCCAGTGGGATCTGGGTGTGCAATGTGGTTTGAAACCACAAAACCCTTCTCCGTTTTTTGGAGAAGTGCTGACGGGGGCTGTGGAAGGCAGCGTTGCTACGGACTCAGCAGTTAGTACACCAACAGAGGCATTTCCCTTGTACCGGGTCCCGGATGACCTCGCTGGTGGAAAGAGTCATGAGCCGGTTTCCACAGCCCACATGATCTTTTTCTTCCCCGCCACCATATCAACAATTATTAAGATGTGCATGAAAGTGCATTGACCTAGTTGGAGGTTTCATAAATATAAATAAATTAAATGGTTATGCCTAAGGGCGCCTGGGCAAGCATGTGGGGAGGAAGGGAGAGAGTTGCTCATGGATGGATGGAGAGTGAGGGGCCCTCAAGCCTGTCAAGTGAAAACCAGAGAGGACCAGACTGTGAGGCAGATGAAAGAAGCCACAGGGCCCAGCCTCAGTGCCAGGACCCTCCATTTCTGGGACTGCCTGAGCTTGCTGCCCTGGCCAGTGGGCCGTGTCTGTGCTGGGATGCAGATCCCCTCGGGCCCCAGTGCAGCCGGGTGGAGCCTGCACAGCGGGGTGGCCCTCGAAAGCCCCAACTAGTGACTAGCGACTTCCGGCCGCCAGCAGCCTGGTTAGTCGATCCCAGTGTCCTAGAAAGAAAGATTTTCTATTTGTGCTTTGAAGTGAATAAGGTTGAAAGTGACAAAGCTTGGTGGGTGGGGGTGAGTATGGAGCTTTTCAATATTGATGTCCGAGGGGGAAAGTGGACCAGAAAATGTTCCTGGCCCTTTTCAGAGTCCTTTCATATCATGATCTCATTTCTTTCATTCTTACAATAGCTTTGCATAGAAGGCAGGGATATTATCAGTGCTGTCATTCCCATTTTATAGATGAGAACACTGAGGCCCAGAGACATGAAGTGAGTGACTCATGGTCACCCAGTGACTAGGTGGTTTTCTGATTCATGAAACCATGCCCTTTTCCTTCCCCACACTGCTCTGGGGGAGTCTGGACAGTCTTGGGATCCTTGCCCTTCACTTCTTCTTCCCTATCAGTGCCTCTTCCATCACCAGACGGCTCACATCTGAGTCTCCCTGCGTCTGTGCCTGTCCCCTTCCAATCCCTCCTGCTTACCCCTCTGCCTGGCAAATCTTCTCAAACACTGCTCCCACCTCAGCAGCCCTCTGCTCCCCTTTACCTAAGCGATGCTCTCCAAAGTGTAAGCCTGCTCGTTCAGCCCCCATGGCCTGATTCATCTCACCCCACGTGAATCCCCTGCCCATCTAAATCCGAACGCCTGCCATCCTTCAAGGCTCAGCTGCAGCGCCACCTCCTTGGGGTGACTTTCCTGATTGTGTCAGCCCATACCGCTCTCTCCCTTAACCCCTGTCATAAGCGCCATTACCCTCTGCCTTGCGTTGCTCGTCACCCCTTTCCACATGCGGGTCTGCCTTCCCCGCATTAGCCCGTGAGCCCTTCAGGGAGCATCTGACAGCATAGGCCCAGCCCGCCACCCCACTGCCATGTGACCGGGCGAGCCCTCTGCACATATTCCTCCACAACATGGGAGGGGGCGGAACCCAGAGATCTCAGAGGTCCTTTCCAACCCACATTCCCTACGATGGATGGATCGTGGACCTCTTCAGACAGTGGTATATAAAGGACGGAAAGGTCTGACATGGCTCTTCTCCAGGAATTTGCATTTTAACAGGTGCAATGCTTTCAGCCAAAGGAAAGAAGCTCTGATGTTTTGGGGTTGGGGTGGGGGCTTCCTGGTACCCTGCAGGGGACCATCTCCAAATGGCCAAGGGCCAAGCCTGCTTTGTGGAGATTATTCTACTCCCCACTGCCTCCTCCCCCACCAACATTAAGGGATCCTCAGGGAACCAAGAAAATAGAAGCACATGTAAATTCTTTTCCGCTTCTGTCCTCTTGCATTCAGATGACTGACTCATGTTGGCCTCATCTCCCCCATCTCTAACTTTGGGCTCTAACCTCGAGGGCCAGGGACAACGGCTTTGTTCTAGCTCCATTTCCACATGGGAAACTCAGACGCTGGGATCCTGGGCTGATTCACCACCTGTCCCGCACCCCGACTCCCACCCCCAGCAGGGTAGAGTCCTACCAGCTCTGGGGCCGGGGTGTGGTGGTGGTGGTGTTGGGGGAGCAGACTCGACCCCGAGATGGGGTGTTTAAGAGGAATAACCAATCCCATAGCTGAGCTAGAAAGCAAGGTATTTGTCTGCCATCGGAGCTATATCAAGGAATTGCCTGGGACCAGATTGCCCCAGATACAGAGAGCACCCCTTGGATGCCAGGCGGAATCAATGAGACTTGCTTAGGGTGAAACTAGATTGTTTCTGTCCTCAGGGTCCTCAGAGCAAAGTTCTCAGGGCCTGGGTGGCGTCTGGCAGCTCCACTATTTGTCCTGTGTTCTGAGTCAGGAAAAATCCGACGTGTGCATCACCCCCAGTGTGTGGCCGCGTGAGTTGGTTTTGAATAGCTTTGAGTGTTGATTATTAAATTTGAACAGAGAGGATGTGGCACTTCCAAATGCAACACGGTGGCAAAGAGCATGGGCTTGGGGCAAGGGACTCGGTCTCCTCATCTGCAAAGTGGTTTCACAGCAGGACCTACCTCACTGCGTTGTTGGGAGGGTGAGGCACGTGGCAGGTCTGAAGTAAATGTTAGCCCTTGTTATTATAATATGACATGGAGCCAGAGCAAAGATTATGAGTTAGTAATGGATGGCCCGACTATGTGCTACTGTCTCATCTTGATGATTCCGTCCAGATCATCCTTGCCAATATTCTATCCCAGGATTTTTCTGGGCTTCCTCTCTTCAGTCATTTAGTGTTTCCATTGACTCATCTCATTCTGATGCTCAGCAAAACGGAATTAGGAATTCATATTTTCTACCCCCAAAAGTGCATTTCAAATCAAATGGAGTTGATTTGGGGGTTATCTGTTGTCTTAAGTGAGCGGTTTCATAGTTTCTACAAATATATCTGTACAAGTGCATAAACAGAGCTGCGCCGGTATTTCAGGGATGTCATGGGGACTCTGGGGTCACACAGCTGACTTCTAATAGTATCCCCTGTTGATCTACACTGAGTTGTGACATGTGGGAGGTGGCAGCAGGACAAGACTGGAGGCAAAATTAGTGCCTTTGTCGGGGAGCTCAGGGAATGTGAGTTGCCAGGGCAGGGCACCACCCCCCCGACCGCCTCATTCCTGGAGGCTGAGTTGAAATGTCACTTCCTCTGTGAAACCTTCTTGGCCAATTTCCTGTCAGAATGAATCACACCTTTCCATGTTCTCATAGAATTTGTGATTATACCACGGACCTTCACTGATTGTACCCCCCGAGCACCCTGAGGGCTGGACGGTCTCTGATTCATCCAAGTGTCCTGAGTGTCCAGCACCACGCCTGGAGCATGAGAAGCTCTCAGTAAATGTTTGCCAATAAAGGCATGAATGCCCTTGGTGTGACTGGCCACTTCTAGAAGCTTAGAATCTGGGAGGAGGGACCTAAGAGCCAACTGGACCAATGTCCTCCTTTTACAGAAACTAGGGAATGGAAGGGACATCCCCAAGGAACACAATTGGTGGCAGAGGTGGGATCAGAATGCAGGTCTCTTGACTCTGGGCCTGGGGCTCTGTTTTCTGCACATTGCAGCTCCCTGCTACCCATCTTGCCCCTTTCTCCACCTGTGAAAATTAGAGCATGATCTGTGCTCTATGGGAGGATGGATGGAGAGGCTGGGGACCCCACCTCCAAGGTATAGGAAACAACCATTCCTTCAGAGCCCTCCATTGTGACCCCACAAGGTAGTCATCTGGGTGGGGGAGGACCCCTACCTCCTTGCAACATCCCAGTGGGGAGACCAACTTTTGTCTGTAACTTCCCACCCCTAGGTTTAGGGCAGCCTGCCCTATGACCTCCCCAAAGTGGGGTACCACTTCTGGTAAAGCTCACCTTGGGCTAACAGGGCATCCCACCCATCCTCCTTCCCCCAAGTCAGCCATGGCAAAGACACCCTCTCTTTCCAGTGTTCTCTTCCCAGACACCCTATTATCTATGCTCCAATTATACAACCTGCTGGTCTCTTTGGGCAGACCCAAGCTTGCCATGAGACACAAAATCCAAATCTGGGACCTTTTCAGGAGATCAGGGAGTCCATAGCAGCATTGGATTGAACCCTGCCCTCTCCCCTACCTAAAGCACAGGCTGGTGTTTCAGTGGTGCTGGGGAGGAGGCTGACGGCATAGGGTAGCCTGAACTCCCTCCAGTGTACCATCTCAACAGCCCTTCCCGCTTCTCTCCTCCGCCTTGTCCTGGGGTGTACTGGCAACTACGGAGGGACTCACCCTTGACGCCTGCCTGCTCCTTCCAGCTCCCCAGTCTCTGGCCTCACTTCTCCTCTTTGTCAGAGGGGAAATGCTGGATGGGAGGGGCCCAACATGCTCAACCAAGAGAACAGAGTGAAGGTCTCCCGGAAACCTCCCTGGGTCTGGGGAGCCGGACAGAACTCTCCAGAGAGGCAGCCTTCTCTCTCTCCCTCTTTCCAGCTGGTCACATCTGCCCATGCTTCTGTGATGGGATTCTAAGGGCAGGGAGGAGGCTTCAGGACCCAGCCCTTCCACGAGCTGGGCAATACAACAGCTTTCTTTCTTTTTTTTTTTTTTCTGGTACGCGGGCCTCCCACTGCTGTGGCCTCTCCCATTGCGGAGCACAGGCTCCGGATGCGCAGGCTCAGCGGCCATGGCTCATGGGCCCAGCTGCACCGTGGCATGTGGGATCTTCCCGGACCGGGGCACGAACCTGTGTCCCCTGCATCGGCAGGCAGGCTCTCAACCACTGCGCCACCAGGGAAGCTCTACAACAGCTTTCTTATCTGCTGAAGGACATTGCCCGGGGCCAGTTCCTGGAGGAGGAAACATTTTCCAGACCCAGGTTGTCATCTCCCAGGGTTTCAGTGATCTGGCGAAGGCATTTGGCACCTTAGCTTTTGGGGATAAAGAATGCCCAGTGCCAAGGCCCAGCTGACCTTTCTGGAGCAAAGTGATGTCCACAAGGTGAGGCCCCGTGGGGCGCTACCCAACAGCCTCCTACAGTCCCATCTGATCCTATCCTCCAGGACAGACACATAGCCAAGTTGGCCCTTTTCTGGATGAGTTCTTTAGGCAGGTGGCCACATGCTGTGGCAGCCACTCAACTTTTGCCAGGGGTCATTCCTATTGCTGCTATCCCCGGGGATGCCTTCTGAGGCCAAGACTTGTCATGACTGCCCTACTCATCTGGGTAACTGAAATAGCTGTCATGCTGGGCAATGAATCAGTGCTACAAGCATCATCTCATCTAATTCTCTCAAAAAAGCCTGCGATGCAGACGCTCTTATTATCTCTATCTAATAGCTGAAGAAATTGCGAGTGAAAGGAGGTTAGTAACTTGCTCAAAGTCAACCAGTTAGAAGAGGCTGGAGCCAGGGTTCCTGCGAGGCAGGCTTTTGACACCCAGCTCTGTGCTCCTCTCAACCTCCGCATCACGCTCCCCCTCACCCTGCGACCTCGCTTCTCTGTGGCCCTGGGCTCTGCCGCCCAGCACCTGCTCTGCTCCCCAGCCCCACTGCAGGTCTGAGGGATGCCAGTGAGTGCCGTCATCCTGGTCCAGGCTTTGAGTATTGATGACATCTCCATGTCACCCCCGCCCCCGCCTCCTCCAGGGAGCCTGGGACCCCAGATGGAGGAGCTGCCTGTCAGAGCTGAGTCAGACCAGTGTTCGCCAGGTCCCTCTGCAGCCTGGACCCCTGGCTGCCTTGCAGAGCCGTTACAGAGATGACGCGTCACGGAGCAGGGGGCAGGTTCGGAGTGGTTACTCTTCTGGGAGTGGAGAATGAAAGGGAAGGAAAATGTGACTTAAAAAAAAAAAAAAAAGAGTCAGAGGCAGAGTTAGCCCGCACTGACGGGGCTTTTCAGAGGGCTCCCTCCTTGCGGTGGGGAGAAGTGGGAGGGTTGAGCTAAGTCTTCCTGTGCCCACAGGAGCCCTGTGGTCCTGAAGGAGTCCCTGCCCTTCTCTATCCAGGATTCAGATCTCGAGGTCTGATATCCTGGGACTTGGTGACACCATCATTCTAAACCTCATTGTAACCCACCACCACTGGGGGGAAAACAGTACATTGTATTTATTTCACAAACACTGACATCGCACTTTAACGTGGCTGGCACCATTCTAAGCACGTTGGTGATATGAATTCATTTAACCCCATGAAAACCCTCTGGGCTAGGTCCCATTGTCACTCCCATTTCAAGACGGAAGAAGCTGAGGCACTAAGGTGACATAGCTAGAAGGTGGCAGATCCGGGAAGTGACCCAGGCAGTCTGGCACCACGGTCTGGGCTCTTAACCACCACTGAGGCTGTCCTCTCGGGGGGCATCATGTGCTGGTGCCACACAGAGGGGTCTGCTCGCTGAGGACCAAGTGCCCCCTTGGTAACTGAAGGACCCATTCTGGTTTCCTGTCTGGCCTTAGGTAGCCTGTGCAACCTGCAGGGGCAAACTAATCCAGGCTAACACGCGCTGCAGCTCCCACACAAAGCCGTGTTGACAAAGCCCTCCTCCTTCTGAGACCCCTGAGTGGGCGCATTGAGGGACATGAAGCGTTTTGTAGGTTATTATGCAAACACACATGCGCCCTGGATGCTGGCAAGGCAGAGCCAGAGCCTTCACACCCCACAGCCTCGGCCGGGCTGCTGGGGAGAGCTCTGAAGTACCTTGTCATCAAGGGACTGTCAATCACTAAACATTTGAGATGCTTGTATCCAAACAGAAGGATCCAGTGGGGCGGGGTAGGGGGTGGGGCAGGCTGAGGTCCAAACGTGGACATAAACGCCCAGGATGGGAAGCGGGTGGGCGAGGTTGGCTTGGGGTTCATGTCCCCATCCTCACAGCCACCCCACCTCACTGGATCCTTCTCCTCTTCTTCCTCCTCCCATCTCCCTCCCCCTCTGACAATCGGGGAACATCATGCAGGATCAGGGAACCCTGCTGCCATCTGCAGAGAGGAAAATGAGCCTCATCGACCCAAATAAATAAAATAAGCACACACCAGGGGAGAGCGGCTGCTGCAAAGAACAAGGCATGGTTTTGGGAGACTCTTGCAGGGTGAGTTGGGGTCGCGGACTCAGAGGCCCCCACTTTGGCTTATTCCAAACCTCAGATGAGACTGGGGAAGGGGGTGGCGGACTCCCTCCTCCACCACGATCAAATACAAGCCTGAGAAGGGGGTCTGTAAATATAGAGAAGCAGATGACAGACATCACTGCCTATTAAAATGCAAGCGATCAGCACTGCCACCTGCCCACGTCCCCATCCGTCTTGGAGAGGACTGCTAGACCACGTTGGATCAGATGCACGGGCAGACCTTCCTCCTGTCACCCAGCTATTCATTTATTCAAAACAAACATGCACTCAAAATCTTTTTATTCTAGGTGAACAAAGCAAACATATTCTGCAGGCAGAACACCCGCCCCCCGCCAACCTCCCCCCACTCAATGTGTTTTCATTAATATAAATTGTTTGCAGTAGGCAAATTAATTCTAGAAATGGTTTTTAGACACGGCAAATCGTTCTTGTAAAGCAGAAGATGGGTGAGAGCTCTCTGCATTTTCGTATGCACCAGGGATCTTAGGTAAATATAATAACGTTGCTAATGATAATCGATGCTTATTACAATGGCCAGGCTTAACGACCTGCAGCACTTAGAGCTGATCAGAGTGGATGGATCCAGGTTTTGAGTTGCATAGACCCCTGGGAGCAGATAAGTGACACGAGGTACAGAAGGCTTAAAACAGAGCAGTTCTTAGCATAGCTTTAAAACTTGTCTTTGTAGAGGGTTTCCCTGCTTAAAAACACTTTATTGCCCTCTTTGAGTTTGACATCAACAAGGCAGACAGGCATAGCCCCACTGTACAGGTGAAAGGGTGAGACCCTGAGAGGTGAAGTGATTTGATTACTGGCTGGCAATTAACAGAGCTTGGACTGAAATTCAAATGACCTTGGTTCAAATCTCCTCCTCCTTCCACTGCACCAGGGCTCCTAGACTTGAGGGATTGGGTCCCACTAGGAATTTTTTTGCCTTATCCAAATACCTCTGTATTAGTATTTATTTAATATTCTTCTCAAAATCAACCTTAAAATCACCAAATATTTTGGCTGGCCTCATCTACAGTAACGATATCTACAAAACAATGGGCTTGATGTGTGGTTGTAACTTTTTCGAAATGAAGATTAGGATAAATACATAACTTCTTTTTTTTATGCTTGTCTGTGCACCCCATAGAATCGCCTGGTGTACCATGAGGGCATGCGCACCACACTTTGGGAAGTACTGGCTTACAGCTCAAAGCAGCAGCCTGGCATGTCTCAGCTGTTCTTGTCATAACTGACTGCCCCGCCCCCAACACCTGCAAGGAAGGATCGTTCCTCCCACAGACACACTGCCAGGGGTCTGCAGTACGTCCTCTTCAGACCTGTGACCCTGCCCTAGCCTTGAGGAGGGGCATGAGGCTGAGGACAGAATATTACCTGAGTTCTCGATGGGGTCTGGGGATCAGGGGGCTAAGAGCCGCCGCAGAAAGGTCAAGCTCTAATAGGAGAGCGCAGTGGCGGGGGCGGGAGGGAGGGTCCCAGAGCAATGGCTACGAGACACGTGGCCATAAACCCCAAAGACCCTCAAATGCAGACTGACTACTTCATGAGGACAAGGAACTATTGTTGATTTTATAAGCAGTGATAATGACCATACGGTTCTATGGGAAACAGCCATATTTCCTTTAAAGATTCACACGGAGTTGTATAGAGGTGAAATCACAGGAGGCCTGGGATTAATTTTCAAACACTTGAACACTTGACGTCAGGGAGAGACAAGAAGCTAACGTGGACAAATCTCAACAGTTGTTGAATCTGACTGATGGGCTGATGGATATATAAAATTAATTATTTTACACAATTTGAAATATTTTATAATAATTATTTTTCGAATGGGGAAAATAATGACCCTAGCTCAGCTAGTAATAGGAAGGTGGGTATTAAGAACTAGAAGGAGGTAGCAGGGAGGAGGAGTGATGTGGGGCCTTTGGGGAGAAGAGGTGGTTCCAGCACCCCCAGGACCCAGTGGGCATCCCAGCTCCCCCAAAGTATGCCCTTCGCTTCTCAATCTGGCCGGGTTTCTCACCTAGCCGCTGCACACTGTCATGAGCGCCTGCCTCTGTAATGAGGAGTGATGTATAATTGATGAAAGCACAACGTGATACAGTCACAGAAACCTCGTCTGCTAGAAGACATCTGTTCAGCACATAGAATCCACTCAGCTACTGTCACAATGCATTCACTGTATCATATCCGAGCTGCAGGAATATGCGAGTTCCATGCAAGCTGTGATCTGTAATATTATATGTCTGGGGACGTGCAGAGGTAGGAACCCACGCTTCTGTTTTTGATATGTATGTGTCCGGGTTGCACTCCCTCTGCTTCCTTTGCTCTGCCTGCATTGCTACAGCATCCTCCTCGTAAATTACCTCTGCTCTCTGACGGGCTTTTAGCGGACTCCGGTGCTAGCGTCTAACTTCTCTCCTTCAGACGCTTGTGTCACAGGAGCCTTGGGGAGCCCTGTTCACTGCACATTCTGGAAAGAGGGGGGATCGCTTCCCAGGGAGGCGGCTCCCAGGGATTTCTTCTTTCCCTAGCACTCTGCTTCCTGGTGCATCCCGGCCCGTTACCAGGGTCCACTTCCATGCTGAAGGCAACTAATCAGAGACTACAGGCTGTTAGGACTTTGCCCTTGGTTTCAAGTGGGTTTCTGCAGGTCTGGACAAAGGGGAGGCAGGGCTGGGTAAAGGGGGCGTCCCAGAAGGACCTGGCAGGAGAGGCCACAGCCTGGGGGTTGGGCCACAGGCCTTGGCATGGATGCCCTGGGCCAGGTCGGGCCCCGGGCCCCTGATCTGAGCTGGTCGTCTCCACTTGGGGGTGGCAGGTGGTGGGACCTGTGTCGATCAGAAAGGCAGGGGCCTTGGACAACAGCCATCGGGGCCCCAGTGTCCCAGACTGGGCTCTCCACAGCTCTGGGCTGTGGGTTTTGCCATCTCACTCTCTCTGCCAAGTCCTAGCCTGTCATCCCTCTGCTCCCTAACTCACAGTGCACCTCCCCCTGGATGCCGTGTCAGTTAAGAACGCCAAACAGCCTCTGTGTGTGTGTGTGTGTGTGTGTGTGTGTGTGTGTCTGTATGCTGACATGCATGTCCAGGGTCTTTCATTTTCCTGAAAGCCCCCTGAGGGCTGGGGCTGTGTCTTTTCCCTCCTTGGGATCTCTCCTGGGGTCTGGCACAGGGCTACAAAGACCTCTTCACCCCTGACATCTAACTGTGAAGGCCCCTCACTATTGAAGACTGGATATGGAAGGCTGGGCTCACTAATGGACAGTGGGCGCTGTATTAATAGCTAATAGTTACACAGCACCCACGATGTGCCGGGCAGTGTTCTAAGTGCTTTATAGTAGTCAATGATATAGTCCCGTCAATAACCCTATGAGGTAGGAACTGTTATTAGCCCATTTTTCAGATGGGGAAACTGATGCCTCAGGGTCACAGAGCTAACAAATGGAGAAGCAGGATTTGAACCCAGGCAGCCCGGTTCTAGAGCCCAGGCTCCTGGCTGCGGCAGCAACCTGCTGCCCTGACAGGGCTCAAGAGAAAGAGCTCAAGCATCGGGCAGCTCTGGGCGTGAACCCTGACATTGTCGCTGTGTGTGGTCACTTCCTCCAGGCTCAGTGTTCTCTCCCACAAATGGCTGATAGCTCCCATCTCAGAGGTAACCGTGAAGATGAGATGAAGTCAGCCAACCAAAGTGTCCAGCACAGGACCTGGCACTCACGAGTCACTTACGAGGGGAGAGGGGACAGTAGGGGGAGTGGCCCAGCTTCCTAATCCACTGATAGAGGGTCAAAGGCCATGAGTTTGCCTGTCCCGTCCTTGGTAGTTCTGACCAAATTGTTCTACGCAGAGAGATGCTCAGTGGCGGGCAAACTCTGGCCTCGGTATCAAGAAAAACAGCCATCTTGTGCCCTCCAGCACAGCTGTCTGCTCTACCCCCTCCCACCTGTCCCCGCCTCTTGCACACCTTCCCTGAAAAGGTAGATCCCCCAGGCAGCAGCGAAGCTGCCTCTCCACGTGCCTCACAGTGGCCTGTGCACATGGGTCACTCAGCTGGCACCTCAAGCCTACTGTGCAGGTCCCTTAGTTAGAGTCTGACAAATGAAATGGGAGAATGGAAGCGGCTCCCGGCCTCCCTGCAGTGGGAGCATCAGGCTGACTGCCACCCAGGACAGTTCGCAGGCTTCTTATAACCCCCAGTCCCAGAGGTCTAGTGTCAGGCCAGCACTAGAGCCTCATTTATTAGGAAAAGACCCAGGGCTAGGTTTGGGGCCCTCACAGAAGCAAAGTGGGGAGCCTCCTCTTTCTGCTCATCATGGGGATGTGGGGTTCCCATATTCCTCAAACCACTGTATTGAATCAGCTGCATTTCTAAGTGCCCTTTAAAAAGGCAGCCCAGTCTCACCTGGCATGGTTATCCACCAGCCTTTCTCAGCCTTTCCAGAGGAAAGAAAAAGGAGCAAGGAGCACTAAAGGTAAACCTCAAGGAACTGCAAGAGAGATGCACAGATATTGGGCCCCCTTTTCCATGTCAGTCTAAATCTCCCGCTGTTTCTCGATATGGGGCAACATTGGCATTTTGGGCAGGCACCTTCCTTTGTGAGTCTACCCCAGGCAAAAAAGGATGTTTCCTCTTCATGTGCTAAGCGCCAGTCATTTTTGACAATAAGATATGCTGCCTGCTCCCCCCCACCACACCATGTTCAAACACCCACGTGGGTTGGGAGTGGGGGGTGAGCGATGCTGCCCCTGGTGGAGAAGCCCGTCCAACTTGCGATGCTCTTAGCAGGGTGTGCACATCTGCTTAGGCCTCTTGTCCTAAGACTCTAGCAATAGTCACATCTTCCTTCTGGGCAGCAGCTTCTTCTGCAAAACAGGGGGCTGTGCTCTGGCTTTGACATCTGTGCTCTGCGTGTTCCCAGTGGGTCAGATGACCTCCATCTAAGGTCCTGCAGCAGCCCCAGCTCCTTCTCTGACTCCAGCTACTTGGTCCTTTCTCTCTGTCTGGACTTCCCAGGCCCTCCCTAGTTTGTGGTATCCTCCTTCTATTCTTATTGTTAGTCCTATGTGGTTGGATCTAAGGAAGAAAGGGGGCCAGGGAAGGGTAAAGGGTGAGTCCTTTCCCCTCTGGATAGACCCTCTCTATTGTTCAGTTCTCCCTTCAGCCCTTGCCCTCTGACAGTTTCCGTGGTGGGATTTTAATTCCTCATTGTTACTCTTGTCAAGATGGGACTCCTCTGTAGTTCACTCTAGCCTTTCTCTTCAGCTGCTCTGCTTTGCATTTCTATGGTGGGTTTCTTCCTTCCTGATATAATGATTACTCTGTCTTTCTCTTTCACTCACACAATCAGACACACACACACACACACACACACACACACACACACACACCCTTTGATATTTCCTTAAGACACTTCTCTGAAGAGATGAGGGTGAAGGAAGGCTGTAGGGGAGCTTTAATGAGAAAGGCTTTCTTCCTAGTGGGGTTGGGGGAGGGCTGGAAAGAGACTCACTAGAATAGGGATCAAGGAAGTCAGTGGAGCCCCTGTCTCTGAAGGGCTTTTAAAAATACCTGCTTTTTCTTCTGATTGAAATATACATGTGCATTGTAAGAAATTTGGAAAATTCAGAAAAGCAGAAATAAGAAAATAAAAATTATTTGTAGCCCCACCAACATGAGATAGAAAGTTGATATTTTTTGGTGTGTTTGGTGCATTTCCTTCCAGTCTTTTTTTTGCGGGGGAGGGGGGTGGTGGTGGGATGGAGGGGGGTGGTGGTGGGAGGGTGGGAGATGGGCCGAGATCAGGCTACATATGCAATTTAATGTGCTATTTTTTCCCTACTTCATATTACAGTAAGAGCTTTTATCCTGTATCATTAAATCGTCTGCAAAAACACCATTTTAAGGACTACATTATATTCCTTCCTATGGATAGGCTGTGATAGACCTCCCAGATATCCCAGAACCCTAAGACGTTAGGACTGGCCTCACCTAGTGTTTCCACAAAAATCTCTTTTTTTGTGGAAAAGACAAAGAGACAAAGGATGAACTCCCCTCCCTGGTGATATATTTTCCTATCTCACTTCACAGTCAGGAAGAGCTTGTCAGCCCATCCCCATCCCTATCTCTACCCTCATGTAGGTCACCCTGAGGTAGATTTTTGCCAAGCCCGTGCACAGTAACAAAAGCAACCTTTCAAGCATTGCAACCAACATAAGACCACCTTTTCTCAAAAAACCTCCTGAAGTGAAGGGGTAGGAGGCAGGTGTGGAAATATGCAGATAAAAGTGGCTAAGGAACAAAATGTCATGTCTTAAGCTCTAAGACAAATCACATGGGAGCAAGAAACTTAATAACAAACTCTTCTTGGTTCTGTATTGTCCGTGATAAATGACCACTCTCAGCATCAATAAGTGCAGACATACCTGGAAAGAGATGTACATACAAGCCCATAGCTCCTGCTGAAAGCAGTGGATTGAATTCAATTTGGGGTTTGAAGGCAAATCTCACAGCCCTAAGCAAAATGATCTTAGCGATCGGCCACCACCACACACACAATAAAAGTAAGACCATTGCAGCTAAAATGGGGGAACATTATACAAGATCTCAAGGTACTGGATGGTGAAGAATGCTACTCTTAAGTCCAGATTTTTTGAAACTATAAGCTCTATGCTTAATGCGATAGTTACCAGGAAACACAACCTCCCTGGAAGTTCAGAGTATCTTCTGATCAGTCAGATTTGCAATTCCTCTCAGAAAAAAGTCTCAGCAGGATGTGCCAGAGGCCTGAGAAGCAGCAGGTTGGGGAGGACAGACAGTAGCTTTGGAGAGCCCACTTCGACATGCAATAATATATTTCTACGCTTGGGTGAAATTCAACATGAGAGAACATGTTGGAAACACATGCAAGATGAATACCAGTGAGTGTCTCAGTTACTGCCCATGGAACATGCTTTACTATGCTCACAGAAAGCCATGGCACCGTGCATTCTAGAAAAATAAGATGAGGCATGGGAGGTGGGAGACAAGGACACAGGGAGAAAGATGTGAAAGGGAACCACATAGGTATGCTGTTCGAAAAGCTAATCCCTATGAAATAACATCAGCCAAGGTGGAGGCACGTGCATGTAATGACGCATAAAAAGGAAACGCCAAAAAGAGCTCATTGTTTTGAATGCAGAGGCAAACCTGGACACCCAGTCTGTTACTATAAAAGGTTCATAGGAAAAAAGAGGAGGAAACCCAGTAGCTAGCTTTAGCTTTGGAATCAAGTAGTTTGGCATTTATAAGGTTTCCATGTCCGTGAATTTGTCACTGCTGTGGGCTTTCTTTTCCCTTGACATAGAACGGTTACTGTGATGAGTGGTCACATAAAGCACGATATAAATTTTTATTATTATTAGATGGTGCTGGGGCTGGAACTGCACTGTCCTGCATGGAGGTTTTCAGACATATTATAATTACATTCTGTATGTTTGCAAATAATGACATAACCCAGTCACCTTACTGTGGTTATGATTTATTACAAAAAACAAAATGTTATTATATGGAAATTAGTTTCCACATAACAGCTGACTAGAGGGGAGAGCTCCAGAGCCACTTCCATCACCAAGATGAGAATCCGTGGCATTTCAGGACCTGGGACAGCGCCAGAAGGGCCTCAGTCGCCTTACTTGCCAGAAAGACCTCTGCAAGAAGGACACTGGAAGGGAGGTGTATGGGACCAGGGCCCTGAGCAGTTAAGACGCAACCTGAGTTCAAGGCCAGGGCCTATTGTCAGCCTGGGAGAAGGAGCTTCCATGGATTACTTATGAATTTTCATTTAGGTGCTGCCTTCTCCTGACCTCCTCTCTCTTTGCAGCTTAAATGCTCCTCTAACTTGAAAAGAAAATTGTCAAGCCCAGCATCATATTCCATAAACTCACTTTTTTTTGCACCTTTGGGAATATTGTCATTATTTAAAGTAAGAAGAAGGACAAAATTCAACCAAAGACACATTAAGTCTATTGACTGTATGGACACATTGGGTCTAGCCCTATCCATAAACTTGGGCTGGGCGCTGTAGGAGGAACACAAGAAATATATGGTTGATAAGTTGAACATTTATTGGTCATTTAGTTGTTAAAAATATTCTCCCAACAGGGTAGATGGTTGCTGCTTATGACAGAAAGTAGAATACAACACTTTCAAACATTCTCTCCAGCTCTCCTTTCTCCTGCTGTCTAAGCTTAAGAGATCTGGAATGCCAGCCTAAGAGATCTCCTCACCCTGGTCACATCCTGAGGTTTCTAAGGGGATTACCTTTTGGTATAATGCATTTTTACAACATAAAAATAAGGAACGATAACAGTTTTCGTAGAAGCTTAATGTTTCCCCATATCCTACAGGTAGAACTTATTACCCCATTTAACTGAAGAGTAGGAATTAGTTCAGCAACTTGCCTAAGACTGAAGAGGAAAGGAAAGATCAGAACTCAGGTTTCCTATTATCCCAGTCCCAGATACATCCTGCTATATCGTGGGTGTCTAGCGTGATCTAGGAGATGGCAGCTATCCAACGTGCAGTACTGGAAACTAGGATGAACTGGTTTTGGGCTCCATTATGCTTTTTGCCCACTTTGGAAGTTCTTGACTCTATGTAGAAACTCTGTTTTTTTGGTCTCTGTCTATATTCAGGTTCATCAAAACTGATCTCATCTCTTATTCCCCAAATGTAAACTCCAAACATTTCTTTGCCCTTTTCTATGTCATTTCAGGGTTTGAGGTGGGGGTGGGGGAAAGGGGTTGAAGAAGAGGCAACAGGAGCACTTTGCATGGTGAGGGGAGGAGTGCCAACTTTCATTATAGCATCCTGGGGACGCAATTACATAGAACCCAAGGTATGTTTGTCGTCATCTCAAAATCAGGGCTGAGGGCTTCCCTGGTGGTGCAGTGGTTAAGAATCCGTCTGCCAATGCAGGGGACACGGGTTCGAGCCCTGGTCCGGGAAGATCCCACATGCCGCGGAGCCGCTAAGCCCGTGCGCCACAACTACTGAGCCTGCGCTCTAGAGCCTGCGAGCCACCACTACTGAGCCCACGCGCCTCAACTACTGAAGCCCATGTGCCTAGAGCCCGTGCTCTGCAACAAGAGAAGCCAGCGCAGTGAGAAGCCGGTGCACCGCAATGAAGAGCAGCCCCCGCTCGCAACAACTAGAAGAAAGCCCGCACACAGCAACGAAGACCCAACGCAGACAAAAAAAAAAAAAAAAAAAATCAGGGCTGAATTGCTTTGGTCTAAACTGATTAAGAGCTCTGAGAGTTCTGAGGAAGGATGCTGACTATCCCATTTTGGAGTGGGGTCTCCGGTGCTGTCTTTTTTTTGATGTTGGCGCCCAAAGTTTTGCAAGGATAAATGCATTAAGAATGTAAACACCTGGAAAGTAATCACTCAGTGACGTTAAATAACACTAACATGGTGGAATCACAGAATTACCACAGTGATACAGAACCCAGCATCAGTCTCCTTTCAGTGATTAGAGAATTTCTGACCCATTAACATGAAACATTTTGTTGCAGCTTGGGGTAAACTTTTGGGTGGTTTCTGGTTTTGCGGGTTTCCAGCCCTCGGCCACTGAATGTCCAAGTTTAGTTCTGGTCTATATTCTTTCCTAACCCTGGGACACTAGTGACTGGAAGGGGATTTCCAGTCAAAAGTCTTCAGTGGTTCCTATTACTTAGACTCTAGAACTAAGGAATAGGGCCTTAGAAACCTTCTAGTGTCAGATACTTTGCTTCAGGGTATGGATGCCTTCCTCTAAATGAAATTCTACATGGAACTCCAATGTGTGGAATGAGTGGAAAAGATGATGCTCTGAATAAAGCCCCTGTGAGGGGCTCAGAGCCCTCCCTGCTTAGCAGCACCCCGGCCCCTCTCCACATTGTGTGAACGTGTTCACTGAGTTCTTCCCCAGCCTTCTCCCCTCGACACAAGATATCTGCTACCACCCTGTGTTTTCTGCATCAAGATGAACTCCAATTCAGGGTACAACTCAGTAAGCGTTGCAGGGCCCTGGCTCTGGTTGGGTCAAACGACTTTCAGCTGGGTCAGAAGATGGCCATAGAACACACACAGATGTACGAACATCAGACCAACAGTGATATGCGCTCAGAGACAGACACCAAAGCCCCATGCAGCATCCAGGAATGATCAACGACTCCAGGAGAGCAGTAGGTAAGTGGTGCATTACCATACGGAGGGGAATGGCAGGGCGCAAAGTGTAGGGCCATGTTCCGTGTCTGAATCTTGGCTCTGCCAAAGTGTGTGATCTGGAACAAGTTACAGTCAGCCCTCTGTATCCATGGCTTTTGGGTCCACGGATACAGAGGGCCGACTGTATTCACCGTACTACGGGCATTTTATATAAGGGACCGGAGTGTCCACGGATTTTGGTAATCGTGGGGGCTCCTGGAACAAATGCCCCAATGATACCGAGGGACGACTGTACTTAACTTCTCTAGGCCTCGTTTTCCTTATCTGCAGACAGATAAGGTGGGCGCTACTGACAGACCCTACATTATAGAAATATGGTGAGAAGTGGATGAGTTTATTCTGAGAATAAGCCGTGATTTAGGAAAATGCCTGAAATGAAGGAAGAATTCCATAAGCATCGTCTGTCTCTACTGCTGATCACCCTCACATTTTCCCTGCCTGGTCTTTGTGCCCCCGGCTCTGCCAGCACCCGTGGTCAGAGTTCCCGGAGTGTGCGCTGGGGCAGGGCTGCGTGAGGCACACAGGGAGGGCATTTATTGCCTGTTCTTTGCAGCCCCGCCCCTCTCTTCCGGGGCCTGGCTGGCCAAGCGGGAACATCTTGCAGACACGTGACAGCCCCTCCCGGCTGAGCTGCGATGCGTAAAGGGATTTACGGTTGTAGAGCCGCATCTCACTCTGGATCATGTCTGGGAGTGAATCCCCACTCCCCGCTCACAGCTGTGCCCTAGCAGGCTGGTCCCGCAGAGGGGAAATGCCAGCTTCCCTCGCCCTCAGGCTCTGGGTCCCACAGGCCATTCTGAGCCAACCCTCCCTCCCCAAACCACAGGATCTCCTGTGCTCCCTGCTCTCTCTTCTCCCCGCCCACCAGGGGAGGGAGGAGGGGTGGTCTGAGCCACCACATCAGGCGGTGACAATTAAACCCATTCAGAGCCCAGTCATTTGCATGCAGCTCCTGCCAGGCAGAGAACATTCAACCTGTCATTATCTCCTGGCATTGCTGGTAACTGTGACACGTGGCCCTGGAGATGGCGGCTTCCTTTCCCTGGGTACTGCCAGCCAAGGAGAGGTGATTGACGAAGGGCCGGGGACCTTTGCTCCTGCCCTAGCTGGCCTCTGAAGGAGGCCAGGGGGCCAGGGCTGAAGGAGGAGGTGGAGTGGAGACAAGGTGATAGGACCCCATGGACCCCACTATGCTTGGGCACTGGCAAGGGTCTCTGGAGGCCACTGCAGGAGGATGGTGGGAGGGCAGGAATCATCTGAGGGTAGTTCCCACCCCCTCAGCTGGAATTTATTGAATGAGGCTGTCCCTTGAAAAGTACTGAAAGCCACAATTTTGCTGTATACCCACAGAGCAGGCTCCAGAGCAGCTGTTCCCCTCCCCCATCCCTCACCCACTAATTCTCCTCTCTGTCCCTCCCCCACCTCCAGCTCTAAATAAATCACAGTAAGATCCAAATGCTACGATGCCTAGTTGTGCTGGTCCAGCATTTCTGGTCTCAGAAACGGAGAGACAAAAAAGACCTAAAGGCTAAGAATCTCACATTTATCCCCCAACCCTGGATCATAAGCCGTCCACAGCCTATCATGAAACCAGGGTCCAAAGGCCCTATCCCTAGGGCTGGTTGGGGGAGGGGGCAGAAACGCTTTAGCAGGGAGACTTACTTTAAGTTTAACCTGCTGAGGCCAAGCCGAGATGCCCAAGGTCAGGACTAGCTTACATTTAGAGTAGGTGGTACCATTATGAAAGATCCAGAAGCACTCTGCCATCCAAAACACTGTTCAGTATCCACTATGACCTGAAATTCCACTATTTGTGTTTTATTCCTTTCACTTAAACACTTGATCCTGGTTTAAATGCAAATACCCCCAAGAGAGGCAACACTATAAAATGTGTTCTGTTTTTACTCCTTAGTAAAAATAAATTTCTCCAGGCTTTTCTGAGAAGAAGCACTGATTATAAAGGAAGGGACAAGGACCTGAGGGTCTCACCCTCTTGAATGGGTGGGAGCAGCTTTCACCAGGAAAGGCGAAACCCGAAGGGCAAGGTATCTGTGTTGGGAAGATCCTCATATTTTTTCCCAGAGCCAGTTCTGATTCATTTGTTCCTGGTTGGAGAGATCTGGGCACACTGGGGTCCAGGCCAACCCAGCTGTGTCCTTTCTCTGAGTTTAGGTTTCCCAGGACAGCAGGGCCCTGGGTTCAATCCTGGACAGGAGCTGGAAGGATTACCTTTAAGTCTCACTGCATTTCCTGCTGCTGTGATGAGGCCACCCACCCACGAAGCTCCAGCTCATTTCTCTTTTAAAGGCATAAATTTAGCAAAAGGACCACTGCATCTCCTGCCTCTGTTCCCACCTCCCAACCGGCACCTCTAGGGGGGCATGCCCAGAGGTGCTCCCTTTAGGTGATCTCTAAAAATAGGAACTTCACTTTCTCAGGTAGATATGAGCACCTATTACTTTGTGCCCTCAGATACAAGGAGACAGTCCATCTGCTGCTGGGCAAGAGCGCTCCCTCCGTTCCCCGTCAGGCCCTGGGCACAGGTAACCCGGTATCTCGGTGTGCATGCGTATGTGTATGCGTGTGCGTGTGTCTGTTCCTTCCCTGCCTGTGACTCCTTGAAGGCAGGGTCCCTCTCTTTAGACTCTGCAGCGTTCAGCATAAGGCTAAGCACATAGCTGGTGCTTAATAAGTGCTAGCTGATTGGTTGCCAGTCCCTGCCTTTGAGTAATTCATTGTTGTAAGGCAAGTACTTCACACACAGCTAAGACTCAGAGAGCAGTGAGGCCCCACAGCAGAGGGAGCGGACAGTCTACCAACCTGGCTGTGGAGGGGAGTCAGAATCTTCCAGCTCCTGGCCTGGGAATTCTCAACGTACTGCAATGCTCACCCTAAAACGGCTGCTAAACTTGGTCCTAATTTTGTCCATCAGGGGCGCCCCCATCCTGCATCACATGTTATTCACGTGGCTTCCAAGCGGAAGGAAATTCACGTGTAAACAGCCCTGGGGCTGAGCGCTCAGGGTCAGGCGTATTTGAACCTTCGCTCTGTCACTTGGCATGTGACTGTGGGCAAGAGATCCTCTCTGGGCCTCGGTTTCTTCATCTGTAAAATGGCAATAGAGAGCTACCTGTGTCAGAGCTTGCTGTGAAGATTAAACGAGATAATGGACATAAGGGACTTAGCACAGTGCCTGACACATAGTGAACACTCAGTCAATGTTAGCGATTTAATTTTATCATTTCCTAATGTGTCAGGCTAATGTCGTAAGGGTTATGCAGCAGAATGCATTCTGAAGGAAGATTTTCACATTCAAAAAGGTCAAATCAACTCCTCTCTTCCAGCGAAGTGCAATAGTGGAATTGTTCAGGATAAGAAGGGCTACTCTAAGAAATGTCAAACTTTGGGGTAGAAACAGAAAACCTTAGGCAATTTCCTGAATGATCTTGAAGGTCAAGATATTTGTAGGAAGGTCAAATGCTATTACTACCGTCAGCAGTTCTAATTTACTGAGCATCTACTATGTGTCAGGAACTGTGCCAAACACCTTATTTATAATCCTTAAAATGACAATTCAGATAAGGCATTCTTATCCCCATTTAATTGACAAGGAAGCTCTAATGGGCAGGTGCCATGGCTGGGCACTGGCAGAGCTGGTGTTCAAACCTAAGCCCGTCTGACTCAAAGCCCGGTCTTTCTCCTAAGCAGACCGCCTTCCACGCCCTGGTATCACTAGAGCACAAGCTTCTTGCAGGTAATGCAGGCGTCTCACTCGTCTTCAGGAGCCTTGCCCACTTGCTCCGTGTCTGGCCATGGCAGGTGTCCAGTACATGACAACGAATTGAACGTTTGGTGGCATAAACTATTTCATGTACCAGGGGGTGGAGAGAGAGGTGCCGTGTGTGACCCAACACGGTCACAGCTCCGCGACCGTTGTTAGAGAGGAGGACAAACTGCACCGACCGCGTTTCTGGGATGATTCTGTGAACTTGACCCCTTAATGAGTTTGGCAGCTGCCCAGAGATCTCCCTCCCTCCCTGCATCCCCCCACCCCTCCCTCTCCATCAAGGCCTGTGTTAAATTGCAACAAACAACAGAGGCCCCACCTTGGAGGGCCCTGCTCATGAATAATGAACCCACACCAGCTCCTTTCTTTTGAAGAAATTCTCTCTTGGCTGTGGAGCTGTGTGGCAGGGAGGCTGCCTCATTATTGCAGTTGTTTATTTATTCATGCTTGAATGGGTGGGCCAAGCCCGTTCGCAGACATCTTTTCCCTCACTGAATCCTGCTCTCCGCTTCCCTTTCCTTCAACTTCTAGCTTCCCTCCAAGGGCTCCAGCGGAGGATGAAGTTGGGATCCAAGTAGCCGGATCGTCCGGGGAGCCCAGGATGGAGAAGCCAGAGACGGAAATGGAAGGAGATTGCTTCCCATGCCAGTCCGCCTGCCCTGCGTCCCTGGCAACCAGGCCTGTCTGGGATCCAGGGCACCCTGCCATGGGGACACGAGGCAGGTGCTCTGGGGACCGCCATTGCCTGGCCTGTGGCTGTCTGTTGGCTGTAGGTCTGGGGAGGGACCTGATCAGAGGGGCTGAAGAGTATCCTCTTCCTTCTGCTCTGCCTCCCTCGCCCTCCCGGATTTTAGATCAGCATGACCCTCCTCCTTGCCTGTACCCCCTACCCTACCCCAAGGCAGGGCTGGTCTGACAAACACTTCCCAGGGACGCTGTTTAGGCTGGGAAAGATGGGGCTGACCTTGCCCTCGTCTCCCGAAGCTCAGCTCAGGCCTCCCACATTCTTGTACCAATTGCCCATCACCAGCTCGGAGGGCTTCCCTCTGCAGCACGCACAGCGCTCTCTCCCCGCGCACGGAGTCACGTGCAAGCCAGCCCAGAAAGCAGAGACGAGGCAGAATGAAAAAGCACTTAAGCAGAGGCCCTCAGCCAACTTTCATTTACTCTGCCACCTGGCTTCTTTTAGTCCTGGGCACATGGAGTCTGTCTTTGTTGGACTAGATTTCTGTGTTAGGTCAGGGTAGCCTGCAGGGGAAGGAGGGAGGTGCTTGGGAGGGAGGGTTGGACAAGAGGCAGGGAGGTTGGCGTGATGGGGAGAGATGAGAGGGTGGGGAAGGGGGTCTGGCTTTAGTTCAAGCTGTCTGGGTGAGGACCTCCCACCCCAGGGAGCACTGTGATGGGCTGGAACCAGGCAGACCTGGATTTGAACCCCTGGCGTGGGTTCTTTCTTGCTGTGCCATCAGGGGCGGGGCAGTCACTTAATCTCCTTGAGACTTGGTTTCTTCATCTGTCAAGGGAGCCAACCCAGACCTCCTTGCAGGCAGTTGTAAGGGTCAGAGGCTGTGTGTGCACAACGCCTGGCCCAGGGTCTGGTAAGTGCTCAGAACACAGCAACGGTTTATTATCCTTTCCACTCTCCAGGCCCAGTCTTCCCTTCTGTGTAATGGGGATCGCAAGGTGGGGCTCTTCTGTGGGGTATGTGGGGAATCCTTCTTGGAGCGGCCATGACCCCTCCTCACTGAACTCTCAGGTTTGCTGGGGGTCGGGGGCTCCCACCCTCTCAGGGCTCTTTCCTTCCCTCTTGAGATTCCCCCATGAGTGGGTTCTGAGGAGCAGAACCAGGAAACCAGGAGCTAGGAATACCTTCTCTTCCTTCCTGGGCCTCTGTAGCCCCCAGAAGGAATCTTCAGTCCTCCTGGAGAAGGTCACTCAGCCTTTGCTCAAACCCTACCTCCAGGCTGCCCGTCCCACTTGTGAATAGCTCTGGGGATCAAACAAACCCCCTTCCCTAAACATTCACCCACTGACTGTAGTTATACCTTGAAATAAGTGTGATCTGTTTTCCATACGATACCCCTTCCAGTATTGGAGACAGCTATAAAACCCACTGGAACAGTCTCTCTACCCTTAGATATAATACACTCATTGCTAGAAAAAGTCATTCTTAATTGACACAGATTCCACTCATCCCACCCACCCCGACCTTGCTCTGGTTCCACAGATAATCGGTATGTCAGATTCCCCCTCTCTCTGTGTTTACAGGAGATTTTAGAGATCTTATTTATTTCCATGACTTTTCATCCAGACCATCAATGCTACCCGAGGAGGGGGTCTGAACTCAGATTCTGATGTCCGCGTTCCTCAAACGTGCCTGTCAGACCACGGCTTCCTTCTCTGGGAGGGAAGTGGAATTGGGTAGAGAAGTTGATTAGGGAAGAGCGTGGACTCATTTAGTCAGGCAGTGCTTACTGGTGAGGATGCAGAGACGACTCAATCATAGTCCTGTCCTCAGCAAGCTCACCATGGCCTGGACCAGATGGTATTCTAGGCACCAGCTCTGAGAGCCCAACCACCCAGAAACGGGGCTGTTTCACAAGGAGGCACGGGAGCTGATGGAGGAGGCAGGGCAGTACTGACTCTCCAGTTGGCCGTCCACGACTCCAGCGACAAGTTCCCCATCACCTTGTCTCCTGACCCCAGCACGGCCTCTTGGTGCTCTGTGGCTGAGTCTATCCAGCTTGGAGACTGGGCCAGAACAGGCTCAGAGGAAGGGGAAGGAGAAGCAGACAGGGTGGCAGCCCATCAGCCTAGAGTGGGAAGCCAGCCTACCAATCTCAGGAAAAAGGCGTGTACGAGGAGGTGCAGAACCAAAGTGACGCCATCTGGGGCCCTGGTCTGGGTTTCTGCCATTCATGCTCCTAAGCGATGCTGACCACCTGGGACGTGGGAGCCACCATCCACAGCCGAGGCTGTGTCTCTGTTGTATCAGCTGGGGCCCCAGCAGGAAACAGAATTCAATTCGGATGGTTCAAAAGTAGAGGCTTTAAGGAAGGGGCTAGCACCCGGAGACAAGCAGCCAGTTGCAGGTGGATGCACAGCACCTCAGTGCTCGTCTTTGCTAAGAGAATACACCTTGGGTCACACCAGCTGTGTAGACCTTAGCAGGAGAGGTGGTGAGGGCAGGACCTCGCAGCAAGAGGGCAGTGTAGGGCCCAGAGGGGTCTGTTCCAAACGGCACAGGGATGGGTGTTTCCCCTGTGCCCAGAAGCCATCTTGGATAGGAAGAATGCAGAGGCCACATCAGTAGGGGAGAAAGACTCTCGATAAAGAATGGGAACTCGCAAGAGTATTTATTCATTAAATCCCAACAGGCCATTTTAAACTGGGAGAGACTGCAGTCTCTTTAAGTGGCGAGTTTGAAACTTCCTCTCCGGAAGCAACCTAAACGTCCATCAGTAGATGAATGGATAAGGAAGACGCGGTATATTTACACAATGGAATACTACTCAGCCATAAAAAAGAATGAAATAATGCCAATTGCAGCAACATGGATAGATCTAGAGATGATACTGAGTGAAGTCAGACAGAGAAAGACAAATATCATATAGTATCACTTTCATGTGGAATCTAAAAAAAATGATACAAATGAACATGTTTACAAAACAGAAATAGACTCACAGACAAAGAAAACAAACTTACGGTTACCAAAGGGGATAGCAGTAGTAGTGGGGAAATAAGTTAGGAGTTCGGGATTAACAAATACACACTACTATATATAAAAGAGATAACAAGGACCTACTGTATAGCACAGGGAACTCTACTCAATATCTCGTAAGAACCTGTAATGGAAAAGAAATCTGAAAAAGAATATATGTATGTATAACTGAATCACTTTGCTGTACACTTGAAACTAACAAAACATTGCAAATTAACTATACTTCAGTGAATAAAATAGCTGCTATATATATATATATATAAATTCCGCTCTCCGCCTGCATCAGAGGGAAGACAGCTCTTGAGAAATGAGGTCAGTCAGGGAAGCTAACAGAAGTTTCATCCGCATTGTGGTGCATACATCTGATCCCATGGCATGTGCTTTGAGACCTCCTATGTGAGGGCATTGAGCCAAGGCTGTGGGCGAGGCAGGCGGATGAGACCTTGGGGGAAATCTGGGTGGCAAATATGCATGAACAAATGAAAAGTTCCAGCAATGCAACTGTGGAACACAGCAATTCCACAACGGAGAGATGACATCAATACTTCATGATCTGGTATGGTTAACACAGCCTTGAAAATAGATGTAACTTTTATTGTCATGTTTTTTCTGACCATAAAAATAAAGTATACTTATTATTAAAAAATTGAAACATATTGAGAAATATAAAAAAGAGAATTGAAATCCACAATCCAACTTTCCCTATTAAGAGTTCAGTGAATTTCCTTAATATCATTTAAAACTTTTATATGTGTATTTAAACACACGTACACAACACACACTCACATATACACATATTTCAGTACAGCTGAGATCAGACTGTACATAGTTATATTTCCTGCTCACTTTTCTTCGCATTCAACTGAGAACATTTTAATATCTTGGCACCGTCTTCATAAACTAGCATGTTTCATGCCCAGGTGACAGTCCATTATACCGACGTACTGTGATGTATTTAAACAACCCCTGTTGATATTCAGACCACTTCTGATTTTTCACTATGAGAAACCTTTATCTGTATTTTTCTGTTTATTTCCTTATGATAAATTCCTAGAAATGAAATTATTGTTAGGTCTACAGGAACTATTATTTTTAAGGCTCTGTGACACATATAGCCAGAAGTGTTGACACGCATCACCGTAAATATTGTACCAAGCTTTACTATCCTCAGCAGTTTGCTGAAGCGTCCTTCTCACCTTCGCCAACACTGAGCATTGTACATTTTAAAATACGTGCCACACTGAAAAGGGCAAAACGGCAGCTTGTTTTCATTTGCATTTTTGATTACTAGTGAGGTTGATTCTTGAAATAGATTTGTTTCATTTTGTGACTCTCTGTCATGTTCTTTGCTCCTTTTTCTCTTCGGATGTTAATGTTTTCTTAATGATCTAAAAGAGTACTATATTTGAAGGATTTTAATTGTTACCCATTGCTATATTTGTCTCAAATAATGTTTTTTTGACTTGTAGTTTGCCTTTTAAATTTTTTTTTTTTTTTTTTTTTTGGTACGCGGGCCTCTCACTGCCGTGGCCTCTCCCGTTGCGGAGCACAGGCTCCGGATGCGCAGGCTCAGAGGCCATGGCTCACGGGCCCAGCCGCTCCGCGGCATGTGGGATCCTCCCGGACAGGGGCACGAACCCGTGTCCCCTGCATCGGCAGGCAGACTCTCAATCACTGCGCCACCAGGGAAGCCCTCCTTTTAACTTTATATACAGTATTTGCTGGATGAAATGAAGTGGTAGGTATAACGTTTAAGAGTTGGGAAGACTGGCTTTGCACTCTGGCCTTCTCCCATGGCCATAACGGGCCAGTGCAGAGAGGGTCTATGGATCTGACCTGGTCTCCCTGTGACCCTCAAAACCTACACTGATGAACTTCCCTACCAGAACTTCTAAGGGTACCCCAGCGATCACTCTTGACCTGAAAACCATCCCATTCCCACCTTGCCCCCCAAAGAGGAACAAACCCCCAAACACACCCAATGAAGCAAGCTGCCCCCTCAAGGGGGCGCCAGCACTGTCTGCATCTGGGCTGTGAAGCTGTTCCCAGCCAGCAGCTTGGGGAGAGGAACTGTGGCTGGTGGCCATGGACTGTTTGTGCACACTCTCCATGCCGACAAGACACTCTTGACCACTCTGCTCCTTTACCGTGGAGTCAACAGGGAATTCTCCCGCCCCCTTTTGTTGCTACAGCTGCATCTTCCGGTCACATGTGCTTCCTTCCCCTCTCAGCTACACATTACATGCACACCTCCCAGGGCCCTAGACGTTAGGTGCCGGGCGGGCGGTGAGGGTTCTTTTCTGGTCCTCTACGGGATCGATGTGGCAACAGAGACCTCGTCAACAACCATCTCTAGTTCGTTTCTGGGGGCGACCTCTCCTCTCTCCAACCCCAAATGTGGTGACAGTGCATTGCTTAGCAGGAGCCAGGGCTGCTGGGGCCAGGCAGTGAGGACAGACTCAGGAGGAAGGGGTAGTGGAGGTGTGAGGTCTTTGACACAGACCTCCCAGAGGAGTCCGGTGTGCACTTTGCCTCTTCTTTTCTGTTTTTCTTTTCCCACTTAAAATAATCTTGGGGAGGTTATTCCTTACCGGTACGCACAGAGCCACCCCATTCTTTGTAATGGTTGCCCTGTATTCAATTACACACAGCTATATCCATTTATCTAACCAGCTCTCTATTCCTGAGAGTTGAAGTTGCTTCTAAGTTTCTGTAACTGCAGGTAATACTGCAACCCCCCCCACCCCCAGAAAACAACAAAACAAAACAAAACAAACAACAAAAAACCACAAAAAGCTCCAAACAAACTGGTACGTAGATCTCTTTGCACGTGTGCTAATGGATGCTTACATCCCTGCAGGGGGGATTCCTAGCGGTAGAATGGCTGAGTCAAAGGGCATGCACATTCCCAACGTTTCTATCTCCTGCCAAGTTACCCCCCAGGGAGGATATACCTGTGTACCCCTCTTCCCCACCCCACCTTCACCCCCAGCAGCACGGGAGAGAGCTTCTGCCCACACCGGCCAGCACAATTAGAAAAAGGCAAAACTCTCAGCATGGCCCATGAAGCTCCCCCAAGTCTGGCCCCGACCTGCCTCTTCTCAAAGTCTGAAGGGCGACGCTTCTCCCCTCCCTCCTTCCCTGCTGGCCATGGCCTTTGCATGCACCACTCACTTGCCCAGAACGCTCCTCTCTGCCTTCTCCTACGTATCCTTCAGATCTCAGCCACCCACCACTTCTTTAGCGAGTTCATGAACCCCTGAGCTCTTGGAGTGCAACGCCCTATACTGTGGTTTGGGGGATTATTTGATAAATGTCTGTCTCTCAACTGGACTCTAAGCTCCACGAGGGCAGGCACCATGTCTGATCACCATGGTATTCCGTGAGCGGGATGCAGCATCTGGCCTACAGGAGATACCAACATATTTATTGGATGACTGAACAGAAGTCAAACCGACTCATCATTTCCCCCTGCTACACTTCATATCCTGTGCTCGTTCGCTTGGTAAAGATCAGTATCCTTCTAGCGCCTTGGCAAGACACACTATTGTTCTCTTTTAACTCCTTTCTCTCCTCCCTCCATACCCAGCAGTTGTCAAATCACTTTACACAACTGTAGAAACTCCTCTTTCCTTTCTAGGTCTTTATTTAAGTCATTTCCTTCCCTGAAGTGCCCTCTCCTCCTTCCTTTACCTGATGAAGTCCTATTCTGCCTTTAAGACATATTGCATGTTTTGTAGGAAACTGCTAGCTCTCCTAAGTGGGATTTAACCTCGCCCACAGCCCCGTAACACCGTCTCTCTGAAGGGCCTTTTCCTTGGCTGAATTTTGGAGTAGTTTATGAATTTTCCTGTCCCTCCATGGGATGTAAGGTCTTGGGGAGCCAGGAGCCATCCTTGTTCATTTCCGAATGCTCCTCAGCCCCAGGCACAGCGCTCTGTACACAGTAGGTGTTCAATAAACTCTGGATAGAATCAAAGCCAAGGATGCTGAAACAAAAAGGGTCTGTCTTCGCTTCTTGGACGTCTGGGGAGGCTTTCCGGACATAGCTCCCAGGCCAGGCTGAGAGCCTCTTCCCTCCTTCCCCCTCTCCCCAGCACAGGCACGCCAAACCCCATGGCTCGCCAAATTTCAAACTGCATTATCCCCACCCCAGAACTCAGGAAATATCATCAGACAAGGCAGATGTTTCCCATCAGTCTGGAAGGTTTCTATTTTCATTTTCCACATCAGCATCATGCTATCAATCTCTTCTCCACCCTGCTTCCTTCTCCTGCTTCCCCACCCCCAGCCCTAACATACCAACCACTAGCCCTGCTGTGGATCAATTCCTGCGTTGCAGATACAAAGGTAGTTTTGCTTGACAAATGAAGCTGCCCTTCCAGGAGGTGATAAGGAGATCAATACCGGTTGGTTACACTGGAATGCTCAGGAGCGAGGGGCCAGTGACACCCCTGCCACGGTCTACCGCCACATGCCATGCCTCCCTCCTTCCATACCCTTGGCATCTGCAGAGGCTCAGTGAGCCCAGGACCAAGCCAGCCTGTGTCTCCTTGCAGAGAAGCCATTGTCCTCATCAAGAGGCGAGCATCCTTTGAATGCAGAGCCCCCTGCCCTGGGCCCTGTGGGCTGACAGCCTGGAGGGTGGGGGAGGAGCCTCTGAAGAGGCAGTACACGGCGGTGCTGATGGAAGAAGGATGGTGGGGTGAGGGGGACAGAGAACAGGCCAAGGTTTAAGTCTCGGTTCTGCCACCCACTGGCTGTGTGACCTTGGGCAACTCACTTTCCATCTCTGATTTGGTCATAACCTCTATTGTGAGTCAAAGAGGTTAGATTAGATAACCTAGGGTCCATGGGTGGGCTTTTGAGGGTCCACGTACCCCTGAAATTGTGTTCGCATTTTGTGTGTACGCATATTTTTTTCTGGGTAGAGGGTCCATGTTCCCTGTCATCACCCACCTCCCCCCGCAACACACACAAGCCCTTAAAATCAGATTCTTAAAAGGATCCTTGACCCTAGATGGTCAAGTCGGTCCTAACATTCTTTGATTCCAAAGAGGAGACAGGCATTCTTGCAGTGCTGTTGATGCTGCTGGGGACACATAGCAGGCACCTCAGAAAAAGACTCAAGGGCACTTTTGGAGTAATGGTAAGGAGTGGCTGGAGGCAGGTGGATAAATCTGGGAAGACTTCCTGGAAGAGGTGAATTTCTACAAGAAAGCAAAGTTCTCAGAAACCTAAAAGGGAAAGGGGACATTGAGAAATAACAGAGTGCTCTCTCCTCTTCCCCATGCTCAAAAAATAGGAGGCTTTGTGAGGCAGGGGGCAGGGGGACCCCTAATTAGCTGAGGCAGCTCACAGTCCTCCACCAAGAACAAGAAATCAAAAAGTCAAACACCAGCTCATTAAATGCTCGGGGCTGGCTAGCTATTAAAAGAATTTCCATTTCAGAACAGGATGCCTACCAGGGAATGCCAGACCTAAATATAAGCCAGCCCCCTCCCTGCCAGGAGACTTCACCATGTTAGGCAGGAGGGAGGGGGGACTGCGTGGAGATGTGTCATTACTTTTAACATCCAAATATAACCCGCCCCAGGGGGTCTGGGACTAAGGCTGCTCTTCCCAGCTGCCTCCTGCCAGAACAAGGGGAGGGTACGAGGGGAGGCTGGGAGTAGGCCCTGCAGAGCGCTGAGGTTTGGGCTGCAGGCAGCCCCCAGGCCACCCTTTTCCTTAACCAAATGCGGGGAGTCTGGAGGGAGGGCCACTGAGTTCTATGGGCTACATCCTGATCCGGATGCTGGGGTGGGCGGGGCTTTGGGGAAGTTTAGGGGCTCTCTGGACATTTAGGACTACTTTTCCTGTATGCTTCCCTGGAAAGAGCAGAGGGAAGGGGCCACAGGGAAGAAAAGACCCCTGAGATTTGTATGTCTGTGCATGTTTTTCCCACAGAGCATGCTCCCCGTGGGCAGTTCCGCACCCATGTGGATGGTTATTCATCTGACGTCTGTTTTCTCCAGACACTGTAGCTCTTTGAGAGCAAGGGCCCTGTGCCTGCTCCCTTTTCCAGCTCCAGCATCTAGCCCAGTGCCCAGTGTGGATAGCGCCTTGGTGAGTGGGTTACCAGATGAACTGACAGTCTTGCCTATACCCCTCATGTGGGTGGAGGACTTTCCACCACTGGTTCTCAACTCACTGGTGCTCAGTGGAACCACCTGGATGCCTGGATTCTGACTGGTCTGGGGTGCGGCCTGGGCATCTGGAGTTTTACAAGCTCCCCAGGTGATGCTAAAGCAAAGCCACATTATCTAATGAAAAAGCTTTCATTCTCTCAGCTGATTCTGGGTTCCTTCTCTTCCTCCCCCCCTTTAATACCCTATTGTTGAGTCTTAAAACAATTTCCGGAGGTAGGCAGGGCAGGCATCATTATTCCCGCGGGACTTAAGAAGAACCTAGGCTCAAAATAGCTGAGTGACTTGCTCAAGGTCCCACAGCTGATGGACAGTGATGCTGGGACAGAGGTCCGTGGCCTGGGGGTGCCCAGCCCAGGTTGCTCTCCCTGGCTCCAGCAGAAGCCATGGGAAGGGTCTGGACATTCAGGGAGCTGACCTGAAACAGACTGCGGCTCGTTTCTTGGAGTTGGGGGAGGAGAAGCCAAGGTGGCCAAGGAGAAGCCATGGATCACCACATAAGACCCGGCATCTGCCCCTTCATTGCCTGGCGGGCACTGGCTCTGCAGGGAGCCCGGCCTGGGGCAGCGTCAGGCTGGAGGCTAGGCTGGGGCGAGGGGGCGGCTCCGAGGACACAGACAGAGGGCGCAGCTCGTGGTCAGATCACTGTGCCCAGGAGAAAGCTGGCCAAGAACCTACAGTGGCAGTGCCTCCCAGGCTGCCTCTGGTCCACGTGGCCCAAAGAGCTGTCAATCTGGGGGGAGTGACTTAGGTCTCCGGCAGTGCTGCTTCCCCCTCTGGGGAATGGGGACAAGAATGCCCTCCTGATGGGCTGCTGAAATGAGAAAATGAAGGCGACAATGATGCTGAAATGGAAAGAAGATGCTGCTCCGTGCCTTTCATCCTGGGGAAGAGCTGCTGGCCTCTGTCTCCTTTTCCCGCACCCCCATCACACCCTGAAGTCTGGGACGCCGTGCCTGCTGGGGAGCTAGCAAATGCTAATCCTATTTGCGTGAACTTCGGACCAGAATGAGTCTGCTTTCTTGAAGTTGGGGAAGATTTCATGGAAGCAGGCGTGTATACAGGGGAGTGGGTGGGGGAAAAGTCCAATGACTTGAACCTGTTGGTCTTCAAGGTCAGTTTTAGGGAGAAGTGGGAGCAGGTCTCTCACTGTCGGGGTGGCAGCTCACCGGATGCCCTCCCTTCTCACTGAGGCCATGTTGGCTGGGTTACAGAGAAGGAAGTACACCTGGGCATGGACCTCATTAAGCCCCAACCAAGTGGGTGGAAAGGCAGCATCCCAGCCCTGGGAAGGAAAGCCTCACAAATGCAATTTCCCACACCTGACTAGGCCAGGTGACCAAGTAGCTATTGGCTAAAGTGTCCTCATCCATGACCCTTGGGTCATTAGTGAGTGTTCTTTTACTGAGTGTTACTCCCACCAGGGCTGGGAGCAGCATGCGGAATCCCAGCAGAGCAGGGACATGCAGATTCTTTTTTTTTTTTTTTTTTTTTGCGGTACGCAGGCCTCTCACTGTCGTGGCCTCTCCCGTCGTGGAGCACAGGCTCCGGACACGCAGGCTCAGCGGCCATGGCTCACGGGCCCAGCCGCTCCGCGGCATGTGGGATCTTCCCGGACCGGGGCACGAACCCGCGTCCCCTGCCTCGGCAGGCGGACTCTCAACCACTGCGCCACCAGGGAAGCCCGCAGATTCTTGATAGAAAGCTTTGCTCACTTGGATGGAGCTGGGGTCAGTAGCCAGCTCGCAATCACCATTTTTATCTAATCCACGTAGCCCTGAGATTGTCCCGCTGCCAGGCTTTGTGGCTGCAGCCCTTTTTTTGGCCATTTGATGCTTGAATGTCTTTTGTAAGCAGCCTTCTAATGTCTACTTACATGCCTCTAGTGAAGAAGTGCTCACGACCTACCAAGCTTTCCACTTCAATTTACTATCCACTGTCTAATTGGACTGGGGCATTGCTTGGCACTCCCAGCAGTTTGAAAAGTCACCGGGACCATGGCCTGTGGGAGAGACAGAGCTTGAGAAACTGACCCTGCTGCTGGAGCTGACACAGGGGCTCAAGAAGGTGGCCACAGTTGGCAGTCCAAGAATTTCAGTGATCTCTGGTCAGTCTCAGTGCTGACAAATAGTCCTCATGTCCTTAATGGGAAGGCCATATTGCCACTGGTGTATATAAGTTTGTTCCTTCCCATTGTTGTACAGTATTTCATTGTATAAATATAGAACAGTTTGTTTATTCTATTGCTGATGGACATTGGAGTTTGTTCCAGTCTTGAATGAATGAATCTCACATGAAGGCAAATCACAAATATAAGGTAGAGCAAAAGAAGTCAGACCCCCAAAAGAATATACTTTTTCAGGGAGGGAGAAGTTAGTGACCGGAAGGAGAACACAAGGGGGTTCTGGGGTGCTGGTGACGTTCTATTTCTTGAGTAACAATGATTACACAGATATGTTTACTTTGTGGAAAATCAGCAAGCCCTACACCTGTAATCTATGTCCTTTGACACACGTATGTTATACTAGTACAAGTACTTCAAACTAAAAAGCTTCTGCACAGCAAAAGAAAGAGTCAACATGGGCTTCCCTGGTGGCGCAGTGGTTGGGAGTCCGCCTGCCGATGCAGGGGACGCGGGTTCGTGCCCCGGTCCAGGAGGATCCCGCGTGCCGCGGGGCGGCTGGGCCTGTGGGCCATGGCCGCTGGGCCTGCGTGTCCGGAGCCTGTGCTCTGCGACGGGAGAGGCCACAGCAGTGAGAGGCCCGCATACCGCAAAAAAAAAAAAAAGAGTCAACAAAATGAAAAGGAAACCTACAAATGGAAGAAAATATTTGCAAACCATATACTGATAAGGGATTAATATCCAAAAATATAAGGAACTCATAAAACTCAACAGCAAAACCACAGATAACCTAATTATATAATGGGCAAAGGAACTGAACAGACACTGTTTTCAAAGATGATAGAGAAATGGTCAACAGGCATGAAAAGGTCCTCAACATTACTACTCATCAGGGAAACACGATGAAAACCACATTGAGAGACCACCTCCCACCTGCTAGAACGGCTATCATGAAAAAGACAAGAGGTAATTCCTCTGGAGGATGTGGAAAAACGGGGAAACCTATGCACTGTTGGTGGGAATGTAAATTGGTAGAGGCACTTTGGAAAACAGTATGGAAGTTCCCCAAACTATGTTTTTTCCTTTTTTTTTCAATTTTCCTTTTTCATCTCCCACAGTCTCTCCTGACAACAGATTGTTCCCTCTTTATGACTGTCCGCCATAGTTTACCTGGCAGAATGCTTTTTGTTTTCCCCAATCTGAATGGGAACATAAATTTAAATGTTTCCTATTAGTTGAGGAATTATTACACGAGAGATGTTTGTTCTGACTCCACAGATAGGTCTGAATCTTTTTTTAAAATTTAATTAATTTTTTTTATACAGCAGGTCCTTATTAGTTATCTATTTTATACATATTAGTGTATACATGTCAATCCCAATCTCCCCATTCATCCCACCTCAAACTATTAATAATAGAATAACAGTATGATCAAGCAATCTCACTTCTGGTATTTATCTGAAGGAACTGAAATCTCTATCTCACAGTGATATCTGCACCGCTGCGTTCACTGCAGCATTATTAACGATAGCCGAAACACGGAAACAACCTAAATGTCCATCCGTGGATGAATGGATAAAAGATGAATGTAATACTATTCAGCCATAAAAAAGAAGGAAATCCTGCTTTTTGTGACAACATAGGTGACCTTGACAGCATTATGCTAAGTGAAATAAGTCAGAAAGAGAAAGAAAAATATTGCATGATCTCACTTATATGTGGAATCTAAAAAAGTCACAATCATAGAAACAGTAGATTTGTGGTTTCTAGGGGCTGGAGGGTGAGGGAAATGAGGAGATACCGGTCAAAGGTTACAAACTTCCAGTTAAAAGATTACAAAGTCTGGGGATATAACAGACAGACTGGAGACTATAGTTAATAGTATTGTGCTGTACACAGTAGATCTTAAATGTTCTCACCATAGCGACAACAAAACAAATGGTAATTATGTGAGGTGAAGGATGTGTTAACTAACTTGATTGTGGTAGTCATTTTGCATATCTAAAATCGTCACATTGTACATCTTAAGTTTACTCAATGTTATATGTTAATTATATCTCAATAAAGCTGGAAAGAAAGATAAAAAATTTCAGCCCAACCATGACTGATCTTACAATAATAATACTATAATGACCAGTATCATGGGACTTATAATATCTTACTGTGGTATAACAGATGAGAGGAACTTTATGGGAAATACTGACCCTTTCACAGAGTTATAATGAAAAGTCTAGCAGTTATAAAGATATCCTTATTCACCAAAATTTGTTGACTATTACCACATGTCAGGTATTACTCGAAATGTTTTCTGTGTATTAACTCATTGAATCCTCTAGACAACACTAGGAGATCGGTATTCCCATCTTGCAGAGAAGGAAATGGAGGCTCAGAGAGGTTAGGTAGGCACTGAAAGGTCACACAGCTGTTAAGTGGTGGAGCTGGGGTTCTGGAGTCTGCTGGGAACACCATCTGAGCTCCTGGATGTCTCAAATAAAAGTGCCCCAGGCAAGTTCTAGGGAGGCTGGACCAGGTTGGGAAGCCCTCCGGGCTCAGCCACTGGCCCAAGTGTTTCTGGCCAACTGAGAGGAAACCCACCCCTACAGTGTGGATGTTGTCGTATTTTTAAAAAGAAGTAAATAAGCCTCCTCATTTGCATGATATTTCACGCTGACTTTGCCTCTCAAACTGTTATTCTGTCTACACATGGCACTGTGGGATGCCTGCGATATTTTATAAAGTTAATAACTTTCTCTTAATTGGATGAGTTTATAGAATAGTCTAAGCAATTAACAATAATTACGCCAAAGATTCCAAGGATGCTCCACAAACACTGGCATGTTAAGCCGTTTGGGAAAAAAAACCACAACCCAAACACACAGGCACACGCACACGCACACTCATACACTCCCTGCGGTTCTGTGACCCAGAACAAGTCCCCATTTCCAGGCCACAGGATGGTGGGGCTTCTCTGAGATGCTAGAAAAGAAATGGCCCCTGTCACATTTCTGTACGCTCCCGCACCTCCCTCCCTCCGCCCCACCTAGCTAGGAAGAGGGGTTGCAGGGCCAGGTCCTGCTGGACTTGTTGAAGGACACACTGTCTATCCATGTGCAGGTGACCATGCAGGACAATGTCCCCTGGGCAATTGGCGAAGACTTTTAATAAACTAGGTCTATAATAGTATAATAGCCTCCGCCTGCCTCTCCCCCGCCCCCCGCGCCCCCGCTCTTTCTCTCTCTCATGCTACCTTTGATCTCCACAATACCTTTTCTAGGATGATGTCTCATTCAAAAAGGACAACTGCCAAAGAGTGTGGAATTCAACATTACTTGAATCAAGTTTTTGAGCTATTCAATATAGCTCCTTTCACACAGTTATAGACATGCAGGGTTGGAAGAGTCTTAATCTCATTCAGTGGTTGGATGGCTTCTCCAACATTCTACCAGGTGGTTGTTCAGTCTTTGCTGGAGCACCTCCACTGATGGGGAGTTCGCTACCCTCTAAAGGCATCATTCCATTTTAAGGTAGCTTTAATTATGAGAACCAAATTCCACATAATGGAACTTAAATTTATCTCCTTGGAACTTCCACCTGCTGGCTCTACTCTTTGGAGACTAAGTGAATTTCCTCTTTCATACAACGGCTCTTCAGTTTTTCATTACCTATGAGTCATGTTGCCCCAAACACCCAAGTCTTCCCTTCTGTAGGCTGGTGATCCCCTGTTCTTATGACCTTTCCTATCATTCCAAGCCAGCTTCAGAAACTCATCCATCTCAATATAAACAAATTCTAGCCCTAAAATAAAATAGGTCCCTAGTCTAAAATGTTCATGTGACTGTCACCCTCTCTTTTTTAGGTTTGGTTTGCTTAAAAAATAAATAAATAAAAAGAATCAGTCTTTGCAGGCAAAGAGATGCTTGCATTTGGGCTGGGGCAAATGAAGAGCAGGGAGGAGAGAGGCATATCAATAGGGAAAAGGGGAGCATGGGATTGAGAAATGGGACCTCTTGCTACTAAGGCTGCCTTAGGCAGCCCAAGACTGATACCTGCAGGCATGTGCCTCAGCGCCCCCTTGGGATGGCCTTGAGTACCACTACCATTCATTGGGGAGGGTGTGCGGGAAAGCGAGACTCTCCATACAGGGCTGCTGAACAATGCAGAAGCTGTGTCCTTTGTCTGCATCATCCAGCATCAAGCCTGCCCCCAAAGCACCTCACCCAGGCTGGCTCAGGGAGCCAACTCCTGACCCATCCTCCTCTGTCTTTCTCCCTGTCCCCTCCGCCGTTCCACTCTTGCCTTTATGTTTCTAGCTTGGGGGTGCCCGTGCCAGCCCATCTGTTCAGTCCCATATGTTGTCCGCAAGGGCTGCCAAGTCAGGCCCAGTGCTCAGTGACTCTACTCCAGCCTGGGCGGCTGGTCTGAGGCCTTCTCTGCCCTACCTGGTCGCTAGGAAACAGCCTGGCTGCTGCGTCGGGGCCGGGCCTCGATGTGGTGGTGTTGTGGCCGGGCCATGGCTATTGACCCAGGACACCTGACGGGCATCCATGCCAGCCTTCTGCGGAAACTGCCCCTGGTCAGGACCCAGGTCCTTGGAAAAGTACAAAAGAGCAAGACCCTCCCAGGCTGGAGAGTCTCATTCACTGTGAATTTGTAGACCACAGGGTGGAGATCTATTCCGGAAAAATTAAGATTTGGAGGATAACGGAAAAGATGTTTAATCTTTTTTTGTGCCCTTTGCAAATCTGTAGTTCCTTTTTAGCTAAGGAACTTAAAAGTGGATTATGGATAACATATTTTGATTCCAAAATGTTCATGTTGGTATACTTACAAGGGTATAAATGAAGATTTGAAAAACATGGCTACATTTTGGGAAATGCAAAGTTTCTCTTATTTTATCTTACTTTTTTTGCTTGTGAAGTAGTTTATAGATACATCTTTATATGTTTTCACACATCCACAGCAGGTCATAGGGCACCTAATTTTCTTGCCCCTTCCTCAGCCAATTCTTTTGGAAGGGTACTGAAAGGCATGATTCGGGGGAAATAATTTGAAAAACCTGAGTTCAAATTCTCAATCTTGTATTTATTATCTTTGTGACCTTGGGCAACTTCTCTGCGCCTCAGTTTCCCAATCGTAAAATGGGGATAATAATTCCAATTCCATAAATGTGGTGAGAAAATTAGTTAAAACCAATTTGGTCACACACACAGCACAGGGCTTAACTCACTGGAAACAATAAATCATTGCTTGAATGAAGACTAGCCTGGTCAATTACAGCCTTGTGACTCCCAGGTGCCAAATACCAGTGGTCCTAAAACAGTGTCCTAGCTTCCCCAGAACAGCAGGTAAAGCCAGGCAACAGCTCTTAAAGTAGATGAGGAAGCATCTCAGACCAGCAGACGTGGGGACATGATCCAGCTTCCCTACACAAACCAGAACTAGCTCTGAATTTCATCAGCCACCAACAGTGGAGAACTAACAAACTGCTCTCTTTACCCCACGAGTATGTGCACACACTGCCAGCTTCCTCTCCCTCCCTTCTCCTTCCCCCCTCTTCTCTCTGTCTCTCACACACACATACTCCCCTCCCCCTAAGATTAGACTGGATTCCAGTTTTATAAGTCCTTTCTGACACCTACAGCCAACCAACTGCTCCATTTAATAGGAAAGACACTGTGACTGAAATTAACTCCAGAGGGGGAGATTTCCAAGCCATTGCACAGACAGGCTTGTCTGCTTGCCACCCGTTTGGACTAGGGCCCCCCACTTTACCACACCTCCTCCCTTTCCTCCCCCATGTCACAGAGGAAACACCCTTGCCTTTGTAGATCCATCTTAGGTCCAGACGGGGTACCCAACCCACAGGGACAACTGGAAACCAAATACACAGAATTTAGAGTCAGTGTGGAAGCTAGATGGAGTGGACTTGGAGTCAGAGAGATGAGTTCCAATTCCATCTCCACTGTTTGTTAGCTGTGTGACCTTGCGGAAGTTACTAAACTTCTCTGGCTCTCAGTTTCCTCAACTGCAAAATGGGTACAATAATAACTACTATAGCACGTGACAGTGAGAATTAAGGACAATAATGCATGTGAAAATATTTCATGTAGTACCTGGGATACATAGTAGGTGCTTAATAGATGACAGCCCAGTTAAAGCCCGGATTTCAGCTTTGAGGCAGAGATAGAGAAGTCTCCCAGGTTGTAAAAATGTCTTTATGCCAACCAAACAGTTTACAGTCTACGGACACGGCATCTGGGATAATTAAGTTGAAAATGGGAAATACTTGTGCTCCTTTCAAAGCCCAGCTTGAAATTTCCTTCCATTAGGAAATCTTCTCTGATCAGACCACTCAAGTTTTACTGCTCTTTTTATTGGTTGCCCTTCAGCACCTATAGACACAGTTGAGACTATAGAGAAAGCTCTATTATAAGTAAGCGTAGGGCTTCCCTGGTGGCGCAGTGGTTGGGGGTCCACCTGCCAATTCAGGGACACGGGTTCGTGCCCCGGTCCGGGAGGATCCCACATGCCGCGGAGCGGCTGGGCCCGTGAGCCACGGCCGCTGAGCCTGCGCGTCCGGAGCCTGTGCTCCGCAACGGGAGAGGCCACAGCAGTGAGAGGCCCGCATACCACACACACACACAAAAATAATAATAATAATAAGTAAGCGTAATAGGTGGATGCTTAACTTACAGACTGTCAGGAACAAATTTATTTGCTGATGTCTGAAAACCTAAGGTTAAGTAATTTTCAGGTGGCTCAGTGGTGATACCTGTTAAGTCTGGTGCTACAGACAAGCTCTATTAGACAAATATTTTAACCAAAGGTGGAAAGCAGGGAGAACAATGCTTCAAGAGATAAGTCAGGGGATTCTAGGCTCAGGAAAAGGACCTATTTGTATAGCAGCAGGAAAATTTTCTTTACAAATGTTAATGTATCTTGTTGCCCAATTGGACTCTAGGATCCCAAGAGTAGGGCTGTATCTCTTTCTTTGGGGAAAAGAACATGGGATATGGAATTAGAAGCTGGGCTCTGCCACTTTGTTGGCTGTGTGGTTTTGAGTAAGTTACTCAACACCACTAAGCCTCATTTCCTTATTTATCTGCTAGAGATAACACTTACCTCAAAGGATTAAAGATTAAATCAGATAATGTGTGAAAGTACTTGCCACTTACTAGCTGTGCATCCGTAGGTAAGAAATATAGCTGCCCTGAGCCTCAGTTTTCCAGTTTCAAAAGTGGGGTCATCATGAGGTTACCATGAGGATCAAATGAAAGGATGTGTTTTGTGAAAAGTGCTCTATACACTGAAATGCTATTTAAACATTTAGCTATTACTATTGCAAGCATATTACAAGGCCTGAAATTTAGATGACCCTCATTCTATTTTTGCTGAATGAATGAATGGTGGATTGAGAGACCATTGCCTAAGTCCAGGCTCAGATGTTTGCCAAAATGAGGACTCCCTTAAAAGGAGAGGAGGTCTGACCAGACTACTACCAGACTGGTTTCTCCCACCAGATCCATATTTAGCTTTGCCCATGCCAGAGGGCCAGCAGCCTGGAAGCTCTATAGAAACAAATGAGGTGGCTTTGTGCCCTTGCTTCACCATGGAGATATATACCCTCTTTGGTGTGAGACAATGAAGCTGAAAAGCCACCATCTATAAGATGTGGATTTTGATTTGTCTTCTGGGAGAAGGGACAGGTTATACAAAGTTGCCCTCCCTTATCTTCCCCTGTGATGGACGGTGTGCAGGTAGGAGGGAGCTGGCTGCCAATGGGGGTGAGCCTGTCAAGCTGATAGCTCACATGTGGATCAGACACACCCCCAGCCCAGGTCTCGGAGAACACTGTCTGAACCAACCCAGCGCCCGTTCCCTCCATCCTCACCTGCAATATTTTCATGTGTATGTTCTGGAACTCCACTCCACTGCTCAGTCCCGGATGAAGCCTCCCATTTCATGTCTGGGTCATCCTACTATTTTCAGTTCTGAATGACCAGAGCCCTAACCCATGAGGGATGAGGGGATACCAGGACCCAGGGCCTTTAGCAAAATCAAGTTCATCTTAACAACATACACTTTGGCACTCCTCGCTCTCCCAAGGCACTCAGCATGCACGATGTTTCCCAGGCTGCACTTCTATAGGATCCAATGGGTAACATTCAGTAAATAATATATGTTTATATAGAAATAATAATATTCACTGAGTCCATTCTGTGTATCAGACCCTGAAAGGTGTACACACACACACACATGCACACACACACACGTAAGCTCTTCTGCTGGTAGAACAGTGTAGACATCATGAGTGCTGACTTGACAGTAGGCTAGTCTGAGCTCAAATCCTGGTTCTACCCTCACTTCGGGTATGTCATTTAATATCTTGAAGCTCTAACCCTACCCCCTCCTCACTCTTAAAGGACATGAGACCCTGGTTTTCATCAACTAACATCAATTGGAAACCCCTGTGATGTTAAAGGGCATCTGCTGGTCTAAAATGCTGAACTCTTCCAGTAGAAGATGCCTTAGTGTGGGATCTGGGGTCAGTTTGTCTTGGCTCCATCACTCACCAGTTCTGGGACCTTGGGGAAGTTAAATAACCTGAGAGTCAGCGTCCTTGCCTCTAAAATGGGGATAATATTAATGCTGATCTCACTCCACTGTTGTGAAGATTAAATAAGACAAATGACCCTAAAACACTTAGCCCAGTGCCTGGCACACAGTAAATGTTCAATAAATCTTAGCTACTGTTGTTAACTAAACTCCTAACAGAAGAGGAAGCAGAGGCTCAAGAAGTTAAATAACTTGGGGAGGGATAAATTAGGAGCTTGGGATTAACATATACACGCTACCATATATAAAATAAACAACAAGGACCTACTGTACAGCACAGGGAACTATACTCAATATTTTGTAATAACTTACAAGGGAAAAGAATCTGAAAAGGAATATATATATATATATATATATATATATATATATATGTATAACGGAATCACTTTGTTGTATACCTGAAACTAACACAACGTTGTAAATCAACTAACTTCTTTTTTTTTCTTAATTGAAGTATAAGGAACTTGCCAAGATACCCACCTGGGATTTGAAGCCAGGTCTCTGGCACGGAGACCAGTGGTGGCGTAATAGGGACGATGGCTTACTGTTCCCATGCATGAAAACTACAGATATGGCTACAGTGTCTGCCAAAGAGCACGATGGTGGGCATTCAGGTACCATGGAGGACAGGTGGAGAGAGCTCTCTGTACAGAAGGTAGAGTGAAGAGATAGAACAGCTTACCCTCAATTAAGCGACGAACTTTCTTTTTACCATTTGTTGGTTCCAAATTAAAGCGAGTCTAGCCAACTTGCAAAGCCACCCACCAGCTTCAACTTGATTGAAATGAGCTGGATGGGAGTGACAGCCTCACAAGGTGCTCACAGAGAAGGCTGAGAAGCGTCAGAAGCAGAGGCTTAGTGAGCGACAAAGAGCTGGAGGAGGGACTGTCAGCAAGGCCTGGAAAGACGGGGTGCCTCTTCCTCAGCCCCCAAAGAATGACCGGGGCCATTCTTGACCTTGTAGCCCTTGACAGAGGGATGAATAGTAAGGTGATCTTAACCTGCAAATCGAACAGGATTTGGAGGTTCCAAACCGATCTGTAAACGGGCTACAAGAGAGACAGGGTGGAAAGTAAGTCCATTACAAGTTCAAAAGAAGGCATCGAGTAAACCTGGGTTTTGCCCTCTTTGTTCTACATTTTGGCCTTTTTATTTATGGTTTGCTCATGTCTGGGTGAGGTAATCATGACAGGCATTTGCATGTACTCTTGTGGCCCAGAAAACAGCCCGCAGTCACTCCTTGGCCCTTTAACTCCTTCACTCCCCAGCCGGGTCCTGGAGGCACCCACATCCATCCCTCATGGAGAAGCTTCATAAACCTTGGGTCCAAATGCAACCTTGGCTGGAATCACAGCTTTGGGAGCCAGCCTGTGGGGCAGAGAAGCCTTCTAGGCAGGGGCATGGATGAATGCGGGGTCTGGCAGGTGAGCGAGAACCGGAGTTTGGGAGGCAGACTTGGTTTTGGGTCAAGGTCAGTGGTTCCCAAACTTGTCAGCAATTGGAACCACTCGAAGAGCTTCCAAACCCACCAGTGCCTGGACTCACCCCACATACTATAATGTCATTAGTCTCCGTGTGGCCTGGGTTTTGGACGCTTTAAACCCCCCTCCCCAAGTCGAGTCTGGGAATCCCTAGGACCCCCTGGGAGAAGGAGTTCTGTTCACACCCAGACTACACCTCTCCCACCGCAAGCACACAGGTCATCTCTGCGGGGCCTCACAGGTTGCTGGGCTCAGCACGACTGCTTTATGAGAAGGCAGTGTCTGAAGAAAGGGATTTCAGGGGCCTGGCAAAATGCCCTCTGGCTTTCAAAACACCTCTCCCACCTACTCCCTGACACCTGCAGCTCCCTTAGCTGGAACAAAGCTCTTTATTCCACAGTGAGAGATAAGGCTCAGAACAGCAACGCCCTTGGGGAGCTTAGCCACGTTGCCTGCCTGTGAAAACTGGAAAGCTAGAGGGGGTCCCCTCATTTTAGAAATGAGAAAATGGGGCCCCAGAGATGTGATGCGATCTGGCCAAAGCGATCTGTTCAGCAGGTCAGCCGTAGAGCCTGGGGGTAGAGAGGATCCTTTCCACACTCAACACAGCTTGGTGTGGGGCTGGCCTTGAAGGCGCATCCTATAGGTGTCCGTGGTGGATTTTTGTATCAGACATCATGCTGCCCCCTAAACGCCGTGTGGAAGTATGTCGGGGCATTTTTTGATTGTTAACGATGCCTATAGGTGCTGCTGGCATTAGTGAGCGGGGTCCAGGGACACTGAATATCCTGTAATGTGTGGGCCGTGCTGCCCAAGGAAGAATAGTGCAGCCCCAAGTGGCATCGGTGTCCCCTTGAGAAACACTATTCATCCCTGGGCTGCAGCAGCTTCTGAGGCCCTTCTTCCCCTAAAACCATTACAGCAACGCTGGTCCCACGTTGCGGGCTCAGCCATGATGCTGGCACAGGAAGCAACTACCCCCAGGTAGGCTCCACGGGCACCGTGCGCCCAGTACGTGGGCAGCGGGGTTTTCCACAGCTACCACTCTGCCCCATTATCTGGAGCTAAGCCCTGGGTTCAAGGGAGGCTGGAGACCTCCACACCAGCTTCAGGCCGGGGGGTAAAAAATGCCCCGTGGGTGGCGTTCCACACAGCCCGCTCCTGCTGGGACCATCCCCTCTTCTGGCATCAGACCTAGACAAAGACTCAGACCAAATAACCATCTGCCCTCTGCCCAGCCCGCGTGGCCCCACTCCCCTGTGGATGCTACACACGGCAAAGGGCTTGCCAGGGAGGGCTGCCCTTTCTTGAACAGATAGGACACTGAGTGGTGAATCTGGGCATCCATGCTGCTGCCTGGTTGTCTACTGGGGGTACCCCTCTCCTCTTAATCCAAGGTGCTTACCCCTCTCCTCTAAATCAAGGTTTCTTTTTTTTTTTTTTTTTTTTTTTGCGGTACGCGGGCCTCTCACTGTTGTGGCCTCTCCCGTTGCGGAGCACAGGCTCCGGACGCGCAGGCTCAGCGGCCATGGCTCACGGGCCCAGCCGCTCCGCGGCATGCGGGATCCTCCCAGACCGGGGCACGAACCCGTGTCCCCTGCATCGGCAGGCGGACTCTCAACCACTGCGCCACCAGGGAAGCCCTAAATCAAGGTTTCTTGATTTGATAGTGAGGTGGGGTTAGACTGATGGACGGGCCATTATCAGGTACTTAAAGAGGCCGAGGCGATTTCATTTATTCACTGGGCCATCCTGTGTCCTCTCGAGCCTCAGCTTTCCTCATCCATAAAGTGGGTCATCAAGCTGCTCGCCCCACTGCAGTGAGGGCCAGATGAGGTAGAGCAAGTACAAGTGTGTGGCAGACTCTAACTCTACACAAAAAAACCCCTCTACGCAGGGAGCACTTATTTTGTCATCCTTTTTCCAGGCACCCAATGCCCCTCTGTTTCCAGGGCCCGCACCTGCACACCTCAGGCCTGGCAGGACCCAGCTCCCCTGGCCTGCTGTCCCCGAGGGCTGTCCGCCACACCTTGCCCAGCTGGGGCAGGGCCCTGAGGGTCTGACAACAAGCAGCAGGCATACAGTAGGGCAAGTCTCATAATAAACTCCATGGTGTTTGTTACCTGCCCATGAGCAGCGCCCTAATTCCCTAGGGAAAAAAAAGAGAGAGGGGGGAAAAGAAACCTGCGAAAGAAGTCAGCCAGGCCTGTTGGCAGTGGCTCCTGCGAGACTTTACATGTAGGAAGACGAGCTGACATTTATGGTGGGAAGTTTTATTTCTGTGGTAAATAACCTCTAATGGTGTAGGCCATTACACTAATTACAGCAGACAATTAATTTTCTAATTCTTTTTTTTTTTTTAGGTGACCACATATTATAAGAGAAACATAATTTATTCCTTTTCTTCCTGGGCGGATATGACAGGGCTTATCCTGTCATCCTGCCCCACCAGAAGCTGAGATGGCAGGGAAAGTTTTCCTCCGCAGCCCCTGCTCCACCAAGAGGCTCCCAGAGGGTCCGGGAGTTCCCCAGCCCTCCTCTCCCCCTTAAACATTGTTCTCATGCAAAAGCTCTTTCCTTGCCACCATCTGAAGATGATTTTCCTTGGATCAGCCCAGTTTCCCTAAGGCCTTGGGCACATGGGCTGGTGTCGATCTTCAAAGCTTTGATTGAAGGCCTGTCTCATGCCCTTCATGGGGAAGCATCTGGTAAAGCCAGCCAGGCCCCCATCACCACACGCACTCCCGCCTCTGAGCCGCAGCGCTCATGTTCCCTACCATCTGGATGCCCAGGTACCCCTTTCTATGTAAACCCCGTCCAGGAGCACGGCTTAACTCAGCTTTCAGCTCAGTATAAGTCTTTGCATGAGCGTATCCATGCAGCGCCCAGTAGGGAACGTGGGCAACTTCTGCACCAGGCACGTTGCATACATTAAATTTTCGAAGGAGGTTTCCACATCCTTATTTCGGAGCTGAGGCTTAAAGAAGTTAAGTGCCTTGTCCAAGATCACACACCTGGGGGTGTGGTCAAGTTGGACAGGCATCTGGCACGGAGCCCATGCATTTTCTCTTGCTCCCCTGGGCCCATGGTTGACATTCCTCTCTTTTTATCAGGCATTAGGCTCCTTGTATCCCTCTCAGACCTCATGAGTGCTTCATTTTCCAAACTCCTCCAGCTCCGGGCAAGACCACTCTAATTCCCAGAGGGGACCATAGGCCCCTCTGCACGCTCCATTGCCCCAGATTCCTCACAGAGACCACTGTGGGTCTGTGCACCTGGGATTTCTCAATCATTATCCTGATATTTTAAAGGGATTTATGTTTTACAAAGCCTGTCCATCCCATACTGCATTTGAACCTTACAATATCCCTGTGAGGGAGACATCCCTATCTCATAATTCCAATTCTAAAGATGAGAGATGGAGGCGTCCAGGGTGACACAGCTGGGTGGACGTACAGACAGAACTAGCGTCACATCTTCTTCCCCTTGTCCAGGGATATTCCTGCCACAACACCGGCTTATGCAACTGAGTACAGGATGGCATGAATCCTTCCACGTACTCCCTGCAAAACCCACAGGGTCAGCCTCTGCTCATGGCCCCTTCCCAGGGTGGGAGGGCAGACGTTCCCCGTGTCCTCTGAGTTGAGGAGGAAGCATCAGTCCTTGGCGGCCCTGCCTTCCCTGCCCAGCTTCCTGGTACAGTTAGAACCACTGGTTTTAGAGCAGGACAAGCCTCCGCATCTCAGCACACGCTCACCCTCCTGGATCTTGCCCTCCCAAGGCTTCAATGATCACCATGGCACTGTCAGCCCCTCAACCTGGGTCCAGCCCCAGCCTCTGCCCTGGGCTTCAGCCTGTCCCTCAAACACATCTCTCCTGCTATCTCTCCCCCACCCCTCACAGCTCCTCCTCCAGACTTCATTCATTCACGCATTCACTCAAAAAAGTCCTTATTGACTCATCAGATACGTGTACACTCATGTTCGCAGCGGCATTATTCACAACGGCCAAAAGGTAGAAGCAACCCAAGTGTCCACTGACACTTGGATAAACAGAATATGGTATATAAATACAATGGAATATTATTCAGCCTTAAAAAGGAAAAATAACTTCTGACCATATGCTACAACAAAGATGAACCTTGAAGACATTATGCTAAGTGAAATAAGCCAGACACAAAAGGATGACTATTATATGATTCCACTTATATGAGATCCCTAGAGTAGTGAAATTCATACAGACAGGAAGTAGAATGGTGGTTGCCAGGAGCTGGAGGGAGGGGGGAATGGGGAGTTGCTGTATAATGGGTACAGAGTTTCAGTTTGGGACGATGAAAAAGTTCTGGAGATGGATGATGGTGACGTGATGGTTGTACAACAAGGTGGGTGTATTTAATGCCACTGAACTGTACACTTCGGTTAAAACGGCACACTTTATGTTATGTGTATTTTACTACTATTTTTAAAAAGCTTTATTGTGTGCCTATTATGTGTCAGGCACTGTTCTAGGTTGTGGGGACATGGCAGTAAAGAAAATAGAGGAAAAAAATTCTTGCCCTCATGAAGCTTACATTCTAATTGGGGAACAGAGACAATCAACACATAAGGAAGTTGGCACTGTAGGTCAAGTGGTTGATAAGTGCTATGAAGAGAAATAAAGGGGGGTAATGAGGGAAGGAGAATGATACGGGGGCTGCTATTTCATACAAGGGTCAGGGAAGGCCTCTGTCATAAGGTGATGCTGGAGCACACACCGGAAGGCAGGATGGAGTGAGCCACGTGGATAGCTGGGAGCAAGGTGTTCCTGATGGAAAACTAGCAAGTGCAAGGGCCCTGAGGCCGGGGCCAGTGTGTCTGGAGCAGAGTGAGCCAGGATGACAGAGAGAGGGGGCCAGATCATGCAAGGCTTGCAGACTGTGCTTTGGATTTCATTAGCATAAACTTTTTATTGTGTTTCATGGTTTTCAGACCTTGGACTAACTTAGCTGTCTTGATTAAGAGCTTGGACTCTGACGCCAGTCTGCCTGGGCTCACATTCCAGCCCCTACTTCCCAGAAGCATAGACTTGAGCAAGATACTGACCATCTCGGGCCTTATTTTCCTCATCTGTAAAATGGGGATGATGATACCAATGCCTCCTTCACGTAGTAAGCCCTCAATTCGTGTCAGCTTTTATTTTTCTGGCTTGCTTTGACTTTTCCTCTCTCTTGCCCTCGACAGCTGATCTGCTGCCAAGTTCTATTTAAGTCCACCTCAGTGGGCCCAGAGTGGCTCCTCACGTGGGCAGGTACTCCAGCAGCCAGGCCACATTCCTTGAAGGCCAGCTAGGCTCCTGACACGAGACCCCACCTGAGCCCTACATGGACCCTCTCCCACTCACTTTTTCCTTCCCTTGACCATTTACTCCACTTGTCTTGGTCCTAGGCTGGGTTCCAGACCTGCTGCTGCTCCCAGATGGGACTTGACTGCCTGCCCAGCTTGGCGTCCCCCGGTCACCTCCCTGCAGGGGTTCTCCCAGCCTGCACACCTGGCCTCCCCACAATGCACGCCTCCCCAGAGCCTCGCCCGTCCACCCGTCTACATTTTCTCCCACTTTCCAAGTTCAGGCCTGTCTTCTCCATGCCTAGGTCACCACCCTAGCTTTCCAGACAGTGCTTCTGCCGCTGCTTTCCCTTTGGTCTGATGTGCCCATGTGGCTGTTGCATAATTCCTGCTCCCGTTCCGTCACTCCAAGTCCCTCCACGTGTGGTCCCAGCCTGGCCCCGAGCATGGCTAACCCACATGGAACATGAATTTCCCAAACTCAGATGGAAATTAGAAATGGCAGATTGATCAGTATTAATGAGGCTTAAAAAACAAAAAACCAAAAACCCCAAAACCCAACGGATCTAGGGATTAAAAAAAAAAAAAAGATGAAGAAGAATCAGCTCTACTTCAAGTGTAAATCTGCTCCACAGAGAGGCGGTCTGGGGGTTTTCACTGATACATGTCACGTTCTGGAGGGGTGGCATGGCTGTGCTGGGCACCCCTGGGGTGTGAGGTCTGGTTTGGAGGCTCAGCGGTGCTGATAGGCAAGTGCCGGTGACCAGGCAGCTTCCCTGGTGCCGAGAGCCCAGCGCCCCCAGTTATCCCTCTGGACCCCCTCTAAGAGGGCTCCATGGCTGCTGGGCTGACCGGGCCAGGAAGCTCCAAGGTTGCTCCTCCCCGCGCCCGGGACCTGCAGAGCTGATGGCTTCCAGGCTGAGCCCTGGGTTGGGAGTGCAGGTGGCCTCAGGGTCACGTGACAGCGGGAGGCTTGCTCTGGGATCTGGGACAGCCCCCAGGGAGCCCTGGGGACAGAGGACAGTGCTCTCTCCACCCAGGAGGAAGCAGTCGGAGGGGCCTGGATGGGCTGGGCAAGGCTGATGAGAAACTACTAGTAAGACAGGCAGAGAGAGCAAGGGAAATGGCAAGTGACAGACACAGACAATGGGAGAGACAGAGAGACAGTCGGTGAGACTCAGAGAAGGCTCAGAAACGTGGGGGAGGGGAGGGAAGCCAGAAAGAGACGTAAAAAGAGAGGAGAGCCCAATGCGGCCTCACAGGGCCTGAGAGACAGCACACTGAGGCAGAGCGACAGTGGCTGCAGACTGTGGAGGTTCTGTGGGGCGGTGGCCAGAGCGCCCCTGCCCCGCACGGCACTGCTGTAGGGCACAGGGATGATGCCTCCCACCCCGGAGCCCCTTACCCCTTCTTCTCACAGTTCCCTAACTTGCTGGAAGGAGAGAAAGAGAAGCAAGACAGGCCAAAGAGGACCCAGCCACATGGCCTGTGGACGGGTCACTGAATGCACTTAATACGCCCACTGCTAACTGGCCTAACAAACAGAACACACATCGGCTCAGCTCAGAGGCCTTGGAGCCGCGCGGATCTCCACTCCAAGCGACTCCTGCCATTCCAGGCAAAGGCGCCAGCTCCTGGGCTCCCGGAACGTTCTGGGGTGCTGGTAGGGGTGTCGGGGTCTGGCGGGCAGGAGGCACACACCCCACCCTGCCAAACGGCCTCCCCCTGAGGGCAAAGGGAAGTCCGGGCTGTGTCTCCACCGCTTCTAACGCGTGCTGGCCGTGCGCTCAAAGGGGCCTGGCAGGAGCTGAGGGCCGCGCTGCACCGAGGCTCACAGCAGCCCCGAGAAGTAAGAACTGGTGTTGCCCCCTCTTTAGAGATGCGGAGACTGAGGCATAGAGGAGCGGAATACACTGCCTAAGATTAGACAGAGGGCAGAGGGTGGGGTTAGGGTCTGAAGACAGGCATCTGGACTCCAGATTCTATACCCTAGGAGAGAGAATGAGTTTGTCCTAGAGAGCATCCCTATTTGACCACTTTAGGGTATGACCAAGAGCACAGGTGGACGAAGGGTGCCTGGTTCAAGTTCCAGCTTTGACCCACTTCCTAGATGTATGACCTTGGGCAGGTCATGTGACCGCTCTGGGCCTTAGTTTCTTCATCTATAAAACTGGGAAAAGAGCACCGAGGTCCAAGGGTTGAGAAGAGTAAATGAAATAGGGCACATAATGTGCTCAGAAGGGTGGCTGGCACAGCACAGGTGCTCAGCAAATAAGAGCTGTTACTATTTTATAGGCAGGAGATCACTGGTGTCAGAGGTGGGGCAAGGGGGGTGGTGAAAGGGAAGAAAGGGCCCTCAGGAAAGACCAAGGGGCCTTTGGAAAGACAACCCTGCCTACCTCAGAGCCCTCTGGCCAGAAGTCAACCCAGGAGAAGCCCCAAATCTAGGTTCCCAGGCCCCCTGCTGCTGCCCCATTTTATCTCTGCTCAGCGGAGAAGATGGGGCTCATTAGAGAGCATCTCCTGAAGACGCCTGCCCTGCGGGACGGCGGGTGGGAAGGGGGGAACTCCACCAGGGCTTCCGGAAGCAGGGCCTCACCTGTTTCTACACCCCATGCTCCCTAGGAAGCCTGGGAGGAGACCCCTGGAGCCGTGGCCCCGGCCTGTGTTCACTAGCACGCCCCCGAGCAATCATTTCAGGGTCTGCCCTGCACTGGATCCCAGGACTCTCAGAGACCAGAGAAAGGCGTTCAGTTCAGCCTAAAGGGCAGTCTCTCTGGGGACATTTGCATGTTGAAAGAAGCCCAAAGGGAGAGGACAATGCTTATCAGGAAAGAATACATTAGAATTTTGGACATCAGGGGAGGCAGCCATTTCAGTGAGCTTCTATGTGTGTATGCATGTGTGTCTGTGTGCACCTGTGTGGACATGTATGCATGTATGAGTGCGCATGTGTGTGCGTGTATGTGTACAAGTATGTGTGTGGGAGTGTGTGTGTTCGGGTGCCCATTACTCCTTAAGCCAACCATCCGCCCATCTAACCATCCAACTACCTCCACTTTTGAGCCTTTTCCCTGGGCCAGGCCCTGAGCTAACCTCTGGGGTGACAGAGGACAGCGACCTGGTCCCTGTCACCGGGGAGAAGCCCCCTCAGCAGAGGGGAGAAGGTCTACAGACAGGAGAGGCTGGCTGAGCCACAGGCTTATCCCAGGCTGGAGGGGCAGCAAAGCCTCTCACTTGCTGATGAGAATGTCGCAGCCCAGAGAGGGGGCAGCCTCGGCGCCCCATGGGCTGTTGGAGGGACACTAGCAGTAAACTAGCTGTAGCCTCCAGCCCATAAAGTAATGTCTTCTACGGCCGGGTTATCAGAGGCTATCCACATGCTGGGGGAAGGGTTGGGAAGCTCACCAACGTTCCAGCGCGGCCACTGCGTTCTCAGGCCACTGGAGCTGCCAGGTTATAGTAAACAGTCAGGTCTCTCCGAACCCCATCGCTTGGTGCTAGTTCTGCTTCCTCCTGGGCCTTTAGGCAGCTGAAGGTAGGCACTGTATTTCCTCAAAGCCTTCTCTTCTAAACCTTTCCATCCCCTTACCATCCTGAACCCCCTCATCCTAGGAGGGAGCAGGCCATCGAAGGGATTGGTTCTGGGAGCTGAGATGCCGCCAGACAATTTGGTCAAAAGACAAGTGCTTGTAAAGTCACTCTAGGGGGTGGCCAAGACTTGCACTGAGTTTTATGACACAGCCCCGATATTTGGTCTGCAATTGGATTTTGTTCAAGGGAACGAGCCCAAGAATTTTCCCTATTCAGAAAATTCAGGCTCACATGAGTCTCTCACCCATTAATTTCTCCATATGTAAGAGCTGTACTAATTCACTCAGAATAACTATCACTACCCATTTATTAAGCGTTTATTATGTGCCAGGCACCATGGAAAGGGCTCTACATGTATTATCTCATTTAATTCTCCCAACAAAGCTAGAGGTAGACACTGTCTACTAAGGAAAAGCGAGCTGAGGCTTACAGGAATTAACTTGTTTATGTTTACACAAATAGTAAGTGGTCACTTCAAAGCCAGATTTCCTACCAGGAGGCTCCACAGCCTCTCAGGAGCGGGCTGGTCCAGGTGGGTGCTAAGTATCTTACCACGCCTGGGACAGTACCACCTTGTCCTTCAGCCTCCTGATCAGGAAAGACAACACAAAGCAAGCTCTCTTTATCCTCTGGAGTTTGGGCTGACAACTGTACCGAGAAGGGTGGCCTCCTGGGAACAGTCAGCGTCTCCCCATGGCCTGTGGGAACCCACGCATCTGTTGGCTGAGCAGGAGACACCTCGGCCAGCCCGGCTCCGGCCACGCTTCAGAGAAGGAGACACTTGTCCTCCCCATAAAAACACGTCTCCCAGCTGAGAAGGCCTGAGGGGTAGGGAGGAGACAGACGCAACTAAATCCAGCCCTTGCTGCCTGTCAGTGCAGAAGGAGGGCTCTGAGTGCTCTAAAAACTGGGTTAAAAATGGCTTGGCTGTACCTATCTTATCTGCTTTACGCTGAAAGCCTTCAGCACATGGCAGGTTTTCACATAGAATTTTCCTTGCTAATCCCCCTTTGTTAGCTCTGATGCCGACATTGCAATACCAACCTCGTCTGGGCGATTTGAGAGGGATTACAGACCCTCAATCCTTCAGCGCGTGGGAGAAGAATGTTTTCTCAAATCAAATTTTACACAAACTTGTTTTCAAAAATAATCAAACTGCAAATCCCTCCTCGGGATTGAAGGGTGGGGGGAGACACTTGTCTCTTCAAAATTCAACACGGCAAACAGAAGCCTGTCCTCCTGGAGGGCAAGGAGAAGGTACAGAGCCACCTACCTGGCTGATAAATGGCATTGACCTTTCTTGTCCTCCAGACTGTCACACTTGCTAAGTGGGGCTCTGTGATAGCAGGAAGGGTCAGATGCTTTGGCATGGGTTGGCATTGGCCATGACCCTGTGCTCCGAGTGGTGCCATGATCAAGGCGCGGAAACAATGGGGCAGGTTCAAATTCAAGTTCACCAAATGGGTATTAACAGTCTATCATGAGCCGTGCATTGTGCTGGGGATTGTGAGGGATGCAGAGGTGAATGAAGTTTGACCCTTGCCTTGCGGAAGTCACAGTCCAGCAGGGAAGGCAGCTACATACCCTGATATGGGGCAGATTGGGACAGGGGCTGTAATAGAGCAGCAAGTGACGGAAAAAGAGATGATTCTGCTTTCTCAGAAGGCTTCCTGGAGGCGTGGGGGAACAGGGATGGGGTTGTGTTTCATGTGGGCTGGAACCTTGGATGTCTCAAAGGCTGTCCCATACTGAGCAGAAAGAGAGCCAGCGGGAATCAGGCAGACCGGTTCCGGGCCAGACTGCCACTAACTGTGTGACACTGGTGTGTCACTACATCCTTCCCAGCCTCTGCTTCCATACTGTGGCATCAAACTGCAGTGGCACACCCCTTCTGCCTGGCTTGGTAGAACAGGCCATCTTTAAGGCCCCTGGCAGCTCCTATATGAGGCTTTAGAAGGTCAGGAAAAGGTAACAACAATATAAGATGCTCCGGGCCTGCGGGTCTCATCTAAGTTGCTCAGGGCCTCGGAGGCAGCCTGGGGTCAGTGCTGCCTGGAATTTGCATTAGTGATTTCTCCTTAATGCTCTGGTGGCAGGAGCTGATCAGCTGGGCCCGAGGCCACATCCACTTGCAAATTCTCTTCCCTCTCGCCAGCCCCTCGCATCCCCTCCACTCCCACCAACACCTGGGCCCCCTGCGGGGTGGCCGCACCTGCCCTTCAAGGCTGATCTTTGTCACAGATTAGAGTTTGGTGGATCCCGAGCCTGGCTAGTCACAGGAGCTGGGCTCTCCTTCCTTGGTGCCAGAGGGAGCTGACGTGGGACGCCTCTAAGGGGCCAAGGCCTCTGGCTATAAATGGGCCTTGAAATGGGATTTTGTCTGCGCTGTGGCTAGGCACAGGGAGCAGTGCGCCCAAGCCATAAACTCTCTCCTCCCTTGGCTGGCACGGCCACGCCTGCCACCCACCAAGCCTCCGACAGGCTGCTCAACAGGGAGCACATCACCTTATGGGGGCTGATTAAAGATGGATGTGCAGTCCCTGAGGTTACTTGAAGCTCAGGCTGCTCTCAAATGCATAACCCCAATATTTTCGTCTTAAGCAGTTCTTCTGCTCTTTGATGTTCGGCCGCAGCAAACAATCACATTTAGTTTGGTGCACAGGAAGGGGAGGAAGGGCGCAGGGATACGGAGAGTGAGCCCAGCTCTGTCTGCCCATTCTTTCAGGGCAAATTCGGTTTCACCATTTCATCCCTGGCTGGTCAGGAATTCAGTAAGCTGTGGGTTGTTTTCTACAGCGCCAGAATCACGGGTATAGGAGGGAAGTGGTGCCAGTGGTTGGGTTTTATGGCTTTAAACGCAGAACTTCCCAACAGCTTTTAAAAAAAATTCTGTGACTCATCTGTCAATTTCCCTTTGCCAGGGTGCCCCCCGGGGCTCAGAGGAAGGAACAGGGATGAGCCTCGGAATCATTTGCGTCTGGGAGAGGGGAGAAGGGAGAAGGGAAGGAAAAGAGGAAAAGGGACGACAGAGGGGTCACTAAGAAGAAGGGGAGGAAGAGAAGGGGCAAAGGAGTTGGATCGAGGTGGGGGAGGAGAAAAGAAGAGCAGAGTACATGAGAAAAGAGAAGGAATGGGAAAAAGAAGAATCCATCCTTTACGACATGCAGAAGAGGAGGCGACGATGTAGCAAAGTCATGATGCTGGATGGGAAATGTCGCTTTAGCCAAAACTGCGTTAAAATCATGGAAACCTACTGCTGGGGAACAGGGGAGGTAGTGGAGGCCCAGATCATTTAAACGACTGGTCCAAGGGTTGACAACATTCTCTGGGCTCCCTTCCTTTCACCCCTACCCCTTCCAAAGAGTGGCCCAACCAAACTGTATTCCGACACAGGGGGTTTGATAATTTCTCTTCTGACCACGTCCAAATCACAACCGGTGCGCAGGCCACCTGCCCTGCTCCCTGAAGCCAGGGACCTTGTCCTGGTAGGTGAGTGGGGTCAGAAAGGGTTAATGTGCTGATGTTGAGGCACTGTGTCTGAGGAAAAGCTGAGCCCTTCATCGGCATTATGGCTACAGTGAATAAAATTATACCCATACTTCTCCTGGCCAGACATCTGGGGAATAGGCATTCCTTTTTAAGAGTGAAGCAGTAAGTTTCATTACCATATTTTAATTAAAAGGAAAAATCCTGTTAAACAATTCCCAATGTATTGGGATTAGCAAAAACCAGCACCTGAGACCCAGTAACTCAGCATGTAGGAACACACTAACCAGACGTATTTTCCTCAGGAATTATCTCTACACCTGCCCCTCCCCTCCCAGCCAAGGAAATGGCTTCCAGCGGGCTCCATCCTGGGTGGGCCACGATGGGAGTTCCATGCTTCCCTCACTCCCTGAGGGGGAGAGTAGGAAGCCATATCTCCCCAAAACATGTTGAAACCCCCAAAGCTTCCTACTCAAAGCACTGCTGGCAAGAAACCTGCTTTAGAATATGGGGTAGTCCTGGGCTTAAAACCCACGGTCCCCACTTCCTAGTTCTGCAATTCCTTGATTTTTTTTTTTAGCTTCAGTTTCCTAATTTGTAAAATGTGAATTTTACATCTACGTTGTAGGGTTGTTGAAAGGATTAGAACTTATATGTGGAAAGAAATTGGTACCGCACTTCAGTAGTGGTTAGTAAATAAATCGGAGCTAGTATCATTACCTATTATTATTTTATTCGTAGACAATATAGAGGAACCACTTCCAGGAGATCCTGATAAAACACACCCTGCTTCATGAGCACATCAGTCCACGCTGGTCTCTCCAATTAACTGTCACAGCGGGCAGGTCACACTTTCTCTTGCTTCCTGGCCTTTGCACGTGATGTTCCCTGGCTGGGAACCCACTTTCCACTCCCATATCCCTAGCACTTTGCCTGGGTAACCCCTGCTCATCCATCAACTCTGGATTTGGAAGTCGCTTCCTCGGAGGAGCCTTCCCTGTCTCGGGTGGAGGCCTGCCGCCTGTGCACCTAGGTTTCTGGGTCACTGCAGTTCCAGAGTTTCTCTCAGAGCATCTGAAATGTCTGTGTAAGGGTCTGGAAATCTCCTTTGAGGCTGTGAGCTCCATAAGAGCAGGGACCAGGCCTTGGGTACTGTGATGTCCCCCATGTCACTGTACATAATAGATGCTCAAAAAATAGATACATGAGAGAAATGGGAGAAAATGAGATACAAGCAGATAAAAATAAGTAGGGAAAAGTGGCAACGGAAGCGACAATTTCACACATAGACCACTCAGGGACCTTACCAGGACCACACATTAATATATGGCCCCCCCACCCAAAAGGCAATGCAAGGTGGTTGCATTCATAGGGAAATAGTCTCCAGACAGAAAGGATGTTGGCTCTGCTCCCCTGCACACGGGTAAACCAGCTGGGGTGGTGGGTACTGCTCCAGCCCCCTCTGTTAAACAGCCACCTACATGGCAGAGCCCATTCTGCAAAGACCACCCCAAGTGGTGAGGGGACCCCAACTGAGACATGGCCAAGGAGCAGAGGATATTAGCTCAGCAGAGGTGGTTTGGGCCTTTTCCTAGGGCTCTCTTCAAGCCGAGCTGTCATGGGGCAAGGTAAGGACTGGACGCATTCTGGGTGACTCCAGGGGGAGACCCCAACTCAATCAGTGCACATTTGGGGAAGGCAGATTTGGTTCTGCATGGAATGACTCACCATCCAGTTTGCCCAGGACTATCCCAGCTTTAGCATTGAAAAGTCCCACATCCTGGGGAAACCCCTTAGTCCTGGGCAAAACTCTCTGTCCCCCAGCACTAATCTACTTCCTATTTCTATAGATTTGCCTGTTCTGGGTATTTTATATAAATGAAATCATACAATACGTGGTCTGTTTTGACTGGCTTAGCATAATGTTTGCAAGGTTCGTCTATGCTATAGCATGAATCCATAGCTCCTTTTTACAGCCAGATAACATCCCATCTGCATGGATATTCCACCTTATTTATCACTCCTCTGATTTGCTAATGGACATTCGGGTTGTTCCCGCCTTTCGGCTCTTATGAACAACGCTGCTATGAACATCTGTGTACAACTTTTTGCCTGGATGTTTGTTTCCATTTGTCTTGGTAGATACCTAGAAGCAGAATTGCTGGGCGTATGGTACTTCCATGTCTAACCATTTGAGGAAAGGTCAGACTGTTTTCCAGAGTGGCTGCACCATTTTCTAGTCCCACCGGCCGTGTGTGAGGGTTCTGATTCCTCCTCGTCCTCGACTCGTGTTATTACCTGTCCTTTCAAGTATAGTTGTCCCAGCGGGTGTGGCTGGCATGTTTTAACAATCAGAGCCCTGAGGCAATTAACTGGGCTGCTTGCAAAGTGGTGAGACCCCTGACATCACAAGTATCCCCACCGAACAGGATGAGCCGGGAGAAGGGCCGCCTACGTTGGCTGGGGGGGTTGGATGAAAACAGGTCTAAAAGTCTTTCTTACCCTGCTCTTGGGGCTGAGGGGTTTGGAGGAAGGCTCTGGAAGGGGGACGGATGGTGAAGGAATCCAAAGGGGAGCGGAAAGCGGGGTGCAGACCTGCATGCTTGCTCCCCTACCCCCGGTTCTGCTGCAGGCCTGCCAGGGGAAGCAGAGACGGCTCAGGAGCTGCTGGCTGGGTGTGGCTGCTGTCCAGTGCGGGAGGACTGGCCGCGGCTGCAGTGCCCCAGAAACCGCAGCCTCCACTACCCTGCCCTTTCCGCTGCCCCACGTGCCTCCTGCCCTCTTTTCGGGGGGCTCTGCTGCCCATCTTCCCTTTGACACCTGGCCTTTCCGTTTCTGTCTCGTCACCCTAGAAGGGGCTTTTCAGCTACCCAGGAATGTTCCCTCGCGGAGAGGTGAGCAGAAGAGGCAGGTGCTCTAAGTTGGGTGGGAGGGGCGGGGGATGGTACTCCAGTGCATGGGGCTGCTCGGGAAGCCTCAGAAGTGGCAGCCGCATCTCATTCTGCTGTCACTGTTCTCAAACGTGCAGCATAACCACGGCTCAGTTCCCACTGCTTGGGCTGCGGCAGTGGCTCTCTCTTTCCTAATTTCTTCCTCACTTCCCATCCCACACACGTGTAAAGCCCATAGGACAAAGAGCTCCTTCCCTGCCCAGGCAGCCCATTCAACTGCTGAGCACTTTGCTGGCATTGTCATCCTAACGCCATGCTGGCAGAGAATCCTGACATCCAAGATCTTGTTTAGTCCTTAGGAAAATCGTGGGAAGGAAGTAGGGGAGGCATTGCTGCTCTCACTTTACAGACGGGCTTGAGTTTATATGAATGACTTGCTCTAAATCCTACAGGGCAAGTGCCCTGGTCAGGACTCAAAGCCAGCTTCTGGGTTCTGGTCCAGTCATATGCTTTCCAGCTGTTCAAGCCAAAAAAACTTGGGCATCATCCTTGGCCCATCTAACCCATCAGAAAATCTTCCTCGTTCTATCTTCAAAGTACATCTTGATAAAGAAACTATACCCTAATTTTAAAAAAAGAAACAAAATACGTCTTAAATCTGATCACTTCTCATCCCCACACCATGGCCCCAACCCCCAAACCCCCATTTTCTCTCACATGCACCTCCTGCCTACGTCTACCCGCAACCCACCTCTGGCCTCTGAAAACAGGCCAGGCACGCTCCTGCTTCCTCCTTTGTGTCTGTTTCAGTTTCTTCTCCATCCTCAACTTCTCCCAGCACAGTGCGGGGCCAGAGCTGCACTCACTGAGATGTGTCACGTAACAGAACTGAGATGAGATTTGTTTCCTGCTGTGTGTGTGTGTGTGTGTGTGTGTGTGTGTGTGCGCACATGTGTGTGCATGAACACAGATGTGCTCTGGCTTCAACCAAAAGAATACAAAACCCAGGCACATAGCCATACTCTTATCAAAAGCTTATTTACTCTACCCCTACTTTTTTTCATAAAGAGAGGGGAATACACACATTACGTTGTGTAGCTAATCAGGTTAGAACCACTCCAACTGGCAAGACGAGATTGCGTGTTTCCAGTCGGGGAGAGGCCACATCTCAGTTCCCCTGCCATCCTGCCAAGTAATTTGGGTTTGATCGGATGCCAGGACTGGGAGCTAGTTGACCCAAGGGTCCCAGATAGAGATCATGTGTGACACAGATGGCTAAATGTCACCTTCTCCCCACCCCTAACAATGGAGGCTGTCACTCCGAAGGCTGCAGGGCTGCCGGGGAGCAGGCAACCTCAGCCTTAGCTCTTTCTCTTTCAAGACTAATTTCAGCGTTCTCTGCGAGCACGTTAGTGCGAGAATGCCTGTTATGGTTAGTTGTCTACATCCAAGATGAGGATATAATGACCTCCCTGGCGTCTCACACACGCATACACCCAGCCCCCCCGCAGACACCCACTCTGCATCCGCACACAGCTGCCTGTGACTGTAGCAGCCATCCCGTGTGACCCGGCCAATGGGGACTGATGTGGAGGCTTTTTAATTGTCTAGGAAGGGATGGAGGGGATCCGGTCAGCATTAGCTCCAGAGTGTCAGAGCAGAACCTCCTTAAACTCCCAGATGGGAGGGTCCTCAGAAGGGGGAGACTTGGAGAGAGGGAAGAGGCTGAGGCTGGGGGCAATGGCAGCAGCGTCACCAAGTGCTAATTCCTGCCCTAGGACGCAGTGTGACCTTGCCCTGCAACCAGCCCTATGCCTCACTGCAGGGCCTGCCACTCCCACGGAACTATAGGAGAAGGAAACGAGCAATTACTGCTTATCGTTCACAGCTCGGCCCTTCATGTGCCGTGGAGAGGTATTATTGAGTCCATTTTACCAACGAGGTAGACTGAGGCTTGGGGAGCCTAACGTCGCAGAGCTGGTAAAGTGGTAGAGCTAGGATTCCAACCCATGTCTTTGGCCACCAAGCCCGTGCTCTCCTGCCACACCGGCCTGCCACTCTCTCCCCAGCAGCTTTCCCCACTCCACCAGTCCCTCCTCTGAAGTCCTACTGTGTTCCTTTCCACCTCCCACTTAGCCCTTGTCATTGTGCTTGAGCTGCTTCTGGTTTGCAAACCCCACCCCCAAGGCCACTGGATCATAAGCTCCTAAAAGGCAGAAACCATGACTTGGGATCCTGTTGCATCTGAGTCTTAGGGTGCTCTGGACACCATAGTGCTGTTCGCTGAGCAGACTCTGGGCCTTAAAACAGCTATCAGGTAGGGTCCGTGGTGCCAGCCAGAGCGACCCAGGTCCAGTACGTGGGCATGGCCCCCCTAGCAGGGCTTGGCCAATTGCTGGTGGCTGAGGCCCTGGCACCCTACTTAACCTCTCCTCTCAGACTTGTATGGTTCAATGGGACTTAGCACCTGACTTAACAAAGAGGTGATAAGGATAAACAGCAATGTGTTTATTTATTTGTTTTAGCCTTTGGCCGTGCAGCGGTGGCTTGCGGGATCTGAGTTCCCAAGCCGGGGATCGAACCCGCGCCCTTGGCAGTGAAAGCACCGAGTCCTAACCACTGGACCCCAGGGAACTCCCGAAAGCAATGTATTTAAAGTTGGGGGAATTCAAATCTGGATTGGGTATCAGATGACACCAGGTCATTGTTGTTAGGTGTGACAAGGGCCTTAGGGTCAGGTAAGAAAATGTCCCTATTTTGTATAAATGACTGCTGACATATTTAGGGGTGAAATGATAAAACGTCTGGGGTTTGCTTTAAAATAAATCAGCCAAAAGTAAAGATAAAATGAGCAATAACGTAGAAGATGAAGTTAGTGTGGCAAAATCTTGGTAACTGTTTAAACTGGGTGATGGGCATAAGGGCGTTTGTTGGGCGGCCTCTCAACTTCTATGTATATTTGAAATTTTTTTCATAATTATAATACCAAAAAAGGTAAAAATAATACATGTGAGAGAAAAGGATATACTAAAAGCATCTCGGATTTTGCCCCGGCACATATGAGGTGCTCACTATATCATTTTCAGTTTTGTATTTCTCCTTTTCCATGCTCCCCAGAGACTGAATTTCCTTCCCCTTAGGAGGAAGCCCACATCTTACAGCCCTGAGTAGCAGAAAACAAATAGGAAGTAGCTGAGCTCACATGACCGAGGCTGGGTGACACCTCTAGGGCTCGAGGCTACTGGAAGCCATTTACTAAGCACTTACTACAAGCTAGCCACTGTGCTAAGTCCTGTAAGTGCATTCTCTCTTTAATCCCCACAGCACCCCTAGCAGGTGAATAGTATTATTATCTCCACCTGTCCAGCTCTGAGCTCCCTTCCTCCTTTTGTCTTCCCTGAGCTCTGGTCCTACCCGCAAGAATCTGCGCTTCCGTCCAGGTCTGTGCACAAGCCTTGCCCCCACAGGCCACCTGGGCACAGTCTAGGGAACAAGAATGGGAACAATCTGGCCCCACTGCCAAGATCCTCGGTGGGACCCCAGGTTGGCAAAGCCACATAGACAGCTGCTGGGACAGCAGGAGCACCATGGCGCCAGGTGGTGGTTTGGTAAGGAGCAACTCTGAGACATCGGAGTGTTGTGTCCCTGTGGATGGGAATGAGCACCTGGGGGCCATGGTTGTGGTGGCCCAGAGTGGGTTCTGAGGGTCCCGCTTCCTTCATGGGCCAGTGGATTGCCATGATCCCAGGTCTTGCTGCTGCTAAGATGAGGACATCAGAGTGGAGGGGCTGAGAAACACCCCTTGACGATGCCCATTCTGCTCTTGGATTCCATTCTCCTCCTTCCATCTCCGACCCTCTGTCTGGAACACCCTTCCTGGCCCAGGTTGCCAAAGCCATCTCGTGTTCAAGCAGCTTGGGAAACGTTGCCTCCTCTGGGGTGCCCTCGAGGAGCGAGAGGAGGAGAAGGCAGGACCGTTTCCCCAAACTTCCTCTCCAGAAACGCAAAACTCCTTTGGTTCGCCCGTACTAAGCTCTCCACTAAAACCTTTAACCCTCAACCTGCAGGGATTTCAGACTTCGCCTCTGGTGTACTTGTTACCTAGCTCTGAGTCTGAATTGATCCACCTTGTGTTCTCTTTGTATCTGCTTCTTTCTGTATAGTTCCCTTTGAAGCTTTTACGGGGCTAGTTTAAGATTGAGAGGGAAAGTGTGACTTCATACGGAAGCTTGTGAACTTTGGGAACATCTGACCCCAAGAGGTGGGACAAGCTGAAAATACAGTTTCTGAAAGGGTTGAGCTCATTTCATGGATGTCAGACCATGATGGATAATTGAAGAAAACCAAAGTGACTGCCTGTATATCTGATTGTGAGCCCCTGTGTGTATGTGATGCGGGAGTACATCCCATCTCCCCCGCCACCCCAGTAAATATTCCCATGTCTTTTGGTCCACATCCCTACTCTTTGAGGCTGGTGTTGGGGAGGAAAATTCAAGGCTGATCCCTTAAAGAATTCTGCAAGTTTTCCTTTTATTTTAGTTTTCCAGAGGGTGGAGGATTCTTCTCTGCAGCCTTTCATTCACCCAAGAAGAGCTGCTGAATCATTTGTAAAATACTGATCCTACCCAGTCTAGGCCTGTCCAGTTTCAGGTGAGTTGGGTGGCCCAGCCTAAGCCTCAGTACTGACTCAGATGCTGCTTTCTGCAGGGGAGGGCACCAGTGGTGTCTCCACTCCATAGAAACGATGCTTGGGTAGTCATCCCATAGAGCCTGCCAACACTTACATTGATCACCCTGCAGCAGGCTCAGAGCCCTCATGTACCTCGGCTCCTGTGATCTTCCCCCTCACCCCACCGGGTAAGCCGGACAGGCGTTATTTGTGTTCCACAGGTGAGGAAAGTGGCTTGAAAAGTAGTAAGACCCAAAGCACGTCTATATGTGTATAACTGAGTCACTTTGCTGTATGGCAGAGATTGGTACAACATTGTAAATCAGTGACACTTCAATTAAAAACAAAAACAAAACCAAAAAGTAGCAAGACCCACCCACAGGCAGAAGGTGGGGAGGTGGCAGAGTGAAATGTAATGTACAAGCCTGTCTAGGTAGGGGGTGTGGAGAGGCTCCCTTGGGCTATGAAACTAACATCGGGGTAGAGGCTGCTCAGACACCTGTCTGGTTCCCCCAGTTCCTACCCAAAGAGCTCTCCTTCTCTGTGGGCCACAGCTCTTCAAGGAAGCCTGCAAAGCTGGGCTCTGTTGAGGACCCATGGTCACGTGCTATGCTCATGGCCACCCACTTCAATCTGACCCCTCGCCTTGCATGCTTCCTCTCTCCCGAGAGAAACACACTTGGCAGCCACATCTCCCACATCTTGCAGGGTTCCCGGTACAAGATGCAAAGCCTCCTCTTGGGAAATAAAAGGGTGATTTTAGAATCCCAAAGTTCCAGTCACCGACCATCCACTCCGACCCTCACTTTACAGGCCTGCGTGGAGAAGAGTTTTCCAGGGCCTGCCTGCTACTCCGGGCACTGCGCACTTGTCCTGGGCACTGAGGTGAGCATGGGCAGTGTAGCCTAAGGCTTCTGGGAATTTCCAGCTCCTGCCGGGGCCGCAAAGATGCTTCTCCTCCCCTGCACATTGCCGCGTATGTGCTGGCATCCAAAACACTCCCTCCAGACGGCTTTCCTTCCCTAAATTGAGCCCATTTAGAAAGTTTTCTTTCCTCTCCCCACTGAAGACATCCATCAATTTCCCCAGCAGAGGCGAGGCGGCCACAACTCCTTCCCCGGGTTTATTAAATACGTTCAAGAGCCTATTTGTAGCTGTCACGGAGAAGCCGAGGGGGAGGCTGGGAGCTCTCTCAGCCGTGCAGCCTGCATCTCAACCTCTGGGTCGGGGACCCCCTTTACAAGTGTTTCTCTGTAGCGGGCAGAGCTGAAGGGGCACTGCAAGCTCTCATGCACTTGACACCGGGGACCACAGTGCGGGGGGGGGTGGGTGGTCAAGGAAACCCAGCTGGGGTTGGCCGGTCAAGGGTGGAGCCCACACAGCAAAACACCCACCTGCCATGCACTGGACTCCACCTCAAACGGCACAGTGAAGAGCAAATATACTCCCTCTCTGTCCCAGACCCCACAGGGCCACCTCAGAGTCACAGAAGGGACCTGGGAGCCTTAGGTGTGGGCATCATCATCCCCGCCATGTGGGCTGTCCCAGCTCGGACAGGCAGGGATGTGGCTTGAGAGATCCCTCCAGCTGGTGGGTCACATTGGAGTGTGGAAACACTTTCCACAGAAGCCTGCAGGGCTTATCTGGCCCAGGGAAGGAGGTTTGGAGACAGTGGCTGCAGCCCCAAAAGACTTAAAGGGACCTCAGATGCCCTGGAAACTCCTTCCCCACTTGATGATGAGGACAATGAATCCCAGAGAGAGAAGGGGTTCGCTTGGGGTTCCCCACCTACCTACCCAGTAGGACCCACCCTACCCACCTACGGGGACCCAGTGTGCCCTCCGCGCCCCTTTATCTGAGGATCCAGGACAACTGAGGCTACTTTTTTCCCCATCCATGTGATTTAAAGGGGTGGGGAGAGAAATTCCTGGGAGGATTGGGACTGAAATTAGGAGAGCCAAGCTTCTTGATTTCTTGAGTCATTTCATTTTCTTTTTTATTGTGAAATCTCTCTAATGTACAGAAGAGCATCAAGAATTATATAGCTAATATCTATGTAGCCACTATCTAGTATTAGCAAATCCTAATAACTTGAACGATTTCTATTTTCAAATATGGTATTAGCTGCTATACGGTTAGCTGAATTTTTATAGCTCCATTCAAATGTAAAATAATTTTTATTCTTTTTAATAAAGGCATTTCATTAAATGTATAACCAGGATTTAATTTTTAGACCCTGGAAGACTTCATTTAAATACGTTCAAAACCAGGGGTGGGGAAAGCCCTCTGTCAGAGCAGGGGGGTCTTGATTTTTTTGTTGGAGAGACAGTCTCTGGGGCTGTGGTCTGGCACGATTGGAGGGAAGGGAAGTTGCTACAGATTCCCCAGACTCCGGAGAGGCAGAATCTGAGGGAAATGCTTTCTTTCAAGATGGACCCCCCCTGGCCCCGCCCCCAGCATGTTTGCTGAGGAAGGAGGAGCTTGCGAGGAAGGAGACAAGGGTAGGAAGTTCAACCTTGGGTGAGTTCTGCAGGGTCTCCTGTCCTGCCTAGACTCCCTTCCCTTCCCTCACCCCCGACCCCCAGCCGTCCCACCCCCCACCCCCACTCCATGCCTCTGCCCCCTTCTTGCAGGCTGTGCTCCCCGCTAGTGGCCACAAGTCACTAACTGAGTGTGCTGGAGCCGCTCATGCCAAGAGCCCATTGCGCCTCTCTTCCCAACTCCTCGTTCAGTGATATACCGGTGGCTTGCAGTTGGCCTCCAAAGGGGTATCTAAGTCATGAAAATCCATCTGCAAACGCTACACATCGGGGCTTCCCCTCTCCCTGAGAGCTGGTTATTCACCGTTTGCCAGCACACCACTGGTCAAAGGACACTCGCCTTTAAGGGTCTCTCCTAGACAAGCAAAACACTCAATAGCCAAAGGAATGAATCCCACATGGTCAGATTTCAGATACGAGACAGAGTGAGAGGCATTTAACCTCAGCAAAGCAGCCACTGCCTAGCATTTTGTGGCTAGGCAGGTCACTAGAAGTGACCTTGTCCAATCCCCTCATGTTACAAAGCAAAACAAAGTCCAGAGAGGCAATGTGACTTGCCCAAGGTCACAAAGCTCACTGATGTCACAGGTGGGCTTACAATTCACAGCTTCCTTTCCTAGTACTTTTTACACCGTATCCTATGCCTCATCCTGAGCCTGCTCAGCTGGAGATGGAGAGGAGGTCACCTGAAACAGAGCCCAAGTGGTGGCAGCAAAGGCACCGCGATGGGAATGGCGAGGCACTGAGCACTTCCTGCCCCTTTGCCCTCACCCTGCTTTCCCAGGAAAGGGCTAGTAGGGGCTTAGCAAACGCTTGAACAGACTCAGGCTAACGAGGCGGGTGAGCAGTGTCGAGACGGTCTGAGCAGGGGTCTGCTCCCCAGACCAAGGTGTGAGCCAGGAGGTAGAGGGACATAAAGAAGATGGGAGCAAGCAAACTGGTGCCACCTCAGGTTTTTATGTCATTAGGGCACAAGCATGGTGCCCATGCCTGGGAAAGAGGCAGATGCTCAGGTAAAAACAGGGAAGGGGAGAAAGAAAGGGAATGCGGAGAGGAGGAGGGAGAGGAAGGACAACTGGAAAAAGGGAAGGGAGACGGGGAGAGAAGAGCCTTCTGGCTAGCGGAAAGCAAAGACAAGGTAGGAGCCTGAGAGAGCAAAGCAGAGCAGAGAAAGTGCAGGAGGATGGAGCCGGAGAGGCTGAGGGAGTCCCGGGAGAGAAAGAGGGGAGCAAGGGAGACTTGTCCCCACGGAGCCTTTCTTGACCTGGCTCAGATGTCCTCCCCTCCCCCACGGCAGCTCGGGTGACGCTGTGCCTGAGTGGCCTCCCTGTTGGGGCTTCCAGTCCAGCGGTCCACGCAGAGGCTCAGAGAGGTGCCCTGACAGATGCTGGGGCCCAGAAACAGCCCACTGGGTGGTCATGCCACCCAGCCCTGCATGGAGGCACTGCCCAGCCCACACCCCGTCCCCAATCCCCTGCACCCCGTCTCCCCGCCAGCACCATCTGTGCCCAGCTTCACGCTCTCGCCCTCTGCAGCGGGAGCCGCAGTGACCTGGAAAGCAGGAGGACTGGTTTTTCTGCCCAGCTGTGTGTCCCTGGGGTGAATTAGTTCCACTCTGGAAACCAAGGGGAAGGTTAGGGGTGGCGGGGTGAGGGGTGCTCCTGGGCTTCCCCAGAGGCGCAGGCTCAAGGCTGAGCTGGCAACCACTGCCTGAGCACCAGAGCCCTTTCTGAAAAGGGCTGAGAGCAGAGCGGGACAGGCTTCCGCGCAGTTCACCTCGGCCGGCCATCGGTCACTCAGAAGCTGAGTTCAATTCCTCACACGTCAGAAGAAATCAAACGTGAGAAAGGAAGAGAGGAAAGGACTCTGCGGGGAGCCGTGGCCCTAGTGAGGGAAGTGGCACGGGCTTTGGGGTCAGCAGACGTGGGGTTTGTGGCTGGCTCTGCCCCTTAATCCCAGGTCATGGAGTGACCCATGTGTGACTCACCTTCTCTGCAGGATGGGGACAGTGGTGACCCCTAGCTGGTGGTTGTGTGAAGTGAGAGAGAAATAACACACAGCAGAGGCCTGCTGCAGACTCACTCCTGGTGGCCACTCAATAAGTGTCTCACCCCCTGCTCTCCTGCCCCTTCCAGCCTCCGGCAACCCTGGGGGGCCCAGAGTCCGAGGCAGCCGCCTCCAGAGACGGGGTAAAATCTTTGCAAAGTCAAAGGCTTGATGGTTTCTGGGAAGGTGCGTCTGCACTGGGAGAAAATCAACCGAAGTGGGGGATGTGAGATTCCCACAGGCTCAGACTTGAGCTGGTGGTAGAACAACAAACAACAACAAATTCTTGAGCGTTTGCTCTGGCCAGGAATGGTGGCTCATGGTTTACATACATCATCTCAGCTGAACACCCAAAGGAGATGTCTTTCCCTTAAAATCCATCTCCCCCACCGGATAGGTCTCCCATCTACAATAGTCATACTTCCAGACACAAAGGTTCAAACCATCACATATATACATATATATATATTTTTTGGCCGCGCCATGTGGGATCTTGGTCTTAGTTCCCCGAGCAGGGAGCGAACCTGGGCCATCAGCGGTGAGCACATGGAGTCCTAACCACTGGACCGCCAGGGAATTCCCAAACCATCACATCTTTGACCCACCATCACTTGCGGTCTCCGGGCCTGGCTCCTGGGCACACTGCAGCCACCACGTGCACACGGGGCACGCTGGGGCTCCCTCCTCACTGATCTCCCTGCTCTGGGCTGGCCAGCCTTGAACCAGTTGTTCTCTTTATTGTGACAGTAATTGTCTTAAAAATACCACGGGCCAAAAAACCTTCCCAATGCTTCCTGGATAATATATGAGTTCCTTGGTCCCAAATTTGCCCCCAGTCTACTTTTCTGGACCTATCTCTTAGTTCTTACGCCCCCATCCCACCCCGAAGGCCCAGGGAATTCTCACTTTGAGACTTTTGCCCCCTCCATGCCCCCCTGAGCCTACAAAGTCCTTCCTCCTTCCTCCCTCTGAAACACAGCCCTCCCAAGCTCTGCCTCTCGGGAAGCCTTTTAGATGGTCCCTCGCCAGAGCCACTTGCTTGACTCATCCCTTCCCGCCTTTGGCTGGCAAGACATCCTGGAAAGGGCACTGAATAGGGGTTCATGCCACTGACTGGGCGAGTTAATCAATCCTCTCTGGGTCTCAGTTTCCTCATTTGTGAAATCAGAGAATGGACTCCATCCGGGGTCCCTGGACATGGCTCCCCGTTGCATCATCTGGGAACTTTCAGAAAGCCCAGATTTCCAGGTCCCACCCCGGGCCTTCTGAGTGTGGATCTGCAGGGTGGGGCCCAGGAATCTGTCTGAGAACAATTCCCAGGTGATTCTGAGCCACAGCCGGTTTGGGGAGTCCCTGGACTAGAGAACCTGTACGTGTGGATTGGCCTAGTGTAGATGGCTTTTGCATTTACAGACGTCAAGAGGACGGGACCTGTGTCTTATTGCAGGTTCGCAAGGCCTAGCTGTGGAATTCAGAGGATGTTCAATAAATGTTACTTGAATGAATGAATGAATGAATGCCCTGAAGAGAAGCAGCTGTAGCTCTTTAGAAACCCTCCCCTCCAGCTTTTTCAAGACAATTAGGTAGAAAGCCAGAAAAGATCACACGCAGGGCTTCCCTGGTGGCGCAGTGGTTGAGAGTCCGCCTGCCGATGCAGGGGACACGGGTTCGCGCCCCGGTCCGGGAGGATCCCACATTCCGCGGAGCGGCTGGGCCCGTGAGCCATGGCCGCTGAGCCTGTGCGTGCGGAGCCTGTGCTCCGCAACGAGAGAGGCCACAGCAGTGAGAGGCCCGCGTACCGCAAAAAAAAAAAGATCACACGCAGCTTCATGCAAAGGGGCTGCTGCAGCCTGTGACGGTCTGAACACACACCTAGAGGAAGGTCATGGCGCTGAGCAGTGGATCGGAGGCTGTCCTAGGAGCTGGTCTCAATCATCCTGTTTAAGGGGTGTGCGTGTGTGGTGGCGGGCAAGGCTCGGGGTTCCAGGCGGGTGGCTGCTAGGACTATCAGGATACGGGGACGGCGCAGGGCTGCTCAGGATGAGACAGCTAATCGCCCAGCTTCCCACCGTGGCTGTGGTCACGGGTTCGAGCCCAAAGGGAACCTGCAGTGCAGGGTCACAGTGGCTTCTCCACAACAGCCCAGACCGGCCCCAGGAAAGTACAGGCAGTGAGGATTCCCCAGGGACCTCCAGGGAGAGAGCAGGAGTGTCTCCGGTGGGTGGGTGAGGGATCCTGGAGGTCAGCCCCGTGACTGTGTGCAAATAGGAATGGCCTGGTTTGTGGGCCGTTTTCCAGAAGCCCAGGGTGCAGACTAAGGCCACACTTTGACCGAAGCCTCAGCCCAGAGTGCTTTGCTTTTACAGCCTATCACAGCTGTCTCTGTCCCCAGCTGCTGGACCAGCGTCCCACGGCCCTGGTCTTGGCCCTGGGAGGGGACAACGAAGAGAAATGGATGATAAGATCCTGGCAGGGGCTGCAGCGGCAGCACTTTTGTCCCGTGGCCCCGTTTTCCTAGCTCCAGCACTCACGGATGCTCCGCTCAGCTGTCTGAGCCCTGCGTTGCATCTGAGCAAAGTAAGAATAATTAGACCCTTAAAATGTTGTTGTCCCTCAGAATTTCAAAGTACTGTTTTTTTGGGTTTTTTTTTTTCGGTACGCGGGCCTCTCACCGCTGTGGCCTCTCCCGTTGCGGAGCACAGGCTCCGGACGCGCAGGCTCAGCGGCCATGGCTCACGGACCCAGCCGCTCCGCGGCATGTGGGATCCTCCCGGACCGGGGCGCGAACCCGTGTCCCCTGCATCGGCAGGCGGACTCCCAACCACTGCGCCACCAGGGACGCCCTCAAAGTACTTTCTTAACATTATCTAGTTTTAGAGTCACAGCATCCCTTCAAGGCAGATGTTCATTCCCTCCTGCAGCCCAGAGAGACATCAGGGACGCCAGTGCCTACACCACGGGCTAGTTGTGGCTACCACGATCTCTTATCGCCCAGGGCAGCCCCGGCTTGCCTCTATCTGTCTTCAGGGTGGTTCCTCTAAACCAGCAAAACCTGGGCTTTCGGCTCTCACTCCTCCTTTGCACCGCCTTCCTCATCAGAGTTCTCAGATTACAAGGCTGAAAGCGAACCCTTGGACCAGGCTGGACTCCAGCAGGGAAGCCCCCAACTTTGAAACAGATACTCGGCAGTGTCTTCTCCTTTTTGGAGACATCAGCATCAGTGGGATTAATCTCAGGCGTGTTGCCTATTCTAGTCCCCAGGTCTCCCTCTAAATTATCAGAGGTCACCTGGGCTGTGGAAATGTGACTAGAGGCTGCCATGAGGTTACTCCTGCACCAGGAAAGGCAGCTATGTGTGATCGCCTTACACGCCTTAGGACTGGGAGATGGAGTGGCTGACACGTGCCCACTCCTCCAGAGCTCCTGTCCCACCACTCCTGTGCCCTCCCAGCCCTCCCCTCCCCATCTGCGACGGAGGGGGTGGGTGAGGAGGCCTCTGAGGGCCCCAGCTACACTACACTCCCATTTAAAGGTGAGATGCTCACACTCAAGGCAGCCACAGCTCTGGTCTCATCCAGGGTCGGTAGATAGGGTGGTGGAGAGATGGGGACCGGTGGAAGCCTGAACCTACACGCTCAGCTTCAAAATGTCATGAGACCCTTGCTTTTCCCTCCAGAAGCATCTGGATTAGCAGACGAAGGACTGGGACTAGTCATAAAATACTGTCATGTTTATAATCGTGTGTGCTGGGGAGGTGGTGGGAAGCACCACCAGCTACACAGGAAACCGTAGTCACCTTTCTTGTGATTTTTTCCCCAGACACTAAGTGAATCCAATATTCTGGCCTCAACACTTCGGATGATCTCCGTGGAGACCAGCTCTGGTCTTTGGTCAAGCCTGATACGAGGATGCCTTCTGCATGGCTGGACACAGTGCTCTCTAGAAGAGATTCCTTCTCCCTCTCCCCCCAACCCACTCGTCTACCACTTGGCCTAAATCAGCTTTGTCTCATTTCATCCTCGCCTCCCCATGGATCCTCTAGCTTGCTTGTAAGCCAGGTGAAGATTTAAGAGAACATCAGTGTTGGCAAGGATGTGGAGCAATTGCAACCTTCATACACTGCTGGCGGGATATAAATGGCGGCCAGTTGGGAAACAGTCTGGCAGTTCCTCAAATGGTTAAACATCGAGCTGCCGTCGATCCGGCAATTCCGCTCCTGGGCAGATACCGAAGAGGAATGAAAACATATGTCCACACAAAAACTTGCACAGGAATGTTTACAGCCACATTATTCTTAATAGCCAAAACATGGAAACAGCCCAAGTGTCCATTAACTGATGAATGGATAAATAATATGTGGTATATCCATACAACGGAATATTATTCATCAATAAAAAGGAATGAAGTAGTGATACATACTACAATGTGGATGAATCTTGAAAGCATTATACTAAGTGAAACAAGCCAGTCACAAAAGACCACATATTACAGGATTCCATTTACATAAAACGTCCAAAATAGCAGACCCATAGAGATAGAAAGTAGATTGTTTATTGCTTAGGGCTTGGGGTGTGTGTGTGTGGTGGTGGTGGTTAAGGGTGCTATCTAAAGGGTAGGGGGTTTCTTTTTGAGGTGATGAAAATGTTCAAAAATTGTAGTCATGGCTATACGTATCTGTGAATGTACTAAAACCCACTGAATTATGTATTTTCAACGCGTGAACTGTGCAGTATGTGAATCATATCTCAATAAAGCTGGTTTAAAAAATGAAAAAACCAGAACATCCAACTGGAACTGGGAGGTGTGGGCTGACGTTCTGGACACTCTATCTGTTTGCTCTGTGACACAGGAAAAGCCATTTACTTCTCTGAGCCCCGTTGGCCCATCCACGAGGCAGGAGAGACTAATGCCTGCCACTGAGGAGCATCGGGAGGAATCAGGGGATGGAAGGTATGTTGCAGGTAGAATAAGAACAGAGGCATTATTTAAATGGACAAGATTTACTGTCGAGATGTCACTGCCCTGGGAAGCTGCGGCGTCCCTGAGTTACGGGCTCCGACTCCCGCAGAATGTTAAGTTGCAGGGGGCCTCAGAGACCAATCAAGAACACAGCTAGAACAGTCCTGTTCTTGCCCAGGTACACGCCCCGCCCCCCACCATCCACAAACATTGATCTGAGGCGTGGAGGGCACTGAACTGATGGAGAAGCAGCAGGAAGGAACAGCAGTGCTTTTCTTAGGGTACCCTGGTGGGGCCACCTGGAACAGCATTTCTCCTCATTTCTACCCCAGCATGTAAAATATAGAATTAAACGCAACCACCTCCCTGAAACAGAAAACCCTCCTGCCACGCTTGCCTCCCAGCCCCAATGCCAGGTGTCCAGGTGTTGTGACAGCTGCCAGCACACTCCCTCTTTCCAAACCCTAAGTGCACAGCCCCGGGCTGAGCTATGGCTGCGAGCCTTCCTACCGTCCCTGGACCCAGCTCCAGTCCTGAAGTCCCAGCTGCCATCTTGATACCCTGATATTGGGATCCATCTGCAGCGGGGGGATCCACACCTGCCGGGGCCTGTGTATCATGGGGATCTGAGTGTACCCAAGTTCAGGACAGGGGTAGGTTTAATGTGGAGGCAGAAGAGGGCTGGCTCCTTCAGGGTTTTGAATTCTGGGGCAGCAGGATATAATAAGGATAATGATCGTACTAATAATAGAAACAATAATAATCATAATAATAGCTTCTACTTTATTACAGGCATAGACTTTCAGGTGTTATGATTCAGTACTTAACACAAACCTATGAGGGACATATTATCATCTTCATTTTATAGATGAGGAAAGTGAGGCTCAGGGAGGTTAAGCATCTTGCCCAAAGTCATGCAGCTAGTAAACAGTAAACATAGAATTTAAAACTAGGTCTGTCTGACGCAAAATCGGCGGGAAAGTCTAATCCATACCCTAGCCCCTTCAGGCTTTCCACCAGGAGCCCCAGTGACAGAAAGCTCAGGGATCCTGATAGCCATTGCTCTACAGAGAACCATCTCAACTCTGCCCCAGCCCCTGCGGGAGTTGGGTCCAGTCTCAAACCACATTTGTCAAGTGCCAAGAGGGGATTTTGTTTCGTCAGGATGGAGACACCAGGGAGAGGAGGTATACTTTGCAGGGCTGAGCCTGGAAGGCAAACGTAGATTCAGCAGGAGCCTGGCCCCAGCACTGCCCCTCAGTTCCCTGTGTCACAGCTGCTGAGGCCGCTTTGGTCTCTCCGCATCCTGTGAAAAGCAGCTCCTGGTCAGGGCGCTGGAACAGAGCAGGCAGCGTGCTACAGGACTGCAGGACGGAGCAGGGTCTGCCCGTCGTCTCAGAAGGTGAGACAAAGAGGGTGATTACTCACACTCTTCAGAACAGGGGTCAGGGTCCAGAGTAAGGAAGAACCAGATCCCAATTCTGGCACCACACTTAGTGGTCTTGGCCTTCAGCAAGGAACTTAGCTCTCCTGAGCCTCAGTGTGATCAGCTGTAAAATGGGGATAATAATGCCTACACCTCTGGACAGTCTGAGGAAGAGGATGAGGACGGTTGCAGGCTTCTGTATCATTTACTCTGTGCCGAGGACAACTGTTCTAAATCTTTATCGAAATACCTCTAAGTGTATCTATCTGTCTGTCTGCCTGCCTGTCTACCTATCAATTTAACTTTTCAATTACCCAGTAAGGTATTATTATTCTTCCCCTTTCATAGATGAACAAGTTGAGGCTCAAAAGGGTTAACCCAGGACACAGAACCAAGTTAGTGGGGCTGCGGGGATCTGAACCCTATGTAGCCTGAATCTAGAGTCTGTGGTCTTAATCACCACATTATACGGCCTCCAAAGAACACACGTGGAGGGTCTAGCAACGGTGCCCAGACCGTGCCCAGTACAGTGCCACACTGTGGTGGGGACAGTACGTGGTCCTCAAACACCCCAGGCCGCCCCAAGGAACTGGAGGCTTACTAGGAGGTGCCAGTGTTATGCCACCTGGATCTAGCCACTGACTAATTAAATGAAGAATTAGAAATGTACTTATTACTCTAAGAGGAAAAAAAAAAACCGCTTAACTGTTGACTCATACAAGGAGTCACTATACCAGCTACTGAAGGCTGGCAGAACCCCCAGCAGGGTGGGTCTGTGGGCTGCACTGCCAGAAACACTGCATGTCACCCATGCTTCCCAGGGCTCCCAGGCTTCAGGGCAGTTGGTCCTTGCAGGCGATGCCCCTGCCCCTGCCCTGTCTACCAACATCCACATCCCAAGTCAAGTGGCTTCCTCCCAGATTCTCAAAAGCCCTTAGAATTTCCAAAGGGGACCTGGCTCCTTAGGTCTTCAGGCTCACACTTAACTCAACGGGCTCTTGAAAGAAGAAATGGAGAAAAACAAACCAATCTTAGCAAGCCTTGAGAAGTCATATAGACTCTTGGAACGTATGGCATCGGAGTAAGAAAAGGGAAAAAGAAACTCTAAATCGCAACCTCCAGGGTCATCTTCCCTGGCCAGTAAATGACGGTGGCTTGCTTTAAAATTTAGTACCAGGGAAAAGACCGCCTCTCCTGCCATGAGTCCTTTTGTCAGACACCCGTGTAACAGTCATATTTCCATTTTCGCCTTTGCTGCCCCAAGAGCTCAGATTTGAATTTAACGTTCACTGTCGGTAACCATCTAATCCTAGGTCCCCGGCAGCACGAGCTCCTCTTCACCCCATCCTTTTATTGATATGGGATCTCCTTTTCTGACTTTATTTGTAACTGTCCATGGTCTCACTTCTCCTTTCTGGAAGCTGGTAGGACACACATCATAGATGGCCGCGGGATTACAGAGGGAGGCTTCAGCATCAAGAGGAAGCTGGATGGGTGACGTTTTAAGGCCCCCTTTTCACTCTGAGATTCTGGGATTGTGCTCAACAGTCTGCCACACCCTTCTGCCACAAAAAAAGCCCAGCCTCTTCTCTGCCTCCTGGGAAAGGGGGTTGGGCTTCTGGAATGTCAAGGAGTGACTGACTCTGGTGTGTGGTTGGTGCAGCACAGTGAACGCACACCTGCTCTTGCTGGCGTCCCCTCACAGCCCTGGAGCTGGGCTTGGTCACGGGATGCCAGCTGGCACGAGGCACAACGAGCTGACTACTTGAGAACAATGGTCTTTCCACAAAGCAACTGCCTGCTAGTTGGCAACACAGGCTTGGTGGGGACCGTGGAGTCACCGGGCTGTCTTTCCAACGAGCACAGAACAGGAAGTGAGACTCGGTTAGGATCCACGTTTAAACATAAATGGGAGACACCATGGCGTCCTTTGGTAGCCCTGGAATCTTCGGAGCTTATGGTCCATGTTCATCTGAGGCTCAGTATCAGATGGTCTTAGCTTGAAAGGTTTGCCGATACCAGGCCCATGTGATGGGGTGCCACCTCTCTCTCGCCTTCTGGTGTCAAAGAGGCCTTCCTGATCCACTTCTCAGGGCGATGGAGTTCAATTCCCTCCTTTTACAGACTGGCAAGCTGAAGCCCAGAAAAATTATGACTTGCCCAAAGTCACATGGTCAGCTTACTGCCAGAGCAAGAACTAAAACCCATATCTTCAGAGTGAGAGCTAAGATTACTCTTGGCATTGTCAGGGTGGCACCTCTATGAAGAAGGTATAGTTCGAGGCCAGGCTCGTGAAAGGCTAGACCCCGTGCCAGGGCCCAGGTCAACAGCTACGACCTGGACCGACAGAGGGTTAACATCTCAGGAGAGAGTGACAGAAGCTCAGACAATTCATTCCAGCCAGAGGAAGAGGCAATTAACAGTTCAGGATTAGGGTAAACACAATTTCAAGTGGCACAGATTCTCCTTAGGTCAACCGGGCTGCTCAGCCCATAAGCCAAAGTGTCAATGAAACAATGTGCACCTTTTCCCTAGCATCCCAATGTCCAGATACTTCTAACTGGTGCTGTTCAGGCAAAAACCAGTTAACTGGGTCACCGGGAAAAGATGGGGCCTCTGAATTCTCTGGCCAGCCTATCTGTCCCCAGGACCAGGCTGGGTGTAGCTCTGGCTTCCAGAGCTTTCCACCGACCCACACTTCCTTTCTGACCCCTAGGCAGCCTGTTCAGGTGATGGGCACCACACACGCCTCCTAGTCTGGGGTAAGCACTGATGCTATTTCAGAGTTCCTCGAGGGGTACGTGGTTGGGAGTCAAGGAGAGCTTAGCTCAGCACAGTCCTGCGGTTACAAGGGACCAGTATTTGAAAGACTATTTCTTCTTGTGCCTAGTTTACGTTCCCTGGCACCTGTGGGTAAATGTCACAGGAGAGCCTCCCTGGCAGAGATAATCACAGCCAGCCCTTGGATATTATTATGGTGCTTTTTAGTTTATGGAGCATTCTCACATGTATCTAATATAAGTCTGACCACAGAATATGAAGCCACTAATACTATTCTCATTTAGTCGTAGGAAACCAAGGCCACAAGAGGTTAAAGACCTAGAACAAGGCCACCTACTGAATGGAAAAGTCGGGACTAAAAATGTGATTTGCTGCCTCCTGCGTAAAATAAGACTGTTTTCCAAAGCAGCTTGGTCGACCTAGCCCTTTGCCAAGAGCTTTCTATTGTTTGAGCACTGGCCCTTCTGAGGCCCAAAGGCCCCAATTGGTGGAAAAAGTTAGCTTTCTTAAGCATCCCCCAGGGGAGGCGAAGGCTTGGCTTTGCTCTGGGCCAGAGCACCTCAGCTCCTCAGCTTCCCCACTCGCCCAGCATTCCATCTTCCGCCCCACACCCTTGTCCTTATTCACCCAGGACCATTTCTCTCTTTTCCTATCTTCCTTTCCTGCTTCTCTCTTTTTCTCCTCCCTGACACGGGCTGTAGGAAACGGCCCAACTACATAAGCAGAGTCTCCAGCTTTAGAGTCCAAGTCCCCTCCCAGGGCTCCAGCCCCACAGAAGGAGCTCAGAATTCAAAGCTCCAGGAAGGGGAGACTTTAGCCACCAAGGGCCTGCCCCTTCCCAGTCCTTCCACTCTGGCAAGGAGCTGGTGTCATGGTCGAATGTCAAAGTGCCAACGAGGAGCCAGGTCTGAACGGAAGGCCCAGGTCAGCCACAGTCCATGTGTCCTCGGGCAAATGGCTTTCCCCATCCAGGCCTCAGTTTCCTTATCTGAAAAACGACAGGTTGGATCCTATAATCTCTAAATTTCTTCCTGTTCCCTGAGTCTCTGTGAGGACTCTTTGATAAACAGCGAGAGGAGAGCCTTTGTATAAATTCTACCCTCTGAAATGACTTTGCCATAAAGGGGAGGCTGGAGCAGGGACTAATAGATTCATGGACACTCTGGAGAGTCCAAAAAGGGTTTTAATTAAAATGTAAATGTTGTAAACATTCAAACTCGCTCCACCCTGGGAGCTGGGGCCCAGCTGCTGAGAGGGGTCAGGGCATCATTCGCCACTATTAGTGTTAACAGGTGCCCTGTATAGTTGCCAATGCAAAATTCTACTAGGGATCTCAAGCACATGGAACAGCTACGCGAGGAGAGACTGGGTGTCCTCCAGCAAGCTGTATCTAGGGGCGGCTTTGTGTCTTGATTTTGAGAAAGAGCCCTTGTCCCCAAATATCTTTCCATCCCATCATGTACATACTTATATAAACATACTTTATATATACATTTTATATAAAATCCTATGACTAGGGGTGAGTTAGGGATGGTGTTACTATTATTAGTTAGGCAAATAGCGTGGAAGACGTAATATGTTTTGTTACTGGTCACTTCCTAGCTGTGCAGTCTTGGGCATCAGTCCTGTTCTTTCTTTGAAAGAGTGATGAAAATGCCTAGGCTTCTTCTCTGGGGATGAGGGGAGCTACAGTGGCCAGGCCCCTGGACTCTCTTTCTTGGGACCTAGAATCCTAGACTTGTGCTCAACCTTCTCAGGGTTGATGATCCTGGGACTGGACCCAAACGGCAGGAGGAAATCCAAGGGCTGGAAACCCTTGTAAGGGAGGTGCCTCACAAGGACCGCAGACCCCGGCCAAGTAAAAACAGACCAGTGGAGGAGGTAGCCATGGCAATGGAAGGCCTTGCCCTGGGGGAGGAAACAGAACACAACAGGTGCATGAGAACAGTGAATACCATCACTGGCCGGGTTTCCATTCATTCTACTCACTGAAACTTTTGGTGATTGTCTAATTATGGCTCATTACAAACATCAAGTTACACCTTGCAAGGTCGTAACTACAAGGGAAGGGTACAATTATTGTAATGAACCTTCCCCAGCCCCAGACTCTCTCCCCTCCAATCAGTCCCAAATGCCACTGCTCAAATCATTTTCCTCGCCTGCCACCTGGTCCTCCTAGGTCTCCCCTCCTGCATCCCTTTTGAAGGCCAAGGTGACAGAGCACGATCCAGGGCACAGTCCTTTCTGTGGCTTGTCTCCATCAAAAGGTACTTTTCTCCCTTTTTCTTTCCCTGCTAATGAGCTGCTTTCTCCTGGTGTAGCCTTGGTGGCGGGGGAAGAGCTGAGGGTGTCTGATGGCGACGAACAGAGTCGTGGTGACTGGGTCTATGAAGAAGAGGGGCAGAATATGAACCAGGGAGTCAGCACCTTCCAGCATGGCCTAGGGTTGTAGCCCACCTGCTGGCTGAAGCTGGGCAAATGGCTCCTCAAAGGTTGGATGCTGTGACAGAAACTCTGGGCCAGCGAGTTTCTGGGAGAGAAGAAGGCTTGGCATGGCCTGGATCCACTTGCTTCTCGCCTTCCTCCTAAGTCCTTCTAACCCCCCAAAAGTCATCCTATGAGGAATCAGCCTCCCTCCTCTAAGGGCAACTTTCCAGGGAAAGGCTGGTCTGTATCCAAAAAAGGAGAGAGGGTTTGTCTCAGTCCTTCCTTTCTGCCGGTCAACCTACTTCCAGGAACAAGGTGCCTCCCTTTCAGAAGGACAGCCATGAACCCAAGGACCCAGAGAAGGGCAGCTAGAAGGTGAGAGGTCCTTTAAGGGAACTGGTAGTTTCTAATCCAAAAAAGAGACTTCAGGGGACCATGACAGCCGGCTGTCCCGTATAAGAGGGAGCGGACTTGGCCTGTATATCTGGAGGCAGAATCGAGACCTGCAAGCTGGCCAGCCATGGACGTGGCCGCCCCACAGAACAGTGAGCTCATGGACGGCCACTCCTTAGGAAGACCATAGAAGATGCTCTCTCTCTAGGTGGCAGATGGTCTTTGAGGTCCCTTCTACCCTAAGATGCTGTCTTTGAACCCAGGCAATAGCCCTGGCATAGCACCTTGTACACAGTAAGTACTCAATCAATGTTTCCAGACTGTCAGATGGATAATATTAACTTACATGGGGGAATCAGCTTTCAAGTAGACGGTAAAGACCTTCTCCAGCAAACCTCTTTCCAATCAAAGGTAATGAATGTAGCTCCTAACAGGGGTTATCAGATTCATGTAATTAGGAGTCCTGTACATGCTTATGTAAACTACAGGTTCTTGGGCCCCACCCCAAATTTGGATTCAGTAGATCTCGAATGGGAAAAAGAAGCCTGTATTTTAAAGTAAGCTCCAGTTGATTCCTATGACTGGGATTGCCAGCCCACACTTTAAGAAACGCAGACCTACAATAAAAAGCCCTGGGTTCTTCTGGTTCCCTGATATCAGCACCATCAGAGCTGCCATTGCCTTTGACTTCCCCACATCCAATTGCCCCTGGAGATGGAAGAGGCCTCCATCTGACTGAACCCCAGGAAACTCTGAGGCCTGGAGCAGCCAGAGAAGATGAAGGCATCTTTGAGTATAAGACCCACCCCCAAATAATACATCTGATACCACCAAAAGGCTGGCCTCTAAATACCCTTGCCACGTCACAGACTTGGTCCTGAGAGCTCACCCATCTCCTGGGTACTTCTGGTCTTGCAGCTTACGTTCCCAGCCAAGGCTCTACCTGGCTCTCCTACCTGCGTTCAGTCTTTGGCTCCCACCTTTCCTACGATCTAGGCTCTGCTTCTGGCTCCACTGCCTTTGGCTACCCAGTCTGGCTGCCAGGCCCTTACACCTTGGAGCTGCCCCTCATCACCTCCTTTGTCTTTTTTTGCTCCAGTCCTGCAAGCAGAACCCAGCCAGCCTCCCCCCTGGGAGCTCTCCCACTTGCTGGGCTGAGAAAGAAAGATGAAAGGTCTCGAATCTCATCCCAACCCTCCTTCTCCAGGCAGCACTCTCTACCCGTGGTCCCTCCTCTCCTCTCCCACCCCCGTGCCAGCATGAATGACACCCAGCCTCTTCCAGGAGGTTCTCTCTTTCAGTCCCCAAATCACTGCCAAGGGCCTGGCCAGGCCAGATTCTCCCCTCCCAACCTTTCTCTACAGGGATTGATTTGTTTAGTTTCAACAGTTTAATCTTCTCCTTCCCTTGGGGGTGTTCTGTATCGGACTGAATAAATGTGGCGGGGGGGACAAGGGGAGGAAGGTAAAAGAAAAAAAAAAGAAAGAAAGAAGGAAAACATACCTCCTGGCAAAACCCAGAGCACCACTTTTGCAACATCTTTCCTCACTATATTATTTATAGCATGACTGAAACATTTATTCCTCCTCTGCTCTTCCAAAGAGCACCGGTGTTTCCACTGAGCGGTAACAAGTACAGCGAGGCTGCACTCAGCGAACACTGAGCATCTGATACACAACAGCGCACCCCGGAAAGTGCTGTGGCTCACAGCAGCCGGGAGGAGACGAGGAGCACAGGGCAGGGCCTGGGAAGAGAGAGGGCAAGATGGTGGGTTCTCCAGGCAAACAGCTAAGGGGCCTGCAGGAAGCCGGGCTTGCAGAGAATCAGAGACCTGGACCCACGATGGCCTGTGGCTAGCCACTAGACAAATCAGCAATGATGCTTGAGGACGCACTGGCTGGTGAGAGGCTTTATGAGCAGATACTTTAATTTTATCTTACAATTTATATAAATAGGTACGTTTATACATCATGGTGTGATGGAAAGGCTGTGGATTCTGGATTCAGACAAATCTGTGTTCCAGTGCCCCTTTTGATACCTCCCTGCTGTGTGGCTTGGGGCAAGTCACATACTCTCTCTGAGGTTCAGTTTCCCTTTCTGCAGAAATAGGGACACCCATGCCCACCTTGCATTGATGTTCATGTCTAAAAAGTACCCAGCACTTCAGGTGAATTTCACCTCAATTAACAAAACAGAGTACCTAGCACCCAGCGGATATTCCAGAAAGATAGTCCAGTGGCTTTTGGCTGGCAAGCGTTGTGAATACTCACAGGTTCTGCAGAAACGTTTCCCAATGGCCTTGTGTACATGCTAATGAGAATACACAGTGCAGTGAGGGAGACCTGACATTCTCGAAGGCCTCCAGCTCTCTTTGAAACAATAAGCCCACAGACCCATGACAGTGAAGTTTCACAGCCCCGGGCACCCTGGCTTTACTTCAGCTGAGCCAGCAGCTACCACATCCCTACCTGGCTGCAAGTCTGCTGGGCACCGTCAGGGCCACGGCTATCAACAGTTGCTGTGGGTTGCCCAGTGCCCTATGGACCCCCAGGCCTGACACCCTTTTCTGCCTTAACTACTGTCCCTCATACTTGCAGGAGGAGATGCTGATTCCCACCCATTTTTTTCAAAGCTTTTTCCAGCACTTGTTCCTGTCCAGGAGTGACCCTGTATCCAAACACATTAAAGTCACATTTATTTTTTTGTTTGTTTGTTTTTTGGGTTTTTTTTTTTTTTTTTTTTTTTGCAGTACACGGGCCACTCACTGTTGTGGCCTCTCCCGTCGCAGAGCACAGGCTCCGGACGTGCAGGCTCAGCGGCCATGGCTCACGGGCCCAGCCGCTCTGAGGCATGTGGGATCTTCCCGGACCGGGGCACGAACCCGTGTCCCCTGCATCGGCAGGCGGACTCTCAACCACTGCGCCACCAGGGAAGCCCCACACTTATTTTTATAATTGCTTACTGGAGAAGAAGGGATATGGGATCTGGCACCAGAAGATCTACTATTCACTAGCTGTCTGACATTGGAGCAAGTAACTTAACCACTCTGGGAACAAGATAACCACCAAACACCATTAGCATTTATTCTGTGCTAAGAGTTTTACACGCTTTACCTCATTTATTCCTACAACGATCTTAGGAGGTGGATATTATTATCCCTATTTTCTTTCTTTCACTTTTCATTTACTCATTCCTTTAAAATGTCTACGACATGCCAGGGATGGCAGCAGAAGTACAGTGATGATAAGACAGCTGCCTCATGGGAGCTTACGATCCAGATGAGGAAAGGTTGGCTAAGGCCTCGTGATATCTTCCCCAGGTAGTGATCTCATGCCTCACACCTCTCGCAGGGTGCTTTGCAGTCTACAAATCCCATGGGACTATTTCATGCCAGAGCACACACACACACCGCCCCTCCCCAGCCCCCCACCCCGCAGGAACTGGCTCATGCACACAGACGTGTAAAGGCTGGAGTCCAGTGGGTCCCTATGAGGCCAGCCAGGTCCCCTTCTAATTGCAGGACCCCAGCAGCTGTGCCCAGGAAGGTGCCTGGGCCGGACCCTGAACAGCACTGGGTTCCAGGCAGAGAGCGCTGGCCCTCCCCGGCCCTCCCTCCACTGCCCTGTCACTGGTTTCCATTTGACTGCAGGGCGACCTGGTCTCACACCAGCCACGTCCGCAGCTCAGTGCCATCTCCTTCTGGCTGTTCCTGCCGCTTCCACGCATGGGGAGTAAAGAGGAGAGGAGCGTGGCTCGAACAATAGCCAACTTGCCTAAAACCCCAACGCTGGAGTTAATAAAAAGAAACGAGCCCATTCAGGTTAGCGCTGAAATTACAGTCTCGGCTTCACTGTGGTGACAGAAGGCGGGTACTTGAGCAAGGAGCTTGGCGTCGGGTCTGTGGGACGGTGGGGGTGAGGAGTGGGTCTCCTGCTGCAGATGGTAAACCAGGCCCTTTGATTTGTTTTCTCTCTTGCTTTCCAGCCGCCCCTCCTCTCCGGGTCCCGATCCTATGAATATATTTGTTTGTTTATTCCTATTGATTTCCAAAGGCCTAGGTGCCCCCGGGGCCTCTTGCTGCAGGTGTACCAAATGCAAATCTGACAATTACAGTCAATCCAGCAGCACAATATCCCCATAAAAGGAGAAAGCCAAAGGGCTCCCCGCTGGGGAGAGCAGCCCTCAAAGCAAGCCCTCCGCGCGGAAGGGTGGCCTCGATGGCCCTGGCAGCACTGGCCTGGGCGGGCACTGGGGCTGGAGATGGCTGGGTAGGGCCCTTGGGAAGACTCCGCTGCACGTGGCTGGCTGGGGCATCTCGCCCCGGGAGAACTTTAGGGTCCCCATCTGCCTGAGCTGGACGAGCATGGGAGATGGAGGCAGGCGGGGCTGCAGTGGCTTCTCCCAGTCCAAGCTGTCTGTGTTGGCGCGTTTGTTCATTCAACAACTATTTAAAGGACATTCTTGGTGCCAAGCACTGTTCTAGGCCCTGGGGAAATACCAGTGCCCAAGACAGACAGAGGTGAGATGGAGCAAAATGTGAAGTGTGTAGGGGAAGGGCTTTCCAGGCAGAAGAGCGGCCTCTGCAAAGGCCCTGGGTTTGGGGGTGGGGTGGTGGAAAACCCTGGTTTGTCCGAGAAACTAAGAGATAGGTGTGGCTAGAGCTCAACGAGCGAGGAGGGTTGTGGCGTGAGATGGGGTCACAGAGTGTCAAGGGCCAGACCATGGGGGCCTTAGGGCCCCAGAGTGACATCGGGATTTAACAATGGAACTGTCAAGCTTGGGCTGACGGCCCGGCCAAGCCTGTGATGCTAGACCCTCTTTAGAGGAGAGAAGCTTTCTGGCTCCTAGGTCTTCAGGAACATTTGCCTGCCTTTCAGGAAGGAAATTAAGACAGCAGTTCTGATGCTGATTACCATAATTTTAGGTATGTTCTATGTGCCTTAACTTCTTGTAATTGTTCAAGACCAAACCTTCTCATTCACTGATTTATTCACTCCAGTAAATACTGAATACCCAAGTGCAGGGCAGAAAGGTAGGTGGATAGGAGGCAAGTTCAGCTGGATCAGGATGGGCCTTGGGTGTCATGTCAGGGAGGCTGGACTTGATTCTGGACCCTGGAGACACTTTGAACAAGGTTTTGAAACAAGAGAAGTGACAACCTTGGGTTTGAACTACAAAAGGAGGCTCTGGCTGCAGTGAGGAGGTGAGACAGGAGGGAATGGGGCAGGGTACAACCTTTAAAAGAGTGACATAGGGCTTCCCTGGTGGCGCAGTGGTTGAGAGTCCGCCTGCCGATGCAGGGGACACGGGTTCGTGCCCTGGTCCGGGAAGATCCCATATGCCGCGGAGCGGCTGGGCCCGTGAGCCATGGCCACTGAGCCTGTGCGTCTGGAGCCTGCGCTCCGCAACGGGAGAAGCCACAACAGTAAGAGGCCCGCGTGCCGCAAAAAAAAAAAAAAAAAAAAAAAAAAATGACATAGTCATTGAGGATACGAGAAAAACTGGTTAGAACCGATTGGCCCAAGATGGCGAAAGATTTGACTTCCATTAGACTTTAAGCCTCATTAGACACTCATTGTAATACATTAACGTATACTAAATGACACACCCACAGATGCCATGACAGTTCCAAGGCTGACCATAAAAGGCCAAAAAGTTAGTGGTGGTCCAGTTCCTAGAAATGCCCACCCCTTCCCCGAAATAGTTGGAATAATCCTCCCACTTATTAGCCTGTAAAATTACCCAGCCCACAGAGATGCAGAGATGGCCCGCACTCTGTCAGTGGAGTGTGTATCTTCCTAAATAAACCTGCTTTCCCACTTAGTTCTCAGGGCAGAGCCCTCTTGCCTGCCCGCTTGTATCCTCTATAAGCATCCTCTATTAATAAATCCTCTTCTTACCTATCACTTTGCCTCTTGCTGAATTCCTTCCACACTGAGACATAAAGAACCTGAGCGTCATTAAGTCCTGTGACCAGGTGTGCAGTTTCAGCTGGGAGATTGTGGGTTCAAGTCCCCTCAGAGATTGTGGGTTCAAGTCCCATCTGAAGCGTGGCTGGGTTCGAGTCCTATCCAAAGGAGCGTGGTTAGAAGATTGTGGGTTCAAGTCCCAAGTGAGGTGGGATTGGATTTGAGTCCTAATCTGAGGTGTGTGGTTTCCATGGGGACCCAACGGGTCCACCGAGGCTACAGTCCAAGGCCACTATGATTGCCCGGGGAGAGGCGGCAATTCCTCCTTGAGGCGTTTGCCAACTCCCAGGACAGAATGAAAGTTTCGCACCTCTATGCCTGGGTGACGTTTTGTTCCTAACTTCTAGTGTATTCCCATTTCCTGTATGCCATAATCTGATACTGCAATCCAACAGACAATCCAAGGGCCTCTGTTCTTGACTTTAGAATCCACTAAGGGTTTAGGCAGAGGCACAGGGAAGGGACAGACCTATCCCGTAGTGTCATTTTGCCTATGTTGACAGTGAAACGAATTTGCCTTCCTGGGCACGCAAGAACTAGACAGAAGGGGAGGAGCCCAGAGGGCCTGCGTGGCAGAGGAAGACGGACTGGAATTCCTTTCTCCATACTCGTGTCCACATGGATAACCAAGAGGCAGCTGCACCTTGAAAGTGGCGCACATTTGGAAACTGCGGGGCCGGTTCCCTGTGGCCTGTGCCTGGCATAAGGAATGCACTTAATGCTCACACTTCAAAGCACCAACTGGGTCCACATCTTCCCCAAGAGGGATAAAGCCTGGGCAACCTAAGCCAGCAGCAGCATTTGATATGCAAATCTCCCATCTCTTTAAGCTAGATTGTGAAACAGAGAGTTAGAATCAGAGTTAAGGGAACCTGAGCCCTTAGACATCATGAAGCCCCACATGCTCATTTTATAGACTGGCTACCAGAGGCATGCTGAGCTGAAATGACTTATCCTGAGACCCTCAGTTAGACGGTCTGAACCTCTTGCACTGGATGTCAGGAGGCCATGTGGAGTCTATGTTTACATCTCAGGGCTTACCTGCTAAACCCAAGGCACACATAGAATGTCTCCCAACAGCAGTCCATGGATCTGAGAAATAAATACTTAGATAAAAAGCCGTTTACCAGGCTTCCCTGGTGGCACAGTGGTTGGGAGTCCGCCTGCCGATGCAGGGGACATGGGTTCGTGCCCCAGTCCGGGAGAATCCCCCATGCCGCGGAGCGGCTGGGCCCGTGGGCCATGGCCGCTGAGACTGCACGTCCGGAGCCTGTGCTCCGTGGCGGGAGAGGCCACGGCAGTGAGAGGCCTGCGTACCACAAAAAAAAAAAAAAAAAAAGCCATTTACCAAGACCCAAATGCCTTTTAACAGAGGCTATGTGCCCAGGAGGATAAGCCAATTACCAAAGGATTGTGTTCCAAATGCAGCCTGTCTCAAGAGCCATGTCAGGGGGAATCAATAAGTAGTTAATAAATGGATTGATTGATCGTTTACTGCTAGTAATTAAATTTTGAGAAAGTACAAATTCTATTACACCTACAGTCAGTCAAAAGCAATGCTCAGATCCTGGAACATGAAAAGAAATAAAAATAGAAGCCCCGTGGCCATAGTATTAGAAAGTCAGAGAGAGGAGGGGTGGGGATGGGGGAACTTTATCTTACGGCATCACAGGTCTTCAGAGTCAAAAGAAACTTTGGGGATCATCCAGTCTGACTCCCTCATTTTGGAGATGGGGGATCAGGGCTCTCAGAGGTCAAGGTTGTGCCCAGGGGAACCAGCGGGCTCGCATCAAAGCAAGGACTAGATCCAGACCTCCTGCCTCCCAGCCAAGTGTCCCTTAAGGGCGGGCAGTCCCTGTTGTCCAGTTTAGGGTGTGGTAGCAACATCATCAATGCCTTGCCAACAGCTCTTTCCTTAGGGGCACTCAAGAGATTTCCAAATGGCCATTTTCTCTCACCCCAAACACATGGCTTGTCCATTAACACAGAGATTCACAGAGGCACCTTATATACCCATGCCCTACTTCTAGCAAAACTGGAAGGAAAAATGCTCCCAGGATGAGGGTTTGCCATCACTCAGGAAATTCAGCACAAGCGCATGTGCATGAAACAGTTCCTGGAAAAGCAATTGCAGCAACTTCAGAGCAAGCCCACGGGCATCCAGGGCAATCCCACGAGCGGACAACTCATATGGACGTACGTGTTCTGCTCTGTTTGTCAAGGGTGTCTCATTTTCTTATACAGCCCATGCCATTACCATTCAGGGTTCTGTCTGACGCTTACCCTGTAGCCCTTAGATTGAGTACCATTATGGGCCTGGCATACTTGGTGAACTGATTCAAAGACTTGAACGTGTGATGTGACAAACTTAAGGGCAATCATCCGTGAAGGACAGGTAGTCTTTATGCCAGCCAAGGAGACAAATGCCATTTGGTTTACCCGCATCTGGAGGTGGGAAGTGGAGGGCGGGGGGAAATATTTTGGTGAGCTGTGAGTTTCTGTACTTGTTCCCAAAGATAGGTGGAAACTCCTCCAGGAAGCCGCCCTAGACCCCCTGCCACTTGTGCTCTACCACAGCAGTCCCCAACCTTTTTGGCACCAGGGACGGTTTTTTTTTTGAGTATAATTGCTTTACAATGGTGTGTTAGTTTCTGCTTTATAACAAAGTGAATCAGTTATACATATACATATGTTCCCATATCTCTTCCCTCTTGCGTCTCCCTTAGTGGAAGACAATTTTTCCACGGACGGGGGTTGGGGGGATGTTTCAGAGGGTAATACAAGCGATGGGGTGCGATGCGGATCGGCTCATGAAGCTTCGCTCACTGGCGCGCCGCCCACCTCCTGCCGTGCCGCCCGGTTCTTAACAGGCTGCGGATTGATACTGGTCCTCGGCCCGGGAGTTGGAGACCCCTGCTCTACTGTGTTCGTGCATCTCCCCAGGCAGTTTTCATTGCCTGTTTTTATGGCTCTCGATGGACAGGCTGTAAACTCAAAGTACCTTTCTCCAGCCAGCCAGCAGGATTCGGAGCCCCCTTGCCCCTTGCTGCCAGTCTAAACGTGATCAAGAAAGGCAAACACATTTTTATTACTTGCTTAAGCTGAGTGGAATTAGGTAGGTAAATCTTCTGGGAGGAAAATCAATACGTTCCAAAGCCAAATATCAATGATTTGCGAATTATCCTCTGCTTGCGTAAGACCTGTGCGGGTGTTTCTGTTTATGTTAAGCGCTTTCCTGAGCCATCCCGTGGGTGGGCTTCTCCAGCCAGTAGCTGGGCAGCTCCCCAAGGGCGGGAATCCTGCCTCATCCTCTGCCTTTCTCCGCACAGCGCTTGAGAGAGCGCTTTCACAAGGGCTCACCCCAAGTGCGGACGGTCGGATGCTCTATTTTCCTCCGGAGTCTGTCCCTACCCTCATCCCTTCTTCCCTACCCTCCCCCAACCAAATCCACCCTGCCCCCATGCCCAGCGTAGCAAATCAGAGAGATTAAGGATTACTGGACATGTTCTGGGCAGACATTGGTAACGTCCAACCTCCCACTCCCCGCTAATTGGATCCGCTGCCGAGAAGTCTGATTTAATCAGCCTGTGATCACCGCTGGGGGGAGGGGGTGGCTGGAGAAAAGGATGAGCCTCCCAGGCCTCGGCTTGCTCTGTTTGCTGGCCCAGCTGTGTGTGTACAATCAGCTTTTATTAACTATTACACTTCATTCGGACAGCTGCCTGGGGAGAACATCGATTCATTCCCCAAGCTTTTAGGCTGCCCTGGAACTCCGTGTTTCCATGTATTTATCTCCTATTTCCGTGCACTCTCACAAGGTAGACCAGGACTGGCGAGGCGGTGTCAAGCAGTGGATTCAATTAGAAGCAGGTGCTCCGCTTTCTTCCCTTACACTCCCACCTTTCCTTGAGTCCCACCCGTGTGGTGGGTTTCCCTCAATCCCCCCACCTTGCCAGCCCTAAATAGAAGATTTTCCATGGGAGGAAGTGAGAGCAGCACTTACACCCAGAGCAATTTACTTTGTCGATTCTTGTCTGGATCCTCTGTGTTCACCTTATTTCTGGGTGGATGCCAGTCTGCTCCCATCCACTCCCGATTCTCGCCCACGTGTGTGCGAGGCACGTGCTGCGGACGGTACCTGAAACAGAGCTAGTTTCCGAGGCTTCCCAGCTGGGCCTATCTCCAGGGACTGGGGGCTCCTAGGCTGGCAGTGGGGTGCAGTCACTCCTGGCTGCAGGATATTTTAGGTTCTTGGTGGAGGGGGAGGTGGAAGCAGTACCCCCATTCTGTGGCAAAGTAAGAGGGTTCTAGGTAGAGGCATTTCTGATGGACCAGATGGAGCTGCTGTGGCTCTCAGCGAATGGGGTCCTCCAAAATGGCAAGGGCACCGTGTCCTCATGCTTTGTGCCACGTGGCCCATGTGCCAAGTCCTCTCTTGGATATTAATGGGATATTCACCAAGGTAGTACCCCCGCATGTTACTGCAACCCAGATATCCCCGTCCAGATCCAGGACCGCCATCCTCCAGGGGGCCCCCTGCCAAGTCCCCCTGTCTTCTAAGTGGACTGAAGAGAGCTTATTACACCTACAGAGGGCTGGACAGACGGTGCGAGAGAAAGAATATCCTCAAAGCCCTCAAAGAGATGACACTTTAAATCTCTCCTGCCTGTGTGCTCTGAGTCTCTCGGCTGCTACCCGCCACGTGACTTTTGGGCAAATTAGAGGACCCCTCTGAACCTGCATTTCCGCATTTGTAAAATGGGGCAAATCTGCCCTGGTTGCTTGCCCTAGAGGGATATTTAGGACCATAGAAGATGATGTGTGTAAGATTTGTGGAATGTAAAGTACCTCATCAGGCAGACAGTGGAGTGGTTAAGAGAACAGATGCCAGAGCCAGCTGCCTGGCTGTGCTGTGGCCCAGCTGTGTGGCCTGAGGTAAGCTTTTGCCCATTCTGTGCCTCAGCTTCCCTTTTCTAAAACGAAGATAATAATAGCCACATCCCTCACGAGGTTGTCACGCAGATTTAATGAGTTGTCAGACGTGAAGGACACAGAACAGTGTCAGTGTTAGCTTTTGTAATTACACACGTGGACAGCCCGTCTCCTCACTGTGCTGCTCTCAAACACACACACACACACACATACCACAAAACTTCAGGGTTAAACTTTGTACCCCTGGCCAGGCAGAGGCCCTCTTTTTCATTCAGTCTGGCTCCTAGTCTGCAGTCGGACTTATGGGAAGAAACCTTTAATGATGCAATCGCTAAATGGATGGGCCTGGTTTTCTAAGTGCCAGTCCTGTCTCACTCCCCAGCAGAGGGAAGCTGGAGTGCCCTGGGCATCATTTCTTGTTTGTTGTATTAAGGTCAAGTATCCATCTGCTTTCACCCCTCTGACACCAGCAGCACCGAAAGTAACCCACAGACTCTCAGCTGCCCACTTCAGCGTCCATCTTATCAATACTTCCTCCCAGCAAAATGCAAACTTCATCAAACAGTTCACTCTCCTGATCGTGATTCTCTCTACGTACTGAGTGATCCACACTCTGGGGACAGCTTTTTATAAGCGGAGGGCTAGGGGTCAGAGGGGGAGACCGGGAAGCAGAGGAGGAAATAGGGCTTTCGAGTTGTGATTCTGCTTATGGGTTCCAATGCCACCAGATTTTCTCATAAAAAAGTTCATTGTGTATCCATTCTCCCCCAAACTCCCCTCCCACCCAGGCTGCCACATAACATCGAGCAGAGGATACATGTATATGTATGGCTGAGTGGCTTTGCTGTGCACCTGAAACTATCACGACATTGTTAGTCGGCGATACTCCACTATAAAATAAAAAGGTTTTTTTTTTTTTAAAAAAAGTTCACTATGATTGAAATGATAAAATAGAGCAGAGAGCCAAGTAAAGGACTGGCAATATTATCGCAAATTGGAAAAAAAAAATCACTGCTAGTTTTGATTACAAAAAAAAAAAAATACAGTTATAAGGGAGATAGGGAGAGGAAAGCGACACCATTAGATAGTAGAGCTTTTACAATTACAAGAGGGTCCAGGAAAGAACTTGGCCCAGGGTTAGGAAAACTCTTCTGCCGGTCAACATCTTAACCCCGCATTTCAAATGCAAGTACCTCTGACAGCTATAGGGCACCAAATGGGTCTCTTTTTCTAGTCCCATGGCCCCTGTCACAAGAACAGGCCCCAGACCCACCTCTCACAGCCTAGGTCCCCTTCCCCAAAGGGGTCCAAGGGTTTGCATTTCCACAATTACACAGACAGGGCCGTCCCTAAGACCAGCCCTTCTCTGCTCTCCTGAGATGCTGTTCCCCGGAGTCAGCCTCCATCACAGGCGTCCGGGATGGCCTGGAGCTGTCTGGAAGGACCAGCCTCTGCTCAGCAGACATCTTGTTAAACAAGTAGCCCAGGCTGGGGGTTCACTTCACAAGGCCAGACAGCAGGGCAGTACTCAGCTCCCCACAGGGCAGCACCCCAAGCCACAAGCTTTCCAGCGGGTCCATGGCCACAGTCACTGGGAAGCAGAGGCATGTGGGCGGGCTGTGAACCCTGCCCAGCCCAGTCAGCCCCCAGACAGTGTTCCTTCCCGAGGGGCGGGGGCAAGCCCTGGGGACTCTTCTAACCAAAGGAGGGCCGTTCGTAGGGACAGAGTTGCACCGTACTGCTTGAGAGGCAGGTTGCAAAGCACTGACTAGTGGAGGACTCTTGGGTCCATCATTTCATCTTTCTGGGTCTTGGTTTCTTTACATCTACCCGGAAGGTCTGAACCAGGAGATCATCAAGTCTCCTTTCTGCTCTAACATTCCAAATTTATTACAATAGGTTGAAAACAGGCTGTTTCCCATGGCCTCAGAATTGCTCATGAAGCCCAGAGCCAGGCATCACAGGACAAGGACATTCTAAGAAGAGGCACTAGGCTCTCCACGAGGGGCTTGATCGCGGGTGGGAGAGCTGGTCCTGAGGCCCTGGGCCCATCATCACTCCAGCCCGGGCAAAAGCTGCACAGACTTCCGATGAGATGACAGAGTGAGGGTCTCTTTGAAGAAAGTGGGGTGCTCCATGGGTCTCTGCATGTGTCTGAAAAATGCATCCCACCCGTGGTCCGAGTGAGGGGTTTTGTGAACCCAGGGAAGCCCTGGGAACCTGGGATTAGGGGGTGGGACACTTCAAGATGAGCTAGACATGAGTTACGGGGCTGCAGGCAGGGGCTGGTGATGACCCTGGCCCAGGCCGGAGGCAGCAGAGAAGGTTCTGGAGGGCTGTGTTGGTAGCATGGGACTTCTGCTTACTGAGGGGGCCATAGACACCATGGAGGCACAAGGGACCATAACCAGGGATCACTTTTATTGAGCACCTCCTATGGGTCAGGCTCTGTTTTAAGAACCTCATACACAGTATCTCATTTAAACATCATGCTAACAAAATACTGCTATTAACCCCATTTTATAGATAAGGTAACTGAGGCTCAGACAGGTGCAGGGGCTTGCCCAAGGTCACCTGAGCATCTGTGTCTGGCCTTACATTTAGATCTTTAATCCATTTTGAGTTTATTCTTGTGTATGGTGTTAGGGAGTGTTCTAATTTCATACTTTTACATGTACCTGTCCGGTTTTCCCAGCACCACTTATTAAAGAGGCTGTCTTTTCTCCACTGTATATTCTTGCCTCTTTTATCAAAGATAAGGTGACCATATGTGCGTGGGTTTATCTCTGGGCTGCCTTTTGTTATTGAGCTGCATGAGCTGCTTGTAAATCTTGGAGATTAATCCTTTGTTAGTTGCTTCATTTGCAAATATTTTCTCGCATTCTGAGGGTTGTCTTTTGGCGAAAGCAATCTTGAGAATGAAAAATGGAGCTGGAGGAATCAGGCTCCCTGACTTCAGACTATACTACAAAGCTACAGTAATCAAGACAGTATGGTACTGGCACAAAAACAGAAATATAGATCAATATAACAGGATAGAAAGCCCGGCTTTCTCCTCCAGTGCCCTGCCCCCAGCCCTCCTTTTCTAGGCCAGCATCCTCTCCTTTCTCCCTCTAAAAAGAAAACAGAAAACCCACGTGAGGACTTTATGAGTGGATACGGTTTCTTTAATTAATTTAATAAATGAATCCTTGGGCTTTTTCTTTATGCCTCCTTGGGAGCGCTCCTAAGGCACCGGGCAGAATCACAAACAGCCACATAAAGCCCTCTGGCTCGCAGGAACCTCTTCTATTAATATCATCACAAAGTCATAGAATTATTTAAGTTCCTAACTGGCTGCCTTTCTTCCACCATCCCCACCCCGGCACCACAGTGAGCTTTCTCAGGCACAGGCCTTATCCTTCAGGGGCCCCTCATCACCCACAGAGTGGTCCTCAATGAAGGCGAGGTTTGGAAATTGGGGCGTTTTGGTTGTCACAAAGACGGGGTGCCTGGGTGCCAAAGGATCACCGTGTCCCAGAGCTGAGCCTTGTGGTGGGGCCTCTGCTCTCTGCAAATGCTAGCAGTGTCCTGTTGAGAAACGTGTGAGAGGAAGGTGCTGCCCTAGCCTGCCCTTCTCTGCCTTTCCAGTCCAGTCTCCCCATGACACTGTCTGCCCCCCACCTCCGCTGCCACACCCAGGCTGGGGGTGACAGCTTTGTGACAGGCATGTGACTCTCCCTGGTAAGCGTATGAAGGCCCGAGGCTGCCTGGAGTAGCCATGGAGGGAAGGGGGAGGGTAGAGAGCTCCCTTAGCAGGCTTCTCTGTCTTTCCACCACTGTCTCCTCTGTTCCTCAGATGAGGATGTTGAGGCTCAAAGAGAACTGGCAACTTGTCCAAGATCCCACTGTTATTAAACGGCTGAAATGGAAATCAGGCCCATATCTGCCCCACTCTCCACCATGCCACAGTATCTCTCCATTCCCCTGGAGAGGGTGTGCCCCTTTCCTGGCTGGTCTGCTCACTGAGTCATTCATTCAGTCTCCCTCAGTTATTCCTCCATTCCATCAGTTGAGAAGTATTTATTGATCACCGGCTATGTTTATTTGTTTGACTAATTTGTAGCTTAACCTGCTCCAGTACGACTTAGAGGCAGCTTACAAAGACACCTGCAGTATCATATCTGATGACATGAGGGACGAGGTATGAAATGAGTGGGGATACTGATGTTCAAATGACCAGGACAATTGCACAGAGGTCAGAGCATGGCTGGTCCCCCGGAAATCCAGGGCATACAGGCCTAGGTCATTCCTAAAAATCAATGGAAATTGGACTGCATGCTTCTAAGTGGAAAAAGTGATGAACCTACTGTGTGTAAAGCAAATATCAAGTATGCCGATCCCTTTGGAACATAGTGATGAAAGCTTGGGCTCAGTTATCCAGAAGTTACCAACATCCCTTCCAAAATCTGCAAAGGACATTGACATCATTTCTGTCTTTAAGTCTCCTAATAACCCAGTAAGGAAATTCATGGTCAGAGAGGTGAGTGACCAGCCTAAGGCCACACAGCCGCCAGGTAACATAGGCCTCTGTCTCCAGGCCCTTTCCTGTAGAGCACAGGAGTTAAGTATCTGGATTCCAGGGCTAAACTGCCTGGGTTCATGTCCTGGATCCAACACTTAAAAGCTGTGTGACTTTGAGGAAATTACTCAACCGCTCTGTTTCCCCATATAGAAAATGGGGGAAATAAGGTACCTCTCATAAGTGAGCACTGCACTTAAAACTCCTGGCTTATATGAGCTATCAGAAAAATGTTTGCTACTATTATTTTATCACACAGCTGGCTGTCTCCTGTCCATTATGCCTATCAAGGTCCCAATAGGGGCTTCAAAGAAGGACACAGAAGGGTGGGCACCAATGCACATAGATACATACATGCTGATGGCATCCTCAAGCCAGACAACAGGAACTTTCTTATCCACCCTTGCCTTCTCTCCCTGGGAAGGGGTACCAAGGAATAAGCCCTTAGGAGGATTTTCCCTCCTATGAAGGCCATCCCAACTGTCAATCCCTTTCTCCTAAACCAGGGATGTGCTGATTCACTTCTGAAAGGGGTGGACCTTCCCCCAGTCCCTGTGCCCATGGCAGGGCTTGCACACGGGGAGAATTCAAGAGGACACATCGCACACAAAACTCTGTACTGATCTTTCCCCTGTCTTCCCCACTGCCAGCCAGCGTCTCCTTCAGAACCTGCCTCTCCCTCCTACACAGAAAGGTACGAAACCCATCGGAGCTTACTTTCAACTGGGAACAAACTGTTCACACATTTCAATAACCAAAAAAAGAGAAAGGGGGTGTGTGGGGTGACGACGCCAGCATATCGAATCCATTTAACTAAATTATATACGAAGACTTGGCGTTAACCAGGAGCAGGGTGGCAGGGAGGGATGGAGTTTCATTAAGAAAAGACCAGGGCTTCCTGGTGGTGCAGTGGTTGGGAGTCCGCCTGCCGATGCAGGGGACACGGGTTCGTGCCCCGGTCCGGGAAGATCCCACATGCCGCGGAGCGGCTGGGCCCGTGAGCCATGGCCGCTGAGCCTGCACGTCCGGAGCCTGTTGCTCCGCAACTGGAGAGGCCACAGCAGTGAGAGGCCCGCGTACCGCAAAAAAAACAAAAAAAAATTTAAAGAAAAGACCAGGTTCGGAAGGAGGTGGCCCATTGTCTTTGTGCTGGTTTCTCTGCGCTGATAAGATGTGTCTGTGTAATTTAAAATGTACTGCCGAGTGTTACACACTTCTAGTCAATAATGTAAGATTGAAGGGTATTTGCATGAGTGCCTGAGAACAAACAGAGAGCTTGGCGTTGAGTAAGTAACCCCTCTCTTCATATATCGCCGGGGTTTGCCGAGCTCTCAGATCTTTAGGCAAAGGGTGGGATTGGAATTTGCTTGCCTACTGCAGTTCTTCAAGGGGAAGACCGCTCAAAAGTCCCCTCGTGATAAAGCCCCGTTGGAGGTCACGGCCAGTCCAGCCAGTGCCCAGAGCGTGGGGTGGGAAACTTGGCAATAGAGCAGGTCCTCCATCTAAAGGGAGACATCTAGGGATCTCCAGGTGGCTTCCTTCAACCTCTCAACATTAATTGGTGCTGGATCATACAGTGGGTGATATCATTGTGGGAGAAACTGTAGACATCAGGATTTCAGATTTGGAAGGAAATTTAGGGATCATCCAGTCAGGCAGGCCCTTTTCTACTACAGATGAGGAAAGTGAAGCTCAGAGAGGTTATGTGACTTAGCCAAGGTCACACAGGAAATTAATGGCCAAAGCCAGAATCCAGGTCTTCTGGTTCCCAGGCAGGTGATATTTTCATCACTCCACCTCCCTCTCATCCCCACCTTTTCTGGTCAGGTCAGTGGACGCCAGGGTCATGGGCAAGGCATGCAGAATTGAGTCCAGGCCGAGTGACAGGGCACACGTGACCCTGGGGGCAGGTCTGAGGCTCCATCACCTCCAGCTAATGGGGCCTGTGGTGTGATGCCAGGCCTGCTGGCTGAGGGGATGAGGCTTCTGGATGGGTACCTACAGATGTTCTGGAAAAGCACAAAGCTTTGCTTTGTACCCATGGAGCTGTTGTGAGCTCTGAGCTCCCCAAGCGGAGATGGAAAGCCCTCTTATCTCTGGGTGACTATGGGTAGCAACTCCACCTCTCTGAGCCTCTCCTTATCTGCCCTACTCCCAAAGTTGTGACAAAGTACGTGTGGGCGGGAAAGTCTTGGAAGTTGCACAGTCCGGTCATTGTGAAGGGAGATGCCGATGGCTAGCAGTGGTATGAGGACGACCCCATGGGCAGTGAGCGTGGATGCTTTGTATCCACCTCGTTTTAAGTTTACTTTTGGAAAGCAGGACCTGGGGAGAGCCAATCCCCTGAAGATGTGCTATGACCTCCTTCCCTGAGACTGGGAGGGATTTTTCCACTGGTAGATTCTGTTTGCTGCTGTACCTGTCCTGCTGGTCAATGAGCATTCTTAGGCTGAACCCAGAGGCAATTGCTTGTCGGGACAGGACTATAGAGAAGCTGAGACCCAGAATCGAGGCCCCAGGCTCCCATCCAAACCCCTGAGGGGTGCCAACTCCTGGCCTGAGACTTGCAAGGTGGACAGGGCTGAGCCTGACTCTGAACAGCAGTCTGGGAGAGGGAGTGGGGGAGGGGGGACTGGCCTCGGTTGGTTGGCTCACTCCTTGGCTTAGAGCGCAGGAACTGGAGGAAATCCCCAATGCTGACCTGCCCCTCACGTTGGCAGAGGTGCAGTAGAAGTGCTCATACAGCCCTCCACGAGGATCAGGCATGAGCAGCTTATAGAGTACAGCACAGTGCAGACTAGCTTCAACTCTTCCTTTTGGGAAAAGAGTAACTGGGCACCATCGTGCCACTGGTGGAGCCAAGAACAGAACCTAGTCTAGGGCTGTTCCCCAGCCTCCCCACTCTGGGCCCTTGCCCCCTCTGCAGAATCCCCATCATGAGCTGCTCTGAAACCTGGTGTTTTCCTCCTGAGCAAAGTTCTCTCCCCACTGCTTGTGGCCAGTTCCGGACTCCTCAGGTATAAATGACTACAAAGCCTTCCAGTAGCCTTTCCTGGGAGCACATGGGTGTAAAGTGGATTCAGAGTTTTAGAGAAGAGGCAGGCATATACCTGGGGGTGGGAGAGAGAAGCAGCGTGGTCACCAGGACCCCAGGGCTTCTGAAATCTAACCGCAGCAGCAAGGACCACTCTGGCCAATGGGGGAAGCTTGTCTAGCACACCCTCCACCAGCCCAGCAACAATGACTCACTTGATGAGGCTGGTGACCCACACTGATTTAGCTCGGTGTTTTCAAAGTCTTCATAAGTTGGCTCCAGGAACGGGTGATTCAGGCACCGAGTGGGAAAGTGGATGGTGACACACAGGATGTGTCTTCCACTCTTTAAGAGTCCGTCACTGCGAGGAGTTTGCTGGTTGAGGATAAATATCTTATTAACCCCATCTCTCCAGAGGCTGCAGGCATGGGGATGCAGGAAGTCATGCAGAATGTGGACCAGTGAGAAGAAGGTCCAGGACCAGATGTGGAAGAAAATGTACGGGAGGAGGAGAGAAATGAGAAGCGGCCACAGCGGGAGGAGGAAACCGTAGAGCTCACAGTTGAGGAAATGAATGGAGGAGGGAGAGGTCAAGGGCTACTTAGATTTGGGAGCCAATCTGAATTTAAATCCCCAATTCTTCTGCAGTACTTTGTTCCAATAAACATTCACTGAGCATCCACTGTGTGCCTAGCAGAGTATGGTACAGTGAACACTCCCCCAGACTCTGGGAGGTTAATATTACCACTTGGTTTGAAAAGTGAGGGAATCAAAGCCTAGAAGAGTGGTCTCTCTAGGCTGCAAGGGAAGAAAACACAGCTCTGAAAAATTAGCAAGACTGTTAAGGGAAGCTTATAGAGGCAGGTGGCCTGCATTCCCGCACAAAGGTCCCCAGGGACCTCAGGAAAAAGACAGCTGGGTGGCCTGGACTTTGGATCTAACCACAACTGTCCTTGTGGCCCGGCAGGCCCCAGGGTCCAAGCCACAAGGAGGTCTCAGGGAAGCCCTGAGATGGAACCCAGGCAGCTCCTCCTGAAGGCCCAGAACAGGCGCGGGCCCAATGCCCCTTCTCCTTGCTAGCTGTTGGAGGAAGGAGAAGCTCATTTGGAGCCATCGCCCCCTGCCACCAGCCCCCAGCCCCCAAGGGAGAGAAGGCCAGTGCTGGGAGAAGGGGAGGGAGGGATGAATTCTTAGCAGCAGCGACAGCAGGGGAAAAAAGAATGGTGTCTTTTAAGAAGATAATGACTCAGAGAGTTTGGAGTGTAAAAGCGCCTCTGAGGTGCTAACCCCAAGGGGCAGAGTGGGAGGACCAGGCTGGCTGTGCTCATGAAACATCGTGCGTGGCACCTGGGTGGGTCTGGCAGTCCATGATCCCCTCTCTGCTCCAGGCAGGGGACTGTGGAGGCTCTGCTCTCTGAGCTGGGCCCAGGCCAGGCCCGTGTACCCCGACAAGGTCCTAAGTCCTAGCAGGACAATAGTTGGGAAGGGCTGGGGAGGGGAGTGGCTTCCTTTGCCCCTCCTCAGGCAACATCAAAGATCCACCCCCTTCCCTGCCCCCTCCCCTCACACACCTGCAGCCCCCAACTTTAAGGGCAGCAGGAAGAACACAGGACCAGGAGGCAGGGGACAGGCTTCTGGGCTGGGCTTCACCAAAGACAACCGTTGTGGGGCTTCCCTGGTGGCGCAGTGGTTGAGAGTCCACCTGCCGATGCAGGGGACCCGGGTTCTTGCCCCGGTCTGGGAAGATCCCACATGCCGCGGAGCGGCTGGGCCCGTGAGCCATGGCCGCTGAGCCTGCGCGTCCGGAGCCTGTTGCTCCGCAACGGGAGAGGCCACAACATTGAGAGGTCCGCATACCGCAAAAAAAGAAGACAACCGGTGTGACCTTGGGCAAGTCCCTGAACCCCTGCACACCTTGTATCGTAGCGTAGGGATGATCAATGCCCACTTTACCTGTCTTAAAGGGCTGCGAAGCGAAGACGTGGGAAGATACTTTGAAAAGAATAAAAGGGCTGTTTGTTTTCATGTTTGCTTTGCCTTCTCTCTGTCTTTTCCTGCCCATCTATTTTTTAAAGCCTTGCTACTTGAAGTGTGCTTCGCAGAACAGAATCACCCAGGAGCTGGTTGGAAATGCAGAATCTCAGGCCCTGCCCCAGAATCTGTTTTTTAACAAGATCTTCCAGTACTTGGTAGGCACCCTGCAATTTGAGAAACATGTATCTAAAGGATAGTAGCACATCACAAGAAAGATTGTGTTTAACTGTAAAGAAAAACTTCCTGCCAGCTGGTCAGAAAATATGCTTATGGAGGGGATGGAAGAGGCCAGGGCAGAGATGCTCAGCTTTCTGGGCTGCTCAGATGAGTGATAGGGGATGAACACGATGACTGCTCAAGGCTCCCTCCCAGCCTGGGAGCCACACCCTGGGCTCCTGAGGAGGAGCCGGAGGGGGTCCCATACACCCCTCAAGTCAGCTTCCATGACTGTTAGAGACCTGGATTCAAATGCAGCCGCCTCTGTGGAGCCGAGACCAGCAGGCTTAATTCACATTCTCCTGAAGGATAGGTATTTGCATCCGAGATTACCCTGGAACTTAATTCTGCATAATGTTTCTCAGACAAACGACACCCCTGAAACTCTTTGCCAAGGCCAATAATTACATAACTGCAGAGAGAAATAATGAATAGGAGCAGAGGGAAAGAGAAAATCAAGGAGGCGGGGGATGGGGGAAGGGGAAGGAACAGAGACTGGCTTCCAGCCAGAGGCGTTCTTGTCTTTTTGTAACATCACTCGCATGGTGCTAACACATAGTAGGCATTCAGTAAATAGTTTAAAAACCACAGACTACATTGAAAACAACAAAGTGGAAGAGAGAGTTGCTTAGTTCATTAACTAACTAGTCTATTAACCAGTTCACTTGTCCAACCAATCATTGTGCAAGATTCTATCGTGCACCAGCTATGAGTCAGGCACTGTGCTGGGCACTGTGGTCCCTGCCCTCCTGGGCTGAGTGCACTGTGGGCAAACACAGCAGTGGGGGGCCCCCCGTCAAGGTCCTGGCCCAGGAAGCTTAAAGCCCAAGGGCAGAACCCAGGCAAGTGACTAACGGCCTCACAAGGTGTCGAGGCACCTACGGGTCTCCAGGTTGTCCCTTGCTGGCCTTTCAACACCTGTCACCTTGGATACTGCACAGGACAATGTAAATTTTCTGGAGGTCTGTACATGGCTTAGATCTCAGAGCTGGAAAGGAGCATGAGAGATCATCTAGTTGTCTCATTCATTTTACAGATGGGAAAGGGAGGTCCAGAGAGGCAGTGAGATTTGTTCAGGCCACCACCCACTTACTGGCAGAGCTGGAGGAGGAACCCCTCCTGGACCAAGTTGTGTACCTCCCTGGAAGGCAGGGGACCTGGGACCAGTCTCTGGGACAGACAGGTCACATCTCTCTGGAAATCAGTTCTGTCATCTGGAAACAGCGAGGGGGGATCTTTCAGTAGTCCCCACACTGTGCTCCACAGAGGTGCCTCTGGGGACACCTGGAAGAGGAGGGGGCTGGCTAGGGGGTCTCTGGGCCCTTACCCTGCTTAAGTCAGAGCATCCCTCTTGTTCACTGGGCTCCCCTGAAATATTTGGTTTGAACCAAGGGTCCCCCAGCTGAAAACCCAAACCAAAACAATTGACAACAACAACAAAAAAATATGCACACACACACACACACACACACGGGGTTCCTGCAACACACGTATTGTACACTTGGCGATTACACAAAGAGAAGACAGGATCTCTGTCCTCCAGATGCGTATACTACTAAAAGGGAGAACACACACACGTGAACAGACTTGAAAGCCTCAGGAAGCAGCATTTAGTCCCATAATTGTCCGTCCCCAGAGTAAGTAAAATCTAAAGCAACCCAATGCCAAAGGATGACGTGTAGGGGGGGTGGGGGCAGATGGCAGCCTCCCTGCCCACGGGGGTCCCAGAGACACGGGTCCCCCTGAAAACACACAGCGGCAGGAGGAGGAGAGACTAGCGACAGGGGCCCTGGGGCGTCCTACTTTCTGCCTTTGGGACCCCACCCAGTGCCCTAAGTGCCACCCTCCGCCCATTGCCACCGGCCTCCCCTCCTCCCACCATCTCAACCCAATTATGTGTGTTTACATTACAGTTACGTATAATTCTGCCATTTACATTCAGTTGCCGGCTTCCGTGTGTGCTCATAAAATATTAACACTGGAGGGCCGCTTGTTGCAGAAATGTTTATAATTTCTCTTCCCCATTATGGGCTTATTAATGATAATAATGCCGTTTCCCTGCTTAGGAGCTAGGGCTACCGAAAGGCAATCACTCACCAGAGCTGAAATATGACAGTGGGAAGTTGGATTCCGTTCCTTGCTCAGCGTTTAATCTTAATAACATTTTATCTTGGACGACAAGTGTGTGTAATGTTGTTTAAAAGCCATGACTACATGGATACTCCATGTTCAGGAAAAGGGAGGGGGGAGCGGTGGTAAGGCCTGCCCTGCCCTCCCCTCCCCTCCTCCACCGCCTTTTCCTGCTGCTCTGGTCACAACTTTCCTTTCCACAATCCCTGGCTTTCTCTGGCGGGCGTGAGACTGCCCCCTAAGTGAGTCAGGCTGCAGCAGGCTGTGGGGTACCTCCCTCCACCCGATCCCGGCTCAGCATTCCCGCCATGAAAGGATTTTTTTTTTCAACCTGTGAGAATAAAAAGTACTTACAAGGACATCAGCCTTTGAAAACACAGCTACCTCAAATGGGCTCTATTAAAAATAAATAAGTCCATTTCGGCTGGAGAGCTGGGCCTAAGGGAGTGTGAAGTCTTTAAGCTGTGCTGCAGAGGGACACGTGTGCTTTCCTCCTCCTTAGGCAAGGTTCCTAATGATACAGCCGCTGGGCACAGCTCACTTAGCCCCGCTCTGCTCTCCCTCCGCACCTCAGCCTCACCTCCATCTCACCCTTGCTTGGGGCACCTTCCTGCTCCCCTTTCCCAGCCTTCTTTTCACTTCCCTAATCAGCCCCCTTTGTCTAATGCTTGCTTACCGCGACTGGCCCTGCTCCCCTTCTGCCAGTCGCTTCCCCCGCCCCCGCCCATCTCATCCCTTGTCCTGGGATACAGGAGGGTGCAAGCCATTTCTTCTGTATTTCCCTCCTCCTTAGGGGGACACTTTGGAGAGGATGGATATGTTTACGGCATGGATTGTGGTGATGGTTTCTCAGGGGTATACTTATCTCCAAACTCATTAAGTTGTACACATTAAATATGTACAGCTTTTTGTATGTCAATCATACTGCAATGAAGTGTTTTTTTTCCCCAATAGGCAGAAGTATATATTTGCATACATAAATAGATACATGTAAATATCAATATATATTTAAGGAGAAACTGGTTACATTTAAAGCTCCAAACTGTTTTTACAGATAGCAGATACGTACAAGATAATTTGGAAACCACACTGTACTTGCTAATAATTTCAGCCAATGCCAAAGTCGTCTTCCAGATGAGGAAATCATGGTGGCACAGAAAATCTGTGGCTCATTATAGTGTTTAATATACATTGTACAGTGGTCATTATAATTATGATCATCACTATTTACTTCATTATCAAATAATTATCTGTCAATGTAAGAGGTTTCTTGAGAAATTTCTAACTTTGAAGAAATAGGGAAAAAAAGCCACTATAAACAACAAAGATTCATTTGGGAATATCTTCTGTTCTTTTTCTACTTAAGCCCTTTCCTTTATAATTAAGGGTTTTTTTTAAATAAAAAGGATCAACAGAAGGAAAAAATTATAGGTATAAATGTGTAGTATGCCTAGAACATGAATTATACTCTAGGTTTACAATCAACATTGTTTCCTTCCCTCATGTCTAAGTCAACTATCAAAGTAATTTTTGTTCAGCTGAAGAAAACAAAGACCCTTAGGACTCTGTCCGTAGTAGGTGCTCAATGACTAAATGTTGGTTGGAATTTAAAACTAAAACTACCATTTAGCCTGGCGAATCGTATTGGGCTGAAAAAAGGAAGAATTGGTTTTTTTCAAGTCTGGTTTTATAAAAGTATGCGGGGTCATAGTGCAGTAGCAGCTAATAATTGGAAGGGACCCTCAAGATCACTTAAATCAACCTTTTTCCCAAGAGTGACTCTTCTCTGCTTCCCTAACAGAGGGTCACATCTTCAGCCCACGGAGCTCATGATTCGCACGGATGTATGACTGGATGTGGAGACCCAGTTGGAATGTTTTCCCCGCGTGGAACCAAAATCTGCTGGCCTCCGGCTCCCAAGTTCTGCCCCCTGGAGTTCACAGAGCCAGTCCACACGTCCTGCTGTTCAGTTTGTCAAAATCCCTCCGAAAGTGAGATGCTCAGAGCTGGAGCCCGGGCTCGGATGTGGTCTGTACAGAGTACAGTGGCAGCATTACATACTCTGTTTTGGAATCTAACTTTTATTGTTTCAGAACAAGAACAGACTTCAGCACCTTGCTGTGGCTATTTTAGCAGTTAAGATGCCCTGAGATCCTCTTGTACTCAACTCAAACACATACGTCTTTACTCTTGAACCTACATCAAGTCTTCTCCACCCTGTACTTATGGAATTGATTTCTTGGAAACTTCAGTGCAAGACTTTCCATCTATTCCTGTTAAGTTTCGACTCCTTACTTTCAGCCCATCATTCCAGCCTGCAAGGTATTTCAGATCCTGATTCTGCAGTCCTACATATCAGCTAGCCCTTCTGCATCTGTGTCACTCGCTTATTTGAAAAACATGCCTTCTGGGTTCTACTCCAAAACCTGATAAATGACTGAATGGGCAGATAGCATATCATCTGACATCTCCCGTCAGGTAGACGTCAGCCAGCGAGAAAGCTTACTTTGGGCATGATTGCTCAGCGGGCCACAAACCAACGGACTCCAGAAAAAGCCTTGTGTCAGCAGAGGCTCTGGAATTGCAAGAAGTAGACCATGGGACCTGTTATGCTACTAATAAGCTGTGCTTCTTTAGAAAAATGAGCCTTTAGGGTCTCAGTTTCTTGACCTGTAATGTGAGAGGGTTAGATGGGAAGCCTCCAAGTTCTCTTCCAATTCAGCACTTAAATGGATCAATGACTATCCCGCAACCATGCTTCTCAGCCTTGCCCGCTAGGAACAGTGACAGACTTTGTCAAAAGCCTTATTCAAGCCAAGGTATCTTGTGGCTCCAATATTTTCTTCTCCTACCAGCACAGTATCCTTATGCAAACAGGAGATGCGTTTCTTGACGTGACTTGTTTTGATTGAACACAAGCTGGTTCTTTTCTAAAGGCAGTGTGGCTTAGTGTGGAGGGGAGGGACATCCCTCCCCCTGTCATTTTTAGTCTCTATCTTTCCCACTTTTTTGCAAATTAGGCTGTGAATCCATCTACAGTCTCCTGGCACCTGTTTATGTGTCAAAACAAAGGGAAACTAACATTTCGAGAGTGCCTAAGATGTGCTACATGCCCATGCCATGTACTTTCACAGCAGTGAGTGCTATGCCCTGGGGAGGTCCCTGCAAGGTCCCTGCCCCATCTAGCCAAGGACACGTACACTTGAACAACCTGCCATAAAACGGTGTGTAAAGTGCCATGTTAGTTGTTTGAACTAAGCTTGAGGAGGAGAGAGCCATCCATTCCAGTTGAGGAAAGCATGATGGAGCAGGTAGATCTTGAATTGCCTGCTCTGTGATGCTGGCATGCGTTTACGTTTTGCTCCCAAGGACTCATCAGTAGCTAATGTGAATGAAAGTCGGGATGCAGGTGGGTGGCAGGTGGGGTGTGTCGTGGAAGACGAGGCCAGTACATGGGAGCCAGGTGGTGAGTAGCCTTGAATGCCTGCAAGGACTTGAACTTCAGCCTCTAGATGATTGGAAGACAGGGAATGTCCAGAGCATATTGATAGACTACGATTTAGAAAGACCTTGGCAACTGTGTAGAGGACGGACTAGAGGGGACAATGGCAGAAGCAAGACAATAAGTGGTCAAGGGAAATACTGGGTTGGCCAAAAAGTTTGCTCAGTTAATGACTACGTTGTTCAATAAAGTTCTTGGTAAAAATGAAACATGTCTTTTATTTTTACTTAAAATTGAATGAACTTTTTGGCCAACCCAATATTATAAGGTCTTAAAGCAGAGCAGTTGACAGCAGCAGGAATAAAGAGAAAGAAAGAGGGTCCGTAACTGCTTGGAAAATAGACTCAAGAGGACTTGGTTGTCCATTAGATTTAGAGACAAGAGAAAGACACCATAGGGGATGTTTTCCATGATTTCTAGCTTAAATGACTGGGCAGACAATGGTTTTACTAAGCAGTCTCAGGAAGAAAGGAGTAGGAACAGATTTAAAGTGAGGGAGGTCATGAGTTCATTTAGAGACATGTGAGCATGGGGTGGGGGGCTGCAGATACAGGGCCTGGTTATAATCATGAGTGGATAAACTCACCCAGAGAGCATGTGCAGAACAAGACAAAAGGGCAAAGGACAGAGCCTGGGCAGAGACTGATGTGTAGGGGATGGACGAGGAAAGAGGAGCTACTACAGATACGCCAGAGGTTGTGTAGAGGGGAGCCAGGCGAGAGTGGTATCCAGGGGCACAAAGGAGCAAATCCCCAGTGCTACTTATTGAGGGAAGTACAGAGCTCCAGAGGGCGAGAACCACAAGAAGAGGCATTGAAGGAGTTGGTGGGGGTGGCTGAGAGACTTCTTTCATGGCCGGAGGACTGGGTAGTTGCCATGAACCTGGGTTTAAATCCTGCCTCCACCACTTACCAGCCATGTCACACTGGGCAATTGATGAATTCACTGAGCCTCAGTTTCTTCACCTATAGGATGGGGATAATAACAAGATCTACTTCATAGGTTGTTGTTAGGATTAAATATGATAATATAAGTAAAGCACTTAGAACATACAATAGATGTTCAATAAGTGTTAGCCAAAAATCCAGAAATTTGGAGGTTTGGTGAAAGGGGTAATAGGAGAATAGCTTTTTCATCAAATTTCTTTTGGTGAGAGGATTTAAACATGGCTGAAGGCAGAGGGAAGGGGACAGTGAGGACGGAAAGGCTAAAGAGTAATCTGTAACAATAAAGGAAGGTCCTAGATGAAACGGGGAGATAGAAGCAGGAAATTTAGCCCAGGCTATGACCGCTTCTCTTTTTCAGACAAACAGAAGGCTTCCTTGGAGGCCGCAGACAGGAGAGTGGCGCTGGTCCACACCTGGGGGGCTTTCTCTTATCAGTAGTGGTGTGTTTTTGCTGAGGCCACAGCTGGCTTGGGGTACTGAGAGAGGGAAAGGCCTGGAATGGGGCTGAGAAGAATGAAGTAGGGGTTGAAGACAAGAATTCCAAGAAGCACTGGGGGCACAGCTCAGGCTGGAAACCATACATTCATAACGTGTTCTTGGAAGATGATTTGCTAAGGAGAAATAGAAGCTAGAGAGTTCTGCCGTTTTGGTTTTGATCACCCATCAGTGACACCATGTTCCCAGAAGAGGCTGCGTCTGTCTTCCCTGAAGCCCCCCAGGATGGCTGTTGACTCCATCTCACACTCCCCTCACTGCCTAGCCTGGGAGCAGTTGGTGGGCAGGACCCATCTCCTCCCATCTGTTCCCCCCCAGCATTTGCCACAGGGCCCAGCCCAGAGCAGAGGCTCCCAAGCACTTATGTAATTACTTTCCTTACAAAAAGGAAGGATTCACCTGGATTCACATGGAGGCTAGAAGTGCTCATCTCCCATAGTTATAACCACAAGCTTAATACTCACTATTCAGCTCACTTCCAACATGTTAAATTTCTGCTCAGCACCACGGGAAAGGACATCTCACATGCTCGCCCATTAAGAGTACAACCTCCCTTGTCATCTGAGGCAGCCGCTGGCATTTAAACAGCCTGGAAACCCTACCTCCCCTGCAGAAACTTCAGGGCCCAATACAGAGCTAACATTTAACAAGGGCCTTCTATTTGCTAGCAACCTCCTTATGCACCCACCCCACAGACAGATTGCATTTAGCCTGACAACAGCTCTGGTGTTGTTAACATTGTTGCCCTATTTTATCGATACAGAAACAAAGGCTCAGAGAGGTACAATCACTTGTCCAAAGTCACACACTGCTCAGTTGGCAGCCCTGAGATTAAATCATGGTTTGGCGTGGTTCCTGTGCACAGCCTCCTGCACCCGGCTGCCTGCCCTCATGTAGCTCCCCTTCTGCAGGGATGCCCTTTGGCACTTCCTCCTGGTTTCTAACCTGGCTTCAGGACTTTGATCCTGCCTTGTCACACATCCTGATTTCAAGGTACAAAGTAGAGATCCTCAGGCAAATCTGGGTTAATCTATTTCTTTCTTCTCATGATAAATCATGACTTCTTTTTTTTATGGTGGTAAAATGCACATAACAAAATTTACTCTTTTAAACGTACAGTTTAGCATAAGTACATTCATATTGTTATGCAACCATCACTACCATTCATCTCCAGAACCTTCTCATCTTCCCAAACTGAAACTCCATACTCTGTGAAATGCAACTCCCATTCCCCACTCCACCCCCCAGCTTCTGGCAACCGCCATTCTGCTTTCTGTCTCCCTGAACTTAAAGTACTTCTTATAAGTGGAATCATACTGTATTTGTCTTTTTGTGACTGGCTTATCTCACTTAGCATAATGCCTTCAAGTTTCATCCATGTTGTAGCATGTGTCGGAATCTCCTCCTTCTTCGGGGACGAATAATATTCCATTGTGTGGATAGACCACGTCCTCTGTTGTTGGACATCTGGGCTGCTTCCACCTTTTGGCTATTGTGAATAATGTAGCTGTGAACACTGGCTGTACAAACATCTCTTTAGGACCCTGCTTTTAACTCTTTGGGGTATAGACCCCGAAGTGGAATTGCTGGATCATACAGTAATTCTACGTTTAACTTTTCTGAGGAACTGCCATACTGTTTCCATTTTACATTCCCACCAACAATGCACAAGGGTTCCTAGTTCCCTGCCTCCTCACCAATACTTATTTTCTGTTTTGTTGATAGCAGCCGTACTAATGGGTGTGAGGTGGTATCGCGTGGTGGTTTTGATTTGCGTTTCCCTAATGATTAACAATGTTGAGCACCTTTTTAAGCTTATTGGCCGTTTTTACATCTCCTCTGGAGAAATGTCTATTCGACTCTTTTTTTTTTTTTTGCGGTACGCGGGCCTCTCACTGTTGTGGCCTCTCCCGTTGTGGAGCACAGGCTCCGGACGCGCAGGTTCAGCGGCCATGGCTCACGGGCCCAGCCGCTCCGCGGCATGTGGGATCCTCCCGGACCGGGGCACGAACCCGCGTCCCCTGCACCGGCAGGCGGACTCTCAACCACTGCGCCACCAGGGAAGCCCTCGACTCATTTTTGAATCTGGCTGCTTTAAACCATGACCTGTAAAAAACCCTGACCCTCTGCCCTCTGTCTCTCCACACATATTCCCGGGACAGTTCACTGGCGGTGCTCTGAGGGAGCAAAAGGAATTCCTCTGTTCCACCCCATCTGACTAGGTTCGCCAAGCACAGGACACTTACGCACAACACCGCACTCTTTGCGGCTAAAGCACTGAAAAGGTCTGTCAGCATGTGAGTGTTACCCAGAAGAGGTAATTCATCACGTCACCATGACTCATTAACACTCTAGCTTAGATTCCTTAACCTGTGTAGCTACGTGGCCATCCATCAAGGAAAGGGCCACTGGACAGGCAGCTCCTGACAGGTTGAAGGCAGGTCCTGGTGGAAATGAGTGGTGAAGAAAAGGAAAGGGAACCGGACAGAAAGTGTCTGAGCAAATAGGGCAGGTGTTAGCCAAGCTGGCGGGGCAGCAGACCTGTGGGGACAGCCCTCGTCTTGGTGAGCAGAGTGTGGAGGGATTGTTATATAGGGAACGGGCAGGAACGAGGCTTTGTCTCAAATGGGAAGAGAAGGTGAGGATGGGCTTAAGGGACAAGACCTTTGGTCCCGGCGAGTGGATCGGAGCTTTTGTCTTCACCCCAGAGCACAGGTTTGGAAGATGCAGTGAAGGGGGAGCAGCCAGAAGCTCGAAGAGAGCCGGCGTGGGCAAATAGGATGTGGCAGCCACAGGAGGGTACTGCTTGGACCTCCCTTTGGGAGAGAAGTGCTGTGAAGAGCCTCCAGCTGCTGCACCTTTGCACCCAGCGCAGCTTTCATGCCAAGACCAGGCTCTCTTCAGGCTACTGTCAACCAGCGAGGGAGCACAGCCCAGGTTCTAGAGCTGGGCCACCCCCAACCAACACAGGACTCCTGGCTGGAAGAAGGGACCTTTGCTCTAAGGCTTCCCGCCTGTCTAGCTGAGGCTTTTTTTTTTTTTTTTTTTTTGCGGTACGCGGGCCTCTCACTGCTGTGGCCTCTTCCGTTGCGGAGCACAGGCTCCGGACGCGCAGGCTCAGTAGTTGTGGCGCACGGGCTTAGTTGCTCAGTGGCATGTGGGATCCTCCCAGACCAGGGCTCAAACCCGTGTCCCCTGCATTAGCAGGCAGATTCTCAACCACTGCGCCACCAGGGAAGCCCTAATTTTATTTCTAAGTGAGAAAAAAACTAAGCGAGAAACAACCGGTGGTAGGGGACACACGCTCCGAGTGGTAACACCACGCTGGGTGGGACCGTCCCCTGGAGAATAAACAACCGCCAGAGACTAACAGGCTTTGATCACCTGCTTATGGTTGATTAAAAATCCCAATTAACACTTCGAAAAAGTAGTTCAATATTTGCCACTGAGCTCTGGGTAAGCTGCATCTGGCGGCAGGTGGGAGGCAAGGAGGAAGGGCCACCAGGGGCTGTGGAAAAGGCCCCCCTCTGCAAAACCAGTGGGGGTTTGGGAACGGCCCGCTTCTGCATCCTCCTTCCCGCTTCCAAATGGTTATTCCCGCATGTTCAAACAAAAATGCCACCTTAGGTGCCCACCCCTGCCATTTGGGCACAGCGCTCTGCTGTCCTGCTCTGTCACCTACTCTGTTGCTTCAACTACTGGTTCAAGTCTACATCCCCCTACCCTCAGGCCTGGTGGTCTGGATGTCCTGGGGATGTCACCCCAACACCCAGCCTCCTAACTCCCAGGGTATTCACCCCATGCCAACCATCTGGAAGGCAAATCCTGCATGGCACTGGGCAGGGTAAACAGACAATGCCTGGCAGCTGTGATTACTGCTCTGTTGTTCCTGTAGATGTCTCCCCCTCCTTCCGTCCACACCCTCCAGTTACATACTGCCAAGGCCTCAGCCACCTTATCTGGTCCCGGAGCCTGCTTCTCCAGTCCTCTGACACCTCACGCAGGCCCCTGCCACTTCTTTTCCAGTTTGCCTCTTTCCTGTCTGGATCCACAATCGACCCTTCTTGCGGCTGCCAGCATGCTCTTTCTAAAATGCCAGTAGGATCATCTCAGTTCCCTCACTTGAAATAATTCAATGGCCCCATTGTTTTGGTCAGTCATGGAAAACCTCTCCTGACCTGGGCTGGCCTCTGCCCTCCTTCTTAACCTAATCTCCCTCCATGCACTGGTCACTGGAGTCTCCTCCTAGAACATACCATCTTCCTGTGGGATGTTCCCTCTGCCAGAATTGCCCTTTCCCCTCTTCTTCAGCTAGCAAACACCGACTCTCCATAGCTTAAGCTTCACCTCCTCCAGGAAGCCTTCCCTGACTGCTTCTCCTCCAGTTTGATATAGATCCTCCTCTGTGAGTCCACTGCATTTGCTTACCCTCCTCGCAGCAATTCCGATTCCACACCATCAGGGTTGATTTATTGTTTCTCGAAGCTTCCTTGAAAACAAGGACTATGTCTTACATCACATTTCCTAGCACATAAGTAGGTATCCAATATATGTTTGTTGCATGAATGCATGAACAAATATTTAATACAGCTTTATAAAAACTGTGCAATGATCAAGTTTTTGTGACTCAAACAGTATTTCCCGCTAAGCTTTGTTATAATGTCAGAGATGCTTTATATTCACTTCCAACTGTCGAGACGTCAACAGTGGCTCTAATTCTTTATGTGTCTTCCCCCAAAGCCTCTGTCAGGTATAACCCAAGCCCAGAATGACCCAGTGGAAGCTGATAGTTAAAGGATTCTTGTGGTTAAGCCTCAATGTAAAATAGGAGATTTTCTGGAACGCATATAACCACCTCCTAATTATCTACCTGGTAAATTTGAATTTGGAGGTTTCCTTAAATTAGCAGAGCAAACTTGCAGTTTCTCGGAAAATGTGATTGCATCTGTGGCTCACCCCATAAAGATGCAGATCAGGGGGCTAAGATCCGGTGCAGCAGCCGGTGGTGAGCGTGGAAAGGGTGGGGAAAGGAGCAGGGAGGCTGCAGAGAATTCCAGGGCTGCCCAACAACCCCATTATGCAAACCAGTGATTTTGAAGGCATGTTGCTCAGAGCTCAGGCCTCCAACTCTCAATTACCCCAGGGCTATTTCATCTCGACATTATCCAGGCTGCCTTCACCACCTACCTAACGCTCTAAGCCGGGAACTGGGAAGAGATTTCTTGTTCTCTGTCCCATGGGAATCCTTTTGTCTGTAATTCAGAGAGCGGCCTGTTCTACACTATGGTCCCTGCCTACCACCATCTCCCCTTCCCAGATGCTGACTTTATTTACTCACCACTTGTGGCAAATATTGACACTGAAACCAGCTCTGCTTCTGCGGTTGCTAGTTTTCTGGTCCCAGGAAACCTCAGTTCCCAAGTGACAAATGGATTTTAGGTCCATTAGCGATCCTATCACCAAAACACAAAATATAAATCTCTGTTCTACTCCTGACCTTTTCCAATACCTGGAAATCAAAGTTTCTTCTTCAGTCGTCAGCCTTACTCCATCTAGAATCTTCTCTCTCTAAAGGCAGCTGAGTGGAAGTGGAAGCAAACATGTTACCCCAGAAGATAGTGGTTGCCCTGAAGACAGGGACTTTTACTGGATTGTCTATCTCCAGACCCGGGCCTGGAACCTATACCTAGAGGCAGCCCAATAAATGATGGGAGGAAGAAGAAAGGATGACGACAATGATGACATAAAAACAACAACTATTACCACTACCCCCGACCCCACATTAATTGAGCGCGTGTTATGTGCCAGGTCCTGTGCTGAATTCTTCACTGGTATTACCTAGGTTAATTCTCACAAGAATTATTATGCCCATTTATAGATGAGAAAACTGAGGTTTAGGAGGTTAAATAATTTGTCTAGGATCACACAGGAGACTTCAAAGTTTTTGCTCCTCACTCCTATGAAGAAAGGAGAAAGAGAGAGGAAGAGGGAGAAAAAAGAAAGGATAGAAAATGGAAGGAAGGGAGGAAGGAAGCGGGGAGGGAGGGAGGGGAAGAGAGAGAGAGGGAAGGAGGGAGGGAGGGAGGGAGGGAGGAAGGAAGGAAGGAAGGAAGGAAGGAAGGAAGGAGGGAGGGAGGGAGGGAGGGAGGGAAGGAGGGAGGGAGGGGAAGAGAGAGAGAGAGGGAGGGACGGAGAGAAGGAAGGAAGGAAGGAAGGAGGGAGGGACGCAGGGAGGGAGGGAAAACAGGCTGACCTGAAGCAAACCAGGCAAGATGATAATAATGAAATTTAGTCAAAAAAAAAAAAAAAAGATAAAGACTTAATTATCATTCCTCAGGCTTATTCCCTGAAAACCTCAAAGCACCCTCACATCTGCTCCTTTTTCTGCCTATAGCCCAACAAGGTGGGTCAGAGTATCTGCCAGTCTGTCTATTCCTTTCATTCTCCCTGGCCCCCGTCCCTACCTTCACCCCCTCCCATACCATACACACACTAAAAAAATCTGTTTAGACTGATGGCAAAATTGACATCTGAAAAAATCTTACGGTTAAAACGCGGACATCCCCAGCCCAGACGTCGCGGGCCGGGCCGGGCCGGGCCGGGCCGGGCCAGGCAGTTTGGCGGAGATGCCAGGAGCTGGAGGAGGGGCTGCGTTTCCGTACACTCTGCCTTCCTCCCAGTGACTGGGCTGGGAGTCCCAGTGATGAGAACATACGTTCTCTTGTTTCGCTCCAGCCAAAGGGAGAAGGTAGATGCCACGTACACCCACACCCCAGGGACAATGCGAGTATTAATAACTGTTTTAATTGTATACGAGTCTCAGCATATCTCCCCATGGTGCCTCAAAAGCCATTTATTTTGGTACCTCATTGCGGGGATGGTACTATCCACCGGGGGCCCAGCCAGGCTGGTGGTGACTAACAGAGAGCTCTTCATTCAGGGGAACGTTGGAAAAGTGTTTCCATTTCCCCTTGTGCATTAGGTGGGTGGTGAAGGCAGTGAGCTAAGTACAGCACTGTCAAGGTCTGCCTGTGCGCCCCGGATGTGTGTGCGGTGTGTCAGCCCTCCGCACCCACGCCGGGGGAGGGGAGCCCGGGGGCTGGGGAGGGGTGGAGAATGCAGATAACCCCCTACAATGCATAACCTAAAAATAGTGTGCGTTTGCTTTTGACTGGCAATAAATGATTCCCCCCCCCCCCACAGCAGAATCATCTTTCTCATTTTCTTTTGCTTCGGCCGTTATTAAAATAAGTTTGCATTCTCAGAGAACACTCAGATGGCTACAGAAGCCAGGTTAGTGCTGGGTGGCAGGTAAATCCAACCTGAGAGTCTAAATTTGTCTTGGACAATCTTAATCCAAAGGCAATTCACTCTAAGTAGGAATATTGTTTTCCTTTTAAGATAATTTAAAAATGTTAAGTTTTGTTAGAAACTAGACACTTCCATTCTCGAGAGACATGGAAGAGAAAGATTTTCTTTCCCTGCTAAAAATTCCTCTTCTTCTCACCCCCACCATCTATCATGATTAACATATGTTCTATACAGAAGATACCCTCTGTGATAAACAAGGGACTTCTTCAAGGCTCTAAGTCATCATGGGAGCAGCCTGGAATTATCTCCAGTTAGGAGTGGAAAAATGGAGACTCAGCCAGGTGAGGGTCCGAATCACCTCAACCACATGTCTTGTCCATCCACTTGTCTCTAAGCAGAACCATAACTAAACGATCTCACACAGGTGGATGTCTTATTACTTCCACTCACCTCCTCCCAGAGTCTCAAAATGTTTTCTCTCTTTATTAGTGAAATTTGAAATTCTAAGTTCCCATGTGTTCAGTAGTGGGGGAGGTGGGAAGCAGGCTAGGGAGGGAAGCATGACCTTACACCGGTGCTTAACTTCTCTGAGGCTCAACTTTCTCATCTGTACAATGGGGTAGAATATATACCATGCAAGGTGATGCGCATGGTACCCTGCCTGGCACAGAAGAGTTGTGCTTATGAGTGGGATTCACCCTCAACCTCTGTTAGTAAGGTAGGCAGAGCGACCTCAGAATGTACGCTCCTTCCGATGTCTCACAGGTCCTGATATAGTTGGAAACGTGAGGGTGTCTCGGCCCAGTGAGCATTATTTTGGGGAGACCACTAGGAATAAAGGGCCCTCAATCAACCACTGACTTCCCCATCTCCTCATATTGATCCAAACTTCCCCCGGCTGGCTATGGACACCAAAATCACCCCTCTCCAGCAGGCTCACCTTTTCTCTTCCAACTTACTGCTTAGCAGGGAGCAGTTTCTGCTAGTGGGAGGTCTTGCCTAGGTTTGTTTTTTTTTTTTTTTTTTTGCGGTATGCGGGCCTCTCACTGTTGTGGCCTCTCCCGTTGCGGAGCACAGGCTCCGGACGCGCAGGCTCAGCGGCCATGGCTCACGGGCCCAGCCGCTCTGCGGCATGTGGGATCTTCCCGGACCGGGGCACGAACCCGTGTCCCCTGCATCGGCAGGCGGACTCTCAACCACTGCGCCACCTGGGAAGCCCTAGGTTTTAATTTTATTGGTTGGTTGGTTGGTTTCAAATCTGCCTCTTTTTCATACTGGGAGAAACTGAAGCTTATAAGCAGATAGAGATCAGAGTTCGGATCGCTCCTAACTCTCCCACGACTCAGTGCGGCCCTGTTCCCAGAGAGGGAAGCAATCAGAGCTCAGTGTTTAGATAGTCCAGCAGGACTAAGGGCTAGAAGGGAGAGGTATGAACGGGAAGACCCTCTGTACGACGAACCCTTTCATCACACGCGTTCTGGGCCAGACTGACTTTTCCCGGTGAACTGCGAGCCAGGAGGGTGGCAGCCAACCACGAAGGCAGACGCATCTGTGCAAACACTTGTGTCTAAGCAAACTCCCCCATCTGCACACACACGTGTAGCGTGCACAGAGGCACGAGGCCTCGTGTCTAGCCCCGCTTCGGCCACTAGTGTCTTGGGGAGTCCCTTGACTCAGTTTTCCCAAACTCCCTCAATTGTAAATATCACCCGGGGCCCTTATTTAAAAGTGTGGATTCATGGAGTCTTCACAGAACTACTGACCTAGAATCAAATCCCATAGAATCTCGAGGGGTTCGTGAACAACAGGCTGACAGCCCTGGCTCTAGGCCTTTGTTCTCCCCTCTACAAAATGAAGAGGGAGATCAAAGCCTTCCGAAGCAACATCATGAGGCCAGTGTTCCAGCTCTGAAGCCACATGCCTCTGTGACCAACTCACATGTGAAAATATATCGTTGCAAATGGGCCCAGACTCATGTACACATGGGTGCACCCATGCACGGGTGCAAACAGAATCTAGTTCTCTTCCTCCTCCAGCATGTAGTCTTGCTTGGCTTGGCTTCCGGTCGTGACTGGGGGTGTCTAGATTACCTATAAAGCCTGTACTTTGTGGGAGCCAATGCTCCAAGTCCCTGAAATGATTGACCCTCAGCTCAGCAGGTGCGTGGTAATAGGCAAGTGGATGCTTGTGACGGAGGACACTCGTTAGGGGCAGTCACTTCGCTGCCCAGAATCAGCTGAAATTTCAGGTGATTAAATAAATACCACCTTTTGAAAGCTAGGAAAATGGTAGAGCCATTTTCCTGGCTCCTAGAGGAAAGAAGAGAGGAATGATGTGGATGATCAAGAAGTGAATGATCCTGGAGGTACTCTTGGCTATCTCTCCTCTCTGCTCCTCCAACCTGCCTCCCAAGCCAGTCTTCCAGTTGTCTTACCAAGCCAGCACATTTAGCCCACTCCTAGGCATGCCAAAATGCAGGCGGAGGAAGATTTCTGAGTTGCCTGAAGGCAGGTAGACCAGATGCTTCTAAAACAGTATCGTGACGCCATCTTTCCAGTCTTGGGGAGTGGGCTCTAGTACCCTCTCCAACCCTGAGCGGTTCAAGCAGAGACTGGGCTCCCCATGTAGACTCACCAAGAGGTGAAGACATAGACTGGATTAGGGAGATGGTGAATTTGAGAATCGTGAGCTGCACAGAACCACATCTCCAATATATCCTGCCTCCCTCTGTGCCCTACACTTCCTGATCCCATGAATAGGACAGCGTGACACCCAGTTTTCCACACTAATTGTGCAGAATCAAGGAGACCCACAGTTGGAAGGGACTTCCAACCTGTCCAATTCAATCCCAACACCTAAAGCTACAGCTCTGTCGCGTCATCCCCTCCACATCAGGGGAGTGTCTCCCTTCTGACGGACAACCTATAGTGACAAGAAACCCACTACTTGCAAAGGTTCCCCATCTCTTTGGACAGCCCTGCTGTAAAGTGGGCTTGATGTCAAATCTCAGACTATCTTAGTTACCCAAAGTTCTCCTCCTCCTCCCAGACCAAGTAAATTCCGTTTGATTTGGGGGAGATTTCTTAACCTCTCTCAGCCTCAATTTCCTTTTTCATAAAGTGGGGATACTAGTAATACCTAATTCAGAGGACTGCTGTGTGAGTCACATGGAACAGTAAATATTCAGGGCTTGGCACGTAGTAACCCCTCAGGAAATGTTAGTGGCTGATAGTTTGCTTTTGAGGAATTGATATGTTCCTTTGCACGAAGGCATTCCTGATATTTTCATCTTCAGAAGGGATACACACTGTCCAGAGAGTGGGTGTTCTCAGGCACTCTGGAGATGTGGGAGGGGGTGTGTGTCAGAGGTGGCACGTGGCACTGGATGGAGCAATACCGTTCCATCAGGGCCCAAGGTTACATGGGTCCTGCTGGAGGGTGGGAGGGCCTCCCAAGGAGCAAGCCCCTCTATCCATCACAAGGCTTTCTCTTCATTCTCACTCCAGGGACCCAGACACCTAGCAGCGCATCAGTTGGGGGTGGGTGGGGGTGCAGGTTCCCTTAATGCACCACCCAGTAAATCATCCTGATTTCGTCCAAGGCCAGAGTCCTATCCCAGGATCAGCCTGTCGGAGTTGGAGAACCTCCTTCAAGTGCCCTCACTAGCTCTTTGACTTGGGCAGGAAATCTAAACTCTCTGAGCTTCAGTTTCCTCATCTGTGAAATGAGGACATTGATAATACCCAGCTCATGGACTTTTCATTCTGGAATAAACTGAAATGAGATACCTGACTGATGCCAAGCTTGGTACCTTACTAAAGGACTGCAGATACAGCCTGAATCTGAAGATACAATCTGTGGTCCAGTCAGCTACTAGCCATCGTGGAACAGGTGGTAGCTGTCTTAATCTGCTTGGGCTGCCATAATAAAATACCACAGGCTGGGTAGCCTAAATCTCAGAAATTTGCTTTCTCACAGTTCTGGAGACTGGAAGTCCAAGACCTAGATGCCAGCAGGCTCAGTGTCTGGCGAGGGTGGTCTCCTTGGGTTGCAGCTGGCTGCCTTCTTGCTGTGTCCTCACATGGCAGAGAAAGGAGAGAGCGAGCCCTCTGGTGCCTCTTCTTATAAGGGCACTAATCCTACCGAATGATGGCCCCACCCTTATGACATCATTTAACCTTAATTACTTCCTTAGAGGTTCCATCTCCAAATACAGTCACATGGGGGGCAGTGGGGGCCTCAACATATGAAATTGGTGGGGAGGGGAACAAACATTCAGACCATAAAATTAGCCAAAAGGGGTTTTTAAGTGGCTATATATTTCAACAAATTTCGTGGAGAGAGAGATGGTTGCATGACCACAGCCCACCCCTCCCTACCCCTAGCCTCTTCTTTCTCAGTGCACTGGCTCTGGGGTACGTCTTTGTAAAAAAGAAGCCAGGAGTCAGCATCTTCAGGGCAATAGGCAAGTCTCCTGACCCCTCAGCCTCAGCAGCAGTTGAGAGAAAGGTGAGACCCCCCCCAGGTCCCTGTGAGGCCCAGGTCCCTGAGGAGTCAGTCCCTGAAGGTGACAATGACAATGGGACAGACCCAGACCAAAGGAGCAAGAAGCAGGGAGCTGGCTCAGTGTCTCTGCTCCCTGGCTGAGCCTCCATGGTAACACATATAAAGAATAAGTCATTGGACCTCACCCAGCCTCAGTTCGGGGCTGCCCTTGGTACAAGAATGGCTGTCCCCTCTGCAAGGGACAGGTCCAGGAAGGCCTCATCCTGCTGACGGATTACTGTTCTGATGGCCTGGGATTTGCATTTACTTTGCTTTCTCTAACACTGCCTTGTTTATTGCATGGATAGCTCATCTCCCTGATTCATCTTGAGATCATCGTTAAAGGTTCCTTCTCTGCTCACTGAGATGTCCCTGCTAATCATAAAAACCTATGTTACAATTTCAGATTTATTAAAGCTGTAAACTGGGCAAGGTAGTGACTGTAAGTCATATTCCCTACTTCTCTGTACCCTCTCAAAATCATATCATTTTATAATACTCTCCCTAAAAATAATTTTATGCCCCCAAACCTTCCTGTAGCCAGCAGGCAAGGCTTCTTGGACTGGGCTGTCCTCCAGTCGTGCCTTCTTGGCTGTGGGCAGTGGGATCTGACACACTTCCTGGGCAAGCAGCCCCCTCCCCCAACTTGAGCAACCCAAAAATGCATCCAGCACAATCCTTAGGGACTAGAACCAGTGAAGCAGACTCCTGGTTTCAAGCCCAGCTCTGCCATTTCCAAGCTGTGAGACTTAGCCTCTCTGCGACTCAGTTTCCCCACCTGTGAAATAGGGATAATTATGAAATGCATTTTGTAAAGCACTTAGAAAAGTGCCTGCATATAAAGAGTTCAGTAATAGACACTGTTAGGCAGTGTCTATTGAGCCCATGTAGTGGATAGGCTCCCGTGGACAATACCATAGATACAGTAGCATCCCTGGCCTCTTAGAGTCGACAATCTAATTGGGGAAGTGGAACATACTCGAAAGAAAGAGCATACCAAGCCCTGACCCACATGGTGTCTGTCATCAGCTCAAGGTCACGTAGCTATACCCAGTGAGGACTGTTCTCCGTCTACACCTGCCCCTGCTCCCAAGATCCACAGATTCTTAGAGAAGCATATCCAGTGGCTCAAGCTTTGCTGCTCCTGCCTTCTCTAGAGAAAACTAGGAAAACTGAGTGCACCCCTGAGTGAGCGCAGAGGAGACTTCCAGGACGACATTCTTGAACGGGCTTTTTCCTGTGCATCAAAGTTGTGGTTATGATTTCTGCCTTGCAGGGCAGGCTGAGCTCAGCCAGAGGCAAAGAAACATGAGGCTGGGAGAAGTTATGCCTGCTCTGCTTTGCGCCACCCTCCTTTCTTTTGAGAAATTAAGATGTGAATCCTACTGCCCTCAAAAAAGTGCTATGAGTACCCATTGCTGCTCCCGTTCTACAGAAGAGAAGAACTGAGGGGCAGAATAGCTTGCTGAAGTCCCTGAATGGAACCAGTGCAGGGCTTGATAAAGTAACTCAGGATCTCATAGAGCAACCTGGCCTGGCCGAAGGTCCAGGGCAGTTCCCATCCTCACCACCCCTTTCTCCCTACACCAGCTGCTCCTAAAACTGGGTCTAGGAGTCCCCACCCTTTGGTCCACCAGGAAGAGGTCTCCAATCCCTGGCACAGATAACTCCAGGGACAACACCCATGGCATCTGGAGGCCTCTTAGTTGAAACATCTGCAATTCCAGGCTCAAGAAAGAAGATTCGATTCTGTAGCTCCGTGTTTGTTGTTGTTGTTTTTCTTAATTTCATCACCATCACCTTAACAATTGCATCTCCAGATTGTTTAATTCCACAATGAAGCCACTTCTGCTTACTACTGGCTTATCATCAGCTAGGATTAAGATTTATTTCAAATAAGAGGGGTTCCCCCTCATTCCCCCCTCTTTCATTCGCAAACTAATTTGCATTACAAAAAATTAAACAAAAGCAGCTTTTTGAATCTCCACTCATTACTCCCATTACATTTGTTAACATCATTATGCTCAACTGAAGATGGCAACTATTATCAAACGTTGTAGCGTTTTTGTGGACCTCTTGCTGTATTAGTTTAGAAAATTGCTTTAATGCATATGCTTTTAGAGGTTTAAAATCTACCATGGCATTATGAGCTATATAATGCTGTACATTTTTAAATCTAATAGTGCATTGATTTTATCTCATTTTTAAAAAGCATGTTGCACTGAAGCAAAATGTATACCTGTGGTAAGGAAGAATACAAATGCAACTGGGAAAACGCAGAACTAGGCTCCTGACGGGCAGGCCCTCTCCCACTCCCTTCTTCCCCTGAGAAGAAATCACTTCTCCTGAAACCCAAGTCCTGAGGCCCTAATGGGTATCATGTGTGTGATGGTGGGGGTACTCAGTGACCTCATGATGGGGGAGGAAACTGTTCCATTTGGAGCTGTAAGCAAAAGCAAGCTTCTGCTAGTCATTAACACAGAAAAGCACAGTTTCAAGGGGCAATTACCAAATTTTTATATTCATAGAAATCCAGTTTCCCTGGAGAGAAAGGCTCAGGTTGGAACACTTATGAAGTGCTGGTTTCTTATGGAAATAAGAATTTTTGGTAATTACACAGGAGCTGCTCTTTATCTGCTTCTGCATTTTAATGATGGAGAATGGTATTTTTTTTAGTTTCTTTTTATTATTATTATTAAAGCAGACGCAGACCCACAGCATCCTTGCTGGTATCCCAGGGATCCATTCATCCTAATAGCCAAGAACGAGCTTCTGCGACCCTGCTCAGTCACACTCAGTCACTCTGCTCACCAAACCAGAGAGAGCAGAGATGGAAAAGAGACACCGTCATCACAGCTCCATGCTCTGTCTGCACCTCCCAACTCCTCCTCCGGTTCCTCCCGTCTTCTCCTTCCCCCCACCCGCCCCTCCCCATGCCCAGCCCCCATCATGGTGCTGTGTGGAGCATGTTCATTTCTCAGGGAGTCACTTGTAGGGCAAAGAGGTTAAAGTATGAGAAATTCTGTTGCTTACACCCTTTTCTGCAGCAAACCCCAACCCGGGACTCAGAAACACAAATGATTAAGCATCACCAGAGTGGGGCTCACACAACAAGGCTCCCTGCCTCAGTCTCCCCATGGCTCCTTTCCCTTCCGCTCCCAATGCCCTGTTGATAGCTTCCGATCCCGTCCCTAATCAGTCCCCTGGGACCCGTGTCGGCCTCCTCCCTCCCCCTGCCCGGTACCCCATTTCTGAGACCTCACTCCAGGGAATGACCACTCCCTCCCAGGGAGGCCTGCAAAATGACACCAACCACCCTCCCAGAGCTACTTGAGCTGATTTTTAATGGTTATAAAAGAGGTCAGAGCTTGATTAAGCTTAACAGATCCATTAATTACACCAAACAAAACAAACATAATGAACATAAAAATTTACGGCCTCCGTCACCGGTTCAGATGTATCCCCTTGTCGGGCCTTGACGGATCCTGTGGAACTCATCCATCTCGACACTTTGCAGAATCAGTGGCCACAGGCCGTGTGGAGATGGTGGAGGTGGAACGACCCCAGTACCCCAGACTCTGCTGCAGAGGGCAGCACCTGGAACCGCATCCCTGGGCTGCTCATCTGTGCACCTGTCTCTCCCGCAGTCTTGGGGCAGCACGGGTTCAGGTCAGCACAACGGCCACAGCATCCTGGTTAGCACCTCAGCCTCTTGGGCCTGACTGCCTGGTCCAGACCCTGGCTTCACCACTTAGTAACTGCATGGTGCTGGGCAAGTTAGCCCATCTGTCTGGGTCCGTGAAATGGAGATAGTGATAGCACATAACCCCCTGGGGTTCTTGTTGGAATTAAATGACTTAATGCCCTAAGGGGTTTGGACTACTGCCTGGTGCATTGTACACGCAATGTCACCTGTGTTTATTTTGGCCTTATTGTTACTGAAGTTTGCATAAAGACTACAGACCATCTATAGCTCCAGTATATCTTGGGGAACTACATCTTTCTCCCTTTTCGGAAAGACAGGGAAATCTGCCCCAAAGTCACCAAGTATTTATTAAAGTCTACTAAGTGCCTAACCCTTGGTTAGGGGCCGAGAGAGCATCTCAGCCTCGGCCGGTGGTACATGCCCAGAAATGATTTAAAACGTCAGCAAGAGCCTGGAAGTCTGTCTAATGGAACACTTCCGATCTTGTCATTTTCCCCAGGAGGAAAAGAAGAGCCAGAGAGGTTCAAAGGGACTTGCCTGAGGCCAGGGAACTACGTAATGACACCACTGGACTAGAACCCTGGGCCCCTGACCAGCCCAAGTGTCCTTCTACTATACCATGCTTGCATGCAACTGTGCCCACCCTCCCACCATGTGGATTATCACAAACTAAGAAGCCGCATGAAGGGTGGTTGGTAAAGAGAAAGTCGTGTAGGAAAATATGAATTGAAATTGGAAACCATAACTCTCTGGCTCAGCACCACTTCCTTCGAGACCCTGATGCTCTTTGGTTTCAGAAGCAGCCGTGCTACCTCCTCCAGGCCTTTGCATGGGCTGTTCTCTCCACCTGGAGTTCCCTCCTTCCCTTCGTGTTCCCCTGACCACCTCTACTGCTGTCTCAAGACTCAGCCCAGGTTTCACCACTTCTTCAACTTTCCTACCCCTCCTGAGATCTACCGAAAACAATGGCATCCTCACCACTTCTCGGATCCCCTGTGGCCCTGCCATGGAGCATCCTCTGTATAGCAGTTAATGTACTTCATTGTGACCTTCTGGGGGCCTTGGTCAGTCTCTTATTCACCCAAAAAATATACTGAGCACCTACTACGTGCCAGGCACTGTCCCAGGCATGGCAGATATAGTGGTGAACTAGACAGCCATAGTCCTTGACCTCAGGGAACTTACAATCTAGTAATGCTAATTTTGTCTTGTGCATCTTTGAATCTCTGTGCCCAGCACGGGGCCTCACAAAGAGTCCCTCCATGACGAAAGGATGCCTGGAGGAGGGGCAGAGGCTGTCTGGGGAAGACGGCAGGTAGGTAGATTTTTGGGATCTCTTTACAGAGCAGGGACAGGAGTTATGGTTCTGCCTGGATCCCACCCACAGGGCTTGCGACAAGCCTAGGGAGTACAGAGATATCCACTCGGTGTGGATTAACCATCTATAACCCTCCCCATCTATTGTTCCATCCTCAGATATCAATCCCTGGTAGGTCACTCAGCCTACAAGACCCTGAAAATAGATTTAAATTATTGCTTTATTTCCCATCCAGCTCAGGGTGTTGATTTATGCTGCCCAAACAATCAAGCCTTTATCTCAGTCACCCAGCAGCTTTAGCAGCAATTTATCATGGTTTACTTCTCCCTTTACCACTCGACACCGGGACCGTTGGCTGTGTCCTTCTTTTCTCAGAAAGATGCAGCAAGTGGGCATGAGCGATCACAGTAGCAAAGGCCAGGGCCGCTTCCTGACAGCCTAGAGTGGGGGGACAAGAAGTTGCTTAACCTGGAGGCCCTTTTATCTTGTGTCAAGTGGAAAGAATCCAGGCCTGGAGGGCAGGGGTCCTATCCCAGCTATGCTGTGAACTAACTGAGCAACCTTGAGCAAATCACTTCCCCTCTCTGGGCCTCCGTCGCCCCATCTTTGACTCCCTCTGACCACTGAGGTCTTAGGAAAGGGCAGAGCCATCTTGTAGAGCTATCACCCCACAAGGACTCTAGTTTCTTCATTTTAAAAGCCTAACCTGGCCAACTCTACCCTAGCTTCCCTACTCCACATTAGGGCGTGAACTCCGCAAAACCAGCCCATCTGTGGGAACAGGTGAGCGCACCAAGCAAGAGTGGGGAGGGAAGCCCAGGGGAGTCAGAAGTGCCAACCAACTTTGAGACAAGACGGTCCAACCATATCAGGGGTCCAGGTTCTGCCTGCTCCCTGTTTTGTGCAACCCGGGAGCTAAGAATGGTTTTGACATGGCTGAAATGGTTTTTTAAAAAAGTCAAAAGAAGAATAACATTCCACCACACATAAATATTACATTATTAAATTTTGGTGTCCATAAATAAAGTCTTTTGGGCACATAGCCACACACGCTGGTCCACAGAGTGTCTTCGGCTTTTGCCCCACACGGCAGAGATGAAGAGTTGCAACAGAGGCCTTATGACCCGCAAAGCCTGAAATATTTACTCTCTGGTCCTTTACAGAAAAAGTCTGCCAACCCTTGGCTAGGTGATTGGCGAGGCCAGAATGCCCATCCTAGATGTGCCTGAGGCTGGGTCTGTGGCATTAGTTTTCTCTTTAGTTTGGGAAGGAGACTCACTCCTAGCAGGAGGAAAGGATCTCCTGAGGTTTTTATCAGTGAAAGAAACCCCGCTGGGAGAAGCCAGAGATGAGAGACAGCCCTGAGCCTCCACCACTGGGATGGTTGGGCAGGCTGGCCCCTACCACCCGGTACAGCAAAAACAACCAAGGACACTGCTTGTCAATCCTGCCCTTGCCCTGCGTACTCCTGCCTCAGAGCCTTTGCCCAAACGCACCCTCTACCCGCGCTGTCCTCCTTCCCCACCCCAAAGGTCACCTCCTCCAGGAAGGCTTGTCTCTCTCCATCCCAAAGGGCTCCACCACCCACGCCAGAGCCCCTTCAGCACTTCATCAGAACTTCCCTGCTATCACTTATTTCCTCTACCGAAGAAGGCAACGAACTTTGAAGACAACAAACTGGTTTCATCTCAGGCGGTTCCAACTGACTTCCTGTGTGGGCTTCCTGTGTGATAAGGAGTGTGAAGCTGCTCAGAAATCAGCAAGAGACGGTCTTGATCAGCCAGCGATGGTCGCTCCCAGCACCAGAGGGTCAGAGCCCACTGTGGGCATCTTGCCTTGCCTGCTCTGCTGTGGGCTGGGCACTGGGGAACGGTGTCAACCCCCCTTGTGAACTGTGAGTTCCCGGCTAGCAGTGGCCACATCCACCCTGGGCGCCCTGCTGTGCCTGGACCAGAGCTGGTCTCACAGCATCCCCTACCCCACCGGGAGCTGCCAGTGACAATACCCTGACACCAGCCCTTTCAAAGGCCTCCTGGTAACTAGCACTGAAACACACCTATTTGGCCTGTTCTCAAAGAACTGCCCCGCGAGGCACTGCTGGGCAGGAAACAAACCCGCATCACCAATCAGGTCACAGGAGGAAAGGAGAGGCCAGGACAGAAGTGCAGGTTCCAACTCTGGGGAGGAATCCTTGGCATTTACATAGCAAACAACACCCAGGTGAGGCAGTATGTCAACAAGGCCTGGCTCAGCAGCTCCCCTGTCTTAGCATATTTTAAATGTTTGCCACATGCCAAACGTTAATATTTTAACGGCCGCACATCGCTGGCAGGCGGACCAGTGTCCCGAACACAGTGTAAAAATTGAGTGATAACAGCCTGGCTGTACGTGAGGTCAGTGGGGCATCCCCTGAGCCCCACCGGCCCTCCCAGTGTGTGTTGAATTGCTGCGAATGGGCAGGGTTCTCCTGGCCTGTATGACCTCGAGGCAGCTCCCAGGACCCTTCACAAGTCCCTATACTGGGAGGATGAAGTGCGTGGAGGGGACCACAAACTCAGTTCTAAGCCCAGCGGCAGTGGCCTCTGTCCGATTATTCAGATAGCTTTGGATATCTGAAATCCAGCAAGGGCTTTCTTGGGGGCAGGCGCAGAGGGGAATGAAAGTTCCCTCACTGATAGAATTCATCAATGAGATTAATTAATCCAGTGGCTCCCAATTACTGATATTCCTTAAAACAGAAAACACGTGGCTCAGGGGGAAGGTGGATGGCTACACTAAATATCGCGCCCAGTTTTCCTTTCTAAAAATGCACACAAGCGAGATGAACAATCAAAAAATCCCGTCTGCCGTATAAGACCTTTGGAAAAAACCCTCTCTGGCTAGAAAGTCTTAGAAGCTACCTGTTACTGCAGGCTTGGCCTCCAAACTCCTCTGTGAAGCAGCATGGGGATCACAATGACAATTACCTGTTAATAACAACAGCTAGCATTGATGAGCACTCACTAAGTTCTAGGCCAGGGGGTGGCTGTTTCTGTAAAGGGGGCAGATAAGAAATACTTCCAGCTTTGTGAGCCAGACTCAGTTGTACTGTTGTAGCCCCAAAGCAGCAGAGACACTCCTTATAGGAAAGAGTGTAGCTGTGTTCGTTTCTTTTTTTTTTTTTTTACAAAAACAGGTGATAGGCCTGATTAGGTCCATGGGCTATAGTTTGCTGATTCCTCTTCCGGGGGCGGGGGTGTGCTAAGTGTTTTAGGGACATAATCTCATTTAATTTTCATAATAACCCTAGGAGATGGGTACTGTTTTTATACTCATTTTTGGAAATAAATTCAGGATCACAGTTAGATTTCTTGCCCAAGATCATAAATTTAATATGCAGTGTGGCTGGAATGCAAACTAATTATATTGTTCTACTTAAAAGTCTTGTAAAAATAATAATACTCCTAGATGACATCTGCAGAGTGTTTCCTAGGAATCGGATACATTCTGATGTTTTTATTTAATCCTTATAACTCTATTATTATCCCTATTTTACAGATGCCAAAACTAAGTCCAGAGAGGTGAAATGACTCGCCCAAGGGCACATACTTTATCAGTGACAGAGATCTGAACCCAGGTGGTACAACTTCACAGCCTTGTGTCTTGACTGTTTAACTCTCCAGGCATTCTTTGAGGCAGGTCAGTGGATAGAAAGGTCCAGGGGTTTAGGCCTCTGCTATACCATTCCCTTATCACTGAAAACAATTTAAAATCCAACCCCGCCTCCCACCGTGCCCACCTATCCCCGCAATAGATCATGAGAAAAAAAAAGCCTACTGTGCTCTGTGGCCTTCTGGCCCTGAACACATGTGGGGTTTCCAAGGCAGAAAGGACTTGAAGTCTGGATATGAAAGTCCCAGCAGTCTGCCCCACCTCCCCTTCCAGGATGTATCAAGTCTCAGTCAATAGGTCCCTTCTGGTCCAGGCACTGGAGCCCTGGGTGGACCCTGGAGGGACAGAGGACCCGCCTGGCCCGCCGGTGCAGAAGTTAGCAGGGAATAGGAGTCCCAGAATAGGAGTAGCCAGTGAGCGCCCGCCGCCCGCACACGCTGCTCAGAATGACACCCAGGCATCCAGGTACGGAGCAGATAGCAATTTTCCTTTCTACTTATTGGTGCAAGGCCAGTCAGAGAGCCTGACAGGGGCCCAAACAAGCTGTCAGGAACTTCTAATTAGGGCTGAACGGCACCAAGAGGGCGCACGCCCTCCAGCCTCACAATTAGCAGGACAAAGTGTCAGATAGGCTGAAAGACGAATGCCCGCAGTGGGGCTGGAAGGGGATGGGGGCGAGGAGCCAGGGGCTGAATCACTAGGTGGGCCGATCTCCCCTCTCCAGGGCTCCAGGAAAGCACTTGAATGAAGAGGGAAACGTGGAGCATATCCCTTGCACCTTCAAACTCCACTTTGACTCCTTCTGATGCCCCAAAGAATTCATTGAGCCCCAGGGAGGCAGCGAGTGGTGTTACGGTCCTGCACTTGAATCAGGCAAACCTAGATTCAAACCCGGGCTCTCCTGTCATCCAAATTCTAGTTTCCTCACTGACCTCGAGTGGGAGTTGTGAGAATTAAAGGAGAGAATGCTTTCCATGGGCTTAGCATAGCTCCTGACACGTAGTAAGCGCTTAAGAAAGAAATGGCCGCTCTTATGGTTACTGTTCCACACATTCACATTCACTAGCACCTAGTATATACGTTCGGCTTTTAATACATTGAATTTTCATCCTCAACAATGGTCCGACATAGGCCTTATAATCCCCATTTTACAGATGAGGAAACTGAGGCTCGGAGGTGAAAGAACTTGATCAGAATCATACACCTGACAGGTGGCAGATTCTGGACTCACATGCTGAAGTTAACCATTGTAACCACAATAATTGCCACCACTTTTTGCACACTTATCACGCACCAAGCACTGTGCTAAGCCAGGTAGGTGATACTTCCCCAGACGATGCTCCAGCCGCTGGCCCAGGGCTGACCAGCCTGAAGAGCTAGAAAGTGCTTCTTTGCCCTGGGCTGAAATGTACCTCTCTTACTGTCACAGCCCATGGGTCCTGGGACTCCCCTTTGGAGATGTGCAGCCAGTCCACCCCCGATGATGTGCCAGCCCTCCGGGTGTCCAAGGACAATAATCACCCCTCCCCAAACTTATCTCCAATTACTTCAACCGTCCCTCAATGGCTGACATATTATTTAGTTAGTTATTACACTCAGAGGTGACTCCGCTCTCCTGACCCCCTGCCTTTCTGCCACGGCCTGCTTCATTTTGTCAATGTCCTTTGAAACACATGATCCTGTCTTTTTTAAACACATTTTGTCAACGTCTTTTAAAACACATGGTCAGTCCAGCTATGGACTGACCGGACTGTCACTGCCCAGAGCTCTCTTGGGAGCCTTGTCACCCTGTTGATTTAGGCTGAGACGCACCCGATCAAACCTCTCTGAGTTTTTCAGACATGCTGGTGACAAACCTCTCACCTCATCCTGTCTCAATACTTTTATTCTAGAAACAGTACTTCCCATGTTTTCCTATTAGATTTCATCTCATATTCTGCCCATAATTCTAGTCCAATGAAATTGCTTTGTATCATGTTTCTTTCACAGCAAGGAATTAAGAGCATACACTCTGGGGTCAGATGGCCTGGGAGTAAATCCTGGTTCTACAGCTTAATCTCTTTGTCCTCAGTTTACATATCTGTAAAATGGGAATAATGATATTACCTACCTCATTGGGATGCTGAAAAAATTAAATGTTAACACAAGCAATGTGTTAGAACAAAGCCTGGAACATGGTAAGTGCTATACAGTATGAGCTATTATTTTTTATTACTATTATACAAGGTATTTATTACCCCCTTGTAGCTTTAGGTCATTCACAAATCTTATTTAGTATGTCCTCCACATCTTCACCCAAGTCACTGAGAACGCATCTTGGAAAGAACAGGGGGGCCCCCACGTCCTGAGAACGTTCCCTCCAGATTGATGGCAATCATTAGGGATTCATTCCCCTTGGTCTTTGTTCTGTTACAAATGCTCCTCATTGGATACCATCCAGCTTGTCCACAGGGGTGCCATGAAAAGTTATGACAAGTGCCACACCAAAATCCTCTTCCTAGGTCCAGAATATTCTTTTGACCTACCCGTACTTCACAAAAGAAAAAGAGGTTTGTGTGTCTGGCACGGCCAGTCCTCAGTCAGCCCACCCAGCACTTCCCTTTGAGTCCACAGTCATCCACACCCCGTCTGTGTTAGAAGCTTGCTCGGGGCTGGTGCTGAGCCCCTCCGTGGACCATCTGCCGCCCTCTCTTGCCTTCTCCCTTGAAAAGCAAAGCAACATTTGCCTTTCTCCCCTTACGGCCCTCTCTCCAGTTCTGCCCAGGTCCCCAGGGAGGCCTGCGGTGATTCAGCAAGCTCACCCGAGCATCTCCCCTCAGCGCCCACCAGTTGACCTCCTCAGGGCTCTGTGCCACCCTGGGCTCCCACAGACCAGGTCCTTCTTTCCCAGCCCAGCCATCCTTCTCTCAGACAGGGCTCTGCCACCTGCCCTCTAACTCCCATGAATGTCACACCATCTGCACCCATCGGCACACCTGTACCTCGTTCTTGCTACGAAAACCACTTTTTAAAGTTCCTTCTTAAGGTCTTAACGTCATTTTCTCCCTCCCGTCTCACTTCATCTGCCGTTTAGCCCTCCTTACCCTTGCCATATGGGGAGCAATAGGTGGACCTCAAAGGCGCCTTCCTGTCTGTTGAGGCTGTGAATCCCTCAGAGGCTGGATATACGGTGCTGGGGCCACGGGGCAGGTTACCTGCACTCAGGCATCACCGCCGAGGGTGGGAGGAGGGAGAGACGCAGCCTGGAGCTGTCACACGGGCCTCATCTGCCTGCACACTGGGGATGTGCCACAGCTCCCCGCTCCGCAGGCCTTCCTGCTACTCTTTATTCATTAAAATGCTCAGATGCCGACTAACTTTATTTGCTCAGTATTTATTTCGCCAGCCTTGAAGCCAGAACAACAGGCAGCTTGATTGAAAGGTTGTCTGGTTTCATTGTCGCTCCTGTAAGTAATTCCACAGCATCGGTGGAAATGGTATTTTATAACTCGCCAGAGCAGATATCCCTTAGTGAATTGGAATAGATATTCCTGTGTCACCTCAGCTGTCTTCTCCCTAATGCCCAGGCCTCTAGAACCACTGCCTGCCTCCCCAGCCCTACGGCACTGGGCTCCCCCAGGGGAGCTTGTCTCCCTGGAATGTGGCAGCCACACAGGCAGAGGAGACGTGGCCTAGAAATGCAGCGGGAGGGCTCCAGGTTAGACCTGGGCTCATTACAAGGGGTGAGACTCCGGAATGGAAACGTGGTGGGTGAGAGGGCGTGGAGAGGCAGAGGGACGGTGTGACTTCTCCTTTTCTGGACATCCCCAAAGGTCAGGCTGGCAGAGATGGCCCAGTCCTGCCTGGAAAAATGGCAAGCTAAGATGTGTTCTGGAGAGCATTAAAAATAGGAGGAGTCAGATTCCATCAGTACTTCCCCTGCCCTCCCACCAACTTTGACTACCCCCCACTAGGGAGTCCGAGAGGCAGAGCACTTCCCCAGGTACAGCTGGGCAGGGGTCTCCATGGGACGAGGCGGGCTGGGCCCTCCCACTGTATTCCCTTTGTCTGTCCCCTTGGAAAACAGAGGCTTATCGGGCAGAGCAGGCCTCTGTGCCTCGGGGACCCCAACAAGCTCAGAGTGTTTCCAGGACAGCCCCCCCGCCCCATCTCTGAGCCCACAGCACCTCCTTCTGTGGGGTGGAGCGGGGGGGCTTTGGAAGGTGGGTGCAGAGCAGAGGAAGCTCCATCTTCTGCCCCCCGAGAGCCAATGGCGCCTCCGGTCGTGGCTCGGCAATCACCCTCTCTTTACTATTGTGACTAAAGCAAGTTGGGTGATTTATTTCCCACTTATCTTTCCTGTCTCCGCTCCCTGTCTGATCCGCACTGTTGAACACACCAGAGTGAAAACAGATCCTCCGTTCCGATCAGCTGCTGTGGAGTCGAAAAGCGCACCCTCCTGCTGCCTTGGGGCACAGAGGTGTGCAGAAGCGGGGGAGACCCTCCTGGAGACTGGGCTGGCCCCAGACCCCAGCTTCAGCGGGCGGGAGGTGGAGTGTCAAGGCTCTGTGAGCCTCTGCAGAGGGAACAGGCCGCAGTTACGCTGAAAACAAAGCGAGCGGGTGGGTGGTAGCTGGGAGCCGGCCGCAGACAGTAGGCCTCACCTTGCAGCAGTGCCTGCCCCCAAGGCTTCCTGCAGTCCCGGCCTCACTCACTGCTCCCCTCACCTGTCCCAGGGTGCCTTGTGCTCCCACAGATGCTCCGGCTGGGCCTGACCTGTCAGCCCCACACGTTTCCTGCCTCGCCCCTGGGTCCACGTTGAGGGAACCGAAGAGACCCAGCCGTGCCTGACGTCCTCAGCCTGGGCTCCTGCAGCCAGGCTGGACACCCTCCCCGGGTGCACCACCCCCAGAGGGCACTGCAGCCCACAAGCCACGCCCCCACCCCTGTCAGGGTAGGACGGTATGGGGGTCCAGAGCATCGGCCCTGGGGCCAAAAGCCTGGGCAAACTGCTCGGCTTCCTTGAGTCTCAATTTCCCTATCTGTTAGAAGGGTAACGATACCCACTGTTGGCAGGATTAAATGAATCCAGGTGCATCCGTGGGTGCTTTAGGAAGCGGTGTTTAAACCAATAAGCCAGTTCTTCCACGTGGGGGAAGGGAGAGGAGGGACATTACCTTGGGGGCCATTTGTTGTTGTTAGGATAGCAAAAATCACTTGGGTGACTTATTTATATTTATTTCATATTATATTTTGTATTTATTTATGTAAATATAAGGCCCCTGAGATGCTCCTGACCCAAGAAAAGGGTACATCAGGATGCTTTCTCTGTGTATTAGAAAGGCTGCCCCTCCAGGTGTACAGGCTGTGGGAAGGTGGGCCATGTATAGGAGGAACACGAGGCCCTTCTGGGAGGGAGGAGCCCAAGACTTCAACCCTTTCTCTGTAAGGTCTGAAGTTAAAGCTATCTGTTGTGTAAGCTAGGGCGGCACTGCAGAAGCTCTGATGGAAGGAGAACACCCTAAGAGCCACAACAGAGGACTCACAGTGAGGGAAGTGGGCAGCAGGGCTGGTGACCTGCTCAACCACCAGCATCAGAATGAGCTTTGGGAATAACGATGAGACCTCAACCTTGGATCCAAGGTGTGGGGGCCTCTGGACTTGTACGAGAGCTGGACCAGCAACAGCAACCTGTATGAACAGGAGACCTTGGGCTAGCAGCCAAAGCAAAGCTTGGTGTATTGTGCCCCAGTGGCATTCAGCCTGATGTCAGGCACACAGCATTCAGTAAATGTTGGTTCATTAATATTGAGGCTAGTTGGTATTCTGTGAATGTGTGCTATGTGTCAGCTAGTTCCATAGCTTTAACACTCATTGAATCATTTAATTCTAACAAAACTCTATTAAGTAGGTGCTATTCTTACCTCCAACTTTATAAAGATACAGAGGCACAGAGAGGGTCAATAATTTACTCAAAGTCACACAGCTGGGATTCAAATCTAGCTTCACCATTATCATTGTCGACAATAAAAGTTCTCTGTCTTCCCCCATTCCAACCACCAAGACCATGACAACCCTTTGAAACACTGTGGATTAAGGGGATCCACAGATTACAGACAAGCCTCAGGAAAACAGCAGGTCAGTGCCCAAGGGCTGACAAGGATCCCAGCACCTTCCCTCTGCCCTTACCTCCCCCAGCACCCCAAGCAAAGCCCTCTCTCCAGAAAGGGTGGATTTACTTACGCTTTCTAGATTAGATGTGACTGCAGAGTTTAGCACATTACTTCTCCTGATGTATCTGCATTTTAACTTGGGACAAATTCTTAAGTCAAAGACATGAACCTCTAATGGTAGAATATCAGAGCCCAGTGAGGTGAGGGATTACAGCCAGGCAAACATTGGCAGGGATCAAGAGCCCCTTCATGCATGTATAGACATAGCCCATGTCAGAAGCAGAGCCTGGTCTGTTTGGAGAAGTTCATCCTGGCTTGTGCTGCAACAAGTCATGTGTAAAGAATGAAGAAGGGTGACAGCACAGGTGAAGGGGGTGGGGCTGGTAGTCCTACTGGGTCGGGGGGGGGGGGGTAGAGGGCCACTAGGGAAGGCTTCTACCCGAGATAATATCTGAGCCAACGCTTAAAGATGGCGGGCTCAGGGGATCATTCCCACTGTCATCAGTACACAGTCCATGGGCTAACATGGGAAAGAGGAAGCCAAGGGAAGGAGGATTCTTGAGGATGATTTTGTAGGACGGTCTGGGAAGAGGGAGCAGCGATTTGTTCCTCCCAGGGAACACTGACATCAGAATAGTTACTTAATACTAGCAAACTGAATCCAGAAACACATAAGAAATGATTATATACCATGACCAAGCGGGATTTATCCCAGGAATGCAAGGCTGGTTTAACATTAGAAAATCAATTAATGTAATACACCACATCAATAAAATAAAGGAAAAAACCCACGTGATCATCTCAATAGACAGAAAAAGCAGTTGACAAAATCAACATCCCTTCACGATAAAAACACTCAACAAACTAAAAATAGAAGGAAATTTCCCCAACTGATAAAGAGCATCTACAAAATATCTAGACTTAACATCATATTTAATGGTGAAAGAGCAGATGCTTTTCCCCTAAGATCAGGAACAAGACAAGGATGTCTATTCTCAGCACTTCTATCAACATTGTACTAGAGGTTCTAGCCAGGGCAGTTAGGCAAAACAAAGAGATAAAAGATAAAAGGCATCCATATTGGAAAGGAAGAAATAAAACTATCTTCTTTCTATTTGCAGATGAGATAATCCTACATAGAAAAAAAATCCCAAGAAAAATCCACTGAATGTTATCAGAACTAATAAATGAGTTCAGCAAGGTTGCAGGGTAAAAGATCAATACACAAAAACCAATTGTATTTCCATACACTAGCTATGAACAATCGCATCAAAAAGAATAAAATACATAGGAATAAATTTAACAAAAGATGTGCCAAACATATACTCTGAAAAGTACAAATGTTATTGAAAGAAATTAAAGAAGACCTGACTAAATCGAAAGACATCCCACATTCATAGACTGAAATACTTAATACTGTTAAGATGGCAATATTCCCCAAATTGTTCTACAGTTTCAACACAGTCCCTATCAGAATTCCAGCTGGCTTTTTTGTAGAAATTCACAAGTTGGTCTTAGAATTAATAAAGAATTGGGAGGGACCCAGATTAACCAAAACAATCTTGAAAAAGAACAAAGCTGGAGGATTCACATTTCCTGATTTCAAAATTTACTACAAAGCTACAGGAAACAAGATGGTGTAGTACTGGCATAAGAATAGAAATTTAGATGAATGAAAAAGAAACGAGACTCCATAAATACTCTCTTACAATTAAGGTCAATTGATTTTTGACAAGGGAGCCAAGATCATTCAATGAAGAGAAAGAATAGTCTTTTCAACAAATGGTGCTAGGACAACTGGATATCCACATGCAAAAGAACGGAGCTGGCCCCCTACCTTATACCATATACAAAAAACCTGACTCAGATCAAAGATCTAAACTTAAGAGCTAAAAATATAAAACTCTTAGAAGAAAACATAGGGGTAAATCTTCATGACCCTTTGCCCATATTTTAATTGGGTTATTTGTCTTTTTATTATTCAGTGATAAGAATTCTTTATATATTCTAGATATGAGTCACTTTTCAGTATACAATTTGCAAATATTGTCTCCCATTCTATTTGCTGTCTTTTCCCTTTTTGATACTGTCCTTTGAAGCACAAAACATTTTAACTTGATGAAACCTGATTTATCTATTTCTCCTTTTGTTGCTTGTGCTTTGGGTGTCATATCTAAGAAACCATTGCCTAATTTCTCCAAAGAAAATATACAGTTGACCAATAAGCACATGAAAAGATGCTCAACATCATTTGCTGTGAGGGAAACAGAAATCAAAACCACAGTGAGATACCTCTTCACACCCGTTAGGGTGGGTGTTGTGCTAGACAGAAAAATGACCCTCCAAAGATGTCCACCATTCTAATCCCTGGAACCTGTCAACATGTTACCTTACATGGCAAAAGAAATATTGCAGATGCAAGTAACTCAAGGATCTTGAGATAGAAGAGGAGCTTGGATTATCCATGTGGGCACAATGTCATCACAAGAATACTTTTAAGTGAAAGAGAGAGGCAAGAGGGCCAGAGTCAGCAAAGGAGAGGTGATAACAAAAGCAGAGGTCAAAATGATGTCCTCGCTGGCTTTGAAGCCAGAGGGGGCCACAAACCAAGAATTACCGACAGTCTCTAGAAGCTGGAAAGGTCAAGGAAACAGATTCCCCCCCTAAAGCCTCCAGAAAGAATTCAGCCCTGCCAACACCTTGACTTTAGCCCCATGAGATCCATTTCAGACTTCTGACCTCCAAAACTGTAAGATAATAAATGTCTGTTGTTTAAGTCAATTTGTTACAGCAGCAATAGGATACCAAGACAGCTGCAGTAAAAAAGTCAGACAATACCAAGAGTTGGCAAGGACATGGAGAAATTGGAACCTTCAAACACTGCTGGTGGGAGTGTAAAATGGTGCAGCTACTTTAAAGGATGGTCTGGCAGTTTCTCAAGAGGAAAACAAAGCATGACTGTATGACCCAGCAATTCTACTCCTAGGTATCCATCAAGAGAAATGGAAATACGCGTCCATGTGAAAACCTGTATATAAACGTTCACAGCAGCATTTTCATCATAGCCAAAAAGTGGAAACAAATCAAATGTCCGTCAGTGGATGAATGGATAAAAGAAAATATGAATTCATGCTACAACATAGGTGAACTTCAAAAACATGCTCAGTGAAAGAAGTCAGACGCAAAAGGCCACATACTGTATGACTGCATTTGTGTGAAATGTCCAGAACAGGCAAATCTAAACAAGTACAGATTAGTATTTGCTGAGGTCAGGGTGTGCGTAGGAGGGGGAATGGGGAATAACTAATAATGGAGAAGGGGTTTCTTTTTAGGGTGATGTGGTGATGGTTGTCCAAAGCTGTGAATATACTAACACCATTTAATTGTACACTTTATCATTGTAAATTGTATGGTATGTGAATTATATCTCAGTAAAACTCTTGTTAAAAAAAAAAAAAAAAAAGACTGCCTACCCTGTCCTACCTTAGGGAAGTAGTTAATCATGGAAAGGTCCCTGAGATCCACTTTAGCAAACCTAGTCCAATAGAAAAATCTGTAGCCCTCTGGTTTACCAGAGTTGTGATTCCACGGCAGGGTAGGTGTTGCCCTCCCATGGCCCAAGGTCCCCAACATGGACATTGGAAAACCATCCACAAAGACCCCTGTTTATCTGGCCAGCTAGTCTCCCACTGTTCCAGCCTCACAGCACACAGGGCATAATTCTGAACTACTGAGGTTGTCTACACACCCAGGCTGCCCCTTCTCCCTGGAAGCCTCCTTTACCCAACTCTTACACATCCTTCAAGACCCCACTCAGGTGAAGCTTCCCTAAGTGACCGCCCTGAACCTCAGAGTCTGGGCAATTTGCCCTCCCTCCTGCTTTCCCAGGCTCCCCAGCTCCTTGAAGATACTCTTCCCATCATTTAACATCACAATAAATACAACCATTTCATGTCCCTGTCAACACAGCTTTCAAGCTCCTTGAAGGTAAAAGCCATCTCTTATTTGCCTTTGTAGCATTAGTATCTAGAGCGTCTGGCTCACAGTAGGTGCTCAGTAATGTGGATTAAACAGCCTGACAGGCCATTTTTCCAGCCTGAACCTGGGAAGACCCAGCTGGACACACAGCAGTGGGGAAGGTAAAGCATCAGGACTGGAGGGAGAAGAGGGGGGCACTCAGCACAGCCCACACAAGGCCTGGATGGGGTGTCATCCTCCGCTCCCTCTCAGCAGGTACCCTCTGTGCTCAACGGCCTCCTTCTCCTCCAGCTGTCATCCAGCCCCAATGTCAGAGCCGCTACCCCTCCCAGGAATAGTTACATACAACCAGCTGACTCGAAGACTAAAGAGCTTTGGAAGGAAGAAAAGAAGAACACTGACTGAGCATCTCCTGTGTGCAGGTCCTGTGCTGGAAACTTTCACATAGATTATATACTTTATTCCTCAAAAGAAGCAAGTATCATTATTTCTCATTGTTCCAGATACAGAAACGTGCCCAGTTACCAGTAGGGGCGGGGGGCTGCAATATAGGGGTGGGGGAGTGGGAGATAAACTACTGGGTGTGAGATAGGCTACAAGGACATACTGCACAACATGGGGAATAGAGCTAATATTTTGTAATAACTGTACATGGAGTGTAACCTTTAAAAATTGTATAAAAAATTTAAAAATAAATTTAAAATATAATTTAAAAATTAAAAAGAAATCTTAAAACAGTTTGAACCAATTTCAATTTTAACATATATTAAAATTCTTTTAACTTTAGCCATTTTGACACCAACCCCATCATTCTTAACTAATTTAAAAAAAGAAAGGAAGGAAGGAAGAGGGAAAGAAAGAAAGAGAAGAAGGAATAAAGGAAGGAAAGAAGGAAGGAAAAGGGAGGGGGGAGGGGGGAGGGGGAGGGGGGGAGGGAGAGGTGTGCCCAGGATCCCACTGATAGTGACAAGCAGGACTGGAATTTAAATCTAGGTGTTCCTGGTCCTAAGGACCCTGCTCCCCTATTTCACACACAAAGACCTCTTTTTGGTTCTGTTATTAACAAGCTCTGTGACCTGAGGGGGGAGATCACTCCTCTGGCCCGTTTCCTCCATTATAAAAAAGAGGAGTGTACGTGACCTCTAAGGCCCCATCCAGCTCTGACACTGACTGTTGGATGAATGGTGGAATTTCGGTGACCGTGAGGGGTCCTGAGGATAGAGCTCTGAACTTGCCCAGAACTTCTCAGACCACACACGGAAAGTCAGCTCAGCCCACATCAAACCTAGCACCCAGACAGGAAGGGCCAGGGCCTGGGTCCCTTCCCAAGGTCTGTGGGAGGCAGCTGGGGTTGCTCTCAGCTCTTTTGGAAAGTGCACGGTGACTGCCCAGCTTCCTTGGGAGCCAAGCATGAAATCTGGAAAAAGCCAGGAATTATTATTATCATTATTAGTTATTATTGCATGTAAATTGTGCATGACTAACTCCGAAGGAGGGGCACACTTTCTTTTTCCAGATCCTTCAATCATCGGTATGATAATAATAAAAAAAATTGTGTGCTTCAAAACATGCCCCCAGCACTGCCCTATGTTTTCTTCTAACGGTTCCCAGAGCTTCCAAGAGCCACATTTAAATAAAATGAAGCAATTATTTAGTCTGCAATTAAAGATCGCAGCGATTTATTTATTTATTTTGCGGTACGCGGGCCTCTCACTGTTGTGGCCTCTCCCGTTGCGGAGCACAGGCTCCAGACGCGCAGGCTCAGCGGCCATGGCTCACGGGCCCAGCCGCACCGCGGCATGTGGGATCTTCCCGGACCGGGGCACGAACCCGTGTCCCCTGCATCGGGAGGCGGACTCTCAACCACTGCGCCACCAGGGAAGTCCAATCGCAGCGATTTATTTTTAAGTAGGAATATCATCACTAGGGGTGAACTAGCAAGAAAGGAGGACAGGAAGGGCTGTGGCCGAAGTGGGGGCAGGGAGGAGAAGCAGGGACCAGGGACAGCCAGGCTGGGGTGGGCAGGGAGCGGGGGAGCCGCTGACTTGCCAGAGGCTTTCAGGCCCAGCCCTTGGGAAACTCAAAATGAGTGGATGGGGAACTGGGAGTGGGGTCCATGGCCCTGCGAAGCCTGGGAAACCCGAGCAGCCAGCCCTTCCTTCTGTGTCATGAAACTCCTGTTGAACATGCTTTAAAATGTTCACCATCTGGGCCTCGCGCAGTGCCTGGCACACAGTAGGCTCGCTACAAATCACCAACGAATGGTAGAAGAGGCAGAGATCTGGACCCGCACGCCCTCGCTCAGAGGCGCCAGGTGGGGCTCTGTAGGTGTAGGCTCGCTCTTCATGGGTAGCTGCTCTCTACAAACGGCTGCTGCGTCCCCCTGAGCATCGGGGTGGTAGACTCAGGTGGTGGCAGGCTACTTGGCTGACGACTAAAGGATTATAGGTAAACTGCCAGTGACTGTTGCCCTAGTCCCAGTCACACGGTCCTCAGGGGAAAGCAGTCTGGCACGTGGTCCCTTGACGAATCCTGGAAGGAAGTGTGCAGCTGGGGAGGGGACAGGGAGAGGGGGTGGGAAGAGAGCCCTCCTAGGTCTTGGGATTCTGGAGCCAACTGTATGAGTCTTCCCTTTTGGGGGACCATCTGGAAAAGTCACCTCTTCTCCAACCTCCCCAAGCCACTACCCAGACAGTCCCTGCAGCTGTGGGGACATCCCCAAAAGGCACAAACTGATTTACTTGGCGCTGAGGTGAGGAGTCTTTCCCTCGCAAGCAACACCACTTAAGGGATGGGGAAGCCAGCGGCGGGACGGGTGTGGAGAGAGGAAAGGCCAGCTGGAGCCCCCCCTCCATCTCTGAGACACCTGAGGTCCTCAGAAAGCCCTGCTTGCCCCTCTCCCTCCCTCACCCTGGTCGCTCTCACTTCCTGAACTCACCTCCCCAGCCCGGGCTCGCCCATTCCTAGCCAGCGCCGAGCTCTCCGTGGACCTGGGTCACCTCCGACTCTTCCTCCCACTCCGCCTGGCCGACTCCTACCCCTGTTTTGAAGCCCCTGCCTCATGCGCAGTTCTGCAGAAGTCTTCTGGGAAGCCCACCCCTCCACACTCCTTTTCTCTCCCCATGAGCCCTTCCTCCTGGGCGCTTGTGTTTGGTTAACATCTGTTTCCTGCTCTCTTCTGTAAGCTCTGTGGAGGCAGGCACATGACTGTTTTGCTCTGTAAATATTTGCTGAGTAAATGATTCGTGGGTGGAGAGATGGCAGGGGGAAGGGGAGGGGGAGGGGAGAGGACACGGCTTAGGAGGGCAAGCTTGGGGCTGAGCTTTGGAGACTTAGGACTCAGACATATGACAACCCGCAGGAGACGGGGCATGGTGGAGCTGCTGTGTGGCCCCCCCGGGTGGCTGGTCACCTTTCCATGAGAAAGCCCGGGGTCTGGGGACTATTTAATGGGAATCCAGGTCACACTGCAGAAGGCACTTCACCGCCCCACGTCAGTCCACACAGGGGGCTCCTCCCGAGGGACCAGGACCACACTGCGTACCTGGGGAGGCGGAGGGTGGGGGAGACGGACTGTCTGGGTCCCACAGGGCATCCCTTCCCAGGAGCTCCCAGCCTCAGCCCCCACTGGGAGGCCAGGGAGGAAGGAGGCCGACGGGGACAACTCTCCCTGGATACGCCAAGCGCTGCGTCCAGGTCATGAGAACACCAGAGGCAGAGACACGATGTTAGTTTCCAAAGGACTTTCACATTCGTTACCTTATTCCAAAGCTCAAAGGGCCTGTATTACTACCCTCATTTTATAGATGAGAAAACTAAAGCTCGGAGAAGCTGAAACGTTTGCTCAAGGTCACACAGGTGAAAGGGGCAGATCCAAGACACCTGCCCCTGGAGAGAGAGAGGTGTGTGTGTGTGTGTGTGTGTGTGTGTGTGTGTGTGTGTGTGTGTGTGTGTGTGTGTGTGTGTGTGTGTGTGTGTGTGTGTGTGTGTCCGTCCGTCCAAGAGGGGAACAATCACCCCTTTAAAAAGCACATGAAAAAATAAAGCAAGAAAAAGTCTGGACCTCCACAGAAAGAGAGGGGGAACACAAAATATCTTTTTCTTTTCTCAGAACAGCAGCCTGTGTGAGCCTGCAGGGCCCTCACATCTGTCTCCTCATACAAAATGAAAGACGTTTTGAAAAACAAGAGGGGTTGTAATAAAGCATAGACTGTGTTGGGAGCGGAGCTGTGCCCAGTGTGTCCTGTCACTGTCACCACCAAGGAGACAGTGGCCAGGCTGTTCATGCATCCAGGCTTGCCTCCAACTCCGAGGTTCCCGGGGAGGTGCAGACAGACAGACACATTTGGGCAAGACTGAGGGAGAAGCCAGGAGGCCCAGAGCCCAGCTATCCAAGAGCAAACACAGCTCCTACTGTGAGCAAACAGGGACCCACACTCCTACAGTAATATTACTATTCCTACTCAGAACCTAACCCCAACTATAGGGCTCCCTGGAGCCCTCCCAGAAATCACAGACTGGCAATGTCTCTTAACAGGGCTGTATTAGGTACCTACTGCTGCATAACAAAGTACCCCCAGACTGAGCAGCTTAAGACAGCTATCATGTATAACCCCACACAGTTCCCCAGGCCGGGAATCAGGGGTGGCCAGGCTGGGTAGCTCTGGCTCCTGAGGTTGTACATCTGTTGGCTGTGGCTTTGTCTCCTCCACGTTCAACTCCATTCATCTCCAGCTTACTCACGTGGCTGTATCAGACCTCTATTCCTTCTGGCTGTTGGCTAGAGGCCTCAGTTCCTTGCCATGTGTTCATCTCCCTATGGCCGCTTACAACCCGCTGGCTACCCTTCCTCTGAGCCAGTGACCCACGGGCGGAGACCAAGACAGAAGCTGCAGTTGTTTATTACCCAACCTCGGGAGGGACTTCATCACTCTTGTCATACACTGCTGGTCACACAGACCAACCCAGGTACAAAGTGGGAGGGCATGACACAAGGGTGTGGATATAAGGAGGGGAGGATTTGGGGGTCATCCTGGAGGCTGTCTACCATGGGGGTGCTGTAGCATTTGGGCTGAGTCAGTTCTTCACTGGGTTTGGCATCCCTGGCCCTCCCCTCTAAATGCCAGTGGCTTCCTCCAGTCATACTACAGCTAAAACATCCCCCGTCCTGCCCTCCCCCACTCCCCTACTCCCTCCACGCCACACACTTCCAAAGCGTCACAGGACCATTGGCTCCATCCCCTTGTTTTCCTGGTGAGTAAATGACTTCGGCAGTAACGCAGAGGAAATCTGTAACATAGGAGAGCAGAACGACCGCGACCAGGGCCACTCAGATGCACAGCCCACCCCTTCGAGCTGTTGTCAATGTGGGCAAGTTATTTGTCATTCTTCCCCTTGAGGTTCTTGATCTGGGAAATGGGGGTAAAAGACCTAGCTTGTAGAGTTGTTGTGAGGGGTAAATGAGATTATGTGTGTCAAGCCCCTAGCACATAGCAAGAACCCAACAAACCACAGTACACGGCATTGTTATCAGGCTCCTGCCAGAGATGTGCTGGTTCTTTAATATCTACTGCTTAAGGGGGCAGCACTGACCAGCTGAAAGAACGCTCTCTTGTGAATTAGGAAGCTCAACCTCTGTTCTTGGCTTTGGGTGAGTTGCTTTAAACTTTCCTGGGCCTCAGTTCCCTTAGTTATAAGTTAGAAAAAATCATTTTCAGTTATTTGATCCTTTCCAGTAAATCTATGATGAAAAAGAAAGAGCAGGTGCAAAAGGACTTTCAGGATTTCAAGCTGGAGTGTAGGGAACAAGGGCCAAGTTCTGTGTCTGCTTCATTTTATGTCTCCATTGAGTTGCGTCAGTCAGTCAGCCAGCAAGGATACACCGAGTGCCCACTGTGTGCCAAGCACTAGGCTAGTGAGCCACACACAAAGCAGATCACAGGACGATGCTTTCCGGGACTGGCACAGGGAGCTTCATGCCTACAGCGCAGAGAGCAACTACCATTCTAGGAGGCGTGCTGCCGCACACGTGGAAGTTCTGGAATCTGGGATACGTGGCACAATGATGGATACATATAAGATGCCGTTTATTATGATTAAAAAGATGGTAGTCCAGCTCAGAATCAATGACATTCTACAATCCAGCAACCGTGACGGGTTCGTGTGTTGGCCCCTGGGAAGGCTTCACTGAGAGACACATGCAAAGAGGGATTTATGACGGACGACTTGGGCTTCCCACGTCGAGAAGGGTGACCCAGGCAACACGAACAACTAGAGGGAGGCCAGAGAGGCGTGAGATGCTGTGGTCCAGGGCCTGGGAGAAGTCCAGCGGGTGGAGATATTTATTACATAGACGGTGAGGAGTCATGAAAGGTTTAAAATCAGACAGCGATATGATCAGACCTCTCTTTTACATAGAGGTGGGAAGAAACCGGAGGCACTGAAATCAGTTAGGAAGCGATTGTAGGTTGCATGGGTGAAAGATGATGGCTGCCTGAAACTTGCAGAATGTAGGTTACTCAACAGCTGTTTATGCTGAATGACTGGGTGTGAGTATACATCTATGCACAGGCACACGTTATCCATTGTTCTAGAATAGGACGATTTCAAATGGCGTCTATTCATCTCTTCGCCACCCACAGACTCTGAACTCCCTTCTCACCTTCTGCCGGTACCCCCAGCGATTCCTACCTTCTTAGTACTTTCCTCGCTAGAATCTTCTCAGTTTTCCAAACAGGATGAAACCTATTTTGCACTCTAGGTCATTCCCTCCCTACAAAGAATTTTGTGGGTATAGTAGTCATTAGCTCACTGCTTCTCAAGTCTTCCCTTGAATGCTGACATCAGCCAGACCCCTCTGGCTGACGTTAGCATTAGTCATACAACGTCAATGTCAACCACACTCCGTCCTCACCAGCTATCCTGTGTCTGTGCACATTTAGTCCCAGGTACTCTGCTCAGCTCTCTCTATAAAATGTACCTACACACATATTCATAAAAAATACGGACTCTTGGCTTCTCCACTGAGATTCCACGTCCAAAGCCTTGGGTGCCCGGGCATCTCTCCCTGGCTCTGCAAGGATTTCCAAGGTGCCCAAAGAAGGAGTTTAGCACAGGCCTCCACGTGACCTGCGGCAGCCCCGGCTGCCCGGAGGTTTCCACCAGTATAACCATACCTCTGTTTTGGGAGGGCAGACTTTGATGGCTACCAGGTATCCAGCCAGAAGTCGCCCTGTACCACCATGTCCCTTTCCCCCTATCTTGGTAATTTTTATGATAAGAGATAAAGAAGTGTGTTGCTACATCCTAGAAGGAGGAGACCAGAAGATTCCACCAGAAGACAGAAGGAAAACACCTGTCACCCAGGGAAGAAATGACCAGCTGAAAAGCACACTACACAGCTAGCAAACAACCGGCAGCTCTCATCTGATCCTCCAAACAACATCCCAGGGTACCAAAATCAGGCATTTCCACTCCTAAGTGATAAAGGAACTAAGGCGCAGAAAGGGGAGGTGACAGGCTTAAACTGTTGCCACTAATAAGAGGCAGAGAAGGGATCTGAACTCCGGTCTCCCGTCTCCCACCGCACAGGTTACCACGAAATACCAACCTAGGACAGCAGTTTTCAAGGGCGGTCCTGGAGCCGCAGCACTTGAGATAGTGCTAGAAATGCAAATCCTTGGGCCCCATCCCAGACTTACTGAAGCAGACACTCTGGGGGTGGGATCCAGCAATCTGTGTTTTAACAAGCTCTCCAGCTGACTGGGATGTGCACACAAGTTTGAGAACACTCTTCAAGGACGTGGAGATGGATAACGAGATAAGACAAATAATCCCAGGAAGCCTACCTATGGCCAGGAAGTGGAGGTTGCTTACTTCAGCTCTACACTGTGAGTCCTCTCACTGAAGTCAACCTTAGTCACCCACTGTACCTCTAGCGTGTATTGGACACTGTGTACGGTTATTCAGGTTGTGCACTGCACGACTCAGAAGAAACAGTGCCCTTGGAGATGCGCTGCAGAGCCATCCGTGGTGGCCATGCTGCTGGTCTCACGTGGTGGTGGCAATGGGCAAAACAAATTGACCAGAAACGGGATGAGGAGGTGGAACCCAGCCTCGTCACACACTCAGAGTCATTTGGTTCTTACTCTAGAGTGCCTGGGCTCCTCACCACAGACCCAGCGCCAGTCCCCTTGGAGATGGTGCATCTCAACCTTCACACCAATCCATCTGTTCAGACAGCTGGGCACATGATCCTCATCTAGAGTTTAGGGGATGTGATGTACACCAGCCCAGAAGAAAAATCAGTAAGTAGAGATTCCTGAAAGGGATGTTTTTAACAAAGAGCCAGGTGGAGAGAGAACAGGCTGTCTTGGGAGAGAGGGGCGGCCTGGTCACAGGGAAGATTCAGGAAGAAGTTGGACAATTACCCATAGCAAGGGAGGACCAGGTTCCTTACATAGATTATTTTATCTAATCATGGAAATGGCTCTGTGCGATCGATGCTTTTAACCCCACTTCATTGATGAGGAAGTTGAGGTGTAGACAGCATACAGAATTTGTCCTCGGTTGTGCAGCCAGTAAATACCACAGTCAGAATTTAGACTTGGGCCATCCAACACTAGGGTGACCGACTACCTCAGTTTGTCTGGGGCGGCTCCTGGAACATGGAACTTTCACTGCTAAACCAGGAAATTCCTGTAAACCGGGATGAGTGGTCACCCTGCCTAACACTGAGAGTTCTCCAGCTCCGGTAGCAGTCAGTGGACTTCATCACTGATGCCGAAAACCTCTGTCCAGCTGCACGATGCCCAGGTATCCCGGGAAAAGCTCGCTCTTGACACACCTCCTCCCTGACCTTGCCTTTTTGAATTCCCGTGATGCCAGCAGCCCAACAACGTGTGGAGAAGGAACCAGCCTGGTCTTAGGAGGCGGCAAGCCCTCGCCATGGCCACCCTGTCCTGAGCCTCCCTGACTCCGAGGTTGCATATTTACCGTTCAAGAAACAAACGAGGCCTGCCAATAACCATGGCCATGGATTTGCTGCTGGCACACTAGCATCTCCCGGAGAAGTGTGCTGACGAGAAGCCACAGCTGGGCTCAGCCGGGAAGACCTGCACGGTTGAGTCTGGCTCAGCCAGCCCAAGGTCAAGGGTCTCCCTGTGGCAAGTGCCTGGGCAAGTGCAGGCTCCCCAGTAGATCTTCTGACCCAAATGGAGCCATCAGGCAAGAGGAAGGGCGCTTTCCTTATTTGAGGAGAAAAGGGGGAAGGACATTTACCCTGCACCTACTGCATGCTAGTACCTTTGCTTTGTACTCTTCTTGGTAAATATTCATGCCAATCCTGGAGGGGTGTGTGCTTCTGGGAGGGAGGGTGTGCCACCCACCAGAGATCTGTGCATCCCCATCCACAGTGTGGAGCTGTTGCTGGGCAGCAACTGCCCAGCCAGGGATTCTGTTTCCCAGACTTCCTGACATCTCAGTGGGGCATGTGACTGAGACCTGGCCCATGGGACGTGTGTGGAAGTGATGGCCACCAGCCCAGGCCTGGCCTACCCAAACCCTCCCCCCCCCACCTCCTCCTCCACATTCTCACTCTCCTGCCAACTACCCCTGGATGGTGGCATCCAGTTGCAACCTTGAGATAGTGGATCCTAAACACAGTGGACCGTCAGTTAGTCTGTATCCCTGGATGACCGTGTGGGGCAGACTCCACTGCTCATCAGATTCTTCACGAGCCACTGTTAAGCCACTGAGATCTGGGGGTTTTCGAATACTACAACAGATTATACCACCTTAATGATTAAAGTTTTATTCTCATTGACAGTTGAGGAAACGGAGGCTCAAAGATGCTCGGGACTTTCCTAGGAATACATAGTAATTAGGGGAGGTGGAACCCCAATCTCCTGTTCCCTCCACTTCCCCAGGCTCCTCCACACAGCATGTTGCTCTTTGTGTTAAAGCAAGTACAGCTTCCCTCCTCCCTGAGGCTGCAGGCTTCTGCGCTCCAGTCCAGGTCCCCTCAGCATCACCGGGAGCCTGAGCGCTGCCTGCAACCTGAGGGAGGCTGGATGTCATTCCACACCTGCTCCAGACCTCAGGCATAGCCTGGGCTGAGCCTAGAATCTCCTTCATGGTGGGACAGAGGGACACGTGGGGAAAGGCAGGGTGCACGCTGACATCCACCGGGTTTTGTCCCTACTGGATGGTCATGATCTGCTTCCACGCTGCAGAGGGCTTACCCTGGAGGAAGCAAAATGAGGTGTCATCTCTCCTGGGCTCCAGCTCCCTGACGATGGGCCTTTGGAGGGGCCCCTGGCCCCCTGTGAGGTGACAGCACACCTTCTCATACTGGGTTCACATGGATCTAAGAGAGTCTCAGGGACGCTTGGATGAGGAATTATAAAACCCAAAAAAAGGGACTTCCCTGGTGGCACAGTGGTTAAGAATCCGCCTGCCAATGCAGGGGACACGGGTTCGATCCCTGGTCCGGGAAAATCCCACATGCCACGGAGCAACTAAGCCCGTGCACCACAACTACTGAGCCTGAGCTCTAGAGCCCACAAGCCACAACTACTGAAGCCCGCGTGCCACAACTGCTGAAGCCCGAGCGCCTAGAGCCCGTTCTCTGCAACAACAGCAGCCACCGCAATGAGAAGCCCACGCGCCGCAACGAAGAGTAGCCCCCGCTCGATGCAACTAGAGAGAGCCCGCGTGCAGCAACGAAGACCCAAAGCAGTCATAAATAAATAAATAGATAGATAGATAGATAGATAAAACAAACCCAACAAAATGGCTTAACCCAAGGCATTCAAGGGAAAGCCTAGATTTGAACCTGAACTCCTCACTCCCAATCTGGGGATGACGGCACAAACATGGAACTGATTCACTGACAGAGCTGAGGGCCCAGGCCATGGCAGAGGCTCATCTGGGGACACTGGGGGCGCTGTGGCCATTCAGGGGCCCCACCTCAACCCTGGCTGTGGCACACTCCCGCTCACTAATACTGAATCTCAAATGATCTGAAAAGTAACAGGATCCAGTCCATCCGGTGACACCCTGGGCTTGGAGGGAGTGGAGGTGGCCGGGTGGAGTGTGCCTGGGGTGAGACAAAATGGGGCAGCTTCACACAGGGAGCCAAGGTGAGGCCCTGCGGCTGGGCAACCCCCAGGGCCCCTGCACTGTGCACACACCCAGTTACTCCATTTAGCAACAAATGTGCGTGGCATTTGGGCCGGTTTACCCCCTCAGCTCCAATTCTATCCTTAGAGAGTCAATATATTTGGATCAGGGAAACATATCTGGAGAAGAAGGCTGCTGGGGGCAGGGCAGGGGCTGGTCCTCTCTCTGAGAACCGGCTGTCTAGAATCTGTCCTTGGCATACCAAGGGACCCGTGTCAGACTACAGTGATGAACACCATGGAGCTGGGTTACTCGTGATGCTGTGGCCTCAGGTGGCCTCTCCCTGTCTCCTGAATGTCCCTTCTAGGAGGGCATCTATGGAAATGCTCACTCTACTCTTCCTTCCATCCAGCCAGCCAGCAAGTATCAAGAATCTGCTTTGTGCCAAGCCCTGGGCTAGGACGAGGGAATACAGAGGAAAATAAGACACGGGTTCTTGCCCCCAAGGCACGCACAGTCAACAGGGGAGACAGACAAGTAAACAGGCAACACAACACAGCCTCAGGTAGCAGAGACGAGGAGCAGACCTGGGAGAAGGTGGTGAGACAGAGCCCAGCTGTGACCAACGTACACCCCATGCCTCCCAGAGATCCCTTAGCCCCGGACATTTCCAGCCACACCCGTGTGCAGCCAGGGCCCTCCGTCTTCCCAAGCTCCCCAGGGAGCCGGCTGCTCCTCAGCCCAGCGGTTCCCTGAGATGCAGGATGCTGAGTGGAGCCCAGTACCGCGGGCCACCTCATCTCCCTCTCTGTGGCATAACCACACGCTTGACCCCTGGCCCGCTATCCTGAGGAGCAGGTCCTTCCCGAAGCCCAGATCCCCTGAGCATTCTCTCTCTTCCTCTCCAACAGGCCTCTGCCTCTCCCTTTCTCATTTAATTTAGAGCTTTCTGGGAGAGAAACACCTTGTGTGTATCCTTAAGAGTGAATCCTTGGCGATGAACGGGCAGAATTTAATATCCATTAACACACCAGCAACCTGTTTCTGGCCTGCGAGTATCAGTCTCATCCCTACACCTATATGGGGAGAAAGTGGCTACTGGCCACACCTCCCACTCTACCCCACACCAGAAGAGAACTCCTCTTTCAGACTCTGGCTCCTTCTGTCTCCTGGACAAGCTAACTCGTCAGCCTCAGTTTCTTCATCTGTAAAATAAACATAATCAGACTGTTTACCCTAAGGCTGCTGTGAGAGTCCGATGAGGTAATGTGTGAACAGTGCCCGGCCCAGCGCCCGGCTCCTCTAGATAATACATATTGCTAACCACGTGCTACGGTACTGCTCAGTGTTTCACGGGGGTTATCTCAACGAAATCTCACAACAACCCCTTGAGGTATGGACTATTATTATCCTCATTTTATAGCTAAAGCTCAAAGAGGTTAAGCAACTTGCCTAAAGTCACACAGTAAGTGGCTGAGCCAGGATCCAAACCCAGACAGTCTGGTTCCAGAGTCCAAGTTCTTGATCACCTCAGTGTGCTGCCCAAAGCAGGGCCTCTCAAACCTTAATGTGCTGAAGCAACCTGTCTTGTTAAATGCAGGTTCTGATCCTGTAGGGCAGGGTGGGGCCTGAGATTCTGCATTTTGACAAGTCCCTGGGATGCCAGGTGAGGCCCAAAGGATACACATTAGCATCTTTCCCTTTGCAGAAAGACAGCTTTATTTTTGTTCTTGGCCGCGATGTGTGGCATGCGGGATTTTAGTTCCCCCACCTGGGATTGAACCCGTGCCCCCTGCCGTGGAAGTGCGGAGTCCTAACGACTGGACCGCCAGGGAAGTCCCCAGAAAGACAGTCTTTACAAGAAAGCTGGATTCCTGGGATTTCTGAGCCGGAAGGGACCTTTGAAATCCCTTAGTCCTTCCCAGCATCCCACCAGGCTTACAGCGGGTGGGCGTTCCCTCCACTCTCCAACTAGCCCCAGCCACTGGTCACCCTGGTAACCAGGGCCCCGGGGGGTGGGGGCCGGGGGGGGGGGGGCGCAAAGTCCACAGCGACCTCACCCTCTGCCTGGTCTGTGCATCCCATTTGGGCCTGAGCCAGAGGCTGTGAAAGGGAGCCTCCGCCCCCAAAGCCTGTTTTTGATTCTAAACCATGGTTTCCTATCGGAAAAGTAAGACAAAATTCTCGAAACTACAGGTGAGAGTAAAGGATGTCCCAGGAACGAGGTGGGTTTGCTCTGAGATAAACGGGTTCTGCGCCTAACCTCACCGCCCACCCCGCCACGGAGGGCAGGTAAACCAAAGGAGGTGCAGGTCGGCAGGACCAGGGGCTGCCTGACAGCAGAGGTGATTAAAGACCAGGACGACAAGCACAACTCAAGGGCGAAACTCCCAGACGTCACGTTGAGTCTGAGAGGCCAGGCTGAGAGAACACACCATGTGTTTCCCTTCTTAGGAAGTTCAAGACCAGGCAACACTGATCTATAGTGACAGGTGCCAGGAGGGTGGTCGCCTTGTGGGGAGGGGTGGAGGTAACAGCTGGAGGGACACACATGAGGCTTCGGGGTGCTGGGGAGGCTCATCTAGGGGGTGGCTACACAGGTGTGTTTGTTTTGTAAAGATTTATTGAACCGTACACTTAAGGTCTGTGTACGTTTCTGTATGTATGTCATACTTCATTAAAAAGTCAATTAAAAAAAAAAAAAAAACCAAGGTAGCTACAAAACAAAAGAAAACAGAACCAGGGCAGGCTACCAAGGGAGTCTGGGCTACTCTACCCCAAGGAGCTTTCCTTCCCTGAAGGACAAGGCAGGCTGGGGAGGGGGGACAAGGACGGGGTAGCAGGAACCCTGCCACCCTCTGTCCTTCACACGGAGGTGCACCAGCACCGACCAGACCAGAGGGAGCCTTCCCTGGCTGCGTTTCTCCTGTGTCCCTTCACTCCCACTGAGCCAGAGTGCGCCCCCTTCACCAGGGCCAGGGGGCTGCGGACGTCGGCCCCCAGAGAGACTCACGTCACCCCATGCAAGAGAGGCACCCAGTATCTCCCTCCCCTTCAGACAGGCTAGTTCTTAAACTGCTTATCTTCTGATTCACGGTACTAAGTTGACCAAGCAAGGAGAGTCTGAGCTACAGTGCTTAGATGCAGATCCCCGTAGCACCACTTACTAGCGTGTAACTCAAGGGGCAAAAGCCCCTTAACTTCTCTGTGCCTCGGTGTCTTCATCTGTAAGATGGGGATAATAAGAGAATATTTCTCATAAGGTTACTCTGAGGATTGAATTAATTAACATATGTAAAGCGCTTAGAAGAGTGCCAGGCCCATAGTAAGTGAATTCGTGTTATAATAATACAGCATTTTGCAAATGTGTTAGGCACCACCGATGCGGTCCTTTGGGAGCAGGCCAGAGGTCAGGCAGCTGGGACCTGGGCCTCATGCCAGGGCTGTCCCCAGCTGGCTGTGTGGCCGAAGGGAAGCACCCTGGCAGAGGGCTCTGAGGCCCCCTCTCTGTGCCCCTTGCTCTGTCGCAGGGATGGGGAGGTTGAGGGAAGCATGGTGGTAACTATGGAAGCGCTGGGAGCCCATTTCCTCAGATCCAAGCCACCCTCCCCGCTGCCTGGCATCAGGGCACCTTTCTGAAATACAGTCCCCACTCCTCAGCTTTGGCTGTGCTGTGGGCAACCTGGGACCACAGGGTGCTCGCCTGTGCCTTCGGCCCTTTGCACAGCGCTGCTCCCGTAACCTGGACCAACTCTCCCGTCCCCGTCCTCGCCTCACAAGCTCCTGCCTCAGGACTCAGCGGAAATCTCAGGTCTTCCTGGAACCTCCCTAAGCAGGCCCGGCCCCCTCTCAGCAAGGCTCCCTAAGCACCAAGGACACGCCTCCAATATAACACACAACACCTGCGTAGAAGCTGTGCCTCTGTGAGGTCCATCTCACCACTGGATGGTGGCTCCCAAGAGCACACAGTGAATGATAGACGAGTGAATGAACAAATCCAACCCAGATGCCAGGCGCCCTGCCACCCTGTTGCTTTCTCTGCCCATCTCCCTCCCTCTTCCCTCCCCACCTCCACGGTCTGTGTTGGTCTGTGTTGCCTCATGCTCCCTCCTGTGGCCCCTGCCTCTAGACTCCAACCTTCCCTCCCTGGAGTCCTTCTCTCCATAACAACTGAGACACAACAGAGCTTTTTCTTTTCTTCTCTTTTTATCGGCCCCAAACCCTAAGCCCTGGGAGTAGGTTTTCTCAGATTTTAGGTACTACCTTGATGTAATCCTGGCCAGGGGCTGCTTACAGAGCCCCCGCCAAGCAGCCTGGGTATGTTGGTGGCCTGGGTGACCAGTGACCAGTCAGTCAATAAGCACTCACCACCCTCTTCCTGACCCTCCTCAGGCCACACCATCAGCACAACGCTAAGGGCAGGGCTGGAGTTCCAGGTGGCTCCATGAAAACCCATCGTATCAGAAAGAAATACCTGAATGAATAAAAGTTGCATGCCCTACTGAGTTGTCCAGAGGAGGGAGGTCCAGGCACAGCAAGGCAGTCAGATGGCAGACTGACCGCAGGAGTCAGGGGTCTAGCCCGGAACATGTGGCTTCGGGACCTGGGACAGACCACCCAAATCCTCAGACCTCAGTTCCCTCAGGTAACATGGGAGAAGGATGAGGCCCAACTCACACAACTGTGGTGTGTATGGAATGCAGTACCTTGTGGGAGAGAGTTTTATAAGCTGCTGTAGCCATGTCCTGAGGGTCCAGGTGAGCCTAAGTGTCGAGGTCAGATTGAAATGCCAGGTGGTCAAAGGGTTAAGCAAAGATGACTTCACAGGGGAGTAAGCCACCAAATCTTTAGTAAGAAGGCCCTTAGAGGTCATCTGGTGACCTCTTCCCCCACACAGTAGCTTTCTCTTCCACAAGCCCCGTAAAATGCCAGGAAGAGCACAGGCTCCGCAGGACAGGTCTGCTCTGCTATTTACAAGCTGTGTGATCTTGAGCAAACTACTTAACCTCTCTGAGCTTACTGCCGCCAGTGCATTATGGGGACAATGATACCTAATGGCGGGTTGTTAGGAGAAAGTAAACACAGAGCAAGAACACTTGACACATAGCAGGCACTCAGTAAACGGTAACTAACATTATTACCGTCTGGCCCTGCTTTAGACACACTCAGTAATGGCGAGCTCACTACCTCACGAGGGAATCCAAGACACTGCTTGACCACTTTGTTAGAAAAATCACGTTGATATTGAAGTGATATTGAAGCACCTCTGTCCTCCCCATAATTCCTGCCCACTGGTCCTGCCCCTTAGAGCCTGTTGCACAAGGGAAGTAGGCCTGCTCCCCATCTCTCGGATAACACCTCACATTAGAAGGAAGGCTGGAACCATGTCCTTCAAAGTCTTCTCACCTCCAGCCACAGGGCCTAATTCCATCAGCTTTTTCATAAGACCTGACTCTCCCTGGTCACCAGCCATCGACACACTCCCTGGAGTGTCTCGGAACAGAGCACAGGGTCCAGGCAGTGCAGAGCACGGGGGCCCCGGCCCTCTCTTGCCTGCGGTGCACTTTGGTGATGGGGATTGGAGGACAGGAGGGCTGGGATTCCATCTAGGCTGGCGGGGTTGCTTGGATCCCGGCCCAACTATTATGTACAGGAACCTGGGGCTTGGATGACCCGACCCTCACTTGGGGAGACCCAGCGATGTAAGGAGGCCGAGAAGGGCCTGCATCACCTACCCTTTCCCTGCCCACCTCAGTCACCATTGCCCACAACTGGCGTGGCAGCAGGAGAGGCAGGGGGTACTAGGGGCAGCAACTTCTCGGGGACCCAATGCGCAGGCCCGGCCACTGGCAGAGCATGGAGCAGGTCAGGAGAGGTTCCAGTCTGCTCTGTGTTCCTACAGCCCAGGACCCAGCCTTACACACACCTTGTGGGGCCCTGCTGAGCTCCGAAGCAGGGCTTCTGGGGTCTTCCTCATCCTTCCCCTATGTGGATGGAACACTCCCATTCCCAGAGAGGACCCACAGCTCAGGGATGCAGAAGAAACAAGGACTAGGCCCAGAACTGCGGGTTCCTCCTCCAGACCCCAGGTCCCGACTCCTGGTCTCCTCTGGGCCAGATGGGGTGTGAGCCAGGACGAGGGCCTGGGGACACGCTGGAGAGCAGATGCTACCGCGGAGCTGTGCCTTCCCAGGTAAATAATTACACACCAAACACAAACAGTCGGCGGCCCGCCTCTCCCCATTCAGAGGGCGGCGCACACAGGGAACGAGGAGTCCTCCGAGAAGCAGCGTTAATTCCTTGCGGGGGGGCAGAGCGGGGACTGGACGCTTGTCTCAAGCGCTCCGTATCTTGTAGCCTGGACATCTCAGGTACATTATGGGAAAAGGACCTTTCTGAGTGGCCTGCTGAGAGGGCGGCAGATAACAGCACCACGCGGCCGGCAGACCCAGCCCATCTGCTGGGAAGGAGGCAGCGAGTGACCTGGACCCTTCTTGGCAAGATGCTGAGGCCTAGACACGGATGAACCCAGCCTGCTGGTAGGGGCTCCTAATGGGCAGGGACTCAGGCTAAGCCGGATCACAAAGGGCAGGTCTGCCGGGAGCTCCGCCTGGGCATGAAGGGCATGCGGCCCAAAGCAGAGGAGGGATGGAACACCCCTTCCAGCAGGGAGACTTTAGGCTGCAACCCAAGAAGGAGTGATGAATGGGACGTGTTAGAAGAGACAGCCCCGAGGGTCTGGTGGACCTTCACGATAGCAGACACCCAGGCCACTAGGGACCCTGAAGGAAAACATGGCACATAGAGCGACAAGCCTGTGTCTGGCCACTGTCTGACATATCAGGGTTTGATGTAGTTGACAAGAGGCACTGGGGAGTGACAGCTTCGAAGCTGGAGGTCCTGCGTTCATGTTCTTGCTTTGCCCCCAGTGAGCCCTGTGATTCTTCTGGGCCTGGGTTTCTCACTTGGGAAATGCTGGTTCAGGGGCGTCTGTGGTGGAGGAGAGAGAATGATGGAGGATTCATCCTCCAGCAAGAAGTGGGGGCAGCACTGAAGGGATTCCCCCCTAAGTCCATAGGGGCTCTGTCTCCCTCCCCCACCTCCCACCCCCTCCTGCTGCACGCCCCGGCACCGCCCTCGCTCTTTCCTGGGAGCAGCTGGGAAGGACTGGTCTGGGCAGGTAGATGCCAGTGTTTTTGTGCGGCCCAGGGTGGGTGCAGTCAAGGGGGACTCTGCCCCTTTGGCAGAATGGAAGGAAGTCTCACAGTCTCCACCAGGGGCAGTGAATTACGAAGGCGATCCCACCAGCGGAACTTTCAACAGCTTGAGACCAAGAGATCTAGAGAAGTTGTCAGCTGCTGAAAGGTGGTACCTGCAGGCACACGTGTTAGGCAGAGAAGGGGTAGATAACGCCCAATAACCATTGATAACGTGTCTCCTGGGTGTGTCCACGTTGCCAAGCACCACGTAGGCCGTTGCCCGCACGCCAATCTGTCCTGGAGTGAGCAAAGCAAGGATGAAAGAAAGCAGAGTATAGGTCTCGGTGCTAATTCTAATCCCCAGGTGAAGCCTTTACCAGAAAAGCGCTTGGCCTGAGAGTCAGCAGACCTGTTCAGATCAGACGGTACTTTCAACAAACGTACAGAATCACATACTTAATGAAAATGTCTGAATTAATCCCCCAGGTTGGACAGAGATTGTATGACAGGATCACCCAGCTCCAGCGCTTGCCCCCCAAGGGTTTATGCTCTACAAAATGGCAGGGGGCTCACGTGGGTGGGACGACAGGGGAAGGGGGGCCCTTCACCCAGCATCAGCTGGGAATATGTTCCCTTCCGGGGTGGAGTCTGAGCTATCCTGCCTAGCCCTCCAGTCCCAGCCTTCTCAGGCCCCTTGCCGAGGCCTACATGCCTTTCTGGGTGCTTTCTGAGGTTTCTGTTTGGGGGAGGCCAGCGGCTGCGGGCGGGGGCTGCCCATGCATGCGTGTTTGTGTGTGTTTGTGTGTGCGCAGGCGTGTTGTTGGCACGGACGTGACTCTGCATTCTTCAGACCCGTAATGAGTCCTCATTGCAATGGGTTTGATGGAAGAATTATATTCTGGAAAAACTGCAGGAAGCTGCGTTCCACTTCTTAAAGGGCAGGATCATCAAACATTTGTGCTACATTATTTGTCGTCACACCTTCTGCTGCATCTGCTCCCTTAAAAAAAAATCTCCAACTCCAATCTGATCTGAATATATAAATCTGAATTATCACAGCAAAGGCGAAATGCTCACACCTTTTTTCTTTTTTTTTTTTTATCTGTTGCCATGGTGATTAGATAAAATTCACGCCAAGTCTCCAGGGAAGGATGGAATTATTTCAGACAGTTTCTCACCCCTCTCAAGCTACTTCTCTCTGTAACATGCCTGGGCACCATCTCTGGGCTTGGGCAGAAGACAAGCTGGAGGAGAAGCCACCACCTCTTTGGGAAGCCCTGGACAAACAGCGGAAAGCACTCGTCTTTCAGAGATGCTCTTGGTGCCAAGTTGCGCCCTCAGCCACAGAGCCAGCAACGTATCCTCAACTCATGGCTTCCCCAGCCACCCGTGTAAGCCACCTGGGGAGAAGAATGGAGGCCTACAGGGGGAAAGATGGCGCCCTTGTTCAAGGTCAAGGCAACAGGAGTTGCAGAAATTGACCCAGGGCCATGGCTCTGCCCTTCTCAAGTAGAGCTAAGCAAGGAAAGGTTTTCCTGGAAAAGGAGAGTCTCAACTCCCAGCACTGGGTCTGCGTCTGGATCCAGTTTCCATCAAGACTAAGATTCTCACAGGGGCTAATTATCAATGAATGCAATTTGTTAAAAGGTTCTTGTAAAGGGCATTATTGACCTAATTGTTATTTAACACCACCAGTTCATGAACCTCTGCTGTGTGCCTGTGTGTGTGTGTGCGTGCGTGCGTGTGTGTGTGTGTGTGTGCATTATAGAACGCAGAGTCTCCCTCCTTAGCACAAGCCTTTTCATTTCTATCAAAAGTCCCAGTTTCAGGGTAGAGGAGATAGGAGCTCTGAGCTCTGAATCCTGGAGGCCTCTTTCACTGAAGCCTCGGGGAACTGAACACACACCCATAAAAGCTGAGAGAGGTTCATCATGAAAACCACAGCCAAGCAAGACGGGGAAAGCTTTGTCAGCCCAAACCTACAGGGCGGAACAATGATTTGGGTTCATTTACTCCAGTGGCTCATATTAGGGTCTCAGCAGTCCCACCGATAAAGAGGAAGGGGTTGGGGGGACACGTAAAATTTTGAGTGTATCTCACAGCAGCATTTTACAGGACGATGAGTTAGGAGAGCGAGCCCTGGGGGGCAGGAAAGGATGCTGGATCTCCCAAGGGGCTTCAACCTGATCCCTCCGGGCCAGCACACATGGAAGAAATGAGCCGCAAGCTGGTCACTGGGACAAAAAAGACTTCTTCGAGTATTAGGCAGAGAATGTCTCTTTTGGGTTTCTTGCTGGGACCAGGGCACATTCAGCAGAGCAGCCTGGGTAAATGGCAGGGTCTGGGGACCAGCATGTTGTCATTTGCTAGAGGCTCTGCATGAGGCTGCTGTGTACTGTTTCCTCTCTGGGCCTCAGTCTCCCACTATGAGAACAAGGGAGAAGACGCCTATTTCTGTCACTGTTGGGAAATGCTGCAAATCCTGATGTCAGGGGTGGGGTTAGCGCGAGGGGCCTGTGGAGAAGCAAGGACACCAGGAGGACCAGGCAGGCCCCCCACCCCGGATGAGCACAGAGCCTGGCACCTGAGCCGGCGAAAGCCAGTCCTCTCACTCAGCCCACAGCTGTCCCAGGGGGCCTGTGACCCCAGGACAGCGGCAGGACTGGTGGGACACAAGGAATAACTGTATGGGTGTGGGAGTCCAGTGCTCCTGGCTGTGAATCCTGCAGAGGGCACTTAATAGCTCTTTACCCCAGGCCACACAGCCTCTCTGAGCCTCTGTTTCCTCGAATGTGAAATGGGAATAAATTTAAAACCTACCTTCCGCTTACTGTCAGATTTAAATGGTGTGAAATGTATAAAGCACTCAGCAGAGGGCTTGGCACAAAGTAAAGGCTCAATAAATGGTAGCTGAGATGATGAGGGGGATGTTGGTGAGGATGCTGGAGGAGGAGAAGGAGGGCGGCAACTTCATTGTAGCAAAAGGCGATGCAAACACAGCACAGAGAAGCCCTGTGCTCTGGTTCCCCCTTTGACATTCATCGTCACTGTGCTGGGGGCACGTCACTTCATCTCAGACCCTTATTCTTCATCCACAAAACAAGAGTCTACTCTGTTGTGAACTTGTGCGATAAGTGTTATTATTATTATTATTATTTTTTTTTTTTTTTTTTTTTTGCGGTACGCAGGCCTCTCACTGTTGTGGCCTCTCCCGTTGCGGAACACAGGCTCCGGACGCGCAGGCTCAGCGGCTATGGCTCACGGGCCCAGCCGCTCTGCGGCATGTGGGATCTTCCCGGACCGGGGCACGAACCCGTGTCCCCTGCATCGGCAGGCGGACTCTCAACCACTGCGCCACCAGGGAAGCCCAGTGTTATGATTCTTGACTTTCAAATGAGACAAGGAGGCTTCGAGAAGTTAAGAACTAGAAGTAGCACAAGGTCACGTATTAGTTAGTGGCTGAGCTGGGATTCAAACCCAAGGGTAAGAGTATCGCCCTGGCCTTCAGCACAGCACGTATAACATGAGATGATGCATGTATACTTTTGTTGATTGTCAATTGTGATATGTGGGTAAGTTGCAATGGTTGTGGGCATCACTTTGAATTGGCAGCTGAGACCTGTGACTTAGTGGGGCTTAGATGTAGCTGTTGCTCACTCTGAGTGTTGCCAGAACAGAGATGGAAGGCCAGGGAGATGGTCTCAGAAAGCCTGGTTCCAGTCCCAGCTGTCACTGACTCTGGGACTCTGGACTAGGTCACCTGCAAGGTCCCCTCCCAGTGCTAAGCCTCTGTGATTCTAGGATTCAGTCACTGGGGATCAGGTGAAATAGGCATTGTTTGCAAAAGAGAGGTTTGGACCTTACCTAAGGACAACTAAGGGAGATGGGAGAAGAAGAAAGGGCCACCAGAAACGTATGTACGCAGCTCAAAAAGATCCCTGCGTTCTTTCCCTTTAAGAGAAGCAAAGATCCCTGATTTTTGGATGAGGGCTGTGCGAGCCTGGAAGGGGGAGGGGGCCGAAAAGCCCCCAAGTCTAGAGATTCAAAGGCACCCCAGCCCTGCGAGATGCAGAAACTCTTAATTGGAGCTGTGCGTGCATCCAGCACCGATCACTCCATGATGTGCCTTTCTGAGGCAGCACAGAAGGCAGCCCTTCATTAAATCTGACACCAGGGAATTAATTCAACTCACTGCCGTCACTCTGTCTCCATCACCCTTTCCCCTCAACAGCCATTGCTCCTTGATCTTCCCCACCTTCATGTCAAAAGTTCTCCTTGAGAAGGGAAGCTTCCCCTGACTGTCACCTGAGCTATGACTATATTGAGGGCCAGGGCCCAGATCCAGAGGGTATAGCGGGGGCGGATGGGTCGGGGGGCGGATGGATCAGCATACGCACACCTTCCTAGAAAGTAGGTGAAGGAAGGACCGTGGGCCATGATGGATCCTCTCCGCTACCGGCAGAAGGAACAAGGGTTTGAAAGCTGATAGCGACAACTCATCGGCTCACCTCCTTTTAGCTATTCTTGAAACAGTGACTTTATAATTAAAGTCCATGTGGGAGGAGTCACGTGGAGATGGAGGAGGGAGAAAAAGAGAAGGGGTGGCAGGGAAGCTACCTGGGCCACTCCACCCTGTCATGGCACTTCCTTGCCCATAGAAAATCACAGGTTCCAAACTGACGCCCCTCCTCTACCTATAGGTACCTTCCCTCCTACCCACTGCGTTCCCCACGGTCTCCTCCCGACTCCACAGGTGGGTGACCCATGTGAAGAGCTCCCTCATCCCTAGATGAGTCGGGGTGGGACCTAGGGCAGGCAGATCCCCACCACCATCCGTGGGAACCAGTCACCTCCATTGTAGACAACCTCCTCCTTTTGCCCCAATATGCCATATCAATCGTATCTTTTTCTACTCATGTTGAGAAGTGAAAACAGTTGGGAAGCACTGCCCTAGGGCTCCAGTCTCCGAGATCTGTCAGTCCAAGGAAACAATGCCTCAAAAGCCTTCCAGTGGCTTCTATTGTAAGTCACTAGACAGCACTTGAGTTTAATTCCTCTTTCTCTACGGACCCCCAAATGATTTGTCCAGGGCTAGTAAGGAAAAATGCAACACTCGTAAGACCAGGGAGAGGGAATGTAGATTATGTGATGCTAATTTATGACAGAAAAGAGATTTAAGGAAGAACTGCCCTAAAAGGAGGCAGATCCCCCAGGGAAATATTAGCAGCTGGCCTGGGCTCCTGGTTGAGGCAGGTATAGCCAATGAAATAACACTAGTAAAGTAATAACTCCCATCAGCATCTCCATTGTATAGATGAGGAAGTTCCCAGAGGTAAGTAATTGCCCAAGGTGAGACCCAGCTGAGACCCAGTCCCAGTCAGTCTCCTGCTTCCTCCGGCTTGCTCTCTCTCCCCTACATCAAAGCGTCACACCTTTGGAGGATTCCCACTTGCTCAGGAATGCCAACCAGACAAAGTCTCCTCTTGACTATAATCAAATCGCAGAGTCAAGTCAGAAATGCAAAATGGGCCACGTTAAAGAGTTCTTGGTTTTGTGTTTTAACCTTCTTAAGAAATTCTGACATTTCCTTTTCATTGAGTCACAAAATCAGATTATAAACTTCTCCCCACCCAGGGTGGGGTAGGGGGACTCCAAGTGTTGGGGCTGAAACTATCAAAACAAAGGAGCACCTGGCCGCAGACCATCGCCCACCCATCATAAAGATGAGATGTCACACCAGTACCCTTCTCACCGAAACCACAGCCACTGGTGTGTCTGGAGTCTCTGTTACGCCCTGCGGGAAAGGCCCTTTGTCCTGGGGGCAGGAGTGCCCTGCTCTTTGGTGAAGCATCAGAGGAGGGAAGGAGAAGGAAGCAAGCCCTCACAGGTTTTCTCACTATTAAAGGTATTAACATATGTCAACGTCAACACACTCCCTGAAATTGTGTGAAAGATCCCAGTGACCCTCTGAATCCTCCCTGTTAGAAGGTTAATTTGGGAAGTTGAAAAGGGAAAAGTGGTTCTGGGCTCCTCTCAGAGATGGGACTGGCAGCCCAGCACCACAGAAGGAAGACCACTCAACATGGCAGGTGCCCAATGGACCCTTGGGGATGACTTTCTGTGGTCCCTGTCACCCGGCCACCCAAAAGCTCACAGAAGGTCTGCAAAATACATGCGGGCCTATGTGAGGGTGGGACTTCTGTGAAAATCAGGAAGGAGGTTGAGGCCACATTTGGTCAGCAGCAGGACAGAGATAAAGCATCCCTGAAACACAGAGCGAAGAACAAGTATTCGGAAGAGTTGGGAAGCAGGAGTCAGGGAGAGCTATGAGACCATAAACCTTCCCGAAACTTGCGGACATCTTGGGAAGGACATGGGACTTTCCCGAGGATGTGGAATTAAAATTAGAGGCAACTTTTATAGCTTTTAGGAGGCAGGGACCATCCTATTCTATAGGATATCTGGGTTATAGAATAATATCCTTATGTTAGAAATGAGGAAGTTGAGAGATTTAGGTAAAGGGCCCAGGACTGCTGAGAGCCAGGAAGCTCAGAAGCAGCCAGCTCCACGAGGTGGATGATGAGAAAGCAGATCCCAGGCTGCACTGGTGAAAACAGCATGTTCCAACCAAGGAGGGGGCGAGGGTGTCATGGAACCCTCTGTTCCTACCATCTGTGGTGCGGGGCATCCACTCTGAGCCTGGGTTTTGAGAAAGACATTGAGAAACTGGAGTATGACCAGAGGTGGCACCCAGGATGAGATGAGATCATACAAGGGCCTGCTGCAGAAACAGGTTGCGTGAGACAGGAGGATGGGACACTGGGAGGGGCGGGGGGTGCAGGAGAGGATGGTGGCTGTCCTCAGTGTCAGAGGGTGCTACAGAGAAACAAGGAAACTATGTAATTCTGTGGAAGTTTGGGGGTGGGGGTGGGCAGGGGATTGGGTGAAGACCTAAGGGATGAATTTCAGGAAAGCAGATTTTAGCCCAACATAAGCAGGAACTTCATAAAGGAGGGACTTCCTAAATTAGGAAGATCAGCAGCTACTTTGCAAGGTACCTACACTTAAATATGGCTTTTCAAAACCCCTTCATATTCAATCTCCTCAAAACATACTCGCAGAATGTAGAAAACTATAAAAGAAAAAACGGAAATCACTCCTGATCTCACCACCCAGAAAGAACCATAGCAATCACTAATAACTTTGAAGTAGGTCAGGATAGCCATCTATGATATATGTGTGAATGTGTGTGTGTATTTTTTAGCCAATTGGGATCCTACCATATGTATATGATGTAGTTTCCGCTTAACATATTATGATCCTTTTTCAAGTAATTGAAAATGTATTAGACTATTTCATTTCTATTATTGCATCATAAATTATTTAATCATTCTCCTATTACTGGATATGTAGGATTTTGTTTCCACTGTTGTAAATAACATTGCAGCTAACAGAAATCTTTACTGCCATCTTTGGTCACTTTTTAAGGATAGAGCCCAAAGGACATGGACATTTACGGCTTCAGCTACCTACTACCAAACTGCTTCCCAAAAAGGCTGTCCCGGTGTCTCTTTGTATCAGCAAAGCCTGCCCAACTCTTCCCATGCTTGCCAACATCACCTCAAGGTGACGCACTCATCACCTAACAGGGCGCTCACCCTAAAAAGAGCGCTCATCCGTTTTCAGATGAGACGTGAGACCTCACTTTTCAGGAACACGGCTGTCATCTGCCTGCTTATGATAAACACGGTACAGACTCTGGCCTGCGCACACACCCTGATACACACGCTAGTGTGTTCTTTGAAAACGCTGGCAATCCTTCCATACCTTGGAGAGTCTCAACCCAAATCCACCCTGTTGAGGATGACAGCCGCCCTCATCCTATAGCGGGATGCTTCTAGAGGCCTGGGTCTCAGGCCCAGTCAAGGTCACAAAGGGCATCTATATAATGAGCAGGGGACGGGGTTCCATGGCTTTCAAGGCCCCCTCCAGCCCTGAAAAACCAATTCTACCATCTTCGTGTACCACCTGGGAACTTGGGTATGTAAGAGGGTTGGGGAAACAGGGGAAGAGCAGGACAGGGGAAATCAGTGTTTCAGGGCAAATTGGAATAGAACTAGGTGTTCTAGAAGGCAGCATGTGGTGATCCTTGCCCGCCCGCCCTCCGCCCAGCACACCCTGTGCTCTCCAGGCCGCAGGAGCACCGGGAGATCACTTTTCTCTCTCAGGTTTCCCTGTTGGCTCTGACCTGGGCTCCCAGCCTCCTCTTGTAATTTGAGCTGGAATTGGGAGTAAACTTCTCAAAGGAGGTAATTATCTGGGCATCTCCCCCCACCCCCCAGCACCTGTCCCTATCCAGCTGGCCTCTGACACTGACTGACTGCCCCTCAGGGCAGAAGGACAGGTGGATGGCTGCCAGGATGCTCCTTGGTTCCCAGCTTCGGAAATCACAGAGCAAAGGGGCCTCGGAGCCCTGTGAGTACTCCCCATACTCTTAATTTTTAGTGGCCTCATGCTGGGTCTTCAGACTCTCATTAAACTGGGAAACAGATGACAGTGGGATCCCGAGGCAGATACACCTCTCCTCCTCTTATATTTACACTATTTTCACTGTTGTTATTTAATAGCTGCTGAGCACCAAGCCTGCCCAAGGTGGCCCTGGCAGAGGCAGCAGAAACTAGGGCATAGCTGAGATACACGCTGTGTACTCGCCCCTCCCCGGCCCCACGACCACAGACGCCCACCCCCCCGACAATCAGCCCCCAAATCTTACTTTCACCTCCAACCTCCTCTCTCCGCTCTCAGTCCTCCAGCCCTAGAATGTCACAGAGGGACCTAGCCTGCAACCTCACCCCTCTCCTGACATTTTGCATATGGTATGGATATGGGTACTTTTCTAATGAAATATAGCATGCCTATAGAAAAAGGAAAAAAATAATATGAAAATATCCATGTTTACTTTGACTGTATTTTCTTCTGGTCTGTTTTAGAAGAAACATTAAAAAAAAATAAGACATTCTGAAAACAGTTATATTGCCCTCCATGAGCCCACTGTCTCCTTCCTCAGACGTAAGCACTACCATAAATATGGTGTTTATCATTCTCTTGCATGTTTTGATACTTTTGCTACATATGTATGTATCCAGAAACGACACAGGATACTGTTCTGCATGTTTTCAAACTTTATGCAAATGGTACCGTAATGTACGCATCCTTCAGCAATGTGCTTTTTCCATTCAACATGTTTCAGTGACATGTCCAGGTTGATTTGTAAAGCTCTGGTTCATGCATTTCCTCTGCAGTATAGTATTTCATTGTAGGAATGTAACAGATTTAATTTATCCATATTGGTTTCTGTTCTTTTGCTATCACAAACACTGCTGCCATGACAATTCCTGTCTTGCACCTGTGCAAGAGTTTCTTTAAGGATTATACCTGCTGGAGCTCTTTTCTTAACATGTGTGTCTCCCCAGCAGGACACAGACCTGTCACCGTGTCCCCAGTGTCCAGCATGATGGAGGGCACGTGGAGCTCGGGAGGATTTGTTAAACTGAAGGGGTCTATGGATCATCCGTTTCAGCCCTTTCACTTACATATGAGGAAACTGACATCCAGAGAAAGGGCATAAAACCATTTTGTGAGTCAGCTGGAACAGGAAACCCCAGGCCCCTTCTCCACCTTTCTAGCCTGATCCTTACCAGGCTCTGGGGGAGCTGGTGACTATTAGACAAATGATCCAAAGGAGAGAGGGAAGAGGCAGAGACCAGAATGATGCCCAAAGGGGTCACACCTGGACACCCAGCCTCCAGAGTGGGGTTTCACACCTGGACACGCCCCCTCCAGATGAGGCCGCCTCAGATCTGCATACCCAGGCCCCAGATTGAAGCCTGCCTTTTCTGTTCTCCCTTCCTCCTCCTAACCCAGTCCAGTGGAACAGCCTAGAACAGGAAACCAGGAGACCCAGATGGCATGGTCAAGAGATGAAGCATGGGCTCTGGTGCCTGATGGCTTGGAATGGAGTCCCCGCTCTACTTCTTACTAGCTGCATGGCCTTAGGTGACTTACCTCACCTCTATGTTCCTCATTTCCTTCATCTTTAAAATGCGGATGGGATGATAATTCTACCTACCTCATCATGATATTGGGAGGACTAAACAAGTTAGCTTGTATAACGCAATTTGAATAGTGTCTGGCACGTGGCAGATGCTATGTGGTTTTTTTAAATTGAAGTATAGTTGATTTACAATATTGTATTAGTTTCAGGTGTACAGAAAAGTGATTCAGTTCTATATCTATACCTATATATAAATATTTTCCATTATAGGTTATTACAAGATGCCGAATATTGTTCCCTATGTTATACAGTAGAGCCTTGTTGCTTATCTATTTGACGTTTAGCAGTTTGTGTCTGTTAATCCCATACGCCCAATTTATCTTCCCTTCAGTAACCTTAAGTTCATTTTCTATGTCTGTGAGTCTATTTCTGTTTTGTTTATAGATTCATTTGTATTATTTTTTAGATTCCACATAAAAATGATATCATATTTGTCTTTCTCTGTTGGACTTACTCCATTTAATATGATAATCTCTAGGTCCATCCATGTTGCTGCAAATGGCATTATTTCATTCTTTTTTTATGGCTGAGTAATTCCATTTTGCGTGTGTGTGTGTGTAATACACACACATTCATCTTAAACCAGTCCTCACTTGACGGGCATTTGGGTTGTTTCCATGTTTTGGTCAGTGCTGCTATGATCATTGGGGTGCATTTACCTTTTTGAATTAGACTTTTGTCTGGATACACGCACAGGAGTGGGATTGCTGGATCATACGGCATCTTTATTTTTAGTTTTTTAAGGAACCTTCATACTGTTCTCCATAGTGGCAAGGCAGGTACTATGTGTTTTATTATTACCTCCCCCTCCCCCAATTCCATACAACAAGTCAGTACAGCGTCAATACCCTCTGCACAGCGTGGCTTCCCCTGCCACTCTGACTCTGCTACCTGGCCAGAGAAAGGTACTTCTCTGAGCCTCAGTTTCCTCATTTGAAAGAAGGGCTGACACCACCTGTCCCAAGAATAAAATGAGATCAAACAACACAAAAGGGCCTTGATGAGGTACACTCCTGAAATAGACCTGGAATAGTGGTCTCGTGGTTTTATTTGTCTAGCCATCTAACTGCTGGTGGAGCCAAGTATTTTCCCATTCTTCATGGGCCACAGACCGTGAGGAGGCGGAAAAGATATTCTGTCTTTAGAACATGAGGTCACAGCTGTGGCAGTGCCTGGCACGGTGTCAGTCCAGTGGCTGAATAAATGCTGGCCCGCAGTGCTCCCTACTTCTGTTCCGAAGGGAAATTAGAGAGGCAGCAGAGTAAGGTCACTGAACCTCTCTGAGCCTCTGTTTGCCCATCTGTAAATGGGGATAACTGTTTCACACAGAATTGTTACAGGAGTCAAAGTGTCCTGTAAACTCTAAAAGCACAATACAGATCTGCTCACTAATATTATAAAGAGACTGTCGAGCTTGCCTTAGGTCCCCGTACTGCTTAAACTGCGTGACGCTGCGGGGCCTTTCTTCCCACAGGCCTCCCTGGCAATCCTGCGTTCACCTTGCCAGTGCCCTGACTTATGGGACAGCCCCCTGGAGAGCAGACAGGAGAAAAAGAGGGAGTGTGGGGTGCAGGACAGAGGTTGCCTGCAGCCCACCGGCCTGAAGGAGGCCCAGGGATCATTCTTAGGAAATCCAAGGGTTGACTTGGGTTCCAGGAGGCTGAGCGGGGATGATCGCCATGTTTCTGGGAACATCCTTAATCACTGAAGACCAACTCCCAAAAGTCCTTCCAGAACACTCCTTACTCAAAATCTTCAGTGGCTCCCCACTGCCCTTCAATTACACGTACTCAATGCAGCTTCAACCACACCCCACCCTTAGATGGATCCCAAGCTGCAGCCAAACCTGGCTTTTCTCCCCCAAGAGCGCAGCCTTTGTTCTCAGTGCTCCCAGATTTCACCCCCGTGGCCTCCTGTAAGCAGAACAGGGTTTTGCAACCCAGTTGCTCACCAGATGCACCCAGGGGGGCTTTCACAAATACAGATGCCTGGGTCTTCCCCCAGGGATCCTTACTTAATTGTTTGGGGTGGGGTCTGGTCATTGGTGGTTTTTTTTTAAAAGCTCCCCAGGTGGTTCTAAAGTTGTGAGCTGACAGGTCTAGAACAGTCTCCCCTGCAGGAGCCCCGCCTGCCAAAACAACCATCCTCCAGGACCCATGGGAAATGCCACCTCACACGGTGTCTGCGCTCATCATAGAAGACAGGGCTCCTGCCTCTGAGCCCCGAGAGGCTGTGTGTTTCCTCATCACACACTGCCTCATGTTGGGATCACCCGTGTCCCAAGTTCATCCTACCTGTCAGACAGCAAGTGCCCTGAAGATAAGCAGATCATTCCCCACATCCTCCATGCTTCTGTTTACCCTTTTTGAACCGAATTGGCCTCACTAAATAGTGATCCATCCAAAACTGTCCATGAAATTCAGAACATGTGGGCCACCCACATTCCGACCCAGAAGACGAAGAGGGAACGAGAAGTTGTCCTCTTTGCTCAGGAGAAAAGGCCCAGACCTGAACACTCACCCAGACACACTTCTGACCTAGATGTTCCCGTGGCTATGCTGTTTCCCATGGACAGAGGGCCAAGGTGTCTGCCCCGGTCTCCACTCCGGGGTGTTTCTGAGGGTCTAGATTCTAGGTGAATCTCTCACCCCTCTCCACAGGCAAAGAAGGGTGAGGGTGAGTATACATGTTTGTGTCTTCAGTATGTACAAGTTACACCATGCATGTTATTCATATACATACGCACATATGTATTATAATTAAAATGAGTTTCTTTGGTGTGCGGGAAGAGGAACTTCTCCAAATCCCTTGAGATCCTCAAGCAAAGACCCTTGGGAATCACTGTCTAATAACACAGCATCTTGCACACAGGAAGTGCTCAAAAAACATTTGCTAGATTAAATAATGAACTGAAAATTCAACCAACTGACTGTTGCTTATGCCAACACAGCCATCTAGAGAGATTCAGGGGATGAAGCCAACCTAAGACATGGCATTGCCAGGAACAGCCTCATGGAGTTTGTGTCTCTTCCTGCAACCCATCGGGCTTCACACAACTGCTTGCCTCAGCCTATGTCAGGAACAGCAGGCTCTGGAATATTCCAGATACAAGCCCTTTCCTTTTCTGTGTCCCATTCTGAAGGGCAGTCCAAGAGCCCACCGGACCACCACACAGAGGACAAAGGTCACCCGATGCCTGGCTGCCCAATGCCACTCACTGTCATAGGCTTCTGTCTCCCACTCTGCCGTCTGCTTCCCAGCGGACGGTCCAGATTCTGGCAGATTCCAGGTCCCTAAAGATATGCTCTGACCTTGAAATGGAGCGGGGCGGGGGGGTCTCCATGTGTGAGAGGAAAACACTCCCAGTTTCCAGGAAGCCTCTGAGCCCCACTGCCCTCTGTGCTGGAAGACAGAGGGCTGTTCCTGGTTCCAACTGGCTTTGCATTCCACTGCAAAAGGCAGGCTCGGCAGCCCCGAAAGACACATGCCTAAACTCCTGAGAATTCTGCAGACAGCAAGATGACAGGTAGACTACAAAAACCAAGATTATAATGTTAGGGAATGGGCTTCAGCCATGCAGGGTAACACGAAGGACTTACCCTGCCTCTGACCCAGTATGAGAGTTGTCTCCTAGCTTTCCTAACCTGTGCCCTTCACCCTGAAGGCCAAGTGACCTCCAGGGTAATGAGAGCCAAGCCCATCCCCCTGTATATTTATTCCTGGATGCTCACACCCTATATACTCACACCTAGATGCTCACTCCTATACACTCACTCCATGATGTTCACCCCTAGATGCTCACCCTGGATGCTCACTCCTATATACTCACCCCTGGATGCCCACACTTGGATGCCCACCCCTGGAATCTCACTCCTCACAGAGAGACCTTCCAGGTCTCAAGAAGAAGATAACTAATCCTGGGCAGTTAATCACGTGTCTGCTCAGAACTAGGAAAAATTGAAAACCTACAGATAGAGAAAAAGGATCTATATGTAGAAAGTAGATCTATATAGAAAAATATAAACTATGCATAAAAAACATTTTCCCTGTAGAGAAAAAGTACATCATTTCTATTCCTCTCATGTGAGGAAACTGAAGCTCAGAGAGGTTAAAGGACTTAACTAAGGTCACATGGCAAGGAAGGAGGAAGACAGGATTTGAGCCCAAGTATCTCTGAGGCCAGAGCCCACACCCTTTCAGCTTTGCTACACAGCTTCCCTCCACCAAAAAGGGGCTGCAGGTAGGTGCTGCTGATGTGGGGCATCACAGGAGCAAATGAAGACTTTATTCTAGCAGCCCCAGAACCACATCCTTCCCTTCATTTAAATCCATCTCATTTACAACCTAATCCAAGGGTCAGTCCCCTTCCTGGTTAAACATTCCTCCAGGTACTCAACAATCATTGAGCACCTACTATGTGCTGGCACAGTGAGGCTTGTGGCATGATGAATACCAGCTCCCCTCCCAACACGACCGCCATCCAGCTCTGGCCTCTGCTCTGCCGGGTCCCACATGGTTCCAGCTTTTGCGGCGAAGCCTCACTGATACGCAACAGAGTTCAAAATCATAGGCTTGGCAGGAAGTGCCATCTATACATAGCTCTACCACTCTGTAAGCACCGTTGGCTTCTTCTGAATAAACGCTACCCTACGTTAAATGCCAGAATCCGCCGAGCAATACTGCATGTTTGTAATGAGATTGAGAACTAAAGGCAAGATTGATTCTGATGTGAGCACCAGCAAAGCAAATGGGTTTTTGAAAACCCTATAATTTCCCTGCAACCCTTGACTTCACTAAACACACATTTTTAGACTACCGCACAGTTAGGTAGGCATTAAACAAAAATGAGGTAGTCTAATGATTTATGTGTAGGATAACCTTCTATAAAGAATTCTGCTCTGATATCAGAGTAACTTACAGAGGTGCCAACTTTACGAAACAATGCCGCTTGTTCTGTGTCCACTGCCACGGTGTGATCCCAGGGCAGAGTGTTCGCCTGCAATTGTCTTAAATCTCCTGAAATTCACCCAGTGGGTGCTCTGGAAATGCATCACCTGCCATGAACTAAATGGAAAAGCAAAACATGACACATACATACGCCTCCAGAGGCACCTGTGAACACAGACATTTCTGCTTGACTGAGGAGCCACGGCTGATAGCTCTGGAACCAACCAACTGGCAAGCGAATGCAGAGCAGCCCGCCCACCGGGAGACTGGCAGGGGTGCTGAGGAGCTGTGGGCACGTGCTCCAGGTGGGGCCTCAAGAGCTCCTGGATGCAAGCATCAAACCGGAGATCTGGTACCCACCTCCCTGGCTGTGTAAACTTGGGAGGGCCCTTCAGCTCCCCCAAGCCTTGGTTTCCCTGCCTATCAAGTGAAGTTAAGAATGTGTCACCCTCAGATGGGGTTGGAAGGGTTCAGTAAGATGCTGCCTGTGAACCTGCTTTATAAACCGGAAAGCACTATATAAGTGAAAGATGACACAGGCATCAGGGCACAGCTGTGAGGTGGCCCAGGTCACCTCTAAGAGCTGAAATCAAACCGCCCCGGGCTCAGATCCTGCCACACCACATGGCCTTGGGCAGGTGACCAGCTTCTCTGCCTCAGGCTCCTCTTCTGCAAAATGGAGATAATAATACCACCTAGTACGTAGCGCACTTATGAAGATGAAATGAAATGACTTGTGAAAAGCACTTACCACATAAGAGCTCAATAACTGATCACTTATTTTCTTACTATTATTATCACTATGATTATCATTTCAATTTAGGCCATCTGACTTAGGAGAGAATTCCTTTGCTGCTTCTGAACACTTCCTTGTAATCTCTAACCTGCAAAGCACGTGTTAAGGCAGTAGAAGGTGGGATTTTTCTCTCTGCCCTCAAGACGAGGCTCCCTTCCCCATCAAATCAAACAATAAGCAAATACTACCAGCAACATCAAGGGCCAGCTGCCTTTTCCTCTCTACAACTGCCTTGATGAGAGAAATAGTAATTGTCATGAGTACCTGGGACAGCCCTCATGCCGGAGTCACTAAAGTACTTTACAAAGAAAGAGCTTGGGTTTTAGGGACAGAAGCTCTGTGTCCAAGCACAGGCTCTGCCACTGAGAAGCTGTGTGCCCTGGAGCAAATTGCTTGGCCTCCCTGAATCTCACTTTTTTTTTTTTTTTGCAGTACGCGGGCCTCTCACTGTTGTGGCCTCTCCTGTTGCGGAGCACAGGCTCCGGACACGCAGGCTCAGCGGCCATGGCTCACGGGCCCAGCCGCTCCGCGGCATGTGGGATCCTCCCGGACCGGGGCACGAACCCGTGTCCCCTGCATCGGCAGGCGGACTCTCAACCACTGCGCCACCAGGGAAGCCCCATGAATCTCACTTCTTTACACCTAAGGATGGGGGTAGCACGCCCCCCTCACAGGGTTGAGAAGAATTCAATGGGATGACATCCAGGTGCCTGTCACAGGGCCCTGAATACATGTATGTCTTATTACGTATTTATCTGCTCTTTTTTTTGACTTTTCTTCTAAATGCGCAAGCCCTTGAACCTCACTGTGTCGTCGGTTTTCTCATCTGTAAAATGCGGAAGGGAATGGGGGTTCCTGTGAGGAGCCAACGAGGTTGCCTCTTTTTTTTTTTTTCTAGAACTAGATAGAACATTTATGAATTAAATGCCCTGGCATCCTTTCCAGACTTCTCTCTCACCACTTCTACTTACCCTCCAGCCAGGTCACTCCATCCTCCCCTTTCCTGCTTGCCTTTCCCCGTGCTGTTACCTCACCCAACGTGCTATTTCTGCTCCAAGGCCCCCCTCCCCTTCCTGAGCCTTGCTGGGCTGCCATCATCAGAAAGAATCCCAGCCTCCTGGGTATCTCTTCTTGGGAAGATACTATAACCCCTAGATAGGAGCTGCTGAAGGGAAGAAACAGCTCATAGTCAAGTTTAATTCCTCTGCAAGGCATGAGACTCTGCCTAGCACCTATTTGTTAAATTGCCTTGAGCACATCATTTATTTCATATTAGCACACTGACCATCCCAGCCCATTTTCTCCATGCCCCTAAGGAGTCAAGAGCTGAGATCCCCAATTTTGCATCTAAACTACAAAGTGTCACAGGAGGACCCCACAGGAGTGGTCTCTGTCAAGGTAGCTCTGAAGCAGCTCGGTGTAATGGAGACCAAGGACCACCAAGTCTAGATCTTGCAATGCCACCAATTTTCCACGTGACCTTAGGCAGTCTTCCTGCCTGCCTGCCACAGGGCAGTCCAGCAGGGGGAAGAGAGACTGTCATTTCATCACCATCATTAATCATCTTTTCTGAGCACTGGAGGGGAAAGGGGTCTGAATGAAATATAGCTCCTGCTCTTGATGGTTAGACATTCTCATAGTGGGAATAACACAGATTTTACAATATTACAGGGCAAAATATGATTAGTGTCTTCAGCAAGGAACTGATAAGCTTTGGAGGGAGCTCCGAAAAGGATCCCCTGGAAGGAGGTTAATCTGGGTGATTTTTAAATCCATTCTTAGCAGAAATTGGGAAAGACATCATGGGGGGAAAAAAGGGGGTATTTGAACCAGACTTTAAAAGATGGGAAGGTTTTAAACAAAGAAGGAAAGATGTCCAGTAGTAAAAAAAAAACAAAAAAAAAACACCCCACGAGTAGTTCAGATACTGTGCCCTGAGAATGAGCAGGAGAGAAGGGGGAAGGGGCATAAGAGGGCATTGGTCTGGGCCTGAGTTTCTTTATCAGTAAATGAAGAGGCTGGACCACGTGACCTCCAAGGCCCTTCTAGCTCTGACAATCAGTGACTCCATTCATCTGTAGCCTACATGTGTCCAACTGGTTTCCGAGCACCACCTGGGCTCTCTCTCATCTGTGCCATCCCCTGTCCAAGTTGGTGGAGACTCATGGGATCAAAGTAGCTTTAATATCAGCTGGAGCAAAATGCAATTAATACGTTGACCCTGCGTTCCAAAGCAAACCAAGATCCTATCTGATTGCTTACTGTGCTGGAATTATCATCCTTGCCCGTCAGAGCTGACAACATGAATGGAATCCTAAATTCCCAGATCAGACCACCTTTGTGTCTCCCACTGGGCCCAAGACGGAGCCAGTGCCCAAGAAAACCTCCTTGTTAGAATGACTGCCCACTGATCTTTCAGCTGGAGAGCTGTTGACCTTCAGAAAAGCCAAAGCCTCTGGTCACGGCACACAGAGGAGGCCAGGGCAAGGGCTGGTGACATGTTTCTGTCCCCAACCAAGTGCAGGAGACAGGGACACGCCCTCCTCCGATGCTGGAATAGTCCGTTCCTAATAAGGAGCCTGCTCTGGAGAGGCAGCGGGGAATAGTGCAAGCTGGAGGACCCCAGCTCAAACCCAAGCCACTGATTACCTGTGTGGTCTTGGCTAATTTGCCTAACTTCCCTGGGCCTCCCTGTCTTCATTTATAAAAACTGGAAAAACAAACAAACAAAAAACTATCTTAAAGGGTTATTGTGAGGATTAGAGATAATATATGTAGAATGCCTAACACAAAAGAGGTCTTAGTACATGATAAATATTATTATTAATCTTGTTATTATTATTATAACAGGTGCTATGAGGGCCCTGGGGATAAAGAGATGCAAAAGATGGAGTTGTACACCCTCCTGCAGCAGACAGACAGAAACAACAGCCTCTAACGTGAGACACAGTGAAGGAAGTGCTCCAGGAGTGGAACCAGAGGACCAATAGATCTGCTGCAGGCTTATGTAAAACTTCGTGGAAGGGCACACACGTGAACCAAGTTTAAAGGACAAAAGAGGAGTACAGTATCAATAAGGAAAAGAGGGGATCAGTGCAGACCAGGCAGAGGAGACGCAGACCAAATGCAAAGAGGTACGAAGACCCATGAACAATTTGGAACCCTGGGGACAATTAGCACGACGTGGGTGATGGGTGGCGGGCTCACTGCCTTCCCACCTATGGTCCAGGAGCACTGCCCACTTTTCTGAAAAGACCCCTCTGGCCAGTTTCTCCTTGCTCCTGCTTCTCCCCTCCCCAACACAGAGTGTCCCCAGTGCACTCCCAACCTGGCCAAGGCAGGATGACAACCCAGCAGTCCAGAGCCCCATCCACTTAGACAAGGGAGCTGCTCCAGGCTTGCCTTCCACAGCACCGGCAGATACATCTGGCCCACATCTGAGCAGTGTCCAAAACTCCCCACTGGGGCCCAGACAGCCAGTCAGGATGCTGGGGAAGAGCATGCTGGGAAATTCCCACAAGGAGCCTGCATCAATATAATCAGGTCTGGTGGAAATTAAAAGCTATTAGGAACAGAGCCGGATTTATCTTTATATCCAATAACATGCACTGTAATGGTGATCATGCAGATGGGAAATTAAACCACATCCCGGCTTCACTGGAGGCCTTAATTTTAATTTATGTCTATGCACAGCCCTCTGCCCTATTACCCCCCATCGCACTCGCTCTGGAGAGCCAGTTTACCTCCAGACCAGGTCTCCCGGGAGAGAAGTAAGGGGTAGGAGTCTGTCAGCTCACAGGTGAGAGGCTCTGTGCTTTTACACACACATCTCTGAATAGCCTGATGGGAGGAAGTTGATCAGCTTGGGGGGCAGGCAGTAGGTGGCTCTGAGAAAGGTAGCACTTTGGGCTGTCTGTCCAGCCTCTACCTACCCTGCGAAAAGCACAGCCCAAGAGCGGCTCAGAGTTTCAGCAGAGGCTTCAGCCTGCCCTCCCAGTGTGGACAGCTGGGAAGGCCAACCCGTGAGCCAATACCCAACTCATGGAGCTTGCTTAGGCCCCAAGCCGCTAAGTCCTTCCACACCCCCTCGGAGAGGCAGACCATTCACAGGGGCCTGCAGCCACCCCGTTGGACCCCTCCTCCCAGGGCACCCACTCTCCCCAAAGAGGTGTCTCCCGGGCCCTGATTGGCCCACGTCAGCCTCCGTTCGTCCTCCTGCTCTCTCGCACCTGCTCCCGCTGGCCCTGTGGTTGACGGAGGATCTGAGCCCAGCCAGCCCAGAGATCAAAGTCAACACTGTTCTCCCCACTCCAGAAGCTGCCCCTGAGGTGTCAGAGGGAAGTTACTCAGGCTCCTAAGTGCTTCCTGAACCTCAAGGTGGCCTCAGCATTAAATCTCCCCCCACCGTGAGAAGCTGCCATCCAACATCCCAGCCAAAACACACACGCGCACACGCGCACACACACACACGGGGCAGTGTGGTATGGAGAGCAGAGAATCCTATTTTTATGAAAAGAATCAATAAACGATTTGCATCTTCCAACATTAAAGCCTGGAGCAGGTGGACCCAAGTTCTGGCCCTTCATCTTTAGAGCCTGGAGGATGCAAAACTCCACTCCCTCTGGTTCTCATGAATTCCTCCGGGGGGGTGTTCGTTGGATTCACGTGCTCTAGAAAGTCCATCCCTGGATCTAAAACGTAGATGTAGAGGGATCTAGAATGATTTTGGTTGGGGCTGGAGGGCTGGGCAGGGGAGGAAAATTCTCCAAGGCTAAAGGAAAGGAGGAGGTTCTACAGGCAACGTGTAACAGAGCCCTGCAGACTAGCGTCCAGCCCACTTCCCTGATAATTATGTCCTTCGGAGCCACCAGCCCAGGCTTGACATCAAAGACAGCCCAGAAGCACCAACTACAAGCACCAACTACAGTGAGCCTGGGGGAAGCTCACTGCCTCCACACAGGAGCCAGGTTAATCTTCGTCTCTCCTGTCTGAGCTGAGCTTCCAACTACCCCACACCCACTGCACCCAGCCTTATCCCAATGCCTCCCATATTCTTTCAGAGCTCTCCTGATCATCCATCATGCACCCACTGAACACTTGGTGAGCATTTGTCCTGGGGGTGCAAGGCGGTGCATCAGGAGCCTAGGGATGTGTGCCCTAAAACAACCCAGGTGCCACCCTTGGGAAACTCAGTCTAGTGGGGGACACAGACTCTGTTACACAGAAATACATACACCTAAACAGGAATCGGCAATACAGAGAGGAGAACGCTCTTATCCCCCCAAGAATCATCATCATAGCTCCAGCCCATCCTCAGTGTGTGGCAGGCAGTGTTTGAAACATGTTGGGGCCTCTCCCGTTGCAGAGCACAGGCTCCGGACGCGCAGGCTCAGCGGCCATGGCTCACGGGCCCAGCCGCTCCGCGGCATGCGGGATCTTCCTGGCCCGGGGCACGAACCCCTGTCCCCTGCATCGGCAGGCGGACTCTCAACCACTGCGCCACCAGGGAAGTCCTCGTTTCATTTTTACTTGAACCCAATGAAGTAGGCCAATCATTACCCCTATTTTATTATCACTGGGGAAACTGAGGCACCAAGGAGGTAAAAGACTTGCCCAGAGGAGTGAGTTTCAAGCCCAGGCAGTCTGATCCTAGATTCTGGGCTCGTAATCATTACACTTGACTTAGTTCTTCCCTACAAACCAGCATTGACTTTTTCGCTTTCCTGAAGCCAAGGCTCTCCTTGCCTGGAGCACACAGCCTCCCTTGTACTCAGAGTGACGCTTCATAGGATACATTTGTGCAGGTCCTGGGAGGTGGTCCTGCGCGGGAGTTCAGGACATAGGCAGAAAGAACAGACCTGGGTCCAGTCCTGCCCTCTGTGTGATAACATGTGTGACCCAGAAGTCCCTTTACTTTTTTGAGCCTCAGTTTCCTCTTCAGTAAAGTGGAAGGGGAAAAAAATACACTTATGGACTTTTTTGTGAGGATAAAATGAGGTCACATATGAAAGTTTCTTAGCCCAGTGCCTGGCATAGAGGAAACACTCAAAAATTTATTATTATTATCTTAATGAGTATACCTCTTGGTCCATAAACTCAGGCGTATAAGAAATATCACATGTCTTTATGTTCTTTACATCACCTTCCATGTGACTCTGTTGGAGAGACAGGACGTTCAGTCCCCATCATTGTTGGCGCATTCCCCAGGAACGTGCCAAGGTCCAGGGTCTCTCTGGTCCTCACCAGCCCGTTGTCCCTGCCTGCATGATCACTCTGGGTCTTGGGCTGTGCACCTCATGCCTCATTTGGACACAAGAACCCAGGCCTCAGTCCCAGACCCCAGGGAGCCACACACAGCCACCCCTCTGAGGTCTGACCGCTTCTTCCCGCCATATCCCCTGAGCTGCCTACAGCACCACCCTGCCTCTGGCATCCAATGGTCTGTCTGTGCACTGCCCTCAGAGGCTCTCCTACCCGGGCAGAACACCCATCCTAACCTTTCCTGTTTGCTCACAAAAGGCAGGAAGAGCAGGTGTCTTCAAGTAGCTTCTGATTCCTGTCCAACTACAAGCTCTGAGACCAGGAGATATAATGGCCTGGCCATCGGCTAGGGACTGAGAGAAGGAAAAAGTTCCAAGAGCAAAACACAAATTAATGTCTCAAAAAGAGTATCCTGCCACGTTGGCTGTCAAGGTGCTGAAGCATTAGTTTGTCTCCTATAGCTCTACCTTGGAACCACTCAAGGAGATTTAAAACAGCTAGTGCCCAGGTACTACTGCTAAAGATGCTGATTTGGGGTTGGGCCCAAGCACTGGTGTTTTTCAAAGAGCTCCCCAGGGGTTCAGTTGTGTAGCAGGATTAAGAATCCCAGCTTTATAGGTTTCATGCATAGAAGTCTGTCTTCTCCAACTAACCTGAAGACCTTGAGCAACTAGAACCATTTCGTATGCCCAGCAATGGGCCATCAATGCTGGGGGGCACTCAGGGAGCATCTGGTCAAGTGCCTCCATTTTACAGAAAGGAAAACCAAGGTCCTTGATGGAGAAAGGAAGAAAAAGTGTCAGGGCTGCTGCAATGGGCAGGGATGCAGGGAGAAATGCTGGAGTGATGGGAAAACCCCACAGTTCTATAACTGGAGGCCTGGAGGTATTTTGAGGATCTGAGGTCCTCTCTTGAGATTTCCAGGCCTGTTTTCCTGTTGAGGGGACAACACTGCATAGGAACCAGCATTGAAGTGCCTGCAATCACGGCAGCTCTAATAAGGTGACCCTACAACATGGTACTAACCTCTTTTTGCAACACCTGGCACCTCTAGCGTGAGGCCGGCTAGAATTCTGATGGAGCGTCTAGGCAGCCCATGAAATAAAAGTCCCACGCGCATGCTCACTCAAGTCTGGTCCTCCGAGAATCCCAGGAACACGGACCACACACCGGCCTCTTATCGCTCCTCTCCCCACAGTCTTTCACAGATAAGGTCCTTCCAGCCTTGCCTCCCATCTCTAAGGCCAAGGGCAATCAAATAGCTGGTGGCCAGGAAAGACAGTGATCCCACTCCTTCGGGGCAGCACGACCACCCTGTGTCTGATGGGACCTTCACACACGCCGCAGAGGCCGCTGCCACGTGGGTTTTCACCACCCACACGGAGACGCACCAAGCCGAGACCAAAGACACTTTTTTGCCAAAGCACCACCAGAACAATAAAAAACCACTTGCCAGGACCAACCTCAAGAGCTGGGTGAGCTCAACCACCAACTCAGTACCTCTGATTTTCCGCCCCCCTACCCCCCAGCATCCGGGCCTATGAGGCCCCGCGGTCCTCTCTTACCTGGGATGATGGCGACTGTGTCTTTCTCCCAGGACACAACGCTAACGTATTCCTGCACTGAAGAGGGGATGAGGCACTTGAAGACGGCCACGCTTCCACGCATCGACCTTTGATCCTCCACCCGAACGGTGTAGGGTTCCCTGAAAACTGCAGACAGGTTGCGGGGCGGAAAGAAGAGGGTGTCACAGGCTTGACTAGGACACGGTGTGGGGGCCTGAGATAGCCACCTCTCAGCACCCCAGGCCGCACTTGCTTCACCTCTTCTCCCACCTCCCACTTGCCCCGCCCGGAAGTTCCTGCAACTCCTTCCCACTCCACCAGACACCCACTCTCCCGCAGAAATACCCAGCCTCCCTCTACAGGACCGTAAATCCAACTTCTAGCCTTTCCAATTTTGGTGAGTTTTAACAAACTGCATTAGATTGTAAGGGCCTGGAGGGCGGCACCTATGCCCTGCAATGGGATTGTATTCAACGAGGGCATGTGTGGTTTCTAAGCAAAAGCGCCGGAATCCCTCTAATTAAACCACGCTTGATTTCCTACATGATTCCTGGGCCCAGGGTGGTAAGAGTTTGGGGCACAATGACCATCATTTGCCAAAAGTAAAACTGTGACACGTGATCTAAAAACAGATTTTTGTGCCACTTCAAGGTGAAAGGCAGCCTGGGAAAATGTAGTTGACATACAGAACTTTCTGCAGGGCTCAGTGGTTTATAAGAACAATGGGAGAGAATACTCGACACAGTGATGATCTCTGAAAACACCGAACCCCAGAGCCATGGGCGATTTCCAAGATTCTACAAGACAAAGCATGCTTGCTGGTTTCTCCCACCTCCTGACACCGCCTACAGCCTGACCGCCAGTCTTGCCCCAAGCTTCAGCAGATCCCTTCACCCACAGTGTGCAGTGGAGGCCTCCTGCCTCGATCGGTCCCAGGGCTGGTTTCTGGGGTGCTGTCACCTGTAGGTGCTCTACGTATCAGGTCCCATGGGTGGGCTGGACCAACCTTAGGGGTAGGGCCGAGGGGCCTGCTTCTGCCTCTCTCTGGTCCTCCTCCGCTTGGCCTTTCCCCGGGGTCCTCTCTGTCTTTCCACCTCTTCTCTGCCAAGCAGAGCTGGTGCAGCCAGAGCCCCGCTGCTTCCCGACCTTGTCCCTCTGCAGGCACCTGGGCTGTGTGCCCTCCTGCTCTCCCTGCCATGGTTGCCAGGGCAATGCTCAGGGCCCTGCAGCCCCTCCGGCTGTGCACCTGCAGTCCCTCTGGCTTCATCAAAAGCTTCTTAATTGGCTGTGTTTCCCATCAGGCCAGCCCTGCCCGTCCCTCCCCAGGTCTTTATTCTTTCCCTCCCTGTGTCGTGGCTGTGACGGGAAGAGACACAGTTGAGGTGGAGGACGGAGGCATGGAAGGAGGCACTCCCAGCTCTGTGGGGCCGTGGTCCACCCTTTCGTGGGCTGGACATCGCACTGCCTGCAGATGCGGGGAGAGCAGAGGAGGCTAAGGGGAGGGAAGCAGGGGGGAGGGTGGGAAGGGCTGGGGTTTGGGTGCACACCGCGGAGACAGTCCTCGAGAGCCTGCAGAGACCTATGGTTAGAAGCATCAAACAAGCAGGCCCTGTGTCCTCCTCTGAGCAGCAGTGTAACGCTGGCTAAGAGCTCGTGAACCTTCTGGAGCCTCGGTTTCCTCATGCGTAAAAGGAAACAATAACAGCAGCATGGAGAAGGCCTGGCACGTGGAAAGCACTACAGCAATGCAGCTGGTCATTACAGCCATGCCTCTGTCATTAACTGGCTACAGGTGCCCTTCGGGCAAGTGACTTAACCTTTATTTGACTTAGCTCCCTCCCTTGTAAGACACACCAGACAGGATTATTGTGAAAACTATATCCTAACCCAATAACAGTCAGGTATTAGGAAACAGAACATGGCTTGCCCTTAGCTCAATCCTCCAGGCTGTGGAGGCCAGAACTGGGCTCCATATCCCGGCCTCAGGGCTCCCAGTCCAGCACCTGGTGTCGTGTTAGGGGGTTAGTGCTGTTCCTGAAAAGAGGATCCACGGGGAGCCCCAGAGGAGATATCTAAGTGGGTCCTCAGAGCTCACACTCCCACACCCCCCTCCCCCAACCAAACCAGTGGATGAAGACCAGCTCTTTAATTAAGAACTCCCACCCCACATCACCCCTACACACACCCATTCGCAGCTGCTTGGAACCTTCTATGTGTGAGAGGCTCTCCTGAGGCGGAAGGATCTTAACTCAACAGAGCGCTATCTCGCTGAACCGTCACACGGAGTGATGAATGAAGTAGGTGCTGGCATCTGCTTTGCAGATGCGGAAACTGAGGCTCAGAAACGTGTGTCCTCTGCCTAAGGTAAGTGGCAAAGCTAAGATTCCAAAGCACAACACAACTTTCCTTGAGGGCCTGACTCCTTGCCAGGACAGGAAGTCAGAGATATCGCAGGATCCATTGCTAGGCATGCAGGTTGGGGAGACTCCCCTGGAGCCGACTCTCCTCTGCGCAACACAATCGCCAGGAAAGATGGCGCGCCCAAGCCTTGGAGCCATCGCAGTGAGCTGGCTAGAACATTATCTATCCTCTCCCACTCAGAAAGCTCTTCTAAGGAAATCATTCCCCAAACTTCCATGCTTCATTACTATTCGAGGCACTTTATAACAGATTGGGACTCACCAGCATATCATGACAACCTAGTTAAGAGTAGCTCATCTAAGCCAGGCCCTCACCTCCAGACCTAACCCAGAGAAATGAGACTTTCTAGTTTCTGTAAAGAGAACAGCTGAGAAGCCCTCACTTCCTTGCTTCCATCACCTCTTCCCAAGACCACAATGCTTCTCTGCTAAGAGTTTTCCATCATGAATTTTACCTAAATGCCTATTCTCATGAGATATCTTATACTCAAATGTCCATCAACAGTGGAATGGATAAATAAAGTGCAGTATAGCCAAACGAGACTATACAGCAATGCGAATGAATGACATATAACTTCACACAGCAGTAGGGCTAAACCCCACCAACAACAGTGAGCGAAAGATTCAAGGGCATATGTGCTGTAGGACTCCATTTAGATAAAGTACAGAAACAGGCAAACATCTATCTTGTTAGAAGTCAGGACTGTGGTTTCCCCTAGGGTGGAGTGACTGTAAAAAGCATGAAGGCGCTTCTGAGGTGCTGATACCTTCACCTGGATATTAAACTTTGTGCAAATTCATCGAGCTATATACTCACAACATGTGCAGTTCTTTTATATACTCTCTTTCAATAAAGGGGTTTTTTTTTTTTTTAAAGAAACTCACTGAATTTTTCCATGAACCAAGCGCTAAAATGAGCACATTACTTAATATAAATGGGCCCTATCTCCTTGGACCGTCACACGTAGCGATGAACAAGGTGGGTGCTGGCATCTGCTTTGCAGATGCGGAAACTGAGGCTCAGAAAGGTGCGTCCTCCACCTAAGGACACACAGGAAGTGGCAGAGGTAAGATTCCAAAGAACAGCATGATTTTCCACGATGGGTCGCCTTGCCTTCTTCCACACTACACACACATCCTCAAAACGACAGGCGCTGCCGGCTCCCCGTTCCCACCCTGCAGGAGACCCGTGTCTGGCCCTTTACCTGCTTTGACGCGGATGTCGGGACTCCGGATCTTGCCGGCAGCATTCTCCGCGGTGCAGAAGTAGTCATTGTCGTGGATAAAGCTATTGAAGGCGGAGGGGGAGAAGGGGTAGAGCTGCAGCGTCCCGTTGGCGTGGACGTGCCGGATGTGCGGCACGTCGTAGATGTCGTCCCCCGTAGCCAGGTACCATCGAAGGGCCGCACTGGGGGAGCCCGCGGCCGGGCAGGGCACCACCACCCCCACGGAGCTGGAGAAGGTCACCTGCTGCAAGGAGTCATTTACAAAGTAGAGGCTGGTGCCGACATCTTCAGGGCGGGCTGCAGGGGAGGGGAGAGGCTGGTTAGCGCCTGCTAATGATACCCTCGTAGGCCCGGGAGGCTGCAACACCCACGTTCATTCATAAAACGTTCAAGCACCAGTCATTCAACAGCACTACTGAGCACTGACTGTACACCAGGCACTGGCAACGGTGAGGAAGAGACAGTTCCCACCCTGCATAAGCTTCCAGCCTAGCATAGGGATGGCAAAAGTTGAAACGTCTCATCCTCCATGCCAAGCCAGGTCCACGGAGAGAGGCGGCCACCTCTGCTATGGCGAAGGGTCCCAAGCCATAATCCACGTCCCCACACCCCAGCCGCCCATCAACACTTTAGGAGAGACACTGAAATTGCTTAGATAATGGTTATTTATTGAGTACCTATTATACTCAGGGAGGTTCACACCTGGTCCCTTGGTTCATCTGTACAACACTGAGAGGAGACAGTACTGCCTCTTTTTTTATTGTTCCCTTTTGGAGGCTGAGCAAGTTATGTGATTTGCCTGAGATGACACAGCTAATAAGCTACAGGATTGAAATCTGAACACACTGCTCTAAAGAGGATCTTAGCACACTTTCTGTCACACCACAGCCGAAAGGTAAAAGGTCAGAGACCGTGCTCTATGAGGAAGAGCTACACGAAGCGGGGATGCTGGCCTGGACGAGAAAAGACTGCAGAGCCTTCTTCCCCTCTGGAGGTCGATTTGGAAAATGTGTTGCCCCAGAGGATGGGTTGCGGACTGGCGGCACCGTGGGTAGACCAATCCAAGCCTAGGGACTAGAGATACCCACCCCCGCAAGCCTAAAACCATCCCTGACACTGACCAACCATGGAATTCCCTTCCCCTCTCTGACCCTCTGCTCCTTCACTTGTAAAATGGAGGGAGGATACATGAGGCTGCAAAGACCCCGTGCATCTCTGACATGTTGCCATTGCAACACTCAGTCACATGGGCAAACATGCTCACGACCGCAGCTACCTGACAACGTCAAGGCCGCCTGACAAGGAGGACAGCTGTCTGCAACTCTCATCCCAGCCCAGGGCCTCAGTCTTGCCTGCCCTCGTGGGAAGCAGCCCTGAATAGTGGAATCAGGGCCTTCCCTCCCTACCAAGGAGCCTGCCCCCTTAAGAAGGGTCACCTCTGAACAAGCGGAAGCAAACCCAGAGGAAGAGGGGGCCTGGTCCCAGGTCTCCAGCTGGAAGCCACTCCCTCTCCACCAGGAAGATCAAGGAGCAAACAAACCACTCTGCCGCTTGTTTAAAGAACGTTGCAGGGGACCCAACTTGACCTCAATTTCCACAACTTTATGGGGAGGGGAAGGGCCTGCATCGGACCATATTAATATTCTCGGCTTAACTCTGAGCCGAGCCTCCAGGGAGAATGTACCGGGCAGCTCACTGAAGAAGGCCATTAAGCCTCATTGGTCAGAGCAATTCACATCATCTCATAAAAAGCTGTGATGAAGCCATTAGCAGCAGTGCTGGAAAACACATCCATGGGCTCCTTGCTGGGGGGTCAGGGGCACCCTCTTAGCTGCAGATGCATTTGCCCTCCCTACCCGGCACTGCGCGCCCATAGCGGCTGCAGGGGGCGGAGGTGGAGCCGGGGCACGGTGGGCACCACAGCTTTCCCATCCACGTCCTCACGCTGCCTCCCCGGTGACAGTGTCGGTGCTGGCGGTGGAGAAGTCTGCTCTGTGGAAGAGGGGACCCCAGTGGGTCCCTTGGAAGCCTGCCCAACTCACAGGGACCAGAGTATTCCCCAAGGTCATGAAATCATGCCATTCTGCAAGTAAGCACACTGAGGCTTAGGAAGTTTCTCTTCGGATCCACACTCCCCAGGTTCCCAGGAGCCCGCTCACCTTCTGAAAGGCTTCTTGATTGACATTCCGTCAGCAATTATTCGTTAAGCATCTTCTACATGCCAGGCTCTGTTGTAAGCACTTTACTCGTATGACTTTTTTTTTTTTTTTTTTTCGGTACGCGGGCCTCTCAGTGTTGTGGCCTCTCCCGTCGCGGAGCACAGGCTCCGGACGCGCAGGCTCAGCGGCCATGGCTCACGGGCCCAGCCGCTCCGCGGCATGTGGGATCCTCCCGGACCGGGGCACGAACCCGTGTCCCCTGCATCGGCAGGCGGACTCTCGACCACTGCGCCACCAGGGAAGCCCCACTCGTATGACTTTTAATCCTCCCAACAACCGTGTGAGGGAGGTATTATTCTCATTCCAGTTCACAGATGAGGAAACTAACGCACTGAGAGATCAAAGACTTTCCCAAGACCACATGACCAGTAAGTGAGGGCTCTGGGACTCAGACTGAGGCAATCTGAGCCCGGAGTCTGCCCTTAGATGATTGTAACCACTGCAGTAATAAAGAGGGGGTTTATACCTCCCTCAAACACCACCTGGCCTCCAACTTCCCTTTTCAGCTGGCCAAGAACAGGATGAATATATCCACACGCCTGTGCGCACACGCACACCCCCTGGGAGGGGGCCGTGTCGGACTCAACATTTCAGACAATGCTTAGCCTGTGGGCGCGGGGACATCACTCTGGGGTTCTGGGTACTTCCTGAGACAACCTAGTTAATCAGACACCCTCACCGTGGCAGTTTTATGGATTTTGGACGCCAAAATCCATCAAGGAACAGAAAGAGGCATAATGTAGACATTATGCCTGACAAATGGACTTAGGAAGCTGAGAAAGATCCCTGACAGAGAGGAGCTCAGGAATTGTCTGATTCAAGGGGCAGCGTAAGAAAATATTTAAGGATCAGTATGAAGTAGCCCTCAGTGATGATAAGGCCAGCAGCAATACTACTAGCCAGGGGATATGGGGCTATGTGTATATGTATAGCCGATTCACTCTGTTATAAAGCAGAAACTAACACACCATTGTAAAGCAATTACACTCCAATAAAGATGTTTAAAAAAAAAATAACTACTGCTAGCCACCATGGATTTCACTAACTACGGGCCAGGCTGGGTGCTAGACCTGTTACAGGTGTTCTCTCACTTCATCTCATGACTCTCTAGGGGATGCTATTATTATCATCCCATCGTACAGATAAGGAAATCGAGGCTCTGAAAAGTTAACTAATTTACCCAAAGTAACCCAGAGTGAAAGTATTAGAGCTGGGCCAGAGCCCGACTTTGCCTGCCTTCAGAGCCTGGGGGCGAAACTGCCCTTTTGGACGCACCACACCGAAGACAAAAGGAATCAAACCACAAACTCTGGTTTTCCAGGCTGGGTATCCCTCCCCATCCTTTCTTCCATCCCAAACCCACACTCAATACACACTCCTGGTCTTCTCTCCCGGCTGGAAATCCATCCCACCCTCCCTGCAGAGACAACCCCTGGGGACCAGGCTTCTCTCGGCTCCGGGCTCCTGGAAGGACTGTCAGCCACAGTAGCAGCAGCCTTCCTGCTCTCTGGGCCTCGGATCCTGCCAGGGCCAAGGACACGGGCTTCTCCGCAACTACAAATGGGTAGATGTAATTGATGAATTGACGGGGACTGTCCAGCCACCTGTCAGGGCTGAAGAAACAGTGGATTTATAGCAAAAGGTGAGTAGCCTCATATTTCTCCCCCCGTGGTATGTGAGCTGCTGTCTTCTGGGTCTGGGGGAGCTGGGGAGGATTAGACACACCATTCATTTCAGCTTGTAGCTCTGACAGAGCACTGCCATTATGAAACATCACCCTCAGGTGTGAAACAATAGCATTTTGCCCTTACTTCGGGCTCATATCTTACCATCACAAGGCACCTGTCAGCCTGGAATGCAGAAGCCTTTAAATAAATATTAATTCAGCCTCACCCCACCTGCCGAGAGAGAGGAATAAGCAAATCCATAAAGGGGAAACTGAGGCACGAATCTCCTGAAATCTCTGCCATGTGCTAAGATGAAGGTTGGCACAGGGCACCAGTGAGTGGCTGCGGTAGCAATGGGTACGATCAGTCACCAGCCACGGAAGGGGTAGTAGCAGGGGTCTGGGGGCCTCACCCCCACCTCACGGAGTCTGGAGAGGCTTCAATGGTGGCAGCTTTCCCTCCTCAGGCTCCCGTTTGAACCTTCAGAGCAGTGACAAAGCCTCAGCCAGCTCTGAGGAGCACAGAAGCATGGGACAATAGTCAGAGACCCGGGACAAGTCTGACAGTGCTACCTTCCCTCCTGGGGCTCATTCCTGACCTGCTGTGTGACCTCAGGCAACCCACTTAGCCTTTCTGAGCCTCAACGTCCTCATTCACAAAAGGGGGACCTTACCTGTCCCCCAGGGCTGCTGAGCAGGCAAAACAGAACGTGAAAGTACTTGGTTCCCCGTAATGAGGATGCAGGACTAGGAGGGATGGGATTGTTATTCGCATCCCAGCGATTCCCCGAGGGGACCAGGGAGGCGAAAGTTACTGCAAAGCGTGGCCAGGGTCCAGTCCCCCCCAACCCTGCAGTCCTGCACCCGAGGGTGACTCCTGCACCCTTGAATGCTCTCCTCTCCCAGGTCCTTCCTGACCCGAGGCCAGGAAAGACTTGTTCCTTCAGGAGATCTTTACCCAGCACAAGCTACATGCCCAGCAGGCCCCCAGGTGTGGTGGAAAGCATCAAAGGCCGGGGAAAACGGTCCCCACCATCCAGGAGCTTGCAAAGGAGATGGGGGCAGAAGAGGGTTAACCCACCGCCCAGGGCAGAGTTCACAGAAGGGTTTATGGCCCTTTCTGTAATTTCATTTTGGCTCTACACCTACTCCCCTGGAGGCTTGGTGGCCTGGCTGATGGTACAGAGTTCTCAAAAGAAAGGAGGCTAACTGATTGAGTGCCTACTGTGTGCTACAAGGGCATCTCCTCACATAATCCTCACGCAGAGGTCCGAGGTGGGCTCTGTGAGTCTCATCTTACAGGTGAGGTCAGAGAGGCTCATGGGGGGAGATTCTCCAAGATCGTACAGCCAGGAGGCCACCAGGCCAACATTCGAAGTCTGCCTGGCTCCCAAGCCAGAGTTTTTTCCAACACAAAGCTGAAGAGTTCAAAGTTTGGGGCCTTATGAGGATTTGCTTTCATTTCTTCTCTGGAAGCCAGTCCACATTTGGAAAGCAAATCTTTGGACAGGAAACTACGACTTTCCCGACTTTCCCCTAAATCTCAGCCATCCCCCAGCTCTTTCTTCCCTCCGCAGACAGAACCAGACAGACTTACAGAGAGAAGGAGAGGAGGGAGAAACACTTCATAAATAAAGAGAGAGAGATCAGATCAACAGCAAATCTTCTTCTGGTCAAAGGGGAAATGGATTTTTAATAGAAAATGGAAGTTATGGGCTTGGTTGTGATGTGACAGACGCCCAGACTTAAACCCCTTTAATCTTCTCCGCCGGTTAACATGGAGCACCACCCTGATGCCGTGTTTCATAAAACAGGCTGCAAATGGCTGGGAGATTAGAAGCGTAGAAATAGCACAGCAATATTTTTAAACCAGAAATCGCCCCCAGGCATTTGGGCTGCCCCAGGGTCACCCCTGAAACCTAAATATCCATCACATCAACTTGTCCGTCTGCCCTGCGCTGTCTGGCCATCGGGATTAGTTTGGCGAAGGAAACTCAACACCCACGCAGTCGACACCCAGGGGCCTCCCACCCCACCTGCCCGGGTTGGGATGGAGGTGTCTGGCCAACTGAGGCTTCCACCCAGGTGCACTTTGAATTATCCCCATGTCATCATGTCCAATCATCGTAAATGACAACCTGAGGGGACCGAAATGTTAACGCCTCACCACCTCCACAGGGAGAAATGAGTCACTTCTTCTCTTCCTTTACAATATTTAGTCTCATTCACTGGATCTTTCATCCAGGAGCATCTGCCAGTGCTGGAGTCCCTGCCAGCTGCACCCGCCCGAGAGATGGGCAAGAGCCTGCAAGGGGTATCCAGCCCTCGGCACGGGGAGCGTGGCTGGATGGTAGCAGCGGAGACGAGGGGCGGGCAGGGCTCCCCTGCAGGCCTATGAGCTCCCCGTCTTGGTCACCACTCTGTCCCCTGGGCCTAGCATAGCACTAGGCACTTAGCACAGTGGGTAAACGCCCAGACTCTGGTGCCAGGCTCCCCAGGCTTGAATCCTTGCTCTGCCCCTTACAAGCAGGGTAACTGCAGGCAAGATTACCTCGCCTCTCTACACCTTGGTTTCCTCATCTATAAAACGGGGGTGACTGTATCTACTTCAAGGGTTGTTAGATTGGATGAGTTCATATGTATGACAGTTTCCGGCATATATAAGTGGCAGAGGTAACCACCTAAGTATTCATTGCTGTGGTTATAAATATTATCATGATAGCAGATAGGCAGGAAGTACATCCCACAACAAATACCTCTCCCCAGTGATGATGATGGCAACTTCAGACAGTTTTCAAACATTACTATGCATAAGAGCCACCTGGAGACCTTGTTAAACATGCGCGTCCTTAGATACCAGATTCACTGAGTCTGTCGTAGGGCCAGGGAACTCTGTTTCTGAGGCAGGTGGTCCTCTGTCTACACTCAGAGTAATGCTCCACAGGAAAAAGGTTTGCCATACCGGACTTCAGCCCACTCTCCCAACAACAGACCATTCTCATGGGCTTGGCTGACAGAACCTCAGCACCTCATTAAGTAACTTAATTTGGTGATCGAGTTAATGAAAGAATAATGGTGTGATCAATAAACAGAGCATTGCCACAGCTACACAGCTCCCGGGCCGCACACAGAGCTGTGGTTGTTTTAATGCAGATGTGAGGTTTCTCAGATTAATTTGCAAGGTTGATTACTCCGCTGCATCTCCACACAAAGGTTTTCATAAAAGAGATGTATTATTATTTGTCTTCACTCTGTTCTTATTCCATAGTTGGAAAAACCGGGTCCAGAGAGGATCAGCCAGTGGGGTCTCAGGTCAACCATCATGTCCATCCAAAACTCAGGTGAGGACCAGGGAGACGGGGTCTGGCCCCTCCATCGGAAAACCCCGTTATGGTGTGTTCACACCTTGGAGACAATCAGAGTCTAGATTCTGAGGAGGGGAAGGGCCGGTCTCCCCAGACAGCATCTGAGCATTTACAGGCAACCAGAACTGGTTGTGCAGCTGGGACAAGCCCCAGACCTTCTGTCCCCAAACCTGGCACACTTGCTTTACCTCTACCCTCACCATCATCATGGCCACCATTTCTTTTCAGCACTAATTGTGTGCCAGGCGCTGTGAGAAGCCCTTTCCTTACATTACAGTGCATTTAATCCTTATGAGTACCCTCTAATGTAGCTACTGCCCAAGACCCCATTTTACAGATAAGAAAACAGGATCTTCAAGAGATCAAGTAATTTCCTAGGTGGCACAGCCAGGGCTGACAGAGCAGCATTTGAAACCCAGGCCTCCCTTACTCCGGCTGTGTTTCTCAACGGGAGCGCTACATTCTACTCTCAGAGTGTCTCCGAGCTGTGATCATCCTATAAGGTGGGTTTCTGATGAAAGAGAGCCATTTGGGGAACGACAATTCTGAATTATTTGGGACTGCCCCAGGCGTCAGACACTTCATCCCTAATCATCCCTCCCTGCCCTCCACTATATCCTCCTTACTCTAGTGAGTAAAATAACCAAAAAGTATCCCCCCGGTTTCCAAACAGCCCTAAGGAAACAGTACCACCCCAATGAGAAGCACTGCTCCAGTGCCCAAGTGGTCACCTCTGTCCATCAGAAACGGGTTTTTTTTTTCTTTTTTCTTAAGATTCTTAGCACAAACATAGTTCCTGTAACCAGCAACCAGAAACCTCTGAGATCCAGTAAAGATCAGTCATCCTTCAATCTACAAGGCCCCTCACCATCAGCTCCAGGAGAAGTTATGAGCAACAGCTGACAGTCAAACAGACTCTTTAATCTTCCAGCCCCTTCTAGACAGGGCCTGTCAAAGGAACGCCCCTTATGGCCAGAAAGGTCTTTCCTGGGAGTCGGCTCAGACAGCACAGTTGTCCCCAGAGATTCCTAGATTTAGACTGTTCACACTGGAGGGACTTAAGAGATTATTTTGTTCAATCTCCTCCATTTACAGATGGGGAGAGTGAGGCCTGGAGAGTCATTTGCCCCAGGTGCACAGCTGGCCAGCGTCCTGGCTGGGACCAGACCCCCGTCTCCACCGCTCTTGCAACTCTGGCCGCTCCACTTTCAGATCCCAGCAACCCAGGCACGGAAGGCATCATGGAGAAAGGGAATGATGTCATAGGAGGGAGCATTAGGGGGACCAGGGCTGCTGGCTGCCCAGAGGAGAGGGCTCAGGTGGGCAGTTCATCTGTCTACAAGTAGTCAAAGTGTCATCAGGTAGAAGAGGGTTTCACCTGGATTTATGTGGCCTAAAAGGTAGGAGCAGAGCCAGTGAGTAGAAGGTACAGGACCAAGAAAGTGGCTGACTGTAAGGGTGAGAGCTGTAATAGCTCTCTGGCCAGGAATGGCCTCCTTGAAAGGAAGGAGTTTCCAGTGGCTGGAAGTGCTGGAGCAGAGGAAGAACAACGCTGGTGGGACAGTGCAGAGGGGATCAGACAGCTGATTGGGGGACGGATTCCGTGTCCCTGAAGGTGCCTTCCAACCTGGAAGATTTTGACCCATGGCTGTCACACCCCCAGAGCAGGTCCCCCACTCACCTTCTCCCCCATGGCTCTGGGAAGCCACCCTAGATACAGGGTGTCCATGACCCTGAGTCAGCTGGGTTCTCAGGGCCTGGATTCCAGTAATCGCTGTGACCTCAAACAAGGTGACCCAAGGTGGGACCCTGTGCCTACTCCCCTTCCCACAAAAAAAACTGTGGAGTCCCAGCAGGGAGAACACCCTCAGGGGCGTGTCCAGAGGATTATGGACTAAACTCACATCTAAGGACCTGGGGAGGGAGCAGAGGTAAGCTCCTCCCACTGCCCCCAGGCACTGGGGCCACAGGGAATCTGCCAGATCTACTCCATGAAGACGTTGGCAGCCTGGCTTTGTCTCATCACTGTTCCCCATGTGGATGAAAAGCAAAGGCTAGGAAAATTCTCCATGTGTGAGGCCCAGGGAGGGGGAGACAGCCACACACAGCTGTGAGACCTTCGTTGTTCCTGTATCACGAGATGACAGTAATTATACCTCATTTCAGCAGAGCATTTATAAGGCTAAAACTGATTTGCTGTGGCTTTTACATGTGTGTGTTTATATGTTGCCCTCTTCAGTTTACAAAGCATTGTCACACGCTATACCATTGTATGGCCTTCACCCTTTTTGTGCATATGCAATAGCAATCGCTCTGGGGGACAGCCAGGACTGGAGTTATTTTGCCCATTTTACAGATTGGGAAATAGAGGCACATGAACTATTAGGTAATGTGCCTATATTAGACAGCTGAGCTTTGTTTTCTAGGTCTATGGACAATGCTTCTTCACACTCACACACACACGCACACACGCACACACACGGAGTTTAATGGAGATGCAACTTGCCTTTGAATAACTGTTCTTAATGAAGACGGTGACCTTGGAAACTGTCAGTGCAAACAGCGTGTAGAGCAAGGGCATGGGGAAGTGGGGCAGGGGGTGGCTGAATGGATGAGGGGATAGCAGCTGGATGGCAGGGGTGGTGCCCAAGGCTAATGCTGTTCATGCGAAAGCAGCACAGGACAAACAGCTGTTAAACAGGGCACACAGGCTGCTGTGCTACAGCCCCGCACCCCGCCACTCATGGGACCCACAGGCCACAACCTGCCATGAGCAGCAACTGACCTCTGGGTCATATGCTGCTTCCCTGGGTCATATGGCTGACTGGGTTATGGAGGGAGGAGTGGTCCAGGGATCCCCAAGGTCAGGGGCTGTCAAGGGTGTTCTCTATACATGAAACTACCTGAAAAACAGCAAAGTTCATCCTAGCGGGGAAAGACAGAAATCCATCCAGCTACAAGGTATGGGGGCTCACCCTGGGCAGCCCACGTACATAGGCTTATGGCATTAAATCAGTTCTTACTGTGTCCAGCCATGGTAGAGATTTATCAACCAACCCCAGCCTTCCTTTGGTAGGTATGAGACTGGCCTTTGCCTCACCCTCAAATCCAAATCTGGAGCCAACCTGTGCCCTCACCTTTTCTACAACCGCCACCAGCTGTGGCTGGGGAAAGGGAGTGTGCTGGATGCTCCCACCCCAGGCCACCCCAGGGACACCCAGGTGGCTGCATGGCCTCAGCTATCTGGCTGAGGATGGGTCCTGCAGGCTACCCAGCTGACAGGTGATAGGAGGAAGCTGTGATGTCCCCTGCCCTGGCCACCATTCAGCCTCTCTTACTGCTACAAAGTCTAAGTCAGTTGGCTTGGCCAAAACTGTGCCTCATTAGTACAACCATTCGGGACAGAAGCAGATGCTCTGCTTTGGGGGGGAAGCAGAAAAAAGAAGAGGTCTAAGGTTTACTGAAAATGAGTTATATGCTAGGTACTTCATATGCATTATCTCCTTTAATCCCATTTCATAGCTGGAGAAAGGGAGGTTCAGAGAGGACCAAGGTCACATACTAAGTGCAGAGCCAGGATGCAAATGAAGGGTTTGCCTTGACTCCGAATACCCACTGCACCATCAAATTGCAATCTTTTTTTTCTTCACAATTCTAGTATATAAAATGCTCTGGTTGGAAGAACTGGGGGAGGAGGGCTTGAAGCTCTGCCCACTGGCCCTCTCCCTCTCTCCCTCCGGCCATCCCCCGAGGCTCTACCCAACACCTTAGGGTTCCACCCCCACCTCCTTCAGAAACCTCTGTGGGCTCTGGTGGACCAGGGCTCTCCCAGATCATTAGATGTGCAGAAAAACACTCTGAGAGGCCTTGGAGTTGCACCTGCCAGGCTGGGATTTGCCCAGGGCCCCGGAAATGCAGACAGAATCATTCCCGAAGCCACCCCACCCCCACTGTGGGCATCCCAGCTGGCTCTCTGGGAAGCAGCACTCCAGCTGCCCTGAACTGTGTGCTCTTCAAGCATTACTCCCAACTCTTTATACACCCAGCGTCTGACCACAGTGCCTGCCTTTCACCGCGCCCCCACCACTGCATGTGACAGAAGGCGTCTTAGCAATGGTAGAAGCAGCCGCTGGGGGCTCTTCCCCTCAGAGGCCACAACCCCCTCCCAAGCTGGGCACCGACAAGCCAGCGGGGTGAAAGAGCATTTTGCCTCACTTGATACCCTCTTCCCATCATTTGCTGCCTCTCCACCCACTGAGCACAGCCCTAAGCATCCTCCATTCTGGGGGTGCACTCACCAGAAAACAAATGTTGGCCCTGGATCCCCAAAGCAGGTGTGCCCCTCTCTTCTTCCTGCACTACAAGAGGCACAACCCACACCCAAAGTTTGGTCTGCCTTCGGGTGTCTCTGCCACCGGTCACCCATCCCACCCCAGTTGCAAGCTCGGGGGCTGCCTTGCCAGAAGAAAAACTCAGTGCTGAGCCCCTGTAGGCCTAGAACTCAGAGGCAAGAGAGAAGCACTACCCAGAACATCATCCTTCTCCCCACTCTTGCCCCACCCCCATTCCACAGAAGGAAAAGCCACTGCCTGGCTGCAGCTGAGGCTGAGATCAAGATGCGGCTACTCACAGAGGGTGAGGAGGCTCTTGGCCTGGCTAGGTGAGCATGCAAATCGGTATGCAAATTATATGCAAATCCAGGGCCTGCCCTTGGGTTCCTGGCACCCTGCCATGTCTGCTGCCTGTGGCTCACCCCATTCATGCACCTGGGTGCTGGTTAGAATCTACTGAGCTAGGGGCTGAGAAAGCACTTCGGAAGCTGGGGGCGTTTCCTTTTGACTGCTTCCAATGCCCCCAAGAAACACCTCCTCCAAGATCACGTGGGAGGGAAGAATCTCCCAGCTTGGTACCCATACCCCCCAAAAAAGCTCTCTGAACATCCACCCTCCCTTCAACTCATCCACAAATAAAATCGTCCTTCATCAAGCTGAGCAGGGGACCAAGCAAGTCACAAGGGTGGAATTCCTGAAGACCCGGAGAAGGTAAGGGGGACTGGAGGTCTGCACCCCTCTGACAAAAGCCAACAACCCATGAGGTGCCCTGTGCAGACAACCACCCTGTGCCTGGGGGGGGGGGGTGCGCAAGCATCGCTGGGCCAACCCCACCCTCCATCCCTGCCATTTGCTTGCCCACCTTCTCTCGATTCCTCAATCTGAGAAAAATAAGCCTATTCAGCCAGTCTACCGGGATCTGCTCAACTTAAGCGCTGCCTTTGGGTCAACTGCTTACTTGCTTTTTGTTTCTAATTGAGCTCCCCAGTCTGCTGCAGAAATATATTCAAGGCAGCTGACTTTGATGCCCAGAAATACGAAGCATCTGAAAGGTTTGTCGGGCATCAAGGCAATCCCATTCTCCCCCATGTTATCCTAGCACCCAGGGCCTCTCTGCCTACCTACCCCCTCCCCAACGTTCACTGGTCTTTCACCTCCTTCCCCTAAGTTGTGTTTGCCATTTCGAGATTTAAAAAACACATTCCCTGAGTGCCCACCCCCCTTTTAATTAGACTCTGAACAGAGTGTTAGAGATTTTCTTAATGGCTCGTCGAAGGCTTTTAGTTTGGTCTTCTCTAGAGAGAAGAACCATGAGTCCCCATCCGAGAGGTTGGGGGGGAAATGAAAAAATCAATGCACCCCATTATTTTGGCTTTTAGAAAACAGGAATTTTAGTGCCGGGGAAGCTTGCTCTTCTACACAGTAAAAATGCAATTGCAGGCAACACAGATGCTGGCACGCTGGATGGAACAACGGAGAGAGCCTCGCTGGGGTTCCTCTGGCTGCCCGAACCTGGATTTGTTTTGGCAATAATAAGGCAGTTATTGAAGACTCGACAACCGATTATTAAAACACCTTCCCAGTTTAGTTCTGGGGAATCAGTCTGAGCTCAGGCTTTATCAAAAAAAAAAAAAGGTATTTCGAGAGGAATGGAAAGAACAGACGCTTAAAACACATTCAATAACTGCTTAATTCCATCCAGAGGACGCTCCATCTCATCTTGTTTTCTCCTCCCTCTCTCTCTGCCTCCTCCCCCTCCTCACAGATGGACGTACAAATTATCGCATAGAGGATATTGTTTTCTGTAACAGCCTCGAACATTCACATTTACATTTTCCTTGGTGCCGCGGGGGTGACAGGCAACGGGAGAGAAAAATACACCAAACCCCATCTTCGCTGCTCTCACCACATCAACATCCTCCCCCAGTCGCCTCCGCCACCACCGCGCCACCCCAAGCAGAACAGGCCCCGGGGACCAGCCTGGCACCTAAGACCCAATTAAGGCACGAAGGAAAAGAAAGGCCTGTCTGGCAAGTCGCCCTGGCGCCCAGCACAGATGCTGGAGCCTCTGAATGGCAGGGGCGCGGGAGCTCTGCAGACCCAAAGGCCACTTAGGTGCCGCCTCACCTGGCACCTCCAGCCTCCCGCAGGCCCAAGGCCAGAGCTACTTGCTTCTCCTGTTGGAGAGGATTTTGCCCCTCGGGCCGTCCTGCCGCCTTCTGGGCCTTTCTCCAACCCCATCCCCATCTGCCCCTTCCCTATCAAATAGCTTGGGCTTCATTTATTAATGGCCGGCTTCTGGAAGGGGGAGGGGAGAGTCCATCAGGTATTTGCTAGGGGGCCTCGACTCCCGGGGAATGGGCTGCTCTGGAAGAGGTCTCCGGAAAGGGGGTGGGAGGTGTGTGTGGACACGGCTGGGCAAGAGTGTGGGAGCAGCTCCAGCCTGTGCTATCTCACCCGACAAAATGGAAAGGGGTGGCCGGTGGAGAGGGAACTAGCCAGAGAGAAAGCTGCCTCTCCTCACCTTATGTATTTTTAATATTAATGTAATTAAAGCTGCGAGCCGAGCCAGCCTGCGGGGCGGAGGGAAGCAGGAAGAGCCTGGGGAGAGGGAGACTGCGGGTGGGGGGCCCGGGGGAACAGGAGGCAGGCTGCTTGTTCCGCGGACGGACGGGGTATAAGAGGGTGCTGTGCGGGGTCAAGGGGTTAATCAACCTAGACCAGCCTTGGTGTGTCACCCCGTGGACCCCGTTGGGTCAGAGAAACTCAACTACTTTGTCCACGATTCAGGGGCCAGCCCTCGCCCCGCACCTCAGCAGCATCTTGGCCTTCATTCTGGCTTTGACCGGGCGGTACTTACAAATGAAATAGGGTCACCCTCCTCCCCCAAAGCCACGAGATACTGCAGTCAGCTCCGGCAGGTTGCAGACTCCAGACCCCTGGGGCGTCGGCAAGGAAGGACCGGACCCGTCCGGGAGCGCCAACCCTCTGCTGGATTGCCCTTCCCCCATCGCCTAGGGGTCAAGAGTTGCAGCTGGGCCAGGGCACCCGCCTGGGCAAAGGGGGTTGAGGCCGTCCCCCAGGGCGCGAAGGAGAAAAGTTAGAGGGCTGCACAGGTAAAGCTGAGCTCGTAAGAGCGTGTGTGCTTTTCAGCGCAAGGGCGCCGAGTTCGGCCGCCTCATCTCCCGCCATCTGTGCGCCCGGGGGCACGTCCTCTGCGATCGCCTGGAAGCCCGACAGCCGGGGACTGCCTGATCCCGACTCGGTGCCCAGGTGATTCTGGTTGGAAATGTCTGACCGCTTCCAACCCCCAATCCCGGCTACCTCGAGGATCAGGTGCGCAGCGCTCCAGCAGCAGGTCTGGACATGCCTGACACCTGGACCCACCCTTAGCAACGCCTTCTCTCCGGGGAAAGCGACACGCGCCCACCCCCAACCCAAGATTCGTCCCCATGTCCGCTGACCAGGAGCCGAAGCGCAGACTCTCGCACCTTGGGGCGCGCTGCCCGAGGTGGCCAGGCGGCGCAGCCAAGCCGGGGCTAGTGCCCGGGGCAATGGGGCTGGACGAAGGCGACCTCTAGGTTTGGAGAACAAACTTGCTATTATAGGGAGCCCAGGTCTCGGGACCCGCGGCTCTCCCCGCCCTGCATCCAGCCAGGGCGCGGATAAGCGCGGTGCAGTGCGATGCAGGGGGTCCGGGGCGGCGGAGGGGCGCGCGGTGGCAGAGAGGGAGTAAGCCGCGGCCCGGTTCCGCCAGCACTCCCAGGTGAACAGTCACGGCCTAAGGAACCCTCGACTCGGAGGGCACCCCGGGGTCCCAGCGCCACCCAGCCGCAGGCAGCGGACAAGGGGCTGGGGGAAGAGTCCGGGCAGAACGGCGGCCCGGCAACGAGCGGGGAGATGAGGGGCTGTCTCACCACCTCCCCGCCGGGCGCGCCCCAAAAAGGCAGGCGCGGGTAGCTGGCGGGGCGGTCCAGGGCGGACTCTTACCTGGCCGCTCCCCGGGTGCCTGCCCCTCCCCCGCTGCGCCCCATCCGGGGCCCCGCGCCGGGGTCCGTCCCCCCAACCACCCACCCCCCGCCCCGGGCACCTGGAGCCCGCCGGGCACTCCGCCTCGCCGCCAGCCTCGCGCACCGCGGCCCCGCCGCCTCCGCCGCCCTGCCGCCCGCGCGGGTCTCACCTTTGTGTAAAGAGTCCAGGAGCAGGAGGAAAGTTACCAGCCACATGCCATAAAGAGGCCCTATTCTCCGGGGAGGTGGTCCTGTGGCCGGCCGTGCGGCAGCGCCTCTCCCCCGCTCAGCGCGCTCCCAGCCGCCCGCACTCCGCGCCCCGCTCTCTCTGCTCCTCAGCCCAGCGCTCGGCGGCGGCGGCGGCGGCGGCGGCTCCTCCCTCCTCGGCTCCCTGGCTCCTGTCATCCGCGGGGCTGGGCTAGGCGCCGCTCTCCCCGCCCCCCCGCCCCCCTCTCTCGCGGCACCCCGGCCGGGGAGCGCCGCGCGAGCCCCGAGCCCACACGGCCCCCAGCCCCACAAGCCCAGGCACAGGGGCGGCGGGGGCCCGGACCGTACGGCCCGGACCAGTGTTCGCCGTCTGAGAGGCGAGGGGTCCCCGCCACCCACCGGCTCCGAGCCTGCGGTCGCACACAGGCGTGTGTCATACATGTGCCAAGAGACCTCCCTGCTCGGGCCAAGGGCGCCCCGTGTCTCCTGGCCCAGTCACCTGGGGCCAAGGCAGCCTGCCTCTTTCCGACTCAGTTTACCCCCTGGGATGGGGGAGCATGGATGCTGGGAGTAAAAGCCAGACTGAGACCCTTTGGTGCCGGCCCGGGTTACTCCCCACCTCCAAGCTGAAAGCTGCCTGCCCTTCCAAGCCCCAGTTGCCTGCGCAAGCCTGCCTCGTGGGAAGCCCCGCTGAAGCCCGCCACCCCACCACTCTGCGGGGATTCTCCTCACACTGGGCACATTGTGATTACTCAGACATTATTGTCAATAAATAGTTCAGTGTCAGCTGTAGCTCGTGTATCTTCCTCCTTCATCCTCATTTGTCCCCCCCTACCCCACAGCTCTGTCACTAAGCAGAAGTTGGTTTATTCCTTATGTCAATCTGCATAAAGTCGTCATAGAATTGAATAGGGCTGGAGTGAGGTATCTTCTCAGCTACAAAATGAATGTTGAGCACCTGCTGTGTGCCGGGCAGCAGGTTAGGCACGGGGGCCCAAGGCATTTACTCTTTAAAATATGTTAAAATATACATGATATAAAATTGACCATTTTAACTGTATTTAAGTGTGCTCTTCAGTGGCATTTAGTACAACATTCTCAGTGCTGTGCAGCCATCACCACTATCCACTTCCAGAACTTTTCATCATCCAAACAGAAACTCTGTACCCATTAAACAATAACTCCCTATTCCCCAGCCCCTGGTAACCACTAATTTACTTTTCTGTCTCTCTGAATTTGCCTCTTTGGGGTACTTCACTTAAGTGGAATCATACTATATCTGTCCTTTTGTGTCTGGCCTCTTTCACTTAGCATAATGTCTTCAACGTTCATCCATGTTGTCACATGTCAGAATTGTATTCCTTTTCATAGCTGAGTAATACCCATTGTATGTATCAACCACATTTTGTTTATTCATTTGTCAGCAGACACTTGGGTTGCTTCCACCTTTTGGTGATTGTGAATAATGCTGCCATGAACATGGGTGTACAAGTATCTCTTCGAGACCCTGCTTTCAACTCTCTGGGGAGTGGTAATTGCTGGATCATATGGTAATTCTATTTTTAACTTTTTGAGGAACTGCCAGGTGCATTTACTTTTTTTGTATAGTACTTTCAGAGTTTAAAGGGCTCTCACCTGCAATTGCTCCGTGTAATCCTCACAATATCCTTTGAAGCTTTATCACTCCCCATTAAAACAGGTGAGAAAAGCGAGGCTTCGCTTGTTCAAGGTCGCCCAGTTTCTATCACAAGCAAGACCGGAACCCAGGTCTCCAGACTCCAGGGCAGCACTGCTTGCTCTGCACGGTGCTGCCTGCCCTCGTGGCCCAGCTGCGTGATGTGAAGTCACCACTCCGAAGTGGATGCTTTTTCACTAGGTGTTCTACCCTCTGTGAACACAGGCTCAGAACAGAGACATGGGGCAGACTGCAACAGGTGTTTGAGATGACCCAGCCCAGCCCTCCGCTTTACAGATGAGGAAGATGAGGCCCTGAGCGGGGAGGCGATGGACCTGCCTGGGGTCAGGCAGGCAGCGACAGAGCCCAGCCGTCTCCAGTCTTCTGGCTGATAGCTTCCCTCACCACCGCCAGCCTACTGGGCTCATTCTTCCGTCCTGTTCCTCCCCTTCTAAAGGAGATGGTTGCTGAGAGGAATCCAGTTATTTTAAACTAAGCCTATTGACCCAGGGCACCTGGTCAGGCCATGCCTAAAATAAGCTGCTAAGTCAGGATGAAAGGGGCTGCTGTCTGTTGGGAGGAGACGGGCCCTGAATGCGCCTGGGGGTGTCAGCACAGCTGCTCGAGCCCCACATGCTGGAAGGAGAGAGGGGGACCCTCCGCTCTCCATTTACCTGAAGTACCTCCTCTATCCTAAGTGTCCCTTTTATGCTGGTTACACCTGAGGGCCTTTCAGGGACCACAACACTGTGTAGAGTCAGGTGTTACCCGAAGGGTGAGGTCATTCACTGTCTCCTGAAGAGGCCAAGTGGATGTGGGGAGCAGGGGTGGGCAGGTGAGGCGGGCAGACTCGGGACTCTCTCTAGCACAAGGAGGCTCTCTCTGTATATAATGTCACGGTTAAGAGCACGACTTCAGAGCCAGAGATTAGATCTCAGCCCAACTCTGCCGTTTACTAGCGGTGCAGTCTTGGGGAATTAATGTGTGCCGACCCCCGTTCCCTCGCCTGTGAAGTGGGGACAGCCACAGCATCTGCCTCGGAGACCTGTTGTGAGGATTAAATAAGACAAGCCCCATGGCTAGCACGTAGTAAGCACAGTAAATGTATATATCACTAATGTTATTGGCTTTTGCTCAGAGGACCTTGAACTACACGGGGTGGCGGAGGGAATAGCTCAATGGGAGGGGATGTTGGGATGACATCCTGCAGTCCCTATGGCAACAAGGCCAGAATTCAGGAGTTGGGAATCCAGGAAGAGGCCCAAGAAACACGGAAAAAAGGTGTGCTTGAGGCTGGAAGGGTATAGAGTGACTGTCAGCGAGGAAAGGACCTGAAAACAGACAGTCCACATGCCTTTTGTATTTTCCATTTCCTAGGTTTTGTTCCTGCTTAGTATTTAGGAAAATATCTTTGCAAGTGACAGTCTGGCTCAGATGTGTTCCGAAGTCCCCTCTTAACTGGAGTTGTACTTGGGGAGCTATGGCAGAGTCAGCAACAATCACAGCAAGGGAACTCCAGGGAAGGGAGTGGGATGCTTGTTTCACCCACGCCCACGCCAAACCCTGATGCTCTCCTCCCACAGCTGACATTTTGGAGGGGCTAATTTTTTATTCTGATAAAAGGGACAATTCCTTCAAAGTCCCAACTTGGATGGAAGCCCTCACACCCACACACAAATATATGCACACCAATGTGAGAACAAACACAGTTGCCCAGGCAAACATCCATGTGTACAGGTAAACATAAATACTTAATGACAGGCACGCCTGTGCTCAGATGCAGTTTGAATACAATCCAAAAATCCTGCATTGACACCTTTGCATATGCCCTAATACATTTGTTTAAAGCCTCAAATTTGTGGGATTCATTTCCAGCAGGGACACACTGCTCATTTAAGAAGTGATTAATTAATTTCAATAATTTGTTACATCAGAATGCTGGGTGATGATGTAGCTGGCGTGTGTGTGTGTTACCAATGCCAGGTGAAGCGGCTATATGAAGACACTGGAAGGTGAACCCTTTCCAATTCAGGTTAATCATGGATATTTGGGGGGTATTATTTTGCCATGTTACATTAGGACTAGAGCCATCATGAGAAACAACAGATGTTTTCATTGTTTAACTCAAACAACAGCTTACATATTTTGGATAATTTTCTTCAAAAACAAAGGCACATAATTATTTTAGCAAAGGCTTCTTATTGCTCTGAAATGCTGTAACAACTTCAGCATAAATATGGTTTTCATAAAAGGAATCCATACCGAACGAGGTCAATGGTAAAAACTTGACATTTGGGGTTATATAGCTAATTTGGGATTGACGTTTTTAGTACTAATTCATTGATGGGAGGAGAAAAAAACAAATAAGGGTTTCCCCACCTTTTTTTCCAATTTGTAATTGATTTTAATGTTATATGAACAGTCCTGGACTACGATTCAGAAATCCTCGGTTCTCGTCTCATTTTTGCCACCTTAGCCAGCTGTGGGATCTTGGACAAGTCACTTTATCTTTCTGGGCCTCAGTTTCCTCACCTATGCACATTCTCTAATGCAGGCAAAGAGGCAGAAATACGTATTTTCACACACTGATACTCAGAAGCAAACAAAAAACACACAAAATAAACAGTTTTTGCTCCAAATGCATGCACGTCTATCTAAAATACTTCTGTCTTCTTGAGATGAGGTGAATCATTGCAATTAATAGGCTATGGTGCCTATATAAAAAGGTAGCACGTGTCATTAAATTACGCGGGCATTCCTTAAACCAAAATTCTATATGCTTAGCTCCGAGGATGTCTAGGTACATTTTGCCACTTACCCTCTCAACATTTTGGATTCTAGTATCATGGTCCTAAGCTCACGGAAAAAAGGGTCCCAATCCCTGAGGCTCCTCCCCAACAGATGGCGTCTCTGGGGTTCCATGGCCCTTGTTCAAGCCACTGTCTCAGGAGGGTTGGTCAGGGGCTGCAGAAGCCCCCTCAATAATCATGGCCTCTCTTCCGCAGTCCCCTCGCTGCTCCCAACTCTGAAACTGGCTGAGAAGCCAACCCAGAGAGGTTCCATGAAGCCGGAATTCCGTGCAGCTGAAGCTCATTGCCAGGTCTCTCTCAGGGGTGGCGGCGGGGGAGGTGGGCGGAATCTAAACTAAGAGAGAAAGAAAAACAGGAAAATTCCATAAGTGGGAGCTCACTTTGCTGGCTTCCCGGGTTATCCTGCAGTTCTTCTGACCTGCGAGGCACTCACAAATGTGTTCACCACATTGTATTGAAGCCTCTTCTCTCCTGGAAAGCCTGGATGCTATGTTTTTCACTCCTTCTTTCTCAAGTACCCAGTGCCCCTTCTCTACCTGCGTAAGCCTCCTTGTGCAGCAAGGCCTGGTCAGGCACCCCCAGCTTTCCCGGGCCAGCATGGACCAGCCCTCCTCTGGTCTCTACCTGCCGCAGACATCTTCTTGGCCCGTGGCGCTCATCCCTTCATCCTGCGTTGTGGCTGCTTATGCGCACATCTGACTTGTCTCCTCTTCCAAACACTAAGTTCCAAGCCCTTTCGGTTTATACCTGCGGAGCCTAGCCTGATGCCTCCTCACACGAGGGGGCACTCAGTGCCGATTTAATGACTAGACAAGCTCATTCTTACAGGGTTGCAAATACCCAATTACAACTTCACAGGTCATGCCTTCCAGAGGCATGTGCTTTAACTGGGATTAAAGCCTTAAGCTTTGCCCTTCTCATATGAGAGTTTCTGGCCTGGAAGGGTGAGTCCCGGAGCTGCAGGAACACTGACCCTAAAGCTGGAGTCTCAGCAGATGCCCGCTCAGCCGGCATCACCATCATCTTCCTCAGGACTTTTGGGATCCAAAGGCTTCACATTTTCTTTCATTTCAGATCCTCGTCCAAAACAGAAAGATCAGGCCAGAAGTGTTTTGTTCATTGTACAGATGAAGAAACTGAAACTCTAAGAGGTTTGTGATGTGCCCAGAGGCAGATCTACCACGAAACTAAGACAACTTATGCTCCAGGGTCCTGTAGGGCCCCAGTAATAAGTTCACATAGTCAGATGGTATTGGTAATTTGGTAGAATACCACAGTTGACCTGCAATCAATTATGGCTTCTCTTCTTTTCTGCTCTGATGTGCATTTGGGGTCTGGTGTGCATTTGGATCTGACTCAGGATCCCCCAAATGAGTGAGTGGCGGATCCATTCGATTTGGGATCGGTGAGATATATTTATGCGTAGAGAATGGTTAGCACTACTTTGTAGCCATCCCAGTGTAGGGAATGGCTGCAGGAATGCGACCACCCATCGGGCCAATTCACTTGGCTTTGTGACACGAAGTTGCAGGGCCCAAGTTGTATCACAGCATGGTTATGGCCTGAGGTGCCTGCACTAGAGATGTGTGTCTTGGAAGAGAAACCAGGTTGGAAATGTATGGAGCCAGGAGCTGGTGTGTAAAATTGTGAGCAGAAGAAATGTTAAAAAAAAATTTTTAAGGCATTATAGAGGTGTGTCAGGCAGTGAGTTCCCACAAATATTGTTATTTGTCCAGATTGTGTGATATCTGTGGTATTTGTCAGTTTTTTCAGAATTTGTAATTTGTGGCAATTTCTTTTTAGCATCCTAAATATTCACGTTTGTACCTCATTTTGTGTTTATAGTTGTGGATTGTTTTCCTTAAGGAGGTCCCTTCGAATGGTCTAAGCTTCAGGTCCTACAAAACCTGAGTCCATCCCAAGGACTTGTCCTGGGTCAGACCATGGACGCTGAGCTGGGCCAAGAACCAGGCTTTCTGGATTCTGGTCCAGGGTTCTTCCCACCACAGTCCCTTGCCTCAGAGTGTCACACAATGTGTAATTTATGTGTTTGTACAGTACTGCACACACAGAGAATGCTTAAAAATGCCACAGCCCCCTGAAGAGATTGTCCTCCATAGTGAAGGGGAGGTCAAGGTCTGGCCCATGGAATCGGCCCTGACTTGGATGCTCAAAGCCCTCTTCCTAGGAAATCTGGTCACTTCAGTCCACAAACCAGAGGATCTCAGGGGTGGAAGACGGCTTAGAGTCCACCTCTACACCCTATCTGTGGGACAACGCCCCTCCCATCACTGGGACGGAGCTACCAGCATGAAGGACTGAGATGCTCCTAAAAGCCCAGGGGTTGTAGAAGACACCAGGAAGCCCCTCCAGCCACGCTGAGCAGAGAATGTCCACCTGCGGGGGGCAAAGCCACAGAGCCAGAGTGCCACAGTGGCGGGTGGAATGCTGTTTGGGATTGCCAAGGGAATGGGGGACACTGTGTGGGAACGGTGGGGGGGGTACCAGCCCAACATCCATAGACTCAGTGAGGAGGCCGGCTGGCACCTTAGGGCCCATCTGACCGGCCCCATCTCACACCCCCCAGCTCTCTCCACCCCACAAGATAGGTGCTAACAGTTCCTGGTTAAATACTGCCAGGGACGAGGGCCTCCCTACCCACACAGAAGTTCAGCCTAATTTGACTCTCTGTGATCATGCACACTTTTCTTTACGAAGCCCAATCTGCCTTAGCCCGCTGGAGTTCACGGGACCCGCCAGATGACGGCTTTTCAAATATCTTAGAACAGCCACCATAGCGCCGCCCTCCTACAAGCCTTCCTTTTGCCAGGCTAAATATCGCAGTTCTGTCAACCTCTCCTTTTCCAACATAATTTCCAGACCCTTCCCTCTCCTGGTTTCCCCTTTTGCACATATTTAACTTTAACAACGTCTCTCTTAAAAGCAGAATGGCCCCAACACTCCAGATGAGATCTGAACAGCTCTGAGAACAGGAACTGTCACCCCCTTGATAGGTATTCGACTTTCTCTGTGGCTCAATATTTGGTTGGCTTTTGGGGGCCGACGCGCCAATAAAGCTGGGCCTCTTTCCCATGAACTGCTGCTGACCTGTGACCCTGAGGTGGATTCTTGGGGACGGGGTCAGGGTGGGATGCACGACTAGACACATTGCTTGTTGACCGCTGGGAGAGGAAATGCTGCCTGGGTCAAATGGTATCACTTACACACACCGGCTAAGACTCTCAACGACCCCTGAAGTCCTAGCTCAGCCCCAGTGAGGGGGGCAGACTCAGCTGAGAATGCAGGCACGAAGGGAGGCCCAATTTCAGACCACGTGGCATGAAAGCGTAGCATCTCTACCACACGCGATCGTACTTAAACCCAGCTGAAAAGGCAAAAAGATCTTACACTGCATTTCCCAAGAGTTTCATGAGAAGGAAATAGGTGATATGCAAAAAGTGAGTTCTGGTCAAATAGGTTTGGAAAACACTGGAATAACCAGAGGTAAATAGGTTTCTTTTACTGTAAGGACATCCCAGAACCTTTAAAACACTATTGGGTGTTATGGATACAGTGTGAGGTATTTGGGAAGGTTTCCCACTTTTCCTGGTCTGAAACCTCTGTCCTTTCACTGGCCGCTGCCCACCCTCGACTCAGAGGAAGCACATGTTGTCGGTTTATTTACACTTTCAGCAAGTTTGTGCCCGGCCCCTATTCAAGGAGCTCCCAGCATCCCTGGAAACTCTAAGGCAGGTCCCTGCCCTGGGAAGCTTGTGCTCAGTGGGGAAGGAGACGTATAGAGGACAGCATGCGGAGGTCTGTATGCTGAGCCTAAAGGTCAGAGTGGGAAGGGGGCTGGAGGCCATCTACTGGGAGCACCCTGTGTCACAGAGGAGGAAACGGTGGCCGTGCAGCTGAAGAACATCCAGGCCACACAGCCTGAAGGTCAGTGGCAGCACCTGGATGCAGTGTTCCCGAATCCCAGGCCTGCACTCCGTCTACCGTGACATTCATGGCCCAGGTCGTGTTGTCCTCTGTCTCCGGCCCATCAACTGGGTAGCCCTGCCCACCACTCCATCTGCAGTAGCCACAGGGTTGGGTTAAAAGACTTTTAAGATCCCACCTAGGGCTGAGATTCAATTAGTCTGTGAAGACAGCTGCTTAAGCTCAGAGAAAGGAGTGGTTAGGAAAAACCAAGGCAGGATGTGAGTGGGCCTGGGTGATGGGAAGAGCCTGAAGAGTCAAAGCTGGATGGAAAGGGATGTACCAGGTGATGGGAGAAGGGCCTCCCTGTGGGGGGTTTCATGAACCTGGCTCTGTGGTGTGTGTCTGCCCATCTGAGATACCCACGCACCTGGCATGAGATGGTTCAGGGCTGTGTCTTGCAAGACTCATGGTTAGAACCTTGGAGCTGATCGAAATGGCCAATTGTTTGTCTGAATCAGCCAAAGTAGCTTTTTCTTTTGGCAAATTATAACCAGAGCCATGGACTCCTAATAACGATTTTTATCATTGAACCCTGCTGTGGTCCAGCACTATGCTAAGTACTTTAGATGCATAATCTCAGTTAACCCTCCAAACAACCTATAAGGCTGGCATAATTATTATCATCCCCATTTTACAGATAGTGAAACTGAGACACGGGGACATTAACACATCTAGTAAGCGTCAAATGCCCAAGCCTTGAGCAGGGCTGGGTGGTCTGACCGCAGAGTTTTCTTTCTCTTTACTGCTGTCGGTGGTGGTTGGTAGTATCTCTGCTGTCACATTTTCAGAAAGGTTTTAATACGGAAAATTTTCAAACATATCACAAGTAGAGAGAAGAGTATAACGAACTGCCATGCACCCATCCTCTAGGGCCAGCAGTTGTTGACTCGTGGCAATCTTGTCTTATCTGTATTCCCCGACCACCCTCCCTTCCCATCACCAAGGATTTCTGTAAGCAAATCTCATGCATTATATAAATCCATTCGCAGATCTTTTAGTGTGCATCTCTAAAAGATAAGGCTGAATTCTTACTGTCAATCACTACACTTTATGCCATCCTGACTGAGAAGTAGCTTAGACCAGGCACACCGCCCTCAACTCCCAACACACACGTGCTGGGCTTCAGGCCAGTCACTGCCCAAAACAGCCGAGCTCATGGCAGTCTGGCCAGCCTCCCTGAGCCTCCTCAGAGAGTCTTACTGCAGCTGAAGCCCCTGCCATCAGTCTAGCTTGTCTGGAGCTGGGGAACACCAAGTCTTCTGCCTGGTGGGGTTGCTACCACAAGGACAACAGTTCGGACCAGCCTGGACCTGGCCCCCCAACTCTGGCCACACCCCCTAATCCCAGTTCCTAACTCAGGGTGATTTAGCATGCTCTCTTCTGCCTAGGAGAGAACGGCTCCCCACTCTGCTCAGTCTAAGAGCAAGAGGTAGGGAGGAGATGGAGCTGAACAAAGCACTTGGAGTCAGAGGTTCACTGTGCCTCCCATGAACTCACTTTTCTCATCTGTAAAATGGGAACATAACACCTACCTCATACGGTGGCTGTGAATGCCCAAGGAGACAAGTTTTCCCCACTGTGGTTGGGCTACCAGAGGATGCAGTACCAGACATGGCCAGTAGGTGTCGCCCAAAGACTAGCACCTGTAACCTTGGGGAGGGGCGGGGTGAAGCGGGGCGGCAGCTGCTTCATTGAGAGGATTATCTTTGCATATTAGATCCGGTTGCACCTGGGGGAAGTGGAAGAAAGTTCAGCCTGTGGGATTTCTCCTTAGAAAAGTCAGGTCTGGGGACTTCCCTGGTGGTCCAGTAGTAAAGAACCCGCCTTCCAACGCAGGGGATGCGGGTTCAATCCCTGGTCGGGGAATTAAACCCCGCATGCCGCAGGTCAACTAAGCCCGCGTGCCACAACTACTGAGCCCACGCGTCTCACCTAGAGCCCGCGTGGCGCAAACTACAGAGCACACGCACTCTGGACCTCGCGCGCCACAACTGGAGAGGAAAAAACCCGCATGCCACAACTAGAGAGAAGCCTGTGCACCGCAACGAAAGATCCTGCACACCGCAACTAAGACCTGACACAGCCACAAAAGAAAGAAAGAAAGGTCTGTCTCTACCCGGAGTTAAAAAGTGGAGCTGTGCAGCCTTCAAAGCATGCTCACAGGAAGACCCCACAGCAAGACAGGCATCAATATCTCCATTTTACAGATGAGGAAATCGAGGCTGCAAGAAGCAAGTGACTTGCTAAAGGTTAAGCAGCCACTAAATGCAGAGCTCGGACTCCAGCTCAAGTCTTCTGCTTCCATATTCTAGCACCCTGCTGAGGCACGTCCTCAGAAGCCAAGCCTTTGAGGGGACCTGGGACTGGCTGGAAAAAGTGTAAAAGGTACGGGTGCTCCCGAAGCCCCTGGCCTGTGATATGCTGTCCTCTGAGAGCATCTCCCCTCTCTGGGGCTCAGATTCCACTGTTCAGCAAAGGACGGTACTAGATCAATTGTTCCCAAATTCAACTAATCAAATGCACATATGCGCGCACACGCACACGCTCACTCACAATGGGGACAGGGAGACAGAGAGAAAGAGAAATTCCAGATCCAGAAGCAGGGATCTGTATTCTACATATCCCAGGTAATTTGAAGGTAAGCAGCTCAGCATGGGTCTTTGGACTGGCATTTGGGAAACACCAGACTAGAAGATCTTCTATGGGTTTATGTTCTGTAGTTTCATAAACAATTTCCACTCAAGCTTGTCAAAATACCTAACACAGTGACCGGCACATACCTGATATTTAAATATTCAACATATATTTTGCTGAAGTATACTGAAAAGCATGCAATCAAACACCCAACCCAATGAAAACCTTGGTTGACATTGCTTCATCCCACTTTGCAAACTCTTCTACACTGTTGGTGGGAATGTAGATTGGTGCAGCCACTATGGAAATTCCTTTAAAAATTAAAACTAGAATTGCATATGATCCAGCAATCCCATTCCTGGGCATATATCCAGAAAAGATGAAAACTCTAATTCAAAAAGATACATGTACCCCAATGTTCATAGCAGCACTATTTACAATAGCCAAGACAAGGAAGCAACTTAATGTCCACCGACAGATGAATGGATAAAGAAGATGTGGTACATATATACAATGGAATATTACTCAGCCATAAAAAAGAATGAAATAATGCCATTTGCAGGAACATGGATGGACCTAGAGGTTATCATAATATGTGAAGTAAGTCAGATAGAGAAAGACAAACATCATATGATATCATTTATATGTGGAATCTAAAAAAGAGATACAAATGAGCTTATTTACAAAACGGAAACAGACTCACAGACATAGAAAACAAACTTATGGTTATCAAAGGGGGAGGGATAAATTAGGAGTTTGGGACTAACAGATATGCATTACTATATATAAAATAATTAAACAACAAGGACCTACTGTATAGGACAGGGAACTATATTCAATATCTTGTAATAACCTATAATGGAAAAGAATCTGAAAAAGAATAGATATACATATACGTATAACTGAATCACCTTGTCATACACCTGAAACTAACACAACATTGTAAATCAACTATACTTCAATTTAAAAAAAAAAGAACGTAAAACTTTAAAACATCCACATTGCATTTCTGTAGCACTTTACGGCTTACAGATCTCCTTTACACACATGATCTCATTCAGTCTCTTTAATGGGCATTGTGATCCCCATTTTACAGATGAGGAAATTGAGGTTCAGAGACGCTAAGGGACTTGCCCGCTGCTGCCCAGCCAGTCAGTGGCAGAGCCAAGCTCCTAACCCAAGCCTGTGTTGCCCCACCTCCAATGCCTCTTCCACTGCACTATTCCTGCTTTTGCTTGTTTCACTGCGTGGTTTGAGGGGAGGAAAAACATCAGATCTAGAAGAGAATGAGTCCTCCAAAACTCCCTGGAGAGGGCAGTTTAAAAGCCCAGGAGCCCCCCTCCCTCTGCCTGGGCCCTGACTCTGCCCTCCAGAGGGGACATCCCACTGCCTGCACCCTGTAGTCTCTGGTCCCCTGCAGATGCCTCCATTCCCAGGTCTCTGCGCAGGGAATCTGGTTATCTGCCTCCCCTAGCATCACGGGACGGGATGGGGGTGCCGCAGGCTCAGATTCTCCACCACACACGCTGCCCCTCACCCCAGGCCATGTGTCACAGTGAAGCTGGGATCTGGGCTCACTCCCTGCCCCAGCTTTGTCCTTGTGTCTGTGTGTCCTCTAAGAATCACTGGAAGCAACAGACAATGACCTCTGACCCAGCCCCCATTCTCAGCTGAGGGGGCCGAGGTCCAGAGAGGGGCCCGCAGAGTGGAGCTGCCCATTTCCCTGGCCTCCAGACGCTGGGCCCAGCTTCTTGCATCCTCCACGCAGTCAGTTCCCTACCACCTTGTCTGTCCGGCTCTTCCCCCGTTCCAATGCACACACGCACAAATGCACATACATGTACATGGACACTCACACACAATCTCTCGCACACCCAACACACACACAGAAAGTTTTTCCACAGACCCTTCCTGGCCCCAGCACAGCAGCCATAGAGCACCCTCCACTGGTCTCAAGGGAGTGGGGGAGCCCATAGCCAAGCTGGCAGAGGGCCCAGGGGGCGGGGCCTCCCAGGATGGGCCAGACCAAGTCCCCACTGTGGCCCAAAGGGTGCTGAGGAGGGTCTGGGGCTGAGGGTGGACTCAGGAGCCCCTGCCTCCTGGCCGTGAACAGTGTCCTGAGAAGAATGCACTGGATGGTAAAACATTATGGTCAAGGGCTGGGATGCCTGCAGGGGTCCAGGGAAAGACAGCAGCATCCAGTGTCAGCACTGGGAGAACATTCGAGAAAGTAATCACAGCAGCCACTGGTCACCGAGGACTGGTCAGGAGCAGGAACTCCACGAGTCAGACATTGTTTCTCCATTTCAGGAAACTGAGGCTCAGGGGGGACTTGCCCACAGTCCCATAGTCCACAGCTGGCCAAGCCAGGGCTCACATCTGGGCCGGCTGATTCCAAAGCCGCTGATCTTAACTGTGATGCCAGGGACAAAATGCCGACTGTCACTGGGACAGGCCCCTGGTAGCCCCCTCCCCGTCCACGCTCCATGAGCTCCACCCGGCAGACACACTACCCAGCTACCTGCCCAGACTGCAACGCCCAGCAGCTCTCCCTGCCCCCTGAGAAGCAGGGCTGTGGTAGGTCCAGCTGTGGGTAATCACTCATTCATTCCTCTGGCCAGCCAGTCATGTGCTCGGTCAACAATAAACATTTTTTGAGCACATGCTCGGATGGGCGAGGCGCTGGGGATTGCTGGGTAAACCATCAGACGCCACCCCAGCCCTCATGCGGCTTGTAGGCCGTGCAGACAGACATAAAGGGACGGTCAGAATGCCAGGAGTTATGGGGCCCCCAGCAGGTCCCCTGGGAGGAGGGCGTCTGAGGGCTGAGGCCACTCCGGGATGATGTGAGTCACTGCGTCAGGAGCAGATGGTCCACGGACACGAGACCTGAAATATTACTTACTTCGGCAGGGGTGGTGGGCACTCAGCTCCCGTGCAGGCTGGGTTGGCACAGCTGTGTTACTGATTGATAGGCCTTTCAGGAAACAAAGACCACGAGAGAATTCAACACGCTCCTGGCCCTGGGCCAGGCCAGCCTCATCTCCTTTGCTTTGTCAAGTGTGTCTTTTTGTCTGCCTTCATTACTTGCTGGGCGCCTCTGTTTTAACTACTAGGAGGGAGCGAGTGTATATTTGTGTGTGTGTGTGTGCGCGCGTGCGCGCACACCCAGCCTCCCTGAGCGCTGCTCTTCTGGGGGCAGCAGGTAACAAGGGGACCAGCTACAGGTCCCCACTTATCCCTTCCCAGAACCCCTTGGCTTTGAAGCCAACACCTGGGATTTTTGTCCTGTGTTTGCTTTTCCCAAAGCCAAGTCCAGAGGCAGCCGAGGGCCATCTCACGGCCACACAGCGAGCTGAAGGCAAAGCTGGCAGTGATGCCAGTTCCCTACCGTCCGCAGCATGGATGGCACTGAGCTGCAGGCGAGGCTCCGGGGCCTCGAGCTGCTGCCCCCGCCCGGAGCTGCCCGTCTTCTACGCCCGCCTCACCACCTCACCTGGGGAATTCCTCTTGGTGACACCAAGGAAGGCCTTCAGGGAAGCAACAGAGAATTTCTTGGAAAGGGAACCGAGTTTAAGAGCTCTGGAGACCAAAAGCAGCCAGACCGCCCCAGGGCCTGGGGAGGGGGCTTGGGGGATCACGCAGGTTCAGGGCAGGCAGCCTAATAAGCCCCCCAAATAAGCTGCTGAGTCAGAGCCTGGGGAGCCACCACCCCTGCATGCAGTGGGTTCGAGTGCCTTTCAGGTAGGAGGCCCTTCCATACCTGGGAAAACCCCTCACCCTGCTTTCTGCGGCCGCCTCCTTAGGTCCCCCCAACCCCCAGTGTCAAGCTGAGGTCAGGGGCACCAAGGTCCCAAGTTCTAAACAGGGTTTCTTCCCAAGCCCTCAGTCACTCAACTGCAGACGACATTGAGTGTCCCCAGTGTGGGAGGGGGACACCGAGGCCAAGGGGAGCGTTTCTTCTAAGGCTGGCTCACTCGGGCGCCACGCTGGCTCTCCCAGCCCAGCCCCGGGCTCCGCGCTGCCCTCCCAAGGCCCTGCAGTGGGACTGCTGTGGTCCCGGCTCCAAGGCCCAGGCCCGATCCATCTTCCCAGCCAGGGACTCACTGCGAGGACAGGACAAGGCTGGGCGGCCACGGCATTGGCCTCTGATCTCCCCTGGCCGAGTGTACGTCAGGAGGACGATGAAGAACGAACGCCTGGCAAGGAGCGGGTCACTGCCGCCCGGAGGCCCTGCTGAATTGCAGTTCAGACCTCAGCTGCCTGGGGCCGCGGATCAACAGGGAGGCCATTAATCTCTCCAGCAGGGATGAGTGGGAGGAGGGCCTGGGGGAAGGCTCAGCACCCACCTCTGCCCTGGGCCCCTCTTCAGCTCAGCGCGCCCACTCCCTTGGGTGAGATAGGACCAGTGGCGTTGCTGCGGGCGGCGGCTGGGGGGTCTTGGGGCCGCCCTCTCCTTACCCACCTCTCTCTGGGTCCTGCTCATGACGTTGATTAACTCAAACTATGTGGGCGAAGGTCTCATAATCACCCTAAGGTGAGGAAGATGTGCAGATCACAGAGGGTCTCTCCCTTCCAGGAGTGAGGGCTCGAGATCCCACAGCCAAGAATTATCCCAGAGCAGGGCAAGTGATACACCTGAGGGGTGTGCAGACGGAATGAGAAGAGCTCAGGGCTTTCCTGGGAAACCAGAGCCCCTGGCAGACCGGGAGTCCCCTCCTCCCAGCAAAGGTTCCACCGGCCCTTAGACTGAGTTGAAAGCCTGTTTGAAAGGGATTTGGAGTAAGACACATGCTCCATCTGGTGGTGACAAAGGGAATTGCATCCCCTCAGACTAAGGCTGCTTTTGTTGCTGCTGTGTGATTAAAAGTTAATTCATTCGATCACTTCCCAGCCTTGGTTGTTATTTGTGACTTAATCTGTGTATGAATTGTGGAAAATCCCAAAGTAAAGTGAAAGTTCAGTAGCTCCCAGTCAACGTGACCTTAATGGAGTGGGAAGGGAAAGTGTTGATGAGGGGCTCCGAATGTCACCTGGATCTGTGGTTTCCACAATGGCTGCTCTCCTGGGAGCTGGTTAAGCATCACCTGGCATGGGCCCATCCCAAGGTTAATATTTGATAGTTCTGGAGGGGATGCTGGGTAGCTAGTGCTTTGAACAGCACCCCAGGTTCTGCAGGGTGACAGTCTGGAACCCAGTGGAGCCTCATGGTTCACAAGGACAGAGGGCTTGCAGCAGGGGCAGAGGCGGAAATGACTCACTCAGGACCATTTCCCTCCAAAGCAGCTGGAATTGCCCTCTGGGTTGGCAGCTCAGGGCCTGTGTATGGAACCTTGTAGAAATGTGACTCCTCTCCAAGGCGCTTACTTCTCCTCAGGCAGGCCGCAGGCCTGGAATACCCCTCTTCTCATTCACCTTGCTGCTACATCCAAGAAGCTTCAGGAGACCCCTCCTCCCAAAAGCCCCGCTGGCTGGACCTGCCCCATTCCCGTTCATTTCTCTCACTGTCGTGGATGGCTCCAATGTCTTGTGTATGGAAATACTGAATTCTATTTAAGGGTTTGGCCTCTCAGGATTTATTTGTCATGGGTGAGCCCACATTCGGAGCAGGGTGTCACAAAGACCTTAGCTCTGAGTTGTAAGAATCAGGCTTTCCCCTCTGTGTCTCCCTGGAGCTTCTCCTCCCAACCCACGGGGTCAGTGAGAAGGACTCTGAAGTGGGGGGGCCAGAGACCTGGGTTGTAGCTCTGGCTCCGACACAGGCTGGCAGGGTCGCCCGGACAAGTCACTGCCTTTCTCGGGACCTCAGTTTCCCTTGCTGAAAATTGAGGATTGTTCATTTTATTCTTTAGGGGCCTTTGGTGCTCAAGCATTCTGCGAGTCTGCGAGGGCTGGTGGTCCAGGCAGGAGCGGATTATGACAAAGAGCTCAATTCTCAAGCAGAATGCTGCCTACCCTGCCTCTGGTCCGCAAACACGCCCTCCCTGTTTGCTTTAAACTGTGCCAACTTGCTGCTGTCTTGGGTTCCCAGGCCAGTCCCGCCTCCTTCCCTGGCTGCTCCAGGACCCAGATGAGTAAACTGGACACTAGGTGGTGCCATGATCCCACCATCCCGTCCAGCCTCTCGCAGAGGCCTCTGCAGGGAAGGGAGAGAGAGGGAAGAGGGGCTCCTTCCAGGGCACAGAAACTGCCCAAGGGGAGCAGCGTGCTGGGCTGCCAGGGGGCCCCAGGCAACAGGAAGTCAGGCGCTGGCGGCAGGGCAGGCCTGACACCATCCTGGGTTGAAGCTGTCCTGGGTGAGTGCCTGCCAGAGCGGACAGGGGGCTGGAGGAAAAGGTTAACAAGGGGCCCACCCTCACCGTCCACTTTCTGGCCCCTGGCCCTGGGGTTAACCAAGTCAGCACCCAAATAGGTGGATGAGGTTAGGTCCAGCTGAGGCCCCCTGGCCCCACAAGTGGAAAAGGGGTGGCCGGAGCTTAGCACCAGGGTCAGGAAGGGGATAGGAAGAGAGCGTGTGCTGAGGCCCCCGCCCGGACCCCTAGACCCACCCACCCTGGCACGTTGGTGCACCTGGGGAAATGGCAGAGCACATAATATGGCCACAAACAGCTACAACGCTGGCAGCCCAGGGCATGGCTGCAGCTTCTCCCACTGGAGAGCTCCAACAGCCCTACCCAGGGCCTGGGTCGATGATCAGGCAGCTCCAACAGACCCAGCGGCTTTGAACCTGTGACCTTCACCTTCCCGGCTTTCTCTTTGCCTGGCATTTGGAAGGCAGGCTGAGCCCTCTGTCCCTGGGGTCCTTGGCATCGCTAGGAAAGTCCTAGAGGGGATGGTACTGAACTTCTTGCTTAAGTAGGCATGGGCACCTGAGCGAATAATTGAAAAACAAGGGACCGGGCTGTATGGACTCCGACCTGGAGGAACGGATGGTGGCAGTTACAGGAGAGAAGGAGGGAGGGATGCAGGCCAGGGAAGGAGCCATCTCTGAGGCCGGCTTTATTATCAGCACGGGGTGGGAGGAGGCGATGCCCACCCAGGGGTCATGCGGAGCCCAGGGCTTCCTTCAGCCCGAGGGCCTGGCAGTCCCGGGTACAAAGACCTATACCTCAGGGAGGGCTTCCCAAGCGGCCCCGGTGCAATGGTGGACACGACTGGCTCTGCAAAGACAAAGAGAGGATTGGGGCTGTGAGGGGGCAGAGGTCGGGACTCTCATTTCGTTCCTTATTCATCTTACCTCTCCCTGGCATGTCTCGGCAGCCTCCCTTGGCTACACGTGCCACGCCAGGCACTTGGCCATCATTTAAAAACATACGAGGGTGACAGACGCCCGGCTGATGGATGAAAGACCCTGACGTCCTTCCCAGCTCGTCCCCACCTCTTCCTTATTACCCACAGCCATCCCCGGCCACCCCCTTGCCTGCCCCTCGCAAACCTACCTCTCATTACAGCTCATCTTCGTGAACTTGCCTGGGATGGAGGAAAGCAGACAGGTAAGTTAGGGGGGCGGTGAGTTCAGGGGTCCCTGAAGTTGTAGACCCTCCTCACAGGCCTCAGTGACCAAACTCCTCAACCTGCTCCTCCCGCCCCCGCCCCGCCCACCCCATCAGTCACCCAGGCAGGCACGTACCGGTGCTTCTTCCTGCCCCCGCAGCGGAATCGTCTGCCTTAAAGAGAGACAGGAGGTTAGTTTTCCAAGGAGACCCTCTCTGCCCTGGAGGACTCGGCTCTGTATTCCCTCCTCCCTCCCACCTGCCTGTACCGCTTGGTGTCTGCCTTGGAGGCCACAGTTGACTGTCTCTCTCTCTATATAGGGCTGCACCATAAGCAATCAGAAGCCCAAGTCAGTCAATTGGTCAGTCAACAAACACTCACTGCAGTGGCTCCGTGGGGGGGCTGTGAGCGCCCTGAGAGTGGTGCTGAGCCTGGGCCATTGTGGTGCCCCCTGTGTGGTGCTGGGCATGCAGAGGCTGCTCAGTAAGCTCTTGGAGAAGAATGGCAGGAAGTCCAGAGCCAAGACCCCTGCTCCTGCCCATCTGCCTTCCACCTCCTACGTGCTCAACACTGCCACCAGGGAGCCTCCAGGGGAATCGGGGAGACTGGCCACGTCTGCAAAGCGCAGCCGTCAGGAGGGGGGCACCACCCATGGATGTGTTAGGATCGCAGGACACAGAGGTGTATCTGCTACATTCTCTCTCTTCCTTTCATTGGTGTGTTTCTGTGTATGTTTCTTCTGGTTGCACCTGAACAAGGCTCCTGCTGTGTGCCTGCTGGGGCTGGGGCTGGAGCCAGGACCCTTTTCTCCCCTAGAATGCCCCATGCCTACGCTGGATCCTTCTGAGTGCTTTCTTGGCTGCTGTGTCTTTGGCTGCCAGCCCTAACCTTCTGAGGCAAGTGGGATCATCCCCATTTAACAGATGAGCAAACTGAGGCCCAGAGAGTAGAGGATCCATGGTAAACTAACAGGGACGCCTAAGGCCTCTGGCTGCCAGGCACGGTTGCCTTCCGGCAGCAGGCAGGGGGTTGGCGGGGTGTGGGGGGGGCTTGCGGCTGAACCCGCTCTGCTTTCAATTCAGCTACGGAACCTCAGGCAGCTTGCTGCACCTATCAGGGTGGGCCTGGTTTTTCATCTGCAAAATGGTGACATTGGTGGCCATCCCTCAGTGTTGCCAAGAGGATTAAATGGGCCGAGATGTAGCTCAAGCCAAGAAAGCGTCCAGATCTGGGGGAGGGGGTGTCCAGTGGAGGCTGGTTTCCTCCCTTCGCCTGGCTCCAAGTGCACTGGAGCTTCCCTGGGCCGCTGGAAGCCAGCTCTCCCATCTCCACGGCCTTCCCCCCAGCATCCACTGGAGGGCTCCCTGGAGGAAGAAGGAACCTCCTGGGTGGTCTGAGGACCAAGCAATGGGGCATCCAAGACTCCTCTTTCCATCAAGGTGGCCATCCCCCTGCGTGGGGGAGGGGAGGGGATCCGAGAAACTCACTTCCCCCTTCCTGGATCTGGGAAGGGGGCGAGAGGGCTCTCCCCCGCCACCCCGCAGCCAGTGCGCTCAGTGATGTGTCCCCATCAGCGCCCCACTTCCCACACGAAGGCCCCACTTACTGAGGATGATGATAAGCCCCACGATGAAGGCCAGGGCAGCGAAGATCAGGCCCCCGTTGCGGACAGTCTCATAGTCTGAGGGAGGAGAGGGCAAGGAAGTGGGATGAGTGATCCCAGACCCCTCCCTGCAGCCAACCTGGCAGCAGCCCTACAGTAACTGGCAAAGGTGGGGGACACATAACCCAGGCCTGGGAGAGGCCAGGAACCGGGGTTACATGAGTGGGGGGGGGCTCAGGAAGGGTGCGGAGGAGGGGCCCACCAGGCTCACCATAGGAGAATGGGTCCACGTCCTCCTTGGGGCTGCCACCTGAGGAGAGAGCCAGAAGTGGGTGAAGGGTGAGTCACCGACGGTGGTGTGTTTCAGCCACAGAAACTGTGGAACTCCCATCCTTCCCATCCCAGCACCCTAGGGGTCCAAGGGTGCCAGGCGAGGCTGGTGGAGAGACATCCACGAGTGGGGGCTGGTGAGTCCCCACTGTCCTAGGCAGCTCCCAACCATCGGCTTGGGACCAGATACTGTGCCTCCAAAGCAGGGACCCACGATGCCTGTGGAGGCCTCTGGCACCTCTGGGAGGGGCTGGTTCCTTCCTTCCCTTGCTTCATACAAAAGTAAGAAAAGACCAACAGAGGCATCTCCCATAAGACTCACCAGCAACCTCTCTCCATATAACTAATCAACTACAAGGTACTTGGCAAATATTTGTGAAGTGAACGGATGAATAAATAAATAAATAGAAACTTAACGTTCACTGAACAGAAGGAGGAAACTGAGGCCCAGTTTGAAGACTTGTCTAAAGTCCCAATAAAAGTTGGAGGCAGACCTGAGTCTTGGACCCATGTTTCTAGATTCTTCTCTCCTACGTTGCTATCCTCAGGAGGAAGCAAATTTATTTCAGAAGCATTAATATATTGTGCTTACCATGTGCCAGGCTGAGGCTAACAAAGCAGTAGCTCATTTAACCACTGTAACAACCCTATGAGGCATTAATATTCTTCCAATATAATCCATGAGAAGATGGAGGCACAGAGGGGCAAAGCAACTCACCCACAGTCACACAGCTAGAAAAGGGTCGAGCTGGGAATGAACCCAGGCAATTGGTTGTTAAGAATCTAGGTGCTTAACCCCTTTGCTGGGCTGCCTGGCACATGGTCAGGAGGAAGGAGACATTTCAAGGCCAAGTGGTTTGGTCCAGTCTCCAGCCCCGAGCAGGTATCATGGCTCTGCTTCCGGCCCTGTAAACTGAGCACACTCACTGTTGGGCATCTGGAGGGCACCTGGCCAGAGCTTTTCTGCCACGGCTAGGGGTGGCCCCTTTTCTCTGCCCTACTTGAGCCCCTTCTTGGCACTAGGGCAGCAGTGCCCAAGGTCAAAGGAACGCACCAGTCGGCACCTCCCAGACTGTGCTGAACTGTGCCTGGGCCGTGGGGCCTGGTGAGCCCAGCTGTCCTGGCGGTACACCCGCCCTAGGCCAGGAGAGAACAGGCTAGAGGGGGTCTGCTCCTGGGCCTGTAGGGCCTGAGGCCAAGGGAGCCTATGGGGGGCCCAGGCACCCATCACCATGCAGAAGACCTCTGAAGTTGTCTCCCCAGATTCGGTTCAGGTCTTGTTCAAGGTCACATGGGGCGTTAGTGTCAGAGCCATGAGCAAACTCACAGCTCCCCTCGCCATACCAGGAACCCGTCTCCTCCCTGACCACCGCATCTTGAGCCACTGGATGAGCCAGCCCTCACCCAAAGGCCTCATCTTTTCTAGATCTGGCTCTAAGACCACCACAGACAACAGAAGGCCCACTGGATTCTAGGCCTGATCACCCTCGTTCGCAGGATGACTTCTGGGCGCGTGTCCTGAACTTGGGGGCGCTCACCCCAAAGCCAGCCTGAAAAGGCTGAGCAGAGGGGCCCACTCCTGCCCCAGCCAGCCTGACCCCCATCTGCCTGCTGCTCTGAGCTTAGATAGTCCCAAAGATACATGGAACCAGGACGGATGCATGCCAGAAAGTCAAGATAGAAGCTCACCACTCCCCCCACCCCAGCAGCTCCTACTTGGCGCCCAAGGTTCCACCATTCAAGCTAGATTTCTTTGGAGTTAAGGCAGGATCCTCTTTTAAAAGCATATTTTCTTAGCGGGAAGGCTGGCACGGGATGAGGCAGGGGCGGTGGGTACTCTTGGAAGGCAGGGGTGCCAGGAGACAGAAGAGTGGGGTCCTGCTCACCCTCCAAAGATGGTCCGAGGCACCTAATGTTTTACATGCACACACACACTCACCGTCATCTGTCGACAATCCTGCCATGTCCCCCCTCAGACGGGCACGTCCCACTGCCCTCTTCCCGCGGCCTCTGCTTCGGGGAGAGTGCCTGGCTGTGGGGTGGCCAGGGATGGGGGGGACATTAAACATTAACAGTGCCAGGTAATATTTACCCTGGTCACAAGAAAGGCCCTGCTGTGGGTAGTGGGGCTCCTGCTAAGGCATGAGGAGGCGCAGGGGCAGCAGGGGCAGGGAGGAGTTGGCTGGCTTTCCAAACCCTCCCCAAGGAAATTTCCAGAGAAGTGCCGGGGACAGATCAGCCGTGGTGTCCTTCCCCCAGCCCGAGAGGTCACGGCTGGGGCTGTGACAATAGGGAAGTGGGAGTTTCGAAATATATTCCGTGTATACTACAGCCTGGGGGGCAAGGTCGAGGGTCCCATGGAGACCCCTGACCCTAGCAGCTGCCCACCTCACCCACCGCTATGGAGATCGCTGTTTCGGCTGATGGGTCTTGTCTGGCACTCAAGGCTCCTCTGCGGTGGTCCCAGGGTACCCGGCCCCTCCCGCCTCACAGCCCACCTGAGCCCCCCATGCACGTTCACACCTCCAGGCCTTCGCTGCCTGGGAACGCCCTTTCCTCTGTTATCTTCTTCATCCATCCAGGCTGCATCTAACAGCTCACACCTCAGTCAGTGTCATCCCTAACCAACCCCTCGTCTCCTGCAGCCTCCGGCACTCTCCTTCTCCAGCCGTGAAGCACAGCTTCCGTGCCAGTTTCCCACCGTTACACGGTAGGCTCCCTCGGGAGGGACCAAGCCCTGCCACAGGGAGAGCGACTTGTTTTCATGATTTGCAAAACACGTTCCTATTAGTTCCTTGCACTTTGTGTTATTTCCCCATTTTACAGATGAGTCATCTGAGGCACAGAGAGGGTAGGGCCCTGGCTCAAGGGCACACAGCGGTGAGAGGCAAGGTGGAGACTGAGAGCCACATCCTCAGCTTTAGGAATCAGTTAATTTCCCACACTTCCAAGGCCTCCTCCCCCCTCTACTGTGACCCCACTCACCTTGGGGACCGCAGCGCTGGGTATCCCATGGATGCTCACATTCCTAGCTGAGTTCTAATCAATCGAATTGGCTTCCAGTAGAGGCTGATGCTCAATTGTAGCCAAAGGGCCAAGGTCAGCAGTCAGTGTCCATCAGGGGTGGGTTAGTCCTTCAAAAGGACTCCATCTATTAATCTTCCTGGAGCAGTGGCAGTGGGATCAAGGTTTGAGTTCACTTCCTGCCTCCTCCACTTGCTCAGTATATGGCCTGTGTCAAGTTACTTAACCTCTGTGTGCCTCAGTCTCCTCATCTGTAGAATGGGTTGTGATGAGGAGAAAGTGAGATAATGCAGTAAAGGGTGTGGCAGGGGGCCTGGTACACAGTAAGTGTCATTATTGTTACTGTCATACACTGTCAGACCCAGAAAAGCCAACCACCTTCCAGCAAAATGAACATGAGGGTGAGATGGAAAGAGGAAATGTCACGGCATGGAAAGAGGAAATGTCACGGCCTGCAGACCAGGAGCCGAGACACCCATTCAGCTCTTCTGCTTTCAGGGCCAAGTGATGAATATTCATGAAAATACAACAGAGCTAACCTTTGGTAGGGGCTGAGTGTGTGTCAAGTTCTTGCACGCATTTTCCTGCCGAATGCACGTTTGCTCCATTCCACAGATAAAGAAACTGAGCTGGTCATTGACTCCACAATGACCCTGAAGGTGGCCAGGGCAGCACCATGATCCCCACTGGGCAGCCCAGGAAGACTGAGGGCAGGGAGGTTGAGGGATTTGCCTGAAACACCCAGTCAGGGACAAAACCAGAGCTAGAAAGCCCCCATGGCTGTACTCCCAAAACTCCTGGGGCCCTCCACACAGACACTGGTACCTCCTTATTATACATTATCTTGGTATCTTAGTACATTTTGTCTATCTTTGTAAGCCACTGTGGATTCTTTCTGGAGTATAAAAATAGGTAGAAAGTTGATAGATAGATAGATGATAGATAGATGATAGAAGACAAGAGAAATAAATCAGTAGCTACGTTTTTAACTCTATATGCAAGGCACCGTTCTAAATACTTTACAAAAGTTAACTCATGTAATCATCACAGCAGCTCTATAAGGCAAGGAAGGCATTATTATCATCCCCATTTTATAGATGAAGAAACTGAGGTACAGAGAAGTAAAATAACTTGCCAGAGGTCAGGCAGCTACGAAGTGGGGGAACCAAGCTCTGAACCCAGCAGTCTGGCTTCAGAGTTCCTGCAGGTGGACAGACACACAGATGGACACACAGACAGAAAGGGGGCTGTTGCACAAGTTGCCTTCCCAGCTCTTGCAGTTCAGAGATGCTGGGAGCAGAGATGACGGCACGCCCAGGACCCATACCGAGATGCCCTTGTCTAGAAATCCCGCCTCTCCTTGTTCCTGCTTTTCCTGTACTCCTGGGGAGCTGGGGGTGCACTTGAAAGTGATGGGGTGGACACCTGCGTCAGAGTCTGAGAAGGTGGGGGGATGGGGTTCAGCGGACTCACCCAGGTACCACCTGTCCATGGCAGGAGCTGCTGGCTGTGTCCTCAGTGGAAGAGAAAGTTATGAGGTGCTAGTGACCCAGGGCCTGGATGGGAAGAGTGGCCCTCTCTCCCTCCACACCCGAGCCGAGCTCACGGGCAGGAAGAGACAAAGGCAGGGAGGAGGCACTAGCAAGGGAGCCCTCATCTCGTGCCTGCCCGCCTGCTTGCCGGGGCAGGCTGGGCCAGGATCCATGTGAGAGTGGGGGAGATTCTCTGACCTCCAAGGTGACCTGAGGAAGGGGGAAGCTGTGAACCACAGCAAACAGTGGGAGTGGGACGGCAGAGCACTGGGGAGAGATGCCACAGCCAGCAGCCCCCGTGCAGCCCCAGGTGTCTGCAAAGGTCACCAGGAGCCAGGACGGCACTGGCCGGGGCCACAGCCCGTGGAATCAGAGCCCTTGCTCTCCACCTGCCCCTGAGGCGGCTGAGGGAGACACTCAGGGGCACGTGTGGGTCCCCCCGGGGCCTTTACTCAGCGACACCTCACTGCTCCAGCCCAGTCAGGCCTTAGCCCTGATGATCCTGCCTTGAGGGCTTGTTCTCCAGCTAGGAATCCCCTGGGACTGGGCAGAACTGCAGCAGGTCCTTGGAAGCTGCCCTGGGTGAGAAGGGAATGTGTCCAGGCCATGGCCCGGGGCACCAGCTGCAGCCTCCTGTGTCACCCCGGGACCTGGGCAGAGATGGGGAGCCGCTGGGGCTGGGAGAGGGAGCCGGTGTGTGACCCGCCCTTCCTCAGCTGGGAACCCCCACTTAGCCCCCAGTGACTTACCTGAGGCTATGATGTCAGATCCCCCCAGCGGCCCAGCAGGAGATACCAGCAGCTTAGCGAGGCCTCTGAGGGGTGCTGGTTGGTGCCACAGCGCGGGGAGGACGGAAGACAGCACTTCCAGTGGGAAGGCAGGTATGCAGGGCCGGCCTCCCAGCTGGAGCCAGGAGCCAACCATGGGAGCAGGAAGGCAGAGCAGCCCCTGCCCTGGCTCAGCCAAGACCCTGTTCCCTGGCCGCTGAGGCCCCTGACAGGACCTGGAGCAAGGCCTCTGACCAAGGGGGAAGTGGGGCGGCGGGGGGATGAACTGGGAGATTGGGATTGACACATATACACTATTGATACTATGTATAAAACAGACAGCCAATGAGAACCTACTGTACAGCACAGGGAACTCTGCTCAGTGCTCCGTGGTGACCTAAATGGGAAGGAAATCCAAAATAGAGGGGATATATGTATACGTATAGCTGATTCACTTTGCTGTACAGTATAAACTAACACAATATTGTAAAGCAACTATGCTCCAATAAAAAAAATAAAATATAAGTGGCCACAGAGAAAGAAAAAAAAATAAGCAGTCTGTGTGGCTCACTGGGACCACAGGATCGTCCTCAGGTCCCTTCCTTGTGGGTCGCCCTGCTCGGCCATGCCAACACAGACACTGAAAAGCAGGGTCTGGCAGGTGCTGGTCTGGCCCCAGACACTGACCCTTGGCTCTGGTCAGATGACACCCACCACTCTGTCCCTCCTTAGCAAAGCTTCCTGCCCTGAGGGGGTGACTCATGACACCCCTCAGAGCTGCCCGGGCTGGAAAACACTCTAGAAATAGAGACAGGCAGGCCTGGAGGGGGTTGTCTGACTGGGCTGAGATCTGTCCTGGGGGGCCACCCCCCCCAGCAGGCAGCCCTGCCTCCAGGCTCCTCGTCCCATCCCCACGAGGCAGGGGCCCACCTGCCCGGGGACCCAGCTTCTCACAAGACCAGGCCTAGTCACACGTTCCCAAGTGGAAACCTGCGTGCTCACGGCCCAGAGCGCCAAGCAGACATTCCCCAGGTTGGGCACTTGGAGAGGTTCCTAAATCTTGGGGCTAGATGGGCCTTTAGTCCCAGTCTAGTTACCCGTCCAAAAATGTCAGTGGTCTCAAGAGTGGAGACCTCAGCCAGAAATACCCCCATCACACACACACACACACACACACACACACACACACACACACATTCCCAGACACTAACGCTGTGAAGAAAGACATCTCCATCCCAAATGGAGACCCTGCATCATAGACTAACCAGAAAGGACCTCCAAGGTCATCCCACCCAACGCCCTCACTTCACTAAGGGTTCCCTCTCCTGCTTACACTCTGAGGGCTCGGAGTGTAAGCCAAAGCCCTTTCTGTGTCCTGGAAGCCCATCTTTATCTGGCTTCTAGATACAGGGCTGACCTCTCTGACGTCTCCAATGACTTCCCTGCCCCTTCTCCCCACTCCAGCCATACTGGTCCCCTTTACGGTCCTCTAATCCTCCAGACACGCTCCTGCCTCAGGACCTTCACACGGCTATTCCCTCTTCCTGAAGACTCTTCCTCCAGAGGACTTCCTGGCTGAATTTGCTCAGGTCATTCTTCAAAGACTGACTCCAAAGACCCTTCCTTGCATCCCCGCCTAGTATTTACACACCCACTCTGCAACATTTCAAATTCAGGGTTATTTTTTGTAGCACTTACTATATCTGATTAAGTACATATTTTCCTTATCTTGTTTCTCATTTCTCTCCTAAGTAAAACTTAAGCTCCAGGAGAGCAAGGAGTTTTGTTGGTTCTGTTCATTCCTAGATCCCCAGTGCGTAGATCAGGGCCCGGCACTTAGTGGGTCCCTAGTTTCGTTAAATGAATGGATTAGTTCCAGAGGTGAAATAATTTTGCCAGCTGCACAGGCAGACCCACAACTTGCCTAACGCAGCCTCTTCCCATGAAATCGCCTGTAATAAGTAGCAAGAACTAGTTTGTCCCCACGGAGAGACAGCACACCCCACCCCCAGCCGACAGCTTCCCCAGAGTCCTTCCTGGGGAGTTCCCCGGCCCCGGCCCTCTGCTTCCCTCCAGTGCTTCACCTGGAGCCCTGCAGCAATTTTCATAAAAGTGTTCGTTTGTCCCTCCAGGGGAAGCCAGATGTTAAGAGTCAAGGAGGTCCTGCCCCTCTCACCTCACCCACAACCAAGTCCTTCCTTGTCCTGACTGAGGTCATCAGCCTGGCTGACACTGGGGACAGGGACCCCGCCCCCCTCAGAGACACTCTACAGCCTTCCAGGGAGGCCCTGGCTCCTTCAACCTGGATCATGGCCACGATCCCCCGGAGAGAAGCCCAGGGAAGCCTCCCCCCACGCATCTCTGCGAGCAGCACAGGGGTCCCTTGCAGATAGATGCACCCACGCTTAAATCCTGTTGCATCCTGACTCCTCACTACGGATTGCGTGATGCTGGGGAAGGTTACCTCTCCGAGTCCTCTTCTCCCATCTGTAAAATGGGATGATAGCACCTACCTTGCAGGGCTGTCGCAGGAATAGATGTGATGTAGGTAGAAGGCCTGGCCAAGAGGGTCCTGATAAGTGCCAGCTTCACTACCCTCACCCTGAGCTGACCCTCCAGTGTCCTTGTGGACACTTGCGGTAATCCCTTGCCTGGGCTCAGTCGCCAGTGGGGTGATCTTTAAAGCAGGCTCTTGGGGCACCTTTCTGTCCCGGACCCTCAGCATGATCTCTGCCAGCCAACCACCCATCCGGCATCCCCAGCCTTCCCTTCTTCCCCCGAAACCCCATGCAAAACGGCTGTTCCCTGCTGGCATCTGGCCCTACCTCTTGTTCTTCCAGTCTTTTCTGAGATATGGGGGCAACTGGGGTGGGAGCACCACTCTTCCATCCTGGAAAGACCACAAGGCAAAGACCCCCAAGCCCTCCTCCTTTGCCTGTTGTTCCAGGCTAGAGCCAAAGAGGGGCGCACTCTGCTGTTTTCCCCAAGACCCAGAAATCAAGGAGCAATTTGGGAGGTATGGAGAGGCAGTCCCAGCCCCCAGATCCCTCCTTCAGTGCTGCCTGTCCAGAGGGACAGTGTCCTCAGTTGCCGTGCCTCAGCCTCTCCTGTCTTCCCCCAGCAGGCCTCCTTTGTCTCCGGATTCCTCAGCCTTGGGCAACCGTCTGGGGTGGTCATGGTTGGGCTCGTGAGGTAGGGAGTTAACAGACTGGGACATCGGCTGAGCTTTGTCTCCCTGGTGCTCAAGAACCAGCAATGAGGCGAGGGCCCTCATCACCAGTCTCCTTGAGATGGGATCCTCCAGATTCACCTGCCCTGGGTGTGGGGGGCTGCACGGCAGAGGGCACAGCCTTGGACTCCAGGCCCCCAGCCAATCCTCCTGGTGCTGGCTCACAGCTGGAGAGAAGCCAGAAGCCCCTAGAGAGCCCCGATTCCCGGCTCAGGTCCGTCTTCAGCTGCATGGCATGTGTGGTCACTCGGCAGGGAAGGTGGTGACTCTCAGGCCCCATCTGTGTTGCCCAGATGTCCCGAACCCCAAGGAACGCTGTCTCCTATCTCCTGCTGTGGCTGTGGATGCCAGGGTCCCTGGGGTCTTATAAGGCAGGGCTGGGAGGGGGTGGGCCCTAGAGGGTCCATTCCTTAATTGTTGGCTTCAAGATGGCGCAAGCCATGGGGCACACAGGTCCTGGGAGCTGCCAAAGGGCAATGTACTCAGAGTCAAGGTCGCCCAAGTCTTTCTGCTCCCTGAGCAGGCAGGAGATGGGGACGTCCCCTTCTGCTTCTACAGCTGGTGACAAGGGCAAAGCCGTTTGACCCACCTCTCCCACAGTGAATACCCTGGAGAGAAATGCATTCTTGACTTTTCTAAGTCACGTCTGGGTTTGAACTAGAATGGAGGCTGTTTCTCTCCAGCTGCAGCCCTTCTCCTTCCAGTAACTACATCCCTCCCTACCTCTGAAAGGCAGGTCCCAACTCACTACCTCCAGGAAGACCTCCAGGATCAAGCCTGCCCCTTGCCGCTCCCACCCTTCCTCCATGACCTTCTGGATTCCACTGACATGGCCCAAATGGCTCACACCTGGCTTTGTAATCATCTTTGGCATTTATTTCACAAGACTACCAGGTCTGTTCCGGTTTTTTCGAGGACACAGATCATGGGGTCTGTTAAATGTCTGTCTTCACTGAGTCTGGTGCCCATCTCGGATCACTTGGTAACAATTCCATCCATTTTATGGTTCTTGATTGTTCCAAAGAACTCTTGCCTGTTTGATCTGCTTCGTTCTGTCCAACGACTTAGTCAAGCAAGTTTTGAGATACCCATCCTACAGAAGAGGAATCTCCCATGGTATGTGGACAAGTCAAAACTTGAACCCCAGTTTAAAAGACAGAAGGGGAACCCTGCTATCAAAGAAAGAGCACATAAGGAACTGGCTGGTGATATAAATATTAATAACGTGGACAAAAAAATGTTGCCTGCCATATTTTAGGAAACAATGAATGTTGCCCACCATCAAACCATTGGCCACTGCTGGTGACAGTACACCCTGAGGGGGATATAGGGTGAAGAAAAACAGGATACTGGCCCTAGGCAGTTAAGATAAATATCAAAGGAATAATTTCAATGAGCCCAGACTCATACATCTTCCCATACGTAGAAAGGCACTAAAATCCTTAACTTGGGCTGCCTGGTTTTTGTGATTAGCAGTAATCTTTTCATGTTTAGCTGTACATGGTTTTTGTTTGTTTGTTTTTCAGTAAAGACTCCTATATATCCTGGCTTCTCCCTTACCTCTTTGGAACAGCTCCGCAGAGCTATCTGAGAGGCTGTCTTCCACACCATAGTCCTCAGTAATACCCCTGAATAACACATAATTCTCAACTTTTAGGTTGTGTGCTATTGTCGACAATAACATAATATCTACACGTAAAATTTTCAGTGTTTTTATGTCCATCGTGTCACTCTGACCCTGTGAGGTAACAGGAAAGATATTGATAGGCCCACTGGACAGTTGAGGAAACCAAGGCTCCCAGGTGTACACAGGAGCCCAGCTTACCCCATGGCTAGGAAGGACTTCATTTTGCAGAGAAGGAAACTGACAAAGATGCTGGGGTCTGCCCCGGATCACACAGCTGGAGGGAACACAAGGAAATGTCCTGAGCCTCTTTCTGTTCCACCAGGCCACCCCCAAGCCTGGCTGGGAGGCAAGAACCCACTCATCTGGATGATACAGGGGGCCCACCACCTGGCAGCCCCTAACACCCCAAGTCCTTCAAGATACCTGATCGTGCCATCACCTGCTCTGCGATCCCTGCCTTGGAAAGTGCCCCGCTATTGTGCAACCAGGCACGGGGCTGGGGCTGGGGCTGGCTCCATAAAGTCAGCAGCCGGCTGGCTTGAGCTGGCTGATCCTGGCCCCCTGGAGTTCAACTGTGACAGCAATGAATCACACTAATGGTGAGAGGTGGCCGCTCTCCCTCTCTGTGGCCTAGAGATAGGTATTTCCAAGGCTCCTCCCCTGGCTCAGACAAACACACCTGACCTACCCCCCACCATCTGTCTCACTCTCTCTGGGCCCGGGGTGAGGCAGAACTACCAGGGACAAGGTTGGGTGAACCAGACAGAGCTGGACCACTCTCCCACCCTGGCTCTGCCAGCCCATGATCCTGCGGAGGGCAGAACCCTCCTCCCCACAAGAAGAGAAGGAGCCCGCTGACCTTGGGGTGTGCTTCAGCCTGGCATCCCCCTCACCCACCCCTCTCTCCCTGCTGCTTGCACTGTGCCTCTGACTCTCTTCCAAGAACAATTTGGCAAGTTCCTATCCACAACCTGCAAAAAAAAAAGGGATGGGGAGGGCCACAGCCCAGGCGGACAGAGAAGGCAGACTGACCTTTTTTTATGTGGTACTAAGTAGCACCAACAGCTCATGCAAATAGACTTGAAAATCTTTGGAGTGAAATTCATGGGGAGGTGGGGAGCAGCGGGTACAGCCAGGAGGTGAAACGTGCAGGACACCTGAGATCTCTGAGACCCTTCTGGGAACTGGCACAGCACGACAGCTTTCCTGTTCAACCGAGTTACATCTGCTATATTCAGCCAAATCACAAATATAAGTTGTGTGCCTAGAGGCTGAGTGGACAGACGCGGTCCTGCCTGCACGAAATTCTGGCCCAGAAGGAAGACACACATTAAGCAGTGACCCATGCCTGGATTCCGGATTCTTCTGCCCTGGCCCTGCAGTGCTAGACCAAAGAGGAAGAAGCAGCTCATCCACTGGTTGGGAGGTGAGGGGGTCGTCAATTCAGGCCCGGACACTTAGGTCATTCTGGGTAGGTTCTCAGAGTCCATCTTGCCTAGGGGATCCTATCTGCTGGTTATTTTCCCTCACCTTGAACACTTCCAGTGACTGGGAGCTCACTCCAGTTTGGGATCACCGTAGCCTGGGGACTAAGCACTCACTCACAATAGGCCAAGTTTTACCTCCTGCTCACGTCCAGCTGATGGGCCTGGGTCCTCTCCTCTGTGGCACAGGGTCACACTGTCTTGGAGCTGGATGGGCCTGGGCTAGACCCTGGCTTTGACACCAGCAGTGCAAACTCGGGCAAGATCCACCAAGCCTCAGTTTCCTCATCTGTAAAATAGGGATGCCATCATACAGAGTCGTGAGTTCTGAATGAGTTGGTACACGTGAAGACCTCAGCCCAGTGTTTGGCACATAGTAAGTGCTTGATAAATGTTAGCTGCATCCATTCATTCGTTATTGTTATTATTTTGATCGCCAGTTTCTTTGACTGTTCTTTACGTGTCTTGTTTCCAGACCACTCACCTCTCACAGGACTCTCCTCAGAGCACAGTTCAGCTAGTTTATGCCCTGAAGGGACCACCAGGCTCCGGAAGCAGCCTCACCAGCCCCCGGAAGCAGCCTCACCAGCCCAGATGATCCTCTTCCTCCATCTGGATATCAGCCTCCTTAAGAAGGAAGCCAGGCCACGTGTGTACTATAAAGAGCTCTGGAGACAGGCAGCCTGGGCTCAACTCCTAGCTCCTCTACCTGCCAGCCGTGTGGCCCTAGACCAGTTACAAGTTTATCAGAGAGAATCTACAACGTGAACATCTAGCTCAGCGATGATGCTGGATTACCAGCAGGAAAAATAGGTAGGTTCTCAGAGTCTGCCAGAGTAGAGGTAACCATCTTCTATCTATGCTAGAGATGAGAACTACCATTCCCTATTGTTAACATAATTATTATGAGAAAAATCAGAACCTCCCCACTGGACTTCCTTACACTTATTTCTGTAGTTTGTTTTCTTTTCAATAATGAATGTGGGGAGGTACCCACCAACTTTTGTGTGCCTGGGGCCTCTAAGGATCTTCATCCAGCCTTCCTCTGGAATCGCTGCAAAGCCTACCAATTCCCCGACACAGAATGAGCGTTCCATGACTGGGGGGTCATTAGCTTATTCCCAAAGTTTAAGCATGACCAGAGATGTTTTAACCATCATGATCTCTGGGCTGACAATGCCGAGCTTGACCTCAACTATAAGCCTCAGTCTTTTCAAGGACCTGGGGGACCGAGGGCCTAAGCAGTGGAGAAGGAGGACAGGCAACACGGATGTCCCAGGGGTGGCCAGGCGTGAGTGGCTAGACCCCCAAGTCCCTCAGGACCCATGCCTTGTTGAGTCTGCAGCTCCAAACAACTCAAGAAATCTAGGCAGACCCTATGAAGACTTTTTTGAGAACGTAAGGTGTTGCAGGCATTCTTAGGTCAGAACAAGACATAGCCCTTGCCCTCTAGGATTTGGGTCTCACGATAAAGACACATAAGACACGTAGAGGTGGGGGCCACACATGGGCGTCCTCCAAGGGAATCAGCTCACAGCTGTATTTGTTTGCCCAACAGTACTTTTTAAAAAGCTGAATTGGAATGTCTTTGGGAGGATGCTCGAGGTGACCCCAGGTCCCTATGCTCCCCATCTATTGTGTCACTACGAGACAGACATTATCCAACGGGCCTCTACAGTTGTGATCCAAGGCATAGAGCATTAAACATGAAGATAAAGGCAGGAACCAGTGTGACTGGAGCATAGAAAGAAGGGACTCATCTACCTTAAGTCCAAGAAGGCTTCACAGAGGAGGGGGTATTTGGGTTTAGAGAAAGATGAAAGGGTAAAAGGGCTTTGATCATAACCCAAGTAACCCACCCACACCCCTCTTTGTCAGGTCCTTAGGTAGTGGCCCCAGACTTGACCAAAGGGACAGGTGAGAACCTTTCCTTCCAGGCCAGCAAGCCCTCAGTCAAGCCATCGTGATTCCCTTCTCTCCAGGGCATGTGGGAGGCACAGGTCCAGCTATGGGGTGGAGCCTGAACCCACTGACTGGGGGCAGAAGCAGAGGGAGGAAGGAGTGAGGACGAGGGGTGCGGGTAAAGGAGGGGAGAGGAAGGGGAGGCACGAGGATAAACAGGGGAGGAGCTCAGTGGTCAAGCAGCGGAAATAAACCCACCCCCGGAAATAAAACACCTCCCAGCTGGCCCTGCAGCTGCCACCTCCTCCCTCTGACCGAGCACACGGTCCCTTTAGCCCTTCAAGCACCACAGACCCTACAAATATTCAAGTTCTTTCACAGAAAGGAAAGCACCTCAGAGCCACTAGGAAATAAGTGGTATTTTATTCCTTTTCGTCGCTGTTGAGGAGAGGTCACGACACAGAGAACAGCAGTCCTGGTCACAGCGGCACGGTTTGGTTAGTTTCCACGAGAACACGATGAGCGGGAGGGGCGGGGTCTGATTTTCCACTCTCTTCACGAGCTTCACCCTTGTGCTGTTCCCCCTGCAGCAGGGCTGTGCGGAGCCCTGCCGGGTCCCTAACCCGCAGCACTGCCGCTGCACTTGCCGTTCTGGCCGGTGACAGGCGAGCAGAGGGTGCAGGAGCCCCCGCTGCTGCCTGGCCAATGGGATGTGGACAGAGAAGCAAAGGACCCCTGCTCTCCCAGCTGCCCCTCCCCAGAGCACCGGCCCCAGCTGAATGCACCCCTTCAGCCATCACCTGCCAGAGCCCCAGTCCAGGGGCAGGAGTCTGAGTCCAGACGAGCTGGGCTATAGATGGGCATCTTGGGAGCAGGAAAGGCTGGAGAAGGGGGTGGGGTTCCAGAGCCCACGGGGTTATTGCTGAGAAGATATGCAAGGGGCACGTTCCCCAGGGGCGGAGTAAGGTGGGGCAGATGGGCACCAGGGAAGGGGTGTAGCTGCCCGAGGGCAAAGCGGGCTTATCAGCTCCTTGCTGGGAACCTCCCACTGCCAAGAGACCTCAGAACAGACTCGGTCCAGGGACAAGTATGGAAGCAAGGTTCTTATAAAAGGAGTGAAGACGGGCCGTGTAGAAGGATCACGAAGGTGATGTAAACCTTCCCAAGTCCCAAGCCAATCGGAGACTCCGCCCGTGCCCAACCCCTCCATCCACCCCTAAATCAAGAGAAGGAACTGGCCTCTTAGGGACAAAGCAGACTCCCGGGAGTGGAAGGTGATGGGGCCATGGAGACCAGAGACGAGCTGACAGCCACGTGGCTCAGCTCCTGCCCAGGAAAGTGGGGCCAGGTTCACTAAGATACAATGTCATCCACGAACAAGCAGCCACAAAGACCACATCATCAGACAGACACACACACACAGACACACGTCACAGGAGGGGGACGAGACCACAGGCTGCAGGGAGGCAGGGGTTGCATCATCAAGTTGAGGACAGGTGTCGAGGGGTTGGGGAGAGGGTGGGGGACACACAAGTTCTTGGCTTCTCCTGGGGAAAGATCTGTTGCTGAAGTGGCCGGTTTTCTTAAGCATCAGAATTTGCATCTAAAGGTTCAAGCAGCTGCCTTCAGGTTCTGGAGGTTAAAGTGAGAGAGAATTTAAATTAAAACGAAACTCTGGCTTCCTTTCAAAACTCTTTACCTGCTCGTCTCCCAGCCATTAATTAGGACAGACCCTCTGCCCACGGAAACTCCCAAGATGAGACCCACTCTGAGTGCCTTGTTCTCAGCAAATCACGGAGGACGAGCCTGAGAAGCAGGGCCAGGAGATGAAGGTGGAGGAGGGTGTGGAGCTCAGGAGAAGGGCTCTCTCAGGGGGATAGAACCTGGTAGATGTGGAAAGGAAATTGTTAAACCCGGGATTTCTATCTCAGGACACCTCCAAGAATCGCTCACAGTCCTGAGACTCAGGAAAACAGGGTTTCCGAGGAAGTTCTAGTAAAAAAAAAAAAAGACAACTGCTGGCTCAAGGCTCTCTCCCTGGAGCCTTCCCACACCGCTCCCCAGATTCCGAGCTGGCAGCTGCCATGACATAGACAGAACACCGAGCTGCAGCTGGGATGCCTGCCTCCTGGATTGGATCTATGGCCACGTCAAACTGAGGCATCTTTAACCTTCCCGAGGCCCAGCTAGAAGACAGGAGGTAATGAGCCCCACTCTGCCCACCCTTAGGAAAGAATTCAAATGCTCCACAAGTACCCTGTGTTATTACCGTGATGGTAAAAGCTGGTGTATCAGGCATTTTACATCCAGAAATCTCCTTTAACTTACGATTTAGGATAAAGTATATCCCTTATTTGTGTGGAAAAAAAGGCAGAAGTGAGCTGATAGAAGACTGATCCCCGCCACGCCCCAGTATATTTCAGGGTATGTTACAAAGGGAGACGGGCAGGAGCAGAGGGGGTGTAGTGAAATGCAGCACTCAACTACAAAGCTCTGAGCTCGAGTTCCAGCCGGTTACTTACTATATGTATGGCTGCTCTGTCTGACCTCAGTTTCTTCATCTGTAAAATGGGGCTAAACCCTACCTGTCCTTCTTACATCTTCTGGCGGGCTTGAGTGAGTTTGTGTTTGTGGCAGCATTTTGAAAGCTGTAAAGCATTTATTACTTTCCTGCATTACTGTTGATATAATGAACAATGGAAACGGATACTAAATAGAACTAAAAACAGTGCCCCTAAACGTCAAGAACTGATAATGCTGGTATGGGGGGGTCATATACTATTCTCCCTACTTTTACGTAGGGTTGGAAAGTTTAAAAATAAAATGTTAACTTTAAAAAGTGGCCTGAAGGTACTCTCTGAATCATCACTGAAAGCCATTGTCTTTATGCTACTTTGATATTAGGAGTATTCCACTGACTCTAATTCTCTTCCAAGTCATGCCCACGTGGTAGCTAGGATGGCACCCTATCAACTTGACCACTGGGTTGGTATGGAAGCTCTATTTCCCGACTGCTCATTCTGTGTGTGTGTGGTACACCTGGGAGGTTTCAATCCGTCTGCCTCATCACCCTTCAGACGTGAGCCTCCTGAGAGCACAGCTCATAATAAAAGCTGGGCGTGTTGCAAGAGCTAGCCCAGTTCTTCCCTGATGACTCCTCGGCCGGACTTCAGTCAGAACAGTGATGGTGACAGGAAGATGCAGGCAGACAGTATCTTACCTTTGTCCTGAGGGCTGCACTTCAGTTCTCTGCTTTCTGGGGCTCCGTTGCTGGAAAGAGAACCAGAATGGAGGGTAGTACATGAACCCCTCACCCCAGCGGGCCACCCCCTGCCACAGCGATGACTGTGCCTGTCTCTGGGGGAACCTGACCCACACAGCAAAGGTGACTCATGTGGATTTCGAGTCAGACAGACCTGGGGCAGATCCTTGTCCTGTTATTTGCTTGTTAGAGAACCTGGCACGTTCCTTAACTTTTCTGAGTCGCTTGGTTGTAAAATGTGGAGAGTGACGCCTACCCCAAGGGGCTGTGTGCCCATTAAATGAGAAGTGAAGCACTTTGTATCATGCCAAACACTAAGAAGATTCCCTGTAAATAGCAGCCGTCAGGAGCATCAGCCTGTTGGTGGAGGGGAGGGAGTGATGCAGAGCAGAGGCCCCGGGGACCTCCCACTCTGGCGGCACTATGGAAGCACGTCTGACCGGCCAGCTCTCAAGAGACGACGGCACCTGGCAACCGTCCCCGACCCTCAAGCTGTAGGAGAACCCTTGCCCATTCCCTCCATCCCACCTGGGCGGGTGGTCCTGACACTTACCATTTGCAGTGACGAGGTTCTCCACCTGGGCCTCCTCGTCCCCTGGAGCCCTGCAAGAGGATGAAATGCCAGCCCATCAGAGGTCTCCAGGGCAAACCCAGAGAGCATCGCCACTCACCTTGCTGGGGCAGGGCCCTGGGATCCGTCTCCTCCAAGTCATGGTGGATCATTCTCCACCATGGGGCTCATGGGGCGGGGGGAGGCCAGGGCCAAAGGGGATGTAGTCAGGGGAACTTACAGGCACCCTTCAATGTCGGCCCCTGAGAGAGCTAAGTACTGGGAAGAGATGGCCTAGGGCTGCGTGGGGTCTTGGGTTGTGTCCTGCCACAGACTTTGGACTCCTGAGGTCCAGCGCTGCCCTGGGTTACCATGGTGGGCTAATGGGTTGTGCCCTTAGGTGGAGGTAGAGGGTGGGCGAAAGGAAGCCCAACATTCCACAAAGCTCAAAGAACCTCATGAACAGGTGACCACAGGACAGTGTCACAAGTCCTGAAGAGAGGAGACAGATCTCAAGAGAGGCCCGGAGGCCCTCTGCTTCCCTTCTCCCAAGCCCAACTCAAGGGCCTCCAGACAAGGATCCAGCATCTTCTCCCCCTTCCCCCACCCCACACATACATCAGAAAAAAGAAGGATGGGCTAACCCTTGATGTTTTGACCTCTCCTCTGCCCCAAAGACTGCCTGACAATCCTCAAAACTTCCACCTCTACCCCAACACACACAGCCTGTTTCTGAGACAAGAATCCAAAAGCACACTCATTTGGGGTCACACACCACAGGCCCCTCCCTGTCCCCTCTTAGCGTCATCACCCCAGATGTCCACAGCCATGGCATCCTTACCGCGGCTTCTGGTTAAAACCGCACTTGCATCTACGACCTGAAAGGCAAAGAAACCATCCAAGGTCAATGTCCTGGCTTAGCCACAGCAGGGCTGCCCAGTGAGTCTGTGAGACTGTGCGAACAGCAGCCCCGGCTCCTGGGCACTGCACGGTTTGCACAGCTGCATGCGGCGATCCCTGGTTGGAGCAGGGCTCTTCGGCGGCCAAGGTTCAACCGTCAGCAGTTTGGATGGCTACAGCACCATTGTCTGCTTGACCATGTAAACGCAGAGAGCTCCATGCAGCCCAGGCTCACGGGGGGAAACACACGCAGGGGCACAACCCTTGGAGCACTCTAAAGACAGCCCCTGTCTCCTCTCCTGTGACTCCCCCACTCGCGCCCTGATGGGGACGGCAGGGGGACAGCCACCTCCGCCCCTTCGTATCTGTGCTTGTTTTCATCGAGCACTTATTTTGTTCATTCTTCACTGTTTCACTGAGCACCTATTATGTGCCCAGCAGTGTACTAGGCCCTGGAGATAACTAGGAAGACAGACAGCCTCCTTCCCTCTCCAGGAAAGAGAACCGCCAGTCTCTTACACTGTTCGCCACTCACTTCACAGCTGCAGACACTGCCCTTAGAGTGAACAAAGGAACAAACAAACTTACTTAGGATAAGCAGGATCCCCACCGAGAAAAGGACCACAGCAAACACCAATCCCCCGATCCTCAGGGTCTGGTAGTCTGCCAGAGGAACAAGAGTGAGAGATGGAAGAGGGGAAGGGCCAGGGACAGCACGTCCATCCCTCCCCTGGACGGGGCTGTGCCTCCCCCTCCCCACCCAGGGTCGCTGTCCCTGCTCACCATAATGAAAAGGGTCCTTTTCTTTCTCCTGCTCAGCTGCTAGAAAAACAAACAGGTGTGGTCAAGGGGGAGACAGCTACACATCCTGATTCCCAAATATCCTACCTTGTCTCACAGGCCTCACTCCCCACAAAGGAATTCCTGGGAAACAGGGCCCATGAAGCAGAGATGCCCGGAGAAGCACGGAAGGGTGGGCCTGCCTGCCAGGGCCAGCCTAGAAGCCAAAGGCAGGTGCAGCTCAGAGCACCAATCAGAGTCTGCATTCACAGCATCCACATTTATTGCTCCTTTGTATCTTACGTCATCATCAAAAGGCAGGGTCTATTTTCCTCTTGTTATAGGTGGGGAAACTAAGACCACGGAAGGACACGTGACTTGCACAATCTAGAGACTGAGGTACAAGTCTGACTCCCAAAGTTCAGGTTAAAAGTCTACAGGGACCTGGTGGGCTTGAGGGCTGGAGCCCATGGGGAGAGGTGGGCAGGCTGGAATAGGGGCTGTGTTAGCTGCTGCCTTCCAGGACTTTCTTTGCTGACTAAAGGCGGGACAGCTGGTCAGACATGTAGAATCTGAGAGCCCCCCAACCCTAGTGTCCCAAAGGGCCTGGACCTTCCACCAGGAAGGGGTACTTACCATTGGCCAGGACCGCCGGAGCCAGCAGGCCGCACAGGTAGAGCAACACCACCTCCATGGCGTCTGGGGACGGAGGGAGGAAAATGACTCTCTGGGTAGGAGACTCCCCACTCCAACCCTCAGCCCGGCGAGGGCCCCAGTCGGATTCCCACCCCGACTCTGAGCTCTCTCCACACGGTGTGAGGTCAGACAACAGAGCCAAAGCAGCTGACGTTTATAGACTCCTTACGGAGTGCTCTGCACGCATGAGTTCAATTACAACAGAATCAGTTCAACTAGCAGGCACTGTGACTAACCCATTTCGCAGGCGAAGAGGCTGAGGTTAAGGAGGTGAAAGGGCACTCATGGTAGCGAGCAGCACAATCTGGATCCCAACGCAGCTCAGGAATGCCTCTGCCCGGCTGCCTCTCTGGTGCCAAAGTCATGAAACCCGCAAGGGCTTGGGAGATCACATCACCTGTGAACTCCTCTCTGGGCCACCTAGAGATGTGGCCATCTCTAGCTCATTAAGATGTCTGGGACTTTCTGACCTGGTTCCCTACAACTGAGACCCACTGGCGGAAGTTCTTCTTTCTATCAGATTAAATGGGGCAGGTAAGCCAGGGGTTGGGGAGGAAGGCCTGCTGTTTCCTGGACTCTTTAGAGTAAACCCTGAAATGCTGACAGCTCTCCATCAAGGTACCCCTCACGCTCTCACCTCCAGAGTGCCCAGGTCAACTCTTCCTATAGACTTTAGTTCATAATCCTCCAGATAGGTGGTTTGATTAAACAAAGGGAGCACGGAGACATGCTCTCTGAGCATCAGCGCCCTGGTCTCTCCTTCCCCAGAAAGGGCCTAAGACTTCTGCTCATGAGCTCAAGCCCCTGGTCTCTGGGGTCAGTGGCCCCTGGATGGAGGCAGAGGGCAGGGCCGGTTGGTCCCTCCCAAGGATGGATTTCGGTGCAGTTACACACACCTCATTCCTCGGCTTAATTAAAGGAATGTGGTAAAGAGCCAGAGAGGAAAGGGGAATGAAACCCGAAACACGAAAGCCCAAGGCTGCTTCTTCTTTCTTAGTGGGGTGAGGCTGGCAGCGGCCTAACCCCCTGCACACTGTCTAGGGGCCAGGACCGTGCTTGCTCTGCCAGTTCACGCCCTATTCCGTTCCGGCCCCCGCAGCCAGCAGCCCCCAGCTGCCCTTCACCTCCCAGCCAGCAGAGGTCACAAGAGCTCCATCCAGAGTCAGGCCAAGGCACAGACCCAGAACTCTGAACTCCCAATTCAAGGAGCGTTTCTCATAAGGCAGTCATTTGCCTTCAATGCTACTTCATTTAATATTTGTATTTCTTTTAAGTTTCATATTACATTTTATATGTACAAAAATATATGTGGGCTTCCCTGGTGCAGTGGTTGACACTCTGCCTGCCAATGCAGGGGACACGGGTTCAAGCCCTGGTCTGGGAACATCCAACGTGCCGCAGAGCAACTGGGCCCGTGAGCCACAACTACTGAGCCCGCACGTCTGGAGCCTGTGCTCCGCAACAAGAGAGGCCGCGACAGTGAGAGGCCCGCGCACCGCGATGAAGAGTGGCCCCCACTCGCCGCAACTAGAGAAAGCCCTCGCACAGAGGCAAAGACCCAGCACAGCCAAAGATAGGTAAATAAATTAATTAATTAAATTTAAAAAATATATATATAACACACATGTAATGAAACATAAAGGAAACACCCATTAAGTAACTTAAGAACTAGAACTTTATACATACTGCTACATTTACTTCTATTTTCCTCCAACCCATCCCTCTGCTTTACTCCCAAAAGTAAACAGTACCCTGAATATATATTTTTAATCAGTCCCTTGCTCTTCTTCAAAAAAATAATTTTTAATTAAGATACCATTCACATACCATGAAATTCATCCTTTTAAAATGTATGATTCAATGATTTTAGTATATTCACAAAACTGTGCAACCATCAGCACTAAGAAACATTTCATCGTCTCAAAAAGAAAGCCGGTACCCACTGGCAGTCATTTCCCATTTTTCCTTTCTCCCAGTCCCTGACTGGGAGACTAATCTACTTTCTGTCTCTATGGATTTGCCTATTCTGGACATTTCATATAAAAGTATAATAAAATACATGTCCTTATAGGTTCTCTGAGTTTATTCTATTGTTTTTTTCTTTAGATTTATCTTATGTTGGATGCCTAGTTCATTAATATCTAGCCTTTCTTGTTTTCTAATATCAGCATTTAAGACTATATAACCAGGGCTTCCCTGGTGGCACAGTGGTTAAGAATCCGCCTGCCAATGCAGGGGACCGGGGTTCGACCCCTGGTCCAGGAAGATCCCACATGCCATGGAGCAACTAAACCTGTGTGCCACAACTACTGAGCCGGTGCTCTAGAGCCTGCAAGCCACAACTACTGAGGCCCACGTGCCACAACTACTGAAGACTGCACACCTAGAGCCCATGCTCCACAACAAGAGAAGACACCGCAATGAGAAGTCCACGCACCGCAACAAAGAGTACCCCTGCTCGCCACAACTAGAGAAAGCCCGCGCACAGCAACGAAGACCCAACGCAGCCCTAAATAAATAAATAAATAAATAAATAAATAAAAAGACTATATAACCCTCTAAGTGCCACTTTCACTCCAAATATAAGCTTTGAAATGTGGCTTTTTGATTATTGTTTAGTTCTTAGTACTTTAGACTTGCATTATAATTTATTTGACCTGTGCATTAAGAAGCATGTTTTTAAAATGTCCCAATGCATAGTGATTTTTAATTTGCCTTTGTTACTGACTTCTAACAAGTGCACTGTGGTCAGAGAATGTGGTCTGTAGGATATAGATACCTTGAAATTTACTGAGGCTTGCTTTATGATCTAGTATATGGTTATTTATTTCAAAAATTATATTCTATGTAATTCCTTCACTGTTGGGAAGAAAGTTCTAGATGCCCATTAAATTAAGATTATTAATGGTGTTATTTAAATTTCTATATATTTTCTCAGTTTTTGACTGTGTGACCTTCCAAAAACTGAGATAGGTGCTTTAAAATCTGCCACTGTGAGGAAGGATATATAAATTTATTCCTGTGTCTCTCACAATATTGTAACAGAAAGTTTAAAACTGTTATATTGTCCTGTGAGTTGGACCTTTTAGGATTATATAGGGATCCTGTCTTAAATTCCATTTTACTTTCTACTTGTCTGTGTCTTTATGCATTGTATCTTACCATCTTATAAATGTACAGAGCTAGATTTTTAAAAATTCAACCTGATTATTAACTGTCAAGTTTACTCCATTCAACTTTATTGTGACTATTGACATATTTGGTCTGATTTCTACCATCTGTTCTTCCCTACTTTTCTTATGTGTATTTCTCTTTCGACTATTTTTTTTTTCTTATTCATTTTCTCCCTCTACTGCTTGAGAAATTACACAAGTTATTTCTAGTCTTTTAGTGGTTACCTTTGGAATTTTACCATTTGTATTTTCCATAGACTGAATGTTTGTGTTCCCAAAATTCATATGTTGAAACCTAATCCTCAATGAGATGGTATGTGGAGGTAGGCCTTTGGGAGGTGATTAGGCCATGAGTGGGGGGAGCCCTCGTGATGGGATTAGTGCTCTTCTAAAAGAGACCCCAGGAAGCCCTCTTGCCCTTTCTTCCATGTGAGGGGTCCGTGAGGAGACGCTGTCTATGAGCCAGGAAGCAGGCCCTCATCAGATACTGAATCTGCTGGCAACTTGACCTTGGACTTCCCAGCCTCCGGATCTGTGAGAAATAAATTGCTATCGTTTATAAGCCATCTAGTCTACGGTATGCTGTTATAGCAGCCTCTGAACAGACCAAAACAGTATTCAACTTAACAAAGATTTTAAAAGTCTAAAGTTAAAATGTATAATAGTTATTAGGGACAACACTCTTCTTGAAAAATACAGATCACCCCCTTCATGATATATATGCTATTACTGTACAAATTTTCAGTTCTTTTCTTAATCCTATGAAACAGACGCTAGTGTTTCTATTTCTTGGAAAGAACATTTGTTTAGATTCACCCACGTGTATAGTGGTCAGCCTTCAAGCGAGCCCCCAGTACCTCCTGGTATTCACATCCTGTATACTCCCCTTCCACAGTGCACCAGGGTTAGTCTGTGTGACCAATAATATATGGCAGAACTGATATGTCACTTCCAATATTAGATCATAAAAGGCACCACAGCTTTCTTTTCCTGCTCTCTCTCTCTCGGATTGCTTGCTCTGGGGAAAGTTACCTGCCATGTCTTAAGGATGCTCAGGCATCCCTGTGGAGAGGCCCACGTGGCAAAGAACTGAGAGCCGCAGTTCAAAAGCCCACTAGGAAGTAAGGCTGCCACGAACCACGGAAGTGAGCATGGAAGCGGGTTCTCCAGCCTTCACTGACTGCCACCCTGGCTGCCAGCTTGACTGCAGCCTCATCAAAGACCTCGAGCAAAACCACCCAGCTACGCTGCTGCCTGACCCCTGACCCTCAGAAACTGCGTGAGATAACAAATGTTTGTTGTTTTAAGCCACTGAGTTTGGGGGTAATTTGTTATGTTGCAACAGATAACTAATACAACTTATTTACTAACTCATTTGTTCGTGATTCCTTTTGAATCTCAGACGTCCATCAAGCCATTTTCTTAATTCCCAGAGAACATCTTTTAGAATTTTCTTTAACGAAGATCTATTAGTTGTAAACTCAGTTTTTGTTTATAATTTCACCCTTCTGGTGGACAGACTCTAATGTGATCCCCAATAATTCCAACCTTCTAGTATTCAAACCTTTGTGTAATCCCCTCCCCTTGAACAGGAGTAGCAGCTGGGACTTGCTTCTAGCCAGGAGAGGGGTTATTAGGTGAGCAGGGCCCCTCCTGGGAGTAGGAAGGACACATATCAAGGGTTCCAGGCCACTAGTCACTGCTACACCTTCCCCTCAGCTCCCCCCAATCACCTCCATAGATGCTCACGTTCAAGTTAATCCCCCCCACACATACACACTGAATTCCTAGATGGAGTTATACGATCGTGGGTTCTGCAAGGGATAAACAGGTGAACAGGACAGGGCGGCAAGGTTTGAAAGCAGAGGGCTCTGGTGTATCAGCAAATGTGAAGAGAGCTTCACAAAAGGCAGAGACTACATTCAAGTTTCAGCCAGCAGGGCACGGAAAAGGGGAGCAGGGAATACAACAGGAGGCCTGGGACGTTTCCATGGAGGAGTTGACATTCCAGCTGAACCTTGAAAGCAGGATGGGATTTTGATGGACAGGGGTAAGAAGAGAGAAGAGGAAGGGCATTCTGGCAGAGGACACAGCATGAGCAAAGGCAGTGAGAAGGGAAAATGGGAAGCGGGGATAACAAATAGTATTCAAGTTCAAGTTCGGTTCAAGTGGAACCTCAAGGTACTTCATTCAGTAGTGGCCACCTGGGCTTCCCTGGTGGCACAGTGTTTAAGAATCCTCCTGCCAATGCAGGGAACATGGGTTAGAGCCCTGGTCCAGGGCTCTGGTCCACATGCTGCGGAGCAACTAAGCCCGTGAGCCACAACTACTGAGCTTGTGCTCTAGAGCCCCTGAGCCACAACTACTGAGCCCATGTGCCACAACTACTGAAGCCCGCGTGCCTAGAGCCTGTGCTCCGCAACAAGAGAAGCCACCGCAATGAGAAGCCCGCGCACCGCAATGAAGAGTAGCCCCCGCTCACCGCAACTACAGAAAGCCCACGCGCAGCAACGAAGGCCCAATGCAGCCAAAAATAAATTAAAAACAAAACAAAAAAAGTGGCCGCCTTTAGTGGCTTCCTCAGAAGGATTCTGAATGAAGTGGGGCAGGAGAGAGGGCCTTCATCCATTAGTAATGTCTACATAGCGCAGGAGGGGGCCGTGACAGCCATCTGCAAAGTATTTGCCATTTCTAGAGTAAGATACCTTCCAAAACAGTGAATAATCGGGTTGTGTAAAGCATGAGGGTGTGGGTGGTGAGAATTCTGGTAAGACAGTTGGGAGACAGCCTCTAGAGGATCTTGAATGCCAGGCTAAAGAGTAAAGACCTGTCTTTGTATTCTAAAGAAAACATTCCTGATCAAGTTACAGTGAGCTGAAAGAAATACTGTTACAGATTTGAAAAGGGACCAACTTCGCTCGGTCAAGCTGCTGCCCAGGCCTGGACTATACCAGCCACACCTCAGCACAGGCTTCCTCAGGGTGCCTCTTGGACCCCCACACACACCCATTTTTTAAAATCCCGCTGGTACCCCTGGCACTGCCCTCGAGTCGAGTGGCCAAGTACACATACAGAGCCTCTGACGGGACACAAAACGCCTTTCTCTCACTGATCCACCAAGAGACTCTCTCTCTGCCTTCCCTCCCTCCAACACAGCTGCCCCTCTGTGTCCTACACCCTCCCAGTTCCCACACATTCCTTTATCTCAGAAAGGAAGCTGGGCTGCCTGGGGCTGACTAGGGGGAGGGGGAGATTAAGAGGTGGTAGAAGTGGTACATCTCATTTCCAGGCCACAGAGTTTAAGAAGTAGATGGAAGAAAGGAGGGAGGGATCTTCGGAAGATGGAAAAGCAAGGCAGAATTGGGTGGAGCTGGGAGAGGACATTCGGGAATATTACCTTAGCTTCCTGTGCATGTGAGGTCATGGACCCCCTACCTGGGGGTGCCTGAGGACCTGGTTCCCTGGGAGGGGGCTCTAGCGAAATCATCACTGTTAGATGGGGAGTCTTGAACTCTAGATCATTCAGATCATCCTCCCCATGTAGAAAATGGAACCAGTCACATTTTGCTTCCTCGGCAGCATCTCCTGAGAAAGGATTGATTTTCCATTCATTTTTCTGCTCCTTTCCATGCTCTCATTTATCTCTACATTGGTAAACAGCTGACACGTTGGGCGGCAATAGCACATCCATGTTAATTTTCCTCCCTGATCTTTCTGCTGTCTGCACATTTGCTTTTCTGCATGTGCAGGAGAAAAGCAATCAGGAGAGTTTCTCCGGTGATTATCTTTCCATCTGAGTCACATAATTTCACATAATTGCTGGGTAAAAGCTGCTCAGAAAGAGAAGCCACTAGTTGATGATCTAGCATCATGCTATGTTATTTTTGATTACACGCAGCAGCGAGGTAGATCAGAATACCCAGTTCTATTGTGAAAATAACTCAGAAATGACCTCCCTTTAAAATGTATAGGCTCCAAATTACAGTGGAACATCATTATCTCATCCTCATCTCTGTCTCACTCAGCCCCCAAGGCCTCACCTCCCATCCCTTCCATCCCACCTGCTTGCCTTCCTTTGGGTTCAGCCCATCAAAAACATGCCCAGGGGTATCATCAAGGCCTGGGTACTGGCAGGATCCCCAGAGAAAGATGAGGCCCCCTCTCCAGACAGGACATGCCAGAAGGGAGCCTTTTATGGGGTCACAGAATGCCCGAGCCCCAATGTTTAGGCTAACAGGTTACCCTAGACACGTTATTGTATGATTTAGCCTATGACGTATCCAAACCTTTGCGACAAAGAAGCTGGTTAAAAGAAAATTCCACTGTATATAAATAGGATATAACCAAGATCTGAGGTTTACCAGACGGAGTTAGAATCACAGAATGCCAGTGAGTTAGAATGATTGAGATGAAAGCTCTTACTTTTTATTGAGGAGACTGGGGCCCCGAGAGGAGTGCTGCAGCCAATTCGTCCAGCTAGTCAGGGGCAGAGCCGGGCCCAGAACCCACGCCTCCAGCCCCTGCCTACTGCTCTGGTCTGCTGGGATTGGGCAGTGGGCAGGCCAGGGCTGGAGGAGAGGAGCACAGTGACGGCAGCAGGGAAGGCTGAGCAATGCCTGAGAGCCCTCGGGCAGCCCAACCGGAGCCAGGAAAGAAGACACGGCACCTCTAGGAATGCGGGTGACGAGGGCAGTGAGGCGGGGAGCAGAGAAGCACTGCCAGGCTCCTGGGCTCTCCATGAAAACACCATCTTGGGAGAATTCCCTGGCGGAAATGAGAGGAAATGAAAACTCTGGGATGGGAAGCCCATATTTGAAGCCTAGCTTGGGGCCTGGATTGGATATAAGAAATGATAATAATAATCACGATAAACAGCATACAGGTCAGGTGCTATTTTTACTACTTTAAATATTCATTCTCATTTAATCTTTAAAAGGAGCCTATGAAATATGTGTTACCATCAAATCCATTTTAAAGGGAAACAAATTGAGGCAGAGGAAGAGCAGTCCCCTGGTGAGTGAGAGCTGGATCCCAAACTTCTGCCCAGCTCAGTCTGCTTCCCTGCTGGGGGTAGGAAGGGTAATCTTCCTGCTGTGAGTCCTGGATTCCAGCCCGCCCAGCCCCACATCCCAGGGGCAAAGGGCCATGATGGGCCAACTGCACTGCTGCTCCCAGAGGGCTTACCTCCCAAGCAACAGCCACTCTGTTCCTTACTCCTGTCCCAGTCCAGTGGGCTTAGGCTGCAAGGCTCAGCCCGCTGAGAGAACCAAATGAACTCTGCAAAGAGGGGGTTCCTGCCTCTGGGTGAACATTTACCAACCAAGCCCTCTAACATTGTTGGCTTCATACATACTCACGAGAGAAGGAGACAGCAGCATGGACAGTGCCTGCCAGCTCACCCCGAAAAGAGAATTTCTATTCCCTTGTTGGATAGAGAGCTGTTCACTGGAGAGGGTGATTTTTTTTTGTAACAGATTATGGGATTTATGCTGTTGATTAGGTCAGAGGTGAGAGCATGGTGTCGGGGGCAGTGGGGGATCAGCCAACTCCCCTGCCGACTTTCCAAGGCTATTATAAAGGTCAAGTGAGATAATATATGTGAAGGTTCTTTGTAAACTGTGAAGCTCTGTGATAACAATACCTAATATTTATTAGGCATTCATGGCATGCCAAGTACTGTTCTAAGTGGTTTACGTGTACTAACTCATTCAATCCTTACAGTAGTTCTAGGAAATGGCTCTGATTATGATCGTTCCCATTATACAGATGGAGAAACTGAGGCCAGAAAGGTTAAGCAAGTTGTCTAAAGTCTTTGCTCCCGAGTCCTCGCTTTTTTTTTGAATTTTATTTTATTTATTTTTTTATACAGCAGGTTCTTATTAGTTATCTATTTTATACATATTAGTGTATATATGTCAATCCCAATCTCCCAGTTCATCCCACCACCACCACCACCACCACCACCACCCCACCACTTTCCCCCCTTGGTGTCCATACGTTTGTTCTCTACATCTGTGCCTCTATTTCTGCCCTGCAAACCGAGTGCTCGCTTTGAACCACTCCACCATCCTGCCTCTCTGCCACCTGGTGGCGTTGGGGCCTTGAACAAGTCACTCTACCTCTCAGAGCCTTTGCTTCTGAAACTGTAAAACAGGAATAATAACAGGCATCTCAGGAGCTGTGAGGATTAGATGAACCAGCCTCTGTGCATGGGCAGTTATTTGCCCACACCTTCCCCTCTGGAGGGGAGACAGCTCCTCCCCCACTCCAAAGCTACAGGTCTACTGGGGGCTGCCAATCGCAGCCCCTCCCTCGTTGCTAAAAGGACTGGGTTTGAGACTTCGGTATTCCCCCAGGGGCTGTCACATCGTCCAGAAGCAAGGGAAGAAGGGTCAAAGCAGCCAAGCTGTGAAATCTGGGGGTGGGGGGATCTGGCGGGGGAAGTCAGGCAGCAGCTCACAGGTGAAGAGCCCGTGGGAGAGAAGCAGGGAGAAGAGATGGGGACAGGGTACTGGCTGACTGTGCTCCAGCTCATCTGTTTCCAGCCCAGCGCTGCTCTGCCCATCCCACAGGCCGGCTCTATGAACCGGTAATCCCTGCCTTGCCCCCAGGCAGACGCAGTGTTCTCTGGGTCATTTGCAATGAAGAGATACCATGTCACAGCCGAGCACTCTGCATGGCAAATAGCAACTGCTTTTTAAGTATCAACTGTTGATTCTATCATCATCCCCCCAACTCTTTCCTCAGCTTTCACCTTTATTATCTAGCTTCTCTTGGGAAATGGGGAAGAGATACAGAGAACACAGCTGCGGAAAGGCCCCAGCTGCCCCCTTTCACTTCCCAACACAGGCGGGGGACAGGCCTCAGCCCGCAGAGGAAGCAGGCAGAGGAGCGCTCTACAGATGCAAAAGGCTCCCCAGAGCCACTGCCCTCTCTGGCCTCCAGAAAAACAGGCTGCATCACCCAGGGCCACCACCAAGTGGCGTGGGGAGCTCAGATCTGCCTGGGACAGCAGGGACGGGGCCACATGGGTGAGCCCCTACCAAGAGACACAGAAGCAAGACAGGACCTGAGACAGAAGAGGAAAGAGACCCCAGAGGAAGAGCAGCTGAACGGGGAGGGGCCCAAAGAGAAGTGCGAGACAGGCAGGAAAAGGGAAGAGAAAGGAAGAGTCTGCAGGACAGAACTGGAGGCTGGCCAAGGGGAGGGGCACCCAGCAGAAACTGAGCAAGAGATGCACACGGTGACAAAGCAAGGAGAGGTGAAGACTGCTGAGAAAAGAAATCGGCTTTGTAGAAACATCAAGCAAGGCTCCACGCTGTCGCCCTCCCCATGAGGCCCCAGCTGGGCCTCCATCCTTGGCTGCCCGTGTGCCTCCACCATACCCTGCCTGCCCCAGTCACACGGGTGCTCCGAAGAGCAGAGAAGGGAAAATGCCCCTGGGCAGGGCGTGGGGAGGAGAGTCCACGGACAGCTGCAGCTCCTGGGAGAAGACATTTCATCCCCCTCCCTGACTGTAGGACAGCTGCCCAGTGGAAGACACAGGGTCTCTGCTGTCCAAGCAGCCTGCTGGGCAGGGCCGAGCAGACTTCTGCTAGACTGGGATGGTACTGTGCACCCTGGTCCTCCTGCCTCTTGGATTTAAGGGAGGTTGAGGCAAGATATATCAGCACAGAGACTCTTGTCCTACAGCCCCAGACCCTCGAGTGTACCTGTGGCTGTCGTTAAGACGAAGCGGGACCGATGGTGTTGTGTACGCTCCACCCAGCCCTGCTCCTGCTACCTGCCCACGGTGGCTGAAGGGAATGACGAGGGCGATGGTGGTGATGTTGATAACAGCAAAACATCTGTAAGACACCCGACTCACCAGGCAACTTCACAAGCATTAGCTCAAAGGAACATCACAACTGCAGGCGATGTTGGATATCATTGCCATTTCACAGATTAGAGAAGGTGAGGCTCCGAGTTACGTTGCCTCGTTCAAGGCCCCGCAGCTAACAATGGCACAGCTGGCATCGGCTCCTAATTCTGTGGATGCCACATGCTAGGCCCTTTCCACTCTTCCTTGCTGCCTCCCTGGCACATGTGGCAATGCATGGGGACTAAGGGAAATCAAAATGCTGACCTTGACCCAAGTCCATGCAGGGCTCATTGGACGGGAGTGTTCTTACCCAGGCCAGGGGAGAAAAACCAGCGTGAGAGAATAACCCAAATAAAATTAAATAGCTTTATTTAACTTTGGCATGTATTGTGTCATTTTTTCCCTTTCACAGTTTCCTGCTCAACTCTATTCTGTCCACTACGACTGATGTGAAGGCTGGGACCCTGGAGCCGCTCAGGAGGTGGGAGGAGGCCTGGCATATCCTTCAGCCATCGCTGGCCCCCAGCTATTCACAGGTCTTCCCGTCGCTCCCAGCTGAGCTTCAGCACCACCACGGGCTCTCCTCTCTCCCTCCCCAGTCTCCGCACAGCAGTTGCTGGGCACCCTGATGCTCTCTGCCTAGCAGAACATCAGTGTATTCATGCGGGGAGCTACACAGCATCCCAGACCAGTTGTAGGGCATCCTGTCCACTGGAGCTAAGCTCACAGCGGATGCCAACAGAACTACCAGCCCAGCAACTGACAGCCTTTCAGAGCAGACTGCCAAGCTGCAGATCCCCTTCTTTTCTGGTATGGTTCAGAATTAGATTAGGGTGTAGAATTGAAATAAAGACCACCCCTACTCAAAAATATATCCACACCCACAACATTCTCCCAAGGAGAGAGTTCTTAATTCAACCAAATACTTCATTTAAAAGGTAAATACTTACATTCCTAACAGTTATTTATATCTCGGCCTGAGTTATTTAATCAGATTGCTTTCCAAAGAGCTGAGATCTGCCTGCACTTAGGTGGAGAAATTGGTGGAGAAGAGAGGATAATTTTGGAGCAAGGTGTAATTTTGGAAAGAGTGGCATCATTATCCTTCCAGTAACCAAATTAACAAACATTTCTTGATGGCCTACTGCTGCCCAGGACCTTAGTCATCACTGGGGGAGCTGCAGCAACACAGTCCCTGCCTCATGGAGCTTACAGTCTTAACTGAGTTCACAGGGTTTCCTCCCCGCCTGCCGAACTCCACGTGGTGTCGGTGGCAAAGTCCCAGCCACGCTGACTCCGGCGCTATCTCTATCATCTTCTCTCCCGTTGCTCGCTCCATAGTTCAGACCCTCATCATTGCTCCCCTGGGCTGCTGGTATGATCACTTCCCTCCCAAGCTCAAGTGTATCATGGTGCTTCCGTATTCTATTTATTTTTTAAAAAATCAAAACTTTTTATTCTGGCATATAAATACCTCTAAGTCTATCCCTTTTCTACCCTTTCAGTATTTTCTCCCATTACTTTCAGCTAAGATGGTCTACTCCCATCCCCTGCCACACGTGTTTTGATCTCCAGGCCGTTGTATATTCTGTTCCCTCCACTTAGAATGCCCTTCCCTCTCCTGTTTATTCCAGTTCTCAGCTCTGGCTGCACCTCAGGATCACATGGAGAGCTTTTTCATAATAATAATAATGGGGATCAACTATGTCCCATCAAATTCTAAACTCTGGGGGTGGGACCAAGGCATCAGTAATTTTTAGAATCTCTCCACTCATTCTAACGTGTAGCCAAGGTTGAAAAATGCTGTCTTTGTCCAACTGCCACTCCAGCCCACGGGCTGACTTTCTTTCTCCAGCCTGTGACCTGTCATTAGCACTGATTTGCCACACAGCACATTCTGGTTTAATGCTCTCTTTAATAAGGTTCTCCTGCCTGGAAACTCTCTGTGCTACTCCACAACTTGTAAGACCTGGGGCGGTGCAGACAGTCAGCGAGTGCTGGTTGACAGATCGATGCTTGTCTCGAGGAGTGGAAAGCACAGCTCTGATCACCAGGCCCTGGAACCCTGCTGAAGTGGGGGCACTAAAAGGGACTGGAAACCCAGCACTGTCAACATCGACAGTGATGAATCGTGCTGAGGGTATGTACCCTTGATCTGATGTGATAAAAGTTGCACTTTACCTTTGTGATTTTCCTCCACCAAACCCATAAGCCCAGTCTTATCACGAGAAAAACGTCAGCTAAATCCCCATTGAGGGGTATCCTGCGATATACCCGACGAGTCCTCTTCAAAAACTCTCAAGATCATCAAAAACAAGGCAAGTCTGAGAAACTGTCACAGCCAAGAGGACCCTAAGGAGACACGACAACTAAATGGGATGTGGTTAACTGGATGGGGTCCTGGAATAGAAAAAGGACCTTAGGGAAAAACTAAAGAAATCTGAATAAAGCATGGTCTTTGGTTAATAATAATATATCAATATTATTTCATCAATTGTAACAAACGTACCACACTAATGTAAGACAGTAATCGGGGAAACTGTGCAGGAGGGTTATATTGGAACTCTCTGTACTAGCTGTTCTGTTTTTCTGTAAATCTAAAATTTTTCTTTAAACGGTCTATTAAAAATAACTTAATAAATTTTTAATTCATTTTAAAACAAAACAGCTCCCCAACCACACATGCTCACCTTCCTGGCAAGCGGTGTGGAGCCCTGCGCTCTGCTGGTGATGTCTGATGTTTCTGTAATAGGGGCTGGGCTTCTGTGGTTCAGACCAGAGCCAAAATCCAGCAAAGGCTTTTAGAGCTGCCTTTTCAAATAAGTGCTTTGGGTCCAACCAGAGGTTGCTGATGGATCTGTACCCTTCAGAGGAACATGCAACGTGTTCCCTTGATCTGCATGTTAAACGCTCATCAAATAAGCATAAACATAAATTATTCTCTTTAATAGCCTAACTATAAAATTCCAGAGAAGGGCTGAAGAGCAGAGAGAACTCAAAGCCTGGGACTCAGGAGAGAGCAGAGGGTGGTGACATTCTCATAGGCCGAGGGGCTCACAGTGGCTGCTATCACTTTGCTGAATTCCCTGCACTGCCCCAGGGCAGCTGGACCTCCTTACAAGCAGGGCCGGGCCTCTGGCCCCCATCATCGCTGCTGACACCCACCAGGGTGGCCCCTTCCTACCAGGCCCCTCTCATCACAAGGGCCCTCAGGCCTGGCAGGGCCCCCTTGTGTAGCCCCATCCCTGGGTCTGCCCCACCGTCCTTCCTTCAGGGAGGAGGGCACCCCACAGCTGGGAGGCTGGAGGCTGGGCCCACCGGCCCCCATGACTCAAAGCTCTTCCCATTCCGTGAGCCCAGACCCAATCCAGCCCGGCTGCACAGGGGGCATGGGAGGGACAAAACTCCTTTATCACGCACAGAGAACTTACTATTTTAACTCGGAGGCAGCTTTATCTTTAATGTGGGATTACTTCTGAGGCAAAGGAAGAAAAGACCTGACCACAAAAAGAAATAAGACCCTTTCCTTAGAAGCGGACACACCGAATTCACAAATCACAAACACAGGCCTGGTTTCTAAAAAGATTCCCTGGAGAGACCTGAAGCTGGCCCACCAGCAGGGTCAGAGGGCCTTGCTTCCCCCCTCCCCCGTCACTGCCGACTATGACCGTCTTTGCAGCGCCATCCCAGACGTCACCCTGTGGGCTTGTCCCAACGGCCCTCAGAGGCAAGCACACAGGGCAGCGCTGTGCGGCCAACCCCAGCACAGGCCGGTGATACAGTTGTCCAGAGTGAGTAAGGGAGCGGGACTATGCCTGCCTCCTGCCAGCCCAGGGGCCCGCGCCCCTGCCCCCCGGGGGATCTCAGTCCAGTTCCGGGGAGTCTGGATGGTGGGCAGCCTACTGACAAAGGCCCATTCAAGAGAGGCCAGACGAACAGTCCTAGCGGCAGAAACAGAAACTCGGAGCAGCGGCCAGAGGCCCAGGGGCCAGCCCGAGTAACCCTGCCCACAGCCAGACCACAGTCCCTGCCCCTTCCAGCCTCTGCTCAACAGCCCGCCTCCTTTGAAAGCACAGCTCCGGGCGGCGCGTTTGAACCTACAGGGCACTTTGTCTATGCTCACATTGTCTTGAGGGTAGAAATGACACAGGGATGCACCCTGACCCATGGGCCTGCATACTTGGAAACCTGTCCAACCTGGTCCCGTCGCAAGCGTGGAGGTTTACCCGACCTTGTTTGTCTCTGCTTCGGGAAATGCACTGTCCCCTCCCTCCTGCCACACGCCTCATGGCCCCAGTTCCCACAGAGCCAAGGCCCATGCCTGTCTCCAGGTACCACCATCACGACCATGTGCATCTCTCCCATCAGACTGTGAGCTCCTTGGAAGCAGAGGCACATTCTAGGCATCTCTGAATCTCCAACACTTTGCATAGTAGCTGCTCAGTAAATGCCCATGACTGAATAAATGGATGCTTCAGCGTCATTATGCCTTTAGTCATAATCCAATCTAAGCCCAGAACAACCTGAGGATCTGTGTGGAATTTTAAAGGAATTTTAAAACTTTCTCAGTGCTCCCCTGCCCCCACCTCCTCCAGCCAGCTCTCCAGGTCTCCGTCAAGTCCCATTCACCAAAACGCTGTGATGAATCAGCTTCCTTCCATTGCCTTCAGCCCTTAAACACCTCCAGACCTCCGATAGGGTCTGACTCTTAGTTTTCAGACTCTACCAAAGGAACAGGCAGACTGAAATGACACATGGACATAAAGGAATGTATCCTTCAGGTATGTGTGGTGGGTACCTGGGTAGGAGTGACAGGTGGGAGAGAGCTTAGAGGGACAAGTGGGCTTTCACCATGCCCTGGTGGGTGAGGACTTTTTCCCACATATGTTCAGTTCACAGATGCTCTCTGGGCTTTCTCCATGTCTGACACTGTGCCAGGCCCTGTCTGGGGCAAAAAACAGACCTTGCCTTTGAAGAGGTGGGAGCGGGTATGGGGAGCAGGTGTGGACATGAGTAGCTAAATGAAGGCTCAGTAGGCGTGTACTCTAAGGGAAGAATCAACCGAGCATTTCAGGGGTACCAGGAAGAGGAAAGCTTGTCTGTTTACTTGGAATTAGGAAAAGCTATTTGAAAGAATGAGCACTGGAGAAAAGCCTCAAAGGATGCTATAACAACAATAATGTCATTTTAATAATAACCATGTGTCATTATTATTACTATTGTTATTATTATAGCAGCTAGTATCTACTGAGTGTTTACCATATGCTAGGCACCAAGAAGCATTTGACATAGCTTACCCCTGGCTCAAACCTCATGCCCATTTGACAGATAAGAAAACTGAGGCTTAGAAGAGTTAAGAAAACTGGTAAGCATCAGCACCCAGATTACACCCCAAGTCTGTGCGTCTCCAAAGGCCACTACCCCCTACTCAGCTGGCTGGAGTGAGGCAGCTCATTCCTGTTAGGGCCTGAGTGGAGGCAGAGGGTAGGAAGTGCAAGGCTCAGGATGACCATCTGGAGAAGGGGCCTGGAGAGGTGGCTGCAGCCGAGTTCCTGAGAGCCTCGAGGGCCAGTGCCAAGTACCTGTCCTCATTAATAGGCAATGGAGGGCTTCCCTGGTGGCGCAGTGGTTGGGAGTCCGCCTGCCAGTGCGGGGGACACGGGTTCAACCCCTGGTCCGGAGGCTCCCACATGCCACGGAACAACTAACCCCACGCGCCACAACTACCGAGCCTGCGCTCTGGAGCCCGTGAGACACAACTACTGAGCCCACATGCCACAACTACTGAAGCCCATGTGCCTAGAGCCCGTGCTCTGCAACAAGAGAAGCCACCACAGTGAGAAGCCCGCACACCGCAACGAGGATCCAATGCAGCCAAAAATAAATAAATAAATACAACAAATAAATTTTTTTAAAAATTAAAAAAAAAAAAGGGCAATGGAGAGGTCAGACATATGGGCCCACAAGATCAGTGGTAAAAGGATGGGGGCTGAGAAAGTGGAAGGGAAGAGGCGTTCACAATGGTCTGGGTGAGAGACTGCACCGGGGTGAGGTGAGAGGGTGCTCGGGAACCTGTGAGCTCATGCCTGTGTGTTAGGTATGGAGATTATGTATGTGTGAGAAGGGGAGAGTGTGTGCCAGTGTGAGCGACACACGAGCAAGCGTGGAGCCCTGCTTGTTGAAGAAGGACGTTGCAGGGCCTTCCCAGGGGAGGTGCGGGTAAGGTCAGCTGGGGAGAGAGGGAGGGACAGGGCTAATGGATGGATCTACCGGTGCAGGAGGGCTCCGGTGAATGAAACCAGCATCTGACTTTCTCACAGCTCCGTGGGTCCTGGGGAGCCCACAGGGCCTGGCATAGGGGAGGGACTCAGTTAACATTTGTTCAAGGGATGGCTTGTATGAATTTAAGACCTCGCCTCTTGTCCCTTCCCAGGCCTGGCTTTGCCCTCCAGCTGCATGGGGGGCACTGTCATTCCAACTAGATCCTCCCTCATCCCTGGCTTCAGATCAGATCTTCTGAGCTCAGCAGCCACCTTCCCATGGTCCCAGCCTGGTTCCCAGGGCCCCAGCCCCGCTCCCCCGCGCATCTTTGTAACAAGTGTGTTCTGTGTGAGCTCCAAGCTGACTTCTACTTTCCCAGGTCAGAGGGCCCCTCCTCCTTCCCATTCCAGAGAAGAGAAGATGCTGCCAAATTGGTTCCAAGCTTTTGTCTTGGCCAGAGACACCCTGCTTCTCATTAGAGACAGAAAACCCTGATCGGCACCTCCCGTCATGCTCTCCAGCTGGTCCAAGGCTCTCCATCCAGAGGATTCATAGAGCCAGCAAATGATGGCCTTGGACCTCATCCTCTCCAGAGACCACATCTCCCAAGACTCCACCCAGCCCCAGTTTTCATCCTGGCAGAAGAGACCAGGTGCACATGGTGTCCAGGGGGACCGGCTACAGCAGCCTGAGAGAAAGAAGCCCAGTCTGAGCTTCCTGAGCATCTCCTGGCCCACGGGGTGAAAGGGGAGGCCTTCTCCGGAGTGACCGGAGACCAGCCCCTTTCCTGCTCAGCTTAGCTACAACCCTGTGTTATGAAATCATGAGTACAGTTTGGCACCCGGAGAGAAAAGGGATCTCTTTCAAGACTGTACAATCTATAAAAATTAGGAGGCAGAAATGCCTTAGAAATCATGAAATCTAGCCCCTCTGCTGACGGATGTGGAAACAGAGGTCTAAAATCGTGGAGGCTTTCAGTTGCTTGAGATCAGTCTAAACCATTTCTGACTTTTGCCAGAAACCCAGTTTGCATCCTAATGGATATCTGTGGCATGAATGCACTTCCCCCTGGAGCACAGGCAGGACTACAGCCTGGGTCTGTGTCTCCAGTTCACAGCCTTTCTGCTACAGGCTCTCTGCCTCCAGGGGCTGTGCCTGTCATGACTGGTTTGCTTCCTCCAGGGTATTCAGGCAGAAGCTGGTGGGTGATTTGTCAGACAGTGAGTCCTGGGGGCTGCCTGGCACAGTCTGCCACCCAGCTGGCAGCCAGCTAGGTCCAAAAGGGCTGGGCTCTGACTTACGGGGGGTCTGGTGGGCTGGCTTCCCTATGGCTGTGGGGAGTTTCCAGGGTCTAGGGAAGTGCTCCTCCTGGCCCCTCTCCGGGCCACATTCTCCCAGAAAATAGGATGGAGCAGGCTCTCCACCCACTAGGGCACCCACACTTTGGAAGGGATCCTGGTCCCCAGAGGATTGCTGGCAATAAAGAAAAGAAGGCAAGTGATGTGGGACAGGAAGTATGGGGGTCACAAATCCTGGCTAAAGAGTCAGAGGCCTCAGCCACAGCTGGGTGTGTGACCCCAAGCCTCAGTTTCCCCATCTACGTGATGTCCTGATTGGATGTTCCCCTTCCGGCTCTGAGAAATCTAGGACTCTGAGGTCAGGGACTGTGTCTTCCTTCTCACCCTCATGGCCCTAGCAATGAACACATTGTAAGTACTTAAAACAATTCCTTGAATAATTGAATGAAATGGGGCCTAAGTCAGTCCAGAGATCACAAGGCGGCCAGGAAGGAGACCCCTGCCTCCGGTGACTACCATGAGGACCCCTAGAGAAGCGACAGGTCTTAGAAAAGCCCTGGCAATCCAGGAGCCCTCTGCAAACCCACTTCCTCTCCTAGATGCACAGATGTGGCTGGCGGAGCCAAGGAGAAAGCAGGAAAGTGTACCTGGGGGAGGGAGGATAGCCTGGGCCTCCTCCCTGCCATCACCCTACCTACACTTTCTACACTCACCTGGCTCCTCTTTCTGGCTCCCCTCTCCTCCCAGCCCCCATCCAGGCTTTGTCTCCTCTCCCTGCCCTCTCTGCTTTCCGCTCTCCAAACACAGTCACACTTTTCCTCCCTCCTCTGGGGGGGCTCAGAGCCTTCTGCTGGTCCCAGAGCTGCCTGATCCTCTGCTAGGCAGGAAGACCCAGCAGCAGAGTCCAGACTCCTAGGAGGGGCCAGGAGCCCCAGGCTTTCTCAGGGTCATGGAGAGATTTAAATTCTGGTCCACGCCCAGCCTCTTGCATCTAGCACCTAGGAGAGGGGCTGCCCTCTGAGGGAATCTGGAAGTGCATTCCTCTCCACCTTCTTCTGCAGGGTTCTTGGGGAGGCGTTTCCTTCTGGCCTTCTTGAGCCTTCCCCTACATGCTCCTTGGCATAGAGCTAGGAAACTGCCCTCTCTCTTCCAGCCAGACCTACTGCGAAGAAGTACTGCGTGTGTGTTGGGGAAGCAATGGGATGTTATTGCTGGTATGTGTGAAAGCACACACAGTGCGATGACAGGGTGTACGTGTGGCACTGGGGGTGATGTGTTGTGGTGTGGTATATGTATGGTGTATTTGGTGTGTTATGTGCTGTGCATGTGGTATGATATATGTGTGTGTAGTGTGTTGATGCAGTGTGTGTGGCAAGTAGGATGTGCGGTATGTGTGTGAGTGTATAGGTGGTGTGGCAAGTGTGCATATGTTTGGGGTGTGTTTGTGATGCGTACTGTGTGTTGGGGGGCCTGGATGGGGTAGGGACCACATCACTTTGAGCTGGGAGCTAGCTAGCTCTCCAGGGTCTCCTACTCTGAGAAGTCAGGGATAACCAGTATCTAGGCAACCATGTTGGGGGGAGGGGAGGAGATATGGAGGTAAAGAATGGGCAGGAAAAGGAGGGAGGCTGAGAATTGAAGAGGGGTTTCTATGGCAACTACCGGGCAGGTCACGTGAAAAAGGCTAAGTTGCGGAAACAGATATACATATCCACACATACACAGTATGAGGGTACTGGGCCCTCACAGAGGGATCCTTCAACAGAGGACGTGGGCTGCCCACTGATCCATCTCCAAACCTGGAAATCTGGGCCCAGCCAGAGAGCACAACGCCAAGGAGACAAAGCAAGTGGAGACAGAGGCCCCATTTGTGGCGAGAAGCCCCGGCAGCCACAGCCCACCGTGTCTGGAGGTGGGCAGCAGGGGCCTAGCCAGGCCCATTGCTCCAGTGTGGCTGCTCCCTGCTCCCACCGTCAGGTGCTCCCTTTACCAGCCACCACTTGTAAGAGCCCAGAAGCGAGCGCCAGTAGCCCCAGGCGGCCCTTCCAAGTCTCCATGGAAGCCCAAGAGACACAATGGGGAAGGCTGTGCCAGAGCCAGCCCTGCTGGGGAAAGAGGGCTGGGTACCAGGAAAGGAGGGAATGGGGGGGGGGCGGTCAGGGCCCCCTGGAAGAAGCTAGGACTGGTTAGACAAGAAGAGAGGAAAATTGATGCAGACACTCTCATGAACCCCACGCCCTGGAATCAGCCTTCCTTACCTGCCCCCATTCCCAGTGCCCCCTGCCCAGCCCCAGCTCTCCCTGTCCCCCAAGCACCGAGCCAGCAAGTTCCATTTTGTATGGTTATGTGTGCACACACACAGCCGGCCCCCTCCCTCTCTTCACCTCCGCACACTCCACTTAAACAGTCCAAGCTTCCAAGTAACAAAGGAAAAACCCCTGGACACAGCGGAGAGCAGCCCTTTCCCCTTCTCCCAAAACCGTAGCCCCAAGCTCTAGGTAGCGGCAAGCCCCTTTCCAGAACACCTTCAGTCCCACCGCCACGGCCTGCCTCCCCTCGGCAGCCCCTCTTCTCTTCCGACGACCACCTCCGGGTTTCCATCTCCTGCCCGGTTTCCGCGGCCCAGGCGGCAGCTGCCTGGCGAGGACCGCTCACACCCACCGAAACAAACCAACCCTGGCAGCATCCCGGCGCCCCGCGATCTGTCCCCACCCCAGCCTCTCTCCCTCTCCGGAAGAAGAACCCAACTTTGCCACCACCGCAGCCACTTACCTGCACAGCGCGGTCCCCTCCGAGACAATCCCAGGAGGATGCGCGGAGTCCGGAGGAGCCTGGGAGCGGCGGGGCTGTGGGCAGGGCTGTGGGCGAGGCTTTCGCTTTTTTCCCGCCTCCCTTGCTGGGAAGGGCTGGGACTTGTTGGAGAGGCGCGTCGTGCAGGGGTGGGGAGTGGTGGGCGGGAGCTCAGCCGGGGCTGGGCTCCGGGGACCGCGATGTCACCGTCCGCCGACCTCCTGTTGGCGTCCGCGCGCAGACCCCTCTCCTGTTCGCCGCGCGCCGCCGGCTCCTCGGAGCGCGCCGCCGCTGCTCCCGGGTGCGGGAGAGATTCTGTTTCAAAGGGCAGGCCGCTCCGAGAAGCAACAGGAGACCGCCGTCGAGGGCGCGGGTTAGCGCCGGCGCGCATTCGCCGCCAGCTGTGGCTTTCTGGTTTTCCTCTGCTGAGGGTGGGGAGGGAGCGAGACAAACACGATGACAGAGCTAGTGTCTCTCCGAAATAGTAAACTCGGGGAGGGGGGGAGGGGGCGAGGGGGGACGGAAAAATACGAGAAAATAACCCAGCACCAGACACAGCAACCCACGTTAATTGGAAGTCTTGACAATGAAGTGGGATGCGCACCTAAAGCATGAATGGCTGTGTCGTGGGAGCGCGAGCCGGTTCTGGCCGGAGTTGTCATTTTCAGCAAGAGCCAGGGGGGCTGCTGAGGGGCTCGCTGGAACCACAGATTTGCTGCCCAGATCCCCCTCATCAGGGCCCCTCGTCCCGCTCCTGCCGGGTCACAGTACCGCCCCCTCCCCAGTCCACTCCTCAGGTCCAAATTCGAGACGACAAACTTAATGAGAAGATTTAAATCCTAGCTCCGCACCCGCACCTGTGATGTGACCTTGAGCACAGCACTGAAGGGAACACTTGAGCCTCAGTTTCCTTCCATGTGAAACGGCGGTGAGAACCCTGACCCCCGGGAGCTGAGCCCAGCGCTCAGAGCGAGTGCTCCGTAAGCCAGCAGTCGCTGCGAGGGGCAGGGCCTGTAGCAAGGGCCCGAGGCCAGGCACTGGCAGAAACCACGGACACGGCAAGGGCTGGCCACTCGGTTGGTAGCCAGGAAGCCATGCTGCCGGCCATGAGGCTGCCCAGCCTGAGCCAGGAGGGGGATCGACAGGACTGGGGGTGGGGGAGAGGGGGCCGGTTCCTGAGAGAGGCTGTAACTGTCCAAGCCCGAGAGGAGCCTCAGGGACTTCCTTACAGACCCGGAACCCTAGTACGCTGGGTACTGCCAGGAAGAGACCCAGCCCTACCTCAACACCCCAAGCCCTGGCCCTCAGTTTTCTCACTTGTGAAATGAAGGACATGGGCTAGATAATCCAGAGGCCCCTTTCAGCTCGAACCCTAGATTGAATTATTTTAATAAATGGTCCAGTCTCAAAACCCCAAAGCAGGAAGTATACATGGATTCCAGAAGGCTTCGCACGGATGTGGAAGCCATAAATGGCCACTGAGAAAGAGTGGGGAACCCTCGAGAGGACAGGTTGGACTCCATGAGCACAGAACCTTGGACAGAGTGGACGTCTCTCTGGCCCAGTCCCGAAGTTCCTTGGGTGCCTTTGAAAAATCACTCGCTAGGCCCATGTCCTTGGGCAAGTAGATTAGTCCCTCGCAGACGCCCTTGAGGGCTGCCTGCCAGCATCTCACTGTGTTGCCTCTTGGAGTTCCTCCCGGTGAGGACACTTCAAACCCAGGTCTGAAAGTCTGTTTGAGAATGACAGGCCAGGGGTCAGAACTCCAAAGCCGAGTCACCTGTTAATACCAGCCCTTGTCTTACCAGAGAATTCCAAGGTGTTTGGCCAAATCACTCAGATGCCCCTTAGCAGTGAAAGGCCGCAGAGGGGCAGCTGGGGCTACATTCACGTGCGGAAGGACCTTGGCTTTCCCCTCAAATGTGCTTCTCCCCAGTCCATCCAGAGGCACAGCTGAGGGAGTTTGGGGTGACACAGCTATGAAGTCACACACAAGTTTGTTCTAGCGGGAGTCCTGGCTCCCTCCTAGGGGAGGAATAAACACATCTAGCCCCTATGAAACATGTGGGCGTCAGTAAAAAAGGTCACCAGCTGCCTCATTCTTGCAACACATTTATTGGCATGAGGAGCTACTGGGCAGTGAGCCCTGGGCCAAGCTCCAGGCTCCACAGTGAAAGGATAGTCACGGTCCCTTAGAGCTAATTGGCAAGGCAGAGATTGACCAAATAATCCCATGGAGAAGTGTGTCATTAAAACAGCGTTCAGAGCCCTGAGGGTGTAGCGTTTGAGAAGCGAGCCGAAGGGTCAGGAGGTGTTAAGGAGATGAGGTGAAGGAGCCAGGAACGGGAGTGACAGGCAGGGTTGGGAAATGATTCTGACACGGGAACAGAAGCCACATGCGCAAAGGCCCTGAGGCAGAAGGAGCATGGCGTGAAAGGAGCCACAGTGGCTCTGGAGCAGAGGAGACAGGCTGGAGAAGGAAGCAGATGCCAGACCGGGCAGACCTGGTGGTTCCTGGGTGAGTCCAGCTTTTATTCTCCCGACAATGGAAAGCCACTGAAGGGCATTAAGAAAACTACTGCAAGCAAGAATTGGGGAGTTGCTGGCTCCATAGTGTGGGGGACCCTACAGTCAAGAATCAGGAGCTGTCAGGAGAGCAGTGCTCATCTGAAGCTGAGAAATCGGCTTGGATCCCAACTGAAGGGAACCCTGCTTCTCTAGAGGCCAAGGAGCAAAGAGAGAGAGCTGGGGCAGGTGTGCCCAGCCACGGTGGGCATAGGGCGCGAAAGCACAGAAGCCATTTCTAAAACCCTCCCCACTCTCAACCCCCATCCATGCCCAGAATAAGATCCATGCCAGGACGTAGGGTTTGGAAGGATAGTGTAAGTGTTGGGAGCTTAAGGGACTTGTGCTGAGCTAAGTATCTTGCAATTGTTCAGCTAAAACTCCATCTGGATAACACTTGCCCCAGTTCCCTTGTACTGTGGCAAAAACAGACCTGCAATAAGTCAGTACCCAGGTCACACAGCTACGGACAGGAAGCAGAGGGCCTGCAGGGAAAATTAAAGGGGCAAGACCAGGAGTCACCCGAGGAGACCCTCGTCCCTCCTAGCAGTTCCTAGTAGAAACAGCAAGCTTTGGGTGCTGTTTCATCCTAGGGTGCAGACTGCAGAAGCAGAGCAGACCTTGCCCACCAATTGCTACCTTGGGTCCATTCGTACTCATTTTACTTTGTAGGGTTTTGAAAGCGTGTTCTCTCCCACCCTCGGCCAAGTGCTAAGCCCCTCGCTGAAAGAGCTCTTCTCACTTCAAAAGCACTCCTTGGTCCTGATCCCTTCCCAACTCAGTTATTCATCCAGAAAAGTGTGTACCATCCTCATGCCTCTCCCCGCACTGCTTCTGTTCTAGGTACCAGCCTCCCGCTGGTGCCTCTGCCTCAGTCTCCCCACCCCACACTAACTCTTGTTTGGTAATAATTTTCCACAACACAGATGTGATTCAAACCTTCCAAGGCTCCTTATTTGCTACAAGTTAAAATCCAACTTCTTAAAATCCAACATTCAGTCTTTACCACCTGACACCCACCTACCTTTTCTGCTTCTTCTCCGACCCATTCTCTGCCCTGCCTTCCCCATCTCATCACTCTGGTCACCCCAGTCCTTGCAAACGCCGTCCCCCAGCTCAAGAGGGCCACTCACAGTTATCCAAATACATTGCTTGCTTTCCCACCCCAAAACTTTTGCTCATATAATCCTCTCTGCTTGAGATATCCTCTCCCTCCCTTCTCTACTTACATGAGTCATACCTACCATGCAAAGTGAAATTCAAATATCACCTTCTTGAAATTAAAGCTGTCTTGTCCACACTGTCATGAACTGCACTGTGTCTCTTCATCTGTGCTTGTACATATCATAGTCTGAATTTTACTGTGTTTAATTGCATGTGTGTGTGGCCCAAGTAGAATGGGAACTCCTTGGGATCAGCCAGGCATCTTACTCCATTTATACGCCCTAGTGTCTTGCATGGTGACTCTCTTATAACTGGTTGAATTTAAGTGGATTGCAGCTCACAAGACTCTGCATGATCCTGCCTCAGCCCACCTCTCCAGGTGCATTTCGAACACTTTCTTCCATGCTCTCTCTCCAGCCAGCAACCTCTCAGCTTAACCAGAGGGTCTTCATAACTGGTTCCCTGGGCACGGGTGCCCTGGGCCCAGACCACGCCGGCGAGCTGCAGCTGCTTTGTTCTCTCTTCCCAAGATGAAGGGATGAGGAAACCGGTGCTATTGAGGCCCAAGGCAGAGGAGAGAATGGTTCCCAGGCAAGACTGCCTGGAGAGGAGGAGCAGGGAACCCTGACACTGACATTGGGGGCTGAAAAGCAGGACTTCTCTGGCTGTGGCTGGAGCAGTGGGGGCTGGCTAGGATGGCAGACATCACTGGTTCCCTAGACCAGGTCCGTTCTCTTCCTTTGCCCTTCTTTTTTTTCCCCTTAGAATGTAATTTATTATTTGATTTTAGTTAATTCACTTAATTCTTCATTTCCTCATCGATGAACTCTTTTCTTTTTAAATTGGAGGATAGTTGATTTACAATGTTGTGTTAGTTTCAGGGGTACACAAAGTGAATCCGTTATACATATACCTATATCCACTCTTGTTTAGATTCTTTTCCCATACAGGTCATTAGAGAGTACTGAGTAGAGTTCCCTGTGCTATACAGTAGGTCCTTATTAGTTATCTGTTTTATATATAGCAGTGTGGATATGTCAGTCCCAAATTCCTAATTTCTCCCTTCCCCCCCTTCCTTTTCCCTTCTGTCAGAACATTTTTCTAATTCAGCTGCAACGTGTTCAGTTTAAACTACTGATTTTCCAGCAACTAGCGGTGTCCATATGATCCATTTCTGGCCAAGGAGATGGGAACAGAATTATACTCAGGAAGAATTCTAAGAAAGACACAGTAATATGTCCCTTTTGCCCTTTGCCCTTTGCCCTTTTCTTTTTCTCCCTTCTTCTGTTCCTTTTCTTCTTCCTCCTGTCCTTTCTCCCCCTCCCCCTTCTCCTTTTTTTTTTTTATTGAAGTACAGTTGACTTATAACTAATTTATAACAGCTATGCTGTGTTAGATTCAGGTGTACAGCAAAGTGATTCAGTTATACATATATATATCTGTGCTCTTTTTCAGATTCTTTTCCATTATAGGTTATTACAAAATATTGAATAAGGTTCCCTGTGCTGTACAGCAGGTCCCTGTTGTTTATGTATTTTATGTACAGTAGTGTGTATCTGTTAAGCCCAAACTCCTAATTTATCTCTTCTCTCCCCTTTCCCCTTTGGCAACTGTAAGTTTGTTTTCTATGTCCTGTCCTTTTTTTTTTTTGTCAGAAACATGGATGGGATGCCTGAAGATGAAACAGCCATGTTGCAACCATGAAGAAAGAAGTCTGCAGCTAAGGATGACAGGGCAGCAAGCTCGAAAGAGCCATCAACAACATCTGAATTACCTCATTTCAGAGTTCTTGTTACATGAGAAAACTCAGCTCCTAGTACATAATTTTTTTTTCCAGGCTGAGAATTTTTTTTTTTTAAAGATGAGAACACAGGGATGGGGGGGCAGAATTTTGTACAGGCCAGGTCACCCCTCCCTCTGTAAGCTCCTGGGCCCGAGCCCCCAAGGAGTGGGGCCGCCGGAGGCTGACAGTGGCTCTTCTTGCTGAGTCTATCGGAGGTGGCACCGGCTGTACCCCCCAGTACATAGATTGACTGTAGTTGGTTTTCTGTCCCAGGCAGCCAACACACCCCTAAGGGATACAAGTGGGGAGAGCAGCCTTTCATCATGAGAAAGCAAAAATTCAGCACAAGCCTTCCTCCCCTAGAAAACCTACACCTGCCACTTACAGCCCCACTGGCACACACTTGACACACACCAGCACATCAGAAACACAAATCCCAGCATCACTCTTTGGGGAGTGCGTCCTGCATCGTCCCTTTCCTTAGCTCTCTTTATCTGGGTCTTGATTTTTGGAAAAGGAAGAAAGCAAAGGCAGTCAGGGCGGGGGAAGTCTGAAATAAAATCTCTCCCTATCTTCCCACAGGAAAACTATGACGTATGTCAGGAAGCAAGGCATGCCAAAGCATGGATGAGATTTGTTTCTAAGTGAAAAATTCACCCCAATCCCAGTAGTCTGGAAAACCCGTTGCTGCCTGATTAACTTAAACTTGTAAGCGTGTAACGTCACCTCAAGGTGCTGATCTCTAATTATAAGCACACTTCTTCCAGAGCCGCTGGTTATCCAAGTTAGAGCACATGACCACTCCTCCCCCCACTCAGCCTTTCCACTCTGCAAATATGCACCCATTTGTCTTTTCCCAGTGAATGCAAATGGGAGAAAACTGAGTGGTGTCGCCCTTTGGAGATAATAACGTTGGAAATTCAATACATAATGGCTCCCAAACAAGACCAGAATAGCTTCGTGTTTCTGTTATCCCTATGCACAGAGAAGCTGACAGCCTGTTAGCATAAGCAGGCATCTGAACTCCCCGCCCCTCCCTGAGTGCCTGGAGCCAGCGTTCATGGAGAGAGACACCTGTTTATCATCATACACTTTCTTCCAACCCACTGGATCCAGGCTCAGAACAGAGGCTGTAGCTGAGTTTGGGGGCCAGGAAGAACTATAGTGACCCAGAAGGCACCTCCATTCAGTCTCTAAACCAGCTTTGCAACTAGACAATAACCCATTAGTCTAGGCACATGTGCTGGGCAAGTAAGGCTGACCTGAATCCACTTATTATTTCTCACATCCCCAACTTCCCCCACCACCACCCCAAAGCCCAAGCTGGAGTTCAGGAAAGAAATAAAAATGGTTTGGGGCTGGCAGACTGTTGAACTTCTGTAGAGAGAAGTCACATGAAGCCTGCAGATTAACTACCATGAGGGGAGGAGCTTCCCTACAGAGCAAAATCGGGTGCCTAGAGACAAACCTGCATTTTTCCCGAGGCGGGCAGGGCAGTAGCCAGAAGCCTGGCATCCTGGGCAGGTCAGCAGACCCCTTGTGGTCATGGAGGCTCTGCCTCTCTCTCTGTTTATGTTGGACTCCTGGGACCATTGACTGCTCTGTCCCTCTCAACCCTCCTGTAATTCATTTGTCTCTTTGATGATGCTGTTCAAGTAATTGCCTCTCAGACCATAGGCGTATTTGATGTCCACCATTTCAAGCATTATCTCTATTGATTTTCATTTTTCAGGCCTTGTATGGAACCTTAGATGTAGCTGGTGGGAGGTGACAGGTATAAAACACTCACCATTCTAGCCACTCACTCTAATTGTAAACATTTCCATAGCCCTTGGCACACAACTCCTTCCCGAGACCTTGTTGAAAAGAGAATCTGCAATCATCTTCCTAAATTTAACTCAGGACTTTCTTTTTCAGAATCAGGAGAAGGGATGCAATGATTTCACCCAGGGAATAGACTAAGTTGTTTACTTTTACATGGTGAGTAATTTGAAGACGGGAGGGGTGTCTGGTTTATGTTTCTAACCCTCTCCCCACTCACCAATATAATTAGTGTACGGTCAGTATTCCCTGAATGCAAATGATAGGAATGATATTGACAGAGAAAACCACTACGCGTCAATAATTAGCCCCTATATCGGCGCTGTGAGGCAGTCTGAAGCTGTGCCTTGTCTGACGGGAAGGAGAAAGGGAGAGATGGGAAGCAGGCTCCCTGAGACGCGGTTTGCCGACACTGGGTGCAGCAGACTCATCTGGAGACTTTTTTTTCCTTTTTGGCTGTGCCTGGCTTCATGCAGGATCTTAGTTCCCTGACCAGGTATCGAACCCGTGCCCCCAGCATTGGGAGCATGGAGTCTTAACCACTGGACCACCAGGGAAGTCCCAGGAGACTATTTTTTAAATTATGGTAAATTGTGTTTCCAAAGATGGCCTCTCCCATCCCACAGGCTCTTCTACAGTGAAACTTCACCACTCTTCCCACTGAGAGGTGGGGTCTATTTTCTCCCCCTTTCAGTCTGGGCTGGCTCTATGTCGTGTTTTGAGCAACACTGTGTAACTTTCTAGACTGGGCCTTAAGAGACCTGCAACTTCTGCCTTAGACATTTGGAATGCCACTTCTTGGAGGCCACCTGCTTTGGAAGAAGTCAGACTCCCCCTGGAGAGAGAGGGAGAGAGAGACAGACAGACCACGTGGACATTCCCAGCCCAGCCGAGCTGAAGGCAGCCCCTTGAGTGATGCTGACCACAAACCACTGAGTGGCGCCTGAATTCCTGCTCCTCGGGTCATGAGTAAATGAAACGGTTGTTGTTTTAAACAGAAAATTTGGTGCATAGACTGCCATGTTGTTTTCAGAAGACCTGAAATGCCAATGATAGTTTAAAAACTGTACGCCTGATGAAGGAAGACAAGTTAATGTTTCATTCGGATCCAGAGGTGCATCAAATTGAAGGACAGCTCCAATCGGCAAACAGGTGTTTCATGATGGTATCCAAGAAGAAATGGTTGGTGATGGACAATTCAGAAATGCTTCCCCAAAATGTGGATGGTTCTTTAAAAAGTTTCAGGTCACACTGAGGCCCAACACGCTGATTCTCAGTCCAGGAAACGTGGGCCTTCCAGGTATTAAAAATAATAAATCTATAAATAAGTATAATAAACAAACAGAAAATTTGGGACCATTTTGTTCCGCAGCCATAGCTGACTGGGCCCCCCGCAGGCCCATGGATCAGACTCTCCAGGGATCGACCTGGGCATCTGTATTTTTACAGGCCCTCCCTGGCACCGAGAAGGAGAATTTGGTCTCCCCCTTATTCCTCCCATGGCCGCTTCATCCATGACCCCAGACTCAGCGGGTCAAAGCTGCAGGAACCCAGGCCAGGGACACAGAGTAAGAGAGATCAAACAGACTCAGAAAGGCAGAGGCTTGAAGAAACAGGGCACAAGAGATTTCTGTGTGTGGAGCTCTGAACTAGACACAGGAGGAGAGTCAAAGGAAACAGAGCTATGGAATATTTGAGCCAGATGAGACCTTAGAGAACATTTTGCAAATTGGGACCCCAAGGTCCAGAGAGGGGAACTGACTGGCTCAAAGTCACAGAGCTTATTAGTGGCCCAGTGGGGACCAGAGCGAGGTCTCCTGAGGACTGGCCTATCCTTCTTCCCTTGCCCCACCCATCTCTCGGGGTTTCTGTGTCCTAACTGAGCAGTTGAGAAAACTCACGCTTTCCTAAATGCATGGAAAATATTTTAAAATATTAACCAAGCTGTGTACTTGAGTGCCTATTATTAATGTCCCAATCCAAGAGAAGGATCAGAATAAGAGGCGGGACTAATCAGGGGCATCTTCCTGGAAGAGTTGGGCTTTGAAGGAGGAGGGTTGGGGGTTGGGATGGGAGAGCAGGCTGAGGCTCAGAGGTTGGAATAAGATGTGAGGGAGGTGCAGGCCATCTACTTGGCAGATTTAGAAGCCCTGCCAGGAAGGCACCGGGGTTTCTAAGTTTCCATCTAGGGCCTGTTTTTCTTGTCTGGTTCCTCCACCAGTGGAGGAGAGATAGGACTGCCTGGCGTGTGCCCAAGTGGGAGGACCTGGACACAGACTTCCTGAGCCCCTACCTAACCCCCCGCTGTGCTGATAAGAAAGCTGACTAGGTCCTGGGAGAGGGAGGGCGAGCCCCAGGAGCTAATTCAGTGAGGCCGTGGGCTTCTGAATTTGGTGTCAGAATTCCATTCTCTGCCCTCCTCTCCCCTGAAAGTCCAGCCCCCCCTTCATCATTAGGGGAGACCTCAGAGACACCACCCAACTGAGTTTCTTTACGGTTTCCCATTCTTTCCTAAGAACTGCTAGGCACGGAGCACACAATTTATATGTTCCCGACTGCCCTTGGCCCAAGATTTTACAAGAGAGAAGGGATTTTGCTTGTAGTAGGAGAGGTCAAGGCCCGAAGAGGGAAGAACTCCCCTGTGATCAGAGTGGGCAAACTGAGCGAGGCTGGTAAATTTACTTCCTTGGTAAATAATTCCTGCTCATTGGAGAGATTCACAACGCCATGCCAAAGAATAGGTTCTTCTGGAAGGCGGTGAGCCGGTCGTAGAATAGACATGGATAATCAGTGATTGGAATCGAGTGCTGTTGGTCTTAAGCTACTTAACTTCTCTGGGCACCAATTTCCTCACCTGTGAAGGCATATTATTGATAGTCTCTATTGCATGGGATTATTATGAGGATTGGTATAGAAAACACGTGTAAAATACCTACCACAGTGCCTGGCAATGACAATTGCTCAACAGACTTTCCTGTACTATCCAAGCCCACTTTGACCAGCCCCAACAGAGAACTGTAACTGACACCTATCACGGACCTACCGTGTGCCAGGCAGGGAACTAGGCACATCCCACTCCTTCTCACGCAACAACCTTGAGTGACAGGTGTTCCCGATTCCCAGTTTCCTGTGAACTCCACCCTGTAGCAGACCATTGTGACAAAAAGTCCTAGCAGGTGCAGAGATGCAAGACAGCAGCGACTGCAGGGTCAGAGGGACACGCCCCCTGCTCTGACCTGTGGACCTTTGCACGTCGCCAGGAAACTGGGTGCTCCGCGAAGGATGAAAGTGCCAAGTTCTGCTAACCCTGTCCATATCTGGGGGACGCTGATTGATCCAATTTAACTCATCAGGCTGGCTCGGGGAGTGACCAAGAGAACTGAATACCATTCTCTGGTGGGGAGAGGCTTCTGCAGGAGATACAAATGCCAGCAGCCACCTCTGAGCATTTACCACGGGCCTGGCACAGCACTGATGAGTTCATGTACATCCCCTTCTTTTCGGGTGCACGCAGTCGGGAGCGGCAGCTTGCAGTAAGCAGCAGCTGGAAGAGACCTTAGTTCCCTGACCGGGAATTAAACCCTGGTCGCCTGGGTGGAAACCAGGAATCCTAACCGCTAGACCATGGGGGCCAGCGTCTAGGGTCTAAATCCCCAGTCCTTGTCTGCCTTGAGAGGAAAAATCTGACAAGGAGGCGGAAGGTATAGATGAAAGTAAAGTGTTTATTAGAAAAGCAGATTACGTGGGGAAAGACGCATGGGCGAACTCAACGAGACAGTAGCTAGAGTCATGCCTTCGGGAAGTTTAGATCCTTTGTAAGGGGGCAGTCTTCTGGGTCTTTGTTCTTCTCTGGGCCAATCGTCTTGCTTTGACCCCATGGCTAATTTGTCTCAGGGCCCTCCCCTAGGTGCGCAAGAACCCCTCAGCCAAGATGGATTTCAGCGCAAGGGTGTCTGCGGGGGATGGCAAGACTAATTATGGTCTGGCGTCCCCTGTCTTTTTGACCCCACGGAGCCTTTCTGCACATGTGTCGTGTCTCCCTTGCCCCAAGGATGGGAAATAAGTGACCTCTTGATCTTTTAAACAGGGTTTAGTCCGTCTCTGTTCCTGCTATAAAATTGTTCTATGTCTGGCTAGTTACCCTATTCCTGTTGTTTTTATATCAAAGTGCAGATCTCAAAGTGAGGACAGGAGGCTGGTCATAAATATGTTGCCCGGAGCCCACTTGTCTCTTGCCTCAGGAAATATAAACAGGAGGCTGGTAATAAGTGTCCGGCCTGGAGTCCATCTTTTTCCAGCCCCAAGAAGTGTGAACAGGTGGCCAGTTGTAAATGTCTAGCCTGGAGCCCATCTATCTCCTGCCTCACCCTCATTTAATGCACACAACAGCCCTGCGATGCAGATCCTATTTTTGTCTCCATTTCTCAGACAAGGAAACTGAGCCTAAAAGAATAATGCAATTTCCCAAAGTTGCTCAGTTGATCAGTGGCAGAGCCAGGACCCAAATCCAGGTGCAAAGCAAGTACTTGTTTGGGGTTTGTTTGGTGAAGATGCAACCTCGGCTCACAGCTTCCAGGGGTTCTGCACTCCTGGCCCCTTCTTCCCACGAGAAGACCCCGATCCCCAGGGCTCCCATAATGCATGATCCTGTGACACAAGGACACCCTCTCATAGCCACCAGCCACCCCTGACCACTGCCCTGTGTTGGGCTGAGGCCCTGGCACCCACCCCTTCCCTCTCTGCATTCCAGAAGCCATTAGCCAGGGATAGGCAGGAAATTGCTTTCTTTGTCCCAGCAACCTGTTTAGGGGAAGTGCTGGGAAGTTTTTTCCCCGCTGAATAGGCCATCTCCCTCGGTCTCCCATCGTAAACTTCCTGCTTTCTCTGTTGTTGAGATTAGATTTCTGTCTGTGATCAAAGAAGGGTGCCTTGTGGCTGCTCTAGCCAGAGACTGGTAAGAAATAGATGTTTGGCTGGAGACACATCTGGCTACTGTCATTATTGTCATCATTTGGTATCTGCTAAGTGCCCCAGAGCACCTGCCCTAGACTCGGGAGTGCTCTGAGAGGACATAGTCAAGAAAGATGGAGTGAGCTTCCTGCTGTCAGGAGGCCTACCTGCAAATCTCCACCTGCAAGTCAAATATCCCAAGCCTGGCGCACACAGGTGTGTTCAGACAAACAGGTCCTCTAGGAGGGGTTCACGGATGTAAGCGAGACTCGAGGCTCACAACCACCAGAAGGGCTTGTTAAAACAGAGTGCTGGGGCTTCCCTGGTGGCGCAGTGGTTGAGAGTCCGCCTGCCGATGCAGGGGACCCGGGTTCTTGCCCCGGTCTGGGAAGATCCCACATGCCGCGGAGCGGCTGGTCCCGTGAGCCGTGGCCGCTGAGCCTGCGCGTCCGGAGCCTGTGCTCCGCAACGGGAGAGGCCACAACAGTGAGAGGCCCGCGTACCGCAAAAAAAAAAAAAAAAAAAAAAGAGTGCTGGGCTCCGCCCCCAGGGGACGGCGCTTTGAGAACCAGCCCACTAATAATGCCTCTACCAATAGCACTGAGATACTCACACGTGTGCTCCAATGCATGTACACGCACAGACATACGTGTTCAGACACAGGTCCTGCCACCTCTTAAGCATCCTCTGGTCCCACTCTCCCCCTCAATCTTTGGGCTTCAGTATCTCCAGTCTTCTCTGCATTCTTCAAGCCATGGTCCTCCTGCCTCAGGAGGAAAGAGAGGTAGGAGAGCAATAAATTGAGGCAGAAAAGCATAAACGCTCATGTGTGGACCAAGAACGCTGCCTGCTGAATCAGCAAACAGAGGATGTTGCAGTCATCAAGCCATCAGCCACTGCAGCTACCTTGACGGTGCGCCCTGAGGGAACTCAGGATGGAGACAAACAGGCTGCCTGCCACCACACCACCAGCTACTGTAGCGCCCCCAACGGTGTACACTGGAGGGGATTCAGGATGGAAAAGAACAGGATAGCGGCCCTAGATAGTGGAGGTGCATATCAAAGGAATGATTTCATTAAGCCAGACTTTTGCATCTTCCTATACATAGAAAAGTGCTAAATTCATTAACTTTAGTTATTTGTTTTTTCTTTAATTAACAATAATCTTTTGGTGTTCCAGCTGCCTGGGTTTTTTTTTTTTTTTTCAAAAACTCCTATATATCCTGGCTCCTTGCTGTCTTCCGGGCTTAAGTCCCCAGCAAGTCTGCGGAATAAAACATAATTCTCAACTTTTAGGTTGTGCTTTTTTTTTTTTTTTTTTCAGTCGACAGTGGGAAGTGGCAGTAGATTCTCCTGGCAAGATGGTTCTCACTGAGGCTGGAACAAGAGACAAAAACTTTCTCTGCCTGGAACACACTTTCTCCTACTGAAACTGAGCAAAGGCTTGTGTGTCTGTGGTGCAGAAAGCCGAACTCTGACAGTGGGAGTTTGCATCAAAGTAAGGATTTACTGCACGGCACTGAGCAAGGGAGTGGGAGACAAGCCTCACATCCACTTCCACTTGACCTTTGAGCTAGCGGTTTTTAAAAAGGAGAACAAAAAGACTGAGATTAATCATCGTCTTGTGATATTTCATAATCTTAGTTTCAGGAGTCAGAATGCCTCTGGTTTACAATTCTCTGGCCAGGTGGTCCATGGCTTGGGGGTCTGTTAGCTCAGCTTGCCCTGGAGAAGCAACCTGAGTTTGTTAATGATGATGTCTATAATAGCAATCTTAGTATATTCACATTATGGGCAATGAAACCAAGCAGGATGCTGCGGGGCCCTCGTCAAAAGTCCCTCCGTGTTTCCTGTTTCTCGTTTGTAGAAAAAGGCTTTAGTCTCCTAGGCCTTCCCTGAATTCCAAAGAACAGACTGAAGTATGTCCTAATTAGGGAAGTGAGGGAATGCAGAAACAAAGGAAAAGGAGTCTAGCAAGAAAAGTAATGATGGCTTAAACAACAGTTCAGCAATAGAGCAGAGTCCCAGTTCCTCCTCAAGGGATATAGAGAGCAATCTGACACATGTCTTTGAGTTGTTCTGCAGAAACTAAGCCCCCACATGGGTGGAGGATGGTGACTACATGCTGACCACAAGCATGTAGACCCCAGACTGGTTGGAACCAGAGGGTTGATGATTAAGATTCCTTGAATACCACCCTATTACCTCACCTCACCAGCAGCAATCAGAAGAAAGTCCACGAGCTGAAAACCCTCACCCCAAATGTTGCCTTTAAAAACTCTTCCCTGAAAACCATTAGGGAGTTCAGGTCTTTGGAGCATAAGCTGTCATCCTCCTTGCTCGGTGCCCTGCAATAAACACTGTACTCTCCTTCACCACAACCCGGTGTCAGTAGATTGGCTTTGCTGTGCAGTGGGCGAGCAGACCCAGGTTTCGGTTCAGCAACACCAACGGCAATTTTAGTATACTAACTGTGTTATTGACAACAGTAATTTTAGGCTGACTCTGATTACTGTTCAGTTAGCATAGAACTGAGGTCAGAGGGGACAAAAAAAGAATAAAATTTTGGATAGAGAGATGAATCATAAACTCGATATGAAAACTCGGTTTTAGGGGGACTTGGTTTCACTACTCTTTGTCTAGTTAATGTCTACCCACTCCTCAGATCTAGGTTCTAACAGCTCTTTCTCCAGGAAGCCTTCCCTGATTCCCCTACCACTCCCACCACCATCACTAGACCAGGGCAGAGTCTAATTATAGGTGGTGATAAAATGAAATTATTTTAAGTCAGGAAAGGAAAAAAATTTAACATAAAATTGTCTCTGCTATTTGAGCCACTACCGCCCCCTCTTTAGTATGCATTGTGCATCTGCATTATACATTAACTAGATCCCCTTAGATGACACAGCAATGCCTATTAGCCACAAAAAGAAAAAAAGAAAAGAAATTTCCTCCTCGTGCCAGCGAGGTAACTCCTTAGGAGATAACATTCCTTCCTTAATCCTGTAAGGGGTCACAATGACCAACTACTCACCTTGCTGGACTGTGTAAACTGTCAGTATATTACTTTGATGTATAATCCTTTGACATATAACCCTTTGTCTAATAGCAATATTGGGGGGTGGGGGGAACAGTTCTCGGAGCTTTTTGAAAGACTGTCTCCCAGGTTATAATCCCCAGATTGGTGCAAATAAAATTTTCCATTTCTTTCTTAGATTGAGTATTGATTAATTTTTCATCAACATTGGTCATATCTTTGTATAATGTTTCTTCACATATTTAAAAAATGTATGTTTGAGTCCGTGAGAGCTGTGATCACGTTGAGTTTCTGAAAGTTCCAACCCTAGCTGTGTGCCTGCTTCACGGTAGATGCTCAGCAATGTTTGTTAAATGAATAAATGAACCCCTCATGCATGTGCACAGCTCACATAGACACACAGGTATTCATGTAAGAACACGTTCATGTGTACTTTTATGTCTGCCTTTAGCATTCTTTGAAGCATGGGGTAACAGACTTAGACACTGTGGAGGTGTAGAAGTTAATTAAACTCTTCTGAAAAACAGTTTAGCATTTTGGATAAATATGTAGACAACCCTACTTACAGGAATTTACCCTTAGGAGATCATTGCTTCAGAATGAAGCATGCACAGAGAAATCTATGGCGTTAACGTTCATAATATCAAAATCTGGAAACTAACTACTCTACTTAAACGTCCACTGACAGATTAAGTAAATCGATACATCTACACAATGGAGTATTCTACAACCATTAAAGATGATAATATCCATCCCCCCGGCGAAGGTGTTTATCTCTTATTGTTGAGGGAAAAGAAATCAAGGTACAAAGTAATCTGTATAATATGATCCCATTCATATAAAATTGTAGACCTCTCTCTATGGATACATAGAGAGAGATCTAGAAAGAGTTTACCCAAGGGCTAATAACATTTACCTCTGGGTGGTGGGATTTAAAGTGATTTTTACTTTCTTCTTTGCAATAGTGCCTACTATTGTAATAGTTGTTGAGAGATTAAATGAGATAGTAAAATATGTGATGATGTGGAGAGTTTATGCCTGGCAAATAAATGGTACCCTTTATATTATTTTTATAGTTTTCAGGATTGTTTGGACTTTTTTCAGATGCTTCTGTAGTGAGAGTTAATTGCAAAATTACAGAAACAATCAAGCTTTAAAAAAAGAGACCAGAGTAGAAAGGGGCAGGGAAGGAACACCATGATATAGGTGTGTGTCCTCCACTCCAGCCGCAAGTCCCGCTCCCAGCACTTAATGCAGTCCTTGCACTAGTGAGTGCTTTGTCATAATTTGTTGAATTCAACAGAATTTGGGACATCTATTAGTCCAATCAGAAGGATTATCAGAGAAGAGCCTGATGGAGTTCTAATCTCCAGTCCCAACCACAAAGCAGACCCCACACAGACTTCATCTGCAATATTGAAGCTATTGGCCATGCTTCCCCAATCCTGGGCAGAATGATCGAAGTGTTTCTAGCACACACACCTGGGATGCGTCAAGCCGAGGAAGTTAAGAAAATGCAAATTCCCAATCACTCTTCTTTCTCCCACCCACTGAGCTCTTCATTAAACTGCAGTTAAATTAACATCCCTCTTCTTCAACAAGACCCAACATCACCACATAAACCTGACTAGCCTCAGCCCCCTTCACGGGAGAGGTTGTTCACTTTTTCCTCAGAGTGAGCAGTGAAGGCAAGTTCAAGATATGGTTCCAGTAGAATTTCCAGAAAGTGCCTATCCAAAATCAATACCTGCGGATTTCCCTGTTTTTGTCTTGCTGTGTGGTCTAATACAGCAGTCCTCAACGTGTGGTCTGAGGACCCCTTAAGGTGTCTGAGACATTTTTCAGGGGATCAGCAGGGTCAAAACTATTTTCATAATAGTGCTATGATGTCATTCGCATTTTTCACTGTGTTGACATTTACCAATGGCACAAAAGCAGTGGTGCGCAAAACTACAGGCTCCTTACCATGAATCAAGGCCACGGCACCAAACTGTGTGTGTAGTCACTGTGTTCTTTGCCAGCACACTCTTGCCAGTTACACTTAAGAACATCTTTGATGAAGTGGTAGAAATGATTAATTATTGAAAAGTATTCATTTTATTTAATCTCAATCCTAAATACATGTCTTTTTAACATTCAGTGTGAAAAAATGGGAAGTATGCACGAACCACTTCTGCTGCATCCCAAAGTACTAAGGTTTTCTTGAGGAAAAGCCTTGTATTGTGTTGGCCAAGAAGTTTGTTTGGGTTTTTCTGTAACAGCTTTTACAGAAAAACCCAAACGAAGTTTTTGGCCAACCCAATATTTTTGAGCTGCAAGCTGAACTAGCCACTTTTTTTGTGTGAAATACCATTTTTCCTTGAATGAAGATTAACATACAAATGACTATTCAGACTTGATAGTTGGCAATCATTTTCTCAAAAATGAGCAGAATGAGCTTGTCACAGCAAGGAAAACAACAGACAATATTTGTTGCTAGGGATAGAATTTAAACTCTCAATTGAACATTAGAATTTTGGAAAATTTGCATCCTTCCCATGAGCTTGACTGATTTCCAATCCTTAAATACTTTTCTAAGAGATCAGCGGTAATATTTTTATTTATTTATTTATTTTTGGCTGCGTTGGGTCTTCATTGCTGCACACGGGCTTTCTCTAGTTGTGGCGAGCAGGGGCTGCTCTTCCTTGAGGTGCTCAGGCTTCTCATTGCAGTGGCTTCTCTTGTTGCAGTGCACGGGCTCTAGGCGTGCGGGCTTCAGTAGTTGTGGCACGCGGGCTCGGTAGTTGTGGTTAGCGGGATTGGTTGCTCCGCGGCATGTGGGATCTTCACCGACCAGGGCTTGAACCCGTGTCCCCTGCATTGGCAGGCAGATTCTTAACCTCTGTGCCGCCCGGGAAGTCCCGAGATCAGTGGTAATATTAACACATATTATTTTTGATATTGTATAATGAAGTGTGTCAGCATGTGGAAGATGTTCATAACTCAGAATCAATATTTTCCAAATGATGAATGCATGATGTTACAATATTAGGCGTGGGTAAAAAGACCCATTTGGAGTGCAACACAGACCAAGAGATTTTAATGTAACTGAGTAAAAAAGTTCATTGACAGGTTTTAGATTCCACATTGCATCTGACCTTTACGAAACTGCCACTTGTCAAGTTTGAGTATAGTAAGTATCAAAAAACAGTATCCACAATTACCTGAAAAGGCTAATAAACTATGTTTCCACTTTCCAACTCTATATCTGTGTGATATTGAATTTTCTTCATATATTTCAACCAAAACAACATATCACTACAGATCGAACACTGAAACAAAAATGAGAATCCAGCTATTTCATTCAGCCAGACATTAAAGACAGTTGCAAAAATGTAAAACAATGCCACTCTTCTCCCTTTTTTGTTTAAAAAGTATTATTTCAATAAAAACATTATTTTTGTTAACATTCAGTACTCAGCTACAAATATAATGAAATAGGAACAGGATCTGTACGCTAAAAACTACAAAACCTAGATGAAGGAAATCAAGGAAAATCTAAATAAATGGAGAGACATATCGTGTTCATGGTTTGGAAGACTCAGTAGTTAACATGTTAATTCTCTCCAAATTGATTATAGATTTAATGCAATCCCAATCAAAATTCCAACAGGCTTCTTTATAAATATAAGCAAGCCAGTTCTAAAACCTATATGGAAATGTAAAGAGCTAGAATAACCAAATTAACGTTGAAAAAGAACAAAATTGGAGGATTCACCCTACCCAACTTTAAGACATACTATAAAGCTACAGCAATTTAGACAGGGTGGCATTGGTGAAGGATAGACACGTAGATCAATGGAACAGAATAAAAAGTCTAGAAATATACCTGTACAAATACACTCAATTGATTTTTGACAAAATGCAAAGGCATTTGGATGGGAAAAGTACAGTCTTTTCAACAAATGGTGCCAGAACAACTGGCCATACATTTGCAAACAAAGAAACAAACAAAAAATGAACCTCAATCTATAACTCAGTGGTATCCAAAAAGTAACTCCAAATGGATCTTAGGTCCAAGTGTAAAACATAAAACAATAAAATTCTTAAGAGAAAATATCAGAAAAATTCTTCTAGAGCTTGGATTTGGCAAAGAGTTCTTAGAACAATCCAAAAAGAAAAAAAAATCGATAAACTGGAATTCACCAATATAAAAACTTTTGCTCTGTAAGGACACAATTAAGAGAACGAAAAGACGAGCCACATGGGGAGAATATATTTACAAATCACATATTCAACAAAGACTGGTATCCGGAATATATAAAGAACTCTCAAAACTCAACAATAAGAAACAACCCAACAAACAGGCAAAAAATATGAACAGACATTTCACTCAAGAGGCTAGATAGATGGCAAATAACACATAAAAAGATGCTCAACAGCATCAGCCATTAGAGACATGCAAGTTAAAACCACAATGAGACACCACTACACATCTATTAGAGGGGCTACAATAAAAAATCTGACAATACCAAGAACTGGTGAGGATACGGAGCGACTGGAACTCTCATACTGCAGGTGGGAATGCAAAATGGTACAGCCCCTCTGAAAACAGCCTGGTAGTTTCTTATAGAGTTAAACATATGGTAACCATAATCTCACCTACAGTAATTTGTCCTAGAGGAGTGAAAACTGAGGTTCACATGAAAATCTGTACACGATCATTGAACTCTTTGCTTATCTTGATTTCTGCCATGATCTCATCAGGAAAGAATGGCTTTAATCCTAGAGAGAATTTATTGGCCTTTGTACAGTGTTCATAAGAGACAGGCCTGAGTTGCCTGCAAGCAGAAGGGCTTTGGGGGTTGAAGAGAGGGGAGCAGCCTGGGCCTGACCCAGGGAGAGTGGGGTTCCTGAGACTAGGGGTACAGAGAGCAGAGAGTGTGCGAGCTACTTCCTTTACCTGTAAAACCCCCTGAGGGTGCCTGTGACGGCTGCAGACTGAGCACCCCGCCTGGAGAGCAGTGGACAGGCTCTCCTGGGGCTGAGCTTCCTGGGGAAGAACATGATGAGAGATGTTTTCCAGCCAGGCTGCAGCAGTTCAAAGTCAGATTTTAATCTACTTTTAAAGAGAAAGATGACATTTCTTATACTTTAATGACATGGAACAAATTCCTACTGGCTCTACCGATGTTAGCTGGAAAACCCAGGGATAGATGAGATGACCCAGGGTGAACATTTACCCTGAGAAGAGGGTGAGGCTGGTGTCCTGGGGACACCATTTACAGAGCTTGTGGAAGACAGAAGGAACAGCCAGAGGGTCAGGAGGGGAACTGGGAGAGCTTGGTGCCACAGAAGCCGTGGCAACTTCACAAAGTGGGAAGTACTCAATGGTTAAATGCTGCAGTTCCAGTAAGATGAGGACTAAAAATGTTCCATCAGATTTGGCAACATGGCAGTTCACTGACATGATGGGGCAGGAGCCAGATGGCCGTGGATGGAGGAGTCCATGGGGAACAAGGATGTGTGTCCCCTCACAGCCCTGAACTGTCAGCTCCTTTGTCTGAGCAGTCAGATGCCAGTGACAGGAATCCATCCTGGTCCCATCAGTGATGAGAGAGCAGAGTGAGCTCAATTCAGTGCATCTCCATGACTTAGAGAAGCCACCCGTAGGGGACAGCCATCTACCCCAGATGGTAGTGTCATCTCCATGGAAGATCAGCCCATTGCTATGAGACTGAGAGGAAAGTTTATGGAGAGAAATGGCAAATTTCCTAAGCCCTGGAGATGTTTCCAAATTTCCCTCTCCTATCTCACTCATTGGGTGAAGTGATACGGAGGTGAAGGATCTGGCCCTTTTGTTGCCAACTCAACATTTGTTGAGAGGTCCTAATATGCCAGTCACTTTGCCCTGTGTGTATACATGCATCCTCCCACTTAATCCTGCAACAACGTGTGCCCTAGATACACCCATCTCACGTATGAGGGAACAGATTGGCTTGCCACAGAGCCAAACAAGCGGCGGAGCTGGAATTTGTACCTCCAGGTTGCTTTGATTCCAACTCCAGGACTCTCTCCACTACAACATAGTGTAATTAGGAGGAATTATTCAAAGAAGGCTCCCAGCTCCCTCCTTGTATGAAAAGTGAAGAAATTCTGGGACCTGGGGCTTGGACAGAGGAGACAGCCTGTTATATCCACAGGTTTCGCTGGCAAGAACTGAGCTTGAAGGACCAAAGAGCAAGCCATGCTCCTCCCTTCTCAAAGGACTCATCCAATAAAGGTTCGTGCCTGGAGCATCCCAGCTGCTTATCGCCCGAGCACAGCACTATGTGTTCCCTGGGTAGGCCCATTATAAGACCAGCATGGGGCTTTCTCCCTGGGCTGGGTGGCAGTTTCCAAGGAACAGGAAGCCTGGGCCAGTGCAGAGGAGGTAGGGAATGAGCGGCACGTGCCTCTCAGAGTCACCCACCCACATGGAGGAGACATGGAGGTGTCCTGGGGCCATAGTGGGTCATGGCATGGGAGGGTCTCCCAGAAACCATCCACTTGGGGGTGGTGGGGAAGGTGCCAGGGGGCCTCGTCCCATCCACGATGCATTTGTGCCAGGTTCTAAAAGCTGCATGGTCTAAGGCTCTGGTCATGTGACACTCTACGGGATATGCCCATCCTCCTCTGGGGGGTTGTGCCACCTTGCCCCTCCTACAGCACAGGCCTGGTGGAGAACAGAAAGATCCACAGAGCCAGATGGCAGACCCCACGAGGCGGCAGCTAGGAAGCCTCCACCTGCTTTTATAGCAGCTTTTAAAATCAGACAGCCTGGATTCAAAGTCCAGCTCTGCCACTTAGTAGTTGTTAGTTTGGGGGAAGCTTATTCCAGTTCTCTTGGCCTTGTTTCCTCATCTGTAAAATAGAGATAATAACAATGCCTACTTCACGCTCACAGAAGATAATACACATCAGGTGTTCAGCACAGCATCTGGCACATAGCAAACGTTCAGCAAAGGCTAGCTATTACTGTCACCATCCTCAGTGTTATCATTGCGAGGAGCTGTCTCCATGTGCATCTCTCAATGTCCTCCCAATTGCATCAGGACATCGGCTAAGCAATTACGGAAAACAATAGGTCTTGGGAATCTAACCAAACCCCAGAGGCAGCTGGATGGGCAGCAAGGCTGTAACTGGCTCCTTCTCCAAAGAGCCATCATCACCTGTCCCACCCCCAATGCGCTCACTTAACCCTCCCCCTCTCCCCAGGGAAATTCAGCCGTCAACAGAGCTGACAAAGCCAGAGAGTTTGACTGGAACCTGGAGATGCCTGGGACCCAGGGACCATAGGACAGTGTCACCAGCAACACGTCCCCTCAGTACACACACCCATCTCCCTGGAGATTCTGGATCAATGTGGGAAATCCCATCACCCACCCTCCATGATTTTTATAGCTTCTATAGATGTCCTGGGCCTAAGGAATATTTTTCTCTTCCCATCTAGATACTGCTTTTTCTCTTACCTCTCCCTGACACACACACCTCTGCAACCCCAGCAAATCCATTTCTGCCCTAGGAAGCCAAGAGAGGAGAGAAAGGGTCTGGCTCCCAAGTAAAAATGAACAGAAATGCCCTAAGCCCTAACTCTCTGCCCCAAGGCCTGGCTTCTGGGATATGACCAGCTTCCTCTGGGGGGCAGAGATGGCTGGTTATCTTCCAAAAGAGGTGTTTACTCTTGCCTGGGAACTGCCCAGGGACTGACTTTCTTAGTGTCTTTCCCACTTGATCTAGGTGGTGCCATGTGATTTGTTGACACCCATAAAATATGAGTGAAAATGACATGTGTCACTTCGGAGCCAGAGCATTTAAGAAGTGGAAATGCTTTCTTCATCTTTTCTTTCCTCTGTCCACCGGCTGGAAGCAGATGACAAAGTCACTAGGCTGAAAGAATCTGAGCCCCTGAAAAATCATGTGGAAGAAAGCCTCCCATTGGCCAGACACCCTCACTCGACTGTTAGGTAGATGAGAAATAAACTTGGATTGGGTCAAGCCACTGAGATTGTGGGAAATTTGGGGATCTGTGACAGCAGTTGTGTTACCCCTACTGCAAAATATAGTAAGCCTGGCACCTGCCCCCCCTCCCCATGCTTTGTCGTGCAGACGGAGCGAGAAAATAATTGGAGGAAGGATTTCCCCTGGCGTTGACAGGGGAGATTAAACAATCTTGGGGTGTCCAAAGGCCAGGCCCATGGGGGCAGGTCTGGAGAAGTCTGTGCTCATGGCTAGAGGCATGCGTGTGTGTTGAGGGTGCTGGGAATTCATCATGGATCATAATGGGTGAGGTCAATATATTGATATTAAACGGAGGAAAAGTAAGTGCAGAGCAAGAAGGGCTAGATCTTTCAGAAGAGGCCAGTGGGACCGCCCATCCAATTCTCTTGGAAACAGTTGAGTAAGCAGCGGGGCTTCTTTGTAAACATGCCTTTTGCTGAGCTGGCAAAGTCAGAGGCAGAGAAAGAGGAAGGAGGGAAACAGAACGGGCACTGGCCTGCTCTTGCCCCACCCCAGCTGCTTGGTGAAGACTCACCTACTCTATTAAGACTCATTTCAAATCTCACCTCATCTATGAAGGCTTCCCTGACCTCTCTAGGTGCAGCTACTGGCTGTGTTCCAAGCGCGGTGTCCACACTGAATCACAGCTTCTATCACACTGGGTCACGACCATGACTTCCTGAGGACCATTGTGGTTTTTGTACCACCTGGGCCTGGCGCAAGTTCCTGGTACAGAGGAGGCACCCATATGGTGGGTGAATGAATAAATAAATGAATGTATGATTAAATGAGCAGAACCCCAAACGGAAGAACCAAGACTAAGAACAAAAACTGAGGATGTCTGGGCACCTGGGTGGACAATCTCAGTTTTCTACCTAGGGTACCGTGAAAACATCCAGTGACACATTTTTCAGGTCACGCAACATTTATTGCTGAAGACCACTGCTAGGGGTGCTGTGGATGTGAATGTTGCCGTCCCCCAAAAAGCCCCAGCTGTGATAACACGTCACCAGCCCCCTCAGACCCTGCCCAGTGAACGCTAGCCAACTCCAGCTGCTCTTCCAGAACAGTGTATCCCCCGAGCAGCCGCCTGCCTGGGCTGGGCTGGGCTGATCTGCTCGGACCCTGCCGATGGGAGTCATAGCGCTACCAGACAGGCCCAAAGGTGGTAGGAGAATGGGATTGCGAGAGGATCGGGCGCCCCAGAGAAAAGGATGGGGAAGGTCCAGGACTTCAGCTGGTGCGGGGACTAGACGCACTGATGCCCTGCAGGAGGGGCAACTCGGATCCTTCAGAGAAGCTGCTTGGAGGGCCTGGGGACAGAGCCAGCTTTCTCTCCAAGGCAGTTTTCATGGCAACACTGTGTCTATGAGAAGCTGAAATGGAGAAAGCTGAGAAGAAATTCCAAAGTCCCAGGACAGCCCTGGGTACCAGGGATGCCCATCCACCTCGATTTTCCCAGGGTCCGGGGCCAAAAGAGAAGCAGCATCGGTTCCTTCATGCTCCTGCAGCCCTTGGATGCAGCAACAGTTGTGGTTCTCTTTGTGATGGATTTGCCCGCCAGCCCAAGTGAGGATTTGCTTCCCTGAGTATCTCAAAGGGCCCCTTGAGGGAAGGAGCCTTCTGTGGGACTGCAGAGGGGCACAGCTGCCGGGAGTCCCTCTGAGTTCCTGAGGTGATTGACGTTAGCTCTCTTGGCTCCTGGAATTTTTTTTTTTTTTTTTATTGGAGGATCGTTGATTTACAATGTTGTGTTAGTTTCAGGTGTACAGCAAAGTAATTCAGTTACACATGTACATATATCCACTCTTTTTTCTTTTAGATTCTTTTGCTCCTGGGATTTGTGGAGAATTTTAAAAATACATCTACTTCTATTTCTTGAATATAAAAATAAAATGAAATGAAATTTGCCTCCAACAGCCTGTGACCAAACGAGGACAGCAAGCCCTGTCCTGAGTTGTCAGCGGGGACAGCCACGACACGGCCCGAGCGGGAGGGCTGAGAGGGGGGAGGCCACGCAGAAGGTCAGCGGGAATATCTTCCCACTAGGGATGGTCCCAGTACTCCATGAAACATATTACTGGCCCCTGACAGCAGTGATGGCTGGGCCACTGGAGGCGGGGGGGCAGCCCATTCTGGACTAGTCTCCAAGTTAGGGTCAGAGAAGCAAGAATTCCTGATGTGACCTTCCAGGCCCTTCCCTGGGCTCCACCTCCTGCATCCATTATGGTCACCCCTGTGGGAACCTCCATGGTGTCCAAACAGTTCTCTTCAGGTGATTTCCAGCCTGGTGTTTGAGAAGAGCTGACAGCGCTCCTGGTTTCTGAAGACCTTGGGAGAGCAGTGACACACACGTGTGCCCATGCACACACACATGTGTATTCACAGAGGTGGCAGACAGTGGAGGTGGCAGTAACGATGGTGTCTGGCGGCCTTTAGCCCAGATGATGGTGCCTATGGCCCGGTCACATTGGCCAGAGTCTTTACAGCAGCCAGTGCCGTGCGGTGGAGCCGGACTCAGGCTTTCTAGAAGCGCGTCTCACTCTGAGGAGAGGGAGAACAGGGTGAGGGTGGGCAGGGTGTGCTTGGAACACAGAAGGCTGAAGGTGGGGGCTCAGAGCCTAAAATTCAGCCCAGCTGTCATCGGGCACTGCCCCTCAGAGAAGAGGGGCAGCCCAGAGGAAAAGATGGGAACAGGACCCGCCCCACCGGACTTCCATAGAAGCCTTCCCATCCCCACCTGAGCCCTCACTGCCTGGGCAGAGAAGGGAAGGGCTGGCACAGCATCCCTGCCCTACAGCTAGGATGCAGGCCCAGGGAAGGTAGGAGCTGGACCGGGTCCACAGAGGTGGGGGGTAGACCTCCATTTCCTGATGCCCAGTTTCCCGGGAGACCCACCTCCTGCCAATAAGGGGAGGCCTCCTCCGGTCAGTGTGTGGGCTCACGACGCGGCCATCACTGGGCAGAGGCTGGGGCCGGTACCCAGCCTAGACCCACCACTTTCCAACCCTCTGAGCTCTGTTTTGCGGGGGCAAAAGGGGCGGAAGAAGCACAGGCAGCTGGGGTCGGCCCAACATTTGACTCCTGTCCTGTCCTGGTCATTTCCACATTCTGAACACCCCCAAAGGCGAGGGGGCAAGGGGACCTCGCCGAGACCCTGGGGAAAGGCTAGGCCCTCTTCCAGGCACCCCACCTTTGGGCGTCCCCGCCTGCTGGGTACACACACCCCGCGGGGCTCTCACCTCCATCTTGCTGTATATCCAGTGGAGGACTTCCGTCACTTTGGTGTACACGCCGGGTTTGTTTCTCTGGCCACAGCCAATGCCCCAGCTGGTGACTCCTGCCAGGTACCAGCGGTGGTCCTGCTCGCAGACCAGGGGCCCCCCGCTGTCCCCCTACAGGGGAGGGCACGCGCATCAGCAGGGTGAGAGGGGCAGCCCTTGGGCAGGAGACGGTGGGCACGTGACTCTCCCTCCGACCCCAAAGCCTCAGCCTTCCTCCCTTCCCTCGGGTCCCGGAGCCCCACGTGGCAGCAGCCTCACCTGGCAGGAGTCTCTGCCTCCCCGCAGGTCCCCTGCGCACATCATCCTCGGGGTGAGGCCGCTGTTGTAGACTAAGTAGTTATTACACTTCTTGAAGTCGATGAGGTTGACCTGCACCTCCCGGAGGAGTGGGGATGTCCTCTCTTCAGTGCAGTGGAGGAGAGGGGAGAAGGGACGGGAGTGAGACTCCGGGCGGCTTTGTGGCCTTCCAGCTGCCCACCCCACACCGCAGACTGGCAGCCTCCCGGGCGTGGAGGGCACCATTCCCATGGTAGGCCACCCAGGATGTATGGGCACATACACCCTCACACCAGACACAACTCACTACACGTAACAGAGACACACGTACACAGGCAGACTCACAGGCCTTTCGGGCTGCCTTACATGCCGCACAGTGCCTTTCTGTATCCAAAGCAACGTCAAATAGATCATTTCTTTCTGGTAACCGCGTGCTCTGAGGAGAGCAGGCGTGATGAATCCATTTACAGAAGGAGAAATTTAGGGCTGAGGAAGGACTTGCCCACGGTCACCCAGCGAGTCAGTCACAGGGCCAAGATCAAAACGAGGCTGCTCCTGGCCAGTCACCGCTCCATCCCACGAGCAGGCCCTGACACCTGCGGCGGCCACAAGCTCACGATGCTCACGGCAAGGCCAGCTGACTGCTGTGCCCTCCTGCCCAGTATACATAATCTTACAGACCGGACACCAGACACGGCCACCTGTGACCATGATGAAGTGAGGGGAAACCAAACCGCTCCCTAGCCTTGTTTCAGCACAGACAAAACACAAGGTAGGTCAAACCACGAAAGGACCAAACAGCCCCCTGTCCCAGCCAGGATGAGCAGCTCCTGCTTCTTCACCAACTACAGCTTTAGACTCAGTCTATTAACTCTTTCTAAATGAGATTATTAAGATATCCACTCACAGGATTATCCCTGCCTCCTACAGGCAACCAATCTAGAGAAATACTTCACTTCTTTGAACCCCCTTCAAAGCACCCGAATCCTATAAGTCCTTTCTGACACCCTCTTCTTGAGACGCCCCACGGTTCTCCCTGGTGTGAGTTCTCCCTCGGTTCAATGAGCAATGAACCCAGGTCTTTCAAAGACAGGGGTTTTCCTTGTGTTCTTGGCCGGGGCATTGTCACAGCAACTGCTTTGATGTATACGCAGGTGTATATACACACACATTCACACCAAGGCCCATGAATCTATATATCCAAACCCTCATCTAGGTAGACCCTCATCTCTATACCCTGACATATCCCCCCCACACACTCTACACAGACACATATGTACACACACACACACACACACACACCACACACTCTAGCATCTGCCTCTCACCATCTGTCTCCTTGGTCTTGCCGAAGCCTGTGACCCAGCAGGTCTCATTGAGGCTGAAGGTCTGTCCATGCATGGGGAGGCAGGCAGGGTGGACATGTGCTGTGACAAGACCTCAAGACATCAGTGAAGGGACAAGGCTGGAGGTTTTGGTGGGGGGTGTGTGTGGAGGGACAGGAGTACCAATGTCCCAGGACCTCCTCCTTCCCCCCAGAGTGCTTCTGAATCTTTCAGGGCCTTGAACGGACCAGGCAAGAAACTCAATCACTTTATCTTGACCCTCCAGCCTTCAGGGTGCCGTCAGAGCCCCCAGACATTCTGATTTTTCAGTGGGTGACATGTGGGCAAATGCATATGTCTTGGAAGCTCCCCTGTGCCAAGCTGGTACTGGGTGGCTGAGGGTCTCTCTCTTCAAGAGTGGCTGTCCTGGCTGAACCTCTTCCACGCCTGTCCCTCAGAGCAAGGAGCAGTGCAGGCTAAATCCCAGGTATTACTACCATGACGTCTCAGGGGTGTGTCCTGCCTGGTCTGGGGAGGGCACCCCTGTTTGGCCAGGGCCTGAGCCTCTCTCTCCTGGGTGAGACAACCTCTCCAAATGGGGAGAGCACATCCCTAGAGGCACAGGCCACGAAACTGCTGCTCCCTTGCTCCCACACTCAGAATCAATGCATCTGTTCATAGGCTCCCTCTGAGGACCAGCATTCCCGTGTGGACTAGAGCACCGACCAATTCGCAAGAAGAAAAGAGTTGATAGAATGTTTGCAGCGTTCACGATTGTTGTGCTCACTGCAGCTTCCCGTGCCTAAAACAGTGCCTGGCACATAGAAAGTGCTCATAGGAAGGAAGGAAGGAAAGAAGGAAGGAAGGGAGGGAGGGAGGGGAGGGGGGAGGGAGGGATGGAGGGAGGAGAGAGACAGAGGGAGGGAGAATGAATGTAAAATTTTTCTCCTGTAAATTGGGAGTCGAACACATTTCTCTGCTAGAGAGTAAACAAACAAAAAATAAATGAAGGGATGCCATCAATTATTAAGCAAAAACACAAAACTTGACTTCTTAAAATAGTGTGTGCCTATTTTAGAGACATGCAGTCTTAAAAACATGCAACACTATTATATATTCTACTCTTTTTATGGGGTAATTAAATTTATCAGTGAGCCTTCACAAGTTTCCTCAGCTAGTACTGTGACTTCGAAGTGCTCAGCCTACCAGACAGTTTAAGAAACTCTGCCCTACCATATGACCCAGCAATCCCACTACTGGGCATATACCCTGAGAAAACCATAATTCAAAAAGAGTCATGTACCACAATGTTCATTGCAGCTCTATCTACAATAGCCCGGAGGTGGAAACAACCTAAGTGCCCATCATCGGATGAATGGATAAAGAAGATGTGGCACATATACACAATGGAATATTACTCAGCCATAAAAAGAAACGAAATTGAGCTATTTGTAATGAGGTGGATAGACCTAGAGTCTGTCATACAGAGTGAAGTAAGTCAGAAAGAAGAAGACAAATACCGTATGCTAACACATATATATGGAATTTAAGAAGAAAAAAAAATGTCATGAAGAACCTAGGGGTAAGACAGGAATAAAGACACAGACCTACTAGAGAATGGACTTGAGGATATGGGGAGGGGGAAGGGTGAGCTGTGACAGGGCGAGAGAGGCATGGACATATATACACTACCAAACGTCAGGTAGATAGCTAGTGGGAAGCAGCCGCATGGCACAGGGAGATCATAGATCAGCTCGGTGCTTTGTGACCGCCTGGAGGGGTGGGATAGGGAGGGTGGGAGGGAGGGAGACGCAAGAGGGAAGGGATATGGGAACATACGTATATGTATAACTGATTCACTTTGTTATAAAGCAGAAACTAACACACCATTGTAAAGCAATTATACCCCAATAAAGATGTTAAAAAAAAGAAAAAAGAAAAAAAGAAACTCTGCCCTGATCTCTAAACCAAAAATCAGCGCACATGGTCTGACCACAGGACTACATAAATCTAAGCTGTGAGTGTCTCAGCCTAGAGGTATTCTTCCTTCCCAGGAGAGTGGGAGGGGGTAGGAGCGGCTATCAGAGTCTAGAGAGGGACTGCTGCAGCCTGAAAAGCATAGGTAGTGCTATAATAGCTTTAATTTAGTTTTACAAATTAATTCTATTTGGAATTCCAAATAATATTCAGGGGGTTTGGGGTGATGGCAGGTAAGATCTGGACGGTTTGCCAAATGAAGTCTGGGTTTTACAAGGCTGGGAAGGCCTGTTCTGATCCTTCAGACTGCCTGCCCGCTTTTATGTGTGCGCGAGGGGCAGGGCAGGGGCAGCACGGCACCCCCATCTCACCGCCCCAGGCTCCACAGACAAGGCTAGGCGGGGCGGGAGAAGGGCTGAGAGGGCTCGCCCGTGGCGGGTGGTGGGCTTGGCTTCTGCTGGGCTCGGGTCTAGGCCAGCTCCACCCAGCCCAGTCCTGCGTTGGGGTTGGGGTTCTCCTCCACACACCGCTGTGACGAGCTAACCGCCGTGACTCAGGACCAACACCGCCTCCATAATTCACGTGCCGGCAAAGGCCCGCTCACAGGCCCAGAGCACCAGAAAGGCTGGAGTAAGCAGAGAGCCCTCCAAGGCTTCCAGAAGCCTCTGCAGCCTGCCAAGGCTGATTAGGTGCTGAATCTGTGCCACCGCGGCTCCCCGGGGTGCCCCCGACATCACATCACTAGCTTCTAAGTGGCTGCTTGTGTGTGTCATCCGTTTTGTTCTCTTTGCAGTGAAACTGCAGAGCCGCTATGTGGTAGACACACAGTATTTGACGCGTGAACAAATGGCTGGATGAAGTAATGAAGATAAACCCTGATCTCCTGAGAACTTCGGTAGCATTTCCTTCCTGTAGCCCCATTTGGTCCTCAGCTCCACCCTCAGCTCTCACGGCAGTTAGATGTTTGGATGTATAGGTACTTTTCTTGTGTTCGCAACTTTGGTGTTGGCAATTTGCCAGCAGAGAGCAGCATGGGAAGAGCATTGCTTAGGAGCCAGACCCAACTGGACCCAGTCTTGGAGCTGCCACTCATTACTGCATGGCCTCGGGGAACTCTCTCTCTCTAAAGCTCCTCTTCTCAAATGTAAAATGAAGTTAATAATAGTACCTGCTCCACAGGATGGGTTGTGAAGAGTAAATGAAATTGTAGATGTAAAATGCCTACCACAGGGTCTGGTCTCTGTTAAGTGCTCGATATACCAGTGAAACAATTCGATCTGTCTATCTTGATGAAGGCCAGTATCCAAACCCTGGCTCTGTCACCAATTTGCAATGTCAGATGTGTCACTGGGGCAAGTTTGTTTCCAACCTCTGGGTCTCAGTTCCCCTAACTGTAAGACAGAGGTGTTCCACTAAATGATCTCTAAAAATCTTTGACGTCCACCATGCTGAAGCTCTGGACCCTGGGATGGGTCAGTGGATGTTGCTAAGTGTAAAGGCTGGGCCCCAGGGCTGCTGGATGAGCAGGGTGGGGTGTGACAGGCATGGATTCACTCACTGGTCAGAGTCAGGGGCTCGGAGAGCCGCATGAGGGCGATATCATAGTCGTCATCGTCGTCCGAGTAGTTGCTGTTGATAATGATCTGGGCAATGGAGGCTCCCTCGGGCAGCTGGTGCAGGTTGTTGGTGCCCACGTACACCTTCCAGTCCTCCAGGATCTTATTCGGGGTCCTGCTGGAGCCACAGAGAGCATGGGCCAGTCACCACATGGCAGAGCCCTCTGGAGGCAGGAGAATGGATGAAGTGACCTCTGGAGGGAGCTCTCTATCTTAGCCCAGGGATCTAGGACAATCCCCTACTTCCAAACAACCGCTCTGAACTGGCGGTTCTGTACCTTACAATAGAAAACGGGAGGGGATGAGTAAGACTTCTAGGACCACTGGCCCCACTGGCTCCTCTGGATGCCACCAAGGATCAAATAAGGTGGGTGGGACACACCTCAGTGGTAGGTAGTATCCTCAGCAGAAACGGAGCTTTCGACAGGACAAAGTGACCCACTGAAGCCTCACTACTGGGGAAGCCAGTGCCCCTGAGGCCTCGTCTCCGAGCCCTTTCCTGTCCACCAGCTCAAAGGACAGGCCTGGCTGGTGACTGTCAGAAGCTGACCGCACTGCCCTTCCCACAATCCCCATCGCTCAATTCCTGGGACAGCATTCCTGATGTCTTGGGCTCCTCCCCTCTAACTTCCAGTTTCTGGAAGCAGCAACAAGCCCCAGCCCTCTTTATTTCACCCTGTTCTTTAGGGCAGGCTCACAATTCCTTCCTTCTACCTGCCTCTCTCTCTCCCTTGGAGCCACCAATAGTATTTTCCCACTCTGTACTGGCTCAGAACAAGCAATCCCAACTCACAGTCCCAGGACCAAATACCAGCGGCAAACCATGGTCCTCACCACACACGAGCTGCCCAGCCCACAGGGGCCAGCCTTACAAACAAAGCCCTCCTCCACAGAGAGAAGTAGTCTGCCCTCAGCCCTTGCTGGCGTCCCCGACCCTTAGCGGTGTCGCATCACTGCCCCCTTGGGCACTTACAAGAAGAAGCAGTGGGCGGCGGTGAGAACCCACTGGGCGTCGATCAGTGTGCCCCCACAAATGTGGGTGTGGGCATACTGCAGACTGACTTGCCAAGGCCACTTGCTCTCTGGGGCCAGCGCCCCTCCCACAATCCGCCCGATCAGGGTCCTCAGTCCACAGTCTGGGGAGAAGTAGAAGAGATAAGCTGGTATGAACTCAGCTTTTCTCAGAGCAGCAGCCACGCTCCCAGGCCCAGGGAATCTCAGGCAGCCGCATCCTGAGGGTACCACCCACTCATGGAGGCCGCTTTGCTCACTTAATCTGAAGGAGCACAGCTGCTTCCTGCCAACACAGAGCTCCCACATGGTGGGTTAGCTTTCTGGGATCATCCAGTGGGTAGTTTGGTCCTAGGAAAGATCCTCTTTCCTCCCACTCATTCATTCTTCCATTAATTCGATAAATGCTTCCTAAATACCTCATGCTTTGGGCACTGTGCCAGGCATTAGGATCACAACGGTGAATTCCAGGGCTGCTGTCAGGACCTCGCGAAAGCAGACCAAGTCTAACATGACCCTGAATTGGTAAGCACTGTGAGGGGGATCGTTTCAAAACAAAGGAGAAAAGCCCTTCCCATGATGCACAGGTAGGTGGTGCCCACATGTTTCCTCAGTGGGTCATTTCGTGCTGTTGGGGACCCTGCACCCCAAGCGAACATTTCCAAACATGTTCTGGATTAAGTCCTCCCCCCGAAATCATGGACAGAGTTTGTTCACATGTGTGTTCTTTCTTTGAAGAAGGAGAGAGTGAAGAGCCAGCGGTGGTCTGAGGGGGCTCCATCCACAGCACTGTGCCCGCCTGCTCAGGGGAGCACCCCACCTGGTCATCATGAGAACACAGCACTCATGGACCGGTTAACAGTTTGGGCTTTGGGGTCAGACCCAAGGTCCAATACCAGCTCCTTACCTACCAGCGGTCTGACCTTAAGTAAGGCAAAATTTTCAGTCTCTTTTCAGTAAGCGGACAATAATGGCACCTGCCTCATGAGAATTAAATGTAATCACGTTTGTAAAGCCATAGGCGCAGTGCCTTGGCATCCAGTGTGCTCCGTAAATGTTGGCTCTGGATCTAGCTCCACGTCTATTGATAGCAGAGCTTTAAGCTGGCCCTGACGTGCTCTCCCAGTCCTCTGCCCTCTGCCCAGAATCCAGGAGACTTGAACGGTGAGGTTGCTGGGCTAAGCAGAGTCAGGAGAAGGGGAAACGCTACCCTGAGAATGTCCATCCAGGTGCCTTACAGGGACCCTGGCCCTGAAACAGGCCTGCTGCTCCAGCCCCTCTTCCTGGCTTGGACACCCAGGGCTGGCCCTCTCCCTCATAGGGACCCCACTGCTCTGCCCCCTGACTCCCACCCCACACAGGCCACTATCCAGGAGAAAGGGCATCTTCTTACTGGGACACTGGAGAGTCACATACTGCTGGGAAGGGCATTCAGACCTGCAGCAGGAAACACAAAAGATGAGAAAAGGGCACATTAGCTGGCTCCTCCAGGAAGCCTTCCGTGATTGGTTCCTGCTAAGTCTCATCCCATCCCCTCTGCACAAGAATATGGAGTTTCTTTTCTTTTTTTCTTTTTCTTTTTTTTGTAACATCTTTACTGGAGTATAATTGCTTTACAATGTTGTGTTAGTTTCTGCTGTATAACAAAGTGAATCAGCTACATGTATAGATATATCCCCCATTCCCTCCCTCTTGCGTCTCCCTCCCACACTCCCTATCCCACCCCTCTAGGTGGTCACAAAGCATCGAGCTGATCTCCCTGTGCGATGCAGCTGCTCCCCACTAGCTATCTATTTTACAGTTGGTAGTGTATATATGTCAATGCTACTCTCTCACTTCGTCCCAGCTTTCCCTTCCCCCTTCCCATGCCCTCAAGTCCATTCTCTATGTCTACGTCTTTATCCCTGTCCTGCCCCTAGGTTCATCAGAACCTTTTTTTTTTTTTAGATTCTGTATATATGTGTTAGCATATGGTGTTTTTCGCTTTCTGACTTACTTCACTCTGTATGACAGACTCTAGGTCCATCCACCTCACTACAAATAACTCAATTCTGTTTCTTTTTATGGCTGAGTAATATTCCATTTATATATGTGCCACAGCTTCTTTATCCATTCATCTGTCGATGGACATTTAGGTTGCTTCCATGTCCTGGCTATTGTAAATAGTGCTGCAATGAACCTTGTGGTACATGACTCTTTTTGAATTATGGTTTTCTCAGGGTATATGCCCAGTACTGGGATTGCTGGGTCATATGGTAGTTCTATTTTTAGTTTTTTAAGAAACCTCCATACTGTTCTCCATAGTAGCTGTATCAATTTACATTCCCACCAACAGTGCAAGAGGGTTCCCTTTTCTCACACCCTCTCCAGCATTTATTGTTTGCAGATTTTTTGATGATGGCCATTCTGACCAGTGTGAGGTGATACCTCACTGTGGTTTTGATTTGCATTTCTCTAATGATTAGTGATGTTGAGCCTCCTTTCATGTGTTTGTTGCCCATCTGTATATCTTCTTTGGAGAAATGTCTATTTAGGTCTTCTGCCCATTTTTGGATTGGGTTGCTTGTTTTTTTGATATTGAGCTGCATGAGCTGCTTGTATATTTTGGAGATTAATCCTTCGTCAGTTCCTTCATTTGCAACTATTTTCTCCCATCTGATGGTTGTCTTTTCATCTTGTTTATGGTTTCTTTTGCTATGCAAAAGCTTTTGTTTCATTAGGTCACATTTGTTTATTTTTGTTTTTATTTCCATTTCTCTAGGAGGTGGGTCAAAAAGGATCTTGCTGTGATTTATGTCATAGAGTGTTCTGCCTATGTTTTCCTCTGAGAGTTTGATAGTGTCCGGCCTTACATTTGGGTCTTTAATCCATTTTAAGTTTATTTTTGTGTATGGTGTTAGGGAGTGTTCTAATTTCATTTATTTACACGTAGCTGTCCAGTTTTCCCAGCACCACTTATTGAAGAGGCTGTCTTTTCTCCATTGTATATTCTTGCCTCCTTTATCAAAGATAAGGTGACCATATGTGCGTGGGTTTATCTCTGGGCTTTCTATCCTGTTCCATTGAGATATATTTCTGTTTTTGTGCCAGTACCATATTGTCTTGATTACTGTAACTTTGTAGTATAGTCTGAAGTCTGGGAGCCTGATTCCTCCAGCTCCATTTTTCTTTCTGAAGATTGCTTTGGCTATTCAGGGTCTTTTGTGTTTCCATACAAATTGTGAAATTTTTTGTTCTAGTTCTGTGAAAAAAAGCCAGTGGTAGTTTGATAGGGATTGCATTGAATCTGTAGATTGCTTTGGGTAGTACAGTCATTTTTCCACAATGTTGATTCTTCCAACCCAAGAACATGGTATATCTCTCCATCTGTTTGTATCATCTTTAATTTCTTTCATCAGTGTCTTATAGTTTTCTGCATACAGGTCTTTTGTCCTCTTAGGTAGGTTTATTCCTAGGTATTTTATTCTTTTTGTTGCAGTGGTAAATGGGAGTGTTTCCTTAATTTCTCTTTCAGATTTTTCATCATTAGTGTATAGGAATGCAAGAGATCTCTGTGCATTAATTTTGTATCCTGCTACTTTACCAAATTCATTGATTAGCTCTAGTAGTTTTCTGGTAGCATCTCTAGGATTCTCTCTATATAGTATCATGTCATCTGCAAACAGTGACAGCTTTACTTCTTCTTTTCCAATTCGGATTCCTTTTATTTCTTTTTCTTCTCTGTTGCTGTGGCTAAAACTTCCAAGACTATGTTGAATAAGCGTGATGAGAGTGGGCATCCTTGTCTTGTTCCTGATTTTAGAGGAAATGGTTTCAGGTTTTCCACCATTGAGAATGATGTTGGCTGTGGGTTTGTCATATATGGCCTCTATTATGTTGAGGTAAGTTCCCTCTATGCCTACTTTCTGGAGAGTTTTTATCATAAATGGGTGTTGAATTTTGTCAAAAGCTTTTTCTGCATCTATTGAGATTATCATATGGTTTTTATCTTTCAGTTTGTTAATATGGTGTATCACATTGATTGATTTGCGTATATTGAAGAATCCTTGCGTTCCTGGGATAAACCCCACTTGAAGATGGAGATTCTGACCTTTCTCCCTCCCAGTGGGACAGACCCTTCCAGTGCTTTCTGCAGGAATGGGGATGGCTTAGTGCAAATCATGCCCACTCTTCTCCCAACATCCGTTTTTCTGTGGCAGATTGCACATATTGGCTAGGTCCATGTCCTTTGAACTCATGACTTCACTGTCCCAGCATCTTTCCCCGGCTAAACAGGTGACCCAACATTCCCCTGACAGTTGTTCAATGTTCAGCCAGCAACGTAGCATGTGAACCACCCAGCACAAAGCAGGCATCCAGGAGGCAGCTCATTGCCTCCCTTCCCTCCCCATGCCTACTTCTCTCACAGCCTAGTTTCTTCTCTCCCCTCCCCAAGGTAAACACTGCTAGCTGGTGGGGCACCCCTCCCACTCCTCCCCTCCACCCAGTGGTGGTGGGAAAGAGCAGCTGCAGTGCAAACATGACAGATGGCGAGGCCCAGGGGGATGGCAATGCTCCTCAGATGGGCCTCCCTGCCCCCTAACTACCTGCACCTGGCACTCCCCCTGCTGAAGCTCCCCCGCCCCATTCCCCACCCCAGTGATGTTTCCCCCTTTCCACCCCAAGCCCCCTCCCTGCAGCAGCTTTCAGTCCAAACATCAGGCTGACCAGTGGCCCCGAGGTTTATTCATTGTCTCTGGCAACGAGGTGAACTCTTGGGGGCCCCTCTGACCTCGAGGTGCTCTGTGCACCCAGCTTCGACTGCTTTCAAGTCAGGAGGCAGGTAATGAATGACAGCTGTTTCTGAGATGCTCTTGACATTCACGAGGGACTCCTGGAGGTGGGATCCCAGAAAGGCCGAGGGAGAGGGGCTCCCTGACTCAGAGCACTCCTTCACTCCCCTGCTCACAGCTGACAGCCTGGCCCGCCTCACACACCTGTAGATGCTCTCCTGGAAGGTGGAACTATATTTGGAGATTGAGAAACTGCTGTCAAAATTCCTGTTGGTCACGTTGGCTGTCTGGAAAGCACTGCAAGGGAGGAGAGGGAAAAAGAATGAACCTCCTTGAGACAGCGCACACCCATGGTTCCCCAGCCAGCATTAGAGTCCCAAGAGAGCCCTGCTGCAGAGGCCAAAGGCAGTTAAAACCCAACAATCTCAGACCCCACCCACATATTCCACCACTGCCCCCTACTAGCCCTACGCACTAACCAGTAGTTTTTGTTTTTGTTTTTAATGTTGAGCCTTCTTTTAATTTATTTATTTTTATTTTTGGCTGTGTTTGGTCTTCGTCTCTGTGCGAGGGCTTTCTCTAGTTGAGGCAAGCGGGGGCCACTCCTCATTGCGGTGCGCGGGCCTCCCACCGTCGTGGCCTCCCTTGTTGCGGAGCACAGGCTCCAGACGCAGAGGCTCAGCAGTTGTGGCTCACGGGCCCAGCTGCTCCGCGGCATGTGGAATCCTCCCAGACCGGGGCTCGAACCCGTGTCCCCTGCATTAGCAGGCAGATTCTCAACCACTGTGCCACCAGGGAAGCCCCTAACCCAGCAGTTTTGAAAGTGTGGTCCAGTCCCAGAGGACAATGTTAGCACTGCCTGGGAAGTTGTTAGAAATGCAAATTCTTGGGCCCTGTCCCAGGCCTACCAAATCAAGAATTCTGGTTTTCCGTTTTAACAAGCTCTCCAGGTGATTCTGATGCGCTCTCAAGTTTGAGAAACACTGACCTAGCCCTTTTCTATCCAGACTGTGATCCATGGACTGAGAGCAGCAGTATCACCCCAGACCTGCTGAGCCAGACTCTGCATTTTAAAGATCCTCATGTTATGGGTTTGCGCATTAAATCCTGAGAACCGTTTGGCTTTTAGACCACAACGTGCCTAAGTATCACCCCCAAGTGTTGTTAAGCAGGTTTGAAATCCTAATCCCAGAGATTCTGATTTCAGGGTGCATTTTAACAAGCACCCAGGTGATTCTTCTGTGGGTGATCCATGGACCGCTATCTGCGTGGCCCTTCGGTGTGTTTCTAGAACACGGGACACCCTTGCATGACAGCATGCCTTTGCGGGCGCTGTCCCTCTACCCAGGGGCCTCGTCCATGCTCGGCTGACCTCCAGGCACAGTCAGGCACCCTCTCCGTTGTGTGTGCATAATGCTTCCCACATGTCCTTTCCATTACACATCACACGGTGCTGTGATTATTGGTTGAAGCCTCTCTCACCCACACCATGCCAGATTGTCCAAGGGCAGGGATCTTGTCTGGGTGAATGGCTCAGACATAATAAAAGCTCGATGAATGTTCTTTGAATAAATGACACTATCTATTGAAGCCCAAGGGAAGCTCGCATTTGCATAAGGTCACACAACTCAATGATAAACGATGTCCGTTGTCCTCCGGCTAGACCACCCAGGTCGTCTTTCACAGATGGGAACTCTGAGGCTGAGGTAGGGGCAGAGAACTGGTTCTAAGTCCTCATCCCCAAGCCCTGGTGTTCTAGGTGGTTTCTACAGAGAGCCCACAGTGAGATCCTAAACAAACCTTTCTCGCTACAACTTCACACACGTTGGTGAACCCCCGAACTACTTGGTTTGAAACCCAGACCGAGAGGAAGAATGGAGGTGACTATGTGGCCTGCCAACCGGGGGCTCCTTCAAGGGGGAAGGTCACAGTAAACCCCACTCCCTACTCCACCCACTGGTACCAGCTTCTTGTTTCAGATCTGTAGAGCCAAAGATGCTAATGACTTTACCTAGCCACGTCTGCCCATCTCGTTCCCCGTTTGACGCATTCTAGCCCAAGCCGCAGCTGCTTTTTTGCTCAAAGTCCACTGAAGGGTTTGCACAGTCTGAGTTGCTGGTTCCCAGATGTGAGGAGAAGACGAGACCTGCCTGAATGCCCACCCACCTCACAGGGCCTCTGCGACCACTGAATGCGAGCGTGGGCACGAGGATGCTTTGATGCAAAAAACCATACAGGAACGTCATCCTGCTGTAGATCTGCAGATAACTACTTTGGCCTCCTGGCAACAGCTTGTCCCCAGACTTGGGCTCCCCAGGCCACTGTCCCTTTGAATAATTCAAGTGTGCTATTAGCTAGTGACCTCAGCCCTGGTCCCCAAGAGTCTTTTTAATATGTGTTTCCATCAATGATCCTGAGATGCCCTTGTGAAGAGTCTGAGGCACCCCTGAAGCTGGGACTCATGGGGGAGGTTTACCTCTTGAAACCCAGCTGCTGGCAGGTCTTCTTCGAGTAGATATCATTCCAGCTGTCACTGCAGATGGGAAGCCACTTATGGGAGGATCCAGAGTAGATTTTAAGCAGAGACTTGTCCCAGTCAAACCTCACTGCAGGGCAAAAAAAGGTCAAGGCAGGTCCTCAGCACCAGGAAGCTCCAAGTTCTTGAGGAATGAATTGAGTAAGGCTCTGAGATGCTCCTGTCCTAAGGCTTCTCACTGAGGCCTTGCAAACAGCCGGGAGCTTGGCCCGGGACGGGATGGTCATCAGCCAGTGCTCAGAGCCCAAGGTGCTCAGTAAGGGCAGAGCCAAGACAAGGGGCTGGGGCGGAGCAGAAAGAGATCTCCATCCGACGGGACCCACAGCCGTCACTGGGAGAAGGGGTGTGCACTGCCAGGAGCTATCACCCCACGAGGGCAGTGACGTGCCCAAATAAGAGAGGGACAAGGGGAGTGATGATCCAACTGAGTGCTCGCTAGACAGGCTCAGTCACAGATGGATGTGGTCATGGGCAAGGACACACATGTACACACAGGTGGGAAGGGCCAGATGTGCACCCACAGACACCCACATTAGGGCTGTACATGGACAACACAAGTAAAAACCAGTGAGGACCAGCGCTCAAAGAGATCATTGTGCTCATGAAAGCCTTCATTTACAAACTGACCTTCATGGAACCATAGAGGTGGCAGGTCAGAGGTCACCTGCTGGGCACATGGACAGAGCTCTGGACCCCACACCTGCCTCCAGCCAGAGCAGCCCTGCTTTGCTCAGTCTGGTAGCTGCGAGCTGTCAGATGGTATCCGAGAACCACTAATCTTGTCCACTCCACTCATTTTCCAAGTTAGGAAACTGAAGCCCAGAGAAGGTAAGTGATTAACCCAAGTCACACAGCACTCAAAGCCAGGTTCCAAACCCCAGCCTATTGTAACTAGAACCCAGATCCTCTGAGTCTCTCTCCATTGCCTCCCATTTGAGCTGATACCCAGTTTGCAGTCCCCAGAGTGCACATGCGCGGGTGTGCACTTGCTCATGCGCACGCGTGCGCGCACGCACACACACACACACACACACACACACACACACACACAGCCGGCCTCCTTACCACAGCCCAGCTCGTCGCTCTTCAGCTTACAGTCCACGACCCCATCACAGCGCACAGCATGCTTCGGGCAGCTCTCTACCGGTTCCTTGTACTTGATCCCTATGTGGCCCTGCCAGAAGTAGACTGAAAAAAATGAAGCAGAAGCCAGGTCACTGCCAGCCCCAGAGAGACATGACACTAAGCAGCCCAAGGCCCTGGGTGTTCTGAGACACTGATCTGCAATCCCTCCTGGACTCTGGGTCTCTCATCCCCCTTCTGTATGGAGAGAAAGGCTGCTCAGGAATGCTCCGGAATGCTCCAGAAAGCTTCTGCAAGCAGGGCAGCACTCAAGAGTGGCCACCCAGAGAGGGAGGGAGGGAGGGAGGGAGGGAGGTGTGGAGACGGTTACTACTCTGGGAGCTCCCCTGCCCTATGTGCCGGCCAGAGTGGTGGTCAGAAAAAGCCCTTCCTCCACCATCCCAGAGGCCCCTTCTCAGAGCCACTCCGGCATCCCTCCACCTCTGTGCCCTGTGGGTTGTAGCAGAGACACTTCCATCTTCAGTCATACACTTGCAACCACTACCTGTCCTGTCTTCGCAAAGTCTGTCCTCCCAGCCTCAGAAGCTCCTGGATTTTCTTCCTCCTCCCTCTTCTCTAAACAAGGTGTGTCCCCTTGGCTCAGTTCTCGCCCCGTTACTTGTCTTGATGCCTGTAAATGTCTTCCCACTCCGCGAGCAACTCTAGGGGGCTGATTCCTAAACGTACAAGTTGTGCTGAAAAGCCGACAGCTTTACAAACCATATGTGAAAATCAGCTTCATGACTTCTTCTAAGACCCATCTCTTTCCAAACTAGGAACCGTCATCCCTCCTGCCCGGAAACACCTCCCCTTGGATGCCTAAGAAACCCCGGTTCTGACTGCTCACCCTGCCTCTTGTCTGCAACCTGTTCCTCAGCCCTCACATATCCCACTGGTCCCACTATGCTGTCTGTCACCCCGGGTGCAGGTCAGCCGTGTGTGACTGCTCCTTCCAAGTCCAGACACCAATTCCCTCCTAACCTCTTGGACTTCCCCCTCCTCTCTGTGCCCTGGTCCTTCCCTCTCCCACGTCCTGGGCACTGAGGCTCCTGGGATCACTTTGATGTGTAGCAGAGAGAGCTCTCAGGGGGCGGGGGCTCTAGTCCTGACCCCACTGCACAGCTGCTCAGTGACCACTTCCCTGGGAATTCCGGAGGTCAGGGGGCTTCAGGGAATGCTGTGAAATCATGCTGAGCACCTGCCCTCAGTTGCCATCTCCCCCCTCCATGGGTTATTTCCTACTGGAGCAGATGTCCCGTGTGGGGAAGGGAGGCAGCCGGGTGGGGCACCCCAGCGGGAGGTTCACATGCATGCCACGTGGCGGCAGGTTCTGTGTTGACGCCTTCACATGCATTGTCAGGCAGGCGGGGAAACTGAGGCTCGGGAAGTTAATTAACTTGATGAAGCCACACAGCTGGTAAGTGGCAGAGCCGAGATGCTTCGGCAGGTCTGTCTGGTCCTAAAGCCATACTCCTTGTTTGTTTGTTTTTTTACTTTTATTTGTATTTATTTTTTGCGGCATTTATTCCCGGGCCATACGTTTTTGTTTCTTCAGTTTCTTCTGAGATATCTTCTTCTTCTGGACAACCTCCTCTTCTGGTTTAGGAACGATCTGTTCTTTTTCAGTAAGGATCATCTCAGTGTGGCAGGGAGAGCTCACGTATGGGTTGATCCGACCATGAGCTCTGTAAGTCCTGTGCCGCATCTTGGGGGCTTTGCTCACCTGGATGTGCTCAATGACCAGAGAATCTACATCTAAACCCTTAAGTTCAGCGTTACTCTCTGCATTTTTGAGCATGTGCAGTGAAAATTCAGCACTCCTTCTGGGCCACCGACCCTGCGTCCAGCCCCACTGTTTGGCCTGGGCACACCTACCAGCTCCACCATTGTAACGACGGAATGGCACACGCTGCCTCTTTAAAGTGACATCCTTCAGATACTTGGTGGCTTTTCGGATATGCATACCCTTAATGGCCTGGACAGTTTCACAAGTGTTCTTAAAGTGAACACGAAGATTTGAACCTCTTGACTTGCATGATTTTGTGGGGTTTTCTGGGTCAAGTGAAGAGCGAACCATTTTTAGAGGTCACCTCAAGCCACTTACCAGAAAAGGAAACATAAAGTCATACTTTTAACCAGCGTGCAACTTCTTCCCACGCAATCCTCTCCCTCAAACAGACCTGCCCTTCGCCACCCGTGCTGCCTCTTTAACAGAATCCTTACCCCTCAGCCTGGCATTTAAAGCTCTCTACAATGTGGCCCAGCCACGTGCAACCAAACGACAGCCCTCAGGTCCCCAAATGAGTATTCTGTCTGGTTAAGTGGGTCCCTTCCCTCTCCCCATGCCAACTTGCCCATCTGCCCCCCACATTTCCTGCAGCTCCTCATCCTGCTCAGATGCCCTGCCCAAGACGCAACCCCCCCATCTTCTAGGTCCTCATCTGGCCCTATGGCCTTTAGGAGCTGTCCCCTGCCACCTCAGCCCATACAGCTGCCCTCTCTTGCTGATGGTCACACGCAAATGCACTTGGTCTTAATCATTTCCACCTACGTCCCCCAGGAGACAGTACTCTCCCTGAGGACAGGGTGGTGTGATGTGTGATCCCCTTTGCTCCCTCCTAAGGTTTCCTACTGTGCTGGGCTCAGAATGGACTCCCTGGCAGGGAGTCCAGGGACATGTCCTGAGTATCTTTCCCAAAGGAGGGCGAGGAATTGAGGGAGCCTGGACCCCTGGACACTTTATCCCATTGATTAAAAATGCCTGGGGACTTCTCCTAATCAATGTTTTTATGTTTGTTTTTTAAATAACTAACTTTTTTAGAGTGGGATTTTGTGCCAGGCATTATGCCAGTAGCTCATTTATTCCTTATAACCCAGTGAAATCTTTAGGAAATTTTACTGAGCACATAATAAGTGGAATGAATGAATTTAATCCCATTTGAAGAAACAGAAACTGAGCTCAGACTGGTTAACTACTTGCCCAAGTAAGTAACACAGATGGGACCAAAGCCAGGTTCCTCTGACTTCCCACCCTCTCAATCCAGCTATCTCCAAGGGGCCTGGAGGTGCCATGGTCCAAGGCCATTTGCAGGAGTGTCCCTTTGTGGACATGGCAGCCGGTGAGTGTGTGTTCCCCGCTCGTCTCCCTGCTGCGTGTCCCCATCCCTGAACCCCACTGCACCCCGCAGTGACCAGAGCCCAGCCTTGCTCCCTCTGTTAAACTCACAGAGAACGACGAGTGATACCACGAGGGCAATGAGGAAGAAGATACATCCGATGAGCAGCAGCTGCCTCAGGCCCTCCTGCCTGGTGAACTTGGGCAAGTGGACACCTGGGAACAGGCCAGAAGTAGGGAGGGTGAGGCTGTTGGAGGGGAGCCTGGCACAATGGATGAGGGAGAAGGAAAGAAAGCTGGCCCACCCAGAATATGGCACCGCCCCTGCCTGAAACCAAGCTCCCTTTTACTCAGCATCTACTGTGGGCCAGCTAGGCATTTGCGTGTGTTATCTCATTTAATTCTGACAGCAACTGTGTGTGCTGGGTATCATTACGCCCATCTTATAGATGGGGAAACTGAGGTTCATGGATGTTAAATAACTTGCTCAAGCTTACTTGGCTAGTGAGTGGCAGAGTAGGGATTCAAATGAAATGTGTCTGATCCCAAAGGTCTCCACACCAAAGTGCCTCACCGGTCCTGCAAAGGGCAAGACTGGGCCCCAAATCTGGGATGCTCCTCCAGTCCTGTTTATATTGCAGTGCTGGGGCAGGAGGACAGGAGGAGGGCAAAGTTGGGATGGGCAGAAAGGCTGCTTCCCTAAGGGCAGAGCCAGTCCCTGAGGACCATTTGACGTCTCTGTCTCCCTATTAGCTGAATCCTATAAGCCAGATTGGGAAGTTGGGGGTGGGGCATGCCTGCCTGATCAGAATCTCTCTCTTTGCCCCTCTACCCACAGATGAGCCCACGATCATGACTGTACTCCAGTGCAGACCCCAGCTTCCCTGGCAGACCCCCAGGGCAGCCCAAGGAAAGAACCCTGGTTTCTAACCAGGAGCCCTGGCTCTCAAAATCTGCACCTTGACCCAGACTGAGCAGCCTCCAAAGTTCCATCTGCTTTGTCGGTCCTGGTTTCTTATCCTCTACCCCATTTGCTGCAATTTCCCACTGCCTTGGGTTTGCATGTCATGGGTCCTTTCTGCCCCCTCCTCCCCAGGTCCCCCACTGCCCACCGGGACCATCCCCCCTCCTTCCCAGTCATCGTTATTCAAGAGCTAGAGGAGGAGCAGAGGGTGACAACTTGGAGATTCCCCCCCACTGCACCCCACTCCGCCCTTGGACTGCTTCCCTGTTCCTCTTGCCTTCCCTGCAGGAGCCCCCCTTACCTGGGCTCTCCCTGGTGGCCCTGGCAGCTGGTGTGGACCTGGCAGGAGATGCCTCGACAGGTACGGCCCTCACTGGTGTGGCTCTAACAAGGTATACTCTCGCTGGAGACGATGTCATGGAGGCTGACATGGCAGACGATGACCCGCCGGGTGATGACCTGGAAGGTGATACCCGGGCTGGGCATGCACAGGCCAGCGGTGCCCGGGCTGGAGGCGTCCTTGCCGGAGAGGCATCCTGAAAGCAAAGTGAAAGCCATCCCTCAGGCTGCTTCCCACTGCCAACCCACCCAGCTGTCAGCCCTGCTGGGCCAGGAGATAGATGCCCTGGAGCGGGCGGCTAGGGGGTGAACAGACCTCCCAGACAGGGAAGAGAATGTCCAGGGATGGATGAAAGCTCAAAGAGCCTGTGGTACCCTACTCCCTGCAGTCTCTCCCCATCACAGGGACCTGCGGAGGTGGGCAGAGGGCTGTGGGTCATCTGCCTGGGGTATGGGGGCACCTGCTTTGGCTACACATGTCTAGGGACCCTCAGAAAAGAGGTTGCTGGACCGGATCCTCACTCTGAGGGGGAAGTAACCACCCTTTCTGCCCTCTTCACGCCCCTGCATCCCGCCCTTCTGTGTATGTGTGTTATATTATAAAACATCATTCTTACAATGAGCTGTCATCAAAAAGTGTGAAAGCACTACCTAAGGAAAACCCTGACCTGCCTTGTACCCCACTGTTCTCAGTAACACAGGCAGTCACACACACGCGCGCGCGCACACACACACACACACACCCCGATGCGTCAGGGAAAAAGGAGAGGCAAGATGAAGGGGAAGGAGGTGACCAAGGTCCTTAACCTTCCTCAGCTGTAGGTGGCGTGATTTTTTCATTTAGATTTAGCAGTTTAATCTGTAGTTACAGAGGACTTATTCCCTGAGCGCTCTATGTATTTACTCACTTGATCTGGAGAACAACCCTGTGAGGTAGGAACTCTTATTATCCCCATTTTGCATCAGGGGAAACAGAGGCAGAGAGATTCAGTAACTTGATCAAACTCTCAGAGTTAGAGTGGCAGAGACAGGATTTGAGCCCAGAAAGTTGGGCTGTGGAGGCCACACTCAACCACCGGGCTTTGCTGCCTCTCTCAGGAGGGATGTGTGAGATAATGCAGTAGTGGCCAGAGCAGGCAACCAGTGAACACCAGTACTGCTCCTTCCTGGAGAGCCCGAGCCTTTGCGTGCACTGAATCTGGGATTGGGAGCTGGTGGGCAGCCAGGGCTGATGGAAAGTCCTTAAGCAGCCTCTACTGGTGGCCCAGCCCTGGTCTGCAGGAACCCCAGTCCCTGTCACCAGATTAGGCATCCTCTCTCCTCCCTCTGCCCTCCCTCACACCATTTCTGCTTTCTAAGCAGAACAGCAGGGGGAGCTGGAAACTGACCTGGCCACGTCTGCCCCTCACTATCATTTCTGCTGAACACTGACTGGACACCCAGGAGGGCAGCCGGGGAGCAGCAGGAATGGTGGGGGAAGGGACCTGTGCTCAGGGACCCTGCGCTCTGGGCACAGTCGGCAGGGCTGTGTGGAAGAGACGGGCTCTGGACCTTGGGCACCTCTATTTCTTCCCTCACCTACCACTGTGCTTAAAAGCATTGGACATTAGTAAGCAGCTCGGTTAATAAAAAGTCCTCTTCATTAGAACGTCCGGCTCAAGTGAACACCATCAAGCCTGCCAGGCAGGGTGGGGTTTTTTGTTTTTTTTAACTCCATCTTCTAAGAGTCAGAGGTAATCGATCTGGTCACTTCTCCATTTTTCCGGAGGCTGTGGGATGAATTCAAGGAGGGTTGTTGAGTCCCTGACCACACTCAGCTTGCCAGAGGCAGGGACCAGGAGTGACTATCCCAGGGAGTTACTGGGGTTAATTGATGAACATGGGTAAATACACATGAGTCCAGATGCGCCAGCCAGCAGAGCAGGGACACACTCGTGTGTGTTTAGGGATATGAAGGGCAGCTGAACCAGAGCTCAGATTTCCCTCTCACCCCTGTTGTCTAGAGACTAGATTTCCACAAAACGAAGACCCGTTAGCCCCTGGCAGCCTCAAGGGGAACAGGACTGGGGTTGCAGCATGGAGAGGGGGTGAGGATATGCTGAAATGTACAATGCATCGGTTCACAGCACTGGCTTTGGAGTCAGGCAGACCTGGGTCCCAATCCTAGTTCTAGAAGTGTGACCTTAGACAAGGCACTTAACTTTCCTTTTTCTTTCTCTTAATCTGTAGAACAGGACTAATACTCCTGAGGATTCAATGAGATAAAATAGGAAATCTCTTGCCCGTGCCTGGCACACAGTGGCTGGGCAGGAAACGGTCATTCCTCTCCCCCCTTTGCACTGGCACACCCAATGCCCACCGTACTAAGATTTAACAGCCCTGAGGCTTGGCCAAAGGTGCCTCTAAAGGCTAAAAGGTGGTGTGAGCTCATCTTGGGAGAAAAGAGGATGCTCAACAAAGGCCAGACTAAGGTCCTTCAACAAGAGGAACAAGCCCAGGCTGTGTAGAGCCCTGTGCTTCCTTCCCACAAGTGGTGGCCCCAGCCTCGGCACCTGAGCGAGACCTTGGCATTGTGGCACCTCAGCTGGCATGCCAGGCCTCCCTCCCTGTTATGCTCACAATGTACATCGTCCCTCACCTCAGGGGAAATTCCCATAACTCAATCCAATAAATATAAATTGATTATATAATTGATATAATTGATTATATAATTAAATATGATTGATTATAGCTCCCAATGTATGGTACTTGAGGGTTTATAATACACCTGCACATCTCTGGCCTCCTGAGGTCATCACTCCATCCCTGAGAGGTTGATATGTTTAGAAGCACATTTTACAGGTGAGGAATCCAAGCCTCAGAGCTCAGATTGCCCAGAATCACATAGTCAGGAACCTGGCCCAAGCCCAGCTGCATCTGAGTCTCCTGTCTTCTTGAGTCAGGAGCAAGAGGCGCCTGGCCCAGTCTTTTCTCTGAACCCTGTGCATGGGATGCTCATTCTGCATCTGTGACGTGGCTTGAGAATCGGGCCCGGGACCTTGCAGGGCTGGGAGTGCCATGGGGAGCCTGGGGGTGGAGCCGAGGCTTCCTGCAGGGATCTTGGTCTTTCCAGTAGGAAACAGGGAACTGAAAGTTTCCAGTGGGAAGCAGGGTTGGGCCCGGTGGCCTGCCAGGACAAGCCTGGTCGTCAGAAGCAGTGGCATCACAGCCCTCCAGTACTCTCAAAGCCAGCTGGCGACTGGGCAAGAGACTTAACCTCTTCACATCTCGGTTTCCTTACCTGTGCGGTGAGCCGGTCACCTTGCTTCATAGCATCGCAGTGATAGGTGATATATATATAGTAAGACTTGGTGACCGTTAGCTGTGATGGTGGGTGGGTGTTTGTCTATTTGCTTGTTTGTTAAAGACACTGGGCTTGAAATAGAAAAATCTGTGTTCAAATTTGACTACATCCATTCCTAACTGGCTTGGGCAAGTACATTAACCCTTCAGAATCTGTCTCCCCACAGATAAAATGGGAATGATCTTACCTTCTTCCTCCAGACTGACAAGGAATAAATATGAAAGAGGCTGGTTTATAAATGCATATCACCGTAATAATAGGAACAGCCCACTAGGCATTTTACCTGATCCCATTTCAACCTCATAACAGCTCTTTGTGGTTGGTATTATTAACCCCATTTTATAGATTTTGAAACTGAGCTCCAAGGTGGTTAGAACATGCCCAAATGTACATCTCAGGTAAGTGACGGGGCTTGGATTCTATCCAGGCCTACTCAGAGCAAGTTGAGTCTGGCCCAAAATTATCACGAATGCCCACAGTAACTTCCTGCATTTCTTCAGGGCTTACAATTTGCAAAGAGCTTTTACACCCATTATTCCACTTGATTTCTCACAATGCTCCTAGTTACCAAGCTGGACAGGAGTTATCATCCCCAGTTTCTACACGAGGAAACTGGGGTTCAGAGGGACACAAGAGCATGCCTAAAACCCCAAAAAGGATTAGTGGCCCTGGGACTCTTATCACAAACTTCTGACCTCCCTGGCAAGAGCTCAGGCCCTCCACCTGAGCGGGACCCCATGACCAGCTAGGGTCCTGTCACCCCATCAGCAGGGCCTGAACGAGAGAGAGAGGGCTGAGAGGTCCACAGGTGGTGGAGGCCCAGAGGAAGATGGGTGGGGAGACCTGGGGGAGGATGGAGGGAACAGGGAGCAGGCAGGCATAGCAGGAAGCCGGGGGCAGCCAGGGAAGCAGGGAGACCTCCTGAGCCTTGCGGGTCCCTCTCCCCAATGCTGGCTCCACCCACAGGTAGGTCCCAACGCGCCCATCCACGGCCTTGGCCGGCAGGAAGTGGGGAGGAGAGCCACCTGGGTCCCTCTTCTCTGAGTCTAGAGGGAGGTGGGACGTGTAAAATGGAACTAACCTGGGGCTCGGTACCCAAGGAGCCAGGTGGAGGGGGTGAGTAGTCTCCAGCCAGACTCTTTCAAACTGTTACCTCTGGGCCTCAGCGGTCCAGCACAAAGTCTTCCCAAGGTTGGGCAGAGTGGGGTGTGGGGATGGAGGGGAAGCTGGCGGGGAGGGGAGAAAGGGTGATACCCAAGAAGGGGCGGGAGGCCCTGGAGGCCCTGGCCTCAGGAGAACGAGCACTGTGGTGTAGGACAGGGTGGGAGACAGGTGGAGAGTTTCTGGCCCCACAGAGCCGGACAAGAGAAGGGCCCTAGTCCCCAAAGTGCCAGATAGAGCTACCCACGTAGAGAGCTGCAAGGGACAGCAGGACGGAAGCGCAGCGCCAAGACCAGAGGAACACAGCCTCCAGAGTGAGGCCATCTACTCCATCTTCCTGACTCCAAACCATCACACTTCCAGGACGCTGCTGGGAAGAGTTCTCATGTTCTAGGACTACCCGAACAGGAGATTCCACAGCCCTCCTTCTTTACCCGTTTCACAGCCTTCCACCCCACCCTCCTGGAAGTTCTTCCTGACGTCTAACCTACTAGAGCAGGAACTCATTTCCCTTCCTTAATTCTTGGAGATCAACTGCTGAGATTCCAGCATCCCTCCTGGAGGCCTGACCTCTCCCTCAGAGCAGATGTCTTGAGCAGGTGGGGAACAGGCAGGGGAGGAGAATTCTTGCCCAAGGTCCTGAAATACAAGGGACAGAGCCCGGACCAGAACCGGCCTGACTCCTAGCCTTGGCCAGTGAGCAGCAGACCCAGGATTGGAAATCAGATGACCAAGGCCAGACTCTCCACAACCTGCCTGCAGACCAGAGGCTCCTCGGTCTTCATGGGGACAGGGGGACAGGGGGACAGGGCAGAGCGTGGGTGACTCTGGCCATTTCCCTGGCCTAACATTGCCAGTCATTCTCTGCCTCTCTGCCCCCGCCACCCCTGGCATGGTCTCTGGGGTTACCCCCTGGGCTAATACAGCCATGAACCCTCACTGTGTCATGGACCAGGCCTATACCCCAGGCTGTCACTGATGCCACCTGCCTGTGTCTCTGCAGCTCCCGGGGACCCCTACTCAAAACTCATCCAGTCCCCTCAAGACACTCTGCGGCAGGAGGCAGCGGGCAGGGCAGGGCCCACAGGAAGCCAGCAGCCGATGAGCCGGGGAGAGGCCTGGAAACAGCAGTGCCTGGACTTTCCGGGACAGGAGCTGATAAGGATCATTATTCGCATTTTATACACAAGGAAGGAGAGGCCCAAAATATTTGTGTGCTTTGCTCAAAGTCGCTCAGGTACGTCTTAGAGCAGAAGAGGGACTAAAAGCCGAGTCCCATTGCAGCCGGTCCACTGCCCTCTATACCACAGTTTCCGGGGTAGATTCCCCAGCCCATGGCACCTGGGCCAGTGTTACGGTTTCCTGCGGCAGCTCTGCCCTGGGCCCTTACCTGGTGGGGGATGGGAGTAAGTTAACAAGCCCCCAAGTGGGTCCTACCCTTGGCCTCTCTGGGTCTCCTGCAGGCCTAGCCAGCAGGGCCAGAGAGGAGGGAGCTTCTGCTGTGCTGAGTGATGTCACAGTCACCTCCTGGATCGCTTCACCTCAGTGGTTATGTGGCTCCCGCCATGGACTGTGCCCTGGGCTTTCTGTAGAGACTGTTATTTACCCACAGACGGCAGCCTGATCTCTGGCCCAGATGCACTGTGGGTCACTCAGAGCACCCGGCATTACTGGGAGAAGAACACTATAATAAAGTCTCACGCTAGGTTTAAGAATGTCCACCTGCAGTGACCTGAACACGTTTTCATGTCTCTCGGGGCCCCCTCAAGTCCAGCACGAGCTGACTGGGCTTCCCTCCTCAGTTCCGGGCCACACTCAGGCTGGGCATACCACAGGCTAGAAGCATCTTGAAAACCCTCTAGTACAGCCCATTTTCCTATTGATGAGGCGATTAAGGCCCAGAAAGGCAATGTGATTTGTCTAAGATCACACAGCCAGCTGGGGGCAGTGCCAAGACCAGAACTCAGATCTTCTGACTGCCGTCCTCAGGCTGCTGCACACCTCCATGCTCTCCCACTGCCTGCCCCTTACCAAGCTCCAACAAGGAAGGACCCCTTGCTAGATTTAGGCCCCGGTGGCAGCGTCTCTCTCCCAGTGACCCTGAGAATCAAGGATGTTCAAAGGGTGGCACCCCAGGCCGGCACCCCAGTATTCCAGGCTACGCAGGATGAGGTGCTCCCCAATCCCCACCAGAAGCACAAGCGGTACCAAGAAAGATCAGGAGCCCCCTTTCACAGAACTTAAAAAGCCTCCTTGCCTGTTGGGAGCCTGGGGAAGCCCTGGACCATGGCAGGGGAGCCTGAACTCCCTCCAGTGTGGACTGGACTGGATAGGAGTGGTTCATGCTTCTTTCCATCCTCACTGCCCAGCCCAGGCTTCATTACACCTCCAGGTACACAGGGTTCCGTCCTACCCTCCCCGCTCCCTGGACCCAGAGAAACCGCGCAGATACAGGCCCCCTCAGACCCCACAGGCAGATTTCCCAGCACCTCCTGCCACCCAGCCACCAGCACGCCCCACATACATGCAACGTTAACCTCAGGGACCCCAGTCGGCCTGGAATCAAACTGGGCTCCAGACTAATCAAACTGGGCTCGGGCCAGAGCCCCGAGGCCCCCCTCACCCCAGGCACAGGCGGCTCCAGGGAGCCCTGCTTCTGCTCCTAACCAGCTCCATGACCTTAAGGATAGTCACATTCCTTTCTGGGTCCAACCAAGGAAAAGGCTGAACAATCATCTATTTTCAACCAAGTTTCTACAGAGCATTAGAAGTTCCGTGGAGATGCCTTGGAGGCCAGCTTGTAGGTAAAGAGCTTCGAGTCCTTTACCCCACTTCAAACAGAGCAGATTAACTTTTCAGTTTTATGCAGTGGGTTCCACATAAGATTTCATTTGAACAAAAGAGGCTGCTACTACAAAGAACTTGAAAATTGCAGGCCTGATTGGATGCTAAAGCTCCTTCTAGTTTATGATGCCTCTTATACACATGAAAAAATGTTGGGGATCCCTATTAGACTAGAATCAAAATACCTTCCTGCTCATTCATTCATTCATTCATTCATCAAATAGTTTAAAGAACATTGAGTACCCCCTGTTGCCAAACAAATAACGTTTGGTTGCCCAGGACCTTGGTGCCTCAGTTTCTCCCCATGCCCCCTCTCTGCCAAGGCTGGGGTGGTAACAGGGCTGCTACATAATGGGGGCCCCATGGACAGTCCTGGGTATTGCTTCCCTATCAGAGGAGCCAGACGCCGCCTGGCATCGCCAAGGCCTCCACTTGGCTGACAAAGCCCTGGGTTCCCTGTGCTGGCATCCCTCCCTGCCTGGCTGGACACTGTCCACCCCCGTTGCTGCCATACCGAGAGGAAGCTGTTTTGCCAAAGCAGGACACTTAAGCCAAGTGGCTACTGTTACATCAGTCAGCATTCCCACCCAGCCCCCAGCCTAGAGCCCCATACACACACTCCCACACATTTCATGCTCACATTTGCCAGGTCACAGGGACAACACAGGGGGAGGCAGGGTGGGCTGGGCCCAGTGTAAGGCTGCTCGGCACCAGTGCCAACATGGAACACAGAGGTTTCAGGTGAGGGCTGCATACCTGCAGGGACAAAGGGCAGGTGCCAGGAATCCTGGGGGTGCCTGCACTTTGGGGTCTAGGGGATAGCAGAGCGACCTGAGCCTACTGGTCTGCCATCTTGGGAACCTGCCCAGCCCCCTCTAAAGACGGTGCCTCATCCTGGACCAGCCCTGGGGCCTCCAGCCATTCTCAAGTGCACAGCATCTGTGGTCTTGGGCTGACTGAAAACCTGCTCCACTTTAAGAAGACCCAGGGCTTCCCTGGTGGTGCAGTGGTTGAGAGTCCACCTGCCGATGCAGAGGACACGGGTTCGTGCCCCGGTCCGGGAAGATCCCGCATGCCGCGGAGCGGCTGGGCCCGTGAGCCATGGCCGCTGAGCCTGCGCGTCCGGAGCCTGTGCTCCTCAACGGGAGAGGCCACAACAGTGAGAGGCCCGCGTACCGCAAAAAAAAAAAAAAAAAAACCTTTGGAAACCTTCACATGTATATGACTGGCTTTCCCACAGAGGACACTTAGCTGCTCTCTACCAAAAAACGGAAGTGGAAAGTAATCTTAGTTGTAGCAGAAGGAATCATGGTTAGACATAAGGAAGCACTTTCCAAGCATGAAGATTATTAAGCCTGAAAATAATGACCAAGAGAAGTTTAAAATCCCCTTGAAGATCTTCAATACCACCTTTTCTAAGATGGTTTATGAGTCTAGTGGGAGGGTTACCCCAAGATAACCTTGAAGCCCAGTTAGAATGCTAAGCTTCCATGATTCTCAAACCAGCAAAGTTGTCCCAACAGCACATACGTCCTGGCTGGGGTACTCAGGGGCCACAGAGCGGGAGCCCAGTATTCAGCCACACAGCCCTGGGGTGCTTCCTGACCAGACCCCAGATCCCATCAGCTTCTCCTCCCATGGGGCCCCTTTTAGGAACCATGATAAAAGGAGGCTGCATGATCGTGATCCCCAGTAGCTTCAAACTGGAAAAGGCACATTCAGTTTCCCCTGAAACCGAGGCACACTGCCGCTGCCCCACCTAGCTTCCAGCCCCATCCCTGTTTCCTCAGTGCCAGGAGGTTCTGGCCCAAGCTCCACAGATGCACTCACCAGGTGGCTGTCTCTTTCCATGGTCTCCAGAGGGGTGAAGCCTCCAGGCTCAGCTGATGTTGACGGGAAGATCCATGTTTGGCTTCCCAGGCAGGTAAGGAAAAGGGGGCTGGAGGGCTGAGGGCCAGCCCTCACCAGATGGGCGGGGAAGCCAGTTGGGACATGTGAGGTAATCCTGTGTATGAACAACAGGGCAGAACTAGCCAGACCTGTCCCTCGCCCCTCCTCCAAGGCCATCCTAGTTACTCAGCAAATACCATATACTGGGAAGATAAAGCTACCTTTATTCCCAAAGCTGTCCCCACAGAGTCAGCTGTGGGGAAACCAGGGGTTCCAGACCACCTTTTTTCAAAGGGGGAATCTGGGGAGAAATGGCCCAGGCCTTGGGAGGACAATCTTAGCCATGCCAACCTGGGCCCCTAAAACAGGTGCTTCTGAGCCCTCTGAGGTACGACCCTGTCCCCATAAGGATCGTCCAAGATCAGGGACCAGCGCCTACCCAGGGCAGGACAGAGTGAAACTTCATCTCCAAGGACCACATGCCCAAATCCCAAATCAGGGCACGTAGTCTGGCAAAAGGAATTTTTTTCCTGAACTTTGCTTATTTCCACAACAACTCTCAACAAGGAAATCCAAATCAAATGGCTTCTAATTATGCACATAATGAATTGCCTCTATTGAAAATAATAAAATGTTATGAAACAACACATCAAAACCAATGAAAATAAAACATACATATATTGCAATGGAGACCATTCCAAGAAATACTATGCTGACTCATGATTCCCTACCTCTGCCCCAGCCTGTCGAAAGAAATAGTCTAAAGAAACAGAGGAAGCGCTGCTGCGAAGGGAGAGTTAGCACCTCCACGCCCAGCAGAACGGCTGAGGACAGCAGAATGTAAGCTTTGGGAAGAACTTTCCAGCCTCTGAGTATTTGGGGGCATAGAGATCATAGAACTGCAGACCCTTAGAGAGGGAAGGAAGCTCAGAGTTCACCTAGTGATTCAATCTCCTCATTTTACAGATGGAGAAACAGAGAGCCAAGTAGCTGAGGAAACTTCACAAGTCACATCTAACAAACAACAGCGGCAGCAATAATAATAAGGTGCTGGGTGTCCTATGAAATGCTTTACATACAGCAATGCATTTAATTCCTACAGCGATCCTATGCGTCCATCCTTCACTCATCCATTCAACAAGTATTTATTGAGTGCTTATGTCCCTGGCACTGTTCAAAGTACTAGGGACACAGTGAACAAACTCAGCAAAGACCCCCACCCTATGGCAGTAGCATTCGGGTGGGCTGGGGCAAACAAAACGAATTTTAAAAACAGATGTATATGTATAACTGATCCACTTTGTTATAAAGCGGAAACTAACACACCATTGTAAAGCAATTATACCCCAATAAAGATGTTAAAAAAAAAACAAAAAACAGATAGACAACAATGGTGACCACAGATGGATGATACAAGTGTAGCAGAAAGTGGAAGGTGCCATAGAGAAAAACAAAGCAGAGAAGAGGATCCAGAGGGCTGGGCAGGCAGAGTTACAATTTGAAACAGGAAGGTCAGGGAGGGGATCACTGACTTGACATTTAAGCAAAGACAAAGGAAGTGACTACTATTCTCTCCATTTACATACAAGAAAACAGGAATTTCTAGCTCGGAGTGGAAACTGCTGGCTCCAAAGGTGTCTTGAAGGAAATGGAATCCAGAGGCAGAAGGATGGTGGGCCCAGGCAGAGACCCTAGGGTTCTCCAATCTTGGGTTATTTGGGGTGTCACTGCCCTGGCTCTCCAAGAGAACTCAGCTTCAGGCCCCATACCGCCCCTCCTCCCGCCACCAGCCTGCCAGGGCAGAGGGACCCCTCCCACGTGGTCATCCAGTCCCTAGGAGACACCGAATTGTGTCCTCAGCACCTCCTCTTCCCTCTTTCCTAGGGAGGCACCCACCCCCCCTCAGGCCACCGGGGACTCTGAGGCTGGAGGCTGACATTGGGCCTTTCCTTCCATAGACCAGACCTGAGGAGCCCCACTCTGTCTCCCAGGCAGACCACTGGCCTCCCAGGGTCACCCTTAGCTTCATTCCCTGAAGGTCCCCCCGTCCTCTGGTAAGAGCTCAGGATTGGGGCTCTGGGCCCGTGGCAGGGGGCGGGGTGGGAAACCCCACCTCGGAGGTAAATGCCAACAATGTGAACTTGGAGGTCTTTAGATTCACCCTCTGGAAGACCATGATGACACAGCCACCCAGAGAATGTGTCTGGCACTGGGGAGGCTCTGAAGAGACGTGGGTTGTATTTCTTGCTCTGTTCCTTGGGTCCATCAGAGGCACAAGTCGTCCCAGGGTTCTTGCTGACCAAACCAGCTGACCCACGTGGAAATGCCCATCAGCCGTCCGTTCAGTTCAATCAGCATTGACAGCTCAGCACCAGGCCCCGCCGTAGCTGTTGGAGGTGAAGGGTGGGGTGAACATGCAATATCCTGTGTTGGGGCTCGGAGACGGGGCCAGGGGACACTGAGGCATGAAGTTCTTTGCTGGTAGTTTTCCTGTTTCCAGAGGGGAAGGTCCTGGGGTGGCACAAGGCCTGGACTCTTCCCCCAACAGAGCTGGCCTTAGTAACCACCTACCCCGGCTTCTGCACCCGGCTCCAGCCTTGCTCTGCCTCTTCCTGTCTCCTTGGAAGGAAGGAGACCCCGTCCGTGCCATCCCTGCATCCCTCTGACTACCCCCTTTCCTTTGCCTCCCCGCCCTCCTCCCTCCAGAGACCTGATCACGACGACTTTCCACCCAGAGGGGAGCAGTGCACTGGGCCCAGGTGTTCATCTGCTCTACCTTTTACCTCCCCTTCAGGGGGGACTCCAGGCTTTTAGTAGCCTGGTCCGTTCCCACCTCTGGGTCATTTCATTTAGGGTGGAGGGAGTTTTACAGAAAATATATCATCCATGCAAACAAGTACATGCCTCAAGGCAGCCCCAAGAGAGTGAGGAGTGACAGAAACCTCACTACTATTTTGAGACTAAACTCCTAGCGCTCTGCTTTCATGGCCGCTCCAGCTGCCACTACCCAGCACCTTGCAAGCTCTTTCCTGGGGCTACAGACCGGGAAACAGGGCTCTTGGCCATTCTAGTCCCACCTGGTTGTCAACAGTCCTGGTTCGTGAGTCCTCCTTCATCAGCCCTACTTGTGAATTTCCTCCCCGCTCCCTCCGCGAAAGCTCTAAGTACCATCCCTCCTGTGTAGCCCACTTCTGAGATTCTCCATCACTCAGAGCTCAACAGAGGGACTTCCCTCCAGGTCTAAGGGAAGCTGGGACACACAGACCACATACTTAGAGGCCAGGCAGAGAGGACACAACAAGCCCACCCTCAAGGGAATAAGTCACCAGGAGAGACCCCCTGGGCCAGGACACCTGCCCCACCCCAGAGCCTGGACTCTTCCCCCAGCCCCTGCTCTCCCCACCCCAGCGCTCTTCCCTGAGCCCAGACCAGCAAGGCTACTGGCTGGGACCCACACCAGGTGCTTGGTTAAGGGTGCTCCCGGATATTATAAAGGGAGGCTGGATAGGGTGGCAGTATTTTTTTTTTCAAACCCGGAGGAAACAGCTCATGAGCCTAAACGGAGCCCCTCAGCCAGCCTAAGGAAGGCTGGCAGGGGACTCTGCTGGTGGGGCAACTCTGAGGCTCCCCACATCCAGCAGATATGGGGCCTCTTGGCTGAGTAATAGGGACAGGGGAGGGAGGAAGGCCAGCCTTTTCTGGAAGGCCAGAAAAGAAAGCTGGGCAGAAAGCCTGAGCTTGGCCAAAGGACCACCTGATGACCCCCCAGCAGGTCAGGGCCTCAGAAAGTCTAGAACCCTCAACCCAGGAGCCAACGTTCCCCTTAGTCATGGAATTTGCTGCCCCATTTGTCTTGTTCAGGACCAACAGGAGGCAGAGAGGGACCAAGCCCTGTTCTTCTCCCCGTAACTATGATAGTTCTGGTTGCATCACCCCAAATCCGTGATTAGATGGGATAAACTACGTAGAAAGCCTCTGGCAGAACCCCAGACACCCTCTGGCACGCTCTGGCCACCAGCCCCTTAAACAGTGGGCCATGGGCCGTGAGGAGGGCTGGCCCCACCCTCCAGGGTGTCCTGGGCCAGGGCAGCCGAGTCCTCTCAGGTGGACCGTCTGTGACCCGCCTACCTGGAAGTCACCCAGCTGTGCCCAGATTGGAGTGGAAAATACCACCATCTGGAGACAGTTCTGACTGTTTAGGTGCCACCTGTTTCCAAAGAAGCGTTTGACGCAGTTGCTCTTCCTCGTGATTCGCCCACACCCGTTTTTCTGTATTACCAGTTCCCCTCCCTGCAGAAGTCAAACCCCACTTCAGCATGACAGCCCCTCTCACACTTGAGGGAACAGTTTGCTGACTCTCTGAGTCGGCACTCTGCCCACCTGAACGCACCCAGTTCCTTCACTTGCTCCTGGTGTGGGGTGATGTCAAGTCCTCTTCCCTCCATGGATTTCTCCAAAAGCAGGCCCACGGGCACTATGGCCCCCCTGAAGTGTGGTCCCAGAGCCACTGTCCCCACAGCAATATTTACAGGCTCCTCCTTGAGATAAAACCAACCAGTGGTTCACCAGAACCACCAACTGGGCTGCTGCTAATTTTTCCACAGGACTGAAGCAGCTGCCCAGAGACCAGTGGTGCTGAAAGACAGGTGGGGATTAAGTCCTGCAGAGGCAAACATGGGTCACCTGCACACAGCCACAGCCACATTCAAGTACTCACAGAGTGAGGACAAATGAGACCCCACATTCAGACAGGAGCATCTCTACTCCCCTCTGATCCATCTGAGAAGGCTTTCTGGAGGAGGAGGTGGGACTCCAGAAGGTGTGAGAGACAGGCAGTAAGACAGCCTGGCACTCTGGGGCTGCCAAGGAGAGTGTGAGAGTCCTCAAAGGAGCGCTCAGAGCAGGAAGTGTTGAGTGGCTTGTACAACAGACTTTGAGATCTGTCATGGAATCAGAGCTCTGCAGGTACTCCCTCTGTGTCCTTGGGCAAGTTACTCCCCATCTCAGAATCTCAGTTTCCTTAAAAGGGGATAATGGTTCCTCTCAAATAGAGTATTTATGTCCATTCACTGAAATCATTTGTATAAAACATTTGGCGCAAGGTCTGATACATACTACCCACCAATAAGTAGTAGCCATTGTGAGGTGATATAATTTCAAAATTTGGTTGAACAACAGGTAGTGCTCTGAGCAGGTATGGAGAGGGCTAAGACGTATGCTTTGAATTCAAAGCCCGGAGAAAATGGTCCTTTGCTGACAGTTTGGTGGAGAAAGCCCTGGGCTAAGACTCGAGACTGGGCTTTTATTGCTTCTCTGTTATTGCTGAGCAACTTCTCAGGGGCACCAGGGCTCAGCTTCCTCATCTCTAAAAAGTGAGGTCCCTTTCAGCTCTGGAGAACCTAATCTCTAAGCAGAGAGACTGGACACAAGAGAAGAGAGTCAGTGAAGGTGACCAGGCAGTCTGGAGATCCTTGCACAAGAGCTGAGGAACAGAGAATCTGACGGAAAGAAATAGAATTACAGTCTGAGAAAGAATAAAACGTTGCCAAAGGTTTTGCCCAGGAAGACAGAACAGAAGGGGGGTCAGAACCCAGAGAAAAAGCAAAAACAGGTGCAATGTGCAGTAAATAAGAATTATGAGGAGAAACTACATATTTTTTCATGGTTAAATATAAAAAGAACACCAGGAAATAATAACTCACATTTGCAAAGCACTTGCACGAATATTATTTCACTTTGTCCTCAGAACACAATTGCATTTTGCAACAGGGAGCAAAGAGTCAAATAAATACACTTTCCCCTGTCAACAGCTTATGAAGGATGGAGCTAATGCTCAAATCCACATTCTCTGCTTCCACGTGGATCTACGTTCTTACTATGACAGTGTCTGTTGTAATAGACGGGTATAACGGATCCTCATATTTTTAAATTTTCCAAACGATCAATACACTGTTTTGATAATAAACAGTATAGAATGTTAAACATGTACATCATTGTTAGAACCTTTATCTACATTCTTTACAGTTCAGGGTATTTTAAAAGGAACGCTTCCTTTGGATGTAACTCTTTCCCTATAGCTTCACTTCTGCAGCTGCTGCCCATGTGCTATTATCAGAGCAGACGATAAACGTGAAGGTCACCAAAGGTGAATCCCTGCAGGTCCCCGGATTAATCATTCTGTGTTTTGCCAACTGTCACCAAAAGATGGACATTTATATTGTTTGCTCAGTGAAAGGGAAATGTTATGCATTTTGAGATTTTGGCTTTTAGAATATGGATTATTTTTTAAAAGATACAAAGTTATACAGACTTTAGATAACACGAGAAACTTTAGATTTTTTTTGTTTTGGTAGTATAGTTGATTTACAATGCTGTGTTAGTTTCTGGTGTACGGCAAAGTGATTCAGTTATATATATATATAGTTTTTCAGATTCTTTTCCATTATAGTTTATAACAAGATATTGAATATAGTTCCCTGTGCTATACAGTAGGTCCTTGTTGCTTCTCTATTATATACAGTAGTTTGTATCTGCTAATCCCAAACTCCTAATTTATCCCTCCCTCCCTTTCCCCTTTGGTAACCATAAGTTCGTTTTCTACGTCCGTGAGTCTGAGCATGCAACTACATTATTCCATTTCTCCAATAGGTCATTCAGAATTTGGAAAGAGAACATGAGCCTTTCTGCTTTTTTGGCCCTCAAAAGACTTCTCAGTTTAGAACAAACTAATCTAAAGGAATATGATTTTTTTTTCTCTATGCACATGGATATTAAGACATTGAATAATCACATTTGTAAAGCACTTTCTCTTCATCTCCTCTAGCCCTTAGGACAGCCCTCCAAAGCAGACAGGACAGGTGATCTCAGGAAAGCCCAGAGAGGCTCCAGGTCCCAAGGCTGGTGGCTTGGCTGGGTCCAGCTGCAGCCGAAATGTCTCCAAGTCTGTGCATTTCACATTAATGGTACGCCCCAAACAGGGGCCCTTAATAATTATGATCAACATAAAATTCATGAAGACAAATGCTTCCCTTGAAACTATCTTTATATCCAACCTAGAGCACTGCTTAGGGACAATGCACCTTGACCCAGGTCCAGCCCTGGCTTAGCTCCTTCCCAGAAGTGGAAACTTGGCCAAATCACTTCACTTTAGTCCTCTCAACTGTGATCCAGCAAAGGTAAGATCTGCTCTGCCTGTCCCTTAGGGATCAAATGATATTGTGAGATGGCTCTTGGGAAACGCTGACGTACTCTAAGGATATAGGATGTTATTACTATCAGCTTAAAACTCTGTGTAAACAGATCTCCCTACAGTATGTCTTCCCTCAATGCTTTTGACTGGTAAGATGTGCCTTTTTGTAACACATCAGAATTCAGTTCAGCCTTCCAAGTTTTATAAGTTTATATTGGGTTTATTTTTTCAGCTTTAGTTTTCCCACACTGAGGGGTCCTGATGTTTCTAGCAGTTTCTGATGGAGACCCTTAATCACAGAAGCACTGAATGGAGGCTGTTACACAGAGCAGGACAAGGTTTCCAGCTGATGTTGCCCTGAAAACATCTAGATTCCATCGGCCTTTTGGACTGAGACTACCCTTTGGACCACGACTACCCTTTGGACCACTCACTGGTAGGCTGTATCCAAAACTGTTTGTAGCACCGTTTAGATCCCTTTCTTGAGTCAAGACAGAAGGCTCAGGGCCCACGACCTTAAAGCTAGTGCATGGATCATTTTGCTGAGATACGTTCCCTTTCACTTACCAAATCAAAGCCCACTCACTCAGTCCCTGAAATCTTGCTTGATTTTTATACATCTGTAAACAATTATTTGCTGTGCGCCTATCGTATACCAGGTACTGCTCAGGCCACTAAAACATAGCAGGGGCAGCCCAGCATCACGCCTGTCGTTATGAAGCTTACCCTTCCGTGAGAGCCTCACTCTCCTCCATCCTCACCCTCCCCACCCTGGGACTTTGCTACCAGAAAAAGAATAGCTAATGTGTATTGCACCCTCTTTGTGGACAGTGTCTTAGTTAATTGCCACATCAAACTTATAAATAGATATTTTATACCCATTTTACAGATGAAGAAGCAATCAAGGCTCAAAAAGGATAAGTCATTTGCCCCAAGACCACAAAGCTAGTAAGTGCTGGAAATGGGTTTGAAAACAGCTCTGTTGGACTTCTGAAACTGCTTCTAATGCTACTCTATGCCTCTCTATACAGTCTCCCAACTCACCATCGACTTCAGACATAGAAATATGAATGGTCATTCTGTCTTCCAGAGAATTCATGAAGATTTAAATAAGGTCTGTCCACTCCAAGATTCTTAGAGGATGTTACTTAATTCTTTGTATAGAGAAGTTTCCAATTTTCTCTATGGTTGGTTTTCCATTCTAGGCTAGCTGCTTATCTATATGGCAATATAACATAATGGTTAAGAATGTAAACTAGACTATGGTTTAAAAAAAAAAAAACACCCTAGGGTGAAAGTTTGGCCACATTAGTTACAAGTTTACTATCTGAATCTCAGTTTCTCCAGCTGCAAAAGAGAAAATAATACCTATCTGATGGGTTACAATACCCCATTAAATGAGATAAAACGGTAATGTATGTTACCATACAACTTTCCTCTTAATCACAATTTTTTCAATAGTCTTGGATATTGGAACTTTTACCATATTTAGAAAATCTAAAACAAACATTGAAAAATAGCTTCTCTCTAGTTGGATTAAGATGTGTGTGATGGGAAAAACTCAGTGTTCCTCCTATATTTCTCCATTACTACCTTACCCACAACACCCTGACACCAGACGGTGGGGTTTTTTCCCCACACCAAGCAATTCTGTGACACCAGATGAATGTCCTACAATTTAACTCAATTCTGTCACATCCCACGAGACTGCCTCCCAACTTCAGAGGCCACTGCAAGTAGTAGGAGCCCAGCTTACCTACCAGTTTTGTCCAACTTAACTACAAATTGGAGATTCTCATGACCTCCACCCCCTTGGATTCAATTATTTGCTAGAACAGCTCGCAGAACTCAGGGAAGCACTTACACTTACCACTTTATTAAAAGATATGATAAAGGACACAGCTGAACAGCTAGATGAAGAGATACATAGGTGAGGTCTGGGAGGGTAGGAGCTTCTGTCTCTGTAGAGTCCTACCCCTCCCAGTATATGGATGTGTTCACCAACCTGGAAGCTCCCTGAGGCCCACACTATTGGGATTTTATGGAGGCTTCCTCATGTAGCCATGATCAATGATCAACCCCATTTCCAGCCCCTCTGCCCTCATTAGGGCACGGGGGCTGTGAGGCTGAAAATTCCAAGCTTCTCATCATGGCTTGGTCTTTCTGGTGACCAGCCCCCAACCAAGAGCCATTCAAGAGCCCACCCAGGGGTGCCTCATTAGAACAAAAGACACTCCTATCACCCAGGAAATTAAAAGAGTTTTAGGAACCCTGTGTCAAGAACCAGGATCAAAGACTAAATATTAAAACCAAAAATTCTCCTAGCATCCTGTTTACAAGGGTTTCAGGAGCCCTGTGACAGGAACTGTGGGGAACAGAGACCAATACATAAATTTCTTCTTATTTCACAATATATTTTTTAAATTTATTTTTTATTTTTTAATTTATTTATTTTTGGCTGTGTTGGGTCTTCGTTTCTGTGCGAGGGCTTTTCTCCAGTTGTGGCAAGCGGGGGCCACTCTTCATCGCGGTGTGCGGGCCTCTCACTATCGCGGCCTCTCTTCTTGCGGAGCACAGGCTCCAGACGCGCAGGCTCAGTAGTTATGGCTCACGGGCTTAGTTGCTCCGCGGCATGTGGGATCTTCCCAGACCAGGGCTCGAACCCGTGTCCCCTGCATTAGCAGGCAGATTCTCAACCATTGCGCCAGCAGGGAAGCCCCACAATATATTTTATTGAATTTGGACAGGATTACTTTTACCTGAATTAATTGCCAACATTAAAAACCCCAAAGAAGTCTGCTTCCCCTTCCAAGATTGCACAATACTTTGCCCATAATATACACTCAATAAGTATTCACCAATTGACTGATATAATTCTTTTGCATCTCCTCACAATGTGTAGCACAAATCTGAGCAATCAGTTAGTCAGTCATCAAGTCTTTATTGAGTCTGTACTATGTGCCTATCAGGAGTTGCTTAATAACTAAATTGCTTCCACTGATCTCCCCATCATGAAGAAAAATTACTGTGAATAGGCTACACCTCATGGTGTTATGTGAGGGTGAACAGGGCTGGTGTGTGTACAGCCATGGCACAGACCAAGTGCTCAGTGGATGTTCGCAATCAGACTCACAGAAGGTCCAGCCTGGAAGAACCTCAGGGATCCTCTTTTCTGAATCATTCTTTTAAATTTCTGATTGCAGGGTAAACCTCTGACATCTTATGGCAGAGCTTTGAGAGGCCAGGATTCTAAAGACCCACTTCCTGCCTTTGGCCTTTCCACCCAGGCCTGTGCCCAGACCTCAGAGTCTGAAGGCTGCCCAAGGCTTCTTTGGTTCAACACCAAACCACAGACCCTCCTATACTAAGTTCAATGCTTCAAGGCTAAATACAAGGCCAACCAGCCAGCCATCCTCAGCTCCAGCTGGAACCACCACGGCCCCACCTGCTCTGGGTTCCAGTTTTGGGGTGAGGAGTGAGGAAGACCAGAGAGCCCTCCTGTGTCACCACTGTCCCCTTTTCTTCTCAGTGCTGGGTGCCCTGGCTTTCCACTCACCCTGAGCACCTGGAAGAGCCGGTTCTCCCTGCCTTCACTGGGCCAAGGCTGGTGTGATGCAATGTGGCCCAAACCATCAGGCCCAAGTTCAGTATAATCATCCATATGTGTGGATGACACACAGAGGGGCCAACGAGGGTTAATTACCCCGGGCGGGGTGACAGAGCCAGTGACTAAGAGAATGCTTTGCTCTAGCTTCAGAGAGCTGGAGAGAAAATTCCAGCAGTCCCACCTGGGCCTGGACCCTGTGTGGCCCTCCAGGACACCCTTCCCATTAGGTCTCTCATGGCTTCCAGGGGGGCTCCATGGGGATGGAATCCCAGAGGTAGGCAGGGCATGTGCACAGATGGAGCGCCTGCATCAACTGTGCATGTGCAGAACAGAGCAGAATGGAGCAGCCCACGGGGCATGTGCTACCTGATCTGTCTCCCCTAAAAGCCAGGAAGTGGTCAGAAGGAGAAGATGCATTCATTCATCCCACAAAAAATAAAAATTAACAGCTTTATTGAGATAGAATTCACATCCCATATAATTTGCCCACTTACAGGGTACCGAGTTATGCAACCATCACCACAATGAGTTTTAGAACACTCATCACCCCAAAAAGATACACCCCACCCATTAGCAGTCACTCTCCATTAGTGACTGCTATGGGGTCAGGGGAGGTAAGCTGGGGAGCTTACCTCCCCCAGCCCCATAGGCAACCACTGATCTACTTTCTGTCTCAATAGATTTGTCTGTTCCGGACATTTCATATAAATGGAATCATACAGCATGTGATCTTCTCTGACTGGCTTCTTTCATTCATCATAACATTTTCAAGGTTCATTCATGTTATAACTTGTATCAATACTTCATTCCTTTTTATTGTGGAATAATATTCCATTGCATGGTTATCTCATATTTAATTTATCCACTCATCAGTTGATGGGCATTTGGGTTATTTCTACGTTTTGGCTATTATGAATAATGCTGCTACAAACATTTATATACAAGTTTTTGTGTGGATATATGTTTACAGTTCTCTTGGGTATATACCTAAGATTGGAATTGGTGGGTCATATGGTAACTCTGTGTTTAACATTTTTTTAAAAATATTTATTTATTTATTTGGCTGCACCAGGTCTTTGTTGCGGCATGTGAGATGCTTAGTTGTGGCACACGGGATCTTGCAGTTGCAGCATACAGGCCCTTAGTTGTGGCATGTGGATTCTAGTTCCCTGTCCAGGGATCGAACCCAGGCCCCCGGCATCGGGAGCACAGAGTCTTAACCACTGGACCACCAGGGAAGTCCCTGTGTTTAACATTTTAAGGAACTTTTTCACAAATAATTTTGAGAGCTTCCTATGTGCCAGGCCTGGGCTGGGTGCTAGGGATTCTGGACAAATCTGGTGAAAAAAATCTGAATAAATTCTAGTGAAGAAAACAGATGAGGTTCTGTCCTCATGGAGCTCGAATTCTAAAAAGGAAGACAGGCTGTAGGCAAGAAAAAGTAAATAAGCACAATCATTTCACATAGCAACGGAAAGAAAACTGATGAAATGGAGCAGAATGAGGGAGTGGCTTTGGATGGTACAGTCAGGGAAGGCCCTGGATAATGAAAAAGAGTCAATCAGGCAGTGCTCTAGGTAGAAGGAAGAGCTCAGAGGAAAAGAGAGCAGCATCGTGGGAGCAGAACGAGCAAGGAAAAGAGTGGTCCTAGGGTCCTGTAGGCCACAGGCAGGGATGATCTAAATTTTATTCCAAGAACAATGAAAAGCCATTGTGTTCTTTCAAGTAAGTGGTGGAAGTGGCAGGGTGGGGGGTGGGGGGAGTGTAGAGGCATGATCTGATTTTTTTTTTTTTTTTTTTGCGGTACGCGGGCCTCTCACTGTTGTGGCCTCTCGCGTTGCAGAGCACAGGCTCCGGAAGCGCAGGCTCAGCGGCCATGGCTCACGGGCCCAGCCGCTCCGCGGCATGTGGGATCTTCCTGGACCGGGGCACAAACCCGGGTCCCCTGCATCGGCAGGTGGACCCTCAACCACTGCGCCACCAGGGAAGCCCCTGAATTTTTTTTTTAATCAGATTTTGTGAAGTGTAATTTATGTACAATAAACTTCACCTTTCTAAAGTATGAAGTTTGATGAGCTTTGAAAAATATCACAGTTGCATAGCTACTACCGTGCTCAAAATAGACAATGTTTCTATCTCCCCAAGTTTCTCTTATACCTTTTCTCAGTCCATCCTCTGTCCACACTCCCTGTCCCCGACAACCACAGATTCATTTTTTGTGCCTTTTTAGAATGTCATATAAATGTGATCATAAATACGCACTCCTTGGCGTGTGGCTTCCTTCAGTCCGCATAACGTTTTTGAGATTAATCTATATCGGCAAATAGGAATTGTCTGTTCCTTTTTTCTTGCTAGTGGTATTCCATTATATGTATATGCCACAATTGGTTTGTCCCTTTACTAGTTGATTGACATTTGGATTATTCCCAGTTTGGGGCTATCATGAATGAAGCTTCTATCAATATTCATGCACATCTTTGTATGGACATGTTTTCATTTCCCTTGAGTATAAACACCTAGGAGTGGAATTGCTGGGTTATATGGTAAGTTTTAACCTTATAAGAAAAACTAAACTGTTTCCCAAAGTGGTTGTACCATTTTTGCACCCCCCACTAGCAACATATGAGAGCTCCAGTTGCTCTGCATCCTCACCCACACTTGCTACTGTCAGTCTTTTAAAATTTCAGCTGTTCTAGTGAGTGTATAGTAGTATTTCAATGTGGTTTCAATGTGCATTTCTCTGATATCTAATGATGTTGAGCATTCTTTCTTGTGCTTATTGACCATTTCCCTACCTTCTTTACTGAGTGTTTATTCAAATATTTTTGGCCCCTCCCCTTTTTATCTAATTGTTTGTCTCTTTATTATTGAGCTATAAGAGCTCTCCATATATTCTGAATATGTTTTACACACTCTGGATATATGTTTTCATATATTTTCTCCAGTCTGTAGTTTATCTTTTTATTTTCTTAACAGTGTCTTTTAAAGAGAAGTTCTTATTTTTGATGAAATTCAACATATCAATTTTTCCCTTTATAGTTTGTGTTTCTCATATGACTTATCTAAAAGTCATTTCCTGGGGAATTGCCTGATGGTCCAGTGGTTAGGACTTGGTGCTTTCACTGCCAGGCCCAGGTTCGATCCCTCGTTGGGGAACTAAGATCCCACAAGCCTCAGTGCAGCCAAAAAAAAATTTTTTTTTAAATTAAAAACAAAAGTCATTTCCTAACCCAAGGAATTTTTCTCCTATTTTTCTCTAGAATTTTTATAGCTTTAGCTTTTACATTTAGATCTATAATCTATTTCAAGTTAATGTTTGTGTATGATGTGAGGTAAAGGTCAAGGTCCATTTTTTTTCATTTTGGACATCCAATTATTCCAGTACTGTTTATTGAAAAGACTATCTTTTCCCTATTGAATTACCTTAACACCTTTGCCCAAAACTCAACTGACCATATATTTGTTGGTCTATTTCTGTAGCCACAGAGCACATTAGTGTCTGAAGCAGGGAGCTATGTACCAGCCTCTGACTCCAAAATAGGAATGAAATTAAGGCCTCCAGGCAGCCACATGGCCCCCGGGCTGGGTGATCCCTAGGACCCAACTGGGAGGAGGCACACACTGGAAATGGTCTCTACTGCGAAGAGGGAGAGGAGGAGAACTCCCGGGGCATAGGGCCTGGCTCTGGCCCCAGCGGAGGGGACATCTGAACCTAGAGGTCTCTTTCAGCTTCTCTGGTGAGAACTGAGAGAGGCTGGGGAAGGGGAAGGCCAAGAAAGAGGAAGGACAGAGGAGGGGATATCATTGGACCATTGATATCATTGGACCACTGATCAGAGGACCATTGATTGGTCCAGGCCTAGTGGGCAAAGCTGGGTAGAATCAGTGTCAGGAACCCAGGTATCAGAGGTAGAAAGACCAAGAGAGCAGCAAAGGGAGAAGGAGAAGAGGGAAAAGAAAGGAACCTGCTGTTGTCAGCAGGAACAACAGTGGCCACACGGGCCAGCACTTGAGCTTAGGGATAAATTAACGAATGGGTTCAGGTATAACACTCACCACAAATGAGGATCAGACCGCCAGAAAGGACTCTAGATTCTCAGAGCAATGGTTCCCCATCCTGGCCTCACACCAGCATCACTGATACCCGGCCCTCACCCCAACCAACGCTCTGGAAGAGAAGCTGGGCATTGGTATTTTTGAGGTGCTTCCTCAGTAATTCTAATGAGCAGCTGGGGCTGAGAAGCCCCTGTTCTCATCCAACTCCTTCATCTCACAGAGGAGGAAACTGAGAGGCAGAGTTGGGCAGTGGCTTGAACTAGGATAAATGACCATCCTGGTTTGCCCAGGACTCAGGGGGTTCCTGGGATGTGGAGCTTTCAGTTCTAAAACCAGAACAGTTCCAGAACATGAGACTTTCAATGCCCAAACTGGGAAAGTCCCAGGTAAACCAGGACAAGTTGATCATCCTAACTAAAACATTTATCTCCCTATTCTCGGTAGCTCTTTCCACTTAAAATGATAGATTAGATGATCAGTGAATCCTGGACAAGCAACTGGGCATCTTGCTGTTTGATCAAACCCCTAACGTGGTAGAGCTTTTGTTTCTAGCTGCCCTTCAGGACATGACCTCCCCCAAACCCAAATACAAAACAGTCAGTCCATTAGCCTCTGAGAGGACGGAAGTCAGGCGATCTCAGTAGAAGCCACATCTAGCTTTGCTCGGACATGTTACCGTGCTGGCTTCCTGCCTCTGTGGGGTGACAGAGGGACTCCTTTCCCGGCTAAATTCTCCTAGAACAAGCTCTCATGTCACCACATACCTCTCCTCTGCAGCTTATCACAGTAGTAATTCTATATTTGTGTGATAATTTGATTGACATCTGTCAAGATTTTAAATTCAGTGAGGACAGGGGCCTTGTCTGTTTCAGCTCATTATTGTATCTCAGCACTTAGCACAGTATCCGGCACATAGTAGGTGCTCAACAAATGAATACATGTAGGCACGCATGAATGAATGAATAATGAATATCATTACCTATAATTGTGCCCAGGGAGTAACACTGCCTTACATCCTTCTATCACTGGGAGATTTCAAACCAGTAGGGGCTAAGGGTTAAGTTCTTGCCTAGGGGGTTTCATACTGTGACGATAAATGTAATTTATTGATCATCCTCTGAAGTATAGAGGTACAGGATGATAATGAGGGGAGTGATGGCCTCGCTGAGAGGCCTCTCTTTGCCACCTGCTTCCTGAGACATGGCTGCTTCTGAAGCAGAACTTCTGATTACCCTCAAGTCCAATCCACACACCTCCCTGTCTCAGTAACCGTTGACATCTCTATTAGTATCTGTGACATTCAGGGCTTGCCAGGCAGGGCCTCTGTCACATTCCTAGTACCTCGATACAGACGGCCCATGGATTTATCATCACCACCACCACCATCATCACCATATCTTTATTGAACATCCCTATGTTCTAGTCACTGTGCTGAATGCTGGGAAAGCAGTGGCTGGGGTGGGACTTGGTAAGATAATAATGATAGACGAGACATAATTCCTGACCTAGCATGTTTTACCATTCAGCTGGGTGGAGAGATATGTTCTTAGAAAAAGCTTATCAGATTCTAGGACAGTTTGCAATAAATGTCAGAGACATAGTACTGTCGTGAAGTGGTGCCCAATGTCAAAGGAGGGAGAGTACTAGATAGAACCGTGGGCAGGGCTGGGCTGGGGCACTCTCCACTGTGTCATTCACATCCCCCATTTTCCATGTTCAGATACCAGTCTTTGGCCCTCACTCCCACCCTCCACTCCACTGCCCAAACTCAGAAGGAAACAGGACAGGGGTATCTTTGTGGAAATGCTTGCCATGTCCCTCCGGTCCAGGCACTCATTAGAATGTCAGATGAATGTCAGATGAATGAATGAGTCAAGAAGGGCACCCCCAGCTGCACCCTCACCTCAGATATAACAGGCGATACAGTCCTCCTGGGTCTCACCCCACTGAACCTAGTGACGAACACCCCACTGTTGAAGTCATCCTGGTGAGTCATTTCCTGGGAAGTGGCCTGGAGAACCACCTCCCGCTTTGCTGGCTTAGCCGCCCAGGACATGCTTGGCTTAGGGCGCCACCTGCTGACACTCCTAGGAAAGGCTCTCCAGGTCACCACCTCCTTCCCCACCTGGGCCAGCCTCAGAGTCCTCCAGGCTGGTAACCCAGGAAACCAGAACCCCAAGGCCCAAGTTCTCCAAAAGAGCAGAATCAACCCTCTTCCAAGACCCTTACTATAATCCTCCTGTGCGGCTTTGGTCTTGAGCATCCTTTTAAGGGAAAATGTCACCTGTGTATCAGCTACTTATATGTCCCTAAAGCATTCAGCTGTCTGGAGTTATTACCCTCTGCTTCCAAGCCCATACAAGTGGGGAGCCGGGGTCACTCCCCACACCTCCAAGGATTATGGAGGGGGACTTACGTTTCCCAGAGTTACCTTTAGATCTGCATTCTTTCTTCTGCTGACGTCGGAACCCTTGCTCGCTGCTCTAGGTTTTACATCCTATTCACGTGCTGCCCTTTTTCTGCACCAGGTACCCCACCAGGCAACACCTCTGTTGCTTTGTTCCCCAAAGGGCCAACTACCAAAGGCTGTGCATGCAGCACACTTTACAGAAGGTGTAGAGTCGGAAGGGGGTGTTCAAGCAGGGAGGTGCCTTGTCAAATAACTCAACACTGGGCAAGAGATGGGGGGAGGGAGGCTAAGGTTGGCATGATGCCATTTACAGATCTAACCTTATTGTGGGAATAGAGGCGCCAGGACAGCTCAGATCAGTTCTGGACAGGAGTTCTGCATGGACAGAGAGATAATGGTCCTATCCTCATGAAGCTTACATCCTAGTGGAGCGAGATGGGCAATAAACAACTGGACTAGTAAATAACTAGGTGACCTCTGTAGTAATAAGAGTTATAAAGAAAACAAAGTGATAGGGAGTGGCTAGTAGAAAAGAAGGAAGGCACTTGCATAAAATGATGTCAGGGATGACTTCTCCAAGAAGGTGAGAGGTGAACCAGGACCTGCATGGTGAGAAGGAGACAGAGCAAGGGGGAGGAGAAAGGTGAACAGTCAGGAAGAGAGGCGGAAAGGAGTCAGAGTATTGGCCTTTCACCTTTGGGGTGAAGGGTCAAGAAGAGACCTCCCCAAAGCAAGGTAACCCATGTGATCTTCAAGGACAGGAATTTCAATGTATACTTTCAAAACTGTGTGTGCATGGAGGGGTACAGTGTGGCCACTCATTTTCAGTAAATCGATCATACTCATGGATTGTTTTGCAAGGGAGTTTTTACTTTTGTTTCTGTTTTGGTTTTGGTGGAAGTTAAGGAAAGAAGTGAGATTGTCACCCATGGAGAAGAACAGAAAACATGTATCTAGAAACAGAAACTCACAGATAAAGGCAAGCATGAGCTCACAGGTCCCCCTGGGAATTCCTCTTCAGCAGGGTTTCAGACCACAGCCAGTCTGGGACTAGGGGCTCAAACTCATCTTAGCTAGATCCCAAGGAGCAGAGAGAGAATTCCCAATGTTTATTGCATACTTGCACTCTACTTCCAATATCTCATTTTAGCCTTGCCCCTAGGTACCACTGTTATTTCCACATGATAGATGAGGACACTAAGGTAAGAGAGGTTCAGTAACTTGCTGAAAATTACTTAACTCATAAGTGGAAGACGTAGAATTTGAATTCGAGTCTGATTCTAACCCTGTGCCCTGGATCAGACTCTACAATGTGAATACAATGAATTTTTTAATGAACGTTTCTCCTTCCCTCTCACCCCAACACTCAGACACCCATAGACACAAGCAATTCCTCGCTCTTTTGACTCCCCCATAGTACCTGGTCTGTTGAAATGTGAAAGAGACCTCGACTACACAGAGCAGTGGTTCTCAACCAGGGACATTTGGCCATGTCTGGAGACGTTTTGGTTATTGGTGGTGGTGGTGGTGGTGACATGCATCGAGTGGGTGGAGGCCAGGATGCTGCTAAACATCCTACGATGCATGGGACCCACAACAAAGAATTATTCAGACCAAAATGTCCCTCGTGCTGAGGTTGAGAAACTCTGATGCGGAAGATGTCATCGAGGAAAGCTACTAGCTGGCCAACTTAACATTACTTTGATGACTTAACCTCAGTCAGGGAGCTGTTGCTCAGCTAGCAGCACCCAGAACCTAGGTTTTGTGAATTCTCCAAGATGATAAGGTCCTGAAGAAATGATTCACCTCAAGCCAAAAAAAGCATAAGAACTGGAGCTTTCAAATTTTTGAAGCAGATGGACCCCCAAAACCAAAACAAGCAAGAACCCTCCCCGCTCTTCATAGATGCTATTGCAATACACTCTAGAAAAAACGAAGGGGGAAAGTGAAAGGAAACCTCAAGTCCGTTCAAAGTCCTGGGGTATCTGAGCTCCTTCCCCAGCAGTCAGGGGAGGAAGAACCCTGGGTACCACTTGTCCAGGGCTGCTGCACTGCCACCTGAGAACAGATACCAGAAGAAGTCTTTCTAGAAAGATCAAGATCTGGCGATAGTCTGAGATCCACAGGGACAAAGCCAAAGGGAAAGAGCCCAGGAACGAGGCCAAATACCACCCATGTGAGTGAGGCCAGTGAATTCTCCAAAGCTACGCTCATTAATTTACCACAAAGAAACCCAAGGGTCACACAGCCTAGAATGTTCTCATTAGCATAGAAATAACTTCTTCCCAGAAGCAGACCCTCAGAAAACCAACTGCTCGTTCAGTTTGGAGGGAATCCCCACAGAGGAATGAACTTAATAGTTTCCTCTGAAAGTGCTTTTCTCACCCCAGGACTGTCCAAGCTATACTCTTCCAGAAAGATTCTAGTCCTGAATGCAGATGACCTTCAAGTTCTCAGTTCCAGGGAGACCTGGGTTCCCCTGCCGACCTACTTCCTCACCCACATGTCTTCTTCCCAAGGGCACATTGTCGAGGTTGTGGTGAGTCTTTCTTAGCCGGAAGCCAACAAGTCTCCTGATTTGACCTGGGATGTGTTGATTTTCTAGGTTAGCTCTCAAGAAGCTCTCTTGTTTCCCTTGTTCACCAATGCTAGTTCGCGGTGGTGGTGGGGGGTGGGGCCCCGTCCCCTGTGCTGCGGCTCTGTGCTGGCTCCCCTGTCACTTCCTACACTGTAAGAGTTCCCTGAGTATGTACATTGCCTCCCGACCCCTAGTCTGTGGTTGGCAAGGCAGGTTCAACAGCACAAACTCTCGATGTGGACAAAGTCGAGACTGAGTCCCAGCTGCAGCCCACGCTGGCTGTGTGACCCTGGACGATGGCTTTAACCTCGCCAAGGCTCAGTCCTCCCTTCTGTTAGTCAGGGCTACAAACGGCAATGGTGTCTTGAGGACTAAATGAGGGGATGTGGATGAAGTGCCTTGCACAGTGCCTGGCAATGGTGAGCACTTGGGAAACGTCAGCAATCATGGTAGCTGTCACCTTGCACGGGGCCTAGCAACAAGGGCGGTGGCGTCTCCCACCACGCCTCCCGCCTGACCTGTGCCCAGCACGTGTTTGTGACTTGGGGTATCGGCGCGGAACTCCTTGTTCACTACTCATTTCACGTACACATGACTGTCCGATCAGTGTGGATTAGAGATTCTGTAAGGGCAGAGAAGAAAGCATTGCGGCGAGGTGGAGCCCAGAGCCTGGATGTCAATCCTGCCTCTGGATCACCCCGGCAGGTTACTTACCCTTTCAGCTTATTCATCGGAAAAGTGAGGAGATGGCAACATACGCCTACCTTCTAGACCAGCGCTATCCAACAGAAATATAACATGAGCCACAAATGCAAACCACAGAGATGCGATTTTTAAATATTTAGCACCTATATTATAAAGAGTAAAAAGAAACAGACAAAACTGATCTTAATGTATTTTACTTAACCCAAGATATCCACAAGATTGTCACTTCAACGTGTAATCAATGAAAAAATTTAAGGGGTTGTTTTATCGTCTTTTTTTTTAATATTAAGTCTTTGAAATCCAGCATGTATTTACTATACACAGCACATCTCAATTCAGACTAACCAGGTTTCAGATACCCAGTGGCCACATGTAGGGAGTAGCTGCCATACTGGACAGTGCAGGCTTAAGAAGTAATAAAAATTGAATGAGTTGATGGAAAGAAATCAGTTGGTCCCAAGTAAGTGCAGGGTAAATGTTGGTGTTATTACTTCACCACTTGAAAGAGACAGCACACGGGTGTGGGTGGGGCTCTGAATAATTTTGTGTCAAAGTCTTTTTTGAATGCTCATCTTCTTATAAACATAATATACAGTAGAGGATAGAGGCTAAGCACATCGCTTCTGAAGTCAAACTGCCTGGGTTAGATCCCACCCATGCCACTTACTAGCTGTGCAGCCTTGGGACAATTACTTAACGTCTCTGTACCTCAATTTACTCATCTGTACAAGGGGGCTAAAAATAGGACCTCCACCATGGGGTAGTTGTGAGGATGAAATGAGTTCATTCATGTAAGCGCTTAGAAGAGTGTCTGCCATCTGATATCATAAGAGTAGGTATTATTGTTCCATGTTTGTTAAAGAAAATCCGAAGATACAGAAAGTTTGGAAGAAAATTAATCAATTAACCCCAGAGTCTTTTCTACCCAAAACAACCACAGATGATATTTTTCTGCTGTGGTTTCTCAATAAAACATGGGGCCCCACCTAGTTCCTCTCTTGATGTTATAAAGTGCCTCTCCCATCCTTCCCTTATCCTCCACTCCACCCCCCTTGTCTGCCTTTGAAGTCTCTGGCCCCAGAAGCCAAGCGAAGGTCAAAGAACATTCCTGAGAACATGAAGAAAAGGCGAAAAAATATACTTATGCTTCGAGGCAACACTTCTCTGGTCTGTTGTCCAGTGACAGTCTGATCAGTAATTGACATGACATCTTGCTTCCACCAAATGTCAATTGAGATGGGACTGTTGATTTGGTCATATCATAGCACAGGGCAGCTCTGTGTGTCTGAGATGTGACACCCACCTGGGACAAGCTCAGGGTCTTCTCTCAGTCATGCTGGACAGTCCCAGGGCACCTTGGTGACCCAAATTTGAACAGACAATGTCTGTCCCTGATTAAAACCCCTCCTGCCAGGCCTGCAGCTCCAACTGTGGACACTTCTTTCTAAGGCAAATGGTTCTCAAACTTGAGGGTGTGCTTATGATAATTACCTACTGAAATGGTTACAATGCAGATTTGACTGGGTTGACTCTGGAAGTCTGATTTAATAGCTGTGGGGGTACCCAGGAATCTGCATGCGGTGGGGGATTCTGATGCCTGTGGTCTGCAGCCCACTCTTTGAGAAGTCCTATTCATGTAAGGGGGGTAATTCTCTTTGCAGCCCACTGGTATCTACAGACACAGAGACCAAGCTAGAGACAGTGATGGTGAGAGCGAGTGAGTGAGGGAGAAAGGGGGAGGGAGCCCTCCCCGAGTCTCTGACCCACAGTCCTCTCCTTGGAAGTTCAGTGTCAGGCTTCGACCGGAGCACAGACAGCACCCCTCACCGTTTTTAAAAACGGTGTGACTCACATATCACATTCCAATGATAATGGAAAGAAATATCATGTCTGGAGTCAAATCTTAACTTTGCACCTTAGCTGTGTGACTTCAGGCAAGTGTCTTTCCTCTTTGAGCAATTTACTCATCTGTAAATAGGGATAATGAAGCCAACCTCTCAGGATGGCTTTGGCTATTAAATTAGATACTGTATGTGAACCAACAGAGCAGAACCTCCTACATAGTAGGGGCTCATTTTAGTTATTTGACAACTATTTATTGGATACCAGTATGTGCCAGGCTCCATGCTCGCTTTGGAGGCACAAAGATGCATCAGAGGAGCTGCCTTTTTATAAGGTGTCCTCCAGGTGCTGGACAAGGCAGGCAAGGTCTCCACTATGAGACAGAAGAAAAACCAGAGAGGCAGGGTGGCTTCCCAGAAATTTGAGTACCTTCCCTTCCCCAGATGATAATTTGCTACCCATTCAGAAGTTGGGGAATGGCCCACTGAGACCCAGTCATCCCCACACTGGGATTGGCCATGGAAAGGACATGTTTATAACCTTCAGCTGACCGTCCCAAGGAAAGCTAACTTTCGGCAAAACTCAAATCCGCTAAGTGAGCTAGGGAGTGAGGCTTGGTCAGCGCGCAAAACTCCTGCCTCAGTGCACATCAAAGACCTTTCATATATTTATGCCCTAATAATCCCAGTTCTTGACATTTCCTCTAAGGAAATGATCTTAAAACGAGAAAACCTTTACACACAAAAATGATATGTCAAAAGCTGTTTTAAAAAAAAAGGTCCATGCCCTTTAATCTAGTAATTTCGCTTCCAGAAATCTTCTCTAAGGAAATAATAACAGAGTCACACAAAGACTGTGATGTGTACACGTTGTTCATTGCAGTGTTTTAAGTAAAATTTTTTAGTCTAACATCAAACAAGAGAGGAATTGCCTAGGTAGGAAATAATAGTCAAAACATCAAACCACCAGTACAAATAAGGATTCTGAAGGCCCTACCATGCCAGGTGTTAACCTTCTAGCTGCCCGACTGTGAAAAGCTTGGGGAGGGGTGTCCAGGGCAGCCTGGAAGGGAAGAGACAGGGCATTGTACCACTGGCTATCCTCCTACTTACTAGGCTAAAAATTCAAATTAGATTCAGAGGAGAATCATGCAGTCATTAAAAATGATTGTGGTTACATGTATATACATTTGTCAAGACTCACCAAATTATACACTTAAGGTCTGTAGATCTTACCGTATGTAATTATATCACAATTTTTTAAATTATTGTGAAATAGAGTAGTGGTTAAAAGGCTGTATTCTGACCTCAAATGGGTCTGGGTTGGACATACCAGCTCCACCAGTTCCCTTTCTAAGCTTCAACTACCTATCTGTAAAGTGAGGATAATGATAGTTTTTACATCATAATACTGTTGTGAGATTAAGTGAGATAATTAATGAAAAAAATTAACACAATGCTCAACACTTAGTAACTGCTCAGTAAATGTTAGCAATAATTTTATAATATGAAAAAGTATATATGATACATATCATAACACATATGACATACATATGTATCATATACATCATAGACATATAATCATATACATACATATCACATGTATATCATATATAGATATATACCCATGATATAATAAGAAATATGAAAACCAAATACAAAATTGTATCCACAATATGATTAAAGCCATATATGTTTTTACATGTTTAACCTTTGCATTAAACAGAGACAGGGATGGAGTGATGTCACCAAAATGATGACATAGGACATTCCCGATTTCACCCCCTCACACAAGAAGAACAACAAACAACTGTTCATGGACAAGACACCACTGTGAAAATCCTCGAACACGGAGGTGAGGCTGAAGCACACCCTGTACCACAGAGACCAAGACTGATCACATCAGGAGGCTAAGAGGAGCAACCACACGCTGACCACATTGCCCCTCCCCTAGGCTGGCGCAGCACCACATGGAGAGGTCTCCCCTGAGCCTATGGTTCCTCCAGAGGCAAAAGAGAGCCCAGGCTGGACATCCAGCTTCCCCATTGTTGTGGCTCACTTGTTGGGAATCCCACTCTTGTCTTGCCTCAGGGGGATCGCAGAGGAATCTGTGGAGCTTGACCACTGGGAATCAGATTGTGAGGGAGCAGGGAGGAGGGCTTGTAGGGACCAGCGTTTGGATTTTAGCAGGCCAAGTTCCTACTAGCACCGCCTAAGTGGTAGTCTCAACCAGGAGCTTTACTCACCTGCAGAGCCAAGACAGTGGTGCAGTCTGACCAGGGAACTCGGCGGGGTGCAAGTCTGCCTGATTTGGGACCTCAAACAAAAACTTTGTCAGCCCTGGAGCCTGGTCTGCCCCTCCACCCAGGCAAGGGAGCTAACTCATAGCCCTACCTACTGCTGAATATAGCCTCCAACCCTGCTAGCCAGGAATCCTCACCAGAGCTCCTGGGAATCTCAGTAGCCCACCCCGCAGCCCCGATTACAGTGGCACTTGACGAGAACCCAGCCAGTGGCTCTGAGCCTGCAGGGCCAACTCAGTGACCATGTCTGTCCAGGGAGCTAAGCATGCAGGTCTGTCTGATTTGATCACCCAGCAAAGAGCCCTGACAGCCCTGGGGCCTGTTCTGCAGCCCCAGCTGGCAGAGAAACTAATTTATAGCTCTGCCCAAAGCTGAATACAGCCCTTGGCCTGACCCGAACGAGAAACCTATCATCTCTAGTTGCAGAACGATCTTGCAACTCTGGTTACAGCAAGACTTGAGCAAAGAGCCTGGTCAGTGGTCCTCCCCATCTGTATAGCTATGATGGTGGCCCATCAGGCCAGAGAACTTTGACCCCTAAATAATAGCCTTGAGGGACCTACCCCAACAGGGAAGCTAACTTATAGTCCCACCCACTGCTGAATACAGCCTTCAGCCCATCCAACCAGGGAACCTAACCAGAGCACACAGGATGCTGTGTAGCCCATCCTACAACCCTCCTTCCAGTGGCATTTGAACAGAGAGCATATCCCATAGCTTTTCCTGTCTACAGAGCAAAACCAGTGCACCCATCTGCCTGGGAAGTCAGTGCACAGTCTTACCTAATTTATGTCCCCAAAACAAGCTATGCAGGCCTTGGGTCCGTTCTGCTGCCCCCCACCCCCGCCCAGCGCAGGGAAGCTAATTCATAGCCCCATCTACTGCTGCATATAGTACCCAGTACCAACAGTCTAGGAAGACTGACCAGAGAACTCAGACAACCACAGAACCTATGCTACAGCCTTGCATGTGCAGGGAACAAAGCCAGCAGTCCTATCTAACTGCTCTCAGCCAATGGCAGCCCCCCAACCTCAAAGCTTGGGCAGCGGCCTCATCCAAAAATAGACCCTGATAGTAAGCCCCACCTATCCGAGGATGTTACCACCTGACACATCTAGAACTCCAACCTGAGAAGCCTAGTGAAGAACCGTCTCTGCCAAAGTGAACCTGTAAAGTCTGGAAAAGAAGACGGCTTTCTCAAATGTACAGATACAAATGTAAGGAATCAAGGATCATGAAAATCAAGTACACATGACACTACCAAAGGAAACTAATAAAGCTCCAATAACTGACCCTAAGGAAATGGAGATCTATGAACTGTCAGACAAAGAATTCAGAATAATCCTCTTAAAGAAGTTTAGAAACTACAAGAACACACAGATAGACGTTTAAATGAAATTAGCAAAACAATACATGAACAGAATGAGAAGTTGGAAAAATGTTTTTCATGCAAATGGTAACAACACAAAACAAAACAAGAGTAGGGGTAGCTATACTTATATCAGACAAAATAGACTTTATTTTTTTTAGCTTTTTATTTTATATTGGAGTATAGTTGATTAACAATGTTGTATTAGTTTAAGGTGTACAGCAAAGTGATTCAGTTGTCCATATACGTGTATCTATACTTTTTCAAATTCTTTTCCCATTTAGGTTGCCACATAATATTGAGCAGAGTTCCCAGTGCTATACAGTAAGTCCTTGTTGATTATCCATTTTAAATATAGCACTGTGTACATGTCAACCCCAAACTCCCTAACTATCCCTTCCCCCCACCCTTCCCCACCAGTAACCATAAGTTTGTCCTCTAAGTCTGAGTCTGTTTCTGTTTTGTAAATAAGTTCGTTTGTATATTTATTTTTAGATTCCACATGTAAGTGATATCATACAATATTTCTCTTTCTCTATCTGACTTACTTCACTCAGTATGACAATCTCTAGGTCCATCCATGTTGCTGCAAATGGCATTATTTCATTATTTTTAATGGCTGAGTAATATTCCATTGTATATATGTGCCCCCCACCTTCTTTATCCGTTCCACTTTTGATGGACATTTAGGTCGCTTCCCATGTCTTGGCTATTGTAAACAGTGTTGCAATGCAATGAACATTGGAGTGCATGTATCCTTTCAGACCATGTTTTTCTATGGATATATGCCTAGGAGTGGGATTGCTGGATCATATGGTAGCTCTATTTTTAGTTTTTTAAGGAACCTCCATACTGTTCTCCATAGTGGCTGTACCAATTTACATTCCCGCCAACGGTGTAGGAGGGTTCCCTTCTCTCCACACCCTCTTCAGCATTTACTGTTTGTGGATTTTTTGATGATAGCCATTTTGACTGGTGTGAGGTGATATCTCATTGTAGTTTTGATTTGCATTTCTCTAATAATTAGTGATGTTGAACATTTTTTCATGTGCCTCGGCCATCTGTATGTCTTCTTTGGAGAAATGTCTATTTAGGTCTTCTGCCCATTTTTTGATTGGGTTGCTGGTTTTGATGATATTAAGCTGCATGAGCTATTTGTAAATTTCAGATAAAATAGACTTTAAACTAAAAATGGTAAAAGGAGACAAAGAAAGCCATTATATAATGATAAAGGGGTCAATTCATCAAGAAGATATAACAATTATAAATATTTATGCACCAAACATCAGAGCACCCAACCACAATGGTATGAAACTAGAAATCAATAACAGGAGAGCTAGTAACTAGAGTTAAAAACTGGAAAGTTCAAAAATATATGGAAATTAAACAAAACTCTCCTGAACAACCAATGGATGAAAGAAGAAATTAAAGGAGAAATAGAAAAATATCTTGAGACAAATGAAAATGGAAACACAACATGCCAAAATTTATGTGATACAGCAAAAACAATTCTATGAAGGAAGTTTATAGTTATAAATGCATACACTGAGAAAATGGAAAGATCCCATATAAATGACTTAATTTTACACCTCAAGGAAGTAGAAAAAGAAAAAATTAACCCCAAAATTAGCAAAAGGAAGGAAGTAATAAAGATTAGAGCAGAAAGTGAAATAGAGAATAGGAAAACAGTAGAAAAGATTAACAGAGTTGAGAATTCATTCTTTGAAAAGACAAACAAAATTGACAAAACTTCAGCTAGACTAACCAAGGGAGAAAGAGAGAGGACCCAAATCAACAAAACTATTAATGAAAGAGGAGACATTACAACTGATACCACAGAAGTACAAAGGATCAAATTAGGCTACTATCAACAGTTATATACCAACAAACTAGACAACCTAGAAGAAATGGATAAATTCTTGGAAACATACAACTACCAAGACTGAATCATGAAGAAATAGAAAATCTGGACAGACCAATTACTAGTGAGGAGATTGAATCAGTAAACAAATATCTCCCAACAAAGAAAAGCCTAAATCCAGATGCTTCATTGGTGAATTTTACCAAACATTTAAGTCAGAATTAATGCCAACTCTTCTTAACTCTTCCAAAAACTCAAAGAGGAGTTGGGTTAACCCAAACTCATTTGATGAAGGCAGCCAAAAACCAAAGCCAGACAAGGACACTAAAAGAAAAGAAAACTATAGGCCAATATCCCTGATGAATATAAATGCAAAAATTCTCAATAAAATACTAGCAACCAAATTCAGCAGCACATTAAAGAGATCATTCACCATAATCAAGTGGGATTTATCCCTGGTATGCAAGGATAGTTCAACATATGCAAATCAATAAATGTGATATATTATATTAATAGAATAAAATAAAAATCATATGATCATCTCAATAGATGCAGAAAAAGTATTCAGTGAAATTCAACATCTGTTCGTGATAAAAACTGTCAACAAATTAGACATGGGAGGAACATACCTCACCATAAATAAAGGTCATATATGATAAGCCAACAGCTAACATCAAACTCAATGTTAAAAGTTTGAAAGCTTTTCCTCTAAGATCAGAAATAAGGGTGCCCACTCTCACCACTCCTATTCAACATAGTATTGGAAGTCCTAGCCAGAGCAGTCAGGCAAGAAAAAGAAATAAACAACAATTCCAATCAGAATTGGAAAGGAAGAAGTAAAATTGTCTCTATTTGCATATGACATGATTTTATATATAGAAAATCCTAGACTACACACACACACACACACACACACACACACACACACACACAGCTGTTAGATCTAATCAGTGAATTCACTAAGTTGCAGGACACAAAACTAACATACAAAAATCAGTAGTGTTTCTATACACTATCAAGAAATTATGTGACAAAGAAATAAAGAAAACAATCCCATTTACGACAGCATCAAAAACAACAGAATATTTAGGAATAAATTTAACCAAGGAGATGAAAATTTTCTACACTGAAAACTATGAGACATTGATGAAAGAAATCAAAGAAGACACAAATAAATGGAAAGATATCCTGTGTTCATGGATTGGAGAAATTAATATCGATAAAATGTCTATAATATTCAAAGCCACCTACAGATTCAATGTAATTCCTATCAAGATACCAATGGCATTTTTTATGGAAATAGAAAAATCAATCTTAAAATTTATATGAAACCACAAAAGACCCTGAATAGCCAAAGCATTCTTTTATGAGAAGAAGTGGGAGGTATCACATTTCCTGATTTCAAGCTATATTATAAAGCTATAGTAATCAAAACAGTATGGCTGTGTCATAAAAACAGACACACTGACCAGTGGAGCAGAGCTAAGAGGCCAGAAATAAACCCATGAATATATGGTCAACTAATATTTGACAAGAAAGCCAAGAATACTCAATGAAGAAAAGACAGTCTCTTCAATAAATGGTGCTAGGAAAACTGGATGTTCACATGTAAAAAAATAAAGCTAGATCTGTATCTTACACCACTCAGAAAAATGAACTAAAATTGGATTGCAGACTTAAATGTAAGACCTGAAATCATAAAACTCCTAGAAGAAAACAGAGGGAAAAAATCTATTTGAAATGGGTCTTGACAACTTTTTTTTTTGATATGACACCAAAAGCAAAGGCATCAAAATAAAAAATAGACAAATAGGGCTACATCAAACTAAAAAGCTTCTACACAGCCAAAGAAACAATCAACAAAATGAAAATGCAACTTACAGAATGGGAGAAAATATTTCAAATCACACATCTGATAAGGGGTTAATATCCAAAGTACATAAATAACATACAACTCATTAGCAGGAAAACAAATAATCCAATTTAAAAATGGGCAAAGGGCCTGAATAGACATTCTCCCAAAGAAGATATTCAAATGGCCAAAGGTACATTAAAAAGGGGCTCAACATCACTAACCATTAGGGAAATGCAAATCAAAACCACAATGAGGTATCACCTCAAACCTATCAGAATGGCTATAATAAAAAAACATAAGAGGGACTTCCCTGGTGGTGCAGTGGTTAAGAATCCGCCTGCCAATGCAGGGAACACCAGTTCGATCCCTAGTCCGGGAAGATCCCACATGCTGCGGAGCAACTGAACCCGTGCGTCACAAATACTGAGCCTGTGCTCTAGAGTCCACGAGCCACAACTACTGAGCCCGCATGCTGCAACTACTGAAGCCCGCATGTCTAGAGCCCATGCTCCACAACAAGAGAAGCCACCGCAATGAGAAGCCCATGCACCACAATGAAGAGCAGCCCCCACTCACCCCAACTAGAGAAAGCCTGCACATCGCGATGAAGACCCAACACAGCCAAAAAAATAAAATAAAATAAATAAATTAATTAATTAAAAAATAAATTAAAAAAACAATAAATGATGTGTAATCTAATGAAAAAATATGAGATTTCCATCAATAAATTTCCTATTAAAAAAAAACGTAAGAGACAAATACTGGCAAGGATGTGGGGTAAAGGGAACCCTTGTGCATTGTTGGTGGGATTGTAAACTGGTACAGCCACTATGGAAAACACTATGGAGGTCCCTCATACCATCTGATCCAGTAATTCCACTTCTGGGTATATATTTGAAGAAAACAAAATCATTATGTTGAAGAGATATCTGCACCCCCATGTTCACTGCAGCATTATTTATAATATCTAAAAATGAAAATAACCTAAATATCCATCAACGATGAATGAATAAAGAAATTGTGGTGTATATATACGCAGTGAATACTATTCAGCCATAAAAAAAAAAAAGAAAGTCCTGCCATTTGTAACAACATGAATGGGCCTAGAGGGCATCATGCTAAGTGAAAAAGTCAGACAGAGGAAGAGAAAGGCTGTATGATCTCACTTAAATGTGAAATCTAAAAAGACAAAACAACCAAGTTCATAGAAAAAGAGATCATATTTGTGGTTACCAGAGGCAAGAGGGTGGGGGTGGATGAATTGAATGAAGGTGGTCAAAAGGTACCAACTTCCAGTTACAAGATAAATGAGTACTAGGGATGAGATGTACAACATGATGACTGCTGTTAACACTGCTGTAGGGTATATCTGAGAGCTGCTAAGAGAGCAGGCCCTAAAAGTTCTCATCACGAGGAAAAAAATTTTTTTCTTTTTTGTATCTGTGTGAGATGGTTGATGTTAACTAAACTTATTGTGCTAAACACATTGCAATACATGCAAGTCATTGTGCTACACACCTTAAATATATACAATGCTGTATGTCAATTATATCCCAATAAAACTGAACAAGAAAATAAAAACATTTAGAAAAACAAAGTGAAAAATATGTCATGGGACTATGGGTGATTTATTTTTCCTTCTTTGTAAACTTCTCTGTACTTCCAAATTTTCTTTAATAAATATGAACTGCTTTGTAGAAGAAAAACATTTCTAATTTTAAATATGAGATAATTTCAAATCCCATTGTTTGGGAATATGAATGCTTCAAAATGTTATGGTTTGTTAGCCCTACCTGTCCTTAGGGTACTTGGAAAGGGATGAACTTTCAAAATGGGAGAGTCAAGGAGCCAGCTATAAGGAACCAGGGAATACAAAATCTAGGGAATGGGGCAGGCAGATGAAGCTGACACTAGACACAAGAATTCTGAATAAAAGATGAGTGTCTGAGTGAATGAGCAGAATTCTTAAGAAGCTCAACAAACCCCAATCAGGGTATATTCCAAGAAAACCATGCCTAGGTACATCATAATAAAACTGCTGATGACAAACAGAAAATCTTGAAAAGAATCCAGAAAAAAAAAAAAGACACATAATCTTAAAAGGAAGAAGAATAAGACTAATGGCTGTTAAAAAGGAACGAAACTGGGTAATTTGTAGATACATGGTTGAATCCAGAGACTGTCATACAGAGTGAAGTAAGTCAGAAAGAGAAAAACAAATATCGTATATTAACGCATATATGTGGAACCTAGAAAAATGGTACAGATGAACTGGTTTGCAAGGCAGAAATAGAGACACAGATGTAGAGAACAATCATATGGACACCAAGGGGGAAAGCGGCGGGGGGGGGGGGGGTGGTGGCAGGTGGCGGTGGGACGAATTGGGAGATTGGGATTGACATGTATACACTGATGTGTATAAAATAGATAACGTTTAAGAACCTGCTGTATAAAAAATAAATAATTAAAATTTAATTTAAAAAAAGACTTTTTGTTATAAGTGGAAATGTACCCCTCCCCACAAATTTATATGTTAAAGTGCTAACCTCCAGTACCTCAGAATACAATGGTCTTTAAAGAGGTAATTAAGTTAAAATGAGATCACTGGGGTGGGCCCTAATCCAAAATGACTGGTGTCCTTATAAGAAGAGGAGATTTGAACACAAACATTTACATAGGAAAGACCATGTGAAGGTACAGGGAGAAGACAGCCATCAGCAATCCAAAGAAAGAGGCCTCAGAAGAAACCAACCCTGCTGACATCTTTTTTTTTTAATGTTTTAATTTTATTGGGGTAGAGTTTATTTACAATGTTGTGTTAGTTTCAGGTGTACGGCAAAGTGATTCACTTATACATATACATACATTCATTCTTTTGTAGATTCTTTGCTCATACAGGTTATCACAGAATATTGAATAGCGTTCCCTGTGTTATACAGTAGGTCCTTGATGGTTATCTATCTTATATATAGCAGCGTGTGTTCATACCAAGCTCCTGATTTATCCACCCCCCCATGTTTCCCCTTTGGTAACCATAAGTTTGTTTTCAATATCTGTAAGTCTGTTTTGTAAATAAGTTCATTTGTACCTTTTTAAAATAATTAGAGTCCACATATGAGTGATATCATATATTTGTCTTTCTCTGACTTACTTCACTTAGTATGATAATCTCTAGGTCCATCCATGTTGCTGCAAATGGCATTATTTCGTTATTTTTTATGGCTAAGTAATATTCCATTGTATATATGTACCACATCTTCTTTACCCGTTCCTCTGTCAATGGATATTTAGGTTGCTTCCATGTCTTGGCTATTGTAAATAGTGCTGCAATAAACATTGGGGTGCATGTATCCTTTTGGATTATGGTTTTCTCTGGATGTATGCCAGGAGTGGGATTGCTGGGTCATACAGTAGTTCTATTTTAAGTTTTTTAAGGAGCCTCCATACTGTTCTCCATAGGGGATGTACTAATTTACAAACCCACCAACAGTGTAGGAGGGTTCACTTTTCTCCACAACCTCTCCAGCATTTACTGTTTGTAGACTTTTTGATGATGGCCATTCTGACTGGTGTGAGGTGATACCTCACTGGAGTTTTGATTTGCATTTCTCTGATAATTAGTGATGTTGAGCTTCTTGGCCGTCTCCATGTCTTCTTTGGAGGAATGCCTATTTAGGTCTTCTGCCCATTTTTTGATTGGGTTGTTTGTTTTTTTGACATAGAGCTGCATGAGCTGTTTGTATATTTTGGAGATTAATCCCTTGTCGGTCACATCATTTGCAAGTATTTTCCCCCATTTTGTGGAACCCTGCTGACATCTTGATCTTGGACTTCTTGCCTCCAGAACTGTGAGAAATAAATTTCTGTTGTTTAAGAGTTATTTTGTTATGGCAGCGCTCCAAAACTAATACACTTTTTAACAGAAACAAGAGAAACCAGAAGACCAGGGAATGATATTTTTAAGGTGCTGACAGAAAATAACTGTCAACCTAGAATTCTATAATCAGCAAAAATGTCCTTCAAAAATGAAAGTGAGAACTTTCGCTTCTGGACAAGATAGAGTAACAGGGACCATTTTACCTTCCCACCTGAAACAACCACTGCCCACCCCCATGGAAAAATCATACGTAGTATTGGTTTTCAGGATCTTGAAATTCAGGCAACAAAAGACAAGAACCCTGAAAGCCCTAAGATTGCCCCAACATGTTGCCTTGAGAGAGTTTCCAGGCCATAGCACAGGGAGGGGGAACTCGGGTAGAGCCTATGCAGCTGGGGTTCATAGGATGGAATACCAGGGAGGAGAGAGCTACACTCAGAGAGAACATCAAAGATCTGAAGGAGGTTCCCTTCAAGTATTCAGCAGAGTACTGATTAGTGTGTCCAAAAGAAGAAACTACCAGAGGCCATGCAAAGAACCATCTGAAAGAATAAGAGTGAACTGTACCTGATGCTCACACAGAACTGGAAACAGTACCTGTCCCCACTATCCAGACTGGAGAAACTAATAATCCACAGGGCAATGGGTACAGTTCTCAGGGTAGTCTTGCCTCAACAGAGGAGAAAAATTGCCAGACTCACCTAAGAAATCACGAAAGCAAGACACAAAAGGATAAAACTTTTGCTAAGTAAACTTAATTGCATCCCAGAACACAACTCAATAATAATTATAGGAATACAAAAATATCCAGCACCCAACAATATAAAATTCACAATGGCTGGCACACAACCAAAGATTATAAGCCATGCAAAGAAACAGGAAAACATGACCCATAATGATGAAACAATCAATCAATTGAAACAATCCAGAATTGACACAGATGCCAGAATTGGTAGAGAAAGACATTAAGACAATTATTATAGCTGTATTTCATAGGTTCAAAAAGTTAAGTAGAGACCAAGATACTTTTATTTTTAAAAATCTCAATTCTAACTTCTAGAGATGAAAACTACAATATCATAAATGAAGAATACACTGAATGGGATTAACAGCAGATTAGACACTGTAGAATAAAAGATCAGTGAACATGAAGGCACAGCAATAGAAACTACCCAAAATGAAACACAGAGGAAAAAATAGCCACAAAAGAAAAGAAAAGAAAAGAGTATCAGTGAGCTGTAGGCCAGCTTCAAATGGCCTAAGATTAGACTCCCTGAAAAATTCCTGAAGGAGATGAGAGAAGGGGTAAACAAAAATATTTGAAGAAATGCTAGCAAAATTTTCCAAATTTAATGAAAATTATAAACCCACAGGTCTAAGAAATCAACCAACCAAACAAACAAACAAAAAATCTGAGCACAAGAAACATGTAGAAAACTACACCAAGGCACATTATAATGAAATTTCTCAGTACGAATGTTAAAGAGAAAATCTTAAATGCAGTCAAAGAAGGACATGTTACATACAAAGGAAAGATTAAGATAAGGATATGTCACATCAGAACCAATGTAAACAAGAAGACTATGGAGCAACATCTTTAAAGAACTGACAGGAGGGCTTCCCTGGTGGCGCAGTGGTTGAGAGTTCGCCTGCCGATGCAGGGGACACGGGTTCATGCCCCGGTCCGGGCAGATCCCACGTGCCGCGGAGCGGCTGGGCCCGTGAGCCATGGCCGCTAAGCCTGCACGTCCGGAGCCTGTGCTCCGCAACAGGAGAGGCCACAACAGTGAGAGGCCCGCGTACCGCAAAAAAAAAAAAAAAAGAACTGACAGGAAAAAACAATCCATCTAGAATTCTATGCCCAAAAAAATATCTCTCAAAAATAAAGCTACAATAAAGATATTTTCAGTTATACAAAAGCTGAAAGAATTTTCACCCCACACCATTTCCCCCTATTATTAATATGAGAACATTTGATTACAATTAATGAACCAATGTTGATACATTTTCATTAACTAAAATTCATACGTTATTCATATTTCCTTAGTTTTTACTTGATGTCCTTTTTCTGTTCCAGGATCCCATCCAGGGTACTACATTATATTGGTTGCCATATCACATTACATTTAGTCATCATGTCTCCTTAAGCTCCTCTTAGCTGGGACAGTTTCTCAGAGCTTTCTTGTTTTCGATGACCTTGACAGTTTTGAGGAGTACTGGTCTGATATTTTGTAGAATGCCTCTCTGTTGGAATTTGTTTGATGTTTTCCTCATGGCTATGCTGGAATTACAGGCTCTGGAGAAGAAGACCACAGAGGCAAAGTACTATTCTCATCACATCATATCAAGGGCAGGTACTGTCAACATGACTTTGATACCATTGTTGATGTTGACCTTGATCACCTGTCTGAGTTAGTGATTGTCAGGTTTCGCCACCTCTTTTCCCCCTCTTTCCATACTGTCCTCTGAAAGAAAGTCACCATGCACAGCCCACACTTAAGGAGTACGCAGTGATGCTCATTGAGGGTCGAGTACTTACATAAATGATTTGAAATTCTTCTACATGGGAGATTTGTCTCTTTTCCTAGTTGGGATTTTCCATATTTTGCTCAGAGCTTATCACTGTTATCAGCCAGAGGGTTATCCAGTACAAACTATTCCACCATTACCTGAACTAGACCTTCCCACATCTAACATCTGTTGGACATTTATGCACCATGCACTGTGCAATAACCGTATGCAATAAATACTATTATTCTCATTTCATTGATAAAGAAACTGAGACTCAGAGTTACTCTGCCTGTGAACCCCATGGTATTCCTGGCTATGCCTTGCACACCATACCCTAAAAATTGGAGTGAATTTCCATAGATTGCTTGTCCACCCAGATTTTGTGCTGCTTGGTTGACCCTGCTCTGAATCCTCTCCTTCACACATTTCTCAGCCTGTGTCTGAGGCTGTCTATCCTCCCTTCCCTGCTGGGCCTGGCTGTGTAGTAACTGGGTGGGCTCCTCCGCCTGCCCCAAAGCCTACCCCAGAATCCAGGTCCACGGCTTCCCATGGGTGCCTGAACTCTCAGGCACAGGACAGCCCCAGGGCATGAGGGGTCACAGCCTCACACCTCTGCTCACATGGAAAATGCCTTCTCGCCAAAGGACAAAAACAACTCCTCACGCCTATGGAGACCTGAGCGATCTAGAAGACTGTTTCACACTCTGAACAAAATCCCCCACCCAGATGTTCAAAGGTGAGAGAGCAGGGAGGGAATTGAAGACTCAAAAGCCACTATGGTTGGAAAAGAAACCTAACAAGACAGCTTCTGGGCAGTTAACCCACCTGCACCCACAACAGCCCTTAGAGGAGGAATCATGGGTATCAATAAGGCTCAGCCAATTTTAGAGAGTTCAACCGCTCAATGCTCAAGGTTTTGCTCTTCCTCACCCCACCCTAAACCTCATCTTGGGCACCACAATGGAGTAAAAACAGGATGCGGGGGCAGGATATCATTTGATATTCACAGAAGCCCTGGAAGGACGACAAGGGACTTATATTTTCACTTTACCATAGAAAGGAGGCTTAAAGATGTAAAGCGATTTGCCAAACTCAGTAGAGTTAGCAAGTTGTCTGACCCCGTCTTGGCCTATTCACACAGATGGTCTGATGGAAAAGACTAGGGCCAGTGTCATTACCAAAACATCAAGTTGAGGCACCTAGTAATACTGGCCAATAAACAAAGATGTAGGTGAAAATTGTTGGCCAAAAGAGTACTCCGCAAAGTTGGGGGTGACGCACAAGCCTGGAATGACTAGTGTTTATCGAAGAGGGTTCTCTGGAGACAGTGTCGAATATTCTGCAGAAGGAGGGAAGAGGAGGCAGGAAGAAGGCCAGATGGGTCCACACTCCCAGAACATTCATCTGACTGCCATCTCCTGGAGCACTATGCCTGGCGTGGGGCCCCTGTGCAGAAACCACTTGGTGGCATCTACCCCGGAAACCCATTTGGATCAAGCACTGCAGGCAGCAGAACTGGATCTGGAGTCCCAGGAGAGGAAACAATCAACCTCAGTGTTCTGCTCCCAGCCAGACAGGTCTCTGAGGGTTGCCAGCACTTGGCCTACTGCCTAGCACACAGTGGGGCCATATTAAAAGTTGGTTGACTTAAGTGCTCCTGAAAGAGACTGAAGTACAGAGAGGTGAAGTCATTCTCCCAAGACCACACAGCAGTAAGTAGTAGAAATGAGATTCAATGCAGGTCAACAGGCTATTCAGCATTCAAGCCCTCATGCTTTCCCCTCCACCCTATAGTCTCTTGCCTCAAGGGCCAGAAGAATGTCACTTTCTTGTCTTCATCTCTGTAACTCCCGACACAATGTCTGCCACACGGTAGGCTCTTATGAATTTTTTGTTGATCAAGGCTTAGAGGTCTGCCCTTAACACTGAGCTCAGGCGGTTTCCTTGCTAAACCACATGGCATACTGGGCAGGAAGTGAGAGGATGAGGCCTGAGGGAGGAACGGGGAGGAAGGGTTCTAGGATACCAGGCAGGGGCCACGAGTTAGGATTGGTCTAAAGGATGGGGAGAAGGCACAACAGATTGACCCCCGCACACAGTGCCTGAAACCCACACCCCTCTCCCCGTGCGCCCCACCCCAAGCCCTCCACATCCTGCCGGTGCTGGTCATGCCCTGGTCCTGCCATCTGTTCCCTCTGCCTGCAACACTCTTCCCTCCCCTCTTAACCTGGTGACCCCAACTCGTCCCTTAGATTTCAACTCAAGCAGCACCTCCTCATAGACGTTCTCTTGGGCCTTTGTCACCAGGTCAGGTCCCAATTATGGACTCTCACAGCACTTACCACAGTCGCAATTTTGCATATTATATGCATGATTATTTGATCAACGCCCATCTCCACTTCTAAACCGTAAGGCTATGAGAAGGCTCTGCTTCGCTCACCATGTCTTCCAGTGTCCTGCAGTGTCCGGTATTGAGTAAATGCTCAATAAGTATACGTTCAATCAAGGTATGATTGAATGAATACAGAAATGAATGTTGAAACTGGTCACTGTGGTAAGATGAAAATGGCTCTCCAGAAGCTATCCATGTCCTAATCCCTGGAACCTATGAATGGTCCCTCCTATGGAAACAGGGTCTTTGCAGATGTGATTAAATTAAGGATCATCAAACTGAGTCCTACATGGACTTCCCTGGCGGTCCAGTGGTTAAGACTATGCGTTTCCACTGCAGGGGGCACAGGTTCAATCCCTGGTCAGGGAACTAAGATCCCACATGCTGCACGGTACAGCCAAAAAATAAAATAAAATGATAAGATAAAATAAAATAAAACTATTCCTTTAAAAAAAATGAGTCCTACATGTAATCACATTTAGGTTCCTGAGAAATTCTTGTAATTAAAGAGACAGGGAGATTTGACACATACACCTCACCCTGGCTGCCTTGGGCTCTGGGTCTCTCACAGGGGGACGTGGTTGTACCCAAACACCTGCCAACAGGCCTCAACCTAGTTCTTTGCCTGGCAACCTCCCAACTGACCTACAGCTGGAACGTCCCATCTGCTTCTTTTTGTCTGTGGCTGGTGGGAGTAAGGGTGAAGAGGAAAGTGGTGATGTAGGGTCAGACAGGCCTGGACTGGACCATTTGCTGAGTAACCTTGGGAAAATCATATAACCTCTCAGTTTCCTCCTCTGTAAAATGAGAAAAGAATACTTCCGATAGGATCAGATGAAGTAATGACAGCGCATTAGGCAGCACAAAAATAAACGCTAGGTTTCCTTTTCCCCTCGCTTTCAAACTAAGCATCCTCCAAGGCAAACACAGTGTCTTTTTCACTTTTGTCCCCCAGCGCTAATCACAGTGGCTGACACAGAGCAAGTACTCAATGAATATTAGCAGATTCAAGCTGTTGACCCAAGAGGGAGAAGGGCCGTGAGGAAGATGTGGCAATAATGGACTTTGTTATCGAAGTGGGACCTCAGAGGAGCTGAGTTACTGACTTACGCTTTAGTATGTAACGACCAGAGTTGGTGTGGGGAGGAACGTTAGATGGAGAGGGGGAAAGAATTGAGTCCTGAGCTCAAGAACACATGTAATGGAAAGAGGCTCCTACTCCAGGAGCCAGAAGAAGTAGCTCATTGTATGGTTGCACAGGGAGCATCTCCTGAGAACAATGGATGGGCAAGTATCCAGTACTCACGTGGAAAGCCTTCTGTTAATTTATAAATGTGGACACAGGTAGTGACCACTTACAAAACTTTCCTGAACCCCAGAGCATTTATTCACTTCAGCTTTCTGAAATTATGCTTAGAATTTCCACAATTGGTAACATTAAACATGAGTCACCTCTTTGGAGCTTCCTACCATACATCAAAGTGTTGATAAATGGTATATATTTCTGAACACTTATTACTTCATCAAAGAATTTTTATGTGTTAAAAAAAAATGTGTTTACCAAACCGAAGTTCTAAGAAGTGTAAAGGAACCTCACCATATTCAAGGACTCTAAAAAGCTGCAGAAGAAATGCTCATTTTTCTCTCATGGGCCCTGAGAATTTTCCACTTGGGTTCCTTTGGTGTCCTGGGAGGAGGGGCTGAGGGGGGAGAGAAGGGCAGGTTCGTGCAGGCAGAAAGGAAGGGCTACTGGCCACCAGAAAGACCAGCAGGACTTCCTGTCATCAGTCACCCAACTGCTGGCTTGTGAAAAAGAGTTTGGAACAAGGTGAGAAGGACAACTCACTTGCTCTTATGTCCCAAAAGGTCAGATGGCCACAGAATGAATCTGGGGGTGAGGTGTGAACTTGTCTATCTAGCTGAGCTCCTCCTCTCTGACTTTCATTTTCCTATAAATGATAAGAATTTGAACTGCACCCTCGGACTGTAGAACTTCCCTCTTCCATGCTCCCCTCCCACGCACCCATCCACTGGGAACATATGCACACTTTCTACGCACTATGCCCAGCTGACCTCCAATGATCATATCTTGTATTTGTCATTAATTCTGTGAAAGAGGAAAGGCCTTATTTCCAGTATGTCCTGGGGAAAGTGCTGGAAGAGAAGCAGGGGTACAGATGAATTGTCCGCCACGTAAGGATTCCAGGATTCCAAGGGGCAACAAGATCTCTTGGAGCCATGTAGGGGACGGGGAGAACAGGCTTTGGGTTATGACCTGGTCAAGATATGTTTGGCCTGGCAGTGACCAGAAAGGAGACCCAATCCATAAGAAAAATACCAGCAGTACTAATACCCTACATGTGTATTACACCTTAGAGTTTACAAGACACCTTACATCTAAGCTGGTCCTCAGACGTTATTTATTACAGGTTTAAATCCCTTGAAAGTACATGCTCCTGATCAGGCCAGCGTATGACTAATTTTTGTATCCCACAGGACCTAGTCAAGGGTACTTAACAAACGTTTGCTTACATTAATCCTCTCGACAACCCCAATAGGCTGTAAGAAGAGGTATCGTCTTTATATTATAGGTATGAGACCTGGGGAATTTGTGACCTGCCCAAAGTCACAGATGACAACTGACAAACTGGGGCTTAAACCCCATTTTTAGGTCTTCCCACCCCGCACTCCTACTGCTACCAGAGGTACAGTGGAATGGATATCTTTAAATTCTTGAAACTGAAAAACTGCATTTCAAGGGTTACAAGCAATTTGTATATCACAGAGTAGTAATTAGGATTTGTCTTTAGGTGGGAGCCTCCCTCTGTCTTGGGTGAACCTTCTTAGTCATGTCAATAGAAAGTAAGCATATGCCCATAGTTTTGGGCAAAGGCCCAGACGTCAGTAGTGGACCCAAGACAGGTCCCTCAGACCGAGGTCTAGAGGTTTTGTTTGGCAATGTCAACTGAGTATCTCCTTAGCAGATCCGTGGCCCGGAGAAGTTAGAAAAATAGGCTGAATTTAGGCTGTCCCATCCCACACCTGAAAATCACTGTTCTTTGTTGTGGCTTTGCTCATAGAAGACCAGGAGCCCAGACACGCACAGGAGAAGCAGGCAAACCTGGTCTCTTCCCCTCCATGGAGGAATGGCTGTGCAGGGCCCTGGATTATGCTTGACATGCCACTGTCTGGGCCATACAGATGCTGTCCCACCTGTGCTGTTATCTGAGGCTAAGGCAGACTTAAGGAAATACACCAGCAACTAGCCCTTTGTGGGCCATTGGAGCCACACTATACCTTGGGGTGGGGCTAGGAATTTCCCTTGAAGGATATTGATGCTCTTCCTGTGAATCATCTTAAAGCGAGAAATAAGAAGAAGAAGTAGTGGGCTTTGAGCAGGGAAAGGAAGGCCTCTCCCTTCTCTGGAGGCAAGAAAGTTGTTCAGAGAGGCCTGGAGATTTCCAAAGGTGGGAGGCTAACTGGTTTCTTCCTGCCACAATGACTGCCAAGAGCTTAAGGAAATTTTCAGAAGGGGACCAAACTGGTGGGCGCTCCGAGTGGCTACTTCTTAAAGTGGTTGAAAACTATCTCTTTGGTACTTCTGCTATTTGCAAGCCTCCAACAGCAAGTCAAAATGTGATAGGCCCTGTGTCCACACTTGAAGTGAGCAGCTGCAGCCCAGCACCATGAGACCCTAGGAGGTGAGGTGTGAGATTGCCAGGAGAGCCCTGGGCATGGGAGACTTCCCTGGAGAACCCCACAAGTTCTCTGGGAATGGAAGCCCAAGAGCAGATGAACTTCTTCCCTTCGTAGGATAGGAGCTCAGACTGCTGTTAAGTTTACAATGAAAGGGAAATGACACCCCTAAAAACTGGAGAAGGCAAAGTCATCTGGACTACAGAAGGAAAACACAGCTGTTTCTTGAAGGGAATGGGATATTTCTGTCAGCGTTCTTAATCTCTCGTACACAGGTTCATGAGAGCAACGGCAATGGACTAGGTGCTCGCCCTTCCTGATAAGATGATTGGAGGCGAAGAGGGGTCCAAGTGTGGTCAAAGGCCCCAGTTGTCCTGGGGTGGGGTGGGGTTCAGCACAACATACAGCCTGGAGAAAGGATGAGTGAATACAGACAAGGGGAAAGGGCACTGGCCCCCTCTAGTTAGTATGAGGCCTTTCTGCTGAATATTTCTACTAGCCACACCCCCTCTTATTTGGGAAGCCTTTATCAGTTGTCAGAACACTTCTGTATCTGGCCTTGCAACAGCCCAGGAAGGTTACAATTCTTCCAATCCTGTCATTAGCTAATAGAGGTAAAGGGACTGGTGCAAGGGCACACACCTGGCAGTGGCCAAGCTAGGGTGAGAAATGGGTCTCCTGTTTCTGAGGCCCACAGGTTGCTCCCAGCAGCTTTGTGGATCTTGGCCACTGGCCAAGAATGATATCCCGAGTAGGCTGCAGGCTTGAGATGGCCCTTGGCCCCAGCTCTGCTGATTCAAGAGAATTAGCAGGGGAGGTCCCTCACCTGGGAGACCAGTATTTCTTCCTCTTTTTTCTTTGCTAGGGGGCACGAAACATGACACGTGATTCACATGGTCTTCATAGTTCCACAGTTTGGAACTATTTGTTGGGGCCTGTCAGGCAAAGAGTTGAACTTCAATCAGATCAGGGTTTTGATTCTGCCCCTAACTAGCTGAGTCACCTTAGCTAATTACCTCTGTACTCTGGGTTTCCTCTTCTATTTAAAATGCAAATCTGCCATGTCTCTCTCCTGCCCAAAACCCTTTAGGGAGGCCTATTACCCACCCAACTAAAATTCAAGCAACTCTCCATTCAAGTCTGAGCCACCATCTGAACAGAAGAGAGAGGGACATTCAGAAGGGGGTTCTGTCCCTGGTGAGCTCTTTTATTCTCATCCAGGAGAGAGCCAGGCAGACGGTGAATGGTTGTGAACGTTAATTAGTTTCTGTAACCAATAGCAAGAAGGCTCCTTCTGGGGCTGGGCTGGCCCTTGATGGCCTCTTCCCCTCACATCTGTCATTCTCCTTGACCCAGTGACTACCAAGTATCCCCAGGCAGCTTCCTTTTCTCTGATTTCTTCTCGGGGTTGGTTCCATTGAGGTCTCTCTCCCTGTTATGTTTAGCTCTGACACAGTGATCACAAGGCCTGGAACTTCCCTCATCACTAGTCCAGGGACAGAAACTGCAAGCCGTGTTTGTTACCACACTCGAGCTGGACTTCCTGCCGCTCAGATGCCCACCCTACCCCACAGTGGTGCCCATTCAGAAGCATCAAACTGAAGACCAAGATGAAGTAGAGCGAAAATGGGACAACGGAACCATCCAAAGCCCAAAACTTGTCCTAAAATTTTCCCAGTGTGGCCATGGGAGCAAGGCTCTGCCCACATGTTCTCTGGGGCTCCTCACCTTCCCTCTTCCCACCATACTCAGCCCTGAGCTGTTCCTCCTCCCCGACCCACACCCTCCTCTCTTTCTCTCTCTCAACTCAGTAGACACTTGTCTTTTCCAAGAACCCTTCCAAGATTGGGAAGAGCATTTTTTTATATGGTCGCAAAAGCATGAGCTCTGGAGTCAAACAGACCTGGACTGTAATCTTAGCTCTGCCACTAAGTGGCTGAGTGATGCAAACAAGTGATGTTGTCCCTGACTTCACTTCCCCGTCTGTAAAGCATTAATAATTACGTCAGTCTAGCAGGGGTAGTAATAAGGATTAAATGAGACAATGCTTGCACATTAATCAGGGTAGTTAACATTAGCTGCTATAACAAAAATTCCAAAATCTCGGTGGCTACATACAAGAAGAGTGTGCTTCACACTCAAGTCACAGGCTGATGTAGATTGGGTGTCTTTCCTGCATAGCTCCCCTCCAAGAGCTGACTCAGGGACCCAAGCTCCTTCCAACCCCTTGGAGTCTCCCTGGAGTCCCCACTAGGCCCCCTCCACTGGCTGACAGAATAGCAATGACAGAGTTAGAGGCCAGGCCAGGAAGTGGCACCCATCAATTCAACTTTACATTGGTTAAAACTCCGTCACATATTCCACCTAATTGCAAAGCAAGCTAGGAAATGTAGTTGTCATGTGTGCCCAGAAAGAGGAAATGGAATTGCTAACCATCTAGCCAGTCTCTGATACAACATATTAAGTATTTAGCAGAATGACTGATACGTAGTAAGAGCTCAATAAGCAAAGGATACTATTATAATTACTTTCTATTATCTGTCCCAATACTGGTATGAATACCAGAAATCACTGAACCTTACTTAGGTGGACTTTTCACAACACTGAGATTGAATAACTGAATACAAACCAAAATAAACACTGAATTTCTTAAAAGAAAAAGATACAGTAATCATATGTCTGACATAACTTCTGTTCTAGGCGCTTTCTTTGAGGCACCAGGATACAGTGGAATAGTCTACATTCAAATGCTGACTCTGCCCTGAGCAAAACATTAACCTATGTCAGTCACAGTGGTTTCCTCTTCTTAAAATAGGAATGCTAATTTACTCACTTTACAGGATTCTTTAAAAAATGCCATATTCCCTCATATCTAAGCATATACTTCCCTCTGTCTGGAACACCCTCCTTGTCCCCTCTTCACCCAGCTACCTCCTACTGATTCCTCAGGTCTCAGCTTAGATGTCACCTCCTCCAGGAAACCTTCCTTATCCCTGACCCCAGTTGTGGTAGAGTGTCTGTCTCCTGTGTCCCCATGTGAGCCTGTATTTTCCTTCCCAAAGCACTTACCACAGCATATTAAAAATCTCTGTTCACTTTCTGTCTCTAGCTGAGTGTTCATTTCTTGTGGAAAGGGACCTTGTCTTCATCACCATTTTTTCCTCAGCCTCAACAATGTGCAGGCACATAATATCCCCAGGTTCATAATGATATGCATTAAATGTATGTCATATGAATGAATTAAGAAATCCTGATCCTTCTGCAAAATGGTGAGGGGGTATAGACTTGTAAACTCTTACAACTCAACACAAAACTAAAAGTAAAGACAAGTTCAGAAAGACACAGCACAGCATACTCCTTGTAAAGGTCAACGGGAACTAAGAAGTCATTTCAGACAGCAGCCACACCCTTGGGTCATGCCTGGGTACTTCTGAGCAATTGGCTAACTTTTAATCTCTCAGTTGAGCAACAGAGGGTGCAAAAAAATATCCTCACACATTAAAAACCCTGGGACTCTTCCTCCAGGCTGATGTAAGAGTGTGGCAACAAGAGCTGTCCACTTAGGGTAGCCCTGACTGACCATGTGTCCTGCTGGGCTTGCATATACCACTCTTCACTATCCATGTGGCCAGTGCATCCCTGACCTTCACCGACCACCATCCAAAAATGAGGTCCTGGGCTTCCCCGGTGGCTCAGTGGTTAAGAATCCGCCTGCCAATGCAAGGGACACGGGTTTGAGCCCTGGTCTGGGAAGATCCCACATGCCACGGAGCAACTAAGCCCGTGTGCCACAACTACTGAGCCTGCGCTCTAGAGCCCACGAGCCACAACTACTGAAGCCCACGTGCCTAGAGCCCGTGCTCCGCAACAAGAGAAGCCACAGCAATGAGAAGCCCGCGCACCGCAGCGAAGAGTAGCCCCCGCTCGATGCAACTAGAGAAAGCCCGTGCGCAGCGACGAAAACCCAATGCAGCCAAAAATAAATAAATTAAATAAATAATTTTTTTTAAAAATGAGGTCTTTCTCCCAAGGTAGATCTTCAGATACAGGATGGGACTTCCATCCCACCCCCCGCCCCCCATACACACACATAGTCTGAAGCACATGCCACAACCCAACAACAGTGAAGTGGACAGTTTGTCTCCCATGCCCAGATACCTTCCGTGCACCTGGAGTGAAGCGTCAGATGAGCCAATTGACAGAGGTATGAGTGACTGATGACGTTTACCCAGTTCTTCCGAAGCACTATTACCCAGCAGGAAAAAAAAAAAAAAATGTGGTGCTCCAAGGACAATGGTGCTTCAAGGACAAAGGACGACCCTGCCTGAAAAAGTGTCAGCGTTACACCCCCTACCGGACTCTTAATCGCCCTCCCCACCATGTTGCAATGGTTAGGAAATTTCTGAGCCCACCTGGGAAACGGGACCTGTCCCAAATAAGGAAAGGCATATGCCCTGTCCCGCTCCCACCCTGTAGAAGGAAGGTATATGTGCCTCGACCAATCAGTAAACGAAATTTTCACCTCGGGCCATTCCTTTGTTTTCTGGTTATAAAAACTGATCAATAGCACATGCTCTGGCTCGACTCTCCCAGACTACTAGGAGGTCGACCCGCTGTTCTGGCGGCGACCCTTCCCTCTAATAACTTCTATATTCTTTACATTCTGCCTTGTGTCTGGAAATTCTTTTCCAACTCCCGTTCGGACCACGACAAAAAACCTCTAAACATGAGATTTCAGGCAGGCGAGGGAAACCAAAAAAGGCTGGAAGACGTCGTCGGCACCCCTTCCAAAATATTAAGCAGGTAGAGGACTGCCTATTTTACTGTTGGTTTAGCTCAGCCCTACATCAAGGTACATGGCAGCTCCGAGGCTCCCACACGTGTCCTCTCACACATCCCCTGAGCACCTGAGACAATCTCCTTCCCAACTCTGAGCAGCTGCGGATCCCAATCCTACTCTTCCGTAAAATTTGCTCTAACACCCTCACCCCACCTTCCGCACCCACAGGGACAAGGCTGTCCCTCGCCACCTGCACCGCAACAGACACACACACACAGACACACACACACAGACACACACACACACACACACAGACACACACACACCCTCCAGGCTACCCAGACCGCTTTCACCCTATTACACCGAGGGCCCCGGGAGGCGAGGAGGGTGAGAGTTGCCCAGAGCCCGGCCCCCGCCCCGGGACAGCATGCACAAGCCCTGCCCCTGCTTCCCCTCCACCTGCCTGGGCTGACCGCGCTCCGCAGCCGCTCTGGCTCCTTGACGCCGCGGCTCGGGCTCCCTGACGCCGCGGCTCGGGGGCGGGGCGTCTCGAGGCCCCGCCCCTATGACGTCAGCCTAGCGGGGCGAGACCTGGCAGGCGGTCGGAGGCTTCAGTCTCAGTCCCGCAGAGCGGCGACTGGAGGCAAGCATCCCGGCTCTGGCTTCTGCTCCCGCTCCGGAGGATGCGGCTCGACCAGGATGCTGCCGCGCCTGATAGTGCAGCTTGCGGCCCTCCTCAGCCTGCTCCTCGGCTTTCGCACGCACGGTAAGGATCGGGGTCTAGCCCTGACCTCTCCGCGCCCACCCCGCTCCCTCTCCTACCGGTCGTCACTCCTACATTAAAGTTCTGAGTCCCACGGAGAATCACGTCTGGTTGGCCCTCTACGGAGAGGGGCACCCATTATCTCCCCACTCCCCGATCTCCCTCATTCTGGCAAGCCTGGGTCTCAGGCTCACCCGCTGTGGACGTGGAAGAGACTGAGATTGACTAGGGGAGGGGGAAGTATGGATAGAGAAGTTAAATAACCCCCCCACGAAGTCACCGTCCACCCGCCTCCCTGTGAGTCATAAATTTACCCCTGGCTTTTTTGTTGTTCTAGTTCAAATGAAGAGACTGCTGGTCCCTCGGGGGAATTACTTTGATCTCAGTCTGACTCTACCTTCCCTTAGCTCTCCGATTAATCTATTTCTGCCCCGTGCCATGTCACCCTATCTCAGCACTTTTCCCCCACTATTACCTGTCACCCCCATCGGATCATCCCTTCTCCTTCTTTAGCCCCCAGTGCTCTCCCACTGCCACCTGCCTCCCTCCTCCCTACTGCTACTCCTTAGCTCTCCTAACCCAGCCAGAAATCCTGGAAAGTTTCTGCAATTGAAAAGAATAAACCCTGAAGGGAGAAAATGAAAGGGCCGGGAGCCGGAGGGACCAGGAGCGGAGGCAGGGAGAGCAGGGACTGAAACTGCTTCTACATGACGCCAGAATACGAAGTAAAACATGCAGTCACCATTCACATGATAGAGAGCTGAGCTGGGGATGTGCAGCCCAAACACCACAATGACCCACTGTGTTTTTCACTTTCCGTATACCGTTTTGAAATCGAGACACAGACTTGAGGATCAAAGACAGTATAAGAAAGAAAGCAAGGGACCGGGACAGATGTGCTTTCTAAGTGAGGATGACAGTCAGAAAAAAGAAGCATTATTAGAGAGATGATGAGAAGTTGGACAACAAGGGAAGCCTGGGAGTCGCTGTCAGATGGAGAGACATTAAGGGATCGAGGAGGAGAGAAGAGGAGCTGAATGTGGGTATTGGCCTTGACGTACTTCATTGCATTCGATCGGCAAGACTCTTAAAGTAGGTGTATTTATCACATTCTTACAAATGAGAGAACAAGTTCAGGGAGGTTAAATGATTTGTCTGAGTCACACTAGCAAGTGCTAGTTTGAGGCTCTTGAAGTTAGTTTCCCATGGTGAGAGGTGCAGCTGGCTGTGAGGGGAACACAGGAGGTGGAGAGAGGCACTGGTACTTAGTATATATCACCTTGGAGCCAGGGGTGCCAGCTCTTTGTGGAAACGTCCTCAGCCCAGTCTAGACCCAGGGCTGCCTGTCCTACTCAGCCTAAGGCTGCAGTAAAGCCCTCCTAGAAGTGGGGGGATGGGACAAGCACTCAGCTTGGGGCTCTGTGAAGAGAAACAGGTAGATGCCAACTAGCAGGATATCTGTGTACCCAAAGAACTCCAGAGAGGGGGGCCTTGGGCTAGAGCCAGGGCTGGGACCAGGGTGGGGACCAGGTGTGGGGATGGAGAGCAGGCCTTGGGATGGGGCTGGAGCAGGGACAGGGATTGGGCAGAGCCAGGGACCGGCTCATCAGAGAGCTCATTGTGGGCACATCTTAGCCCTCAGCCCCTGCTTGCTTGCCTGGGATGCATCACACCCACCTTGGCTCTTCTCAACCAGCACTTCTGCTTCTGATCACCTACAGCACAGGACAGCGATTTAAGGACACTATACTAGCTCTGGGATCAGACACATCTGGATTCAAAGGCCCACTCTACCGCTTACTACCCCATTGACCTTGGGCAAGTCACTTAACCTCTCTGAACCTTCATTTCTTCTCTGGCAAAATTGGGGTTATAAATGCCTACCTTGTAGGATTACTGTGATAATTAAATGAGACAATATATGTAAAGTACTTAGCTGAGTGCTCAGCTCAAGGTAAAGCACTCAGTAAATGGGAGCTGTTAGAATGCCTGCCACCATCACCACCATCATCTCCTCCCTGGCAGGGAGGTGAAGGGGACCTCTGCTAGCTCTGGTACTGACACTGTTCTCCCTGCGGACAGAACTGCCCAGACCTTCATCTGCATGGTTTGAAGCAGAATTTTTCTACCACGTCCTCCACTGGACTCCCATCCCGAATCAGTCTGAAAGTACCTACTATGAAGTGGAGCTCCTGCGGTAAGCAAAAGGGAGGATGGAGAAAGGAGGGAGGTGAGTGAGGGAGTGGGTGAGTCCATCCCCTTCTACCCACCCTGACATGGGAAGATACCTGCCTTGTTACTGAAGTGACACCAGGAAGGACCCTGGCACATATCCATCAGTTGACAAGTACTGATCAAGTCTCATATGGGTGTAGGGTGCTGGAAGCTCGGGGGGAGAAAGCCAAGGTATTGCCTTTATCCTCAAGATTTTTCCATGTTATTGGAAAAACAGGAAAAGCATCCATAAGCCAGTTGGAGAACAAGGAAGCCCTAAGGACTACAGATCTGGTTGGGAGAAAGGCGGAATTGGGCTGTGTTGCAGGGAGTGGCAAGTCTCCCTGGATAAGTTGGCGTTTGAGCTACTCGTATTCCAATCTAAGAGTCTTCTAGAGCACAGAGAAATTGGTACAGAGTCCCAGAACCAAGGGAGATCCCCTTGCAACTAGATGCCTCGGACTAAAGGGAATACCCTGAGGGCTATAGCGTCATGAGAGCTCTCCCCTGGCCTCTTGCTTCCCTCCTAAAGGAGTTAGGTTTGAGCACAAGTTCCTCTCCCAATGCCTACCCCGCTATCTCCCCAGGTATGGAGTAGAGCCCATCTACTGGAACCCCATCCGCAGCTGTAGCCAGACCTTGGTGCTGTCCTGTGATCTCACCATGCAGACCCTGGACCTGTATCATAGCAATGGTTACCGAGCCAGAGTCCGGGCAGTGGACGGAGGCCAGCACTCAAACTGGACCTATCCCAACACCCGCTTCTCTGTGGATGAAGGTGCTTTTCCTCCCCGGGACCTAAAACATGGCTTTCAGGGTCCTTTCCGGCTGGAAGCTCTAGTCTAGAACTTTTCTTTCCGTTCCCATAGCTCGCCTCATCTGCCTGGCTTCCTGGCTGGGGATTTAGTTGCCCAAACAAGCCTGAGTCAGGACTTTGGAGAAGGTATAGTTGAAAATAGCCAAGTTATTCAAGATTTAAAAGGGAACTGGAGTTGTTTATCCTACAGAAGAGAAGTCTGGGGGTGAGTTGGGGCAGCTGAGTCACGAGGGTCAGGTTGGTGTACTTGTAGGGTTCTGGGAGGGGAAGCAAATCCATAAGCACTCAGCATAGGGCAGCAAGCTGGAGGCAGAATTTCGATCAGGTCCTCCTCCCTTTAAGAATGAATTCCTCGGGGTCAGGGTGTGAGGCTTTGAAGCAGGGAGGTGCTATTGAAGCAAAGTTGGGAGTTTCTCTCTGCAGAGAGAAGAGAAAAGAATAAGCCCCAAATGTGATGGGATTCTTTCCTTCTGCAGATTGGGACTGACTGTGCTCTATGTGTGTGGCAAGGCTGCTCTGCAGAATTCAGAATGATGCTCTTGGAGGTCATTGTCTCCCAAATGCCTGCCCACAGGCCGGTACTCCACTGGCTGCAGAAACATCACTGAAGAGTGTGTTTAAAATAGCCATTTCCTGGGCTTCCCTGGTGGCGCAGTGTTTGAGAGTCCGCCTGCAGATGCAGGGGACACGGGTTCGTGCCCCGGTGCGGGAAGATCCCACATGCCGCGGAGTGGCTGTGCTCCGCAGCGGGAGAGGCCACAATAGTGAGAGGCCCACATACCGCAAAAAAATAAAAAATAAAAAAAATAGACGTCTCCGGGGCCCAGCTTCCAAAATTCAAATTCACTGTGTCTTGAGTGGGTCTGGGCATCTGCATTTTTAACATGCTCCCCAGGATATCCTTATGTTCTGCCAGGTTGAGAAACCTGTAGCCCAGGTTTTAGGGTGGGTAAAGCTTGACCCTGGAGGCCAGGTATGGATGGGGTGCCCAGGCCCTCCCCAGCCTGCAGGCCTCATGGTTTTGTCTCCCGACTCAGTGACTCTGACAGTTGCCGGCGTGAAGCTAGAGATGCACGATGGCATCATCTTTGGGGTGATCCAGCTCCCCAGGCCCAAGATGGCCCCTGCAGGCGACACATATGAAAGCATCTTCCACAACTTCCGGGAGTATGAGATTGAGGTTCGCAAGGTACCAGGACAATATAAGGTATGGGATTCCCCAAGGCCAGGCTTCCCTGTCACCTGGGCCGGAAGTGACTTGTGTACCCCTGGGGAAGTTTTCCAGCAGAGTCGAGAGAGCTTGTGGGGCAAGTGGGGGGAGCCAAGATGGCCTGAGCCCTCAAACCTGTGCTTCTGCCAGGTGGCAGGGAAGACAGTGCCCACTAGGTGTCAGGCAGCGCAGGAGATGTTATAACTATTGCTTCCAACCCTCTTGCAGGTGGGGATTTTATTCCATGTTATAGATGGCAAAATGAAGCTCTCAGAGGCTATGAAAATGCCCAAGCACACTCCCATAAATGGGGGATCTGGAATCTGCAAAATCCATCCTCTTTCCTTTCAACCACAATTGATTCTAGCCTCTTCTGGGATGGTCCTCAGTATCTATAAAATACTTCCTTTTTGCTTCTTTTTTTTTTTAACATCTTTACTGGAGTATAACTGCTTTACAATGTTGTGTTAGTTTCTGCTGTATAACAAAGTGAATCAGCTATACGTATACGTATATCCCCATATCCCCTCCCTCTTGCGTCTCCCTCCCACCCTCCCTATCCCTTCCCTCTAGGTGGTCACAAAGCACCCAGCTTATCTCCCTGTGCTATGCGGCTGCTCCCCACTAGCTATCTATTTTACATTTGGTAGTGCTTATATGTCAATGCCACTCTCTTACTTCGTCCCAGCTTACCCTTCCCCCTCCCCGTGTCCTCAAGTCCCTTCTCTACGTCTGCGTCTTTATTCCTGTCCTGCCCCTAGGTTCTTCAGAACCATTTTTTTTTTTAGATTCCACATGTATGTGTTAGCATACGGTATTTGTTTTTCTCTTTCTGACTTACTTCACTCTGTATGACAGACTCTAGGTCCATCCACCTCACTACAAATAACTCATTTCGTTTCTTTTTATTGCTGAGTAATATTCCATTGTATATATGTGCCACATCTTCTTTATCCATTCATCTGTCGATGGACACTTAGGTTGCTTCCATGTCCTGGCTATTGTGAATAGAGCTGCAATGAACATTGTGGTACATGACTCTTTTTGAATTATGGTTTTCTCAGGGTATATGCCCAGTAGCGGGATTGCTGGGTCGTATGGTAGTTCTATTTTTAGTGTTTTAAGGAACCTCCATACTGTTCTCCATAGTGGCTGTGTCAACTTACATTCCCACCAACAGTGTAAGAGGGTTCCCTTTTCTCCACACCCTCTCCAGCATTTATTGTTTGTAGATTTTTTGATGATGGCCATTGTGACCTGTGTGAGGTGATACCTCATTGTGGTTTGATTTGCATTTCTCTAATGATTAGTGATGTTGAGCCTCCTTTCATGTGTTTGTTGGCCATGTGTATGTCTTCTTTGGAAATGTCTACTTAGGTCTTCTGCCCATTTTTGGATTGGGTTGTTTGTTTTTTGATATTGAGCTGCATGAGCTGCTTGTATATTTTGGAGATTAATCCTTTGTCAGTTGCTTCATTTGCAAATATTTTCTCCCATTCTGAGGGTTGTCTTTTCGCCTTGTTTATGGCTTCCTTTGCTCCTTTTCGTTTTTAATACAAACTAAATTATGGTAATCACAGAGATCTTGGGCTGCCTCGATAATGCAGGGTTTTTTATCTTAGAAAAAGACCACTAAAGGGGGTTGGCCTTCAGTGCTTTAGAGCATCTCTAAAGGCCCCTTCGGCTCTCAGCCTGCATGTGGCATGGAACAAGGATATCGTGTTTACTGCTCTGATTGTTTTCGTTTCAGTCCCATGACAAGATAAAACATGAAAACTTTAACCTCCCAGTCCCGAGAGGGGTGGGAGAGTTCTGTGTCAGGGTGAAACCATCTGTCAGCTCCCGAGTGAACAAGGAGGTCTGGTCCAAGGAGGAGTGCATCGTGCTCACCCCGCAGTGTGAGTTGGTCAGGGCTGCTGTCTGGGCAGAAGGGAGGCAGGAAGGGCCTCTCACGTCTGAAAAGCATTCCACTGAGGGCTGCCGATGTGGGGCACTGTGCTAGGTGCCCCCCAACTGCGACACAGCTCTCCATCCTCACACAGCTCTATGAAAGAGCTCCTATTGTCCCCATTTTAGAGATGCAGAAACTGAGGCTCAGTACCTATAAGCAACTTCCAGGGTGTGGCCACAAAGCCAGGTCTCCCAATTCTGCGGGTGCTTCCACTGGAGCCCAGCTGCACTCCCAGGAGCCCTTCTGCAGCTCTCCTCAGCCAGCTGTGGTGGTTCCTGTTTGTTACATTCCTCTGCTGTCTTTTCTTAGAGCTGGGGGCACCAAGGGCTTCTCCGACCTTCCCCTCCTCCCCCTCAGAGGAAAGCAGAACTGAGCTGACTCCTCCCCACAGCTGCAAAAGTCAGCAAATACTGTGCCAGGCTCTCAGCCCAGTGCTGGAAAGGGGAGGGAGGGAAGGGAATATGGCACGTGAAGGCTGTGGTTCTGCCCACAAGGATCTTACAGTCTGGCTGGGAAGACAGGGTGTGCCCAGAGCAGGCTGTAACTAGCTACTCAGGACAACATATGTCAAGTGCCCAGCGAATCATGCCAACTGTCAGTGCGCTGGGAGTGCCCAGTCCAGTGTGGGCAGCGTCCAGCAATGACCAGAGGGACTCCTTACTTTTCTGCAGTACATTTCAGTTTATGGCAGACACGCACAAACTCATTGTCATTTCAGCCTCACTCTGCCTTACTGAAGCAGAGGAAGGCACCATCTGTGTGCCAGGCGGCCTTAAGAGCTTTTCAACATCCACTCACTGATATAGAAGTAGTTTTGTATACAGGTCTAGGTTCAAATCTCAGCGTCGTCACTTATGACATATATGACCTTGGGCAACTTGCTTAACCCCTCTGGGCCTCAGGATGCTAACCTATAAAAATAGGGACGATAATAGTATTCACCTCCTAAGGTGGTTATAAGAATCAGGTGACACTGTACAGTAGTCCCCCCCCTTATCTGAAGGGCATACGTTCCAACACCCCCAGTGGATGCCTTGAAAGCATGTATATATACTATGTTTTTTCTCTATACATACATACGTATGACAAAGTTTAGTTTATAAATTAAGCAAAAATTTAAGAGAATGCCCAAATTGACAACATCACTACTCTTGCACTTTGGGGCCATTATTGAGTAAAATAAAGTTTACTTGAACAAAAGCACGGGATGCCACAACAGTCCATCTGATAACTGAGGCAGCCACTAAGTGACTCACGGGTGGGATCTGCTGGACAGAGGGATGATTCATGTCCCGGGCCAGACAGAGTGGAGCAGTGTGAGATTTCATCATGCTACTCAGAACGGCACACGATTTAACTGATGCATTGTTTATTTCTGGAAATCTTCCATTTAATGTTTTTGGACCACAGTTGAACACAGGTAACTGAAACCACGAAAAGCAAAACCACAGATAAGGGGGGACTATTATAAAGGGCTTGGTTCGTGGTAAGTGCTGTGTGCTTCACAACCATCTATGAGGTAGGCACTATTATTTTGCCCATTTCGTAGATGGTAAAACTAAGGCTCAGACAGGCTAATTTGTCCACAGCCTCACAGCTAGTAAGTGGTAGAGCTGGGATTTGAACCCAGGTCTGGCTGCTCCCAAAGCCTCCCTTCTTACCTGCTGTACCATCCTTCCCCACCGCTATGTATGCCTTCATGTGAGTTTTGTGCAGAGGGCTGGAGGCCATGTGTCTAGTGAGGGAATCCTTCAGGGCAGAGGTTGGAGGGCCAGGCAGGGACTCCCAAGAATCCTGGCATGGCCTCCAGAGTTGTGGCCTAGAGGTAACCTGGGGGGGATGTGGGGGGGGGTCACTCGGCCCCTCACCAAGAGGCTCCTGAGAGGGGCCATGGGATCCTCGGGGACTGCCCCTCCATATCCCATGGCACCAGGCTATAAACCCATCTCTCTGGGCCCACAGATTTCACCGTGACCAACCTCAGCATCTTCTTCACCTTTGTCCTGCTGCTCTGTGGAGCCCTGGCCTTCTTCCTGGCCCTCCAGCTGTATGTGCAGCGCCGGGGGAAGCTGCCCACCGTCCTGGTGAGTCTCACGGGGAGGCCACTGCCCCATCCTTCCCGGCCCCACCAGGACTCCGGGAGGCAGGGAGAACCCTCCCAGGCAGGCCGTGTACCCTCAGCCCTGACATGGGGGCGGAGGGAGGGCTTGAATGCCAAGCCCAGCACGGAGAATGTTGCCTTATAGTGGCCCAGATAAGACACAGTAATCCCAACCCGCCATGCGCCATTTTGTTACTATTTGCCAATAATTGGCCACAAACCAGCCCCTGTGCATTAGTACCTCGGAGTCAGGTAGTTATAGCCTCACTTTACAACTGAGGAAACTGAGGCGTAGAGAGATTGTTACACGCAGAGGGTCCCACAGCCAGGAAGAGTCAGGGCCGGAGCCCAGCCTTTCCCATCCCTAGAGGCTGGCGATGGGTGCTCTGGAACAGGCAGACAAAGGGCTGCTGTCAGTGTGGGAGAGAGCAGAGCGGAGAGGTGATGCTGAGAGGCGAGCATCTCCGGACCTTCCCACAGCCTATCCTCTTGCTACACAGTGCTGACAAACACCGCATTTGTAGTCAGCCGGCCTCCAAAGTTCAGCTTGCCACATTGAGCAGCATTTCCAGACCACAGCCCGTCTCTGGCCTGGGATTCAGACTGGACCAAAGGTGGTCCCCACAGCTGACATTACTGTGATGGTCAAGGGCTCAGCTGTAAGGGTGGGCTTCTTCAGGGAGACCAGGGCCCAGGGAAGCTCACAGCTGGAAGGGGACCCTCCACAAGGATCCCAGGATCTCTAGGAAAAATAAGGAGAGAGACAGAGGCCCTCTGAAATTATTTTGAGTAAGAACTCTGGGATGGGGATGGAGGGGAGAGAAGAGGGGTGGGGCTGCCTGGTGAGTGCACCAAGGAACCTGCCCTCAGGGATGGGTAACTAGACAGCAGAGTGGTAGGAAAGGACCACTGGATGGGAGAGTCTTAGTTGGGCTTGGGAAAAGGCATCTAGTAAGAGAGAGGTAGCTACTGAGTTACAGTTACCAAGCAAATACAACGTGCAAAAGCTGAGTAATGTGGCCACTGGTCCCAAGGGGCTTGATTACGTCTGGTGGGGCAGCCAACAAATCAACTGTTAAGTTTAATGCAAACCAGTGAAATGGACATAGATGCAAAAATGCCAAAGGACATGACAAGCAACCTCTGTTTTTTTTGTTCTTTCTGAACATTTGGATCACAGAATTGACTTGTCCTCATGAGTTTTTTCGTCCTCAAGATAAGTACAGCCCAGTTTCCTTCCTCTAACGATCACAGCCATTACTAACTTTATAAATAACTGAGAGAGCACAAAGCACCTTCACATGCACTTGCTTGTTCTCATTCATTAGCTGCTTTGATCTGATCTTCAATGATTATCAAAGTAAAGCATTGTTAAACAAGTGGGGATTACAAATCAGGACAGTTGAGTACCAATTCCAGATTTATTTGTTCTTTGCTGCTGTGTGACACTGGGCAAGTCATTTAACTTCTCTGAGGTTCAGTTTTCTCCTCTAGGAAACAGAGATAATAATACTTCTTTAGAGAATTATTAGAGAGTAAAACTCAATTCACCAAGTGTTTATTGAGTGCTTTCTCTGTACCAGGCACTGTTCTAAGTATTTTACATGCATGAACCACAACTTGAGAAGGCAATACTGTCATTACTTCCATTTTGCATAGGAGGAACTAAAGCACAGAGAGGATAAATGATTTGGCCAAGGTGACACAGCTGATAAGAGGCAGACCTGGGATTTGAACCCGTGAAATCTGGCTCCAGAATACACATCCTTAGTCACCAAGCCACATGATATCAATAGGGATCCAACCAATAAGAGTTGCATTAGAGTCATCACATACAAAAGGAACAAGGGCAGATGTGCAACAGTGACTCAGTAAGTCAGTCAACAAACCTTTGGAGTGCCTACTATGTGCCAGCTCAGTTTAATCTCTGGGAACAGAGTGGCCCATAAGAACAGACGACTCCTGCCCTCAAGGAGTTTCTATTCTGTTGGGGTTGGGGACTGTGTGTGTGTGTGTGCACGTGGGGGCACAGAAAACAAAAAAATAACTCCAGGAACTAAGTGCTAGGAAAAAATAAACTGGGTTAATGGGAAGAGAATGTCTGGAGCACTGCTTTAGCAAGGGTGATTGGGAAAGTCTCTCTGAGGAGATGACATCTGAATTGAGACCTGAACGATAAGGAGGATACAGCCATACAAAGTGCTAGGAGAAGAGTATTCCAACAAGGAGTAGCCTGTGCAAAGGCCCTGAGACAGCACTGTCCAGAGCAAAAGGAACACCAGTGCGGCTGGGGCACAAGAGCAAGGGGGAGAGAGGTTAAGTGACTTCCCTGGGCCTCTGGGCAATTAATGGGGAGCGAGGCCCCCTCAGCTGCTAGCTCTGTTTGTTTCACTGCCCCACGCTGCAGCAAGGCTGTGTTTATGTGAGTCACTCAGGGAGTGAAGAAATTAACTCGGTGTCTCACATCCAGCGTTATAAGAGCTGAAATGAATAACATGGGATAGGATAGGACAGGACAATACAATAGATCACAGTGCACAGGTAGTAACGATAAGTATTATTTTGTGAAATTGGTTTCAATCATATATGAGTTATATATTTATGGGCTATTTATATACAGGTTATTGTGTAACATATTTCTTACTTGGAGTCACAGTGGAAAAAAGTCTGAAACACATTTCTAGATCTCAGTGGGTCCAGCCTGCTTTCAGGTTTGAAAAGCACTGCTGATGGAGCCTCCTGAGAATGTTCACCTTTCCCTGCAGCCTCCCATTCTGCCTGTCATTCTGTCTGAACTCCAAGAATACAGGCTTCTTAGGTATCTGGCCTGAGTCAAACTGAGAATTGCATGAGGAGGAAAACTCAATTCTGAACCAAAACCAAAAGGACAAGTGGCAGTGTACTCCAGGCTCTGCAGGACCCCTCTGTTGGAGCAGTACTTCCTGAACCCCTGGCCTCCCCTGGCCACACTGGGGCGGGTTCCTGCGGGTGACCCTCCCACCCCTCACTCTACCCTCTCCTCCCCAGGTCTTCAAGAAGCCCAGTCCCTTCAGCCTCATCAGCCAGCTTTCCTGCCCAGAGACCCAAGACACCATTCATCCCCTCGATGAGCAGGCCTTCCCCAAGGTGTCCCCAGAGCTGAGGAACTCGGAGCTGCACGGCAGCACGGACAGTGGCTTCAGCAGTGCCAAGCCATCCCTGCAGACTGACGAGCCCCAGTTCCACCTCCCTGCCCCCCACCCCCAGGCTGGGGGTACTTTGGGAAAGGGGGCGCCCCGGTTGCCGGAGGACAGCTGCAGTAGCGGCGGCAGCAAAAGTACAGACAGCGGGATCTGCTTGCAGGAGCCCAGCCTGAGTCCTGGCACGGAGCCCAGCTGGGCGCCGCAGGCGGGGAGCGACAGCCAGGACCAGCTTGACAGTGGCATTGGCCTGGTCCAGAACCCTGAGGGGCAGCCTGAGGATGTTCAGGGTGGCTCAGCTTTGGGCCATGTGAGTCCCCTGGGACCGGAGGTGGCTGCGGGAGAAGACCCAGCTGCAGGGGCCTTCCAGGGCTACCTGAAGCAGACCCGGTGCCCGGAGGAGAGGGCAGCCGAGGCAGGCGGCCTGGAAGAAGAGTCCTCCTCAACAGATGGCCTTGGCCCCAAATTCAGGACATGCGTGGATGCTGAGGTGGACTGGCCTCTACCAGCCCTGGCCAAGGGCTATTTGAAACAGGACCCCCCAGAAATGACTCTCACTCCCTCAGGGGCCCCAGCTGGACAGTGGAACCCACCAACTGAGGATTGGTCACTCCTGGGCTTGACCCGCTGTGGTGACCTTGGAGCATCCGACTGGAGCTTTGCCCACGACCTTGCCCCTCTGGACTGTGTGGCAGCCCCAGGCGGTCTCCTGGGCAGCTTCGACTCAGACCTGGTCGCCCTGCCACTGATCTCCAGCCTGCACTCAAGTGAGTGACTCAGGCCAGAGGGCTGCTTTTGGTTTCCGCTGCACCCTGCCTGGACCCAGAGGGGCCCCAGGGGATGAAAGTGAAGCACGAGGCCAGTCTGGGCACTTTTCTGCAAGCGTAGTGAGGCCAGCGCCAGGCCTGGTAAGAGTCCAGGGCAGGAGGACACTAAACTAGCACAGGGTACATATGTGGCATTGGCCTCCTCTGCAGACGGGGCCCTGCAGACTCTGGCAGAACTGAGAAGGGCAGGGCAGAGATCTCCTTGGGACGCTTCCCATATTGTAAAGGGCTACTTGCTCAGGGGAATCATGGGGCCTTTCGGAGTTGTGGTGAGGCCACCAGGCTGAAGTCAGCTCAGAGAGCCAGGCCGCCCTGCTGAGGCCAGCCATGTGTCAGGGCCTCCAGCAGGATAGAGGGCTGAGAGGATAGAAGCTTCAGGGCCTCGCTGCAGGGGCCATTTCTAGGAGGTAAAAGAGGGAGCAGGGGTCAAAGGGAGCTGAGATGCAGAAGGGGTCTTCTGGCTCAGAATCCAGTGCTCTGGGGATGGCTTGTGTCCATCTGCAGACAGCACCCTCTTTCAAGCAAATAGAGCAGCATCCCCCTGGGGCACTTGGAGTGGCCAAGCCATGCACTACCCTCACCCTGCTGCCCACACCATCTTGCTGACAGTACCAGCGAAACCATGGGTGTTTGTACTGGTCAAAACTCAGGCCTTCAGGTGGCCTCTAGGCTTGGACGCCACCTTATCTGCCCAAGAGGGTCAGGGTTAGGACCTGCACTGTGTTTGCTGCTGACATCCAGCTATAGGACAGGACACTGGGGTAGGGTCTCCGTTCAATGATCAGCTGTGCGACCTTGGGCCAGCCACTTCTCAGAGGGCCTCAGTTATCCCATCTGTGACGTAAAGAATCTCTAGGGGACCCTTCTAGATGGATGGATGATAGCCAAGCTGGCTTCTGGGGTAACATCTCCAACCCCAACTGACCCTGGGTAGGGAGGAAGCCATGCCTTCACAGAGCTGGCTTCTTTCCCATGCCGCAGGCTAACTGATGTAGCAAGAGTGCATGGCATTGTGCTGAGAGAACAACCAGACCCTGGGCCCAGAGAGGGGGCAGGTGTGGGCCCTGCTTCCCCACAGTCAGTTTAGAATCTGTCTGCAAAGCCAGTTTACAATCCGTGGGCAGGGAACCTGGGAGGGGTGATAGGCCTGGGGCGTGCCCACCGCCCAAGTCATCCTCGGCCCTGTGTTCTCCGTGGCATTCTGGGAATAGACATCAGGCCCAGGGAATCCAGCCAGAGCCCCTTCCACTCTGCCAGGAAGCTCGTAGGCGCCAGTCCGATAATAACTCCCTCTAGAAACAGGCTTGAAGGAGGGGTTTCTCAGCGTTTCCTTGGAAGGTTTATTTATTTATTTTGTTCATTTATTTATTGAAAAGGCAGCAAGATACAGGGAAAGAGTTCTGGGTATTTTGATAGCCTAGGAGTTCTCATTCTGATTTCACTGTTTCTAGCCGTGTGTCCTTGAGAAAGCCACTTTTCCTCATCTATGAAACCAGAAAACGTTGTCTGACTTGTTTCATTCATAAGGGTGTGAGGTTCCACTGAGGACGAGGATGTGAATGTGCCTTGAACACAGGCTCTGTAAATGAGTGACATGTGTTCTTTCTTCCAATAAATTGTCAGAGCCACAGGAATCTTGGGAAACCAATCAGATTTCTGATGACACAGTGGCTGGTAGAGGCATCAAGTTGTTGACGATCGAGAATGATGAGTAGATGTGCGATGTCACTTTAAGCTACCAAGACTGAGGACTTAGGCTCAAATCAGGTCCAAGTCGTCATGTTAACGTTTATTTTCTGTGACCTTGGGCAAGTTTCTTACTAAGTTCCAGTTTCTTCATCTATAAAATGGGAATAATCATTCCTCATGGGGATGTCAGGAGGTTTAAATGAGATCACACATGAAGAGTTACATTTAAAGCTGTATAGGGAAATGGACAGTTTTTCTTGGAAACAGGTGAAAATGAAAGAGATCATGAAAAATGTATGTTATGTAACGAAATTGCTGAAAGAGTACGTGAGGAAAGATAATGAATGCAACGTAAGGTATAGAGCATGTAATGTAATGAAAGGTAATGAAAATGAGTGTAAATGAGAGTATGCAGAGGGTTCTTCAAGAAGACTGAAAAGGAAACAGTGGGACAGAAAACACTATCTTTTGGATGTGAATTCTGACAACTTGAAAGGAGACCCGACAGCCCCTCCCTTCCAGGCAGACAGCAGACCAGGCATTCCTGGAGCCCCGCCAGCTGTTCCCCCCAACGTGGAAGTGTGTCCCAGCAGTGCTTCTCGTAAGTGCAGAAGCCATCTGCATTCAATTCTAAAAGCAGCCTCCCCCTTCCACAAAAAGCCACGTGTGGGTTTCAGGCTCTCCCCGAGCTCAGCCCAGCCGGTGGAGCAGACCCAGGGCTTGGGGCCTGAGTTTGGGGTACACTTTGCTCTTTGTCGCAGCCTGGATCCTCCAGGAGGTGGTCGGGGACACCACATCTCTGTTCCCCTGTGTCATCTCTGATGATGCCTCTCCCTTTTTACTCTGAGAAAATAACCAGTTCTGGGGAAGCATTGATCCTGTCATCTTCAGAGAACTTGACTAATCTTATACCTTTGGGACCTGCTCAGACTTTTGCCCCGAAGGCCTCCTTGTCAAATTGGTGTATGGGGTTGGTCACTTCCTCCTGGAAATGAGTGTTGGAGATGGCGTCTGCCCAAGGGAAAGGCCTCTGGGGCAGGTTGGATGAAGCCTGGCTGAGACATGAATAGGAAGTTTCAGAGAGTAAGAGGAATCCCTCTCAAGGAACTGAGGCCAGTTTGGATGGAAGAGAGGAAGCATGGAGTAGTTCAAAGGAGAGAGTGGAGTCCAAGCACGTGAGCTCTTGCAGCAGGCTTCCCTTATGTGGAAGGAGTAGGAGTTTGTGCCGGGTCTCCTCCTCTTTTAAGCTGCTTTCTGACCACCCAGCACGGCCAGGGCCATGGGATAAACTGAGAGAGTTCTTCCAAACAGCAGTGAGACACTGCCAGGCTTCTTGGGAATTTGGAATGAAGTCTCCAAGAGATGACCCCGTTTGTTCCTACACTGAGAAACCTCCTTCGAGGGCTTTTCTAAGCTGAAGGATGGGTGATTCTGCATTTCTATGAGCTAATGGAACTTCCTCTTAGTAAGGAGATGGGAAGTGGGCATTCTACTGAACTCTGTTTTCCCGAGTTTGTAAATAGCCATAGTCAAAGAGTCTGCCTCGTCTTTCCCCAAAGATCTCCATCCCTCCCCACCCCACTCCCACTGCACACACGGTCACAGGACACACACCACCCCTGAGATGGTCCCACCCACTGCACTGAATGGAGCCCACAGGGCAGTGCAGGTGGAGGGTCGCAAAGAAGGGGGTCTTGCTGTGCCCACCTGGGACAGCACACTGGTAACCATGTGAGGTAGTTCTAGCAGTTAAGGCTGATTTTATCAAACCCCAGTCTAGAGGACACTAGGTACTAGAAGGCATGACTCATCTATTTCCTGTAGTGCTCATGGGTTTGGGGGTTTCTTTTAAAGCAAATCCACAATTAAAAATTTTTTATTAATCATTTATGATCACCTTTGTTGATGAGCCACCACACCTCAATATCAGCTTGATCTTAACTTCATTTTCACTCCCGTAAACATTCAAAACGGGTGCTGGGGCCCAGTAAACACTGACAAGGGTGGGGTGAGGTGAGATCTGTGTTTTAGAAAGATAACCCTGGTCAGTACACAACAGGGTCAATACACCCTGGCATGAGTCAGAAGGAACCAGGCAGAATGCAGGGTGAACTGCTGGAGGCATTCCTTGTCGGCATTTCATTTCTTCAAGAAACACATTATTAAGCATGTACTATGTGCCCAACATGGCACTCGGCCCTGGGTCCAGAGTGGTGAACAAAAGATGTGCAGCTTCATGGAGGGCACCTCTGCTTATGAAGATAATCACCAAGCTACTCAACAGACTAACAAACACATTACTATAGTCAGTGATAGGTGCCATCATGGAAACTAATGTCCACACACGAGATGGAGGCAAGCAGCAGAGAAACTGAACAGGAGGTTGTATTAGTCAGCTCAGGCTGCTATAACAAAACACCGTGCTTCAATAACACCGCAGTTATTTCTCACTGTTCTGGAGGCCAGGATGTCCAAGACCAAGGTGTTGGCAGGTTCATTTCTTGGTGAGGGCTCTCTTCCTGACTTGCAGATGAGGCTAAAGATTCATGATGGCCCCTTCTCCTTCTCCTTCCATAGTGGGATGGGATGGGGGTAGGGGTGGTAGAGAGCTCTGGTTTCTCTCCCTCTTCTTGTAAGGATACTTTTTCCACTGTGAGGGATCCTCTCTCACAACCTCATCTAACCCTAATCACAAAGGCCGCACCTCCTAATACCAGCACATTAGGGGTTAGGGCTTCAACATATGAATGGGGGGACCACAAACATTCGGTCCACGACAGAGGCTTAAACAATAATCCAATTAAATGAGCAGGGACAGTGGGAAGAGAGGAAGTGACAGATTCAAAAGACAATTTGAAGGGAGAATTGGCAAGACTTGATGACAACCTGGAGTGAGAGAAACAGGAATCAGAGGTACTAATCATACTTCAGTGTGGATGATGAGAAAAGTGAAATATGGCCATGGAAGGGAGACATGGGCATGGGGGAAAGGGGGAGATGGTGAGTTCTGGAGTTGATATGACAGGTCAGCCAAGGAGACGATCCTCCAGCAGTTGGCAAGGCAGGCCTGGCACTGGGTGAGGGCTCAGAGCTGAGGATTCGGATATGAAAGCGTTTGTGCTATGACCCACTTAGGTCAAGTTCTCATTCAAAGGTATGGAGAAGACCACCAAGCTCCTCTGCAGCCAATATACAGTTAAAATACTCACCTCATGATCGCCCAACTAGAGGAAAAGCAGGCTGCCATTCCTCTGCTCTTAGCCATGCCTATGCTGGGCACCTGTCTTGCAGACCCCACTGTCATTGGTGCCATGTTGTTCCTTGGACAATCACAGCCCATCACAAGGGTGCAGCTGAGGGTTTTTAGTAAATCAGCTGATCTGTAGGGCTGGTTAGCTCTGGAGTAGGCACAGGGAGGGGTGCTGGTGAAGATTGGTACATGACGAGCAAAGGTCTGGGTGTGGGTGCCACACCTGTATACCTCTACCTGCACAAGGAAGGAGGGGCTGGTGGAGGTTAAGTCCTCATGATGGCCCTGGAGAGAACAGAAACATTCTTCATGCAAATCCTAGGCACCCCTCTACCTATCCCCCAGGGCACTCAAATCACCTGGGGGTACTTGTCTTCCTAAGCTTTTCCTCAAGGCCCAGAATTTCTAAGGCTAGTTCCCAGGGACCTGCTTAATAAACAAGTTCCAGGTGATCAAGTTGCAGGTGATTCCCATATACATTAAAGTCTGAGAGTCACTGCTTTCGAGAATAACTTGATGATTTGCTGCTTGTTCTATTAAACTCAACCCTTCTCTCCTCACTGCTCCTAGATGGTACCACCCAGTCCATACCTTTAAATGCCATCTGGATGCTGGTGACTTCCAAATGCCCAAGCAGGACTTCTCCCTAACTCTGCTGCCTCCTGAGCAGCTCCATTTAGATGTCTAGCACGCATCTCAAAAATATGTCTGCAGCAGAACTCTTGACTCCCTCACACACTCATTCCTCCCCCAGTCTTCCCCTCCTGAGTAAATGGCACCATCATTTACCCAGTTGTTCATAACAAAAAACCAGGAGTCATCCCTTCACAACCCACATCTGATCCGTCAGGTAGGTCCCATCAGCTCCACCTTCCAAATAGATGGTGAACCCAACCACTTGTCACCACCCCCACATGATCATCCTGGTCAAATCCATTATCATGTCTCACCTGGACCACTGTTCATCCCCTTCCTGCCCCTCTATTTCCACTCCGGCTCCGTTAGTGTAATCCAGCATGATCTGTACAGTATACTTACTCTAGTGCAGTAGCCAACGTGATCTTTATAACATATGACTCAGGTCATGTTATTCCCCTGCTGGAAGCCCTCTCCTTTGCTCTTGGTCCAAATGGGTGGTAAAATCCAGATGAGCTGGTATCTGCCCACTCTCTCGACACACCTGCTGCAGCCTCCCCCTGCCCACTCTGCTTCAAGCTAATTTCCATCTCAGGTCATTTGCCCTTGTTCCTCCCAGGTCTTATCCTGCATTCCCTCCTCATTTAATTCACATGTCTCCTCAAATGGAGACTCTTTGAAGAAGTCTCTCCTCACCACCCTCCCCAAGTATCCGCCCCATCTCTACTTCATCCCTCTATCCCCAGCTTATTTCCTTCAGAGCACTTATCATTATCTGAAGTGACATGATCGATTTATGTGTTTATTTGCTCATAGTCTGTCTCTCCCAATAAAATATAAGATCTGTAAAGACAGGGACTTTATCTCTTTTGTTCACTCCTACATCCCCCAACTTCAGTTTGTATTTGTTGAAGGAATGAATGAGCAAGTAAATAAATGAACACAGACTTACAATATAAGGCTGTAAGTGCTGTCTTAGCCTAGACTGCCCCATCCAGAAGCAGAGCCTGATTCAAGGAATTGTGGGCAGGTGGTTTATTTAGAAGGCAATCAGAGGGAACAAGGGTGAGGGAACAGGAGAAGGAAAAGCCAAAACAAGAATATGTTATCAGGCTGGTCATGCTGGGAGCAACTGGACCCTGATCCCACTGGAATGTTTCTTGGAGCATATAGAGGCCTCTTCCAACTGTCCCCTGAGCACTGACAGTAGAAGTCCTAATCCATCAGCTCCTGAACTTCACTGGCTGAGGCTTGCCCCAGAGACGTTGACTCATCTGTACTCTCGGGCTGCTGGTGAACAGGGCTGCATGGGCTCCCCCAGAACAGAAGGAGCCAGGGCAGAAAGCAAGTGATGTGCAGTGGGCACTGCAGAAGAGACTGGTTAGCACAAAGTCAGTCAGAGCCCACTCAGAAATGGCCAGAATCAGGGGTGGGGCCAAGAGGACGTAAGGGATCATAAGAAGCATCAGCTGAACGTGCTGTGATGGAGATGTGCACAGCGGTCCATAGGACGGGCATTTGGTCCAGCTAGAGTGTTCAATGCACATTTGTTGGACTAAATTGAAAGGAGTAAAATATACGATTTATTAGATTATGCTAAGTGAGACTTGGGAGACTTCCAAAACTTGAGATATTGTAAGATCGGAGCCCACAGTTCAAACCTGGGGCAAAGAAACCACACATCTAGTAGAACCAGCACTGTGTGGCATGATACAATGGAGTGAAGAAAGCAAAACTTCCTCACATGGAGGAAGTGCCCATCAGTCCACCCAGGCTGAAAGGACCAATCCATGGACGAGCTTCCAAGCCAAGGTGGCTGGTCTGGAGATGCCCCAAGGGCAAAAGGGAAGAGGCAACAGACCCAGGGAGTGGAAAGAATGCTCAGGAGTGGAATGGAACTCAGGAGACCTGAGTTCTACCATCACCCAGCTCAATCTTGTCATGCCTCAGTCTTCTCATCTGCCAAATGGAGAGAGTAATCTTCAATCTGACTCCTCTCATGAATGCATTGGGCATACTGCTGTCATTGAACATACAACATTCCATGCTCATTTCACTGTGAGCTCTTGGAGAGCAGAGACTCCTCTTGATTTCTCTCTGTATCCTTCACACCCAACCAATGGCTAATATATAGCATAGGTGCTCAGTACATTTTTGGATGAATAAATGAATGCCTGAAGGAGTGGATTTCCTCACAGAGAAAAGCATGTGAAAGATGTTGAAGTAGTATAATGTCCAAATATGAGATGGCAATGTGGTAATGGTAGCCTGAGGCTGAATGTATACTTGGGAGACATTAGACTGATCTGAAATGAAAGCAGTCAGGATATAAATTTGATTTTTCAGGCTCATCATCTTCTCAGCTTCATCATATTATACCATGATTATTCCCTTCTCTGCTGTTTTCACCCTATAGCTCTTAGGTGTTGGAGGGACTCAGGGCTACAGACTAAACAGGAAGCCTAGAGCAAGGGGATGTGGTGAGGGGGCAAGGCAAGGGACCGTGAAAACATTGAACATGCAGCCATTCACCCCTTCAGCAAACATTCATTGAGCACCTGTCATGGGCGGGCCCTCTGGGAATACAGCCGGTGACAAGACACGATCCATCTCTTCCTTGGCTCACCTCTGCAGTGGACACACACACACACACACACACACACACACACTCAGAGGTGTCTCTGCCTACCTCCTCCCCTGCCTCCCTCCCCCAGCACTGCGGAACTGAAGTCACCCACACTCTGAAATAGCCTTGCAGCTGGAAGGGGCCTCAGAATCCTTAAGTCCAGTGGCAGCCTTATACAAACAAGGCACCTGGGACCCACCAGCTCCTGGGGCTAGACCTGAAGATAAGGCTTCTTACATTTTCCACCCCTCTGCCTCTCTACGGCTCCCTGCTTGTGTATGAGAAACCTCATCCTAGGCTTTGGGGATGGGGAGACTACCCCCATGTCTCTGCAGGAAAAAGCCAAGAGACAGGGAGTCTACCAGGATCTCTGGCACTTCCCCACCTGTTGTTTTGTTGGCCTGTTGCTGCTCTGGGCAGACAGAACATTTTCACTTCTGGTCCCCAAGTGTGAGAATTCACCAGGCCACTGGCTTCCTGTTTTGTACCAGATCTGCTTAAATATCACTGTTTCTAGATGGTTTTTGATCACTAAGCACTTTAAAAAAGTAATGATAGACTCATCTACTCCCACTTTGAGGTTCTCAGAACCCTGGGCCAGAGAGAGGGACACCATAGACACTGGGCCTTCCATCCGTGGTCAGTGGCATGGAGCAAGGTCATTACAGCTGAAAAGGAAGCTACAGGAGAGCAGAGCTCCCCCCTCACCTGTCCAGCTACTTCATGGGTTTGGCCATTATCTCTCAAATAGAAAAAGTCACTGTGAGCACTTTCTCCAGATCTGTACCAGTTGATGATCAAAGGGTTGAACATGATTGAGGACGGGAAGAGAAAATAGAAAGTTTTGGTTTTCCGAGTACCTGGGATTGGACCAGGGATGAAGCAACACCCAAGATTCCCTGAAGAGACTGAAGAATCTTTCAACATAATTTCCTGAGGAGTTCCTGGCTATGGCCAGAGCCATGCAAGGTACCATAAAGAACTCAGAAAAAGTATAAGATCTGAATTTTGCTGCAAAAAGTACCCATCAAATAGGAGAAAGCGAGGTTAATCTCAAGAGAGATTGGATTCCTGCACAGTGCCTAGCACAGTTCCTGGCCTATTAGAGAAACTGCATGAATGAATAAATACAAGGGAATGATCAATAATTAAGTTATGGTAGCCAGAGAGTATTTGTAATTAAAACTCAGAAGACAAGAAGATCCATAGATGTTGAAGAAGTTTCTCTGGAGAAGTGAAAATTGAGATGACCTAAAGAATGCGCAGAATTTGATGATTTGGAGGTGAAAGGGGATATAAAAAATAAAAGAAAGAATGAGGAATGGGTCAGTGGGAAGCTCAGGGCTGAGGACAAGGCCTGAAGAGGTCAGGCTTCTGAGAAGCCCTTCTCACCACACCAGGGGACCTGGAAAAGAGATTAGAGACCAGAGCGAGGGGGCCAGGGAGCTCAGGGAGCTGCTAGCTTGGGCAGAGGCTAAAAGTGAGGAAGAGTTATAAAGACAACACATTCTTGCCTGGCCTTAAGCAAATCATTTCACCAGACCCTGAGCCTCTGTTCCCTCACCTGTGAGGCTGGGAGGATGAAATGACACAGTGCATTTGAAGTCCCTGCTTTGCACAGATCTTTGTTCAGCAAATGTTAGCGTTTTACCTTCCTGCTCAAGAAGGGCTCGGTCGGGAATGGTCCAGTCTCGTGAGCTGGTCAGACTTAGCCAAGGTCAAAGAAAGACTGAGTAATATTTAGGATCCTAAACCATCAGGGTCTAAGGGAACTGCAGCCATCACCTTTCAGCTGCCACCTCCTGAGTTAGAGAGTTATAACTACACTTTGTATTATACTTGCCTCTTTTGTGTATTGAATGCCTACCAAGTGACAGGTGCTGTGCTAAACACAGAGAGTACAGAGATGAGAAGGTGAGACTCTTTTTCTCCTTCAAGTAAAAGAGAGGAACCTTGGAGAAGTAGTCCAGTCCTCGATTGCCAGATGCTGAAATTGAAGCCCAGGGTGGTGAAGTGACAGCCCATGGCCACACAGCATGGCAGGACAGGTCAAGACCAGACCCTGTTCTACAGTGTTCAACCCTCCTCCCACCAGCCCCTGAGATCAGGCTGCATCTGTGAGGCCTCAGATTCTACTCAGGCTCCAATGCAGTCAGTGGCTGGCTGTGCAGCCTTAGGCAAAGCATACACCTCTCTGAGCCTCAGCCTCTTCATATGTAAAATGGGACCAGTAACCACCTCCACGTCACAAGGTTGCTACAAGGTTCAAGACACAGTAACATGCATGGAAATGCGTTGTGCTCTGCAGACTGCGTATTGTATCAGCAGTTTCTGCTCTTCCTCATGTCACCTTGGCGCCTTTCTCTAGGACAAGGCAGCCTTCTGTGGCCAGAGAAACTGGGTGTTTCTCTCCACTCAGCAGGCATTTATTAAGCACCGCCTATGGACTCCACTTTTAGCAGTTACTAAAAACCTGTGGGATGTAACCCTGCCTGATCGGGTGGCGTCAAGTCTAGAGTCCTGAGGGAAGCCACAGGCAAGATGAGACTTAAGCCAACCATGGAGACTAGATGTGGCTGGGGGTGGGAGTGGGGAGGAGAAGGCATTCTAGGCAAAGGCAGCCCTGGCAAAGACACCAAAGAGGAACCTGGTGGCAGTGAACATGGGAAGGGCCACGGAACTGCTGACACTCGTGACTGCTTCCTGGCTCCTGGGGCCAGTGAGATGAAGAATAGTTAAGCGGAGAAGGAGGGCCTGGGTCGGGGGGGTCGGTGCTGGCACGGCCATGGGTCTGGGTGCCCAGCCAATGCCCAGACCAACCAGACTTGAAGCCAGATTTCTCGGCATCTTCTCCCTTATCATTTCTGAATCAGCTGGAATCTGCCCCCAACGGAAACATGTAGAATCCAGGGTAAAGAAAGCCGTGCTAGCCGGTCAGACTACGGAAGTCAGGAAAACGAGGGGGAGGCAGAGAGGACAGGGAACGCGTCAGAGGACCCAAAAAGAGGAAGTGGCCCAGTCTCAGTTCTGCTCCCAACTGAGGAGCAGAATGGAGGAAATACCCTCCATTCTCCCAGCCCTCGGCAGCTGTCTCTGTCTCCTAACCTGAAGCCACCAAACCGGGGGCCGAGACCACCTGGGCTCTGGGCCCCATCCTTTCTGTTTTTCCCAAGGCCGCTGAGTTCTGAGCACTTTCAGGGGCCTAGGACGGTCCTGCTGGGGCTGCAGACCCAGGATCCACACTGAGCAGGGCATAGCTGAGAGTTTATTGAGGCTGGACACCCCCTGGGTTAAGCAATGGGGCTCAGCCCTCAGAACTGAAATGCAAGGAAGAAGGACACCAAAGTCAGCCCTTCCCCCGCAATAGGTCTTCAAGGAAGGGAGGGATCTAAAGTCACTGGGGGGCTCTTCCCCAGCCCCACCTACTCAGGAATAGAGGAGTTAGGGCCCAGCTGAAGACCTCCAAATCTGGAGATTTGGTTTATTAAGCTGGAGCCTGGCTACATTGAGAGAATGGCCCCCAGACCCCGGAGGGAAGTAAGGGGATAGCAGCTATAAGTCCCCTCTCCTCCCTCCCTCCCTCCCTCCCTCCCTTCCTTCCTTCCTTCCTTCTTTCCTCCCTCCCTCCCTCCCTCCCTCCTTCCCTTCCTTCCTTCCTTCCTTCCTCGGCAATCTGCTAGAACCCAAAGTAAGAAAGAAACCAGGCCTCAGGAAAGAGAGGATAGGAGGACAAATACCATGACTTCTCTCCTCCTCGCCTATCATGGTCCTGGGCTTCTGCATCTTGTCCACCTTGTTGCTGGGACATGGGCAGGGAGACCGGTGGCTGGTAGTTCTAACTGCATTTCAGCAGTGGCAGGGCCCCCTCAGGCCCTGCTCCATCCACAGCTGCCCCAGGAACTCAATCTCTCTGGATTGAACAACTCTGCATTAAGTACCTACTAAGCTGACATCCCAGTTCAGGCCCCACCTCGGGTCCAGTAGGGCACAGACCGGAAGAAGGAGTGATGACACACGAACAAACTGTTCTCCTGTCACAAAGCTGTACTTGGTTCTTGATTTCTCGTGTGCATTATCTGTTTTTCTCAGGCTAACCTTGGTTCCTCTTCCCCACTCTCACCATTTCTGGTCCACTTTCCACATCACAAGGCAGGCCTTGCATGGGAAATGGAGAACATGGGAGATTGAGCTTGCCACACCATGCCCACCCCATCACAGGAAGCTAAAACCAAGAATGTGTTTCTAGACCATTCTCAGCACTGCCCTCAAAATTGTCTGGGAGGCACCAAGGCTGGTCAGAAGCAGGGAAAACAGGCCCCGGTGGTGGACATGTGTGTGGGAGGGCATGAGGGGCTGGGGGGAGGGGTTGGGGGACTTGCTGAAAGTGCCAGAGCCAAGTTCAAGTCAAGGCCTAAGCTCAGCCTTCAGCCCTCAGGGGAACTTGGCTTCTGGTAGGAAGGTTGAAAGTGGAATCACCCTCCCTCCCACATGACTTTGCCTAAGGAGGATGTGACAGGTTTTCTGGCCTTTGTGTCAGTCCTGCAGGGAAGTGACTGGGGATGCCCCAGATGGCAGGCCCCACCCACAGCGGCCAGCTGGGCACCTGGAACTCCGCCCGCAGGCTCAGAGGCCTCCCAGGAACCAGCGCTTTCTCGCTGGGACGCGGCCATCTCTGTTTCTGTGAGAAAGCCATCGTGACTCCACAGACTCTGTCCCCAGAGGCCTGACTCTCCTGGGGGACTCTCATGCCACAGGCTGGTGGTGTCCCCAGAGAAAACTCCTCAGTGTTCACAAGAGGGGGCCAGGCCAGGCCTTGAAGACCCAGAGGTGGAGGCAGGGGAGGCTGGGAGAGGCAGGTGCTGAGCCAGGAGCCTCCTCCTGCAGAAAGAAAAAAAGGGAAAGTGACAAAGAGATGAGTCTCGGGAAAGATTCCTCTAAACCATCACATCAGGGCAGAGGGAGGAACACACGGAAGAGGTGAGTGTGGAGTCCTGTGGGGAAGAGATGAGAGAGAAACTGAGGGTCTGTGAGGGACTGCTGGAGGGAGGAAATGTTTAGATGGGAGAAAGCAACTGTGCTGTGAAGAGGGATGGGCTTGAAGGCGGGCGAGGAAAGGTGTGACCAAAGGGTCAGCCAGCCAGGAAACAGGGATGGCTCCTGGGCTTAGAAAGTTCGGAAAGTTCAGAAGCTCTACAGCAATGCTTCTTGGAGAGGGTGGCCATCTGGAATCTTCATCTCAGAGCAAAGGGCTGAGATACAAAGCTCTATTCTAGAAATTTCCATCTGATCAGAAATAGAACTTCCCCAGGAAAGAAAGGCAGGACATGGTTCAAGTGGAAAAGGAGCGGCCCAGGGCTAGCAGGAGTTGGGGAGTGGGAGAGAGCACAACCCCAGGCCTTCATTCCTGAGATCATCCCCTACAGCACTCACTCTCCAGGAGGCGGGGGATGAACCAAATCATCTCCGGGTTCCAAGCAGTCCTTGGTGCTAGGCTTGGGGTGCCTGGACCATCTGAGGACCACACTGGGACATCAGACTCACTCAGCTCACCAACCTTCCACTCACCTCTCTGGGGCTCCAGAAAGCTGCTGCTGCCCTCATCAGACCAACCTGTTGGAGAACTTCATGGAGCCACCATCCGGCCACTGATGGTGAAGGGTGGACCCATCTCCAGATCCTTCATGTTCCTGAGAAAGGTGAGCCAATCAAGTTACTGGGGCTGAGAACCAGGCCTCTCCCTGGGACCAGAGCATGGGAAGAACTTCTGGCAGTGACTCACTGACTCACTGGCTTATCTTCCAGAATCAGAGCTACCCCATCTCTCAGGCCAGATGAGAAGCTGCCATGTGACAAAGAGCAGATGAGATGACATATCACAAGAGGAGTTTCCAAATCCCACACCCTGAATGCCTGATTGTCTTCATTTGACAGCATCTTATGCCTGAACTTAAATTATTTGTAATCAGGCAGGTGCCCACCACAGACAGTGAAATGCTTGAAGACAGAAGCTATGAGCAGTTATCTTTGTACCCTTAGAAACTAACACCACAATACCTGCCACACTAGATCTTTACCGAATACACGATGGGTGAATGAATAAAGGAATGAATGGATGGTTGGATGGTGCCTGCCCAGGGGTGAATGCTAAGAGGAGCACTGTCATTTGGATCTTACATGGCCCTGTCCATGTTCAAGTTTACGTTCATGGAACTTTCTAGATGGACCCTGGCTCCTTCCTTTTCTCTTGTTTGTTTAGGGACATGGGGAGGACACAGGGAAGGCGAGCAGTGAATTTGAGTTCCATCTTTGGTTCTTTCTCAAGCATACCTAACCCCCCATGCCCACCCCACCCAGATCTGCCCTGAATCTACTCACCGGATTTGGTACAAGTTGAAGACAAAATTAGGCCCTAGAAAGACAATCGGAAAAGAGAGGGTTAGTACCTATGGGGAGAGCGGCCCATCACTCTTCTGGGAGCATCTAGTTCTCCCTCACCCCTGTCTGGAAGGTGCGGGGTGGCTAGGCAGGGCTGCAGGATGCCATGGGAGGTTCCCAGTCCCTCAGCGTCTGCTTCCTGCCCCAGACCCATGGGTACACCCCTTCTTCCCAGACAGAACCACCAGTCTTTGAGGATAGATCCTGCCACTGGGGACCCCTCCATCAAGGGCACTGATTACTCTGGGAAGGAGTCTTGAATCCAGACTCTGTGACTTTAGCCTCACATCCTCATCTATAAAAAAGAGAGACTAAAAATTTCATCTTCGCATGTAATTAAAAAAAAAATCATACTAGGCACAAGCGCATTGGCACATAGTAGGTGCTCAACAGACATCCATGGAAGCTGTTGAACTTAATTGCAGATCCGGGAGACGTTCTCTGCCTCTCGGCACTGCAGCATGCCCTCCCAGTTCTCCTGGGTCCTATGGGAAGGGCAGATATGGATCAGAGTTGGGAGCAGCCCAGCAAATTCCAGGACACGCCCAGTGAGGCCGAAGCATCAGCAAGCTTAGGAGAGAGTCCCAAGAGAGGGCAGGGCAAGGGAGGCTCTAGGAGCCAGGGTAGGAGACAGCTGGACTTGGCCTGTCTAGCACATCACCCTCAGCCTTGTGGCCCACACAGGCCTGGGAGTTGGACTCCTGTGAGCTCTGAAGGACGAGGAAGCTGACTGCTTGCTGGGGGAGGAGAAGAGCCTCCACTCCCTCAGTAAAGGCCCCACCCGCTCCCCCCACACACCTCAAGCGCTCAGCCACCCACCCAAGTCTTCAACCACTGCGGCCACCACAGGAAATATTTTTGCATGACTCCGTGCTGAAGAGTTTGCAGCCCCGCCTGGCCTGGCCAAATGCCACAGGAGAGGAGGGACTGGGCTGCGCTTGGGTGACAGGGTCCAGCGCTCACTCACCCTCCCAGCAGTACCCACGCTGGTACCACTTGGCCAGGCTGTAGCCCAGGATGGACACAAGCAGCAACGAGAGCCCCAGGCAGAGGAGCAGGCCCAAGGTGCTGATGGAGTCGTCCCCTGCAGAGAGACACACATCCTTCACCCAGCTGCCCAGAGCCCTCTCGCGGCGCCGTATGCCAACTGGCTGCATCATGTTCCAAATTTCCTCTCCTCCCTCCCCACTGCCATCAAAATGACTGTCCCCTAAGAATCTGGATCCTGGCCAGCTAGTTCAGCTAAGTCATGCTAAGATGTGAAAGTCTGATACCTGATTTTTTAGAGTCAGCTTGTTTCTCCAAAGTAACAGTCCTCTGACAGTAGAGATAATTTGGAGCTGGGAAGCCTTCCTGAAGCTGCAGGCTTTCTACGTGTTGAAAAAGGCACTGCTGTTTGGGGAGAAGCCCAGGACGTGTCTCCTCTGCATGAAGCAGGAAGGGCAGCCTGGAGGGCCCCCGAGAGCAGAGACACACAGATCCTTGATCCTCTCCCCACAAAGCCCTCGTATGTGGTAGCAAGGTGTTAACCCCTGGGCTCTGTTTGCTGCTTATACTTATCACTTCTTCCCTTTTTGTGGTATGAGCTCTTGGTTAAATTTATATTTTATTTGTAAAGGCAAACCAAGAAAAAGAGCGAAAGAGAGGGAGGGAGAGAGAGAGAGAGAGACTAGAAACGTGCTGAAGCAGAAGCAGAGCAGGAAACTAGGTTTGTAGGGAGAAGCTGACCATGGGGGCACACGGAGACAACCCACCCCTGCTGGGGCAGGGAAGGAAGAGGCAGGGCAGCCCCACTCCTGCTGCATGAGGGGCCAGGAGTGTGAAAGAATCATCTGATTCCCCATCTCCATGGCTTGGTGTCTTGAAGCTCCAGAGGTGTTGCCAAGAGGCCAGAGGTGCAAGGTTATGCACAGCCTTTGGTACAGCAGGCTTGCATGCGAAGCCCATGCCCATCATTTGCAAAATGTGGGACCCGAGCAAACCCCCGTCCCTCGCAAGACTTCAATTTGCTCTTATGAAAAAGAAGCATAATAATGAATACACATGGAGTTGTGGTGATTAGTGGAGATGCCATATATAGAGCACTTGAGAGAGGACCTGGCATACAGGAAGTGTTCAGTAGATGTTAATTACATCATTACTGTTGTTGTCATTATTATCACCAAGTAGTGAATTGTATTCTTAAATATTTCACAATTTCCCCCACCCTAGCCTTTCCCTCTCCCATGCCCCTGAACCTTCTTCCCATTAAAGCAGCCAGGTTATTCTCTGAGAGAGTATGACAGCCAAATGCAGGGAGAAAGGGTCTCTCCTCCTACTTTTAGAGTCCAAAAGCCCAGACCCTTAGAGAAATGGCAAGGATTCGCAACATAGACAAGAGACGAACAGAACCAAGATTACTCTTCTCACTATACTAGGGGAAAATTTCCAGCCTGGGGGAGGGGAAGGGAGAAAGTGAGGTAAGAGAGATGGGGAAAAAGCACTGGAAAACATTGAAAAGATGTCAATGGGCCACAGAGAAAAAGTCCTTACTCCCCGATCGAAGTGGAGCCCCGGGGAGGCAACAGAATTCCCAGGTAGAGTTATGGGATCCGAGAGCTGGACTGAGCCCCAGAACGACAGCAGGAGCCCAGTAAGGGAGACCTTCAAGATGGTGGAGGAGTAAGACGTGGAGATCACCTTCCTCCCCATAAATACACCAGAAATACATCTACGCGTGGAACAACTCCTATAGAGCACCTACTGAACGCTGGCAGAAGACCTCAGACCTCCCAAAAGGCAAGAAACTCCCCACGTACCTGGGTAGGGCAAAAGAAAAAAGGAAAAACAGAGACAAAAGAATAGGGACGGGACCTGCACCTCTGGGAGGGAGCTGTGAAGGAGGAAAGGTTTCCACACACTAGGAAGCCCCTTCACTGGTAGAGAAGGGGGGGTGGTGCTTCAGAGCCACAGAGGAGAGCGCAGCAACAGGGGTGCAGAGGGCAAAGCGGAGAGATGCCCACACAGAGGATCGGTGCAGACCAGCACTCACCAGCCCGAGAGGCTTGTCTGCTCACCCGCCGGGACGGGCGGGGGCTGGGAGCTGAGGCTCGGGCTTCGGAGGTCAGACCCCAGAGAGAGGACTGGGGGTGGCTAAGTGAACACAGCCTGAAAGGGGCTAGTGCGCCACAGTTAGCCGGAGGGAGTCCGGGAAAAAGTCTGCACCTGCCTAAGAGGCAAGAGACCATTGTTTCGGGGTGCACGAGGAGAGGGGATTCAGAGGACCGCCTAAACGAGCTCTAGAGACGGGCATGAGACGCTAAAGCTGCTGCTGCCGCCACCAAGAAGCCTGTGTGCGAGCACAGGTCACTATCCACACCTCCTTTCCGGGGAGCCTGTGCACCCTGCCACTGCCAGGGTCCCGGGATCCAGGGACAACTTCCCCGGGAGAACGGACGGCGCCTCAGGCTGGTGCAACGTCCTGCCGGCCTCTGCCGCCGCAGGCCCGCCCCGCATCCGTACCCCTCCCTCCCCCCGCCTGAGTGAGCCAGAGCCCCCGAATCAGCGGCTCCTTTAATCCCGTCCTGTCTGGGCGGGAACAGGCGCCCTCAGGCGACCTACATGCAGAGGTGGGTCCAAATCCAAAGCTGAACCCCAGGAGCTGTGCAAACAAAGAAGAAAAAGGGCAATCTCTCCCAGCAGCCTCAGGAGCAGCAGATTAAATCTCCACAACCAACTTGATGTACCTGCATCTGTGGGATACCTGAACACACAACGAATCATCCCAAAATTGAGGTGGTGGACTTTGGGAGCAACTGCAGACTTGGGGTTTGCCTTCTGCATCTAATCTGTTTCTGGTTTTATGTTCATCTTAGTTTAGTATTTAGAGTTTATTATCATTGGTGGATTTGTTTATTGATTTGGTTGCTCTCTTCCTTTTTTTATATATATGTATATTTTTTTTCGTTTTTCTCTTTTTCTGAGTGTGTATGCTTCTTTGTGTGATTTCATATGCATAGCTTTGCTTTTACAATTTGTCCAAGGGTTCTGTCTGTCCTTTTTTTTTTTAGTACAGTATTTAGCACATGTTATCATTGGTAGATTTGTTTATTGGTTTGGTTGCTCTCTTCTTTCTTTCTTTCTTTTTATATAACTTTTTAATTTTTATTTTTAATAATTTTTTTATTTTAATAACTTTTTAAAATTTTATTATTATTTTCTTTCTTTCTTTTTTTTCTTCCCTTTTCATCTGAGCTGTGTGGCTGACAGGGTCTTGGTGCTCTGGCCGGGTGTGAGGCCTGTGGCTCTGAGGTGGGAGAGCCGAGTTCAGGACATTGGTGCACCAGAGACCTGCCGGCTCCACGTAATATCAAACGGTGAAAGCTCTCCCAGAGATCTCCATCTCAATGCTAAGACTCAACAACCAACAAGCTACAATGCTGGACACCCTATGCCAAACAACTAGCAAGACAGGAACACAATCCCACCCATTAGCAGAGAGGCTGCCTAAAATCATAATAAGGTCACAGACACCCCAAAACACACCACTGGACGCAGTCCTGCCCCACAGAAAGACAAGATCCAGCCTCATCCACCAGAACACAGGCACCAGCCGCCCCCCCCACCACCACCAGGAAGCCTACATAACCCACTGAACCAAGGGTCAGACACCAAAAACGACAGAAAATACAAACCTGCAGCCTTACCCCAAACACAGTAAGTTAAGCAAAATGAGAAGACAGAGAAACACACAGCAGATGAAGGATCAAGGTAAAAACCCACCACACCAAACAAATGAAGAGGAAATAGGCAGTGTACCTGAAAAAGAATTCAGAGTAATGATAGTAAAATGATCCAAAATCTTGGAAATAGAATGGAGAAAATGCAAGAAATGTTTAACAAGGACCTAGAAGAACTAAAGAGCAAACAAGCAATGCTGAACAAAACAATAAATGAAATTATAAATTCTCTAGAAGGAATCAATAGCAGAATAACTGAGGCAGAAGAACGGATAAGTGACCTGGAAGATAAAATAGTGGAAATAGCTACCACAGAGCAGAATAAAGAAAAAAGAATGAAAAGAATTGAGGACAGTCTCAGAGAGCTCTGGGACAACATTAAACGCACCAACATTCAAATTATAGGGGTCCCAGAAGAAAAAGAGAAAAAGAAAGGGACTGAGAAAATATTTGAAGAGATTGTAGTTGAAAAGCAAATATTTTCTCCATTCTGAAGGTTGTCTTTTCATCTTGTTTATGGTTTCCTTTGCTGTGCAAAAGCTTTTAAGTTTCATTAGGTCCCATTTGTTTCTTTTTGTTCTTATTTCATTACTCTAGGAGGTGGATCAAAAAAGATCTTGCTATGATTTATGTCAACTAAAAATAGAATTACCATATGATCCAGCAATCCCACTACTGGGCATATACCCAGAGAAAACCATAATTCAAAAAGACACATGCACCCCAATGTTCACTGCAGCACTATTTACAATAGCCATGTCATGGAAGCAACCTAAGTGTCCATCGACAGATGAATGGATAAAGAAGATGTGGCACATATATACAATGGAGTATTACTCAGCCAAAAAAGGAACGAAACTGAGTTATTTGTAGTGAGGTGGATGGACCTAGAGTCTGTCATACAGAGTGAAATAAGTCAGAAAGAGAAAAACAAATACCGTATGCTAACACATATATATGGAATCTAAAAAAAAAAAAAAATTGTTCTGAAGAGCCTAGGGGCAGGACAAGAATAAAGACGCAGACATAGAGAATGGATTTGAGGGCACGGGGAGTAGGAAGAGTAAGCTGGGACAAAGTGAGAGAGTGGCATGGACATATGTACACTACCAAATGTAAAATAGATCGCTAGTGGGAAGCAGCTGCATAGCACAGGGAGATCAGCTCGGTGCTTTGTGACCACCTAGAGGGGTGGGATAGGGAGGGTGGGAGGGAGGCGCAAGAGGGAGGGGATATGGGGATATATGTATACATATAGCTGATTCACTTTGTTATACAGCAGAAACTAACACAATATTTCAAAGCAATTATACTCCAATAAAGATGTTAAAAATAAAATAAAGGAAGTTTACAGGAAGAGAAAGATTAAGGAAGCAAACTGAAGAACACATAATATTTTTATGGAGATAATATATTCAATAGAAATAGAAAGTGATAGAATAGATATCATTAAAAACTAAATTACTAACAGAGAAAAAACTTGAGGAAACCACAGAGGATGGGAAGAAAAATACAAAGAGATTAAAGAAATTAGAGGAAAAACTAATACTTATGGAAGACCAAGATAATCCAACTAAGGAAAATTGGCAATCCTGAGGTAGAGAACCCAATAAATTAAATACAAAATGTTTTCAAATATATAATAAAAGAGAATTTCCCTGAATGGGGGGTGGGGTGGGGTGGGGAATGGCATCTGCCAATTAAGTGTATACCAGGTTCTAGGAAATATTGATTCAGAATACTGAAGATCAATGTACATTCTAATTAAAGTGTTGTTCCAGTTATTAAGCTATTGTTTCTCAACTTCAAGCCCACCCTCTATATCCAGTTTTGTGATGCTACAGCTGGGACTCTGCAGACCCCATTTCTCCTTTGCCAGACAGGGGAGGTTCTGCCAATAGAGGTTGACACCGGGAGACTGAAAGACTGGAGGATAAAGAAGGGACTTGCTCAGTTCTGTCTACTTCCCGTTGTCTTCTTGTGGATTTCCTACTACTGTCAGCATCACCTATTGCTTCTTTTTCACCCCAGCAGTTTCTTTTACAGTTGGGGCTAGTTTTCAGTTTTTCCAAAGTCATAAAACCAGTCTCATTACTCCCTACCCTCCGCTCCAGAAGCGTGAGCATCAGACAGTGAAAGCCCCGTCCCCCAAGGGTCTGAGGTTCTCCTCAAAGCTCCATGTTTTAATAGTTCCAGGTTCTTTACTTTGTTCTCCCAGTCCTACGGGTAGTAGCTCTCCTTGCAATTGCTACCTCCATGATACCTTAGTATTCTCTATCTGCCTTATCACTTAGCTAGGTAGCAATTCTCTATAATAAATTCTCTCTGTTAAAATGCCTGGTAAAGTTTCTGTTTCCTTTACTGGACCCTGACTTTCCAGGCAGAAATATAAAAACCTTTTAGGGGAAGGGCAGGGTGATGAAACATAAGTTAGGCTGACCTCAGCTTTCTTCACAGAAAATGAATGCCAGGAGACAATAGATCATTGTCTACAAAGTTCTAAGGGGAAAAAAAAAAAAGGGAAACGCCAGAAATATTTTATCCAGCCAAGGTATTGATCAAATATAAAGACAATAGGCAAACATTCTCAAATATAAAAGAACTTAAGGAACAGAATCACTGTTTTTTGTCCCAACTGCAGTTGGTGGGGAGAATGGCACCAGGATGGCCCTGAGCAAGATGAAGAGGGTGTCTGTGGTGGAGAGCTGCTTAATGCAAGGTGTCTGACTCCAAGTGGGGTGAGGAAGATGTCCATGAGGAGGGGATGCCTGGTATGAGGAGTCAGGTAAAAGAGGAAGGTAGTCAAACATGGGATGTCAGGTACCAAGCAGGGTGATAAGGGTATCAGTGCTGGAGAGGGGAGCAGCAGAGATAGGAATTGATTATAACAGAGGATTCATCCAAAAAGTAAATATATTAAGAAAAATGGAAGCCAGATTCCTCACTGTTGGGAAAAGGAATTACAAATACAAAAATGGAGCAACCTAGACTAAGCCTTGAGGTATTAGATTGGATTGGAGTTATTAATGTGAATTCAAGTTTTCTACATATATAAATAGGTACAGAAATAAATGTTGATGTGTATATATGTAGCTCTATCTTCTAAGAGGACTTGAGAGCAATTATGACTCAATATCAATGAACACATCTACCACCAAAATTTTGGCTTCTAAATGCCATTTTTCACTGTAAGAAACCAGGGCTCTTTGGATAAAGGGCTGATTTCAGACTGATGGGGAAAATACAAGATGAACTTGAAAACCTTCTTGTGTCTCCCATCTCCAAAAAAGAAAGCCCTAAAGAATACTGGGGACATGTCAAAAAGACATATAAGCCAGCTTCTATTGGCCAAATCATGAAAGTTGAAGCATCAAAATAAATAATTACATAACAACACATTGAATAAAACAGAAACCATAAATCCATACAAATATTAATTAACTAATTAAAAGTTTATAAAAATAGAGTTGCCACATGATCCAGCCATCCCACTTCTGAACAGTTATCCAGACAAAACTATAATTCAAAAAGACACATGCACCCCTATGTTCACAGCAGCACTATTCACAACAGCCAAGACATGAAAACAACCTAAATGTCCATCAACAAATGAATGGATAAAGAAGATGTGGTACCTATAAACAATGGAATACTACTCAGCCATAAAAAAGGGTGAAATAATGCCATTTGCAGCAACATGGATGGACCTAGAGATTATCATGCTAAGTGAAGTAAGTCAGAAAGAGGAAGACAAATACCATATGATGTCACTTATATGTGGAATCTAAAATATGACACAAATGAACTTATCTATGAAGTAGAAACAGACTCACAGACATAGATAGCAGACTTGTGGTTGCCAGGGGGGAAGGGAGTGGGGGAGGGATGGATTGGGAGTTTGGGATTAGCAGATGCAAACTACTATATATAAAATAGACAAAAAACAAGGTTCTACTGTATAGCACAGGGAACTATGTTCAATATCCTGTGATAAAGCATAATGGAAAAGAATATGAGAAAGAATGTACATATATATATATATATGTATGTGTGTATAACTGAATCACTTTGCTGTACAGCAGAAATTAACACAACATTGAAAATCAACTATACTTTGATCAAATAAATTTTTTAAAAAGTTTAGTGCCTAATGGCATATTTACATGGTTTCAAAGTCCCTCCCCGCAGAATACCTTTTAATAATAAAGAGAAGGCTTCCCTGGTGGCGCAGTGGTTGAGAGTCCACCTGCCGATGCAGGGGTCCGGGAAGATCCCACATGCCACGGAGCGGCTGGGCTCATGAGCCATGGCCGCTGAGCCTGCGCGTCCGGAGCCTGTGCTCCGCAACGGGAGAGGCCACGACAGTGAGAGGCCCGCGTACCACCAAAAATAATAATAATAATAATAATAAAGAGAAAGAAGAGTAACTTTACAGAGGGGAAGCCTGGCAAACACCACAATAATCAAGTGATCAAAGTGAACATCATCAATATGACACAAACACAAACGGTGTGCCTTCTGCTACGACGCAATATGAAGCACACAACGTCACTTCTGTGACATTATTGCCAAAGATGTAGAACCCAAGCCTCAGAGTGCAGAGACATCATACAAACCCGAATTGAGGGCATTTTACACAATAGCTGGCCTGCAATCTTCCACTGTAAAAGTCATAAAAATCAAGAGAAGATTGAGGAAATGTTCCAGACGGAAGCAGACCAGAAAGACCTGAGAACTAAATGCAACCTGTGATTCTGAATTGGATTCTTTTGCTATAAAAGCCATTATGGGGGCAATTGACAAAACTTGAAGAATCTAAGGATTAGATGGAAATAATGTATTGATTTAATTTTCTGATTTTGATCATTGTATCATGGTTATGTAGGGAAATGTCTTTATAGGGAACAGACTCTAGAGTATTCAGGTGTGATAGGGCATTAGGTCAATAACTTACTCTCAAATTATTCAGGGAGAAAAAGGTTTGGTTTACTTTTTAAAAAATATATTTCTAACTTTTCTGTAAACTTTTAATCATTTCAAAATATAATTTGATAATTTTTTACATGTGGCTGGTCTCTATTTACTGATTTACAAAATCTCAAGACATTTTGTAAACGAAAAAGCAAAGTTTAAATAGATACAGTATAGGGTTTCCCTTGTGGCGCAGTGGTTGAGAGTCCGCCTGCCGATGCAGGGGACACGGGTTCGTGCCCCGGTCTGAGAGGATCCTACATGCCGCGGAGCGGCTGGGCCCGTGAGCCATGGACGCTCACGGTAATTGGTAGGTTATGAAGGTTACTTCACAACCTCACCCCGTGGGATATGTTTTAAAATCTACTCTCCTGTTTGGTTCTAAGACCTTTGACAAGCATTTTCCAATGATTTGGAGGTAATAAGTTTAAATAGGATTTAGACTTGATAAACTCCTGTGTGTTTTCTTCCATATTCCTTTATGTGCTGCCTTATTAACACAGTCAAGGGGCTTCTCCTATTGTTGTTATTGTCACTGTTGTTTTGACTTCCTGATAATGTCCTTGTAAAATCAAGAAAGTCTGGAGCAAGACTCACATTTATTCACACATGGAATGGTTAAGACAGACTTTAGTTTTCAGTGATCTCTTGATAACAGATGAAGAGAGAAGCCTCCTTCTCTCAAGGCACTTAAATATGAAAGTTTCAAAAGGCACCTCAGAGGAAAGTTTACATGAAGTTTCAGAAGACTGTCTGACAGCAAGAAATCCCTTGCAGAATTCTAGAATCGCTTGGCAATACAGAACGGAAATTAAGAGTTTGGGTGCTGGTGCCAAACACACATGAGTTTGAATCTCAGCTTTACCATTTACTTACAATGTGTCCTTGAGCAAGGGACTTAATCCCTCTAAAACTCAGTTTATTTATCTGTGAAATAAAAATAAAATTATCTACTGTCTATTATAGATTTTTTTGGAAATAATATGTGTCTACCACAAAGAGAGCACTTAATAAGTATTAACCATAGTAATTGTTGCTGTTGGTTACTTTAAAAAAAATAACTGCTTTCTCAATCTCACAGTTCTAAATATGGATTAAAACAGACTCACGGTCCACAATGTCAAGCGTAAAAGTAAAAGGGAAATGGCTGTTTTCTATATGCACCATGATATTCATCACAAGAAACTTAAGAAGGAGGAGCCAGCCACCTTATCACAACATTAGCCCAAGGATGGAGCTGTTAGTGAAAATTCCCTTGGAATATGTGTCCATCGAGCTGCCCATTACTCTGTAAGTGGTTCTAAGTGTTCAATTGCTGTTTAGCAAATGAAGAAACATCTATTCAAGAACATCTACAAAAATTTGGTAAGAAAAGTAAGAATGTGTGGTATTTGAACCAAGACCATGGCCTCCCTCCTTTCACTCAGCTCATCAAGGCAGAAACTCCACTCCAGGCTTCTGCTTCCAAGAACACAGGTCTCCCTCTCCCCACAGTAACCAGCTAGAGGGCTTTTTTCCCAGGAAGAACAGGACTTCAGCACTTCTCATCCTGTCCCCAGCTACTGTTGCTAAGGCTAAGTTCCAGGTGAGTACAGTTGAGAATTGGGGTCTCTCTCTTCCATCCACTCCCCTCTCATGAGATGGAGGCTCTACCTTGGGTAGGGCACGCTGAGAATACTGGGGCCCCGACTGCCCTCATGAGGCAGTGGTTTCACAAAGGAGAGGCAAGCCAAGAGGATCTCAGGCTACTGTCTGCACCTACTGATTGCTCAGCTCCTAGAGCATTGTCACTCAAAGAGAGATTTGTCATTGTTCCCATCCCCACCTCCAGAGCTCCAGAGATTTTTCCTAGGGGGAAAGCAGTCCATAAAACAAATAGCTCACCATGTCTTCCCAAAGGAGCTGACTTTCTTTGCAAAAGAGCATGGAAAAGTTCAAACCTAATGTTTGCTCTCAAGACAGTGGAGATTGTGGAGAAAAGCAAATAGAGGGATATTCGTGGATTTAATGAAGCTATAGCCCAGACTATACACTGGATAGTTTATAAGACAGAATCAGGGAATAAAACAGCTGAGAGGAACCCACTGGGGTCAGAACAAATCTCAAACACATACTTCAAAAACTATTCCTTCAAAGGAGTCACAATTTGATCAGATTCACTTATAGAGCAATTTGCACCCCAGAGCACTGTTGAAAACATTAGAGCAACCAGCAAGCAATTAGTGAAATTTAACAGCTGGGTATAGTCAAAATAAGCAAGAAAGAGAGCCCTACAAATACCACTGTCATCCAAGGGGCTGTGGGCATACTCAAAGCTATTACATCTCCCTGAGGAGCAGCATCAGAGGCCGAATGCTGGTGGAGTGAAATAGACTCCACAAAAACAATCCAGCAAATCACAAAAAAATAAACAAGAAATAACAAGAAATCTGGAAGGGGAAGGACTAGGAATTGCCAAAATATATCATCTAAAATGTCAAGTTTTCAACAAAAATAAATATAAGAGGCAAGAAAAGAAATAGGAAAATGTAAACCATATACCAGAAAAAAAAAAAAAAGCAGGCAAAATGAACTGCCTGGGAGAGCAGCTAGATTATAGATTTAACAGAAAAAGACTTCAAAATAGTCATTATAAGCATGCTCAGAGTACTAAAGGAAAGCATGCTAAAGAAGTAAAGAAAGGTATGATAACAGTGTCACATCAAATAAAGAACATCAATAAAGCAATAGAAATTATTTAAAAAACAAATTGAAATTTGGGAGTTTAAAAATACAATAAGTGAGATAAAAAAAATTCTTTAGAAGGGCTCAAAAGTAGATTTGAACTGGCAGAAGAAAGAATTAAAGAACTTGAATCACTAGACCAATAGAGATTATACAAGCCAAAAAAACAGAGAGGAAAAAAAAATGAAGAGAAGTGAATTAGGCCCAGAGAATTGTGAGACACTATAAAGTGCACCAACATATGTGTAATCAGAGTATCAGAATGAGAGGAGAGAGAGAAAAGACCAGAGAAAATATTCCAAAATATAGTGGCAGAAAACTTCCCAAATTTATGAAAAAGTAACCTACACATCCAAGAAGCTTAATGAACTCCAGATAAGATCACAAAGAGATCCACAAACACACATCATAGTAAAACATGCCAGGGGTGGGGGAAGAAAAAAAGACAAGGAAAAAGTCTTGAGAGCATCAAGAGAAAAACAGCTCATTGCTTACAAGGAATCCCAATAAGATTAGCAGCTAGCTTCTTAGCACAAACAATGTAGGCCAGAAGCAGTGGAATAACATATTCAAATTGCTCAAATTTTTACAAAAAAACTGTCAATCAAGAATCTTATATTCAGCAAAGCTATCTTTCAAAAATGAAGGTGCAATAAAGACTTTCCCAGAAAAAAAAAAAAAAGCTAAGAGAATTTGTTGCTAGCAGTCCCACCTTTAAAGAAATACTAAAGTATATTCTTCAGGCTGAAAGCAAATAATCCCACATTATCACTTGAGTACACACACACATACACACACACACTCAAAGGTAACTGTGTACCACTAAAGGTAATTATGTAATTATTTTTTAAAGTATGAGTATTTCTTTCCTTCCTTCTTATAACTGATTAAAAAGAAATTGTATAAATAATATGTAGATAATGTAATGTTGGGCCTACAACATATACAAATGTAAATAACAGCATAAAGGAAGTGGGTAGGAACAAAGCTCTTTTGGGCTAAGGAAATAACTGCAGTTAGTAAAGTAATAAGTATAACAGTGTTTTGTTGGGTTTGTAACATTAAGAGATATACATAACAACAACATACAAAAGCAGGTAACAGAGCTATATAGAAGTAATATTTCTATACATCACTGGAACTAAGCTAGTATATAAATCTGAAGCTAATTCTGATAAGCTAAGCTATATATGGTAAACCCTAGAGCAACCACTAAAAAGAAAAAAAAAGGTAAAAAAATATTAAAGGAATTAAAATGCTACATTAGAAAATATCTACTTAATGCAAAAGAAATCAGTAAAAGAGGACTAGGGGAACAAAAAATGACATGGGTCATATAGAAAACAGAAAGTAAAATGTCAGATATAAATCCACCATAGCAATAATGGCCTTAAATGTAAATGGATTAAACAATCAAATAAAAAAGCAAAGATTATCAGACTGGATTAAAAAGAACAACATGGCCCAACTATATGCTGTCTACGGGAGAGGCAATTTAGTTATACCTTCTGTAAAATAGTTGTAGCTAAAGTAGTGATTAGAGGGAAATTTATAGTTGTAAATGCATGCTTTAAGAAAGAAGAAATATCTCAAATCAACAGCCAAACCTTCCACCATAAGACACTGGTAAAGGGAGAACAAACTAAATGTAGAGCAAGCAGAAGAAAGGAAATAGTAAAGATTAGAGTGGACATTAATGAACAACAAATAGAAAAACAAAAGAGAACATAAAGGAAAACAGAAGTTGGTTCTTTGAAAAGATCAACAAAACTGACAAACCTTTAGCTAGATTGATCAAGAAAAAAAAAAGAAAGAAAACACTCAACTAACTAGAATCAGAGATGAATGAGGGGACATAACTACCAACCTTTCAAAAATTAAAAAAGATTATAAAGGAATACTGTGAACAACTGCACACCAACAAATTGTGTAACTTAGATAAAATGGACAAATTCCTAGAAAGACACAAACTTCTAAAACTGACTCAAGAAGAAATAGACTATCTGAGTAAGTGTAACAAGTAAAGAGATTTAATTAGTAATCAAAAATCTACCCGCAAAGAAAAGCCCAAGACCAGACAGCTTGACTACTGAATTCTACCAAACATTTAAAAAAGAATACCAATTCTCCATAAATTCTCCCAAAACATAAAAGAGAAGGGAATACTTCCCAACTCATTTTATCAGGCCAGTATTACCCTAATACCAAAAGCAGACAAAGACATCACAAGAAAATTATAAGCAAATGTCTCTTATGAAAACAAACACCAAAATCCTCTACAAAATACTAGCAAACTTAACTCCAGCCACATATTAAAAAAATTAGACTCGATGTCCATATGGGATTCATCCCAGAAATCCAAAGTTGTTTCAACATCTGAAAATCAATTAATATAAAACATCATACCAAAAGAATAAAAAACAAAAATCACATGATCATCTCAATAGATGCAGAAAAGGCGCTTGACAAAATGCAACACCCCTTCATGATAAAAACACTGAACAAACTAGGAATAAAAGGGAACTTCCTCAAACTTGATAAAAGGCCTTCATGAGAAACCCACAGCTAATATCAGACTTGATGATAAAAAGACTGATTTCCTCCTAAGATCGGCAACAGAAAAGATGTCCATTCTTGCCACTTCTATTCAACATTGTACTGGAGGTTCTAGCCCAGGAAGTTAAGGCAATAAAAAGAAATAAATGGCATCCACATTGGAAGGGAAGAAATGAAACTATTCTATTCACAGATTATATCTGATACATTAAAAATAACCTAAGAAATCCACTTGTTTATTAGAACTAATAAACAAGTTCAGCAAGATTGCAGGATAGAAGCTCAATATACAAGACTGTTGTCTTTTCATACACTTGAAATGAACAATCCAAAAATGAAATTAAGAAAATATTAGTTCACAATAGCATCAAAAAGAATAAAATGCTTAGAAATTAATTTAACAAAATAAGTGTAAAACTTATACTCTGAACATTACAAGTCACTGTTGGAAAAAAATAAAAAAGATCTAATTAGATGGGAAAACACTCCTTGTTTATGGATCAGAAGACTTAACATTGTTAAAATGGCAGTATTCCCCAAATTGATCTTCAGGTTCAACGCATCCCAATCAGAATCCCAGAGACCTCCTTATAGATATTGACAAGCTGATGCTAAAATTCACATAGAATTGCCAGGGACTTAGGGTACTTAAAACAGTCTTGAAAAATAAGAGAAAAGTAGGAGGACTCACACCTTCCAATTTTAAAACTTACTACAAACCAACGGTAATCAAGACAGTGTGGTCCTACACAAGGATAAACACATAGATCAGTGGAATAGAATTGAGAATCCAGGAATAAACCCATCCATCTATAATCAGTTGAATTTTTTTTTTACAAAAATGCCAAAACTATTCAATGGACAAAGGATCGCCTTTTCAATAAATGGTGATGAGACAACTGGATAGCCACATGCAAAAGAATGAAGCTGGACCCTTACCTCACCATATACAAAAGTTAACTCAAATGAGTCAAAGACCTAAGCATAAGAACTAAAACTATAAAGCTCTTAGAACAAAATATAAAGGTAAATATTTACTACCTTGGATTTGGCAAATAATTCTTAGATAAGACACCAAAAGCATAAGTAATGAAAGAAAAATAGATAAATTAAACTTCATTAAAATTTAAAATTTTGGTGTTTCGAAAGACACCATCAATAAAGTGAAACATACCCCACACAGAATGGGAGAAAATATTTGCAAATTATGTATCTTATAATAACTCTTATAACTTAATAATAAATTTTTTTTAATGAGCAAAGGATCTGAATAGATATTTCTTTTTTATTTAACATCTTTATTGGAATATAATTGCTTTACAATGGTGTGTTAGTTTCTGCTGTATAACAAAGTGAATCAGCTATACATATACATATATCCCCATATCCCTTCCCTCTTGCATTTCCCTGCCACCCTCCCTATCCCACCCCTCCAGGTGCTGATCTCCCTGTGCTATGCGGCTGCTTCCCACTAGCTATCTGTTTTACATTTGGTAGTGTATATATGTCCATGCCACTCTCTCACTTCATCCCAGCTTACCCTTCCCCCTCCCCATGTCCTCAAGTCCATTCTCTACGTCTTTTGAATAGATATTTCTATAAGGAAGATATATACATGACCAATAAGCACATGAAAAGATACTCGCAACGTCATTAGTCATTAGGGAAATGCAAACCAAAACCACAATGAGATACCACTTCAAATCCACTAGGATGGCTGGATTCCAAAAGTCAGATATTAAGTGCTGATGAGAATGTAGAGAAATCAGAACCCTCATGTAGTGCTGGTGGGAATGTAAAATGGTGCAGCTGCTTTGGAAAATATCTGGCAGTTCCTCAAACACTGTGTACCACATGATCCAGCAATTCCACTCCTAGATATACACCCAAAAGAAAACATTAACCCACACAAAATCTCATACATGAATGTTTCTAGCAGCGTCACTCATACTAACTGAAAAGTAGAAATACCCAAACAGCAATCAACAGACAAATGGATAAACAAAATGTGGTATATCCATACAATGGAATGTTATTTGGCCATAAAAAAGAATAAAGTACGATACATGCTACAACTTGGATGAACCATGAAAACATTATGCTAAGTGAAAGAAGCCAGTCACAAAAGTCCTCATATTATTTGATTCCATTCATATGAAAGTCTTGAATAGGAAAATCTATAGAAACAGAAAGTAGTTTATTGTTTACTTTGGGGTAGAAGGTAGAAGAGAAGGGGGTTTACAGCTAAAGGAAAGGGTTTTTCTGGGGGGAGGTGATGAAAATATTCTAAAATTGACTGTGTGTCCCAAATTGTGTGGAAGTGAGGTAGTGATAGGAGTAAGAAAAGACTTTCCAGTTTTACCTTAGTATTAGATTGAGCCGTATAAAATTGCCATTTTTGTAAGTCAAGAACAGATATTATAAATTTCATACCATTAAAAATTTTTGCAACAGGAATATTTGTGTAATAAAAATATTACTGAAGAAAACTAACCAATCTCATAGTAACAATAAAAGAACAAGTACCTCTTTTTTTAAGACTAGACACAGGAGTTGGGAAGGAATGAATAGGTGGAACACAGAGAATTTTTAAGGCAGTGAAAATATGCCATATGATACCATACTATTGGATACATGTCATTATACATCTGTCGAAAACCACAGAATGCACACCACCCAAAGTGAGCCCTAACGTACACTGTGGACCTTGGGTGATATTGATGTGTCAACATAAGTTCATCGGTTATAATAAATATCCCCCTCTGGTGGGTGATGTTGATAAAATGAGAAAGGCTTTGTGTGTGGGGGGAGGTCAGGGGATATATGGGAAATTTCTGTACCTTCCCTTCAACTTTGCTGTGAACGTAAAACTTCTCTAAAAAGTAAATTCTCAATTAAAAAAAAAAAAAGACACATTGGTTTGCCTATTGTCCTCCCCCCCACAAAATTTTAACCTCACTTTTCCCTTTCTTTCAATCCAATTTCATGAATGAGCTGACAGAGGATTTCAGGCAGATCTTCCTAACTCTTGGGCACCAGAAAACTGGCTTTAGTGGTATGAGATCATGGAATGAGACTTGAAGTTGAGCCATCTGGAGGGTGAAATATTGTTACTTTGGGCAAGATCAAGTTTTAATCCTCACCTTTGTCAAAATGGAGATAAAAATATTAACTTTGCACAGTTATTGGGAAGAAAAAGTGAGATGTGTGTGAAAAGAGGGGTGCAGTATGGTTCCTGACACATAGCAGACATTCCATAAATTACTTTCATTCTCTGAAGATGAATATTTTTAGAACAGCATTAGAGTGTTGGCAGCTTTGCATCGATCTAACTACTGTCTCTGACCATCAGAACAGAAATCAGCTAGGCACCAAGCCACATGACCCCACACAGATCTCCACCTACTGAAGTTGCTCAAAAGTCTACTTTTGAATGCTAACACAAGAATGAGGGTGGGCAGAAATGGTCTCCTGAGAGATCACAATCTCCCATGACATAAAATGGGGCTGAGTGTTGGGCCCCTTTCTCTTTAAGTGATGTCACATGATCAGATACCCCTTTTAAATTAGACAGATATGTGGTCTCCCTTCAAGCACACAGGAAGATAAGCATCACCTTTGATACCAATGATAGGTTTATGAAGAACCAGGGGGAGGCCTCAAGAAATTCTAAGTGCTGGTTCCTGCCTATGCAGAAATGCAATCTAATGTCAGGTGGTTCTCTGCCTACGCAGCCCTGGGCCTCAACAAATCCCTGTGTATCCTGGACCTCAGCTTGAGACGGAGCCAAGTTCCCCCCATGATTTAGACAAGTCAGGGCAGGTGTAGAGCAGGTGTTCCCAAATGCTTCAGGGTCCCCTAAGGATCTTTCAAAGAATGGAGCTACTCCAGACCTGTCCAATCCAACCCTGCAGACGGGGAGCCCAGGAATCTGTAATTTCCTTTTTTTTTTTCTTTTTTTTGAGTTTGATCTTTTTCTAATTCTTTTTTATTGAAGTGTAGCTGATTTACAATGCTGTGTCAATCTCTGCTGTACAGCAAAGTGACCCAGTTATACACATACATACATTCTTTTTTTATATTCTTTTCCATTATGGTTTATCACAGGATATTCATTATAGTTCCCTGTGCTATACATTAGGAGCTTGTTGTTTATCCATTCTAAATGTAACAGTTTGCATCTACCAACCTTAAACTCCCAGTCCATCCCTCTCCTTCCCCCAACCCCCTTGGCAACCACAAGTCTGTTCTCCATGTCTATGAGTCTGTTTCTGTTTTGTAGATCGGTTTATTTGTGCCATATTTTAGGGAATCTGTAATTTTCAATAAGCTCCCCCAGGGGATTCTCTTGCAGACAGGCTGCCACCGTTTAGGTTTAAAGATCAGAGGGGTGCAATCAAAATACGGGCAGAAGACCTAGATAGACATTTCTCCAAAGAGGACATACAGATGGCCAAGAGGCACATGAAAAGCTGCTCCACATCACTGATCATTAGAGAAATGCAAATCAAAACTACAGTGAGGCATCACCTCACACCAGTTCGAATGGGCATCATCAGAAAATCTACAAACAGCAAATGCTGGAGAGGGTGTGGAAAACAGGGAACCCTCTTGCACTGTTGGTGGGAATGTAAGTTGATACAGCCACTATGGAGAACAGTATGGAGGTTCCTCAAAAAATAAAAATAGAATTACCACATGACACAGCAATCCCACTACTGGGCATATACCCTGAGAAAACCATAATTCAAAAAGACACATGCACCCCAATGTTCATTGCAGCACTACTTACAACAGTCAGGTCATGGAAGCAACCTAAATGTCCATTGACAGAGGAATGGATAAAGAAGATGTGGTACATGTATACAATGGAATATTACTCAGCCATAAAAAGGAATGAAATTGGGCCAGTTGTAGAGATGTACTTGGATCTAGAGACTGTCATACAGAGTGAAGTAAGTCAGAAAGAGAAAAACAAATATCGCATATTAATACATATACGTGGAACCTAGAAAAACGGTACAGATGAACTGGTTTTCAGGGCAGAAATAGAGACACAGATGTAAAGAACAAATGTATGGACACCAAGGGGGGAAAGTGGCGGGGGGGGGATGAATTGGGAGATTGGGATTGACATATATACACTGATATGTATAAAATAGATAACTAATAAGAACCTGCTGTACAAAAAATAAACAAAATAAAATTCAAAAAAAAAAAGATCGGAGGGGTGGGTCTGTAAAGGTCTATCATAGGAGAGTCAGTATAGGGAGTTTCCCAAAGAAAATAGTTCCGGTTATCTCACATTGAAGAGGAAGAAGGTGAAAGTCACATTGAATATACTTAAGGTTAGACACAAAGATGTTTAGGTTTGGAAATGTGTTGTTTTGAGTAAGAGTTTAAGATAAACACTTTAGATTTCTTGGTAGATACCAGTCCCAAGAATACTTAGTTTTAGTACTTCCCTGAACAAGATAAAGACAATGAGAAAACTAGAAGTCAGCCTCATTTCTAATAAGTGAGCCTTGGGGGTAAACTGACTTCTGAGAGTCAGCCCCCACTCCTAACGTGATGATCTGGGGAAAAATGATCCAATAGGTGTCTGACAACAGAGAGAAAGAGACACAGGCAGAAAGAACACACAAAGACTGAGCCCTGGCCGCAAACTGGGCTGCTGAGGTTGGCATTCTAGGGCCTTCCTGACATGACACCCAGAAACTCAACTATCATCCCCTGGCTCTTCCTGAATGGAGTCTCAGTGGTGTCCCAGTAAAGCCAGGATACCATCTAGGGGGAGGCATTTGTAGCACATCTGCAGCCAGGGGACCCCAGACCTCTGACTTTCCTACCCAGAGACCGAGGGTTGCGAGAGGTGGGCCTCTGCTTGAAGAGCCTGGACCCATGAACAGGAGAAGCAAATAAAACATTTCAGCCTCCCCCAGTCTGGAGTATAAGCTGTGGTCACTCACCTTGGGGGAGTCCAGGCAAAGATCCCCTTTACATCAGGTTAAGCAAATGACTACTGTGAGCTGGGAATCACTGCGGCCCTCTACCCTCACCCCAGGGTACCAGTTTTAGTGCCTAAGGTTCACTGGATAGGGTCTGTGTCTTGGGAAGGGTGGAACAGAGAAAGCATCCCTGAGTGTTTCAAGGCCTGTCAATGGTCCCTTGGGAGGTGACCTTTCAGGGTCAGATGGAACGTGGCCTAGGACTCTCTCTCCCTCCCTCCACGTCAGTGCTCCCCAGAGTGTGGGTGCATCCGCTGGTAATACAGGAGACGATTATAGTAGTTCCTGGGGCCGTTTTTGATTAAATAGTTATGCATTTATTTTACTGTGTTTCAGAAGGAGAATTAGCACATCAAATCTGGATTTTGTGGACTTCATTGCTTAGGACAAGGTCAAAGGAGGTATTTAATTTTAAAAGGTGACACAGGTTTAAGAAAAGTACTAATAATGGTACAGGTGTTCGGGGATGAGGCAAAGGTCATAAAGTTGTTGGGGAAGCACTGCTCTGGATGAAACATATGAGTAACAGCCAAACACCAGGCCACCTCAGAAGAGAAAGAGACACCTTCTAGGAAAGAACATGTCCTCAAGGAATAAAATGTCACAGGCCCTGGGCCAGGACGAGGGAGGGGGAACCTGCCCCTCATATTTCCTTCTTACCCACAACCTCATGCCTCCAGCTCAGGTTGAAGAGCTGCAAAAAAGAACAAGTAAAAACCATAACAGCGGCTTCCCTGGTGGCGCAGTGGTTGAGAGTCCACCTGCCGATGCAGGGGACGTGGGTTCGTGCCCTGGTCCAGGAGGATCCCACATGCCGCGGAGCGGCTGGGCCCGTGAGCCATGGCCGCTGAGCCTGCGCGTCCGGAGCCTGTGCTCCGCAACGGGAGAGACCACAGCGGTGGGAGGCCCGCGTACCGCGAAAAAAAAAACCATAACAGTTTGGTCAATAATCATAATACACCACTTTTGTAACCAAAAATACATTTTTTAACTCAAAAAAGTGTTATTTCACTCAACTTCCCTTCCGTGTTTTTTCCCTTTCTTATTTTTAATTTATATTTTTTTCTGCGTGTTTTATAATGCTCGTATACACTAGAGTATAAGTACAAATACAATTTGTAAATACATAAATAGCAGCGTGAACGCTCAAAATTGTTTGTGGCTAGGAAGCAGGATCAACAAACGTGGCTACTATATACATCTACATTACTCACTATGCCTGCCTGGATTGCTGTCAGCACTTCCTCTACGTAAACTGTACCTCCCCAACTAGATGCTGAGGGGGGAGGGCTGGGGAGTTTGTTGGGGGGTGACCTGTGCCACTGAGTTCAAACCACCTCATGCTATAGTGGGGTCTCTGGGGCCTGGAGGATTCCTTGAGAGGAGCAGGCAGGGGAGGTTTATAAAGTCAAGAGTCCTGGAAGGAGCACAGGGCTTGCCTTCAGAGAGACCTTACACTGGAGCCCCAGTCCTAGCACACACCAGCTGTGCAATCTTGGGTGACCACTCTGAACTTCAAGTCTGTCTTCTGTGAAATGAAGAGCTAATGAGTGGTATACACCTCATAGCATCTTTGCAAGGCCCACGTGAGGTAAGAGGAAAAGAGCTTTGGGGAATCACAGAGCATCTTCCTTCTCCCAAGTAGTGTCTCAGGCACGGGGTGGCCCCAGAGGCTCCCAAGCTCCAAAGCCTGCAAGAAAGGTGTGCTGCAGGGCCAGCCATGGGAACCCGTGCTGAGGCCCCTGTCCAGACAAAGCCAGGTCTCTGCTCAGATGGGCCAGATGTCATGCCCGGCCCAGGTGAGCGAAGGGCACTGGCACCTAGCCGGCCACACCCACCATCAGCCACTCTTGCTGTCTCCAGGCTCCTGTAGTTTGTGGGAAAGTTCAAGGGCAAGTTGGCTTTTACATTTTGACCCTTCTTGTTGATCTCTGCCAGACCTTTGAGGGGAGGAGGGGGAAGAGAGGAGATAGCTGACATGCACACAGTGGTGAGCATCCATCCCAAGCACCCCCGGGGTCCTTCTACCTCACGGCCTCCTTTTCACCCAAGCGTCCTCCAGCCCTCCCCACTCTTGTTTCCCGATCATAAGCACAGGCTGATTCATGCAGGTTTTGCAGAAATTAGGATAAACCAGGGCTGCTTTGTATGGTTACAAGTTTAAAGGCTTTGGGGTTTTCTGGATCTGGCCTTGAAGCATCTAGAAATATCTGAATACTTGCATGATTCCCATCTCTCTCTTCCTCTTGTCACCCCGATGTGTACCGACCCCAAGACCAGAGGCTCCCAATCCTTTGTGCACCGTTTGGAGGAAATTGCTCTGCTGACCTCCCCCAATCCATTCCCATCCCATCTACTTCCTATAAATCCCAGCAAACAGCTTGGGGCACAAAAGTAGAGAACGTATCCTTCCCAGTTTTGAACAGACTATGTTATACTTTTCACCATTCTCTGCTGAGACCCTGAATCGGACCGTGAGCTTCCCCTGCCCAGGTGCACAGTTGCTCATCTGTCTCCGCGTCTCCCCGCCCAGGTCAATACCTGGCACAGGTAGATGCTGAAGTGAGCCGGGGGGACAGGGGCATGGCTGATTCAGCTCTATCCTGCTGGGGCTAGCACCGCGTCTAACACAGCAGACGCTCAGTACTGCTTGATTAAAGCTGCTGGAATTAGGAGGCACCTCTCTCCTCCCCCTGCGCTGGCTGAGACTTAAACACAGGCTTCAGATCCCTAGGAAGATCATGCAAATCAGTCTCAGAGATCCATTGCCTGGGTGACAGCCTGAGATGCAGGTTTTACCCAGGTGTGAGCTCTCCTAACAGCCCAGAAAGGGGGTAAAAGTGAGAACCCTCTCTCACCACAGCGCAGATAGACGGGGTGAAAAAAAACCTGTCAGCTCCACCCTACCTGTGCCTGCCCTTACCATCTGAGCCCATGCAGGAAGTGGGGGAAACTACCAAAGCCAGCCAAGTCATCTGCGGTTTCACTTCTACAGTGAATCAGTTCCCTGTGCAGGGGCCCAAGAGTGCAACCTTGGGTTTAAATATTAGTGAACGAGGGGCACCGGCGGGAAGCAGGGTATGAAGTCCCGCTTGCCGGTGGTTCAGCCGTGCCAGGTGTTCTTCAGCACAATCCTGAGCCTTGGTGGAGGGAACAGTTTACCTGCCTCTTTGAGATGGGGTGAGAATGACACAGGTGAAAGCATTTGGCCAACGGGCAAAGCCTCCACGCCTGTGTATTACTTGAAGCATTAACAGGAGTTGTGGTCAGATTCAAGGCACCCCTTCGAAAATTTTGGGGGCACTATGTGCATAGACTCAATGTGAAAAGTCATCCACTTACCTCGCCTCCCCCCCAGCAAAGCAGTTCTGCCTCTCTTCCTCCAGAGGAGACCCCAGACTCTGGTTTCCTGAATCCAGCCTTGACTCGCTGCTCAGGGGTCCAGGACTCCCCAGAAGGGAGAAAGGAGGGATAGAGCAGAAGTAGTTTGCTGCCAGGTTTCTCCACGAAGCTAATAAGCTTAGGTGTCAGGCCCCTTACCTGCACAGGCCCCTCCAAGCCCCTCTATCTAATTTGGTACTTATTTCTATATTCTTGTTTTAACAAAGCCTCCAAAACTGTTTAAACTTCAGGCCCCCACAAAAGCTGGGGCTGCTCTGGCTCCCAAATAGGACTCTTCTGTCCTCAGAGATAAGCTCCCATCACTCCCCGCTTGATAGCCAACGCCCTCCACGAGCCAGCCTCCCCACCCCTGGATGTCCACCTGTCTAGCCAACTCGGACAGGCCTCCATGACTTGGCTCAGGACATCCCCCAGCCAGGACTGCATTTTCCCTAACTTTTCAGCCTGTTGCACTACTGCTCAGACCCACAGCAAATACTACCAACGGTAGGAAGCCTTCCGCCAAGTCCCAAGCAAAATCAGCCCTCCCTCCTGGGTGCCCCTACTGCACACAGCACGCCCCTCTGTCACAGCACAAATCCTTCCCAGGGAAACTGCAGCTTTGAGAGTCCGCCTCCCTGCCCAGACTGTGTGCTCCTCCAGGGTCCAGGCGAGCTTATCTGATTTGTGTCGACAGAGCCCACCAGCTCAGAGCTGGCCCCTCCCAGGTGCGGGCAAATGTTTCTTGAATAAATGAATCAATGAATAACGCTAGTGCTGGGGACAGTGACAGAGTGATGTTAAAAGGTCAAGTTCAGTCCTAGATCCCAGCTGCAGTCATTGCTCTCACCCTCTGGCCACCCCTCCTGATACCTTATTCCGCTCCTCCAGGAAGCTGAGCCCTGAGAAACCATTCCTGGAGCCTGCGCGCCCCCTCGTGGCCGAGTGGCCACCAGCACCTTCCCCAAGAACTAGAGGCGGCAGGCGGGGCCCAATCCTTGGACGACCTGCACAGATGCTTGACACCCACCACCCGCAAGAGCAATGTGTTCACCAGGGTCTTATTCACGTGGAGGCTCAAGTCCTACAATTTCTGTAATTCCTTGGCCTCTAAGGGGCTATGAGGACTCATCTCACCCGTGATTCCAGAGACCCCACCCTGGACCCAGTTGCCCTGAGCGATGATGATCACATCTGTCCAGGAGGTCTCAGAGAAGAAAAGGGGAGGCCATCCTGCTTCCTGTGTCTCTGGTCTGACACTCTTGCCTGTGGCTTCCAAGGGCCTCCAAGACACCTGGGATGTGTGCCAGAGCCAGGATGAGCTGTGAGACCCAGTCCCACAGCAAGACTAGGCATAGCAAAGTCATGCCCTGCTTCCCAGCTTCTGAAGGAGCTCACCAGCCACTCTACTCCAACAGCCTTCCTCACTCTGGACCACACAGTCCTGCCAGCATGCCCAGCCCTGCCACCTGGAATCAGGGACAGCAAACCACTGTGCTTTGTGCAGCCTGTGCAGTGTGGCACTCATACTTGAATGTGATGCCTTTCGACAGAGCGCGCCTTCTGCTGGTGTCTCCCCGCCTTCTGTTAAATATATGTGCAGTTCTTCCTTGACTTACAGTGGAGTTACGTCCTGACTAAACCCATCGTACATTGAAAATATCATAAGACAAAAGTGCGTTTACTTGAAAAAATGCATTTACTACACCTAACCTACCAAACATCATAGCTTAGCCTCGCCTATTTTAAACGTGCTCAGAGCACTTTCATTAGCCTACGGTTCGGCAGAATCGTCTAACACAAAGCCTAGTTTAAAACAAAGTGTTGAATATCTCATGTAATCTATCGAATACTGTACTGAATGTGAAAAACACACTGGTTGTCTTGGTACAGAAAGGTTGTGAGTGTACCGGTTATTTACCCTCAGGATCACGTGGCTGAGTGGGAGCTACTGCTGCCCAGCATCACAAGAGAGTATAGTCGTACATCGCTAGCCAGGAAAGGATCAAAATTCACAATCCGAAGTTTCTATTGAATGAGTATCGTTTTTGCACAATCATAAAGTTGAAACATTGTTAAGTCGAACCACTGTAAGTCGGGGACCATCTGTCGTCATTCCTCCCAGTGTCTCTTAGCTCCTGAAGGATCTGAGTTAGACACTCCTGCTCTATACAGTTCATTCACAGCCTCCTTTTCCCACCATTTCCTGTCTGCCTATAAAATACTACTTAATAATTGCCTCTTCTAGGAAGCCCTCTTTGACTATTTATTCAATAATCATGTACCATTGTTTTGACAAACAGTCTGAGCATATGGGAATAAGAGATACAGCCCTAGACCTCTGGTGGGGAAGACAGAGGAGTTGACGTATTACTAGTGATTATTCCAGGGAGTAAGTGCTTTGGGAGGTGAGCATGGGGGCTCTGAGAGCACTGGGGCCCAGCACAGAGCCCTGATTTTGGGTGGTGTCCAAGACACGTTCCTGGACGAGGTGCCATCTGCACTTTCTTTGTAAAGAAAGACCTAGTAGTCAGGGGCCAAGCAGGGGACGTGATGAAGGAAGAAGATGCTCTAAGCTGAGGGCTGAGAGGCAGGAGGGACCGTGGGGCACTCAGGGTTCAGTGTAGCCAGTCAGAGGCTTTGAGTGTCAAGTGGTGACCAAGGGCAGGTGGTGGGGGCCTTGCTGCTCCATCAAGGAGGGGCATGATGATACTGGCTCCTTAGAAGGGTCACTGCAGCCACCGTGTGGGGAGGTATTCTCCAAGGAGCCCTTTAGGCAGCCATGTCATCCCAGAGAGAGACAACAGAGCCTGGTCGAGGGCAGGGGCAGTGGGGAGACGGGGAGGTGATACTGAGGAGGGAGGGTCAGCAGCATTTGGTGATCAACTGGGTGCAGTGAAGTAGGAAGAGAGGGCAGCCTGACGGCTCTTAGGATGTGGCTGTAGGCAACAGGGTGGATGGCAGTGGCCACGGAGCAAAATGAGGACATCAGAGAAGGCAATTCTGTTTGGCCCTGTTGGGTTCCAGGTACTCTCAGACCCTCCAGAGCAGATGCCCACTGGGCAATGGAGATAGAGATTTATTGCTTAAGGGAGTTCTCTGGAATAGAAAACTTAATTTGGGAGCTATCAGCACCCAGGTGATAGGTGCAACCTTGGAAGTGCATGAAATCCCCAGGGAGAGAATATAAGCAAGAAAAAGAGAGGGCCACAGAGGGAGCCCTGAGGGATGCTGACACACAAGGCAGAGGAGACAGGGAAGGTCCAGCCAGCAGGAGGGCAATCGAGGGAGGAGACTGTGCAGATCGTCGCACGCCATCGCCAGAGGTCACAACACACAGGTCATCGGGGACCTCAGCAAAAGCAGTTCTGGTGGAACGAGGCGGGCAGGGGCCAGGCCACCGTGGGCAGCGGAGTGAATGCAGGTGGAGAAGGGTGCAGAAGAGAAAGGCCGCACATCCATGAGAAGTGAAGGTGACAGGAGTCGGCCATTCTCCCCAAGCTGAGCGGTGTGGGGAGGGAAAGCGACCTGGCAGCAGAGCTATAGAGCAGGATGTCGAGTCAGGGGAGATGCGTTTGCTAGAAGGGAGACTTGGACAGAGGTGCGTGCTGTCGAAAGGGAGATGGCGAAGACACAGAAGGAGCTGCTAACTGATGCTCGCTTTCTTCAGGAGGAGAGAGAGGAGCTCAGAAGGCTGTGAGGGCGTGAAGAACATTCTTCCATTGCAGCTGAAGGGAAAGCAGGGAGGGTTTGGATAGAGATGCGTTTGTGGTTGTGCAAGCAGTAAGGAGAGGCAGGAAGCTGAAGGGTTCCTGTCTGTGAGGCTCTCTACTTCTCTGTGCTATAGGAAGTCAGGACGTTTGTTGAGAGTATTGGGGGGCAGCATGATGGGGAACTTAGGTGAGCCACCGCGGGGAGAGAGCTGACCGTGGACGCACAGAGAGGTGGCCACGGGGTGGGGAGAGCTCAGCTGGGAGTTGGAGCCAATGCCGTTACTGTGGTCACATCTGGGAGCCTGAAGGAGTTTTTTTCAGCATCCCAGGTACAGGAAGGATGCAGGTGGTTGTTGGCTCACTCCAGGGTTGGTGTTTTGCTGGCCAGGTGTGGTGCACGCACACACACACACTGTACTAAATCCGATTGGCACCAACCTCTCCCCACCTCCTTCCCTCCCAGCAGTCTGAGGGGATGCTATCACTAAGATAGTAATAACAAGATTAGTAATAACACAGGAAAAGGTAATGAGCATTCACCACGGCCAAAGGCTCACACCTGACTTGTACTTTCCCCTAGGTCAGGGTGGAAGCCATCTGCATGGTAACCAATGGCCCAGCGGAAGGGGTCCACCTGTGGACCGTGAGTCAAATATCTATCAGATCCAAAATCACCCCTATTTTCCTTTTCCCGAGTAATCCCCATAATACCTGCTTTGTAGCACAATTTTTGTGGAATTAAACCTGAACGGCTTAAAAATAAATCATTACATTTCCATCTTCAGTTGATCTAAGCCTATAATTTGATACCTGGCCACAAGAGTAGGGTAACCACAGGCAGGGGATTAAACTCTATTGACCCTGTGACCTAGCTGGGAGTTGGTCCTCCTGAATTAGAACACGTTTCATAATTGTTTTAAAAAAAAATCTCAGGCACCCACTCCCTAGGCCAGCCACCCTGTTACAGGGACTGTTATGTTGCAGGTCAGGAGGGCAGCGTCCCTGAAGCAGAGGGGCCCCCTCCTGGGCTCGCTTTGGCTGCTAAGTCCCCCTGCAGTCCTTGGGTGGTCCGCTGTCCCCCCTTCTTGGGTCCACCCCTCCTTCCTTTGAGGTTTCTCTCCTCCTCGCCCAGTCTCAGGTTCAGTATTCACCCCAGGGCCAGGCTTGTGGGGAAGGGACCTGAGTTGGAAATGGACCCAAGGAGGGGGTCATGGGCAGGTGGGGCAGCTGTGGGCAGGTGTCCATGGCCTGGGTACAAGGAGGGATGATGGACCTCAGGATGGCATGCCCAACAGGTGGGTGAAAGGCAAGTGCCAGGGATCAGGTCAGCCTGAGGGCAGAATCCTGGAACAAGGGCTTGGAATAGGGACCAAACCAGAAACCCACTTGTAAGAACACGAGAAAATTCAGAAACAAGTAGGGGAGTCGAGAGCTGGTGGAGCCCCCGACTGGGTCCACCCATCCCTCGAAGCCTGGGTTACTGAGTGTGTCCTGCCTTCAGGTCAGACTTCTCTGGAATTAGACCATGACCTAAACTTTGAGGACCTGGGGAGGAAATAGGGGGAGGGGTCCTGCCGAGGAGGCGGTAGAGGGTTCAGAGCATCTCCCCCACTTTCCTGTCCCTAAAATAGAGCACTGTGCTTCTGAGGTTTTGCTGGTAACTAAAGGGAACCAGGAGAGAGGTCAAGATAGGACAAATAGGACGAGTCACAAGTTGAGCAGAAATGTCATCAGAGCTCCTGGCATAGCTGGGGTCAGGCCCCTCTCCCAGCCCAGGCCTCCACCTGCCCCTCTCACAAGGCAGGATCCTTATCTAGAGAGGCGGAGCCCTCGCAGATCTTCCACAGCAATGTCTGTCCCAGCTTGGTGGTTCTGGGCTCAGCCTCTGCCCAGTTCACGGGGTGGGGCACTGAAACCTCTGGGAGACCCCAGCCATCCTGTAAAGGTGTGAGAACCCGAGAGGACCCTGGGACTCTTTCAAAGTAAATGTCACCCCATCACACAGAAATGATGTGAGGAGTGGGGAGGTGAGGACGCGATCGTGAAGCCCTGTCACCTGTGAAGCCTGGGACACGTGCACGGTGGGCCTCGGTCTGGGGAGGGGAGTGATGTTTTCTATCAAATGTGCTGGAGGAAGGGAAACACCCCCAGCGTGGAATACTCAGACCCATTGGGGTCCAGGCTCAGCCACTTACTAAGGGATCACCTTCCTGGTTTGAAACAATGAGCAGCCTTATAAGGCCCACCTCCTGGGTGCCTTAAGGTGTGAATGAGAAAACGTGTGAAAGAAAGTTTGCCATCGTTGTTAAAAATACAAAAATATGTCATGGGAGCTCCATTGCCAAGAAGAGCATGCTGAGGCTTTGGAGTGCACTGGGGCCCTCAGGATCCCCTGGCCTCGGTGGGCCCTCCGGATGTGACTCCGTCTCCATTCCTCTGCTGCTTCCCCTGGGAAAACATTCTGGGCTCCCCCCCAACCCCGACTCTGCCTCACTCTGGGCCCAGAAGAAGCCTTGGAGCATCGTTAGGACTGCCCAGATCTGGGGCACAGGGCGAGGTTCTCAACCCCTCGTGGGTAAGCTCGAATAGAACTGCGGTCCCACCCGGAGCAGCTGGGCCCTGCTGGGGATCGCGACCTCCCTCCCCTCCTGTGACGGGGAAGATGGCAGGAGAATACTTGCTGCGCCAGACCAAGCTGAGAGCCTGCGGGCAGCGGGTCAAGAAGAACTTGGTTAGCATTTTCTCTCCTCACCCTAAGCTCTGGAGCCTGTCGGGAGAGGTGGAGGCCGCACCGCCCTGGCAGACAAACCTGCACCCACCTGTGTGGGACAAGAAGGAGGGGCCGGCTGGGAGGCAGCCAGGGCCCCCAGCCACCGACCCAGTTCCCACACTCCAGGGGCTCTCCCAAATCTCATCCACACTCATGCCTCTTCCCTGGGAAGCCTGCCTGGAGCCTCCACCCAGAGCCCAGACAACTCATCTCACTTCCGCCCTGGTCATCAGGGATGCGAAGGGAGGCTGAGGGCTTCCTCCACCAGTGGGAGTTCCAGCCTTTTCCATTCCTGAGCGTAAACACCCTGGCTCACCACCTCCAGCCGCAACAGCCCTCTTGCCATGAACAGCCCTGTTGCGATCAGCCCTCTTCCTAGAGCTGATGAAGGAGCTGGGAAATACTCAAATAAGATCTTCTGGCTTTGGAAGGCATGAGTCAGCCTTTTGCTGCAGCTCTGTTTTGCTGCAGCCAATGCTATAACCAATCTGCTGTCCTTGGCTGGTACAGGAGGGTAGACGGGGGCGCAGGCAGCCCTGGGAAGCATTCGTGGTGGAAACCCAGAGGTGGCTGCCTTGCTCCCCTGAGAGGCTGTCCTTGGCCTCCTTTCCCTTCCAAGCGTAGGATCCTGTGCACCTTTGGGTCCCAGGTGGGGAGAAAGCAGCTGCCACTGGTTGGCTGGAGCCCCTACAGAACTGGAGTCTACCGGGATTCCTCTTTTCTTTGCCTTTAGCGATCCCCTTCCCCCCGTCACTTCCTCTGGTTACCTGCCAGCTCCAGGCCCCCTGGAATGTGGCTCCAAACTGGCTCGCAGATCTCTTTTCAGCCCTGAGGACAGACGCACAACCTCCCAGGCAGACATCCACGCTGGCCTCCCTTTAATTTTCCCTTATTGATCCAAGAGGAAGCAGCAGAGGAAGCACTTCCATGCTACTCCTCCAGCTCTGCGTCCTCCCATCCCAGCGGTTCTGGATGAAGGTTTGGGGGACTCTGATGGGGCAAGCAGAGCCTCCCGGAGGCACCACTTCTGCTGAGTCACTCGCTCTAATACCTGCTTGTCCAGAGATGGGCCTGCTTGCATCACCATCGCAGTGACAGACTCACCCTGCCCCCATTCGGTGCGGGCGACCAAGGGGCTGAAGAGGGCCTGGGCTCTGCGTCCGCGCCACCCTCATCCCCAGCTCCTCCAAGAAGGGAGAGGTCAAGAGACCAGACTTTGGTCTCTGGGAGCCGGCTGCGAACCTCAGATCTGGGCCTGATTTCCCCCTGTAAAATGTTGGCGATAATGCCCCCTTCACATGATTATTTTCAGCATAGGATAACACAGTCACATGAAGCATTCAGCAGAGCCTGAAAAGTGCTCACTCACTAAGTGGCATTTCTTGCTACTATTATGCCAATGAATGATTTTTTTTAATTAGCAAGTTATTCCAGGGACTAGTGTGGTGAGACCCCACACCTTGGATTATCTTCTTCCTGGCGTCAGTGTCCCAGGGAAGCTGAACCAAAAACTATCAGATGGACACAGAATCGGATCAAGGGAAGTGGGAGGGGGTGGGGGGAACTTCACTGTGCTCTGGGGAGGGCCCACAAACACCAGGAGCCTCCACAGGGGCTAAGAGGCAAGCAGAACCTGCTAGTGCCCACCACTCCCAGGCCCCATCCTCTGACCTGGGCTGGTTTAGATCCTCTGTACCCTGGGATCCCCCTTTTGTGGATGCTTTCTTTCTTTAGATGTGTGAGTGTCACTGACTAAGCCAGAGTCACCTCTGTTCCCTGGGCCTCCAAGATGGCGTTTCTCTTCCCATGATGAGTTGAATTCACAATAGCAGCCCTCACCGTTCAGGGACTTCCCGCCTTCGCAGCCCACAGCCTGGCTGTTGGTGTACAAGTAATAATGCCGGTCACCTCACACGGGGTGTGACTGTCACCAAGCGCTCCCACCCCACGCACCACCTGGGTCCAAGTTCATCACAACTCAGTCTCCCCCTCTGAACAATTCCAGCACATACACTTCTAATTCTGTTCCACCACAAAGAAAAGCAAAAGTCTGGGGAACCACCCAGCGCTAAAGCATCAAAGCAGGCATCTTCTTCAGTTCACAGGGGCCAGGACCCCAGGTCAGCCTCAGACCCTGCTGGAGGGCCCCTTCCCAGCAGAAGCAAAGGTGACAGCAGCCTCTGACCTCTTCCCGCAGCCCAGCTGGGTGTCAGGAATGAAAACAGGACGTTCACTGGGGTTCTGACTCTTTTTTTTTTTTTTTACATCTTTATTGGAGTATAATTGCTTTACAATGGTGTGTTAGCTTCTGCTTTAGAACAAAGTGAATCAGTTATACGTATACGTATGTTCCCATATCTCTTCCCTCTTGTGTCTCCCCCACTCCCACCCTCCCTATCCCACCCCTCTAGGTGGTCACAAAGCACCGAGCTGACTCTTTTGATTTTGTGATTGAGAACCAGGCAGATGGGGAGGGAAGGAAGGAAGGTGGAGAGCAAGGACTTCATCCAAGCAGGCCTCTCTCCATCCCTCCCTCCACATGCCCTCTCTCTCCTCCGTGTCTCTGAATTTCTGCCACTTCTGCAGCCTCCATCTGTTTCCCTGTCCATCTCCCTCACTCTCTGTCTTCCCTCTGTCTTCATTCCACTCTTCTTTCGGTTGTTCTAGTCGGTATTTTTCTAAATATCTTTCTGCTCTCCTTCCTGATTTCTGTCTCTCCTGTCTCTCTCTCATCTCCATCTTTCTGTTTTTATTTCTAAATCTACTCTACTCTTAATTACTCAGTCTTTTTTGCCTATCTATATCTCTCTTCTTTTCCCTTCCAAAGAAAAACACCGAAGTGGGAGATAAGATAGCCACCAACTTTCCACTGACCACACCTCTCCCCACCCCCATATACACAGACCCCAAGGTCCTGCCAGAGGTTCAAAGTGGTGGTTCCGGGGGCTCATCCTCAGAGTCACCACTGATAAAACTGGTAACCTTCTCCACGCTGAGCCCTAGGCGGAATCTTGGTCAAGTACACTGAACTGGGGCAGCCCAGATATCCCAAATGACCAGACCAGGACAGAATGAAATACATCTGTTCTAAAGCATGACCTTCAGTGGAGCGCTTGTCAGTGGTCCCACACCTGTCCTACCTTGGCAGCTGCAGGGTACCCACACTCCATCCCACCCCACCCAGCTCCTTCCCTGCATTTTCCTTTGCTTATCTTAGCACCAGAAGATGACAGCCAGGACACACCCAGCCTAACCAGCCTTTCCCAATGACTTTGGCCTGGAGTACCATGGGTAGGAGTCTGGCCACCATCCAAGATGGCTTGGAGGAGGAAGAAGACAAGGGTACCTACACTTTGAGTGGTTCCCAGAAGTGAAATATGGGAGTGGTCTGGGTCTGATCCCTGGGACATGGAGCCAAGCGGCCAGGCTAAAATCAGGGAGACTGGACAGAAGCCACCATTACTGCCCGATTGACCCATTTCACGTCCTTCAGGCACTACCCTCACCATCACTCACTCGGGGCTGTGCCTGGGGAAGGGGTGTCTGCAGCCCCCCGACCTCCAGAAGCATGACCAAGTGGGACAGCTCCAGCCAGGGCTCTCACTGGCATGTTTGACTCAACCTGTTCAGATTCAGATTCTTTATCTTTCTCCCCAAAGCTACCCCTCCCAACTGTTCACCCCCTTGGTAAATGGTACCACTATTTGCCCAGTCGCTCAGAGAACTGAGACTCTCCCTGCATCCTCCCCCTGCCTTGTTCTCCAAATCTACTTAGTTATCAAATCCAACCATGTGTAAAATTTCTCTCTGCTCTCCTGGGTTCTTCCCCCCACCTGGACTTCCACCAACAGCCCCCTACAAGTGTCTCTACCCCCATCTCTCCACACTGCTACCGGGGGGGTCTTCCAAAATTAATAAAACAAAGAGCAAAAATTCATCCCTATTTGAACAACTTCTACTGGCTCCTTAGTGCCTAGAGCTGTGGTCTCCAAGCCTCTTTGATGTTTGTCGATAACAAAATAATTTTGGCACCCACCTCTAATATATGTATATTTATTTATGTATAAATTATGTTTCCAGGGCTTCCCTGGTGGCGCAGTGGTTGAGAGTCCGCCTGCCAATGCAGGGGACGCGGATTCGTGCCCCGGTCCGGGAAGATCCCGCGTGCCGCGGAGCGGCTGGGCCCGTGAGCCATGGCCGCTGAGCCTGCGCGTCCGGAGCCTGTGCTCCGCAATGGGAGAGGCCACAGCAGTGAGAGGCCCGCGTACCGCAAAAAAAAAAAAAAAAAAAAAATTATGCTTCCATGTTCTACCATCATTAGCCAATATCTGAAAGACAACCAACCTTTAAAGAAAGAGTATTACTAACACCAGAAAATCTGAATCTATATTTCAAATTATCTTGATAATTTTGAATACTTCTAATCAGCTTCCATTGATATTGATTAGATTGTTACCGATTTTATCTCAACACAGGACGGTAATGAGGAGCCCATCCAAAAAGTGGGGGAGAGATAAACCCAAGCCCATATGGTCACCTTATCTTTGATAAAGGAGGCAAGAATATACAATGGAGAAAAGACAGCCTCTTCAATAAGTGCTGGGAAAACTGGACAGCTACATGTAAAAGAATGAAATTAGAACACTTCCTAACACCATACACAAAAATAAACTCAAAATGGATTAAAGACCTAAATGTAAGGCCGGACACTATAAAACTCTCAGAGGAAAACATAGGCAGAACACTCTATGACATAAATCACAGCAAGGTCCTTTTTGACCCACCTCCTAGAGAAATGGAAATAAAAACAAACAAATGGGACCTAATGAGACTTAAAAGCTTTTGCACAGCAAAGGAAACCATAAACAAGATGAAAAGACAACCCTCAAAATGTTGAAAATACTTGCAAATGAAGCAACTGACAAAGGATTAATCTCCAAAATATACAAGCAGCTCATGCAGCTCAATATTAAAGAAACAAACAACCAAATCCAAAAATGGGCAGGAGACCTAAATAGACATTTCTCCAAAGAAGATATAAAGACTGCCAACAAACACATGAAAGGATGCTCAACATCACTAATCATTAGAGAAATGCAAATCAAAACTACAATGAGGTATCACCTCACACCAGTCAGAATGGCCATCATCAAAAAATCTACAAACAATAAATGCTGGAGAGGGTGTGGAGAAAAGGGAACTCTGTTGTACTGTTGGTGGGAATGTAAATTGATACAGCCACTATGGAGAATAGTATGGAGGTTCCTTAAAGACCTAAAAATAGAACTACCATACGACCCAGCAATCCCACTACTGGGCATATACCCTGAGAAAACCATAATTCAAAAAGAGTCATGTATCAAGATGTTCATTGCAGCACTATTTACAATAGCCAGGACATGGAAGCAACCTAAATGTCCATCGACAGATGAATGGATAAAGAAGATGTGGCACATATATGCAATGGAATATTACTCAGGCATAAAAAGAAACGAAACTGAGTTATTTGTAGTGAGATGGATAGACCTAGAGTCTGTCATACAGAGTAAAGTAAGTCAGAAAGAGAAAAACAAATACCGTATGCTAACACATATATGTGGAATTTAAAAAAAAATGGTTCTGAAGAATCTAGGGGCAGGACAGGAATAAAGATGCAGACGTAGAGAATGGACTTGAGGACACGGGGAGGGGGAAGGGTAAGCTGGGACAAGTGAGAGAGTAACATTGACATATATACACTACCAAATGTAAAATAGATAGCTAATGGGAAGCAGCTGCATAGCACAGGGAGATCAGCTCCATGCTTTGTGACCACCTGGAGGGGTGGAATAGGGAGGGTGGGAGGGAGATGCAAGAGGGAGGGGACATGGGGATGTATGTATACGTATAGCTGATTCACTTTGTTATACAGCAGAAACTAACACACCACTGTAAAGCAATTATACTCCAGTAAAGATGTTAAAAAAAATTTTAATTAAAAAAATAAAAATATATAAGAAAAGTCATACAGAAAAAAAAAAAAAAAAAGAAAAGAGTTGGGGAGCAACAATCTTGCCAATCCCTTGCCTTCTGCCTGTACTTGGACCACGGCCTTCTCTCCAACCTCCAGTGTCTTTTCAGGAAATTGCTAAGCACCTTGTCCATTGTGTGAGGGTCAATTTAGTTAAAACTAGATGAGATCACCCATAAATCCACTTCATGAGCATGTGTGTGTCGCAAAAGGGAATGAAGATGGAAGGACCCCTCTGCCCGTTGTCATGGAACTCCCCATCCCCCACTTCCCTCAGACTCCCTCAGACACAACATGCATGACATAGGGGCTAAGTGTGGGGACCTGGATCAACTCACACAGCAAATATTAGAAAAGCTCAAAGTTTCTTTGTTTTTAGTTTAAAAATACACATATATATTTGAATATTTTTCAATATTGAAGTTTCAGTATTTTTTTCTCCTACCCCAGTGGATCCTCTTGCATAATTCCTGGGTTTAAGAACCCTAGTTTGGGAACTTCTAAGCCTAGTACACGGGCCTGAGTCCAAATTCCTCATTTTGTGCACAGGTCCTGCAAAAGAAGATGTCTTGTGAGTTTCACCAGGGTCATGTATTATGTATCTTCCCAGCCCCAGCCCAAGGCTGGCATAGACAATGTGCTCAGTAAATATTTGTGGAATTAATAGCTTGTTCTGCAAACACACAGTCTCCTCTGTGCTGTGAATGCTCTCCTCCCCTTTGGCCCTTACTCTTCTACCTGACCACGTCCTGCTCATCCTCATAAGCTCAGCTCAAATGCTACCTCCTCTGGGGAGGCTGCCGACCCCCAGCTCAGTTTGCACTCTCAGTACGGCCTCGCCGGCAGATCACAGTGCCCTCCCCACCATGTCGGAGAGCTATGGGGGGCAGGTAAGGTGCCTGATTCACCCATGTGTCCTCAGACTACAGGTGCTCAGTAAATGACTAATGAATGTGAGATTCCCACAGAGCCTGGGATGAGGTCTAGGGACAGTCTGGGCCAGAGACTTCCAGGTTCAAGAACTTTGGTTCTGGGTAATGGGCAGGGAGAAGATGAAGGCGATGATGTGAGGGGCATCCAGGACCGTGTCTGCATGTTGACAGAAGGGCTGCTCACTGACAGCCTTTCAAGTGGGAGATGAATCTACTCAAAGGAGAAGAAGCAGGGACCCTGGGGTGAGGAAGTGAGCTTCCGCCACCTGGCAGCGCTGTCCACATCGGGCAACCGCACTGAGGCAGAGTGGCTTCCAGGAGCCAAGCAGCCTCTCCCAAGCATCACTCTGTGGCCAGAAGCACTCAGTCAAGCCAGAGGCACCAGCATTGTCAATAAATGCTCTTCTGCAGGATTTGGCAAAGCCTGGACGCAAACAATCTAAAAGCATCCCCTCTTGTAATAGGGTCAACCCAATGAACCCAACTGTTAATGGCCCACCATAACTCCATCACCCACAGAGAAACCTCAGAGTCATCCCCAACTCCTCCCACAGACAGTCCTTTGGAGTGTCAGAAATGTCTCTAAATCCTGGCAGCCCAGTGTCTGGGCCAATCTTGCACTCTGGGTCTGCCCACCAAGTACGAGTTGTGTGGTATTGGGTCAGTTACTTCAGTTCCCTCAGCCATAAAATGGGAACATTTATGAGACTGAGTTTGCAAGGTTATTAGGACAAAATTACTTAGCTAACATACAACACAAAGCATAGGGCACAGCACAGAGGAGAATATTAATAAAGAATATCCCTTCCTTTTCTTCATCCTCTCCATTCCTGTGGACCAGGCCTTAAGGTAGGCCTTCTCCATCTTTACCTGAGCTGTTGCAATGGCCTCTTACCTGGTCTCCCTTCCCCTCCTCCACACAGCTGCCAGAAGTATCTTTCTCTGTGGCAACAGTTATGTTTTAAACTAAATTTACTTAAGCAACATTTGAGCACATTGTGTGCCTGGCACTGTGCTGGCGCTGCAGATATAAAAGTAAATGGGCTTGGGGCTTCCCCAGTGGCACAGTAGCTAAGAGTCCGCCTGCCAGTGCAGGGGACACAGGTTCGATCCCTGGCCCAGGAAAATCTCACATGCTGTGGAGCAACTAAGCGCGTGCGCCACAACTACAGAGCCTGCGCTCTAGAGCCCATGAGCCACAACTACTGAGCCCGCATGCCATAACTACTGAAGAAGCCCACACGCCTAGAGCCTGTGCTCCTCAGCAAGAGAAGCCACCGCAGTGAGAAGCCCGCGCACCGCAATGAAGAGTAGCCCCCACTTGCCAAAACTAGAGAAAGCCCGCGCACAGCAACGAAGACCCAACACAGCCAAAAATAAATAAATAAATTTATAAAAAAATAAAAATAAAAAAATAAATGAGTTCTCTCCCAGGGAGAGAGAGCTTCCCTGCCTCTCTCCCATAATAAATATTTACGATTTTTTTTATCTAGAAGGTCACCAAGTGGGGACTCAAACTGAACCCATGCTCTTTCTAATTCACCCCTCATCTCCATCACCCCTCACCTGCCTTCCTTCCGCCCCCCCACACACACATAACTTCAGCACAAGGACAAGTAGCAGGAAGTCCCAGCATAAAGAGACTGTCCAGACAGTGACAGAAAGTAAACAGGCAAAGATTATGACTCAATTAACTGCAAGCATCTGGCTCAATGACTCTGGCGGAGGAAATGCCTCTTTTTGAGGAGGGGGTTGGGTGATCACCTCCCTTCTCAATATTTCCCTTTTCGTGGCAGCCTGAACAAGATCAGATCCTCGGGCAGTGTTGGTCCAGCCGGCACTTGAAAGCCAAGAGCAAGGTCCAGCATGAGCCCTCGGACCCGGCTTGAAACCTTCAGCCCCAGACAGATGGACTCAGGGGATTCTGTGAGTGCCTGCCAGACAAAGGTCTGTTCCCAAGGTGTGATGACCACCTCACCTCCTACCTCCCCTCCCGGACACCATCACACCCGCAGATGCAGACAGGCACACTCTCAGAGTAGCTGAGATGGTAGAAGTTACATTGAAAAAAGCCAGAGCCACCAAACAGGATTAAACAGGTAAATCTGCTGTGATAAACATAACCCAGATCAAGGCTCAAAACCCTTGTCTTTACAGGACATGAGCTGCCAGGACTTAGCTTCTCTGTCTGTATAACCATCCAGGATGCGAAAGGACACAGCAAGACTAGAAGAAACAGAAACACAAAGAATAAGACACAACCCCTGCCCTGGGCACGGCATCACAGTAACAGTACCATAAACTCTGCGGCAAAAAACAACGGAAACTACTGTCTCATGTTTCTGGAGGCCAAGAGGTCTGAAATCAGGGTGTTGGCTAGGGCCATTCTTCCTCTGAAGCCTCTAGGGGAGGATCCTTCCTTACCTCTTCCCCCTTCTGGTGGCCCCAGGTGATCCTTGGCCTATGGCAGCATCGCTCAAATCTCTGCCTCTGTCTTCACACGACCGTCTTCCCTCTGTATCTACACATCATCTTCCCTCAGCGTGTGTTTGTTTCTGGGTCTCTTCTCACCAGTCCTATTGGATGAAGGGCCCATCCTACTCCAGCATGACCCAGTCTTAACTAATTATATCTACAATGACCCTCTTTCCAAATAAGGTCACATTCTGAGGATCTGGGTGGACATGAATTCTTGGGGTGTTACCACCCGGGTCCTTGGCCTCTTTAATCAGTAGATATTGATAAGGGGCCAGACAAGGAATTCAGGCAAGGCTTTACTGGGATTTGTGCTGCAGCAAGAGGAAGCAAGAACAAGTAACAGTGTGCACTTGCTCTTTTCTCGCTCTCCTCTCTCCAAGGAGGGCAGGCGGTCTCTTAACTGGGGGAGGGTAGGGACAGATCAGCATGGTGGTCAGGCTGGAGGGGTGCCTTAGACGGTCTGCCCACCCGCTTGGTGGTGCTGTGTACAGGGATGATGGGTATTACCCTGCTTTTGGTCCCCGTACCTGATAAATGGCAGTTGGCTTGTGGCCTTTTTGTATCTTATTGTTTCTACTTTGGCCCCAACTGCGCATGTGTGCAGTGATTTTTAGTCCCTTTTAGTTTCTTCGTATTCTGTTGCTCAAGGAGAAGTTTGTCGAGGTGCAAGCACTGCAGCAAAGGGTCCCAGTCTTGTCTCAGGGAGACACTATTCAACCCAGTACAGGCATCGACAATCCAGCAGGAGGATATACTGCCAAGTTGCCAATAAAAGTTAGAAGAAAGGACCATATGAAGGGGTTTAAGATGGGTCAGTTCCAGGTGGACATCTTAGCAGCTGTGCAACCCTGGACAAGCTGCTCAACTTCTCTGAGCCTCAGTTCTCTGGTCAACAGCACAGGATTGTTTTGAAGGCCAAATAAGAAAAGATGCTTTGTTGCTATAAAGCCCTGTGCACAGACACGTGTGATGTTTCTTCACCAATCCATGCACGTTGGCTTCCTGAATAAATTGGGAGCTGCCCTGATCTCATCGGCAAGCATTTGCCAGGGTATCTCTTGTATAGAGTCCAAGCTGGATCATTTTATGATTCAGGACTTCTGAAGGGCATCCTTTAGTAGCTGCCAGAGGGAATCAGTGTGTGGTCCTGTTAAGCCCTTAACCGGCTTGCCCTCTCCTCTGGTCCAGGCTCCACCTTGCACCCAGCACTGAGCTTCTGCACCTCTTCAGGGATCTGTTTGCAATTCCATCCCTGAAGAGTTGCAAAAGCTCAGTACCGGGAGGAGAAAAGTGGGCACTGGACCTCCCCTGCCAGGTAGGGAGATACAGAATGAGCCAAGCACATGACAAAGCACAACTCGGGTGGGACTGCACCTGCAGGACGGTCCAGCCTTTCCTGGAGCAGATGCATGGACTACATCAGGGCCTTCAAAATTCTCACAAGTCCTGCATCTGTAGGACACAGGTCCCTTACACTGACAGTGCTCTGCACGGCTGGTGAAGCCCTCACACAACCGTTCTCCCCTCCCACCTTCACAACCACATCGTGGACCAGACTGGGCAGCTGTCTTAACGCCGCAGGGAACTGAGGCCAAGAAGTGAGGGTCCAGCCCTCATCCACACAACTGGCAAAAGATGGGGTTGAAACCTGAATAAAAACCATGCACTGTTGATGAAGCAGTAAAAAATCTGTGACATGTAGACTACATGGCAAAACATACATTCTGAAGGTGATGATTTATTTAACCTGTGGCTGAACTAATAATCGTTTTCACTTCACTGACAGTATTTTTATGGCACCATTGTAAGCACTTTACAAATATTAAGTCACCTAATCCTCTCAACAGTCCTTAAAGGTAGATATTATTGTCACCCATTTTACAGATGAGGCAAGTGAGACACAGAGAGGTTAAATAACATGCCCAAGGTAACCCAGCTGGTGGGTGACAGAGCTGTTATAGTTAAGATTTAAAGCTGTGCATGGAGTTTATTCCATGTATAATAGACTGGATTTTAAACTGATTCTCTGATCCTGAGGAAATAAATGTAATAAAGTTTTCATCTATACTATTTAATTTCTAGCCAGATTCTTTTTTTTAAAAAATCATCAAAGTATTATATGTTCGTGGTCTCAAATCTACAGCACAGTTAAGAGGAAAAGCAGCATCTCCCAGCCCCACTGCCCTCCCTTTTCCTTTAAACCACTGGGCTCCTCCAGGGTGAAGCTATGAGCAGCCTCTAGAGACAGAAGAAAAGAAAGAGGCTGCCTCTGAAATAATCTGAAATTCATTCTTTGCCTACTTTGCAGGGGAGAGGACTGAATGAAAATATTTTCTCTGAGACTGATTTCAAATTATACTGGCAATGTAGAAACTACCCCCTGGGGTCCAGGCAGGCCCACCCTGTGCTCTGGTGCCACAGGGGCCCGAGTGGCTTTCCAGAGGTCCCTGGAGGACAGCAGAGGCCATTGCAGTTCCTCCCCATGACCCATGCAGGGCCTACCCACGCACGATGCGGTGGAAAAGGCCTGGGCATCCCAAGTTACGCAGACCTGGATCCCACCCCCTCTGAGCCTCTGTCTCCTCCTTTGTAAAATGGAGGCAAGAGCAGCACCCACATCCTAGGGTGGCCGCAAGGACCAGATGAGGTGATGTCCTTTCTTTGCACAGCTGTAAAAGCCTGGCACATGGGAACACAATTTACATGCTGGCTATTTTTCCCTCTTGTGGTCTATGGAAGCAAAAGTGTCTTGTCATTCTGTCAGATGCACTGTGTGCCCCACCCCCGCCCCCAGCCTTAGTTTCCCCACCTGTGGAAGTTCACCCTGGCAAGAGAAAGGTCAGCTCCCACCCAGCAGAGACCAGCCAGGGTTGGGGATTCTCAGGTTCCCCAGTTCTTCTTTGGTGCAGTTATTTAAGACTCAGTTCTACAGCCTCAGGGCCTAACCCATGCCTTGGGAGAAGGGCTGCCAAGCAGTGAAAATCCTCTCCGGAAAGAGACTCAACAGAGGGCCACACTTGCATCCCTCACAGAGAGCCGAGGTGCCCCTTGCTGTCCCCATAGCACAGGCGCTGCATTCCCTACCTGCCGCATTTCAGAACTGTTTGGCTTGGGTGACGAGAGCTGTTGCCAGCACCTGCCCATGGGCTGCACCCTTTCTCACTTAATTTCCTGGGAGAGGCTAGAACAAAAGGGTCTGTCGCTGAAACTTATCTCAAATTATTTGGGCTCAGAGGAAAGAATCATAGACTCTGCTGGCTGGAAGGAACCCAAAGGATTCATGGATGCCAAGCTCCAGTCTCTGAGTTCAGCTCACTCCAGAAGTAACAGCCTCTACCCTCTCCCCAGCATAGAAAGAGATCTAGACCAGCATTTCACAAACTTAAAGGTACATTTGAATCACCCAGGGATCTTGTAATGCAGATTCTGACTCAGTAGGTCGATCTAGAGGACTTGCTGCCCTCAGAAGGTCCTGCTGTAATAGGGGGAGTGCAGTCCCCGGGGAAGGCCCTTCTCCAACCACAGGGTCTAACATCACAGTGCCTTTAGCACCATAGAAAATATTTGTTGGATGGATGGTTGGATGGGCGGATGGACGGATGGGCAGATGGATGGATGGGCAGATGGATGGATGGATGGACAGATGGATGGATGGATGAACGGATGGGCAGATGGATGGATGGATGGGCAGATGGATGGATGGATGGAGGGACGGATGGGCAGGCAGATGTAGGTGGACGGATGCTGATGTGAAGATCAAACTGTCCTATAATTACATATCTAGGTAAAAATGTCCTGAAGGTGAAATGAGGGAAGGGGGAAGGAGGGGAGGGAGGGAGGGAGGGAGGGGAAGAGGGCAGTGAAAGATGAAAAACCCTCTAAACTCCCAAAGAGTTTTCTTTTTAACTCTACTGGAACATCTTATTAACTTAGAATGATTTATGGATGTGTCATATCCCCTCCTGTAGACTATGAGGTGTGCACGTGCAGGGCTGTGTTTTTTATCTCCTAATCCCCAGTGCCTGGCTCTAGCAAGAGCTCCATAAATACACATTTTGTGAAATGAATAGGGATAATAGCTCCATTCAGGAAATCCCCTTTAGGTACCAGACATGGATATCTCATTTAATCCTGTAACAGCCTTATAAGGTCAGTCCTATTATCACCACTTTACAGGTGAGGAATGTGAAACTCGGGAAGATTAAGTAAGATGCCCACAGTCACACAATCAGTGGTTGGGATTAGTGCCCAGGCGACCGAAGCCCATGCTGCTCACCGAGGGAGAGCCAGGTTGTGTGAGGCCTCAAGCTGATACATTTTGAGGGACCCTCTTTGAGAAAAACATACCCGCAAAACTCTGCTGCAAAATTTACAAAACAGTATGACTATGTGAACACATCACCGGGACCATTCCCAGCCTTGGAGGTGCCGTGCAGGGAGGGGCTCTGCAGCTTAGGCTACATTAGCTGCATGGCAAAAATGCCTCTGACCTTGACCCACGTGCTGGAAATGAGAGCAACAGGAAGAAGGGAGAGGAAAAACTGTCAGACAGAGAGAGAAAGAGATAAAACAGGAGCAAAAGGAAAGAAAGGAGGGAGAAAAAAGGAGGAGACTCAAAGAGATGGTTGGAAAAGAGAAAGAGCCATCAGAGATGGGACAGGAAGGAGCTGAGGGGGAGTTAAAGCTGCCTCTGGATGAATGGGGGCACGGGGCTGGGAACATCCAGCCAGCTGGTCCCCCCAGCACCCGGGAGGACGGGCCCTCTGCTCTCTCCAGGCCTCTGAGCCTCCACCTGTACACCGTGCAACCTCCTCCCCACAAGGACCCTGCCTCGTCCTGCCCACCTGTCTCCTTCCCAGGCCTCTCTTCAAGCTCCCAGGCCCACTTGGGAGCCTGGGCCCGAGCTGGAGACAGGAGGGCTGAGTAATCATCCCTCCAGCAAGCCTCGCCCAGCAGCATTCTTGCCCACGCAGCTACCTCTTTCCTGGTTCATCACCTGACCACCCAGCAAGGAGATGCAAGCCTGGGGCCTGATGTTTAGCCGGGTACATAGAGGAAGCAAGGTCAGGGAAAGCCTGGTTCAGGGTGGCCCCCTGGCCTCCCACTGCCCGACTGCTGGGTCCTCCTTAAGAGGGACATGCCTGCCTGGGTCTTCGCAGCCTGTCCCTTGAAGTCACCTGTTCTGAGATCACGGGCACTTGACCTGGCCCAAAACTTCCAATTCTGAAGGCCATCACCCTTGAGTGGGGAAGGATGGTGGGCCCAAGAGACCCCCCAGACCAGCTCAGATCTCTGCTGCTCAGAGATGAGTCCAAGGCCACACCTGATGGAGGAGCCAAGATTAGGCCAGTAAACAGTTAAATCGAGCCAATATTCCTCCTTCTGCCCAGAGGTCACCGGTGTCTTGCATGCACCATATCTCCCCAGACCATCACCCAGGGCTTTCAGACACATGCGTTGCATTCAGCCCTGAACCGGGCTCAAGCCCCAGCTCTGCCAAAAACCCAGTGTGATTTGCGGGCCAGTCACTTCATCTCCACGAGCTATGATTTCCTCAACTGTCAAATGGGAGCAAAATATTCCTCATGGGGTTATGGTGAGAATTAAAGAGATGAAACATACAAGCATGTTATCAATGGATGGGCCAATACAAGAGTCTAACCTGGGCTGGTCTCTGGGGAGGGTCAAGGCTGAGACATGGAAGAAAATCTAGACTTGTTCAGAAACCGACACTAATTTACTGTGTGATCTTGGACATCCCTTTTGTGGGAATTTAGTTTCCTGACCCACAAAGGGGATGGGAGAAGACAGTTGTCCAAATCCCTTCCAGTTCTGTGGTTCTGTGGTTCTGTGGTTCCAAGGTGTCTCCTTGCACACCCCCTGGCCAAAGGGGTGGCTCCAGACCTCAGGATACAGCAGGATGTGAATCTGCAGTGACCCTGATGGGTGATATTCAAAATAGTAATAACTGGTGAGGCAGGGGCAAAAAACGCTCAAAAGGGATGTTGGCTGGTACTCCGTATATGAACCTACGCAGGACAGCTTCACTCCAAGGTCCAGGGAAAGGTAGGGAAACCTGTTCTTCACGGACTTCCCAATCCTGTTGCCCCACTCATGGCAACAATCCAGTTCCACCGAGCAGTAAATTCTGTCAGCCCACTCCCCAAACTCCTCCACCACCTCCCCACAGCCCCAAACAAAACACCCACACAGTGAGAACCCCAAACAAAACACCTGCAGCTAGAAGAGATGAGAGAGAGAGAGAGAGAGAGAGAGAGAGGGCCTTCTGACATCACGGACAGCCAACACCCGGTTGGGTGGAAGCCATTCAGCCAGGAAGGCTTTTACACCATCTAGGTGTGTCACCTGTTCTGAGGCCAAAGGCCGAAGAATGACTCCAGGTATTGTTCCAGCCCCTAAGACGAGTGTCGGATTATAAGACGCATAATCATTCCAGTTTGGCAACTTCACCCGTAGGGCTGCTTTAACTGACCTGCCCCATAGTCTCCAAATCACTCCTGGAAGACAGCGGTGGGAGGCACACGGCCAGCTCTTCGAGGCGGGGAGAGATGCTGGACGCTAGGGACCAAAGCCTGCCCTGCACTTAGGCCTCCTCCAGCCAATGCTGCCAGGGATCACTGACCTGCTGGCCGCCAGGGCCCGATCCCGGGAGGCCCTCCTCCTGACTTGCCGACGTCACTCAGCTCCAGGCTGTAGAGAATTCGGGAAGGTCGCAGAGCCAACATGGTAAGTGTGAAGGCCTCTGCTCCAAAAACAGGTGGAGGGAGGGTCTCCCCATAAAGGGCCCTTTGGGCAGCTGAGAATTTTGCAACACCTTCCAGGTTAAAAAAAGAAGTCACACCTGACTCGCCCCACACTCCAGCCCATTACAGGTGTCAGTCCCCACCCGCCCTCCTCGCCAACAGCCGTTGCACCGGCACCAAGCCAGGGCCATCCTGCCTACTCTCTTGCCCAAGGTCTCCTGGTCTGTTGCCTGGAGACTGGAGCCACTTTTCCAAGGCAAGGGTCTGCTCTGACACAATGGTGGCCCTCTGCTACCTCTCTGGGAAAACTGACTCCTTTTCTTTTTAAAGAAAAACAGAGGAGCACTGCTTCAGAACAATCTGGGGTGCCGTGGCGATCTACTTGCCCCTCCTTTTGGCTCTGCTTTCTCTCCTCCTCTGAACAGCGAGAGCTTCTCCACTGTCTTGGGGGCAAAGAGAATCAATCCCACCTTTCAGGGAGGACGGCTGAGGACAGGAAGGGGAGGAGGTGGAAACCAGGGAAACTTCCTTCTCTGATTGTTGGCCGGGATGCTGCAGTTGCCAACAAGCAAAGTGAAGATGAAAGGGGAGGAAAGGCAGGGAAGGGAATGGGGAGCATTAGGTCCGGGAGAGAAGGGGGTGACCTGCTGGGCCCCTCAGGTGACGGTCTCCTGACTCCCGAGCACTTTCTGTGACACTCCCCTGAACAGTCTGGCGATGCTCTAGCCCCAGGGCTGGGGGAGCTGGGGCCAGAAAGGGGAAGGGGTTCGCCTGCTTTACTCTGCAGTTCAGCCAGGATTGAAGCACCAGCTGTCTATGTCCCGTCCCTAGAAGCCCAGCCTGTTTGCAGAGAAGCTCCATCCTGCCAGGGCTCTCAGGAGGGAAGAGGAAGCAGTGCCAGCCCGCCTGAATGTCAGCGGCTTCTTGGTGGCACTTGGAGCAACATGGAAGGGGGCAATCTGGAGGGCAGATGGCTGGGGCACTAGCCATAGAGTCAAAAGGTCACATGGCCAGCTCCCTTATGAGCTTGTCAGTCTTCAAACTTTCCTCTGAGACTCACCGTCTCCCTCTGTAAAACAGAAACATTATCCACGTGACCCCCTAGGCACAGACACAGGGTTAGTGGAAAGATTAAACGGGCTAGTGGTATATGTGAATAGCCTCTGTAAACCAGGGAGCCCTGTACAGATGTCAGCATTTATGACTAAAGAAAAATCCACTCCAGGGAACGGCAGGTGGGCGGCGTGGCCAGCACTGACCCTCCACTGCCCGGAGAAGGAGCCGGGTGCTACTGTATGAGTGCATGGTGGCAAGTGGGCAAGCTGGGGAGGAGGGACCAGGCCCGGGGCCCCAGAGGCAAGGCAGCAGATTTACCCACTATCCAGGATGGGACCCAGGGAGCTTCTGGCCCCTAAGCTAACCATTAAACCACCTGTACCTGATAATCCTGTTATTTCCCTGTAATGAGGCCCAGACAACTGTAGCTCCCAGCCCTCCCTTCTCCTTCCCCTCCCTGCTTCCTCCCACACCCTCGGGCCGCTCCCTAGACAGAGTCCTACACTGGTAGCTGTGTCTTCATGACGGTTCTCCTTCAAACCTATTCAACCAGGTACACCCGTGAGACAGGAGCTGGGGAGGGCCCTGGGCAGAGGTCTGAGCCCCATCTCCCCTCAAGGGGAATGTGTCCCTTGATATCTGATACCCACAGCTGAGCTCTGGAGGGAAGCCTGGGACGCTGGGACTAGCCATCCTGATCTTAACTCATTACTGCCCAGGAGGCCCCAACACACCATGAACCACCAGAGTAGAGCGTTCAACACCTGAGGTCAGCCCAAACCTTGGGCCACCCTGGAAGAAGCAGGTCCCCCCCAACCCTCTCCTCCTTGACTTGCCAGCTGGTACAAACCCAGTGGGTTGCTGGGCTTGGCTGGGGCTCAGGAATGTGGCAGGTCAGCAGGGGTCCGGGAGCATGGGTGGGGTCCACCTCCAAGAGAGGCCGAGTCCAGGAGCCCACTCAGCCCTGGTGGCACCTTCCTGGCTCGCAGACAGAAGAGCTGGGCAGTCGAAAGACCCAAGAGGGCAAGGCAGGCAAAGAAGGGCTAGGCCCCCTCCTGTTCTCCAGGCCCCCTCCCTACCTGATGTGAGCCCCAAAGTAGCTCCATCCTTCCAACCACCATTTAATCAGCCCCTGCTATTGGCCAGCCTCCAGACGGCTGGAAGGAGGACAAGAGGGTACAATGCCTAGGTCCTGCCCTGGAGGTGCTCGAAATCCAGAGGAAGGACAGCTCCTTAAGCAAAGGATCCTAAAGGAGTGTGACAAATCCAGTGCCAGAGGTGGTGCAAGGTACCCCTGGAGGAGGCAGTAAATTCTCTCTGGGGGTGGTCAGGGAGTTGTCCCAGAAGAGCAAGTACTTGCACTGGACCTTGAAGGATGAGCAGGCTCTCTCCAGGCAGAGGGAAGCGCATGTGAACAGCAAGAAAGCATGGCCGTGGGGGACGAGGGGGAGGGTGCTGTGGCTGGAGCAACAGGCGCAGGGGGCACAGCTGAGGTCTGGGCCCCGCGGGGTGGTCGTACAAGGCTGTGCACGGAGCTCAGGTTAAGGGTCCCCGCTGTGCTCTGCAGCTCAGGGGGGCTGGGCCAGGGTGAAGCCCCAGCAGCTGCCAGGGGCTCACGCCTTGGGCTAAGCCACCCCCAGAATCTGGCCCAGCCCACCCTTGACCCCTCCCAGGCACGGCAGCAGGCGTCCAGCTCCACTCGTTCATCCCAAGAAATGGGCAGCATGCCTCCTCTGTGCTCGCACTAGACTTGCTGGTGAGAGAAAGCAGACCCCTGCGCTCACTCAGCGTCTAGAGGCAGCGGAGGGTGGGGAGGGGTAGAGGATTATCAAACAATCACACCAACTCCTGTTTCCCTAACAACTGACTCACAGGCTGTGATGAAACACGTGGGGAGCTGTCAGAGCCAGATCAGGGCGTGGGCCTTGCTGGAGGTCAGCAGAGGCCGAGGGCTGCATAGGAGCTGGGATGGGAGGAGACAGGCCGTGTCAGGCAGAGGGACCAGCTCCTGAGAATGTGGACGTACATCCCCAGGCCCTCTTCCGTTCCCCAGGGCTCTTCACTCCTGCACTTGGGGCGGAGTTCTGTACCTGGCTACTGACACGGAGAAGTGGTTTAGAAGTCGGGTCTGGTCCATGCCCCCGGGCCTCTCCCTCACCCTCTCCACCTCCCCTCTGTGCAGTTGAGACCCCAGTGGTCATCTGCAGCAAACGCCCTTCACTCCCAGCCTGTGCCCTTGACGAGGACTAAGAAAATCTGAGGAGCTGAACATGGGAAGTGCGGAGAGACTGGTCCAGGGCAGAGAGGAAAAATGGAAGCAACCAAAAACAGGGCTCAGGAACTCTGCACAAACTTTCCAAAGCCCCAGAACTAACTCAGGACAGCAGGAAACAAATGCTCTCAGGGCTGAACCTCTTGGCAGGCCTCTCAGATTTCCCAGGCAGCTCTCCTCCCCTCAGCCTTCCTTCTTGATCAGATGAGAACATCTGCCTCTGTAAAGCACCTCAAATGCCCAAGCAATGATTCCCCCAGAGAGTGATTCCCCAAAACCTGAAATGCGTTCATCTGCCACATTCTCTTATAAACCTGTTGCCACAAGACTATGAGCTTCTAGAGGAGGGTCTGTGTCTTTTCCATCTTTTTAGCCCCAAACCTAGCACAGGGCCTGGCACGGAATAGGCACTCGATAAACATTTGTGAATGAAGGACAAATAAATGACCAAAGACTGGAACCCCTATAATGAGCGGTTCTGACACTGAAAACAAGATTAGCCAAGTCTGATTGAAAAAGATACCAGATGCTACTGGAGCTGTTACCAAGCTGCTTGCATCCCAGACAGGGCTGGGGTGAGGCCTGAGCCCACCTGGAAACCCCAGCGATGGGAAAGAGAGAGAGTCGGAGCAGAACCAACACGGCAATCCCCCTGTGACGTGCTTAACTCCACCTCGCAGCCCGCAGCTCTGACTGTCAGGATTGCAGTAGAGAAATTCGTAAACAAGACTCAGAACCGGGACACCTCTCCCCCACCCCTCCCTCCCGGAGCAGCTTCCAGCTTCCTGGCATAATCCGCATGCAAGCGGAAACTCTCACAGGGTAGCAGGTGAAAGAAATACTTGAGGAAGAGGACGAGAGACTGAGTTGGTACCCGTTCGGGGATGGCAGCAGTGTCTTCCGTCACAAAATGTTCTGCATATCCGTCTGGCCGGGCTCTGCCTGCTGACGTGTCTGATGCTTTAGGCATTTCCTGCAGTCTTAATTTCTTCCTTTATAATATGCATGCATTCATTCAGCGTGCGTTTCCTGAGCATATGCTATGCGCTGGCTAGACACAGTGGGAAAGTCAGAGAAAAATACCCAAAATCGAAGCCCTCGGCTCCATATGCTCCATGGATGGAAGAGAGGCAGGGGAGACTACTTCCCCCCACCCCAGGCAGAGCAGGGCACTCGTTCACCCATGGATGTGAAACAGAAAGGGGGCAACGTAGCTGAGGTCACCCCACTTCACCGTCATCCCATTCCCACCCTGACGCTGGGACTTCACTCATGATCACACCTCCGCTCCTCAGAGAGCAGGGTTCTGTCAGGCTGTCGGGAGGACCTACTGTGGTGAGGAGGAATCACTGATGCGCTAAAAGAGAATAATAACAACAGCAGCCATGTCTCACCTCCACCCAAACACAGCAAGCACAGCATTCCGTGGTTTGAGAAGCACATTCACATCCTGAATCTTACCTACAACTCTCTGAGATACAGTGATCCTCCTTGTACAGACGAGGGGACTGAGACTCAAAGGGCTCAAGTGACTTGAGAAGGGTCACTCAGCCAACAGGAATCAGGATTGGACTCTAAGCTCTGGGATTTGGGGATTAAGTGCCCTGCTTTTCCTTCACGCCCTCCGTCTCCTCTAAGATGTGGACCCATAAGACCTGGACTTGAACTAGAACAAGAACTTAAGCTAGAAAGGACCAAGGGACCCCACTTTCCTATCTAGAAGCTGATAGATTTTATGATAAAGTATGCATTTAGGGAAGACTGCATCAGCCGGTGCAATCAAGTGGAAGAAAGACAATGTCATTTCTGCAAGGAGACTGCATCTCTCGCTAATCTCCTAAAGGTCACTAAGGAGGAAAAAAACACATGGACACAGGAAACCAGTGGACATAACTAACTTAGACTTTCAAGAAGACCAAGAAAAAGTTTCATGCCTGATGCTGCTTAGGAGAAAAAAAGACTCAAGTTACCATGAGATCACTAAGGATAGAAAATTGATTTAAAGAGAGAATGTTATGAGTAAATCAGGCCTAGGACTAGTCTCACCCGTAGTTAACAGCAAGCTCTTCAGAATCACAGGCCCTAAAGAAAGGAGATCGTCCAGATAAGTGGTTCCCCAAAATTTGGTTCAGCCTCAGAGCCCTTTGGCCCTGAAATCTAATGTAGAACCCCATGTGGAAAACAGAGAAAACCAGAGCTGCAGCGTTTGAAAGGACTGTGACCCCCAGCCACTCCTGCCCTCTCTCCCTCCCAACACTACGGCAACCTCTGGGGGCTCCACCAAATCCCCCCAGGATGCCATAGAGCCCTTGTCTGGCCTTGCCTTTGTCTACTGTGGAAATTTCCTTCACGATCCAGCTTCTACTCACAGCTCTTCTGTGGCTTAAAACAATCCTCCCCTTGCCAAGAGAAAGCCATCTTTCCGTAATTTCCCCATTCATCCTCGGTATCCTTTTCGCCTTCACCCTGAGATGGCCCCACACGTTTCAAAGGACCACACTTGTAATACCCTGAATCTTCACTTCTCTGGCTTGCATCCCCCACCCTTTGTTCATAGAGAGATCACACATGTCACATGACATCACTTCGGGTCCCCTAACTGCTGTGGTCACTCTGGGCACCCTAGTCCTTCAATTCCTTTCCTGAAGTCAGAGCCCTTGACCTAATGAAACCACAAAATAGCTACCATTTGCTTGGTTCCTACTACACATATGCTAGGCCCTCTACTAGGCTCTTTCTCATTAATAATTAACGATCTTTTAGTATCTATTATGTCAAGCACTTGCTAGGCTCTGTATTGATACTGTTATTAATTATTAATTAAAATAATACAACGTGTACTCCATGGACACGAGGACTTTGCCTACTGGTCCACTGCTGTATATCCAGTCCCAGAACAGTGCCTTACTGAATGGACAAAGTATGATTATTGTTGTTGTTTTATTATTAATATTTATTGCATTCCTACTATGTAACAGGCCATGTGCTATATGCGGTACATACTTTGGTCTCATTAAGAGGAAGACATTGAAATTCTGTCTCTCTGTCTCTGTCTCTGCCTCTCTCTCTCACACACACACACAAAATTGAGGCTCCCAGGGGTTAAATAACTTGCCTGAGGCTCGTGCTCCATCCAGTATAAAACACAGCCTCCCCTAGCAATTTGCAGCCCAGCACGGAAAAACTTCACCAGGTGTTCCCAGAGTTACGTGAGTGGGCAGGAAAGTGGCAAAGGAGCTTTGGGTTCTACAGCTACAAAGTAATAGATGCAGAGCAGTCACGGAAGCAGCCCTGAGGCACTATTTACAGGATCGCGAGTTCGGAGTTCACAGGCAGAGATCCCGAAATCACTACAGACTTTGGCCAGGAGGTGGCAGTCCTTTGCTGCAGCTGCCAAACCAGCCCACTAGCGGCTGGTTCTCTGGCAGCAACCGGAACAAAAGAGAATGCTCTGGTCCAGCCCTGTGCAGACCCACCTGCAGAGCCTCCTCCAGCGCTGTGGGGGATCCTGCGCCCCAAGCCTCTGGAGTATGAGAGGGGATGAACTTTCACGTGCTAAACTCCTCTGCATGTCAAAGCACCGAACCATGTGCATCATCCCTGTTAACCCTCACCAACAACCCTGTGAAATAGATCATATTCTCCCCGTCTTACAGATGAGGAAACTGAGACTCAAAAAAATTAAGTAACATGCCCAGGACCACAGAGCTGGTAAGGGGAAGAGCTGGCTTCAGGCCAGTGCTCCTGACTCCGCGCACAGGGGGTACAGAAGCAGGTACAGAAGCCCCCTCTGAGCAGAGCATCTGAGACCCCTCAGACCACAAACACCAACCGAGGGAGACCATGAGCAAGTCTGTACAGTCATGAGAGGACCAGATGGGTTTCCTGTAGGCTAGAAAACGTGCATCGTAACTAGCAGGTAAAACACCTGACAGAACCTTTATCGCTGTCTGGTTTTATCATAGTTTTATCACACAGAAGTCCCAAAGGAGAAAACTGGGTCCAGGAGATGTTAAATGATTTACCTAAGGTAAATAATAGCTAAAAAAAAATAGCTCCACAGATAAGCAGAAGAGTCAGACTTTATAATACCAAGTCCTTCTTTCCTCCCCGTGATTTCTCTCCCGGTTAAAGTTTAAAGGACAATTCAGGACAAGCAAAGGGGAGTATGATTTTTCAAAGGCAATGTAAACTTTGTGGGGTTCTTTCACAAACCTCAGGCTGCATCACAGATGGCCGTTCCCTAGTTCAGATAAATTGCAAGGTTTAGAGAACCCTGCCAAGCTTTAAGATCCATCAACTCTTCCCAAAGGCAAACCCCCTAAGGGTCCCAGTCAGTCTAGGTGTCCTGACTCCTGATGGCTTTTCTGTCCCCTTCAGCCATTGCGCAGTCGTTGCATTCAGGTGCGCAAAACTGGGGGCACCTTCCTTCCCATCAGATCCTGCAGGGAAGGGAAGGTGGGCTGGACGGACACACTGTCCTGGGGCAGAGAAAACTGAATAAAGTAGAATTGTTGAGAGAACTCAGAGAGGCTGCAAGAGACCCAAGGATGGCCCTCAGGTGGGATTTGTAGGAGCGACAGGTAACAGCAGCATCACCTAGAGACAAGGGCTCTGCATTGGGGAACCAGGGCTTCCTTCAGTTTGACTCAACCCAACAGGCATGTACTAATACCTCACTCCTGCCCTTTACAACATCTTGCCATGTGACCTGGGGAGACCTAGCACAACGCCTCTGTGTCTCAGTTTCCCCATTTGTAGAACAGGAATTGTTCCATCCTCGCCCTCTCCCCTGGCCCTACCTGGAGTTGAGAGCTGTGCCTGAATACAAAAGCAGATTCTTAAATGACAGCAGCTGAACAGCAGGCTGTCAGCAGGATAACGAAGGCCACCTGACACCTCCCTTCCGCCCCAGGCCCTGCCCCAGAGCCATTATACGCTGGGACAGGGCCAAGGTACTCAGCTCAAATTGCCAACAGGTCAGCACCTATGTGGCTTAGCACAAGGCAAAACCATTTTGCCTTGTTTTGGCTTAGAACAAGGCAAAATGGTTTCTAATGCAGCAGCCGAGGCTGAGGTTGGTCCAAAGGAAAATGTGCTGCCGATAGGACAACTCAGCACAAGGCAGATTGAGTGACGATGTTTCCAGAGGCTCCTCCGTGCCAGGGCTTGGATACCCACCTGCGCGTGGCCCGGACTGGGGGGATCTGCCTGGAGACAGGCTAACAATTCAGAAGGCCCTTGAACACCAGCACGATTTGTCATCTCTGAGAGCCTTCCACGCACTCAGGGCTACCGCATCACAGCCAGGCTTGTCTCAGGAAACTCACACCCTCCTCTCTTGACTCGTGATCCCCCAGCCCTCACTTCACATCCCCTCTCATCACCTTACCTGTCATAGCTGAGGCACCCAAGAGAGAGTGTACTTGCTCCAACCTGGCAAAGGCATCAGCCTGCAGATGGAGAGGACATAGCAGCTTGCCGTCAGGTTGGGGGTGGGATGTAGGTACACGGGTCAGAACAGTGTGAGGTCCCTCAGAGCAGCCCCTGAGCACCTGAGGCAGCCGAAGGCTGAGCCCCACTCTGCAAGCTGACTGGAAGCAGCCTCTGGGTCCCCTGGCTCACCCAGAGATCTTTCCCCACCCCCTCCCTGGGGTTTTCCTCCCTGCTATGTCACCAGCCTTAGCAACCTAGCTGCCACCTGCCAGAGCCACAGAGGTCCTGTATATCCCATCACCTAGCAACAGCAGCATCCCTGCTCTAGGTTTTCCCAGTGACACCATGGGAAGCCAGGGCTTTAGACCCCATGGGAGCCTGAAGCTGCCACAGGCCAGATCAGGACCAGAAAGCCCCTTTCTGTAGGCCCCTGCTTTTCTCCCTTCTTCTACACCCCAATCATCTCAGCTCTGCCCCTACCAACTTCTTTCCAGAATAAGGAATGCAGAGTCAGCATTGTGGAGCAGAAGAGAGAAATAAGGCCCCAGGGGCAGGGTGCTTGGCAAAGAAAGCAGACAAAGAAGCTGGGCAGGTTTTCTGTTCCTTTGGCCTCTGTGAGCATTTGCCTCTTCATTGCCTCATTATTAGCCTGGTGGTACCCATTTCATTGTGTGGTTAGTAACCTCTTATCTGCTTCATCGTCTCTGAGAGTTCCCAATTACCCAAAGGGAACTTGAGGCACAGAGAGGTTGAGGAGCATGCCCAAGGCCACCCAGCACGTGAGAAGACAGGGCAAGATGAGGACTCATACTCCCCCGGCTGGGTCTTTGTCTTCTCTGCAGTACACTTAATCCTCACCCCCATTTAAAAACAAGAGCTGCTTTATGTTTGATTCATCATCTCTGAGCTGGAAGGAAAACTGTTGAGATATTCATCTGTGATTTGGAGCTGAGCTAAACCCAACCAGGAGCTTCTCGGGATCTAAACAGCAGGGGCTGGGCTTCCCTGGTGGTGCAGTGGTTAAGAATCCGCCTGCCAACACAGGGGATGTGGGTTCGAGCCCTGGTCCGGGAAGATCTCACATGCCGCGGAGCAACTAAGCCCGTGCGCCACAACTACTGGGTCTGCGCTCTAGAGCCCGCGAGCCACAACTACTGAAGCCCACACACCTAGAGCCCGTGCTCCACAGCAAGAGAAGCCACCACAATGAGAAGCCCGCGCACTGCAACGAAGAGTAGCCCCCGCTCGCTGCAACTAGAGAAAGCCCGCTCGCAGCAATGAAGACTCAAAGCAGCCAAAAATAAATAAATTAAATAAAATAAATTTATAAATAAATAAATAATACAACAGCAGGGGCTGAGGGTAATTGGTAAATAAAGGAAGGAGAAGCAGGTGAGAAAGGTGCAAAGCTAATGGAAGAGAGGGAAGAAGGGGTACTAATATCAATAAAGCCCCTACTAGGTGCCAAGCAGTGCAGTAGGCCCTTTCCTCAATAGTCTGGGAGGAAGGTCTTCTTACCCTTGTTCATGGACGATTTAGCAGATTCAGGAACCAAGCAGAGTTGGGTTTGCCTTCAGACTGAGGAAGGGCTGGGAAGATGCTGGGGGTAATTTCTGCATGTTGACTGCATGCTAATTATATGCAACTAGATTTCATTGCAGGGGAGCAGAGAATCAGAAGGACCCAGTACCAGCTGATGCCGACCAGATAGGTTCCTGAAACAGTGGGGAAATGAAAACAACTGTCCACCAAGTCCAGAAGGCTGGCCCCAAGGGCTGGATCTGTTACTTACTTGCTCTGGGGCCATGGAGACCACTCAATCTATAGGAGTCTTGGTCTTCTCTTGTGTAAAGTGGGGATAATTTCTCGGGGTTGTTGTGAGAGTATTTAATCCTCACAGCATTCATGAAAGACATATAACAGTAGCCAACTGCAGAATTAATTTTTCTGCCTCCACATTTGGATTTTGGATTAATGTCTTTCTGCCATCAGTGGCCAACTGCGAAACAGGGAAAGAAGATTCTCTGAGTGAATCAGAAAATGGGTGGGTGTTTTTCAACTAACTAACTTCCACCCACCCACCCCACCTCCCACCTCGTCCAGCTCGGGCCATCCTGGGCTCTGGGGCCCCAGGTATTCTTGCCCTTTCATTTGACTCCAGACAGTAGGTACCTCATTCCTGGATAAGCCCTGGGTCGGGCACCAGTGGGGCTGGCCCCATGAGTCAGGGCTCTGACGCAAACTGAATCAACAGAGCAGACGGGCCTGACCCAGCCAGTGGCCCCGACCAAAAGGAGAAGGCCAACACCTCTGCGTGCCCTGGGGTGCGGCCTAGGCTGTGGCAGTTGTGGCCAGGGGCTGAGTTCAAGCTGGGGATAAACAGAGACACCTCCAACAAAGCAGAAGGAGGCACAGCTGGTCTTTGTTGGCCTCTCAGCCCTCTTCCCTCCATCAACTACAGGGCAAAACATTTCCCCTGTCTGGCTGGTTTTCTCTCTACTCCAGAGACCCTTTCAGCCTTGCACACTGTGATCCGGAAGGGACCCACCACAGTGTTGGGGGTGGGTCAGATCGCAGAACCTTACCTGGTAGCCACATCTCTCAGCCTCCCTCCCTCCTTCCCGCAGCTCAGGATTGATTCTGGACTGAAAGGCGACGCAGCTGCTGGGAGTCCCCATCTTCATCCTGCTCAGCAAAGTCACTGGCATTGATGTTACTCAGCTGCCACTCGTAGGCCTAAAACACACCCAACTCCCTACGCATTATCCCCGATGCCCTTGACCTTCAGCAGCTCCCCTTCCCAGAATTTTAGCAACTCTTCATCTCTGATCTCTGTGCTGGAGATGTTTGTCAGAGAGGCTTCAAGAAAAGCCAAAGGGCTTCCCTGGTGGCGCAGTGGTTGAGAGTCCGCCTGCCGATGCAGGGGACACGGGTTCGTGCCCCGGTCCGGGAAGATCCCACGTGCCGCAGAGCGGCTGGGCCCGTGAGCCATGGCCGCTGAGCCTGCGCGTCCGGAGCCTGTGCTCCGCAACGGGAGAGGCCACGACAGTGAGAGGCCCGCGTACCGCAAAACAAAAAAAGAAAAGCCGACGAGTGGGCCACTAAATGGAAGAAGTCAGGCAGCATAAGAGTGAGAACAAAGCAGCAGGAGGATGGCAGTTTGAGCCTCAAACCCCTCAGCAGAACCAGGCGGCTGCTTTTTTATTTTCTCTTTGACCCTCAGGTGCACGGCCCTGGATAAATCATAACCATTGATTTATGGCATTTTTCACTATTGGTCCATGCAGGGCTCCCTATAACTCACCTCCTAGTTACACAGTTTCAGCGACGTAATAAGCCTCCATAAACCCACGACCCAAAACAAAAGCTAGAATTTAACAATAACCTACATCTAACCAGGAGATCCCCTTGCTGAAGTAGGTGGGCGAGTCCTTTTTGTTTATCAATTCAACAAATCTTGATTGTACGCCTTCAATAGGCCAGAGATGGTGCTAGAATCATCCTGAATTCCATGTTCACCATTTCTTTGCTTTTTTGTAATAAAAAAGATTCTGTGTTAGACGAAATCTTCTGGGACTTAATTTTTCCTTTAATATGAAATCGCTCACGCCGTTCATATTACTTTGTGGCACCACAGTTCATGTGTTTTGACTGCAGCATATTTCATTGTGTGAATTACCTCAGTCAGCGTCTTCAAGGCTGGCCTGGGATTGAACCCTGAAACTGCAATATTTTCCTTAATTTTTTCATTCAACAAAGATTTATTAAATACCCACTATGTGCCAGGTATTGTAGGAGACACCAGGGGTGCAGTAATGACCAAGATATTCGCAGCCTCTATCATTCTATCTTGCAGGGTTTTTTCCTCATTCTCTTTTGTTTTCAAAAAGGTATGGATTGTTTTTTCTGTTTAATAACCACTACTCAACTGATAGCGATTGAAAACGTATTAGCCAGGGGTACTAGGATCACTTCAGTTCAGAGATGAGGAATCCAAGGCCCCAGAAAATACAGACCGAAAGCCTCTTTTGTTCCCTCTGTCTCTCAGCTTCTAGCACAGTTCCAGACCCATCAAAGGCGAACAGTCAATATTTGCTGAAAACTAAACAAAGAGACTTACCCTACCTACTTCAACCAGTGCAGACATGTATGTGCAGGCAGATTCCGTGAGAAAGAATGAACTGACAGGGGATTGGCCACTAATTGGACGTCCTTGATACCCCTCCAACCTGCCCCTCCTGTAGCCTTCCACATCTCAGCAAATACCCTCTTGCCTGTTCACTAAAAACCCACAAGCATCCAATCTATGGGCGAGGCCTATTGTCTTTATCTTCGAAGCAGAGTTGAATCTTCCCACCGCCCGTCTATTCATCCCGCCTTGCTATAGCCACACCGATCTCCATTCTGTTCCTCCAACACCAAGCTTGTTTCTGCCTGCCTGGCTACTTCCTGTCATTTAAGTCTCAGGCCAGAGGCCCTCCCTAACCTGACCCCTTCCCTAGACCTCCCATTTTAAGCATCCAGCCGGGCGCTGTCTCCCATCACCCATGTTACTCTCTGCATAGCACCCATCACTCTCTGGGTTTATCTGTTGACGACCTGGCCTCTCCTACTATCCCCCTGACTCCCCCACCCCAGGATACAGTATATTGAGGGCAGGGCCTCACCTGTCTTGTTTGGGCACTTCTCCCATCCTTGCTGTAATTATTTCTCATTTGTCTTTGAATCCACAGCTCCCAGAGCAGTGCCTGGTACAACATAGACACTCTAAAATATTTGTTTGATACTTAACTATTGAATGCTACCCACTCTGGTTATCAGACGAGCGTCAATTCTTTTCACCTTTGTATTTGACTGAGTTAGACAAAAGGGCTTTGTAAACTGCTATGCGCCAATTGTGTACAGATTACTGTTGGTAAGATTATCACCTGGCTCTGTAGCTACCGCAACAGACTCTCCAGAATCGTTCTCATCTTCATCCTGGAAGTAGTTCCCTATCCAGGCCCTGGTGATGGTGGAGGAGAGACGGCCCGGAAGGAACTACAGTGCAGAGCCCCGAGTTCAGTTCAGTGTAGCAGTCATTTACTGGGCCTTTACTAGGTACAAGCCGGATGCAAAGCACTGAAGGCACAAAGGCAATAAGAAATAGAGACCACCCGACGCGAGAGTGCTAGAATAGAGCTCTGTGCCAAATGCCCGGGGGCACAGGACAGAAGGGCCAGGAAGAGAGTTCTCTCTGTGAACCAGGCACTTTCCACCAGATATCGCATCTCATCCTCACAGGAGCACTTTGAAGTAGGTGTCATTTTCCCCATTCTACCGAGGGGAGGGGAAACCTGAAGCTCAGAGAGGTTAAGTATCTTGCCCAAAGGCTCCCAGTTAATAGGAGGCACAGCTCGAATTCCAACTCAGCCCCAGCAGAGCCTGGCCTCGCCCAGCCCAGGGACTCCAGGTCCTATGCCAGACGAGGAAAGGAAAGAAAGAGAGTTCATGGGAGGCAGGAGAGCAGGAACCTAGGCAGCACCCTTCCCTAAGCTCTGCCTTGCAGGAAAGGGTGCAAGTACTTTGCATGAGAGCCTTTGTGTGCGGGCTCCTGTGTGTGCCCCTATGTGGCTGTGTGTATGCTGAGTGCACGTGCAGTGGTGCAAATGAGTGGAAGAACAGCGCCTTGTGTGCATTTGTGTATGTGTATTCACGATGACCGAAGACTACACTCACAGAAATACCTTAGTGTCCTGGTAGTTTTTTGTTTTTGTCTGTTTGTTCTATTAGGTATAACGTATGTTCAGTAAAGTACTCAAATCTAAAGTATACCACTCAATGAATTTTTACACACGTATACCCCCACGTAACCAACACCTAGATCAAGATCTAGTATTCCAACATTCCAGAAGGCTCCATCGTGCTCCTTCAAATAACCCCCAGTATAATCACTATCCTGACTTCTATCACCATGGATTAACTTTACCTTTTAATCATATATATGAAATAATACTCTTCTGTGTCTAGTTTCTTTTTTTCATTACTATGTCTCTGAGATTCGTCCATGTGTCATTGCATTTCACACTAGTTTATTCTTGTCTATTGCTGAATTATATTCCATTATATGAATACACCACAATTTATTCCGTCAGTGATTGACTTTGGGGTTTTTCCAATTTTTAGCTATTATGGATGAAGCTAGTATGAAGATTCATGTACAGGTGTTTTGCTGGACAGATGTACTCATTTCTCTTGGCCCTAATTCCCGGTCATAGAATCACAGAATACTGAGACTTCCCTGGTGGTCCAGTGGTTAAGACTCCGAGCTCCCAATGCAGGGGGCCGGGGTTCAATCCCTGGTCAGAGAGCTAGATCCCACATGCCGCAACTAAAGGATCCCGCATGCCACAACACAGATCCTGCACGTGACAACAAAGATCCCACGTGCCTCAACTAAGACCTGGTGCAGCCAAATTAAAAAAAACAACAAAAAAAAACCCCACAAAGAATCATAGAATAGTCATACGTTTAGCTTTAGTAGATTCAGCCAAACCTTTTTCCAAAATATTTGTACCAATTTACACTCTTAGCAGCAGGGTCTGAGATTCCCAGTTGTCCCACATCCTCAACAGCACTTAGTATTGTCAGGCTTTTAAATTTTAACCATTCTGGTGTCTCTGTAGAGATAGCTCATTGTGGTCTGAATTTACATTGGCCTGATGAGTGATGACGTCAAGCATCTTTTGGCACTTAACTGGCCATGGAAGTATCCCCTTTGGTGAGGTGCCCATTCAAGATTTTACAGAACTACAATATCTATCAAAGTAGGCGAATAATTGACAGAAACAGACAGGAGAGGAGAACCATCTTAAGAAACTCAGCAATGCACAAAACAGCCCAGCAGCCAGCTGTTTCAATTGCTAAGTAGCTACTACCATTAGTAAACCTGTTGCACCAGGTCGTTTAGATGAATAACTGAATTTTATATTCTAAACCAATTATTTAGATATCATAGAGCCCCCCACCTTAGACTCGGCAGTGAGAAGGGAATGCAGATAAGAGCCCTTTCCTGGGCTCTTAGCCCCAGCCTGAGAGTTCCCTCACTCAACTCACTGACTGTTTTTCCTTCAATTACAGGATCCCGACAGCGATCAACCCCTGAACAGCCTTGGTAAGCTCAGGTCTGGCTTTCCTTTGTCTATCTCAGTTTCACTCAGTTACCAAGTAGATACTAGACCCCTCTTGCATGGTCCTCACCACCACCTCCAAGTGCTAAATGCTACGGGAGACATCCATCCACCATTCAACAAACATGTATCAAGCAAGTGTCATCTCCAGGATTCATTCTAGAAGTAGGAGGCATGGTCTCTGGGGAAATAGAACCATCAAACCTAAAACGCCAATAGCAGTGATTTTCTAATTCATTCATTCAGTTACTTATTCTCTCATTCCTTCAACAATACTGTGAGTGCCTGCACGGGGTAGGCCCTGGGCTGGACACGGGACTACAGCAGTGAACACGACAGCCAAAGTCCCTGCCCTCATGGAGTTTACAGTCTGACCGTGCTGCCAAGGAACAAGCTGGACAAAGGTGTTTTCACTGGTAGAATAGAAAATGGCAGTGTTTGCCTGACTTACCAGAGAAAAATAAGTTAATAGATGAAGTATTCCCAAATATAGGGGATTATTTTCCTCCTGTTCCATTTTTTTAAACCATTGATACCTATGCCTGATAACCTGGATCAGCAAAACAAGGGAGCAGAGACAAATTAACATGACAGCTTCATAAGGAGATGACCAATCCCACTTACTTCGACGGCTTATTTATTTCAGGGTCACAAGTTAATAAAGATCACAAACGATATAATCTTCAGCAGGTAAAACAATGCCTAGTTTCTACTTTGGAATTTAATATATCAATATTCCGTGGTGTCCCCAAAGAACACTAGACATACAAGGGCTCCACCACCTGAGTAAGCCTGGGAACAGCCAAACCAGAAAACAATTAAGGGAGCTCGGGAGGGAGAAATCAGTGCCAAGTGAAGATTCTGAGGTTAAGAATCATTACAGGTTGTGCAAGGACCAGGGAGTGAAACGGCTCATGTGGAAATGAGGCTGGCGGACTAGCAGTGGGAAGTCCATTTGGCTGGGAGAGGGAAGCCAAATTACACTGCCTTTGAAAGCCCAGAGAAGAGGGTGATTCAGATACGGAAGTCATGGGGAGCCCTTGAGGGTTCTGGAGCAGAGACGTTATGGGATGAGAGCAATATGTCTGTCTGGCAGCATTGGGCAGGACAGGCTGGAGGAAGGAACAGTGGCAGGCAAGGAGGCTCTTCATAGCTCAGCGGGTTGGATAACTTTATAAACAATAAACTTTATGGACAATAAACCAAGAAAACCCTTCGCTTCCTGATGATGTTCTCCATGAGAACGTCAGGGAGGCAGAGACATTGGGCCCTGGACAAGGGAACTCATCAAAGGACTCGCAATAAGTCATTCACTTCTGGGAAAACGAGCCAACCTTGTACCCCCAGAGGTAGGTGGTCAATGAAGAAATCATGCATGAATGAATGAACAGAATGTCTCCATGTCCATGGCCGCAGGAAAGAGGACAGTGCTGAACACTCACTGCTGGAACTTAAAAAACAATATTATTAAAAACCTACTCTGTTGCCAGGTCCTGATAATAACAGGCAATACCACCCCACATCTTCAGGGCCAGAGCTCTGTGTCTGAGGTTTAACCTCTCCCTATTGAGGAAACATAGAGTTTCCTACGCTTTCCCTATCAACACATCCAATGATATCCGCACTTATTAGGCACCAGTCTCTGGCAGGGTGCCATTCTCTGCTTTTGAACAGCTGGGGAAAGAGAGACAGAAACATAACTAGCCAACATTCCAGACAGAATAAAATAAGACCTGTAAGAAAGGCGGAAGGGATGTGCTGAAGAGAACAAGCAAAGAGCAAATCGTTTACTCATTTGACACATATTTCTTGAGTTCCTACTAGGGGGCCAGGCACTGTTCTAGGCACCAGGGACTCAGCAGTGAACAAAACAGACAAAAATCCCCATCTTCCTGGAGACTTCATTTCAGGCAGGGTTGGGAGGGGCTAGATGATATACAAAATACGTAAAATATACAGTACATTAGAGGTGATAAATGCTTTGAAAAAATAAAACAGGGAAGGAGGATAGGAAATATTGGAAGATTGAATTTTAAATAGGGAGGTCAAAGAAGGCCTCAGTAAGAAAGTGACATCTGAAGAACAATTTGATGGAGGTAAAGGAGAAAGCCATGTGCAGATGAGGGGGAGGAGAGCTGGCCTATTGTTTTCCAGGGATTCTCAGGGTTGCTATAATTCCTGCCCTAGTTCTCCCTGGAGAAGTCCCCATGGCACCTCCCCAGCTTATTGCCTGCAAGGAGAGGGGACACCAAAGAGCCTATCCCTGATACTTTGTGAGAATTTAATCTTTCAAAGCCTTGCCATGTTCCATCTCCTTGGAGAGCCACATGAAGTGGACAATATAGTTATTATTGCCTCGGTTTTAGACATCAGTAGGTCCCTCCTGGTCTCCCGAACCCCAGACTCTCGCTCTAGTCCATCTCCTCCCTGATGAAAGAGTCATAGTTCTAAATATTAATGTGATCATATGTCTCTGCTGCTTAAAAGCTTTCCATGGTCCCTCACTGCCCTCAGGATAAAATCCAAACCCCTTAGCATGATAGTCAAGATCTCCACAAGCTGACTTTGCCAGCCCAGCTTCCACAACATGCTTTTACCCACCTTACATCGCAGGCACACCAGCAGCTCACAGCTCCCAACACCCAGGCCTTCACCAAGCTGGACCCACTCCTCCCTCTCCCATCTCCACCTAGAAAGGCCCACTTAACTGCCTTGATGGTGTCTGGTGGTACTGGCAATTGTGTCCTTGTTTGCCTCTTCCCCCAAATTGGAATCTCCTTAAAGACAGGACCTTTCTAGGGACTGGCTGTGTGTTGAACTGAGTTAGAGATGAAGGCCATTAGGTCACCTTCATTCACAAGTATTTATTAAGCTTCCACTAAGCACATACTGTGCTGGCAGCCCCTGCCCTCCTGGAGCTTATAGTTTAATCAAAAGACAAGTCAGGAAAGAGGATACATGATAGTAAAGGGAAAGGGTACGTGCCTCTCCTGGGACAGATGCAAATTAGACTGGACAGGATGAAACATCCTAGAGCAGGCTGTCAAGACAAAGAGAAGGTGTCATGGACTAGAGGAACACCTGTGAAAGATGGACAAGCCTGGGTAAGTGAAAGGAGGTGGGGGGCCCCTATGCTGAGGAAGCTAAGCCTAGTCTGCAGAAATAACCCCAGTATCAACCAAAACGGTCCCCAAAGTTTTCCTGGGCTCCGCACCAGGGGCTAGAGGGTGGGGAAGCTGTGGGCCTTGGCAGGGGGTGGCCTCCGAGTACTGACTGCAGGCTCTTCCCCTCCCCCTCACAGATGTCACCCCCCTGCGCAAATCCCGCACCTCCCTGGAGACCTTCAGAAAGGTGGGGATCCCCATCATCGCCGCATTGGTGGGCCTGCTGACCATCATGGCCGTGGCTGTCCTCAGTAAGTGGCAGCCCTCACCCCAGCCCCCATGCTGCCTTACTGCCCCCCCTCCACCCCTACAGCAAGTGGCAGCTCCCACCCACCCCTCCCCTGCCCTCACCTCAGAGCGCTCCCCACCTCAGCAGAGTCAAGGCCAGGTGATCGCATAGAGCTTTGTATCCACCCCTGCTCTGAAGGGAGCCTTCCTCTCAGAGTGAGAGGGAGATGAACTCAGCCCCCATCTACCCAGATGGATTCTATCCCAGATGATTTCTTCTGTGGGGAAAGCGCAGTTTGCACCAGTTACGAACCCACTCAGGCAATGGCACAGCAGCCAGGCCCCCTGCCTGCTCCTCCCCAAGTCTGCAGACATTGAGCGGGGTGGATCCGCAGCCCTGCTGGGAGGAGCAGGCAGCATGTCTGCTTATGCGGAGGGAGACAGGGAGGACGCATCGGGGAAGATGCCCAGGCAGACAGCCCCTCTCCCCACCTTGAGCTCTGGCTTCACCACGCCAGGAACCTGAGACCCACTGTTATTCCAGGCAGGCCACTCTGGAGCAAGGAAGAGTAAACTGAGCGAGCCCCGATTCCCACAGTCCCTCCCTTTCAGTCTGCACATCCTGTGACTGGGTCCCCATCTTCACCCACCCCCATAGTCACAGCAGGCTACTGACCACAGCTTTCACGCAGGAAGTAGGGCTGAGGGAACCAGACTAGGAATCAGGACACCTGGGTTGGGGATCCCGGCGCTGCCCCTTCTTGCTGCTATGTGACCTTGAGTAAGTCCCTCAACCTCTCTTAACCTCAGTCTCCTCACCTGTAAAACATCCTGCCTCCCTCAGAGGGATATCAGAGAACCAATGAGGTAACGTGTGTAAAGTACCTGGATAAAAACCAAGTTGTGCAAAAGTGTAGGTTATCACGTAGTGTGTAGAGATGTGGCCGAGGCCATGTGTTTGCTCACCAGGCCAGGACGGCCTTCCAGGAGCCTGCAGCAGCCTTCAACTCGTTGGAGGACGCTCAGAGATCATCCGGTCCAACGCCTCATTCTCCAGTTGGGCACTGAGGCAGTGTGGCAGTCGAGGACAGGGCTAGGACAGGTCCCCAAGCCCTGACTGGGCAGGTCCATTTCTACTTCGTGGCGGTGGAAATGTAGATACACAACACAAACACCACCCAGATCCCTGAGTGCCCGATCAGGACGTGAGATGCACATAACTCCAAATCATTCCTCTTGACCTTGGCTGGCCCAAAGCGGCGGTGGGTGCGCAGCGGCATCAGCAGATTTACTGTCCTAGGCCAGTTAGGCTCAGACTAATATTAAGATGAGCCTGCCTACTCTGAGCACGTACCCTGCCATAGTGGAGAGAGAAGACAGGGCCAGGTTCAGGGTGATCCAAGGCAGGTACAAGTACATAATGTAGAGTCGGGCTCTCCCTGTCCCAGAAGGCCCTTTGCAGCTTCCAACCCGAGACCCCCAGGTTCTGCAACCAGAGGAGGTAACGTGAACTTCCATCCTGGGCTGGGCTCCCTCAACCTTTTGGCTTCTGCGGACTCAACTGGTGACGCTGTGTCCTGGCTTCACCCCAGGAGGCAGGAGGGACCCCTCCTCACCCAGGCTCCTGACCACGAACCAAACTCTGAAAGTCCAAGAAATATCTGACTGACCTGCTCCTTCTCCCTTGCTTCTCAAACCAGGAGCATCGGAGCCATAAGATCACATTTTGAGCTCCTTCAGGGAAGGTGTGGAGAGGCAGCAAAGAGCTTTAGAACTAGACAGACACTGATCAAAATCCTGGCTCCAACACCTGACTGCTACATGGCCTTGGGAAATAAACCCTAACTCTCTAAACCTCCATTTCCTTATTTGTAACGGGAGTTCATAATGGCACCTGCCTCCAAAAGTTGTTGTCAGGATTCCAGGTGACAGTGCAAGGAAAGCACTTAGCAGTGATAAGCAGGGCCATCATCAGACTTGTGACCACCACTCCTAGGGTCGGCCAGGGGTGATGCTGGGCTGCAGAGGGGAGCTTCAGGCCAAGGGAGAGTTCAGTCAGGAAGGAGGAGCTAGGACAGTTTGGAAAGTATGGAAATATCTGTTCCCAGAAGACTTTTTTTTTTTTTTAACAATATTTTCTTGGCTTTTTTTTCTTAACATCTTTATTGGAGTATAATTGCTTTACAATGGTGTGTTAGTTTCTGCTGTATAACAAAGTGAATCAGCTATACATATACATATATCCCCATATCCCCTCCCTCTTGTGTCTCCCTCCCACCCTCCCTATCCCACACCTCTAGGTGGTCACAAAGCACTGAGCTGATCTCCCTGTGCTATGTGGCTGCTTCCCACTAGCTAGCTATTTTACACTTGGTAGTGTATATATGTCAATGCTACTCTCTCACTTCCTCCCAGCTTACCCTTCCCACCTGTGCCCTCAAATCCATTCTCTATGTCTGCGTCTTTATTCCCATCCTGCCTCTAGGTTCTTCATTACCATTTTTTTTTTACATTCCATATATATGTGTTAGCATACGGTATTTGTTTTTCTCTTTCTGACTTACTTCACTCTGTATGACAGACTCTAGGTCCACCCACCTCACTACAAATAACTCAATTTTGTTTCTTTTTATGGCTGAGTAATATTCCATTGTATATATGTGCCACAACTTCATTATCCATTCATCTGTCAATGGACATTTAGGGTGCTTCCATGTCCTGGCTATTGTAAATAGGGCTGCAATGAATATTGTGGTACATGTCTCTTTCTGAATTATGGTTTTCTCAGAGTATATGCCCAGTAGTGGGATTGCTGGGCCATATGATAGTTCTATTTTTAGTTTTTTAAGGAACCTCCATACTGTTCTCCATAGTAGCTGTATCAATTTACATTCCCATCAACAGTGCAAGAGGGTTCCCTTTTCTCCACACCCTCTCCAGCATTTATTGTTTGTAGATTTTTTGATGGCCATTGTGACCTGTGTGAGGTGATACCTCATTGTAGTTTTGATTTGCATTTCTCTAATAATTAGTGATGTTGAGCAGCTTTTCATGTGCTTCTTGGCCATCTGTATGTCTTCTTCGGGGAAATGTCTATTCAGGTCTTCTGCCCATTTTTGGATTGGGTTGTTTGTTTTTTTGTTATTGAGCTGCATGAGCTGCCTGTATATTTTGGAGATTAATCCTTTGCCAGTTGCTTCATTGGCAAATATTTTCTCCCATTCTGAGGGATGTCTTTTCGTCTTGTTTATGGGTTCCTTTGCTGTGCAAAAGCTTTGAAGTCTCATTAGGTCCCATTTGTTTATTTTCGTTTTTATTTCCATTTCTCTAGGAGGTGGGTCAAAAAGGATCTTGCTGTGATTTATGTCATAGAGTGTTCTGCCTATGTTTTCCTCTGAGAGTTTGATAGTGTCTGGCCTTACATTTAGGTCTTTAATCCACTTTGAGTTTATTTTTGTGTATGGTGTTAGGAAGTGTTCTAATTTCATTCTTTAATATGTAGCTGTCCAGTTTTCCCAGCACCGCTTATTGAAGAAGCTATCTTTTCTCCATTGTATATTCTTGCCTCCTTTATCAAAGATAAGGTGACCATATGGGCGTGGGTTTATCTCTGGGCTTTCTGTCCTGTCCCATTGATCTATATTTCTGTTTCTGTGCCAATAACATACTGTCTGGATTACTGTAGCTTTGTAGCATAGTCTGAAGTCCAGAAGCCTGATTCCTCCAGCTCCGTTTTTCTTTCTCAAGATTGCTTTGGCTATTTGGGGTCTTTTGTGTTTCCATACAAATTGTGAAATTTTTTGTTTTAGTTCTGTGAGAAAAGCCAGTGGTAGTTTGATAGGGATTGCATTGAATCTGTAGATTGCTTTGGGTAGTACAGTCGTTTTCACAATGTTCAATCTTCCAATCCAAGAACATGGTATATCTCTCCATCTGTCTGTATTGTCTTTAATTTCTCTTATCAGTGTCTTCTAATTTTCTGCATACAGGTCTTTTGTCTCCTTAGGTAGGTTTATTCCTATATATTTTATTCTTTTTGTTGCAATGGTAAATGGGAGTGTTTCCTTAATTTCTCTTTCAGATTTTTCATCACTAGTGTATAGGAATGTAAGAGATTTCTGTGCATTAATTTTGTATCCTGCTACTTTACCAAATTCATTGATTAGCTCTAGTGGGTTCTGGTAGCATCTTTAGGATTCTCTATGTATAGTATCATGTCATCTGCAAACAGTGACAGTTTCACTTCTTCTTTTCCGATTTGGATTCCTTTTATTTCTTTTTCTTCTCTTATTGCCGTGGCTAAAACTTCCAAAACTATATTGCATTTTCTGAGGACTTAAAAACACTAGACTCCTTCCCATCGTCTAAGACAGCAAAGGAGCAATAGAACTTTGAAGGTAGGAGGCAGAAGACAAAAACAAAGCAAAACACCAACCTCCTAATGGGTCTTTCAACCCCAGATAAAAACACCAAATCCTAGAACTGCACTTGATAGTGATGAGACACTTTCACAACCACCAGCTCATCAAACATTCTCTGCAACCCTGTGAGGCCCAGAAAGGGGAAGCGATTGGTCTAAATCCACACAGTAGGTGGCAGAGCCAGAACTCAGGTCTTCAGACTCCAGGCCCAACGCTGTCTTCTCCCTCCGCAGAGGCACTGTGCCAGCACTTGGGGTTGGGAGGCTAGTGGGGACTGTTTCTAAATTGCTCCCCATACGTGATCTTGATTGACTCCTCAGCCATCTTTAGGGATGGGACAGATGTTATTATCTCCGTTTTACAGATGAGGAAACTGAGGCTCAGGACCAAGAACACCAGCTCCTAAGTGACAGAACTGGGCCTGGAACCCACATCTGCCTGTCTCCAGGCCCAGCATGTTTTCAGGGAAACAATCTCTCCTGCCCCTGGGCTGCCTGCTTGACCGTCAGCCCCCTCTGCCCCTCCCTGCCCTTGTCTTCCAGTCAAGGTGGTTCTGGACAATTACTTCCTCTGTGGGCAGCCCCTCCACTTCATCCCGAGGGGGCAGGTGTGTGACGGCCAGCAGGACTGTGCCTCAGGGGAGGATGAGCAGCACTGTGTCAAGGAATTCCCCGATGGGCCTCCAGTGACAGGTGAGTCCAGGGGCTGTGGGGCCAGGGGAGTGGGAAGGGCAGGAAGTCGACTCAGGTCCCCTTGGTCCACTGCACAGCATCTGCCACCTGACTAGTCACTTTCCTTCCCCGTTGTAAGGTTCTTAAAAACAGGATCATGTCTTGTCTACTAGGTCCCCAATACTTACCATGCAAACACTCAGTAAATTCTGAAGGACAAATGTGGGCCAGAGGGGACAGGAAATCGTAACTGAGCCTGCCCCATTCCTGCTGCTCCTGGGTGCTGAATGGAATGACCTCAGGGAGTTCCCTCCTTTCTCTGAAATATGTTATTTCAAGGGGACTAGAAAGAGACCATTAAGGCCGTTAGCCAGCTATTGATCCCTCTATTCATTAGGTAAGTGTTTATTGTAACACATTATGGAACAAGAGTGAGCTAGGTCCTTCAAAGAATACTGAGATGTTTCAAACAGGAAAACCCATGTTATTTCTTGGACTGTTCTAGCCCAACTTGATCCACCTATTACTTGGGCTCTGAAAAGAAAAGACAGCCCAGGACACGGGTGATGGGGCCTTTTGTGCGGCAAGGCTGAGTAACTTCCTGTGTATATGCTCTTTTTTATGTGTATTTGCTCTTTTTTATCAGAAGTCAAATGCCTATGGGCCCTGCCACCCTACTGCCAATAGCACTCCCCTCTCTGACCTTACACGGTAAAAGAGCGACATTCCTCTTTGAGAAGTTTTTCCAGGCTAGGCAAGCTGTGTGAACTATGGGTAGGGAAGCCACGTAACACATCATCAAAACTTATACATATAAAGAGCTATTAATAATTATGCCAGGGCAAAGGTCAAAATGCAGATTGTCCCCGGGACATCTGGTCACCCTAGCTACCGTCAGAATGAGACTCAATCTGGCAAAGCCAAATGGAGGAACTTCCCTTGAGGTTGAAAGGGTTGGTGCTCTGTGGTGCTCCCCAGTCCCTGGTAGGGTTTGGGCTACCGGTTTGGGCTGGTCACATGATGAATTCTCTGGGAGACAGGCCAAATGGGTCCCTGCCCTGAGCTGACCCGGGTTCCTCCCCTTCCAGTCCGCCTCTCCAGGGACCGATCCACCCTGCAGGTGCTGGACCTGGCCACAAAGAACTGGGCCTCCGCCTGTTTCGACAACTTCACAGAAGCTCTGGCCAAGACAGCCTGTGGGCAGATGGGCTATGACAGGTACCCAGCCCAAGGCTCTGGAGGCTGTCACCTCACGCCATGACCTCTCTCCCTTTCTTTCTTCCTTCCTCTTTCCCTTTTCCTCTCCTTCCTTCCTCTTTCCTTAAAAATATAGGTATTGGAGTCAGACAGAGCTGCTTTCGAAGCACTTTCCCTTATGAGCAGCAGCATGAAGTTAAATCTTCTAAGCCTCAACATGTTCAAGAGTTACTGGGGGAAGAGTTACTGGGGGAAGAGTTACTGGGGGAAGCAATACCAACCTCACAGGATGGTTAAGAGGCACCAGAGAGAGGATATCTGCCCCACCCCTCCCCCACCCCCACTGCCACCCCCCCCCACCCCCCCACACACACGGTTCAAGCTCCTTTGCAATCCTTTCCTTTCCTTTCCTCCTCAATCCTCACTCCTTCTTGGCTTGGCAAGTCGCTGTCCCTGCCCCAGAATACAAAAGTCTTATTTACTTATTCAAAGTCCCATTGGTTAAAATTTAGTTTAAATGAACCTGATTTCACCGGGCCTCTTCAGCAATCTGTTTTCTCAGCAAATTTCAAAAGCAGTTTTAAATCTTCAGTGTATGAAAAAGGATATAATTATAAGAAGGGTAATTAGCATTACGTATTTATATTCATTTGATCTTGGCAAAAACCAGAAAGGTAGTTATTATTCTATCTATTTTAGAAGTAGGTTCAAAGAAGGTAAGTAACTTGCTTGGATAGTAGCTGGGAGCGAGAGGGCTGGCATTTGTGCCCAAGACCCCCTAATTCCTGGGCATCAGAAGCATCTCTGTTTCTCGGTTGGGTAATTCTCTCTTCTCTGGAGGTTTCATTTATAAAGGGAGGGGAGGGGAAACAGTTGATCACTCAGAGCCTAACTGGAGAGGATAGAAAAGAACCCATGAATTCAGTTGCACAGGGGATAATCTCTTCCTGGCAAGCCCCCAACTTCAGGATCCTGAGAAACTGGACGCAGAGACTAGGTAGAAATGATAAATCTTAAGCAGACCTCATCTATCAGTCAATCACAGAACCCGCTTCCATCAATCCCTAGAGCAGCCTCAGGCCCTTTTTCAGTAAGTGCTGCGGGCAGCCATTACTGATCCATCAGACCTATTTGCCCCTCCTGCTGTCTGGTTATCAGGCTTCTCCTGCTCTCTGCCCTCCATGGGGTGCAACATCCAGTACCCGCTGAAGAGGATACCCTACCACCTTCATTTTCAAGGAGCGCTGGGAAGGCACGTCCTGTCCCTGCCGTCTCCCCTCCCCCAGCAGCCACCCCAGCCCAGCCTTCTGGCTGCAGCCCCCCCCTCCTCCCTACTGCAGTCCAGCCAACTGCAGCGTCAGCTGTACCAGCATAGCAGGCTGCAGCTTGATTATGAAACCAGGGTGTCTCCAGGGGCTCTTAAGGTAAAAGGCTCCTGCAATTTCTGTCCTTCTGGAGCTCTTTAAGGCACCAAGCCATCTCTATCTTGAGCTCTACAAGATCAAAGCTGGTCAGAATTATTCATCAGCATGTAACTGGTGAACAGAGGCTAACTCTCCTGGGAATGTCCATTTCCACCATGATTCCTCCTTCTGGGTCTCAAGATTTCCCTGGCTAGGAGGCCCTTTTTGTCCCAGGACCACAAAACCCTAGATGGCTCAACGTGGGAAGGACTCTAGAGATCATCTGGTCCACCCATCATTTTATAGAGAGGAAAACTGAGGCTTGGAGAGACCCAGAGAGGGAATATGACCTACCAAGGGTACATAGCAAGCTAGTGTCAGAGCCAGGACAAGAGCCTCAGTCCTGAGGGCTCTCAGCACAAAACCCCACACTGCTAGACTTCAGTCTTCCAGGTGCCTTGCCTGGGTCATCCAGATTCCTGGCTGGGAATGTGAGAATGTGCCAGTCAGCCAGTGCCTCAGGTTGACCCAAGCCTGCATACAGAGTTTATACCAGCTCTGTATAGCATGGCTGGATGGGGAAGGATAGGAGAGATGGGAAAGAGGCAGATTCAGTGCAGGTACCATCAGAAAGATGGGATTAATCAGGGAACCCTTCCTGGAGGAGGGAAGACTTACACCCAAGGTTTGATAAAGACAAGCATGGACTAGAGGAGAGGAAGAGGGAGAGTGGTCCAAATGAGAGAAATGTTTGTCTAGATGCATGTGAAGCCTGATCTTGGCCTGTCCTACCTCCAAAGGGACCATAAATGTACCCCACTACCAAATTTAGACCAGATGCCTTGTTTGGAGAGCAACATATCCACATTCAGTTCCCTCCAAGGTGAGGGGAGAGCTAACCTGGTTCCTTTGCCTCCTTGTCCCCCTCGCTGTGAACCAGAAGAAACCGCTGGGACATTTGGAATAGGGACAGAGCTGGGAGTTATAAAAGGACATCCGTAACATTTCTCCAGGGCTCTGGGTTCAGGACCAGGCTTCCCTGCCTGAGAAAGCAAGTCCACATCAGCACTGTGCCCAGGGCTGAATCCTGGGATGCCAAGGGACCATCCCTTGTCATCTAGCAAAGCAGTCACCACCCTCACTGACCAAGGCCACCTCCACTCCCCTGCCACGCCGTACCCAGAATTCTCTGCGGCCCCCTCTCCTGGGAGTGGGGACTACTTCTACCCTCTTGGTCTAAACTCCTGCCCCAGCTCACATCTCTCCCTCCCTCTCTTTCTCTCCCAACATAAGCAGCAAACCCATCTTCAGAGCCGTGGAGATTGGCCCAGCCCAAGACCTGGATGTTGTCAAAATCACAGAGAACATGCAAGAGCTTCAGGTGCGAAACTCAAGCGGGTAAGTGAGAGGACACCTCTGGCCCGCAAAGGCTCACATGTGGACGATGCCATCGGGGCTGCAGCCAGCCCACCCTGAACAGACTTAGCAAGAGAAACTTAAGCCAGACAACAAAAAGAACTCCTGGCCAGGCAGACTGTCAGATACCAGAAGCTAGAGCATCACATTTCTGAGAGGTTTTCTGTATTGACTCTTTGTTTTAATACAAGGGGCAGCTGGACAAAGTGTGCTGTCCACAAGCTGGTGGCCTTTCATCAAATAAGAAAACCAAATTTGTTTCCTATGGCCTTATGTTCCCTATTAAGCCCAAGAGGCAAGGTTCCAAAGGCCACTTTGTCCTTCCTGCCTCTCATCCAGGCCAGAGTGAGCCCTCCCCACATTTCCAGCTCTCCAGAGGAGAAGCTGCTCGGCCTCTGTCAATGTACCATTCCCGTGCCTACCACCCCGAGTCAGAGCCGGGCATCTTCTACAGGAAAACTGTCACCCTGCAGCAAAGTGACTCAGAGAGGATGCTGGCTTCTTAGCATTCAGGGATGTTGCTGAGGGCTGCTTATTCATCAAAGAGTAAATCTTGAAAAGGATAGGAATAGGAGCAGAATGATCATTTGCCTGGAATTTCATCGAAATCCCATTCCTCCTCTGTTTGGAGAGCCCGCAGTACAGCAGACACTGCCCCAGCCTCTGCTCTCTTCCATCTCAGGCTGCCAAGAGCCCGGGGTGGGCTGTGACTCAGGCAGGGCCCAGCACATAGTAGATGCTTATCAGTAGTGCTGTAGAATCCAATTGCATTAAATCGCACCGAACTGGGTGCAAGTACGGTGTCTATACAGCCCCACCATTCAGGTTCCATACTTCCTGGCTCCTGGGAGGGGACTTTAATCAATAGTGCTGGGAGACCTGAGTCCCTGCCTCCCAGCCAAGGGACAAGCAGAAACCACAGGACGCCTGTGTCTCCCTTCCAGCCCCTGTCTCTCAGGCTCCCTGGTTTCCCTGCAGTGCATTGGTGAGTACGCCCCATCTCTGAGGGTTTGGGTCCTGGGCCAGCAATAAGCAGGGAAGAAGAACTTCATCCTCATTCTTAAATCCCTCAGACTCCAGGTGTCACTCTGTTTTGTCCCAACCTTACTCCCTTGGCCCTGGGCTTGTAGGCAACGCTCCTTCAAGAGGTTGACAGTAAGAACTCCCTCTTACTGTCCACACACAGTCCCACAACCTGGGCAGAGACCCAGGAGAGAGAGTAGGAAAACCGGAAAGGGCAGGATTGGGCTTCCACCCCCTCCCACCCCTGGCCAGGGCCCACATAACCTCCTTTGTCACAATCAGCTCATCTGTCCAAGATCTGATTACCCACACCCCATTTAGCAAAGATTCGTCGAATGTTACAGTGTATCAGCACTGCCAGGCCTCTGTCCTCAGGAGCTAATGGCTGAGCAAAGAGAGAGGTGCAAGGCCACGAGCAGGAATTACCAAGCTGAGCAGTGGTCCCAGCTGACATGCTTCAGAGAGAGCTGCACCTGGGGTGGGGCGGGGGGAGGGTCAGGAGACCTGGGCACCAGGTCCACTGGCTTCCAGTGTGACCTTGAGTAATTCACCTGACCTCTCTGAAGTTCATCTTCCCAAGAAGCCCTTTAGTCCGACTACCCAAGAGGATCCCGGGAGACCCCCCAGCTCTGAGAGGAGATCAGAAGGCAAAACAAGCACTGTAGCCCTGCTCATCCCACCAGCCTCATGGGAGGATCGGGGAGAGCCTGGCAGGATGGCCAGAAACTGGGCCGCCTGAGAGGAGAAAGGTCATCCTCGCTGCCTTTGCAGTTTCACAGTGTATATGCTTCCTTGTGGGATGCTAAGACGCTTAGCCATTATCGTGTGACCCCCACGATACCTAGTGAGTGAGGGCTGACCCGTGGGGGCTGGTCAATGGATGAATGAATGTTCACATCACTGGACGTGCTAAGCTGAACAACCCTGGAGTCACAAAGAGGCTTAAGCCACAGGCCCTCCCTTCAGGAGCCTTCTGTCTCACTGGGAAGACAAAACCGAACCACGCCAACACCCAGGCAGGCTGTGGAAATGCCAAGAGAGGAAAATCCCCAGGGATTACGTGACCTGGAGGAGGTGCCCAGGCTAAACATCACAGAATGAACTGTAGGCTCCAGGAAGGGAGGGACCACGTCCATCTCTCTGTCTTGTCCACCACTCTCTTCCCAGCATCCTTGAGACACTGTAGGCACACAATTCACATTTGCTGAATGATCGGTGATCTAGATAAACAGGAGAGGAGACAGCATCTCAGGGACAGGCCCCTCCTGGAGCAAAAACAGAAAGACTTTTTAGGGAGCTAGCAGCAGATCGATTTGGCTAGACAGAAACTTTATATAAGGACAGCAGAAGGCTGCCAGAAGGGGGAATTTAAACTCTTCCCTACAGACAAAGGGGGATGCTGAGGGGCTCTGAGTCGGGGAGCGAGGTGACATGTAGAAAACAGTGTTTGGAATTAGATGGTATTTGAAAAGCCCCTGCCAGGCATAGGCCCAAAAAGGGTGGTAGCCTTTCCCCCTTAGAACCACCACTGTGGCAGCGACTGCCAGAAGGATTGGAGAGGCTGAGAACAGGACGGGGAGGTGGAACTGGAGGTTTTTTTAAGAGTTTGCGAGTCAGATGTGAGAGCCAGGAGAGTGGGATGTGAAAGAGGGAACAGGATGTCAAATTGGGAGACTCTCTCAGCAGGGGGAAGGGACTTGGAGAAAGGTGAGTTCAGGATGGGAAGATCCATTTCTGGAACTTTCTTCCCACTCTCCAATCCCAAAGCAGCCTGTGGGCGTCTGTTTACTGTTACTCAGTGGGAGGAGCTGGGGACACCCTTTTGGGCAGGACTTTCATAATTCTGCGTCCCCGTTTAGTTTGAAGGTCATGAACGCCGGCACAATGGACACGCCCATGTTCACAATATCAACTCCTAAACTCAAACAAAGCGGAAAAAACAAAAAAAAGGAGAGGGAGATGGGGGGAAAGCCTGTGGTCTGGGACACTCAATGTCTCCCTGTGAATAATTCAAAATTGGCGTGGTCCTCCCACCCCGCCCCAGCCCCCGGTCCCAGTCCTAAGGGCCCTGCTCAGGATAGACTGGGGGCTCTAAGGGGAGGCAGTCCCCACTCGCAAGAGTCTGACTCCTGCTTTCTCCCTCCTTGCTACTGAGCCCAGCCTGCGGAAAGAGCCTGAAGGTCCCTCGGGTGGTGGGTGGGGAGATGGCCTCTGTGGATTCTTGGCCGTGGCAGGTCAGCATCCAGTATGACAAACAACACATCTGTGGAGGGAGCATCCTGGACCCGCACTGGATCCTCACGGCAGCCCACTGCTTCTGGTAAGGCCCACACGAGGGCGCCTCGGGGGTCAGAGCCACAGAGGGGCCTGAGTGCCTGGGTCCCCTGTCTCCCAACTTGTTTTCTGATGCCCTCCCCCACCCCACCCCTTCCCCTAAAGACCATGCACCAGGGTGTGGCCACCCCAGTGAGACACTGGACATGATGTCCTCTGTTAGGCCTTGGGGGTCTGAGCAGAGCTGGTCGCCAAGGCTGACCTCTTCCCTTCCAGGTGTGAAGCCACCAGGTACCCAGTGCCCTCACTCTGCCCCCATATCATTCACTGCACAGAAGCTCTTCTCATCTGCCTGGAGTCCTGAGAACCCTCTCCCTTTTTGCCAGTCTTCCAGGAAGGGGTTCCAGGTCCAGAGTCACTGCCACTCCTTCATTATATTCAGAAACTTAAAAAAAAAAAAAGGATAGATTCTCTTACAGGCCAGTAGAGACAGGAGACAGGACTGCCCATACCTCTGGGGAAAGACTGCTCCAGGTCCTCTTCACCTTCATTCATTCATTCATTCATTCATTCATTCATTCAACACCTATGAGTACCTACTAGGTACTATGTACCCTCATGCATTAGACTCCATCACTGCCTTGGAGGAGCACACAGTGTAGGCCTGTGATTTTTAACCTTTTTGGAGAATCTGACAAAAGCTATAAACCTTTCCCTGGAAAATCACTCCCGCACACTCAGCTGTGTCTGGTGTTGGGAGGAAGACAAGTGCAAGTACCGCGTGAGTAGCAGAGCCAGTAGAAAGCACTGGAGGAGAGAGTGTCAGGACCCAGAGCTCAGGCACTGGGAACAGCCCCTTCCCCAGCCCTGCAGTTAGAAGTTTCTTCGGGAAGGTTTCACCAGGGAAAAGGATCAAATTCCCCTTTAGAATTTGACCTGTGGTAGGTGATTCCTCAGACTGCCCCTTCTCCACCACCCCTGCCCTCACCATCATTACCTCCCAAGGCAGGGGCAGCCAACACCCCACTCCCCAGGGCCCTGGGGACCCAGCCTCTGGCAAAGCCTCCTCATGCTTGGCTCAGTCTTGAACCGCACTGTCTCCGTCCCCAGGAAGCATCTCGATGTGTCCAACTGGAAGGTGATGGCAGGCTCAGACAAACTGGGCAACTTCCCATCCCTGCCTGTGGCCAAGATCTTCATCATCCAGCCCAACATCACGTCCCCCAAAGAGCAGGACATGGCCCTCGTGAAGCTGCAGCTCCCGCTCACGTTCTCCGGTGAGAGTTGGCACCTGGGAACAGAACTCCAACTCTGCCACTAGCTCATTCACTAAGCGGCCTTGGGCACATCACTTCTCTTCCCAAGACCTCAGTTTGCCTATTGTTTCTTGCAAATGTATCGGCCTAGCATCATGGAAGCCATGCGGCCTCCCCGAGCTATCAGCTGACACCCGACCCCACCCCTGCCAGATTCTTCCGAGGTCTGTTTTCTCCCCGTGCAGCACCTCAAGTGAGAATCACAGATTCATCCAATCTTGGAGTTGTGAGGGACCTAAAAGATGACCTAATTCATCCTCCACCCCGACCAATGGCAAGAGCCTGCACAATCTCCCTGCCAAGGGGTCACTGGGCCCATTTGCTCTCCTCCAGGGGCAGGGACTCATTACTGTTAAGGCAGCCCATCTCTGTTCGATGACTCATGTTTACATTGGGTAATATTTAGATCAGCCTTTCCAATGGTAGCTTCCACAGGACACTGGTCCCTTGGGTAAAAAAGGGTTCCATTCTCATATAAGTTTGGAAAACATTTTTGTACTATAGCTCTCTTCCTGGAGCACATTAGTATATTAATGATATGAGAAGTTTTTTTAAATTTGTTTAACTCACATTTTCTAAACTTCTTTGACCACAGAACCTTTTTCTCATGCCACTTCTATTAACATCCCATGAAATGTACGTTACAGAAACCATGGTGCCAACACTTACAGAGGGCTTAGCTGCCAGGCTCTCCTGAACCTTGGGTCCCCTCTTCCTCTTTGCTCCTGGTAGACACAGTCAGGCCCATCTGCCTGCCCTTCTCTGATGAGGAGCTCCCTCCAGCCACCCCACTCTGGATCATCGGATGGGGCTTTACAGAAGAGAACGGAGGTAAGTCCCAGGCTCAGGACCACAGGACTAAGTGAGCAGCTCCTGAAAGTGATGGGAAGGAGGACCATCCTTTAGAAAAACCTATCCTGGAGGTCCAAGCACCAAGGTACCAGGCAACCCAGAGAATATCCTGGGCTGGGGTTGAAGGCAAGAATGGGAATGTGAGTGTGTTTTCAACCTGCAGGGAAGATATCTGACATACTGCTGCAGGCATCTGTCCAGCTCATTGACAGCACTCGGTGCAATGCAGAGGATGCGTACCAGGGGGAGGTCACCAAGAAGATGCTGTGTGCAGGCATCCTGGAGGGCGGTGTGGACACCTGCCAGGTGGGGTCTCCAAGGATCATGAGGGAATTATAGAGATAGGGGATGTCTGCCCTGAAGAAAAAGCTCAGAGGATGAATGCCCCCCATGAAGTCTTGCATATGGTGGGCACTCACTATGTGATGAAGGGAGGAAGGAGGAGAGGGAGGGAAGGACTATAGTCAGATAAAGATATAAAGACAGATGGATGGATAGATAGATAGACAGATAGATAGATAGAAGCAGAAAGATTTCAAATGTATATTTCACATGCAAAGATGATGTTACACTCCCCAACCGCTCTTTTTTTTTTTTTTTTGGTTATGTTGGGTCTTCACTGCTGTGCGCGGGCTTTCTCTAGTTGCGGAGACAGTGCGCGAACTTCTCATTGTCGTGGCTTTTCTTGTTGCAGAGAACGGGCTCTAGGCGCACGGGCTTCAGTAGTTGTGGCATGTGGGCTCAGCAGTCGTGGCTCGCGGGCTCTAGAGCGAAGGCTCAGTAGTTGTGGTGCACGGGCTTAGTTGCTCTGCGGCATGTGGGATCTTCCACGACCAGGGCTCGAACTCGTGTCCCCTGCATGAGCAGGTGGATTCTTAACCACTGTGCCACCAGGGAAGTCCTCCCCACCCGCTCTTACTTCCCATCATTTAAAAGAGTATGAGCCCCTAGAGGGCAGGAACCCCAGGTCTGTTTTCTCTACAGCTGTCCTCAAGCTGCTGAACTACATTAGAGAAAACCCATCTTATGCTGGATGAGCCCTGGTGCACCATCCCCTCAGCCCATCCCACTGGCCAATCCCTGAATATATTCTCACATACCCACCCAGAGGATTTTCTGGACCATTTTCATTAAAACCCCAAACCCTACTCCCACGCCCATTCTCAGTCATTAAATTCCTTCACTCGAGAGGCATCTCTTACTCTCTTGATGACTTGATGTCAGGTAAATGCTGAACTTTGGGGACATTGTCTTCCCTCAGGGAGCTCACAGTGGGCAGGGGGGTGAATAAACAGGCAGTTCAGTTATAGAGTTATCGGATTCTGAGGGAAGAAGCCCGAGGGGCTATAAGAGCTGGTAAGAAGGACACCCAAATAAGTGCACTTTTCACTATCTGACATTTCCTTGTCTGTTTTGTTGTTTGCTTGTTTCCCCCTCACCCTCTCTCTCTGTCTCTGTCTCTCTTTCTCTCTCCTCTCTATCTCTCTCTCTCTCTCTCTCTGTTTCTCCATGTGATTCCAAGTTCCCTTAGGGCAGGGATCTTCTTTTCGTTGATTGAATCCCAATTGTCTAGAACAGTGGTTGACACGAAATAGGTCCTGAAGTGGTCCAATAAATCTGGGAACTACCAGGTTAAACAAAGATAATCACAGGGCTTCCCTGGTGGCTCAGTGGTTAAGAATCTGCCTGCCAATGCAGGGGACACAGGTTCGAGCCCTGGTCCGGGAAGATCCCACATGCCACAGAGCAACTAAGCCCATGCGCCACAACTACTGAGCCTGCACTCTAGAGCCTGCGAGCCACAACTACTGAAGCCCACACACCTAGAGCCCATGCTCCACAATGAGAAGCCCACACACCACAACGAAGAGTAGCCCCCGCTCGCCGCAACTAGAGAAAGCCCACACGCAGTAACGAAGACCCAACGCAGCCAAAAATTAATGAATTAATTAAAAAATAAATTTTAAAAAAAACTCGACAGTGGTTTAAAAAAAAAGATAATCAGTCTCCCTTACCATAGAACCCCTCAGAACCCAAGTTGTGGATCTCCGAGAGGGGGCTAAGAGCACACCCACAACTTACTTGACCACAGAACACTTTTGCCCCAAAGGGAAAGGCATTGCAGGATGCAAGAACAACAAGCACAAGGGGTGAGGGTGGAACAGCAGAGCGCGCTGGAGAGCAGGAAACAGATGGGCCAATGCAGAGAGGGGAGGAAGGAGAAGCCCACCCCTCCACCCCCGCCCTGCCTGCCCTCTCCAGTAACCCCTGCCTCCCACAGGGTGACAGCGGTGGGCCTCTGATGTATCACTCTGACCGGTGGCAAGTAGTGGGCATCGTGAGCTGGGGCCATGGCTGTGCAGAGCCAAATACCCCGGGAGTGTACACCAAGACCACAGCCTATCTCAACTGGATCTACAATGTCCGGAAGGTGAGCATGTTTGCTCTACTTGTTGTGCCCTCCCTCCCTTCCTCTCCTCTGAGGGTACTAAACCATCCCTAGTGGCTTAATGCCTCTGAGATACCCCCTTACATCCCCAACAATCTTCTTTCCCAGCAAGTGACAACCTGGGATGCCACCATTATGAAATTCCTTAGATCAGAGATTACCATTAAATACAAAGAGTATGGAACACACCCAGCTTTACCATTCTCTGTTCTCTGGCAGAATGAGACTATCAGACATTTTCCAGAGAACTGATTCTGACACGAAGGTGGGTGGAAAGGCCTCTAGAGGGTAGAGAGATGAGCAAAAAGCTTCAGTAAAGGAGATTAATTTTGCATGCCACCATTTTGTCCATTTTCAAATCATCTGATTTCTTTGTTGGTCTCTTTTATTCTAGTCTGATCCATGATGCTGCTGCCCCCCTGCAGTGCTGGAAACTGCTTCCCCCCGCCCCACCCTGTCCACCTGGGGAACCCCCAGAAGTCAGGCACAGAGCAAGAGCCCCCTTGGACACACATCTCTGCCCACACCCTCAGCATATCTTGGTACAGCAAAGGACCTCCATTCCTGTAAGAGACCCCACAGCCCACAGGCACCCAGGAAGTCAGCAGCCCCAGCTCAGCCGCCTCTGATGCTCCCAGCATCCCAAGGTGGGAGAGACACAGCCCACTGAACAAGCCAGCTTCCAGGCTGAGGTCTCAGAAGGCATTGCTAAGCCAAGAAAGAACTTTCTACTCTACTGAATGGAAACCGATGCTCTTCTGAGAGCCCAGATCAATAATAGAAATCCTCAAAGGCCAAAAAAATCAAAATAAAATAAAACAAAACCATCAGAATTGTGAGCTGAAACTAAGGTGGATATCTGGGAGCAATGGCTAACCGATATCTTCGGTTGCCCTGGGACAGAGACCTACATTAAGGCTGAGATCAGAACTAAACCCAGACTCACTGCAGGTAGGAAAGCTGAACCTGGGATTTCCACATGGAACAGAGACAACTGAATGGGGTAAATGTGATCCCAGGTGGCAGATCTAATGAAGGATGAAAACATCCCACATTTAGAGCCTTGGGATTCCCAGACAGAGATCCTCCAAACATGAGCTCACAAAGATTGGCCAACATTTTAAAAAATAAAAACCACCATGGTTTTCTGTTTTCAAAAACAGAAAACAGAACCTCAAGGACTTTAGGTGTTAGAATTATCTATAATAAGAACTAATAGAGTATTTCTATGTACTGTACACGATTCTAAGTGCCTCACCATGTATGGATTCACTTAATACTCACACAAACCTATGAGATAGGTACTGTTCTTATCCCCATTTTAAGGATAAGAAAACTAAGCAAAATGAGATTTAGGACCTTGCCTGAGGTTACATACTGGTAAGTTGAACATGAGCTTTCTGACTCCAGAGTTCATGCTATAAACTACCACACATTCACATTGTTGTACATCCATCACCACCATTCATCTCCAGAATAGTTTTCACCTTGCCAAACTGACGCTCTGTACCTATTAAATAATAACCCTATTTCTCCCATACCCCAGCCTCTGGCTGTCGCCATTCTACTTTCCGTCTCTACAAATCTGACTACTCATATAAGTGGAATCATATAGTATTTATCTTTTTGTGCCTGGCTTATTTCATTTTTCAGTTTCAGTTTTTAGCAGAAAGAGATAGGAAGACTTTAAAATATGAAAACAAGGCTATGAACAATGGAGGCTAGAATGATAAGGTCTAATATATCCAGTTAGAGCCCCAGAGAGAGAGAACAGAAAGAATGAAAGGGAAACAATATCCCAAAACTTAACAGCTGAGAATACCCAGAACTATTTAAAGGCAAGAATCCACAGATACAGCATATGCCACCATAGTGTATACCCATACAACCAAGGTGGAGACATTAAAGTAAATCTTCACCTAGGCATATTACAGTGAGTCTTCATAACACCAAAGATGAAAAGAAACACCTGAAAGCAGCTAGAGAAAAAACCCAGACCCCTTACAATACCACAACTGTACCACAGTCAGACTAACAGCAGACTTCCCCACAGCATAAAAAAGATAGAAGACAGTGGATTTGTATCTTCAGTGTGCCAAGAGGTAACAGTCAACCAAGAATTGTGAATACTACAAAACTATCTTTCAAGAAAAAGAAAGGTATTCTTAGGAAAACAAAACTGAGAGTTTATTACCAACAATGTTCCTTCTCTAAAGGAACATTTAAAGTATATACTTTAGGGACAGGGAAAATGAGGCTAAAAAGAAAAACTGAGATGCAAGAAGGAATAGTGAAGAATGCAACTGGTAAAAATGTAGATAAATGTAAACAAATTTTGTCAACATAAAATAACAATAACATCTATTTTGTGGGTTAATTTTTTTAAGTCTAATCAAAATACAGAATAACAATAGTGTGTAAGTCAGGAGAGACTGGTTGGAGTTAAAATACTCTAAAGTTCTTAGCTTTTCTCAAGAGGGGGTTTTAAATATTGATTAAAGTTATGATACATAAAGTATATGTATTATATTCTGTTGGGCTGCATCCTGCAGGCCTACAAGGCCTGTACTTGCCCAGTTTTAAGACCAAAGAAAGAGCCCAGAGTCAGTGACAGAGACATTAACGGTGTAATGGATGGGGGAGCTAACATGTCTGAAGCAAAGTTCTGGAGCAACACCCCACTGTGTGCAGCACATGGCAGGCAGGACATGGCAGCAGGCCTTGCCCCCGGGGGGAGGGGAAATCGCCAGTTATAGGGGGAATTGAGGTCAGATTAGTGCATTAGTTACCAGGGAAACCACCCGAGGGGCACAACCCTCACCACCCCTTTGGATAAGAACAATTACTAGCTGGGGTCTGGGGCAAGTATGTAGGAAGGTCAGTCATGTGAGCAGGGTATAAGTGAAGCAGGCACTGGTCGGGCAAGGGATGTACAGAGAGCAAGAGAACAGCCATCTTGAGTGGCTTGACCATACATATTCTAAGCGGTCAAAAGAGTAACCACCAAAAGAATGGAAATAAAGTTTTTAACTTCAAAACAATCAAAACAAGAAATAGATTAAGGAAAAATAATCAAAATATCAAACAATCTCAAAAGAAAGAGGAGGAGAGCTAAAAGGAAGGGAAGCATAGAAAATGGAACAAATAAAATATACAAAATAGGATGCTAAAAACAAAAATATCAATAATTACAATAAATGTTAAAGTCACCAACTAATACATAAAGATAGGCAAAATGGATAAAAATATAAAATCAAGCTACATGTTATTTATAAAAGACACACCCAGAATGTTAGGTTACAGACCATTAAAACCAAAAAGATGAAAAAAGACATAGAAAATAAGCTCATAACCAAATTTAAGCTGGGGAAGCTATATAGTATTTTTTAAAAATAGGGATTTAGGACAAAAAGAAAAAACTATTTTTAGGATAAAGAGAGTCACTACATAGTCATAAAAGCTTCAATTTTCACCAGGAAGGTATAGTAAGTTAAAACTTGTAAACAAAAAGAAAAAAGAAATGAAAAAAAACAACAACAACGCAATCCCTTTGTCACCACAGGAGTTACCTATCACACCAAGTCTTTATTCTGAAATGATATTTAAAGAGAAAAAATTAAGCATTACTCTGCTTTGCCGTAGAAATCTACTTCCAGGTAACAAGATGGCTCAAGGTGGTGAGGGAAAGCTCTTCTTTACAGAAAAATATAGCTAATTGATATAGATGAATGATAGAAAATCATTTTTTGCATCTTCTAACGAAATAATTCACTCAAGCAAGGATCAATGGATGCTAAAACCATTAAGTGAAAGGTTGATGGAGAACAGGATATTTGCATAATGCCCAAGTATCACCCTCGTGGATTCCTTGCTAACCTCAAGAGGAAAACTTAACTTTAAAATCAAGGGATCAGGCTGTCATCACCTAAGCACTAACAGTGGAATAACCAGATATTATGTGCCTACCGACGTGAAGATGAAGTACACCTCATGTTGCATCACTTAAAGGCAACTTATCAAACATGCTTAACCCAAAAGTTTACATCTAATTTCCAGTTTATAGGAAATATAAGAATTAGAGGAATAAGTTAAATGACACCATTTGGAAGCTAACAGACAAAACCAGAAGGTGGGACATTCTATCGACTTAAGAGGGTAACAACCAAATACAGAGTGTGGACCTTGACTGGATCCTGACTTGAACCAATTAGCAAGAAAAGACATGTGAGCTAAGGGCTAACTGGGGAAATATGAATACGATTTGGGTATTGGATGACAACAAGGAATTGTGAATTTCATTATAATACTATACTTGGGGCTTCCCTGGTGGCGCAGTGATTGAGAGTCCGCCTGCCGATGCAGGGGACGCGGGTTCATGCCCCGGTCCGGGAAGATCCCACATGCCGCGGAGCGGCTGGGCCCGTGAGCCATGGCCGCTGAGCCTGCGCGTCCGAAGCCTGTGCTCCGCAATGGGAGAGGCCACAACTGTGAGAGGCCCGCGTACCGCAAAAAATAAATAAATAAATAAATAAATAAATAAATAAATACTATACTTAAGAAAAAATATCCTTAATTTTTAGAGATGCATGCAGAAGTATTTGGAGTAAAATAACACAAGTTATAGTTCAGAAAAGAAAAAACAGTTGAGCAGGAAGATGGCAGAAGAGTAAGACGCGGAGATCACCTTCCTCCCCACAGATACACCAGAAATACATCTACACGTGTAACAACTACAGAACACCTACTGAACGCTGGCAGAAGACCTCAGACCTCCCAAAAGGCAAGAAACTCCCCACGTACCTGGCTGGGTAGGGCAAAAGAATAAACAGAGACAAAAGGATAGGGACGGGACCTGCACCAGTGGGAGGGAGCTGTGAAGGAGGAGAGGTTTCCACACACTAGGAAGCCCCTTCGCGGGCGGAGACTACGGGTGGCGGAGGGGGGAAGCTTCGGAGCCGCGGAGCACAGCAACAGGGGTGCGGAGGGCAAAGCGGAGAGATTCCCGCACAGAGGATCAGGGCCGACCGGCACTCACCAGCCCGCGAGGCTTGTCTGGTCCCCCGCCGGGGCGGGCAGGGCTGGGAGCGGAGGCTCGGGCTTCCATCGAGCTCCTCCGGGAGAGGACTAGGGTTGGCGGCGTGAACACGACCTGCAGGGGATTAGTGCGCCACGGCTAGCCGGGAGGGCTTCCGGGGAAAAGTCTGGACCTGCCGAAGAGGCAAGAGACTTTTTCTTCCCTCTTTGTTTCCTGGTGCGCGAGGAGAGGGGTTTAAGGGCGCTGCTTAAAAGAGCTCCAGAGACGGGCGCGAGCCGCAGCTAAAAGCGCGGACCCCAGAGACGGGCCTGAGACGCTAAGGCTGCTGCTGCCGCCACCAAGAAGCCTGTGTGCGAGCACAGGTCACTATCCACACCTCCTTTCCGGGGAGCCTGTGCAGCCCGCCACTGCCAGGGTCCCGGGATCCAGAGACAACTTACCCGGGAGAACGCACGGCGCGCCTCAGGCTCGTGCAACGTCTTGCTGACCTCTGCCGCCGCAGGCCCGCCCCGCACTCCCGCCCGCACTCCGTGCCCCTCCCCCCCCCCCCCCCCCCCCCGGCCTGAGTGCGCCAGAGCCGCTGAATCAGCGGCTCCTTTAACCCTGTCCTGTCTGAGCGAAGAACAGACGCCCTCCAGCGACCTACACGCAGAGGCGGGGCCAAATCCAAAGCTGAGCCCCGGGAGCTGTGAGAACAAAGAAGAGAAAGGGAAATCCCTCCCAGCAGCCTCAGAAGCAGCGGATTAAAGCTCCACAATCAACTTGATGTACCTGCATCTGTGGAATACATGAACAGACAACGAATCATCCCAAATTAAGAAGGTGGACGTTGAGAGCAAGATTTATGATTTTTTCCCCTTTTCCTCTTTTTGTGAGTGTGTATGTGTATGCTTCTGTGTGAGATTTTGTCTGTATAGCTTTTCTTCCACCATTTGTCCTAGGGTTCTACCGTCCGTTTTTATTTTCTCTTAATAATTATTTTTTATTTTAATAACTTTATTATATTTTATCTTACTTTATTTTATTTTACTTTATCTTCTTTCTTTTTTCCTTCCTTCCCTCCTTCCTTCCTCCCTCCCTCCCTCCTTTCTTTCTTTCTTTCTACTTCTACTAATTCTTTCTTTCTACTTTTTCCTCCCTTTTATTCTGAGCCGTGTGGATGAAAGGCCCTTGGTGTTGCAGCCAGGAGTCAGTGCTGTGCCTCTGAGGTGGGAGAGCCAACTTCAGGACAGTGGTCCACAAGAGACCTCCCAGCTCCACATAATATCAAACGGTGAAAATCTCCCAGAGATCTCCATCTTAACACCAGCACCCAGCTTCACTCAACGACGAGCAAGCTACAGTGCTGGACATCCTATGCCAAACAACTAGCAAGACAGGAACACAAACCCACCCATTAGCAGAGAGGCTGCCTAAAATCATAATAAGGCCACAGACACCCCAAAACACACCTCCAGACGTGGACCCGCCCACCAAAAAGACAAGATCCAGCCTCATCCACCAGAACACAGTCACTAGTCCCCTCCACCAGGAAGCCTACACAGCCCACTGAACCAACCTTAGCCACTGGGGACAGAAACCAAAAACAACAGGAACTACGAACCTGCTGCCTGCAAAAAGGAGACCCCAAACACAGTAAGATAAGCAAAATGAGAAGACAGAAAAACACACAGCAAACGAAGGAGCAAGGTAAAAACCCACCAGACCTAACAAATGAAGAGGAAATAGGCAGTCTACCTGAAAAAGAATTCAGAATAATGATAGTAAATATGATCCAAAATCTTGGAAATAGAATAGACAAAATGCAAGAAACATTTAACAAGGACCTAGAAGAACTAAGATGAAACAAACAACGATGAACCACACAATAAATGAAATGAAAAATACTCTAGATGGGATCAATAGCAGAATAACTGAGGCAGAAGGACGGATAAGTGACCTGGAAGAAAAAATAGTGGAGATAACTACTGCAGAGCAGAATAAAGAAAAAAGAATGAAAAGAACTGAGGACAGTCTCAGAGACCTCTGGGACAACATTAAACGCACCAACATTCGAATTATAGAGGTTCCAGAAGAAGAAGAGAAAAAGAAAGGGACTGAGAAAATATTTGAAGAGATTATAGTTGAAAACTTCCCTAATATGGGAAAGGAAATAGTTAATCAAGTCCAGGAAGCACAGAGAGTCCCATACAGGACAAATCCAAGGAGAAATACGCCAAGACACATATTAATCAAACTGTCAAAAAATAAATACAAAGAAAACATATTAAAAGCAGCAAGGAAAAAACAGCAAATAACACACAAGGGAATCCCCATAAGGTTAACAGCTGATCTTTCAGCAGAAACTCTGCAAGCCAGAAGGGACTGGCAGGACATATTTAAAGTGATGAAGGAGAAAAACCTGCAACCAAGATTACTCTACCCAGCAAGGATCTCATTCAGCTTTGATGGAGAAATTAAAACCTTTACAGACAAGCAAAAGCTGAGAGAGTTCAGCACCATCAAACCAGCTTTACAACAACGGCTAAAGGAACTTCTGTAGACAAGAAACACAAGAGAAGGAAAAGACCTACAATAACGAACCCAAAACAATTAAGAAAATGGGAATAGGAACATACATATCGATAATTACCTTAAATGTAAATAAACTAAATGCTCCCACCAAAAGACACAGATTAGCTGAATGGATACAAAAACCAAACCCATATATTTGCTGTCTACAAGAGACCCACTTCAGACCTAGAGACACATACAGACTGAAAGTAAGGGGATGGAAAAAGATATTTCATGCAAATGGAAACCAAAAGAAAGCTGGAGTAGCAATTCTCATATCAGACAAAATAGACTTTAAAATAAAGACTATTAGAAGAGACAAAGAAGGACACTACATAATGATCAAGGGATCAATCCAAGAAGAAGATATAACAATTGTAAATATTTATGCACCCAACATAGGAGCACCTCAATACATAAGGCAAATACTAACAGCCATAAAAGGGGAAATCGACAGTAACACATTCATAGTAGGGGACTTTAACACCCCACTTTCACCAATGGACAGATCATCCAAAATGAAAATAAATAAGGAAACACAAGCTTTAAATGATACATTAAACAAGATGGACTTAATTGATATTTACAGGACATTCCATCCAAAAACAACAGAATATACATTTTTCTCAAGTGCTCATGCAACATTCTCCAGTATAGATCATATCTTGGGTCACAAATCAAGCCTTGGTAAATTTGAGAAAATCGAAATTGTCTCAAGTATCTTTTCTGACCACAACGCTATGAGACTAGATATCAATTACAGGAAAAGATCTGTAAAAAATACAAACACATGGAGGCTAAACAATACACTACTTAATAACGAAGTGATCACTGAAGAAATCAAAGAGGAAATAAAAAAATACCTAGAAACAAATGACAATGGAGACACGACAACCCAAAATCTATGGGATGCAGCAAAAGCAGTTCTAAGAGGGAAGTTTATAGCAATACAATCCTACCTTAAGAAACAGGAAACATCTCGAATAAACAACCTAACCTTGCACCTCAAGCAATTAGAGAAAGAAGAACAAAAAAACCCCAAAGTTAGCAGAAGGAAAGAAATCATAAAAATCAGATCAGAATTAAATGAAAAAGAAATGAAGGAAACGATAGCAAAGATCAATAAAACTAAAAGCTGGTTCTTTGAGAAGATAAACAAAATTGATAAACCATTAGCCAGACTCATCAAGAAAAAAAGGGAGAAGACTCAAATCAATAGAATTAGAAATGAAAAAGGAGAAGTAACAACTGACACTGCAGAAATACAAAAGATCATGGGAGATTACTACAAGCAACTCTATGCCAATAAAATGCACAACCTGGAAGAAATGGACAAATTCTTAGAAATGCACAACCTGCCAAGACTGAATCAGGAAGAAATAGAAAATATGAACAGACCAATCACAAGCACTGAAATTGAAATGGTGATTAAAAATCTTCCATAAAACAAAAGCCCAGGACCAGATGGCTTCACAGGCGAATTCTATCAAACATTTAGAGAAGAGCTAACACCTGTCCTTCTCAACCTCTTCCAAAATATAGCAGAGGGAGGAACACTCCCAAACTCATTCTACGAGGCCACCATCACCCTGATACCAAAACCAGACAAGGATGTCAAAGAGAAAGAAAACTACAGGCCAATATCACTTATGAACATAGAGGCAAAAATCCTCAACAAAATACTAGCAAACAGAATCCAACAGCACATTAAACGGATCATACACCATGATCAAGTGGGGTTTATTCCAGGAACGTAAGGATTCTTCAATATACGCAAATCAATCAATGTGATACACCATATTAACAAATTGAAGGAGAAAAACCATATGATCATCTCAATAGATGCAGAGAAAGCTTTCGACAAAATTCAACACCCATTTATGATAAAAACCCTGCAGAAAGTAGGCATAGAGGGAAATTTCCTCAACATAATAAAGGCCATATATGACAAACCCACAGCCAACATCGTCCTCAATGGTGAAAAAATGAAAGCATTTCCACTAAGATCAGGAATAAGACAAGGGTGCCCACTCTCACCACTCTTATTCAACATAGTTTTGGAAGTTTTAGCCACAGCAATCAGAGAAGAAAAGGAAATAAAAGGAATCCAAATCGGAAAAGAAGAAGTAAAGCTGTCACTGTTTGCAGATGACATGATACTATACGTAGAGAATCCTAAAGATGCTACCAGAAAACTACTAGAGCTAATCAATGAATTTGGTAAAGTAGCAGGATACAAAATTAATGCACAGAAATCTCTTGCATTCCTATACACTAATGATGAAAAATCTGAAAGTGAAATCAAGAAAACACTCCCATTTACCATTGCAACAAAAAGAATAAAATACCTAGGAATAAACCTACCTAAGGAGACAAAAGACCTGTATGCAGAAAATTATAAGACACTGATGAAAGAAATTAAAGATGATACAGATAGATGGAGAGATATACCATGTTCTTGGATTGGAAGAATCAACATTGTGAAAATGACTCTACTACCCAAAGCAATCTACAGATTCAATGCAATCCCTATCAAACTACCACTGGCATTTTTCACAGAACTAGAACAAAAAAATTTCACAATTTGTATGGAAACACAAAAGACCCCGAATAGCCAAAGCAATCTTGAGAAAGAAAAACAGAGCTGGAGGAATCAGGCTCCCTGACTTCAGACAAAGCTACAGTAATCAAGACAGTATGGTACTGGCACAAAAACAGAAAGATCAATGGAACAGGATAGAAAGCCCAGAGATGAGATAAACCCACACACATATGGTCACCTTATCTTTGATAAAGGAGGCAGGAATGTACAGTGGAGAAAGGACAGCCTCTTCAATAAGTGGTGCTGGGAAAACTGGACAGGTACATGTAAAAGTATGAGATTAGATCACTCCCTAACACTATACACAAAAATAAGCTCAAAATGGATTAAAGACCTAAATGTAAGGCCAGAAACTGTCAAACTCTTAGAGGAAAACATAGGCAGAACACTCTATGACATAAATCACAGCAAGATCCTTTTTGACCCACCTCTTAGAGAAATGGAAATAAAAACAAAAATAAACAAATGGGACCTAATGAGACTTCAAAGCTTTTGCACAGCAAAGGAAACCATAAACAAGACCAAGAGACAACCCTCAGAATGGGAGAAAATATTTGCAAATGAAGCAACTGACAAAGGATTAATCTCCAAAATTTACAAGCAGCTCATGCAGCTCAATAACAAAAAAACAAACAACCCAATCCAAAAATGGGCAGAAGACCTAAATAGACATTTCTCCAAAGAAGATATACAGATGGCCAACAAACACATGAAAGGATGCTCAACATCATTCATCATTAGAGAAATGCAAATCAAAACTACAATGAGATATCATCTCACACCAGTCAGAATGGCCATCATCAAAAAATCTAGAAACAATAAATAAACAATAAAGGGTGTGGAGAAAAGGGGACACTCTTGCACTGCTGGTGGGAATGTGAATTGGTACAGCCACTATGGAGAACAGTATGGAGGTTCCTTAAAAAACTACAAATAGAACTACCATATGACCCAGCAATCCCACTACTGGGCATATACCCTGAGAAAACCATAATTCAAAAAGAGTCATGTACCAAAATGTTCATTGCAGCTCTATTTACAATAGCCCGGAGATGGAAACAACCTAAGTGCCCATCATCGGATGAATGGATAAAGAAGATGTGGCACATATATACAATGGAATATTACTCAGCCATAAAAAGAAACGAAATTGAGCTATTTGTAATGAGGTGGATAGATCTAGAGTCTGTCATACAGAGTGAAGTAAGTCAGAAAGAAAAAGACAAATACAGTATGCTAACACATATATATGGAATTTAAGAAGAAAAAAAAATGTCATGAAGAACTTAGAGGTAGGACAGAAATAAAGACACAGACCTACTGGAGAACGGACTTGAGGATATGGGGAGGGGGAAGGGTGAGCTGTGACAGGGCGAGAGAGAGGCATGGACATATATATATACACGCTAACAAACGTAAGGTAGATAGCTAGTGGGAAGCAGCCGCATGGCACAGGGATATGGGCTCGGTGCTTTGTGACCGCCTGGAGGGGTGGGGTAGGGAGGGTGGGAGGGAGGGAGACGCAAGAGGGAGGAGATATGGGAACATATGTATATGTATAACTGATTCACTTTGTTATAAAGCAGAAACTAACACACCATTGTAAAGCAATTATACTCCAATAAAGATGTAAAAAAAAAAAAACTGTTGAAGCTAAGATAGCAAAATGTCAAGAAGTACAAAATCTAGGTGTTGGATATTTATTATTTTTCTACTTTTCTGTATATCTGAATTTTTTCTCAGTAAACAGGTTTTTTTAACTTATATAAACACAGTTTTAAAATAGTCTCAAAAACTGATAGAACTACAAGGAGATATTGATAAATCCACCATCACAGAGCAAACTTTTAGCACACTTCTCTCAATGATTGTTAGGTCAAACAGGTAAAATATTAGTATAGACAATTGAACAACATACTTAGTATGCTTGATTAATAGACACGTGTAGAAACTTGCACGCAATACTTAGAAAATAAGCCTCCTTCTCAAGCACATTTATAAAAAAAATTAACTACATACTAGTCCATAAAGTAAGTCTCAACGCATTTCAAAAGCAGTATGGATACACCCAGTTTTGTGCTCCCATTAATTTCTGATCAGCCTTGCCTGCATTCCCCATCCACTCACCTCCAGGATATAGTCGCTGACCTGGCTTCCTGCCCTGGGTGGCCCCAGTACTGGCCCCTTTCATTCCCCTGGTTTCAAAGCCCTGGTAACTGCCACCACCTCTTCTCCTAACACGACATTGGTCTCCATCACCCCTGGGGCCAGGGCTGGGCTTTGGCTTGGGTGGTCTTCATTGTACCCACCAGCACCCAGAGCCAGCAGACTGTACCCACAAGGCTCTGCTTCCCCAGGGCTCCCTGAAAAGACTAACAAAACATGGAAATTATTGTCTTTGGGATAAATATTGAATAAGGGGAAACAGGAGACAGGAAGAGGCCAGCAGATAAATTATTCTACCTTCTTCCCCAAAATGAAATTATTCAGAGAAGCCCTAGTTCCCCAGAGACAGTCCCGGTGATCCAGCAACCAGCGGCGTGTTGCTGAGTCAGCTGTGGTCAGCTCCGTATCACATCACCTTTCTCTCTTTCCCTGCCTCTCAGCCCTTTCCCCCTAACTTCCCGCCTGCTTCCCTGGGATTGAACCCCATAATAAAGTGTTAAGATTAAGTTTAACTTAGACAATTTAAGTTTTCTAAGAAAACTGGTCTAAGACTATCAAACTGATTAAGCTCTCTGATTGCAATGCTATTAAGTTATGAGACAACAGCAAACAATAATTTTTTAAATGTAAAATGCATATGTGATGTTAACAGCACTTCTAAATAATTCATAGGTCAAAGCAGAAATTATAAGGAAAAATTTACTTAAAATAGAATGATAATGAAAAATATATATGTACACAGACACATGCACGTACCCATAGAATGTTTTAGGGTGACATTCAGCAGCTAATCTGAAAGTACTCGTGCTCTTTACGACCTGGATTTGTGCGGAGATGGGCCGACTTTTGCACTCGACACTCAGAGTACAGGTGGTTCCACAGAAAGGGGGCGGAGGGATCAAAAGAGAACCAGGAAGTTGTCACGTGACTAACACGGAGACCCTCACAGCTGACCCTCACCATCTCTGAAAGGGAGGGTGTGGTGAGGGGGTTGGTGGGAGAAAAGACCCGCCTCCTTCCCACAAGGAAGGAAGGGAACTGAATCCCAGAAAGATAAGCCTGACGCAGGAGTACTGGTCTGGTGCTCCCAGATCCAGTCCAGAGCTATCTCCACGAGAAGGTCCCCTCCTAAAAGCAAGCCATTACACGGACCACGATGGAGCGCCGAGTGCGAACGTGGGCCAGGAACTGGGAGAGGCACGTGGAGGCGGGTGAGGACTCAGCCCAGCCCGTTAGCGTGGCAGGGGAGCTCAGGGGAGAATTTAAGGATGGAGTGGGAAGCACTCTAATACAGGTGTGTGCAAATGCCAGGGACAGTGACGTCTGAAATAGAGCTGGAGACCAAATAGGCTGTACCCATTCCAGGAGGTGAGAGTAGCTAGAGGGAACAGCAATTACAAAGGAAGAGACAGGAAGAAGCCCTGCGTTCAGAGAACAGTGTGAGAGAGAAGGACAGAATGGGAAGTTGAAAGGAGAGACGTGTGATGACGTTATAGTGAGGAGAAAAGAATCTGGGCTTTAGAGGCAAGCACACCCTGACTCAAAACTGTGTGTGTGTGTTTATTACGAATGTATCACATAGTTATAAAAATTCCAACAACTGAAGAGTAAAAGTAAAGAGTTAAACACAGACATAGAGAACAGATTTCTGGTTGCCAAGGTGGGACGGGGGTGGGTGGTGGAGGAGGGATGGAGTAGGAGGTTTGGGATTAGCAGACACAAACTATTATAAATAGAATGGATAAACAACAAGGTCCTACTGTATAGCACAGGGAACTATATTCAATACCCTGTGATAGGGACTTCCCTGGTGGTCCAGTGGGTAAGACTGTGCTCCCGATGCAGGGGGCCCGGGTTTGATCCCTGGTGGGGGAACTAGATCCCACATGCATGTCACAACTAAGAGTCCACATGCTGCAACTAAGAAGTCTGCATACTTCAACTAAAGATCCCACATGCCGCAGCTAAGACCTGGTGCAGCCAAAAGAAGTAAATAAATTTTTTTTTTTATCCTGTGATAAACCATAATGGCAAAGAATATAAAAAAGGGTGCATGTTTATGTATAACTGAATCACTTTGCTGTACAGCAGAAATTAACATAACATTGTAAATCAACTATACTTCATTTAAAAAATAAATAAAATTTTTTAAAAAATAAATAACGGGGCTTCCCTGGTGGCACAGTGGTTAAGAATCCGCCTGCCAATGCAGGGGACACGGGACGGGTTCGAGCCCTGGTCTGTGAAGATCCCACATGCCGCGGAGCAACTAAGCCCGTGCGCCATGACTACTGAGCCTGTGCTCTAGAGCCCGCGAGCCAGAACTACTGAGCCCACGCACCACAACTACTGAAGCCCGCGCGCCTAGAGCCCGTGCTCCACAACAAGAGATGCCACCGCAATGAGAAGCTCACACACTGCAACGAAGAGTAGCCCCTGCTCGCCGCAACTAGAGAAAGTCTGCGCGCAGCAACAAGACCCAACGCAGTCATAAATAAATGAATTCATTAAAATAAATAAATAAATAACGAGTTAAAGTTTCATCTTCAATTTCCAGCCCAATCCCCAATCCCCCTTATCAGAGGCAACCACTAATCTCAGTTGGATGTGTATCTTTCCAGACTCTTTTCTATACAAATCCTTAATATCTCTGTGTCTCCATTTTCTCATCTGTAAAATGGGACTAATAATAATGGCTCTTCCCTCATAGGGTTGCTGTGAGGGTTAAATTGTTACCAAACCTGGGTCCCTGGAAATTGATAAGAGGCCATATGAGGAATTCAGGAAGGCTTTATTGGGGCTCGTGCTGCAGCACTAGGGAGCAAAAACAAGTAACAGGTGACCCTGCTCGCTGCCCGGGGGTGGGGGATGGCAAGCTGGTTCCTTAAATGGGGTGAGGGTGGGGGGAGACTTGCGGGTTGGGCCAGAGGGGGGGCTTAGGTGGTCTGCCCACACTGTGTAGTACCCTGCTTTTGCTCCCGGCACCTTGGAAGTGGCAGCTCGTTTGTGGCCTTTTTGTATCTTATCGTTCATACTTCGCCCCAACTGCACATGCACGCAGTTATTTTTAGTCCCGTATAGTTTCTTTGTATTCTGTTGCTCGAGGACCCCATTGTCCAGGTGCAAGCACCCCAGCAAAGGGTCCTAGGTCCGAGGACCCAGCCTGTCTCAAAATGACTTAGTAAACACATGCAAAGTACTCAGAGACAGGCCAGGTCCAGCAAGCACTCAGTATATGGTAGTGATTATCATTATTATTATTACTACTTACGAACATCCATAAATGGTTGACTACTTGTTTGTTTTTCACATTTTACTGGATTTAAATTCTGCTACCTAATAGTTACCTGTCTGTGGGAAATTTTTTTAGCTTCTCAATGCTTTGGTTTTATCATCGGTAAAAGGGGGTTTTATACCTGCCTTCCAGGAGTGTAACAAGATGTGAATATGTTGTAGGAAGGTGACTAGCAACTCAGGAACCAGATCAGTACTTGCCTTAGTCATGATTACACACAGCTGGGGTCTCCCTCGCATCCTCGCACAGGCCTCCACGCTCACTGCTTAAGGCCCTTTTACACCCAGAAGAAGAGATCAAGGACAGGACAAACCCTGGCTTTTCTCACCCTCCTGCAGACAGTGCCCAGGGAAAGGATGGGGTTTGGGCTAGAAATCACCTGGGAAATGAGTCTCAGTGCAAATTCTGATTCAGTAGCTCGGAGGCGGAGCCTGAAATTCTGCATTTCTAACAAGCTCCCTGGGGGTGCTTATGCTGCTTGTCTGCAGACCCCATTTCAGTATCCAGGGCCCACAACTCCTATCCTTCCTGTGGTCCAACTGAAAGGCATCTACAGATGCGTTGCCTGGCGAAGTCAGGGGCCCAGACAGCTGACCTCACAGTCCATTCTGAACCCCATGGGGCTGCCCTCCCTCTGGGTACTCCCTGGCCCCTGAGGATCCCATTCCTTCAAGGAAAGAAGGGAAAGTCTAGATTTTCCCCAGAGAATAGACACAGCCTCTGCTCCCATGGAGTTCACATCCTAGTTAGAGAAGATATACAATAAACAAGTAAACAAATATATGTCTGCGCTTTGAAAAAAAATAAAGCAGGATAAGGAGACAGTGTCTGAGCTGTGGAAGATGTTATTGTAGGTAAGATAGCCAGGGGAGTCTTCTCTGAGGAGATGGCATTTCAGCAGAGGCCTGACTGAAATAGGACTGAAATAGGAGAATGATGGGGAGCTCCCTGATGGTCTCACTACTGGGGCCCCAGGTTCAATCCCTGGTCAATCCCTGGTCAGAGAACTAGGATTCTGCAGGCCAGCGCATGGCCAGTAAAAAAGAAATAGGACAATGAAACCTGTGGATATCTGGGAGAAGAGCATTCTAGCACAGGAACAGCATGTGCAAAGGTCCTGAGACAGGAGGAGGCCAATGTTTGAGGAACAGCAAGAACAATGATGCTAGCACGGGATGAGTCAGCAGGAGAGTGTTAGGAAAAGAAGATATCAAAGAGGCAACAGGGATCAGAACAGTAAGGCCTTCTAGGCCATTGTGAGGAATGAGTAAGACAAATTGGGAGGTTCTGAGGAAAAGAGTGACATCATCTAATTTTTTTGTAATTTTTTAAGATGTCATTTACAGAAAGTAAACTTCACCGTTTTTAGTGTAGAGTTCTGCCAATTTTGACAAATGTGTGCAAGCACGCAACCATAGCTCTATCACCCCCCAAAAGTCTCCCTTGCCCTCTGTGACCTTCCCCACACCCACCTATAGCCACGGGCAGCCACTGATCTGTTTTATGTCCCTACGGATTTGCTTCTTCCAGGCTGTCATTTAAATGGAACTATAGAGTAGGCGCCCTCTTAAGTCTGAATTCTTTCACTTAGCGTAATGCACTTGAGATTCATCCATCCAAAAGTATATGGAACTTTTGATTACTGAAGAGTATTCCACTGTATGGATGTGACAGTTTGTTCATCCGTTCACCAGGTGAAGGACATTTAGACCGTTTCTTGTTTATGGCAATGACAAAATCAAATCTCTATAAACATCTTTGTACAGGTTTTTGTGTGATCATAAGCTTCTATGCATTTCTTCTGACAGAGATGGAGTGGGAGGAAATGGATTTACTCTCCGATCTGAAACAACTAAAAATCTGGGGGAAAAAATATACAGAGCCTCTTCCGCAGCGGCATTTAACCCTTTTATTTCTTCCATCTTGAGTAGAAAACCATCCATCCTCCTTCCTACCTGGGCCAATGCCTTTTCTGTCCTTCAAAGCCAAGTCACCTGAAATTATAACCTCATGTGCCAGTGCCTCCCACTGACTCTTCCACACCCTGGAATCCGGCTCCTTCTGCCTCTGCCACCTGGCCCTCCCCTTCCACTGTGCTGGGCTCACTGGGGTCACCGATGACCTTCATAAGGACTGATCCTTAACTTAGCGATGGCCACTCTGTTCTTAACATTCCTTGCTACCTTGACCTCAAAGACATCACTTGGCCTTGCCCTCATCGCACCCTTATGGCCTCGCCTTCCTTCAACCAGCCACTGAGTGTCAGAGCCCAAGATTGCCTAGATGAGCCCACCTTCCCCGTGGTCCGAACGGACCATTTACTCCTAAGTCCTAGACTCTGATTTACAACTGTCTACTATTCTGGTATCCTGGGGGCACACTCACCACTTCCATAAATGCACATTACGCCCAACACGCTGTTCCCCTCCACTCCCTTTCAGGGCAAACTTACCTCTAAGTACCCGCTCAATGCAAGAGGAGCTTAGAAGCCATCCTTGGCACCATCTTCTCCTAGCCCCCTAAAATCAAGCTCTGTATATTCTACTCCCCTGATTATCGCAACCCTTGCACTGCTCTCCATCCCTTTTCTGCCACCATCTCTTGCCTGGGCAACCGAGTCCGCAGCACAACGCTCACTGTCTCCTGTCTTGCCCTCTCGAACTCTGTCCTGTCTCTCCCCCGCTAAAATCTTCCAGTGGCTCCCCATGGCCTACAAAATACAATGTGAACCTTCTGGCATGGCCTGGAAGCCCCGCAGGATCGGGGCTGCTGCCCTGCTGCCCTGCTCCCCCCATCTCCAGTCCCCACCACACCATCGGGGCTGCAGCCGCAGCTGAACCTCTTGCAGCCACCTGAACACCTGTCATCTCACAGGCTGCTCTGTGTTCCCCAAAACACATTTTGCTTTCTCCTGGGCACCCAGCAACTACATTTCCCAGCCTCCCTGTGGAGGAGCATGTGGGCAGAATGACATGGTCCTCTTCCAGGCCTGGCCCATAAACCTTCCAACACACCATCTTCATTCTCACCTTTCTCATCCACCACCTGCATGGAAAAGGCTCCAAGGACCTAGAGGAGGGCAGAGCCACAAAGTAAGATGCAACGCCTCCAAGTGACATGTGGAAAGCAGCCTGGACAGGAGACCCACAAGTGAGAAGCAAACTTGCATCGTGTTAAAAGTTTTCTATTTCAATCACAGGAGACTATAAGCTCCCTGAGAGTATGGTCAATATTTAGCCCATTTTAGTAATACCAGCATCTAGCAGAGCATCTAGTTCAGAATAGTCCATCTGGTCTCTGTGCCTGCTACCAGCTCAAATAAGAACACATAATTTATGTGTATTTTTGTCCTAGTTGAGTCAGTATGGCCTTAACCGGTGACCGTATGTCCAGGTTTGCCCAGGACAGTCCCAGTTCCTAATTTGGCTTTGACACAATTGTTTATCTATCCATTATGATGACAGTTCAATGGGGAGAGGAAGTAGGGATGAAACAGCAATAATGGGAACCTACCCAGGCCTTGGGACTGATCCTTACATGGAGAACAGCACGTTCAATGAACAGCATTCCAAGAGTGTTATAAACTCAGACATGGACCAGGAAACTTCAATATCCAACAGGTCTATAGCTGATGAGGAGGTGGCAGGAGGTCCCAGGCCACAAGCTGTACCTGAAGACAGGTGAGTAGTGGCGTGGGGATCCAGGCGATGAGTCCATTCAGGGTGAGAGCACAGAGCAGGTACTTTAGCTGAGGGCTCAGAAAAGAGTGCTGTCAGGGACATCAGCTGAAACTGAGGACCTCACAGACTTCTGCGTTGCTGGGGCCCTTGATTTAGGAAGAAGAGTCTTTTAACAAGATCTTTGAGGACTTAGTCTTTGAAACCCTTTGAGATGCAGTCTTAGGTGGATCCATTGAAGAGAAGGATATGGTATGGTGAGAAAGTGTGGTATGATAAAATCCATGAATACAAGCACACACTCACAAACACACACACACACACACGCATACATAGTCCCAATTCTTTCCCAGCCTGGCATTGTGCCCAGCAGCTGGAAAGAAGGCATGAGCGCTTGGTTAATCTATGTTCAAGTGATTTAAGATGGACAATATGAAATGTGCATGGGTAGAGTCATTCCTGGGATATAAGCCTAAACTTCCTCCCTCCCTCACCCCCCCAGATAGCTTGTCCCTTAAAACAGCAACCCGGAGGGACCAGACAAGCAGGGCTCAGTGTGCCCACATACGCCAGTCAGTAAATTGTTTTGTGCTTTTCCCCTTTAAGGTTTACGTTGTACATTTGAAACAGGTTTCACCTGGATATAAATGTTAATCTGGGGTGGAAGGGCCTGGGGAAGGGGGCGTGATGCTATTTAGTGGTACCAGAATCATTGCCAAGGTCATCGGTACAGGGAGGGCCCTGGCAACGATTCTAGTATTAGAGGGCCATCTTTGCAGCTTCTCCAGAGAAGAAGTACTACTAGCACTAATACGACCTGAATGCCTGTGAGTATGCCAGGCATCCTTAGACTTTTTACATATGTTATCTCACCAAGGCAGGGAACGTTTCAGACACAAGGAGACTGAGGCTTGGCTGGCAAGTAATAAAACTGGGCCCCAAATTCCAGTCAGCCAGAAGTAGAAACCCCAAACCGTTTCTATTAAACATAATTTTTATTTCATCCAAGGCAAAGCTAGATAAAACTCTACAATGCAAAACATGTTGTCAAGCCAAGACAGTCTGATCACATTCATTCTGTGCTTGAACACAAGTCAGTGCTGGGTGTGTGCACATCTGCGCCTCCCAGGAGGCACCTGCAGATCTGAGGCCCCCCAAGGCCCGTTTGTGCTGCATTGTTTCCATCTATAGTTCCATAGGAAATTGACTATGAGTATATTGTCATTCAAGGCAGAGGAATAAACCATGCATAAGATAGTCAAAAGCACTGTGTATCGGGTGGGAGGGTAAGGACTCCCACCTGGGACAAAGTAAAGTGAAGCAAGCTGTAGGATTTTCCCCAGAGAAGTGCCCCCTCCTGGCACTCCCTCCCCCCAGCACTCTAATGGCATCTGTCTGTGACAATGAGATGGAGTCACGGCGTTACGGAGCCCAGGAGCACGGCTGATCTCCCCCTCTGTCTCCTATCCTTTCTCAGCCTCCAGGTGCCCCAACGGATATAGCTCTGGCCAGGGAAGATGGCTCCTGAAACGTGCAGAACCTCCCCCATCTCAGGCACACTCAGCCTTTACACACACCTTCATACACCCCGACGTCCATGCATGGCCCACCCACCCCACAGTCATGCATTTCCACACACGCACGCCACCCAGGCACACCCTCAGCTGCCCCCATCTCAGGAGCTCGCTCTCACTCCCTCCCTGAGCTCTACCGGCCTCTCTTCCAGACCTCTCCAGCACCCCAGGTTCCTTCTGGCTGCCTTCTGCTCACTTCCTGCACCGGGAGAATCCCAAGGCCTGGAATGCTCAGGTCCTATGCGGGGTCAAGGACGGGGAGCTGGGAAACGCTTCATCTACGGTCTCCTGACCTTACTGTCAGCATAGATGCGTGTGTCCAGGGCTCCCAAGTTCAACTTTGTGAATGGCTCTCTCTAGCCCACAGGCCCTGAAAACACCCTCACCAGCCCCTGGAGACCTGCACTTGCTGAGGGTCTGCCTGGTAAGATGGCTTTGCCCATACATCTTCTACGGCAAATTCATGCCAGGGTTTCTCCGTGGCTATAATCCCGGCCTTGGCGCAGGACAGTGTTTGTGGTGGGGACTAAGTTTAGCATTCTTAGCCCCCACCTTCACTAAATGTCAGTAGAGCCCTCAGGCACTGGGGCAGCCAAAAGTGTCCCCGCTACAGTCCCAATCACCTCTACTGAAAACCACCAAACAAAAGCCATGGACAGGAAACTTTAAGCATCAGAGCCAGGGTTCTAACATTACAAAGACTAAAACAATTCCAAGGGGGAGGGGTGGGAAGAGAGAGACAGAGAAGAGAGAGAGTGTGTGTACGTGTACGTGTGCGTGTGCGTGTGCGTGTGTGTGTGTGAACTATGGGGATGGGACACAGAGATGAGGACAGGACAGACTTGGAACAATCCCTCCAATTATGACATCTGGACTGCTAGATCCCTTTCCAAGCCAAAAAAGATTTTTAAACCAAAACTTGCCAAGCCTCACAACAGTCCTGTGAGGTAGGTATTATTACACCCATTTTATAGATAGGGAAAGTTGAGCCAAGAGAATGTGCATGAGCCGCCTATGATGCTCTTCCTCTCCCCCACTCTGTACGCCTTGGCTTCCTCTCAAGGGAGTAAGAGGAGCACAAGACACTCTGCCCTCCCAAATGCTAACGCTGGGAAAGGAGAAGCAAGCAGTTTTGCATGAAGGCAGCCTACGAAGTTTCCCGAATGACTGGTGGCTCTTGTCTGTCTGCTCCCAAAGCCAGGAAAATCTGAACCTGAGCCCAGGATGGGTGGAGGAGGCCGCAAGGGACAGAGGCAGATCTCAGTGGGACCCTGCAAGCCCCTCAGGCTGGGCAAGGGTCACAGGTCACAGCCATGGCTGCCCTGCAGGCACTCCTGTTCCCCCTCCCCAAACCTGCACCCTTGGGGACGCTCGCTGCTGCTTTTTGGCAGGGAGAGTCCTCAGGCAGTCCCCACACACTTTGGAAAAGGGGGCTACTCCCCTCTCATCCCTCCCAGGGGCCCAGAGGACAGAGTGTCAGGAATTCAACAAGAGAGTGAGGGGGTGGGAGCAGATGGCGGATTCCTCCATGATCACAGCCCCGGCCCCCCTCACTTCCCCAGCCCCACAGGGACAATACCACGACATGGCCTGTAAGGGGCCCACGGGAGCACTTGGCAGACGCCTCCAAGACTCAGTGGCTGGCCAGCGGGCTATTAACGACACAACTCCAGCTCCCTGGTCCCCTACCTGACCCTGGGTGAGGGCAGCGGGACCCTCACCAGGGCCCACCAGAGCTGGCTGTTCCCTAGGGGCTGAGGCGGGGAGGAACCACATGAGCCAGGACTCAGGAGCTAAGGCACAGTCTAGCCCCATACGCAAGGGGTGTGCAAACCAGTGCGTGGAAAAGCAAAGGAAAACCCTGGGCACTCTCTCCCTGCACCTCCCCAACCCTGGGGTGAGAGTGGGGCACAGCTGAGCAGGAAGCAGACAGAAAACCCAAGGGCCCTCCCATCCAAAGCAACAGGGTCCCCGAGGTGAAGGCCAGCCTTGACGCAGGGATGGAGATGAACACCCCTGGGCAGGGAGAAGCTGGAGGAACACAGGAGCAACTCCTCAAGCAAGATGGCGCCACCTGCTGCTTCAGGGGAAGAGGAGCAGGGCGGAGCTGGCTGCGAGCTCCCAGCAGTGGCCATGGTCCTGCCATGCCGAGGAGAAGGGGCAGCCAGCGTTGGCAGGGCTGGGGTGAGCGTTCCGTGGCCAAGAGGCCCACCTCTGCAGCCCTGCTCCCCCAAGGAGAAATACTAGGAAAGGTGTAGGTGGAGCCCCAGTGCTCTGGGAAGGCCTGAGGGACCCCTGCATGAGCCCTCAGGGCCCAGAGATCAGAGGAGCAGACTAGGTGGGCTAGGAGCCCCCAAGACCAGGGTGGCAGCCCTAGATGGGAGGGTTCAGAGACTGAGCAGCTTGGGGTCGGGGGGGGGGCAGAACCAAGACAGGCAGGCAGGCACCCAGGGGTGGGGGGAAAGGGGAGTTCCTCACTAGAAGGATGTGGGGCAGCAGGAATCCATCAAAGCCTCTCACTGTAGGACCCCTCCAGCAGCCTCCCACCCTCGGATGCTGTACAGAGTCCTCTGGCCACTCCCACCGTAGAAGGGTTAGTCCTCCATACTCAGGGTCCAGCTACCGGGACAGCCCTCACCAACCCCCCAAGTCTCTCACAAAGAGACATCTGGAGGAAAACCAAGGCATTCCCTGTCCAGGGTGGGGACACTGAAGGAGACCATCTACCCAGGTGTCGGGGGACCGGCCCTCCACACCGCTCCAGCCCCTCCTTTCCTTTCCTGAACCTTCCACAGGGTCCCTCCCTTGGCCAGCCCTTGTCCCTGGGGAGCCCTGGTGGGGAAGGGGGTGGGGCAGGCTGGACAGGACCCCAGTTTCTCCCCGCCCGGAAAGACTACAGTTTGAGCCAAGCAGCAGGTGTCTCAGGCACGTGGGTTCACGGACACGGCTCAGGCATCAGTTTCATCATTAGAAAGCGAGGCTCCCGGCGGCTGCTTGGCCCCAAGCAGGGCTCACACTTTTTTTGGTGCTTTCTCTTCCGCCTTGGAGCCAGGTAACCCATTCTCTGTATTATCGTTCCCTGATGAACTCACGAGGCACTCCTTCCTGAGAGGAGAGAGGAGAGAGGGGCGTGCTGGTGAGAGGAGGAACCCAAGTGATGGGTAAATGGTAGAGGAGGAGCCATGGTGCCCTGGGCCAGCGCTGGACCCTCTCCCTGGCCTTCTGTAGAGCTATGGTAGCCAGAGGCCAGGTTGCCTGACCTCTCTTCCTCCATATCCTCATCTATAGAATGGGTATAATGATGGCCCCTTCTTCATGGGGTTGCTGGGAGGAGTCAGTGAGCCCTTGGAACAGTGCCTGACCCACAGGAAGGTCTCAGTAAGGCTAGCATCACCCAGTTATCTCAACGTGGCAGAAGGCAAGGGTACCAGGCGCTGTTCCTAGGGATCAGTGCTGAGGGGCAATTGTCCGACTGTGCCAACCCAGGGGAAGGGTACAGGCCAGCGGGCTGTATGCCAAGGGCAAAGCGCTCCTCACCCAGGACCCCGCAGGCCCTTCCTCCTGAAGCTCACTGTGACCAGAGGTAGAAGAACGAGATGGAAGGGGCACAGCAGATGTGAACAGGGGATGGTGGGACAGGGCAGTAGGAAGGAGAGATGGTTAGGTGGAAGACACCCCCCAGGAGCATCAACACCCTGGCCACCCTGTGCTGGACATGCTCCAGTTTGAGTATAATGCCCGCCAACAGCAGTGCCCAGGCTGCACAGGGCTCTCCAGGGAAGACCTGACTGCTACATCACTCCCACCTTTCAGCTCATGAAACCCTCCAAGTCTTTTTCACTGCTGTTGTCGCTAAACTAGCTCTTAGCCTCAGCCTGGGCTTCTATACCTGGGTTTGAGGCCTTCAGGAAGGACTTAACATTTTGTCCTCATCAATTTCATCTTGCAAGATTTAGTCCATAGCTCCAGCCTCTTAAGATCCTCCTAGATCCAGAAAATGGAACCCTCCTACACTGCTGGTGGGAATGTAAATTGGTGCAGTCACTATGGAAAACAGTACGTAGGTTTAGTTTTTTAAAACTAAAAATAGAGTTGCCATATCATCCAGCAATCCCACTCCTGGGCATATATCTGGAGAAAACTCTAATTCGAAAAGATACACGCACCCCAGTGTTCATAGCAGCACTATTTACAATAGACAAGACATGGAAACAACCAAATGTCCATCCACAGACGAATGGATAAAGAAGATGTGGCACATGTATACAATGGAATATTACTCAGCCATAAAAAAGAATGAAACAACGCCATTTGCAGCAACATGGATGGACCTAGAGATTATCATACTAAGTGAAGTAAGTCAGACAGAGAAAGACAAATACCATATGATGTCACTTATATGTGGAATCTAAAATATGACACAAATGAACTTATCTACGAAACAGAAACAGACTCACAGGCATAGAAAAAAAAAAAACTTACGGTTCCCAAAGCGGGAGAGAGAAATTAGGAGTTTGAGATTAGCAGATACAAACTACGATATATAAAATAGATAAACCACAAGGTCCTACTGTATAGCACAGGGAACTATATTCAATATCTTGTAATAAACCATAATAGAAAAGAATCTGAAAAGGAATATATATGTATGTATGTATAACCGAATCACTTTGCTATACACCAGAAACTAACACAACATTGTAAATCAACTATACTTCAATCAAAAAAAAAAAAAAAAAGATCCTCCTAGATCTCAATTTTGTTCTCCATCCAATATAGTTGCTAGGTTTCTTATATCACTCCTAGTGTAGTTCAAGTCTTAATAATAACAGTGAACAAACAGAGCCCTGTGACATACCACTAAAGACCTCTATTCAGATGGGTCTATCTATCATCTACCTATCTATCTATCTATCTCAATACCTAAGGTATAGTCAACCTGGCCAATTCCTATCCACCTAACGATCCATATTTCTTTACTAAGACCCTACTGGCTACCAGGCACCGTATCAGGCTAGAAGGGTGTCCAACTGACATGGTGCCTGCTCTGCAAACACTTGCAGTCTTCCAGGGGACATGCTATTACACAAGTAATTGCAATACAATGTGGTAAATGATAGGATGGGGGGCATACCAGGGAGGGACTCAACCTAGGAAGGCTCCTTCTAGGGTCAGGGAAGCCTCTTTGGAAGTGTCCTTTAAGCTGAGACCAAGAAAGATCAGCAGGAAAAGAGGGAGGAGACACTCCATGCAGAGGGAACTGCACCCACATGTGAAAGCCCAGAACTGATCATGAGATGCTGCCCCACACCTCCCGTCTTCTCGGGAAGAAGCCCCATCTCTGCTGTTATGCAGGCTTTCCTCGCTGCTCGGAGAACCTCCTCGGGCTTCCCCGTGGCCTGTCTCCCACCTCCCCAGCCAGTCCCTGTGCCCACCAAGGCCAGACCCTTTCTTCCGGGTCCTCTGATGGAGCCAGGCCCTGCAAGCCCTCCCCAGCTCCCCTGCAGTCAGAGGAAAGCCAGTCTCAGCCTGGACTCCCAGGTCCTCAAGGGTCTGTCCCAACCCCTTCGCAGGTTTTTCCTCCCCTTGCTCCCTATCACACCCCCCCACTCTCTCAACCACAACAACAATAAATGCCTTGTTCTCCAGAACATGCTCCTTTCCCAGACTCTCTGTCTTTGCTCTCAGTGTTCCCCACCCGGAACACCCTTCTCTTCACCCTCCCCAGGGCTTAAATCATATCCATCTTGCAAAGCTGATCACAAATGTCTCTTTGGCCAGAAATCCTTCCCTAGTATCTCACCCTCTCCTGAACCCCTGCGGCATTCTCTCACACCTCTACACCGGCCCTAATCCCTCTGCCTCATGTTACAATGATTTGTGTACATGTCTTCTTTACAGAATCTCATTCCTTCCAGAATTTCCTGCAGCACCTGGCACAGTACCTTGCACACAGCACCTCAAAAAGAGCCACCGAATGAAAGAACGACTGACTGAACTCTAGATCCACCCCATGAATCAGTAGGGTATGGTGGCAATGGTTGAAGCTTCAAAGCAAACAAGTCAGGATTCAAATCCCAACTCTATCACTTATTAGCCTTAGTCAAGTCACTAAACCACTCTGAACCTCACTTTGCTCAACTTCAAAATAAAATTGTACATATTTTATTTAAAAAATGCCTGGCGGAGTACCTAACACATGGTAGGCATGCGGTGAATGACAGGAAGTATTACTATCTATAGCGTCCTGATCCAGCTGTGTGCTAGCAAGAAAATGTTAGCCTGCCTTGTTTTTGATGAACTTGTGGTGGCTCCCAAGGATCACTGTTTTCTTTTCTAAGTGCTTTTAAACCATATGTTGAATAACGTGTTCTCCAAATTTGCTCGCCATCAATAGTCAGACTGATTGCTAAAAACAGAGTTTGGTCCAGCTCCATGCTCCTGGCCCCTCTTCAGATCTCCAAAACCCTCCCAGCCTCTGGCCATGATACAGGCGGACAACCCAAGAGTTCATCATCTCAACCAGTGCCTCCCTGCTCCCCCTCCCCTCTGCCGTTCTCTAAAGTCCCTCCCTGCCATCAGTTGCCTTCCCTTCTTACCAGTGGAATTTCTGCCCTTTCAAGCCTAATTCTTCTCAACAGAGCTGAATGAAGCCAACACCAACAGAGCATCTCCCCCTTCTCTCTTCCTCTCCTTGTTACTCTCACCCTCTCTGCTCCAGTGGCAGGCCTGCCTCATCTCATCTTTCTTGCCAAGAACACAACTTTCAAATGCCTTTTGCCTGCTCTGGTTTTGCAACATTCAATTTTGGAGCCTGCCTGTTCCGGCAATTCTGGGCCTGGGTCGCACCCTTTGTACCTCCCCAACTTTCCTCCCCTTCCTCTTACAGATATCTGATTTATACCTGAATTTATCCTAGGGCTTCCTAGGCGGCCATATCAGCCTTTTCAGACTGTTTTTATCTCCCTCATTAGGATTTTCAGAATTTCACAATAAGAGACTCCCATCACCCTAGAAGGATCTTCCCATTTTAGAGCTTCTGTACATGGAATCTTATATTTTCCCTCATCTGAAAAGAAAAAAGGCATCTTAAAGCCTTTGGTAGGACTTTAGATTTAGGTGGTACAAATAGAGACAGGCTAACGGGATGGGCAGGAAGACAGGGGAATGAGGAAGAGCAAGTGGGTTGTATTTATGTTCTCAGTGAAGTCAGTGCGTTAACAAACACCTACTGGGAGGATGGGGAAAAGGAAGTGAGATTAGGGATGGGGCTGGAAGATGGGAGGAGGGTGGCAGGGATAGGGAAGAGAGTGAGAGAATTAGGAAGAGACGATGGGATGAGGAGACAGGCAGAAGGAGGAAGGGCAGATGGGGTAGATGACGGTGGATGAGAAGTTGCTGGGGACACCTATAATATGAGAGTGGGTGGTGGGCTGGTGGGAGGACAGGAGTCAACTCACTTCTTCTCCTGAGTCTTCTTGATAATGAAGGCGATGAACTTCTTAACCAGCAGGATGAAGACGAGGACCCCAATGACCCCGCCCACAACAGCCAGGATGATGAGTGTCACTGTGTTGTCCACTTCTTCCACTTCATGGCCAGAGCAGGGAGAGAAGGGGGGTGGAAAAGGGGAGCAGGAGTCACCATTGCAGCCCAGCAGCTCCAGAGCCTCCAACCTGGGCATCTGGGACACGCCCACCTCAGGCAGGAAGCAGGAGAAGCTAGAATATGGCATCCATCAGGCTAGGGCATAACAGGAAGACAGCCCTCTCCCCCGACACTCTGCACATACGCCCTCCCGCAGACACCCACACAAGTTCTGGAATAACTCAGACTCAGGGACCACAGCACCCAGGTTTGACTTGACCCTCAAACATGAGACTTTCACTTGCCTCTTCCTAGGTCTACCTCTGCCCATGCAGAAGAAATTGAGAATCTCCCTGTGACATCTCTTATGTGATCAGAAGGCACTGGAGCCAGGTAGTCTGGATTTCAACTACAGGATTTCCATGGTCACTTACTAGGGGGTAACCTAGAACTGGTCACTTAACTCTTCTAGCCTCAGATCCCTCAACTGAAAATTGAACCCCTGACTTCCCAAACCTTCTCCACCCACAGTCTCTCCCATCTCTGCTGAGAAAACTCCATCCCTCTAATTGCTCTGGCCCAAATCCTTGGAGTCATTCTTGACTCCTCTCTTTTTTACAAACCCCCATATCCAATCCACCTGAGAATCCTAATGGCCCTAACTTCAAAAATTCCAGAGCTTCCCTGGTGGCACAGTGGTTGAGAGTCCGCCTGCCAATGCAGGGGACACGGGTTCGTGCCCTGGTCCGGGAAGATCCCACGTGCTGCGGAGTGGCTGGGCCCTGTGAGCCATGGCCGCTGAGCCTGCGTGTCCGGAGCCTGTGCTCCACAACGGGAGAGGCCACAGCAGTGAGAGGCCCGCGTACCGCAAAAAAATAATTAAAGAAATAAAAATAAAAAATTCCAGAATCATGAGCATCTCCTCTGTAGAAATTCCACACCATCTAGGGAGCAGTGGACCCCCAGGCACACAAGAAACACAGCACGATCAGGATCCTTAAGCAGATTTCCTTCCTTTTTCTCTGCTTCTGCACCTCCCTAGCCTTCCAGGCTCCCCCCTCGTAGATGCCCACCCAGCCTAACTCCTCCAGCCCTTTCCCTAAACACCTCCAGTGTCTGGGATCAGGTGACACCCTCATCACGTGCTTCCTCGTTGTCTGTTTCACCTGTGTCAGAATGAAACCCCACCAACTGGGACTTAAGCTCCAGAGGGAGAGATCATTCTTATCAGTCGGTTACCTGTGCCTCTACATGCTCTGCCCCTGTTTCAATTATGTGTTTACCTGTCTTCTGTCCTACCCTGACCTGTCAATTCCTCGAGAAAGAACACTGTGTATCATTCCTAGCACTCTTTGGTTTGATGCCTGGCATCCAATCGGCTGTCGCTAACAGAATACACAGTAATAATTAGCACGTACGGAGAACTTTACAAAACACTCCCATGTAGTAGCTTCTGTAACTCTCACGACAGCCCTAAGCGAATGTGGATTTTACAGATGAGGAAAACAAGGTTCAGAAGGCCTAAGTGTATATCACAAGCTATTCAGGGGCAGAATAAGTATTCAAGCTAAGTTATTCGAGCTTCCAGATGTAACTCTGGGAGCTCTTGAAAGCATAAAGCGAAAGAAAACACCAACGTGGTCCATTTCACCATTACACTGAATTGGGTACCCGCCCCCACCCCCGTCCTTCCAACTTTACTGCCCTCGTCCCAGCCCTTACTGCGTACGTTTATCAACAACTTGGAGGAAGATGGTGGCCTGGTGCTGAAGGTAATTCTCCTTGGGGTTCTTCACGTGGCAGGTGTATTTGCCCGTGTCGCTGAACTCCAGGTTCCTCAGCAGAATGGAAATATTGTTCATTTTCTCCTTCACAGAGCCCTCCAGAGTGATGCGGTCATCATCTTTCAACTTCACCTTGGGGTCTGACTTCTCATTCTTCACGATCCCATCTATGAGCTGTGGGGGCGAAGAGGGGAGCCAGGAGGTGGCCAAGAAAGAATCAAGGTCCTTTCGAGAGTCATGACATCACTCCAGCCCACTCCTTGGGTATCTCCCTGCTCAGGTCCAGGAAGAGCCCTCCCCCGGTTGTTTCCTTCCAGTATCGATAGCTCTGCCTGTCTAACCTGGATTTTACTGGCTTCAGGCTAAACCCACTTTCTGTTATTAAGGTCTCCCTAGAATGTAGCATGCTTTTACTGTTCTCTTCATAAAAGCCTTTTAAGAAACGAATCCTGCAAATACCACACTCGTTTCCCTCTATCACTCCCCCTGGCCTCTGCTGACGCCACATCCCATCTGTCTGAATTCTGACCCTCCATCAGGACGTGGATCAACCCCACAGCACTGTGCATCGGTACCCTCTGAATTCAGCGTCTAATTACATCCAGAGTTGGTGTCTTGTCACTGCTGGTCCCCTACGAGATTGCAGAGTGAGTACTCAATAAACACCTGCTGACTGCCCCATCCCCACCCGTGGCCACAGCCCTGGCCCCTTCTCTTCTCCACCTTGCCCTCCCATCCTTCCAAGGCCTGTTCCCCAGCCCTCCTCCGATTTGGACTCTCCTCATTCCCCCTCTCCAAGTCTCCCAAAGGTCTTGCCTCTCCGGTTTTTATATTAAAGTATTAATTTTTACACAAGCTAACCAAGTTTCAGGTATTTCTTCACACCAGACAGAGGACTCTAGCCAAGAATTCCAACAGACCCCAAATTCTGGCAATACAATCTAAGCATCCTTCCCACTTAGATCCTTCTAGACAGGCTCCGACAAGAATACTGGGAGAAAAGGTGATGAAAGGTCCTGGGGACCATCACCGTGGGGTCAGGCCAGAAATGACCAGAGCCTGGGATGGGAGGCAGGGGTGAGGCGACAAGGAAGGGAGGAGGATCTGAGCTGTCCTGTCCCTTCCCCGCCTACTTACAATCTTGAATGTATCACTGCTGTTGTAGGACCACCAGAAGCGCAGGTTCTGGAAGCCAAAGCAGCTGGTGAAGGTGCAGGGCAGCAGGATCTCCGTGCCGTTGACAGCGTAGATGGTAGTGGCCTTTCCCACAGATACCTCCAGCGACAGGGACACAGGGACCAGGAAGAGACCTGTGTGAGGGGCACCACTTCCCTTAAAACCCCATCGGGGGCTTCCCTGGTGGCGCAGTGGTTGAGAGTCCGCCTGCCGGTGCAGGGGACACGGGTTCGTGCCCCGGTCCGGGAGGATCCCCATGCCGCGGAGCGGCTGGGCCCGTGAGCCATGGCCGCCGAGCCTGCGCGTCCGGAGCCTATGCTCCACAACGGAAGAGGCCACAACAGTGAGAGGCCCGCGTACCAGAAAAAAAAAAAAAAAAACCATCGGAACCTCCAGGCTGGAGGCCTGGAAGGGACCTCTCGGATAGGGTGGAGTGGCTTGGTCAGGCTGGGAGGTCTCTATCACCCTTGGTGTCAATATCAGGAAGATGGTTCTCTTTACTTCAACGTACACTGCCTGGGCCACCGCCGTGATTCATTCTCCCGCTTGGGCTGAGCTGGATGGACTTCCGAGCCAGTTAGCAGCCCTTGGGGCATTCTAAGTGACCACCAGGAGTCACCCCAACCCAGGAAACCCAGGCCCCTGCCTCCATGCCGCGAGTCCTCGCCCCCTAACCTGCGGATGCGGTCCCTGCATCGCCCCCAAGGACAGGACCCGCGCCTCCCGTTTGCGCTGGGAATTTCCCCGAGGGCTGTGCGCGGCATCCCCGTTACGTTTCCGGGATTGGGGGTGGGGTATTGGGAGGCTGAGGGGGTCCCGTGAGGTGAAAAAGAGGAAAACGGCAGCAGCCACTCATCACCGACCCTGGCGGCTCCCACCGGCCCCAAGGGGCGGAGAGGCAGAGGGGAGCCTCGCGCTGGACCTTGCTGAACCACCGAGCGGGACCCCGAGAAGAGAAGGGAGACAGGGCGGACCGGGATGGCATCCAGAGGGGTGGGGTGGAACAGAGCACGTCTGGGCATCGGTCAGCAGCAGCGAGAACCGAACGGATAAAGCAATAACGCAGAGAAAGTGAGGGCGGAAGACGCTTTGTGGAAGCCGACTGCGGGCAACCAGGTGCACGCAAGCGGGGTGCCTGGAGAGGGCGCTGCACACTCCGTCCCCTCGTGACCCGAAGTGGCCCATCCTGCCCCCCACTCCCCGCAGCCCCACTGCGGCCTCTTGTCCTGGGAACATCCCCCGAGCCCTACACCCCCGCCCCTGCTTCTTTCCCACACCCTCGCATCAAAACCACCCCTACCGCTTGAGCAGGTGGCAATCGTGAATTTCCACTCGTGGCCCCCGGGTTCTGCCTCATGAGTTCTTGTAAGGAAACCTGGTCCTCCTGTCCTACAAAGTCCTTGAGGATAGTCCACCGTACCTCAAGGTCATGGGGAAGAGGGGTGTCGGAATCAGAGAGTAGCTCTCCTTGCCCCTAGATGAACCAGGCACCCAGGGTCACCCTGGGTGAGGACTCAGAGGGAGTCCTTCTCAGGTTTCCAGTGATCCTAAGAATAATGACCTTTTCCTGGGCCGGGATGCTTGCTAAGGCTATGTGTGAGTAATCTCATATCACCCTCACCTCACACCTGTAAGGGGGTCTTATTAATCACATTTTACAGGTGGGAAAAATGAGGCTCAGAAGAGCAAAGTGCCTTGTGCCTTGGCCAAAGTCATACAACTTCTAGAGGCAGTTGAAATCTGAACTGGGGTCTGACCCCAGGTCTAGTGGGCAGTTGAGAGCATCCATCTGGCTGCACCAACTCCTATGCCAAAGTTTCCCCGGCATCTCTTCCCAGACTGTAATTTCTCTCAACTACTTGGACCTCCAGCCTAGAGCTCCCAGAGTGTACGAGCTAAAGGATCCAGACTGATCCATGTTACAGACACTAAGTTGCCACTGCCTGATTTTAGAGACAGGACAACCAAGACCTAAAATGGGAGGAAACTTGGCTGAACTGACTGGGTTTAGTGGCCGAGCCACCTGAGAACCCTTCTCAGGCCAGGTCAGCTCCCAGCTCTAAAGGCAATTCCCAGAACTGCCCTGGTTCCCAAGACAGCTAGGGTCAGTCTTTGTTTTAAAGGCCACCAACCTTGCTCTTTCTCCCATCCTCACTCTCAGGGAAGGACCTCTTTTGTCAAACTTAATTCCCTCGTGGTACATCATAAACCAGCTTCCTCTTGTTTTGCCCACATGAGATAATGATGCCTGGTACCACATGGGTGATGCTTTTTAAATAGGGGAGGAGGAGTTCCCCGGCGGTGGGGAGCTAAGATCACACATGCTGTGCGAAGCCAAATAAATAAATAAATAAGAGGAGCTCCAAGGAGAGCTGGCAGCCCAACTCTGCTCTCAGGGTCCCCCTCAGCTTCTTCATGTCCACTTCACTTCTGAAGGCAAAGTGGACTGCTCTTACCACGAAGCTCAGAGATAACACCCCGGGTCCAGGATCCCCTGCCACTGTCAACAACTGCTGATACTTACTCAGCAATTACTATGTGCCAGGCACATTTAACCTTCACATCCATGCCATGAGCGGTGTACTGTAATACCTCCCTATTACAGACGGCAACTGACCATAGACAGGTTAGGTGACTCACCTAAGGCCAAAAAAAAAAAAGAGACATTTCTAGCATCCCAAAGCCCCAAAGCAAGAAAGCCCTTCCTTACCTCCTTAAGCAGCAGGGTTTGCCCACCTGCTGGGTTCCAATTAGTGCTGAGAGGTCATTTCAATTAGCCTTCATTCTTTGACCAGCTCCTCTGTGCCAGGAATTGTTCTAGAGCAGTGGCTTTGAAATTCACAGAGCGTCAGAATCACCTGGAGGGCAATTACAGCTAGCTCTGCAGGGGAGTTACTGATCTAGCACGTAGAATGGAGCCTGGAAATTTGCATTTCTAAGAAGGTCCCAGGGAATGCTGTGGTCAGGGATGACCCTTTGAGAACCACTGTGCAAGAGGATTGCTACCTGTTAACTCCAAGTTTTATCAGAATGCCAAAAGGTAGGTATCATTTTTCTTATTTCACAGGCAATGAAACTGAGGCTCAGAGAGGTTAAGTCACTTGCCTAGGGCCACATAATAAATGGTGAATCTGAGTTGAGCACCTATTATAAAATAGGACAGGCATTTTACATGCACTGTCCCATTTAATCCTCATAATAATCCTATGAGGTAGTTAGTTATTATTTTTATCTCCAATATTCAAAATGAAGAAAAGAGGCTGAGAGATTAACCTGCTCAAGGCCACACAACTGGTGAGTCGAATAAGCAGTGTACCGACGGCACTCTGCTGTCCACCCCTTTGTGACGGTGCCTCTCCAAGAGAACGGTGCTGTCAGGGCCAAGCTCTCCTTAGCACTCTTGGTTTTCTTTTTATCTCTCCCCTCCCCCAACCCCCTGCCCCAGAGATCTAGGGATGGGAGCCAGACATGAGATTCCACCCTCCAGCCTAGAAGATGGCCTTCTGATCGGAGACCCCAGCTTTGCTTCTCACCCCCTACCGCCCCCGCAAACCAAGGAACAGAGTGCAGAGCTGTGACAGGGAAGCTCTCGGGAGAAGGCAGCTTCCTGATGGCTACAGTGCTCCCTTGGGGCCTGAGCACGTGCTCCAAGGATCACCACACCGCCAGCCTCCAGCGTTCAGGATCCTGGGGAAGGTGGCGGGGAACGCAAGTCAGGGGCCAAATCCCTCTCCCCAACCTCAGCCAGAATGGGCTCTCCAAGAGCGCCAAAGATACACATCAAAAGTGAAATTATTTGACTGCTTTAAATAGAAGCAAAAAAAAAAAAAAGTCCAGAACAGAGGAGAAAAGTATTTCTTTAAGGTCTGGCTGACGACAGTGCACATTTCTGCCTGATTAGTGTGTGCCTATGTGGATGACTTAACTCTAATACAATCGGGACTCCCCGACTCTCAGAGTGAAGCATTGCCATTTCCATCGTAGCCCGGAGGGGACAAAGGAAAGGCAGAGACGTTTCCACGGAGAAGTTCAGAGCCCTGCCCGAGTTAAGGCATCAGAGAGGCCAAACAAGCCTGGTTTCTCCACAGCACGCCCTCCCAGCTGGCAAAAGTCCTGCCGGCTGTGTCTGGGAGACTCGTGCACAGGAAAGCCCAGGGGCCTGCCTCTTGTACCTTCTCCCCTGTGAGCCTGCGCTGCGGGGAGAGGAGGGAGCAGGGGCAGGTATAAATCCACTAGAGGACCCCGAGAGGTGCTTCAGCCAGGGTGGATGGGTCAGCAGACACAAGGCAGGCCCCACTCTGCCTGCTGACCTTGAGAAAGTCAGAGGTGCCATAGCCCCAAACCAGGGATGGCTGTCTTTCCTACCTTCTGAGCTTGGTATAAAGCTAAAACATGAGCTTATAAAACACGAGAAGGGGGCTTCCCTGGTGGCGCAGTGGTTGAGAGTCCGCCTGCCGATGCAGGGGACGCGGGTTCGTGCCCCGGTCCGGGAGGATCCCACACGCCGCGGAGCGGCTGGGCCCGTGAGCCATGGCCGCTGAGCCTGCGCGTCCGGAGCCTGTGCTCCGCAACGGGAGAGGCCACAACAGTGAGAGGCCCGCGTACCGCAAAAAAAAAAAAAACACAAGAAGGGCGTCAGTGAGTCCATCCTCTGGCCTGGGCACTCTGCAGGTGGAGGATAGTGTTTAAAGGGAGGGAGACAGAGGTGGCCCCCATCACAGGTCTAGATGTAACCAAGGCACCCCAACTCAATGACCAGTGTCAGTCAACAATATCTCCAGGCCATTCACACGCTGTTTTATACTTTCACCTTGTATTACTTCTTGGAGGTAATTATTTCCATGTGGTTATTTCCTTAGATAAAGAAGGGCTTCCTTTGCTTTGTCCCAAACTAAACTCTTTAGAATTTCTTGAGTGTGTTTCAGATTGAGGGCCTCTTTCTGGCATCGTGGGATTGATGAACAAGTCCTCCTACTCATGATCTTGTGGAATTCAATCCTAAGCCCCTAAGCCTTGCCTTTGCTCACTGAAAGACCCTAACCATGGAGCCACTCTCAGAGCAGCCATTTCCTTTGCTATTTACTGATCGGCCCCCTCCTATATCATCTGGGTGCTGCGGTTTTGTCTAAGGATTGACTCAGGCCTCCCATTTAAAGTAAAAATGTGTTGGGTACATGCAAATGTTATCATTAAATACACCAGCAGGGATCTCAGGGCTACCATCAGACCTTCCAAGGCAAATGCCAAGGCGGAAACATTCTGCCACCTTTTCCCACATCCGGGGACAGTGACACCCACCTTGGGGTGGAGGGAGGAAAGAGGGTCAGCGTGGTGCCCTCTCTAAGTTTAGCTCCCAGGGCTCTCCTGGCAGGGCAGGCGGAATCACAGCTGACTTTAATAAGGAAGCTGATACACTCTGGCCCTCGGGGGAGTCAGACAGGCTCAAAGTTAGAGCTGGGAGGCAGAAAGTGGGCCGAGGTCAGCAGGACAAGACCCCCTCCTGGGGTGCAGGCCCTGGGGGCCGTGGGGGGGGGGCAAGGCTGAGCCAGGAAGGCCCCTGGACCCAGAGACAGAGGAAAGATTTCAGCTCCCTCACCCTAGGCAACCTGCCTCCTTCCGGCCCACACCGAGGGGCTTTGACGAGATAGAAACATGCCCCTGAGACAACACTGGATGCTCAACAAAACCAGCTCTGCAAACAAGTCCAAGCAGAGTGCCCATCCCTCCTCTTGCAGGCCACGGAACGGGTGCATTGGTGCAGCCAGCCCGTGGCTTATGCAGAGAGCCCTACACCCACAGCAACAGGGCAAAGTGGGAGGATCTGTACCTGGGGTCTACCTAGCATGCTGGTCCCACCAGCCACGGCAGGCATTAGGGCTTGGGAGACCCCACAGGCCTGCATCTCCAGAAGAAGAACAAATCCCCCGTTCCAGATTCAAACCTGGGGTCTTTCTCCATTTCCCCCCTTTCCCATCCTCTTCTCCATGAACTCCTTACTTACCCTTTCCTTTTCCTTCCTCTGAGTGGGACTCAGCACCCTCTCCTTAATTGCCTTCTCATCAAACAAGCCCTTAATAAACACATACCAAGGGAAAGAGGGTGGGGCAACATAGCACCCTCACAAGTGATAATTACACAGATATCACAGTAATTAAGCAAATCAGGGAACAGGAAGGGGTGTGTAGGACACATACATTACCAGTTACATGCTTAGGAAGGGACTGGCAACCATTTTACCCTCAACTTCGCAGTTGAGGATAAAACGGCCATGGCCACAGTGGGAACTCGGGCTGATCAGGGATGGGGTGAGGGGCAGCTAGTGTAGAGTGGCACTGCGCCTAGCCCATGAAGAGGAGCCTCAGTCCTACAGAGGCCCACTTCCTAGGGTCACTGTGAAACCAGCACATCTGTGCCTAAGGTACAAGAGAGAACACCAGTGACTTCTATCCAGCTGTGGGGATGTAATAAAATCAGTGGCTCCTGGGTGCAAGACATACTCTATCCCCCTCCTCCACCAGATGCCAACGCGACAGGTCTGCACACAGTTTACATTTGCAGAAGCAGCAGTGACCGCCCTTAAAGGCTTCTGTCTCCCTGTTTTCAGCCCAAATGCCTGCATGGTGTGCCTGACCCGATGAGGGGGGAGCTGCCAAAAGCCAAATGTGACTAATATAAACAGGAAGCGGTGCAGGTGCCAGAGATGGAGTCAGCTTACATTGAAATCCAGCTATGATTTATGAGGCGATTACATTCTGGCCTTAATAAATATCATCCCCCAATCTGTTGGAGTTTGACGCTCGAAACTATCGCGTGCATACTAATAGATAATAATCTGTTCCTTCTGTGTCCTCTGGATGTGCCCCCTCCGTCTTCATACTCATCCCAAAAATGAAGAGCCAGGAGCAGGCTAAACAGGTTCCCCCACACCCCCATGGAATCTTTACCTAAGAAGAGAGATAAGATACTTCCTAAAAGGGGGCTTGGGGAATTCCCTGGCGGTCCAGTGGTTACAACTCCGACTCCGCGCTTTCTCTGACGAGGGCGCGGGTTCAATCCCTGGTCCGGGAAATAAGATCCCGCAAGCAGGCGTGGGCCAAAAACAACTAAATAAATAAATAGGGGCTTGAACTGTCCTCCAAGTCCCTTCAACCCCATCCAGTCTGCAGGGAAGGCAATGGGCACTGGGGGAAGTAGAGAGCAGAGGAGTCAAACAGAAAAAGGACCAGGAGGAAGGGGAGCTCCCCCACCCCCAACTGGTGCACGCTACTGCCTGGGCAACGAGCATCCAAGTTGCAAACGTCTCTGGGCAGAGGTAGAAACCAGCATCCGAACAATCACACGTTGGGATGCAAACCCACCTGGCATCCCCTACACCCAAGGCAAAGACACCCTCCCCCAGCACGCTTAAACCTCCGAACTCTGGGCCCCAAGATTCAGCTTTAGAAGCCCGGGGCTGAAGGCACCACAGACAGCAAAGAACTAATCTCGGGGCTGGCTGGCCGGATGGGGCAGGGGACGGCGCACGGTCCCCAGGGAGCTCAGCAGTCCGAGCCCGCGTCCGGCAAGAAGCGGTAGCCGCGATGCTCATTCCGTGCCAAACTCCAAAGCCCACCCCGTCCAAGGCGCTGCTCTTCTAAGTGTCTCCTCCTCTGGGGGAAGGTGGGGGAAGGGTGGGGGAAAGAGGCAGAAGAAACCAAGCCGGGGCTGCCTTACCCAAAAGCCCAGTGCCCAGCCATCTCGCCCGGGCTGCGCCTCGGTGCCCAGCCCCGGGCATCGTGCTGTTCTCTGCCGAGCGCGCCAGGGGCGCGGGGACAGGATACACAGGTCACAGCCGCGCTCGCAGCCCTCGGTCTGCAGTCGGCCCCGAGGCTGCCGGGGAGCCGTGCGCCGCCGGCCGGGGCTCGGGAAAGTTGGCGCGGAAAGGGCGAAGAGGGGGAGGGAGGGAGAGGAGGAGCCGGCTGCGGGAGCAGCCGCGGAGGGCAAAGGGAGGAGAAGGAGGGGCCCGAGGAGGAGGACCCGGAGCAGCAGGACCTCCGAGCTAGTGCAGACGCGAGCGACGCTGCTCCTCTGCTTTGGAAGCGCTCCAGCCGCAGGAGGGGCGGTGGCCGCCGCGGAGCCCCGGGCGCCCCCGCCTCGTGGTCCCCGAGCCCCGGGAGCCAGCCGTACCGGCCCCACCACCACCACCCCTGCTTCCGCTCCGGCTCGGGCTGGGCGGCTGCGGCTTCGCCCTGCAGGGCCGCCCTCAGCCGCGCGCATCATCCCGTGCGCTGAGCTGCCATTAGGAGGATAGTTTGGGGACGAGTAGAGATGGAGCTTTTCGGCTGTTGGAAGGCTGTGATGTTCTGCTTTGAGGAACACGAGTAGGGTAGCGGCTCCCTCTCCCGGGGCCGCGAAGGGACCGCTCGGATGCCCGCAGCCAGCACTGCAGCAGCCGGCGGGCGTGTGCGGGCTTGCCCGCCGCGGCCGCCGACCCGCGAGTGTGCAGCCTCGCGGAGCCCCGCTGTGCAGGGTCCCGGGAACCCGGCTTCCAACTGTAAACTACCCCCGTCACCGCCCACCATCCTCTCCCACTGCTTCATGGACTCCTCGAAAATCATGATGCTCCTAGTTAGGGAATCGGCCAGACACCACCGATCGGGTCCAAGCCCCGCTTCACCCTCCCGCGGCACCCCTACTTCTCATTTTTCCCACCTAGGCCACCCCCCTCGGACCCTCCCCTTTTACCCCCCTCCAAGGGTGTCCTGAGTCCTTCAGAATCCTGGAGGACTCCCTTGGCCTCGCCTCCCTTTTGGGGTGGGGGTCGAGGAGCCCAGGGCAAATGTCCGGGCTTGGTGGGGGTCGCAGCCAGGCCAGAGGGCTTTTTCCCAGACCCTCTTGAGTTACAAGTGACTAGTGCTACTTGGGGTGGTTTGGTGACTCATGTCTGCTATCCTTCTCAGCAGCCCCTTCCCAGCCATCCCAGCCCCCTCCCGCCACCACAGGGCCTGTCTGAGGTCCTGACCCTCCAACCTTTGCCTGTCTGGAGACTGGTTCAGACCTGGAAACCTGCTCCCACTTCATGGCCTGACCTCTGCTACTGCCCCCGCACCGCCCACCTTCTTAACCTGGGGTCCCTGGGGGGCTTCAGAGATCATGGACCCCTTGAGGTTGTACTGGAAATGCTGAATGTCTCTCTTTTTTTCCAGGAGAGAGGCTTGCTCAGTATAGCTGTGATAGTGGTATAGGGGCTCTGGAGTTAGGCACTGGGGAATCAAGTCCCAGCTCCAGCATTTGCTGTCGTATGACCTTGAGCAAGTTATGCAACCTTCTGCAGCCGCTTCATCTGTAATATGGTGAAAAGGACGATATTCACCTCATGCAATTGTTAAGAGCAATGCCACCCTTAGACCTGGGCAACAGGGGCCTCAGCCCTGGGCTCCTGAGTTTGGAGGGCCTCACTCTGGCCCTCCTCTGGCCCTACGCCTCCTCACTGGAAAAGTGGTTCCTGGGACAGAAGGGAGGGTAGTCTATACACCTCCTCTTCTAGACCATGCTCCGAACATCCGGGACCCTGGAATTCCCTGTTCACGTGACCCGATTCCGAGCAGGCCTCTTCCCTGGGTCAATCCTCTCAGGAGCTGCCCATGCCGGATGTGCACCCACAGGCCGGGGCAAAGGGCAGCTGTTTACAGAGGGTGGGAAGTGGATGGAACTTGACGTGCAGATGGAGGGTTCCCAGGCATGTATGAGAGACCCTGTCCCAGCAAGACCAGGGAAGAGTGGACCAGGGAATGGCTTTTGGGCCTGGCCTTAAAATTAAGACTGAGGAAAATTCATCAAAGGTGGAGGATAATAGATGAGTTTTAACACTTTGTTATCTTGATTCATAACTTATATTTAGACATATATGTAATTATCATTTGTGCAGTTGCCCCAGGCCTCACAAACATCAGATGTGGACCTATGAAGACTGGATGAGATATTATCACACGTAAAAGTGCTAACAGAGTTCTAGGCATAGGGTCAGCCCGCAGTACATTTTAGCTCTCATCATTCTCAAAGAGGTCTGTGGCCCTAAAAAGGCTAAGACTCTTCCTGTCTCCAAGTTTGCACGTTTACCCCCTCCTTCTCCAGGAGCTTCCAGACACTAGATCCACAGGGCCAGACATCCACACTGCCCACTTTATTTTTACAGCAGGGGTCAAGTTTCTCAGAGCCGGAGGCTGATTTGAGACAGGAGGTGAGCCAAAGGGAAGGAAAGTGACCCCTGCCCAGAGAAAGGGGAAGGGAGGGGACAGCACTCCCTGGATATCTTTAGACCCTGGGGACACCGAAAGGTGCCAGCTTCCTCCGCGCCCTCCACCTTCTCAGCTGCCTCGCTGCTCACCAATTCCTAGAGCCGGAAGGGTTCTTACGAAACCCACACGCCTCCCAAATGAAGAAACAGGCCCAGAGAGGTAGAATGTGTGGCCCAAGGTCACAGAGAAAGTGATTCTTAAAGTCAGAATTAGAACTTGCCCCATTATTTGATTCCCTCCCTCCACACCCCCAGCTTTCCTCTAGAGAGCAGGAGGGCTCCACAGCTGGGCAGAAAAAGTGCTTGAAAGATGCATTAGCGGCTAGAGGAATTTTACATTTAGAGAGCACTTTCCTCAAAAATTCTCAAAACCCTAGTGCATCCATCAGATGGATGGGCACTTTGGCCCTTTCTGCGCCTCCGGCTGCAAGTCCCTAGAGGGCAGGATGGTGGTTTGGACACAGGTCCCCGCTGTGCCCAGCAGGCTGGCTTCGTGGTGGTGGGGTCCTGCACACTCAGGTCCTGGGCAGCCTGGCTCAGAGATACCTCGAAGAGCAAGTTTTCAGGGATGCAGAGACGGACTGGACCCTGAGCCAAGGAGCTGCCAGAAAGCTGTTCTCAGGTGGGAGGAGATGGGGCCTAGATTTAAGGGGAAAGGAGATTTTTCCAGGGGGGTGGGTGTGCGGGGGAGGGCTCAGGGTCTTTGAAGCAGTTAGTCCAACAGTCCTCTCTGAGACCAGGCAAGCCTCTGGGTTCCTGCCCTCCGCCTCCACCTCAGGGCCAGGATGGGAGCTAGGAAGCAGCGCAGGTATGAGGTTCAGTGTGTGGAGGGGAAGTGACACGGGCAGAAATGGGGGTCGAGCTCCGGTTCCCAGCCTCCGGGAGATGCTTTTACCCAGGCAGGTACTCAACCCTGGGGGTGGTCCCACCTTCCACCTACACTGGGGCGGGTAGGTGGAAGATTCCATCTCTGTCAATTCTCAGAAAGCTAGCCAAGACCCCGGCAGGGGAGGAAGGGAGAGCTCTGGTGAGGCCTCCAGAGCTATTTTGGGAGGAGTTCCTTCTAAGTAATAAGAGCCTGGCAGGGAGCCTCCTCCCCCTCTGGCTCCCCTATTGCCCTTGCCCTTGCCTGCCTCTCTGCCTCCCGCATAAGCCCTCTCGGCTCCTGTCGGGGCATTGCAGGTAACGGAGCTGGACGGCAGCCACGCTGACCCGGCTCAGAGAGGCAGAGAAGAGGGAGCTCTGCAGGGATCCACCCCCCCCCGCAATGCCCCCACCTCCCAGCCCCTCTCCCTCTGACCTCAGATCACTCAGGTCGACACCAGGAGCTTATAGCCCAGTTATCAACAGGGCCCCAACCTCAGGACAGTGGAACTGCAGGAGCCGGGATGCTCTGCATACAGTAACTTAAAGTTGAATGCTCCCAAATCCTTCTGCCTCTGGGGTTGGGGCTGGGTGGATGCTACCTGGCCAGGCGTTTGGGTGTCTCCTTCTAATGCACCTAGGTCTGTTCCCTGCCCATCCCGACTCACCATTCCTGCCCTCCAGCTCAGTGCTCACTTGCCTCAGCCACAGTCTCAGCATCCACTGAAGTTTGGCAGGTGCTGAGGGGGTTAACAGGACAGCATGCACCAAACCAACCCGCAGGCACATGGCTCAGCAGCCCAGCAAGGAACCAGTACTGGCCCCCTCGCCCGCTGCTCCCCAGCCCACCTCGAATCTGACTTGGAGCAGCGATGAACTCTTCCTGAGCTCTCCTCACCCATCTCCACTTTCTCTAAGGGCTCTGGGCTCACGCACCTCCTCCATCCCTTCCTTCCTCTTTTTCTGTTTTCTGCCAGGTTCTTTCCAAACATCCCTTCAGGCAAAGGGGGGTGGGGAGCCCCAGACAGATGAGCTCATTGGGAGGAGGAGGGCAGAGGGAGGAGGGAGCTAAAACATCCTGACCAAGGAGATGCTCACTGGACAGTCCCAAGCTGGAGAGGGGCATGTGCCCCCTTGCAGGAGCAGGCGTCTGCTTCCCTCACTGCAGCTCAGAGATGGGGTGAGTCCTGGGCATCCCTTTATTCTGGGCCACTTTGGGGTAGGGCGTGAAGCCCCATGGCAGGGTCTCAGCCACCCTACCCAGCACCCCAGAGCTGTGTTTACCTCTGTGTTTCATGGATTACCATGCCCCACTGCTTGTCCATCATGGGAGGATGGGGGCTCAGGAGGGCTGGGGGTCGGAGGCATTGGGAAGGTTTGTCATTCATTGTAGGGGGACTGCCTAGTCAGCTGAATGGCTAGATGTCCTCCTGGAACCATAGACCTGGTCCTGCCGCTGAACTGGGCGCTGGGACAGACTGACCAAACCAGAAGCGTAAAAAGGTGCAGAGCGCCAGGCAGGGCTCCCCTAGTGTTCTGGTCCCATCCGCTATGAATATTTTAGTGTGAGAGCAGTGGATCTTGCAAAGTGAGAGGAGAGAGAGGATGTGGAGTAGAAGAGGAGATATGGCAGGGGCAGAAGGTCAGGAGAGATGGCCGAGAGGAAGGGAAGAAGCATGGGAGCAGGGGAGAGTCTGCCTGGAATGAAGGGGAACCTGGGAAAGTTGGAGTGAGACACAGGCCGAGGAGGAAGTGTAGGGATGGAGACAACTCGTCAGCAGGTGAAGAAAAGGTTTTATAGGTTTTCAGAAACCAGGAGAGGAGAGGGTGGCCAGCGGGAGCCAGAGCTGTTTGCACAGAGCTGTGGGGTCAGGGGCCAGGCCAGGCAGGAGGTGGGATGTTAGAGACCCACTGGGAAGCCTTTGCCTCTGCTTCCAAACACTTTTGCCCATCTCTGGCTGTCCACGGTCATTTTGAGATTGGCTCCCAGTCACCCTTCCCCCACCCACTCCTAGGTCTCTGGGCTGCAAGAGGCCAGTCCACTGCCCTTTCCCAATCACAGCCTGATGTGATTGATGGCTTTGGCATCGCTCCACCCTGGGTTTGAATTCTCTGCTATTTTCTGTGTCACCTTGAGTGTACCCATAACTTAGTATAACAGGTCTCCTCATTTGTAAAAGTGAGACAAGAATGCATATTTGGGGAGTTGTCCTGAGTACTGTCAGCTGATACACATAGAATATTGAGCTCAGGGCCAGGCACAGAGTAGCTAATCAGTAAATGGTGTTCATCCTGATTAGTCTAGCCAGCTGTCACTCACCCTGCTACCACCCTGGCCCCACCCTCCAAACCCTTTGAGGCTAGATATGAGCCCACCCATCCCACATCCCTTCCCAAGAGCATCAGCTCCTGTGGAGAGCCCACAGGGTGTGAGCCTGCTATGGGACAAGGATGGGAAGGCTGAAGACTTTGACAAAGCTGGGAGGGTGAAGGGAGGAGAAGGCTGAAAAGATTGTCACCATTTTCTACAGTCTTGATTGAAGGACAGGGGAAGCTTTGCCCCAGCTGGAGGGCCAAAGATACAAGTTAGACTTGGCCTGATCTTTGGAAAGAAGTTCCTGAGGGTTCCTAACTCCAGATTTCCACCCTCTCCCGGCCTATTTCTCACTGTGAATAGGGGCTCGCCACCTACCCTCTCCCCACCACCATTGCTAAGTCGGGTAAAGATGAATAGGGCAAGCAGGTAGAAGAGTGCAGAGGCAGCCTGGGGTAGAGCGTGACTGAGTAACAAGGCAGAGGGACAGGAGTTTGCCCATTCATGTGTCCTGTTTATCTTCAGGCAAGCAAGAGTTAAACCTACTTCTATCATTTGAATCCTAAAATGAGGGCTGCAGAGGGCCATTGTCAGTAAATTTAGACAGCGTCTAAAAGTATGCCCTGACATATGAATCTTCTCGACAACACCCCCAAGCTATGCTTGAATACCTTCCGGGATGGGGAGCTCATTACCTCAGAGAAACTCAACCCTCTGCACAGCTCTGACTTCCATTGGATCAATATCTGCCTCTGTCCGCCAGCCCTAATGTTTCGCCCTGGGGCAGAATGGGTCAAGGCGAATCCCTCTCCTTGTGGCCACAGCCCCACCCGCTGTATTAGCCATCAGCTGTGACACACACTTCCTCTCCGGGAGGAACACGCCCCCTTCCTTTGCCCATTTGCCCACAGGAGGGTCTCAGTCTGCTGAGGCAAACAGTTCTAGTCCTATGCCACCTGTTTACAGGGAATGTGTCGCAGTTGAGAAGCAGAGGCAGCTGCAGTTGGGATAAAAGTGACTTTGCCAAGGCTGTAAGGGACAGCCCCTCTCATGGACTCCAAAGTAGCCAAGCTGAGCACCCAGTGTCCACTTGGCCCCCTTCCCAGCACCTCGTGGACTCTCAAAGTCATTATTGCCAGAGAAAAGGAGAAGCTGCTTTACAAGCTACCTACTCCCAACTCACCTACTCCCACCACCTCCCTCCCGCAGTCTTTCTCCCTTTTCTAGACAGAGGCCTCCTCAGCCCTGCAGAGGAGTGGGGTCCTAGGCTAATCTGTTTTAGGACCAAATTTATGGGCCATGTCACGATGCCAGGATATAGTTCTAAGATGGGCTTCCTTCCCCATGGCCCTCTGGAGCTCTCAAACACTGGGTGGCCGGAGCCTGTCCTAAAAGGTGGTTGGTACCCTGCACATCAGCATGGTAGCAGGCAGCCAGGAATGACTAGAACCTGGCAGGCTTCAGGGTCAATTTCACCATGGCCATCCGAGAAGAGTGCCCGCAGCGCCCTGCCAGCATGGACCTTCTGAGCCCCTGCAGTGCCAAAGGCGGAGGGCAGGAGACCTCAGTGGGGACCTGTGCTCCTGTGCACCCAGCTGCCCAACCCATATCCCACCAGGCACTGCCCCAGCTTCCTCTCCCCTGAAGTCTTTTAGCACAACACCTGCAACATGGGAGGGAGACAAGTGGCCTAAGATGGACCATATACAAACCAGCATGAGGAAAGGCACTCTGCTGAGGTGTGGAATGGGCCTCGGAATGGCGACTAAAACCAAGCTCTGTCATTAGCCTACTGTGTGACTTTGGGAGAATTACTTTCCCTCTCTGAACCTCAGCTTTCAAAACTGTGCCCTTACAAGAAGCATGGGGGCTTCTTTTTGTTCAACTCAAGCCCACTGGGAAGGGGCAGGCAGGAGCCTGGGCTGGTGTGGGCTGCTGTGCCGAGCTGTGCCGAGCGCTAGGCTCAGACTGGGTGTGGGCTGTGGGAAGAACAGGTGGCCTGGAGCCAGCTGGGAGATCCTGGATTGTCCTTGACTCATCTTGTGGCCTTAAGCAAATCACTTCCCCGACCTGGTCCTCAGTTTCCCCTTCAGGATAATCAGGAGACTTGGCCAAGTAGTCCCCGGGATCCCGCCCATCTCTGGTGTTGTAAAGATCTACTCTTCCCCCTCCCCCGCTCCTTTTGGGCCTCAAAACCTGTCCTAGGGACTCTGAGAGGCTCCGCATACAGACTACTATTCCGGGGCAGCCGGCCATGGGCAGGCCGATGGCTGTGCCTGAGCCCTGCAGGGGCTCCGGCGGGAAGCAAAGGAACAGTGGGAATGGAGAGGCACCAGCACCTCAGGTGGGGGACGCAGGAAGCCGGTGAGCAATTCTGAGTTGCGGGGTGGGAGCTAGCCCTTCCCGCACACGGCAGCTCCCTCCTCAATCAGAACTACCTCACCAGGCCCCAAGCAGCCTGAGCCCCAAAACATCAGTTTAGGGGAGACACCTGAGCCAAACCCAGTCCTCCCAGAAGCCAGGCCCAGCTCCACAGTGTCCTCCAAGCGCTCTGGGGGAGAAGCCTTGGACCGAGTTAGATGCTGTGTCCACCCGGAAGGAACCAGCCAGAATCCCCAGCACCTGAGTCCACATCCCCTGCCTCAGTTTCCTATCTGTTAAGTAGCGAAGCATCCTCTCTGACATCCCATCCTTGGAAGGACTCAGGGGCTCCAAGGGCAGACATCCTTTTAAACCAAGGTGCCTTTGGTTCTGTCAAACACCAGCCACCTCTGTTTAACACTGCCACCTTCTATCTGGCTTCTTTCTCGGGTAGCAGCTGCCGGCATTAGGACTACGAACGTTAGGCTACTCCTAGAATATTCTAAGATGCATCTGACCACTAAACCAGTGGCGAAGGTCTCTGGGTTACCAGGGAGCAGGCAGAAATGACAAAGAAACCATGAGAAAAGTAGAAACCAAGCACTTCAGCATTCCCTTGCATTCAGAAAGCTGAGGATTTTCTTATCGGGTGAGCCTCCTTGGCGAGGGTGTGTGGGTGTGTGTGTAAGAAAGAGAAAAGTGCAAAGAGATACAAAACCAGAAGGCAAGAGAGAAAAAGACTGGGTTGTCTGGGAGAGCAGAGCCCCTGGGCCAGGTGGTTGCCTTTGGTCCTGAATTGAGGGCCGATTCAGCAGCACGTAACTAGGATAGAGCAGTTCGCAGATGGGACATGAGCGACCTGATTCTTCCCTGCAGCCACCCTCATCCGTGAAGTTGCATGAGGGCAGACTCTGCACCAGCTGTCAGCTATTCCTCTTGAGCCCAGAGCAGATGAAACAGATGTCTGCCTAGTCAGACACAGCTTAGAAACAGGGGGCAGGAAGGATGGCCCGTCCACCCATGGAAAGAATAGACAACATCGGCATGACGGTTAGCCTTGGGGGCATAAAGTGTTGTCATCTTCCAGAAATAACCAAGAGCCCTCCAAGAAGTGGGTGTTTAGCCACCCTGTCCCCAGGGTGCTTTCAAGGTGGATGGAGTCCCCCAGGATTCTGTGAAGGCAATGAGGGGAAAAGAGGAAACATCTAACAAGAGGGGAGCAGAATGATCTCATCATTGATGGGGACCCAGCAGTGTCAATAGCATCACCAGGAAAGGAACAACAGGACTCCCTGTGAAAATCCTGGCACCGCCTCAACTTGCCCCACTCTGCACCCCTGAAAAAAGTCACACTCAAGGGATGTTCAGGGGAGACCATCTGTTTATTGCAGCCAATAAATCCAAGCAACGAGACAAACTACAACAGAAACTGTCTGCTCCCCAAAGCAGACACATCACAGCAGTTGGGTCACAGAGGACCATTTCAGTTTCTCTCTCCACCACCTCTTCCATTACCACATAGCACATAAATCCTAGAAAGTGCATAAGTAGTTGTGTTTTCCCCTCCAAGTGCACAAAGAGCAATAAGAATGTTCCATAATTTGCCTTTGGTGAATCAACTCAAAACACTGAGAAATGATTGTTGCCCCCTCAACGTAACTTTCGGGGTGGATGTAGTGAGATGTTTTATATTTGTATATATAATATATCTCTACCTATATATAGACTATGTACAAACGCATCAGCAAGCTTCAATAAAGGAAGACATCAGCAAGAGGCACAGCAAGAGACACAGGCTTTCTATCCTTAAGACGTATGTAGGAAGAAAAATTTCTCCATTCATCACCCGTTCCAATTGCACCAAGCCATTCCTATGGCCTGGGACTGTCTTTTGGACCTGGCCAGCATTTTCAATTGTCCACCTGCTTAACCTGACCTTGCAAATACTTACCAGCCCAACCTCACCAAGGAGACTCACAGGGAGAAATATGGATCCAGCTTTTCCTTTTTATACATTGGGAATAACTGTGATTAGTCCAGAGCTAGGGGGCAGATAGCTATTTCCAAAGCCAGTTCCAAGGCACCTCAAGGCATTTCAGTCCTGAAAAAGTGTGCTTTGTTCCTACGAGCTAAATCCCATGGGTTGGCAAGCCCATCTCTCTTTACAGGGGCCCTTAATTAGGAGAAAGGGACAGATACGGGGTTCCAAGAGAGCAGGAGAGGCAGAGCTGTCGAGAAAACCGGCAGACTGAACCCAGCAGAGCACAGTGATGGGAACATGCAGCCAGAAGTAGGGCTTGAGCCCCACGGTGCAGGAAGAGGTGTACACTAGAAAGCAGGGTGCTGTGGAAACATCTCACCAGTCTCCCACCTCTACTCACAGAAGCTCCATTTTGTTCCCAGCCTCATTGCCCTGGGGGAGGCAGCTCTATGAGGCCTCTGGAAGAGCCTCTAAGAGGCTCGGGAAGAAAGTGCATATGAGGATGGGTACCTGAGACCAAGGTGGTTCCTGGCCCACCCCCATCTGCTTGGGCGCCTGAGGCCCTGGGAGAGGCATTGCTCTCCTTAGGACCCTCTAGGGCAGGGCAGAGAAAGGAAGGAACCCAGAAGTCTTGGGCTTCTTTATAGAGAGTTAGGACTTCTTAGAATAAACCTAGGGAATCTTGCAAACAATTTCCCTAAATGTTATGAGTCCTGGAAAAAGAAAAGTTCCCAGCATCCACACAGATCCTCACTCATCCCGGAAGAGGAGAGCACTTCAGAAGTTGCCAAAAAGTGAAATCTGCAAGCTGCAGACATGTTATTACAACCACTCTTGGTCTCAGCTGGAACGAGGGTGCCCACTACCCATCTCTCCCCTCTCAGCTGGTTGGCTCCAAGGATGGGCAATGTCCACCTACCCCAGGCATCCTGGGGGCTTAGCCCACCCCCATTGGCAGTGTGTTGATTGGCAGTTAGGTACTGATGAGCTAGAATTTCCAGGTGAGCTGGACTCATCCCACCCAGGAGCTCTCAGGCTGGTTGCCCACCCTCCACTCTGTCTGGCCTCTCACCCTCTTCCTTATTGCATCTTCCCTCTTTCCTTCCTTTCCCCCCTTCCCAGGGCCCAGATTCTGGAATCTCTTCCTTTTTCTCCTACTCCAGCCCTGGAAGCAGTGGCTGCAGAGGTGGAATTAGATGCACCAAAAAAAAATTCATCTTGGTCCCCACAGTGCTGACCTAGCAGTTCCCAGCTCTGTTATGGCTTTGTGTACATCTCCAGTACCTGGCCCAGTGCCTGGCACATAGGAGGTGCTCAATAAATGGATGTTGAATTGAAGTGAATTAAACTGAATCGCCCATATGCTATTACTCTCTCCCCAAAAAGGCCATCTGCTGGGCAGAGGCAGAGAGGGGTCCCAGAAGCTGTCAGAGTCCCATCTCTACCCCCTTTCCCCAGACTCCTGCCCTGGGCTCCGACCCCCTGAGCCCGGGCAGGGCCTGAGCTCTGAGAAAGGCTGGGAAGTGCTGCAGAGGGTCAGCCTGGGTTGGGCGTGGGGCATTCCAGCAGCTCTGCCCTTCCACTCCCATCACCCCATCACTGCCTCAGTCACAGCCTGGAGGGGCTGGGCTCCAGGGAGGTGAGCAGGGCTGGAGGAGCTCACCTCCCTCCCCTCATCTCCTTCATCTCTCTGTCTGCAGAGGCCCCTCCCACTGGGCAAAGCGTGGCTCTATTCATCCAACCTGGAGACTGAGGAACCAGAGGAGAAGCAGGCCCCTCGGTTGTGAGTTTGAACCTCAGTCTCCCGGTCTGTAGTATGGGTGACTTGGCTAGCTGATCTCTGAGGATCTTCCAAGGTAGTTTCTCTCTGTCTCTCTCCCGCTCCTGAGGCTTGAGCAATTCCCTCTTCATGTGAGTAAAATGGCAGTGAAAGTTGGCTCCCCACAAATGCTACTTTCCTCCCCCCCAGAGAGAACTGTCGGGGCAGAGGAGGGTGTGACGTGGCTCCAGATATGACATGGCCACAGGGTCTCAGATGCTACAGGGCTCCCCTCAGGCTTCCCTCAGGGCTAAAAGCCAGATGAAACCCTGCTGAGGGTAACGGGGAAAGTCTGAACAGAAGCCCCAGCGAGGCCCCCGCTCTGCACACCTACTCCTCTGACGTGGCTCCCACCCCCTCTCTCCTTATCTCCGCACCTCAGCTGCTCCTGGCCCAGGTGATGGTGGCCACCCTGGGGGAGGAGGCAGTCAACCTTGAACTCCATTTTACAACGGAGCCCCCAGCCCCTCGTCCCTCAGCTAACTTTGCAGTTGCCTCCTGTGAGTGGGTAACTGCGGTGAAAAATGACCACCACCTGGAGAAACACGACTCCCCGCCCCCCACGGCCTAGCTCAGCAGCCCTTTGGTACTTTTCCTGCCAAAAATCCCAAGGGCTTAAGCAAGCGCACAGAAACCCAGAGGCTTCTGTGGTAGTAGCTATTGAAGGAGAAAGGTGAGAGCAGAGCTCCCTGGGCCAAGGTTGTCTCCAGCTGCCTCCAGCTTCCTTCCCTTCAAGGCCCAGGAAACGCACGGTCATCCCTTCAACACACCCCCAAGTTATAGGAACCCATCACCACCCCCGTGACAAGGCTGCCCAGGGCTAGGGGCATCTCTGGGAGCAGAGGCATGCCACACCCCAGGCCTTCTAGAGGCAGCCCGCAGAGCCCCGTCCCACCTGCAGGTCCCCTCTGAAGCGGCCACCGGACCAGTCCACGCACTGGGCAGACTGGACAGCTGGCCTCCTCCTCCTCCACTGCCCACCCTCCCCCTTCTCTCTCTGCACCCCTCCCACAGGCCTCCTGCCTCTTCTCAGAGGCTGGCAGTTTTGAGCCCGCTTCTCCCTCCCCCCAGGGCCCACACATCCCAGACGCCACGGCAGGTTTCTCGAATCAAAGAGAGGTGAGTCTCTCTTGGTGCAGGGTGGCGGATACGAAGGGAGGGGTTCAGGAGGCCCCAGGTCAGCCCTGGGATCCTGGTTCGAGAGAAGCACACCAAGAGAGGGCAAGCGGGGGCACACAGTGCGGGGCGGAGAGTGGGAGGGAGACAGGACGCAAGGGAGGGGCTGCAGGGCCGGCCGCCCGCCCGTTACTTGGTGCCATCGTCCGCGTTGCCCTCTCCATCCGTCTTGCCCTCCTCCTCCGTCTTCAGGTCATCCGTGCTCAGTTTCTGCTCTTTTTTCCTCCTCACACACTTTACTACCATCAGCACCAAGATGACCACAGCCAGAAAGCCCCCGACGGAGGCGCCCACGATCACGGCCACAGTGGAATCCCGCTCAGGGGGCTCTGGAGAAGGAGAGGAAACAGACCAGCTGAGCCCTAGGGCTGGAAAAGGGAGCCTCGTCCACTGGCCCCTGCTCCCTGCAGTAGGTGTGGGGTGGTCCTGACTTTACTCTCCTCCGTGGAAAGCACTCTAGTCAAAGCAAAAATCAACCCAGGCCATGGACCTCTAAGCGCCCCACCCACCCCATAATCCCAGGACACCTAAAAGCCCCAGGGAGGGCAATATAATGCAGTATCCAAGAGGATGGACTTTGAGGTCAAATGGACCCAATTTGAGTCCTGATTGTACTATTTATTAATTGTGTGACCTTAGGTACCTTACGTAGCCTCAGTTTCCTCATCTGTAAAATGGGAATAATCATAGTACCTCCCTCATAGGGTTGTATGAGGATGAAGTGAGATATTGCATCTAGAGAGTTTAGCCCTAGCTATAACTGAGACATAGCAAGTGTCCAATAAATGAAAGCTGCTCTTGGGATTCTTAAGATCGTGATCCTGCTGGATAGCATCAGCAGGACTCCCTGAGACATAGTCCTCAAGGAAGGGAAGGAGTAAAACAGATGCCTTCCACCCAGCACATGCTGTTGCTCCCACCCCTCAGGAGGGCACAGCCTCTCCCAAGGAGCCCCAGCTAGTCCTGCTGGAGAGTAGCTGGGTGGGAATGGGCAGGGCCCCAGCAGCCCCTCACCTTCCATGAGGACTTGCAGGTAGATCTTGCCGTGGCCGCGGTGGCGGTCGGGTGGGTTCATGATGTAGCAGTTGTAGGTGCCCTCATCCTCCAGCTGCACGTTTCTCAGCGTGACTGACACGTCATACTTGCTGGGGTTCCCTGAGAACTCCACGCGGTCTCGGAACCGCTCCAGCTTCAGGTTAATGATCTTCATGCGGAACTGGAGAAACTGGGGGGGCAGGAGGCGACAGGATAGGGGGCTGCGTGAGCAAGGAGCTGCAAGGACAGCAGGATGCCCCTTCTACCTGGAAGAGAGGCAGTCACCTCTAGATCTCTGTCACCCTCCCAGGGCCACCCAGCCATGACAGCACACCTCTGCCAATGCCCTCAGGAGCAGATAGCCCACCAGGGTATGCTAGGGTCCTGGTACAGTGCAGGGGCAGGTGGTGGGAAAGGGGAGCTTCACGCTGTGGGGCTCCTGCCTCCCCCACCCCTACTTCCATCTGAGAACTCACCATCTCCTCGGAGCAGTTATTACACTCCTGGTAAGTCCAGTTCAGGGAGAACTGTTTGTGGTTCACGGTGTAGCAGGAGTTGAAGGTGCAGGACAGGCGGGCATCAGAGCCATTGAGGACGTTGAGGGTGGTAGGTACTGTGACTTCCATGCTCCTCCCTGGTGGCACTGTGGACAAAGCCACAAGCTGGTGAGGATTCTGGCAGACAAGGCCGGTGGGGGGGGGCAAGCCTCTGCATCTGGTGGGGAGCGGAGCAGAGCTAGGACAGCTGGCGGGGTCCCTTATGGCTGAAGTTAGGGGTGGGGTGGAGTGGGGTGGGCAAAGCTCCTAAGCGGTGACTGATGTGGCCCTTGGGGTGGAGAGAGAGCACATCACCTGTCAAGCCAGGGACAGAGAGATGGCCTCAAGCCTTCCCTCCATCTGGCTGTCCTGCCACAGGCCTGTCATGGCCACCTGATGGCTTGGACAAGGGGCTGCACGGTGCTGGCCTCGGTTCCCCCTCCTTCCCACCACGTTCAACCATCTCGGCTGAGCCAAAGCCCTTCCAGCTGAAGCTGCAGTGTCCCCTGGGGGCAGGCAGCCTTGAGGACAGATGCAGATACAGAAGGCCTCGCTCTCTATACCGCGGGGAAGAGTCAAGCCATATGCCCAGCCCAGCCCAGCCCAGCCCCCTTCTCTTCCTCAGGCTCCTGGCAGGGACAGCAGATGAGCAACGGGAAGGAAGAGATGCCCCAGAAGAATAGGCACAATTCGAAGGGATCAACTGATGGGTCTGCAAGGACAGGAGCCCCTTTTGGAGATGCCAGGCCTGGACACACCGCAGCAAGGAGCTGATACAGGCTGCAGGGACAGCAGGGTGCAGAATCCTCTGGGGAACACTGGACCTGGTCCAGGAGCCCTGGGTGTGTGGCGTGAGAAGGCCCATCCCACTCTGACATTCCAAGCAGGGCAGAGTCTAGGGTGAGGGGAGTGAGCCGAAGCCCTCCCAGCTGAAGCTGCAGTGCCCATCCCACCCCCTGCCCACAGAGGGGCAGAAAGCCTTGGGCACGAGATTTAAGGGGGTGCCCACCCTCAGGGTCATGCAAACACCTCCTTAAATTTTGCACCCTAGGCACTGCACTCCCCTCACCCTAGCCCTGGGCTGAATTCTAAAATTCTCTGCCAATATGGTCAAAACCTCATCCCAAAAGATGAATATTCTTTATAAAGGAGAAGCAGTAATGCTCAGTATCAATCATTCATTCACTCATTTACCAAATATTTATAAATCACCTCCTGTGCCCCAGGCACTCAGTCTAGGCCCCAGGGATTATTGCTGTGATGGAGGCAGGCAGAGGTACTGTAACATGGAGCTTATATCCTAGGGAGGGGGACAGACATTAACAGGGAAAAGAAATAATGTAACTTTAGCTGTTGATTCACAGGCAAGGGCTGTAAAACATAAAGCAAGGTGCAGGGTGTGTTTGACATCGGGTGGTCAGGGAAAGCTGCTCCGAGCGCTGCCCTGTAGGCGGCCCCCCACTAAAGTGAAGGAGTGAGGAGCCATTTGAAATTTTGAAGGAATGCAAGGCAGCAGAACATCGAGAGGAAAGTTCCAGCGGTTGGAATGAGCATCACGTATCTGAAGCACGACCAGCAGAGTGATCAAGGGGGCAACTGGAGAGAGCTGAGGTCCCAGAGTTAGGCCAGGACCGGGGCACTATTCTTCTGAGTGAGAGAAGAAGCCGCTGGGGGATGGCAGGGGGGCAGCTAGGAGGCACGGAGACCCCATTAGATGTGGTTCAATCCCAGCTCTGCCTTCTATCGGCTGGGAGAACGTGGGCAAGTTCCTCCATCTTCTGAGCCTCGGGCCCCTCCTCTGTAAAACACAGCTGATGATACCTGCCTCCTGGGGTTACGGTAATAATTAAATAAGATAAAATATGTAAAGCAAAGGGTAGGGGAATTCCCTGGCGGTCCAGTGGTTAGGACTCAGCACTTTCACTGCGGTGGCCCGGGGTTCAATCCCTGATGGGGGAACTAAGATCCCGCAAGCTTCAAGGCACAGCCAAAAATAAAAATACAAAATAAAAATAAGGCAAAGGGTAGCCTAAATTCTCCTCAAGTTCTGCCCCCTAAGCAGGAAGGGCTTAGGCAGGGCCACGTTGGAGCCTGACCCCTCAGGGCAGCCCCTTGGAATTCCCCCGGATTGCACAGGGCTCGCGTTTTGCAGAAGATTCCGCTGTGCAAAGCTGCCGGGCCCCACGCCAGGAACAGCAGCACTGCAGCCTGGAAGCAGGGATAGCGAAGCCCTTCCACTCGGCTCATCCCTTCGGATGAGTGGCCAGGGCCAGCAGGCAGGACTTAAGAACAGGAGATGCTCTGAACTGCTGGCCAGGGAGGTCAGGACCCAGCCCTAGATGGAGGGACAGGCGCACGGCTCCACCTGCAAGGCCAGGTGTGCTGAAGTGCTCATCAGGGAAATATGAACTGGAGAGGCTGAGCGGCAGCCCCAGGAGAACAAAGCCCAGTTCCCATCTCCTCGCTCTCACAGCGTTATGAAAGCACTGAGCACAGCGCCAGGCGAGGAGGAGGTGTGCTGAAAATGCCATCTCCGCCCCCGCTCTGCAGAGGCGGAGGTATCTTCAGGGAAGGAGCCCGGCAGGGCCTTGTCCTGAGCTTACCTCACATCCCAGGAACACCTTGCTTCTCTAGCACCTTCCCTGGGAAAGTTCCGCGACCTTCCCAGGGCACCTGAGCAAAAGGAGCCTCCAAGTGGCATTAGGAAGTAGGTCCCACACATCTGGCTGACCCATCCCTGCCTCTGTCCCTCCCCAGGCCACAACATCACTCCAGAGACAGAACTTGAACCCTACCAGGAGCTGCCTCCAACTTGAAGGAGCTAGCGCTCTGCTGTGCGGGAGGGCAGGGCCCCGGGGAGTGAGGGGCCTTTTCTGGCCAGCAGGAGGGGGGCAGACTGAGAGGTGCAATGCGGCTCCTTCCCCGCCTCGCTATGGCACAGCCTGCAGGAGGCACCAGGCGGACACGTGTGCCCTCTAGTGGTCAGAGAGGTCAACCGTCAAGTCCCAACTGCAGAGAGAGGAACAGGAGTCACCAAAGCAGGGGGAACCTCAGGAATTGTAGATCCAGCTCCATCATCTTACCAACGAGGAAAGTGAGGCCTGAGAGAGACACACAGCAGGTAGGGACAAGCCGGGTCCCGAATCACGGTTCCTGACTCCCAGTACAGCGCCCACTTCCGCCTGAGGTCTCCCAGCGTCCCAGCTCAGGGCAAGGGCCTTAGGCCTTTCACCAATCCAGGCCCTCATTAAAGATGAGGAAATCATCATGCAACGAGGACAGAGCTGTGAGCAAAATCCTGGGCTCCTGATGAGCTCTGCTGCTTCGGGAAATTAGCCAAATCCACGACTAGGGCCACAAAGGGACTTCATAGTAACGACAAGGTGCTTACTGTGTGCCAGGCGCTGTTTACATACCCTACAGATATCACCTCATTTAATACAGCAACCCTATTATCACCCCCACTTTCCAAGTGGGGAAATGGAGCACAAAAATGTTAAATGAATAGCCCAAGTTCACAGCTGGTAAGTGACAAAGCTAGATTGGAACCCAGGCTGCCTGGCTGCCAGGCTCTAGACAGCAGGTTGAGGGGTGGAGGCTGGGTGAGGGGGTGATTTTTGTACCAAGGGGTCCCAGGGCTCAGTCCTCCTGCTGTCTACATGGCAGGTCCAGCCCCCATGTCAGCCCCCAGGCAGTCAGGCTGGCCAGAGGGGAATGGTCTTCTTTAAAGGAACCTCCATACAAGGGGGGGCTCACAATCTTCCTGGTTTTCCCATTTGGGACCAGGTCTGGAGACTGAGTCTCTGATCTCCAACTCACAGAAAGGAAATGTTTCAACAAGGGTACCGTAAGGATGTGGCTTTTGAGCTCAGTTCCAAAACTTCACCAATGCCCAGGGCCCCTCACTCTCTCTAAGGTGTATCTGGGCACCTCAGGCCCCATGTCATATACTTTTCTAACTGGCCCGTCTTGCAGAGATCACAAAAATTTGCTCATCTCCTGTCAAACACTATTTCCTACACAGACTAGAAGTTAATTCTCTTCATGCCTCTTTCCAACCCTACAGCAACCTATGAGGTAGGTTAATTTTTTTCCTGGTTAAAAACAAAAGAACAGAGTTTGTCTAAGCAGAGAAATTAGTCCCCACCCTTCTGGAGCACGCTGTGTCCCAGGGCAGCCCCTGCCACCCAGGTGACTGTGACACGCAGCCCAACTCCTGGGCTGCCTTACCATTCAGACCCACCACCTCAGGTCTCCCTCCCAGGCCAGGCCACCCCCATGCAGCCAGGAGAGCACCTGTCCTTGTCACCCCTCATCCCCAATCGCCATTGGCTCCCTGCTGCTTTCAGGATCTCGTCCAGGCTCCTGGGCTTCTGAGCCCTTTGCCATCTGGGACCATCCAGCATCCCAGCCTCATTTCCTGTCCTGCTCCCAACCCTTCACGCTTCCTCCACTCCAGTGACCCCGGAGTTCTTACTTTCCTGAAAACGCCGCCTTCTTCCACTCCTCCATGCCTTTGCACGTGTTTTTGCTGCAGGTTGGAAAGTTCATTCACCCTGCTGCCCCTGAGCCCTCCTGCTTACCCCGCAGATCCCAGCTAACAAGGCATCGCCCCCGTGGCAGCTTCTCCAGTGCCCGTGACCTCTCCCCAGACCGGGAGGTTTCTGTCACTTCCAGACCGGGAAGCAGAATGGCATAGTGGCCAAGACCAGCGCTCTAGCACCGTGGTCTGATCTTAGGCAAGATGGTTCACCTCCCAGCACCTCAGTTTCCTCATCCGTAAAATGGGAGACAACAATAGGCCCTACCTCCTGGGGCCATTGTGAGGATTGAATACTAAAACATAAAGCTCACAGCGGTGCCTGGCTCATGGTCGGCCCCCACCAAATGTTAGCTGCTAACAGCACATGGGATGCTGCATTACTATTTTTTGTTTATGTTCCCTAGTCCCTCGGGAGGCTCTGGGGAGCTGATTCTTATTTATCTTGGCATCCCTGGACCTGGAACAGCATGTGACACACAGTGGGCACTCGATAAAAGTCTGGAGAGGGAAGGGAAGGCGTTTTCCCCTGTGTGTCCGTGTGCAGAGGGGTTGAGTGAGGACCGGACTCCACTTTCTAAGCCTCGCCTAACATAACCCAGACTTTGGTAACCAGGCCAGTGACCGTGGAGCCAAGAGTTTTGAGAAAAACTCTAAGGAAAACCAATCATTTGGATTGCTTCTAACTGAAAACTAGTCCCATGTGCTTCTGTCGTGTGTACAGCAGGTTGGCCAGCTGTCCCCTGTCCCTTTGTCAGCTCTGTAGTCATCCTCGCAAGCCCAGGCCCGGTCTCAGTCCCCTCCCTTGTCACTTGGGACATCCCTCCATCTTGGGGACTGATGCTGCTACAACCACCAAGGTTCCATTGTCCACTTGAGCCCTCGGCCTTGGAGTACCAGGGCCTTTCTCATCACAGCACCAATCAAGTTCAAGTTCAAGGTCCCTACTCCTGCACCCTCTCCCCATCCAGGTTTGCAGAGGCTTTAGCTTCCTCCCACCACCGCCTCACAGCCCGCATGCCCTGACCTCTTCACCCTAGATTCCATCTTCGTCTAAGCCACACCCTGGTCCTGGTCCCCGAGCCCCCTTGCTTTCTTCACTTAGATAAGGCTCTCCCTCCTGCAGGAAGCTCTCCCTAACTCCCCAAACATGTTGCCTGTCCTCCATCCTCATTTCCTTGCACACTGGTCACTCACCCAACTCCCCTCTTTTGCCTGTACTTAAGATTCTTTGATCCAAATTATTGTTACTATAGCAGCATCATTTCTTAAGTATCGGGGGCAGTAGAATTCAGTGGTTAAGAATGCGGTGAAGCAAAAATAAACTCAAACCAGACACTATTAAACTCTTAGAGGAAAACATAGGCAGAACACTCTATGACATAAATCACAGCAAGATCCTTTTTGACCCACCTCCTAGAGAAATGGAAATAAAAACAAACATCAACAAATGGGACCTAATGAAACTTAAAGCTTTTGCACAGCAAAGGAAAGCATAAAGACGAAAAGACAACCCTCAGAATGGGAGAGAATATTTGCAAATGAAGCAACTGACAAAGGATTAATCTCCAAAATTTATAAGCAGCTCATGCAGCTCAATAACAAAAAAACAAACAACCCAATCCAAAAATGGGCAGAAGACCTAAATAGACATTTCTCCAAAGAAGATATACAGATTGCCAACAGACACATGAAAGAATGCTCAACATCATTAATCATTAGAGAAATGCAAACCAAAACTACAATGAGGTATCACCTCACACCAGTCAGAATGGCCATCATCAAAAAATCTACAAACAATAAATGCTGGAGAGGGTGTGGAGAAAAGGGAACCCTCTTGCACTGTTGATGGGAATGTGAATTGGTTCAGCCACTATGGAGAACAGTATGGAGGTTCCTTAAAAAACTAAAAATAGAACTACCATATGACCCAGCAATCCCACTACTGGGCATATACCCTGAGAAAACCATAATTCAAAAAGACACGTGCACCCCAATGTTCATTGCATCACTATTTACAATAGCCAGGACATGGAAGCAACCTAAGTGTCCATCGACAGATGAATGGATAAAGATGTGGCACATATATACAATGGAATATTACTCAGCCATAAGAAGAAACGAAATTGAGTTATTTGTAGTGAGGTGGATGGACTGAGAGTCTGTCATACAGAGTGAAGTAAGTCAGAAAGAGAAAATCAAATACCGTATGCTAACACATATACATGGAATGTAAAAAAAAAAAAAATGGTCATGAAGAACCTAGAGGCAGGACGGGAATAAAGACACAGACCTACTAGAGAATGGACTTGAGGACACGGGAAGGGGGAAGGGTAAGCTGGGACGAAGTGAGAGAGTGGCATGGACATATATACACTACCAAACCGATAGCTAGTGGGAAGAAGCCGCATAGCACAGGGAGATCAGCTCGGTGCTTTGTGACCACCTAGAGGGGTGGGATAGGGAGGGTGGAAGGGAGACACAAGAAGGAGGGGATATGGGGATATATGTATACGTATAGCTGATTCACTTTGTTATACAGCAGAAACTAACACACCATTGTAAAGCAATTATACTCCAATAAAGATGTTAAAAAAGAAAAAGAATGAGGTGAAGTCAGACAACCAGGGGTTCAAATCTCAGCTCCCCTTAAACTACTGTGACCTTATTGGGCAAGTTACTTAACCTCTCTGTGCCTGTTTCCTCATCTGTAACGTGAGGATCATAATGTATCTGCCCCATGCGGTTACCAGTTGCCGTGAAGACTAAACAAGATACACAGCGCGTGGGCACGTGAAAAGAGTTCATAAAGCGTAGCTATTATTAAGCACTTGCTATGTGCCAGACTCACAAAAAACCCAGGCAGTAGGTATTCTCCAGTTCACCCAGGAAAGAACTGAAGCTCAGAGGGGAGTAACTTGCTGATAGTATGAAGTAAATGACAAAGGTGGCTTTAAACCCAGATCTAGTCCAAGGCTCATGCTGTCTCTACTGCCTGAGCTTCCCTAACACTCCTGCTCTGTTGTTAATATGTTCAGTAACTCAGCAAAGCTCACAGGCCTTATCGTGCAGGCTGCCAGGGACCCTGGGCTGTCTCTAGCACTCCAGCCCAATATCCAGCACAGCATGCCAGAGAAGGAGAGAAAAAGAGGGAGAGAAGGAGGGAGAGAGAAACTTTGTGATGGGGAATATTCCCACTGACAGCCGTTGGACTGGATCCTCAATTGCTATGCCAGCAATGAGTAAGTTTAAGAGCAAGAAGGAGACTACTTATAAAGCAGGCTTGCAAGTGACTCCCTAGCCCACCTACCCACCAGGAAGTCCCTAAGTGGCCATGTATGAAATTAGCATTTGGATCTCTTGACAGTCGGCAAGGTGGGGCTGGACAGTTCAGAGACGTGATCCAAAGGGCCACAACCACACTCATGTGTTCCCTTTTTTTTTTTTTTTTCCCTGATCCCTTCACCTGACCCCTCCTCCACTCCATCTGGCCCAAGCCAGAGAGCTTCTCCGTCAGTGCCTGCTTCAGCAGTTCTCTTCCCAATGCAGAGATCACTCCTCAAGCCTGCTTCCCACCTACGCCTCCACACACTGCAACAAATCGGTGGTACAGATTTCCAGGAAGCCAGACCCAGACTCAACTTTCTGCCCCTCTACTCCCCCCGTACACTCTTTTCTGACATCCTAAATCCACCAGATTCCAAAGATCAAGGTTCACAGAAGAAGCCCCTTAAGGGAGCATTAAGTCCCAGGAGATCTGTAGCAGCTAAAAGAAAAAATCCATGAAGAGGCTCTGCACATCAGCCTACCCTCGGCCCCCAGCCCCACATACGTCGATTTCAGGGAAATCCAAAGAAAAATCACCTCCCTTGACAATTGACACCTCCAAGGAACCCTCAGATCCCCTGACCCAACGTTTCTGCGACCAAGTCGTCCCAGCGTTATGCAGTCCCCAGCCACATCTCCCCCCATCCCCGCGCCTCCCTTCCCAAGGACAACGCCGAAGGGAGGCTCAAGCGATGTCTTCTTTCCTGCCCCCGGCCCCCATCCTCCTCCTGTTGCGGCTGCACTTCTGTACCCTCAGAAGCATGCAGATGTGCAGTCTAACTTACCCAAAGAGAAAAAGAGACTGAGCCCCGTGAGACTGAAGGCAGGGCGAGGTAGCCAGGCATCTTTGTGCATTTTCAGAGACTGAGATGTTAGTCGGGTGGGATAGGGAGAGGGTGATTTGAGGGGCCAAGGGCTACAGGGGAGGAATGGTTAGATGCTAAAAGAAAAATGCACAGATGTACTTCAAAGACACATACAACATTAAGGAAGCTTTATTTCCATCTCTCTAATATGGCCGGCTTGTATGTTGCTGCTAAAAAGAGAGAGGGAGTGTGGAAGGGAGAGAGAAAAAAGTGGATGGAGTAAATTTTGTGGTTGGTGGATTTCGAAAAGCAGGTGGGAGGGCATAAAAAAATTTGTCTGCAAAGAGCAAAGTTCCTCGGAAATTTTTACCCTCCAAAACCAGAACTAAAGCATGGCCTGCCTTTCTTCTCCACTTGGATGATTGTTGGAGTTGGAAAGTTGTTTGAGGAACCCATTTATTTCAAAGCTGCTGTGAGGGGTGAATTCTTTTTGTCATTTAAAAACACCCAAAAAAGGAGATGCTAGTTCTTGTTTTGTTTGAAAAGGGTTCAGGGAAGTGAGGTGGGAGACTTTCAGGAAGTAAGAACTTCCTCATTTTTCTAGCATTTCCAATGAAAACAGAACAGCAGGTTGGTGTAAAAATACCTGAGAGCTCTTACAGTCATTTGTAACATGAACTTTTGGGGAATCCTGATTCAATCAAATCAACAGTAAAAAGACATTGTTGAGATAATTGGGAAGAAAATAAATATGGACTGGGTGTTAGATTATATTAATGAATAATTCTTGATTTGGTGAGGGGAGCGTTAAAAATTTTTTGTGGTTGGGACTTCCCTGACCATCCAGTGGTTAAGACTCCACGCTTCCACTGCAGGGGACGCGAGTTCGATCCCTGGTCGGGGAACTATTATCCCACATGCCCCATGGTATGGCCAAAAAAAAAAATTTGTGGTTATGTTCTTTAACATCTTTATCTATTATACACATTGGAGTGCTTATAGGTGAAATGATACGATGGTTGAAACTTGCTTTAAAATATTCCAAGAAAAAAAGTCGGGGGGAGGTAGGTGACACAAGACCAGATGTTGAAACTGGTTGTTTCAACAGATGTTGAAAAAGGGAGAAAACAATAGGCTAGTGTCACAAGTAGGAGAACTTGGGGTGGAGTACCCACGTGGCCCTAAGCAGATAAGGTGACCCCCACTCCTCTGGGACGACATTTGAGGAGAACACAGGTTCTCATGTCGCCACTACATGCACTTGCGATGGGCCACTGATGCAGCAAGGAGGGAGCCACCCACATCTTAGAGCATTAACTCTGTGCCAAGTCTTTAAAAGTTTGTACTTAATTGTAAGCCTGGAAGAGGTGATTTCTTCTCTTTTTTTTTAAATTGCAATGAGAAAACAGAGGCCGACAGGGACTAACCCACTCAAGTTACCTAGGATAGTTAAGGGCAGAGTCAGAGCCAGGACTCAAACTGAGGTCTGTGTGAAACACTGGGTATGTCCAGTATTCCACATCGCCTGTTGCCAAGGGGAGGAGACACGACACCTTCCCTTGGGGTGTTTAGAGACACAGGGAAGAGAAGACTGGACTAGATGAAGCAAGGGGCCTCTGCATGTGTGTGTGTGTGTGTGTGTGTGTGTGTGTGTGTGTGTGTGTGTGTGTGTGTGTAAAAGAAGGCGCTAAGAGGCAGGGCATGGAGGAACCAAATGAGAGGCCAGCACAGTGCTTGGTTCAAAGCAGACACTCAATAAACAAGTGCTGCATAGCTGCACGGGGGCACCCTGAATGAGTGAATGAATGAATGAATGAATGAATTTGGAGAGGAGTGAGACATCGTCCACATCATCGTGAAGGCAGTAAAATCTAGCTGAGGCCGCTGAGGCTGTCCTAGGCTGGGGAGGAGTGAAGTGGGCCAAATTTGGGTTGCAGTTGCTAAAGGCAGAAAGGTGGAGAGGAGGCCTCTGTGCTTCTCCACACCAGAGGTGGTTGTCCATGCCTGCATCTTGCACAGACTCTGTCGCCAAAGTTCCTCTGTCACTTCCCCAGAGTCTGGCTGCCTCTGGCTCATGCATTCACAGAACTCACAGCCCAAGGGAAGGAAAATCAGAGAAGAAGAGACGGGGCAGCCTAGGGAGAAAAGTGTCTTCCGGTGGCCACAACCCTCAGGCCCCAGGCCTCCTCCGCTGTCAGCAGTGGCCTGGCTCGCAGGTGTGCCCGGAGAGATAGATTGGTACCAGCCCGTGCCCTGGCTCCCGCACAGCCCCTCGGCCAGGTCTGCAGCACCATGTCGGCCCGAGAGTTTTGGTTTGACATAGCCGGCCTCCTCCTTTTTCTTAATGCAGCTGAGCCTGCCTGTGAGGCCCAGGGAAGCTGATTACCAGGCTCACTTGGTCTCACACTGGGTCCAGATGCTTCTGTTTTGGGGACATCTGAGACAAGAAGGGGATCCAGAAGTTCCTTTGCCTCAATCCAGAATTTGGCTAAGAGAAACCAAGTATATGACTTTATAGACTTTGTCAAACTCAGCCCTCCAGGACCAAGGGTCAGAAGGCGTCAGATCAGGGGAGAGACACCCTGGCAGGGTGAGTCGGGAGGAGAGCTACCCCAGAACCTCCCCTCAACTCACGCGGGCCTCCAGATGCCCATTTGCTCCAAAAGAACACGCTTTCGCCAGGAGCCAATAAAAGTGTGGGAAGCAGAAACTTGAAGAGGTCTCTTGCAGAATGAAGACGCCACCGCTGAAGACTGGCCATTTGGGAAATGAAGCCCTATTTTCGGCATTTCTACCCAGTGCCATTCAACCGTGAAGATTTTATTAGACAACACTCAATTACCTACCCTGCTGGGGAAGACTGTTACAAATAATCTAAAGGAAGGTAGCTTCCTTTTGCCTTTGGAATTCGTGGTTGAAGCTACAAAGAGGCTCCCTAAGTACCACTGCCTTACTGGACCAGCAACCTCAGCATCACCTGGGATCTCCTTCGAAATGTACAGCCACAGGCCCCACCTCAGACCCAAAGAATCAGAATCTGCATTTTTAACAAGATCTTTAGGTGTTTCTTGAGCACAGTAAAGTTTGAGAAGTAACACCTTCAGCTAATACTAAAAGGTTCGCATCCCAGGAACAAGGGGCAACGCAGAGGCCAGGTTTGCGGGGTTGGGGAGAAGGCACCGGCAAGCAGGAACAAACTTAGGGGTAAATGGGCAGAGCAACCGGCGGCCTGCTCAGGGATAACAATCTCACTCACCTCTCTCCTCTGCCCGGGCCCTTCCCAAGCCATTCCACACCAGGCGAGGTTTCTCTTACCCCGCATAGAGCTTTACATCGTGGTGTCTCTGCCTTTGCAGTTTCCTCTTCTAGGAATGCCCTTCCTCCCTTGTCTACTCAGCCAGCTCCTAGCCCTTCTTCAAAAATCTGCTACAAAGTAACCCCTTCTTTGTCGTACCTACATACCTCTCCTCTCTCTGCTGCTGTGACCCTGGGTCTATTCACTCATTTATCAATTCCCTCAGTCAACAAACTCAAATATCTATTTGATGTCCCCTATGTGCCAGACACTAGGCTAGAAACCAGAGACCCAGAAACGAGTGATATACAGCTCACCCTTTGAGAGCTTACCTTCTAAATAGAGAGACAAATGTACCAATTCCCATCTACAGTACACCTGGGTTGCCCGAGTCAGGGAGTATTGTCATTTTTTGTTTATACATCTTATCTCCCCAACTAGACTGTAGCTTCTTAAAGACAGGGGTTGTGTCTTATTCTTTTTAGTTTGTGCTGGGCCACTACTGGTCCCTGAGCAGATGAAAATGAATGAATGAATGTCTATTTTACATCTGGGGAAACAGCAGAAACTCCAACAGCCTGACCTTTCACAGCCAAAGTGTGGTAGAACCAGGACTGGGAGCCAGGTCCAGCCACTCCACACCCTAGGAATTCCATTCAACAAGGGACTGTCCCACATGGAGTCAGATGCTGCAAAGCTCACAGAAAAGACCTAAACAGGATCTCTAAGAGTTTAAGATCTCTCGCAGAAAAGAAAGCCTCACACCCATGAAACAATTAGAGAACATCAGAAGATAAAATCTGGTAAGTGTAGAGACATCTAGGAAGATGTGAGAAATAGGAGATCACCCAGGCGAGACTCAAGCAGGGCCTTGAAGGAATGTTGACTTGGGCAGGCAAGAAGGAAAAGGGAATTCCAGGCAGGGGAACACCAAGAGCAAAGGCTCAGAAGCACAAAAGAAAAAGGTATATGGAGCAGAGGGTTCCTGTCACGGAAAAAAAAAAAAAAAAAAATGAGAGACGTGGATGGGTAGACAAGATGGCACCCAACCTCAGAAGGCCATGAACATATGATATGGAGTTCAGACAAGGGCTTTGAAAGTTCTGGGACGAGTAAATCACTATTGCTCTCACCACCTATGAAATAAGAAAGGGTTTAGCTTTCTGTGAAAACTCCAAGTTCCCTTATTTTTTGATAAAGAAGGGGTGTTTCGAAAGTTGGGCTTTATAGAAGTGGTAATGGATCGCCTGATCTCCCTTGAGGAAGACCAAACCACATTTGCAAACCAGCTGGCCAGGACGGAAGGTCAGGAGTCTTGAGAAATTTTGTTTATTCTTAGTAAGAAGATAACTGGTCTGTGTTGGGATAAAACTTGCAACCTAAGGTTCTTTGGGTCTAAGCAACTGAGCCAAATCAGTGGCAGTGTGACCCCTTACACACACACACACACACACACACACACACACACACAGAGCTAGCGTTTTATAAAAGAAAATTGCCAGTATAGACATGCAAGCATATGGGCTAGCCAGAAGGAGAAAGAGTGGGGTGGCAAAGAGAAACAAAAGACCAAAGGGCTGGCGGAAGGCTGTAGCCTTTAATAGGAGGCACATCTTCTGCAGGTCCGCAGTGGACAGACAGGCTGAACTGTTTTCAATTCCAATAGCCAAACTCTGAGGGTGCCAGATTATCCATTATTCTTGGGTGGCCCCACCCCCTCTACACTTATGCTGCTTTCTGTTGGCAAAAGCCTGCTTGCTTCTGGAAGCCTTTGAATATGGGAGCATCTGGTGTCCTAGAGACTTAAAATACTACGAATTTGAGTAACAAAACTGCTTGGATCTACCAGGAGATCCAGCTTGCTCCATCTCCATCAGGTTTCATACCCTTCAGAATGTCACCCCTTGGAGCTATGCAAAGCCCTTCCCTGAGCTCAGCTCCCTAACTCTTTCTTTGAATGGGAAGAGGGACTTAGGTATTTAGGGTTGCAAGGGCTTCCTGCCCATAGAAATAAAAATTAATGGGAGATGGGGACTGAATCATCAGAAGACAAATCCACTGGGGGAAACACACTGGAAGAGGCTGGAGGGCCCAGACCAGGCTCCAGCCCCTAACTGACCTCATTGAGTCCCCACAATGTAGTTTATATCTGGGAAATAGCCTCAAAGAATTGGCATAAACTTTGCAATACTGAAGAGAGAGTAAGAGGCAGAGGCAAGATATAAACCAGGCCTATTTGACCTTGAGGCCATTCCCTACGCCATATGCCTTCATGGCCCTGGATGTAGTAGACAACCACCCCTAGGCGAAGGGCATGAGGGAGCAAGCAGGTCTTTTCCATGGTCCCTTGCAGGGCTATTTTCGTTTGGGGCAAAATTATATTTGACAGCTGTGGACTTGCACTCTCAACTTTGACTCCATGCCTGTGTATAAGAGGAAGATTTGTGGAGAGGTAGGCTTGTGGGAGAGAGGTGGGCTTCCTCTTCCTCCTCCTTAGAATGGAAGCCAAACCTTGGATGAATCGAATTCAGATTTGATGTGGGCAAGTCAAACTCTGGAGGGGCATGCCCACACTTCCTGGGGGAAAGCATCCTCTGCAGGAAGGAACATATGGAGAAGCTGCCCAGCCCACCCTCCAGCTCTTATCCCAAGTCTCCCCTTCTACCCAGAGCAACAGATGTACAATCACCATCCATCCATCTCACTCGGTATCCTGAAGGTCATCATCCTATGAAAACAATAATTGAGGAAATGGAAAAGGGCCCCTTAGCCCAGGAGAGCATGTTACCTTATAGCCCAGAAATGAAACCACTTCCTTCCCATGAACTCTTAGTATATGAAAGACTCCTCCTCCCCCCTCTCCTTATCATGTCAACACATGTCCCCTCTCTGGTATGTCTTGGACAGGCTATTGCCTTCAATTCACATACTATAAATTACTGACATACTCCTTATTGAGAGCTGACAGGTGAGAAGGAGACATTTAATGACTCTTAGCCATGGCTGAACAAAAAGAGGCTTCAGGCCTCCAAGTGGAGACCTCAGGGCCTTTGGTAAAAGAGAAAGATAATGATGAGTGTGTTATAGAGGGTTCTTGATATTTGCAGAATTAAGGAAACCCTTCAAAAATGTAGCTCCACTTACAGCTACATGTAAAAGAATGAAATTAGAACACTCTCTAACACTATACACAAAAATAAACTCAAAATGGAGTAAAGACCTAAATGTAAGGCTAGACACTATAAAACTCTTAGAGGAAAAAACAGGCAGAACACTCTATGACATAAATCACAGCAAGATCCTTTTTGACCCACCTCCTAGAGAAATGGAAATAAAAACAAACATCAACAAATGGGACCTAATGAAACTTAAAAGCTTTTGCACAGCAAAGGAAACCATAAACAAGACAAAAAGACCACCCTCAGAATGGGAGAAAATATTTGCAAATGAAGCAACTGACAAAGGATTAATCTCCAAAATTTACAAGCAGCTCATGCAGCTCAATAACAAAAAAACAAACAATCCAATCCAAAAATGGGCAGAAGACCTAAATAGACATTTCTCCAAAGAAGATATACAGATTGCCAACAAACACATGAAAGGATGCTCAACATCACTAATCATTAGAGAAATGCAAATCAAAACTACAATGAGGTATCACCTCACACCAGTCAGAATGGCCATCATCAAAAAATCTGCAAACAATAAATGCTGGAGAGAGTGTGAGAAAAGGGAACTCTCTTGCGTTGTTGGTGGGAATGTAAGTTGACACAGCCGCTATGGAGAACAGTATGGAGGTTCCTTAAAAAACTAAAAATAGAACTACCATACGACCCAGCAATACCATTACTGGCATATACCCTGAGAAAACCATAATTCAAAAAGAGTCATGTACCACAATGTTCATTGCAGCTCTATTTACAATAGCCAGGACATGGAAGCAACCTAAGTGTCCATCGACAGATGAATGGGTAAAGAAGATGTGGCACATATATACAATGGAATATTACTCAGCCATAAAAAGAAACAAAATTGAGTTATTTGTAGTGAGGTGGATGGACCTAGAGTCTGTCATACAGAGTGAAGTAAGTCAGAAAGAGAAAATCAAATACCGTATGCTAACACATATATATGGAATGTAAAAAAAAAAAATGGTCATGAAGAACCTAGAGGCAGGACGGGAATAAAGACACAGACCTACTAGAGAATGGACATGAGGATACGGGAAGGGGGAAGGGTAAGCTGGGACAAAGTGAGAGAGTGGCATGTACATATATACACTACCAAATGTAAAACCCATAGCTAGTGGGAAGAAGCCACATAGCACAGGGAGATCATCTCCGTGCTTTGTGACCACCTAGAGGGGTGGGATAGGGAGGGTGGGAGGGAGGGAGACGCAAGAGGGAAGAGATATGGGAATATATGTATATGTATAGCTGATTCACTTTGTTATAAAGCAGAAACTAACATACCACTGTAAAGCAACTATACTCCAATAAAGATGTTTTTAAAAAATCTAAATTTAGAAAACCAATTATAAAAAATAAATAAATAAATAAATAAATAAACAAACTCAAAATGGATTAAAGACCTAAAGCTAAGGCCTGACACTATAAATCCCTTAGAGGAAAACACAGGTGGACCACCCTTTGACATAAATCGTGGCAAGATCTTTTTTGACCCACCTCCTAGGGTAACGAAAAGAAAAAGAAAAATAAACAAAGGGGACCTAATGAAACTTCAAAGCTTTTGCACAACAAAGACAACCACAAACAAGAGGAAAAGACAACTCTCAGAAAGGGAGAAAATATTTTCAAATGAATCAACGGACAAGGGATTAATCTCCAAAACATAACAGCTCATGCAGCTCAATATCAAAAAAACAAACAACCCAATCAAAAACTGGACAGAAGACCTAAATAGACATTGCTCCAAAGAAGACATACAGATGGGCAACAAACATGTTAAAAAATGCTCAACATCACTAATTATTAGGGAAATGCAAATCAAAACTACAATGAGGTATCACCTCACACCGGTCAGAATGGCCATCATCAAAAAATCTGCAGGGACTTCCCTGGTGGCACAGTGGTTGAGAATCTGCCTGCCAATGCAGGGGACACGGGTTTGAGCCCTGGTCTGGGAGGATCCCACATGCCGCGGAGGAACTAGGCTCGTGAGCCACAACTACTGAGCCTGCGCGTCTGGAGCCTGTGCTCCACAACAGGGGAGGCCGTGATAGTGAGAGGCCTGCACAACGCGATGAAGAGTAGCCCCCGCTTGCCGCAACTAGAGAGAGCCCTCGCACAGAAACGAAGACCCAACACAGCCAAAAATAAATAAATAAATTTTTTTTTAAAAAAAAAAATCTGCAAACAATAAATGCTGGAGAGAGTGTGGAGAAACGGGAACCCTCTTACATTGATGGTGGATATATAAATTGATACAGCCACTATGGAGAACAGTATGGAGGTTCCTTAAAAAACTAAAAATTGAACTACCATACGACCCAGCAATCCCACTCCTGGGCATATATCTGGAGAAAACCATAATTCAAAAAGACACATGCACCCCAATGTTCATTGCAGCACTATTTACAATAGCCAGGACATGGAAGCAACCTAAATGCCCATCGACAGAGGTATGGATAAAGAAGATGTGGTGCATATATACAATGGAATAGTACTCAGCCATAAAATGGAACGAAACTGGGTCACTTGTAGAGACGTGTATGGACCTAGAGACTGTCATACAGGGTGAAGTAAGTCAGAAAGAGAAAAACAAATATTGTGTATTAATGCATATATGTGGAGTCTAGAAAAGTGGTATAGATGAACTTATTTGCAAAGCAGAAATAGAGATGTAGATGTAGAGAATAAACGTATGGATACCAAGGCGGGAGATGAGGGTGGGATGGATTGGGAGAGTGGGATTGACATATATACACTACCATGTGTAAAACAGATAACTAATGAGACCAGAATGTATAGCACAGGGAGCTCTACTCAATGCTCTGTGGTGACCTAAATGAGAAGGAAATCCAAGAGGGGATGTAGGTATACATGTGGCTTATTCACCCTGCTGTGCAGCAGAAACTAACACAACATTGTAAAGCAGCTATACTCCAATTTTTAAAAATGCAGCTCACTTAAGATTGGATCAGAAATCAGAGACCCACAAAAGACCGGCTCTTTACCCAGGCCCTGAATGGCTAAGAGGGAAAAGTGGGATGCAGAGAATGAGGAAGGCCCTGTGGGGATAAAGACGAGGAGATCTGAGCTGGGCCCAGACTAGAAACAGGAGTTCAGAACCAAAGGATTTTAAAAACTAACCTCATTAAATCTTACAATAGTAACCCAAAGGTAAGGGAGCCTCACATTTCAGACCAAGAGTTAAATCAGTGGCTGTCCGCTTTGGCGACGCATGAGTGTCACTTTTGTAAAAGGCAAGTGCCCCAGCTCCACCCAAGAATTCCAAACCAGAACACCTCTGGTGGAGCCCAGCAAAGAGCCACCAGCCACTCTGAAACCCAGCCAGAATCAAGAAGCACTGCGTTAAATCAAAGAGCTGTATTCATACCCCACTTCCAACCCCATTCACCCCCTCAAAACCCCAGTGTGTAAGTCACAGCGGGGCTTTCCTCCAGTCACTTCAATTGTTTCAGGAGTTCCAGACCATAGATTCCTCACCAAGACTCCACTTGCCCCTCAGCCAGGGTAGAAACACAGGATGATTTCCACAAACTGCATTTATTTAGGGATAACTGGCCAAAGAAATCATTTGGGTTGGTTTTTATCTCTGTGATTCTTCCCTGTAACCATCCACAAAGAGCACCGTCCAAGCAGAGGGTCTGACCTGATGGGATGCTTGCGGCCTCTGGGGCAGCTCAGTCAGGGTCCCCAGGGCCAGTGTCCCGCTCCAGAGGGACCAAGTCCATGCTCCCCCTAATCAGGGCCTGTTCCTCCAGAGCTGTCCCATCTCTCTGCCAAGCTTCAAGCCCTCCGTCTTCAGTCCTTTGCCCAAGCAATGAGGCCGGAGGAGGACTTGGAGGGCAGGGGGTCTGACATGGACTCAGGACACAAGGAAGAGAGAGTCTGTGCCACGGCCAAGGGCAAAGGGAACTCCCCCTTCTTTTCAAAAGGCTTGCTCTGTCCTTGGCATTCCCCCATCTGACTTTTTGTCAGATGGGCTAGTTGGTGCTGACCTCAGAGAAGGCCAAACTGGGTGCTGTGGGGAGAGAGAAACAAAGCACATTTGTAAGAAGCATTTCAATCATAATAGTTACCATTTATTGAGCTCTTTCCATCTGTCTGGCCCAATTCTGAATTTCACATGCACTGTCTCATTTGATCCTTACCACCTGAGAGATAGGTTTTATTATTCCCATTAAGGATTAGGAAACTGAAGTTCAGAGAAGCTAAGTTACCTGCCTAAGACTGAGCTAGCTTCTAAGTCAGGGTAAAGATTTGGACCCTGGTGTGTCCAACTCCAAAGCCTGTGATCTTAACCATTGTGCTATACAGCCTCAGAAAGGGGACACGGCGTGGTGCTCCCTTCATTTAAGTAAATTTAATCAAGAAGCAAAGGTTCTTTGTTACCCTGCTCTCTTTCAGATAACACCTCCCTACCTGAGGTCTCAAACAAGTGGTCCGCAGGCCAGAATTCACCCACGGGCTTGTTTAATTTGGTACATAGTGTTTTAAAATAACTTGACAACCCCTGAAGGGCTTTGAGTTTGTGGCCCTGGCCTCTCATCACACTCGCTTTATTGAAACCGTTCCAAGGGGACAGGGCTGCCATTTTCTGCAAAGTTTAAATCGCAAGCACCTGGCAGTGAACATGGGGAAGCTGGCTTTAAAGCTGGCTTTCCCTCCTCCATCATCTCTGCCCCACAGGCTATCTGCAAACAGTACCACCCAGGTGGCTGACACTCCCCAGCAGCCACTGTGCAGCTGTATCAGCAGGTCTCTAAGATGAGGTTCCGGCAGTCACTGTAGCGCCACACGGCTATAACAGGAGAAGGATGGGGGGAGGGGAATGACTATATTCGACTTCAGAGGGGAGCTTATGTTTCCCTTGGTGGAGCCAGGCCAGGGCTCTGATCTCACACTTCCCTGGCAGAACCTTTCTCTGCTGTAATTATCTGGAAGTCATGTGTCCTTAGCGCTGGTGTGACAGGAACAAACACAAGCCATCATCCTATAAACAGAGGAGGCCAGCCTTCCTGAACCCAGCAGAACACGGCTCCCTCCATGGCTGGGGTGCCTATCATTAGTCTACAAATAGCATCATATCTCTCGCCAGCTCAGTCCTTTTGTCCTTCTTTTTTAGGTGCTGGACTTCCCTGGACAGTTGAGCAAAGAGAAAGTAGGGATCAGACTCTGTATTATTACATGAAATTCAGCATGAAGCCTTGCCGGCAATTAGATTATGTCAAGGTATAATAAGTCACAGAATTTAAAAATCTAAGAGTTGGAAGGCACCTTTTGAAAGGAAGGAAAACCATCCCTTGTGACACGATGCTTGTGCAAGGATCTTACAGCCCCCTCCTTACTATGATGTGTTAAACCAGTATTGTACCGATGAGGCAGAGATCTTGCCTACCCTCATGAAGGCACTTCCTTTTGCCTCTAAGATCAATCCTCTCCAGCCCTAGAGATACTCATAATACTCGAAATCGGGTACAAGGACAAGTTTGATATTACTTTTCTATCCAGCAGAGCTTCAGCTTCTCACCCTTTCCTACTACCTAGAAAAATCTCTGCCCTCAGCAGAGTGGCCTCCCCAGGGGACCTAGCAATGTGCATCCCCCATGAGTTTGCCATATCCTTCCCAGCTCCTTTTTCTGCCTCCAGATGCCTGGCTTGGCTGGACCCAGAATATTCCTCACCATGGTCATGTAGGTGGCCTCTGACTTCCCGCTTGATTCTTCGTCAGTCACCTCTTGCATGGTTATTGAGGAGTAGATATGTTTCTAGAGGGGAGAAAATCATGTAAATATTCCTAAAACTCAGTGAGTCTTACACGCCAGAGAAAAGGCTATCTACCACTCTTCAAGGGGACAGGGGTTCTCCAGGGCATCAACCACCAAAATCAGTAGGTCAGAGGGTTACTAAGAGCTAGAGAATTATCATAGGTCACGATACTCCAGTCCTCAGACTTCCTGGAAATTAAGAAAATTAGCTCATCAGCAAAGAGCACTATCTTAAGAACCAAATTCTTTGGTTCAAAAGCCAAACATCTAGGACTTCACTGGCGGTCCAGTGGTTAAGACTGCACGCTCCTAATGCAGGGGGCACGGGTTCGCTCTCTGGTCAGGGAACTAAGATCCCACGTGCTGCATGCCGTGGCCAAAAAAAAAAAATCAAACATCTTTGTTTGGATGGGCATTGAGGTAGCAGCAGAAAATTCTTATCTTGCCAAATTATTTGTACTTTGTGATTATTTCCTCCTAATTAGAGTCATGGCAGGACGGCATCCATCAGCAGCTAACTGTCATCACCTCTTCCAGACAGTTTATATGCCAGGAACAGCCCTCACTGAACTTCACATCTGTGAGGACAGAGGTGCTTTGTGATTCCCACTCCTGTCACTATTTGGAGAAGTGATATCATCCACTGACAAAGTCTTGGACTTCTGGAGTCCCCTGCACTATGTTGTGAGAAAATCCTACTCTTGGGTCACAAACAGCCCAAAAGATGGAAAGGTAAATATGATAAGAGGAGTTTTTCAAAGGAAAGAAAGAGAGAGAGAGAAAGAAAGAGAGAGGGAGGGAGGGAGGGAGGGAGGGAGGGAGGAAGGAAGGAAGGAAGGAAGGGGGGAAGAAAGGAGGGAGGGAGGGGGAAAAAGGGAAGGAGGAGGGAAGAAAAGAAAGAACAAAAGGGGAAAAAAAGAGTTCAAGGAAACTAATCCATTTCTCAGTCCCTGGTAGCAATTATTTATCACAACTAATATGGTTGAAAAAGTTCTTGATCCTCTCTTTCTAAAGGTCCCCGAATATTTAATCTGAACAATTAACTCCTTCACTTAACTCTGGAATGGACATAATCATCCTTTATATTGATACCATGCCTCATAGATTACAAAGCACTTGCCTATCATCATGTTATTTGAACCTTACAACGGGGCAAATACGTTTGTCCTTAAACTCATTTTACTGATGAGAAAACTGAGGCTCAGGGAGGTGGCAGAGCTGGGCTTGAACTGGGACTTTCCCAGGGTCCTCCAAGGATGTACTGGGCTGCTGGACTGGCCCTGTCCGCCCCACGCCACTCACTCTCCCAGGGACTCATTGCAGTGATGGAGATTTTCTGAGCCGCTGCTCTGTGCCAGGCACTGGATGCGCCGAGACATAACGATGAGTGAGACACAGTTCACACCACCTGGATCCTGGAGCAGCCTCCACCTTGCCCTCACTGAGCACAGCAGCAAAATGGCAGAGTTCTTCTCTTACCTCTGGATTTGCCTTCTTTGTGTTCTCCAGGCTTTTGACCAAGGTCGTGGAAGTTACTGAACTGCAAAGGCATGAAAAGCATGTGGAATTACCCAGCCAGCACCGTATATCCAAGGCTGACAACATGAGACCACACAGAGTTTTATGAAGAGAGAGACCCCAGGTTAGGAACTACTCCCAGACACCTACAGCCCAAGCTACCCAGCTCCGCTTGAGATCTGAGAGATGCATGTCTTTCACCGAGAGCAGAAAGGCATCTGGAGATAGTTTAGGCTGAACGACAGCTTCAACCTCTCTATTGTCACACTAACAAGTTTTCTGCCCATAACAATTTTAAGTGAATTAATAGAGAGGGGCCATGGGATTCGATTTTAACATTTCCAAGGACTGGGGAGATGGAGCTGAGCCAGCAGGGAGCAGCAGAAGCTCAGCGAGACACCGGTTCAAAGGCTTCCGGCTTCTTTCTTCCAGGGAGGAGGCCAAGCAGAATTATCCCCTCAAACACCCAGGGCTGGGAGCGCCGGCCCCTTCCCTGCCCTTGGCCTTTGATCGCTCGACCATCTGCCTTCTGCATTTGCCACTAAGTAGGCTTCCTTTCTTTCCTATTTTGGCCTAAGGTGGAGCGAGAAAAGAAAAATAACAACAACAACCAGGGTTAAAGCTAGAAAGGAATGTATATACTTTGGACTCAGAGTAGAAATATTTTAATCGTATTTTCTGATTATAAAGTTGTATGCTCTGATTGTAAAATAACTCAAATAATACAGAAATGTAGACAGTCTGAAATTGAAGCCCCAGTAAACTCCCTACCCTCCTAGCACCCACCTTTTCTTTTATCTCAAATAGCACTATTAACATTTTAGAATTATCCTTCCAAACCTCTCTCAATGCAAGCATAAGTATACTCACACAAAATATATTTAGTATATATGCTGCTGAAGAGAGAATTACATAATATGCTTTTTTATTAAAATGAGATCATTCTATATATTGTATAATACTACTCCTCGGACATCTTTCTCCATCATTACATACAGAGCCATGCGGTATTTCATTGAATGGAATACCAATTCATTGAATCATTACCTTTCTGACAGGCACTGAGAATGATTTCCGTTTTTAATTATAATCTTTGCTACAGCAACCACGTTTATGCACAAGTCTCGGCACATCCGTCCGACTATTTCTTTAGAATAAACTAGTAGACAGACATGGAAATGCTGCTCTTCATTTTGAGGGAAACTGAGGCCCAGAGCAGGGAAGTGAGCTGATAGGGAAAGCCAGGTTGTCTAACTCTTGGTTCAGTGCTGTCCACATGCCCAAAGCAAAGACCTTCAAGCTCAAAACCAAGTCAGAGAGCCCCCGGGGAGTCAAGTGCAAACCTAGCAGGCAGCAGCAGTTTCTGGATAATACATGTCCCATGGGGAAAGGAGTCCCAAAAGTCAGCACTCCTCAGTCTTAATGGGGGTTCTTGCCCATTGACACTATTTCAAAAAGAGAGTCAATTTGCCCTAGCAACATAGTTCATCAATAGTTGGATAAACGGAAGGATATGAGCCTGCCAACAGCCAGTGAAACACTAGTGCCCGTGCCCAGAGCATCGGTGTATTTCTGAGGTACTGGTAGAATTTCAAGCCTTTAAAAACACATTTCAACAATAAATAATTTAGGACCTGAGGCCATTCATTCAAAAGTAGCTTCTCATAATTAAAATGTGGTCCTTCAGATAAAGCCACTGACAATCCTCAAAGTCTGAGCTTCTCTACGAAGTATATACATACTGTGGACAATTCAAAAATCGTTTCAGGCATTGAATAGCACCATTACGGTTCTTGCATAAGATTTACACTCTTAATTGTGCTCTACTTGGACCAACATTTGTAAGTCTTTGTAATCTTTGTAAAATGAGGATGGTGTGGGGATGTGCAAGGCCTTTCAGGATAACAGTGAGCAAAGGGGGTGGGGTCACTATACGATGACGTCTAATGTGGTAACCACAGATGATTCTGGTTTAAAACACCCCCTTCTGTGAAAATGGCACACTTAGAGCCTTATCACTCTCTTCCACTTCAGGCTAGAGGCATCTCCAGCCCCCCAGCCCAAGAGATGGGAGCAGCCCTGTACCTCTTATTCCCATAGGTCCTCTTCACAACCAATATCAGAACCGGAAGCAGCAGGATAGTGGTACAGATAACTCCCACAATGATCACCAGCTGGTTACCGTCCAGGATCTCAGGGCTGAGGGTTACTGAGGTCACCAATGCTTGGGAAAGGAGAGAAGTAATGACAGGGCCTCAATATTCCAGAAGAGAGCTGGGAGCCTCACCAGTTCTAGGCCAAGTAGCAACAGCCACGTCAGAAGTGGGAGGAGAAGGTCAGACTCCACTCCATGTTGAAACACTAGGACTCCAGCTGTCCCCATTAGATTGAGAACCAAAGTCCTCTGACACACACACACACCCGCCCCCGCTTACCGTTAAAATGTAGACTAAGGTCGGTGGGAAAAGAGAATATCACCTCACCTACAGTAGAGTTTCCTTTCACATTAATAATTCTATCTTAAAATGTGGTTTACCAAATGACAGAAATAACAGACATGTTAGAGCCTGCTCTACAACACTCAGCCCCATAGTCATGATACAAAGTAAAGCACTTCCACCCTTATGGCACCCTTCACTCATTTCCTCAGTTCACTCTGAACATACACATCAAACACCTCCTGGGTGCCCGATATCACTAGGCACAGAAGATACAAAGACAAATAGTGCACGGTCCCTGCCTTCAAGGAGAGAGACAATGTAAACAGAAAATCACAGACTGCTTATAGATGCTTTGAGAGCTGTCCATATAGAGTACAGAGCAGCATAGAGAAAAGGGTACCCAATTCTATGGGAGCAGAACCTGAGAATTTGTCAGCAAAAGTTTAAGAGTTTAAGTTGAGTCTTAAAGGAAACATCAAGGTTTTTTTGGCAAACAGTATGGGGAAGGATGGTAGGGACCTTATACCCAAGGTCTGGAGCTCTTAGGTGCTTTTTTTGTTTGTTTGTTTTGTTTTGTTTTGTGGTACGCGGGCCTCTCACTGTTGTGGCCTCTCCCGTTGCGGAGCAACAGGCTCCGGACGCGCAGGCTCAGCGGGCATGGCTCGCGGGCACAGCCGCTCCGCGGCACGTGGGATCTGCCCGGACCGGGGCACGAACCCGTGTCCCCTGCATCGGCAGGCGGACTCCCAACCACTGCGCCACCAGGGAGGCCCTCTTAGGTGCTTTTAGGTGACAGGATGGTGCTTTTAGAAACTAGCAAGAGTTCCATGGGTCTGGTTCAAAGGTTGTGTTTGTCGGTGTGGTGGGGAATGAGGCTGGATAAGTAACAGGAGCTAAGTCATGCAGGACCTTGATTATCTCAGTGAGGAGTCTGGATTTTTTTCTTTGGCAATGGAGAAGACATTGAGAGATTATAAGCAGTTGAGATTTGTTACTGAGAAAGATGGCACTCAGAGCTGCATGAAGAATGAGGGGTAGTGACTGAGAACGAAAGCAGAGACTTGTTAGAGGCCTACAGTCCAAGACGGGGATGAGACAGCCAGAATAAGGCGGTGGTGACAGATGGGGGAGGAGGCAGATCCAGTCAGTAGTAGACAGCCATAAAAAGGAACGAAACTGAATTATCTGTAATGAGGTGGATGGACCTAGAGGCTGTCATACAGAGTGAAGTAAGTCAGAAAGAGAAAAGCAAAAACGGGTTGCTAATGCACATATATGGGATCTAAAAAAAAAGGTATGATGAACCTAGCGGCAGGGCAGAAATAAAGACGCAGACGTAGGGAACAGATTTGAAGACACAGTGGAGGAAGGGGAAGCTGGGATGAAGTGAGAGAGTAGCATCGACATATACACACTACCAAATGTAAAATGCGTGGCTAGTGGGAAGCAGCCACATAGCACAGGGAGATCAGCTCAGTGCTTTGTGATGACCTAGAGGGGTGGGATAGGGAGGGTGGGAGGGAGGCTCAAGAGGGAGGGGATATGGGGACATGTGTATACATATGGCTGATTCACTTTGTTGTACAGCAGAAACTAACACAACATTGTAAAGCAGTTATACTCCAATAAAGATATATATATTTTTTAAAGTCAGTAGTAGAAATGACAGGACTTGTCAACTTGTTAGACTGGGGGTCATGGGAAAGGGAAGAATCAAGTACAACTCCCAGGCATCCAGTTGGATAACTGTGTAGATGGTGGTGGCATTAACTGAGGTTGAAGAGACGGGCTGGGGAGAGGTGAGAGGGGTAGGTTTGGATATGTTGTATTTGAGTATTTGTGGAATATTTGGGTGGAGCTCATATAATACATAGAGATAGATAGATAGATAGGCAGACAGATAAAGTTGTATCTAACATAGAATATATTGAATGTATATAGAACATGGTATTCAATACTACTGAGGTAGAGAAGGTCAAGGATGTGCCTTTAGAGTACCATTGGTGATCTACGCTAGAGCAGAGGTAGAAGCAGAGGACTGAATGCAGTGTGCTATCAATTAATGGGAGATGAGATAGGAGACACCATGTCCAGCCCTTTAGCAAGCTATCTGGCTGTGTAAAGAAAGAAATACATAACGTATTGTAGGGAAGGTTGCACAACTCGGAATATACTAAAAACCATCAAGGTGTACACTTTAAACGGGTAAATTGTAAGGTATGTGAGTTGTATCTCAATAAAGCTGTTTCAAGAAAAATAAAGATATAGGATGAGAGCTAAAGGAGACAAGGACACAGGTAAGAGGAAGAGTGGAGCGTATGCTTGTGCTGAGTGGTAGAAGCCCTTGGAAAGTACGGGCTTAAAGAACCATGCTGTGAGGATCCTGAGAAGGAAGAGAGAGCACCACCTGAGCACAGGGGCTCAGATAAGCCCTGGGTGGAAGGGAGCTCAGGATGGCAGGGCAGGGATGACGATGGGAGCGGATGTAGGTCCGTTTGTGGGCGGGGAGGGCTCCAAAGTTGAATGAGCTCCCGTTAATGGCTTCTATTTTCTCTGTGAAGTGGAGCTAAGACTTCTGAGAGTGAAGAAAGCCATCTGTCTGCTTTCCTCTCCAGCTGGGACTCTTTGCTATTGGCAAGAAGGCGCCTCCATAGACTTAAGTCTCTGGCCAGAGGTACTGGGGTGTGTTGCATCCTCACCTCTATCCCTGCCCCCAACCAACCACAGCCAAGCCCTGGGTCCCTAGCAAAAGGCAAAGTCCACAGGCCACATCCTGACTGCTAACTGGGTTATGGTTTAACTTGAACTCCTTACTTATCAACCTCTATCAGTCAACACAATTTAGTCTTTACTCCCCTACACACCAATGGCCTTAATACACAGTGTTTCGCCAGAATACAGAATCTTTGATCAGAAAACCCCTCTATTTTTGGTTCTGACCCCTTCCTGTTTTCTCTCTGTTCTTTGCTGTCTCTCACCAGCTCGGGATCATCTTCCTTTCCACTACAGAGCATAGAGCATCTCCCTTGAAGCCAAGTCAAAACAACTCCAATCCATCTCTGAGCTCCTGTACTTTTAACTTAGTATATTACACTAATGATGAGTGAGGTCTGGCAGAGGGGTGGTGTTCACTCAATATTATCTTTTTTTTCCTTGACCTGCCAGCAGGGAAGAAATAGGGTGAGGCAAGTAAGGTGCATAGGGCACCAAATTTAAGGAGGTATCACTCTCAAGGTCATGCAAGTACAGGGTACAAGTGCTTGATAAGTGCTGGGCTTATCAGGTTCAGGCAAGTACAGCACCTGGGAGTGATGCCTCCTTAAATTTTGCACCCTAGAAGCCTCTCCAGCCTCACCCTAGTCCTGGCCCTGCCTACCAGCTATGAGGCCCCTCCTCCCTCTCCAACCAAATGTTAGATACTTCGAGGCTCTTTCAGGATCACGTGCAGCACAGTGGTTTTCCTGACTGTCAGGTTCCCCAGGTGGATACTGCAGGTGTAACTTCCTCCATCAGACTCCTTCACTCTGTGGAGCATAATGGAGCCATCGTTGTGGGAAGTGTCCCCCACCAGGTTTACACGGTTCTGGAAGCGGCCCCAGTTCTGGGGGTATCCCATGGTTGCCTTGAGTTTGGGGTAATAGCGCAACACAATCTCCTCCTAGAAGGGAAAGGTAAAACGTATGAGATTGAAGGGCTGGGGTAGAGGGGCGCCGGGAAGGTTGAGAGGGGGAGCTCTCAGGACTCACAGACTATGTGTGTGGAAACAGTAAAGGTATTATCAGAAGGTATTAAGTAACACAAATCCATGGACACACGTGTCTGTGGGCACATAGTTGTGCAGGATGCCACCAAACCACAAACAACTCTTCCATCTCAAGAGAGGGATGAGGAAAGTGGGAATGAGAGACTTTCAGTTTTTTGCATTTCTCCAGTAAAAAAAGTAAAAGTACACCTTTACTTTTTATGACATATCCAGCTGGATTTCCAATAGGCACCTGAAACATGTCTAAAACTGAACTCCAAAATTCTCCCCCAAACCAGTTCCTTCTTATCCATCCCATTTTGGTAAATGGCAACGTCTTCTTCCTTAAGCTCTGGTTAAGGATCTTGCAGTCATCCTTAACTCCTCTATTTCTTGAACAACTCACATCTAATCCCACAACAAATCCTCTACCCTCGAAATACATCCCAAATCTAGCCACTTCTCACCTCTTCCACAGTCTGGTCCAAGCCACCATCTCTCACCTGGATTTCTACAAGAGCTTCTCAACTTGTATCCCTCTATACTTCCCACTACAGTCTATTCTCAGCAGATGAACCTTTAGAAATATAAGTTAAATGGTATCACTCCTCTGCTCAAAACCCTCTAATAGCCCTCCATTTCTCCTAAAAGTACAAAGTCCTCCATGAGCTGCCCCACCCCCCATCTCCTCTCTGATTTCATCTTCTACTGGCTTTTTCCTCACCTACTTGGGTCACTGTCACAGCAGCAGTCTCCTTGCTGCTCCTTGAGTACTGGCCTCAGGGCCTTTGCACTTGCTGCTTCCTTTGCCTGGAACACTCTTCCCCCCTAGACAGATGCACGGTTGCCTCCTTCACTTCCTTGAGACCTCTGCTCGAATGTTACCTTTTTGGTGAGGTCTCCCTGACCACCTACATAAAATAACAACCACAAAACCCTGCTTTCTTGTTCTCCATAGCTCTTACTATTACCTGACATATCATGTATTTATTTCTTCATTGTTTTACTATGTATATCTCTCCATCTTTTTTTTAACATCTTTATTGGAGTATAATTGCTTTACAGTGGTATGTTAGTTTCTGCTTCATAACAAAGTGAATCAGCTATACACATACATATATCCCCATATCCCCTCCCTCTTGTGTCTCCCTCCCACCCCTCTAGGTGGTCACAAAGCACCGAGCTGATCTCCCTGTGCTACGTGGCTGCTTCCCACTAGCTATCTATTTTACGTTTGGTAGTGTATATATGTCCATGCCACTCTCTCACTTTGTCCCAGCTTCCCCTTCCCCCTCCCCGTGTCCTCAAGTCCATTCTCTATGTCTGCGTCTTTATTCCTGTCCTGCCCCTCGGTTCTGTCCCTCCATCTTGACTGTAAGTCCCCCATCAGGGCAGGAGCTTTGAGTATTCACTGCATAGCAGATGCTTTAAAAACACTTGTTAAATAAATGTGTTGGAATTTTTTATAAAGTTATATAAATATTATTATTTTTTAAAAGCTTTTAAGAAAAGGAAATGGGCATACAAACAGAAACATGAATGAAAAGACCTGGCTTGTCTCTTGTGATTCAAATTCACAACCCAAAACGTCAACTCTCATCCTATTTTCTGCAGTGTCTCAATTGGTGGTTGACATATAAATGCGTGACGAGTTTCCAGAGGTGAATCTGGAACTACATGTAATTCACCAGACCCCACCATGATGCCACCATTTCTTTTTTTTTTTTTTTTTTTGAATTTTTGAATTTTATTTTATTTATTTTTTATACGGCAGGTTCTTATTAGTTATGTATTTTATACATATTAGTGTATACATGTCAATTCCAATCTCCCAATTCATCCCACCACCACCCCCCACCACTTTCCCCCTTGGTGTCCATACGTTTGTTCTCTACATCTGGATGCCACCATTTCTGACCCACTCAGCATATAGGAATCAAGTGAGTATAAATGACTTTTTGTAGGGATGACCTGGAATATGTCTTCATTTATAAAAGTTAAATCTTTTCTAAACTTTGTACCTTAACTTTCACTAACAATAAGTTACCTGAGATGTCTCTTACAACACACCTTGACTCATCAGGATATCACTATGCCATAGTTGACATCTACTGGTCTAATGAACTAACTTGCTGTTTACTACTTCAGAGTTCCCATGAAGTACTCCTCAACCTGGCCCCCAGGACCTACTAATCCCAACATTCGAAGCATCCATGAAGATAAAGAAAATTCCCTCCATCACATAAATGGGGCAATGGGGCACAGAAGAAAACTCACAAAAATAACCCAAATAAGAATAAGAGGGCTTCCCTGGTGGTGCAGTGGTTAAGAATCCGCCTGCCATTGCAGGGGACACGGGTTCAAGCCCTGGTCCGGGGAGATCCCACATGCCGTGGAGCAACTAAGCCCGTGTGCCACAACTACTGAGCCCGTGCGCCACAACTACTGAAGCCCACGCGCCACAACTACTGAAGCCTGTGCGCCTAGAGCCCGTGCTCGGCAACAAGAGAAGCCACCTCGGTGAGAAGCCCGCACACCACAACAAAGAGTAGCCCCCGCTCGCCGCAATTAGAGAAAGCCCACGCACAGCAACGAAGACCCAGCGCAGCCAAAAATAAATAAATTAAATAAATAAATTTTTTTTAAAAAGAATAAGAATGCAAAATGGTATAGACGATCTTATTTGCAAAGCAGAAATAGAGACAGATGTAGAGAACAAACGCATGGATACCAAGGGGGAAGGAGGGATGGGATGAACTGGGAGATTGGGATTGACATATATACACTATTGATACTATGTATAAAATAGATAACTAATGAGAACCTACTGTACAGCACAGGAACTCTACTCAATGCTCTGTGGTGACCTAAATGGGAAGGAAATCCCAAAAAGAGGGGATATATGTATACATATAGCTGATTCACTTTGCTGTACAGTAGAAACTAACACAACATTGTAAAGCAGCTATACTCCAATAAAAATTAATTAAAAATAAAAATCAAAAACATATTTTTAATTTTAAAAAAAGAATACGAATGCAATTGTGCTTATGCCTAGCCCATTGCTTTCCTGGCTAGGCCACCAAAATCATCCCCCTTGCTATCCCACGGACTCTACGAAAAGGGGAAGGGAGAAGAGGAATTAAACTAAAATGCAGTGGCCAAGTCATGTACAAATGCTTTACACCAGCTGTCTCCTGTATGCGTCCTGACAACCTGAAAAGCTGAGCAGCAACAGCATCTACTTCTTCATCTTCATTAGAGTCATTTTTCCCAACCGGAAGCTGAAATTGCCCAGCCAAGTGGATGAGCTGAGAGGCCCAGCTTTGCCAAGGTCCAAAGCCCAAGCCCTCACAACACCACCACATGGCACCTGATGCCTGGATTCTTGATCTCCCCGCTCTGTCCTGACAGCATCGGCCAGGGGCTTCTTATACACAATGAGGGTTTCTCCTCCTTACCTTGGTGTGCTCTCCTGATGAGAACATCCAGTCTACCCTGGTCATGTGTTTCTCTTCTGTGCTGTGGAAAACACATCCCATCTGAGTCGAATCACCCACATGAGCCATGAGCTCTGGGGATAAAATGATAAATCAAGTCAAACTCAAGGTATAATCTATAGAAGCCAAAGAACTTCTAGAAGAGATAATATTTAGCCAAAGATCCTCAACAGTAAAATCAATGTCACCACCAAACACTGCACACTTTCCCTCCACAGACGATCCAGATTATTCTGTGTGGTCAAAATACTCAGAGGTCTCTCACTCAAATCCACACAATACCCCAAGGATAAGACAATACCCTCTAGCTACCAACATTGGGGTCCCACTGACTTCAGTAAACACTTTCTGGTTCTCTTAATCCCTTTCTCCTTCTCCTCTTCTAGAACCTCTCCCACAAGCCCCAACTCCACTTCAAGCTTGTAATAAAGAAAGTACAGAAAACCTTGAAGCCCCCCACTTTCTGTTCACCAACTTAGATACCCACATCTGCTTAACATAAACAGGAAGTGGAAAGTTATATGACTCTCATTCTTATAAATAATCCACTGGCTCTCCTAGCTGAAAAACGGAATCACGGGTAACTCTCTTCAACTTCTTTTATTCTTCTACAAGTTGTCTTAGGACTTGCTTAGGACAATTCTGGCTAGAGTACAGGTCACAGGGCTGCTTGCTAATTAGGCCAAGACAACAGACAGTTTTCCTCTTGGCTTTTCTTTCTGTTTTAATCCCTGCCCCCACTTCCCCATCTGCTCCCCCTTCCCCTGCTCCTGGCTTTCCAACAAATAGTCTCTTCCTCCTGCTTATTTGTATAAGCAGCTGACCCCATCATATGTTTACTGCTTTAGTCATTTCAACAAGTCCCTGAAAAAGAAAACAATTGGAACGATGCTTCTGATTTTTCAATAGTGCTCTATACAAATCGACCACAAAGTCAATTAAGAAAAGAAAGGCAGGATGATATTTAAGGGAGACACAAGCCTAGGTCTTAACTGGACAGAGTTCCTTCAAGAGAGCATTAAGCGGAGCTCATAAAGAAACACAGTACATCAGCTAACCTTTTCATCCAAATTGTGTCCCTGGGAGAACGTTAACTTCCCACCCAGGAGGAAAGACGCACAATGGGAGGAAAGCAAAAGAAAATATTATGAGCTCAAAACTCTATGGAGGGAATTATTTTGGAAGTAATAAAAATTCACTGCAAAGAATACCAATAGGGAAGGAAACACCTTCTAAATCTATGAGTATCTTAAGAATTGAACCCTATTTTTTAAATGCAATAATAAGAACTGAACATTCTGAGTTCCTTCAACACACCAGGCATGTGCTAGACACCTAGGATATCATCTAGTCATTACAATATTTTGAGATATGCGCTATTACTCTCCCATTTCACAGAGGAAGAAAGTGAGAGAGCCCAGAGCTTCATGGCCAGTAAAAGGCAGAGCCAGCACTCAAACCCAGGCCTGAGTGAAAACAAAGCCCACACTTTCTCACTCCCTTTACTGTTACCACCTCACATAAGTGGAAGGATGGCTGATTCTAGAGCAAAAATATGGGAAGTTAATATTATTTTTATTTGTAAGAAAATTGTCTATACCACTGAAATTTTGTTTTCCAAATATTAGGAACTTTCTCTAAATTAGGATTTAAAGCACTGTTAGGTGTGATTCCAAAACATGGGCTTTTAATTATTTCATTAGATTGCCTCCCTTCTAGAATCATAGACCTCTATAAATTGAAAAGAGATTAGAATAGAATAAAAATAATAGAGTAATGAAGTTAGGGATCCAGAGGCCACCTAAAGCTCACATACTATTCTACCTACCATGTGCACGAATCCCATCAATAAGAATATTTTCTCTCCTTGAACAACATATTTTCCAAAATGTTAAACCAAACTCAAAACACTGTTCAAGCAATTCATCTGATATGAAAACTTTAATTCAATTTTGTATCTTAAAAATGAAGATCATCTGACTGAAATTATATGCACAAGTTTGAATAAAAATTACTTTTTGTTCTCTTTATACTTTTCATTAACTATTATACAATATATCTATACAGTATAATTATATAATCTGAGGACACACACATTCAGATGCCTTAAAATCCTTTCACAGAATAAAATGGAAGCAAATTCCTAAGAAAGAAAGAAAGAAAGGGAAAAAAAGAAAATTGTCTATAGTGTTTAAAATAAGAACTATGAATAAAAGAGTTGAAGTAGTAGAAACACAGAAAAATTACAAACTGAAGGATAAACTTTGTGGAGGAAATCTAGATGAGTTTTCACATGGAAGGAGATGGCCACCAGGCAAATGGTCAGGAGTTAGAGCTATTCCCACGCCGGCTGGAAAGGAAAAGTAAATACAAGTTGCTCCACTGGCTACTGGGAAATCTGACTACCCCTAAAATTGCTCTAGCCTGCTCCCACGGACTCAGTTCTTAAAACTGCCTCCTTTGGGCTCCTTCCCTCTGTGTCTCTTCTAAGCAGGAATAGGCACCCGTTTTGTAGGACATGCTTGTAGTCCTCAGGCCCAGCATCAGAGAACAAAGTAGAAAGGGGTAACTCAAAGATAATCCTTGGGGGACACAGACAGTTGGTTCATTTCTTCTTCCTGGAGAGCCATAGATTTAAAATCGAAAGAAAAATGCAATTGAAAAAAGTAGGAAAAATTAGGAGAGAGGCCAGAGGCCACCTTCTACAATTCCTTCTACCCTTCCATTTTTTAGAAGTCAGATTCAAGTGAGGGATGCTAATTTAAGAATTTCCTTCATTTGACAAATGTTTACTGAATGTTTACTCTATGCCAGGCATTGTGTCTAGGGCTGGTCATGGGACCAAGAACACAGATCCAGGTGAGCAGGGGAGACACAACTGAACAGGTGTGTTGAATATCACCAGAGACGGGGACAGGGTGCTCCAAAGGAGCTCATTGAAAGAATGGACCTAAACTAGCTGGCAGGGAGCAGGGCGTCCAGATTCTAGTTCACTCACTAAACAGCAAGCTCTCCTGAGGCCAAAGACTGTTCCTTCTATCTCACACTTTTAAAGAACGTATCTAATTCTGTGGTTTTCAAACTTTTTAAAGCAGCAGAATTCTTTCTTCAAATGAAATCTTACCTGGCAGCCCAATGAATACAGCAGGAAAAAGGAAAAGGACTTTGGTTGTAGTGGAGGTGGAAGCCTGAGGTCCTGCCCAACTAGATCCTCTATCAATCCCCTGCCCTGTTCTCATGCTTTGTGTGGCCCACCAGGTTCCTTGGACCTTGAGTGTTCTATAGAACGTGTTTTTTAAAACCAACAATCTACTGAAGCCATTTATAAATGGGAACATGAGGTCCTAGGAAGTTACAGAGATCTGCTCATTTCTTTTATATCTCCCAGCACACCTAACATAGTTACCTACAAAACATGGACACAGCATCAACGTGGATAACTGATGGGAAGCATCAGGGTATAGTGAAAAAAACATGGACTTTGTTGACAGAGGTACCAGGGTCCAAGTACTGGATGTGCCATTTAATAAATATATGTCCTTAGGCAAGTCACTTAATCTCTCTAAGCCTCAGTTAACTCATCTGTAAAATGAAAAGGAGAATACAGTACTTCCTTCACAGCATTTTCATGAGGTTGAAACATGATAAAGTAATAATAAAATAATGATCATCATCATTTTTATTTTATTGAGGACTCACTCCGTGGTAAGTGCATAGCACAATGGCTGTCACTTGCTCAACAAAATCAGTTCGCTTCCCTCACTGCACGCCAAATCTCTTGCCCCTTCGCCCTTCTCTGAGTAAGCATTTATGTACCTTTGGGCTCCTCTGGTAGTACATGCAGGACCACTGCTTTTTTGAACACCAGGCTCTCCATTTTGAAGCGGATTTCACAGGTATAGTTTCCCTGGTCAGCCTCTTCCACATTTTGCAGCAGGAGAGAACCATCATGGTGTAAGATGTCCCCCACCAAGCTCACACGATTCTGGAAACGCCCCACAGGCACACTGATATTGGCATAATAGAAGAGCACGTAGTCATCCTGGAGGGCGATACAGCATCAGAGAAAATGTAAAGTCCGTGGCACCAGACCCAGGAGTCTGGATTCAAAAGCCCCTGTTCTGTGGAGGCAGCATAGTCATCATCACCACTGTGATCAAAAAGTACTTGGGGGCTTCCCTGGTGGCGCAGTGGTTGAGGGTCTGCCTGCCGATGCAAGGGACACGGGTTTGTGCCCCGGTCCGGGAAGATCCCACATGCCGCGGAGCGGCTGGGCCCGTGGGCCATGGCCGCTGAGCCTGCGCGTCCGGAGCCTGTGCTCCGCAACGGGAGAGGCCGCAACAGTGAGAGGCCCGCGTACCGCAAAAAAAAAAAAAAAAAAAATAGTACTTGGTACCCAATTCATCATCACCACCATCACCATCATCGTGTGCCTGGCAATACACTAACTTGCACAAGGCTCTGTGGCTCATTTTATACAAAGACAATTGGAGAAACGGGGTCCACACATTTCCATTGCTTACAGTTTAAGGTAAAATGCAACACCCACTCTGAAGATCACACTGGGGATTCAAACTCACAACTTTTGAAAAGCATCTCCCATCTTCACCCTGTGTTCTGCCATGGCCTCCTCATTCGATGGCATCCAAATGTAATCCCACAGACAGGCTGTTGTGAGAATCCCCAGCATGTTGGCTGTTACCGCTGTCCTTTCTGCCCTCCTCCAGGCAGCTTATCATAAGGCATGAGAAGGAGTCATCAACAGGGAATGGTTTACAGACTGGGAGGGGGAGCCATGGGGAATTCTTATTTTCACTTAGACCACGGGTATTTCCCTCTTATAACAATAAATAGTAATAAAAATTTGAGTGACAGTAGCATGGTAGGGATAACATGCTCTGAGCTACAAAAGCAATATTTCATTTGCAAACATTGGGACTTTATTGTTAATAATATGTTACTCAGGACATATTTCGCAAATGATCCCGGCATACAAGTATCTCCACAGAATCTCAGGTGAGGCTTAATACACTCTGTTTCCTAATCCCAAGAGCTCCCATGAAAGGCCTTCACTCAGCCATGCTGAACCTGCTCATGCCCACACTGTAAGCAGCCATGAAGGAGAAGGAGAGGATTCCCCAGCAAATGAATGGGTCAGTGGAGTGCTGAAAGAATCTGCCCCCTCCCCAAAGAAAAGATTACTGTGACACCATTCCTGTGCCTAGCCCATAACTCCTTTTGTCTAGACCAATGCGTTTTCACTCTTCTCACCCTCCCACCCACCTATGCTACTCTACAAATGGGAGAAATAGAGGAAAGGAACTAAAGAACTTTATGTGCATGTCTCCCATTAGCTTCTCAAGGTCCTGAAAAGTAAGCATTACCATTATTATAATCACCTTCATCTTCACAGATGGGGAAGTCGAATGTCAGAGAGTTTGAGTCATTTACCCAGCTGATTACCCAGCCAAGAGGCCAGACTAGGAGGAGGCTCAGTTCTGGCAAGCTCCAGAGCCCAAGCTCCTGCAACCCCGTCTCATGGCACTGGATGACCTGATTCTCCCTCTCCCCACCTTCTGACACCATTGGCCAGGGACTTTTAATACACAGCAGTGTTTCCTCCTTCTTACCTCGAAGTGCTCTCCTGATGAGAACATCCAGTCTACCTTGGTCACAAGTTTCTCTTCTGTGCTCTGGAAAATACATCCCAACAGGGCTGAATCACCCACGTGGACTGTTAGCTCCACGGAGGAAACAATCAAGTCATTCAGGCCCAAGAAATAACCTACAGAAGTCGAAAAGGCAAGAGGAGGCATTATTCAGACAAATACACCCAGCAACAAAAACTAGTATTAATCTCCAAGTATATGCACCTTTCCACCCCAGATGACCCAACGTGGACAAAGTATTCAGAGGCCCTTCATTCAAACCAGCATGGCATTCCCAAGGGTAAGAGAAATACTCTGTAGTTCCCCCCACGTAGCTCAAGTCAGAGGGGTTCTACAATCTTCATGCTATATAGATGCTAACTGGTCCTGTGCTCCTAGCCAGTCCCTTCCCCTTTTCTAGAATTCATCCCTGCAATCTCCTTTCTAAAGAAAGAAGAGAGGGAATTCCCTGGTGGTCCAGTGGTGAGGACTCTGCGCTTTCACTGCCGAGGGAACAGTTTCGATCCCTGGTCGGGGAACTAAGATCCTGCAAGCAGCGTGGCATGGCCAGAGAAACAAAACAAAAACAAAAACAAAACAAGAAGAAAAGAGAAGAGAAACCCTGGAGTCTCTCCTTTCAGGTCATGAATTTAGACATCCATAAACAGGAAATGGGATGTCTCTGGCTCCTAGTTTCAGTTAGGGAACTGAAAAGCCAGTTCACAGGTACTTTTGCTTCCCTCTGCCTTTCTCCTTCTTTAGTTCCTTTACAAAAGCTTATCTCTGAGTTTGCTGGCTGATTCTGGCTGTAGTGCAGGTCCTTGTAATTAGGCCAGGACAGAGCACAGCTCCTCCCTTGAATTTCCTTTGTTTGCCTCCTCCCCACCTCCCTCCTCCAGCTCTGCCCTCAGCCCTGGCTTTCCAGTCTCTAGGGTTAGCCCATGCGGTACCCCTCCACTATCTGTCCATTGCTCAAGTAATTTCTCTTTTCCCTTAAAGAAAAAACCATTTCTAAAGAGAAAACCATTACATGGATATTTCTGTTTTCACAGGACATGCTCTATGCAAAGAGATAACCATAGCAAGAAAGACACATTTAGATGCTGGCCAGTTCTAATCAAAGAAGAGCCAAGTGAACGAATTTTGGAATAAACAGAAAATGTGCACACCTCTCCATCCAAGCTGTTGCCCCGAGAGAAGAGTGTTAACTTCCTGCCCACAGCAGGCAACAGGCAGTGGGGAGGATGTGAAAGAAAACATGAACTCTCCACTCTCTGGAGGGAATTATTTTTTGAAAGAAATCAATAGTACCTGCAAAAGCGACCTGGAATTTTCCTGTGAGGAAGAACTGAGCAACTTTAAGTGTGGTTAAAGGTATAAGAAGCTTATTTAATGTAATATGAAGAGCACTGTCTGTAGAATTAAATGAGTTTGCTAGAAAGCAAGAGCAACAACCAAAGCAAAGAGAAACTTATACCTGATAGGTAACCTTTGTACAGAAATGGCTGAAGAAATTGAGACTTTCTACAGAGGAGGAAAACCTCTCCACCAAGAAGTACAATACCCCCTGATGTCACCAGGCTGCTCCACACGGGGTTGGATTGTTAAGTCTCTGGATGGAAGGGCAAAAACCTGCAGGCTGCTTCACCCAGGAAATGTCTAAATAGCCTCTGAGATTTTTATAACCCTGATTCCATGGGGAAAAAAATTCTCTAATACATACCAGTTTCATGTGTGTGTGTATGTCTGACTGCATGTTTGTGCACATGCTATGTTGCCTGGAATTAGAGCAAAGACAATTCTTTTGTGCACTTTGCTGAGTCAGTGTTTAGGTCACCATGCAAAGTTTAAAAAACTAATAATAAAGAGAAAAATAGAATAGATAAACAACAAGGTCCTACTGCATATTACAGGGAACTATAGTCAATATCCTGTGATAAACCATAATGGAATATAAAAAAGAATGTATGTACATGTATAACTGAATCTCTTTGCTGTACAGCAGAAATTAACACAACATTGTAAATCAACCATACTTTAAAAAGACAAAAAAATAGGGACTTCCCTGATGGCACAGTGGTTAAGACTCCATGCTCCCAATGCAGGGGGCCCGGGTTCAATCCCTGGTCAGGGAACTAGATCCCACATGCATGCCACAACTAAGAGTTCACATGCCACAACTAAGGAGCCCGCCTGCCACAACTAAGACCAAGAGCAACCAAATAATTTTTTTAAGTTTTTTAAAAAAGAGAAAAAAATAAAAAGCTATGAGAGCAAAGCATCTCATTAATTTACTCTTCCAACAGAGCTATATCCATGGGATAAAGAGAAGACAAGGGGACAAAAGGATGAAAAAGTTAGAAAGAGATGGGATTAGCAAGGAGAAGCAGCCCTGAGCACTGTAGGAACAGCAGACTCCAGAGCAGCCTTTTTAAAAGTGGAGCTTAAGGAGAAACCTGAAGGATAAGGAAGGCTTAGGCATGCTTGCTAGGGTGAGGTGGGGAGAGAAGGTTCCAGGCCAAAGAAACCATCCAAAATTGGGAAAGAGCTCAGTGCATTTGAGGAACTGCAAGAAGACTAGTGTAGCTAAAGCACGAAAACAATTACAGGGATTCTGGGACTCCCTTTGGTAATTTCATTTCCTGATCTGAGACTAGCTGTGGTTTTAAAGATAACAATTTAAAGTGCAGGAATACCAGCGAGAAACTTCCTTTGTATCCCATAGGAAGGTCCTAAAACACCCAGTCAGGACCCAAAGGCATTCTGTTTCTAATAGCAGCAGAGGCATATTCAGCTTTCCAAGGAAGGGTCTCCTGCCTGGCTTCTAAAACAGCTGTTGCAGCAAAACTATGAAGTTCCAGGTTGGGGTTTCCATTTTCAACAAAGCAAGGGGAAATGAAAATATATAAAACTGGCTTCTGAACATGCATGAGACTTACAAGAAATCAAATACCCTCCTTGGTCCCTTGGCTTCTACTTACTGAGTAACACCTGCACCAGGATGAGTTTCGGTGGGTAAAGCATGCTGCTCTCAATTTTTCAACCTTAAAAGAAAAAAAAAGTCAGAAAATAGTGTCAAGAGAAGTTCATTAATTTAACACATCAATGGAGAGTTCTTCTGTGAGTCAGCCTCTGTCTGAGGCACTGGGCTGCAGCATGTAGCAAGGAAGACAAGGACGTGGAGGGGAGATGGAGAGGGGAAAAAAGCAGCAAATGAATGAATAAGAAACAGTGGATGCTGGTAACTGCTATGATGAAACAAAACAGAGTGGTGTTTGGAGAGTCACTTGCGGGCTGCCTCAGACCGGCTATAAGGGAAGATTAGATGAAAGTTGCTTTTAAAGAGAAAAAAAGCAAACAATTCCAGGATAGCCTTGAGATGACAACCCTAGACAATCTACAACCTGAGAGTTTCACATAAACAAAAGATTACAGGATACTCAGCTTGAAATTTTTACCTATCTCTCCAACTAAATTAAAATGACTACCTTTAAATATATAAAGAATGTTCTGGACATGTAAGAAAAGAGATACACAAATATGAGGAAATTTTTAAAACTCAGTTATGACACAAAGAAGCCACATGAAAGGTCCACAGTGAGATTTTTTTACTTTTTTAGGCAGGATAGCATGGATAGAATGCGAATTGGGTTGTGCATGGGCAAAAGTACTTTTAAAACATCTATATTATCTCTGTGGTATTAATTTCACTGCATCCACCAGCTCCTGGGAAAGAATTCACTGTCTGCACAATGCCCTGCAATTTTCTTAACAAAACAGAAGAACCCTAACTCCCAGGAGTTACAATTCAACAAGCCTTGGCTTCCTACCTACTACTGTGGCTGGTCTCAGTCATGATCCCTGCACCTCTAACATCTTGGAGTAATTCCACCTCAGAATATGCTAGGAGGAAAGGTCTTCTTTGTGTATTAACATCATAGTACCCTACCCGGCTCTGCTGGAAGTCCAGCACGTATGGTGGCCATTTTAATGCATAAAAAATGATTACCTAAGAGATTTTGCTTTTTAATAATTTGTCTGTTTGATGTTTGCTGTTTTGTCTGTCTTTCTTTCTTTCTTTCTGGCTGCATTGGGTATTCGTTGCTGTGCACGGGCTTTCTCTAGTCGTGGCGAGCGGGGGCTACTCTTCGTTGCGGTGCGCGGGCTTCTTATTGCGGTGGCTTCTCTTGTTGCGGAGCATGGGCTCTAGGTGTGCAGACTTCAGTAGTTGTGGCGCACAGGCTCAGTAGTTGTGGTTTGCAGGCTCTACAGCACAGTAAGAGATTTCTTACCTGTATTCTAATCAACAAAGTCCTCCATCTGGAAAATCAGGGTCAAACTGTTTAAGGTGGCCCTACCTAGGTCTCACTTATGCAGAAAGTCCATTGACCTTGCTGAACCTCAGTTTCCTCGCCTATAACATGGGGATAACGACACAAGGATCAAATGTGATAATGCAGATAACAGTGCTTTGAAAAACAGAAAGCATTACCACATGAGATCCTATTTTTATAGCCTAAAAGTCAGATAGGAAACAGAGTTTGTAGCCTTAGAGGAAATTTGGGGTTCTGAGAATCTACCTTTACAAGAATGGCAAATGATGAATCAGAATGAACTGGAAACTTCTTAAGTTTCAGTTCTTGAATTCCACTACAACAATGTAGATAACAATTACACTGACTCAGATATACCAAAAGTCACATTAAATTTCCCCAAATATGAGTACTTCTAATGAAAATACAAGCTCTCAGGATAGCCACAGCTTTATTCCTGCTGCATGACACATACCTTACCCTACGCATACATGGGTGAGCATGATAAAGGGCTTCCTTTATATCATAACTTTAATTCATCATGTCTCAGATATCTAAGATCCCTGTTGTGTTCTGGATGAATTCTTCTCCAGGGAGTTGGTTGTGCTCCCTTCACTGCAAAGCAAACAGCTCTCATATATTCCCCAAAGCAGTGCGCCATTTGCATGGAGGAGTAATCATTGATTACAGTGTAGAGTTATCTATACTCTCAGGGGCAGGACCATATGCGTCTCATTTATGAGTGTCCCACGCCCATGTTACAGTATTGGTGAAGTGCCTGGCATATACTGGACAAGTGCTGATAGCTGCCAATACAACCATCAAACTGAAATCAACTTAGACATCGTGCAAATGCACCACTCTATTCTAAGAGGAAACCGGTGACCCCAAAAAGACTCTGAATCTAGTCACCAGCCTCAAGACACACAGAGCCACACCCAAACCATTTTCAAACAAATTCTAAGAAGTGTGCAAAAATCTGATAAATAGAAGATACCCATTTTCCGTCTTAAGTACTCAAGTGCACCACTAGAACTCTGTGTGAATGAATAGAGAAGCAATGATTTAACATAAAAAGCATTAAGTTTTTAAAAAATTATCTTCCCAGATCAGACATTCCATTAACTAATTCTTTGATATTTGGGAAACCACTCAGTCTCCCCAAGCCTCATTTTTAACATTAAAGGGTCAGACATTTCCCCCCTAGTTAATATAGCACCACACTAGAAATCAGTAGTGGATACTCAATAAACTAGAGAAGGTTATATGCCAGGCACTGTCTGAGCGCTCTGCACATTAACCAATTTAATTCTCACAACCCCCTATGAGGTTTTACAAATGAGGAAACTGAGGCAGGGATTGGTGAAGTGACTTGCCTAATAACACAGAGCAAGTGATGGGCCAGGATTCAAACCCGGGCATTCTGGATCAGAGCCTGTCTCTTTACTAGCCTGTACTGCTCTTCCATATGTGTGAAAGTAATCAATGTTTTACAGCAAAGCTTCCCTGAACTTCATTTACCAAAACAAGATTAATCTGCTCCCCCGGCTGAACGCTCTTCCCACCCCCTTCCCCTAGTTAACTCCTGTTCATCTTTCAGATCTCAAATTAAATGTAATTTCCTCAGGAAAACCTCTCCTGAACCACCCTTCCGAGGGCAGACCCTAGCCACATGTTTTAATAGTACCATTCTCTTTCCTTTAGGGCATCTGTCACAACTTCTAATTATCTATTTGCTTATATGCTTGTTTGATTAAAGTCTTGCTCTCCACCCTCACCCCCACGAGGCCAAGAGCTGTGGCTATGGGCCAGTGCATCTCCAACACCAGCGCAGAGTAAGACCCAGAGTGGGAGCCCAGGGACCACTCATCAGATGAACTAATAACACCTAACCAGGCCAAGAACACTAGTCAAATTTGAAGGTTCCTAGTTAGTTGGCAAATATTCAGAGATTCCTACCATATAATACAGATAGATAGATATTACACACACACATATATATATATAGTTCAGAATTTTATCATTCAGACATATAATTCAGAATATATATATATATTAATCTCAGTCTCTAAAAATCTAACCAAAGCATTCAGATGCACCTTCAGCACCTTGATAGACTCCAACTGAATCCTCAACTTAGCCTGCTTCCTTTCCCAGATACTGACTTATCTCTTCACCAGCATGTTCTTGAGATAATTCTGCATAGTAAATTATCTCACATGTTGGCCAAATGTTTGGACCTGAGCTTATGGCCCTTTCACAATAAAACTCTTGGCAAATACTTTCTATCACTCCTGGGGAGTTGTAAGTATCAGGACCCCCTTTTCCCCAGTGTACGAGAATTGTTGTCCTTGGCACAATTATAACAGAAAAAAAGATCTTCAGAAAAGAGACTCATGACAATGAGACTACAACACAGGATGTGGAAATGACCCCCAAATATTACAATATTACAAGACAAAATAAGGGAGAGGCATTCTCTCTCTCAGTCAAGGCATTTGCCCCTAGTGAGGACAAGCAACCACTGAGCACACAGACAACCTCACTGCCCTCCCTCACTCAGGCAGCTGCTCTACCTGTAAGGCTAAGTCCCCTCAATTTACACATCACTGTGTACCTCCAGGATTTTGGATGTTTTTAGGTATACGAGTCCACATAACCACTCTGAGGCATGAACCTCTTAAAATGCATCCTTGTTTTTCCTTCCAAGACCATTTCCTTCCAAGACTGGTAGGTTACATGGCTTCTTATAATACAGTCTCAATTACATCGGTCAACCCTGTACTTGAAGGGGACCTTGAGAGTCATTACTCCTGCTCTCTCCTTTAGAATGGGTTCTATCTAAACCATCCTACTTCATCTTTCCTGAGATCAGGGCTACGCAGAGGGTGTGGCAAGTATGGACAACAGCCTAGCTCTCTAGGGAGGTTTAACTTCCTGACTTCTTAAGGTTAAATATTGGCCTGTCTAGGACTGGGAGAAGAGAAACAGTGCAGGAAGAGTTCTGCCATGAGTCCAAGGACAGCTAGTCACAGCTCTACCCAAAGCCACAAGCAACTTAAAAGCTAAAACCTTGAAGAAGGAGTAGGAACCATTTAAAGATGCGTAGAGCAGGTGATAAACTAAGATGTGATGTGAGAAAACATGTAAGAAGGAGGAAGCAGCACAGTTGAGTTTGAGAGTCTTCTGCTGACCAAGGACAAATCTGATGTGAGTTCACTTTGAGATTTGAATGAAGATCGTAGTGTAAGGTGGTTGCTGAACTCAAGCTGTGTTAAACTGCCTGACTGCCCTGCTTCATTGTTGGTAACTAGAGCCGTGTGGCTGACAGAGTCTTTGTGCTCCGATCGGATGTCAGGCCTGTGCCTCTGAGGTGGGAGAGCCGAGTTCAGGACACTGGTCCACCAGAGACCTCCCGGCTCCACGTAATATCAAACGGCGAAAGCTCTCCCAGAGATCTCCATCTCAACTCTAAGACCCAGCTCCACTCAACGACCAGCAAGCTATAGTGCTGGACATCCTATGCCAAACAAATAGCAAGACAGGAACACAACCCCACCCATTATCAGAGAGGCTGCCTAAAATCATAATAAGGTCACAGACACCCCAAAAGATAGCACCGGATGCAGTCTTGCCCACCAGAAAGACAAGATCCTGTGTCATCCACCAGAGCACAGGCACCAGTCCCCTCCACCAGGAGGCCTACACAACCCACTGAACCAAGCTTACCCACTGGGGGAAGACAACAAAAACAACGGGAACTACGAACCTGCAGCCTGGGAAAAGGAGACCCCAAACACAGTAAGCTAAGCAAAATGAGAAGACAGAGGAACACACAGCAGATGAAGGAGCAAGGTAAAAACCCACCAGACCAAACAAATGAGGAGGAAAGAGGCAGTGTACCTGGAAAAGAATTCAGAGTAATGATAGTAAAGATGATCCAAAATCTTGGAAATAGAATGGAGAAAATACAAAAAACAGTTAACAAGGACCTAGAAGAACTAAAGAGCAAACAAACGATGATGAACAACACAATAAATGAAATTAAAAATTCTCTAGAAGGAATCAATAGCAGAATAACTGAGGCAGAAGAATGGATAAGTGACCTGGAAGGTAAAATAGTGGAAATAACTACCACAGAGCAGAATAAAGAAAAAAGAATGATAAGAATTGAGGACAGTTTCAGAGGCCTCTGGGACAACATTAAATGCACCAAAATTCAAACTACAGGATTTCCAGAAGAAGAAGAGAAAAAGAAAGGGACTGAGAAAATATTTGAAGACATTATAGTTGAAAACCTCCCTAATATGGGAAAGGAAATAGTCAATCAAGTCCAGGAAGTGCAGAGAGTCCCATACAGGATAAATCCAAGGAGAAACATGCCAAGACACATATTAATCAAACTATCAAAAATTAAATACAAAGAAAGCATATTAAAAGCAGCAAGGGAAAAGCAACAAATAACAAACAAGGGAATCCCCATAAGGTTAACAGCTGATCTTTCAGCAGAAACCCTGCAAGCCAGAAGGGAGTAGCAGGACATATTTAAAGTGATAAAAGAGAAAAACCTACACCCAAGATTACTCTACTCAGCACTTTACAGACAAGCAAAAGCTAAGAGAATTCAGCACCACCAAACCAGCTCTACAACAAATGCTAAAGGAACTACTCTAGGCAGGAAACACAAGAGAAGGAAAAGACCTACAATAACAAACCCAAAACAATTAAGAAAATGGTAATAGGAACATACATATCGATAATTACCTTAAATGTAAATGGATTAAATGCTCCAACCAAAAGACTGGCTGAATGGATACAAAAACAAGACCTGTATATATGCTGTCTACAAGAGACCCACTTCAGACCTAGGGACACATACAGACTGAAAGTGAGGGGATGGAAAAAGATATTCCATGCAAATGGAAATCAAAAGAAAGCTGGAGTAGCAAATTTCATATCAGACAAAATAGCCTTTACAAGGGACAAAGAAGGACACTACATAATGATCAAGGGATCAATCCAAGAAGAAATTATAATTATTGTAAATATGTATGCACCCAACATAGGAGCACCTTAATACTTAAGGCAAATGCTAACAGCCATAAAAGGGGAAACTGACAGTAACACAATCATAGGAGGGGACTTTAACACCCCACTTTCACCAATGGACAGATCATCCAAAATGAAAACAAATAAGGAAACACAAGCTTTAAATGATACATTAAACAAGATGGGCTTAATTGATATTTAAAGGACATTCCATCCAAAAACAACAGAATACACTTTCTTCTCAGGTGCTCATGGAACATTCTCCAGGATAGATCATATCTTGGGTCACAAATCAAGCCTTGGTAAATTTAAGAAAATGGAAATTGTATCAAGTATCTTTTCCGACCACAATGCTATGAGACTAAACGTCAATTACAGGAAAAAATATGTAAAAAATACAAAACATATGGAGGCTAAACAATACACTAGTAAATAACCAAGAGATCACTGAAGAAATCAAAGGGGAAATCAAAAAATACCTAGAAACAAATGACAATGAAAACACGATGACCCAAAACCTTTGGGATGCAGCAAAAGTAGTTCTAAGAGGGAAGTTTATAGCAATACAATCCTACCTCAAGAAACAACAAACATCACAAATAAACAACCTAACCTTACACCTAAAGCAATTAGAGAAAGAAGAACAAAAAATCCCAAAGTTAGCAAAAGGAAAGAAATCATAAGATCAGATCAGAAATAAATGAAAAAGAAATGAAGGAAACAATAGCTATGATCAATAAAACTAAAAGCTGGTTCTTTGAGAAGATAAACAAAATTGATAAACCACTAGCCAGACTCATCAAGAAAAAAAGGAAGAAGACTCAAATCAATAGAATTAGAAATGAAAAAGGAGAAGTAACACTGACACTGCAGAAATACAAAGGATCATGAGAGATTACTACAAGCAGCTATATGCCAATAAAATGGACAACCTGGAAGAAATGGACAAATTCTTAGACAGGCACAACCTTCCGAGACTGAACCAGGAAGAAAGAGAAAATATAAACAGACCAATCATAAGCCCTGAAATTGAGGCTGTGAATAAAAATCTTCCAAAAAACAAAAGTTCAGGACCAGATGGCTTCACAGGCAAATTCTATCAAACATTTAGAGAAGAGCTAACACCTATCCTTCTCAAACTCTTCCAAAATATAGCAGAGGGAGGAATGCTCCGAAACTCATTCTACGAGGTCACCATCACCCTGATACCAAAGCCAGACAAAGATGTCACAAAGAAAGAAAACTACAGGCCAATAACACTGATGAACATAGATGCAAAGATCCTCAACAAAATACTAGCAAACAGAATCCAACAGCACATTAAAAGGATCATACACCATGATCAAGTGAGGTTTATCCCAGGAATACAAGGATTCTTCAATATACACAAATCAATCAATGTGATAAGCCATATTAACAAATTGAAGGAGAAAAACCATATGATCATCTCAATAGATGCAGAAAAAGCTTTTGACAAAATTCAACACCCATTTATGATAAAAACCCTCCAGGAAGTAGGCATAGAGGGAACTTACCTCAACATAATAAAGGCCATATATGAAAAACCCACAGCCAACATCGTTCTCAATGGTGAAAAACTGAAACCATTTCCTCTAAGATCAGGAACAAGACAAGGATGTCCACTCTCACCACTCTTATTCAACATAGTTTTGGAAGTTTTAGCCACAGCAATCAGAGAAGAAAAAGAAATAAAAGGAATCCAAATCAGAAAAGAAGAAGTAAACCTGCCGCTGTTCACAGATGACATGATACTATACATAGAGAATCCTAAAGATGCTACCAGGAAACTACTAGAGCTAATCAATGAATTTGGTAAAGTAGCAGGATACAAAATTAATGCACAGAAATCTCTTGCATCCCTATAAACTAATGACGAAAAATCTGACAGATAAATTAAGGAAACACTCCCATTTACCACTACAACAAAAAGAATAAAATACCTAGGAATAAACCTACCTAAGGAGACAAAAGACCTATATGCAGAAAACTATAAGACACTGATGAAAGAAATTAAAGATGATACATACAGATGGAGAGATATACCACTTTCTTGGACTGGAAGAATCAACATTGTGAAAATGACTGTACTGCCCAAAGCAATCTACAGATTCAATGCAATCCCTATCAAACTACCACTGGCTTTTCTCACAGAACTAAAACAAAAAATTTCACAACTTGTACGGAAACACAAAAGACCCCAAATAGCCAAAGCAATCTTGAGAAAGAAAAACGGAGCTGGAGGAATCAGGCTTCTGGACTTCAGACTAGGCTACAAAGCTACAGTAATCAAGACAGTATGGTACTGGCACAAAAACAGAAATATAGATCAATGGAACAGGATAGAAAGCGCAGAGATAAATCCATGCACATATAGTCACCTTATTTTTGATAAAGGAGGCAAAAATATACAATGGAGAAAAGACAGCCTCTTCAATAAGTGGTGCTGGGAAAACTGGACAGCTACATGTAAAAGAATGAAATTAGGACACTCCTTAACACCATACACAAAAATAAACTCAAAATAGATTAAAGTCCTAAGTGTAGGGCCAGAGACTATGAAACTCTTAGAGGAAAACATAGGCAGAACACTCTATGACATAAATCACAGCAAGATCCTTTTTGACCCACCTCCTAGAGAAATGGAAATAAAAACAAAAATAAACAAATGGGACCTAATGAAACTTAAAAGCTTTTGCACAACAAAGGCAACCATAAACAAGACAAAAAGACAACCCTCAGAATGGGAGAAAATATTTGCAAATGAAGCAACTGACGAAGGATTAATCTCCAAAATATACAAGCAGCTCATGCAGCTCAATAGCAAAAAAACAAACAACTCAATCCAAAAATGGGCAGAAGACCTAAATAGACGTTTCTCCAAAGAAGATATACAGATGGCCAACAAACACATGAAAGGATGCTCAACATCACTAATCATTAGAGAAATGCGAATCAAAACTACAATGAGGTATCACCTCACACCAGTCAGAATGGCCATCATCAAAAAATCTGCAAACAATAAATGCTGGAGAGGGTGTGAAGAAAAGGGAACCCTCTTGCACTGTTGGTGGGAATGTAAACTGATACAGCCACTATGGAGGACAGTATGGAAGTTCCTTAAAAAACTAAAAATAGAATACCATATGACCCAGCAATCCCAGTCCTGGGCATATACCCTGAGAAAACCATAATTCAAAAAGAGACATGTACCACAATGTTCACTGCAGCTCTATTTACAATAGCCAGGACATGGAAGCAACCTAAGTGTCCATCGACAGATGAATGGATAAATATGTGGCACATATATACAATGGAATATTATTCAGCCATAAAAAGAAATGAAATTGAGTTATTTGTAGTGAGGTGGATGGACATAGAGTCTGTCATACAGAGTGAAGTAAGTCAAAAAGAGAAAAACAAATACTGTATGCTAACACACATATATGGAATCTAAAAAAAAAAAAAATTGTTCTGAAGAACCTAGGGGCAGGACAGGAATAAAGACGCAGACATAGAGAATGGAATTGAGGACACGGGGAGGGGGAAGGATAAGCTAGGACGAAGTGAGAGAGTGGCATGGACATATATACACTACCAAACGTAAAATAGATAGCTAGTGGGAAGCAGCCGCATAGCACAGGGAGATCAGCTCGGTGCTTTGTGACCACCTAGAGGGGTGGGATAGGGAGGATGGGAGGGAGACAGAAGAGGGAGGAGGTATGGGGATATATGTATATGTATAGCTGATTCACTTTGTTATAAAGCAGAAACTAACACACCATTGTAAAGCAATTATACTCCAATAAAGATGTTTTAAAAAATGCTAAAGCCTTATCACCGTCATCATCATTATCATTTACTCTTTTATTAAGAGCAAACCTTACTCCTTTTTTCTCTGAGCATCTTAACACAAGTTACTCTACACTACAGAAAGGAAACGTGTCCCCATTAGACTACCTTATGGCCGTCCTCCTGCAGAAATTGACCGCTCTGTGGTTGTGGCCTCACAATCCAAAAGGGTTGCCATTAAATGAACACTTTTAGAACCAGCCTTCTTCCGAGTGAGAAAAGTTCAAGTCACTGTTTAAGAAATACAAAGAAACTGCTTACCCAAGATGAGGAATGCCAGGAGAAGCAATGCACTGAGCTCTCCCACAACTGCAATTGCCAAGTCCAACTGAAGACACTTCTGCCTGCACAGAAGTTCAAGCTCAGAGCAAACCAATGCGTGCATTCTGAGTTGGCTGCAGAGACACAAACAGGAACCTTTAAATCAAGGTTCTTGTTTCAGTCATCTGGCCTATTACCCACTTTTTATTTACACTTTCATTCTAAAATGAGGTAACAAATTCACCTTACTGAGGAGAGCCTCATGTTCCAGACCTCTGCAGGTGTCATCTCCCCTTCTAGATTACAAACTCTCCAAGGGTGGGATCTCAAATGGTCCCAGGCAAACATGCTGAGAAAGAAATCAGCCTCTTGCAAACAAAATAAATTTAAGATTAACACAAAACATTTTGCTCTGTATCTAAAATATAGCAACCTTTCATTTTTTTTCTCTCAACACAGAGGGGCAATATAGCCAATCACTCAATCCCTGCTTCCAAAGATGTGCCTGCCCAGTCCTCCAACTCACCACCTAGGCATGTCAGTTTCCACTGACCATGTGATATCAGCATTTCTAGAATACAACAAGCATTTTATTCCCCCAGAGAATACTGCGGGTGACTAGATAAAAACTCAAAGCTTCTTCACGTTGAGGTATCTTTTGCTTTTAAGTCGCCACTTCAAAATAAGTGTCCTCAGTGTGCGCTCCTTCAACCTTGCCTGCACTGGCTTGCCTCACACGTGGGCAGGCTTGTTTTTTGGAACTTGTCCTGTATCATTTGAAAAGTTGTTGAATGCTTGCTCTTTACCAGGGCTATGCTACATGGTTCTTGAAAACTGGTGTGCTGATAAGCCAACAATTGAGTAAATATCCCCACCATGGCCTATTTCAAGCTACCAACACTTTAACAATTGGCCTGCAAAATTCCTAAAAATTTAACAATCAGCTCTTATGGTGTGAGCTGGCTGCAGCACCCCTTGGAATCTATGCAGATTCTTGCTGGGGCACGGCTCAGACATGAATGGTTACTTGATGCTGAAAATCACAAACCACCCCCCTTCTCTTTCACAGCTCTCATCTAATATGTAGATATACACCAAAAAGTAGCCAGAAAGTGCAAAGAAGTTTATTAACTATGACGTGGTAAAGATCTCAAGAGTTACACGTCTGTGTGCATGACCCAATAGTGCATACCCTCCTACAAAAACAAACAAACAAACAAAAAACACAGTGAGATGCAGCAGTTAACGTCCAACACTGGAGTCAAAGGGTTGGAGCTGCCTCGTCTTGCAGCAAAGTTCTAAGTTGTGCAATTAAATGAGAGTGTTGGTCCACGCCCTACTGGTCTTCTTACAGGTCCCCTTTGGAACCATAACTGAGTGACACACAAGAATATTCAGATTCAGGATTTGGCCGCCAGAATTTTTTCTAAACAAGGACGTGCAACATCCCCTCATGAAGCACCAGAGTCCAGTTTGAGAGCTGCAGAGAATGTGCCCCCAAGAAGCTTGAGGTAACAGGCCACATGGGAAACACAAAGCATTTTATAAGTTCACATTTGGTAACAGAATTAAGAGTTCAATGGACAAAACTCATAAAGCAATGTAACCACAAGTAAAGATTTCAGCAGGCAAAGAAAAATTCTGAAAGGCTTTTAAGCCTCTCTGAAGCTTTCAGAATTCAATTCCCTTTCTAGATAAGGCTGGTCTCCATACAATGTGATAAGAACTCATGGAGCAGCAAAAAGAAAAATAGAAGATATTAAACAGAAGATATTAAAGATATTAGAAGATATTAAAACTGTAAGTTATAAAAAGAAAAAACTTCATCTTCCTTCCATCCTTAAAACGCATGTGTCCCAACACTGCTTTGTGCTCCTTTGAAGAAAAAAAGCTGTAACCCAGACCTCAATATAAGGACTGAAGAAGGAAACTGAGAGCAGCCCTAAGACTGTGATAAACATATCCCACTCTATTAATCCTCATAACACGCCTGAAAAGAAATTACAAGAAAACTCAGCCAAAACTCGTGCTTTATTCAATGGGATGTGACTTTACCTGGGTTCCTATAACATCATCTCTTTCTCAAAGAAATGAGGACCCACAAAAATTCTACCTCACAGCTAGATCGCTATCTTCAAATGTCCTAGAGCCCAAATTATTTACTTTCATTGCTCAAATTGTTCCTCTCTGTGTTGAGGTGTCAGATTGTCTCACTAGATTGGCCCTAGACACCCACATACTTAACAAGTAGCCCAAGACTGTGAGATTTAACCCCTGGAAATGTAGACTGCCAATCTCGCCTTTGCCTCTTCTTCTTTATATGACCAGAGGTAAATCATAACATCTATTAACTAATCAGACTCTCTAACCGATGGACTAGATTAACAAAAGAGGCCAGGCCAAATCTATGAGAACTAATAACCCAAATTTTTAAAAATAGATCTTAGCAAAAAAATATAAAAGTGATTTTTGCACAGCATACAGTGTATTATGCTATAATATGGAAACCTCCTGAGCCACCTAGCAAAAAATCATGGAAACGGGCTATCCTGCTAAAAAATCAAAGATGGGAAGAGAGGATCATTTTTGTCTCTCATAATTAAGAAGTGAACTCCATCCCTCTATTACAGAGGACTGCACAGTCAACCCTCCCTGATATGTCATACATTTTTTTTTTATTTATTTTTATTTTTGGCTGCGTCGGGTCTTCGTTGCTGGGCTTTCTCTAGTTGCAGCGAGTGGGGGCTGTTCTTCGTTGCAGTGTGCAGGCTTCTCAATATGGTGGCTTCTCTTATCGTGGAGCACGGGCTCTAGGTGCACAGGCTCAGTAGTTGTGGCACATAGGCTGAGTAGTTGTTGCTCATACATATTTCTTAATGGCTTCTAGAAAATCCCATGTAAATTAAAATTTGAAATATATTGCTGCAGTAGAATGGAGGAAGCTCATAGAAGGTATCAAGAGAACAGAAGGAGGAAGTATAGGTTATTCACACCCTCACTTCCTTATCTCAAATATTATGCAAAAACGGTTTGTAAATACATTAGTTTGCTCATATTTTCCACATTTTAGAAATCAAACAACTTTTGAAGAACAGCGTAGGTTAAAAGATGATTTCATTGCAAATTACTGGTAAAATAGTCTACTTAGCCCCACTAAAAACCTTTTGAAGAGTTTTTCTTGCCTCTGATCCGAAAAGTCAAGAAGGAAATCATAAATCAGTCAGCTGTCAGAAAGTAAAATAACAAATTGCACCTAGTAAGACAAAAGAAAGGAGTCCCTCTATCTCATCATTTCTTTCCTTAATTGTAAACTGAATGCACTTTAACACTTTAAAAACCCAGTCAAAGTAAACCACTGACTCCCGAGCCTAACAACTCTAAAAAAAATACTGAGGTTATGCACTCCAAGCCTCCCAAACACAATTGATGATGAGATCATTAAACCAACAAGTATATGCCGTATGCTAACTCACAGCTGAAAATGTTCATGGAGCAAAAAATAAAGAATAGCTATCCCAGACAAACATTTTGCCTGGGAGCACATCAGGAAGCTCCAAGCTCCATTTCATTAAATATACGTACACATTTTGGCATCAGCAGTGTGGCCAACATCTAGGATTCTCCCTCAAAAAATTGGAAGAAAACATGTAATACATTCAAGAGCAAAGGCAAAACAAAAAGTATCTTTCTATTTAGGAAAAGAATTCCTTCACTCAATTAGAGTATAAGTTATTAAAATGGGTAGTTATGAGTTTCTTCTGAGAGTTTCTGAACAGTTTATAAATACAAAAAGAACATTTCTTCAATAAATAAGTGGCTCCAAAAGTCTTCACTGATGGCTTCCAGAATTCTCCATCACTACTGTCCAAGCCTGCTCCACTTCTCTGGGAGGCTTTAGCTGACAGTGGAATGGGATATTTTCTGTTATTAGGTGACTCTTCTTCTATCATGCAGACTTTCATCAATAAGTCTCTTCATAGTCTGAATCCTGGAGGGGAAAGAACAGTAGTTGTGGCGTGTATATGAAGCACAGTCAGAATTCAGGCAAAGGCCACACGTTAGGGTCCCCCAAATGGAACTTGGCTAGGGGAGACATCAACAGTGAAATGGCGCTGACTCAACCCACCTAAATTCCCAAGAAGCATCACAGGACTTCATTATAATTGGTATCTATTGGGCTAATTTCTGCTTTGAAACCCTAAGGGTTCCCTTTTCCTTGGTGACTATTTTTTAAAACCTCAACACACATGAAAACATGCCTGTCTGTAGCAAAATGTGCAAGACTGTAGCTAGGAGTTTAGGCTAGGAGTCAGTCTACCTCTGGGTTCCAATCCCAGCTCCACCCCTTGCTGGTTATGTGACCTTGAGTAAAGTTATTTAACTTCTTTAAACCTCAGTTTCCATCACTGTGCCTGGCAATTTGTAAGCACTCATTCATGATGAACTACTATCACTATTATTCTTATTCTTATCTTTATTGTTCAAACTTGTATTCATTATTTCTAAGCTCGAGTAGGCCATTAGTACTACCTGGCATACCCCATTTCTCTAGTCCACTCATTCTCCTATTCTCCTAGATGACTATTTTCATATCTTTCCCTCTTTCTCCAAACCTCCAACACCTTCAGCTCACTTCATTCTCAGCTGATGACCTTATTTTCTCCCATCATTGGGAACAGAGAAACAGTCAGTAGGGAATTTCCGCAAGCTCCCATCATATTTACCCACCCACCTACATCTGGGCCCACCTACTTGGCCTTCCTTACTCTTCGTATGGATATATTCTCGCTGCTTTTATCTAAGGCCAACATCTCCACTGGTGCACTAGATCCTGAAGTCACTCCAGCAATCCTCCCCCCTCTCCTGTAACATCAAATTTTCATTTTCTACTGGCTCATTCCCATCAGCATACAAATGTACTGTAATTTCTCCCATCGCAAAAAGAAGAGCAAGTCTTGACACACACCTCTCTCTACCTACTGCCCTATTTCTCTGCATCCCTCCACAGCAAAACTCCTTGAAAGTGTCATTTATACCCACTCTCACCAAAACATCTCTTTGTATTCTTTCTTGACCCTACCTCAGTCAGGCTTTCATCCCCACTATTCCACTGAAGCTGCTTTTGCCAAGGCCACCAATGACTTCCACATTACCAGATCATCCAGTAATCAAGTCTCAGTTCTCATTTTACTTGACCTGACTCAGGAACAAGTGACACAGTTAATCACTTTCTTTTCCTTGAAACGCTTTCTTCATTTGGCTCCCAGGATACAGAGCTCTCCAGGTTTTCCTCCCACCACACTGGACATTCCTTCTCAGCCTCCTTTGATAATTTCTCCTCATCTCCCCCATCTATAAACCTTGGAGAGCTCCAGGGCTCAGTCCTTTGAGTTCCTCTCTATCTACTCTCATTTCCCCAGTGGAAATATCTCTACCAGTCTCTATATACGAATAACTCCTAAATTTATATCTCCATTCTAGACCTCTCTTCTGAACTCCACACCCATATAACCAATTGCTTACTCCACATCTCCACTTGAATGTTTAATAAGTATTTCAAATTAAATATATCCAAACTCAGCTCCCTTAAAGCTTGTTCCACTCATAGGCTTGTACATATTAGAAAATGGCAACTCTGTTCTACTAGTTGCTCAAGTCAAGAACCTTGGATTTATCCTTAACTCCTCTCATTCTTTCACACACACACATGCAACTCATCAAGAAGTCCTTCTGGCTTTACCTACAAACTGTAACCAGAAAACAACTACTTCTCACCACCTCCACCACCACCACCACCTTGGTCCAAATCATCGCCCTCTTCCCTTACTTGCATTATTGCTAAAGTCTCTTAATTGCACTCTGTTTCTGTCATGGTCCCTCACCACCTGTTTTCAACAGAGAAGCCAGAATTATCCTTTTAAAACATACATCGGTTCAAAGTGTTCTCTTCTCAAAAACTTCCAGTGGATTCTGTTTCATTAAGAATAAAATTCTAGGGCTTCCCTGGTGGTGCAACGGTTAAGAATCTGCCTGCCAAGGCAGGGGACACGGGTTCGAGCCCTGGTCCAGGAAGATCCCACATGCCGCGGAGCAACTAAGCCCGTGTGCCACAACTACTGAGCCTGCGCTCTAGAGCTCGTGAGCCACAACTACTGAACCCGCATGCCACAACTACGGAAGCCCGCGCGCCTAGAGCTGTGCTCCACAACAAGAGAAGCCACCGCAATGAGAAGCCTGTGCACCGCAACGAAGAGGAGAGCCCGCTCGCCACAACCAGAGAAAGCCCATGCGCAGCAACAAAGACCCAACGCAGCCAAAAATAAAATAAATAAAATAAAGTAAATTTATTTTAAAAAAAGAATAAAATTCTAGGTGATTACAATCACTATAATGTTCTATAAGATACGACATTATCTCTCTGAAGAAATACTATTCTTTGCCTCGCTCACTTCATTCCTGCCACACTGGCCTCTGTGCTGCTCCTAGAACATGCCAATCATGGCCTCTCCCCGGAGACTTTGCACCAACCACTCCCTCTGCCTGAAATGTTCCTCCATGATAGCCATGTTGCTTGCTTCTACTTTTAGGTGTTTGTTCAAATATCATTTCAGTGAGGGTGTCCCCAACCATCCTATTTATTTATTTATTTATTTATTTATTTATTTATTTAGGTCACACCTTGTGGCTTGCAGGATCTTAGTTTCTGGACCAGGGATTGAACCCGGGCTCCGGCAGTGAAAGCACAGAGTCCTAACCACTGGACCTCCAGGGAACTCCCCCAACCATCCTATTTGGTATCATACCCCCTTATCCAGCCATTCCATCTCCCTTTCCTATTTTATTTTTTTCTCTACAGCATTAAGCACAATCTGACATACTATATATTTTACTAATTTTTAAAAGATTTAGTTTGTTATTGTTTGTACCCAATTTAAGAGAAGGTAACATTTCAACTGTGTCTCAGACGATGAGTTTTCCAGGAATGGAAAGAATGTAATTTCTTCTGAGGGCAGGGATTTTTGTCAGTTTTGTTCACTGCTGTTTTCTAAGTACCTAAAATCACAGCTGGGGCATGTCAGATACATGCTCGAAGAATAACTGTTGAACAAATCAATATCTGAAATGTGGACAATAATCTTATGAACATTAGCTTATTTAGTTTTTTATTTACTTTTTTAAATTTTTATTTTATATTGGAGTATAGTTGATTAACAATGTTGCGTTAGTTTCAGGTGTACAGCAAAGTGATCCTTTTTTCTTTGTTTTTTAATTTTTACTTTATATTGGAGTATAGTTGATTAATAATGTTGTATTAGTTTCAGGACATTAGCTTATTTTTTGTTATTAAAAATATTCAAATCCCAAAGGGTTGGAATTAGATCCTATCCACCTTTCTCTCATCTTACCTATAATACTCAAGTATGTGAGAGAAAGAGAAAAAGGAACACTGTGGTGAGTAATTGGGCTGCGGTCATCCGGCCAAGTGCTGAATTTGGCAGTAAGTACAAAGAAGGCTCAAGTTTAAACCCTGACATGACAGGTATGCTTTGTATTAGATCATGAGTTGCTTTTGACCTGTTTCCAACAGTACCACATCAGAGAGTCTCTCTCCCTCCTAGGATCCTGGAACAGCACACAAGCCTACCAGTCACAGCAAGCACCCAGAGGGGGAGGGATGACAGTTTTCTGAAATGTAAATCAAAGCTCAAGCCTTGCAACATGGGTATTTCTTATTGACAAACGCCATCGAGTCACCTAAAAGTTTATATCACTGGGGAAAACTGAGGCTCAGAAGAAAAGTTCAATTCAGGGTTTTAGGTTCAGCCAGTCCAGCCAGGTCTCCTAGTATGACCTCAGCAGCATAGGATAGTCCTCTTTCAGGATGTTCCCTGTCAGTCAGCAGAGGCTGCCTACGCAATCCCCTTCCCTAACCTAAGGACACCACTCTCTGCCCGTAAGACAGAAAATAAAATAATGCTTAGAATTGGTGGGGGTCCCCTGAGACCAAAATGCTTTGGGGAAAGACCTTGATTCGTACTTTGCTTTAGACCTGTCTGCATATCCTCTGCTGCCTCTGAGGGTGAAGGATTCCATTAATTAAGCAGGAAAATGAAGCATGAACAGTGAACAGAAGAAATGGCATGGACTTACCAGGCACTCGGCACAACGGACACAAAGCTTGGCCATGCAGTCATCCTTCTCCTGGTCAGTGCTGTAGAAAGAGGACAACCCAAATGTGAACAATCACTATCCTCAGTATGGTAGAGCAGTTACGAGGACAAGCGATGAAGTCAGACAGGTCTGTTTTCAAATTTCAGTTCTGCCACTTACTAGCAGGATGACTGGGAAAATGACTTAAGCTCCAGGAACCTATTTCCTCATCTACAAAATGCAGATATTACCAGCTACACTTAAAGGATAATGGTTAGGAGTAAATGCAAAATAAGCACATGTAAAACAGGTACCACAGTGCTTGGCACATAGTAAGTGCTCAATAAATAGGAGCCAGTCACAATTGTTCATTTAGAAATGTACTGAGCACCAACCATGACAGAGGCATTGTGCTGGGCTGGGGATAAAGACATAAATAAAACATGGTCCCCTGAGCTCATTTTGTTAGAATACAATGTGGTAAATGTTTTCATAGAGTTAAGGTCAAACCGCTGTGGCAGCAAAAAGGAGGGAGTGATCAGTTTTCCCTGAAAGAGTCAGGGAAACTCTTGAGAAGCAGACATTTCATCAGGGTCTTGGAAGATAAGGAAGAGTTTTCCAAGCAAACAAGGGAAGGAGGGAGGGGATTCTAGGTAAGAGGAAAGCATGTTGAAAATTTTTAAAAAGGTCTAAATGAGTATAGTATGTTTGGAGAAGGCAACGGCTCACTGTAGTTGGAATGTGGAGCAAATGAGAAGAAATGGCAAGAAACAATGCGACTTAGGGTTAGATCATAAAGGATCTTGTTAGACCATGCTTCGAAATAGACGTTTTAGTATTTTTACCAAGAGTTCTTTGCCTTTTTGTGGGGCCACAGATTCCTTGTAAAGGGCACTGTTACTCCCATTAAATAAATGTGCACACGCACACACATGCACACACACACAGAAAGAAGATTTTAGACTCTCTCAAAGTAAGACTTCTCTCCCCAGGTTAAGAGCCCCTGATATAGATAATGGAGAATCAGCAGGGTTTTATGTAGACTTCTGTTACCTTTTTTTTGGTGGATTTGTTCTTAGGGAAAATACTGGATCACACCTGCTCACTGGCAAATGCTTTTGATAACCAGAATCCAATTAGTCCCTTCCGAGCATCCGCTGACCAAGGGTAGTTCTCACTTATTTAAACTGTTTTGCTCTCCCTGGCTGTTCTAAAGCCTCTCTCACTGCTCAGGCACTTCTGTCAGGAGACATCAGCTCAGTGCCAAAACAAGGAAAAGGGGAAAATAACTGACTTGTTGGAATTTCCTGTCCATTTTGAAGGAATGAGAGATTCACTTCAGAATTTATATTCAGAACCACAGCACTACACAATCTCATTTCAAAAAAAAAAAGAGAGACTAGGACTATGCTATCAATCCCTCCATCTCTCTCTCCAAATTAACATCCACACATTTCCCTTTCAGCAGAACTAAATTCAGCCTGGAAGAAAGGAAGGCATGACGCAGAAGCCTGGGTACTGTCCACAAGCCAGGTCTCTGAAGAGGGTTGACTGCTCAGGACTGTAGCTGGACTTACTCAGCTGAAACCTCAATAGATGACTTCTTAGAGCCAGACTTGTTTCTCTTCTTCAGCCCCGCAGACTTCCTCCCCATTCTCACCAGCAGCAGCACACCCACCACAGCTGAGGGAATGAAGACAAGAATGGAAAGAAGGGCCACGGAGGACAGCATCATGCCAAAACCTGGAGGAGGAAAAAGAGGTCAAAGAGAGGGACACACAAAGTGCTTCCTTTGACACCAGATAGTCTTACATTTGCTCTTGTATTTCTTCTGGTTACAAAGGGCATAAATTCATTGTAGAAACAGTAGAAAATACACAAAAGGACAAAGAAGAATTAAAATTTACCCATAATCCCACTCCCTAGGATCAATATGTCAATATCTACCCGTTCAATCTTCTTTCTAGGAGTATGTGGGTATGAGTCTGAATATAGGGAGGAGAGTACATGTTCAGAAGTATTGATCATAGTTTGTATACTACTTCTAGCCTCTTTTTTATATACTATATTATAAATATTTTCCATAAGTATTCCTTCCAGGTGTGATTTTTTAATAGCTGCATAGTATTCTACCATATTAAATAATTTATTGAATCGATCTTCTATTGCTAGATATTCAAATTATTTCCAATTCTTTGAATCTATGAGTTATATAATGATGATCATCCTTGTATATAAATATTTAGCTCTATTTTTTAAAATAAATTTTAAAATGGAATTACTGTATCAAAGGGTATATAATTTTAAGGCATCTGATTTATACTACCAAACTGTCTTCCAGAAAAACTATACCAGTTTCTACTTCTACCAGCAGTATGAACGTTCCTATGTCTTTGAAACCTATGAGTTGCCTTAAAAAAATAAAGAAAAAAGAAAGAGGAAGGGGAGGGAGGGAGAGAGAGAGACATACAGAAAGATTTGAGAAATGACAAGGTACCTATAATGAACCATAGATACCTTGTCATTTCTGAATCTCTAAATCTTTGGTTCAAATTCAAATAAGGACTAGAATGACCACTCAACAGTCACCAGGGAATAGTGTAGAAAAAAAGGTCAACCCTTAACCCACTCTCCTCATGTTTCACACTAAAAGGAAACAGTTGCTCTTTGCAACATAAAAGAAATGTGCTGCCTCCATCTTTAGAGGAGGTACCCTTTCAAGAAACAGGCAAGAACACAGTCTCATAACTGAGGGTATGAACACATTAGGGAAACCAGAATGACTTCTATTTCACACAGACAGCAACCCTCCATTTATTCAGGGGTTTGCCATACATTCCACAAGACCTCTGGTCACCTGAAATTAAAATTTTAAAAGGATAATGGAGAAACTATGACGATATTTGAAAAAAAAAGTCAGTTTGAAAAATAAAGGTAAAAAAACTCATCCTCAGACAATTCAAAATGGCAGAATGTCCCAGTGACCAACCGGCTTATGAAGATAGGTAGTTTTGCTTCTCACTGATCTCCCCACAAACCACCACAGTAGTCAGAGAGCACTCACTACAGAAGAAGGTTGGTGGCAGTTAGCTTACCCCTTTCTGTGACTGTTAGCTCTGTCCCTGGAATATTATGGTACACATCCGGGGGATTCTTCACAGCACAGCTGAAGGTCCCATTGTCCTTTATGGTAGGGTTGATTATGCTTATGGACGCATCCCCGTTGTACACATCTCCAATCCAGGAAATTCGATTCCGAAACGTGCCCACTGTGGTTGGGTACTGGAAAGACTGATAATGAAAAATCTAAGAAAGCAACACCATGAGAAAAAAGTTAATTTGGAAAATGCAATGAAAACGTAAAGCTAAGTAGGTCCAAAATAAAATACAAATGTGTAGTGGGTTTTCCCAGTTGGACAATTTTTTTATGTTTTGTTCACTTCCATCCTATAGATTAAAAGACAGGCTAATAAAACTTGTCCAAAAAAAGGCCTGATGAAAGAATCCAGGGATCCTAATTCTTGAACCCCTTTTAAATTCTCCCCCAAGTCCTAAAGTAGCAGTTCTCAACCAGGGGCAATTTTGCCCTCAAGACACTTGGTAATATCTGGAGATAATTTTGGTTGTCTCAACGGGGAGAAGTGCTACTGGCTTCTAGTGGGTAGAGGCCAGGGATACTGCTGAAAATCCTACAAAGCAGAGGACAGCCCCCACAAAAAAGAATTATCTGTATCAAACTGCCAGCAGTGCCAAAGCTGAGAAACCCTATGCTAAAGCGGCATCTAATCCATATGGTACTTTATAGTGTGCAAACAACTTCTATACGTTTACTCATTTGAGCTTCACAACAACACTGAACTATACATGGAGCAGGCAGAAAGGGAAACAAGGACAAAAACAAGAAATTAAATGAGTTACTCGAAGGCACACAGCTAATAAGTGGGAAAGGGGAGATTTTTGTTTATTCTCAAAATCACCAGGAGGCTGTAACATAAGCCTCTCTCAAGTTATCTATCTTGGCAATTAATAAAAACCTCAAGTCAGATGCATGATTGGCATTCAATGAATATACATTGAATTAAAACAATGCTACTTCGGATTGGTAATCATATATTTCATCACCAAAAACACCTAATTATATTTGGTGGTAGGCTGGGCAAGCACTACAATACAATATGATCTTTCTCTCTCTCTTATGCAAGATTCAAGCCTTTCCTAGTTCTTTCCTTACTTGGTACCTCCCCACTTAAGAACCCAGGCACTTACAAACACCGAATTGCCCAATTTTGAAAAGCAACTTCCCAGAGAAGATGCTGAATCACTTCTTGGTTCATTTGTTCATGCATTCATTCAACAAATATTTACTGCACACCTACTATGTGCCCTTAGGCACTGCATTAAGCAAAATGATACAGTGGGAGCCAATCAGGCACAGTCCCTGCTCTCGTGGAATTTACCATCTAGTGGGAAATACAGATATTAGTAAATAATAAAATGTGTAGAATGTTCCAAAGAGGGAGCTAAAGAATACCTATCTCTGATTATCAGCATCAGTATAAAAGGGTTTGAAACTCCTTGACAAAACAAAGCCTGCTGTGAATCTGCAAGGTTAATCCGACCTGTGAGTTTCAAGTTAAACTAGTGATACTCAAATCCTGCTAACTGATTAGTTCGACAGAATCCTGACTGATCACGTAACTGCAACATAGTGTTACGCAACTTTAAGTGTCCACTAATTCCAACTTGGATGAGTTTGCTGATTTCCCGACTAGCCTCACAGAGAACAGCGCCATACGCGAACTGCTGTTTGCATTTAAGGCTTCTGCCCCGGGAAGATCCCCACTGTTTGCTCTGTCCTACTTTTGGCCAAGGAGGAAGAGCCATATGAAGCCAGCCATAGTTTCCTGACCACTCAAAATAAAGTGACCTATTTTAAGTCTAAAGAAAAAAGGACCAGAAACTAACACAACATTGTTAATCAACTATGCTTCAATATAAATTTTTTTTTTAAGTTGAAGAAAGACAGGAAGGGCGGGAGGGAGGGAGGGAGAGAGGGCGGGAGGAAGGAAGGAAGGAAGGAAGGAAGGAAGGAAGGAAGGAAGGAAGGAAGGCAGAGCGTCGTAGGTGGTGGGGCGGGGAATGGCGTGCTGTGCTGCGCAGGGCGGTTGGCACAAACGGCGGTGCCGAGGCCGGAGGAAGAACCTCGCCACCGTGACAGGTCCTTTCCCAAGCCCCTAGGGACAGCAGAGGACTTGGGGACCAGCAAGCAGCCCCAGGGCACGAGAAAGGCCTCTGCCACCTGTCCTGCGTCATCCTGCCCCACGCCAGGCCCAGCCGCCCCGGCGCGCGGCTGCATCAAGTGGAGGAGGAGGAGGAGGAGGAGGAGGAGGAGGAGGAGGAGGAGGAGGGAGGCAGCAGGGGCCTGGGCCGCGCCCTCCACGCCCGAGGGATGAAGACACTGCTGTCGTGGACAGCCCGCACCAGCCGCAGCCCCTGAGTCAGGCTCTCTCTCAGTTGCCGGGTTCGGTGTCAGAGCCCTTGGAGCCTAGCAGGGCCAGGATGGGGGTGGAGAGTTACCTGCCCTGTCCCCTGCTGTCCTCCTACCACCGTCCGGGAGCGCCTGGTGAGGCCTCGGCTGGGAGTGGGACCCCCAGAGCCACAGCTACTTCCACCACAGCCAGCCCCCTGCGGAAGGGCTTCGGTGGGCAGGATGACGGCGAGCTGCGGCCGCTGCGGAGTGACGGTGATGGGGCACTGGTCACCAAGGGGTGCCAGCGACTGGCAGCCCAGGGCGCCCGGCCGAGGCCCCCAAAGGGAAATGGGCAGAGGATGGTGGGGATGCCCCCGCCCCCAGCAAGCGGCCCTGGGCCTGGCAGGAGAACCGGGAGGTGAGGCAGAGGGGGAGGGCTGCAGCAGTGGCAGCGGTGAGGCCAGCGCCGGGCTGAGGGAGGAGGTGTTGCCCACTGCACCTGAGCGCCTGGCTCTGGGCTATATTGTGCCCTGCATGCGGTACTATGGCGTCTGCGTCAAGGACAGCTTCCTGGGGGCGGCACTGGGTGGCCGAGTGCTGGCAGAGGTGGAGGCCCTGAAGCGGGGCGGGCGCCTGCGTGATGAGCCAGCGGGCTATCCTGCCACGCAGCATCCGTGGGGAGCAGATCGCCTGGGTGGAAGGCCATGAGCCAGGCTGCCGAAGCATCGGTGCCCTCATGGCCCACGTGGATGCTGTAATCCGCCACTGTGCCGGGAGGCTGGGCAGCTACGTCATCAATGGGCGCACCAAGGCCATGTGGCGTGTTACCCAGGTAACGGGCTGGGGTACGTGAGACACGTTGACAATCCGTATGGCGATGGGTGCTGCATCTATTACCTGAATCAGAACTGGGACGTCAAGGTGCATGGCGGCCTGCTGCAGATGTTCCCTGAGGGCCGTCCTGTGGTAGCCAACATTGAGCCACTCTTTGACCGGCTGCTCATTTTCTGGTCTGATCGGCGGAACCCCCATGAGGTGAAACCAGCCCATGCCACCAAGTACGCCATCATTGTCTGGTATTTTGATGCCAAGGAGCGGGCAGCAGCCGAAGACAAGTATCAGCTATAGCATCAGGACAGAAAGGTGTCCAAGCACCCGTATCATGGCCGACTACGCCCACCTAGTGTCTAGCCCCAGAGCTGCCTGGACAGACAGCTTGCCCTGACTTCGGGAGAGCCCTGGGCCCCTGTGCCACCAGTCTCGGTGCCTGCTCCTTCCCCGCCACTGCCGCTGCTTCTGTCTTTGCCTCTGTTCTGCCTGGTGTGGAGGGCTCCATCCATCGCTGAGGACCAAGGAGGAGGAGAGATCTCTGCTGCCCTGGGATGGGGGCTGGGGTTGTAACCTGGGCAGAGGCCGGTGTTGGAGACTGCCATTACTGGAGGTGGGGGTCTGTGTCCTGCCCTGTCTGGTCATGCATGCCCCTCTCAGGTTTGGAGAGCTGGAAGGAGGCACTGCCACCTCCTACCAGAATGCAGGATTTGGGGTTGGGGTGACTCATGGCCTCTTGCTGGCAAAGGTTTGTGGGGGAGTATCCCAAAGCCCCCCACTCCTCCAGCCTGGAATGGGAAGTGACTCCCCAGCCCCTTTGGCCATGGCACCTTTTGGACTAGGCTGCCGCTGCTTGGGCAGGATAAAAGGTGCTGGGAGGCGCATGGGTCTGCAAGTACTGTCAGCCAAGAAATAAAAGTTTACCTCAGAAAAAAAAGAAAGAGAGAGAGAGAGAGAGAGAGAGAGAGAAAGGAAGGAAGGAAGGAAGAGAGAGAGAAAGAAAAAAAGAAAGAGAAAGAGAAAGAGGGAGGGAGGGAGGGAAGGAGGAAGGAAGAAAGGAAGGAAGGGAGAAAAAGGGACCACAGATACAGCCTAGCTCACTGGAGCCACCTTCACTAGGACTACTGGAGCACCTACTGTAGTTACTGAGAGATGCTACATGGCATTCCATAATGGTTCCTAAAACAAAATCCAAAGCTTATACATTAAAATCTAAGAGAAAGTACTTCTAATGAAGGAAACAGGATAAACAAATCAAGGATACTTTCAAAAATACAATCTTACATGCCACTCTGATATTCACATTCTTGATAAAAAGTATCCTGACCTAGGATATTGCTGGAAGCGTACAGAAAAAGGGTTTTTTAATAGCATTGCATCTTCAATTAGACATCCGCAATGGGATTTGAGCCATAAATGTGTTTTATCTGTGTGATTAAAATATATTGCTTCTAATATTGCAAGACCATCTGTCATCAACAGCATCTGTCATCAACATAAGGTGCCCTATGATTTCCTTCAAAGGGAGCTGTATAAATCAGTACAGATGTTTATACACTGGGAGAAGATGCCAAGATAAATCTACAAGTACCGATACACAAACAGAAACACCCACTGAGACAACTTCACATGACAGGAAATGAGCAGCTTTGAGCAAAAGGATGTCTAAGACTGGGACCTATAGAATTTCTCTGTCCAACAGCCTGGAGGTACCCTTTTTAGTACAACAAATCTGAAACTCAAGCTATGAAGCCAAGCAAAAAGAAACAACAAAAGAGAAACAAAACTAAACCACATTTCCTCTGAGTTTCTGACTGTTTTTCCTATAGCTTATTTGCAAGATTCTTACACAGAAGAAGAAAAAGCCCTATATGACCAGATGAATGTGATGTAGGGTAGAAGCTCATCTCCTTCTATTTAATAGAAGCTCATCTTCTATTTTAAGATGAGAAGGCCTAAGGTGTACCTGTGACATAAAATAAAAGGATTCCAGAGCTGTTGACCACAGAAGGCTCAAAGAAATATCCTTAAAATTATACACTTACTGATTCTGTGCGACTGCTGCTTGGAGGTCGATATGTCCAGTCTATGGTGAGTTTGTCAGTGATAGATGAGGTTGACTTGAAGGTGCATTTCAACTTGATATTTTCTCCAACATAACCCCGGACATGGGCATCTGCTTTAATCTCCAGGGAAAGGACGATGTAAACACCTAATCAAAGCAAGCCCAAACATTTAAAATGTGTACACTGGGTGGAATATATAGACGTGAGTGAACAATATAGAAACTCTATTTTTTTATTTCTTTCTTAATTTATTTAGTTTTGGCTGCATTGGGTCTTCGTTTGTGTGCGCAGGCTTTCTCTAGTTGCAGCGAGCAGGTGCGCGGGCTTCTCACCGTGGTGGCTTCTCTCGTTGCGGAGCACGGGCTCTAGGCACGTGGGCTTCAGTAGTTGTGGCACGTGGGCTCAGTAGTTGTGGCTCGAGGGCTCTAGAGTGCAAGGGCTTCAGTAGTTGTGGCACATGGGCTTAGTTGCTCCACAGCATGTGGGATCTTCCCGGACCAGGGCTCGAACCCGTGTCCCCTGCGCTGGCAGGCAGATTCTTAATCATTGCGCGACCAGGGAAGCCCTAGAAACACTATTTATCACTTTTAGGGCTCTCATCAGAAAGCTGTAGCAATAAATGTCTTCTCAGGCAGACCCAAAAGGATAAGGAGCAGATATCTGCATTAATCAAGGGTGGTATTTTTGTCATTTTACGATATTAAATCATAGAATGAATGTTTGGGTAAAAATTTAAAACCTGGTCACATCAGCACTTTTTCCAAATACAGAGTTGTGGATAAATTAACTACAACCAAGCGAGTCAGCCCACAGAAGGCTAAAAGGCAACACCACCCACTCCCTTGACACACTTATACTCCAGGAATATGGCAGTTGCTGTGGTCTGAGGGATTTACCCCAAGTACAGCACGACTGTAACCTGAAGCTATCACTGCCTCAACCACCAGCAAAATAAGAGTAGAAAACAAGAACAGGAATTTTTTTTCAAAGAAAAAATAATTTTTATAAATCTACCCCAAGGTTCTATCTAGTTTGGTTTTGTTTTTCCCTTTCTTAAGGCTCGTTAATGAATCACTCATCCATTAAAAGTAAATCATGGGGAGGAAAAAGTTTATTAAATTTACAATTTAATGCATCTTAAAATGTAAAAATAAGATATCATTTTTAAACTCTTTAGAGACTTCCTCTTTCCAAAACCACTTCATATATCCAACTTTTTAAAAATTTATTTATTTTATTTATTTATTTTTGGCTGCATTGGGTCTTTGTTGCTGCACGTGGGCTTTCTCTAGTTGTGGCCAGTGGGGGCTACTCTTCGTTGTGGTGCACGGGCTTCTCATTGCGGTGGCTTCTCTTGTTGTGGAGCACGGGCTCTAGGCACGTGGGCTTCAGTCGTTGTAGCACGTGGGCTCAGTAGTTGTGGCTTGCAGGCTCTAGAGCACAGGCTCAGTAGTTGTGGCTTGCAGGCTTAGTTGCTCTGCGGCATGTGGGATCTTCCCAGACCGGGGATCGAACCCGTGTCGCCTGCATTGGCAGGCGGATTCTTAACCACTTTGCCACCAGGGAAGTCCCCTCGTATATCCAACTTTGACATCCTATCTCCCCCAAAAGAGTTGGCACTTTCTTCTGACCATTCCCTCTGCTTTCACAGAACAGTGGTAGAAATTTCTCTTCCATTAGGGAGCCATTTTTTAGGAAAGTAAGCCACCAGCACTTTGTTTTTCCTGCTTCCTTCTCCACTACAATGAGCCATGATTCACCTGGCAGGCCAAAGGCAACCAGAGTAGCAAGGTTTCAGAAGAGAGCAAACCCACACACCATCCTGGAAAACAGCAGTCCCTCTGGTTGAGAAAGGACGCAAATCCCAGCCCTATCACCTGCTGACTCTGTGGCCTTCGTAGGTTTACTTGATTTCTTCAGTTTCTCATCCTGGTAGGAATGATAATAATAACATTTACCTTAGAAGGTCACTGTGAAGGATAAATGAATTAAAACATGTACCACACTAAGAAGCCTACCTAACCCAGAGTAAGTGCTCAATGCACATTAGATACCTTCATCATTGTTACTGACACCTCTTTAGTTCTGTCCTTAGTCTCTCAAACTTTCCTAGCAGAGACATACTTATGAATCATCATTTCCACTGCCTTTACCTCTGCTGCTTTGAATCATGTTTCTTGCTCCTCTCTAGACAATCCAGTCTGTTCACATTCCTCTTAGAAGCAGGAGACCAAAAAAAAAAAAAAAAAAAAAGCAGACCAAGACTGAGCTCACAACTCTACCAAGAATCTGACCATCCCAAAGATAAGGACTACCTCTGGTTCGTCCAAGACATCCTCTCTGGCTTTGCCATGCTAAACTTGTTATTCCTCCTATGCCTTTGCAAACGCTGTTCCTCTGCCTGGAAAGCCTTCATCCCTCAATCCCTACTCTCTCCTAAGCCCTCACTCCTGACCCGCCTTACTCATGACTTAAGATAAAGCTCTAAAAACTGGAAGGCAGAGGGCTTCCCTGGGGGCGCAGTGGTTGGGAGTCCGCCTGCCGATGCAGGGGACACGGGATCGTGCCCCGGTCCGGGAAGATCCCACGTGCCGCGGAGCGGCTGGGCCCGTGAGCCATGGCCGCTGAGCCTGCGCGTCCGGAGCCTGTGCTCCGCAACGGGAGAGGCCATAACAGTGAGAGGCCCACGTACTGCAAAAAAGGAAAAAAAAAAAAAAGGAAGGCAGAAATGAACGGATAATCTTCACACTCCCCATACTCTTTATATATCCTTTATATATAAAGGATATATATCCCTTATATCCTCTTTATATATCCTAAAACATAAGTATAGCAAAGAGACTTTAAAGTTTAGATTTAGAATTAGACAGACCTGAACTTGAGTTCTAGCCCAGCTGCTTTCTGGCTGTGAGACCTTGATCATAGTTACCTAACCTGTTCAAGATTCAATTTCCTCACTTGGTAAGTGGGAATAATTAAAAGACCTACTTCATTGTGTCACTGTGAGGATCTAATAAGATTAAAGAAGGTAACACGTAAAATGCTTAGCATAGTACCTGAAATTGAAACTTTCAATAAATGTTAACTATTATCATTAAAATGAACACCACAAATATTCAAAAACCTTCAGTAATTCTCTACTGGGCTATAACATAAAATCTAAATAGTGCCAATCTGGCCCCCAACTTCTGCTACTCTGCCCACCTACCCATCCCATCCCCTTCACTATGCCCAGAATGTCCTGCCATTTCCCAAATTTACTATGTCCTTCATGCCACTGTGACTTTCTTTGAATATGTCTTTATCTGGAAGTTTCTCCCCATCCCTACCAATCCTGCCTGGTAACCACATCCCCAGTACTCACGCCCTTCAAAACCCATCTCAAATATCACCCCCCTTGTGATGCCTTCCCAAATTCTCTGATGCAGTTTGTTACTATTTTTCAATTTTCACATAACATTTAGTACATAATGCTACTCAAGCACATATACCATTGCTTGCACTCAATTTGTAAAGACGATTTCCTCCATTAAATTGAAGTACCTTAAGAGCAAAGGTCAGAGGGAAGGGAGAAGGCAGAGAGAGACCAAGAGAAAGAGGTGGACAGGTCACCAAAAGTTCTCGTGTAGGAACAAAGTGTGCTTATTAGTCACCCACTCTCTTCATATCCCCATTCTTACAGTATTTTCAACATTCTTAAATCCCCCAGACACCTACCTTTCCATTAAACAGAATCAGGAAAAGCTCAGCCCTAGATGACCACTTCTAGACTATGGCTGGTGTGCGCTGAAGGAGAAAAATCACACCACTGCACCCATAGTTACCGTAAGAAATTCATCAGTTCCATCCACAGCTAAGTCCTTAATGAGGCATGATGACTCTTTAACCAGCCTTGGTCATCTCCTCTTTCTGACTCCTCAAACTTTGCCATTCTCTTTTATCCTCTGTGCAACCTATAAACCCCTCATTCTCAGAAGAAAATGTCTCTCTTCTTCAAGGAACTTGAAGCCATACAAACTGCTTAGTCACATATCTTCCTGCGTCTGCACCCATTCTTACCTCCAATCCGAAAGGATGTGGTGTCCCTTTTTCTACGCAAGGTCAAGCCCTTCTTCTCTGCCTGGATCCCTCCCTTCCAAGCCTTGCTCCAGGAAGAAAGAAGAAAAAAAAAAAAAAACCCTCTCTACTATCTTCAACATTTCCCTTTCAAGAGGGGCTTTCTCCCCTCAGCCTCTAAATACACAGAATTCTCTCCCATCTGTAAAAACAAATATATAACAATAAAACAAAACAACAACAAATTTTCCTTAACCCTGTAATCCTACTCATTACCAACTACTGCCCTCTCTACCCTAAGCCAAGTTTGTGAAAGAGCTGTTTATATCTGACGTCTCCCTTTCCTCCCTTCCCATCCACTTCTGGACCCCTACAGCACAATTTGGACTCCACTACCACTTCTAGTAAAAGGCATTATTGTCTTAAAACAGCAAAATCAAAGGGACAAAAACTCCAATAGGCAGTTTTCTCTCCTGATTTTACTGGATCCCTCTGCAGCAGTAACTGTTTTCTCCTTGACCTTCTCTGTCTCAAGGCTTCCAGGATGATACACTCATTCATTCACTCATTCTTCAAACAAAGATTTATTGAGCGTCTGTTTTGTGCCACCCTCTAAGTTCAGGATTAAATGTGAGCAAAATACATACACTCCCTGTTTTGGAGCTTAAAATGCAGCAGAAGTTCAATACACTAATCAAACAGTCATAAAGACAAATGTATAATTACAAACTCTGATAAGCCCTGTGAAGAAAAGACAGAGTGGTTATGAGAACCGTAGCAGTTATGATAGGGGAGCAGTGAGTGGTTAATGAAAGCTTGCCCGAAAGTTACTTCTGAGTTGAGTTCTGATGCAAGGATAACAAGGTGAGGAGAGGGGGAGCATTCCGGGCAGAGGATACTGTGTATGCAAAGGTCCTGTGTCAGGAAGGAGCACAGTCAGTCAAGGAACTGAAAAAAAGGCAGAATGGTAGCAACACAAAGAGCATGAGAGAGAAGACTGAGACATGGCTAGGAGGTAAGCAGAAACTAGTCCAGGCAGGACCTTAGAGATTTGGGTCCTTATTCGAGTAATGGGAAGCCATGGAAAATACTTAGGTATGGGACTGAGTGAGAAGGGGCATGAAGAAGTTTGCATTTTTAAAACCTCACTCTAGGGAAGACGATTAGGAGGCACTAAGAGTATATATAAAGAGATTACTTAGGAAGCTACTACAATAGTCAAGTGAGAAATAAGGAAAGATTGAACTAAGTTGGTGGCAGTGGACATGGAGAGAACTAGGAAGACAACAATACAAGGTAAAATCAGCAAGAACTGGTGTTAGATCATATGTGGAATGTTTGGGAAAGAGAGGCATTGAGGATGACTCCCATATTTCTGGCTTGGTGATACCATTCACTGACACAGGAAAGACTAGAAAAGTACCAGGCTTGGCAGGGAAGAACATGAGTTTGATTTTGGGTAAGTTTAAGGTGCCTGTGAGATATCCAAGGGATAATGTCAAGGGGGCAGTTGGTTTTGGGCAGGGATGGGCAAACTATGGACCATGGGCCAAATCTAGCCCACAACATCTTTTTATAAATAAAGTTTTATTAGAACACAGCCAACTTTATTCATTTATATATTGTCTAGGGCTCCTTTTGTGCTACTCCAGCAAAGTTGAATACTTGCAACAGAGATCGTGTGACCCACAAAGCCTAAAATATTATCTGGCCCTTTACAAAAGTTTGCCAACCCTGCTTCATAGCAAAAAAGAACAATGGATTAGAGTTATAAATCAGAATCTCATTAGTCTCCCTCCAACCAACTCTCCACACTGATTGTGTTACATACACACACACGCACACACTCGACATCTCTGCTAGTTTCTATCAAATCTCTTTCTAAGGTTCCTCCTTTCCTACCCATTCCTTAAACACTGGTGTTCCTCAGAGTTCCACCCTGAGCCCATGGTCCTTCTTTCAACATGTTCTCTTTGGACAATCCTACCCACTTTTATAGATTTCACAACCACTAATAGGCTAATGATTCCCCAAACTATGTTGCTAGCCATGACCTGCCTCTGAGTGTCCAAATATTACTGGATATACCCACTTGACTATCACCACCACAGGAACCCAAAATGAAGGTAGTGAATTCTTGTTTGTTACCAGCTCAATATCCATTCCCCTCATCTCCTTTCCTAACAATACCTAGATTTTCTTTAGATATCCACCCTTTCCTACATAGCCCATGAGCTTGGGGGTAGAGGCCTCTGTCAGGGTCCAGGCAGGAAACAGAAGGCAAAATCAGCTAAAACTTTGAAAAGCGTGTGGGTCACTTTTCAAAGGGACTTTTTCTCAGCAACAAGGAAGCCAACAAAGGCACAAAGCCTTTACCACTCCACGCCTGAAGGGGCAAAGGGAGGAAATGGTGTTACTGAAGCCTGGTAAGAGGTGGATCTGTGGGCCATTTGACAGAAGCTGTAGCCACAGAGGAACATAGCCACTATCAACCATGGCACCATGACAGAGAGGGAGCAGGGAAGAAAAATGTCTTTCTCCTCCTGCCCCCCAATCTCCTGCCAATGCCTCCCACTGACCAAACCTAACTGGAACCCAGAGGACAGGAGCCTGGAGGATGTGGTTTGTAGGTCAGCTTTCCAGGGAGTAGGCAAAACAGAGAAGAGAAGTGAATGGATCTGGTGAGAGAGGAGCAAACCAAGAATAATGAGACCCTACTCCCAGCTCTGGAAGGTAACTCAGATTGGCCTAAACTAATCATTACATCCAGAGGTGTGCTGGTGAACAGCTAAAAAATAGAAAACCCAAATATGTAGGTTTGACAATTTCTGTGGTACAAATACTCCCACCATGGCTAATTTCAAGCTATGAAGGTAAAAGTCTCTGAATGCTGAGTTAGGAAGACATGTGCATGATTGACTCTTGAGAGCCAGTAGGAGGTAGCTCCAGCACACCATTCTCCTGACCACAGAGATATATTTGGGGTCAACACGGGATTTAAGTTAATCTAATCAAAGTAAGTTTCAGAAAATTTTCTTGGCAAGTTACCTCCATGCCTTGTTTATGCTCTTCTCTATGTCTGGAATTTTCCTCATTCCCTTTCTCTAACTAACTCTTATCCTTCTTTCAGATTTAACTTTGGAGACACCTCCAGGAAGTCTTCCCTGTATCCTCTTGGCAGATTAAGGGCACTTCCTCTGTGATGCCATGGTTTCTAGTGCATTTCTCTCTTAGTACTAGATTTTAAAATTATCTGCTGACTTGTCTGTCTTCTTCGATAGACCCTAAGCTCATTGAAATAGAACGTAGCACATTATGGATGCTCAGTAATATTTATTCAACTGAACCAAACCAAGAGTTTCCTTTTATAAAACAAAAATTGTTGCATAAAAATTACAAGTTCTGAGCAAATTTTGGTTACTGAATTACAGCAAGTACACGTTTAATCAAACTACCTACTAGCAGCTTCTTCCTTCTTTATATAAACTCCATATTCATGAACATAATTTTGCCACAAAGTTATCAATATGTAAAGTCACTTCACTGAAATCTAAACACTGGATAAGCAGGTCTTAAATATATAGTTACAGAAAAGTAACCATAACATCCATGGATGAACTAAACAAATCTACACTACTAATCTATACATCAGGATATTGGTTCCCCCTGGAGGAGAAGGAAGAATGCCTGAAAGGAGGCACAGGGAAAGTTTCTGGAATGCCAGTAACAATCTACATGCTGATTTGGGTGCTGGTTGCCCAGAGGTGTTCAGTTTCTGAAAATTCATTAAGCTGTACACTTATAAGCACTTTTCTCTGTTTTACTGAAATTAAAAGTATTCTAAAATCACTGGATATAAAATAATTTTCCTCTTCCACTCAAAAAGTAAAATAAGAAGAAAAAAATATCAATCCAATGTTACATTCATTCAGAAACTTTCATCCTAGGCCTAATGTGCTAATGGATATTTATCTCTTCCCCAGAGGGAAAAAGCATTCTTGCCAGGTAAAAACAGCCAACTATAGAAATAATTATAATAATTAAAAAAAATTTAATCTGGGAGGAAAACAAGAAAATCACATTTAACCATAAGTAATTTTATACATGGAAGAAATGGAAAAAATGACAAAAACTCCCAATTTTATACACCCAATTTTCCAAAATACAAATCTGTCAAACTGATTCATAAAATTGCACACTCAAGTGGAAAAGAGAAAAGTGTAAGAGCCCTAGGCTTGTTAATCTACTGGTTTTACATACTTAGACAACTGATATCGCAGGACCATACTTATAACTTAGGAAGAATTCAAACAAGTTAATAATTTAATGGGTCCTAAATATGAAGAGGAAAGGCAAATAAACCGGTATGAAACCAAAGTCTATTACCTAAGAGACTCAAAACAAAAGACCCCCTCAAAGATGGATGAACCTTGAAAACATGCTAAGTGAAAAAAGCTAGTCACAAAAGAACACATATTGTACAATTCCATTTCTATGAAATGTGCAGAATTGGCAAATCCACAGCAATAGAAAGTAAATTGGTGTTTGCCAGGGGCGGGGGGGAGGAAAGAATGAGGAGTGACTGTTAATGACTATGGAGTTTCTTTGGGATGAAGAAAATGTTCTAAAACTGATTGTCATAATAATTGCACAACTGTGAATATACTAAAAACTATTGAATGGTACGCCTTTTTTTTTTTGGCCATGCCATGCTGTGCATCATGAGGGATCTTAGTTCCCCAAGCAGGGATCGAAACCATGACCCCCTGCAATGGAAGCAAGGAGTCCTAACCACTGGACCACCAGGGAATTCCCTGAATGGTACACTTTAAATGGGTAAATTGTTCGGCATGTGAACTATATCTCAATAAAGCTGGGGTTTGCGGGGGGGGGGGGGTTAGGCAAAAGATAAATGAACAAGTACATACAGATCATAGACTCAACTTTTAACATTTGAATTATTTGGTTGCTGAACTGATGGACAGTTTTCAGTGTGAAATGACATCAAGTTTGTGAAACCACCCACCATTTCTAGAATTTTTTTTCAGTAGGACAATATTTGAACATTTCTCTGTGTGTGTGAGAGAGACAGGCAGACAGACAGAGAGAGGAAACTAGGATGATTTGGAGTGACAGTAGTTCAGCCTAAACAGTATATTGGAAAAGAATTTAGGATTATTTGGAGTGACAGTAGGTCTGCCTAAATAGCATATTGCAAAATAATTTAGCTGAAAAACTGGACACCTGTTATGACACAGGCAGCTGGGAGGGATCAGGGAGTATGCTGGCAGCATAAATACTAGTCATCAAATAAATTAAAACTCCCTAAAAAAAAAAAAAAAAAACTCCCTAGCCCTACCTGCTGGAACTTAGCACACCTGAAGCCTTTATATCAAAGATCCCCTTCAGAAATTCCCATTACCCACAGGGAAATTTTATGAAGTTAACAATACACTCCTATGCTAGCTCTACTAACATATGATTTCCTGGGGAAGACACACACACACACTCACACAAATCCAGGGAATAACTGCACCCTAAATGAAGGTAATTAGGTTGACTGAAATTTATGCAACTTGAAAATTGCATGAAAGCAAAACTTATCCAAATTTTAAGATTATGTGGTAGTGTGAATACTATACTTCTGATATTGGTTAATAGATTAAAATCTTAACAGAATTGATATTCCCTTCCTTGTATTAAAAAAAAAAAACAACTGTTATTAAAATACCAGAGCAGTTTCTTTTCCTCAACACATGCATCTCTGTTACAATGAAATCAAACCACATCCTTTCTGTGACTCATAAACGTTTTACTTCATAAGCCCTGACAATCACCTACAAAAAAAAAAAAATTACCAACAGTCATCATTTTCTTTCCCAAAATTACTGCAACTACTGAAGACTAGAATTGTCCTTTCCTAATCAGGATATACGGCCCACAAAACCACAGCCGAGTCAACCACTGATAACTCATAAGACAACACCGGACGCCCCCAAACCCAGTGCCCTCCGTGATTCTATCTAGCCGTGCCATCACCACAATACAACGCACAGTGCTCGAGCTGCCAGGGGCTCAGGAAAGTACGCACAGGCTACCGACACCCCTCAGTGGGTGTTGATTACGAGAAGAGAACATCCTCCCCACGCCCTCCCGCTTCCTTCCTTCCCAGAAGCGCAGTAGGGTCTTTCCTGAGACCCCCCACCGGAACCGGAAAAGCGACCATCTTCCCTAAGCCCCCGGCCGGAAGTGCGACCGAGCCCGCCGCCGACTCACTCACCCTGGAAGAATAGGACGCCCAGCAGTGGGCACAGAGCACAGCCACGGCCTCCAGCCGCCCCGCTCTGCAGCATCCCGACAGCTCTCCAGAAGTTTGCGCACCTTGTTTACGGCTCCCTGTAACCACACAGGTAACACCGGAAGTGACGCGAGGGCGGGAGGCCGCGAGAAGACCTAAAATGGCGATTCGAAGTTGCCATAGTAACGTGGCTTCTTTCCAGAGCCACACCTGGACTTGCTCACTTCAAGTCAGCGATTCTTAACTCTCAAGTAGGAGTTCATTATTCCCGTTTGCTCGAAAATGAAGTCGGACAGGCTTTGGAGAACTTACTATTTATTTTTACGGAATTCTGCAGGACTTAATCGTCTTGATCCCCTTGACTCTAAGCCAGAAGTCCTTTTTACTCCCTACAGATTATTTTATTTGAATGCTCTCAGAATAGATTTCTGTAAATTTAGAGTTCAGAGGGACCTAGGAGATCATACAGGATCAGTCAGTGAATAGATAAATATGTATTAGGCCTTCCTGTCAATTTGTGCCTCAAGACTGTTTGGTTCATGTTCATTTTTTGTGTGTGTAGCTATTACAGCATCCAGTTCAGTACTTACCTAAATTCGGTGTTTATTAAATTGCTGTTGACAGTGGCAATGATGAAATCATTACAAAAAGGAGCTGAGATTTGTGCCACTTTTGGTTGGAACAGTGAGGAAGTGCTTGAAGTGAAATAAAGAGATGGTGTCACAGTCTTCTGAAAAAGAGATGGGATGGTACCCTGCTCTAATCATTAGTCAACCTATTCTCCTGGAATCTATGTATATTTAATGAAAGCAAGAGAGGAACGAAAATGTGCTTCAGCTTTTGGGAAAGTTAATAACTTTCCGTTTTTCAACTCCCATTCCTTTACTAGACTTGAAAGCTGGTAGTTTTCTCTATTAAGAAGGTAATGTAAGAGTATCAAATGGAAGAGATGATACTGTTCCTTCAAAAGAGTCCCCAAACTAAGTAGTTGGTTGTGCCCAATTCTCACTTATTTGAAGCAATGTGGAAATTCATACAGGTTTATTTATCCAGTAGAAACTAATTCTATCCATTATTGACTTCCAGGCTGCCTCTAAGAAAATTTTTCAGTGAAGATAAAATGTATTCCCATCAGTTTTCTGTGACCTGCTGTGTAAAAATTTTAGATTTGCATAAAAGCAAATTATATAATTGTAATGCTTTATTACTGAAGGTTATTTACATAGTGTTTAAAGCACAATAAAAAATAAGTTACAATACAAAAGTTCTCCTCAAGTAAAAGACACTGAACAGCCACGCTATATTAACCCTTGAATATTTAGCCAAGACACAAAAGCTACAAGTTTTGCTGGAAACACCTTCCATGAGTTTTTAACTACCTCTTTACACTTATGGAACATCACCCAGGCCATCTGTTTGAAGAAATACCCAATTACTATATTTTCAAAGGTTGAATTATAGAGAAAAATAGAAAATGTGAAAGGTAATATAAACTTTAAATCTAATTTTTACTTTCAAAACTGGGTACTGAAACTACTTTTTTAGACAGTATAAAAGGCAAAATGAGACAGGTATGGAATGCATTTCAGAATCAAGGTTCACATGTAAATTATACCAGGTTTTTTTTTTTAGTATTGGAAAAAATATCAAAGTTCATCATCTTTAAATACAGATAAACTATTTGGAAATTCCAGTTTTAAAAGAAATAACATCTTCAGCCTAGTTGGTGAAAACTGAAAATATCAAGCTGTAAACATGGGGGGCAGGCGGTAGGGGGAGAGGTTCCTAAACATTTAGATGTTTTCTATTCTTTAAGTAAGTGCTGCAGTAGCTTAAGTTTGGAAAGACACTGGGAGACTAGACACTTTTTGAAAAGTACTCGTTTCCATGACCCACTTACAAAGTTTGTTTTATCTACTAGTATAAGAGAAAAAAAAAAACAGTTGGTTACATTCTGTTAGTTTTGGTATTTCTTTGCCCCCAAACCAAATCCTCCCCCCAAATAAGCAACTGAATTAAAAAATAAATAAAAGAAAAAAATTTAATGTCTTCCAGTTCTCAGAGCTTTGTATAACACCATACAAAATTATTATCATTTAGGGTGATTTTTTTCACTAGCCCTAAATTTTTTAATTGTAATATACTCCTTCAGAAACTCCATTTAACTGCTTAATGATTCCAGTCTACAAATAAGCATAGATTTTGCTCTGTTGTTATAAATAATTGAACTGGGGGAAAAACTATAGTAAGCTAAACAGTCATTCACTGCTCATGAAAGATCTGAGCTGTTGATTGCTTGTCACAGCAGAGAAAAAAGGTGACAAGCAATTCATCTTGAGGTGGCCTTTGTCAATCTACTAGCATTTCTGTAACCTTCCCTAGTTACTCTGTGGTTTAGACTTGTACTACTGTAAACCTTGGATCAATTGACCAAAAACAAAAACAGAAACCTGCCATCTAGGGTATTGAAAGAAATTCAATAAAATAAGATGTGTCCCATACTTAAGGAGAGCCATAAAAATCAAACTGTTCTTTAACAGGTTGAATTTAGGATTTTCTGTTAATCAATCAAAAACAGTTGGGAGAATCAGCTCACCTTTTAATTGAGAGTGTGAGAAGGAAAGACTAAACATGTTAACTTTAGTAGCAAGAATGCTGCTCTAAGGAAACTAATATATTAAAGGAAATGTTATGACACACAAGTTGACTTTTATCCCATTTGATGCCAATATATATGTATACAAATCATAATCCACAAGGAGTGTTTAAGGGCAAAAATGTAGCTTCCTAGTATATAAAAGCTAATGAGCATTTGAAAAAAATACAATACTTGTACTCTGAAATTAAATAAAACCTTAGTAACAGGGCTGTGTGTGAGTCTGCTGGTATCTGCTCAAGAAGGGCCCTATGCTGGCACCAGAGGAACGTTGCTTGTCTAGGTGGTTATATACTGCAGAGCTGGTTGGAAGACAGGTCACAACTGGAAAAGCCAAAGAAAAGCTTCCATTAACACCAACTTATATCAGGGTTCTTGTTCTTGGAAATCTTCAGCTTCCTGAAATACAAAACAAAAGTTTAAATGGATAATGTATATGGCAAGAGTGCAATAGGAGTACCTGGCATTATGAATACATATATATATGATCTATTCTCCATCGTGAAGGAAAATATTCGTAAGTATATTTGTCCTCTTCTAACTTAACTTTTAAAAGAAATTTCCTGATCCTTATTACATATTTCTCTGAGTCAGTGTCCTTAATTCATAGTCTCTGCCTTGCATGGACACTTGGATGATCCATAGCTGCTCACTCACATGCATTCATTCCTCTCTCTCTCTCTCTCTCTCTCTCTCTCTCTCTCTCTCCCCCCCCACCATCACCCCAACCCCTTTATTATAAACAAAATCAAATATACAGGGGCTTCCCTGATGGCGCAGTAGTTGAGAGTCTGCCTGCCGATGCAGGGGACACGAGTTCGTGCCCCGGTCCGGGAAGATCCCACGTGCCGCAGAGCGGCTGGGCCCGTGAGCCATGGCTGCTGAGCCTGCGCGTCCGGAGCCTGTGCTCCACAACGGGAGAGGCCACAACAGGGAGAGGCCCGCGTACCGCAAAAAAAAATCAAATATACAGAAAAGTAAAGAAGGCAGTGTATGGAATTCACTATCACTTAATGTTAAAGTTTTTTTTTTTTTGCCTTATTTGCTATAAATACATATATTGGTGGGGGCTAAAGTTTTTAAAACAAATTACTGACATTTTAACCCTAAATACTCCAATATGCATTTTTATAATAGGGATATCTTCCTGTGTAACCACAATACCCTTATTATACCTAATAAAAGTTAATAATTCCCTATTGTCCAGATTGAAATTTTTCATATTAAGACTTGCCCAATGTCTCCCCAAATCTTTTTTATAACTAGTTTATTCAAATTAGTATCCATCCAGTCAGGGATCGTACACTGCACTTGATTGTGTTACTTCCTTAAACAACTTTTTTTTTAAATTAGGGTATAATTGCTTTACAATATTGTGTTAGTTTCTGCTGTACAGCAAAGTGAATCAGCTATATATATACATATATCCCCTCTTTTTTGGAATCCTTAAATTTTTTTCACTCTTAAACAGCCTCCATCTTTATTTTCCATGACTCTGGCTTATTAGAAAATCTGCTTGATTTTAAATATAGCCCTTGGTAAAAATCTCTCTGACACCAGATTTTTTTTCTAGGTTTACAATAGAACCATTTTTCTCCATATTCTATTTTATAAATCCTTGACAACTTTCACTGGAGCTTTAGGCTATAAAAATGTGGCTCTTTTTGCAAATAATAATCGTGGACCTACTTCAGAGAATAGAAGAAATTGTGATCATATGAAAAATAAATCATCCTACCTTTTAAGCCTAATAAACCTAAAAACTGGAAAAACAAAACTACACACCACTAAAATTGGACTCATAGTCCCAATAACTAAATGAGAGTAGTAGAAATCAATTCCAAATAATACAAAAGTTCTCCAGTCAAAATGTCAAGCATATCTATTGAGTCACTCTCTTAAATGCCATGATTAGTTTACAATAAAACAAAAGAATAAAAACAGATATTAATTCTTTCATTAAAAAAATGTATTTACATGTTGAAAGTTAATTTATTATTCTTTATGGTGGTAAATATAACCCCAAAGCCACAAATAATCATAGAATTCTCTCAGCTTTACTGGTAGTAGGGTCTAGCTTCCTATCCTTTGCACAAAACACACTCAAAGGGGAAGCCATCGATAACACAGGAGAAGCCTTTTATCTCTCTGCCCAACTCCTCTAATTTCATACTGGAAACACTTATCATATAATCTGGGAGATCCACAGTAGAAATGAGCCACATAAGAAAGCTAAGGAGGGACTCCCCTGGTGGCACAGTGGTCAAGAATCTGCCTGCCAATGCAGGGGACACGGGTTTGATCCCTGGTCCAAGAAGATTCCCACATGCCGCGGAGCAACTAAGCCTGTGAGCCACAACTACTGAGCCTGCGCTCTACAGCCTGAGAGCCACAACTACTGAGCTCACGTGCTGCAACGTATGAAGCCCATGTGCTCTAGGGCCCACGTCCTGCAACTACTGAAGCCCTTGCCCTAGAGCCCATGCTCCACAATAAGAGAAGCCACTGCAATGAGAAACCCGTGCACCGCGAGGAAGAGTAGGCCCTGCTCACCGCAACTAGAGAAAGCCTGCGCACAGCAACGAAGACCCAATGCAGCCAAAAAAAGCTAAGGAAAGAAATGAACCCATTTGTGAACCTTACCATATAATAGTGTTAGTCTGTGTCTTCTAAATAAACAGAAACCTTTTTTTCTTGGTTGAGCTTTTCTTCTTCTTTTCTGTAACATAGAAGCAGAAACCAATGTCAGGGGAACAAGACAAGAAGCAAGGGAGGCAAATCCTACAAAGGTTTAGGTGTGATATATTCCCCCAAATTTGGGGAAGAATTGTATGCACCTGGGAGTAGATCCAAGCTTACAGAGCACTAAACCTATTAGCACTATCTAATAATACTCATACCTCCACATGACCCTGGGTATCTGAACTTAGACACTTTTCAGAATATTTCTAGAAGAGAATATTATTTTGGAACTCCAGGTTTAAAGCAGACACCTTAGTTTACTATTACTATTCTACCTCTAATTCCACTTCCTATTCAAAAAAGAAAAGCATAAAAAATAAAACAAACAAAAACAAAAAAAGACTGACCTAGAAGTCAACTTTATTGATCGTATTCTATTCAAACCAACTCAGAGTTGGGTTCATTAGTCTCCTTAAAAATCAATTCTATTTACTATAGTAAATATTTCTTGAGGAAAAGAAACAAATGGTGCTGGGACAGCTGAAAAATTACAACTGCAAAAGAATAAATTTGAACTACTTCACACCATATACAAGAATTGATTCAAAATGAATCAAAGACCTAAATGTAAGAACTAAACTGTAAAACTCTTAGAAGAAAACATAGGCATAAATCTTTTTGACCTTGGATTAGACAGTGGTTTCTTAGATATGACACCAACAAAACAAGCAACAAAAGAAAAAAAGATAAATTGGACTTCTTCAAAATTTAAAGAACACTAATCAAGATAGTGTAAAGGCAACCCACAGAAGGGGAGAAAATAATTGCAAATCCTATATCTAATAAGACGCTTTTGTATACTCCAAAATATATTTTAAAAAACTCGTAGGGCTTCCCTGGTGGCGCAGTGGTTGAGAGTCCGCCTGCCGATGCAGGGGACACGGGTTCGTGCCCCGGTCCGGGAAGATCCCACATGCCACGGAGCGGCTGGGCCCGTGAGCCATGGCCGCTGAGCCTGCGCGTCCGGAGCCTGTGCTCCGCAACGGGAGAGGCCACAATAGTGAGAGGCCCGCATACCGCAAAAACCTCTTAAAACTTAACAATAAAAAGACAAGTAACCTAAATTTAAAGTGGGCAAAATATTTGAATAGGTGCGTCTCCAAATTAGATATTTAAATAGCCAATAAACACATGGAAAGATGCTCAGCATCATTAGGAAAATGCAAATGAAAACTTCAATGAGATACCACTTCACACCCACTAGATGACTGTAATCAAAAGGACAGACAATACAAGTGCTGTTGAGGTTGTAGACAAACTGGAACCCTCATACATTGCTGGTGGGAATATAAAATGGTGCAGCTGTTTTGGAAAACTGTCTAGCAATTCCTCAAGAAGGTAACACAGAGTTACTACATATCCCAGTAATTCCACTCCTAGTTATATACACGGGAGAATTGAAAACATATGCCCATGAAACTTGTAGATGAATGTTCATAGTAGCATTAATTGAAATAGCCAAAAAGTGGGAAAAACCTAAATGTCCATCAACTGAATGGATAAACAAAATGTGGTCTATGCATACAATGGGATATTATGCAGCCACAGGAAGAATGAAGTGCTATAACATAGATGAACTTTGAAAGCATTATACTAAGTCAAAGAAGCCAGACAGGGCTTCCCTGGTGGTAAAGTGGTTAAGAATCCGCCTGCCAATGCAGGGGACACGGGTTCAAGCCCTGGTCCGGGAAGATCCCACATGCCGTGGAGCAAATGAGCCCGTGCGCCACAGCTACTGAGCCTGTGCTCTAGAGCCCGTGAGCCACAACTACTGAAGCCCGTGCACCTAAAGCCCCTGCTCTGCTACAAAGAGGAGCCACGGCAATGAGAAGCCCGCTCACCGCAAAGAGGAGTAGCCCCTGCTCGCTGCAACTAGAGAAAGCCCGCGCGCAACAACGAAGACCCAGCGCAGCCATAAATAAATAAATAAATAAGAAGCCAGACATAAAAGGTCACATATTGTATGATCCCCTTTATATGAAATGTCCAGAACAGGCAAATCCATAGAGACAGAAAGCAGATTAGTGGTTGTCAGGGGCAGGTGAGGGAGGAAGATAGGGAGTGATGGCTAAAGGGTATGGGGTTTCTTTTGTGGAGGTGATGAAAATATTCTGGAATTAGTGGTGATGGTTACACAACTTTGTGAACATTAAATAATGAATTCTATTATATGTAAATTTTATCTCAATAAAAAAATATATTATGCGCCTTATATCAGCATGGCTGACTTTGCTAGGCACTAATTCATAGAGCCCCTGCTGACAGCCCAGTGGTTCTTAGAAATGTACGCTTTACATTAAAAGTGAGGAATATCCAGGACTTCCCTGGTGGCGCAGTGGTTAAGAATCCGCCAGGGGACAAGGGTTCAAGCCCTGGTCCGGGAAGATCCCACATGCCGCAGAGCAACTAAGCCAGTGTGCCACAACTACTGAGCCTGCGCTCTAGAACCCGAGAGCCACAACTACTGAGCCCACCTGACACAACTACTGAAGCCCGTGCGCCTAGAGCCCGTGCTCCGCAACAAAGAGGAGCCACCGCAGTGAGAAGCCCGCGCACCGCAACGAAGAGTAGCCCCCCTCGCCGCAACTAGAGAAAGCCCGTGTGCAGCAACGAAGACCCAACGCAGCCAAAAATTAATTAATTAATTTTTTTAAAGTGAGGAATATCCTAGAAAAGCTTTATATAAGTAAATTTTTATAATATCAAATCCTGCATAGTAAAGAAAGCTTATAATAAAATCTTCTGTAAAATTAAGAAACTAAAGTTACTAGACCCACAGACATAGAAAACAAACTTACGGTTTGTTTGTTTGAAAGAGTGGGGAGGGATAAACTAGGAGATTGGGATTAACATATACACGCTATAATATAGAGAACCAACAAGGACCTACTGTATAGCACAGAGAACTATATTCAATGTTTTGTATTAACCTATAAGGGAAAAGAATCTGAAAAAGAATACATATATATATATATAAATCACTTTACTGTACACCTTAAACACAACATTGTAAATCAACTACACTTCAATTTAAAAAAAGCTAAAGTTACTAATTCACACCCTAACTTATCCACCCTGTGAATTTGAATTCTTTTATGTAAGATTAACTCAAGAGGAAGAACATCTGTCCAACAATTATTTAGCCCCACTATAAAATACCAAGAGTTGCCATAAAACAGTGTTAAAAGAAGACTTTCCCAGAACTGCCCAGCCTTACGATTTTATCTCCACCACTTTATGAGCTCTTTCAGCCCGTCGCTTTTTCCGGAAATGCTGGAAGAGGACCACCACAATTACTATTATGACCATCAGTGCACAGGCGGAGCCAATGGCCAGGGCCAGGAAGTGGATCTCAGAGAAGCGTACTGTAAGGAGAAAAGATCAAGTTGGGGTTCTGAAAAGAGGAAGACTATAATGAAATCTAAAGATATTCATCCTTTTTTTAAAAAATAAATTTATTTATTTTATTTATTTATTTTTGGCTGCATTGCGTCTTTGTTGCTGTGTGCGGGCTTTCTCTAGTTGCGGCAAGCAGGGCCTGTTCTTTGTTGCCGTGCACAGACTTCTCATTGCGGTGGCTTCTCTTGTTGCGGAGCACGGGCTCTAGGTGCGTGGGCTTCAGTAGTTGTGGCACACGGGCTCAGTAGTTGTGGCTCACGGGCTCTAGAGCACAGGCTCAGTAGTTGTGGCGCACGGGCTTAGTTGCTCCACGGCATGTGGGATCTTCCTGGACCAGGGCTCAAACCAGTGTCCCCTGCATTGGCAGGCGGATTCTTAACCACTGCACCACCAGGGAAGTCCCAAGATATTACTCCTTAAATGGAATCATTTAAGGGGTGTATTTTCATCTTTAAATGAAATCTTCCTTTCTTCTACGATATTAATTTTGTAAAGTCTAGTAGCAGTAGAAAAGCCATACAGGGATTTCCCTAGCAGTCCAGTGATTAAGACTCCGTGTTTCCAATGCAGGGGACGCAGTTTCAATCCCTGGTTGGAGAACTAAGATCCCATATGCTGTGTGGTGTGGCCAAAAAAAAAAAGTAGGAAAAGCATACAGACTACTTTAGTGGTTCTCAAACTTTGGTTCTAGGAGTAGCAGCTACAGAATTACTTGAAAACTTTGAAATGCGAGTTCTATCAGGCCCCACCCCAGACCTAATGAATTACAGGGGGCACCCAGCAATCTGTTTTAATTTGTCCTCCAGATGATTCTGATGCATGCTAAAAGTTTGAGAACCACTTGGCCAGTTGATCTACCTAGTGGGATAAAGTTATTGCTGACCTAATCGAATCCAGTGTCTAAACTATTTCTCCCCGAATGCTTCTCTCCTCTGTCATGCAGTCAGTCATTTATTCAGGCTTATTAAGGGCCTATTATGTTCCAGGGACTCTGATGGAAATACAAAGCCAAAAGAGACATTACCTTCAAGGAACTCATGCCCACTGGAAAGATAGACAAGCAAATCAGTAACTATAGTCTAGTGGATATATGATGCAAGAGAGAACCCAAAGGGAAGGGTCCCTAACCCAGGCTAGAGTCTGTGAAGCCTGGGTCTCTTAATTTTTACCTTGATTTCTGACTTAAATTTCAATGAACCCTCAGAGCCAGAAAAGACATTAGAGAATATCTAGCCCAGGGGTTCCCAGCCTGGAGTCTATGAAGGAAGATGGGGGGCAGGCAGGGCACAAGCCCACAGAATCCATGTCATATTTTGTGTGTACATTGTTTGTGGTAAACAGGGGTTATGGCATTCATTAGGTTCTCTAAGAGTAGTGATCCCAATGTGTTGAAGAACCATGTGTTCTTATCTACCTGTTCATTTTGCAGGATAAGAAACTGAGAGCCAAAGACATTACATTACTTCTTTCAATACTCAAATGACTTCTCCAAGGTCATACAGCTCTCTACTGATAGGGCCTTGAAGGATGATACTAGGAATGAAAGGAGGAAATGATACCACTTTATAGGCTTTTACGTTTTGGGTAGTAATGTTGTGTGTTGGTTAAGAGCATACAGCAGAGACAGCTAGGTTAAAGTACCAGGTCCTAAAAAAAAAAAAAGTACCAGGTCCTGTGTGATTTGGGGTAATTAACTTCTTTGAGCCTCAGTTTCTTCAATGTATAAAATAGAGACAACAATATTTTCTTGAGTTCTTATAAAATATAAAATCGCTCATGTAAATTGTTCCACGCTGTGCCTGCACATAATAAAAGTTTCAATATATGGTAATTATTATAATTTTCAGTACAATTCAAGAGTTTGGGGGGATTTATTTTCATTACTTCATTTTATCCTCACCATAATTTTTGCTATATTATTCTCACTTTACAGGAGAAAAAGAAAAGTTATTTACAGCTGGTAAACTGTAGCAGTGACTCAAACACAAATTTACAACTTGTAAGTTTTATGGTCTTTGCTTTTTGTTGTCTGGCAGTTTTCCAGGTTGTCCTTTATAGAACTGCAGGCAATACAGTGCCTTAGTTTGGAGCACAATTTTGGAGACAGAGATGCTTGGGTTTGAGTTCTGAGTGACTCCATTTATGAGCTCCATGACTTTAGACAAGTGACTTAACCTCTATGAGCATCGGTTTCCTCATTAGTAAAATGGGTGGGTGGGGGGGAGCACACTAAGAGCACAATAAAATGATATGATATGTAAAGATTAGATATGATATGTAAATCCCCTAGCACATGGAAAGTGTTCAATAAACAATAACTACGCTTATTGGGATCTGCCTCCAACAGTGGTTGCGAGAATTAAATGAGATAGTACATTCAAGAACTTTGGACAGTGCCTGATGTAGAGTAGGTACTCAATAGTACCTTGTGAATAAATGAGTGAATGAATGGACCTATTGTGTTAGCCTTTTATCGGAGGGTTGCTTCCTCTCCCTTTCACGATCTCAATGCCATTTTTGTAACAGATTCCTTAGGTTCCTTTATTTTCTGTTTCTTTCCACAGCCAAACAAAGCCTTCCTCTTTTTTACCCCAGGACTCTTCACTCTCCCTCTGCAGTTTCCAGATCCAAAGGGTTGGTCCTTCTCTCTACTCTTTCAGCCATCACAAAAGTTTGCCCCTCTCTTTTCTACAAGCTCTCACGCTTTCCAAAACGATTTTTCTCTGCATCACCTACCAGTTTGCACAACGCTGAGCTGGATCTCCCCTATCAGCCCATCAACATCAGGTGGGTTCTTCACCTGGCAGGTGTATGTCCCATTGTCATCAAACTGTAGCTTCCAGAGGAGGATGGAGACATCATACCGCTCAGGGTTCCCATCCCAGACCACCCGGTCCTTGAAACGCCCACTCATGGGTCTGAAAGGATCCACATGGTAGTAGAAAACCTAGAGAGGAGAAATGGCCAAAGGTCTTATTTGGTACCTGGGAAGGGAGGCTGAGATGGCAGGACCTGAAGAGAAATGCCAGCAAGCCTGACTACCCCATCTGCAGCTCTCCTGCAAGAACCTCTTGCTTTCCCCTTCGCCAGCCTCTCAGTTCTGTCTGTTGATTTGTTTCCCAGCTTTACCCTGTGCTTGTTGCTAAGAAAAATACAGGAAGGGCAAGGAGAAATGGACTGGCTTATTTTCCTAACCAAGGGACCCTTACTTACAAACTGCTCAGGGCCCCCATCTCGAGGACGGAAATTCCAGGTCACTGTTAGAGCATCACCCACAGGGGCAAAGCTGGAGAAAGTGCATTTTAACCGAACATCGGTCCCATTGACAGCCTCCAGCACACGGGGAGTGTAAATTTCCACAGCTGCTATTGGCCAAAGAGCTGCAATGAAAAAAAGGGAAAGGAAGGGTTAACAGGAGATGTGTATTAAGAGAATTTCTGCTGACACTACCAAAACAAAGGTCTGAGTAGGGCATCAAACAGAACTGAGATGCCTCAGCTCTCACTCAAACTCACTTCACCCAGAGTCTACACACTCCTGCCTACATGCAGCCTTCACCCTCCCATTCCTTAAACACCCACAGACACCACACAGCGCTCTCACTGTCTCCAAAGCGTGATACCCTAGCCTCACGGTACCCACTTCAACACTGCTGTAAACAAACTACAAACATCGGCAAATAAAATTGAAAGCAGAAACAAAACATCAGAACTAATCAGAACATGAATTAGACATGTATTCAGATTAAGCATTGTATGTTATGTGTCTGGTGGTCCCCTAGCAGGTAAGTTTTCCAGAAAGTGTCCTTGTTGTGTGAATTTCACACTGTTCCTAGTCTTCTGCAGAAACTGAGTTAATCAATCCCAGACAGTTTAGCTTGCCTGCGCCACTGGAACCTTTATACCACATGGCATTTTTTTAGCATGATATTTACATTTAGAATGTGCATGTTGGGGCAGCTACAAAGCCCCAGTGGGTCTCTCTCCTTAACAATCTCAGCTTTCCCAGTGCTGCCGAGAGCCCCAGGCAAGACCCACACACAGAAATCGAAGTGCTAGGTTCTGCCAGCAGTGGGAGGTTGAGAGTAGCCACAAAAAATGGTGTGTAACCTGAGATTAGAAAACTCTCTCTGTGCCTGAATCACTGGCACCTGAGAACACACCTAAACCTGTTTTTCCAAAAGCAACTCCCCCAAAACAACCCAACACTTCAGTTTCACCAAAGTCAAAACTAAAATGAAATGCAACTGTGGCTCAGGCTCCAAAGAGCTCCAAAGCTCTTGCAACTTCTTCAGCAATTAGCTAACTTTATAGGGTAGGCAGTGAAGGAGGTAGGCTCAGAGAAGCCCGCAAGCTCTTACCTGTGAGCTGTATGCCGAGGAGAAAAAGCACAGCACGCATAGGGCTCTTGCCATACATGAGGGAAGCCCAGCCCTGGCCCCAGAGACCAGACCGGGCAGACGGAGCGTTCCAGCACCCCGCCAAGGCCACTCCAGGAGGAAAGCGCACGGCGTTTTTCCGGAGAGGGGAGTCAGTCCCTCACCTATGGGAACCTGAGCACCCGTGCCTGTGAGTCATTCCTGCTCTGCCGGTGCTGGAATGAAAGGTGGGGCCTCAGCTCCCAACGCCCTCCTTCCCTCCTTCCTTTCCTCCCTCCCACCCTCTGTGCTACAAGCGCGTCTGCAGAAAGTCCCATGCAGTCCTGTCTTAACTTTTCAGTTTATCTGGACCCTGGCCTCTGGATGGCCTTGAAAACAGCCAGAGGAGGTGGTGCCCGTCTGAAATGTCCCAGGCTGCTTTGGTTCTGGCCCACACACACACGTTTTTTTAAAAACAGGTTTCAGGCTCGTCTGAGAAGTGAATGCTGAACCTACCTGCAGTGATTCCACTTATCAAAGCACCTCCCTTGGGCCACAGCAGCGGAAACTGGGTTTCCAAATCCAAAGTAATCAGAATTCCTTAGGACCCTCTGTGCTCAAGAAGTCCTACAGTTTATACCCTCAATTTTAACCAAATGTTACCACAAGGATTGCCGTACCTTTTCTAGCTGCTAGCTGTCCCTGAGACCCACCTAAAATAGACTGACCAAAACAAATCTCAGTGTTTAATGACCCTTTACGCTTGAAGGATTTAAAGAGGAATCAGGACATCATCCTAGCTCATTTACCCTATCTCAAGACAGTTTGCAAAGTGCTTTTATCTACACAACACTGCCATGAGGCATTCCCTTTTCACCAGTGAAGACGCTAAGAGCCCAGAGAAGTGATTTGCACAGCCAGCAGGTAGCAGAACTGGAACTTTTTTGACTTTTTTTTTTTTTTTTTTTTGGCTGCACGGCATGTGGGATCTTAGTTCCCCAACCAGGGAGGGATCCAACCCATGTCCTCTGCAATGGAAATGCAGAGCCTTAAGTCCCCTTTTTTGACTCTTAAATCTAGTTCTCTTTCCACAAAATAATAGCTAATGTGAACAATCAGACAGAGGACTCTCAAGGAAAAGTTTTTCTTAATAACTTTTTTGTACCTCTGATTTTATCTGCCATTTTGGGGGCAGCCATCTGTCTGAGAAATCTAAAGAGTTGAGGACTTTAAATGAGCAAAGGTGCCTCCTTGTCTGGAAGGACGATGGGTAATTGTTACAGTTAATGAAGCAGTGTGGAAACAGCAGTAGGAGGGGGATGAAGATTACACACACAGTTAAGAAGTAGGCTTGACCAGGAATCTAACCTAGAACAGAAGAAACAAATTGCCCTTATGCCTGGATTAGCAATCTAGAAACTCTTTAGTGATTCATAAAGTCTCCTAGCGAAACCCTGGAACAAAGAAGTTTCCAGGACGGGGAGGAAGGGGCAAGCTAACTAGAAAAAATAAAACAGCATAAAGAGGGAAGCAAAGAGAAAATTCCACCAAGAGAGAGGCAGATTACGGAAGAAGAAGAAAAGCAAAAGAGGAGAGAAAAGCAGCAGGAGAAAGATGTCATGATGATGGAGCAAAGAAAGGTAAACAACAGCAAAAATCAGTCCCCATTAGAACTGAGAAAACAGGGGCTCCCCAAATGAAGATCAGCGGTGTCCCAGCGTAAGTGTCCTGGGAAGAGTGTTTCTGAACACAGAATGTTTAGCTCCTTTGTCAGCTTCTAGGTCGGAAATGCTGGGGAAACATTTCAAATGGTGATAGGATAAAAGAGCTTTTCTGGTATGTAGGTCCAAAGAGTTCAGCTCCAGGAGCCTGAAAGAAAAGGAGTTAAGGAAACTTGAGCCTCTTTGTTGGCTTTCAAATTGCAGGGCAGTGCAGCTCTGGAGAGGTAAAGCCTGAGGTTTTGAAGTCTACCACAAATTGCAAACTTTGGTCAGAGGTAGGGTTACCAAAAGGCTCAGGGATGCAGTGAACAGCAGCATGAGAGGAATCGGGGCGGGAAGGACTGAACAAACTGCTCCTTTGTCAGGAGGAGAAGATTCCCCCCTCCCAGGTAGCCAGAAGCCCTGTGAGCTGGCTGCCAGCACTGCTCTGGGGAGTCAGCCGCTGCCCAGACCCCATTCCTCAGCAGAGTTCAAGTTCCTGGCTGTGTGCCCGGCAACACCCAATTCCTTCCAGTTAGCAGGAGAGTCACCCGGTTCTCCTCCCTGGGTGGGGAGGGGAGAGGCCAAGGGCTGGACTTGCTAAGTAGAGAAAACACTAAAGAAAAAGGACGTTTGTCCCTAAGAGTCCCCAGGATGCCAATCAGCAGGAGTCTGACCAGAGCTGGAGGCATCTGGGTAAGGCCTAAGTTACAGTTCAGTTTGTATCTGGGCAAATGAGAGAAAATGAAGTGGAGTTCTGGAGTTTAAAGAGAAGAAAAGTGAAGTTTTCAGAGACATTACTTTTCCTCTAAACTTTTCCAGAGAAAAATTCTGATTGTCATTAAAATTCGTGGCATACTAAGTTTTGAAAGCACCTCATCTGTCCCTTCCCCTACACATTTCCTAAAAATATTTCTGATGGATACTGAGACCTTGGTCAGTAGGAAACTCACTGGGGGCTCAGAAGACAAAGAGGACAACTGGCCTGTATCAATATTTGTAAAAATTGTTTTCTTAGCATCCTAGGCAAAAATGTTTTTTTTCACCACAAGATGAAAATAGCACTCTGTGAAGCAAGGAAAACAAATAATTTAGCTCTTGGGGTGGTTCAAATAAAGTATTTAGTTACTCAAAAGTTTTGGTCCATATGTCTTTCTTACTAGAAAAGCTTTATGAAATTTTTGTTATATGCTAGGCTAGAAATACAAAGTAGAATAAGAAGGACTTCTTAAATTAAATAAATAAATAAATATTTTTTTAAAAAAAAGTAGAATAAGACATTTCTGCCTGGGAGGAAGAATCAGTCTAAAGAGGATTGGGAGGTGGGGTGTGTATGTAAGCAAGTAGTTACCGTATTTGTGACTTTTGAACCAGTCCTAAAAGGCTGAATAGAGAGGAGAGAAGAGAAACAGATGGGTGGAATGTGGTATCCACAGGAAACTGCAAGCAATTCCTCAAATCTAGTGCATAGGGAGGAGTGGCAGTTCAGGAGACTGGAGAGAGGTTGTTGAGGGTCCTTATTCGCCATCTGAAGGTGTATGGACTTGATCCTGACAAATATATCCGTTGGGAGTAGCTAACATGTGACCAGAGGAGAGAATTTGGTATTTCCCAGAACCATCAAAAATAACAAGGTATAACTGAATCACTTTGCTGTACACTTGAACATGTAAATTAACCATACTTGAATTTTTTTTTAATGGTTAAAAAACAAATAAGGAGGGACTTCCCTGGTGGCGCAGTGGTTAAGAATCCGCCTGCCAGTGCAGAGGACATGGGTTCAAGCCCTGGTCCAGGAAGATCCTGCATGCCGCAGAGCAGCTAAACCCGTGCACCACAACTACCGAGCCTGCGCTCTAGAGCCTGTGAGCCACAACTACTGAGCCCACGTGCCACAACTCCTGAAACCCACGTGCCTAGAGCCCATGCGCTGCAGCAAGAGAAGCCACCGCAATGAGAAGCCAGTGCACCACAATGAAGAGTAGCCCCCACTCGCCGCAACTGGAGAAAGCCCACGCACAGCAACAAAGACCCAATGCAGCCAAAAATAAATAAATAAAAACAAATAAGGAGGGAAGGCCTTGAGACATCAACCACCACATACTCAACCAACTGTCTCATAAGGCCCCTGGCCTAGGAGCCAGAATGAAAATATAAACTTATTATGTGTTTTCAGAAGACTCAGACTCCTAGCCTTCCCTAACCAACAATTCCAATCTATAGCTCCTTTGTTTTTTTTCTAACTTCCTCTGATTTAGAGACCTTTTCAAAGATGAGAGAGAATGTCAGAGTCCTAGATGAGAGGTGGGTTCTCAGCCCAAGGAAGAGGTGTGTTCCCTTGGGTCCTCCTCCTTGCCTCAAGGTTCCTACAGATAGTCCAGGGCAAGTCTGGATCTGAGACTGAGCTCTAATGGTTTAGTTAAACCATGGGTAGGAATGCTCTTCTACCTCCCCACCTCTTGGCAGCTTATATGTACACTTCTCCAGTAAAGCCTCAGACTCCTTTCTTAATTATAGAGGAGAGGCATCATAATCTTATTAAACAACCCAAGGAAGAGACTCTGAAGTTTAACCCTTCATATTCTAAAGAGAAGTTAGATGGATTTGCACAGGGTTGGAGAGATAGGGTGTCTTTAAAGATAAACTTGAAGAGTCTCCCAGGAGGATAAAGAGACTTTAATGGAGACATTTGTCTATCTCCCTGTTTACCATAGGCACTACATCTAAATACTGGGTGAGAATTTACATTTACATAGTGCTTATTGATGAATGTGGTACCTTTTGGTTACCATGACCAATTTTCATTCTTAGGAAATTATTTCATTTCCTGAGAAAAGAAATAGCCTCTTCTTATACTTCTTTTTCTTCTTCTTCTTTTTTTTTTTTTTTTTTGCTAGTAAATATTAGGAAGCATGAGGCATAGGACCTGGAGTCCAACCTGCTTAGATCCAAATCCAAGCTTGGCCACTTAGTTAGCAGTGTGACCTTGGGCAGTTATTTAATTCTCTGTGCCTCAATTATCTTACACGTAAAATGAGAATAATATCTGCCCCATAGATCTCCCCTGGTGGTACAGTGGTTAAGAATCCGCCTGCCAATGCAGGGGACACGCGTTCGAGTCCTGGCCCGGGAAGATCTCACATGCCGCAGAGCAACTAAGCCCGTGCACCACAACTACTGAGCCTGTGCTCTAGAGCCTGCAAGCCACAACTACTGAGCCCGCGTGCCACAACTACTGAAGCCTGTGCGCCTACAGCCTGTGCTCTGCAACAGGAGAAGCCACGATAATGAGAAGCCCGCACAATGCAACGAAGAGTAGCCCCCGCTCACTGCAACTGGAGAAAACCCGTGCGCAGCAACGAAGACCCAACACAGCCATTAATTAATTAATTAATACTATCTGCCCCATAGACTTAGTATCAGAATCAAGTGAAATGCTGTATTTAAGTAAGCTCTATGTGCAGTGCCCATAGAAAACGCTCAGTAAATTTAGGTGTTTGTGGTTATACTTAGTTAACATATTGAAAACTGTTCCCATGACCACTGGGAAAAAGTCTAGCAGTTTCTTGTAAAGCTAAGTTTCATATAAAGCTAACCACCTTAGCAATTTCACTCCTAGGTATTTATCCAAGAGAAATGAAGTTATATATCCACAAAATTACTTGTATGAGACTATTTGGAGAAGTTTTCCCCAAATTGGAAACAGCCCAGGGGTCCATCAACAGAAAAATAGATAAATACTCCATAGAATACTCATATGATGGGTTACTACTCAGGAATAAAAAGGAACAAACTACTGATACATACAACCACATGCATGAATCTCAAATATATTATGTTGAACAAAATTAGCCAGACATAAAGTAGTACTTGCTCTTTTTTTTTTCAACTTTTCTGAAGATTTTTATTTATTTATTTATTTTTGGCTATGCTACGCTGGGTCTTCGTTGCTGCATGTGAGCTTTCTCTAGTTGCGGTGAGCGGGGACTAGTCTTCGATGCGATGCACGGACTTCTCATTGAAGTGGCTTCTGGTGTTGTGGAGCATGGGCTCTAGGTGCGTGGGCTTCAGTAGTTGTGGCACGTGGGCTCAATAGTTATGGCTCACAGGCTCTAGAGCTCAGGCTCAGTAGTTGTGGCGCACGGGCTTAGTTGCTCCGTGGCATGTGGGATCTCCCCAGACCAGGGATCAAACCCGTGTCCCCTTCATTGGCAGGTGGATTCTTAACCACTGTGTCACCAGGGAAGTCCCAGTACTTACTCTTTGATTCCACTTATTTGAAGTTCTAGAACAGGCAAAACTAATGTTTGGTGGGAAAAAATCATAACAGTGTTTGCCCTTGGGGGAGTGAGTGGGGGAAGGAATAGACTGGAGAGGCATGAGGGACATTTCTGGAGTGATATTAATGTTCTGCATCTTGATATGGGTTTGGGTTATAGAGGCTTAGGCATTTGCCAAGTTCTTTGAATGGTATGTGCTTAAGTCTTGTGTGTTTCATTGTCTGCAAATTTTATTTCAATGTATTCTTAAAAGGAATTATAAATGAATATTGAACTCTCATTAATGCTGAAGTATGTAGGAGGATGTGTCCTGATGCCTGAAATTGTAAAATGCATACAAAAAATAAGATATTAATGGATAGGTGGATAAAGGGATGAAAAGAGAAATGAATAGCTATATGATATAAATCATGTATTAATATATAGTAAAATGTTAGCTGAAGAACCTAAGCAGGGAATATAGGTGTTCACTGTAAAATCCTCTCAATTTTTCTGCATGTTTGAAGCTTTTCATAATAAAATGTTGGCAAAAATCTGCTTCCTCCTTTACCAAGTTTCCTTAGCATTCAGTAAACGACAACACCAAACTTAGAAATAAAATGTTTGAGAGTCATTATTTTACATCATTCTAGTTTAGACATCATTCCTTAGAATATTGGTCAATTTTAACAAATAAAAATTACCATTAATTTAAAAATTACAATTTATCAAGTGCCTACTATGTTCCCAGAACCACCACAGGCATGTCACAGATATTATGTCTGATCCTCATAATAGCAAGATAAGCAGAGGTCTCCGTTTTATAGATGAGGAAATTGAGGCACAAAGAGACTCATTCATTCTAATACCTATTGAGCCCTTGTGGGTGGAGAGAAAAGGGGGAAAAGGAGAATGAATGACCAGAGATGAGGCTGAAAATCTAATCAGGGGCTAGACCCTAAAGGCCCTTGATAAGGGTTAAGGAGTTTGGACTTTATCTGGAGGGCAATGGGGAGACATTGAAAACTTTTCAGCAGAAAGTGATCTGATCAGATTTGTATATTTAAACATCACGTGGGACTTCCCTGGTGGTCCAGTGGTTAAGAATCTGCCTTCCAATGCGGGGGACACAGGTTCGATCCCTGGTCAGGAAACTAAGATCCCCCATGCCGCAGAGCAACTAAGCCCGCCACACCACAACGAAGAGCCTGTGTGCTGCAACGAAGACCCAGCACAGCCAAAGTTTTAAAAATAAATCAATAAATTAAAAATAAAAGATCACGCAACTACAATTTGGAGAGAGACAATGGAGAGGAACAAGACCAAAAGCAAGAAGCTGCTTCTGGGAACAGTAATCAACAGGCAGATGAGTTGACAGGAACTGAAACAATGGCAGAGGGAATGGAGAGAAGTAGGGATTTGAGAGCTATGAAGGAGGCAGAATGGATGGAGATTCGTACATGATTGGAAGTGGAAGTGAGGGAAAGTGTTGGAGGATAATTCTCAAATTTTTAGCATTGGTAACTTGGTGGACAGTGGCTGCCCTTCTCTGAAATGGAGAGGATGAGGAGTTGTCAAGTTTGCTGTTCCTGTGGGACAGCCACGCAGAGATGTTCAGTACAAAATGGGATAAATGGATCCGAGCTCCAAAGAGAGCTCCGGGCTAGAGATGCCAGACTGAGGTCTCCAGCCCTTCCAGAAGGCAATTGTGGGGCCACTGTAGAGTGAGAAAGGACGCGGTCCTAGGACAGAATCTACAGGCTGAACATCACCTAAGGAACAAGAGAAAAGGAGAATCTCTGAAGAGAGTGGGTAAACGCAAGAGAGAGAGAAGAAAATAGCTGGAGTGGTGTCCCAAAGCTAAAGGAAGAGGGGGGTTTCCAAAAAAAAAAAGGGGGGGTTTCCAAAAAAAAATTTGTATTTTGATACAAAATATCAAATGCTACTGAGAGTCAAGTAAAATAAGGACTGAAAGTATTCACTAGATCACCCAACTGGAGACCTTGGTGGAAGCACTTTCACCTGAAAAGTAGTAAAGGTGGAGGTCGTTTTGCAGTCGATGGAGGGGTAAATGGGAGTGAGGAAGGGGTTTACTTATGGTCAGAGCTTATGAAGAAGAGCAGAAGAGGCGGTAGCTGGAAGGCAATGTGGTAGAAAGAAGTTTTTTAGCTTTTGGCTCATTTGTTGGTTTTAAGAAAGGAAAGTATTAGCATGTTAAAATGCTTCCTGGAATGAGCCAGCAAACAGGAGGAAGTGTACCTCCCTCATTGTTAACAAGAGGTTAAGAATGTTCAGAGACCTCCCTGGTAGTTAAGAATCTGCCTGCCAATGCAGGGGACACGGGTTCAAGCCCTGGTCTGAGAAGATCCCACATGCCTCGGAGCAACTAAGCCCGTGCGCCACAACTACTGAGCCTGCTCTCTAGGGCCCATGAGCCACAACTACTGAGCCCACGTGCCACAGCTACTGAAGCCCGCGTGCCTAGAGCCCGTGCTCTGCAACAAGAGAAGCCACCACAATGAGAAGCCCATGCATCGCAATGAAGACTAGCCCCTGCTCGCTGCAACTAGAGAAAGACTGCACACAACAACGGAGACCCAACGCAGCCAAAAACAAGTAAAAATAAATAAATAAATATTTTTTTAAAAATGCTCAGGGGATGCTTAGGACAGTCCTGCTTTATACCTGTTGTCCTCCTGTAATCGTTAATAGTACCCCTTTCGGAGGACTTCCCTGGTGGTCCAGTGGTTAAGACTCCACGCTTCCAATGCAGGGGACACAGTTTCGCTCCCTGGGTGGGAAACTAGGATCCCACATGCCGTGCAGGGTATCCAAAACATAAAAAATTAAAATTAAAAAATAGTACCCCTTTCACACTGTGACAGTGTGGAAGATAATTTATATGGTCAACCTAGATAAGGCGGAAGCCCAGGCTGTGCACAGGCTTGGCTAACTTTGAAAGTGAAAGTGTTGGGACCAAAAATTGAAGTTTTCATCCGTGTGTGTGTGTGTGTGTGTGTGTGTGTGTGTGTGTGTGTTTATAAAGTTTTTTTCACCTCCTGAAAGAATTCTCATCTAGTGGTTCCTACTTCATTTGTGTACTAGGGAAGAAAGGTCACTGTCCTAGGATGAGGCAAGGAGACAGAGGAACAGAAGTCGGAAAGGGAGAGGAGGTCTGACACAGTTGGTGACAGGAATGAGAGGAGAAATTGGCCAAAGTCAAGTAGCATTCCCAAGGTCACCTACCTAGTGACATGGTCAGAATTCAAAACCAGGCCTGCCCAGCTCTCAAGTCAACTCCAGAGCCAATTTGAACTCTTCCTACAATACCAGTTGCCCCTTCTCATTACAATGTATCAAATGGGACTTCCCTGGTGGTCCAGAGGTTAGGACTCGGTGCTTCTACTGTCAGAGCCCGGGTTCAATCCCTGGTTGGGGAACCAAGATCCCGCAAGCTGCGCAGCACGGCCAAAATAAAAAAAAAAGAATGTATCAAGTATGTCTACAGTCAGCCCTCCATTGTATGTTCAGGCCACTCTCTGACCAGTGGTGCCTTCCTTCCCTCCCCATCACTACCACTGCCACCATTCTGAGACTTCTGAAGCACAAGTAAATGAAATAAACATTAGGCATCCTCTTCTCTGCATCTCTCCTAAAAGAAAAGATTTGATGGGGGCTTCCCTGGTGGCACAGTGGTTGAGAGTCCGCTTGCCGATGCAGGGGACACGGGTTCGTGTCCCAGTCTGGGAAGATCCCACATGCCGTGGAGCGGCTGGGCCCGTGAGCCATGGCCGCTGAGCCCGCACATCCGGAGCCTGTGCTCCGCAACAGGAGAGGCCACAACAGTGAGAGGGCCGCGTACCGCAAAAAAAAAAAAAAAAAAAAGATGAATGGATAAAGATGTGGGGTGTATATATATATATATATGAATATTACTCAACTATAAAAAAGTCAACTATTGTCATTTGCATCAACGTGGATGAACCTAGAGGTTATCATACTAAGTGAAGTAACTCAGAGAAAGACAAGTATCATATGATATCACTTTTATGTGGAATCTAAAAATTAATACAAATGAATCTATATACAAAACAGAAACAGACTCACAGCCATAGAAAACAAACTGATGGTTACCAAATGGGACACGGAGGTGGGGAGAGACAAATTAGGAGTATGGGATTAACAGACACAAACTACTATACATAAAATAGATAAGCAACAAGGATTTACTGTACAGAACAGGGAGTTATACCCAATATCTTAATAAGTTAATAATAATTAATATTATTAATTATATATATAATAATTAATAATTATTAATAACTTAATAATAAGTTAATATTATTAACTTATTAATATAATAAGTTAATAATAATAATAATAGGAATAATAATAGTATATAATATATATTATATATATATTATTATATATATTATATATATAATATATATATAATAGTATATAATAATAATAATAGGAATAATTATTCCTATAATGGAATATAATCTGCAAAAACAAAAAACAAATCACTATGCTATACACCTAAAACTAAAACAATATTGTAAATCAAATACACTTCAATAAAAAAAAAGTTTACCTGTTCCTTGGAAAAAATGCTCTGTCTCATTGATCAGACACAGTACTTAGCACACTGTAGGTGTTCAGTAAACACTGGTGATTGAGTAAAGCTGATCTCGGGTTAGCAGAAACAAGCATTTTTTTTTTCAAATTAAATTTATTGTTCATCTTAAAGCAAATCAAATACACAGTAACATGACAATTCCAACTTGTTCACAAAAAGTGATAACTGAGTTCTACTGAGAAATAAGTACTTTTGGGATAATGGGGAAAGCATAAGTTTTAACTAAAAATTCTTTCTTCTTCATAAAACCAAAGTCAACTCAAGGTGTTCTTTCACCAAAAAAAAGTCTACCATTTTGAGTTTTTCCCCTAATATAGTTTATTTCTTTGGTATTTTTATATGAATGATTTGTAGTAATTTGTTTGTAACAGACAAAGAGAATTTAGTAATAAACAGCAGATTACCAAAACTTTAATATTTATTCCTCTCTATTTTATCTTGAGAAGCAAAACCTTTATGAAAGAAAATGTAATTTAGCAGAATCATTGAAAAAGAGTTCTACCATCCTAAGTTCATTCTTATTTTCATCTCTATACCTTTCTCAAACTGTTTCTTTCCTTTAACATTCTTTACTGCTCCCCACCTATTCACAGCCTTCTTTTTCTCTTAGGGTGGGGGTGGGTGACCATATAATTTACTGTCCAAACCGGAACAGTTTATTTTTGGTTTTGTTTTTGTTTTTCATGGAAAGACATTTTATATTAAATATAGCAGTGTGTACAAGTCAATCCCAAACTCCCAATTCATCCCTCCCCCCAACCCCCACAACCATAAATTCATTCTCTAAGTCTGTGGGTCTGTTTCTGTTTTGTAAATTAAGTTCATTTGTATCATTTTTTTTTAGATTCTGCATATAAGCAATAATATCATATGATATTTTTCTTTTTCTGTCTGACTTAGTTCACTTCAAACTGGAACTGTTTTGAGACTGAAAGTGGCATTATTGATATTTACACTGGCAAAATAAAACAGGGCTTTCCCAGGGACACTGGGATGTAGGGTCACCCTACTTTAAACTCTCGGGTCCTCAGTTTCCACATTAATAAAGTGAGGGGGTTGGACCAACTGACTTCTAAGGACCTTTCTAGTCTTAACCATCGAAGAGTCTATTATTCTGATTTAACGTGCTTCATCCTCAAAATTCAGTCTTACTCAGAAAACCTCAGATGTCGCAAGGCCTCAGAACCACTCTTTTTCATCACAGGTCCATTGAATGCTGAGAAGCAGCAAAGGTGCTGAGTTAGCTAAGGCATTTCAGCCTCTCTGCACTCCCCTCCATTTCCCATCGAGGCCTGCTGCCTGCAAGGGAACAAGCAAGTTGGACTTGTCGGCTCAGAAGCATTTCTGGGTGGAAAGGGCAGCCCAGCTGCTTGTCCAGGCAAACAGGATGTGTCTTCCCTGGTGAGTCAGAGCCAGATAGAGAAAGCACGCCTGCCCAGCCCCCTGGGGGGTTCCCCTCCCCCTCCCCAGCTTCCAGCTCCTGAAAGGGGAAGACAGGGAAAAATTCTCAGCAACGTTGCTGTTTTCTTCCAGCCTGCCCCCATGTTATACACCCTCTGAGTGTCGGTGTCTGCTGGGCTACACTAGCAGTAAGCAGAGGAAATGAGGCTTTCAAAGACAGAGCAAAAAATGATCATTTAAAGCTGTCACCCTGAGGGCAAGCTCTTACTCTAATGATGCTGACATTATTCCAAACGTTTCTAGAATGACTCTTCTGGAACGGCCTTAGTATCTTGAACCAAAAAAAAATTTTTTTTGAGATCCTTAACGATGACAAATCTTCACGCTTTTGAGAGCTAGTTTGATTCTCTGACACATCTAAAAGTCACATAGATCAAATCCAAAAAGTGTGAGAAAGTGAGTAACCAAACACCACTGATTATAAAATCAGGAGAATGAAGATCTTGTGTAGTGTGTACATGCTCCCTGAGGAGCCTTTCAAAGACAAAAAAACTAAAGAACTCTTTTGTGCGTAACTATGATGAGAGGATAATCCCTCCTAGAGCTTAAGATCGCTCCTGTGGTTACTGAGTTGGATGTAGACACGAACAGGGGAGCTTCCCTGCAGGTCCAGTGGGTAAGGTTCCACCCTTTAAATGCAGGGGGTGAGGGTTTGATCCCTGATCTGGGAACTAGGATCCCACATGCCGAGTGGCAGGGCCAAAAGAAAGAAGGAAAAAAAAACACTCAGAGGCTCTTCTCTTTTCACGGAATAAGGCCCTTCATGATCCGGCCCCACCAACTATCCAGCCCCACTTCCACGTTTTCCAGGCTCCTTGAAACTCACTCTTGGCCATGTCAAACTAACCACATGTGTGTTCTTACCTTCACGTATATATCTGTACATGCTATTCTGTCTATTTTGTCCATCTGATGAATTCTTATTTGCTTTTCAAAATTAAGCTCACATTCTATGAAGCCTTCCCTGAGCCCTGGAGCCAGAGTTAATAGTTCCTTACACCTTGTGACACCTTTATTATGGCCCTTGCTGCACTATGCCATCATTACTTGTTTACACGTCTGTCTCCACTCTAGACTGAGTCCTTTGAGGGCAGTGTCCAGGTCTTTTCACCTCTGTGTCCTCAGCACCTAAACATGCTAGGCACATAGTAGAGGCTCAATGTACATTTGCTAAAGGAGTGACTGCATACCTACCAGATAGGCTCCTGTGGGCTCCATGCTGGGCTCCCACACGTCAGCGAAGCCATGAGGTATGGAGCGCCCTCTGGTGGAACCCAAAAAAGCTCCAAGGGTGAAGACCTAAAACCAAGTCCCAGCTTTAACTTTGATTATTTTTATATCTCAGTAAAGATCCTCTCCATAACTGAAAAATCTACACTTAACAAGAGTTTTCCACCTTCCACTGTTTTCAGCCTAGTAGCCATCATGAAAGGAGGGGAGCAAATATAATCTATAATATATATAATAGATTCTATTTGAATATGTACAATGTAATGTATTAAATCATAATTGTCAGGATGTGTCTCCTACTTTTATTCATTTATTCTAGGTCTTAATTACTGAATGGATGATTCAACCTAGAGGTCTGAAACCTAGAATTTGGAATGTACTCATCCATTCATTTATTTAATAAATAATGATTTGATTGAATAAGAAAACTGAGACTAAACACTTAAGGAGCAATTGATATATGCCCCACACTGTGCTGAAGAAATATTAGAAGATGCCATATTGGGCTTTAAGGAATTCACAGATACTTGATACTAGAAGCTTCCATCTGCAAAGCTCTTTGCAAAGCATTTGAAGACATTACCTCCTTTAATTATGACTATTCTTTTTTAAAGATGAAGAAAATGAGGAGGATAATGTGAAGTGATTTGCCCAGCTATCCAGCTCACTCCCACTACAAAATAAATGGAAGAACTATGCCCCATTCTGGGGGTTCTGTATTTAAAACCAAAGCTCTTCCCATGGGTTCTCACAAAGCCCCACAAAGTCAAAGGCAATTTTTTTTTTTTTAACCATCTTACTATAGAGAATTTCAAACATATACAAAAGTATACAAAATGGTATAATGACCCCTAGGGACCTATCACTCAGCCCCGATTATCAGCAACTCACGGTCAACTTTTTTCCACTTATACCTTCACCTATCCATCCAATCTTATTTTGAACAAATGGAAAAAAATCATTTCACCCATAAATATAACTTCAATGCCATTGTCACACCTAAAAAGAATTAACATTTCCTAGGGCTTCCCTGGTGGCGCAGTGGTTGAGAGTCCGCCTGCCGATACAAGGGACACGGGTTTGTGCCCCGGTCCGGGAGGATCCCACATGCCGCGGAGCAGCTAGGGCCGTGAGCCATGGCCGCTGAGCCTGCGCGTCTGGAGCCTGTGCTCCACAACGGGAGAGGCCACAACAGTGAGAGGCCCGCGTACTGAAAAAAAAAAAAAAAAAAGAATTAACATTTCCTAAATATCAAATATCCAGTGTTAAAATTTCCACTTATCTCATAAATGTTATGTTCTTTACAGTTTACATATTTGTGTTTTATTATTGTCTTATTTTTTTTAATTGGAGTAAAGTTGCTTTACAATGTTGTGCTAGTTTCTGCTGTACAATGAAGTGAATCAGCTATATGTATACATATATCCCCTCCCTCTGGGACTTCCCTCCCACCCCCCCATCCCACCCATCTAGGTCATCACAGAGCACTGAGCTGAGCTCCCTGTGCTATACAGCAGGTTCCCACTAGCTATGTATTTTACACATGGTAGTGTATTTATGTCAAACCTAATCTCCCAATTCGTCCAACCCTCCTCTTCCCTCCCTGTGCCCACATGTCCATTCTCTACGTCTACGTCTCTATTCCTGCCCTACAGATAGGTTCATCTGTACCATTTTCCTAGATTCCACGTATATGTGTTAATATACGATATTTGTTTTTCTCTTTCTGGCTTACTTCACTCTGTGCGACAGACTCTAAGTCCATCCACATCTCTACAAATGACCCAATTTCGTTCCTCTTTATAGCTGAGTAATATTCAGCCATGTTGTATATATGTACCACATCTTCTTTATCCATTCATCTGTTGTTGGACACTTAGGTTGTTTCCATGTCTTGGCTATTATAAATAGTGCTGCAGTGCACATTGGGGTACATGTGTCCTGAGAAAACCGTAATTCAAAAGGATACAGTTTACATATTTGAATTAGGGTCCAAATAAGGTGCAAAATTTGCAATTGGTCCATATGTTTCCTAAGTCTCTTTTAATCTATAGCTTCCTCTTCATCACTTTTTCATTTCCTTCAAATTTACATTTAAAGAAACTGAGTCATTTGTCTCTGGATATTTCCACAGTCTGGACTTCTTGCCTACATTATTATGTCGTGTAATATGTTCCTCTGTATTTCCTATAAATTGGATTTAGAGCAATGGTTCTCAATCTTTAGTGGGCATCAGAGTCTCTTCTGAATGGTTTGTTGAAACAGATTGCGGGGCCCCACTTTCAAGAGTTTCTGTTTCTGGTCCGAGGCAAGTCCTGAAATTTTGCATTTCTAACAAGTTGTCAGGTGATGATTGACCACACCTGAGAGTCATGCTGTAGACTTGACTGAGCCTCAGTCAGAATCAGAGTTGATTTTTTGTAAGACTACCTCACATGTGGTACCATATTCTTCCTTCAAGAGGTACAGAATGTCATCTTTTTTGGTTCTGTTAGCAGTCTTCAATGCTCAGTGCCTAGAACCATTCATTCATTCATTAAGCATTATAAACTATGATGTTCTAATTCTATCATTCCTGCTTCATTTACTAGCTAGGCTACTTCTAGGAAGAGAAACTCCCTCATCTGCTAAATGGTTACCCAGTGGGATAGTTCATACAGGAAAGACTAGTTTTGAACACAACAACCTGGTTCACTAGTATCGTCCAATTGTTACCATTTAAAGATTTTCTTTGTGTGTTTGTTTGTTTGTGGTGTCGTTATAAACTCATGGCATTAAACATATTTGATGCATTGCAAACATTACAGATAATATACTTATTGATTCTCAAATGATCCCATCATTAGCTGGTGGGAGCCTCTTCAGATTGGCTCTTGAATCCTTGTAAGGTGTGTTTGCTATGTTATTTAGGAATATTCAGGTCTGGGAATTCCCTGGTGGCCCAGTGGTTAGGACTTGGTGCTTTCACTGTCTCACTGCCGGGGCGCAGCCCGGGTTCAATCCCTGACCCGGGAACTAAGTTTCCACAAGCTGCACAGTGCGGCCAAAAAAAAGAAAAAAGAATATTTGGGTCTGCTATGGAAAATAAGAGAAGGAAACAAATAAAGAGCATAGAAGAAATTAAGTGTAGATGTGAGTAGCCTTGATGAATAAAGCAGATATCTGTTGATATGGGAAGCAGTGGACAGACTAAGTAGGTGAATACGATTCTACACAAGGCACATGAAACACCAGATATTTCTGACACACTCAATATTTGTAAACTCTTAAATCAGTCATTTGCTTGTGACACGTATTGTGGCACTCTGTGTACTCTGCCCGACGTATGCAGGTAAAACCCGTAACTGCCTATCACAGTAATTGACAAGCTACAGCTGTAGCCTGGAATTGTTGCCCTTGTGTTCCTACAACAGAGTATAGGAGAGGGGAAAGTCTTCCTTGACCCTCTTAGGGTCCCTGGCTGGGTCTGAAAATTAAACTGACAAAGAAAGGTTAACAGGAGGAAAACCTACACATTGATTTAATGTAATTTTGCAGGACATGGGAGACTTCATAAGGAAATGAAGACTCAGAGAAACACACCTGAGTATTTTATGCTGGGCTTGCTGAAGAGTGGACCATTGTGGTGGAATAATAGTTTGAGGAGTATGAGGTCATTGTACTACACTGGGGGAAATTTAACAAGGACAGATTCTTCTCCGAGTTCCTCTGTCTTTGGAGATAAGAATGTTCTTTTCCTCCAGGCATAGGTAGGGCACCTATCACATGAGGATTTATGACCTACATGTTTCAGGGTAGAAGGGCAAGGGGGGAAGGTGAGAGTGAGCTTCCTGCTGCTGCTGTTTTCTCAAAGTCCTTCAGCTTAAAATATTCAATATGCCAAGGTGCCATCTTTTGGGGTAGTGTGTCCTGAGCCCCTTGATGGGAGCAAGAGGCAATCCAGCCACCGTCATCTGCAGAGCCTCCCTGTTCATCCACAATCCCAGTCCTTGCAGCAGAGAGAAAGGTAGGGCTGATGAACATTACGTAGACAGGATTCACACCCAGCGGGTCTTCCACCGGTTTATACCCTATCCCAGAGGGATTAACCTTCCACACCTCTTTCCCATTGCTACTCACTAAATGTTTTAATTGATTTAATAAACCAAATGAATCAAGGGTATTAATTTTGTCTGTGAACCATTCTGCTCTGTGATCTCTGGGATTGTTTGTTATATAGTATATTAAGAGGCCATCATAACATCAAGGTAATTTCTCACATGACAGTCTTTTTGACACATGTGACAAGATGTTGCAGCTTCATCTTGTCTACTTCTTGCCCCATGTCTGAAATCATCCACAATTCTTCAGGTATCCTTGATTACTTTTTTTTTTTAATAAATTTTTTTATTTTTTTTTTTTTATTTTGGGCTGCGTTGGGTCTTTGTTGCTGTGCGCGGGCTTTCTCTGGTTGCGGCGAGTAGGGGTTACTCTTCGTTGCGGTGCACGGGCTTCTGATTGTGGTGGCTTCTCTTGTTGCAGAGCACAGGCTCTAGGCATGCGGGCTTCAGCAGTTGTGGCACGCGGGCCGAGTAGTTGTGGCATGCGAGCTCTAGAGCGCAGGCTCAGTAGTTGTGGCACACGGGCTTAGTTGCTCCATGTCAAGTGGGATCTTCCTGGGCCAGGACTCGAACCCGTGTCCCCTGCATTGGCAAGTGGATTCTTAACCACTGCGCCACCAGGGAAGCCCTCCTTGATTACTTTTAATGGGAAATAGTATTTGAGGCCTACTTATCTGGGCTTTGGGGGTGCTCATTGCTACTGAATTGGTAAATTATTTTTTTAACTAGGTACTGTTTTATGTTATATAGGCTTCTTAGTTCTTCCGTTAAAATGAATAATTTAGGGCTTCCCTGGTGGCGCAGTGGTTGAGAGTCCACCTGCCGATGCAGGGGACATGGGTTCGTGCCCCAGTCCGGGAAGATCCCACATGCTGCGGAGTGGCTGGGCCCGTGAGCCGTGGCCGCTGAGCCTGCGCGTCCAGAGCCTGTGCTCCGCAACGGGAGAGGCCACAACAGTGAAAGGCCCACGTACCGCAAAAAAAAATAAATAAATAAAAAATTTTAAATGAATAATTTAAAGTTAAATATGCAAGCACAGATCTGAATCTACTCTTTATACAATCAACTCTCAGCTAGTCCAACTTTACAGATAAATGCATAAATGAGAAAGGAAATAGAGATACCAGATTTGGTATGACAAACTGAACACACACATGTTATTTATCCCCTTTCACTCCTGAAACCCTACTAAAATGGCATATACCCATAAAAGCCAAGGGGAATGTGAACATAACAGCAGATAGGAAATAGAACAAAAGTTTAGAAGCTGAAAAACCAGTGAGTGAGTGGCAAATGACTTACCATACCAGAAAAAGTTAAATTCTTCCAGAGTATTGAAGAAGTAAAATACTACTTAACTCATTCATTGAGGTCAGCATAACACCAATACAAAAATCAAAGATACTGTAACAAAGAAATTTCAAGCCTATTTCACTAATGAAAATAGAGGGAAAAGTTAGAAAGAAAGAAGGAAAGAAAGGAAGGAAGGAAGGAAGGAAGGAAAGAAGGGAGAAAGGAAGGAGGGAGAAAGGAAGAAAGAAAGGAAGGAAGGAAGGAAGAAAATACGGAGGGAAGGAGGATGGACGGGACCACTACCAAACAGGATTTATCCAGTTGTATGGTCAGGCCATTCAAGATGGTTGTTCTCTTGCTCTCTGTACATCTCCTGCTCAACCAGTCGCTGCTTCACTCACATTACTATCCAATTAATCATAAGGCTTAATTAGCCCCTTGTAACTGAGCCCAACTGACATCAATTCCCACCACCACGCCCCCCAGAGCAACAGCCACTGTGTCTTTCCAGGCCATCTGCCACACACAGTGGGGTGTCACTCCAGGACACTTTGTGGAAGATCCCCTGTCCAATAAACCATTGATGTCTCTGTCCCTGTCTCCAGGCTCTTTCTTTGGTCACTAACTGGGCAACTACAAGGTGTTCAGGCTTGCAGGGTGCAGCCTAACACCAGTTATATAACAATGGTTTAATATTAGAAAATCTACAAATGTAATTTACCACATAAACAGATTCAGGGAAAAACTACATGAACAACTCAATAGAAGCAGAAAAAGCATGAATAAAATCCCATACCTATTTAGGATAAAAATTCTTTGTAGATTGGAATTAGAAGGGAATTCTTTAACCTGATAAATATTAACTATTAAAATCCTTCAGCAAATATTATCCTAAATGAGGAAATAGCAGATTCATTTCCAAATTAAGAATTGAGAGGAACACCCAATATCCCCACTTCTATTCCATGTTGTATCATACAGAGCCTTGTCCAGTGCAGTCCAATAAGGAAAACAAATTAGAGGATTACAGAAGAAAAAAAGAGGAACTAAAGCTGTAATTGTTGGCAGATGACATGATTTTTCACAATACCATAACAAAAGAATATAAACAAATGATTAAGAATAATAGGAGAGGGCTTCCCCGGTGGCGCAGTGGTTGAGAGTCCGCCTGCCGATGCAGGGGACACGCACGGGTTCGTGCCCCGGTCCGGGAAGATCCCGCATGCCGCGGAGCGGCTGGGCCCGTGAGCCATGGCCACTGAGCCTGCGCGTCCGGAGCCTGTGCTCTGCAACGGGAGAGGCCACAAACAGTGAGAGGCCGCATACCACAAAAAAAAAAAAAAAAAATGAATAATAGGAGAATTTAGCAATGAAACATATAAGATTAATATATATAAATATATATTAATATATATATATAAGCTGTGTATATATATATAAACATATAATATTAATAAACAAACATTTGTATCCCCAACAATTAACTAAAAACATAGCTTAAAAAAGACTTTAGAGTATAATCTATAAAAATATTGAATTACTATGTTGTACACCTGAAGCTAACATATTATTGCAAATCAACTATATCTCAATTTAAAAAAAAGATACCACCTAACATAGTATCAGAGTATATTCAACAAAAATCTAACCCAAAGAAAATGTGACCTACATAGAGGAAATTATAAAACATTGAGATATTTAAAAATAAATAAATGGAGAGCTGGGACTTCCCTGGTGGTCCAGTGGGTAAGACTCCATGTTCCCAATGCAGGGGGCCTGGGTTGGATCCCTGATCGGGAAACTAGATCCCACATGCATCCCGCAACTAAGAGTCCAGATGCCGCAACTAAAGATCCCGCATGCCACAACTAAGACCTGGAGCAACCAAAATAAATAAATATTTTTTTAAAAAAGGAATTCAAGGGACGATAGCCAATATTTTATTTTTTCTTTGTAAATGTATTTATTTATTTATTTATTTATTTATTTTTGGTTGAGTTGGGTCTTTGTTGCACGTGGGCTTTCTCTAGCTGCAGCAAACGGGAGCTACTCTTTGTTGCGGTGTGCAGGTTTCTCACTGCGGTGGCTTCTCTTGTTGCAGAGCACAGGCTCTAGGTGCATGGGCTTCAGTAGTTGTGGCATTCAGGCTTCAGTAGTTGTGGCATATGGGCTTAGTTGCTCTGCCGCATACGGGATCTTCCCAGACCAGGGCTCGAACCCGTTTCCCCTGCATCGGCAGACGGATTCTTAACCACTGCGCCACCAGGGAAGCCCCAGCCAATATTTTATAATAACTATAAATGGAGTATAATCTTTAAAAATTGTGAATCACTATGTTGCACACCTGAAATTCATATAATATTGTTAATTAACTATACCTCAATTTTTAAAAAGAGAGAAAAAAATAAAGATGATGTGGTATTGATGTAGGGATGCAAAAATTAACTGGTGAAACAATCATACCCCATTAGTTAGACCTTTACACATATGAAACTTTGGTATATAATACAGGGGGCATGTCAGAAGAGTGAGGAAAGGAAAGACTGTTAAAAATGTGGAGCTTGGAAGAAATGTCATATAGAAAAATGAAATTGAATCTCTTGTTTACATCATACACAAAACCTCAAAAGAAGAAGGGGAGAGAGCCAGAGAGGACCTAGGAACTGGCAGCTTATTGGGGAATCGATCCTATCAAGCCAAAATGAGGGAGCTGGGGGAGTAAGAGAGGGAAGGAGAGAGCCAGTGAAGAGTGCAGTGTTAAGTGAGTAACTGCTCTGGGCATCTGGGTCAATCTCTTTGGAGGCCCTCTGAGGAACCATGTAGAATGCATTTCAGAAATGAATCCTCTGACTGACAGAAGGCTGGGCCATGATCCACTAACTCCTCTCCCATTAGTAGAGGGCTGCCTCTGGGAACATTCACTCTCTACCCTCTCCTACCCATTCAAAGTTGTTCCCGTCTGCAAACTGAAGCAGAAAAGGCTTCAGCAGCAGGTTTTTGATGTGGGATGGCATCAGTGTGCATCAGAAGTGACCACACAGCTGCAGCTGAAGCCATAGATGGACCAAGGGGATGCAACATAAGATGACAACAGCATCTCCACAAAGGTTTCGTGCAGGAGAGTGGAAACATAACAGGCTGGAAAAGGCAGTGAGGAACAAGGAAAATATTCAAACTTTCTCTCTCTCTCTTTTTTAAAAATTATTTATTTGGCTGTGCCGGCTCTTAGTTGCAGCACACAGAATATTTAGTTGCGGCATGCAGGGTCTTTAGTTGCAGCATGTGCGATCTAGTTCCCTGACCAGGGGCCGAACTGGGCCCCCTTCGCTGGGAGTGTGGAGTCTTAGCCAGTGGACCACAGGGAAGTCCCTCAAACTTTTTCTCTTGATTCTTGTCCTATAAGGGGATAGGGGCATTTGAAGAAAGAGCAAGAAAAGCAGTGTCTTGAGAAGGGAGGGAGAAGAGGAGCCAAGTTTCCTGTGTGCGGGGGTAGAGGATTTCAGGCAATCTCTTTACTTTGGAATTTCAAATGGCACAAGGGAAAGGGCTGAGAGAGGAGCCACGGGGTAGGGCAGAAGGTAGAGCAGTTATGGGATAAGAGCATGAAGCCAGCTAAGTGGCCTCAGGAAAACTATAGAGCTAAGACTCTTGGACAGAATTGACAGGTCTCAAGGTTCCCAGTTTAGGCATAAACTTACTTTGGGGCCAGAAATGTGTGATAAGCCCAGTCCCCTACAAGTGGTACTTTGTCATGAGCGGAATAAAATCTTCACCTCGGGGTGTGTCCAGTGGTGAGAAGAAAGCAGCATCCAGCCTCCAGTTTGACTAATGTAACCAGGCAGGACCAAGGGGGGCCCTCCCAGGACAGACCCATGTCCTCCACCCACTTCTTGTTTGTAGAAAAACTTTAACCTCCTAGGCCTTCCCCAAGTCCCAAAGAATAAAGTTAACTAGAGAAGTCAGAATATTTAGAAATAAAGGAAAATAGGAGATTGGTTCAAGATGTCAGAGTAGAAGGACGTGTGCTCACTTCTTTTTGTGAGAGCACCAGAATCACAACTAACTGCTGAACAATCATCGACAGGAAGACACCGGAACTCATCAAAAAAGATACCTCACATCCAAAGACAAAGGTGAAGCTGCAATGAGATGGTAGGAGGGGCACAATCACAATAAAATCAAATCCCGTAACTGCTAAGTGGGTAACTCACAAACTGGAGAACACTCATACCACAGAAGTCCACCCACTGGAGTGAAGGTTCTGAGCCCCACGTTAGGCTTCCCAACCTGGGAGTCCGGCAATGGAAGGAGGAATTTCCAGAGAATCAGACTTTGAAGGCTAGCAGGATGTGATTGCAGGACTTCAGCAGGACCTGGGGAAACAGAAACTCCACTCTTTTTTTTTTTTTTTTTGAATACTTTTTTTAAATTTTTTTTTTATATATATCAGATTCTTATTAGTTATATATTTTATATATATTAGTGTATATATGTCAATCTCAATCTCCCAGTTCATCCCACCACCACCCTCCCTGCCACCACTTTCCCCCCTCAGTGTCCATACGTTTGTTCTCTACATCTGTGTCTCTATTTCTGCCCTGCAAACCAGTTCATCTGTACCATTTTTCTAGGTTCCACATATATGCATTAATATATGATATTTGTTTTTCTCTTTCTGACTTACTTCACTCTGTGTGACAGTCTCTAGATCCATCCATGCAGAGACTCCACTCTTGGAGGGCACACACAAAGTAGTGTGCACGTTGGGACCCAGGGGAAGGATTAGTGACCCCATAGGAGACTGAACCATACCTATGTGCTAGTACTGGATGCTCTCCTGCAGAGGCGGGGGGTGGCTGTGGCTCACCATGGGGACAAGGACACTGGCAGCAGAAGTTCTGGGAAGTACTCCTTGGCCTGAGCCCTCCCATAGTCCGCTATTAGCCCCACCAAAGAGCTGGGTAGGCTCCAGTGCCGGGTCACCTCAGGCCAAACAACCAACAGGGAGGGAACCCAGCCCCATCCATCAGCAGACAAGTGGATTAAAGTTTTACTGAGCTCTGCCCACCAGAGCAACACCGAACTCTACCCACCACTAGTCCCTCCCATCAGGAAGCTTGCACAAGCCTTTTAGATAGCCTCATCCATCAGAGGGCAGACAGCAGAAGCAAGAAGAACTACAATCCTGCAGGCTGTGGAAGGAAAACCACATTCACAGAAAGATAGAGAAAATGAAGTCAGAGGACTTTGCACCAGATGAAGGAACAAGATAAAACCCCAGAAAAATGAGTAAAGGAAGTGGAGATAGGCAACCTTCCAGAAAAAGAATTCTGAATAATGATAGTGAAGATGATCCAGGATCTCAGAAAAAGAATAGAGGCAAAGATCAAGAAGATGCAAGAAATGTTTAACAAAGACATAGAAGAATTAAAGAACAAACACCTAGAAGAATTAAAGAACAAACAAACAAAGATGAACAATACAATAACTGAAATGAAAAATACACTAGAAGGAATCAATAGCAGAATAACTGGGGCAGAAGAATGGATAAGTGACCTGGAAGACAGAAGGGTGGGATTCACTGCTGTGGAACAGAATAAAGAAAAAAGAATGAAAAGAAATGAAGACAGCCTAAGAGACCTCTGGGACAACATTAAATGCAAAAACATTCACATTATAGGGGTCCCAGAAGTAGAAGAGAGAGAGAAAGGACCCAAGAAAATATTTGAAGAGATTATAGTCGAAAACTTCCCTAACATGGGAAAGGAAATAGCCACCCAAGTCCAGGAAGCACAGAGAGTCCCAGGCAGGATAAACCCAAGGAGAAACATGCCAAGACTCATAGTAATCAAACTGACAAAAATTAAAGACAAAGAAAAATTATTGAAAGCAACAAGGTAAAAATGACAAATAACATACAAGGGAGCTCCCATAAGGTTAACAGCTGATTTCTCAACAGAAACTCTACAAGCCAGAAGGGAGTGGCGTGATAAATTTAAAGTGATGAAAGGGAAGAACCTACAACCAAGATTACTCTACCCTGCAAGTATCTCATTCAGATTTGACGCAGAAGTCGAAAACTTTACAGACAAGCAAAAGCTAAGAGAATTCAGCACCATCAAACCAGCTCTACAACAAATGCTAAAGGAACTTCTCTAAGTGGGGAACACAAGAGAACAAAAGGACCTACAAAAACAAACCCATAACAATTAAGAAAATGGTAATAGGAGCATACATATCAATAATTACCTTAAATATGAATGGATTAAATGCTCCAACCAAAAGCCACAGGCTTACTGAATGGACACAAAAACAAGACCCATGTATACGCTGTCTACAAGAGACCTACTTCAGACCTAGGGACACATACATACTGAAAGTGAGGGGAATGGAAAAAGATATTCCATGCAAATGGAAATCAAAAGAAAGCTGGAGTAGTAATACTCGTATCAGATAAAATAGACTTTAAAATAAAGAACGTTACAAGAAACAAGGAAGTACACCACATAATGATCAAGGGACCAATCCAAGGAGAAGATATAACAATTATAAATATATATGCACCCAACATAGGAGCCCTTCAATACATAAGGTAACTGCTAACAGCTATAAAAGAGGAAGTGAACAGTAACACAATAATAGTGGGGGACTTTAACACCTCAATTACACCAATGGACAGATCATCCAGACAGAAAATTAATAAGGAAACACAAGCTTTAAATGACACAACAGACCAGATAGATTTAATTGATATTTATGGGACATTCCATCCAAAAACAGCAGATTACACTTTCTTCTCAAGTGCACACAGAACTTTCTCCAGGATAGATCATATCTTGGGTCACAAATCAAGCCTCAGTAAATTTAAGAAAATTGAAATCATATCAAGCATCTTTTCCTACCACAGCACTATGAGATTAGAGATCAATTACAAGGAAAAGAACATAAAAAACACAAACACATGGAGGCTAAACAATACGTTACTAAATAACCAAGAGATCACTGAAAGAACCAAAGAGGAAATCAAAAAATACCTAGAGACAAATTACAACAAAAACACGATGACCCAAAACCTATGGAATGCAGCAAAAACAGTTCTAAGACAGAAGTTTATAGCAATACAAGCCTACCTCAAGAAACAAGAAAAATCTCAAATAAACCTTTTGATGTAAGGTTAGATTACACCTAAAGGAACTAGAGAAAGAAAAATAAAACCCAAAGTTAGGGGCTTCCCTGGTGGCGCAGTGGTTGAGAGTCCACCTGCCGATGCAGGGGACATGGGTTCATGCCCCTGTCCAGGAAGATGCCACATGCCGTGGAACGGCTGGGCCCATGAGCCATGGCCGCTGAGCCTGTGCGTCCAGAGCCTGTGCTCCGCAATGGGAGAGGCCACAACAGTGAGAGGCCCACGTACAGCAAAAAAATTAAATAAATAAATAAATAAATGATAGGATCCTTAAAAAAAAAAGTTAGTAGAAGGAAAGAAATCATAAAGATCAGAGCAGAAATAAATGAAATAGAAACAAAGAAAACAACAGCAAAGATCAATAAAACTAAAAGCTGGTTCTTTGAGAAGATAAACAAAATTTATAAACCTTTAGCCAGACTCATCAAGAAAAAGAGGGAGAGGACTCAAATCAGTAAAATTAGAAATGAAAAAAGAGAAGTTACAATGGATCCCGCAGAAATACAAAGCATCATAAGAGACTACTACAAGCAACATTATGCCAATAAAATGGACAACCTGGAAGAAATGGACAAATTCTTAGCAAGGTATAACCTTCCAAGATTGAACCAGGAAGAAACAGAAAATATGAACAGACCAATCACAAGTAATGAAATTGAAACTGTGATTAAAAATCTTCCAGCAAACAAAAGTCCAGGACCAGATGGCTTCACAGGTAAATTCTATCAAACATTTAGAGAAAAGCTAACACCCATCCTTCTCAAACTCTTCCAAAGAATGGCAGAGGAAGGAACACTCTCAAGTTCATTCTATGAGGCCACCATCACCCTGATACCAAAACCAGACAAAGATACTACAAAAAAAGAAAATTAAAGACCAATATCACTGATGAATATAGATGCAAAAATCCTCAACAAAATACTAGCAAACAGAATCCAACAACCCATTAAAAGGATCATACACCATGATCAAGTAGGATTTATCCCAGGGATGCAAGGATTCTTCAATATACGCAAATCAATCAATGTGATACACCATATTAAAAAACTGAAGAATAAAAACCATATGATTATCTCAATAGATGCAGAAAAAGCTTTTGACAAAATTTAACACCCATTTATGATAACAGCCCTCCAGAATGTGGGCATAGAGGGAACCTACCTCAACATAATAAAGGCCATATATGACAAACCCACAGCAAACATCATTCTCAATGGTGAAAACCTGAAAATATTTCCTCTAAGATCAGGAACAAGACAAGGATGTCCACTCTCGCCACTATTATTCAACATAGTTTTGGAAGTCCTAGCTACAGCAATCAGAGAAGAAAAAGAAATAAGAGGAATACAAATTAGAAAAGAAGAAGTAAAACTGTCACTGTTTGCAGATGACATGATACTATACCTAGAGAATCCTAAAGATGCCACCCGAAAACTACTAGAGCTAATCAATGAATTTGGTAAAGTTGCAGGATACAAAATTAATGCACAGAAATCTCTTGCATTTCTACACACTAACAACAAAAGATCAGAAGGAGAAATTAAGGAAACAATCCCATTCACCACTGCAACAAAAAGAATAAAATACCTAGGAATAAACCTACCTAAGGAGGTAAAAGACTTGTACTCAGAAAACTATAAGACACTGATGAAAGAAATCAAAGATGACACAAACAGATGGAGAGATATACCATGTTCTTGGATTGGAAGAATCAGTATTGTGAAAATGACTATACTACCCAAAGCAATCTACAGATTCAATGCAATCCCTATCAAATTACCAGTGGCATTTTTCACAGAACTAGAACAAAAAATCTTAAAATTTGTATGGAGACACAAAAGACTCTGAATAGCAAAAGCAGGCTTGAGGGAAAAAAACGGAGCTGGAGGAATCAAACTCTCTGACTTCAGACTATACCACAAAGCTACAGGAATCAAGACAATATGATACTGGCACAAAAATAGACATATAGATCAATGGAACAGGATAGAAAACCCAGAGATAAACCCACGCACCTATGGTCAACTAATCTATGACAAACGAGGCAAGGATATAGAATGGAGAAAAGACAGTCTCTTCAGTAAGTCGTGCTGGGAAAACTGGACAGCTACATGTAAAAGAATGAAATTAGAACACTCCCTAACACCATACACAAAAATAAACTCAAAATGGATTAGAGACCTAAATGTAAGACCAGACACTATAAAACTCTTAGAGGAAAACATAGGAAGAAGAGTCTTTGACATAAATCACAGCGAGATTTCTTTTTTATTTTATTTATTTTTTATCTTTGGCTGCACTGGGTCTCTGTTGCTGCACCCGGGCTTTTCTCTAGTTGAGGCGAGCGAGGGCTACTCTTTGCCACGGTGCACTGGCTTCTCATTGCAGTGGCCTCCCTTGTTGCAGAGTGCCAGCTCTAGAGCGCAGGCTCAGCCGCTGTGGCACACGGACTTAGTTGCTCCGTGGCATGTGGGATCTTCCCAGACCAGGGCTCGAACCCGTGTCTCCTGAATTGGCAGGCGGATTCCGAACCACTGCACCACCAGGGAAGCCCAGCAAGACTTTTTTTGATCCACCTCCTAGAGAAATGGAAATAAAAACAAAAATAAACAAATGGGACCTAATGAAACTTAAAAGCTTTTGCAAAGCAAAGGAAACTACAAACAAGACGAAAAGACAACCCTCAGAGTGGGAGAAAATATTTGCAAATGAATCAACAGACAAAGGATTAATCTCCAAAATATATAAACAGCTCATGCAGCTCAGTATTAAAAAAAACAACCCAATCAAAAAACGGGCAGAAGACCTAAATAGACGTTTCTCCAAAGAGGACATACAGATGGCCAAGAAGCACATGAAAAGCTGCTCAACATCACTAATTATTAGAGAAATGCAAATCAAAACTACAATGAGGTATCACCTCACAGCAGTTAGAATGGGCATCATCAGAAAATCTACAAACAACAAATGCTGGAGAGGGTGTGGAGAAAAAGGAACCCTCTTGCACTGTTGGTGGGAATGTAAATTGATACAGCCACTATGGAGAACAGTATGGAGGTTCCTTAAAAAACTAAAAATAGAATTACCATATGACCCAGCAATCCCACTACTGGGCATATACCCAGAGAAAACCATAATTCAAAAAGACACATGCACCCCAATGTTCATTGCAGCACTATTTACAATAGCCAGGTCATGGAAGCCACCTAACTGCCCATCGACAGACGAATGGATAAAGAAGATGTGGTACATATATACAATAGAATATTACTCAGCCATAAAAAGGAACGAAATTGGGTCAAATGTAGAGACGTGGATGATCTAGAGACTGTCATACAGGGTGAAGTAAGTCAGAAAGAAAAAAACAAATATTGTATATTAATGCATACATGTGGAACCTAGAAAAATGGTAGAGATGAACCGGTTTGCAGGGCAGAAATAGAGACACAGATGTAGAGAACAAACGTACGGACACCAAGTGGGGAAAGTGGCGGGCGGGGAGGGGCGTGGTGGTGGTGGAGGTTGGAATTGACATATATACACTAATATGTATAAAATAGATAACTAATAAGAACCTGCTGTATAAAAAAATAAATAAAATTCAAAATAAATAAAATAAAATTCAACAAAAAAGGAAATAAAGGAAAGTAGTCAAGCAAGACAAACTAATAATAGTTTAGCCATTAAACAAAGTCAAGGACTTTTAGTTCCTCCTCAAGGACTGTAGATAAAATTCTGAGCCATGTCCTTTGAGCTGTTTTGCAGATACTGAAACCCCCACCAGGTGGAAGAAGTTAACCATATGCCACCCACAGCACGTAGACCACAGACTGGTTGAAACCAAAAGGTTGATGATGTTGACTCCCGCTTACCTCACCACCAACCAACCAGAAGAATATCCACGAGCTTATCACATACCCCACAATCTCCCTCCCTCACCCTGTCCTTTAAAACCTTTCCCTGAAAGCCATCAGGGAGTTGAGGTCTTTTAAGCACTAGCTGCCTGGATTCCTTGCTTGGCTCCGTGCAATGAACACTGCACTTTCCTGCACCACAACCCAGTGTCAATAGATTGGCTTTACTGTGCACCGGCAAGTAGACCTAAGTTTGGTTCAGTAACGCTAAGACCTTTGTTATACACAGCCACCTACGTATTCCTTCAGCAAAGTGTTGGACGGAGAAACAATATTTTACAGGACATGGTGATCTAGGTGGGGGAAGACAAGTGAATGGCACTTATAACAAGTGCTGTGTGGAGGAGTGTTGCCTAACCTAACTTTTTTTTTTTTTTTTTTTTTTTTGCGGTACGCGGGCCTCTCACTGTTGTGGCCTGCCGCTATCGTGGCCTCTCGCGTTGCAGAGCACAGGCTCCGGACGCGCAGGCTCAGCAGCCATGGCCCACGGGCCCACGGGCCCAGCCGCTCTGCGGCATGTGGGATCTTCCCAGATCGGGGCACGAACCCGTGTCCCCTGCATCGGCAGGCGGACTCTCAATCACGGCGCCACCAGGGAAGCCCCTAACCTAACTTTTTGTTTGGCGTTTAGGGCAGGCTTCTCAGAGGCTGATACATCTAGTTAAAACCTGAAGCCTTAGTATGAGTTGACTAGATGAGGGTGAACCTTCTAGGCAGAAAAACCAAGTGTTTCTTAGAAGTAAGAAAAGGAAAAAGCATGAAGTGGTTAGCCATCTACTAATAATTTAGTATAGCAGAAGCGTGGGAGAGGGGGAGGAAGGAATATAAGGCTAGATAAATTTGGAAAGAAAATCAGCAGCAAGACTCCTTCCCCACCCCCACCACCATCCCTGGGCTTTATAATCATCCTGAGGATGATGCGTGAGTGTTTTAAGCTTCAAGCAGTAGAGTGACAAAATCACATTTTTGGTGTGTTTTAAGTTCACTCTCCCTGTCTTATGGAGAATGGATTGGTGGGACCAAGCATGGAGGCGAAAAGACCATCATTGCAATAGCTAAGTGTGACACAAAGGATTAATCCAATCCTCCTCCTCCTCCTCTTCCACAGCCTGAAGGGTTCTCTAGGCTGGCAATAAAATGGGGCCACTGCATGACACCAAAAGCATAGGTAATAAAAGTCAAACTAGATAAACTGGACTACATCAAAATTTAAAGCTGTGCATCAAGTTTCACAATCACCAGCATGAAAAGGCGACCTATGGAATGGGAGAAAATATTGCAAATCGTATATCTGATAAGGGGTTAATACCTAGAATATATAAAGTATGACAGCTTTAAAAAAAAAAAAAGCCCAATTAAAAAATGATCAAAGGACTTGAATGGACATTTCTCCCAATAAGATATAAAAGGGCCAACAAGCACATGAGAAGACACTCAACATCACTAATTATCAGGGAAATGTAAATCAAAACTACAGTGAGATACCACATCACACCCATTAGGATGACTATTATCAAAAGAACAGAAGAGTGTTGATAAAGATGTGGATAAGTCGGAAACGTGTGCACTGTTCAGGGGAATGTAAAATGGTGCGGCTGCTGTGGGAAATAGTGTACGAGTTCTTCGAAACATTAAACATAGAATTACCATATGATCCAGCAACTCTACTTCCAGATATATACACAAAAGGACTGAAGGGTCTTGAAGAGATATGTGTGCACCCATGCTCATAGCAGCATTATTCATAGTAGCCAAAAGGTGAAAGCAACCCAAGAGTCCGTCAGCAGATGAGGATAAAATATTATTCAGTCTGAATCTTGAGGACACTATGCTAATGAAATAAGCTAGTTCCAAAAAGACAAATACCATATGATTCCACTTAAATGAGAGAGTCAAATTCATAGAGACAGAAAATAGAATGATGGCTGCCAGGGGCTGAAGGGAGGGGGAAATGGGGAGTTGTTTTTCAATGAATATACAGTTCCTGTTTTGCAAGATGAAAAGACTTCTGGGGATTGGCTACACAATACAAATGTATTTAACACTACTCAACTGTATACTTAAAAATGGTTAAGATGGTAAATTTTGTTATGTGTATTTTACCACAATTTTTTTTTTAATCGATCCTCAAAAAAAAAAAAAAATCCACTGCTTGGGGACTGCAAGTTTGCTAGGAACTGAGAGGTGGGGACCATTTGGGAAGCCAGAGGGGAGAACATACCTAATAGACTCCCAGTGAACAGAGTGGGCTTCTGGGCTGGTCTAGTGGCTGTGGAGCAGGTTGAGTGAGGGCAAAGTTCAGAGGAGTAGAGACATCTCATACCAAGCATTTATGTGCCCATATTGCTGATTTCCTAGTCAGTTGTTGCTTCCTTCTGTTCATTTTGAGAGGGAACTGGAGAATGGGTTCTATAAACCCAGGATGGAGGAAAGCTCTTGAATAGTAATTCTCAAATAAAATGGCACTGTTCTCTAAAGGGGTGTGGTGTTGTTTGTGTGGGATGCTAAAGGCCATGCACAGAATAGGTCAGCAAAACAAAAAATTATCTTACACCCCATATGACTTGCAAATGGCCCAAGGGACATTTATGGACATAGCAGGTGGCAGAACCCTCCCCTAGCTTCCTCAACCTGTAAGAGCTGTTGTGTTAGGAAAAGCCAACAGAAACCCTTGAAACTGTCCATGACTCCCAGCCAAGATTATAAATAAAAAATAATATGGCACCGTAAAGGGAATGGTAGAGATTAGTGTCACTTTGAAGGACTTAAAGGATGCTGGAACAATGATTCTATCATATCCCCATTTAATTCACTAATTTGGCTTTTGCAAAAAATGAGGAATCATTGTACCTGGGAGTGAATTACTGAAAACCAAATAGTAACCCCAACAGCAGCAGCTGTGCCAAATGTAATACCTTTGTTAGAGGAAAACAGGAAACAGACATAACAGACATATACTTTCCTTGTCTTGCCTGGGGCTATGTTAATTTTTCCACTCTCTGTCATAACATATTCTGAAGGGACCTGGATGATCTGGACATTCTTGAGAACATTATAGCAGTCTACTGTATCAATAACATCAACGCTAGCCAAATCGAATAAGCAAGAAATGGCAAGTACTTTGAGGCTTTGGGGAATGGGAGATAAACCTTATGAGGATTCAGGGGACTGCCACCTAAGTGGCCTTCTTAGGAGTCCAGGGTCTTGGGCCAGCCAGGCCATGCCTTCCAATGTAGAAGACATGTTATTACACCTTGCACCGATCCTAACTTTAAGAAGGAAACACAGCACCTCATGTTTCGGAGGAACATACTCCACCCTTGATTATTTACCATGTGACCTGGAACTCTTCCAGGTTTGGGTGGAGCCAAGAGCAGTAAAGGGCTCTGCAGCAAGTCCAGGTTGCAGTGCAAGCAGTTCTGCAACCTGGGCCATATTTTGGCACACCTGATGGTAATTAGAAATATCTGCGGTGAGAAAAGTTGCCTTTTGGAGTTTATGGCAAGTTCTTTTTTTTTTTAAATCTATTTATTTTTGGTCACGTTGCATGGCATGTGGGATCTTAGTTCCCTGACCAAGGATCAAACCCACACCCCCTGCTGTGGAAGCTCGGAGTCTTAACCACTGAACCACCAGGGAAGTCCCTATGGCAAGTTCCAGTAGGAGGATCACAATGTTGACACATAGGGTTCTGAAGCAAGGCCATTCCATCTTCAGCAGAGAATTGTATACCATCGGAGAAACAGCTCAAGGCAAACTACTAGAACAGACACACTGGAAGAGCTGAGTGACTGACTATGGGACATCAACTGGCCATTAAATCAGAACTGCCCATTATAGGGCTTCCCTGGTGGCGCAGTGGTTGAGAGTCCGCCTGCCGACGCAGGGGACACGGGTTCGTGCCCCAGTCTGGGAAGATCCCACATGCCGCGGAGCGGCTGGGCCCGTGAGCCATGGCCGCTGAGCCTGCACGTCCAGAGCCTGTGCTCCGCAATGGGAGAGGCCACAACAGTGAGAGTCTTGCATACCGCAAAAAAAAAAAGAACTGCCCATTATAAGTTAGGCACTTGTCAGATCCACCAAGTTGTAAAGTTGGGTGGATATAGCAACAATCCATCATAATATGTAAGGAATACAGTCTGATTCAGGCATGAGTAGCTACAGAGGATACAAGCTCCAGGAGTACCTAGCCCATACTCCTAAGTCCTCCACCACTGATAGTGGAGAATAAAGCCTGATCTTTGTTGACAGATGTCAGCTCAGTATGTGGATACAAGTCAAAATGGACTGCTGTAGCCCTGCAGGCCACTCAGAAGTGGCCTTGAGGACTTCCCTGGTGGTGCAGTGCTTAAGAATCTGCCTGTCAATGCAGGGGACACGGGTTCAGTCCCTGGTCCGGGTAGATCCCACATGCCGTGGAGCAACTAAGTCCGTGCGCCACAACTACTGAGCCTGCACACTGCAATTACTGAAGCCCACAGGCCTAGAGCCCGTGCTCTGTAGTAAGAGAAGCCATCGCAATGAGAAGCCCGTGCATCTCAATGAAGAGTAGCCCCCACTCACTGCAACTAGAGAAAAGCCCATGCACAGCAACGAAGACCCAACGCAGCCAAAAAATTAAAATAAAATTTTAAAAACTAGCCTTGAAAGCCAGTAGTGAGGGGAGATTCTCCCAAAGGGCAGAGCTTCTGGCATCGTACCTGGTCATCCACTTTATGGATGTTTGAATATATAGAGATTCATGCACAGTGGTGGATGGCTTAATTTATTGATCAGCGCTTTTAAATAAGATTAGAAGATTGGAAAGAAGAAAGTATGGAGAAGAGGCATGTGTATGGACCAATGTGCATCATTATAAAGTGAGTAGGTCTTTGTGTCACGAGTTAACACCCACCAGAGAACATCTATCATGGAAGAGGCACTACAAGACAAAGTAGAAGAAAATGACTTGGCCAGTTAATGTCAACTAGCCTCTGTCCTCAGCCATCCCAACACAAGGACAATGGGCTTATGAATGCAGTAACTATTGGTGGCAGTGATGGAGGCTATACCTGGGTACAGTAATGTGAGCTTCCACTCACCAAGGCTGATCTAGCTACTGCTGCTCCCGAAACAGAGTTCAGTGCTGAGCCTGCAATTTGGGAGCATCCTTGGGGGAAACCAACCAGCCACTTCCTGCCAAGATGACTACATTGGACCCTTCCAAACCAAACCTGGAAAGGACTCAATTCATTTGATAGGAATTGATAGGTATTCAGTTCTATCAAATGAACGGTACGGGTTTGACTTTCTTGCCTGTAAGGCCTCAGCTAGTCCTACTATCCAAGATTTCACATACTGCCTGATCCATAAGCGCTGAATCTTGCATAGCATCACAACAGACCATGGGACCCGCTTTATAACAAAGGTATATAGACGTACGACAATGGGATCCACTGGGCCTATCATACACCACACCGTCCTAAAGCTGCCAGCCAATGGACCAACGGAATAGCCTTTTGAAGACATAGCTAAGGTATCAACTTAAAGATGACACCCTGCAGCCTGGGGCACTATCCTTCAGGATGTGACATACGTCTTAAATCAGTGACTATCATATGATACTGCGTCCCCAAGACACAGAATATATGCATTCAGGAAGCAAGGGCTGGAAGTAGGAGCATCCATATTTACCATTACCCAGTGAAGCACTTAGGAAATTTGTGTTTGCTGTCCCTGTAGCTCTAGACTGAGTTTCTAGAGGCCATGGTTTCCAGAGGCAGAATGCTTCCACCATAGTACACACTAAGAGTCCTATTAAACTAAGCTACACCTGCTGTCTCCCCTGCCAAGAGACCAGTAGGCAAAAAAACAATTCGCTCTCCCAGCAGGATGAATCTCTCCTTATCATCAGGAAGAGTCAGGGTTGACAGGGGGCAGGGAGAATACATATAGAACCCAAGGGTTCACGGCCTGAGAAGGCCATGCCGACCAGGAGCTCAGGCTCCCCAAGCTATGTCTTCTCTTAGGTCAGCAGAAGGGCTAGCTGAGGCCGGGAGCAATCTAGAAGAGTAATAAAGGAGGGAGATGATGACTATTAGATGGGACCCCCAGAAGAGCTGTGTAGTGGGACTGTAATTTTCCTTTCACAAGCTTCTCCAGGAAAAGAGATCAACCAGAACCCTGAAAAGGCTGTTTTAAAAATGGCGTGATGGGCTTCCCTGGTGGCGCAGTGGTTGAGGGTCCGCCTGCCGATGCAGGGGACGCGGGCTCGTGCCCCGGTCCAGGAAGCTCCCACACGCCGCAGAACGGCTGGGCCCGTGAGCCATGGCCGCTGGGCCTACGCGTCCGGAGCCTGTGCTCTGCAACGGGAGAGGCCACAGCAGTGGGAGGCCCGCGTACCGCAAAAAATAAAAATAAAAATGGCGTGAAATTTTTATACAGCAAGTGGATCTGAGCAGTGCAAGGGGTGAACTGCATGGGTACTGCCCAGGTTCCCCTTTGAGGACTGCTTACTCCCGTGGCTGCTGGGAGGGTATCCTCTGAAAGCCCACAGCTGAGCTCTTTCACAGACATCGTTCTCAGTGGAAGCAGCTGTAACACCCAAGTTCACACCTCTCTGGAACCAGCTCATAAGCAAAACTAAGTGATATACCTGTGGCCTCAACTCAGGACCACTCTGACCGGTCATCCTGTTATCGAGTCCAAGCTCATACTGCTTGCTGCACAACAGACCAATAAATAGAGAGAAGAGTTATTGGGGAAAGGAATGGCCACTTTATTCGAAAAGCCAGCAGATGGAAAAGATGGTGGACTAGTGTTCCAAAGAACCATCTTCCCAGATTTAGAATTCAGGCTTCTTTTATACTGAAAAGGGAAGGTATAAAGTCCTGGTTCCAGCCAGACTCCAGAGGGGTTGTATTAATTTCTTCCTTCCTGCAGTCATTCACAGGTGGGCCTGGTCAGGATGCTCCCTGTGGGCTAAACAAAGGTATTTTAGCTTAACACTCATTACCTCGGAGGCAGGGCTCCCAGAGATGGGCCATTATGTAAAATTTAAGCTTATAGGTAACATCACTTTAGTGATTAACTTGTAATAGACTACAAGGTTCTTCCCTATTATAATCCTAGCCTGGGAACTCCCCTTGGGATTGGCTGAGCTCTCGTTGTAACTCCCCTTCTCCCTCTGCCAATCCCGCTTCCTTCCCTGACAGGTGCTGTTCCTGTGCTTCCCTCCATGAGCCACCTGCACATAAATCTCCATTGCAAAGTTTGTTTCCCAGAGAACCGGAATGATGACAAGGCACGTTTAGAGATAAGAAGGTAACCACCAGAAAAAAAACAGTTTACAAAGTTGAAAGTGGTTTTCTCTACGGAGAGGGATAGGGCTGAGTTGAGGTGAGGTGAGAGACTGTTGTATGTACCCTTCTGTGCTCTTCTTTGTTTGTAACGTGCATGTATTACTTCCATAATTAATTTTTTCATTTAAAAATTTTTAAACGTTTAAAGAATTTGATGCTGTCATCCTCCTGTTTTAAACCCTTCCATCACTTCCCATTGCCCTTAAGATAATCCTTAGGAATCTTTAACAAGGCTTGCAAATCCCTCCCCATCTGGAACCTGCTGAATTTCTGGTCCCATTTCTTACCTTCCTTCTCACCCTGTTACCTGCCTTTCTGGACTTCCAGTTTCTTGAATGCCTCTCTTCCTCATCTCCAGGCTCCAAACATGATGCTCCCTTTGTCTGGAATACTTTACTTGCTCTCCCGCCCTGCCCCGCACCTGGGTCCCCCCTATTCCTCCATCAGGTTTCAGCTTAGATGTCACCCTGAGAAGGGTGAATTTCTCTACCCCCAGACTATATTAGGCCCCCCTCTATCACTCCCACAGCCCCTGTATTTCCTCTTTCTCAGCATCAATCTCCTGAAATAATCAGTGTAATATCCACATTTCCTTTCATCCTCCACAAGGACTATCTTGTGACTGCTCTTTTACTAGCACCCGGCACATACTACAGCATAGTAGATATCAAATATTTACTGGATCAATGAATTTCGCCAAAATGTTTTCCAGGGTTCCAGCTCTGTAATCTGTGACAACTTAAATAACCTGTCTGGACTTCAGTTTACTCAAGTATAAAATGGGGACGAAAATAATACCTACCTTAGAGGGTTGTTTTGAGGATTAAGTGAGATCTGTTGGTGAAGCCCTCAGCACGGTACCCGGCACCCGGTAAGCGTTTGATCGATGCATATGCTCAAACCATTTGCATTCGCAGCAGCAGATTCTGAGACTCACTCTTTACCCTTTCCAACATTGAATATTGTGTTTTTAAATATTTTTGCAAATATTATAGACAAAAAAGAATGGCATCTTATGGTTTTAAGCCAACATGTCTTTTCAAGCCAGCAGTTTTGCTAATAAAATGGCTGTGTCTTGCTGCCCCATGCCACATACGCCATAAAGAAAGCAGCTCTTTGGTGCTCCTCTCTCTTCCTGTCACAGCCTGTTTGGCGGGCAGGGGTTTCTGAGAAGGGAGCCCCCGACGTGGGGGTTGCATTGTGCAAGGCCCAGACAACTAAACTGCAGGCATTTTTCACAGTACCTTCAGGTCTCGCTCATCCAATGGGAGGACGTGGGGCCCAACTCTCCCCAGCCAACCCAGGTGGCTGCCTCTGCCTCGAACGTTTCCCAGTGACGTAGAACCCTGCAGGCCCAGAGGCCCCTCCACACTTCCTGTGTAGGGTTCAGAAACCTGCCTCCCCTCCCAGCCTTAGGTGCCTGCTTCGGAAAATGGTGAGTCTCCCTCTTACAAAGCCCCCTTCTTCATCCCAGCATTGGGAGCAATGGCCCCAGGGTCCTCATCTCCATCAGGGGTTTTGAAAAAGTCCTCTGGCTTCTTTTTCAGAAGTTATAAGCCAACCGGTCTCCGCCATCTTAGGTAGAGTGAGTGTCTGGTGAGGGAAGGATGCAGTCGGGGAATCTCTGGAGAGTTCTGGGACTCTGCCTCTTATCAGGTGAGTAGGATGGAATGAAAAGGGGGGTGTTTCTCCAGACCATGGAAGGCTCACAGCCTAACCTGGTGCTGCCCAGTGGTACCAAGGAACCTCATTTACTAGAAAATATAAAGTGTTTGTGCAATGTTAGCATAGGGAACCAGGGCTGGAGGCTAGTGTGTGCCCAGGAGACCTTTCAGAGAACAGCCAAAGGAAAGTAGTTGGGATGATCATATCTACTGAAAGCAAGGCGGTCTTTGTGCCTCTGAGAACAAGCTCATTCTGTCAATGAACAACCGAGCCCTTAAGAACTAACACAGAAGAGATTAGAAGAGTTAACCTTCACTCTTTGTTGTGAGGAGACTAGATAGTTGAACCCAAACTCTGCACAGGGTATACAGCAAGCTTAGTATCTGAGACAATGAAACACCTCATAATTTTCAGTCTTCTTCAGTTGACCAAGAGCTTTCAATTACTTTAGTCCTTTTTGAAGCAAGGTGGAATATAAATTGATAAATAACCAAGAGCATTTCCATATCTCATAACAGACAAAGAAGATTCTTTTAAAGGTTGCCGTTTATTGAGTGTCAGATACCGTGTTAAAAAAGTCTTTACACATGTTTACTAATTTAATCCTTACCTCCACCTTGGAAGGTAAACGTTATATGGATCCCCTATTTTACAGATAAAGAAACTAATACTCAAAGAAGCTCAATAACTTGTTTAGAACCACACAGTTAGTAAGTGCTGAAGCTGATCTGGGAATTCAGGACTGCCTACGGGCCTGTGCTCTTAATGACAGCACGGCATGAGGCCAGACAGCTCACAAGGGTTTTATTTCAGAGACCTAGAAACTGCTATCACAGCTGGGGCTCCCATCTCAGAGCTACAGCCATGGCTTCTCTACTTCCTGCTTCATCTTGGGTTTCTCAAGCTTCAATGTGCACACAAATCACGGGGGGATCTTGTTAAATTTCAACTTCTGCTTCAGTGGGTCTGGAGTGGGACTGCAATTCTGCCTTTCTAATAAGCTCTCTGGCTTATTCGTCTGCTACTGATCCAGGAAACACATTTGGAGTGTCAAGGGGCACAGTGTGACTCCTTCAAGGAATTGGCTTAGAGGCCTATAGTATAAACTATGCTCTGCAGAGGGAGAGAGAGAGAGAGAGAATACCAAAGACCCAAGCACCTCTAGAGATTTGGCATCATGAGAATGTGCCCAGTCTGCTCTGGTTAGGCAGGTGCGGGCAGGAGGCAGTTGGGAGGGGTGTCTCACCCAATATAGAGGCTGTTGATAAAAGAGGTACACATAAAACTTTAAGGCAGGACATCCCTGGTGGTGCAGTGGTTAAGAATCTGCCTGCAGGGCTTCCCTGGTGGCGCAGTGGTTGAGAGTCTGCCTGCCGATGCAGGGGACACGGGTTCGTGCCCCGGTATGGGAAGATCCCACATGCCGCGGAGCGGCTGGGCCCGTGAGCCATGGCCGCTGAGCCTGCGCGTCCGGAGCCTGTGCTATGCAACGGGAGAGGCCACAACAGTGAGAGGCCCGCATACCGCAAAAAAAAAGAAAAGAAAAGAATCCGCCTGCCAATGCAGGGGACATGGGTTCGATCCCTGGTCTGGGAGGATCCCACATTCAGAGGAGCAACTAAGCCCGTGTGCCACAACTACTGAGCCTGTACTCTAGAGCCCGCGAGCCACAACTACTGAGCCTGCGTGCCACAACTACTGAAGCCCGCTTACCTAGAGCCCGTGCTCCGCAACAAGAGAAGGCACCGCAGTGAGAAGCCCACCCACCGCAACGGAGGGTAGCCCCCGCTCACCGCAACTAGAGCACTCCCACGCACAGCAACGAAGACCCAATGCAGCCAAAAATAAAATTAGTTAATTTTTTTAAAAAAACAAAAACTTTAAGGCAATGTCAGGGAAACTGATTTTTATAAAGAATCCAAATTACTGTTAAATGCGGGGACTCTGGAGGGCCCAGTGGAAATATGATGGGACTCTTCAATGCACAGGCTCTAGTTGATGAATAATTGGTTTCAAATGTTTCCATCTCTTTCTCAAGTAGGAAACAAATTGAAAAACCGAACCATCAGACAAGCAGGAGTCAGAGATGGAACAAGAATCTCCGTCTTTGTACCTAACCCAGAGCTTGTTTTTCTTCCACAGTCAGAGATTTCTTTTCAAAGTTGTGGCTGGGCTGCACACTTCTTTTGCTGTTTCTCCAATCTCCCCAGATGTACCCTCAACATTTTCTAACTTCTGTTTCCCAAGTGTTGTGTGTTCATGTTTAATGTTGTGTGTTCATGCTTTCTTCTTCTGTTTCATCCCGAATTGACCAGGAACCCGTGATCAGTACGCAGCAGTCTTTGTCACGTATCTGGGGTATAGGAATAACTGTGATCCAGCAGTGGGTGGAAAGGACCTTAGATCTTCAGAAATGGGCAGACTAGGCCATAGAACTTTTTCTGCTTGGAATCTCAGGCGCTCACAACATTTACTAACTCTTTTTTTCTTATTTATTTTCTAGTTGGTGCTTGGGCGGAAGAAGGTGAGATATGCTTTCTTTCCTTGTTATGAAATCAGCCCAATGTGTTTTGTATTTATGAGTGGAGTTTTCAGTAGACCTCCCACAGAGCTGCCACAGATACCAATAAAAGAGGTTTCTATCATCTTCTCCTTTGCCTTTTCTTCATAAGTCTAGAGAGAGTTCTAGCCAAGAAGAGGAATGAAACAGAGATCATAGGAAATAATGAGCCTTAACTATTCAAAAGAAAAAAATTGAGATAACTAAAAAAAATGCAAACAGTTTTCATTTGTTTGCATTTCGTATTTGATGGGAGATTTTTGTAGAGGGTTTGTGGCTTGAATGCCTGCATGGAGATGCACTGAAAAAGCCTCTGGGGCAGCATTGGAGTACACTTTCAGAATTACATGTCCAAATACTTTGAATGTATGTGCATATGTGTTCATGTGTGCACACGCATGTGAGTGTGCCTGCCCTGGACTTACTTTCTCAGTCATTGCAGAGAGTCAAGAATGTCCCAATATTGGAAGGCTTTCTATTCAGTCAGCTCCTCCAAATTGAGTGAACCAGTTTTGTGTTTAAAGGCAGCCACTGGGCCAGTCTCCATTCCATTGCATTACACTGCCTAATTTGTAGTGTCCTTTGGATACTCTTTTTAATATATCATGGAGAATGTGTTAATGTTACATTATTGACAGATGGGATATGTCAAAAGCACTGATATGCTTCAGAATAACTCACTTCTTCCACATGTTACTGGCCATTTAGGGTTGATTTTGTTTATCATTTAATTGATGCCCAATACAGATCTTCTTCTTTCCCCAGCTTTATTGGAACATAGTTGACATATAACATGGGGTGAGTTTAAGGCGTACAATGTAATGATTTCATAAATATATTTTTTATATTTATATACCAAATATATATATTATATTCAAAATGATTACTTAGAACCCTTTTTTATAATTAGTTACCAGTTGTTTAATGTAGGATCCTAAACAGCTTTTCGTATACGGCCATGGGGAATTTGAATATCCATCGTTTTCTTTTTTTTTTTTAACATCTTTATTGGAGTATAATTGCTTTACAATGGGGTGTTAGTTTCTGCTTTATAACAAGGTGAATCAGTTATACATATACATATGTTCCCATATCTCCTCCCTCTTGCGTCTCCCTCCCTCCAACCCTCCCTATCCCACCCCTCTAGGTGGTCACAAACAACCTAGCTGATCTCCCTGTGCTATGCGGCTGCTTCCCACTAGCTAACACATATATATGGAATCTAAGAAAAAAAAAAAAAGTCATGAAGAACCTAGGGGTAAGATGGGAATAAAGATACAGACCTACTAGAGAACGGACTTGAGGATATGGGGAGGGGGAAGGGTAAGTTGTAAAAAAGTGAGAGAGTGGCATGGACATATATACACTACCAAACGTATCCATTGTTTCTAAAGGTTGAGGGAAGAGTCCTAACCCATGGCAGCAGGGTCTGATCTTAGTAGCTGATAGGAGTATTGCTAATAGTTTCTTATCATTTCCTTTTCAGATTTTGAAGAAACTGGTAAGAGGATTTTCACTCTGTACGACATCCTTTCAAATGTGGAACAGAATGGTCATAGAAGACAATCATAGTAATAAATACTAAGAACCAGAACTATTAGAGGGAAAATACAATTATCTTTCAATGATATGTGCCTATGTTTGTTGCTGTCAGGTCTGATTATAGCTGAGCGTGATGTGTATCCCTGAGCAACCATTCAGGAAAGAATACACATGTGGGTGTTGGAGCCACCACAAGTTTTTGTGTAAATCATGAATTCATTGAAAGCAGAGATGGCATCTTATTTACCTGGCCCAGTGCCTGGCACATAGTAGGTGCTCAATGAATATTTTTTGAATGAATAAATGATCATACACGTGAATGCATCACTAGTTCCTTCCCCTCAAGAAGCTGATGATCTTGGGAATTCCCTGGCAGTCCAGTGGTTAGGACTGCACGCTTTCACTGCAGAGGGCCCAGTTTCGATCCCTGGTTGGGGAACTAAGATCCCTCAAGACAGGTGGTATGTCGTAAAAAAAATCAAAAAAAAGCTGATGGTCTTATTTGAAAGACAAATAATTGATAATATAGTCTTTTGCATGTTATGGGTAGATACAGAATAAAATATAAAGAGAAGAGTGGTCAACTCTACAGAGGATGGTTGGGGAAAGCTCCCCAGAGGAGGTGATTCTTGAGCTGAATTTTAAAAGGTGAGCTTATATTTTAAGGAAGAATATCTCAGGCAGAGGAGAAGGCCATGTAGTGTGTGGTTAAGAGTCTAACTCTGAATCTAGACAGTCATATCTGAATCCTGGCTCAACTTCTTATTTGCTGAGTGTCTTTGAATAATTTAGTTAACTTCTCTGTGCCATAGCATCATTACATGCAAAATGGAAATAATAATGATACCTAGGTGATAGGGTTGTTATGAGGACTGAATGAGTAATTTACTTAGAACATTATCTGACGTATAGAAAGCAGGGGGTGGATTTTAGCTATCATTATATGGGAAGTATGCAGGCTAATTAATATGCATTAAAGTTTATTGAGCATGTGTGTTCTATGTATCGCCCTTAATATTTTACCTGAATTTCCTCATATAATTCTCCTAACATCCCTATTCTACAGGTAAGAAAACCAAGGCTTAGAAAATAAATATATAGTCCAATCAGAGAGAGAAATATAAATGCAGATTTAGCTGATGCTGAAGCTCATTTTTTTAATCATTATGAATGTGTACAACATTTTTGTGAGCGTAGACATCTAGGCCCTTGTATGAGAATGTGTTGGTCTGAGCTCTACTACTGCATTTGTGCCAAAAGGAGTTGTGAGCAATTTCCTTTACATTGCTTTTCCAAACAAACACACCAATCAGAGTGAAACTTCTATTTACTTCTAAATTATTTTATTTATGATTTCTAGTTTAATATTTCTAAGAAATATCAGTGCTGAAAAATTATTCCCAAATCAAAATATTATAGACTATTGTCATTATACTCAACTCGCAATTATTAACAGATAGATACACCTGGAGAATGACTTGTTTATATTCTGTATGATCTCAGCGGGAGGGCTGACTGAGCAACTGGGGCAGAACTCTGTTCTGCTCTCCATTAGCAGGACCCCCAGAAGGAAAGGAAGAAAGTAACTAACACTTTTCTTGAGCATCTGCTATGCACCATCCATTTTCACCTTCCTAATCCATTTAATTCTCACGAATACCCTGCGAAGTGGATGTTTTATCTCCATTTCCCAGATGAAGAAACTGAAGCTCTGAGAAGTTAAATGATTTTCCCTTGGTCACACAGCCTAAAGCAGATCTTGGAGTCAAACACAGCGCTACTGACTCAGCCTAGTGCTCTGTCCCCAACAGCACACTGTAGCAGAACACCCCCAACAGAGAGAGGGCTGTCTCTGAGCACCACTCTCCACCCTTCCAGCTGTCATATACAGGCTCAAGCATAGCCTAGTGCCACCCAGTGTCCCAGCCGCAAGTTTTCCAGGAAATGAGGGTGCTCCCCAGCCCACTTCCCAGGGCAAAATTGCCTACTGTGGGGAATTTGGCTGGATCTCCAAATTATACTAGTGGATTTCAGTTGTCCACACCAATAGTTCTAACAAAAATAATTGAGAGTTGATTGCACTCAGATATAATTTAAAATAAAGTCACATTTTATTAGAAGAACTATTTCCTTAAAATGTGCATAGTGCTTCACATAACTTAAGGGCAATAACAGAAAAGTGGCATGGAATAAGAAGAAAGATATTTGATCTCTACTATGAGGGTTTCTGTTAGTTATAATTAAGAACTTCTGAATAACGAAAAACACGGAAGCCCAAGAATCAGTGATTCAAACATATGAAGGTCTTTATCTCTGAGAAGACCCTTTCATATCTATCTGGAATATGGTTCTTGCTAATGCAAGAGAATAAGCTTGAAGACGACTGGAATTTTTCAGCTTGAGGATTTTAAGACTGAGCTCTAGTGGATCTAAATCTAGAAGCACATGCTGGTATATTCTCAGTTTGATGTATCTGAGTTGTGTCTATGAGCATATCTCATAGGACAAGTACATACCTCACCTTCAAGACTTGGAGCTCCCTAAAGAACAGGCCCTCTTTGGGAATTCTTGGGGATAGTATCTAGTTCCACTTGAAATTTTTCACCTACAATTTAAACTTAAACCAAGGTTATTTTCTTACCATTCCTTCCTTTTTTCATTTTCAGATGAAGTTACACAAACACAAACACTGAAAAGTAAGTTTATCAGTCTTTTATATCTGCCCTATCTGATGATGCAAGTCCGTGGTTGGGAAGAAGGAATTGATTGAGAGAGATTAACCCCAAGAACTGAGGTCCTCCCAACCTCATATTTCTAATTCCCATTTTAGAAACATTACAAATAAGGACTGCTATAGATTTTCTTTACTTCCCTCCTCCCCTTCCAAGTCCCCATGTCCATGCCTAAACTCTGAAGTCATCTTCAAAAGGTTCTCTAGGGCCCCTTCTCCTACATATCTCCTCTTTCATACCCCCTAGCCAGCAGAGTTCCCTTTTGACAAGAAAATCTAAGATCTAGGATGTCAGAGGACTTTCTGCATTTGGTTGGTTCTTCTGCTACTAATTTGCCTTAAATCTTACTGGGTTCTCCCTTTAATTTCCCTTCTCTTTTCTCCAATTCCCCAGCATATAAAGTCTCCATCTCTGGAAAGAGTGTAGAGCTGACATGCCCTGAGGATACTGTACCTGAGGAAATAACTTGGAAAAAAGATGATAAACCAGTGCCCCATTTTGACAAGCCACTGTTACTGAAGGATTTTTCAGAAATAGAGAACAGCGGTTATTATACCTGCTCAAAGGACGAGAAGCGTAAGCTCTACCTGAAAGCAAGAGGTAATATAGATCTTCAGAGCAAGCACTATTAGACCCTTTAGGGAGGACCATTTCAAAAGGGCATTCTCAACATTTCCCCTAACCCAACTCACAGTCCCCTGGCATCTTTGTGCTTCTGCGACACTCAATCCGGGACTGTCTGGGGCCGCACAGCATCAGTGTTTTCTGAAATATAGATTAAACACCAATATGGGGCTGTCTGGGTAACCTCAGTCAGCTCTAGATCTAAAACTACAATGTCCCAAGAGACAAGATTGGGTCCTTTGCATTATATCATGTCCAGAATTACGGGACACCAATATTAGTTTATCTGATGCTTTATCCAGAGAGGAATTCTCCAGGATTTACAAAAAGGACTCAAAGCCACTCTACTAAAGTGTCATAAACTAAGGCATATTAAGAAGCAATAATGAGAGCTAACAATCATTGAGAGCTTATTAAGTTTTAAGCACTATACCAAATACTTGCCAGGGCTTTTCACACAATCCTCTTAACCACCATATGGGTTGAGTGCTGTCTTACTCCCATTTTATAGATGAGGAAACAGAGGTTTTGTGGGTTGAACACACATTCCACAGCTTTCACAGCTAGTGAGTAGCATGGCTGGGACTTGACCCCAGGACTGTCTGACTGCAGAGCCTCTACCCATGAACACCACAGTTTGCTTGTTGTTATAAACGTGTTGAAAGGGGGCAGGGGGTGTCTGACCATGGCAGGCATGTGAGTATTAAAGGCAGAACGACCTTCATTTTTGCCTTCCTCATCTCCAATGTCCTGTGTCTTCCTTTCTGGGTGATTTCTCTTCTTCTCTCCACACTCCCCACCCCACAGTGTGTGAGAACTGCGTGGAGGCGGATCTGAGGGTGGTGGCCACAATCATCGTAGTGGACATCTGTGTCACTTTGGGCTTGCTGCTGCTGGTGTATTACTGCAGCAAGAGCAGAAAGGCCAGGACCGTGCCTGTGACGAGAGGAGCGGGTGCTGGCAGCAGGCCCAGGGGTAAGACCATGGAGGAGATTCCCGCCAAGGGGGGATGCCCAGCCCAGGCCAGGATGGGCTGGCAAGTCCAGGGCTAGGTCAAGACAGCTTCTCTGGAACATTCACAGTGTGGCCAAGATCTTGACACAGAGTGTCCCATTTCAGATCACTCCTGTCCTCTCCACCCTTGAAAAATGCAAAAACGTTTACTACCAGGATGGGCTTCTTCAAGTGCCTGTCAGTGTTCTGGAGTAATCAGACTCCACCCCTCAATCTTTGTGGAGACTTTGGGACATTAGTTCCTGCCTTTTCCTTGCCCTCCTGACTCCAACCTGTGGGAAAAGAAACAGTGGAAGGACCTTTAGCTGAGGTCACAAATGATAAGGACAGTGTGGGGTCATTAGAGATGGGATGAAAGAAAGCAAAGAGAAAGGGCAGCTGAAATAGAAAAAAGAAGTAGACGGGAGTTTGCCCTCCTTGATGTGGGTCTCATTCTCACAAGATTGGTGTTTCCTCATGGAAATGAATCCTTTTCCCTTCCCTCCTCTGCAGGACAAAACAGGGAGAGGCCACCACCTGTACCCAACCCAGACTATGAGGTAACAAGGGATAAAGTGGGGTGAGGGGTCTTTCTAGGAGAGAAGGGGACAGGTGGGACTGTCCATCTGGCCCATCAGATACTTCAAATCCCCTCCCTCAGGGCTCCAGGACAACCCACCATGTGCCCGCCTCTGCATCCATCATGGTAGAACGGGGCCACCTCAAAGGCTGCAGGGCTTCCACAACCACGGGTGGTAGGGGTGAGGTGCTGCCCCTATTTCTCTGGCTTATTCATTAGCTGGGCGACAGCCATGGGGAATACCGTGCACCCAGACTCTAACATGATAAACTCATGGCTGATGTTCCACCGGCATGCACCTACCAGTTGTTGGAACATGAAAATATTTCACTGGTGAATAGCCCCAAGCTTCCTCCATCCTCCATCCCCAGTACACACACTGCCAGACATCACAGTCCCTCCCCACTGGACCACCTCTAGATTGGGCAACTGAAGAGTTACTGCCTGGCATAGCAGAGAACCACCAGGATTGTTCTGATTGCTCGGTGTATGTGCACTACCAATTGTTAAATATTTTGAATATCACACCTGGACAAACTCAACAAATATTTATTGAGCACCAGTCAAGAGCGTGCTGTTCACTTTCGCACGAGTGACTTCATTTAATTCTGAGAAAAGGCCTGAGAGTTGAGTCTTTAGTTTCCCATTTTTGAGATGGGAAAACTGAGGCTCACAGGAGGTGACCAGATCAAATCTCTTACCAGTTGAGCCTGCCTCCTGACCCCTGGTCTAAGTTTCTTCAGAGGCCCTTCTTTCTCAGGAGTGACCTCCTCCCACCCTGCTGACCACCCCCTCTCTATTCCACCCCTAGCCCATCCGGAAAGGCCAGCGGGACCTGTATGCTGGCCTAAATCAGAGAGGCATCTGACAGCTCCTGAAGACACTGTCTCCCACTGACCCAGGTCTGGCTCCTCTCCAGGCCTGCTACTCCCTGTTCCCTGGGCAAACCTTGGACCACACAGGAGAACTGTTCCTCTGCCTTGTGGGGAGCTCACACGCTCAGCCTTGTCCCCAGCGACCTGCTTCCTGCCTTCTCTGCTGGCCCCCATCCACGGATATTGCTGCCTCATTATCCTTTGAAACATCATCACTACTCACCCCTCGCACCCCGCCTGCCCTCTTATCAGGATATTTATTTCTGTTCTTCACACACCCCCATTCCTTCCTGCCCTGATGGCTGTTACTTCTCCCTTTGGCTCCCTCCTCCTCCTGCATAGAAGTTGCCCCATCCCTAACTATTCCATCTACATTTCCCTATTTCTAGCTCTCTCTTTGGTGACCCTCTGTGGGAATGGACTGGGTAAATGCTGGCAGAGGTCCTGCCCTGTTCACAGACCCTGGCCCAGAGCTAGTCCTGTGCCCCTTCCCTCCCTGTCTCCACAGCAGGCCCCTAGACGGTCATTTGCAGCTCCATGAATGTGCTAGGCGCCTTTTCAGCTGAGAGAGAAAAGAAATAAAGTGTATTTGTCTGAAAGAGTTGCTGTCCCTCTTTTCTGGGAGGCCCTCAGAGGCTGCCTCGTTTCCTAAGACAACACAGGTCCTCCCTTCCTCTGACTATATTCCTAGCTATGACCCCAAATGCCAGTACTACCTGTTTTCACAGCTGAAGCAGACATTACCTGAAGCTCTCTTTGGAAAGGGCATCAGGGAATAAATCAAAAGAGAGAGAGCGAGTGAAAGGGAGGGAGGGAGGGAGGGAAGGAGGAAGGAAGGAAAAGAAAGAAAGGAGAGAGAGAGAAAGAAAGAGAAAGAAAAATGATCGTTTGCCTAACGTCTTTTGGAAAAAAACATCAAGGATGGCAGAGAGTGCCTGATGGGTCCCTGATGGATTGGTCAGCTCAGAAAATGGGTGAGACAGAAACAGAGGCCTTAAAAGGTAGCTGAAGGCAGCAGGCAGAAGAGAGGAGGTGAAGGGGAGGCAGCGGACACATATTTCCTCGCTGCCTCGAAAAGGAAGCGCCTCCGCGGAGCTGGGGCTGGGGAGGGGAGGGGAGGGGAGGAGGTGCTGCCGGGCAGGCCCCTCTCCCTCCACTGTGAGAGGCAGCAGCCTGCAGCCCGAGGCGGGCTGTGGTTTAGCGGCCAGGATGTGGGCTGCACTCTGAGCGAGGTACACGGGTGCAGCACAGCAGAGACTGGTGCTGTGGGAGGGTTTCTTTCCACTCTCCCAGGGCACACACTCAGCTTGCAGAGAGAAGACGCCAGAGCACTGAGGACCTCTCAGCCCAGCTCAAACCAGTGGGCTCTCCTTGCTCCCTCTCTGCACTCAGAAACCTCTCTGCTGACCCCAGGACTATTTAAGAGTGTGACCACGACTCACAAAAGCACTTTGTGGTCAGCAGCCTCCACATACTGGACACACTCAGCCTGGGTCTTGTGGTTACAGTTTCTACTTGTTGGCCCCTGCTGAAGCTGCTTCTCTCCCTGTAAGCACTCAGCACTCAGGCTCAAAAGGACTCTATGTGACGTTGACCATCACTAGTTGATGATCAGCAGGCTGGCCCAGGGGTGGCAGTTCTGCCCCAGGTATATTTGATGCTGCCCAGGCAAGGGAGGTATGGCTCGGCGTAATGAAAGCAATAATAGCTAACACTTAGGAAGCATTTACTCTGCTCTAGAAATTGTGTTTAGCACTATACAAGCGTTATCTCATTTCATCCTATGACGACCGACCGACAAGGTAGATGTCCTTATTTTACAGATGAGAATAGGGGGCTCAAAGAGGTGAAGTCATTCACTCAAGGTGCACAGTTAGTCAGGGACAGAGCTGGAATTAGCCGCCAAGGCTGTCCAACTCCAATGCTCTGAACAGCTACCCAGTGCTGACTGTGATCATTAGAAATGCCCTCCATTCTCCTGACTTAAAAACTCTGTATGGAATTGCTGAGGTATTCCTTCCATGAGTGCTTTTCTAATCACTCGTGTGACAGACCAGCACTGTGCTAAGTACCAAAAGGATACAAACAGTTCCTCCTGTCTTCAAGGAGCTTATAATTATATGAGTGGTCAAGTATGCAAAAAGTTAAACAGCGACAGAACCAATGTGAGTAAGCATAGAAGTGCTATAGACGGTGTTGTCAGTGTTCCCAGGAGGAACTGGGAGAGCTGGGGTGGTGGGCAAAAGCTCCATGGAGGAGGAGAGACTTGATCTGGGCCCTGAAGGGAAGGATGGAGAGAATTTGAAGTCAAAGGAGAAGGCACTCCACTCACTGAAGATGAACTAGGTAACCAAAATAGCCCTTTAGCTATTAAATAAACTGAATTCAGAGTTGAAAACCTTTCCACAAAGAAAACTCTAGACCAAGATGGCTTCCTTGGTGAAATCTATCAAACATTTAAGGAAGAAATAATGCCAATTCTATACAAACCCTTTCAGAAAATTGAAGAGAGAATACTTCCAACTCATTCTATGAAGACCAAACTTATCACGCGCAATGCTTAATATTATGTGTCAGATTGGCTGAGCCACAGTACCCAGATATTTGGTCAAACGCATCTCATTGTGTTGTGAAGGTACTCTTTAGCTGAGATTAACATTTGTATCAGTCGACTTTGAGTAAAGCAGATTACCTTCTATAACGTGGGAGAGCTTCATCCAATCAGTGAAGGCCTTAAGAAAAAGCAGACTGAGGTCGTCTGAGGAAGAGGGTGCGCTCTCTGTCTCCAGACCTTCCTTTGGGCTCAACATGCAACATCAACTGCAACTCTGTTGCCCTGAAGAACCCTGACTAACATACCCTGATATCAAAAAACCAGACAAAGACATTACAAGAAAAGAAAGCTGCAGACCAATATCCCATATGAATAGACGCAAAAATGCCTCACGGGCTCCCCTGGTGGCGCAGTGGTTAAGAATCCGCCTGCCAATGCAGGGGACACGGGTTCGAGCCCTGGTCGTGGAAGATCCCACATGCCGCGGAGCAACTAAGCCCGTGCACCACAACTACTGAGCCTGCGCTCCAGAACCCGCGAGCCACAACTACTGAGCCTGTGTGCCTAGAACCCATGCTCCGCAACAAGAGAAGCCACCGCAATGAGAAGCCCGCGCACCGCAACGAAGAGTGGCCCCCACTCGCCGCAACTAGAGAAAGCCCGTGCACAGCAACGAAGACCCAACACAGCCAAAAAAAAAAAAATAAGCTTCGCAGAACTTTAGCAAATTTAATCTAATAATATACACACACAAAAAAAATACATAATGACCAAGTACAGTTTTTTTCAGGAATGCAGGATTGGGTTAACAGATCATGCCATCAATGTAATTTACCATATTAACAGACAAAAAAAGTAAAACCATATAATCATCTCAATGGATACAGAAGAAGCACTTGACAATCCTCAACAACTATTTTTGTTTAAAATTCTCAGCAAACTGGACAGAGAAGGGAATGACCTCAACCTGTTAGAGGGCATCTAAGAAAAGCGTACAGCCTACATCATATTTAATGATGAAAAACAATGCTTTCCCCCTAAGATCACTAATAAGGCAGGACCTCCCTGGCGGTCCAGTGGTTAAGACTCCACGCTCCCAGTGCAGGGGACCTGGGTTCAATCCCTGGTCAGGGAACTAGATCCCACATGCCACAACTAAGAGTTCACATGCCGCAACTAAAGATCCCACGTGCTGCAACTAAGAGCTGGCACAGCCAAATAAATAAATATTTAGAATGGACCCAGAACTTAAAAACAAACAAACAAAACACAAATAAGGCAAGGCTGTCCTCTCTCCACTTCTACTCAACATTGTACTGGAGCTTCTAGTAGTGCAATGAGCCAAGAAACAGAAGTAAAACAGATCCAGATTGGAAATGGAAAAGCTGGAAATAAAAAACTGTCTTTATTCACAAACAACATGATCAAATAAATGGAGTATCCAATGGGATCTACAAAAAAAAAAGCTACCAGAATTAATAAATGGGTTTAGGAAGTTTTCAGGATAGAAGATCAATATACAAAAAGTAATTGTATTCCTATACAATTTCAAGGAACTACTGGAAATCAAAAAATTTTAAATAACATAAACAATATCATCAAAAATACAGTAAAGCACCTGGGGATAAATCTGACAAAAGACATGTTCATGGACCGGAAGACTCAATATCATTAGGATGTCAGTTCTCTCCAAACTGACCTATAAATTCAATGCAATTCTGATCAAAATCTCAGCAGGCATTTTGTAGTAACTGAGAAGGCAATTCATATGGGACTGCAAAGAACCTAGAATAGCCAGACTACTTTCTTTAAAAGTTGTATCCCAGCCATTCCACTCCTGAGTATTTATCCAATAGAGATAAGAGTGTATGTTCTTGTATATTAGTGTATGACTTGTATAATGATTTATGTATGAATGTTCATAGCAACTTAATTTGTAATAGTCAAAACCAGGAAACACTCAAAAGACAATCAAGGGGTGAATGGATAAACAACTTGTGGTATATCCATACAATGGAGTACTACGGAACATTAGAAAGGAATGAACTATTCATAGATGCAAAGAGATGGATGAATCTCAAAATAATTATGCTGAGTGTAAGGAGCCAGACCAGAAAAGGGTACATATTATATTATTTCACTTATTTAAAACTCTAGATAAACGGAAACTAATCTATAATGACAGAAAGCCGATCAGTGGTTGCCTAGAGGATGAGAGGATAAGGAAAAGATTGCATGCAAAGGGGCACAAGGAAACTGTCCAGGGTATTGGGTAAGTTCATACTTATCAATCTTGGTGATGTTTCACAAGTGTATACATATGCCAAAACTTATCAAATTTTACACGTTAAATATATGCAGTTTATTCATGTCAGTTTACTTCAGTAAAGCTGTGTTTTAAAAGCACAAAAGAAAAGAGAGCTGAAGGGACCCAAGTTTCTAGAAGGGCTCAGGTGAAGGTCAGTGTTTCTCATCCTTGGCTTCACACTAGAATCAGCTTAGGCAGTTTGAAAAGTCCTGATGTTCCAACCCAGTATAACCAGCATCTCTAGGGGTGTCACCCAGGCATCAGTACTTTGAAAGCTCCCCAGGAGATTCCAATGTGCAGTGAATTTTGAGAACTGGTGAGCTGTAGAGGGGGACATAAGGGTATATGAGGAGCACAGGGTCAAAGGAAGTGTGCAGGGCATGGGAAGGACACAAGTATTGCTGCAATGCAAGCCGTGGAAGAGTTGCCCAAGGTGGAGGGATCCAGTGTGACAATTGGATCTAGGGCTAGGAGGACTGCAGCAGTAGGGTATAAAGGGTAGGAATGAATCATAACCATGAATGAAGCATGTGTAAATTGGAAGTTCATTCTGTCTCTAACAAAGTTAGGGTCTGTGTGTATCTTGAGGAGATAGTGGGCAGAATCATCCAGACCTCTGGCTATGTGGTTGCTAATAATTTTCTCCTTTGGGAACCCTGGTCTAAGAAACTCCCACTCTTGGGGACTTTCCTGGTGGTCCAGTGGTTAAAACTTTGCCTTCCAATGCAGGGGGTGTGGGTTTGATCCCTGGTCGGGGAGGTAAGACCCCACATGCCTCGCAGCCAAAAAACCAAAACATGAAACAGAAGCAATATTATAACAAATTCAATAAAGACTTTAAAAATGGTTCACATCAAAAAAATCTTTAAAAACAAAACGCCCATCTCTCATTAAACTGTTCTGAAGTTTATTGAATTACTCTTATGCAGAGAAAAAAAGAGGGGTTCCCACACATGGTAGACAGGCATGGGCGTAAAGGACACAAAAGAGTAAGTGGCCTCAATTCTTCCTCTAAACCAGAGATTCTCTGAATTGAGGCTGCTTCAGAATCACCTGGGGACCCAAGAGTGTCCCCAAGTGGGACCCAAGTGTGTATTTTTAAAATAAATCCCAAAGTTTCAGAACCACCACTAACCCAATGGCTAAAGATGCCATCTATTGAAAATATCCTAATTCCCCACCCAGTCTCAGACTCCAGCTTTCCAAGTGTGTGGAGAAGGATAGTATGTTTTAATTGATGAAGAGTTTCTGATGCCAGTTTACTATGCAGAAGGCAGGGGTGGGGCAGGGACAGGTTCTGAGGAAAGAAAATAGAATGGTACCTTCTATACAGGGGAAAAGGGTACTGAAGGGGCCTTGGCTGAGACCTCCTGGTAGGTAGTGGCTACCACTCCACAGGAGTCATAAAGCCAAGGCCAGCCCCTTAGCAGAAATGGGATTTTGTCATACACACTCTCGGAGCCTTGATAAGAAGTGGTCCTCAGGGCCTTTGATGTCTCTGCCACCTCCGCTCATGATGTCATGGAAACTTCTGAGTGGCTGCGTCCCTAAACACAGCAGCCCGCCCTCCACTGTGGTGAGGAAATCAAAGCCGTAGAAGGGTTGTAATAGGGGACTGGAGCCAAGAGAGTGTGCTGGGGCCGATCCTGCACCCAGGGAGCCCACCAGGACAGAAACACCAGTGGGTCAAGATATGGTGGGAGACGGCCCATCACACGGTCCATGTGGGGCAGAGGAGGGAAGTGATGAAAGAAGGACACAGATGGGCAGGGAGGGCAAGGGCCCAGTCAGGTCAGGGCCACTCCCATGCCTTGTCCAGGAGCCTTCAAAAGTCCAGGCGCCTGCTGAGTGAAGGAGGACAGCTTTCTTGGCTGAGCAAGGAGAGAAGGTCCAGTCGATAACCAATGAGCCTAGAAGCCACCAGCCTCAGGTTCACTTGTTCCGAGCCCAGTTCTCACCAAGACGGCTGTACTGAGCATCATTCCGATCTCGAAGGGGCTAAGAGATGAGAAGGAGAAACAGTGAGGCAGTGCCAGAACTGTCCCAGGGAGAACCCCAGCAGACCCCAAAGATGAGAGCTCATTCCTGGCCATTCCAGACCCCCCAGTGATGGATTCCCCACTAGGACCTTCACACACATACACATTAAACCTAGTATCAGGCTCTCCATCCCCACTCACTCCTCCCCCCATTCTCATCTTTTTCCCCTCAGGGCTCACCTGATAGAGCTGGTCATTCCCCAACAAAACTTGAGTGTCAGCAACTAGAAGAACCAGGGAAAGAGAGTCAACAAGGGCCTAGGAGATGGGACAGTGAGACCCCATGAATGCTGCAGGGGGACTTCAGCTGGTCACACCCTTGGAAGTCTGCATGAGCTATATGGGCACCTAAGTTCTGTCAGCAACCAGTTGTAGGAGTCCTTAGGAGATTGCAATAGTGACTCCCAGATGAGACACAACCCACCTCCAGCCCCATTCCTTAGCAGGTACACACTCATACCCACATTCACAGCCACAACACACACATGTTCTGTCCCTTCCACTTACCCCTGGAGAGCCTTCCAGTCTCGTGTCCAGCAAAGCAGTAGACACCCAAAGCAAGAAGCACAGTGGCAATGATGTCAGTGATGACGATGCCTGCCAGGGTGGCTGAGTCCAGCTCCACACAGTTCTGGCACACTGTGGGGGAAGGGAGGCCGAAGGAGAGGTGGAGGGTCTTCAAGATCAGGGAACCATCTCTGCCTCTTAGGTCAGCCCCAGGATCTCTCATGCCAAGACCCAAACTTGGAAAAAGTCCTGCTGAGAGCCTTGATACATCTAACCTTCAACCCAAGAAATCCCTGAGGAGAGCCAAGAAGTTGTCTCAGCTTTGTAGGAACTTAAACAAGGCAGTAAGCCAACCACTCTCCCAACCAAGCCCCTACTGCTTGGGTCACAAGGTCCCTATTGTTCTTTTGCCATTAAGCTATTTCCCACTCAGGGCTCCAAAATCTGGCTCATACCATTACGAGAGCAACCCAGTTTGTTGAGAGCACAGACTGGTACACCAGAGCTCCCTACACCTAGAAAGTTCTCATACCCAGAGGCCCCATCCATTCCAACCCAAAGGGTCTTGGAAGCACATACTTCGATAGTATACTTGCAGAGTAGTTGTTCTGCTGGTTTGTCCATCTGCCTCATTGCACACATACACTCCTCGTGGGTCCAGGTTGCGTCTTCCCAAGTCCATAGTTTTATTGCCTAAGGCCAGTTGTCCTACTGTTCCTTCTAGCCACGTGATACTGGCATTGCATCTCAAAAACACTCTGTCCTCAAGTTCCTCCACAGAGATATTTAAGGGGCTCACTAAGGGAAAAAATACCACGATTGGAGCAGCTCTTTGGTCTGCACCAGACTGCTTGTTCTGCTGAGGCTCATACTTAAGAAGGACCACTTTCCAAGTCTAGAATAGTTCATGGTTTCTAGTGAGAGAGACGGAAGTCACAAGAGAAGTGCTTCAATAGGCTCCCCACAAACTGCGGGGACCAAGAAGGACAGGAGGATACAATCCAAACAGAGGACAGGCCCTGATGGACATGGAGCAAAAGAGGAAAACATGGAGTTGGGTCGATCCAAGAACCTTCCTGGAAATGTGTTCAGACCACTGATTAGAAGTAGGAGGGGAGCCCAGACTGCTAAAACACCCAACAGATATGGAAAGGCAGAAGAATGGTCCTCGATTGGAGATGTCCACATTTTTTTCTCCAAGAAACCTTCTGATTCTACTTCCCAGCCACCTGCAACACTCCCACGTCAACTTCTCATCTTCTGCCCCCTCACCCCACCCTTGCCCCAACCACTACCAAGGGAATGGTACTACTAAAGCCTTTCCTATGGCCAATGATGGCTGGGGGTAGGAGAGAAGCTAATATGAATTACCATCCCGGTGGTCCAAAAGGGGACCTAGGGCAAATCCCATGTAAAGATTTTTAGTTGTTCCACCCTTGCTTAGGAGGAGAGGGACAGGAAAAAAAATTTTTATTGAATCTGTTCTTGGGGCTCCACACAGGTCAAGTCTTGTGGGGAGTTTAAGGGTTGGAGGTACGAACAGCACCTTTCTAGATCCACTGAACTGCTGTGACTGAGAGCATCTCCACAGCCCACAGAGGCACTGGAATCTATATCTCTAATCCCAGGAAAAAGTGTAATCTACATTCTTCCTGAGATTCATGGTCAGTAACCAATTTGGATAGAAGAGCATCCTCTAGAAAACCCCCCGAAGAGCCATTTCTCGTGCCTCTGTAGCAGGTCAGGAGAAAATGCATGTATTCTCAGGGAGATACATGTACATCAGATGCTCCACATCACAGAGTCATGTATTCCTTGGGGATCCATTTCCAATGGAAATCCTGGATGTCCCAAAGAAGCTGACTACTAGGGTAACCATTCATCCCAGTTTGCCTGGGATTGAGAGAATACCTGGAACATGAGAGTATCAGTTTTAAAACCAGACAAACGTGGATGAGTGGGTCATTCTACTACCCCAAATCTGCCCTCCCTCCTGCTCAGCCTCAATTTAACTTTTCTCTTAAAGCATTCCCCTGAGTGCTGGGCCATGGCCCCAGGTGGTGACATCATGATGGCCAAATGACCAAGAGTCCTGGATCCCAAAGGCTCTCTGCCCTAGAAGGAACAGTGCTCCCATTACCAGCCCTAGGCTAAGGCACACAGATACTGCAACACTTCCTACAGATCTCTGGCCTAAGGTCTTCAGAGAGACATTCAAGGTAAAGATGCACCCCTAGCTGGATTCAGTCAAAGCCAAGAGCCTGTGCTTCCCACACCCTGTGCTACGTCCCAACATGGCCCTCCTTGACAATGCTGCCTGGTGAATTGAAGCTAGCATTGAGAAGGACTTTCGAGTGGACCACATTCCAGGTGGTAATGTCGCTCTTAGGTCCCTTCTCCAAGATGCCCCCATCCACCCAGAGAAGCCTTACCTTGGGAGAGAAGGGCAGCCAGTATCAGGCCAGACAGAAAACTTCTGTGTTCCATCTTCCAGCAGAATTCATCCAGAAGACAGACCCAAGTCACAGAACTATCAGCCAAGGTGAAAGCTGCCTTCCCCCAACTGACTCATGCGTACCCGGAAAAAGTAAAGGGTGGTGGAGGCACTAGAAGACGCCTATTTCTCTGCTCTCTGCTGTTGGTGATGGGAGGCTGCCAGGGTAGAGGTAGGCTGGGGGTGGGGTAGGAAGGAAGCAGGTGCAAATCGCTCTTTCTCAGAGCATGGAGGGTGGGGGAGGGGTAGAAGGGGGAAGCAGAGGATATGGAAAAGGTTGCCTGGACTTCTAGGAAGTAAAAGGAGATTCAGGGTGTCCTTTCTTGAGTCACTGATGAAAAACAAGAAATTCTGAGTTCCTGTCAGCAACATCACTACATTTACTCACCACCTAAAAACTGCCACCTCTCAAAACCCTTGAGACAAGCTGTGAACCCCAACCCAGAAGCCATATCAGCTAGGTTCCTCCCTTTCCTGCTCTTTCTTGGGACCCTACCCGAGGTCCTCCTTGGGCCGCCTGGGACACCACACTAAGTAGATTCTTTTTTTTTTTCTTCTTCTTTTTTTTTTTTTTTTTTTGCAGTACGCGGGCCTCTCACTGCTGTGGCCTCTCCCGTTGCGGAGCACAGGCTCCGGACGCACAGGCTCAGCGGCCATGGCTCACGGGCCCAGCCGCTCCGCGCCATGTGGGATCCTCCCAGACCGGGGCACGAATCCACGTCCCCTGCATCGGCAGGCGGACTCTCAACCACTGCGCCACCAGGGAAGCCCCTAAGTAGCTTTTTACCAGTGGGAGTTTGAGCTTTGGGAGCCCCCTAACGAGAGATTTACATCCTGGCTCCAATACTGCCTACCTGCTGGGTCTGAGCCAGTCACAGAATTCTTCAGAGCCTGATTCCCTCAGTACCATGAGACGAGCTCGAATGGAATGTTTCCATGGTACCTGACACTTCATATGTTCTCAATAAGAGAGAGAGTTATTAATGACAGTATGATTAATTCACAGCACAGTTGAGTCTCCCCAGGAGACAAATGGACTTTTTTCCTCTGGGCTATGGAAAGCCCAAACTGTCTACACTGTCGCAGTTAGACTGTAATTTATCCGAGGGTAGAGAGCGTACGTGTCTTGCTCACTTCTGTATCACCAGCACCTGGCCTGTGCGTGGCACGTGATGAGAGCTCTGTACATTTTTCTCAATTCACTGGCTGACCGGCTGAGGGGCCTGAGATCCTGGAAACACAGCTGACCCTAGTCCTTGGAAATGTATGGTCTGTCTTGGTGGAATTGTCCTACCTATTCCTTTCCAGGCAGGAACCACTTTGATGATATCATCTCAAGAGAGCAGTGAAAAAAAATCCCTGGACTGAGGTGGCTTTCTGTTCAGAGTTCCAGCCCCAAGCACCTAAGAGTTCCCACCTAAATTCACTAGTTCTAACAACAACAGCTAGCAACAGGCAACAGCTGGCCGAGATCCAAGTAACAAGTGGTGGCAGAAACGTTTATCTTCCCCCTCATAAAAAGAAAGCGGCCCAGGCCACCTCCTGCCCAGCACCCAAGGTGGCTTTCCGTACAAGCTGAGTCTCTGAGATGGGAATCCAGCACTCCCTCACGCTCCCTCCCCTCCACCACCCACGCCCCTCTCCTTAACTGAAAAGCCAGAGGTATCTGCACCTGCCGCCCTCCTGAGCCCTGCCCCCACCCACCGCCCACACTTGAAGCAGAGGGTGGAGGCTCCGGGTTCTTGCCTTCTCACAGGGGCCCCAGCCTTAAGGATGCTGGGCGGAGCCAGGCTATACGCTAGCACAGGGTGGCTGGCTGGCTGCTAGGGGCTGCTCAGTGCTTCTGCGGGAGAAGAACAGAGGCTGCTATGGAGCAGGGGAAGCGTCTGGCCGGCCTCATCCTGGCTGTCACTCTTCTTCAAGGTAAGGGCCCGCTAGGGGGTCTGACAGTCTGGAGAAGGGCTCAAGGGAAGAAGCCATAACAGGGGGGCAAGAATATTTGGATCTCCTAACCTCGAGCTGTAATCCTAAAGTTCAGAGAAGGAAGGGCAAAAATGAAGCTTCTCACTGCTCTCTGCTAAAGAGAAGCCGTGTTCCATGGGAGAGATGGAGTCCTTGTCTCCTAAGAAGTCAAGACAGACGACTTTACTGGCTTGAGAGAGAATCCCGATGCCACCATCTTAGGTTTGAATGTAGCCCAAAGGGCACAGGCCAGGAATCTGAAGAGAAAAGGTATGTGTTCCTTAACTCAGGGCTGGGGTTAGGAGTAGACCTATGAAGCATTCACTCACTCTGTTGGTCAGCTGGTCAACAAATACGTGTGAGATCCTATTACGTGTTAGGCTAGAAGGGTATAAAGGTGAATAAAAACCTTCTGCTCCAATTAGCTCATAGTCTAATTGAAGAGATAAGTTTCAACGTTGCCAGATTGAGTGTAAAGTTCAATATAGGTTGCCTGAACGAATATTCAGTTGGAAATACAATAGGAAGTGGATGAACTGGGCCGATGCCTGGAATCTGGACTAGAGGTGATCCTCTCCACATTGAAAGTCGTTGAAATCACGCAAGAAGTATGAGAGATGTGAGGAAGAGGAGGCTGAGGATAGAACTGTGAGGATACCACCTTTAAGGAATAGTTAGAGAACAAACATGTCAGTAAAGAGATAAGGGAATGATCCAAGAGCTGAAATAATCGGATGAGTGCTATTCCATAGAAACCAAGGGAGTAGAGAGCTTCCAGAAGGAGAAAATCACCATGAGTATGAAATGCTAAAGAGACGTCCACTGATATAAGAATATATTCAGGGGCTTCCCTGGTGGCGCAGTGGTTGGGAGCCTGCCTGCCAATGCAGGGGACACGGGTTCGATCCCTGCTCCGGGAAGATCCCATATGCCGCGGAGTAACTAAGCCCGCGTGCCACAACTACTGAATCCATATGCCACAACTACTGAGGCCCACGCGCCTAGAGCCCGTGCTCCCCAACAAGAGAAGCCACTGCAATGAGAAGCCCGCACACCTCAACAAAGAGTGGCCCCCGCTCGACGCAACTAGAGAAAGCCCATGCGCAGCAACGAAGACCCAACAGATCCAAAATTAAATAAATAAAACATTAAAAAAAAAAAGAATATATTCAAAAGTTTAAGTCTGTATACATACTACCAAATGTAAAATAGATCGCTAGTGGGAAGCAGCCACATAGCACAGGGATATCAGCTCGGTGCTTTGGGGACCACCTAGAGGGGTGGGATAGGGAGGGTGGGAGGGAGAAGCAAGAGGGAGGAGATATGGAGAGTTTTGAATCAGAGTTAGAATGAGGGGACTCTTTTTTCCTCCCATGGTGATCAGGTGGATGGGGAGAAGAGCTAGTTAGAAATCTGCTTAACTCTTTGTCTTGCTTTTCTTTATCTTCATTTACCCATTTATTCACTCATACATTCATTCGAAATATATAAAGTTCCTACCACGTTCCAGGCACTGTGCTGGGTGAACTATTGATAAACAGTTCACCCCTATATGAAGTTCTAAGACTGTTGACTCCTTCCAACTGTTTGCATCACACTTTGATCTATGCCCCCATCTCTCCCCGTAACAAACTCTACCTCTAGCCAAACTGCCTCTTTTGTCCTTTTCCAAGTCTGTATCTTTGTTCAGCTATTCTTTCTACCTGGAAACTCTTTCTCTGTCTGGTGAATTCTCACTCATTCTTCAAGGCAGAACCAAATGCCATCTTCTCTGTCAAGCTTTCCCTGTCCCCTCACCCTTGGTCAAAATCAATAGTTTCTACCCCTTTCCATATGCATTTATACAAATACTAAATGATAATTTATAAGTACTATTACATTTATTACATTTGTGATTATTTTTTTCCCACTTCATTGTAAACTCTTCAGAAGCTGCAACTAGTTATTTGTATCACCACCCTTTTCTTCCACACTCGTTACTCAGACACATAATAGTGGTAAGTGTTTGGATTAAATCCAATTGAACTGAACTCCAGTGTTGGTTCTCTATAGTATGTCTACCATGCAACTCTACTGCTCTGAGTTTTGAGACAGATTTGAGGGCTATTTAATAGCTAACTCTTTGGGGACATTCAGGGTTTCCACAAAAAATGGATCACCAAGGGTGAAGGTTTTAGAAGTAACTCAGCTCTAAAAGGCTTTAGCTAGTGCACACCCAGTCTTTGCCAGGGCTTTAGCTGCTAAAGGAGAAGAGCATTCCACACTGTACAGGCAATACCCTTACGGATACTGCAATACAGTTCTGCAATGCTAACCGTCCAGAGTTAATGTCAGACCTCAAAGGTTAAGGGCTCAGTCCCCAAAACGACTGCCCTCACTTTAAAAGCTAGGCACAAATTCAGGGATCCTCAGACTACCCACACTTCTAACGAACTGCCTACAAATCTGGAGGGTTCCCAAGAACCCCCTCAGAATTTGCTAGAACAACTCACAGAACTCTGGAAACCCCTATCCTTACTACTACAGTTTTCTTACAAAAAATAAAATCAGATCTATCCAAATGAAGAGACACATAGGGTGAGGTCTGGGAGGGTCCTGAACACAGAGCTTCCATGCCCTCTCCTTCAGGAATTAAAATAGATCACCCTCCTGGCACATTGATATATTCACCAACTAGGAAGTATGAATGAGTTTTTATTGGGGTTTCATTACATAGGCATGATTGATTGAATCATTGGTCGTGTGACTGAACTCAATCTCGAGTCCTCCTCCCCCTCCTAGAGCTCAAAGCCCCAATTCTCCAATCACATGTTTGATCTTGACCGGTCCCATCCTGAGTCATCTCATTAGCATAAACTCATGTGTGATCCAAGGGCCCACGAAGAATCACAAAGGCAATCCTGTCATTCATGAAATTCCACGGGTTGAGAAACTCCCTCCCAGCAACCCAGGAGAGAGACCAGACAAACTCTTTGCTATACGCCACCCTAAATTCGGTTTGGTGATTTAGGCAACAATCCAAAGAAATAGGTATAGATACTGTCACTCGCATGAATTAGGCTCTTGCTCTCCATGTTGGCCTCAAATGACCATGGAAATGATACATCAGGGGCTCTGAATGACTTCATGCCCAGCTGATCCTCTGTCTCTCTTCTGTCTCTACAGGTACTATGGCACAGTTGAATGAAGGTAGGGGAAATGGCTTCTTTCTACCATCAGCCTCTGAGGAAATTCATGGAAATATGGCTTCCCACAACCGTAGTCCTATAGGAGCAAGTGAAGAAGGGATGGGATGATGAAGGATAGACAGCAAACCTCTCCAGTGTCAACCAAATCAGTGGCCAGCCTTGACCTCCCTGGCAGCTTTCCTGTAGCTAAACAATTAGTTTTCTGGTTCTTGGAGGAGAAAGAGGACCCTAGCAGCTAGGCACTACTCAAAGCACAACCTATGAATCAACAGCATTGGCATCACCTGGGAGCATGTTAGAAATGCAGAATCTCAGTCCCTCGCCAGAACTATTGAATAAAACCTGAAATTCTAACTAGACCCCATGTGATTCATGTGCACATTAAAGCTTAAGAAGCAGTACTGTCATGGTCTTCTCCTGATGCCCTGGGACAGGGAGAATTTCAGAGGCAAGATCTTAACAGACATTTCCTTTTTCAGTAAAAGTGGATGACAATCAAGAAGATGGTTCAGTACGTCTGACTTGTGACATGAATGAAAAAGTTATCAGATGGTTTAAAGATGAGGTGGAAATAAGTCCTGTAAACACAAGTAAAAAGACTTGGAATCTTGGAAGTAGTGCCAAGGACCCTCGAGGGATATATTGGTGTCAAGGATCAAAGAACCGTTCAAAACCACTCCAAGTATATTATAGAAGTACGTATCCCCTTTGGTTTGCTTGTGTGAAATTAAACAGTACTTGCTGTTCTGGTGAGCTTCTTGTCTGGGGTGAGTGTGGAAATAGATGCTAAACAGTGAAGTAAGAGCCAGTTTTCTTAATCTCAACATAATTTTTTTTTAATTTATTTATTTGGCTGCGCCGGGTCTTAGTTGCGGCACGCGGGATTTTCATTGAGGCATGGGGGATCTTTAGTTGCGGCATGTGGCATCTTTTAGTTGCAGCATGCAGGATCTAATTCCCTGACCAGGGATCAAACTCTGGCCCCCTGAATTGGGAGCATGGAGACTTAACCACTGGACCACCAGGGAAGTCCCTCAACTTACTTCTTTTTGAATTTAACAAAGCAGTTCCCCCAAATTCTTGAAAAAGCATAGCCTGTGTTGTAAAGCCTGACTCACTTTTGGGTAGGCCCCACAGATTGGAGCAGTCAGCAGTTTATATAAAGTGAGTTAGGGCAGGTAAGGGAGACAGGGGAGACTACAAGGTAAGTAACAGGAATGTAGAAGGCAGTTGAGCATGGAGAATGGGATCTGGTCTTCCTTATATTTCAATATTTGCTGGGAGTAATACTACATGGGCTCCCCCAGGACTCCTGGGAGACAGAGGAACATCAAAAAGCATTGAGTTCTCAGCCCAAGGATCTTCCCAGGCAATTCCCTTGCCATACCACCCACAGAGAGAACAGTCTTCTGCCCTAGACAGAGGTATTATCTCAGGAGAAAAAAATCCAGAACAACTTTCACACCTCGAAGGAGGCTTATCGTTCCCTTTCCCCACAGTGTGTCAGAACTGCATTGAGCTGAATTTAGCCACTGTGTCTGGCTTTATCTTCGCTGAAATCATTAGCATTTTCCTCCTTGCTGTTGGGGTCTACTACATTGCTGGACAGGAAGGAGTTCGCCAGTCAAGAGGTAAAAGAATGCTCTTAGCTGAGAGGTGAGACCACCTGGGACCCTTAGCCTTCTTCCTACCAAAATAGAACCAATGGAAAAGACTGGGTTGGCACGTGTCACTGATGAGCATGACTGGGTGGGGCTCTGGTTCTGTAGGCAGGAGAAAAGGACACTTGGTGTTTTCACAGCATATTTGCCTATCTCAAGATCCAACTCTCTCTGATTTGTCCTCTGTGCTTTTTAAAAAACTCTTTCTTGAAGTAAAACCTACATACAGAAAAGTTCATGAATCACATACACACAGCTCAAAAAAGTTTTCTAACAAAGCAAACACACATATGAATCCAGCACCCAGTTTAAGAAAGAGAATTAACACTTGTGGTCACTTCCAGCCTCCACTTAGTCCCAAAAGCGACCACTATCCTGACTTCTAACAACATTGATTCATTTTGCCTGTTTTTGTTGCTTACGTAAATAGACTCATACAGTAAGTACTCTTGTGTGTGGCTTCTTTTACTCAACAGTATGCTTGTGACATCTATCCATAGTGTTATATGTAGATGTATTTCACTAATTCTTATTGCTATTCAGTACTCCATGGGGTGAATATATCCCAGTATATTATTTATTCTATCTTGTGTATGTGTACATTTTGTTTATTTTTTGTGCAGCTTCAGACAAGCAGACACTGTTGTCCAATGACCAGCTCTATCAGGTAAGGGAATGTGAAGTGAAAGAGACATTGCTAGCTAGTAGTGGTAAAATTTTGGAATGGGGGGGGCAAGTTATTTGGAAGAAACTGCTTAGGACATACCAGACGATGGCATCGTTATCCCTTTGGGTAGAATGGACGAAATAAAGAGAAGGGTTGAGAGAGACTGAGGTCAGGGTCTAGTGACAAAAAGTTGAAGAACACACAGAGAAACTAGATACAGAGCCTCCATTCTTGTCCTCTCCCACCCCCAGGACCATGAAGAAACCACTCCAAAGCCTTGAACATAAAAAGCACTCAATAAGTATGCATCAATAGAAAACAGACTTATGGTTACCAGGGGGTAAGGGCAGGGAGGGATAAATAGGGAGATTGGGATTGACATATACACACTGCTATATATAAAGTAGATAACTAATAAGAACCTGCTGTATAGCACAGGGAATTCTACTCAATACTCTGTAATGATCTATATGGGAAAAGAATCTTAAAAAAAGTTTTTTTTAAAAAAGAGTGGATATATGTATATGTATAATAGATTCACTTTGCTGTATACCTGAAACTAACACAACATTGTAAATCAACTATACTCCAATAAAAAAATTTTTAAGTATATATATATGAAGAAAGGTGAAAAAAATAAAGGCATTTAGAGTGAAAGCTAAAAATTTTTTTAATTAGAAAATAAATATGCATCAAATTAATTCATAGAGGATGATGGAAAATGATTATGACTGTACTATCCTTTTTAGCCCCTTAAGGAACGGGAAGATGACCAATACAGCCACCTTCAAGGAAACCATTTGAGGAAGAATTGAGCCCAGAACTCAGAGTAGGTGTGTCTCTCTACACCAATTCTAAGAAAGTGCCTTTGCACTACCTGCCTTCCCAACTACTGCCAAGTTTATCTCCTTTCCCCAAGCAGCTATAAGGATGGGGGGTAGGGAGGATTGATTGATAATTCCTTGGGGGGAGGGGGATGACTCTCCTGTGCATTGTAGGATTTTTAGCAGCATCCCTCACCTCTGTCCACCAGATGCCAGTAGTACTCCCCAGCTGTGACAACAAAAATATCTCCAGATATTGCAAGTATCCCCACGGGATGCAAAGTCGCCCTTAGTTAAGAATCACTGAACCTATATTAACCTTCTAATCACCCAAGCAATCAATCAGAAGTTCTAATTCAATCAACCAGAAATTTCAGTCAGGAAAACAGGGCCCAAGCATTATTTGGTTTTCTGAACCAGTTGCAATTTTTCTTTTTTAATCCAGGTGTTTTCCCTTCTATCCAGTTCTCAGAAACAGAGCAATACATTTTGGAGCAATCCTAGTAGAGATTTTCAACCCTAAATCTAGACTCAAGATTCCCAAAGGTGACAAATGGAGAAGAAAGGCCATCAGAGCAAATTCGGTTTTTCCTCAAAAAAAAAAAAAAAAAAAAAAAAAAAGTAAAGTAAAACTTGTATGGTGTTTCAGGAGCGCCATCTATTGGAAGTAATTTTTCTGTAAAAGAAAAACGAAAAGGTCAAATAACCTCCTTTATTTGAATACCATTTTTTTAAGTTTGCATTTTTATTTACTTTCTTTATAAGTCATAATTCACATGGTTCTAATATGCAGTGAAAGGTCGCCCTCCACCTCCATCTCCAGCTACCCAGTTGCCTTCTACAGAGGCAAACAATAATACTAGTTTCTTACATAGCTTTACAAGATATTTAAAGTATTATATATCGGAGGTATTCTAGGCATACATAAGCAAATTCTTTTTTTTTTTATGGATGATAAATGCATCGTGATTTTTTGTTTGGTTTGGTTTTAGCTGCGTTGGGTCTTCATTGCTGCGCGTGGGCTTTCTCTAGTTGCAGCAAGTGGGGGCTACTCTTCACTGCAGTGCGCTGGCTTCTCACTGCAGTAGCTTCTCTTGTTGTGGAGCATGGGCTCTAGGCGCACGGGCTTCAGTAGTTGTGGCACATGGGCTCAGCAGTTGTGGCACACGGGCTTAGTTGTTCCGCGGCATGTGGAATCTTCCCGGACCAGGGATGGAACCCATGTCCCCTGCATTGGCAGGCAGATTCTTAACCACTGTGCCACCAGGGAGGTCCCCAAGCAAACTCTTAAGTACACATTATTCTTCCTTGCCCTATTTTTCACACAAATGTTATCATACTATACATCTTGCACTTCTCACCTAATAAAACCTGAAGATTACTTCATACCAATATATAAAGGAGCTCTTTTTTTTTATGCAGCCACTTTGTACAGATCCCCTATAATTTATTTAACCAGTCCTCTATTGATGGAAATTTAAGTTTGTTCTTTTGCTCTTACAATGCCACAATGACTGTATAAATGTCATTTTTTAAAATTGTATTGAGGTATAATTTACATATAATTCACTCATTTTAAGTGATTTCACCTGTTCTCGGTAATTTTTAGCAAATTTACCCAGTTGTACCACCATCACCATAATCCAGATTTAGAATATTTCCACCAGTCTCTTAAGATCTCTTGTGCTCTTTGCAGTCACTCCTTGTTCTCACCCTCAGTGCCAGGCAATCACTAATCTCTTTTCTATCTCTTTAGATTTGCCTTTTCTGGATAAATGGAGTCATACAATATGCTGTTCTGGACATTCTCGTACAAGTCTTCGTGTAGACGTATGTCTTCATTTGTCTGGGTTGATATCCAGGAGTGAAGAATTGCTGGGTTGTATGGTAAATTTATGTATAACATTTTAAGAAACTGCCCGTTTGCCAAACTGGCGGTTCCATTTTACATTCCCACCAGCAATGGATGAGTGAGGTTCCTGTTTCTCCACATCTTCACAAATATTTGTTACTATCTTTTTTAGTATAGCCATTCTAGTAGATGTAAAATAGTGTCTTATTGTGGCTTTAATTTGCATTCCCTAACGACTAACGATGTTGAACATCTTTTCATGTGCTTATTAGCTATTCTTATCATATCTTTAGTGAAGCGTGTGTTCAAAGCTCTTTTTTTTAATTGAGTTGTTTTTCTTCTTACTATTGAACTGTAAAAGTTCTTATATATTTTTGAATACAAGTCTTTTAATCAGCTACATGATTTGCAAATATATCTACCAGTCTGTGACTTGTCTTTCCATTTTCTTAGTGGTGTCTTTTGAAGTGCAAGAGTTTTTAATTTTGCTGAAGTCTGTTTTATCCATTTTTTTTAAATGGATTGTGCTTTTGGTGTCATGTCTAAGAAATCCTTGCAAAACCCAAGGTCACAAAGATTTCTCATATGTCTTGTTTTTACAGTTTTATTTCTAACAATAAATGTCATTTTGAACATTAAGACTATTTGTAACAAATACAAATAAATGGAATTGTAGGACCGTAATGTATTTGCGCCTGTAATTTAATTAAATATTGCCAAATTGCACTTCATTGAGGTTGGACCAATACATAATCCTAACAAGAGTGTCTACTGTTCCATACACAATCTAACAGTGTACTATTAAATTTTTTGAACTTTGCCAATCTGATAAGTTAAAAATGGCATCTCAGCTTAATTTTAATCTGCATTTTCCTAACATTTGTTTTTCCTTCTCATGAAATACAGGCTCATATCCTTTGATATTTTTTTTTTTTACTGTTACTCTTGGCGTTTAGAATATAACCCCTTCTCTTAGTGTTATTTATTTATTTATTTATTTATTTACTGCGTTGGGTCTTCGTTGCGGTGCACGTGTTTCTCATTGCAGTGGCTTCTCTTGTTGCGGAGCACAGACTCTAGGTGCACGGGCTTCAGTAGTTGCAGCACGCGGGCTCAGTAGTTGCAGCATGTGGGCCCTAGAGCGTGCGGGCTTCAGTAGTTGTGGCGAGTGGACTCAGTAATTGTAGCGCACAGGCTCTAGGGTGCACGGGCTTCAGTAGTTGTGGTGCACAGTCTCAGTAGTTGTGGCACACGGACTTAGTTGCTCCGTGGCATGTGGGATCTTCCCAGACCAGGGATTGAACCCAGGTCCCCTGCATTGGCAGGCAGACTCTTAACCACTGCGCCACCAGGGAAGCCCCTGATCTTCTTCTTATTGACTTGCAACAACCCTTTACATATTTGGGAAAATAGATCTTTTGTTTGTGGCATTAGTTGCAAATATTTTTCCAGTGTTGTTATTTAGATTTTGACTTTACTTATGGTTGGTTTTCTATACACATTTTACAAATATTTGACTGTAGTAGAATTCACTGTTCTTTTATGGCTTAGATTATTCTTTTACAAAACTTCTCCCATTAATTCCTATAGCATTTTCCTGGTTTCACTTTATATATTTAAATCTTTGATCCACCTTGAATTAATTTTAGTGTAAAGGTCTAATATATTGACTAACGTTTAAATCCATAGCTACCCACTTATTCTGGAAGTATTTATTGAATAATCCACCTTGTGCACATTAATTTTAAATGCTACATTACCACTCCACTCTCACCAGATTGTAAGCTCCAGGAAAAGTTGTATTTTTTTTCTACTACTGTAGCTTCAGGAGCTAGAACAATGCTGGAACATAATAGGCACTCTAAGATTGCTCAACATTTGGTGTGTGTCTGTGTGTGTTACAGTATACTATTCAGTGGCATTAAGTACATTCACAGTGTTGTGCAACCATCACCACTCTCATTTTCAGAATTTTTTATTATCCTGAAGAAACACTTTACCCATTAAACAATAACTCCCCATTCCTCCCTCACCCCACCCCTGGTAACCTCTTTTTTACTTTCTGTCTCTGAATTTGCCTACTCTGAGTACCACATATAAGTGAAGTCATACAATATTTGTCCTTTTGTGTCTGGCTTATTTCACTTGGCATAATGTTTTCAGGGTTCATAGCAAGTATCAAAATTTCCTTCCTTTTTAAGGCTTAATAATGATGTGTATGTATATGCCACATTTTATTTGTCCATTTACCCATCAATAGACATTCTGGGTTGTTTCCACCTTTCACCTATTACAAACGATACTGCTATGAACAGTGGTGCACAAGTATCTGTTTGAGTCCCTGCTTTCAATTCTTCGGAGTATTTACCCAGAAGTGGAATTGCTGCATCATATGATAATTCCGTTTAACTTTTTGAGGAACCACCAAACTGTTTTCCCAAAGTGCTCCACTGTTTTACATTCCCATGAGCAATGCACAAGGGTTCCTATCTCTCCACATCCTCACCAAGACTTATCTTCTATTTTTTTTCATAATCACCTTCCTAATGGGTATGAGGTGGTATTTCACTGTGGTCTTAATTTGCACTTCCCTAATGATTAGTGACATTGAGCTTCTTTTCATGTGCTTATTGGCCATTTGTATATCTTCTATAGAGAAATGCTTATTTAAGCCCATTGTCCATTCTTTAATCAAGTTGTTTAGGTTTTTTGTTGTTGAGTTATAGGCTTTTTATATAACTGGATATTAACTTTTTATCAGATATGTGAGTTACAAATTTTTTCTGTCACTCTATGAATTGTCTTTTCACTTGCATGCTTGAAAAGTATGCTGCTTCCTTTGCCTTTGTGTACCTCAAAGTAACCTTTAGGATGTACTCGTCTTCACTTTACAAATAAGAAAACTGCACTCCAATCAAAGCAAAGCTTAACACATTTCCGGGTACCTAATAACAGTTCACAAGTTTCAGTTATTGTTAATGCTACTGTTATTGCTTCATAGATAATAATTATCTATGAAGAGTTACAGAAGCTGTTTCAAAAAGGCCTAAGATCGGTGGGACAATCAGCGTAAGTCCACAGAGGCCAGGGTTCACCAAGTCATACGTGCTGCTGATACATGGGTTTCCGAGAGCCGCATACGCCATTGAGCTCCACCACAATCCGCTCCCAACTCAACCCGACCCGCCCCCAATCCAACACCAAATCCACTTCCGGCCACTTCCGCCCCGCCCAAGCCAGTTAGCGCATGCGCAGTGGGGATGTTTGCGCGCCCGCTTCCAGCGCAGGGCGACACACCCAGCTTCCGGCGCCCAGATGAGATTCCACAAGGCCCGGCGCCTTGTCATGACGTTAGCTCCGGTTGCCGTGCTGAGTCGGAAGTGGGAACCCTTCGGCCGCTGAGATTCTGTCGTGTCGTCGCTGCTGGCTCTCAGGCTCTGGTAAGAGAGGATATAGCTGGAGGGGAGGGGATCGTTGAGTCTCCAATGGGATTTTTTTTCTCCTAGTCGAATGCCAGTCCAAACGTCTGCACTCTTACCTCCTCCAAATGCCTTCTCCTGTGCTTTCCTAAACACTGTCTCTCTCCTTCATGAACTTCGACCCTGTCTGCTTTGGGAACCCCTTACAGTGCTCCAGCTACTGGCATCTCTGCCCCTCTTTGCCATTTCCCTCCTGGAAAAGGCCGAACCCTGGCCTTGCATTATCTTTGGTTTTCTTTCTCTAGAACGTGCCCCGAGTGGGTGGGTCTCCCTCTGTGCCGCGAATCCCTTATGGAACCTGGAGGGACAAAATATAAAGAGTAGACAACAAATAGCTAGGTGCAAAAGAAGAGAAAATTAAGCACGAGTCGCAGTAGTCAAACCAGTCGAATCCGTATGACAAGGTGTTGATATTTCTAAAGGCAAGTGATCAGTTCACCACTCAAAACTCTCCTGGCACTCTGCTTCTTGCTCCCACAGCAGTTGGGTTTAGAAGACATTTCTAAAATTGAGTAACCAGAGCTCAGGAGCTTATACTTGATGGGTCTTCTCTTTGGATTCAGTTTTTCACTCCCAGAACAAGGATATGTTTAGTCTCACTGCCTTGATCTGTTTTGGTCTCACATGGGAGCCGTCCTGAGATAAAATGGGGCCCAGGAAGGAATGCTGTGTGCTTTGCGACTTGATGAGATCCTTCTAGCTTGCTGATGTGTTGGAAGGATCTGTTGCCACAACAAAGGCCTGAACGTGTAACAATGAAAACATTTTTTAAATTCCTTTTTTTGGTTTGATCTATGTATTACTCACCAGGAAAGAGACCTTATGGAGTATAATTTAATAAAGCTTGATTTTTTAATAGATTTATTTATTTCATTTTGGGCTGCATTGGGTCCTCGTTGCTGCACGTGGGCTTCCTCTAGTTGTGGCGAGTGGTGGCTACTCTTCGCTGCAGTGCGCGGGCCTCTCATTGCAGTGGCCTCCCCTGTTGTGGAGCACGGGCTCTAGGTGCACGGGCTCAGTAGTTGTGGCTCACGGGCTCTAGAATACAAACTCAGTAGTTGAAGCGCACGGGCTTAGTTGCTCCGTGACATGTGGGATCCTCCCAGACCAGGGCTCGAACCCATGTCCCCTGCATTGACAGGCAGATTCTCAACCACTGCGCCACCAGGGAAACCCTAAAGCTTGATTTTGACAATCCTAGTTTTGTGAAGTATTCCAAGTATTTCTGTTTAAAAGGAATACCAAATCTGATGTTAAAACGTTTATGTGCTCACCTCTTTAAAAGCTGACAGTGCCCCTTAAGGGATTAGCAGTACTCTTTATAAACAAAAGAGTGAATCAGGGGAGGGTGAGAGGATTTTGTAGGACTGGAGATAGACAGCATTTATAAATGTAGAGTCTTGCAGCATACGTATAAGAGGGAAACATGGGGCTTCCCTGGTGGCGCAGTGGTTGAGAGTCCGCCTGCCGATGCAGGGGACACGGGTTCATGCCCCGGTCCGGGAAGATCCCACATGCCGCAGAGTGGCTGGGCCCATGAGCCATGGCCACTGAGCCTGCGCGTCCGGAGCCTGTGCTCCGCGGCGGAAGAGGCCACGGCAGTGAGAGGTCCGCGTACCGCAAAAAAAAAAAAAAAGAGGCAAACGTGTTTTTAAAGGGGACATATTTGGGGAATTCCCTGGCGGTCCAGTGGTTAGGACCACGGTGCTTTCACTGCAGAGGGCTCAGGTTCAATCGCTGGTCGAGGAACTAAGATCCTGCAAGCCGTGCAGCCAAAAGTAAATAAATAAATAAAGAGGACGTCTTTTAAAAATCAAATCCAAAAACATCTGAGGATTGGTGGTTATATTGATTGGTTATTTGCCAAAGGCTGACAACAGGATAGTACTTTATCTTTGTATGGCAGTTGAAAGTAGGAGATTATAAATTCCTGATGACATTGAATACTAAACAAAATCTCAAGGTTCCATTTTATCAGACCTTTCTTTTGGAGTGGGTACTCTTTTTACATTTGTGTGATCATTGAACAAATCTAAACTGACATCTCCACAAAGGTTCCCATCAAGTGATCAGTCCTCCTTTTTCCTGTAAAATTTTCCTGGTTGCACAGTGTTAGCTATTTTTCTATGAAAATAGTTTTTGCACTATTACTTCAAATAGATTTTAAGTACATATGAGAAAGTTGAGCTTAGTGAGGTCGGCAAAGCCCTTTTTGTTTTTCAAAAAGACAGCATAGATGACAACAGAGATTTATTTCCATTCTCTATTCTACACGTTCTGAGATATCAAAGAGCCACAAGTGTCTGGCCCAATAGTTTGACCTTCCACTGCAACCCAGGACAAACAGTAAAACCCTTACCTTGAAGTAGGATTATGGGTGCTGCTATTGATTACAAGAAGGTCAGGAGTAATTACATGTAAGATTGAATCATTCAATACATATTTGTTTGGGATTTTGTGATTACGGACTATGCCAGGTACAGAAGAAAAAAATAATCAGATATGAACCTGTGTTCAAATTGCTTACCTTCTAGTAAGATAGAAGATCTACGTTAGGAATACAGTGTAGAAAGTTATAAATCCTGTTAATATAGGTAAAACGTAGTGGGAAGCTAGCTTTATATACTGCAACAGTATATTATTGAGAGGAGGAAGTAATGCCGTTTGTGATGATAAATCCTCTTTATCTCTCTTGGTAGTCTTAAGAGCCTGTGTCCTATGTTCTGATTCTCAGCTTTCACCTCCCTTCCTTTCTGCATTGATGGTACAGGTGATGCATTTCCTTTGTACTAATCTGCACTCTTTTCAGTTGTATTGGCTTCCACAATGTAGGGAAATCGACTGGCGTTTTTATAACTGAGAAGACTCTTTCCATCTCACATCTCTCTTCCTACATGTTGGCTTAGTTTTAGGCTAGGCCTTCTCTAGATGGTAGAAAGATGGCAACTCCAGTTTCCTATCTTACTAGCCTAACAACCCAAGCAGGAAAAAAGAGTCCCCTTTTCTGTAGATTTAGCCAAAGGCCTGTAGCTGGTGTTCATTGATTCTGTTAGGCCTTGCTAGCGTCTTGTGCCTACTCCTGCATCAGTCACTTTGGGCAGAGAATACTGTATTCTTTTGGGCCAGGCCAGATTCATATGCCCATTTCTAGAGCTAATGGGTAAGGTCATCCCCTTCTGTACACATGGACCAGGAATGGGTTGGATCCCCAAAAGAAAAATGTGGGTGTCATGTTGAAGAAAGAGGTTGATATTTTGCAGACAGAAAAATAACTAGAACTCACTACACTTTTTGCATTCCTCTGGGTACCTCAGAATAGAGGTAGGGTGGTGGTCAGCTAACAGTGACACAATTCTTGGTGCCTCTACATGAATTAGGGGTAATAATTAAGCTTATGCAATGTTTAAATGGGAGGAAAGACCTCTCAAGGATTGTTAATTCCAGCACTAAATATGCTGTCTTTCTTTTCTGCATTATTAAGCTCAACTAAACTATACATAGTAGAAAGTAAAATCATAGAGCAACATCTAACAGTTCAGTTCCTTGAAGCAGTAAAGCCCAGCACCATGCTGAGACGAGATTAGACTGTCTGCCTGAGTCATTACAGCTCAGTAGCCATTAGCTCTTATGCAGAAAGCACAACAGAGGAGCATGAAGCAACTGGTAGAGATGCCTCAGAAGTGTCAAAAAGTGATAGTCTCTCTTCCTCCAAAAAATAAGGGTAACTTTTCTGACTTGCATTAGCTTTTGTTAATAGGATTCTGTAAGGAGTCTTAACTCAATTAATTAAAGGTAGACCGAACGTTCTTTTTTTTCTCCCACATTTGTGTTCCTGACCCCAACTCCTTCTAAGGCCTCTGTCCTTGTAGCAGTTCAGCATCCTTGTAAACAGAATATTCATACCCTTTGTCTCTTCTCACCCTTTTCAGGGCTGTATGTCTGTGCTTTGGCCTTAAAATTTCAGAAAGGGGAGAAAGCCTTTCAGGGAGCTCTGCTCATCCCGTTGTGCCACGGAGTCCCCTTGGCGCTTGGATGAGGAAATGTAATCAGAAGAGTGCAAATGCAGGCTCAGTCAGCTCCTTTAGATACCTTTGAGGTATATATCTATTTCATATTATACATTAGGAATTTGTGTTTCTTCAGTATTGTAAAGTCAGATAAGTAGGGAAAGTTAAATATAGAATTAAGCAAAGACCATTTAGTTTTTGGAGGAAAAAATATCAGTAGTCATAAGCCTAGAAGTAGAGATAGATTGCTTAATATAGATTTAAAACCCACGATATGCTGCTAATCTGATTCCTGTCCTGGTTTGCAATTCCACATCTGACATACAGACTTACATTTAGTTTGTGTAGCTGAGGAATTCCCAGCTCCAACTCTTAAGTCACAGAAGCCTGTGCAAGCACCACCTTATGCTCGTGGTGAATGAGAACTAGTCGACCAGCCTAGGGACTTATGGGAGATCCATAGTTTTTGTCATATTATTTTTAAGTGCCACATTGTTGTTAACAATTAGTAGCTGAGTTTCCTCTTTGACTTCAATAATTCTTTCTATTTAATCTATTTTTTAAAGGTATAGTAAATAGAAACATGTCAATAGATAAATGCATTCCAGCTGAACATTTTTTAAGCTTTTTGGTTTTAGCCACCCCCAAATCAAGTCAACTTGTCCAGTTGGTAGGTTTTTAACCATTTCGCCAAAAATTGTCTTGAATCTTGGAATAGGAGTTGGCAAGTCTTACCCAAACCCTTTTAAAATGTATTCAAGAAATGAGAGAAGAAACAACTATGATAATATTATAACTGTTGTGTTATCTGCCCTTTGGCGTCTGATACCTGTCCTTTCTATAGCCCCTCCCCCTAGGTCTGGATGGAGGATACTTTAAAGTGAAATGACAGACCAGGAGAATAACAACAACATCTCAAGTAACCCCTTTGCTGCTCTTTTTGGCTCCCTGGCTGATGCCAAGCAGTTTGCAGCAATCCAAAAAGAGCAGCTGAAGCAGCAATCTGGTAAGTGGACGAGCCAGTAGCAGCAGGTGAGATGACCTAGAATGGGGTCTTCCCAACTTAAGTATTCTTTGGGTCCTTAATTGCAACTAGAATTTAAGTTTAGGGCAGAAGGGTTTTTTTTGTTCATATTTATTGTTTGTTTTGTTTTGGGTTCTTCTCCCTGTCCTATCTCCTGCATAAAGAAGAGACCAGGTGGTCTCTTCTCTGGGACAGGTGGTTCCAGAGTAACAGATGCCAGTCAGGATCCCAAAGCTGTGAAGCTCTTTTATTTTAAACATCACCTAGTGAAAGATACTTAACCAGGATACTAATTTATTTTAACATAGGAAACTGAGGTTATAGGCGAAGGTGTGGAAACCAAGTCACATGCAGCTGTAGAAAGCAGATTTGTTGAAGAAAGAATTATAAAAGCTTTTTGGCCTGTAGAGAAATAAATGAGATTTGTTCTTAAGCCAAGTGCTTCAGAGTCTATCTCAAGCAGAACGCTTCTTTCACTCCATAGAGTGGCCAACTTTCATAACTTACTGCTTTCAGAACAGACATCTAGGAAAATCTGATCCTTAACCTTAATGTGAAAAAAATTAGGATAATATCTTATTAATCAGAAAAATGATTTTCCTCATCTGGGACCAAAATTAACATCAAGTCTACCTCCCTCCTATAAGGTAACATATGGACTAGAAGAAGTAGGATGCTGTTTCTCAAATATATTAGTCTTCTGAGGGTATTCACAATCTTACAAGCCAGAAATTGCTCCCCTTCTCCTTCCTCCAAAAAGAATAATAGTGTTATTGTTTTTAGGAAAGGAGAAATGTTTATATTTTCCCTTTATTTTGTTTATTTCAGAAGTATTCAGATATGTAGCTAAGTTGTGGCCTTACTCTTTGATTAGGATTGGATAAAAAGGAGGTCAGGGGACTTCCCTGGTGGCACAGTGGTTAAGAATCTGCCTGCCAATGCAGGGGACACAGGTTCAAGCCCTGGTCCAGGAAGATCCCACATGTCGTGGAGCAACTAAGCCCATGCACCACAACTACTGAGCCTGTGCTCTGGAGTCTGTGAGCCACAACTACTGAGCCTGCGTGCTGCAACTACTGAAAACTGCACGCCTAGAGCCCATGCTCTGCAACAAGAGACGCCACCGCGATGAGAAGCCCACGCACCACAACCAAGAGTAGCCCCTGCTCACCGCAGGTAGAGAAAGCCCACGCACAGCAACGAAGACCCAACACAGACAAAAATAAATTTTTTAAAAAAGAAGAAAAAGAAAAAGGAGGTCAGGGGAAGACACATGAGTAGTAGACAAAGTGATGGATGAAACAAGGGAGAAATACATGTAATGCTGACTTTTTTAATGTGATAGAAATAGGCAGCTCTGAGTCTCCATCTCTGAAAACTTTCCCAGATTTCTAAAATACAGGATGAGAATGGGAAACCTTGGATTAAGAGATTGTAGGAGAGAATGGAGAGTGAGGAGTTGGAAAAATAGGAAATGAGAAAATAAAGTTTTTAAGTATGTGGTTGAGGGAAATTTTGCTAATCAGCACCTATTACTCTTGGAATTCAAAAGGGAATAGAGTGGTATAGGAATAGAGTGACAGAACGCTCATCCTTCTGGCTATAAACAGACATAAGGCTGGCTAGGGTTGGGAGCATTGCAGCCACCAAGCAGTGGGGACAAATCAGGTGCATGCCCTTCTGTTACTATTTTGGCACCTCATCATCTTTGTTTACAGTGAATTTGTCAGGCCACCTGATCTAACCTGTTTTCCACCAGCAGTTAGTACTCTACCAAAACCTTTGGCCTCCTTTATTGAGCTTCACTTTTACAAAAGTCACCACAGTGAAGCAACTCGTGCTTCTTTTTGTTTTTAAGATATTTTATTTTTTATTTATTATTATTTTTTAAAAATAATTTATTTGGCTGCATCGGGTCTTAGTTGCAGCATACAGGATCTTCATTGCAGTGTGAGGGCTTCTCTCTAGTTGTGGTACACAGGCTCCAGAGTGCACAGGCCTCAGTAGTTGCGGCACACAGGCTCTCTAGTTGTGGGGCTCAGGCTCTAGAGCACGGGCTTAGTTGCCCCGTAGCATGTGGGATCTTAGTTCCCTGAACAGGGATCGAACCAGTGTCCCCTGCATTCAAAGGAGGATTCTTTTTTTTTTTTTTTTAAATAAATTTAAATTTATTTTATTTATTTATTTTTGGCTGCGTTGGGTCTCTGTTGCTGCGCACAGTCTTTCTCTAGTTGTGGCAAGCGGGGGCTACTCTTCATTGTGGTGCGCAGGCTTCTCATTGCAGTGGCTTCCCTTGTTGTGGAGCATGGGCTCTAGGCCCTTGAGTTTCAGTAGTTGCAGCACGTGGGCTCAGTAGTTGTGGCTCACGGACTCTAGAGCACAGGCTCAGTAGTTGTGGCTCACGGGCTTAGTTGCTCCACGGCATGTGGGATCTTCCCGGACCAGGGTTCGAACCTGTGTCCCCTTCATTGGCAGGCAGATTCTCAACCACTGCGCCACCAGGGAAGCCCCTCGAAGGCAGATTCTTAACCACTGGACCACCAGGGAAGTCCCACAACTCTTGCTTCTGCGAGTTTTGCCTGGACTTTTAGAATTAACTGTTTTGTCAGTAGAGGAGAAAAGCAGATGCAGACTTGTGTGTAGCTTTTAATGAACAACCTACTTATATACCCCTTTAACATGAGTGCCATTCTGAGAAGCTCTTGTAAGTTGCTTTGTAAAAAATAAAAGGATACAATCAATAAGAAAAAAGTAACTCATTGGAAAAACAACAAAAGTTAGGAACAGGGACTTCCCTAGTGGTCCAGTGGTTAAGACTCCACATGCTCCCAGTGCAGGGGGCATGGGTTCAATGCCTGGTTGGGGAACTAAGATCCCGCATGCCATGCCACACAGTACAACCAAAAATAAGTTAGAAATGATTTATATATGATAATCAAGTTACTTTAAAAATCCAGTCTCGGGTTTCTCAGGTGGTACAGTGGTTAAGAACCGGCCTGCCAATGCAGGGGACACGGGTTCGAGCCCTTGTCTGGGAAGATCCCACATGCTGCAGAGCAACTAAGCCTGTGTGCCACAACTACTGAGCCTGCGCTCTAGAGCCCTTGAGCCACAGCTACTAAAGCCCATGCGCCTAGAGCCTGTGCTCCACAACAGGAGAAGCCACCACAGTGAGAAGCCTGTGCACCGCAACGAAGAGTAGCCCCTGCTCGCCTCAACTAGAGAAAAGCCTGCATGCAGCAACAAGACCCAATGCAGCCAAAAAAAAATAAATCCAGTCTCACTAATAATTAGAGAAATGCTCATTAAAAGAACAATTAGGATAGTTTTTAGTCTATGAAGTTTTGTTTTTTGTTTTTTTGGCTGCGTTGGGTCTTCTTCATTGCTGTGCGCAGTCAGTCTTTCTTTAGTTGCAGTGAGCGGGGACTACTCTTCATTGCAGTGCGTGGGCTTCTCATCACGGTGGCTTCTCTTGTTGTAGAGCACGGGCTCTAGGCGCACAGGCTTCAGTAGCTGTGGCACAGGGGCTCATTAGTTGTGGCTTGTGGGCTGTAGAGCGCAGGCTCAGTAGTTGTGGCGCACGGACTTAGTTGCTTCGCAGCACGTGGGATCTTCCCAGACCAGGGCTTGAATCCGTGTCCCCTGCATTGGCAGGTGGATTCTTAACCACTGCACCACCAGGGAAGCCCCAAGCCATATTTAATATAATTAGAGGCATACTGATCTACTGGGTAATTCTTTGCCCACTAGGATTCTGTAGGGAAGATAGTGTTGCTACTATTGGCATTTTGGAATACAATTAATTATGAGTACAAAGAATAAAACTTTTGGTTTTTAAAATGTGGTAGATTTTATAGCCAGGGATTTCAGAATTCTGTATTTAAAATGTTTCCTGATATAACTCAATAGCAAAAAATATAAACAGTCCAATTTAAAAATGGGCACAGGATCTGAATAAACATTTTTCCAAAGACAACATACAGATGGCCAACAGGTACATTAAAAGGTGCCCTAATCTATGAAAAAAAACCCATCACTAATTGGGGAAATGTAAATCAAAACCACTTCACACCTCTTAGAATGGCTATTATCAAAAAGACAAGAAATAACAAGTGTTGGCAAGGATGTGGAGAAAAGGGAATTCTTGTGCACTGTTGCTGGGATTGTAAATTGGTGCAGGCACTATGGAAACTAGAATGGAGATTCCTAAAAAAAATAAATATAGAACTACCATATGATTCAGCAATTCCACTTCTGGGTATTTATCCAAAGAAAACAAAAACACTAATTCAAGAAGATATATGCACCCCCATGTTCATTGCATCAGTATACAATAACCAAGATGTGAAAACATCCTAAATGTCCATCAACGGATGAATAAAGAAAACGATGTAATTACACACAGGCACGCACATACATGCACACACACACGAATATTATTCAGCCATAAATAAAAAAGAAATATTGCCATTTGCAACAACAGGTGGACAGTGGTTGGACCTTGAGGGCGTTATGCTGAGGGATATAAGTCAGAAAGACGAATACCATATGATCTCACTTATGTGGAATATTTTTAAAAAAAAACAAAAAACAAGCTGATAGATACAGAGAACAGATTGGTGGTTGCCAGAGGCAGGGGGTGGGGGGGATGGACAAAATAGGTGAAAGGTTTCAAAAGGTACAAATTTCCAGTTATAAAATAAAGAATCCATGGGGATGCAATGAACAGCATGGTGACTGTAGTTAACAGTACTGTATTGTGTATTTCAAAGTTGTTAAGAAAGTCGATCGTAATAATTCTTATCACAAGAAAAAAATTTGTAGCTATGTATGGTGACAGACGTTAACTAGATTTATTGTGGTGATCATATAACAATGACAATATATAATATATATATATTATATATATTATATATATATTGTTATATAACAATAACTATATATATATATATATATAAATATCGAATCATTATGTTGTGCACCTGAAACTAATATGTCAATGATACCTTAATTTAAAAAAAAAAAGATGTTGCCTGATTTGAGATGTTCACTAATTAGATAGTTAACTTGTTTAACATCCCAAATTATCCTCCTCTTGGTTACATTTATCATGTGTATTTGGTTTTCTCTTAAAGAGAGCATTGTAACTGTTAACAACTTACATCTTCTGGCAGATGAACTCCCAGCCAGCCCAGATGACTCAGATAATAGTGTGTCAGAGAGCCTGGATGAATTTGATTACTCTGTGGCTGAGATTAGCCGCTCATTCCGTTCACAGCAGGAAATATGTGAGCAACTCAACATCAATCACATGATCCAAAGGATCTTCCTCATCACTCTGGACAACAGTGAGTTACATCTTTGCAGCTAGTGTATTTATTACTCTGCCCTTCCTGCTTGGGCTAGGGACTTGCTCCTAGAAACTTATTGTATCTGATGGCTAAACAAGCCCATCATACTCCCTGGAACACAGGGTTTATATTTCAAGGAAGCTTTTAATGTGACCTAAAGCAGAATTTTGACACAGCTACAACTTTCATTTCTGTTTTGATACTGACTGGGCCATGTAGCTACTGCCTTTACTACCTTAAAAGGGAAATGGGAATGGTAGCTAAATCCATTTTCTTCGCAGAGGTGACCTAAACATTTAGATGAAAGCCCCAAGAAGGGTCAGATAGTGTTTCCACTCTGTGCCCTATCTGTAGTTAAACCCCAGAATTAGTGCTGATGTCTGGGATTTACTCTTTAAATGTCATGGTGTTAGGTTTATAACAAAGCACATACTCTTCGAGGGGTAAAAATGATTTAAATCTTTAGATACTGCTCTGTGTGGCAAGATCATTCTGATATTACCTGAGTCAAACTTGGGGTTCAAGAGAAATGCCATCAAGATCAGTTGTCTGTATAAGACAGAAGCATTATCCTTAACTTACCAGATTAAAACCATTTGCCAGGTGACCCAAGCCTGAAAAGTGGGAATGGCATCCCCAGCCGTTGTGTGTATTTGGAAGAAATGGCAGTAGACCTGGAAGATCAAGACTGGCTTGATATGAACAACGTAGAGCAGGTACCATTCTTACATTCCTTACATGTGGCTTCAGGAAAAATTAGCCTTGCAGCTGAACTCTGCTCACCTTTCTCCAACCATGGCTTTGCTTAGCTCCATCTCTTACATTGTTTGTGGTGTTCCTCTTTTGGAATCTTCTCATCTACCATGGTCCCATGTCCAAATCTACCCATCCTTTAAGACCTAGTTAAAATGCCATCCTGTTTACAAAGTTTTGCCAAGTAGGAGTTATTTTCTCCTCTGGGCTCTGGCAGTAATCTCCATGCATCTCTTATGGGAATTGTCTCTTTCTGTCTCATGTCTTGGCTTCTTTATGAACCTGTCTTCTCTCTCCCGTAGACACTAATATTTATCAAGGCCAAGGTCCATCTCTTTTTTTATATCTTTTCCAAAATCAAAACAATGCATTTTACCTTGCAGGCGCCTAATTAACATTAAAGGAATAAAAGTTGGATAGGGAAGACTTGACAACTTGTAGTTTAACTTCATAATTGGGTTGGCCAAAACGTTTATTCGGGTTTTTCTGTACAGTGGTGTGGGAAAACCCAAACGAACTTTTTGGCCAACCCAGTACATTTAAACTGTGTTTATTTAAGTCTGAGTGAGGTCAGCAATGATGCAGAGTAGTAGATTTCACATATGAGTTTAATCTCCAATTCTCCACACCATTCAACAAATATTCTTTTAATGCTTACTCTGTGCTAGGGGCTATGCTAGACACTTAAGCTTGCTTTAGGATAACTACATAAACAATTAAATTTGTATACGTAATATTTTCTAAAGTAATGGTACACTGAGCCCTTTTTTCCCCGTTTGTTCTACGTTCTGTGATTCTTATAATAACCTGTGTCAAAATTATCTTTTTTATCTTAATGTTCTAAAATAAACTTTGCCGTGGTCAGGGGAGATAAACTAGGAGTTTGGGATTAAGAGATACACACTGCTACATATAAAATAGATAAACAACAGGGACCAACTATATAGCACAGGGAACTATATTCAATGTCTTATAATAACCTATAATGGAAAAGAATCTGAAAAAGAATAGCTATATATGTGTGTGTAACTGAATCACTTTGCTGAACACTTGAAACTAACACAACATTGTAAATCAACTATACTTCAATAAAAAGTACATCAAAAAAATTTAAAAATAAATTAACTTTGCAATGATTTAGTATTTTTGTTTATTTGTCTTTCTTAATAGGCCGTCTTCACTCGCTTATTACTTCAAGATCCAGGCAACCACTTGATTAACATGACCTCTTCTACAACGTTGAATCTCTCTGCTGATCGAGATGCAGGGGAGAGGCACATTTTTTGTTACCTTTATTCCTGTTTCCAAAGAGCCAAGGAAGAGGTAAAAGAATAATCCGTATTGAGTACTCTATTGTCCTCTTGGGTATGACTTTAACACATAAGCCAGAGAGTTGGACCAATGTCTTTTTTTTTTTTTTTTGGCTGTGCTGTGCAGCATGCGGGATCTTCCCCAACCAAGGATCGAACCCACACCCCCTGCAGTGGAAGCACAGAGTCTTAACCACTGGACCACCAGGGAAGTCCCAAGATCAGTGTCTATTATATCAATTTATATACATCATATTATATCTGGAACTGGATATCAGAGGCACTGTTAGTTTATCTTCTAAAGTTTTAGTCTCTCCTTTCTGTGGCTTGGGGTCTACCCCTTTCCTCAATTAACAAGTGCCTCCTATTATTCCCTCTACAAACGTCTTAATATATCACACCCTTATTAAAAAAAGGTCTGATAAATTCATCTCCACTAAGGTATATATAACAGAGTAGATTAAGCTTGATCACTTCCAGCATTAGAATTTCTAACAGTTAGGTGATTCCTTAAACCAAAGAATGAACTCTCATGGCTTTTCAAGCATCCACAGGAAAGCACTACTGTTTTGGGACACAGTGTCTTTTCCCTTCTATTTGCTATATCTGTCCTTGTGCCAGGTCACAGAGCTAGACTCTTCCCTCTCTTCATTGCTGTTTCCAGATTACCAAAGTTCCAGAGAACCTGCTACCCTTTGCAGTGCAGTGCAGGAACCTTACTGTGTCCAATACCCGAACAGTTCTCCTCACCCCTGAGATCTATGTTGACCAAAACATCCACGAGCAACTGGTAGATTTGATGTTGGAAGCCATCCTAGGAGGCCGTGAGTACATAAGCAACATCTATGAGCTTCTACATTTGATTTCCAAGTGTAACATTCCTCTAATTGCATTAGAAAGCCTCAGAGCCACTATGGTTCCAGCGTAAATTAAGGAAGAGAGCTCACACCTTGACCTTTGAGGTTGAATACCAATAGAATTATCAAAAGTACCAGAAGAGTAAAGAGCTGTGTGTAGAGGCGTCTAAAAATTCTTATGGCCTCCTCTCTCTCTTGTCTTCTGTCAGATTTTGAAGGTGTAGCTGAGTTTCTGGATGAGGTCATCGAAGCCTTGATACTGGATGAGGAAGTTCGAACATTTCCAGAAGTCATGATTCCAGTGTTTGATATTTTATTGGGCCGAATAAAAGATCTAGAACTCTGCCAGATCCTGTTGTACGCATATCTGGACATTCTTCTGTATTTCACTAGGCAAAAGGATATGGCAAAGGTAGGTCTGAAAGCTCATATATATTCAGTTGAGTTGGAAGCTTAATACTCTATGCTTCCCTATCCTGAGGGCAGTGTAATATTACCTATGGAATAAGAGAAAGATACATTGGTTGTTGTATAATCTTAACTCTTTGAGGCCCTCTCATCCCATCATTTATCTCATCATACAGACAAATAACTAGGCTTGTCTTTTCCTACAGGTTTTTGTAGAATACATTCAGCCCAAGGATCCTAGTAATGGGCAGATGTACCAGAAGACCTTGCTGGGAGTAATCCTGAATATCTCCTGCTTATTAAAGACTCCGGGTGTAGTAGAAAATCATGGCTACTTCCTGAATCCATCTCGTTCCAGTCCCCAGGAGATCAAAGTACAAGAGGCCAACATTCACCAGGTGGAGCTGTTTACCGGTGTATTCCGGCCCCCTGGTCTTAGATTAAGTATCGTTTCCTCAGAAAGCAGATGCAGATAAGGCTGCTTGAGCCTCTTTGGGAAAGCAGATCAATCTGGTTGGCTGTCTACCATAATCATGTATGGAAATGGCCCTCTTTTTAGCAGGCGCTAAGAGCAGAGCACAAACCTTTGTGTGGTTTAAGAGTGAGCTGCTGCTCTTCTTTGCCCTGTGCTGTAGCAGAGCTACCTGCTCTCAATCCTCATTTTTCTCACCAAGCTATTTCTTATAACTTTAGCTCCTAAAATCTTCTGACTGAACTCCAGCTTAAAAGCCAAATTATTTTCCTTTTCCTCCTTCTACTTATGTCCTCTCTTTTTGGGCTTAGCATAAATTATGGTAGAAGTCTGGCCAACATATGACAATAAATGGTTGAATTGGGGGCAGTTTAAATCTCCCATCATCACAACTTTCTAAAGCAGGGGTTGGCAAATTATACCAGTGGCCAAATCCAGCCTGCCGCCCGTTTTTTTAAATAGTTTTATTGAACCCAGCCATGCCCATGTGTATATATATTGTTCATGGCTTGATTTCATGCCACAGTGGTAGAGTTGAATAGTTGCTACAGAGACCATGTGGCATGCAAAGCCAAAAATATTTATCATCTGGCCCTCTGCAGAAAAAGTTTACCATCCCCTACTCTAAAGCTATGTAAATGCTACCTGCAGTTTGGCAGCTCATCAGGAAATCTCTTAAAAGTTCCCAGAAAAAAAAAAATTTTTTTTTTTAATCAGAAATGGTGGCGTAAGGCACAGGGAGAGTGAGGGAGAAGGTTAGGATTCCTGTATTTTTGGAAATTGCCAGTGGCTAAGATTTGAGAGTAACAAATATTAGGATTGTGAAACTGGAATGTTCTGTGGTTGTGTTTTCTGGTTAAACAGTTCATGGCTCGGTTCCATGAAAAGATCTACCAGATGTTGAAGAACTTACTCCAGCTCTCTCCAGAAACCAAACACTGTATCTTGTCCTGGCTTGGAAACTGTTTGCATGCAAATGCAGGCCGCACCAAGATTTGGGCCAATCAGATGCCAGAAATCTTCTTCCAAATGTATGCCTCGGATGCCTTCTTTCTGAATTTGGGTGCTGCTCTCCTGAAGTTATGCCAGCCATTTTGCAAACCCAGATCCTCTCGGCTCCTCACCTTTAATCCCACTTACTGTGCCCTGAAGGAGTTGAATGATGAAGAACGAAAAATAAAAAATGTACACATGAGAGGTAAGGGGGAGCTGGTCTTCTCAAAACAGTGTGTGCGTAACATCTAAGCCATTCACTTCTATATCCTTTTTCACAGAGGTCCCTCTTTCTCAAAGAAGATGAGGCAAAAAGAAAAGCTATTATGAGTTTTAAAAAGGCAAGCTTTTTAAAACTTATTTTTTAGATGTTGTCCTTTAATGAGACCTTCTCTCTGAATTTGGCAGACTTGGATATTCGCTCATTCATTCATTCATTATGAAAATGAATAAAGTACATTCCCTGTCCTTTTTGAACTCAAAGTCTCCACAGGAAGGCAGATATGTTAACAGATCATCATAATATGGTCTAGGGCTAATCTACAGGAGCACAGAGGAGGGAGTAAATGATTAATTCTACAGAAGCTGGAGGTCTTCGTAGCTGAGTCCTGAAAAATGAGTTGGGATTATCAAGCAAAGGAGAAAAGGAGGCCCTTTATGTAGAGGGAAAAACAAGTATGAAGGTACACAGCTGTGAAATGTCTTAACTAAGGAACAGTGAGAAGCTCAATGTGGCTGGAACAAGGGGTAGATGGGGGAAGGGGTATGGGAATTGGCAGGAAATATTAGCCTAGGGAGGAAGAATATTGGGGAAAACTCAAATAATACAGAGAAGTGAAAAGAAGAAGATAAATCACTCTTAATTCTACCACTCAAAACGAATCACTCAATCTTAATGTATTTCCTCCCAGTTGTATAACTCTTCTAATTATAAAAGTAACATGCTCAAAAGCAAATAATCTTAAATACAGAAAATCACAGAATAGATACAAATGATCTATTATCTATCCCCTGGAAGAATCTACAGTGCTATCATTCCTTTTAATTGTTGGTGATTTCATGATCAAGCTAAAGAGATTTAACTGCATTTCTATAGACTGAGAAGCCAAATTACATTTTTAGAGAAGACAGTAGGAATGTGAGAAGATGTGTTTTTAAGAAGATATTACTTAATTCACTAATAGGATGGAAGTTGAACTAGAATAAGGGGACACTGGAGCCAAGATAGATGTCTCTGGCAAGCCATTTACTCTTCCTTTTAATTTCTTTGAGGTTTGGACAAAGAAACCTGTTTGATCCCAGCTGTGCAGGAGCCAAAGTTTCCCCAGAACTACAACCTTGTAACAGAAAACCTTGTCCTGACAGAGTACACCTTGTACTTGGGATTTCACAGGTAACTCCTCTGATGTCATTAGGAAAGAACTGCTTGGTTGTGTTGATAACCAGAAGGTTGAAAGTGCGTCTTACAGATAACAATCTCACTTTATTCTGAAGGCTGACATTAGGATCTAGTAGGAAAAGGGCATTATATGCATTTATTTGTGTCTACATGAAGTGGCTTTATCCATATAACCTGAATTTATTTTTAATTTTTGACCTGTTAAACTTTTTAAAATTAAAGATACACTAGTATTTTTCTCTAAACTTGCAAATTTTTAAATCACTATCTTCCTTTTGTCATCTGCTAAAGTGGAATTGTTTTCATTTAACATTTCACATTCTGCTCTTGAATTTTCATTACTTATTACTCCTGATGAAAAAAGAGAAAGCTTTATTCTATGGTATAGAGACAAAATTGACAAAATTAAATGTTTATAAGGTATTTCAATAAGATCAGTAGGAACATAAAAATCTATGTGTCAGAGATAAGGAGGATTCTGGAAGTGTAAAGATTTGAGAGCTAAAGTGTATGACTTCCAAAAATTGTCTGGTTCTGGCTAACCGTATGTCATTCTATGATTTTTTTTTCCCTCTGATTTAGCTGACTGTGACAAGTATAAATAAGGGGAGAAAATAGCTACTCACAGTCTATAGGAAGGTATATTGAGGACAGCAGTTTTTAATGCCTTTTCAGGATACTTAAACTGATGCAGCATTTTTCAAAACTCAGCAGATTTTTGGAAAAATGAAATTATATCTTTATTAGAGACATTTTCTATCCCTATCATTGACATTTTAAGTGAGACATTTAGCATGTGTTTAACCTGTTCAACCACCTAGATTTAAACACAAAAATGAACGTCATCTAGTTTCCCAGTATTGGCTAGCTAACCCTAGACGTTATCCACAACGCCAAGAATGACTTTGGACTGTACACATAGACACAACTATCTATAACATTGAATTATGGGTCTTCCTTTCATTAGAGAACATTTAGCTGACCCTTTTTGAAGAATCATTTAATTTTATATTGAGCATCAGAGGACTGGAAGCTGCTCTTAGGCTGCATCATAGGTGGCTACTGGTTGATATGTGGTCATTAGTAATCTAGACTCCTTTCTCACCAGCTTTAGTTCTCTACTAACCATGGAAAGACTGTCCATATAACCACATCCAGGTACAATCATTGCACTTGTGTGGTGTCAAACTACCCTGCTGGGCTTCTTGTACTTTGCCTGATCGTTATATATTGTACATAATAAAAGCCCAATCTACACCCTGCTCAACCGAGCCATTCTATGGATGGTGCATTTCAGCCGAAGACAACTAATCTATGTAATTAGATTCAATTCTTGAATACTTGGTAACATTTTCCCAGTGCTATGCCCCCACCTATGTCCTGTCAATAACTTTTGTGATTGCCTTCTGTGTCATCACAACTGCAGCTCCCTACATCCTAAAAGGGAATAATAGAATAAATAAGTGAGGATTTGGTTTTCAAAAATGGTCTGTAAGGGAGGATGGGAGGGAGGTGCAAGAGGGAGGGGATATGGGGATATATGTATACGTATAGCTGATTCACTTTGCTATACAGCAGAAATTAACATTGTAAAGCAATTATACTCCAATAAAGATGTTAAAATTTAAAAAAAAAATGGTCTGTACTCAACTGTCCCTATATGAGCCTCCTGACCCAGTCTTTTCTGCTTTCTTGGGGGCAGGTTGCATGATCAGATGGTAAAAATCAACCAAAATCTGCATCGGCTGCAGGTAGCCTGGCGGGATGCTCAGCAAAGTTCTAGCCCGGCTGCTGACAACCTCCGTGAGCAGTTTGAACGACTGATGACCATCTATCTTTCTACTAAGACTGCCATGACTGAGCCGCAAATGCTGCAAAACTGCCTAAATTTGCAGGTGTCCATGGCTGTTCTTCTAGTTCAACTGGCCATAGGCAATGAAGGCTCACAGCCGATAGAGCTAACTTTTCCTTTGCCAGATGGCTACAGTTCTTTGGCTTACGTGCCAGGTAAGCAGGCTCTCCCTTGGGAGCTTCCTATTTATAGCCATCTAAGTTTAACTGGGTCACGTTGGAAGTTTAATCCTCAAAATATCCTTCCTTAGTTATCATTCAGCTGTTTTTGGAGAAACAACTCAAACTTGTAGGTAATGTCTGTTGGCTGAAGCCTGGGGGAACTGATAGCTTGTTCCTCAGCATTGTGTCGCCACTGCTGTGCAGATAAGAAAATAGTCTTCAAAGGACGAAGTGCAGTCAGGGTTTTCAGAGCTGTTAGTTTCTATCATTACTGTTGTTTGTCATTCAACTTATAAATTTATTTGTCTAACCCACCCCCCTGTGTTATTCTTTAGAAAAATAAAATCATCTCCTCTTGGTTAACCCAGAAGTGAGATTGTGTATGTATGTATGTTGGTGAGGGGCCGGCAGAAACTGTCCGTCAAAATCAAGTTACATGTTCTTGATCACTGTACTGGTCATCTATTGCTGAGTCACAAATTACCCCGAAACGTAGCAACTTAACACAACAGACATTATCACACACAGTTTCCACGGGTCAGTGATCCAGGAGTAGCTTAGCTGCATGGTTCCGACTCTGGTCCTTCGTGAGGTTGCAGCCAGACTGTCCACCAGTGCCATGGGAATCTGAAGACTCGATCAGAGCTGGAGGATCTGCTTACAAGCCTAGTCGTGTGGTTGTGGCAAACCTCAGTTGCTTGCTGGCTTCTTTTCCAGGCCACACAGGACTCTCCTTAGTACTGCTAATGGTATGGCAGGTGGCTTCCCTCAGAGCAGGGAACCAAAATGGAAGCTGTAGGCTTCTATAACCTAATTATGGAAATGACATGCCATCACTTCTATGTGCCCCATAGTGTGTCTTCTACCCTGGAATAGTGTAGGAGGAGATATACAAGGGCATAAATACTAGAAGGCAAAGACCAGTGGAGGACCCCAGAGAGTGAAGACCATAGTCATCTAATGTATTCATTTCTATTCAAGATTCTTTTTCATCTAAAGGGTTATTTTAACACACAGTTAACCTTGAGTGTGGAAGTATATGTCTATCAGTATACTTTCTTAAACTGCACTGGTGTGTTAACATTTTATGTCTCTACTATTCTGTTTACTTGGATAAAAATAAAAATTGACTTACATTCAAAGGAGATTCTATATTAATTTATCATCATTTCTAGTACCTACAAGACATTTGGGGTTTTTTTAACCTTCACTAAGTAGAGTAAAAGGGAGGAATTTAAATATTGCATAATACGAAGAGTCAGATGTTTGGCTAATTCCAGTGAATATTTTCTTTCTCAGAATTTTTTGCAGATAACTTGGGTGATTTCCTCATTTTCCTCCGCCGCTTTGCCGATGACATCTTGGAGACATCAGCAGATTCCCTGGAACATGTCCTTCATTTTATCACCATTTTCACTGGAAGCATAGAAAGGTGAAGTGCTGAAAGCGTGGCTCTGTCACAGTTTAGAGCTGCAAAACATTCAGAAGACTTCTAAACCAAGAAATAAACGAGCCTGAATCATAAGGGGTTGCCTTCAGAAGTTGTGTTAACATTAATGAATCACCTGACTATCCTTATGGGTAGCCCAAAATCCCACACTTGAGAGGCATAATAAACAAAGGACTTTGCCCACAGAGAATTTGAACCTGCATATAAGGTACCTGATGGGAATTTCACTGCTAGTCCCTGGTTAAAATAGTTACCTTAATGCCAGAGACCTTGCCAGGTGCTAATGATCTTCTAATGTGTGATAACAAAGTTTGCTCTTAAAATTCTAAGTTGGATGAGCAGTAAACTTGGGTAAATGCTCTCTGATCTCAAGTCTTAGCATTCATAGCTTCTAGTCCTCCTTCCCAAAGGAAGATGCTCATTGACCTGTAGAGTTGCTTCTCTGATTTTTTGGTGGTAGGCCAAAGGAAACAGTATGTATGTAAGTGAGAATTTTCTGCACAAAGAAGAGATCCACAATCCCCTGAGCCGTGTCAGTGAGACATAGGTAGAAGCCAGTCCTTCACTGAACTGAGCAGACCTAATGAAAAATCGTAAGTCAACAAGTATTAGGCACACATGGTATGCATTATAAGTAACGTGGAATAATTATATCCTGGCCCTTAGCCTCACAAAGCTTGGAAAGGCAAGTTTATCCCAGATGAAGCTGTCAGAGAATAGTAAGTCGTGCATTGTTATAGAGAAGTAAACAGAATGGCAGAGCATTAAATAGAAACTTAAGTACTCATCCTCGTAATTGATAAGCTGTGATCTTAAAGAGCTGAATGGTACACTCTGCATATCCCCCAGAAATTGACCGACTTAAAACTGCGGAGTCGTGTTTTCTCCTGTAACTCTCTGTACAGATGATATATGATGTTTTGACTCCTCGTATGGAGAGAATAGTTATAAATTTGGGAGTTAAATTTTCTGCCTGCTCAGTTTGCTTTCTGCCCTATTCATAGGATGAAGAATCCCCACCTAAGGGCCAAACTCGCTGAGGTGTTGGAAGCAGTGATGCCCCACATGGATCAGACCCCAAATCCCTTGGTATCCAGTGTGTTCCACCGGAAACGTGTGTTCTGCAACTTTCCCTATGCATCCCACCTTGCAGAAGCTCTAATCAAGGTCTTTGTGGACATTGAGTTTACAGGTAAAGCAGTCTAGAACCAAGAAACTGATCGCTGATCAGTTTTTAAATGTCAGGAAAATAATCATAAGTCATTATTTATTGAATACCTACCATGTGCTACCCTTGATACTAAGTGCTTTTTTCACATTGTTTCCTTAATATGTCACCATCTGGAAAGTTTTACTCTATTATCCCCATTTACCTATGAAGACATGGATGCTCAAAAAGATTAAATTATTTGTTTATGTCATACAATTAAGTGGTAGAATCAGGTCTCTCTCACCTTAAAAAAGAAAAACGCATACTGTTAACAACTTTACTATAATTTTTGATAGAATCATACTCAAATAAATTAGGCTGTCCAGTTAAAACCCCAGGTCTTTATTTTTCTCTGCCTCAGAATTACAGAATGGTGGATAATGAGACAGTGTGCTGATTGAGATATTCTTTTGTCTTATCCAGACAGTCTAACCCTTGTACAGTTTAATTGTTAGATTAAGAATAACAGCAGGCAACATTCCCTTTCTCTCATGCCCTTTTGAGCTGTAACCCTGAGATGCTATGTCTGAGTAAACAGTGCCCCCTCTCAACCAGTAAACAAGATATGCAAATCAGTTACTTAAGACCCCTTTTAAAGGGGATGTCCTACCAGCCAGTGATAAATACAATTAACATTAAAGAGACATTTAACACTTTACTGTTTTTCCATATTTGAATTTTGACTTTGTTACTTGCTTACCTCTGAGACTTAGTTTCCTCATTTGTAAAAGGGGTTGAAGTGATGGTTGAGGCAGTGTATGTAAATCTTTATAACATATAAGAAGTTGCACAATAAATCATTGCAGTTATCTCATTATACAGCCACTATGACCCTTTGGTTGTAATATTAGAGGGCGTATTATAATTCCTGTTTTATTTTCTGAGGAAGTGGGAGTTGAGAAAGAGTAAGAGACTTGCATTAAGTGGAGCCAGAAGGAAAACCTAAGTCTCCTGACTCCAAATCCCATGCCCCTCCTTTATTATATGACCCAACCTGTAGAGCTCTGGTGGTACCTCTGGCATGTCAAAAGCAGTATAAGCCTCAGATTTTTAGCTCCTGGCCTGATTTTTCAGAGTAATCAAGAACCAGTTGGCCACACAGTTGGGATGTTATCCATGAAGAATGTGGGGATGACTTTTAGTAGCCCATCCTGCATGTGGCTGGCACTGCCACAATGGCCAGCTCAGAGGCCTCATTCAAAGTCTGATAAGTAATCTACGTTTGGATGTGGAAGCATTTGTTTTCCTTGGCTTTTATTTTGCAGCTCAGTCCTTGTCCTTTTCTGAGTACTGTATCGTTTATATGTCCCCCTCTTGTTCTGTCGGTAAGGAGATAAGCAAACACTTGATTATGACTCTAGGCCTTCATAAACTCCCGCGGCAGGTCTTGCCGGTAGCCTTGACACATTCAGAATTTTTATAAAATGGCTACACATAAACATAAGCTCTTGCCTTGTCTCTGATAGCACCACCTTTGTTGATGTTTTGCTCTTGCCTTACTCCAGGAGACCCCCATCAGTTTGAGCAGAAGTTTAATTACCGCCGCCCCATGTATCCCATCCTCAGGTACATGTGGGGAACAGATACCTATCGAGAGAGCATTAAGGTGAGAATGTTTTTGGTGAAACCAAAATTGAGTTATCTGAGTTTTGCTCCACATAAGCCCCAATGGGTTGTGATTCATTACTAAAATGTTTTTTTCTTGGGCTGGGACTTACAGGATTTGGCTGACTATGCCTCTAAGAATTTAGAAGCCATGAATCCCCCACTTTTCCTCCGCTTTCTTAACCTGCTAATGAACGATGCCATCTTCCTTTTGGATGAAGCCATACAGGTAAAAAAAAAAAAAACAAAACAGATTTAACTGCCCTTATACCATCATACATACTTTTTACCTTTTAGTCATAATAGAGCAATCCTTATGCTAGCAGTCCCCTAGTACCAGTCTTGGACACCAAAAATTTGCAAGTAGTAATGTACCACCAACCTTGCCCTTGTAGAGTTTGATAGGTATTGTTCCATTAGAGACCAAGACCAAGGGCCTTATGAGCTAGGATGATATTCTGGCAGACAGTGGAAAAGAAAGTGTGAAAGGCCAAACTAAGGTACACTGGCAGAACTAATCAGTCTAGCACTACAGAAAGAAATCAGAGGATCTTCGTTCAGTTAGTGACTTTCAGCTTTCTTCCATCCCAAGACATCAGTAACAGTGACTGACCAAGGCAATGATTCTTAGCCCTCTTTCCTAAAAGATTCTGACTTTTATACCACTATTTGGAAAAAAATCTCTGGTTTGGGTTATTTTTTCACATAAAGACTCCAAGTCATCAGTACTCTTCACCTGTCCACTGCCTCCCAAATCTTTAGCTATATCTGAAACATGAGTTTTACAAAGTATACACCTGGGGGTCTCTCAGTTCCTTCAGCTTAACCCTCCCTTGTGGAGCTGCTTATTGCTCCTATAAAAACTTCCCTTATCTGCGACAGGTGTAAGATAGGGCAGTGACCCAAAGGGAGACAAAGCAGGTAAATCATGAGGGTAGCCTGTTGGATAACCCACACACTCCTCGTATTGATTAGCAATCTCCCAGTAACTTGTATTTAATTTGTGAGCAAATGTTCCTGCTTTGTTCATAATCCCATACTTGAAGATTTTAGATCTGTTGCCTTAGAAAACAAGTCCTGTAATAAACAGACGTTTCTAAGGAACAGCTATGTGACAGAATGACACAGACAGCGTTTTCATGGGACTGTAAGTTTAACATGCTTGCTACAACAGCAAGAATGGTGAGAGGTAGAGGGTTTTAAATATTTATGGTTCTCCTTCCAGACATTTTGCATATTTGATAGAGCTTTGTTTTTTGATAAGCAGTTTTGGGGGGTGGGTTTTTTTTCATCTTTCATCTTTTTTTTTCCCTGTAGCCTGTTGGCTTTTACCAATATTTCATATACTATTTATCCTCGTTTCTATTTCATAGACTATAATATTTCCAGGGGAATTACCCATAAGTCTACCCAGGCTGAAACAATTTTTCCCACAATTTCTTTTTTATCTTTTTTTCGTCTTTTTTTTTTTTTTTTTTTTTTAAGTCTGTGCCTTGCGGCATGCAGGATTCTTAGTTCCCCGACCAGGGATCGAACCCACGTCCCCTGCTTTGGGAGCGTGGAGTCTTAGCCACTGGACCACCAGGGAAGTCTCCCCACGATTTCTTTTTAAACTTCAGCCCTGTGCTGAGAAATAAAGCCTCATGTCTCTTAGGTAATCTGTGGTTTTCCCAGCTTAGTAGACTAGATTTTAAATAGGACCTCTTAAATATCATCTTCCCTTCAATACACTTTGTTCCCTGATACCTTCCACCTCTGGTTTCTGTAGTATTTGAGCAAGATAAAAATTCAACAAATTGAGAAGGACCGAGGTGAATGGGACAGTCTGACTCCAGACGCCCGCCGAGAGAAGGAGGCTGGCCTACAGATGTTTGGACAGCTGGCACGTTTCCATAACATCATGTCCAATGAAACAATTGGTACCCTTGCCTTTCTGACATCAGGTAAGGATACAACACACTGCTTTCCCAAAACATGCAGTGGTTAAGATCTGCTTCATTTGAGGGATCAGCCCACTGAGACTCTGGTGACAGTATCCTCCTCCACAGTCTGAGAGGAAGTGAATCACTAGAAAAGCTTCAGAAAGAATGATGTTGTCCATTGTTGACATGGGAATGAGAAAATGGTCATCCTCACACAGCTGCCAGAAAGCATAAGTTAGTATCATTTTTCTTGAGGACACAACTTACCCATATCAGTATAGCTGGGGGTGTTTGTGTTACCTGAAAAAAATATTCTTGAGCTCTGGTTAAATGTGGTAGATCAAACAGAGATATTTATCTCTACTCCCTCTAGAGCTGCACTGTCCAGTTCAGTAGTCACTCGCCACATGTGGCTCTCAAGCATTTAAACTTTGGCTAGTTGGAATTGAGATGTGATATAAGTAGAAAATACACACTGCAAGACTTGGTATTTAAAAACAAAGTAAAACCTTTTATTAATAATTTTTATATTGATTATATATGAAATGACAACCAAGGATCACCAGACATTTGAGGAAATCCTCTAATGTGAAACACAGATAATAGATGAAAACTCTTTAAAACAAGGGTCCCCAACCCCCAGGCCGCGGACCAGTATCGGTCCACAGCCTGTTAGGAACAGGGCCGCACAGCAGGAGGTGAGCGGCGGGCGAGTGAGCAAAGCGTCATCTGCTGCTCCCCATTGCTCCCCATCACTCGCATTACCGCCTGAACCATCACCCCACCCCCACCCCCGGTCCGTGGAAAAATTGTCTTACACGAAACTGGTCCCTAGTGCCAAAAAGGTTGGGGACTGCTGCTTTAAAATATCTTTATAATCTCAGGTATGAGAGAAGATACAGCATACATAAAACAGAAACAAAGAGGCAACACAAGGGATTATGCAAAGAACAAGAAGGAGCTCTTGGATATTGAAAATATAACTTCAGAAATTTTGAAAAGTCAGTAGAAGGGTTAGAAGATAAATTCAAGGAACTCTTCCATGAAAGTAGAACAGAAAAAGAGATGGAAATTAGAAGAGGAAACAAGAAAATAAAGGATCAATCTAGGAAGTGTCAAAAGAGAAAAATGAAAGGACGTTATCAAAGAAATAATACCTCCCAAATTCCCCAAAACTAATTCTAAATTAAAAGGAGCCACCAAGTACCCAGTGCAGGGAATTTTTAAACCCCCACACTAAGGTATATCATTGCGGCATTTCAGAAAATCAGGGTACCTAAAAGTTTCCAGAGAAAAATCAGGTCATGTACAATGGTTTAAACATCTTTGAATTTCACAGCACTGACGTTTGAAGCTGGAACACAGTCCTGATGGAAAATATCTTTTCAGCCTAGAATCTTATTGCCCACCAAACCATTTTACCCTGTTTGAGGGTAAAATGTAAGGACATCTTCAGACGTGAAGGTATCAGATTTACTTCCGGTGTACCCTTTTTTGAGAAGGTACAAAAGGATAAATATACTCCATCAAAATGAAGGAGGAAAGTGGAATCCTGTAAGAGAGATGCAAAGGAAGTTCCCAGGCTGATGATAGAGGTAGCTTGTATGACCACCACACCATAGGCCTATAAAACAAGGAGTCCAGATTGGAGTGAGGAATGGAAGCTTCCAGAAAGAACATCTCCAAAAACTATTTTTGAGAGTTTTACATTTCTGGTGGAGAGTTTAGAAAGATTTAATGATAGGTACTCTGAAAATAAGCGGGAAAAAAAAGTATTAAAAAGTATATATAGGGGCTTCCCTGGTGGCACAGTGGTTGAGAGTCCGCCTGCCGATGCAGGGGATGTGGGTTCGTGCCCCGGTCCGGGAAGATCCCACATGCCACGGAGCAGCTAAGCCCGTGAGCCATGGCCACTGAGCCTGCACGTCCAGAGCCTGTGCTCCGCAACGGGAGAGGCCACAACAGTGAGAGGCCCACGTACCGCAAAAAAAAAAAAAGTATAGGGGCTTCCCGGGTGGCATAGTGGTTGAGAGTCTGGCTGCCAATGCAGGGGACATGGGTTCGTGCCCTGGTCCGGGAAGATCCCACATGCTGTGGAGCAGCTAAGCCCGTGCACCGCAACTACTAAGCCGGCGCTGTAGAGCCCGCGAGCCACAACTACTGAGCTCACGTGCCACAACTACTGAAGCCCGCACACGTAGAGCCCATGCTCCGCAGCAAGAGAAGCCACTGCAATAAGAAGCCCGTGCATCACAACGAAGAGAAGCCCCTGCTTGCTGCAACTAGAGAAAGCCCGTGTGCAGCAACAAAGACCCATGCAGCCAAAAATAGTAATAAATTAAAAAAATTTTTTTAATTAAAATGTATATTATTTTAAAAATAAATAAAAATAAAAAGTATATATTATTTTATATATATAATCATTAGAATACCATGTGGCTCTGCTGTATATGATATTTATATAATCTTAATGACAAAGTCTAAATTATTTCACCAAATATTTGTTTATATATTAGGGGAATTTGTATTTGGGGAAGAGGGACAGCAATGAGAGCTAAACTCTCATCAGTAGTAGAGTCAACAGATAATGACTAAAATTGAAAAATTAAGAGCCAGCAGTACTAAGTAAGCCTTATACTACTTGGCTTGTTGCACTTGGTATTTATTTATTTATTCATTCATTCATTCATGCCGTGACCTACAAATTTGTTGGAAGGAGTAATGTCTACAAGATATGTACACAGTGAAGTTCATCAGTTAGTGAAATGCTTATAATAAGAAAAAATTGAAAACAATAGTAATGTCCAGCAATAAAGATAAAGTAAATAAATAACTCATGGTGCAGTCACACATTAGAAAACTATGTGGCCATTAAAAAGGGTATGAGGGCTTCCCTGGTGGCACAGTGGTTGAGAGTCCGCCTGCTGATGCAGGGGACACGGGTTCGTGCCCCGGTCCAGGAGGATCCTACATGCCGTGGAGCGGCTGGGCCCGTGAGCCATGGGCACTGAGCCTGCGCGTCCGGAGCCTGTGCTCCGCAACGGGAGAGGCCACAACAGTGAGAGGCCCGCGTACCGCAAAAAAAAAAAAAAAAAAGGTATGAATCGTCACTATCCTATAGAACTTTATGTGATGGAAATGTTCTATAAATCTGAACTGTCCAATACTATAGATACTAGCCACATGTGGCCATTGAACACTTGAAATGTGGGTAGTGTATCTGAAAAACTGAATTTTTTACTTAATTTTAATTAATTTAAATAGTCACATGTGGCCAGTGGCTACCATGTTGAACAGCACAGGAACCTATATTTACTGAAATGGTAAGGTATTTACGATATCATTAATGAAAAAAGTAAGTTACAGAATATGTACAACATGATAATCATTTTGTTTTATAAATGTATATGTATGTAAATAAGGACAGGAAAACTAGAAGGATATATTAGCAAAATGTTAACAGTGTTTACATCTGAGTAGTAGTTTTTATATTTTGTTTGTTTGCTGTTCCTTGTCTAATATTTTCTAATATTAGAAAATGCAATGAAAATGTATTTTAAAAAATAGCAGTCCCCAGAGGTCTCCAAGTAAAACTCTAAGACATTGTAAGTTGAAGATTGCTAATGGATTGAGTTTTCACAGACTTTGGCTTTTTTTCCAGAGATCAAATCCCTCTTTGTGCATCCTTTCCTGGCTGAGCGCATCATCTCCATGCTGAACTACTTCCTGCAGCACCTGGTTGGCCCCAAGATGGGGGCCTTAAAAGTCAAGGACTTCAGTGAATTTGACTTCAAACCCCAGCAGCTCGTTTCAGATATCTGCACCATCTACTTAAATCTTGGGTACCTGAGATTTAATTGGGCAGGCCAGAGGCCTTGCTCATGTTTTAACTGGGGGTTTTGACAATGGAATGACTAGCTGGTAATTATGTGGAAATAGAAAGGAAATGGTTTGTTTCTAGTTGGCTGATGAAGGAATCTTCTGTAGTTTTAAATAATGAGATTTTGTACGACCTGTGGGACGTTATTTGGAATTTCCAACATTTTGCCTTGATCTGTGCAAAGATAAACTTTACTGATCCATTGTTTGGAAAAGCAGTATATTTTTAAGGTCATGGGATACTTGATAAGACTTCCTTCCTAAAAATTAGAAGAAATCATTCTATATCAAAAGAACATTCATGGTATATAAGTGATGGGGAACTTTGTTCCTCAACCCATCCGTTTTTGCCCTCTTTGACCTATCCTCTGATGCTCAGTTTCTTTCTGATGCTGACCTTCTAGGGATGAGGAGAATTTCTGTGCCACTGTGCCCAAGGATGGACGTTCCTATTCCCCAACTCTCTTTGCACAGACAGTCCGAGTCCTGAAGAAAATAAATAAGCCTGGGAATATGATTGTGGCTTTCAGCAACTTAGCAGAGAGAATCAAGGTAAGGAGGAGGATAATTTGCTTATTAACATGTTCAATAAAAACTATGTCAATTCAGCCGTTCTGCTTTTTTACCCAATTTGAGGGGGGAAAAGAGTATTGGGTTGAGAAAATATAAATAGCTGATTCTTCCTGATTAGTCAATAGCTAAAACTACCATATTCTTTAATAGTACTACTCTTTTCAATATGAGGGTGAGAACAGAAAAATAATTTAAGAAGCTTCTACTGAAAAGAATTTACAGATTTTTAATAGGCTGTTTTTATGAAAACTTCTCTGTACAGTGTTACCAATAGACTTGAAAATCTACGATATTTATACAGAACTTTTTAGAATACAATTCAAGATTAGTAGCTTTTAGTCATTGATTTTTATTGATTTTTCTCTGTTCTCTCTATTTGTAGTTGGTAGTTGGCTTATATAGGAATGGCCATACATTTTAAAGATTAAAATACTGTATTGTACTCAGCTAATCCCTTTCGTTGGAGCAGCTTCATTTGCATTTATGAAGAAGGAAAAATTATGGCGCGGAGTCTAATGGAAAACCTTCCTAATTGACAGCAGTCTTCCCTTCATTGAGTTACTTATTTATTGAATTGGGCTTCATCTTTGCCTAGAGCTTAGGCAGATGGATCGCTGAGGAACTAAAGTTCAAGCAGATGTTGAAGCCACTTTTAAATTCCCATACCTGTTTGTACCTAAAACCGGAAACTGCTTTTCATACACAGACTGCATGGGTAACTCTGTAATTATACAACTGATAACCCCCTCCAACCCCCACCCCTTACAGCCGGGTTGTTGTCAGAAGGATGGATGTTGAGCGTGGTGTGGTTTTTTTCCCTGTTAACATTTAGATCCATTTCTGGTCATGGTTGCTAGCAGCTGAGCCAAACTGAAGATTCAGAGTTGGGGCTGAATGTTAAATTTGCTCCTATAGTATCCATATTGGCTTGTTTAGAACATAAAGCTGAGAATTGTTACTGTCGCCATAAAGGGTTACTAACAATAACCCTTGAAGATTAAGGTATAGTCATTGAGCATTTTGAGTTCAGCTGCTTGTGTGATTTCCCCGTAACTGCCCGGTATTTGTGCTCAGTCTCTCGCAGACCTCCAGCAACAGGAAGAGGAGACCTATGCAGATGCCTGTGATGAGTTTCTGGATCCCATCATGAGCACACTGATGTCTGACCCTGTGGTGCTGCCGTCTTCCAGAGTCACTGTGGATAGATCCACCATTGCCAGACATTTGCTCAGGTAAGCCAGCCCCCGAAAGCAGCCTCAAGAGTACAGGTGTACATTTGTCTGCTATCATCTTTTTCTCCCAGTACAGTACTGTGCACCTAATAGGTACTCCACGTTGTTGATTTATTAACGTATTGTGTTGAGGAGGCATTTTGGTAGAAGTGTATCACTTGATTGTTAAGGATTTCAACATCCAAAACAAGACACCTGTTGAGAAATGCTGGAGCTAACTTTACCTCTTCCTTCCTCAAGGAAATAATTTCTATCAATTATAAAATATGTCAACCTTGGGCTTCCCTGGTGGCGTAGTGGTTGAGAGTCTGCCTGCCGATGCAGGGGACACGGGTTCGTGCCCCGGTCCGGGAAGATCCCACATGCCGCGAGGCGGCTGGGCCCGTGAGCCATGGCCGCTGAGCCTGCGCGTCCAGAGCCTGTGCTCCTCAACGGGAGAGGCCACAACAGTGAGACGCCCGCGTACCGCAAAAAAAAAAAAGAAAAAGTCAACCTGGAGTATAAGTTGACTTGAAATTGTTTTAATTTTACTTTAGTAGTAAAAATATAAAAGACAGATTGAAAAAAAAAATTCGGGTTTTACACTCATCGTATGGGTTTACCCACATTGTGCTGCATCTGTTGGACTCAGCCATGGTGACTGCAAGTTTTCCCCAGCCTGCCTACTCTAAGTGCAGCGTTAGAAAGAAATGGGTACTGAGAGACTCTGCCTATTTAAAATGAAGTTATATAAGTTGACCCAGATCTAGGGAAATAATGTTTTTTAAATATTGGAAAAAAGGATGTTCTACTTGATGGTATTTGGTATTAAGCACTCGCTATATGCATGATGCTGTGCTGGGTAGTATGTTTTTTCCAAAGTGTCAGTGAGAGTTTATATTTTTATCGTGGCTTGAGAATACAGAGAGAAGGTATATCATCTTACCTATGAGGAAGCCATAATCTGCATTTACTTGAAGAGCAATCAGCTAGCTAAATCGAGTGTCAGCCTACAAAGCTTTATCCCCTAACACCTTATACTGTTTCAAGAGTCTGTCACTAAAACTACAAACAGCTCTTTATGCCGACATGATTGTTATAGGGTCTCTGTCTTGGGGAAATGGAATCATATACCATCTGAAGAGCAATGTTGAGATAAAGTTTGTTAAGCGGAGAGACAAAGTAGCTAAAAAATCTGCAAAAAAAAAACCAACAAAAAAACCTCCCAAATCACTCTCTGTCATCCCATTCTTTCTAACCTCAAGTCAGCACTTGATTCAGAATCATAATACACTCTAGCTTCAGTCTCAAGGTGGGATGCCTAGGTATTCTCTTTTTGGCTGAAGATGTTCGAACGTACGGAAATAACCCCATTTCTCTTTTTCTCTTTGTCTCAGTGACCAAACAGATCCCTTTAACCGTAGTCCCCTCACCATGGACCAGATCCGGCCAAACACAGAACTAAAAGAAAAAATCCAACGGTGGCTTGCAGAGAGGAAACAACAACAAAAGGAGCAACTTGAATAAATACTGTGACCTAAACAAACCAAAAACCAACCCCAGAGTGTAGATAAACAATTGTTTGTGGTTTCTCTCTTTCTGGTTCTGTTCCTTTCCTTTTTCTTGCTTTCTTTTTTTTTCTTCACCCTTTACTAAATTAGAGAACTGCTCTTTCTCAAATTATGATAATTAAAATTCCTAAGAACTTTACAGTGCTCCTGGCTTGCAGGAAATTATACTTATAGCATCACCACGTTTGGAAATCATCACTAATTTTTACCCTTTGTTATATCTCTTCCTGTTCTTTCTTCTTCCTTTTCTTACCTTAAATTACATTAACTTCAACTGCTAAAACCTCCTGCCACCCTACTATTTCTCTTCCAAGAACTGCTCAGACATCTTTGGTGAGCACTGCTTTTAAGTATATGATGTCACGTATTGACAGCTGATATCAGAAAGTCCTGTGTTATCAAGGTATTTACTAGACTTTATGACCCAGACTTCAGCCCTTTTCCTTGTTACAGCTCTGCAATGTTACAGAATAACATTTTGTATAAAAGCAGATACCTTGATGTTTGAGTAGATTTTTGAATAAGATGAAAGATGACATGAAAAAAGGAATCTTATGCAACTTCAGTTGGTAGCTCTTAGTTTTGTGTTACATTGTAACTCAGAGACACCTTGGAGGCCAAACACTCCCCCATGGAGTTGTCATTACCACAGAAAATTTAGCCCTATAATATTTTTAGGAGGATTGGTAGAACAAATTTGCAGTTTTGACACTTTATTCAGAAAATTCTGAGGTGAAAAAAGCAGGCTGTTGGGCCCTTTTCATCTGCTGGAAATCAAGGACTAGGCTTGAGTAGAAAAGTTAGGCAACAAATATTGTAACTATGAAAGATGTCATTTTAAGACACTAATATCAGCAGTATATCTCAGTGTATATATATATATATATATATATATATATATATACACACACACCTACATACACACACCATGTACATTTTTATATTGGTCTAGTGTAAACAGAGTACCACTTTATATTGTCTCTTCCATGGTAAGATGTATGCAGTGTGTGGCCATGTTTACCAACACTTATTCTAGACAAAATTCTGAGACTGTAAAATGTATATAGTTAACGTTTGTTTGGGCTTATGACCTGACTTCTAAGAGCTGCTTCTAACTCAGCCTTAGGTCATCAATTAACAGAGCAGGAATTTGAGCACAACCTTGTCCACAAACCATTTTAAATACCCACTTAGGCCTATGTAGTTAGTAGATGGATGGGCCCCACTTTTACAGGTTGAGCTTGAGTTCCCTACTCAGTTGTGCAGCTTAACATGCTGAGTGAGGCACATTCCCCTATGGACTGTCTACATCACTATCCCTCTAAGCCCAAAAATATAACTAACAAGAAAAGTGGTATGATCTAGAAACGGGTCATTGCTTCATTTAGAGGATATTATTGTTAACCACGACCTCTTTCAAATAAGATGGTAGTTTTATGGTAATCCAACACAAGTTGTTATAAGCAGTCCTTGATGTGTTTTTGATGGTATCAGCTGGAAACCCTCAAGTCAGAGGGCATCCCACACTAGATATAAAGTAGATGTTGCCTATTGCTGTGCTTATAAATGAAAAAGGCAGTCTAGGACTCTCGCAAATGCCAGAATGTAAGATAGTAATTCAGTATGCTCCCTGGGTCTTTAAGGCATGGGTTGACAGGATTTGTTTATTTTCTTAAAATGAGCTTCTTTTCATATTTATTATCCTCCTTTACTTCTCTGAGAATGAACTGTATAAAATAAGCTTCAATTTATTTGCATTTATCTTCCAAACCCAATGTAGAAGGATATTTTCATTTTTAAAAGAAGTGGGGAAAAGACCAGAGTTTTATAGGAGAAAATTGGAGGAAAAAACGGGCACAAAACCTCAGAAGGCAGCTGTTCCCAGCAGCTTTCTAGTTAACAACCTCTATGCTGCCTCTTGTATCTGTGTCTGTATTCTACTTCTGTATTAAGTTAAGTCTTCAGATTGTAAGCCTTTTCTGGCAAGGTTTTTTGTTTGTTTTTTAAAAATCTCTTTTCCTGAAACTTTTTATGAATGGCTGTGGCACCATTAATGCTGCTGAATATCTATAAACTCATCACAAAGGCAAGTGCGTAGCTTAAGGCCACTATTGGTAAGGAAACCAAGTGTCCTCTGTGCCTTTTTCCTTTCCTTGAAGTAATTTAAGACATCCCAAAAATGCGACTAAAAAATTATGATCGTGGTACAACATGGTGCATATGTGCACTCAGAAGCTTAAAGAGGGCTTGTGTTTTCTGGAACTCAGCAAGCTCTAAATCTATCAGAGCAGACTTTCTGACATACCTAGTTTTATGTGTTGGCTTTGCTGCTAGCGTTTGATAGGAAAGTGAAGACTCTAATCAGCTCTAGTATTGCTTACTAAGAGGGTAATACTAAACTTGGAAAATTAAGTAGGTTTTATCAAGCAATCTGGGTTTGTTTGTTTTTAATATAGTTTTTAATGGATATGTGAAAACTGAAAGAAATGTCAAAGGTTTTTTAATGGTGCAGGTGAAGGTGCCAGTTGCTATTTGGTATCACACTCTACAAAAGCTTCATTACTTTATTTGATGCTGGTTACTAAGCAGCCATTGCACAGAGCATAAGTCTACTGGGTGCCTTTACAAGCCAGAGGCTGATGCTGCACTGTTGATGTCATGTGAGGAAATAATGCACATGCGCTAACTGCTTGGAAAAGAAAAAGAACCTAGAAACAAAATGAAGAACAAAACGACAAAAAGTTTGATTGAAATAAAACTTGATCAACGTAACTGTATTTTGGAACATTCCAGGAAGGTTACTTCTTGTCATACTTGCCTGGGGGTGTTTGTTCAAAGCTTGTATTTAATAAATGAACATCTGACTTAACTTTTGTTATCACTGCTTTATTACAGTATCAAAAGCTAGTGGCAGTTCCAGAAATCCCTCTGAAAACTTAGAGGGCTCTGAACTTTACTTTTTTTTAAAGGTCGTATCAAATGTGTGGTCTGGCTGACCTAACCTGCCTTACCAGGCTTTTGGACCCTGGAGTTATCTTCAGATGAGTCTCAGGGCATGTTTCTTCCTAAGGAGTTCACTTTTGGCTTCACTTTTCTTCATCTGGCCTAAACCCCAGGTCTTTCATTTTAATCATTCACTATCAAGTTCCCCTTTCTTGCCCCTTGTTTCTGCACCTCTGCTATGTAAAACCTCAGCCCAGATTAACCCAACCATTTCCCTCTGCTCCAATATCCCAGCTACAGGCTACTGTTGGAGAAAAATGACACAAACTTTATAGAGTGGTGTGACCAACAACACTTCTGTGTGTCCTTAACTACAACAGCTATTCCAAACTTTAACTTCTTTCCTTAGGTTTTCTCCCACCCTCCCACTTAACCCTCACACTGAGATGACCTTGCCTTCTACTTCATAGATTTCAGAATTTCCACTTTCAAACTTCTCTTCCATCATTGCATCTGTGGAAAAGGCCCCACAGTTTCAAGGCTAATCCCTCCAACCTTATTTCCAGCCTCATCAGGAATCTTGTCAATCCCGCTTCTCGATCTTCAGTCTTCCCCTTGAGTTTCGTATCTCACATTTGGTTTTCTGGCTGGTCTTCCTTTATAGCCATATTTCTTCACTCTGGCTTCTATCCTAATTGAAACTGCTCTAGCTAATGTTTCTACATTGCTACATTAACTTCCTCATCCTTAATTTTACTTCTCTGGAGTATCAGGCAACTGAATCGCTCCTTCACTGAAGCGCTGTTATTGACTCCTTGATATCACTCCTAATTTTTCATTCCACCTCTAACCATTCCATCAATCAGAGTTTTACTTCTACTCAGGCTTCCCCGGGTCCATTACTTATTGTTTTTCTCATCAAATGCCACATCCCTACGTACATCTTTCCTTCCAGTCATATTAACTATAAAGTTCAACTCCGTAGGACACAGCTGTTCTGTTACGCATCAACCCAAGGATCTCCTTCTCTAGGAAGTCTTCCCAGATCAGCAGCACGCCCAATCCGATACTAATGCCTCTTCTCCGTTTACATTGCAACCTCATCAGATCCCAACTCTGCCACTCACTAGTTACTGTGGCCATTTACCAATGCCAGTCTTAAATGGGCACACTACCTAACACACAGGCTTTCTTTAAATTCCAAAATGCCTGACAGACTGAAGGCCCTCAGTAAATGTGATTTTGTTCCTCATATCCCCATAGTTCCTTGCGGCTGGTTAGGGAATTAGGGGAATTGGATTCCAATCCTAATACAGGATGCGGGGGAGACCAGGATTACACCTAACTGTCCGTGTTTGGCCTAGGACCCACCCTCTCTGCCTTTGTAAGGCGATCATGTTGGCCTAGAAAAGTCGCAGCGGTGCCTTCCAGCCCTAACTTGCCTCGTTCTCTCTGAAAAGCTGCAAAATCACCCTGCGCAAAAAAAAAAGTGGAGGTCTGCGCCGCCGCAGGGCGCATGCGCCATCCCTCTCGCGCCGGCCTTTCGGACTTCCCTGAGCGGCTGCCCCAAGAAATGCCTGTTTCTCTGCGGAATTCCGTTGTTTTTTACGTGATCTCTGGCCTCATCTTCTCGTACCCACTTTCTCATCTGTGACTGAAGAAAATGAATTGGCCCACTGAATTCCGGAAAAATACTAGGACACCTAAATATCTTGGACCGGCGCGGAAAGGGGAGGCCTGACCTTGGAAGCGGAACGGGGTCCTGCGGCAGGTCCTTCTGGGAGGGTGACATTCAGCCGGCTGGTCGGCGCGACGGGCTTTCCGTCCTAGAACCATGGCCCAGTTTGTCCGTAACCTCGCGGAGAAGGCCCCGGCGCTGGTCAGCGGTGAGCGCGGCATCAGCCCGCCTACGCGGGTAGCCGGGCGGGCGGAGAGGCCTCCGAGGGCCCGAGGGGAGGACGCGGGAGGCGGTCACCCGAGCGGCCGGCGGGAGCCGCGGCGGGCACGGCCTGAACGTGGAGGCTGGGGGGGTGGGCAGGAGGCGGATTGGCGGCTCTTCTCTAGCTTTTCGCTGGCCAGGCCTGCGGTTTGAGTTCTGTCTACAACCTAGAGATTCTGAATTCTGACCGCAACAGCGAGCGGAGGGAGTGTGTGGGCAGCCGGGGTTGCCCAGCAGCCCCCGCCATGACGCCCTTCGACCTCCAGGAGGAGGAATAGAGAGGGGATGGCTCCGCTAGGAGAGCGTGGGAGACGGCAGGCAGAGGTACATGAAAGCACAGAAATGCGGCCGCATCAGCTTGTCTGCTTCTCAGTGGAGTATGTGGAAGTCTGCAGAATTTTTAAGGATGGGTGATCTTTGGAACGTTGCCTTTGTATTTTGTCCTGGCCAGATCCTGAGATACTTCGCCTTTAATCTAAGGGAATTTTTAGGTGAAATTGAGCTTTACGAACGAATATTCCTGCCCCGGTAAGCATAGGAAGGGATATTGGTAAGCAGCAATGTTTATTACCATAGGTTAGCGTTCGTGGGGATTTTCTGTTCGAAAAAGCTGGATATATCCTTACTGGTAGAACGCTGTGTTTCAAAACAACCCTGAGTAGTCATAGCCCAGGGTAGTAATCTTATGTCAGTAAATATTTCATTTGTCTCCTGTAGCAAGCTATTCATTTTATCCCCATAGTGAGATCAGTTAAGTAGACGGAAGCTTCTTCGCTAGATGTGCTATATTCTAGTAAGTGGTTGAAGCGCAGATCTCTGAACGGCTTTCGCTCAAATTTTCTTCGTTGTCTCCTCCCTTTTCTCCATCAGCAGTCGAACAATGAGTTACTGAATGCCTGACAGTGTCACATACTTTAAATACTTGATCCTCTTCTCCTACAGAACCCCACAGTCCACTACTATTATAAGTTTACACACTTTACCAAAGAACTTAAGTTTACAACTTGACTAAGATAAAGCTCTACATTTTTACATATGCAAGGAGAAGGAATAGTGGCTTGATTATTTGGACTTTGTGGATGATTTGAGGCAAATTTTTTAAAATTTCAGGTGGATTTTTTTTCTCCTACCAGGGCTTTCACATCTTTTCGGTGGTGCATCTTGGGGAATTGCAAACTAATTTTAATGATAATTTACAAAAAGAAAAGTAATGTGAAAATAATTATGAAATATATCAACCATTTCCTCTGTTACTATGAATAATTAAAAGATACAGGTTGTTATTCTTCCAGAAGTACTCAGAAAGGAGAACTCAACTGGGGCCAGAATGTTAAAATGGAGCTGTATTTTGCTTCATAGCTTAACTCAGTGTATTAAATGTTAATGTTAAATATCTAAAGTATTGCTAACTGTATCTGTTAATTCTCCTGGAGGACAAAGACACTTACAGAAATAAGTAATTTTAATTCATCAAACTTCCCCGGAAAGGTCATAGAGTCTGGGGGGTTTTTTTGGTTTTTGTTTTTTTTCCTATTAACTAAACTTGAGACTTTATTTGGATTTCACCAGCTTTTTGAGTTAATCTCTGTCTGTTCCAGGAACCAATCCAGGGTACCACAGTGCAATGAGTTGTCTATCTCTCTAGTCTCCTGTGTGACAGTTTCCCAACCTTTCCTTACCTTTCATGACCTTGACAGTCTCAAGATGTCTGTGTAGGTATCTGTCTAGGTATCCTTTAGATGTTCCCCATTTTGGATTTGTCTGGTGTCTTTGTCATGATTAGTCTGGAGCTATGGGGCTGTTGTTGTTTTTTTCTTTTTTTTTTCTTTGGCCGCACCTCGCGGCATGAGGGTTTGAACCCGTGCCCCCTGCAGTGCAAGTGCAGGGTCTTAACCACTGGACCGCCAGGAGCTATGGATTTTGAGAAAGAATACCACAAAAGTGAAGTCCCCTAATCGCATATCATGATGTAAGTGATATCCATATAACATCACTAGTGAAGTTAGCTTTCATCACTTGGTTAAGGTAGTTTCACTAGGTTTCTCCTAAAGTTACTGTTTTTTCCTTTCCATACTGTATTCTTTAGAAGCAAGTAACTAAATTGGGGGAGGCAGGGGCAGGATTCTATCTCCTGTAAGAGGGAATATTTACATATATTTAAATAGAATTCTTCTGTGAGAAAGATTTGTCTCTTCTAACCCCATTTTTTTATTCAGTCATTTATTGTATGGACTCACGTACATTCATTTCAAACTTTGTACCTCCAGTAGTACAGTAGTATGTTATTTTGTTGCTCACATTGTTCCAGCTTTGGTCATTGAGAACTGTCACTTTGGCACCTCTGTCCCTTTGACATTCCCCTTTACTTTCTGGTACTACAAGATTCTTCAGACTTTTTTTTTTCTTCTCCTGCCATGCCACATGGCTTGCAGGATCTTAGTTCCCTGACCAGGGATTGAACCCAGGCCCCGGCAGCGAAAACGCTGAGTCCTAACCACTGGACCGCCAGGGAATTCTTCAGATTCATCTTACGTATCCTCTGCCCCAGCCTTAGAATTAGCCATTTCTCCAAGGAACCCTACTTCCTTTTATTGGACAGTTGTATTTTGAAACTAAGATCTAGGTACTGGATATGTTCCTTGCCACTAGGTTATGCTAGTCACCCCTTATTCATGGAACTTAAGTTCCAAGACCTCCAGTGGATGCCTGAAACCACAGATAGTACTGAATCCTATATATGCTGTTTTTTTCCTATACATACATACCTATGATAAAGTTTAATCTATAGATTAGGCACAGTGGGCTTCCCTGGTGGCGCAGTGGTTGAGAATCCGCCTGCCGATGCAGGGGACCCGGGTTCGTGCCCCGGTCCAGGAAGATCCCACGTGCCGCGCAGCGGCTGGGCCTGTGAGCCATGGCCGCTGAGCCTGCGCGTCCGGAGCCTGTGCTCCGCAACGGGAGAGGCCACAACAGTGAGAGGCCCGCGTACCGCAAAAAAAAAAAAATAGGCACAGTAAAAGATTAACAACAATAATAAAACAGAACAATTAAAATACTGCAGTAATAGTTATGTGAGGGGGGCTCTCTCAGAATATCTTACTGTGCTGTACTCACCCTTCTGATGAGTGAGATGTTATAATGCCTACACGATAGGGTACGGCGGGGCAGATGATGGAGGCATTGTGACACAGCATTAGGATGGAACAGGGGCAGCACGAAATTTCATCACACTACTCAGAAAGGCACACAATTTAAAACTTACGGATTGTTTATTCTGGAATTTTCCGTTTAATATTTTCGGACAGTGGTTGACTGCAGGTAACTGAAACTATGGAAAGCAAAATCAGATATGGGGAGACTGTTGTACTAGAATGTCATTGCCTCTAGGCCCTCGCAGTGGACAAGGAGGTGTGTGCGTATAGGTATTCCTCTACTTAGAATAAAATTACGTACCAGTAAACCTATCACAAGTTGAGAATATTGTAAGTCGAAAATGCATTTATTACACCTAACCTACCAACATCATAACTTAGCCTAGCCTACCTTAATCGTGCTCGGAATACTTACATTAGCCTACGGTTGGGCAGAATCACCTACCACAAAGCCTATTTTAGAAAACAGTGTTGAATATCTCACGTAATTTATTGAGTACTGTACTGAAAGTGAAAAACAGAATGGTTGTGTGTTGGTTGTTTACCCTCATATCACATGATAGACCAACTGCAGCTTGCTGGCACTGCCCAGCATTACAAAAAAGTATGGTACCCACTATCGCTAGCCTGGAAAAAGATCAAAGTATCATTTTTATTGAATGTATGTCACTTTCACACTGTAAAGTTGAAAAATTATAAGTTGAGCCATCAAAAATTGGGGACCATGGGGCTTCCCTGGTGGTGCAGTGGTTGAGAGTCTGCCTGCTGATGCAGGGGACGTGGGTTCGTGCCCTGGTCCGGGAAGATCCCACATGCCGCGGAGCGGCTGGACCCGTGAGCCATGGCCGCTGAGCCTGCGCGTCCGGAGCCTGTGCTCCGCAACGGGAGAGGCCACAACAGTGAGAGGCGCGCGCACCGCCAAAAAAAAAAAAAATTGGGGACCATCTGTATATTCACCCATGGGTGTGTGTACACACACACACACACACACACACACACACACACACGACCATTGGACAATGTGGGGATTAAGGACGCTGACCCCCATGCAGTTGAAAATCCAAATATAACTTTACAGTTGGCCCTCCATATCCACAGTTCCACGTCCATGCATTCAACCAACCTCAGATCGTGAAGTACCATAGTACATACTTATTGAAAAACATCCACATATAAGTGGACCTGTGCAGTTCAAAGGTCAGCTATAGTTGTTTCTTATTGATCAATCTGTATATAAAACTAAACATGGGTTCATAATGAATGTCTCCAACTCTAATCCAGTACCACAAGGTTTGTTCTTTTCTTCCACATCTATAACTTCCCTCTCTTACAGTGAGAAACCTGGCTCCCATCATCCACCATTCATTTACTTATATTTTGTTCATCCCTTGTATACATGTAAAGCAGTTTCAAACTTTTTAACCTAAACTCCCTGAGAAACAAATTTACCAACTAAAGTACAGTGTTTGTGTACATTGTACTGATTTGTTTGTTTATAAAGAATAACATATCTGTATGTTGAAGATAATTTTAAAGACTGTTGACTGTTAAACAAGACTTTGTTCTCTTTGATGGCACCGTCTTACAGGCGTTGGCAGTTCTATTTAGAACTATCTGTTAGAGCTTTGGGTCCCCTTAAAGATTTACCCATGGCCCTAAGCCAGAGGATGATGGAGATAGTAACTTTAAGAGTAGTGAAATACCTAAATACAGGCAGTTAATAATAGGGAAAGTACCAGGAGCTTTGGGTTATCTGTCTTTAAGCAGTAGACACTTTATGGATGTTCATGTATTTGTGCTGTTTTTGTCATGCTGTCTTGTAATTTTTTATATAAAATACCTTTTCTTTTGCTGAAATCACTACCATAGTGTCACATCTACCCTGGTCGTTAAAAATTTTTTTTCCTGAAATAGTAAATACCTTGAGGAATTTCAGCTTAATAACAGTTAAGTTTTAGCTGCTCTTAACAATACATGTAGGCTTTATTTTTATTATTTGTGGTATTTTGAAGGAGGAGCAGCTGTGCTTTTGTTAATCCAGCACATATTGATGAGGATACCAAAAATGGGTGCTAATTGGTATAATTCTATCTGGATTTGTGGCCAATATAGTGACAAGTTTTAATCTTAAGGATGCCATTCTACAGGGCTCCTTCCCTCCCCTTCTGCACCTCTTCCCTCCAAATTTTTTGGTCTCTACAAGACAATATGATTACATTGCTGCTGTTTTCTTGTTTTTGAACACAATTTCTGGTAACTTTATAGTTCACTAGATTTGCCATTCATAAATGAAGTACTAGTACTCTGGTACTGGCCACTAGTGAAGTCCTGGCATAATTGAATGTGCTTATAGCTTCCTGCCTGATTGAACTGCCCTGTGACACAGGTGTTCTGCATCTTTAAAAGCGTCTGGTTTCCAGGGAGCAGCTTTGACTTTTCACACCGGGTGCACATTTGGTACAAGCATTGAATGAATGTGATGCATGAATAAATATTTGTGTCCAGCCCACACATCTGCTTCTTTCGGTCTCTAGTGAGTTCATCCTGGTTTTTTGTTTTGTTTTGTTTTCCAGCTGCTGTGACTTACTCGAAGCCTCGATTGGCCACATTTTGGCACTATGCCAAGGTTGAGCTGGTTCCTCCAACCCCTGCTGAGATCCCTACAGCTATTCAGAGGTTGAAAAAAATTATCAATAGTGCTCAAACTGGTAGCTTCAAACAGCTTACAGTTAAGGTAACTATGGGCTAAATGAAAACGTATGTGCATAAAAGAAAATGTCTCCCCTTGGGATTTTTCTGATTGTTTTGATTAATATATGTATTTTTCAGTGAGGCTGAAACCAACATAATGAGAGATAATCTCTTTTTTGACTGTGGGGAAAGATACTTTGTAATTTTGTCATCTGGGTTGAAATAATTGGGCTATTTTATGTCTTAGTTTCCTATTAATCTTATAACAAAGAAGTGATCATTTTTACCGGGCAGCTTTTTTTTTCCTTTCCTATTTGTTTAGTGTACTAAATAGAATGGCTTGCTTTGCTGACTCTGTACTTTGTTTGTCTGTGGTCCTAAAACTATCCCCGATTTGGCCAAAAGCTCTCTTGGTCTATATCACAGTCATGGAGGGTAAAAATACCAAAACCTAGAAGCATATAATATGATGTGAAGGGTGGAGATAAAATCTAAAGACTTAAGAATTCTAAAGAATTGGAACTTGAGGACTTCCCTGGTGGTCCAGTGGTTAAGACTCCTCTGTGCTTCCAGTGCAGGGGCCACAGGTTCTGTCCCTGGTCAGGGAACTAAGATCCCACATGCCACTCAGCACATCCAAAAAAAAAAAAAGAAAAAAGAATTGGAACAAATTCACTTCCAGGTGCTAAAAGGAAAAGGCCCAGTTTTGTTGTGGAAAGGTGTTTTTTTCAACTGGAGTTTCAAGATCCATATTTGTGCTTGTGTGAACCGCTGTTTTCTGGAACTGTGTGTGTGTACTTTTTCTCTTTAGGGCAATAAAACATTGATCTGTGAAACTAATTACTGAATACTTGGAAAGAATTAAACCAAATAATAAATGAATAAAAGTTATGTCTAAAGGGAATGATAGAGCCCTTCAACTTTCAACAGATTTTCTTTGGCCAGACAGAAATGTCTGTTCAGAGACTTGCCTTCCTATAGCCATCCTTTCATATGAATGCCCTGTCTAAATGTGGCAGCTATTTCCAGGATGTGGGTTGTTTTAGGGCTCATAAAGTGTCTCATAAACTAATAATGAAAGGGTTAAGTCAGTTCAGGTCTTTAAAGAATGCTTTGAAAGAATTTATAAGCTCTGGCCTACTTACCTTACATAATTGAAAGTTCAAGGGTTCTCAGCAGTTAAAGTTAACATCAGTAATTCTTGACTTTGACTAAAACTCCCCTTTAATTTGAATAGCATCATTATATTCTCTGTCACTTAATCCTGGAAAAGAATAGTTTTAAATATATAAGAAAAAAATGTACATTAAAATTTGTGCTTCTTTTTTCAGGAAGCTCTACTGAATGGTTTGGTGGCCACTGAGGTGTGGATGTGGTTTTATGTTGGCGAGATCATAGGCAAGCGTGGCATCATTGGCTATAATGTTTGAAGACCAGTCTTTGCTTTATTATTTGGGTGTTCTTGGACCATGTGTGAGCAGACTGCTATTTGAATAAAATAAGACAATGTGTCAGAATCAGTGTTTTCTCTGTCAAGCACTACATGGAAGGTCACAACTTCTCTTGATATTAAGTTGGGTTGTCTTTTGCTTTAATACATTAATACAGCTCTAAATGCATGTCTTTGCTTAGCCTGCAATTGGAAAGGATAGATATGAATATACCAACCTGGTACATGTATATATGAGGATAGCATTTTACTTTGAAGTCTTGAAATAAATGATATTTAAGCTTAATTTTAGAAAAGTTGGGGAAAGGTTTTGAGAAAACAAGAACTTGTTCCAGTAGGAGAAAAATAATACCATGTGCCAAACATGGTATATACTAGTTAAATCACCTAGCATAAAGAATACAATTTGGACTGTTTTTCTTTGCTAAAATCAGAGAAAGACCCCTTTGACAACAGCTGTGTCTGTAAATGTAGGGGTACTTTTTGTCAATTTGAATATAGCTTCCCCAAAAGAGACCAGCTGGGTGATATTCTGTGTGTCTTTGTAACATCTTTAACACTAGGACAGAGAATGAAAGCAATGACCTATGTTTTCAATTTAATTTTGATATGTTATTAATCTGTCTTTTTTTTTAAAGACCTACCTTTACAAAAATAAAATATCCTATAGATATTTAACAGGATTATAGTTTAGTATCGTCCATGGGTCAAAATAATATATTATGTCCTGAAATAAATACAAGTGATTGGTATCAGTCTGTCATCTTGAGCCACTTTATTGGGGATTTGGGAGCGACTTAATCATTCATTGGCCTTTCCTGGGGTTCTTACCATCTATGAATGTCTCGTTGGTATGTTTCTAAATCTGTTGTAACTCTCTTTGCAGCCACTGCACAACATGGAATACCAGCTGATGATAAGCAAAAGATGATTGCATATTGGAAAAGCATCATGGCTCACAATATAGTATTAATCCTTTAATAGTATTGAACCTTTATCCAGTCAATCCCAAATTTACCAACTGGTTTTGAACACTGCTGCTTTAGCCAATAAAGGGCACAGCTTTTCTTTGTGATAGGCAAGAACTCACCAAGGAGAGACTGCTACTCTCTGAACTGTGAAGTAATGCCTAACTTAACTGCAGGTGGTCAAAACTGAAACTACCTCTTTTCAGAAGGCATTCAGTAACTTAAAATATGCATAGCAACAGACAGAAAAGACACTACTACAATAATGGTGATTTTCATGAATTTTTCTATTGCATATGTGAGTGAGCAGTGCAATTAATTTTTTAAAAATTTAAAGGTACGAGATCAGCTAGCACTAGTAAGAACCTACAGAGGCCAAGTTGATTCATGATATGTAATGTGATTTTATTTTAACTATATGGTCACACCAGAAAGTCCTCAAAATAAATGTTTACCACTCACTCCACTGCTACTTCCTCCTCCTTGGCCATATGGCACACCTCTGGTGTAGGGTGGCTAATAGTGTATGTACAGAATTTCCTTGGTGAAAATAGCAGTGGACTGTGAAGCGGCCACTTGACTTCTGCAGGCCTGTTACTTTTTGTCCTCCTAAACCCCAAATGTCTTGCCTCCTAGCAGAGAACTTTCAGACTGTCTTTCACTGAATTTTTGCGTGCCAGGTGTTTGCCACTAGCAACTTAAGTGAAGTTAAGTTTGAAGTCAGATATTTTTGGTGCACCTCCTAAATCCAGGTATGCTAAATGGTAGAAACATTCATGAACAAGACTGTTACCTGTTTCACAGAGCTTGATCTGGTGAGACAGGTAACTAAGCATGCAGCTAGAGTACCATGTGGCTTGTGAACGGAAACCCATTGAAGGACTTAGACAAGGCACAATCCCTGCCTTCACTTTGTATAGTCTAGCAGCAGCGGGCAATTTCAAATCCATTAACAAAAGCTAGGGTAGAAATATGCATGGGGTGCATGTGGTCTTAAAGTTATTATACATAAATTGTCAGTAACAGCAAAGCCTTCCTGAGGCTTGCATTTCAAGACCACACTGAATGTGATTCTGTCCACGTTGCATACTTAATCCTCTGTTCTATATGCCTCAGCATTACTCTCCTTGGATAAGCTGCTTTTTTCTTTTCCACTTATCTTTTATATACCTAAGTACATATTCTGCCCTGATTTCTAAGGATAGCTCAGTATAATTTACTTTTTTAACATCTTATGTTTGTATAGCACTTTACATTTTCACTATCTCATTTAGCCCTCAACTTCCCTCTGAGGCATGTGGCACAAATGATAGACCCACTTAAGACATTTTTGATCAGAGGCATACTACAGCCACAGGAGTTAGTTTCTGCAAAAAATCCCGTGGTCAGTAGTGTGTTAAGTCAGGAACTAAGCTGCAGAAACACTCAGTGATTTGGCTAGGATCCCATGAGTAATCCGTAGAATCGCAAGTTGGGACCAGGTGGTGATCCCATGTGTAGCCTCTGCCCTGCCTTCACTCCTTGTAGACTCCCTCACGTTTTTCATGGTTCCATTCTGCAGTGCTTTCTGTATATCCTCAGTCCTTTGCCCTACTGTCAAGCTGTTTAAGCTTTCTTGGCAAATCAGATGTCAGCCTACCTAATCTTATATAAAGTGATATCTAGCTTTGTGAGACTTAAGTATTTCCTAATTAATATGGTTTTCATTTCTACTGGAATACGAATTGGTATGATCAGGATGACTCTTGAGATAAATACAGTAGCAATTCCACCAGAGATTCCCTTACCAGGGAACTTAACACTAGGCCTGCTTACCAAATGAAAGGCCCCGATACTATTAAAATACTGATAAATACATGCAAGGCCCTTGACAACATGCCTTCAGCCTTGGTGTAATCACATTTTGCTACCAACCAGGGTTTCAGCCACACAGCTTCTAACCAGTCCCCGTAAAAACTCAAAAGCTTTAAATCTAGTTTTCAGATTATGTACCCACTGCCCCTGATGGTTGCAGTTTTTTACCAGTCACCAGGCCACTCTTCTTTATTTCTTGGTAAATTTTTTTTCTCCTGGCTTTCCGTCAGTCTACAAAACGGGTTCCGTCTTAATTCTTGGCCATTTCAACATACACGTGGATCAGTAGTTTTCAAAGTAAGGAAACTTCGTAATGAAAATTCTCAGGTTCTACCTAGGAACGGGGGATGGGATCTGGCAATCTCTGTTTGAATTGGCTCTCCGTTTAATTCTGATGCATGCTAAAGTTTGAGAACTATTAACATAAATTGTCCTTCCAACAAACTGGGCTCAGTTCCCTTAAAAAGTCCAATGATTATGTCTCACCTTCCCTGGGCATTCATTCCTGTCGTTACCAAGGAATTTCAGCCACTCCATAGTTTCAGTTTCACGCATCCCTCTCTCTGACCACCTATAATCTTTCCAGCCCATTCCCTGTAATGTCCCAGCTATATTAATTTGGAGTCACCATGACCATCAATAAATTGATGCTGCCATCTCCCTCACCACCTCGATGTCCCCTCTTCTCCCGGCTTATTTATGTTCCATGGTCAATCGGGATCACTCTTTTGAATAAACCCTGAACTTCTTTACCTCTCACTCATTTTGTTGTCCTCATTTGCCAAAACCACATCCTCAGCTAAGTCTGCGTAGTCGTACTTGCACCCATGTAGCTGAATGTAGCTGGGGGAAACAGCCAAGGTGGCTAATCTCACTTTATATTCATGATCAGAATCTTCAGATGGTACCTAGTACTACCTGACAACCACACTGTGTTTCCTTGGGCCACGGTTATTTCTGTGAGCAGATGACCTTGCTTACTACTTAACTAAGAAAACTACAGCAATTGGAGAACTTCCATTGGCTCCCACAGCATCATTCTCACAAACTGTCTGCACCCATAAATATTCTCCACCTTGCCTATACTAGATAGTTCATGTGCCTTTTTTTTTTTTTCTCTTTCCTTTTGTTTGTTTTGGCCCTGCGGCTTGTGGGATCTTAGTTCCCTGACCAAGGATCGGACCCAGCCCCCCTCGGCAGTGAATGTGCAGAGTCCTAACCGTCGGACCACCAGGGAATTCCCAATTCATGCTCCTTTTTAAAGCCAATCCCTCCGTTCAATGTCTTTGTGCTATCATTTCTCCCCTTTTCCTGTTGTTTTGTCTGTTGTTCCTGTGAGTGTATACACATCCCATCTTTTACAAAATTAGCCCCCTTTTGCACCAAAACACCTCAAAAGTTGTCAATATTCAGGGCCTTCCCTGGTGGTCCAGTGGTTAAGACTCCACGCTCCCAATGCACGGGGCCCGGGTTTGATCCCTGGTCAGGAACTAGATCCCACATGCCACAACTAAAGATCCCTCATGCTGCAACTAAAGATCCCACATGCCACAGCGAAGATCCCGTGTGCAGCAACTAAGACCCGGTGCAGCCTAAATAAATATTTTTTGAAAGTTACCGATATTCAGTGTCTCCAAATCCTGTTCTCCCTTCAACCCGTTCCAATCCAGCATTCATTCCTACCACTCCACTGAAACTGCTCTCTGACACTTTAAATGGGTCGCTTCTCAATCCTCATTTTACTTGCTCTTTCAGCAATATTTGACTCAGCTGACTATTTCCTCCTGCTTGATGCACTTTCTGATAGACTTGACTTCCAGAACTTTCCTTTGGCGTTCCTTCTTCCTTACTTTTTGTTCACTTCTCAGTTTCCTTTTCTGGTTCCTCCTTTCCCTGGCAGCCTGTCTTTGGAATATCCCAAACATAAGGCTCAGCTCTCTCGCTCTCTTTCTCCCTCTCTCTCTCATCATTCCACTGGAGATCTCATCCAGTCTCCTGGTTTAAGTGACGCCTCTTAACTGATGACTCTCAAATTTATAGCTCTAGTCCCTACCTCTCCTCTGAACTCTAGGCTTATATGCCACTACACCTCCACTTGGGTGTTTAATAGACATCTCAAACTTAGTATATCCAAAGTGAACTCCTGATTTCCTTCCCCACCCCATCCCAAACCTGTTCCATAGTTTTCTCCCTCTCAGCTGATGGCAACTCTATCCTTCCAGTTGCTCAGGCTAAAAACCTTTGGAGTCATCCTTGACTCCCTGTCTTTCATGTTCTATATCAATCCTTCAAAAAGTCCTATTGGTTCTACCTTCAAAATATGTCTATTTCTTACCACCTCCACCACTAACACCAAGGCGCTATCATCTCTCACTGGGATTGCTGAAATGCCCTCTTAAATGGCCTCCTGCTGCCAAGCTTGCCTGTCTACAGTCTATTTACATCAGTCAGAGTGATTGTATCAAAGTGTAAGTCATACCATGTCACTCCTCTGCTCAGAACCCTCAATGGCTCCCGCCTCACTCATTTGAAGCTAAAGTCCTTACTGTGGGCCACAAGGCCCAACAAGATCTGGCTTTCCATTATATCTCTGACTTCATCCCCCTCTACCCTTCTCCTTTCTCACCCTGCCCCACTGGCCCCCTTGCTGTTTCTCAAACTCACCAGGCAACTCCTGCCTTAGCACTGACTGGTTCCGCAGTTTGGAATACTCTACCCCAAGATCTTCCCAGGGCTGGCTCCCTCACCTCATTCAGTATTTTCAGTGTAGGCTTCCCCAAACATCCTAATTATAATTGCAAGAAACCTCCCTCCAAATACTCTTTTCTCCTACCCTGCTTTTTTATCCCAAAATTTCAACTTCTAATATTCCACATGATTTACTGGATTATTATGTTTATTGTTTTACCTTGCTAAAATAAATGCAAGCCCCACAAAGGCAGAAATGTTTAAAAATCTATTTTGTTCACTGATACTATCCCAAGCTCCAAGCACATAATCACTCAATACAGATACGATGAATAAATTAATTTATCCATTAATGAATCTATACCTTTATAAATGCTGTTCTCTCGGCCTTTACCCTCTTTCTACCTGTACATCTCTGTTCCACTTCGAGAAGTCTTTTCTGATTTTCCCAAACTGCTTCCCTTTCCCCTCCTGTTGGGCCTCTTCTAGCACACATCACTGTACCCTAATGACACATTTACGTTTGTGTATTCCCCTTGCTAAGCTTTTTAAGGAAGGTACAGTATCTAATTCACCTTTGTAATCCTAGCCTATCCCATTATCTATCTGACTTGTCTATAGTAGGTTTTCAAACAGTAAAACAGCCAACTCTAGCTTACCGTGTTTGGTGCTAGGTTGATAAAACAGAGTTTAGTGGCAGTTTGCCACAGAGGGAGACGCAGGCCTAGGGGACTCATTTCCTGAAGGCCTGCAGGCTGAGACTGCTACAAAGCTGATGCCAGCTGAGTCACTCCTGCATCTCAACCTCTAACTCTGAAACTCAGAGATCTCGACCCCTGATTATCAGCCCTTCTCTACTAAGCAAGGTTAGTGCAGCGCTGCCTTCACATAAGGCCTAGGAGGGAAGAATGAGAGGGTGGGCAGCAGAAGATCCTTTACAGAAGACCTAGACTGAAATCTGAAAATCCCAGAAATCCCTTAGGAACTGATCATCTTAGGTCCCTCTTTCTTTGCCACACCTGCCTTTCAGGAATTATACCCTTCGGAGAGCTGAAAGAAGCACATCATATATAAGTTTATAGCACCACGCTATTCCTCATAGGATTTACACATGCAGCGTATGGGTGGATTTTTTTTAACATTTTTATTGGGGTATAATTGCTTTACAATGGTGTATTAGTTTCTGCTTTATAACAAAGTGAATCAGCTATACATTTACATATATCCCCATATCGCCTCCCTCTTGTGTCTCCCTCCCTCCCTCCCTATCCCACCGCTCTAGGTGGTCACAAAGCACCGAGCTGATCACCCTATGCTATGCTTCCCACTAGCTATCTATTTTACATTTGGTAGTATATATAAGTCCATGCCACTCTTTCACTTCGTCCCAGCTTACCCTTCCCCCTCACCGTGTCCTCAAGTCCCTTCTCTACATCTGCGTCTGCGTCTTTATTCCTGTTCTGCCCCTAGGTTCTTCAGAACCATTTTTTTTTTTTAGATTCCACATATATGTGTTAGCATACAGCATTTGTTTTTCTCTTTCTGATTTACTTCACTTTGTATGACAGACTCTAGGTCCATCCACCTCACTACAAATAACTCAATTTTGTTTCTTTTTATGGCTGAGTAATATTCCATTGTATGTGTGTGCCACATCTTCTTTATCCATTCATCTGTCGATGGACGCTTAGGTTGCTTCCATGTCCTGGCTATTGTAAATAGATATGGTGGATTTTTATAAGAATTACAAAAAAAAAAAAAAAAAAAGAATTACATGTTGGACTTCTTGCACAAAGTAAAAAAGGTTATCTTTAGAGCCTCGAAGTTTTAATGCATTCCAGTGTTGTCAAATCCAAAAGCAATTCAAACACTGTTGTGTGGTTTTGAATTATAGACTACTTGTTAAAATAGCTATTGTTTCCCCTAAGGATTGCCTGCATTTTTACCTTGATGTCATCTCACTTTGGGTCTCAAGAGTTTAGGGAAGTTAATAAAACAAGTGAATAACTATAGTTCTGAGATAACAGTGAATTCTAACATGATGGTAGAAAAGTGATTACCACTTTTTTTTTTTTTTTTTTAAAGTGATTACCACTTTTGATGACCTTCAGGTGGAGTAATGGAAAGAAAACCATGTAAGCCCAGGATTGTTGTTTTGGGGAGTTTTTTTTAAAGTAATGTGAGCCAAATAAATATTGTCAGGAGTGATATTTTGATCATCATTACTTTGCTTTGTTTGTTTGTTTTTTAATATTTAGTTAGTTGCACTGGGTCTTAGCTGCAGCACGTGGGCTCCTTAGTTGTGGCATGCAAGCTCTTAGTTGCAGCATACATGTGGGATCTAGTTCCCCGACCAGGGATTGAACCCGGGCCCTCTGCATTGTGAGTGTTGAGTCTTATCCACTGCGCTACCAGGGAAGTCCCTGCTTTACTTTGAATTCTGTTATGGTTTCATCTGCCTTGAATATTGAGAGCAGAAGAATGCTTTATTATGTGATACCCACATTACTGCTACATTAGGGAAACTGATTTCCACTTCTGTGCAGGCTCCAAATTTCACCCCCACTGCACTAAGGGTAAACACTGGAGCCAAATGGCCCTGGATTTGAGACCCTTGAGTTTGTTTGCTCTACCTTCACCGTCTGACACCACCACCCCCTCCACCGCCTGCCACCGCGAGCCACCCATCGCAGAAGAAAGCTGCCTCTAAACACTGAGTAGCAAGCCTCTCAAAGTTGTCTGTGGAAAGGCCCACCTAAAGAACACATCAGCAACGAAACCCTTTTTCTTTTCTCTCCTAAAATGGTATCCGTAGCTGCATGTTTTCCTTATTGCCAGTCTCAGCTAAGGCAAAGGCCTGGTGCAGGTTAGCAGAAGCCACTCCGCTTAGACGTTTTGAAACAAAATGTTACTCTCCTCACTGTTCAGTGCAGCATGAAATGATGTGGAACCGTTCGCGGTGAGGTGAGTGAGTCAGGGTTGAAGGACTGGAATGCAGGACTTGATTCCTGGTTTCCTAACTCTAACTACAACCTCTATATGCTTGGGTATTTAACCTGGTCATTGCACCGTTAGAGGCAGGAATGGGGAAGGGAGATGGTTTGCTTTTTATGTGTTTATTCAGAAACTTACATCTGAACTCGAACCCACATGTAAGACACTTCATTTCAACTCTAGCAGGAGCAAGTGATGATTCATAACGTATTCTTTGTGTCTGAGTCCCATGATTTTTCCTGGGTCTTAAGCAATAGGATTGTCTAGATGTTAATAGAGCGGACTCAGAACAGAGAAGAGAATGTGGCTGAAGAGAAAAGGCTAAACCCTAATCCTAATTATCTTAAAAGTCAAGTTAACCAGTGATCCTTTAACAACCTAGTCTCTACCCATAATGTTTCAAAATAAATTCTCAAGTTTTTAAACTTGATACCAAGTTTTTAAACTTGGTATCAGAAGCTCATGTAACTTCACCTGTTAGAGACATTAATAAGCATAGCTTTTAAAGCAGGCTTAGTTTTTTTTGTTTTTTTTTTTTGCGGTACGCAGGCCTCTCACTGTTGTGGCCTCTCCCGTTGCGGAGCACAGGCTCCGGACGCACAGGCTCAGCGGCCATGGCTCACGGGCCCAGCCGCTCTGCGGCATGTGGGATCTTCCTGGACGGGGACACGAACCCGTGTCCCCTGCATTGGCAGGTGGACTCTCAACCACTGCGCCACCAGGGAAGCCCTAGGCTTATATTTTTGTATCAGATTATGAGGTCTGCCTTGTGCAATGATGGCCATGCTCTCATGGTTTTGTTTGGTTTTTTACATCAGTTATCTTCCAAAAGATATACAGTGAGTTTTTTTTTTTTAAAGATGTTGGGGGCAGGAGTTTATTAATTAATTTATTTATTTTTACTGTGTTACGTCTTCGTTTCTGTGCGACGGCTTTCTCTCGTTGTGGCAAGCAGGAGCCACTCTTCATCGCGGTGGGCGGGCCTCTCACTATGGCGGCCTCTCTTGTTGCGGAGCACAGGCTCCAGACGCGCAGGCTCAGTAGTTGTGGCTCACGGGCCTAGTTGCTCCGCAGCATGTGTGATCCTCCCAGACCAGGGCTCGAACCCGTGTCCCCTGCATTAGCAGACAGATTCTCAACCACTGCGCCACCAGGGAAGCCCCTACAGTGAGTTTTTTCTTTTAAGTCTAGGAATAAACTAAACACAATGCATGCGTTGTATTATAGATTCAAAAACATGTCAAAACAAGCTTATTCATCTAGCCTTGAAAAAGATAACCTTTAGGAAAACTTCCAGCCCAGTCATGATTGCTGAAGAGAAAATAACCAAATGCTTATTACTCAAAAGGCTTCTTCGAGTGACCATAAAGTCTAGTCTTTCAATGCTAACATCTTCACTTGTGGAAATTCATCTCAGAATCAGGAATTGGTAGCTTCCAGTTCCTCTGAGAATATTCCTCAATCAACAAGTTGTCCACCTAGCTAAGGGACAGCTTCCTGGAATTAAGACTGAAGAACCTGGGTTATAATTAACTCAGACTTCCTCCTCCTCTTGTACCTTGGCCATGACCTTAATCCTCACCTAGAGTTTCCATCCCATCTATGGATAAAAATTTGTTCTAATTTAGACCAACTGAATTCTAGTCGTGTTAGCCTAAGGTGAGTTAGCATTGGTGGCTGAAAGGAATCCTAAACCAATTTCAGACCATTTAGTTAGACTTTAAGCATGACTCAAAACAATCTAGACATATCGGTGGGAGGATAACATTGCTCAGTATTACCCTTTTTCTGTCTGTAGTTAAAAAAATTATTTTTATTTGGTAATGTTAGGTCTAGTGAATTTTTTCAAAGTAATTTGGAGGCAAACAAAATGTTTCCAGTTCTAGGAACTGCAGCATTGACAATACACAGAAGTAATTAAAAGGAGTGTTAAAATGGGAAGGGCTTTGGAATTTAGCAGCTTTCAGCGACATGGATTTAAAGTCATATTTAAGTGAGAATCAGTAGGTCCATTGACTTATCTAAAGATCCCAAAGCCTTATATGGTATGATCTCCTTGGCTCTTAAAATTTCACAAGAGATAAGGTTTATGGGATAAAGAATATAGAATCAAGTGTTTGGCAGGCATGGAATTTGAGATTCAAAGAAGCCATTATACACCTTCATTCACATGACAGTCTTTGAGAAAAGAGGAGTGCCTTACCTATTACATTAAGGAAAAATGGAAACTGTCTAGCAAGGACTCCTTCAATTTCCTCCCCGACCTCAAACTGATCTATTTCTTCCCTCCTTTCTCCTGTCCTAGAGGAAAACATTTAGAACACTCTTTCCGAAATTATCCTTCTACATTTGCTCTTGCTTCTCTGCCTTTCCACTCTTCAGTGATCTGAAGAGACCTACCCATTCCCCATTTTCCTTTGTTCATTTATTTATTTGTTCAACAAACATGTATTACACTCTTGTTATAGGGCATATTAAGTGCTTGGGATACTGAAAATAAAAGACACATATCCTACCTTCAAAGGGCTCAAAGGGAAGGGGTAGCAAAATAAACAATTACAAATCACACAATTATGATACATCATGTAAAGATCAACAAGAGAAGTCTGCATATTATGCTATGGCTGTATACACAGGAGAGGTTGAAGAATGCTGGGGTAGAGGGGCTGGCACCTGAGATGGGTCTAGAAGTTAGCCAAGAGAACAAAAGGGGAAAGAAGGACTTTTTAGACAGAGGGAATAGCATATGCACCAAAGCAGGACTGTAGGAGAGAATTCAAATTTAATAAGGCAGGCACACAAGGAATAGATGTGTTTTGGAGGAAGGGGTGAGGGAGAGTTAGACCAAATAACACAGGATCTTCAAGATGATAAGGAATTATTAAAGTATTTTAAGGATGGAGGTAATATGGTCAGATTTGCATTTTAGGAAGATCAGTCTTCTATCAGAGGATGATTAGACTGGGAACTACAGCAGTTATCCTGAAAAGAAATGAGCAATTGGAAGTGCACAGTGGTGTAATTAGAGGAGGCTGTACAGAAAGAGGCAAACTTTGGTGTAAACAGGAATTTAGTTTAAGGACATACAAGTGAAGATGCCCAACAAAGTGTTGGTTCTGTGTGTCTGAAATTGGAAAGAGCGGTTAGTGCTGAAGGTGTAAATTTGGAAGTAACAAGCACACTGCAGGGACTGGGGCCTGGCTTCTGAGATGAGATTGCTTAGGAAGAATGGGAAAGCTCCAGGAGGGGACGGTAGGTGTTTCTGTAGGTTTTGTTTATTGCTGTATCCCCAGCACCTACAGCTGTGCCTGGTGTGTAGTCAGCACTCAGTGAGTATTTGAATACATGAATGATATAATGAAAAGAAAAGAGGATTAAGAACATAACTCTGAGAAACATCAACATTTAGGGATGGACACAGAAAAGAAGCCACTGAAGGGATCTGAGATAGAAAGATTAGAGAGGTGGGTGGAAAAGCAAGAAGGAGAGAGTGGGGTCATGGAAACCAAGGGAAGAGAGCTTCCAGAAGTTCAACCATGCTGCAAAAAGACTAGGTATAACAAGAACTAAAAAGTCTCCATTAGTTTTAGCAACTAGAAAGTCATGGGAGTTTTTTGGTGGCAGCAGTTTCAGTCGGGGTACCAGGCGGCCGGATGATAGTGTTTGAAGAGTATGTGGAAAATGGGAAGGAAGTGGAGGCTCTGAAGGTAGATGATTCTTTTCAGAAACTTGGCTGCATCTTCATTAAGCAATTTTTTCTTTCCTTTTTCACTGATACTTTTCCCTGAAGCTATAGATAGGCTCCCTCTCTTAAAAACAAACAAAAACACCACCTTCCCTTTAATTCATTCTCAAGCTATTGACCTATCTTTCATTACCCTTCTTCTCAAGCGAATGGAAGTATGTGAGTGTATCTTGAATCCTCTTTCTTCTGTTAACTTTCCCTTTCATTTATTTTCTGACCTAGGCAGCCCTTGTAATGTATCACTCTGTAATGACTATATATATACCATTAACTTGTTCATTTACTTATCCATTCATCCTTGCCTCTTTTCTTTCTCTCCCTACATTTAGTACATCAACAGATCCTTACTCTATCTTCAAAATATATCCTGAATCTGTCCATTTCTCATCACCTCCGCATTACCACCCAAGGCCAGGACATCCTCATCTCTCACCTGGACCACAGCAGTCACCTGCCAACAGATCTCCCCACCTTCACCCTTGCCTCTCTATTATCTGTTCTTATACTAGCAGCCAGAGTTATCCTTTCAAGTATTAAGTATTTTGTCAGTCTTCTATTCAGAACCCTCCAGTGGCTCTTCATCTCATTTTAAGTCTCTGTATGAGCTGAAGCACCCCCTCCCCCATTGTTTGGCTCAACACATTTCTACCACTGTTCCCGCCATTGACCTGACTGCAGCCACACTGGCCTCTTTGTTGTCCCCTAAACACACTCCGTCTCAGCCCATCTGCATTTGGTTTACTCTCTCACTTCCTCAGCACTCTGTTCAAATAGCCCCTTAACCCAAAGGTCTCCCCTGGCCAGCCTTCAAAAACAATTGCACCTTAGCCTCTCCCAGCTCTCTACCCTCTTCATTGTACCTACATAGCACTTGTCACCAGCTGACTTATGATAGTAACTTATTTGTTGTTTGTTTCCCTTCACTAGACTCTGAGCACCTACAAAGTGTCCCTACCAAGAGCACCTCCCTTGGAGAAGCAGAGACAAAGATAACTGAGGAACTATTCCTGCCCTTGAGGAACCCACACTTCAGTGAGTCATACAACCTAACAAGTAATTAGAATGGAAATGCTCAAAGCTGTCTGAATGCAAGAGTCAGGCCCCGAGGAACAGTGTGGTTTGGGGCAGCAGTTCGGGCACTCTTCCGCCTGGGTAGTAGTTACAACCATGAGTTCACGCTAAGAGAATGTGAGAAACGAAAAGCACTCAGGAGGCATCAGTGTCTAAGGGGTGAAGGACAGAGAAAGCAGCCAAGAAGAAGAATCAAAGAGGTGAAGAAGGGCTGGAAGAATGGAAGAAAGACAAGACAGAAGCTCACTGAGGTTGAAGCTACTATATTGTCTTTCTAGAATATTACTACTAATCATTGCAATGAAAACATTTATTAACAGTTGGCTACGTGCTGTTACTGTTCTAAGCGTGTTCCATATGTTCACACATTAAACCTCACAATGACACAGGAAGTTAGGCACTAGTATGGCCCCATTTTACAGAGCGGAAATGGATTCACTTACCCAAGTGCACCCACCTACTGAGAAATAAAGATTAGAACCCAAACAGTTTGAGCTTGCACTCTTAAACACTATGTTGTTATCCTTAATAGAATACTGTGCCAGCTCTGTATGCATTTTCCTATTTTATTGAGGAGCTATTAAGGTCAGGTACTGTTCTAGCCTCTGGATACAGAGCAGTGAAGTGGACCAAGTACCTCCCTTCATGGAGTGCATATCCTTGTGGGGGTGATTGACGTGAAACAAGTCCGTAGATGCAGATACAAGTGCTATGAAGGACAACGGAAGCAGGGTAAGGTATCACAAATGACAGTGGTGGCCTCTCTGAGGAGGTGGCGTTGAAGTAGAGATCTGGAGGAAGTGAGAGAGTGAGCCAAGAGGATATCTGGGGGAAGAACATTCCAGGCAGAGGGAACAGTGAGTGCAGAAGCCTTAAAGTGTGAGTGTGCAGGTGTGTTCCAGGAACTGCAAGGAGGTCAAAGAGGTAGGAGCACAATGAACTAGGGAGAGAGAGGCGGGAGATAAGGTCAGAAAGGTACAGAAAGGCTTCCAGGACATATTGTTAAGTGAAAAAGATTAAGGGATAAGGCATCGTAGTTTGTATGGTATAATCACATTGAGTAAAGAAGTATGTGTGTGTCTGTGTGTACAGCCATATAGATAGATGATAGATAAATATAAATGTGTTTATATTCTGAAATAATAGACAACAAACTTAATAGTGATTATCTTTTGAGGGAAGGAAGGGATATTTAGACTTTTTATTTTATATTCTTCCCTACTATTTGGAAAATTTTACCTCACATATGTGACTTTTATAATAACCAAAAAATAGCTAAAACTCTTAACCACGTGTTAAGGGGCCCAAGCTAAAGTCCTCTTTCCCTTTATGGCTGAGCCTCTCCAAAGTTGCCTCCACTGGCTTCTTGCTCTCTCCCTGTCCTCCTCAACCAAATACAGTCCGACTCCAGACTTCATGTCTCCCCGGCCACCGCACTTACAGGGCTCACCTGCGACTTCCCTGGGACTACGAGGAACACTCCTCAGTCCTTTTTGCTTCTGGAACTCTCTGCTACATTTGACATTGTTTACAGCTCCTCTGGTTGAACCTCTTTTTCCTTTGGCTTCCCTCTTGCCCCCTTTTATCTCACTGAGCATTTTTTAAAAATAATTCATTAAAAAAATTTTTTTTTGGCCATGCCATGTGGCATGCGGGATCTTAGTTCCCCGTCCAGGGATCCCGTGCCTCCTGCAGTGCAAGCTCGGAGTCGTAACCACTGGACCGCCAGGGAAGTCCCACACTGAGCGTTCTTTCTCAGTCTCCTTCTACTGGCTACTTTTTGTTAGCCTACTAGATAGAAAGATAAGTTTCTTCTGGTTCTATTCTTGACGCATTTGCTTCTGTGTGCCACACACAGTCTTTCTGTGTGGTCTCATCCCTGCCAATAGTTTCAGTGACCATCTTCATGCTTCAAGTCCCAGATCTGTATTTTTAGCCTTTTCTCCTGAGCTCTAGTCCAGGACATCCAACTGCCTATTAGACAGCTCCACCTGCAGATCTCACAGGATCTTAAACTCCAGTGTTCTAAAACCAAGCTCATCATCTCCAAGCAAAAACACCTTCCTTCTCCTGTTGTCCTTATCTTAGTTGGTGGTATTGCCATCTGCTTGATCGACTACAGCTGGCAACCTGAGACAAGCCCCTCTTTTTCATCCCCCAGATCTAAATGGACACCAAAAGTCATTCTATCTGCTAAATACCTCTGGAATCTGTCCTCATTCCTACATCTTCACTGCCACTGCTTCCATCATCTGGACTACTGCATGTAGTAGTATTTCAGTGTACTTCAGACATGTGAGTCTGAAGGCGTGGGAAGAGGTCAGAAATATCCTCACTGCATCTTCTGCCTCTAGGCTCACCATCAGCCTGCTTCCTTACACCCAGTTGCTACAGTAGTGTGGCACAAATTCCCTCATGTCGGTCTCTGTTTGGAATCTGTCCTTTCCCCCAACCTTCCAGAATAAATCCCAAACTCCTTAATATGATCTGGCCAGTCTTTTTTTGCCCTGCCACGCAGCTTGTGGGATCTTAGTTCCCTGACTAAGGATTGAACCCTGGCCCTCAGCAGTGAAAACATGGAGTCCTAACCACTGGACCACCAGGGAACCCCCTGGCCAGTCATTTTTTGACACTTTCCCTCGTGTACCTAGTGTTCGAGCAATACTGAAGTACTCTTTGTTTTTCAAAGACCTCTTTCCTTTTCATGTTTCTATGGAAGTTTTGTGACATAACATCTTTGTATCTCCAGATCTAACATAATATCTGGTACAAAGTAGATGTTCAATAAATGCTAGTTGAATAAATGAAAGAACAGAAAATCAGAAAGCACAGAGGTTGAAGGTAAGAACACCAGTCAGAAGACTTACTATAAGAGTACAATTTAGGGACTCCCCTGGTGGTGCAGTGGATAAGACTCCACACTCCCAATGCAGGGGGCCCAGGTTCAATCCCTGGTCAGGGAACTAGATCCCACATGCATGCCACAACTAAGAGTTTGCATGCCACCACAACTAAGGAGCCCTGGAGCCGCAACTAAGGAGCCTGCCTGCCGCAATGAAGAGCCGATGCAACCAAATAAATATTTATTTGGTTTTAAATTTTTTTTTAATTTTATTTATTTTTTGGCTGTGTTGCGTCTTTGTTGCTGCGTGTGGGCTTTCTCTAGTTGCGGCGAGCGGGGGCTACTCTTCGCTGCGGTGCATGAGCTTCTCATTGCGGTGGCTTCTCTTGTTGCAGAGCACAGGCTCCAGGTGCACGGGCTTCAGTAGTTGCGGCTCGCAGGGCCTAGAGTGCGTGGGCTCAGTAGTTATGGCACACGGGCTTAGTTGCTCCGGGGCATGTGGGATCTTCCTGGACCAGGGATCGCACCTATGTCCCCTGCATTGGCAGGTGGATTCTTAACCACTGCGCCACCAGGGAAGTCCCATAACTATTTAAAAAAACAAAAATGAGTACAATTTACAGGTAACCAGGAAGAGAGGAAAAGGAAATGCTTTCGTTCAACATTTCCTTCAAGCTTCTACAAGGTGAAGCAGTAATAATCAAATAATAATTATTCCTATTATTTTTTTCTCTTTGAGAGCTATAAACTTTGATCATCGGTACAGTTTCAAATGGGGACAACTTAACTGATTTTAAATAAAATGTATTTTTTTAAAACCCAGCACACGCGACTGCCTCTGACAAAATAAGACCCCTTGGGTATAAATCCCAAGGTCCAACAGTGCAGCTGGGAAGGGTCATTTATTCCGCAAATATTAATTTAGCTGATACAGACACTGCTTGGCACAGGGGATACAAAGAAAAGCAATATACAGCTCCTGTTCTCAAGGAGCTCACCCCAAATTATCTAGTCTTTGCCTTTGGCCAGGACTACACCTAATCCTTTACAGAAAGCCAGCTGTTCATGCTGGGGTGATTATTTAAAGTCCTTTTAGTCACAGATATAGCTATACCTAATTCTTTTGGAATGGAAACTCATGGAAGGGGCAGTAGCAAAATGCAACCATTGCTTCCTTAATGGAAGGGTGCCTTCGTAGAAGAGTAATGGACTTGGTTCTTCCTTCTCCAGAAGAAAGCAGCATCTAAGGGTTCTGAACAGTCCTCTCTGTTCAGTGATGATCAAGCCTTCCTATGGGCAAGCTTAAATGACTCAGCCACCATTCTTTTCTTAGTTCCAGGACTTTGGGGACTACTAATGCAATGTTTTCCACTGGGGGCCTGTTTGGAAAAAGGAAATTGCTTATTTGAGAGGGGGTATCTTCACCAATGACTAAGGAAGTGTTTCTATCTGAATGCGAGAGAATGCACTGTACTTGGATTAGGTCATTCAGTCTTCATAATAATCCTGTGAGGTTGCTATTAATATCCTTATTTTAGCAGATTAGGAAACTGAGGCATCATGAGCTTAGGTGCCTGGGTCAAGATCACATAGTTACAATGACTGTATCTGAGTCCATGTTAGTTTCACCACAATACTGGTTTGCAACTAGAAATCTTTCCAGACAGGAGAAAAGGGAATGAACATCTAGAGGTCCCTTTAAACCAGAAGCAATTCATGAGTTTGCAGGAAGGGGCAAAATTTGGGGTGCCCTTCTTTTTTTTTTGGGGCGGGGTGCCCTTCTTAAAAATTTCCTTATATCATTTGGAAAAAAATTTTAAATATGTGCATGTCTATTAAGTTGGCAAAAATCAAGAAGTTAAAAAATCCTTTTCGGAAGAGTGTGGAGAAAGCACTCAGACATTGCTGGTGGCAGTATGATTAGTACAATCTTTACAGGGCGGCAACTCAATCTTTACAGCGGACAACATGGCGTACATTTATCAAAATTATAGGTGCACATACCTTTTGACTTAGCAAATTCCACTTCTAGAAATGCATACAACAGATATATTTGCATGCCTGCAAAGTAACATATGTTCAAGGTTGTGCACTGCAGCGTTGTTTGAAATAGCAAAAGTTTGGAAATAAATGCCCACTAACAGAGAACTGGTTAAATAAAGTATGCTACATCTATTCCATGCAGCCCCAAGAATGAGGAAATGCTGTCTACTGACCAGAATGATTTCCAAGATATAGATTTCTAAGCAAGATACAGGAAATGGGTTTGATATTTTTTCATTTGAGGAAAAACTTCTGTATGTATTTGCTTGTAAAGGTACAGACTACCTCTGGAAGAATATACAAGAGACTGATAATCTTAGTTGCCCCTAAGAAAGGATAAGGTATGACTGCGGGAGGAGAGGGTAGTTAAAGTAAGAGTGGAGTGAAAACTTTATTTCTTTAAATTTTTAACCATATTAATATATTATGTAGTCAGGAAAAATAAGCTGAATTAAAATTTAAAATAAGAGATTAAATAAAGCACATGCAGTTTAAGGTAACTTATGAGTAAGGCATAGAATGCCTTTTTTCAAAAATACATTCACATTGCTGTGAAGTTATTTCCACATCCATCCCCATAACTCTTTTCATCTTCTAAATCTGAAACTCTATACCTAGTAAACAATAACGCCCCATTCTCCCCTCACTCTGTCCGCTGGCAACCACCATTATACTTTCTGTCTTTACAATTTTGACTACTCTGAGGACCTCAGGTAAGTGGAGTCATACAGTATTTGTCTTTTTGTGTCTGGCTTATTTCACTTAGCACAATGTCCTCAAGATTCATCCATGTTGTAACATATTACAGAATTTCGTTCCTTTTTTTAAGGCTGAATAATATTCTATTGTATGAGTATGCCACATTTTGGTAATCTGTTCACTGGTTGATGGACACTTGGTTTGCTTCCATGTTTTGGCCATTGTGAATAATGCTGCCATGAACATGGGTATACAAATATCTCCTCAAGATCCTGCTTTCAGTTCTTTTGGGTATATACCCAGAAGTGGAACTGCTGGATCATATAGTAATTTTTTTTTTTCTCAAGGAACCACCATACTGTTTTCCACAATGGCCGCACCATTTTATATTCCTGCCGACTGTGCACAAAGGGTCCAATTTCTCCACATCTTCACCAACACTTGTTGTTTTCCTAATGGGAGTAAGGTGGCATAGTATGTCTTTTGGGGAATCAGCAGTATGGTTAGTTGATAGTGGTGTCAGACCCCAATGAGATTTGGTCTTGCCACTTACTAGCTGTGTGACTTCGGACATTATGCCAGTTTCCGCATTGGTAAAATCAGAATTATCTCGGAGGGTTGGTGAGAATTGAATGTGCATAAAGCACTCAGGCTCACAGAAAGCACTCAAGAAATATAAGTTATTATTCTTTCCACCTTAAAAGCTCCAATAATAAACCAAATTCCGACTTGCTCTGGCTCCTTCTGGACGAGTTAGGAGGCAAAGAGACAAACTAGATGATTTTATCAAGGAGTTTTCTACTTAGAGGCTTGAGTCTGAGGACTTCACACAATCTTCACAGACATTCTTCCTTCCTGCTGTCCCCACTCAGCCTGCAGACCTCCCACCTGTGCCCAAAGAAGAGTGCTTGAAAGGAAGAGGTTACTCAGAACCCAGCCGGTTTATGTTTTCTCAGGGGCGGAGGTCGGGAAGAAATCCTGTTGACACAGTTTTGTAAAGCCTGTCACTCAGTCCCCTGCCTATTACCTCTGCAGACCGTTATGCATATTAAAGAAGGGGGGGCGGCAAATACAAAAGAAAAATAAGCGAGAGTGAGTGAGAGAGGGAACAAATCAGGATGCTTGAGGGAATCCACGTGGTCGCCAATCTGTAACTGATCAGAGCAGCGACACTGAAGCAAAACCCCCAACGCCTAACGCTAAATATATTGCAATGGAGAAACCGTCCACAATGGGGTGTCTATGTCCTTAGCAGAGTCCTGGGGCTGCCGTTTAAGAGACTCTCCCCGTACTCCCACCCTTTTTGCACCTAGTAAACCACGCGATGTAACAACGGAATCTGGTTCTGTGTGTGCGCTGTGGGAGTGTGAGCTTTGCAAACCATCTGGGCTCCATCCTGCGCGGTTGGAACCACGATCGATCCAGGACGAGTTGGGGGAGTTGGAGCTTGCCTGTGTCTCCTTCCTCTCCCTGCTCCTCTCTAGCCCCCACCCCATCGTTCGCTCTGCACAAACGTTCGCGGGTGGAGGGACGTAGGTTTTCAGCACCAGGAGGCCGTGGACCTTCTCTGGAGGCTGCAGTGCACCCTCCAGAGGGCCAGAGCTGATTGCAACCTGCTCACCACGACCCTCCCCCTCCTCCCCAAATTCGCTGCCCCAGGCTGTTATATTACAGGCGGGGCGCTGTACCGGTGCGGGAGTCCAGGAAGGCTGCGTGACCTTCCAGCGAACTCCACCTCGGCCAGGGGTGGGAGGGATGGAGGCTGCCCCGGGGCCTGCTGGCTGTGTATCGATCCCCCAGCCTCAGCCAACACAAGTTCTCCCGGTACAAACCCCTCCCTCCCTTCTGTGCTTTCCCAGCCTTGCAGGCTTCTAACGCCTAGCTTGTGGCGCCCTCCTCTCTTTCCCGCAATAAAGTGAACCGGGTGGGTATGCATCCCCCGCCCTAACCCTCCCCTTCCCCCTCCCCCCTCTGCCTACTAACCCCGCGCACAGAGCTCGCCGCCGGCGGGCCCCTTCCACCCAGTGTATCATAATGCCCAACGCTCTTCTCCTCCCCCTCTCTTAATCAGAAACGTGGTCGCGAGCCCCCCCGCTCTGCGTGCATACATTAGAGTCTGCTTTGCATGCAGCGGCAGGCAGAGAACTGAGGAAGAAGGGGCGGGGGCGCTTTTGCCCGCCTCTTCCCTCCAGGCCCCGTTAGCCACCCAGTTTCAGCTTCGTTGTAACGCCGCCTCGTTAGCGGAGCACGCCGCGGCCCCAGTGCCCGGGCTGGAGAAACACAACCCAACTCTCTGCAGAAGGGCACCAAAGCCAGAGGTTTCTCAGCCCCGAGCGCACAGTAGGGCGAGGAGGTGGCGAGAGGCCGACCACTCGGTGTGTGCATTTTGGAGAGAGCTCCAGCCTGAAAATGGGAGGGGCTCTTTTATTATTTTTTAAAGCGCATTCATTGAGGCCCTTTCTATTTTGCATATAGTAAACTGGGCAACAATTCCGTCTTGCCTGTAGCACAATAAGGGCTCTTTTATTCTAGAAGCGTTAAATCCGGGCTAACCCCTCTCGTATCTGTGCCTCGAGGCGGAGAAGGCGCACTCGTCCCCGGCCCGGCAGCCGCGTTAGACTGGAAGCTGCTCTCCCGGGCGGTTCGATTCCCAGCGCATCCCGGGAACGTGTGTAATCGGCCTCTCGGCTCTAGAGGCTGCAGGCGGCCGGCCTCCCTCCGCCTCCATCCTCTCCGTAGTCCTCGCCCCTCCCCCTCTCCCCGGAACCCGCGCTCCGCGTCGGGCTCCTGGGCTTCCTTCCCCCCTCCTTTTCCCGAGTAATGCCGCTCCCGGAGGGCGGGGCACTCAGTTATCCAGGTTGCGGGGCGGGCGGGCGGGCGGCAGGCTGCGGCCCGGGCCTCGGGATGGCGTAGCCGCGGCCCGGCGTCGGCAGCGCGGGCCCGAGCCCGCTATACAGCTTGCTGGGCCGGCTGGCGCGGCCCGGCCCTCGGCATAGCGGCCACGGGGTGCAGGCGGCCGGGCGGCGCCGAGCGGGCCAGGCAGGTTCCGGGGCCCGCGGCCCCCCCCCTCCGCCTCCCCGCCCCCCTGTGTTGTCGCCTCTCCCTCTCGCTGCTTCACTTCACGGGGCGAACATGGCGCACAGCTGTCGGTGGCGCTTCCCCGCCCGACCCGGGACCACCGGGGGCGGCGGCGGTGGGGGGCGCCGGGGCCTAGGGGGCGCCCCGCGGCAACGCGTCCCGGCCCTGCTGCTTCCCCCCGGGCCCCTGGTCGGCGGCGGCGGCCCCGGGGCGCCCCCCTCCCCCCCGGCTGTGGCGGCCGCGGCGGCGGCGGCGGCGGCGGCGGCGGCGGCGGGAAGCGGCGGGGTTGGGGTTCCAGGGGGAGCGGCCGCCGCCTCAGCAGCCTCCTCGTCGTCCGCCTCGTCTTCGTCTTCGTCATCGTCCTCAGCCTCCTCTGGGCCGGCCCTGCTCCGGGTGGGCCCGGGCTTCGACGCGGCGCTGCAGGTCTCGGCCGCCATCGGCACCAACCTGCGCCGGTTCCGGGCCGTGTTTGGGGAGAGCGGCGGGGGAGGCGGCAGCGGAGAGGTAAGGGGGCGAGGAACCCCCAGGTCCGGGGTCTCGACCCTCTGCGGAGCCCCCTCCCCTCCCCCATCCGGGATTGTGGAGCATCCCAATTTGGGGACCATCCTGGGGTCCCTGACCCGGGGCAGATGGCCCTCCCATCTCGGGACCCCCATCCAGGGGTGCAGGCCCCCAGGCGTCCCCACCCCGGGGTTCGGACCCATCTGGCCGAGGGCGTTTGACCCCCCACCCTCTTTCCCCTGACCCTTCCCCACATCCTCTGGCACAGACCCCTCGCCCGGGTTTCCCATCCCGGGACTGAACCCCTCCTCCCTTTCACAGATTACCTCATCCGAGCGAGATTCCTCCCTCCCTCCCTCCTAGAGACTTGATCCCGCCACATCCCCGCCTCCCTCTCTGGGCAGATGTTTTACTCCTGGGGCAGTTTTCCTCTTGGGCATCTCTCGGGGGATGGCCTCATCCAAAGCCACGTTCTTCTCCCACCCTTGGGGACCGATGTCCCTTCTAGCACCTTGCTTTCGAAAACCTGATGAACCCTCGCTCCGTCCCCGGGCCAGGTCCCTACACTACCAGCCACTCCCCCTTCCTTCACCTCCACCCGCACCCCCCCTACCCCCAGCGGAGAGGTCCTCCCCTCATCCCGCCCTTCCCCACCAGGAAAAAGCTACTTTCCTCTCCACCTTGCCTCCCTTCGCCTTCTTTTCCTCTGAAGATAACGGCGATCTCCTCCTACAGCAGTCTGTTTCCCCCATTTTACAGAGCTGCAGTTTCTAGCCTATTGGTAGCAGGGGATTACTCTACCTTCACTCCACCCTTTCCCTCCTTTAGAATGAAGGATTAGTGGCATCTTCGAGGGGAAAATTGTCCACTGTCCTCTAGGCTCAGAGAAGAGCAGCTTTCCACCATTCCGCCTGGAGAGGAGGCAGGTTTTCCCTCCAGCTCTGGGGAAGGGGGCCCCCGTGAGGGGCGGTGTTTGTGGGGTACTTGGGCAGCATCCTCCCAGGGGAAGCAGCTGCTCTCCTACCCCACCCACTGCGCCTGAGAGCACGCAGTCTTCAAACCTAGCTCCCTCCCGCCCTTCTTTTCTCCGTCATTTCATTATTGATCCACCTTTTCCTAGGCCAATCCTGGGGCTTGGAAGGGGTGGGGGAAGCAGGGTTGGGGTGAGGAGAGTAGATAAGGGACAGTTTTACTGTAGTGCGGTGGTGGTGGCTGCTTCTGGTTGAGAGAAAGAGGGTTATGAAGAGGTTATGAAGCAAAGTTATTCCTTAGAAGGAGTTAGCATTCTGTCTCTGATTTGTCTGAGGGGGACCCAAGGTGGATGAAGGATCTCCAGCTTTGCCCCTTCCCCATTTAGTACTGGGGCGAGAATGGGGATGCTTTGATAGGCATTATTCAGCCCCCTTCAGCCAAAAGGAAAGTTGCCCTGGGAAGGGAAGTTGAGTTCAGGTTCAGCCAGTGGCGTTGCGCATTTGTTTTACATTGGATGCAGAAGGGGGAGTTTGAATCGTAGGGGAAGGGGGAGAATGGGATGGGGGATGCTAGGAGGAAGAGCAGCTGCTAGGGGCTGAAGCGGAGGGGGGTAGGGGGTTGCTGCTTTGGAGTGCTCTTGATTGAAACAGAAAGGGAAAGATAACAACCAGCCGTTTCCTGCGTGCTCTGCCGTTGGTGCACACAAAATATCCTGGGCAAACCCCTCGTCCCCTATTGTGCCCCGCACCCCTTTAGATCTACAGAAAGATCCTGGGCAGAAGGGGAGGGAGGAGATCCCAGGGACCCTGGCCCCTCCTTTCAAGGAGCTGGCATTTTTTAGTTGTTAGTCTTCCTGCCTCCTTTTTTAAATCGTTTCTAAGGCATCCTGATCAGGAGACTGACAACAACCCGCCTTCTGACAGAGCAAGGAGGACATGATGGGGGCGTGTTCCTTGCGATGTAGCTAGCTGCAGCGTCCCTTTTCCCTGCCTCTCTCTGCTCTCTCTCCACCTCCTTTTCCCAGCCTTCAGAAGGCAGCTGCAGTCAGCAGGGTTGTTTGAGACTATTTATTGGTTGCTGTAGATTATTATTTTTTTTTTGAAAGGCCAATTCTGTATTTTTTAAGCTAACAACACAGATCCCATGTAGTTGGAGAACCAAAGGCCTCATACATGACAAAAAGACTGAACCGTTCAGGTTACTTGCATGGAGTTGGTGCTTAAATGTGAGTTGATTTTGCTTTTTTAAAAGATACAGCAGCAAAAAAAAAAAAAAAATAGACTTACTGAGATTTCATTTACCTGCTTGTTTTCAAAATTGAGACTTGCCTGGTTATATGTAGAATTTTAGCCCCATGTATATTTGAGTATAATAAGAAAGTCTCTATTAGGAGAAGTTAGTCTATTTTTAAGGGGATCCTGAGAAGCATTTTCTTCTTGTTTAGCATGCTTGTTTATTTTATACTGAAGGACCAAGTGTTCACATTCCAAATGTTGTTATCACATATTCAAAAGCAAAGTTTTATGCTGACAGCTTCCAATCATAGCTTTTCAAGAGACTGGTTAGAAAGAGAGCCACCTGGATTCAGGGACCTAATGTCTGGGCACCAGAATATTTTATCTGTTGGTCTTTGACAAATCACCTTTAAAGTTTTAATCAGGTGCTAACATTTTCTTATCCACTGGCATTATTTTGCTTAGCAGTGGTATGTAGTGTAAAGCCTGTCAAGGAAATGCAGTAATTTCAAATAAGATCATATTAATACTCTTTTTCTTTAAAACTTTTGCCTGAACAGTAGTTGCTACTTCATTATGAGGAAAGTGGTTGACTCCTTACATTAAACTTCAGTATTTTTTCTGAATTAGGCTTGAATGAGCTGTTGTTCCATTGGTAAGCCTTTTATGTGGTAGTTTGGGTTAATCTAGGATGGGTTAATGGTATGCATTCATGAGTGCTAACCCATGGTATGGCTTAGTACTGAATCATGTGATTATATCCTTTGACCTGGTTGTTTTCAAGGTGGAAACCAAGCATTTTGTTACAGAGCCTTACAAATCAATGATAAAGTTCCAACAAGGAGGTTTAGGGTTCCCACGGGCTGACATAGAGTTCTAAAGATTGTTTCTCAGAAGTTGCTCACAGATCTGTATCAGGGCTTGTCTGGATTCATGAAGAGATGGTTTGTGATCCAAAAGGATTCTAGCCTCTTTAAATTCTGGTTCGCTTTCAGTGAATAATGACTATAACTTCATAACCAAACGTAAGTTAATACTTACTGAATACTAAGTTAAGGTGGTTGAAAGGTGACAGAACTTCCAGATCAGTTCCCTGTTTAAACTCCTTTAGCTGTAGATTTGTCCTTTACTGCCATAGGTTCTGAACTTCCCTCGGGATTGATAGCTCTCTGAGTAATAACTACATGTAAGAGTTCTTCATGACCCAGGTCTGTCAGAATGGGATTATTTAAAAAAATATATAGATGTTGCTGATCTCCTATTTGGGCTTTCTGTGTGACAGTTACGAAGTAGAATTAGAGTTTTATTTGATTGAGCACTGTGAGAAATCACGGAGGTCTGCTTTTCCGCCTTCCCTTTCGCCTGCATGGTGTCAGGGTCCCACTTTTCTGAGGATGGTTTCAGGTGATATATATGTGACTCTACTTTGCCATCTAATTAAACATAGTACAGCATCCTCTCTGTTGACTAGGATTTGGGCTGTTTTAATGTGAACCCCAGAAATGGTCTATTTATCAGCAAGTAATCTTTGTTTATTACTTTCATAATCCAGTTACCATTCCTACCACCTCACAAAATGTTAAAAGCAGAATTTCCACCCTGATCATAACATGGCGAACTTTGATTAGATATAAATGGAAACCGAATCACAACATTGGTACGTATGTGTCTGTATTGGAAATGGCAGTTTAGTTCGGGTGGACTAAGGTGGGCTCTTGGGTTGGGCTTAGAAAAGATGGTGGTCCTGGAGTGGGAGAGTGTCTGTGATTTTTTTTTTTTGATGTTGGTTGGGCATATGTGCCAAGAGTGGGAGTTGTTCCTTCATTGCCTTCACAGCTAACCCTGAGCTGGGCAGAAGGGAAGTGAAGCAGACAACACAAGCAGACTAGAAGAAGCCCCTCCGCGTGAAAGTCGGTGGACATGGGCTCTCCTCGCACTCGTCTCTGTCACTCACTAGTCTGGACAGTTTCACTTTTAACTTGAAATTTCCGATCAGTAAAATGAAAAGGTTGGGCTAAATGTCAGCGCAGGAATCTTTTCTGCTCCAGTATTCTGATTCCTCTCTGTCGTATTAATTATTTGCTCAGGTCAGAACTTCTTATTCTGAATTTATTTAAAAAGTCAGAGTCAGTGAGCCTGTTTGGTAATTTTTTTTTTTTTTCTTTTTTCCTTTTTGGCTGCATTGGGTCTCTGTTGCTGTGCGCGGGCTTTCTCTAGTTGTGGCGAACGGGGGCTACTCTTCGTTGCGGTGCGCAGTCTTCTCATTGTGGTGGCTGCTCTTCTTGCGGAGCACGGGCTTCAGGTGCGCGGGCTTCAGTAGTTGTAGCACGTGAGCTCAGTAGTTGTGGCTTGCGGGCTCTAGAGCGCAGGCTCGGTCGTTGTGGCGCACAGGCTTAGTTGCTCCACGGCATGTGGGATCTTCCCGGACCAGGGATGGAACCCGTGTCTCCTGCATTGGCAGGCGGATTCTCAACCACTGTGCCACCAGGGAAGCCCTGTTTGGTAATTTTTAATGTCAGAGTGTACATTTGCCATTAAACTGCCATTATTATTGGGAAGAGAAATTTGAACTTGGTGGGATAGTTTTCATTGTATGGACAAAATGTAAGGATTTTATGGAAAAAGTTCTTTGCTGAAGTTGACCAATTTCATTTATAAGAAAAGTGAAGATAAAATTTTAAGTATAACTCATTATCTGGTGTTGAGAGGCCCTCTTGTTTGGCTAAATTTGTTTTCATGTTTTCAATATTGTAGATTCCTGACTCTCCAAAAGGGAAGTTATTTTCAGTCTAGGTGGTATATTCCTTTAGATGTGTGAGCTTTTAAATGGAAAAAATCCAGTACACTAATGTGTTTACAAATCCAAAGTGATGGCACCTGCATTGCAGGGAGTAGTTGTTAGTTGTTAATACGCTCTAAAACGTAGTTTGGTTTGTACTGAGCATCACAAATGCAGCCTTGAGAACTTTTCTTCATCTTTCGCCGAAAGGCATATCACTTGTCCCCATCTTTACCTTCCGTCTAATTATCTTAAGGCACATGCTCTTGTAGGAAACCATCGTTCACAAAATAGTGATTGATCTTTTGATTGGAAGTTGAGAAGAGAAAATACTCCCATCTTGACTCCCCTCCCATCTCTGCTCACCTGGGAGCTGGCCTTCCATAGAGCAGCTGTGCAGGCTTAATACCCGTTGCCTTCCTTGCCCTGTGGCTAGGGGGGGTGGCAACACTTGTTTCACTTGCTCTGAGGCATAACAGACTTGCAGGGCCTCTCTCTCCTTTGGAGACTCACTGTTTTAATTGTAGGTCTCCTAATTAAGATCTCTTTGTGCCTGCCCACATTCCACTAGTGTTGGCACAGAACTTCAGCTTCCTTCTAGCACTTAACTGAAGGCCTTCAATCCGGCCTTTTGTGAATATCTTGTCTCTTTCCATTCTTCCTCTGCCAAGGTGGAGAGCCCAGTGGCATAGACCTATGAGAAAGGGGGAAGCTTTGTGACTATCACTACTTTGGGAGGAATTTATTCTAGGATTGCTGGGATGGGACCTTCTTTTGTTTGCATACGTTATTTTCAGGAATTAAGAAAAGTTAAATTACTAATGAGTCTGACATGAGGTACCTACAGTTTAGTCAGATTCTTAACCCTATAGGCACTAGTAGGAAGAAGGAAGCTAAAGAGTTTACTATTGAAAAGTGTTTGTTTGGGTCTTATCTAGATTGATTTAAAGCTTGATAAATAAAAGCTTATGGAGTAAATCACAGACTTCGGGGTTTTGTGGTTGTGAAGACAATCAATCAAATGAAATTACTGATTGTTCCTAAATTGTATCAGATTTTAAAGCATAGAGTTAACTTTGATATTTGAATTAACTTTTTTGATTAGAAAAGACTGCAGGAGGATCTAGAAATTATTGAGTTAATTAAGAATACTCTTGTAGCCTCCAGTATTTCTTGAGAAGACCAGGAATTGGCTAGGTTTCTAGAGCAGTTTCAGAAGAAGGGAAAGTAATTTTTCTGGAAAATGTAGCTTCACTTTAGTTTGCGTTATGTTAGTGCTCAAAATACAGCACGTCCTTTAACGGATCTATATGTGCCATGCTAGAGGAAATGCAGTCTTTATTAAGAAGAAGGAATCTTGAATCCTTCACCTGGACCCAGATGGTTTCATTGATCACATCAGTATGAGGCGGACAAAGGGCTACTTTTTTGTTGTTGTTATTGTCATTTCCTTGGTTGTGAGGAAGGCCTGAAAGAAGGAAGTTTATGGCATGCATGAAATAAAGCTGGAGGCCTGTGCTCTTATACCTGAGTGGGTGGTTTTATGGCCTAATTCTCTAATTGCTGGCATTTATGACAGTGTGGATGCAACTGGCCCTGTGGCTGAGGTGGATTATGTTGGGAATAGGGAGAGAAAAGGGGTCCTTTTGTTAGCCTTTTCATTTTCCCCCTCAATACCTTCTCTGAGAAAGCCCTGAGGAAATACAGAGACACTTGGACTGAGGGAATGGCATCCCATAAAATGGTTCTTTATGTTTTTAAAAAGGATGAGCTGCTTTTCTTGATCTATCCAAAGAAATCCATACCACCACTGTTAAATATTTCAATGAGCTTTGTACCTTGTCAGGTTACACACCAGGGGAAGCCAACCAGGAGGCTGGAGGTGCTGCTAGGCGTTTGCTTTTAAAGACTAAGACATTTGAAAGAAGAATGCTGCTGTGTGACTTGCAGTTGTTTTGGATGATATAAATCCCCTTGTAGGATTCGTATGAAACTTCTTAGAGTTCAGACTTGGTTTAACTTTTTAGCTTTTGAATGCAACTATTCTAATGAGTTTTAGTTTTAAGGAAACAGTTAAAGATATAAATGTAAGAGTTAGTTGGCAGTTTTCTGTGTGGTGTATGAAAATTCCCCTTTCTTTGAAATGAGTAGTTGTTTTTCTGTTGGACAAATAGACTAAAGGGATTTCCCCAGCTGTTTTACCTTTAATTATCGCTTCAGCAATGCCTTGTGGGGCACCAGTGGGTAGGATCTATTCAACTGCCATTTATTTCTGGAGTTGGAGTTTTTTCCATCTATTTTATCTGTTTTGTTGCATTTCTGTGTTTTGGGTTTGGTTGGAATGTTTGGGTGTAGATGTTTTGATGTCTCTCATCAGTGAGAGCTATGAAGCTTTCTAACATTCGAATTGTTTTAGAGAGATCCAACCCTTATGGTCCACGCTTTGCTGAAGCATCATTGTTTCATTCTCATTTTACAGCATCAAAGTAATTGTGGCTTTCTGTCTTGAATTAGGGGAGTAACATTACTTGTGAGGAGTGTTTTTGGAGAAATTTTTTTTTCACTAAGCTCTCCTTTGTACTATCTCAGTTCTGAAAACTGGGGAGTAGTTAATCACACGTATCTGTAATAAATATCTACACCTAAAGGAATAAATATTTACACGTGCTTGTATTCAACTTCTGTCCATCCATGAGTATTGACTGATTTTCAGATCAAACACAAGCATACAACATTGTCCCTAGATTATTATTGCCTTTAATTATGAGCAGTAAAACCATGTGGATAACATCTCTTTAAGCTTAGTTAATGAGGAAATCCTTTTGTAATCTCTCCAGCAAGGATTTTTTATTTGTGCATATATAAATACCTTTACAAAGGAAGGACAGAATCTCATTATGTAATCTGTAATAGTGTGAGATAGTACAGCACAGTAATTAAGAGTTTATTAAGACCATGGGCTCTGGGTTCAGACTGCCTGGGTTCAAATCTTGGCTCCACTATTTATTAGCTGAATGACCTTGAAAAACTTTGTTAACCTCTCTGTGCTTCAGTTTCTTCATTTGTAAATCAGTGGTACTTGTGCTTCATAAGTTTATTGTGAGGCTTAATTGAAATTATGCATGCAAAGTACTTAGCACTTTGCCTGGTACAGAGGAATCCCTAATTATTATTAGGACTCAGTAGGACTCAGATTGTAAGGACAGGAGTGCTTAATCTTTTTTTTTGTTTGTTTCCCACCGAGGTAACAGGTTTTTTTTACTTGGAGGTATACATATGTATGTGTACACATATATACCTATTCGAGTGCTATAATCTTGACTTTAGAATGTTCTTGATTTTGGTATGGGTGTCAAGTTCATCAGTAAGCTAGGTGGAACCAAACTGAAGCCAGTCACACATCTTGGTAACAGTGGGTACCGTTGGTATCCAACTAGAATGTAATTAGCGATAAGGCACAAAAGGGAATAAAAAGAACAGGACAGTAAATAGGCAGGAAGGTAACCAAGGAAGGCAGTGCCTTCATGAGTTGCATAACTGTCAAGCCAAGGCAGCTATATTGGGGTTGCTACCCTTGGTCCCTGTAACTAGTGTTCCTTATCTTTTTGAGTATGAGTACTTGGTGATTTCCTAAAACAACTCCGAGGTTCTTCAGGGTTCTTGGCCCCCAAGTTCAGATTCATTAGTCTATACTTGGTAGCTATTTGACATTTGTTCACAAGTTTTAGCTTAGGGAGAGTGGAGAGTAAGTGTTGGTCTGTGGAGATCAATGCAGCTAACAATTTAATTACAGAAGAAATGCTAAGTTGTAGGTTGGAACTTAACTTGAGAAATAAAAATAACCACGAGCAGAATAGTCAAAAAGAAGTTAAATTTCACCTAGTAGAGGATAGTATGCTTAAGGAGGAAAAATATAGTTCTGTTTTATCTCACTTAAAAAAAAAAAAGGGTTTGGGCTTCCCTGGTGGCGCAGTGGTTGGGAGTCCGCCTGCCGATGCAGGGGATGCGGGTTCGGGCCCCGGTCCGGAAGGATCCCGCATGCCGCGGAGCAGCTGGGCCCGTGAGCCATGGCCGCTGAGCCTGCGCGTCCGGGGCCTGTGCTCCGCGGCGGGAGAGGCCGCGGCAGTGAGAGGCCCGCGTACTGCAAAAAAAAAAGATTTGCTGAAATACTTAATACACTGCCTTTTACAGATGAAGAAACTGAGGTACAGACACGTTAAATAGGTTTCCTTAAGTCGTATGGCTAGTAAGTGGCAGAGCTAGAATTCAAATCCAAATCTGTAACTATTCGAAGGCTTGTTCATGCTCTCTGCACTGTGGTACCTTCAGTCCCTTTCTCTTCTCACCCCATCCAATAAATTTATGAGGCTTGTCTGTGATACTGTTGTATTGTTTCTTTAATGTGTCCCTGTTTTTCTGTTTTTACCATCCTACTTTAAATTTCCATTACCTTTGCATGGATTAAAACCATAAGCTCCTAACCAGTCTCACTGCCTTCCTTTTCACTGTATAGTGGTGCCAGTGGTTTTCTTAAATACAGATCTGATTCTGTCACTTTATTCCTAAAACCCTTTGACTACTCACTGAATGTAAAATAAGATTTAGAATTCCCAGCCCTTTATAATCTAGCTGGCCTACATTTCTACATTTTGAACATTATCTCCTGAACACACATTTTCACTTAAAGTGCTTCAACCATATTGAACTACCAGTCTATTAGATGTTCTCCACAGCCTGTGTGTACCTGCCTTTATACCTTTGCTAATGCCTTTCCTTTGCCTTAAAATGTTTCCCATCTTGACTTGCCTCTGACTTATTCATCTTTCATGGCTCAGTTCAGATCCCCAGATCCCAACTCTTCCGTGAAGCTTTCAAGATACCACTACTAGCTGAAATTCAACTTCTTTCCTGTTTTCTTACTGTACTTTATACCTACCCTTAAAGAATTTACTCCAGAATACTTTATGTTGTATATACTTTTGATTGTGTCTGTCTTTCCCCCGTTAGATTATGATTTCCTTAAGACACAGACCATTTCTGAGTCATCATTTATGTTTTATATTGTTTACAGTGGTGACTTTTCATATAGAAGGTGATCAGTGAATGTTTGTTGAACTGAAAATTTACATACAGCTTCTAGGAACACTTTGCCAAGGACATATCGCATAAGCTATTATGTTGTTGAAGACTATTAGCAGGATAATTTTGAGTAATTTTGAAAAATAGTAAGCTAACTTAAGTACAGCAGAGGAAAGTCTTAAGAGCCATCAAAGGACATTTTTGTAAAAGTCCCGATTGGGGCTTTAAAAGTGATGTTGAGTGTTATAAAGCAGAAACTAACACCATTGTAAAGCAATTATACTCCAATAAAGATGTTAAAAAAAAAAAAGTGATGTTGAGGAATCCTGATGGGATGGCATCATCTTTTTTTTTTTTTTTTTTTTTTTTTTTTTGCGGTACGCGGGCCTCTCACTGTTGTGGCCTCTCCCGTTGCAGAGCACAGGCTCCGGACGCGCAGGCTCAGCAGCCATGGCTCACGGGCCCAGCCGCTCCGCGGCATGTGGGATCTTCCCGGACCGGGGCACAAACCCGTGTCCCCTGCATCGGCAGGCGGACTCTCAACCACCGCGCCACCAGGGAAGCCCGGCATCATCTTTTATATAGATAATGCTGGCACTGATCACCCACTTACTTGAGTGTTGTTTCCACTTCTAGGTTCCTCAACTTAGAGGGGATGAGGATACCTTGGAGAGGTTTCTGAGGAGACTCAAAAGATGATTATATGATTGGAAGTCAGACCTATGAGGAAAGGTTGGGAGAATGAAAAGTTAAGAGGCAACTTAATAACTCTTCAAAAAACATGAATGGATCCATTATTAGGAATGGTAACCAGCTGTTTTCCAGCTCTACTGATGCTAAAATAAGAGAAAAATAGGTTTAAATTGAAGCAAAGGGTAGTTGTGTAAGGAACTTGTTGCTAATGATGGTTTTCATTATAGTGATGGCGAAAAGATTACCGAAATAATTTTATGATCTTCTCTGGAGGTGAATTTTAAAGGACAGGAGTCCTGCCTATGTATGTGTAAAATGACTTCTCAAGCTGCCTTCTCATTCTCTGAATCAATAAGTATATTTCTATTTAGATCCTAGAGGGCATGGATCATGTTTTATACTTTTTAATATTCCCCAAGGGGTCCTAGGGTCTCACTGGCTCCCTAAGAAGTATTTGAATTGTCAGTTTATGGCAATAATTAACTTTCAGTAGTAAGCTCCAAAGAAATGTCTTTATGAAATGATTTTATAGTGGTTTTATAGGAGAATAAAAACTTAGAAAATGAGCTAAGAGGGAGCTAAGAGGGAAACCTTAAACATCAAGAGAAACCAGGGAAAGTAGTAGATGTGGTCTCAATATAGGAAACAAATAAATATTTGTAGCTTTTATGTCCATTTTCAGTTGTAGCCTAAAGAGCTGTGCTTCAGAATATCCCTTGTTAAGGGTATCACTGCTTGTGGATGCATTATAACAAGTGCTTTGTAAATCCTTTCCAGTCTAATAAGTTGGCTTCATGTGAATGAGGATTATAAAGGCCTCTGACCCTTGGCTTTTGAGGCCATGAGGAGGGCTTACATTACTTAGAATGAAACCTTTTTAGATATGTTGGGTTGCAAAAAGCATTTCCGGTACAGTCAGAATGAAAACTGTGAATTGGGATTATTCATGTAGATTACCAAAAGTCTGGGCAGAGCTGATATTAACACCAGATCATTTTCCTACTAGCTCTTAGTCCCAAAACCTTGAGTGGGTTATTGAAGCTTTAGGACTTTGGAATTTAGTACTGGAATTGTGTATAATTTCCTTCTTGTAGATAAATGGATACTAGGCTTATTTAAGGTTATTTGGCTTTAAATATTAAAAATATAATGAATGTTTTCTAAGTTTCGTATAGTAAATGCTGTCTGCTGTTAACCAGATCATCTCATAAAATGACTGGAGTTCAAAGGTGAAGCTGGATTGTTGCAGGGATTCTGCAAGTGGTGGCAAAGTGAAGGGCAGCTTGATTCCCTAATTGTAAAATTGGTGTCATTTGAGAAACTGGGAATTGGAAATATAAGGGAGGCATACTTTTCCCGTAACTTTTTTTTTTTTAATGTTTATTTATTTTATTTATTTATTTTTGGCTGCATTGGGTCTTTGTTGCTGTGCGCGGGCTTTCTCTACTTGCAGTGAGCCGGGCTACTCTTCATTGCGGTGCAGCGGGCTTCTCCTTGCAGTGGCTTCTCTTGTTGCAGAGCACAGGCTCTAGGCGCGTGGGCTTCAGTAGTTGTGGCTCGCAGGCTCAGTAGCTGTGGCACACAGGCTTAGTTGCTCCGCGGCATGTGGGATCTTCCTGGGCCAGGGCTCGAACCCGTGTCCCCTGCATTGGCAGGTGGATTCTTTTTTTAAAGGTAAATAAATAAATAAATTGATTGATTTATTTATTGGCCGAGTAGGGTCTTTGTTGCTGCGCGCAGGCTTTCTCTAGTTGTGGCGAGCAGGGGCTGAGTGGGGGCTACTGTTCATTGCGGTGCGCGGGCTTCTCATTGCATTGGCTTCTCTTGTTGCGGAGCACGGGCTCTAGGAGCGCAGGTTTCAGTAGTTGCAGCATGCAGGCTCAGTAGTTGTGGCTCACGGGCTCTAGAGCACAGGCTCAGTAGTTGTGGCACATGGGCTTAGTTGCTCCGCGGCATGTGGGACCTTCCTGGACCAGGGATCAAACCCGTGTCCCCTGCTTTGGCAGGCGGATTCTTAACCACTGTGCCACCAGGGAAGCCCTGGCAGGTGGATTCTTAACCACTGCGCCACCAGGGAAGCCCCTTTTCCCGTAACTTCTAATTGCTCCTCATACAGGTATAAACTCAGAAAACAAAAGATTATAAAACGGCAAAGAATAATTCTCATGATTCTTTTTTTTTTGTTTTTTTCGGTACGCGGGCCTCCCACCGCCGCGGCCTCCCCCGTTGCGGGGTGCAGGTTCTGGACACACAGGCCCAGTGGCCACGGTCCACGGGCCCAGCCGCTCCGCGTCACGCGGCATCCCCCCGGACCGGGGCACGAACCCACGTCCCCCGCATCGGCAGGCAGACTCCCAACCACCGCGCCACCAGAGAAGCCCTCTCCAGATTCTTTATTCTACTTGAGAGATTCCAGTGTTGACTAATAAAATACCAGGGACTTTTTTTTTTAAGTAAGTTAATGCCACCTAATGTGTGCTTCTCAGAATGTGGTGATGAAACTTCCAAATATGATGTAGTAGTCAGAAGAGTCAGTTGGTTTTTTAAGCTAGTAAGAACACAAAACTTCCCGACTCATATATTGTACATTAATTCCTCAAAAATGTTAGGTCAAAATTGTGTTGGCTGACTTAGTAGCTTTGTTGTTTTGCCAAAGGGATTGTTTACTTTTGTCATGTAACTTCACTTTGCTCCTTCAGAAAACTGGCTTTTTGGAGAGATAACTCTTTTTACCTTTAGAGGAAAGAAAGTTGTGAATTTCTCAGTGTTACTTTAGTTGCTGTTGATCATTCGACAGCCCAGAAGGAAAGATGCAACCTGACTTTTGCAGCAAGATCAGAACAAACTGGAAGAAAAAACTACAAATTTTATAGTAGAAACTTGTAGTTGAATGAACATATAGCTCAAAATGAAGTTAACTGCTGAAAGTTGGCATATGGAGGACCAAAACCTCTTGTAATAAAAAGAACCATCTCTGAAAACAGTGTTGGTGTTTGTTTAATTTTTCCAGCCTATTCAAGTGGATCTAGTCATTTTGTGGTACTTTCCTGTTAAACAGAGAAGAATAAACCCTGTCATTGTGCTGATTAATTTAATTTCTACAGTATATTAGTTAAGTGGGCTTATTTCTTCTGCTTCAGCAAGTAGATAAGTTCAGACTTGGAACCTAGGAGTTTGGAAGTCCTGATTTTTGTTTGTTTGTTTTTTAAGGTCGTGTGAAGTGATTTGGGGCATTGCCAAGAATCTGTATAGCTTACTATCTGATGTAGTGCATTCATTTTGCCTTTTTTTTTTTTTTTTTTTAAAGACAATGAGCTTCTTTTTGTCGACCTCTTTTTCCGGAGCAGGATGGGTGGAGTTCACCTGTCTCATTTGTTTAGCTGTTTTGAGCATCTTTGCTTCTTGCTCTTGTTGATAATGGAGTGAGGATGAGGAAATACTTCTTTCTTTAATTACAAAGTGGGTATCATTTGTATTTCTGAGGTGAGAGTTGCTAGGTAGAATTGAATTAAATATTTGAAAAGAATTTCATTCTTGTGTGGGTGAAAATTTTACCAACTATTGTTATTGAAGGACATTGTATTACTGTCTTTGCACTCTTTAATCCTAGGTGACTTTGGGGGTTAACATTTCTCAGTGTCAGGCAGAGATCATATTTAAAACAGTGTAAATCTCTTCCTATCTGTTTTGCATTCAAACAGCCACAGTTCTCTTTGAGGCACCAGTAGCCAGAGAGAATCCGGCCTTGGCCCTGTCCCTGCCATTCTGTTGACAAGAGACTATGATGTCAGTTCAGTAACTGTGTACATTGCTAGACTGCTTGGATTTCAGAAACCATCTTGGCTTAAGAAGTTTGTCTCCTGATATCTGTGTATTTGACTATGCTTGAGTATTTTATTCTTTTCCCTTCTTATAAATTCAAAAACATCGTTGTTAAATTCACTTTTTGGAAATGATTTACAGGTGTCACTATCTTTTTTTCTTTTACAAATGGTGAAAAACTGCTTGCAAAGAGGCTCATCTTCCCCCTAAATGGCATTCATAAACATAGCACTCTACAGAGTAAGAAACGGTGACTGGAAATCGAATCTGTTTTTCAGAGAACATCTTTTATGTACCAGGCAGATGACCAAGTATTGGGGCATTAGCATTGAACAAGTCCCTTCCCCCCTTCCCTCATGGAACTTACTGTCTAATTTCTCTTTACTGAGCTCGGCTTAAAATATAGCATGAATATAAATACTAAAATTATAATACCTTGCAAGATACTTTGGAAGTTGGTAATTTGAAGGCCAAAGCTCTCAAAACTAATATTAACAGAACTGTTCTTGGGAGCAATTCAAATAGTAGTCTTCATTTACTGATTTACTGATTCTTGAGAGTCAGGCATACCAGGTGTAATATGTGAATCAAGATATGAATCAAGATATTTACTCCCGGGTTTTTTGTTTTTTTTTTTTTTTTTGCGGTACGCGGGCCTCTCACTGTTGTGGCCTCTCCCGTTGCGGAGCACAGGCTCCGGACGCGCAGGCTTAGCGGCCATGGCTCACGGGCCCAGCCACTCTGCGGCATGTGGGATCTTCCCAGACCGGGGCACAAACCCGCGTCCCCTGCATCGGCAGGCAGACTCAACCACTGCGCCACCAGGGAAGCCCACTCCCAGGGTATTTAATAGCTTCCCCCTTCCTGTTAAAAGGGAACTTAAGCACTAGCACATCCTTTACTGCCTTCTACAACTGAAGAAGTGCCACTCTCCACTTGTACTCTGGATTCCATCCCCTCTCATCTACTCAGGGTCATTCCTGCAGTTATTCCCCCTCTCTCCTGCATCACCAGTTTTTCTCTCATCAACATATAAAACTGTCTTAATATAATCCTTGTTTTAAAAAACCCTTGACCCCAGGTCCTCCCCCAGCTACTACCCAATTTTCTGCTCCCTTTCACAACAGAACTCCTTGAAAGTGCAGTATGTAATTGCAGGTGCCACTTTCTCACCTCTCAGCCACTCCTCAACCCCTGCAATTGGGCTTTTATCCCCATGACTCTAGGAAATTGCTCTTATCAAAATCCTCAAGGGCCTCTCTCTTGCCAGATTGAATAGATAATTCTCAGTCCTCCTCCTGTTCAACCTTTGGGCAGCATTTGAACCAGGTGACCACTCCCTTCTTGAAACACTCTTTTCTTGGATTCTGTAACACGGCACTCATCTGCTTTTTTCTTAACTCATTGGTTATTAATTTTCAGTATTCTGTATGGCTTCCTTCCTCTGCTTAACTCCCCTGAATGCTGGCGTCACCTGAGAGTCTGCCTTTGGCCACCTTCTCTATCTGTGCACTTGTCCTCAGTGACCTCATCCAGGCCTCATCTGTATGCTGAGGACTCCTAAATCTTTGTCTCTAAACCTTGACCACTTCTTTGAGTCCCAGGCTTGTATTTCCAGCTGCCTGTTTGACATTCCATTTGCCTAATAATAATAAGCATGATGAGTGTTTACTGAGTGTTGTGGGTCAGGCAGTATTCTCAGTGCTTCACATGTATTATCTCACCTAATCTTGCCCACCTGCTGAGGTAGCCACTGCTATTCCCAGACAAGGAAACAGATATGCATTGAAGCACTTGGATGTTTAGTAGGTATCTTACACTTCCCATGTCCAGAAAGTCTTGATTTTCTCCTTTCTCCTTGTTTCAGAATGACTCTGCCCTTTACCCAATAGCTCAGGCCTAAAATTTGAGAGTTATCCTTGATTTCTCTCTATATTCACATTCCAAATAACCCATCAGCAAATTCTGTCTGTACTACCTCCAAAATACCTTAAATCCAACTTCCTCTTATTAATTCTCCTACCAAAACCCCACACTTGCCCATTGTAATCTTTTGGTTGGACTATTCCCTTATCTCCCTGCTTGTGTTCTTACCTCAGTGAAGTTTGTTCTTCACACAGCAACTGTAGATTCCATGTGTAAATCAGTCACATCTTACTATTCCCTCACTTTAAACATGTTGGTATCTCTCCCGCATCTCCCTTCTCCCCACTGCTTGGATAAATCCAGATTTCTTACCCTGTCTGGCAAAGCCGTACATGATTTGGCCTCTGGTCAGGCCTGCTTCTTCCAGCACCACCCCTTCTCATCTCACTCATTCTGCTGCACGGCCACACTGGCCTTTTGGTCTGTCATACATGCCATGCTCGTTGCTGTCTCTGGGCCTTTGCACTTACTATCTAGCTAGAATACTATGCCACCTAGATCTTTATATGTCTGTCTTTTTCTCATCATTTAGGTCTAAATCTGGGTTCAGCCACTTTTTTCTGCAAAGGGCCAGATGGTCTCTGTCGCAACGACTCCGCCCTGCTGTTGTGGTCCAGGAGCAGCCATAGACAATACAGAAATGATGACACATGGGGCTGTGTGCCAATAAAACTTTATTTATGCACACTGAAATTTGAATTTCTTATAACTTTCATGTGCATAAAATATTCTTCTTTGGATTTTTTTAACCATTTAAAAATGTTAAAAACCATTCTTAGTTCATGGACTGAACAAACCAGGTGGCAGTCCAGATTTGGCCTGTGGCCCACAGTTTGCCAAGGTCAGAAGCCTTTTCTGACCACCCTAGTGAAAACAGCCCTCACAGGTAACCCCCATCAATCCTTCACGCCCTCATTGCATTCTTTATTTGTTACATGGTTATTTTCTCATGGGGCAGGAATTCTGTCAGTTCTTCGCCTGTGTAGTCTAAAACAGTGCCTGGCAACACTCAGTAAATACTTGCTGGAGTGATTGAATGCCAGTCCCATTTGAATTTTGGCTGTAGGCTGCTATCTGCTCTCCAGTTATTCAGTCTCTTTCCTACTCTAATTTCGTATGTATGTATCTAGAATAAACTTCAAACTTCAGTTATGCCTTGTCTACATTCGAGACCCAGAGGTAGCTCCTGCTGTTCATTGGATGAGCTTTGACCATACCATCCTAGAATTAACAAGGTTCTGATACTTCATTTGTCTTTGATCTTGGCCCTGCTGTGGCTACCCCTTTCCAACCAAATCAGTTCTTATCAATTTTTGCATCTGATTTCCCACTTCTCCCCATTACCCCTCCCATTTATTCTTCTTTTTAAAAAATATTGATTAATTGATTGATTGATTTGGCTGCACCGGGTCTTAGTTGTGGCACTGGGGATCTTTGTTGCAGCATGCGGGATCTCTGTGGGGATCTTTAGTTGTGGCATGCAGGATCTGGTTCCCTGGCCAGGGATCAAACCTGGGCCCCCTACACTTGGAGCGTGGAGTCTTAACCGCTGGACCACCAGGGAAGTCCCCCCCCCCATTTATTCTTTTTTTAAAAATAAATAAATTTATTTATTTTGGCTGCGTTGGGTCTTCGTTGCTGCACGCGGGTTTTCTCTAGTTGCGGTGAGCGGGGCTACTCTTTGTTGCAGTGCGGTGGCTTCTCTAGTTGCGGAGCATGGGCTCTAGGCATGCGGGCTTCAGTAGTTGTGACATGTGGGCTCAGTAGTTTTGGCTCGCGGGCTCTAGAGCACAGGCTCAGTAGTTGTGGCGCATGGGCTTAGTTGCTCCGTGGCATGTGGGATCTTCCCAGACCAGGGCTCGAACCTGTGTCCCCTGCACTGGCAGGCGGATTCTTAACCACCGCGCCACCAGGGAAACCCTCCCATTTATTCTTAATCAGCCCACCAGGGAAACCCTCCCATTTATTCTTAATCAGCCATTGTCCATGATTTATTTCCTTTAGAGCTACGGTCTAAAAAACTTTTGTAGGTCGTGAGCCGCTTTTTTTCTTTGAGAACCTGAAGAAATCTGTGTCTCTCGTCTGGCAGATGCCCATATAAACAGAGTTTTGCCTGTGATTTCAGCAAACTCTCTAAGCTTAACTCCTGCCTATCAACTTGTCTGCAACTAAATGCATGCTTAGCCCCTTTTCTGATAGAGAGCTCCCTTCCGTTGCACTTTGTCTTCATTCTCTCTCAGTGCCAACCCCTCCTCCCCATCCCTTTCCCATTTATTAGTGATTTGCTGTTGAGAATTTTCAGTCTCTTCCTGGCTGCTGTGTTCTCTTTCAGCATGTAAACACATTCAACTCAAATAGTAGTCCTGGGGCTTCCCTGGTGGCGCAGTGGTTGAGAGTCCGCCTGCCAATGCAGGGTACACGGGTTCATGCCCCGGTCTGGGAGGATCCCACATGCCGTGGAGCGGCTGGGCCTGTGAGCCATGGCCGCTGAGCCTGCGCGTCCGGAGCCTGTACTCCGCAATGGGAGAGGCCACAACAGTGAGAGGCCCGCGTACCGCAAAAAAAAAAAGAAAGTAGTCCTGGACTTCCCTGGCTGTCCAGTGGTTAAGACTCCACACTGTGGGGAAACTAAGATCCCACATGCTGTGCGGTGTGGCCAATAAACAAAGAAACAAACAAGTAATCCCCCCAGGCAAATCTTTCCTTATGTTGTGCCCATTGTGTCCTTTCCCATGTAATTGAGTTTTTCCAAAAGAGTGGTCTATACTGACTTCCATTTTTGTCACTTTCTAATCACACCTTGACCCACTGCGCTTTGGTTCCTCCTGCCGCTAACACTGCCTTGAAGTTGACCTTGGTAAGGTCATAGGTGACCTCCCAATTTTGATATCCTCTGTACAAAATCCTTTTGTATCCCTCCCCAACTTGGCCATCTCTTGATGCGTATTCTTCCCTTGACTGTTCTGTACTTAGATACATGATCTGTCTCCTTGGCCATTCCATCTCTGTCTCCCCCCTTAGCGTCCCTTTCCCCTGTACGTGAAGTGTGGGTATTCCCTGGGGATCTGCCGTGTATCCTCTATTTTCTCTCTGTAGTCTCTCCCTGGGTGACTGTTTATACACACAGTTTCAGCATTCATAAATTCATTGAATCAGATGCGTTTTCTCCAGATCATTATATCTTACAACTTGGACAGACATTTCAAATTCATGCGTCTAAACTGATTTCCCTCCTGCTCCTAGAAACCTCTCTTCTTTCTTTTTTCCCAGTCATAAATATATCACCATAAACCTAATCAACCTAAGCCCAACACCTGCAAGTCTTTACTGATTCTTTCCATCCCCTGAACCCTTTATATTGAAACCTTGTTCATTTTGCCTCCTGACTGTCTATGGAATCTGCCCTTTTCCTTAATCCCCGTTGCCACTGCAGTCATTTTATAGCTGTTCTTACTGCCTCTGGTTTTAAAGGCAGTCTCTACTTCCCCACTGCTGTCATAGTGATCTTTTGAAAATATAAATCTAATCATGCTTCTCTCCTGCCCAAAAGTGTTACTGATGAGCTGTAGCCCTCAGGATGAGGCCCACACTTCCTTGAAGATAAACTTCAAACTCAGAAAGGCATTTAAGACCTTTCATGATCTGCCTCTGCCTTTTTTCCTCCTCAATATCTTATGCTCCTTTCCCACATCAGCTAGGGCCTCAGCCCTACTGAACTGTCTGTAATTTCACTCCATGCCATGCTCTTTTGTATCTCTGTGCCTTTGTATGTGTTATTTTCTCTGCCTGAAATATCTCCCTTCAACCCTAATTTACCATCCTTGAGAAGTTTGAGTAAGCTTTCACCCTTTCTGCAGTGGCTTTCCTGACTCTTTCTCCTTGACTGGGTTAGTCACCTTTCTGCTGTGCTTCCATATTCATTTCTCTGGCATGTGTATTCCTCTGGCATAGCAGGAAACACACTGCATTCCATTAGTTTTTGTGTTTTTTTAAAATTAATTAATTAATTAATTTTTGGCTGTGTTAGGTCTTCGTTGCTGTGCCAGGGCTTTCTCTAGTTGCTGCGAGCAGAGGCTACTCTTGGTTGCAGTGTGTGGGCTTCTCATTGCCAGGCTTCTCTTGTTGCGGAGCACGGGTTCTAGGCGTGCTGGCTTCAGTAGTTGTGGCACGTGGGCTCAGTAGTTGTGGTGCACAGCCTTAGTTGCTCCGTAGCACATGGGATCTTCCTGGACCAGGGCTCAAATCCATGTCCCCTGCACTGGCAGGCGGATTCTTAACCACTGTGCCACCAGGGAAGACCCCTCCCTATGAATTCTTAAAAGAAGAATCTTATTGTCTAATTCTTTTGAGTGCACCAGTATTTTATGCTACTGTGCTATTACCACGTAATGTTTTTTAAACAGTTAGTGTACTGCATTTCCTTTATTTTCATTTTACAAACATTTATTACTCTAAATTTGTGCCAGATACTAAAATACAACAATGAATAAGTAAACTTTCCCTGTCTTTAAAGAGTGAGTGCTCTAGAGAAGGAGACAAACTTGTAAACACATTCTTTATCCATTATGCTAATTAAGTACTGGTGATTATGTATGTCTCTAAAATGCAGCGCTAAGACCTTGATATTTTATTTTTTAAATTTATTTATCTTTTTGGCCACACTGCCCAGCTTGTGAGATCTTAGTTCCCCAACCAGAGATAGAATGCAGGCCCTTAGCAGTGAAAGCACAGAGTCCTAACCACTGAACCACCAGGGAATTCCCAAGCCCTTGTTATTTTAGAGCTTGTAGCGATAGACACTCAGAGAAATGTGCCAGCAGCAGTGGTAGCTAACTGGAATAAATTCCCAAAGGAGAAGTGGTACTCTTCTTTAACTAGAGCTACTGAGATGCACAATATGCCTCCTTGACGTTTCTTCGTCTTCTTTAGTTGTTCTTAGTAATTTTCTTAGTTCTGTGGCCTCCTCATATGATGGAACCATATATGATGATACCAAAAATTATAAGCTTTCAAAACAAAGAATTTCAAACAATTACGTATCGGGTGCTTTTGATACTGTCTATGGTTTTTGATGTTATTTTCAGTTGATTCATCAATAAACCTCTGTAGGTGAAGAAATTTGATTTTTTTTTTTTAACTCTAAAGACTAACCATTTTGGAGACAGAAGAATGCTAAGGTACTTACCATCTAATTCAGTGCTCTGAAGTGCTGAGTCTCTTGCTAGAAAAGAAAGAAGGTTATGAGCGGTTATCCTAGGCCTTATTCATCAAAGGCCAGGTGTGGCCAAGCTTGTTTAATAGAAGAGTTTTCAAAATAGCTTTGGAACCTCCACATTAGATTGGGAGGTGAAGAACTCCGGGTGAATGATCTCTGCTGTGACTAAATTGGGAAGAACTTACGGGAGGAGCTAAAATCTATTTTAGTTGGGGGTAGGAAGGAAAAGGCATTGACTTTCTCAGTTGCAAGTTTATCAGATCACTGGTATTACTAGGAACTGTGTCGCATCTAATCACTGCAGATGACTTAGGTCTCGATTACTTAAACTCTCTCAGATTTCTAATGCTGGAGTGGTGCCTAGTACAATACTGAGGCATGGAGATAGACATTGCCATCCTTTGGAAGAATTCTGAGATTTGTTGACTGTTTCTCCATGAACCTAATACTAATACAAGTGGAAGAATGAACTATTCCAAGATTTAAGCCAGTTTTTTATTCCAGAATATGAATTACGTAGTAATTTATCCTTCACCGACTTCTTAAGGGATTTTGGCTTTTCTAAAGGAAGGCTGAGATTGTGCATCTGCCTGTCTGCTTTAGATACTTCTTGGGAGCAGGATCATGTCTTACTACTTATCTTTGCATTGGGAACAGATAGCATATAAATGGTTTTTGAATGAATGGACAAGTAAAAGAAATAGTGTTTTGTTTTCAGAGTTGTGCTAGTAGTACATAATTCCTTGAAATACAGAACTTCATGTATTTTTCTAAAATACCTTCATCATTACATTTTATCTGTAAACATCATTGCCTGTAATACTTTGGGTTCACTTAGATTCACTTGTGGAAAACGTATTCCTGTTGCTTCATCACAAATATAATAGCCACTAAAGGATTAAAATTCTGCCATTAAAATTAAAATCAAATGTTAAGATATTTATGGGTAACGTAGAATTTGCTAGTAAACGTATGTTTGGAAGTTCTCAAATAACCCCTAGAGGTAGGGGTAGGGATAATGAAGAAATTCCACACATGTATTATTTTAGAATTAGCTTTCACTTGGGAAACAACATTAGCTTCATTGCATTCCTAATCTCTGGAAGCTAAATATGGTCCAACAGTATTTTATGGTGCTCAACTTGGCAAGGATGTTTTTCTATCTTTGGAGGTAAGAAAAGGGTAAAATCTTGACGATCTAGTGACATCATTATCAAGAAGGAATAGGTTTGTTGCCTCTTGCCTATACTTTGTCTTGGAGTGCTGTGCTCATCAGAGGAAGCCAGAGTGAAAGGAAAAGTATGGGTGGCTGTTTGGGCCCAGTTTCCAGGAATACTTCATCCTGTGTAGCGTGGGGTCTCCTGTTTCCTCTCTTCACGAGTGTCCAGGCTTATGATGCCATAGTGCCAAACATGGATTTAATTGCAGCTTCTCTTGTTACCTTTTTTTGTAGACATTTTGACTTAGTTTTTTGATTTCTAGGCAAGCCTAAATCCCTGGGAAGCTAGCACTGTTACCTTGTTTACTGCATCTTCCAGGAACCCCGTGTGTTTAAAGGGGGTGATGGGAGCGACAGGAGAGGCAAAAAGGACTTCATTTGTAGCGGCTTCTTGCAGCATTTTTTTCCCCAGTGCTTTCTCAGCTTGGTTTTCCTTAGATTTTGGGGGACTTTTACGTGGAATTGGAAGTTCAGAGTTAGCTGACCAGAGCTCTTTAACATAACAATGATGGCTTTTGTTTTTGGCTAAACTGTCTGGATTGTTTAAACAATGGGTGCTTATTTTTTTAAGCATGCTTCAAGAAGTCAGTCTATATTTGAAGTGAAAAGAAAGCTCTTGGGTGGAAGTCAAGTCATTCTTTTCTTATTCCAACTACAAGACCACAAAGAAAGAGTTAATGCCTTCTGTCATTTTGGAAAGTACTTGGAAACTTTAAACATTGGCAGAGTTAGTTAAATTATTGCTTGACAGCTCAGTAGTACTCTTTTGGAGCACACTGAATTAGGGTTGTACAGTTACATGTTGTGAAAGTTAGAAATATAGAAAAGTGACTCACTAAGGTTGCTGATAATAAACATAGCAATGTGGATCTCATGTTTCTTTTAAAGATTAAACATTTTTCATTACTTCAGCTGTTGGTTACTTTACCTGTTGGCTATTGTATGTATAGTTGCTAGAACTCTCTCATTGCAACACTTGAAGCATAGAACTTATGCATTTAGCAATGTAGTCCCCTGGCAAGCGTTAGGAAATCCTCAGATGTCTTTGTGAAATGCATAGATTAGCAGTTGTTCCATAAGGATAATGCAGGGAAAGAATGAATTAAATCAGAAACTTTAAGGATTTGAAAATGGGTGTCATGTTACTTTAATAGTAGCTGAAAGAATAGGGTATTTTGTACTGTAGGTGACTTACTGGATTCCTTTACATATTTATTTATAGTTTTAGATTGTAGCCATTATGGTAGGAAGTTATTTGCAAATAACTGTATGATCTTGGGCAAGTCATTTGGCCCTTCAGAACTTCAGCTTCTAAAACCACATCAATAATAAGAAATACAATATGGACACCACATTATAGTTTTATGAATGATTTTACATAAATTACATAACTTACATAAATTATTTCATTTATTCCTTACAACGCTCCAATAAATAAAAGAATTGAGACCTCAGACAAGCCTTTCCCTCTCTTCAGTGGTGGCACGTGCCGACAAACGAGAGGATGAAGTGGCCCCCTCTACAATAGGGGGGCTTTAACTGTTGGAACTTAGTTTGGGGATTATCAGTATAAATTGGAGGTACAAGAAAATCTGTCTAATTCCTTATTTTGTTCTTATTTTATGTGGATTTTGTTTCTGGCATCTGAAATTCTTATCTCTTTGTAGAGAACTCTTAGCTTCTGAATCGGTGAATTTCTATTAATCAGGTTGTTTAAATAGACCATATTTCTTGACAATTTGTTCGAAATCGTTTAAATCCTTAGTATTTTTTTAAAAGGCAGGTTAAAAGTTAGAGGTAAAGAGAAGTTTTTGCCTTTTCTCAGTATGACTGAAAATAAGATGCTTCCTTCAGTTATTCTTGGATGCATTCTTGAATTGGTGTAGTCAATTCATCATCCCTTTCACAAATGCTGCTGCCCACCATTAAGTCTCTTATCACAGGGCATTTAAAAATGATGCCATAAAATGCATGTTGAGAATCTCTGGATCTCAAATGTATAGAAATCACATCTAAATGTCAATTCCTGAGTTAAGGAACTGACGATGATGGCAATTTCAGTCTCTATTAATATTTAGTAGACAAGAGATTATGATATTGTAGATTATTCCTTATGTGTCTGTAGACTTAACTACCTGTTGAAAAGGTATTTGTTTTATTGGGGCTGTATATTTCTGCCATTGTACTGATTTGCTTACTTGAATTAAAGTCATTCTTTAATTGTTTTGGGCTGTATCTATAGTTTGAAATTTAGGACTGTCCCCTATGTACTGTGCACCAAAGGTGACGTATCAATGCATTGTTCAGTTACTACACAGCTCCTATTTGTCTGTAATGAAGCCGTATGGCTGGGTCCATTTATTTCAGTATTAAGTTATTTTATAATAATATCCATATGAATGATGATGAGTAATAAATACATAGAGGCTAAATTTTCCAAATTCATTTGTGTCTCCTCTGGGCATTTCTTTGGGATATGTTCAGATTCATGTTTTTTGTTGTTGTTTTTTTCCTGATTTTAAAATAATTTTCCTTTGTTATAGGATGAGCAGTTCTTAGGTTTTGGCTCAGATGAAGAAGTCAGAGTACGAAGTCCCACAAGGTCTCCTTCAGGTATGGCCAGTTAAATGCATGGCATCTTTACGTTGTGTTTGTTAAGAGACTGTGACTTCCCCTTGCCTTCTTTGCATGTAAAGGGTGGTCTTAAATACTGGGGTTTTTTGGGTGCATCCTTCCCTTTCCCTCACACTAAGTAGGAAATGGCTTATGAGCTAGACCTCTTTAAGGGACCTCTCTGTCAGGCTGCTTTTGGTTTATCCTTGATAATGCTTGGGGGCTGGGTTTCCATGGAATGCTTGCAAAGCCTGGTAGGCAAATTGAAGGTTACCTACTGAGAGCAGCATCCTCACATTTACACATTTTGAATTGTATGGCAGTAAATATGACTTTGGAAATAATTTGGCCATTGTTTTTTACAGATGAAATTTGGTCTACTGTTGTCAAAGAACTAAAAACAAAATGTTGGCACTGTATGAAACTATTTTATCTGATCCTTGAAAAACTGTGTTAAAATAAAGAAAATAAAAACGACATGGGTATTTCCATTTATTAGCAATATTTGTCATTGTTCTCAATAAGAATATATCTAGAATGTCTTGAAATTCTAGACTTAACAGCAGTTTCCTGCAAGATGATCCTCAGTGGAAATAACATTTAATGGCTTGCAGAATTGTTCTGTATAGGAGAGGGCTATAGATCTTTTGATGAAAAAAACATTCCCCATCTGTGCTGCCATTCTGACTTCTTGTATGGTTGTCTTTGATTTTATGTGCATAGACAGTCTAGTTAAATATGATGTTGTTAGCTGTGCTTTTGGTCCTTGATGTTGACATAGTTTGTGATGTTTGTTAGCATTTGCATTTCATTTGAGTCATCATATATTATATAATAATCTAACTCAAACACATAAGTTGACAATTTTTCCTTTCCCAAGTGGTGGTGGTATTGCCATTCTAGTTGAGAGGACTTAGCCAGTAGTATTCCAGTATCTGTGCCATTTAGACAGTAGCAATATTCTCTTTAAGATGTGATGAAATCTTAAAACTTCGTATCAGGTGATGTTAGAGATTGTCTGGTCTAACCCTTCATTTATAGATAATAAAATGAGGCCCAGAAAAGACATGATGAGCAGTTTACTTCTGACTGATTTGTGAGTTCTTTGAATGTGTTGTGGATTATGGAAGTTAGCAGAGCAGGACTCTTCTCTATTCTGCTTTTTCTACCTGTCCACCAAGAGCTTTTTTTAAAAGATGGATAGAAGAGGTTTTCAGAATTAATAAAGGCCTATGAGTAGCCAGCTTCAAGTCTACCAAGATTGTAAGGAATCTTGTGATGTACTTCTGGGTAGGAGTTTATTTTGTTAATTCACAACCCTTTCTTGATGGTTTCCTCAAGTTTTTTTCTTGGCTGTCAGTGTACCTTAAATGTTGTTTTTTGTTTGTTTTTTTAAACCATCTGTGTATACTTTATTAAGAAATGAAACTGTTTCTCTGCTGTCTTCTGGTCCATTACTTTCGTTGTAATTAGTATATATTGAGAACAGATTTGTGAATCTTAATCTATTAAGAGAAGTTTCAAGTTAATTGGTGAGGAAAGCATTTATATTTAGAAAGCTCAACAATAAGACCTTTGTTGATTTCTGTTCTGTTAGAAAGCTGGTTCCATAGTCTAAAATGTTCATCATAATGGCATAAATCTCTTCTGGTGCCTCTTAGGGGAGGTTTTAGTCTCAGAAGAATGTTGAGTCATATAAAACATTGAAAAGTCACGAGAGAAGATATGATAGAGGAGGCAACTCATAATACATTTAGAAAGTACAGACTATATGTGGTGATCAAGCTGTGGTGTATATAAATCAAATCACTATGTTGTACACCTGGAACTAATATATATTGTATGTCAATTATACTTCAATAACAAAGAATGCATCTTTAAAAAGAAAAGAAAGTATAGACTATACAAAGAATTTTAGGGAGTTCCCAGGTGGTCTAGTGGTTAGGATTCCAGGCTTTCACTGCTTTCAGTGCTGGGGCCTGGGTTCAATCCCCGGTCAGGGAACTGAGATTCCACAAGCTGTGCAGCATGGCCAAAAAAGAAAAACAAAAACAAAAAAAGAGAATTTTAGAAAACAGTGGTTTTTCTGAAGTCTCTTGATAAGCAGCAAATTGAGCTGATTTATAAGTTGGCAAATTCCTTTTATTTAGAATAGAAGAAATCTGATTTAAATTGTCAGTTTGCTCTTGACATCAATTATGGTTAAATCTTTTTTGTAATTTGAGACTAGTTCAAGAACCTGTAGGTAGGGGAATAGATTAATGGGCATCTCATGTCATGTCACTGATCAGTTCACTACCACTGAGTTCAGTGATCTTATTCTGATGTCTCATGAGTGAATGTTTTTCTTTTCAGTGAAACTTTTTTTTTTTTTTTCCGGTACGTGAGCCTCTCACTGTTGTGGCCTCTCCCGTTGCGGAGCACAGGCTCCGGACGCTCAGGCTCAGCGGCCATGGCTCACAGGCCCAGCCGCTCCGCGGCATGTGGGATCTTCCCAGACCGGGGCACGAACCCGCGTCCCCTGCATCGGCAGGCGGACTCTCAACCAGTGCGCCACCAGGGAAGCCCCAGTGAAACTTTTTAAACTTACTTTGGCAAAGCAGATTGAAAATATAGGAAGCTGAGCTGCCTATAGAAGTTGGTATATTATTGTAGCCTGTAGAAGTTGGTATGTTGTTGACTGAAGAGCATCTTGTTCGCATTTATTAAAGCCAAAATTCTGAGTTTAAAAAATGGGATGACTTACTATAAATATGTTCTCAGATATTAACTCTTGGTGGCTACGATATGGAAAAGCTCATACATATTTTTTTAAAACACACCTTTTTTTAATTCAGAAAAAACCTTTTTGTTCACACAAAGTTGTAGGAAAATTAGTTTTATATATTAATTGCTCAGTTGAAAACCTCTTATTATCTTAGTTTTTCTATCAAAAAGGTAGTTAAGTGTTATTTACTTGATTTCTTTGAGGCAGGTTTTTGGTGAAAAGAAACTAAGCACAATTAAGATGTTTTATTGACTGATTAGACCCAGGTAGAGTTCAGTACAGAATGGCTTGTGCTAAATTATATTCAGCTTAGTTAAGACCTAAACTACAAAGCTAAATATATGCTCTTCATTGTTTAATTTCTATACACAGTTAAAACTAGTCCTCGAAAACCTCGCGGGAGACCTAGAAGTGGCTCTGACCGAAATTCAGCTCTCCTCTCAGACCCATCTGTGTTCTCCCCTCTAAATAAATCAGAGACCAAATCTGGAGATAAGATCAAGAAGAAAGATTCTAAAAGTATAGAAAAGAAGAGAGGAAGACCTCCCACCTTCCCTGGAGTAAAACTCAAAATAACGCATGGAAAGGACATTTCAGAGTTACCAAAGGGAAACAAAGAAGATAGCCTGAAGAAAATGAAACGAACACCTTCTGCTACATTTCAGCAAGCCACAAAGATTAAAAAATTAAGAGCAGGTAAACTCTCTCCTCTCAAGTCAAAGTTTAAGACAGGGAAGCTTCAAATAGGAAGGAAGGGGGTACAGATTGTACGCCGGCGAGGAAGGCCTCCATCAACAGAAAGGATAAAGACCCCTTCAGGTCTCCTCATTAACTCTGAACTGGAAAAGCCCCAGAAGGTCCGGAAAGACAAGGAAGGAACACCTCCACTCACAAAAGAAGATAAGACAGTAGTCAGACAAAGCCCTCGAAGGATTAAGCCGGTTAGGATTATTCCTTCTTCTAAAAGGACAGATGCAACAATTGCTAAGCAGCTCTTGCAGAGGGCAAAAAAGGGGGCTCAAAAGAAAATTGAGAAAGAAGCAGCTCAGCTGCAAGGAAGAAAGGTGAAGACACAGGTCAAAAACATCCGACAGTTCATTATGCCTGTTGTCAGTGCCATCTCCTCGAGGATCATTAAAACTCCTCGGCGGTTCATAGAGGATGAGGATTATGACCCTCCAATTAAAATTGCCCGACTAGAGTCTACACCGAATAGTAGATTCAGTGCCACGTCCTGTGGATCTTCCGAAAAATCAAGTGCAGCTTCTCAGCACTCCTCTCAGATGTCTTCAGACTCCTCCCGGTCCAGTAGCCCCAGTGTTGATACCTCCACAGATTCTCAGGCCTCTGAGGAGATTCAGGTACTTCCTGAAGAGCGGAGCGATACCCCCGAAGTTCACACTCCACTGCCTATTTCCCAGTCCCCAGAAAACGATAGTAATGACAGGAGAAGCAGAAGGTATTCAGTGTCAGAGAGAAGTTTTGGATCTAGAACGACGAAAAAGTTGTCCACCCTACAAAGTGCCCCCCAGCAGCAGACCTCTTCCTCGCCACCTCCACCCCTGCTTACTCCACCGCCCCCGCTGCAGCCAGCCTCCAGTATCTCTGACCACACACCTTGGCTTATGCCTCCAACCATCCCTTTAGCATCACCATTTTTGCCTACTTCTGCCGCTCCCATGCAAGGGAAGCGAAAATCTATTTTGCGAGAACCGACATTTAGGTGGACTTCTTTAAAGCACTCTAGGTCAGAGCCACAGTACTTTTCCTCAGCAAAGTATGCCAAAGAAGGTCTTATTCGCAAACCAATATTTGATAATTTCCGCCCCCCTCCACTGACTCCTGAGGATGTCGGCTTCGCGTCCGGGTTTTCTACATCTGGTACTGCTGCTTCAGCCCGATTGTTTTCGCCACTCCATTCTGGAACAAGGTTTGATATGCACAAAAGGAGCCCTCTTCTGAGAGCTCCACGATTTACTCCAAGTGAGGCTCACTCTAGGATATTTGAGTCTGTAACCTTGCCTAGTAATCGAACTTCTGCTGGAACATCTTCTTCAGGAGTATCTAACAGGAAAAGGAAAAGAAAAGTGTTTAGCCCTATTCGATCAGAACCAAGATCTCCTTCTCACTCCATGAGGACAAGAAGTGGAAGGCTTAGCACTTCTGAGCTGTCACCTCTCACCCCACCGTCTTCTGTCTCTTCCTCGTTAAGCATTTCTGTTAGTCCTCTTGCCACTAGTGCCTTAAACCCGACTTTTACTTTTCCTTCTCACTCCCTGACTCAGTCTGGGGAATCTGCAGAGAAAAACCAGAGACCAAGGAAGCAGACTAGTGCTCCGGCAGAGCCATTTTCGTCCAGTAGTCCCACTCCTCTCTTCCCTTGGTTTACCCCAGGCTCTCAGACTGAGAGAGGGAGAAATAAAGACAAAGCCCCTGAGGAGCTGTCCAAAGAGCGAGATGCTGACAAGAGCATGGAGAAGGACAAGAGTAGAGAGAGAGACCGGGAGAGAGAAAAAGAGAATAAGCGGGAGTCCAGGAAAGAGAAAAGGAAAAAGGGATCAGAAATTCAGAGTAGCTCTGCTTTGTATCCTGTGGGTAGGGTTTCCAAAGAGAAGGTTGTTGGTGAAGATGTGGCCACTTCATCTTCTGCCAAAAAAGCAACTGGGCGGAAGAAGTCTTCATCACTTGATTCTGGGACTGATATTGCTTCTGTGACTCTTGGGGATACAACAGCTGTCAAAACCAAAATACTTATAAAGAAAGGGAGAGGAAATCTGGAAAAAACCAACTTGGACCTCGGCCCAACTGCCCCATCCCTGGAGAAGGAGAAAACCCTCTGCCTTTCCACTCCTTCATCTAGCACTGTTAAACATTCCACTTCCTCCATAGGCTCCATGTTGGCTCAGGCAGACAAGCTTCCAATGACTGACAAGAGGGTTGCCAGCCTCCTAAAAAAGGCCAAAGCCCAGCTCTGCAAGATTGAGAAGAGTAAGAGTCTTAAACAAACTGACCAGCCCAAAGCACAGGTACTCTTTTCCATCTTGCCCATTAAAATCAACAGTTTCTCGAGCCCCGTCTAGGAGCAAGTTTTAGGCTGAGTGTTTCAGTTAGATCCAGGTGTGGGAATCAGGAAAAGATGGTGGCATTCGCAGTGGTCCTTTACGGACGGGTAGGATTTTGATAGGTAGAAAATGGTAGGGGAGAAATTTTTAAGGAGAGGAAACAGTGTAGGGTAGAGACAGAAAAGTATAAAGCATACTTGAGGAACGGGGATAGCTGGACTGGTACGTGTAGGAAAGCGGTGAACCAAGACTGAAAGGTACGTGGGGCCACATTACCCTGAATGCTGAGTTGTTTTGTACTTAATGGGTTTGGTGTGATGGAATCTGTGACTTAATTTTGAAGATGCATTTTTGCAGTCCGATTGTTTTACTGTTGCTTCCTATAGGAAACAGGGATGGGGGGAATCTCTTCCTCTGAGTTGTGAGTGATCAGACCAATAGAAAATAGGTATCTGCAGAATACACATGAGAAGCACTTAGCCTCAAGTTGTGATACAGAAAAGCTGTACAATTCAGTTAGTTAAGATGATGACAAACAGATTTTTGTAAAGAAGAGCTTTTTTTTTTTTTTTTAATTAACAAAGCGAGCTAGCCACTGGTCTTTTCTGAGAAAACCTGCCAATCTTTAGATTGTTTTTAAACATCGTCATGTAGTAGATGCGTGTTTATACCAACATGTCAAGTTAGGTTAAGATGACCACAAACTTAGGTTTTAATGTTATTGAACGTCGGGCCACATTTACATTTAGTAATTCTGCCAGTTGAGAGGTCTAGCAGGAATATGATGAGACTCATTTCCGACACCATTTTGGATGTTTTTGGTTAACCTCCTAGTGGTAGGAGCCGTGGCTCTTTAAAGTGTGAGACATTTCTGTTTGGAGCCGTGGCCTTTTATACTTCCATTTATAGGTTATTTCCCCCTACTTCTCTGTTGATCAGGGAAATATAAGAAATAGTCTGTGGTTAGATAAGCCCAGTTTACACGAGAATGAGCTTCTTGATAATGCAGACGGGCAGCTTGATTTTTTTTTTGAGGAAAATTTTAAAGAAGTAGTATAATTGGGAATAGAAGCTTAGTTGATTTCTGCTTTTTGATTAGAATCCTTTTCTGCCAATTTTAGAAGTAGGTGATTTCTATATATTGATATGGCATATCAGCTGGGAATAACTAGAGTTGTATGTGTTGAATCTATAAGTTAATCAACTATACCTTGGCTTCATTCAATTATATTTTCAACGCATATGGTTGTTATTGTTTGTTTTTGGCTTGCCTCCTCCTCAGGGTCAAGAAAGTGACTCATCGGAGACCTCTGTGCGAGGACCCCGGATTAAACACGTCTGCAGAAGAGCTGCTGTTGCCCTTGGCCGAAAACGAGCTGTGTTTCCTGATGACATGCCCACCCTGAGTGCCTTACCTTGGGAAGAACGAGAAAAGATTTTGTCTTCCATGGGAAATGATGGTAGGTCGGGGATGTCAACCTTGAGGTCTAAGCAGACACTGGGTTTGTTTGCTGATCATCCTGCGAGTGCCCAGTAGGCTCTTCATAGCATTATATGTTAGGCTGGGTCCTCCAAAAACCAGATGGCGGAGGGCGGGGGGATTAAATGTGTAAGGGTGTTATTAGAGGAAATGCCTGAGAGAGAAAATGGGGAGGGAGTCAGGAAAGGCTGGGAGAGCTGTCAGACTGCTCTGTAAGTCTGACCCTAGTGAAGGAGAGTTGGAAGGAAGGCTGGGCAGAATCTTCCTGCATGCCGTGCAGTGTGAGAAAGCTCGGCAAGGCTGTCAGGGAGCCCTTGAGCAAACATTGACTGTCAGAGGAGTCTCGTGTCTCCCTGGAACAGGCCTACCCTAGTATCCCTGCCACGCTTGTCACTGCCTGAGAGCAACCTCTGTGGTAATTGTGGCCTCTGTACCCCTGGATTTCAGAGCACAGCAGCTGGGGGCCCTGTGGTTTCAGGTCTGTGAGGCACGTTCTCATGGGTGACTGCTCAGATGAAATTTAGAGGTTTAGAGAGTCTTCAGAAGCATTCAATTCATATTCTTTTTTTTTTTTTTTAATGCTTTCTTTACTTTCTTTTTTGTAATCATATTTTCTTTTTTAAAAAACATTAATTAATTATTTTTTGTATTTTGGCCACGCTGCGTGGCTTTCAGGATGTTCCCCAACCAGGGATCGAACCCGGGCCCCTGCAGTGAAAGTGCCAAATCCTAACAACTAGGTCACCAGGGAACTCCCTCAATTCATGTTCTTGACTTTCGGTTACACTGTATTTTGTTTTCATTGTTTGGATTTCTGCTTTCATCAAGCTGCAAGTTATAGGCATTTGTAAACATTTAATTATTTAAAACAGGCTCTGTGTTCTGCATATGAATATTTTTATTGTAATGAATTTGATTTTTGGAGTCTCAATTAAAACAAGGTTTGAATGTATATACTAACGTCAGTAGATTTTGAGAATCTCCCCTCTGCTCCCAGGAAGGAGCCAGATACTCTGTCAGAGCTAATGCCACATTTCTTTAACAGACAAGTCATCGATTGCTGGCTCGGAAGACGCCGAACCTCTTGCTCCGCCCATCAAACCAATTAAACCCGTCACCAGAAACAAGGCGCCGCAGGAACCTCCAGTAAAGAAGGGGCGGCGGTCAAGGCGGTGTGGACAGTGTCCCGGCTGCCAGGTGCCTGAGGACTGTGGCGTGTGCACTAACTGCTTGGACAAGCCCAAGTTCGGCGGCCGCAACATAAAGAAGCAGTGCTGCAAGTGAGTGTGCGTCTCTCTGGGGGGCTGGTCTCGGCCACCGTCCCGCTTGTCACAGAGAAAATGCGCCCGAACGCCCAGTGTGGCTGTACCAAGTCACCTCAAGTTGCCAGATGAGTTGCACACTTGGATTTTGGGCTGTGCTGGGTTTGGGCTGTGTTTAAATCAGAAATCCTCAGGTGCAGTGCTGTGAATGTCCTGTATCTGCTCAGGTCGGTGTGGTAGCCGTTAGCCATATGGCTATTTGGCACCTGAAACATGGTTGGTGTGACTGAGGAACTCCATGTAATTTTAAATTCACATAGCCACGTGTGTCTAGAGCTGCCGTATCAGTGCAACTCTGGAGGGTTTCTACTTAATCACCAATGAGTTTAGGCCTGCTCTTTATCAGGTCAACTGAAATTACCTTTATCTTTATGGCATTCAGGAAATATTGGTGATATAAGTCTCTCCACTCTCTAACTCTCAGCATATTTTCATGCCTATGGAAGTCTTCCCCAACCCCGCACGCTACTTGCGGAATCTTAGCTCCCCAACCAGGGATCGAACCCGGGCCACAGCAGTGAAAGCGCTGAGTCCTAACCACTGGACCGCCAGGGAATTCCCTGGGAGTATTGATTACTCTACCTTTTTTCCCTTTTTCTAGTCAGTTTGTGGATGCACTTTCTACTCTCTGGGATAATTTGTTTAAAGTGGATCAAGAGAATTGCATAAATAAATTTTGGTGGTTGAGTATCTCATCAAGTGCCTGGCACCAGGAATGGATATTATCCGTAGATGTTTGCTGAATGAACGAATAACATGAAAGTGATTTATATAAAACATAATTGGGAGAAATGCTGCATTACTTACTTAAGGGGAGACAGTTTCTAGGAGACACTGAGAAGTTCTGTGCTTTGGTTTAGTCTGGCCTTAAGCAAGAATCTTGTCTCAGCCCCATTAGTGGAAAGAAGTGAGACAATTCACAGAACAGCAAAAAAATGTACATGATAGCAAGATAAAATGGCACTAAATTTAGGGGTTGCAGTGGATTCAGTTCAATATTAAACTTCAAATTAAGTTTTGAGTTTCAATAAACTGAGGATAGAAGTATCTCTCAAAGCCCTGAGATAGACCTGTAGCATTGTAGTGGCAGACAGAGGACTCGGGTAATTTCAGTCCATTTTGTATTCAGATTACTATATGAATAATAATCTCATAAGGGAGCAGAACTGATTTGACTGCGAGAAATAACGACTGATCGTTTTGTGTGTGGCGCTAGTCAGTACTGGGTTGCAAGACATTTGAGTCCCATTTCAAAAATAATTTGATATTTGCTCCTTTTAGATCCTCAAGGTAGGTGAAATTGCTGATCAAAGGATTTAAAGGCTTGGATTTAAATAATGAGCAGTCCTTTTTTCAACTCTCAAAATGAACCTGAGTAAAGGTTCATGGATTCTTTTTTTATTTTTTTAAAATTAATTAATTTATTTTTGGCTGCGTTGGGTCTTTGTTGCTGCGCGCAGGCTTTCTCTAGTTGTGGTGAGTGGGGGCTACTCTGTCACGGTGCAGGGGCTTCTCATTGCAGTGGCTTCTCTTGTTGAGGAGCACAGGCTCTAGGCGCGCGGGCTTCAGTAGTTGTGGCTCGTGGGCTCTAGAGCGCGGGCTCAGTAGTTGTGGTGCTCGGGCTTAGTTGCTCCACGGCATGTGGGATATTCCCGGACCAGGGCTCTAACGTGTGTCCGCTGCATTGCCAGGTGGGTTCTTAACCACTGCACCACCAGGGAAGCCCAAGGTTCATGGATTCTTGCAGACGAATTAATACGTGCTTCAATTGCTTCTCTCCTAAATGAAGTTTACTTTATGGTGCCCCTTATTATTCTAGGATGAGAAAATGTCAGAATCTACAATGGATGCCTTCCAAAGCCTACCTTCAGAAGCAAGCAAAAGGTAGTGTTGTCAAAAGATCTTCCCCCAAATGCTTCCTGCTTTAATGTCATATAGTTGTGTACATCTAGTGTAAAGAGAATACTAGCCTTTTTTCAAGTACTGCTGTTTCCCAGGGAGCTGTTGGTTGTTGAAGCTGGGTGGTGTTCATTTTACTCTTCCCTTCACCTTGGAGTATGTTTGAATATTTGCATAAGAAAAATTTTTTTAAATTCATACAGAAAATTCCATTATATTTCATTTCCTAGAGTAATAAGAGTATACCTGTTTCACTTGCCAACTTGGCATTAACTTCCGTGAGTCTTCCAGTGTCAACTTTAGCTGTAGGAAACTGAGACTAAGATTGTTACGTTCCTATACTTATATTTTAAATAAAATTTTCTCACTTACGGAAAAATAATCTTGCTTTTCCCCCCCACCCCAGCTGTGAAGAAGAAAGAGAAAAAGTCTAAGACCAGTGAAAAGAAAGAGAGCAAAGAGAGCAGTGTTGTGAAGAGCTTGGCGGACTCTAGTCAGAAGTCTACCCCGTCAGCAAGAGAGGATCCCGCCCCCAAGAAAAGCAACAGTGAGCCACCTCCGCGCAAGCCCCCGGAGGACAAGAGTGAGGAAGGGAATGCCTCCACCCCAGGACCTGAGGCCAAACAAGTGGCCACGCCCTCTTCCAGGAAGTCCAGCAAGCAGGTCTCCCAGCCGGCACCAGCCGTCCCCCTACAGCCCCCCAGCACAGCACCACCGAGAAAAGAGGTCCCCAAGACCACTCCTAGTGAGCCCAAGAAAAAGCAGCCTCCACCTCCAGAGTCAGGTGAGTGAGGACAGCAGGAAGAGCTGCCGAACCGGAAGTACCAGCACAGGACACTGACATCTTAAACAGCATTTGGAAACCTGAAATGTATATTTTTAAGTCTTTGGTACAAGAAAACTAGCTCTCTTTTAAATATTTATTTAATTTTTTTTTTTGGCTGCGCCGGATCTTAGTTGTGGCCCAAGGGATCTTTTAGTTGCGGCATGCATGCGGGACCTAGTTCCCTGACTGCGGATCAAACCCGGGCCCTCTGCATTGGGAGCGTGGAGTATTAACCACTGGACCACCAGGGAAGTTCCAATTAGCTCTCTTTTAACTGTTATATAATAATAAAGAAATAGAAGCAAAAACCAGTTAAGTTGGAGATACTGTCTTACTTTCCTATTTAAAGCCTAGAGTTTAAATGGTTTTTTGTTTTTTCTAATGCCCCTTTCTTTGCAGGCCAATCAGTGCTAGAGTCATCGTTGCTGTTTAGCATTAACTGTAAATTTAGTGGCATCTGACGGCAGTTTATTTTGAATTCTTTAGGTCCAGAGCAAAGCAAGCAGAAAAAAGTGGCTCCTCGCCCCAGTATTCCTGTAAAACAAAAGCCTAAAGAAAAGGTGAGGAAAGATTTGTTTCCCTGCCACCTGTCAAAGATGTGTTCTATTCTGTAGGGAAATAGCCTTATCCTTGACGTTTACGTGATTGAGTGAAACTGCATGTCTGCTTCTGTGTAGATGGCAGTGGAATTTCTTAAAATTAGCAAACTTCAGGTGTAGGCTTTAGCTCACTTCCTTTTTTCCTCTTTTTTTTCCCGTTGTTGTTTTCCCCTTCTTTGTAGCCCCACATGCTTATGCTTATGCTGCAGGCTGATGAGTGTAATTTTTTTCCCCCTTAACGTCCGTTAGCAGTATTTGTCTGTGACGGTCACTCGGTATTTTTATTATGTGGAGGGAGAGGTCTTAAAGACTTTTCCAGTTCTTTCTGTGCCCCCATGGTGGTGTGCGTGCACGTCCAGGCTGATGCTCTCGAGAGCATCAGCAATGCTGAAAAGAGAGGCAAATGCCAGGTTCTTATTAAGTCGTGTTCCAGAGTTACTGTCCAGTTTCAAACTGTGATGATGAAGCATGGTTACATTGGCAAATCTGAAATCATTGACGATCACAGAGCTGGGAAAATTGTTTTGAATCTCATAGGCAGGTTACACAAGTGTGGAGTGATCAGCCCCAGATTTGATGTGTGCAACTCCAAGATCTAGAAAAATGGCAGAATAACCTGCTCCCATCTGGTCAGTGTGGTTTCATTGTACTGACAACCTCAGCTGGCATCGTGGACCACGAGGAAGCAAGATGAAGACACGCAGGAGGGAAAAGCCTGGGATGTGTTTTCTAGGGGTATAAATACATACGTGCCAATAAAATGCTTCAATGGAAAAAGAAATTCTCCTGAAGATTACTTGTCTGTTTCTCTAGGATACTTGTATTGGAAACATGTTTTCCAGATCTATTAATATTTGTCATTTGCATTATTATCTGTTGCAAGAGTGAAGGCAGGCAGGGTGTGGATTTGTTCTTTATCCATCTTCTATCCCCATAGGAAAAACCACCTCCAGTCAATAAGCAGGAGAATGCAGGCACTTTGAACATCCTCAGCGCTCTCTCCAATGGCAATAGTTCAAAGCAAAAAGTCCCAGCAGATGGAGTCCACAGGATCAGAGTGGACTTTAAGGTAAAAGTGTTCAGTGACCACGGAGTATATTGAGTGTCGTGGACTTTAAATCAAGAAAATGATGTTACCAAAGGTGTTGAGAGGAAATTCATTCGGGGGGTGGGGCGGACGAGTGAAGATCTCCCATTAATAGATGGGTTCAGGTGTGTGAGAACTCCGGTCGGTGTTACCAGGTCAGTCTGTGAACTGACTGAAGTACAGAGGCACGGAGCCAGTCCTGCCCATCCTGAGCTGTAAAGTGCTTTTAGGTGAGAACAGTATCTGAGGAAGTGCTTCTTTCACATAGGTATTATCAAACCATGATGATCGCTTGAATCAGCAAAACTAAGGGAAATTCAATCCCAGTAAATCTTTGCATTGTAGTTAACAGGTGAGCCTTTTAAGAGTTTGTGTCTGAGATTTAAAATCTTTAAAGCGGCAGTTATTTTGAACTCATTGAGATGAAATATTCTCGACATTCTGGTGTCACTCTAATTTTATGCTTTTCGTCCTTATTTTCAATGCAGCGTTTTTTCAGTGCAGCGTTGTGTCGTAAAACTGTCAAAATTATCTTTTTCTCTCTCTCCGCAGGAGGATTGTGAAGCAGAAAATGTGTGGGAGATGGGAGGCTTAGGAATCTTGACCTCTGTTCCTATAACACCCAGGGTGGTGTGCTTTCTCTGTGCCAGTAGTGGGCATGTAGAGGTAAGATATCCTGCTTCTTGGTACCCCTGACAGTATACTGATAGATTATTTTGCTGTGATGAAAGAAATCATTCTATTCTGTTTTGTTGGTATATAGCAGGCACTATATCCTGTTGAAACCTGCAAATGCAACGCTTTGAAGTTTTTTAGAAATTTCAGGAAGGAGTCTGCTTTTTATTAGAGTAGCAGGTTTTTTTTTTTTTAGAGTAGCAGTTATTGAGTGTGAAAAGTTTAATAGTTTCATCTCTTAAATTCACTCTTTAGTAGAGTTCTGATTTTTTTGCTAGATGTCCAAACATGGAAGAAATAATGTTTTTCTAGAAAAAGAGATATGCTGTTGGTAGTTGTTTTATGTTGAATAGCAAAACTTCCTTGTCTATAAAGAGCTCTTAGCAATTAATAAGAAAAAGGAAAACACTCAGTAAAAAAAATAGTCTAAGGGCAGGAGTATATAATTCACAAAACGAGAAGTAAATACATGGTGGGAGGGGAGCGTTAAGCCTTCTGATTACCAAACACTGTAAATTAAAGCATGATAAAAAGGATCAAGTGGAAATGGAGACTTTCTGTTTCTGGAAATCTAAATTAGTTACAGTCTTTCTGAGAAGATTGTTTGGAAGTATGTATTTATCTTTAAAATGGGTATACCCTCTAACCCAGCAATTGCACTCCAGGCATTTATCTTGAGGATATAATTAGATAAATTATATGTGTATGTATGTTTGTATACATGTATGTATATAATAAACCCTTCTAAATGTATAAGTATTTGTATATATATAATAAACAGAAGGGTTTATTTCAGTATTTATGATAATAAAAAATTGGAGACAACCCGAAAAGTCATCAATAAGGGGCTGGCACTTCGGTTAAAGTAATTATAGGACATGCGTATAATGGCACATATGAAGTCCTAAAGATGATAATATAGATTCATATTGACATGGAAAGATGTCCATGACACATCACTGAGTTAAAAGAGCAGGTCACAAAACAGTATGTAAAAAGCATGATCCCATTTTGGTTTGGAAAAATGTTTTTGAAATATATATGTAGAAAGAATTCTGAAGGATTTACACCAAAATCTTAAGAGTGTAGTTGGATTGTGGTTGACTTTTGTTGTTTCTTTATCTTTTTGAGTTTTTTTGCAGTGAGTATGGGCCACTTTTACCATAAGGGGAAAAAAAGGTAGCACAATTTTAACTAGGAAGCAGTAATTTGTCATTCATACAGTTCTCAATTCCTGAATACCTCCTTAGGTTATTATTTGTCACATATGTATTCTAAGGTCATAAAGAAAACCCAAAGCCAAGTTGTAATCCAGATGTGGAGCAATCATTGAGACTCACTAACTAAGACATTCAGTCCTGCCCACTTGCTATTTTAAATTACGCATTAGCAAGTGCAGACGATATTGAATAAGAGTTCACCAAAACTGCCTCTGTGATTTAGTTCAATGCAAATCCTTTATGTATGCAGATTATATAATCCGATATGCTATTTTTCTTCTACATCTTTAAGCTTTCTAAATAATTTCAAAAGTAAACTATCAGACATAGAGTAATTTTTCTGCAAAATTATATTCACAAATAACCGTATGCTGAAAGTTATATGTTAAAGAGTGACTTTTTAAATGAAAATGATACCAGTATGTGGATTTTTAAATATGTGAAGAAAAAAAGGAGTTTTAATGGGCAAAAATTAGCAGCTTAAATAGTAATGGGATGAACAATAATTTTGAGGTGTAAGTTTTGTTTTCCTTGGGGTTTTTATTATATGGTTGTATCTTAAATATAGATTTAAGAAATTTAGAAAATATATGACATCATTATATGATAAAGTATACGGAGAAATGCAAAATTGTCATTGTAAACGTTCAGCAATATTTTTTTTTTAAAATTTAGTGATTCAGACATTTAATAAAATAAAATAAAGGCATTAAAAAATAAATTACATTACATTACATTAGCAAAATTATTGCCTGGTATTCGCTAAGGAAATATTTTCTTAGTGCCTGTTACGAACAATATATTGTTCTAAGTGCTGGAGTTGCTTTAGATAGCGTTGAAACTGAGACTGTTCAGTCTATATAAGTGCTAGGGGTCTACTGTACCTCTTTTCCTACATAATCTTAACTCTCGTTACATCCATACACATGTTACCCACAGGAATAACTTATTTTCGTAACACCAGTACTTCAACTTCTGTGTTAAAACAGGTTTTTTTTTTTTCCAGAGTATAATTGCTCTAATTTAAATTGTGTAGCTGTGACAGCAATCCCACAGGATTCCTAAAAACTGAAATTAGAAAATGAATAGCCCACTGCCTATGTTGCACTCCTAAAGCATAACCAATGCTTGATGAATTTTCCCTCCATTCAGATTTTTTAAAACTTCTTATGTTGACATGATTTCAGATTTACAGAAAAGCTACAAGAGTGGTACAAAGAATTCCCATACACCCTTTACCTGGATTCCCCAAGCATTAATTTTTTTTTTTCGGCGGTACGCGGGCCTCTCACTGTTGTGGCCTCTCCCGTTGCGGAGCACAGGCTCCCGACGCGCAGGCTCAGCGGCCATGGCTCAGGAAACTAGCCGCTCCGCGGCATGTAGGATCTTCCCGGACCGGGGCACGAACCCACGTCCCCTGCATCGGCAGGCTGACTCTCAACCACTGCGCCACCAGGGAAGCCCAATATTTTTTTTATTGGAGTAAAATTGCTTTTAGCATTAATATTTTTAATTTGCTTTATCCTTTTCTCTTTGTATATGTATTGTACAAAATAAGAAATAAAATATGTACACACATTTTATATGTAGACTTTTTTTTCTTAAAATTTGAGAGCAAGTTGCAGTCATATGCCCTTTTACCTTTAAATTTTATACTGTGTATTTCCTAAAACCAAGGACATCCTCTTATATAACCACAATATAATTATCAAAATCAGGAAATTAACGTTGGTATATTACAATTATTTAAGTAGACTTTATTTAGTTTTGACCAGTTGCCCCACTGATTCTTTTATGGCAGAAGAAAATTATGAGTCACACTCATTTGAATTTCTGAAAATCTCTTTATCAGTATGAAAATAACTTATTTCTAAAATTAGAGATGGGAAGGACAAACCAGAGCTTACAGTCATTTAGTAGATTATAGAGAGCCTTTAAAACCATCCCTGTTTCCCCTTACTCCACTCTTTTACATTGCCTTAGCTCTTTGTTGATACCTCTTTTATGGCACTTAAGCACATTCTATTAAATCTTCGATTGTATCTATTTAGTTATTTTATAATTCTACTATTATTACTACTTTAGTCCCCTGAAACTCCCCAGTATTCTCCTTTTTTAACACAGTCATTGCTTAGTGAACATGTTGAATAAAGTATGTACACCACTACTCCTAAAGCTCAAAGTAAGCAGGTAGGATTTGGTTGATATTTCTACGTGCTATTTGAGCGCCTCTGTGTTCCCGTCTTACCCTAGTTTGTGTATTGCCAAGTCTGTTGTGAGCCCTTCCACAAGTTTTGTTTGGAGGAGCACGAGCGCCCTCTGGAGGACCAGCTGGAAAACTGGTGTTGTCGGCGCTGCAAGTTCTGTCATGTTTGTGGAAGGCAGCACCAGGCCACCAAGGTACGACGCTGAGTAATGGGGCCACTTACAGTATTACTTTGTATCTCCATTTCTGCCTTTTAATCTAGGATTTCGTATGCACATTTTTCCTCTGTTGGCTTAGCCTGTTTTTACTGTTTAACTGGGTGTAATCGATTGCTTATTGTTGTGTTTTAATTTAATTTGGGGAGTATAGCAGAAAACGTGGCATTGGATAAGATCCTCAAAATAAATCAAATCTCCTTTATCAGAATGTTCACCACTGAGTGCCTTTGGCAGGACATAAATCCCTATGCCTTGAGAGTAAATAATTTATGAGGAAATTTAAGCCGTCACAGTGATGTGCTGTATTTACTTAAAGATAAGTATGAAATGGGGTACTAAGTGACAGGTGTCCAGTGAAGGTGAGGTGATGCCCACCTTTTTGCCTTCTTATTTTCTTACAGCAGCTGCTGGAGTGTAATAAGTGCCGAAACAGCTATCACCCTGAGTGCCTGGGACCAAATTACCCCACCAAACCCACAAAGAAAAAGAAAGTTTGGGTGAGTTTCTCACACAATGGGCAGTTTCAGAGAGAATTGTCATGGGACTGTCAGGCGTGCACAGATTGTAAGAGGACTATCCTGCTTGAGGAAGAAAAGCCGTCCCAGTAGAGAAGTCAACTCTAGAAATGGATTGCATTTGAGACCTGCTTAAATAAGAAGAGATATTAAAAATAAGAAGTTCCTATTGAATTTCTTTCATCTCTTCCAGATCTGTACCAAGTGTGTTCGCTGCAAGAGCTGTGGATCCACGACTCCCGGCAAAGGGTGGGATGCACAGTGGTCTCACGATTTCTCACTCTGCCATGATTGTGCCAAACTCTTTGCTAAAGGTACCTCAGAAAAGCCAGTTTTGTCAACTTTTAGAGGTTGTACTTAGTGTTTGGGAGGTGAACTGGACACTGCAGTGGAATGAAAAGGTCTTACCATTCTTGTCCAGGATGCCATTTAGACAAATTTCCTAAGTTTCTGGTCTTGCTCTTTTCCTTACACAGAGGCTTAGAGCAACTAGGAAGGTTTTGTTATCTCTGGGGGGATGAATCAAGGAGACTCTTTATAGTAACTCACCACAAAGAAATGCGCTAAACCAGTATTACCAAAGTGAGGTATATATCCATTTGATTGTTTCAGAAATGACTTTAGGTGGTACTGAGTCAAAGATTTGATCTTAATAGTTGTGCTAGAAAAAAATTATAGCCAATACATTAAACTGACTTAGGATAATAATGATATAAAGTTCACTATTGAAGTTATTTAAAATAAGCAAATCAATGTTAAGTCTATTAAGTAAAAAATAATAAGAGGTGATACGTGGATAAAACAAATTGATGGAGGGTGTATATTTTTCCGAATTTTAGGAAGCACTGCTCTAAGCTCTCATGTAAAAGCACTAGGAATAAGGGAAAAGTGTAAATTAACTGTGTTTTTTTACTCCCATTACCCTCTCCTCTTTTTTAAAAATTTAAACATTTCTTTGGAATGTTTAAGAGAGAAAGTTCTCTCTTCCATTCTTTTTCTATTACGTTATCTATAAAATCCACCTCATGACCTTTAAAAATGGGTCTAAAGAAGAGAACTAGTGGCATATTCTGAGAGCTCAGAATAATCTTGACACTTTACAGATGTGTAAACATTCCATGGTAGATGCATGCTGGCATTTGTAAGTAGCTTCAGAAGCAGAATATGGTGGCTGGCATTTTACATCACGTTGGCATATGTGAGTCAAGGGCTTTAGAGGCGTTGGTGTGTGAACCAAAGCTCTGCTGAAAACTTTGCTTTGCTTTCAGGAAACTTCTGCCCTCTCTGTGATAAGTGTTATGATGATGATGACTACGAGAGTAAGATGATGCAGTGTGGGAAGTGTGATCGATGGGTCCATTCCAAATGTGAGAATCTTTCAGGTACAGAAGGTTGGAGTCTTTTTATTACAGTTTCCTTCTTTCTTGGTACAGCTGCATTTACAGCCCCCAAAGTACTATAAACATAAAATTATGGTAGTGTTGTTACTTGAAGTCTTTTTAAATTTATTTTTTAGTCTCTAAAATAAGAACATTGTGTTAAATTTGTGCTCATTTATCTTGAACACATTCTTTAAGGTATTTATGTGCTGTCCTTTGTGGATACCGTAACCTGTTGATTCTCCAGTGACTAAATCCTGAGTTGGTGTTAATAACGTCCCTTCAGAGATCAATACATATGAGCTCTTGAGGGGTGTGAGAGTCTTAATACTGTTGTAACATGCAGCTTGATATCAAGTTCGGTGGAATAGCTTTCTCTTTTCCCTGTCTCCCACTCTTCGGAGCACCTCATCATTGTAGGCTTTTGTTTTCCCAGATGAGATGTATGAGATTCTGTCTAATCTTCCGGAAAGTGTGGCCTACACTTGTGTGAACTGTACTGAGCGGCACCCTGCGGAGTGGCGACTGGCCCTTGAAAAAGAGCTCCAGATCTCTCTGAAGCAAGTACTGACAGCCTTGTTGAACTCTCGGACCACCAGCCACTTGCTGCGCTACCGACAGGTAGGCCCACGTCTCATTTTGTATTCCGAATGGTGGTTTGTGCCTAGTCGTGGAATGTGTGCGTTTGTGTGTGTGTGTGCTTTTCAGTTTATTTTCTTTTGCCTCACTCTTTATTTAGTTTTGTCGAGTTCCTTGTTTTGGCCTTAGGCTATTAAGAAAATTTTTAGCACCAAGAGTAAAACCCTCCTCTGGGGTAAGAAGAAGGAAGGAGCCATATCTCTTTCAAAAGTCTTGCTGTTGTAATATGAAATTTGGACTTTGTATTCTGAAGGCCATGGGGAGCCCAATGAAAGACTTCACCCAAAAGAGTAACCTGATCAGAGCTGCTTCTTAGAAAAAAATAAAAAAATAAAAAAAATGATTCTGACTGGAGTGAGAGGAAGGATTGGAGAGGACTGAGCCTACAGGCAGGAGCCGTGGTTAGGAGGCAGTGGTGGTGCTCGAGGCAAGAGGGAGCAGGATGGCGGCCTGATCTGTGAGGGTGGTAGTGGGGCCAGAGACCCTTCGGCTCCAGGAAAGTTCCAGGGCTCCTCAGGACACGATTTGAAAATCACTGCTTCTTGTCCGTTTAAGTCATGAACTATATACATAAAGTAGTCATTGGGAACACAGGTATAATGTTGGAAGAACCACATGGATAGCTTTAACTCAGAGCTAGGCTGCTGCTTTATCTTTTAACAGAGTCTGTTTTTTGAATAGGAAAATTAGCTGTATCTGTGTCTTACTCAAAAGGAATTGGACAGTTTCTGTTTCTTCATACTAGGTTGGGAGTTACCAAGCAAAGCTTCTTAGTGAGCCTAGCCAAGCTATTAGATAGCCAGCTTGTTTTAACTTTCCTTTTCTAGTATTTGAGAAATCTCTGATTATTTTCAAGTTCTTTAGGTTTTATAATACGCATCATTTAGTACCATCTTTATTCATTTTAGTAGAATCTACATAGGTGCCTCATTTTCAGTGTTAGATAAAAGAAACATATCTTTCCTGACGACAGGCTGCCAAACCTCCGGACTTAAATCCTGAGACAGAGGAGAGTATACCTTCCCGCAGCTCCCCAGAAGGGCCTGATCCACCAGTGCTTACTGAGGTCAGCAAACAGGAAGATCAACAGCCTTTAGATCTGGAAGGAGTCAAGAGGAAAATGGACCAAGGGAACTACACATCTGTGGTATGTCTATACAGCAAACTACCCAAATTTCCAGCTCCAGTTTAGCTTCCTTGGGTCTTTTGGGGGATGAGGCTGGGTGTTAGCATTAAAGGATGGTTTGTATTGTATTTAGAAATGTCATGTGGTTTTAAATACCTAAAAATATGTGAGTCATTTTAGTTCTGTGTTTTGGAAGAGACGGGTTACGATAGGGAAGGTAGTGTCTTTTTATTTGGCTTTCACCTGAGTTCTTCAAAAATCATTTTTATATTAAAATTATTTTTATATTAAAACTGTTTATGGAAAATTACTAATGTGCAATTAATTGGTTTGCCCCTTTTGAGATCACATCTGAATAATATGTCTTTTTATAATGGATGTTCATTTCTAGATAGATGCCTTTTAATTTTATGATTTTAAGGAAGTGTAGGAAATGATCATCTGTTATGTCATGGTCCGTGTTTGCTATTCAGTTCTTTATTCATTTTAGTCTAAGTAAAAAGTCGTGGCCCTGTTTGGTAACTTACCAGGATACAGCTAATTTATCTGCATTCTTACCTTATTAGCCTGGCATGTCTTGACTGCCACAAGTTAATTATGAACTGAATCCCAAAGGCCTCCACTGAAGAGAAATTGCACTGTATTAAAATGGGGTGTCCGTTTTCTATTGGTTCTCTGTGCTGGATGATTTAGGAGGGAAGAGGAAGTGGTTTTGAGAGCACACTGTTCTATGAATAATTAATGCTTTGTTTTTGTATACAGTTGGAGTTCAGTGATGATATCGTGAAGATCATTCAAGCAGCCATTAACTCAGATGGAGGGCAGCCAGAGATTAAAAAAGCCAACAGCATGGTCAAGTCCTTCTTTATTCGGGTGAATGATATTAATAGTTCATGTCTTTGATGCTTAATCCGTGGGTTGTTACCACATGAACAGAACAGACTTGTTCTCATCTATGTTTTGCTTTGTCATGTGTATAAATCATTTTTCGTTTAATTCGTTCCTCTGATTCTTTGGGAGGAGATTAGTGAGGTTCCAGAGTGGATGGATCTTTCCTTTGGTGGCCTGAAATCACCCTCATATTGACAGAGAAGCTGGTGTGAAGTTGTTGGTTTTTATGTGCTTTCCAAATGAATGGTCACATGCTTACATTTTGTTTGTTTGTTTTTCTGTTAGCAAATGGAACGTGTTTTTCCATGGTTCAGTGTCAAAAAGTCCAGGTTTTGGGAGCCAAATAAAGTATCAAGCAAGTGAGTAAATTCAGTATTAACTTTTTTTCGCTTCATCAGCTAGAAATCCGAACGCTCTTATATTTTTAGATTGAGGGGTTTTTTTAGACTAGGTTTTAATATTAAAGATTAATCATTTGAAATGCCTTTTTTTAAAAAATAAATTTATTTATTTGTTCGTTTTTTGGCTGTGTTGGGTCTTCGTTGCTGTGTGTGGGCTTTCTCTAGTTGCATGAGCACCTAGTTGCGCGAGCGGGGGCTACTCTTCATTGTGGTGCGCGGGCTTCTCATTGTCATGGCTTCTCTTGCTGCAGAGCGCGGGCTCTAGGCGCGTGGGCTCTAGGCGCGCAGGCTTCAGTAGTTGTGGCACACGGGCTTCAGTAGTTGTGGCACTCGGGCTCTAGAGCGCAGGCTCAGTAGTTGCGGTGCATGGGCTTAGTTACTCTGCAGCATGTGGAATCTTCCTGGGCCAGGGATCGAACCCGTGTCCCCTGCATTGGCAGACGGATTCTAAACCACTGCGCCACCAGGGAAGCCCTGAAATGCCTTTTTATTGCTGGTTTAGAGACAACACTTAATGTTTATTGCAGTCTGCTGCCCTTTTTTTCTTTATTTATGTATTTGTTGTTTTAGGGAACTTGTGGCATATGTACAATACATGTACTATATATATAGCCCAGTTATAACTGGGTTCTATCTTATTTAGGAGTTTATTAATTAATTTATTTATTTTTGCTGTGTCGCGTCTTCGTTTCTGTGCGAGGGCTTTCTCTAGTTGTGGCAAGTGGGGGCCACTCTTAATCGCGGTGAGCGGGCCTCTCACTATGGCGGCCTCTCGTTGCGGAGCACAGGCTCCAGACGCACAGGCTCAGTAGTTCTCAACAGTTCTTGATTCTCCGTGTATAACCTTAAATTTTTATTCCAGTAAATCCTTTTGACGCATTGATAAGGTTATCATTTGTTTCTAGATGTTTAACCAAGAGTCACAATACATCGGGATTATATTTTTAAAAATAATAAAGTCCTGTGTAGGCAGCTTTCAAATTCTGTGACTTGTTCTTACAGTCTGTGAAAGGCTTATGCCCAGGCCTGAGACCTGATGATATCAAGAATTTGACTGTTTTGTACAGTTCTGGGTATCTTGTAGGAGTTCAATAAATACTTGTTGAATCAATTATTTCCAGCAGTGGGATGTTACCAAACGCAGTGCTTCCACCTTCACTTGACCATAATTATGCTCAGTGGCAGGAGCGAGAGGAAAACAGCCACACTGAGCAGCCTCCTTTAATGAAGAAAATCATTCCAGCTCCCAAACCTAAAGGGCCTGGAGAGCCAGACTCACCAACTCCTCTGCATCCTCCTACACCACCAATTTTGAGTAAGACACCAAACGAAGACTTGTTATCCATTTCTTTCTCTCTGGGTGCAAATGATTGACTTTGTGACTCTAAATTTAATGTACTTCCGTATTGGAAAAACTTCCCGGTGATCCTTAAATGTAATAAAATCATTATTTTTGCTTCACTTGGAATGTTAACAGAGAATTGATACAAGTAACGTAACGGATAGTAAGGTAGCGTAACTTGGAACACTTTTTGAAAGTGTTGATTTCATAGGCTCTAGGCTATTTAAGCTGAATTGTTTTCTTTTTTCCTGGGTATCAGACATAGTATTGCCAATTTTAACTGTATGTCTTCTGGGTTCCAAGGTACTGATAGGAGTCGAGAAGACAGTCCAGAACTGAACCCACCCCCAGGCATAGAAGATAATAGACAGTGTGCATTGTGTTTGACGTACGGTGACGACAGTGCTAATGTAAGTACCTTGGTGCACTGGGTCCGTCCTGCTTGGTGGACTAGCCAATAACGACCTCTTTGCGTCTAAACTTGGTGACCAGTGCCGTTTATTCAGTGAATATTTGTCACTTAGTTTGTGGCATTTGGGGGTTATTTTTCTATAACTGATTTAATTGATTTAAAAGATGAGTTGCCTTAAATTAACGTGCTGATATCTTGTAATTTCTGTTGGCAGTTCCTCAAAAAAAGATTCTATGAAAGTGAATAAAACAGAAGTTGCGCATTAAATAGCTTGTGTTTCATGTAGCTGTTAGCAGTGTGGTTAAGGTCCCCGGGTCTGGCGGTTTGCCTGGATTCATTGCTGTGCTTTGCCGCCTACTTGTTGACCTTGGCAAAGAGTTTAACCTCTCTGACCCTCAGTTTCATTTTTAAAATGAGGATAATAATAATCTTACCTCAGAATGGTTATGAGGATTAAAGGAAATAATGTATGTAAAGCCTTATTTGGGCCCTGGCACATAGTAAGCTTACAGTTTTTTTAAAAAAGGTTTTTAAGGCAAGCTGAGAGAACTGGCTTTGAAATATGGTATTAAAGAAGTCAGTGGGCACTTCTGTAAACCTAACACATATTGCTTGTTCTTTAATCCTTTATGATTATAAAATATTTCCAGCCTGTGGAAAAGGTAATCGAAAAAGGTGAGAAGTGAAAACAAAGAAACTTTGAATTGTGATTTTTGTGTGCACCCCTAAGTTAAAGAATTAGGCTTGATTTACTGAAGTTATCCTGAATGAGGTAAAGCCAATACCAAGGAAGACCCTATTTGACATTATATTCTTCAAAGAAAAAAGGAAATCTCTTGTTTCATAGGATGCTGGCCGTTTGCTATACATTGGCCAAAACGAATGGACACATGTAAATTGCGCTTTGTGGTCGGCAGAAGTGTTCGAAGATGATGATGGATCACTGAAGAATGTGCATATGGCCGTGATCAGGGGCAAGCAGCTGGTAAGAACCTGTGGGTGAATGTTACGGAAGAGACTCCTCCGTCTCAGTGTCCAGATGTTCTTTCTGGGGCTAAATGCTGCCTCGCTGGTGTTTCTCATAGCTCCTTCAGAATGGTTAGCCAGCAGCAAATATTGGTGTACCCTGTAGGCAGATTGCTAGTCTGACCCTTGGAGGATGGGTACAAAAGAAATAGAAAACAAAGTCTTATCCAGTTGGGGAGATAATTCAGATGCCCCAGAAAGGTATTAATTTATTAAGTGATTTAGACAAAATGACCTCAGAGGTTCCAGTTGAATCAGCACTCTGAGGCTCCATAGGATAAACCCACAAAATACATACACGGAGATGTAGAAAGTGATTGGTAGCAGCTTAGAGTAATCAGAAAAGGCTATGAAGGAGTAAAAATTTTAAAGCTATATTTTGATGGGGGGAGAAAATGAAGGATTATCGGGAAGAAACAAAAAATAGCACATGCATAAGAAACATAAGTAAAATGTGCAGAGAGCACAAATAACAAGTCTTCCCTGGAGAGGAGCCCAGACTGTGACTGTGACAGAATGAGGTAGTAACATATAGCCTAGTTGAAGGAAATCTTTGAATCACATAAATTCATCAGTTAAGCCTAGTAATTAAGAACTGTTACGTCTCTGACTAGTATAAACTTACCAGAACTGAGTTCTTTTGGATATAACAGCTTTCTACCAAGATGATGTTTTTAACATCGATCCTAGAAGTTTCATCTTCTCTAAATCAATTGTGCATCCTAGAGAAAACTGTTTTGATTCAAGTTCTAAATCAAATTGTAATATTTCAATTTAATAATCATAGGCCGCATGGGCCCTAGGAAAGAAAGGATTTGTAGAGGAGGCTTTATGGCTCGTATCACTTCTCTGTAATTCAGCAGATTAGCAATAGCGAAACGAATTGTGGGAAACCCGGAATGGGGTGACTCTCTAGGGGAGATGGAAAATGGCTAAAACTTCTGAAAGTCTGACTTGGACTCTGTTCTTTCTGGGTTGTTAGAGATGTGAATTCTGCCAAAAGCCAGGAGCCACTGTGGGTTGCTGCCTCACATCCTGCACCAGCAACTATCATTTCATGTGTTCCCGAGCCAAGAACTGTGTGTTTCTGGATGATAAAAAAGTATATTGCCAACGACATCGGGATTTGATCAAAGGCGAGGTGAGACAGCTTTAGCTGCTTTTTGAATTCTCTAGGAAAAGAGGCTGAAAATAGCAAGATGGTAAACTGTATTTCACCATCCTCCTAGGTGTTCCTAGTAGGTGATTCTAGGTATTCCTAGAATCACCTCCTCTTAGGAGGAATAACAGAGGCACTGCTAGTGAAACAGAAGGGTGATTTTGAGATATGCTCTGCACTTTCCCTCTGAGTCAGTATCATGAGTATGGTGTGTAAAAGGGATAACCTAATAGCTACCCTGGCTTTTCATTTAAGGTGGTTCCTGAGAATGGATTTGAAGTTTTTAGAAGAGTGTTTGTGGACTTTGAAGGAATCAGCTTGAGAAGGAAGTTTCTCAGTGGCTTAGAACCAGAAAATATCCACATGATGATTGGTATGACACGGGCCTTGGTTGTCGGGGAAGGCTGGCTGTGGCACTGGGGTACTTCCTAGTGTTCAGTTAGAAAGTGGGCCTTCTCATGATTGCCTCTGATCAGTTCTTCTTTTCTTACTCAGGCTCCATGACAATTGACTGCTTAGGGATTCTGAACGATCTCTCTGACTGTGAGGATAAGCTCTTTCCTATTGGATATCAGTAAGTAGCTCTGTAGAGAGAAGACAGCAGCCCCACCCCTTGAGCACCCTGAAGCAGTGAGTAGGTCATTAAAGGTAGAGCCATACTTGTTAGCGACTTTTAACTAATTCCTTTTTTTTTTTTTGCTACTTCTCGTAGATTGGGACTAAAGTATCATTTTATGTCAGCTAGATCCAGTTGTAGAAGGAAAGTATTGTTGACATAATTTCAGAATCATTTCCAAATAAAACCTAGGTAGAACACCAGGCCAGTCTCTTAAGATTCCACTAAATTCTGTTCACTTCAGTTCAGAAGTCCAGTTTGCTGTCAGGGATCAAACACCTCATGCCTCTGTCCTCATTTTACATTTTATAGGTCCTTCTAAAAATAACCCCTACAATAACAATCAAATAGTCCAGTAAGAATTTGTAATCTTTCCCACATGAAGCAAATTGTTTAAACTTCTAGCAAACTGACGATATAAATTTAAAATTCGCTTCCTCTCTCTTCCCCTTTGGAGTCTCCCTTTTGTTCTATATACTCTGATTTATTCTGCATTTCAATTGTGAAAACACAGTCTCTACTCCACATTTAGCTGGCAGCTCTTAAAGAGCTAGGCTCCATCAGCATCCAGCAGATTTGAAGCAGTTCCATTTCTCTTGTCTCGTGGGGCTTTTCTCCCAAAGGAAACATGCCAGGTTTGTTCTTTCCTCACTTTGTACACATGGTGGGGCAGTTATCCCTTCCTGAAGGCCAATAACTATTTCTTGTAGTATCAATAGTTAGTTTTTTTTTTTTTTCTTTGCATTTTAGGCTGTTTTACTAATTTTGTCCCCTGCTTACAACACAATAAAAAAGGATTTGATGCTGTTTTCTGAGAGGCCAGGAAAAACCAAGGACTTCAAAAAACTTGGAAGACCCTAACCAAGAGACCCTCTAATAAGAATCCATGAAATAAAGCTAAATTTTGTAAAGCAAGGAGGCCAGGGAACCTAGGCTGAGAAGAGGTTTTGACAAATGTCAGTCTCTGCTTCTGTCCTCGCACTCACGGTGATCGTTACCATCTGCGTGCAGGTGTTCTCGGGTGTACTGGAGCACCACGGATGCTCGCAAACGCTGCGTGTACACGTGCAAGATAGTGGAATGCCGTCCTCCGGTTGTAGAGCCAGATATCAACAGCACTGTTGAACATGATGAAAACAGGACCATTGCTCACAGTCCAACATCTTTTGCAGGTTAGTCTTTAATCAAGGTGGGACTTGAATTCGATTTGGGGGGAGTATTGTGATTGACGGGTGGGAAAAAGGCATTGCTTTGGGAGGTCACATTTGCTTCTGTTTTGGTACTTACCTGACAGCTGGCTTTTTCTTGGTTCATTTGTTTGATATCTTAATTAAACTTTTTTAGTAAGAGTTTTTATTTCCTGCCACAGAAATTTCACCTAAAGAAAGTCAAAACACAGCTGAAATTGTAAGCCCTCCGTCACCAGATCGACCTCCTCATTCACAAACCTCTGGTTCCTGTTTCTATCACGTCATCTCAAAGGTCCCTAGGATTCGAACACCCAGCTATTCTCCAACACAGAGATCCCCTGGCTGTCGGCCACTGCCTTCTGCAGGTAAAGGACTTCACTGACCTACCCGACCCAAGGAGGTCAGCTCAAAGATTAGTTTGTAATGCTGTCAGGCACCTTTATCGTGGTGACTTCTGCCAGTGGAAAACGTTGATTTTCCGTTAGCTGTAAACATACCTAGCCAAGTCATTGAAACCAGCGGTATAGCACATGTGTCCGATCTGTAATGGACTTTATTACTTTCTCTCTCGTTTAGGAAGCCCTACCCCAACCACTCATGAGATAGTCACAGTGGGTGACCCTTTACTCTCCTCTGGACTTCGAAGCATTGGCTCCAGGCGTCACAGTACTTCTTCCCTGTCACCCCAGCGGTCTAAACTCCGGATAATGTCTCCAATGAGAACTGGGAGCGCTTACTCCAGGAACAGTGTTTCCTCAGTCGCCACCGTAGGGACCGCTGCAGATCTCGAGTCAAGTGCCAAAGCGGTTGATCATGTCTTAGGGCCACTGAATTCTAACACTAATTTAGGGCAGAACACTCCCACCTCTTCACATCTGCAAAGGACGGTAGTTACTATGGGCACTAAAACCAGTCACTTCGATGGCTCTTCATCTTCAGAAATGAAGCATTCCAGTGCTTCAGACTCAACATCCAAGAGCTCCTCTTCGAAGGGAGAGAAGACCAAAATGCCGAGTTCCAAGAACTCAGAGGGATCGGCACATAATGTGGCTTACCCTGGCCTTCCGAAACTGGCCCCACAGGTTCATAATGCAACAGCTGGAGAATTAAATGTTAGTAAAACGGGCACTTTTGCTGAACTGTCTTCAGTGCCATTTTCTTCTAAAGAGGCCCTCCCGTTCCCGCCACTCCATTTGAGAGGGCAGAGGAATGATCGAGACCAACAGACAGATTCCAACCAGTCAGCAAACTCCCCTCCCGATGAAGATACTGAAGTCAAAACCTTGAAGCTATCTGGAGTGAGCAACAGATCGTCCATCATCAACGAACATGTGGGATCCAGCTCCAGGGACAGGAGACAGAAAGGGAAAAAATCTTCTAAAGAAATGTTCAAAGAAAAGCATTCCAGTAAATCTTTTTTGGAACCTGGTCAGGTGGCAACTGGTGAGGAAGGAAACCTAAAGCCAGAGTTTGTTGATGAAGTTTTGCCTCCTGACTTCATGGGGCAACGACCATGTAATAATGTCTCCTCTGATAAGACTGGGGACAAAGTCCATTCTATTCCAGGAGTCCCCAAAGCTCCATCCATGCAAGTAGAAGGGTCTGCCAAGGAATTACAGACACCCCGGAAACGCACAGTCAAAGTAACACTGACACCTCTAAAAATGGAGGGTGAGAGTCAGTCCAAGAATACCCTAAAAGAAAGTAGTCCTCTTTCCCCTTTGCAGATAGAGTCAGCATCTCCAACAGAACCAGTTTCCACTTCCGAAGGTCCAGGAGATGGTCCAGTCGCCCAAGCAAGCCCGAATAATACCTCATCCCAGGATTCTCAAAGTAATAACTATCAGAATCTTCCAGTACAGGACAGACAGGACAGAAACCTAATGCTTCCAGATGGCCCCAAACCTCAGGAGGATGGCTCTTTCAAGAGGAGATACCCCCGTCGCAGTGCCCGGGCACGTTCTAACATGTTCTTTGGGCTCACCCCACTCTATGGAGTAAGGTCCTATGGCGAAGAAGACATTCCGTTTTACAGCAGCTCAACTGGGAAGAAGCGAGGCAAGAGATCCGCCGAAGGACAGGTGGACGGGGCCGATGACTTGAGCACTTCCGACGAAGACGATTTATACTATTACAATTTCACCAGGACAGTGATTTCTTCAGGTGGAGAGGAACGGCTGACACCCCATAATTTATTTCGGGAGGAGGAGCAATGTGACCTCCCAAAAATCTCACAGTTGGATGGTGTTGACGATGGGACAGAGAGTGATACTAGCGTCACAGCCACAACGAGGAAAGGCAGCCAGATCCCAAAAAGAAACAGTAAAGAGAACGGAACAGAGAACTTGAAGATGGATCGGCCTGAAGACACTGGTGAGAAAGAGCACGTCATTAAGAGCTCTGTGGGCCACAAAAATGAGCCAAAGATGGATAACTGCCACGCTGTGAGCAGAGTAAAAACACAGGGACAGGATTCCTTGGAAGCTCAGCTCAGCTCACTGGAGTCAAGCCGCAGGGTCCACACAAGCACCCCCTCAGACAAAAACTTACTGGACACCTATAATACTGAGCTCCTGAAATCGGATTCAGACAACAACAACAGTGACGACTGTGGGAACATCCTGCCGTCAGACATTATGGACTTTGTACTGAAGAATACTCCGTCCATGCAGGCTTTGGGTGAGAGCCCAGAGTCCTCTTCGTCGGAACTCCTGAATCTTGGTGAAGGTTTGGGTCTTGATAGTAATCGTGAAAAAGACATGGGTCTTTTCGAAGTGTTTTCTCAGCAGTTGCCGACGACGGAAGCCGTGGACAGCAGTGTCTCTTCCTCCATCTCAGCAGAGGAGCAGTTCGAGTTGCCACTAGAGCTGCCGTCAGACCTCTCTGTCCTGACCACCCGGAGTCCCACTGTCCCGAGCCAGAACCCCAGTAGGCTAGCTGTAATCTCAGACTCAGGAGAGAAGAGAGGAACCATCCCAGAAAAATCTGTGGCCTCCTCTGAAGGTGACTCCTCCCTGCTGAGTCCAGGAGTAGATCCCAGCCCTGAAGGCCACATGACTCCTGACCACTTTATCCAAGGTCACATGGATGCAGACCACATCTCCAGCCCTCCTTGTGGTTCGGTGGAGCAAGGTCATGGCAACAATCAGGATTTAACTAGAAATAGTAGCACCCCTGGCCTTCAGGTACCTGTTTCCCCTACCGTTCCTATCCAGAACCAGAAATACGTGCCCAACTCTACCGATAGCCCTGGCCCGTCTCAGATTTCTAATGCCGCTGTCCAGACCACTCCGCCCCACCTGAAACCAGCCACCGAGAAACTCATTGTCGTTAACCAGAACATGCAGCCACTTTATGTTCTCCAGACTCTTCCGAATGGAGTGACCCAAAAAATCCAGCTGACCTCTTCTGTTAGTTCTGCACCCAGTGTGATGGAGACAAACACGTCAGTATTGGGGCCCATGGGAAGTGGTCTCACCTTAACCACAGGACTCAGTCCAAGCCTGCCGACTTCCCAGGCTTTATTCCCTCCTGCTAGCAAAGGATTGCTCCCCATGCCTCATCACCAGCACTTACATTCCTTCCCTGCAGCTACTCAGAGTAGCTTCCCACCAAACATCAACAGTCCTCCTTCAGGCCTGCTTATCGGGGTCCAGCCTCCTCCAGATCCCCAGCTTTTGGTCTCAGAAGCCAGCCAGAGGACAGATCTCAGTACCACAGTGGCCACTCCATCCTCTGGACTCAAGAAAAGACCCATATCTCGCCTGCAGACCCGAAAGAATAAAAAACTCGCTCCCTCTAGCACCCCTTCAAACATCGCCCCTTCCGACGTGGTTTCCAACATGACATTGATTAACTTCACACCCTCCCAGCTTCCAAATCATCCCAATCTGTTAGACTTGGGGTCACTTAATACTTCATCTCACCGAACTGTCCCCAACATCATAAAAAGGTCTAAGTCCGGCATCATGTATTTTGAACAGGCGCCCCTGTTACCGCAGAGTGTGGGAGGAACTGCTGCCCCGGCGGCGGGTGCAGCCACCATGAGCCAGGATACCGGCCACCTCACGTCAGGGCCTGTGTCTGGCTTGGCCTCCGGTTCCTCCGTCTTGAACGTTGTATCCATGCAAACTACAACCGCCCCTACAAGTAGCGCGTCCGTTCCAGGGCATGTCGCGTTAACCAACCCGAGGTTGCTTGGTAGCCCAGATATCGGCTCCATAAGCAATCTTTTAATCAAAGCCAGCCAGCAGAGCCTGGGGATTCAAGACCAGCCTGTGGCTTTACCGCCAAGTTCAGGAATGTTTCCACAACTGGGGACGTCACAGACTCCCGCTACTGCTGCAATGACGGCAGCATCTAGCATCTGTGTGCTCCCCTCGACTCAGACTGCGGGCATAACAGCTGCTTCGCCTTCAGGGGAAGCGGAAGAACACTATCAGCTCCAGCATGTGAACCAGCTCCTCGCCAGCAAAACCGGGATTCTCTCTTCCCAGCAGGATCTTGATTCTGCTCCAGGGACCCAGGGCTCCAACTTTACCCAGACGGTAGATGCTCCTAATAGCATGGGGCTGGAGCAGAATAAGGCTTTATCCTCAGCTATGCAAGCCAGCTCCACCTCTCCTGGGGGCTCTCCGTCCTCTGGACAGCAGTCAGCAAGTCCCTCAGTGCCGGGGCCCATGAAACCCAAACCAAAAATCAAACGGATTCAGCTGCCCTTGGACAAAGGGGGTGGCAAGAAGCACAAAGTTTCCCACTTGCGGACCAGTTCTTCTGAAGCACACATTCCAGACCAAGAAGCCAACACGACACCCCTGACCTCAGTCACAGGGTGAGAGATGCAGACCTTGGCTCTGCTGGGTCTGAGGGGTTTCATGCTCTGGATTAGAGGCTGTTGAAGTGGTCTTCTGGGAGGGACATACCTCTGCCCACGTTGCATTACTTGGGTTTTCTGGGCTTTGATTTGATTTTCTTTTTTTTTTTTTTTTCCCCTCACAGTGCTGATTTATAGAGTAAAATTTAGTTCCATCCGTTGGCAGTTGGTCCCTTGGATAGAACCACATCTTTTTTTTTTTTTTTTTTTTGGTATGCGGGCCTCTCACTGTCGTGGCCTCTCCTCTTGGCGGAGCACAGGCTCCGGAAGCGCAGGCTCGGCGGCCATGGCTCACGGGCCCAGCCGCTCCGCGGCATGTGGGATCCTCCCGGACCGGGGCACGAACCCGTGTCCCCTGCATCGGCAGGCCGACTCTCAACCACTGCGCCACCAGGGAAGCCCAGAACCACGTCTTTCATTGCTCTTTGCTCTGACTTAGAACAGTGCTGCTGTTTGCGCCTGTTTCTTTTTCGCTGAGGCTTAGTTAGGATACTAAGGGATGATTATTCCTGTCTGGAGGGCAAAACCACCTGTTGTAGATCTCATGGTGTCCTTTTCTGAAACATTTTCATTAAAATATACATAAAGTACACAAAGTGAATTTTTACCTAGGTATGCATCCATGTAGCTGCCATTCAGATCATAACAAAAGATTTCTAGTCTTCCAGAAGGCTCCTGGTGCCCTCTCTTAGTCAGTACCCCCCAAGGTAACCACTGTCTAACCCGTATCACCACAGGTTACTTTTCTCAGCCCATAAATTTTATCAGATCCTGTTAGAGTCTTCTTTAGACTGACCTCCTTGTTGGGTACATATTTACTGTTGTTTTTCTTGAAAAGATACAAATGATTCTGTTCCAGGGCCCCAGGAGCAGAGGCTGAGCAGCAGGATATAGCTAACGTGGAGCAGTCACCACAGAAAGAGTGTGGGCAGCCTGCAGGGTAAGTGTAAGACTTAGTTCCCTGAGGTGAAGCACTCAGTTCTGTCCACCTCATTTAGAAAATAGTCCTTCCTGATTTGTGTTTTGTTTTTTTTTTTGGCCAAAGTTTTTTTAATGGAATTAATACATGCTTGTAAAGAAAAAAAAAACCCACAGAGTTATTTAAATAATGGGTAACGGTTCCACGTTCTTCCTGCCTACCCTGTTCCCAATTTATTTACTAGAGGTAATTGTTGCTTGTAATTTGTTTTCATTCATACCAACATTTCTATGCATACAGATATGCATGGTGTACATTTGAATATGTATATACCTTTTTTTGTGTGTGTGTGTGTGTGTGGTACGCGGGCCTCTCACTGTCGTGGCCTCTCACGTTGGGGAGCACAGGTTCCGGACGCGCAGGCTCAGCGGCCATGGCTCAAGGGCCCAGCCGCTCCGCGGCATGTGGGATCCTCCCGGACCGGGGCACAAACCTGTGTCCCCTGCATCGGCAGGTGGACTCCCAACCACTGCGCCACCAGGGAAAGCCCCCGTATATACCTTTTACATAAAATAAATAATGCCGTACATACTGTTCTATACTTGTTTTTTTTTCAGCTATTGTATTGTGCACATATCTCTATGCCACTTCATTTTTTAATGGCTGCCTCCAGTTCTGTTGTGTAGACCTACAGTAATTTATTTAACTAGTTCCCTCTTGATCTGCATCTGAATTGTTTGCAGGATCTATTTAATTGTAAAAGGTGAAAATACGTATGATTTACTGGTTCATCATGCAGGCTCCTTTTTTTTTTTTTTTTTGGCGGTACGCGAGCTTCTCACTGCTGTGGCCTCTCCCGTTGCGGGAGCACAGGCTCCAGACGCGCAGGCTCAGCGGCCATGGCTCACGGGCCCAGCCGCTCCGCAGCATGTGGGATCTTCCCGGACCAGGGCACGAACCCGCGTCCCCTGCATCGGCAGGCGGATTCTGAACCACTGCGCCACCAGGGAAGCCCAGCTTTTGTTTTTAATTAAACCAGCTAATTCACTTAAGGAACTCCGGAACTGCTTCTAACAAGCGTCCTTTTATTTTTTTCTAACAGTTAAGGGTATGAGAAGAATTTTAAGGACACAGTCTACAACTCCAAAAGCAGAAACTTCATGTCAAATGTTTGGGAGAGAATCTCACAAAAGATAGTTGATGTTATGTATCTTACAGTAGTGTGGTGGTGTGTTCATTCAACAGGCTGCTCACAAAGCATCCTGTGGTTCATGTCTAGTGGTGGTTTTGTATAACTGATACAGCTGTATGGTAGATTGTGGACAGTTTTTATCTTTGAATTGAAGAACTAGCTGGTGTTACATCTCACATTTGGTTTTCTTTTCATGTAGGCAAGTGGCTGTTCTTCCTGAGATTCAGACAACACAGAATCCAGCAGATGAACAAGAAAATTCAGGTATGTGGGTGGGTAACGGGTTAGAATCAGAATTTCCAAGCCAGAAGTACTGTAAAAGTCACCTTCTCTACCTACTGATTTTCTAGATTAAAAAAAAAAAAAAAAAGCCAAAGCGCTAAAGATGTTAAGTGATTGGCCAAAGGGCACGAAACTAAAACCTATAAATACTCTTCTGCTCTGTTTGCTGTAACAGCAGTGTGACTGAAATAGCTCACAACAAGCTGTCTTCATCCTTTAGTTGTCACTAGTGAAGACCAAGAACCATTTTTATTATATAATATAGCCAGATTTAGGTTATGGCTCCAGATACATCTCCATAGCACTTCTGTCCTGATGAATTTCATCAGTAAACAACTAGTCACTTCAAGACTAGAGAACTCTGGATATAAGACTTTGTCCTTTTCCGTTGAGGGGATTCCCAGAAGAAAACCAGGCAGAGAAAATGCTTAGCCATACGATTTGGGATGCAGTCACATTCTGCTGATTTTGCTGATTCCTGGAGAGGATTGATACGTCTCTGTAAGAAGGCAGTGTGAGGGGTGGTGGCTGAGAGTACAGACTCTGCAGTCAAATAGGTTGAAATCCCAGCTTTACCACTTACTAGCTCTATGAACATGGGCTGCTTAACCTCTCTCTGCCTCAGTTTTCTCACCTTTAAAGTTTAGATCATTTCTCACCTACCTCATTGGATTGTTGTGAGGTTTATCTGAGTTAATACAGGAAGTTCCTAGAAGAGTGCCTCATATGTAGTGTTTCATACATGTTAACCATCGTTATTTTTTAGCTTTGACTCTGTTGAGGGCAATTACTTATTGGAAAACTGTCAGATTGTCATACCAGAAACTACCAGAGAGACAGCATAACTTCACATAAAAAAAAAAAAAATTCTAGTTTTGGTCACTTCCTAGCTATAACGTCAGGCAAGCTGCTCCACCTCTTTGAACCTCAGGTTTGTTATCTGTAAGTGGGAGTAATAAAACCAGCTGTGTAATGTCGTTAGGCTTGGAGATAAAACGTGCATAAAGTCCTCAGTAAGTGTTTGCTATGGCATCCACTTTGGCCCCTATCTATTTTCTCCCTCACAGAACCTAAGACAGCGGAAGAAGAAGAAAGTAATTTCAGCTCTCCACTGATGCTTTGGCTCCAGCAAGAACAGAAGCGGAAGGAAAGCATTGCTGAGAAAAAGCCCAAAAAAGGACTTGTTTTTGAAATTTCAAGTGACGATGGCTTTCAGATCTGTGCGGAAAGTATCGAAGGTGAGTGGATTAAATTAGGTCAGCCCAACAGCACAGGCTCTGCTCAGCTAGGGCTGCAGTAGTACCATTTATGTGAGCAGCTGCATATGAGATAGATTGAATTGGAGACACTAGAAGGCAAGAGACCACTAGTGAGAGTATTACTGCAATAGAGATGTCAGGTAATAAAGCCCACTTCCAGTAGAAGAAGAAAGGAAAGGAGAGAAGAACAGACACATTCATGACTGCTTGGATATAGAGGGTAGAGAGAGAGGACTCAAAGATGCCTCCGAAGATTCCGGCCTGGGTGACTGAAAAAAAAAAAAACATATGTGAGGAGAACAAAAAAATAACTAGTTTGAGTGTACACATTCTGCATAAGATGTATTGAGTGTGGAGTGTGGGAAAATCCAACAGATAGGAAGAGATCGTAGACTCTTAGGTTAGAGCTGGAAGGGAGTGTAAAGGTTTTCTAGTTACACCCCTTAATTGTAAGGAACTGAGAGGTTGTGATCTCCTTCCCACAGTCCTGGTTAACCGTTAGTGCTGGTATTGTTTTGGTTAGCAGTACAGGGAGTAGAGTTAATACCACACATTCAGGCTTGGGACCTGGACTACCCTCAGGGGAAGTGAGTGCTTTGAGGATGCAGGGGTCATTTTCAGAAGGTGGGAACCTCCTCACCGCTTCTGTATCCTTTGCAACAGAAAGGAGCACAGTTGGGTGGGGCACCTTCCCAGCTTCTTTCTTATTCACTGAACTGACTTAAACTAAGAAAACAACAAAAAGCTGTTCTAGCAGGGGATCTTTTCACATCATTGGTATTAAGAGATGTTTGACTGAATTATCTTATTTCCTCACAGATGCCTGGAAGTCATTGACAGACAAAGTCCAGGAGGCTCGGTCAAACGCCCGCCTAAAGCAGCTTTCGTTTGCAGGTAATGCTGCCGCGGTCATTTTACTCCTGTCTCAGTATCCTCTGGTAACTTGTGGGTCTAAGCTACAGGGTTGATTTCACCAAAAAAAAAAAAAAATCAACCTTTTTTTAAAAAAAAAATCATTTTTCACAGATTTATTGAGATATAAACCTTACACTACACAGTTTACCCATCTAAAGCATACAAATCGATGGCTGTTAGTGTATTCACAGAGTTGTGTAAACCATCACTACTGTGTAATTGCAGAACATTTTCATCATCCCTTAAAGAAGCCCCATACCCACTAGCAGTCATTCCTCAGCCCTAGCGCCTGGCAGCCACTAATCTATTCTCTGTCTCTCTGAATGTACCTATTCTGTACATTTCCTACAGAAATGAATCATATAATATGTGGCCTTTTGTGACTGGCTTGTTTCATTTAACATGATGCTTTCAAGATTTCTCTCTACTGTAACATTGTCTCAGTACTTCATTCGTTTTTTTCTTTTACAGATGAATATCTCTTATTGTGGTAAAATACACATAACATAAAAGTTACTGTCTTAATTATTCTTTTATTTTTTTTCACATCTTTATTGGAGTATAATTGCTTTACAATGGTGTGTTAGTTTCTGCTGTATAACAAAGTGAATCAGCTATACATGTACATACATCCTCATATCTCATCTTAATTATTTTTAAGTATACAGTTCAGTGGTGTTAAATACATCCACCTTGTTGTGCAGCCATCACCACCATCCATCCCCATAATTTTTCATCTTGTAAAACTGAAACTCTGTATCCATTAAACAATGACTCCCCATTCTCCTCTTCCCCCAGCTTCTGGTAACCACCATTATTCTTTCTGTCTTCGTGATTTTTAACTGTTTTAAGTACCTCATATAAGTGGAATCATACAGTGTTTGTCCTCTTGTGACTGGCTTAGTACACTCAGCATAATGTCCTCAAGGTGCATCCTTGCTGTAGCATGTTGCAGAACTTACTTCCTTTTTCAGGCTGAATAATATTCCATTGTGTGTATGTATCACATTTACTTTATCAGTTGATCCATCTGTGGGCACTTGGATTGCTTCCAAATTTTTGTTGTTTTTTTTTTTTAATAATTCTGCTGTGAACATGGGTGTACAGAGATCTCTTTAAGACTTTGCTTTCAATTCTTTTGGGTATATACCCAGAAGTGGAATTGCTGGATCATATGGTGATGCTATTTTTAATTTTTTTGAGAAACCACCATACTGTTTTCTACAGTGGCTGTACCATTTTACGTTCCTACGAATGGTACACAAGAATTCCGATTTCTCCGTATCCTTACCAGTACTTATTGTTTTCTGTACATATCCCTAATGACTTGAGATGTCGAGCATCTTTTCATGTGCTTATTGGCCATTTATATATCTTCTTTAGAGAAATGTTTATTCAAAGTCCTTTGTCTGTATTTTCATCAGGTAGGTTGTTTTTTTGTTGTTGAGTTTTAGAAGTTCTATGTATTCTGGATATTAATCCCTTATCAGATACATGATTTGCAAATATTTGCTGCTATTCTGTGGGCTGCCTCCATTTTTACTCTGGATAGTGTCTTTTTTGCTTTTTGTTTTTTTTAGATTGGTGAGGGAGATATTTTGGGGGCAGGAAAATATGGTTCATAGGTCCTGCTCTGTCCAACGGTGGCAGTCATTGGGTGAACTATAATTAAATTTGTACATGGCCTCTCCCAGGAGTCACTCTGAAATGATTACTGATAATATGTGTAAGATTCTGCTCCTGGAGGAAACCAGCATCCCAAGCTCAGCGTTCTCAGTCTCAAATTGAGTAGCTCAGCCCTTTTTGCCAACGGCACAAAGATAGCTTTCATTTATCCATGTCTTTTGCTGCCACATGGAATGGTGGTTAGAAACCATGAACTCTGGAGACAGAAACTGAGTTCAAGTCCCATTTCTGCCCTTTTGCTATCAGTATTATTTCAGGTGCAAGCTAATTTACTTCTTCAAGGCTTAATCTCCTTAAGTGGGCATATTAATGCAACCTTCAAAATTTGTTGTGAGGATTAATTAAAATAATGAACCTGGGAATTCCCTGGCGGTCCAGTGGTTAGGACTCTGTTCTTACTGCCGAGGGCCCAGGTTCAGTTCCCTCATCGGGGAACTAAGATCCCACAAGCCGTGTGGTGCAGCCAAAAATTAAAAAATAAAAATAAAGTAATGAACCTGACATGATTTATTTAAGTACCCTAATATGCCAAATTAAGATCATTATCCTGACTGAAGGGATTTGAGATAGAATTCAGAGAAATCACTGAATACTAGCTTTTTTAAATAGTATCGATGCACAAAATTTTTTAATCATCATGAAGTCCAATTTGTCTGTTTTTTCTTTTGTTACCTGTGCCTTTGATGTCATATCCGAGAAATCATTGCTAAATTCAGTGTAATGAAGATTTTGTCCTATGTTTTCTTCTAAGAGTTTTATAGTTTTAGGTCTTACGTTTAGGTCCTTGACTCATTTTGAGTTAATCTTTATGTATGGTATTAGGTAAGGGTCCAAGGGTTCTGTGACATTAAAGCTGAGACCTGGGCTTCCCTGGTGGCGCAGTGGTTAAGAATCCGCCTGCCAACGCAGGGGACATGGGTTTGAGCCCTGGTCCGGGAAGATCCCACTGCCACAGAACAACTAAACCCATGCACCACAACTGCTGAGCCTGCACTCTAGAGCCCGCGAGCCACAACTACTGAGCCCACGTGCCACAACTACTTAGCCTGTGCACTAGAGCCCACGAGCCACAGGTACTGAAGCCCATGTGCCTAGAGCCCATGCTCTGCAACAAGAGAAGCCACCGCAATGAGAAATCCGTGCACTGCAACGAAGAGTAGCCCCCGCTCACTGCAACTAGAGAAAGCCCGCGCGCAGCAACAAAGACCCAACTCAGCCAAAAATAAATACATAAATTTATTTTTTAAAAAAAAGTCTGAGACCTTTCTGTCTCGGGTACCTTCCTGTCTTGTTCACCTTTGTTTTCCCAAGATTCTGTCCGGCACAGTGGAGAGATGGAAAGAATGTGAGAGATATAGTAGGTGCTCAGTAAATATTTGTTGGATGAACAAGTGAATGACCCACACGAGAATAGATTGTTCCCTGTTGTAGTACTTTATACTACACCTTTATCTGGTTGCTTTCACATTGCGAGGCCTGTGTTCATATCTGCCTCACTCTGCCAAGGGCTCCTTGAGAACAGGGGCCATGTGTAACTCATCTTTCTTTTCCCATTATTGACACAGTGTCCAATCTCATTGTAAGCCCTGCAGTGAAGGTTGAACCCTAGAGTTGAACACTCAGCCTAAACATTAAAATGAATTTTGTGAAAATACACTTCAGTATGTTTTTTAATGGCTTTTTCTACCTAGGAATCCACAGCAATCTAAAACTCCTAGGAAGGAATTCTTAGGGAAAATCAGTGTTGTATAGAAAAAAAAAAAAAATGTTTGCACTTGTCTTATATGACTTCAAGCTCTTCTATTGTCGACTTGTGTTTTATACTTTTATAGGTTGAGTTCTAATCGGAACAACGATTGTGATCATAAGAATGTTGCTTATCTGGAGACTTAACTTTCTGCTTGCCACTAAAACCAAATTATATCCCTTAGAGATTCTCGTAAGTGAAGTGGAAATTAGACACCTGATAATAACTTTCCCCTCTTTTAAAAAAGTATACAAGATGTAGAATTCTAAAATTTGGAGAAGCTAATCACCACAATAACAAATTGGTGGACGGGGTCCCACCTCCTAGAAGTAATTGTTAACATTTAAACACGGATATCCTTCCAGCCATAGCATATGGCTCCAGATTACACTGGGGTTACATCTCTGTAAATATGCTTTATAACACAAACTGTGTATCTGTTGGAATTGCATGTGTGATCCTAACACAGTTATGCCTATGAAATAGTATCTTGTCCACAATAGATGCCATTATTATTTTGGCATCTATTAATACCAAAAACAATAATTGTAAGTGATATATACTATTTATTTAACTAGCTATTTGCTAGTGTTAAAAAGAGGTATGGCAATTACTACTGTGTCCCATCCTTTAAGGAAAGAAGCCAATCATTTTATTTTTTTTTATTATTTTTTTAAATATTTATTTGGTTGCGCCGGGTCTTAGTCACAGCACGTGGGCTCCTTAGTTGTGGCATGCAAACTTTCAGTTGTGGCATGCATGTTGAATCTAGTTTCCTGACCAGGGATTGAACCTGGGTCCCCTGCGTTGGGAACACAAGAGTCTTAACCACTGCACCACCAGGGAAGTCCCGAAGCCAATCATTTTAGAAAGCCTTTCACCATCTGTGCCAGCAGACTTACATAAATGTCTTTTTTTAAATAAAAAGAAATAAGAAATGCTCATTAATGGAATAAGACTAAGTGAGTAAAACAAAGTGGCTATTGAGTGTATTTCTCCATAAGGTCACTGTAACAGCACGGAAGAGAGTTCTGTGTTAGGGGTTCACTAACATTCCTTACAAATTTTAGTGAGGTGCCTGTGTGCATGTGAGCTTATTACTCCATTACCTGTAAACAAAAATGGGATCATAGTTAGACTTATACAGACCAAGGTTCAAATCCTGTCACAGTAGCTACGTGACCTTGGGTGTGAGCCTAGGTTTACTTACCTTGAGATGAAGCTGGCGCTTCCTGCCTGGTGTGGTCATTATGCCATGAAATGAAATAACACATATAGCATTTCTGTGTACATAGAGAACATAGAAAATAGTCCATAGATTGGTGGCATGCTTTTTTCACTTAATCTATCATGAGTGTTTTCCATATTGATGGATCTGTATCCGCATCATTTTAATGGCTATCTAGTGTTAATTTCTAGCTTGTCTTTAGTATAATTCACCCTTGAGCAGCCTCTGGCAGAGTGATTCCCTAGCTTAGGCATTTCTGTGGTTGTATGTGGCTTCCTATTGGCTGGGCTCCTCACTACCCTGGTGCCTTTGATCCTGCAGGTGTGAACGGTTTGAGGATGCTGGGGATTCTCCACGATGCAGTTGTGTTCCTGATTGAGCAACTGTCTGGTGCCAAGCACTGTAGGAATTACAAATTCCGTTTCCACAAACCAGAGGAGGCCAATGAACCTCCACTGAACCCTCATGGCTCGGCCAGGGCTGAAGTCCACCTGAGGCAAGTTCTCTTCCTTTCCATAAGCAGTTTGAGGTCTTGATTTTATGATCTAACGATATAATTATTTTCCCACTTAACCTTTGAGATTTCCAGTGTTAACGCTGTCCTTCACTGGTTCTATTAAAGTATTTCTCTAAGTATATTTTCATCTTTTGGCTCCAGGAAGTCAGCATTTGACATGTTTAACTTCCTGGCTTCTAAGCACCGGCAGCCTCCTGAATACAACCCCAATGATGAGGAAGAGGAGGAGGTGCAGCTGAAGTCAGCTCGGTAAGTCTGGAGTGGAGAGCGGTCCTAAGAAACGCTCTCTATGAGTGAAATGCCATTTGCGGCCACATGGAAGGACCTAGAGATTATCCTACTAAGTGAAGTGAGTCAGAGAAAGACAAATACCATATCATATCACTTATATGTGGAATCAAAAATATGCTACAAATGAACTTGTTTACAAAACAGAAACAGACTCACAGACACAGAAAACAAACTTTGGTTACCAAAGGGGAAAGGTGATTGATAGGGATAAATTAGGAGTTTGGGATTAGCAGGTACAAACTACTGTATATAAAATAGGTAAACAACAAGGTGCTACTGTATAGCACAGGGAACCATATTCAGTGTCCTGGAATAAACCATAAAGGAAAAGAATGTGAAAAACAATATACGTATAGGGCTATCCCTGGTGGCGCAGTGGTTGAGAGTCCGCCTGCCGATGCAGGGGACACGGGTTCGTGCCCCGGTCCGGGAAGATCCCACATGCCGCGGAGCGGCTGGGCCCGTGAGCCATGGCCACTGGGCCTGCGCGTCCGGAGCCTGTGCTCCGCAAAGAATATACATGTAACTGAATCACTTTGCTATACACCAGAAACTAACACAACATTGTAAATCAACTATACTTCAATAAAAAATTTAAAAATAAAATAAAAAAAAGAAATACTCTTTGCTTCCCTCTGTTGCAGTTTTGCTTAGATCACAATTTCCCAGATAACATTTAAGAAGACTGAAATAGAGTTTGTGTTGAAGTAACAGTAGCTGGCTGGCAAAGAGAGAGGAATGTGTTTTAGAGGAGAAATTCAAATAACTGTAAGATGTATATTTTATTTTCTTTAACTGTAGTGTGCTCTGTCAGCTTTGCATGTACCACCACAGACTTCGTATATAACATACTATATTTTAGGCCTCATTTTATAAGGCATTTGTTAGGCTTGGGATTGAACACACAGAATAGTGTAGTCTTACGTTCTAGGAACCTTTGATCCAAGACTCAAAACTGATGATTTCCTGAAGAGAATTCATTAATAACGAACCGTCTCTCTTTAGGAGGGCAACTAGTATGGATCTGCCAATGCCCATGCGTTTCCGGCACTTAAAAAAGACTTCTAAGGAGGCAGTTGGTGTCTACAGGTATGGCTAAAATTGTAGAAAGAATTATAGAAAACTAATGAAGTTTTCCAAAATCAAAGTGGATCAAATGCTGGAGTGACCTCCTTCATTCAGTAAGTGAGGTTTTTATCGATATTTCTAATTTAACCTGATGCCCTGGGACCCTGCAACTCCTTGTGTTGAACGAGGAACTTAACACAGTAAGCTTTAAAGTACTGCTGCTTCTGGTGGGCTTTGGAACGGAGAAATCTTTAATCCTTGGCTGTTTATTGGGGTGATTAATACACTCAAATCAGGTGGGCGCAGACTCTCTGCAGGTCTCTGTCTCTCCTGGGGAACTAATAGGCCAGGAGATTTTATTCATGTATTCATGTAGTCACACATTTAACCTTACTTGCAAAATCCGCAGCTGATGTCTTTTCCATCTTTATGTCCTAGGTCTCCCATCCATGGCCGGGGTCTTTTTTGTAAGAGAAACATCGATGCAGGTGAGATGGTGATTGAGTACGCTGGCAATGTCATCCGTTCCATACAGACTGACAAGCGAGAGAAGTACTATGACAGCAAGGTGAGCTCCACACTTTCATTCCCCAGTTCTCTCGTTATAGAAAGGGGCCATCAGCTATAAAGATGATCCCTAGATTGCAGAAGAATTAGTATATTCTAATTAGACTTTTTTTTTTTTTTTTTTTACATTTTAACATCTCTGAATTTGTAGTGGGCCCAGTCCACTCTCGGGATTAGCACACAAAGATACTCTCTGAAGGTTTGTCTGAATGGATCCCAGGATCACAAGCACACAGTTCTCTTGCCTGTGGAGACATTAAGAAACCTCTAGTCTAGTGCCTGTAATCTAGGAATTTGTCATGGAAGCATCCTGAAAGATGGGAGAAATCCAGAAATTTTACCAGAAGAACCTGTTCATCAGTGGCTAAGGTCACATCAGAAAAAGGTTGGGAAATGTTGTCAAGCCCGCGCTGTAATAAGTAACAGGTTCTTCTCCGCTCTCCTTCCCGTAGGGCATCGGCTGCTACATGTTCCGGATCGATGACTCCGAGGTGGTAGATGCCACCATGCACGGAAACGCTGCCCGCTTCATCAATCACTCATGTGAGCCTAACTGCTACTCTCGGGTTATTAATATCGACGGGCAGAAGCACATTGTCATCTTTGCCATGCGCAAAATCTACCGAGGGGAGGAACTCACTTACGACTATAAGTTCCCCATTGAGGATGCCAGCAACAAGCTACCCTGCAACTGTGGTGCCAAGAAATGCCGGAAGTTCCTAAACTAAAGCTGCTCTTCTCCCCACTGTTGGAGCACTAGGACCCAGGGCCTCCAAAACAGTGCCGAAGGCCTTTGCCAGCAGCCAGGAGTTCCAGGATTGAGTGGGCACAGTTGAGGGGCCTCCGTGATGGCTGGGCTCCCTTAGGTCCCATATTCACATTATACATGTGATCCTAGTCCTGGAGAGAGATGAGGTCTCGAAGAAAAGATCCGCGATCGGCTTTCTGCTGGGGCCCCTCTGATTGTGTGCCGTTAAAAAGCGGGAAACGGGTCCCTAGCAGACTTGCCTGGAAGGAGCCTATAGAGGGTTAGTTATGTTGGGAGATCGGGCCTGAGCACCTCCTCAGAGAGAAGTTGCCATCCTTGCCTTGGCCTTTCCAGAGCACTGTAAGCAAGGGGTCAGGCACAGCCCCAGTGCGGGCGGGGTTGGTTGCCAGCCGGGCCCAGCCTGTAGCCGTGTGTTGAACAGAGACGGTCTGGTGGTTTTCCCTACGATGCTCCCACTTGAGAGTTCCCTTCTGGTTGGGAGACAGGATTTCTTAGCACCTTTGGTGTCAAAGGCTGTCTTGGGGTTGTGCCAGTTCATTACCAGACGTTGAGCCTGTGGGCTGTAAGTGGGAGTGTTACCCCCATGAGCCTTATCTCAGACAGTCACCTTCCTAGACAATAGGAGCGGCTTCCCTCTCATTCCTTCTCTTCACTCCACTTTTCTCGTCCCCCGTTCTGCATCCCACTGCTTTCCCGTGCTCTCTGGGTGGTAGGGGAGAGTGACTCCCTGCTCGAGGACACTCCCTGTTGGGCATAGGATGTGCCTACAAAACGTTCCCTGAGCCTGTAAGCACTCCCAGTGGGGAAGTGGACAGGAGCCATTGGCCATAACCAGACAGAATTTGGAGACGTTTTCATAAAACTCCACTGAGAGTTTTAAAGAAATATATGTAGCATGATTTTTTAGAAGAGGAAGATTATTTGAATAGGAGTTGAATCATGCAACCACCAGAGTATCACAACCAGGGTAACCCCTGGGCCCCATTCCTAGGACGTGATAACTTTATTTTCCCCTTGTTAAGACATAGGAAGACTTAATTTTTAAATGGTCAGTGTCCAGTTGAAGGCAGAACACTAATCAGATTTCAAGGCCCAAAACTTGGGGACTAGACCACCTTGTATCGAGGGAACTCTGCCACCTGCACAAAATCTGTGGATAAAGTAAATTAAATGACACTACTGCCCTGATTACTCCCTAGGATGTGGTCAAAACAGCATCAAATGTTTCTTCTCTTCCTTTCCCCAAGACAGTGTCCTGAACCTGTTAAATTAAGTCATTGGATTTTACTCTGTTCTGTTTACAGTTTACTATTTAAGGTTTTATAAATGTAAATATATTTTGTATATTTTTCTATGAGAAGCACTTCATAGGGAGAAGCACTTATGACAAGGCTATTTTTTAAACCGCGGTATTATCCTAATTTAAAAGAAGATCGGTTTTTAATAATTTTTTATTTTCATAGGATGAAGTTAGAGAAAATATTCAGCTGAACACACAAAGTCTGGTTTTTCCTGCCCAACTTCCCCCTGGAAGGTGTACTTTTTGTTGCTTAATGTGTAGCTTGTTTGTGCCCTGTTGACATAAACGTTTCCTGGGTTTGCTCTTTGACAATAAATGGCAAAGGAAGGTCCCCCCAACTCCATCGGGCCACTCCCCTCCTTCCCAAATCGAAGCTCCTGAAAAGGCTGCGGTAGGATCTCGACACAGCAGTTTCTTCTCCTCTTTCCTGCCCTGTCTCTCTCCTTTCTGGCGCAGCTCAGTGCTGAGAGGTGGGAACCTACACTTCCCTCGTCTTTCCTGCTTCAGAGCTAGCAACCAAGCGGAATGGCAACCTGACATCTTCCATCACCATCTGCCTCGTGGGTCACCTCGTTCCCTCTCCCTCTGCCCACCAAGTCCTCATGCCTGCAAAGACCCCCCCGGATCCCCCTGGGCCCTCTTTTGGGGCAGCCCGTTGAAACTGAAGCACAGTCTGACCACTCACGATAAAGCAGATTCTCCTCTGCCTCTGTCAGCTACAAGGTTTCAGAGCAGTGTAGTCCAGTGGAGGGCGAGGCACCTTTTCTCGCCTCGAGAAGCCCATTTCTACGGAAGGAAGTCTAGCGAAGCAATACGACTCAGCCCAGCGCTCTCTGCCCCGGGACTCGTGGCTCTGCTGTGCCTTCCATCCTGGGCTCCCTGTTCTTCCGTGACCTTAATTAAGAACTTTGGTGGCTCTGCTGGAACACTGTCACTGTTTTCACTGTCATGCAAGGAGCCCAGCACTGTGGCCAGGAAGGCAGAGACTCCCTGTCATCGTGGAGAAGTGCCAGCAGGGGACTGGGGAAAAGCACTCTACCCAGACCTCACCTCCCTTCCTCCTTTTGCCCGTGACAAGATACAGTGGCCCAAGGGGTTCCACTAGTGTCTGGTTTCCTTTATTATTGCACTGTGTGAGGTTTTTTTGTAAATCCTTTTATTCCTATTTTTTTTAAAGAAAAATACCTTAAGCTGCATTTGTTACTGAAATGATTAATGCACTGATGGGTCATGAATTCACCTTGAGAAAGACCCAAAGGCCAGTCGGGGGTGGGGGAAACTCAGCTAAATAGACCTAGTTACCGCCCTGCTAGGCCGTGCTGTACTGTGAGCCCCTCCTCAGCTCTTTCTACCAGTCCCAAACCCTGAGGCCAGGGGAGGAACCCCCAGCTCTCCTTCTCCTGCCAGCTGCAGATGGTTTGCCTTGCCTTTCCACTCCCTGTCAACCGCGGAAATGAGGAATTCCTCTTAGAGCTCAGCCTTGAGTCCATTGCCAAAATTCAGCGTACCTGCCAGCAACTTGGGGAATAAGCTAAGGTTTCCCTACAAGAGGGAAAGAAGGCAAAAAAAAAAAAAAAAAAAAAGCATAGCTATCTCCAAAACACCTCCGAGTTTCTTTTGAAAGTGACCAAGGGAATCTCCGCACAAAAGTGCAGACTGAGGAACTGTGGTGGGTCATTCCCAAGAATCCCCTAAGGGGCATCCCGAAGGGAGTAACAGCTGCAAACCTGGTCAGTTCTCAGTGACAGAGCCAGCTCACAGCTTCGCTGCTAGAACCTGTCGTGGCTGCATTTCCTGGTGGCCAGTGACAACTGTGTAACCAGAATAGCTGCATGGCGCTGACCCTTTGGCCGGAACTTGGTCCCTTGGCTCCCTCCATTACCGTCCGCCACCTCCAGCCCGGCCCCTCCTGTTTTTAGACCAATGACAAGAATCAAGGGGGAAGCCCTGGCAGCTACATATACGTTTTCAACCAGACTCCTTTGCCGGGATCCACTCCACCACCCCGCTTGCCTCTGTCAAACCCCCGGCCAATGCCGTGAGCACCATGCAGCTCCCTTGATTTAAAAAAAAAAAAAAAAAAAAAAAAATACAACAACAAAAAAACAAAAAAAAAACCTTTTAATGAATGTATCTTTCTAAAGGACTGTCGTTCAATCAAATATCTGAAAATACTAAAGGTCAAAACCTTGTCAGATGTTAAGTTTGATTTGGGATTTTTTAAAATAGAAATCAAGTTGTGTTTTTTTTGGGTTTTTTTTTTTTTAAAGGAAAAGCGGGTCATTGCAAAGGGCTGGGTGTAATTTTATGTTTCATTTCCTTCATTTTAAAGCAATACAAGGTTATCTAGCAGATGGTTTTGTGCCGAATCATGAATACCAGTCAAGTCTCACACTCTGAAAACTTGCAACTTTTTTGTTTTGGTTTTCAAATAAATATAAATATGATATATATATAGGAACTAATATAGTAATGCACCATGTAACAAAGCCTAGTTCAGTCCATGGCTTTTAATTCTCTTAACACTATAGATAAGGATTGTGTTACAGTTGCTAGTAGTGGCAGGAAAATGTCAGTCTGGCGCTCCTCTGATTCCCCCCGCCCAATGGGGGGGGGGAACCCATCCTAAGGGGATGGCGGAACAGTCCATTTCTGGGATCAGAGGGAAATGCAGAAATGGTGTCACCTGGATTTTTTCTGCCTGTGAATGTTGCCAGTCAGTACCTGTACTCCTTGTTTCTCTCCTTTTGGTTATGAATGTTGGGGTTACCACCTGCATTTAGGGGAAAATTGTGCTCTGTGCTTTCCTGGTATCTTGTTCCGAGGTTCTCTAGTTCTGTCTTTCAGCCAAGAAAATAGACTTGTGGTGTTTCTTTTATTGAACTTTTAACAGTCTCTTTAGTAAATACAGGTAGTTGAATAATTGTTTCAAAAGCTCAACAGATGACAAGCTTCTTTTCTAGAGATAAGACATTTCTTGACAACTTGATCATGTATAACAGATCTTTCGGGTTTTTTTTTCCTTGTGTTCTTCCAAGCTTCTGGTTAGAGAAAAAGAGAAAAATAAAGGAAAAAAAATGTGTCTAAAGTCCATCAGTGTTAACTCCCTGTGACAGGGATGAAGGAAAATACTTTAATAGTTCAAAAAATAATAATGCTGAAAGCTGTCTACGAAAGACTGAATGTAAAAGTAAAAAGTGTACATAGTTGTAAAAAAAAAAAGGAGTTTTTAAACATGTTTATTTTCTATGCACTTTTTTTTATTTAAGTGATAGTTTAATTAATAAACATGTCAAGTTTATTGCTGCACATGGTTGAACTTTCTTTTGGCTTCGGCTGAGGTGGACTAATGGGAGGGGCGTGGCCCGTGACCTGATTACAAAGTCCCTTCCACAGTCCCTTCTTTTAAGGTGGAATCGTGAAATCATTTCCCACTCTACACTCAGGCCCCACTCTACACTGTCTCTCTTAACCATATTTTCTCCCCTCATTCATCAGTGATGTATGTTCAGGACCTAATGAACTCTGGATATGAGGAAGGGGTCAAGAGGACAAAGGAATAGTTCCTTTACTTCGTACATATCCCCCTTCTTCATCCACGGGTGGTCAAGCGTTGGCTTCTAACGAGTTCCTCCCAATCTATGAATATAATAAAATGAAAGCATTTCAGGGAGAGCCTGGGCAGTACCCTCTCTTTGCTCCACTCCACCTTAAAGCTGAAATGCAATTTATTTACTCTGTTTCTCCCTAGGACTGGGGTGGGGGTAGGGAGGCAGTTGAGAAATGTTTGTAAATATATTCTGCCAAGCCAGGGTCACTATCCCCAGGTTAAAGGGGGCTGAGTTTACACTGCAGCCAAGGAATGGTCAACACTCCTCCTCATGTGGGCTGGTCCTCAAACGGACCTCCTCCCTCTGGATCAGCTGGCTGGAGCCTCGGCCCTCACCCCTTTTTCCTCCCTCTCACGGGGAGTCACCTTTTTGGATTTTGGAGTTGAGTACCATGGGGACTCCAAATGATCAGGCAGTGTTGCAGGCCATCTTCAACCCTGACACTCCGTTTGGAGACATTGTTGGTTTGGACCTGGGAGAGGAAGCAGAGAAGGAAGAAGGAGATGAAGGTCAGTATTCGACTCTGGAGTATAGCTCTCCACATTGGCTGGTCTGCTGCCTCGCTGGGGTGGCAGAGGTAGGTGGTCTTACGAGGGCCCTTGTTCCACGACCCTTGGATGATGATTGCTGATCCTCAGTGCACTGACGGGGGCTTGGCAAGAGTCACTGTGCCCAGAGGAGAAAGCCAGGTTTCTCCTCCACCACCCCCCTCTGAACTTACCTCCCCGCTCAGTTCACCCCCATGGTCCAAGCTTAACTGTGCTGATGGGGAGAGGGGCCATGTGAAAAGCTCACGTCTTTGTCACAACAGAGTATGTCACCCTCCACAGCAGGGAAGAAAGAAACAGGGCAGGGGGTGGCTCAGCTAAACGTCTCCAACCTAAGCAAGTATTCAGTGTCACACACCTTACAAGCCAAGCCCTGAGCTAATTCTTCCAGAGCGAGTGCGCTCACTGGCTTTTCCACCAGCCCCTAAGGGGGCCTGCTTTCCGCGTCAGGGGTTCTTGATGCCTTTTGTTTCTAAAGGAGTGAAACCTAAGCCTTAATGAAACTTCAGGCTGAAAAGCTGAGATAAACACTGGAAATGGTTTTCATGACCCAGGTATGTCATGGAGGCCTTCCTGTTGGAAGCAGTGGAGTAGAACAAAACAGAGACAGGCTGAAGAGCCAGAAAGACCTGGGTTCAAATCCAAGCTGTGCAGCTTATGGGCGGTGTGACCTTGAGCAAATCATTTAGCTACAGGCTAAGGCGTTTGGGTTTCATTCTCTTGGCAGTGGGGAGCCAACCAAGAAGGCCCCTTTCCCAGGTCCCTTTGGAACTTTAAGCAGTGCTAGCTCTCTGCCTTGCTGACCTCAGTTCCCCCTGCCCCAAACACTGCATCTGACTCCTGCTGTGACCTACACCCCTGCCCAGTCAGCCCTGGCTCGTGTCCCAGGTTTCCAAAGCCCCAGGTGGCTTTTGCTTCCTGCTCCCAACTGCACACCTGTCCCCTCCTGGCTCCCTCCCTGGCACAGATGGAGTTTTTCCTCGAGCACAGCTGGAGCAGGCCAAGGCCCTGGAGCTGCAAGGGGTGATGGCAGCAGAGGCTGGCGACCTCAGCACAGCCCTGGAGAAGTTTGGCCAAGCCATCAACCTGCTGCCTGAGAGGGCCTCGGCTTACAGCAACCGAGCCCAGGCCCGGCGACTCCAGGGAGACGTGGCAGGTGAGGGGAGAGTCCCTGGAGCCTGTGCAGAGGGGCCGGGGAGGGCACAGACCAGAGATGGTGTGTCTGTGGGGCTTGGGCATGGGGCGTGGGAAGTCACTAAGCCCCTCTGGAACCTATGTCTCTACCCATAAGAGATGTACCGTGGGCTCGGGGATATTGTGAGAGTCAGGGGGACTGCATTCCATTTACTTATTGATAAAAATTTAATGAGAGCCTCTACCATCCTAGCAGTGGGCTAGGTGCTGAGGACTATAGTGCCTACAGCAACTACTGTGCACCAGGCACTCAGCACTTCACATGTGAGCTGTAGTCATTCGTATCGTCCTCACGACAACCCTGAAAGGTACGTGCTATCGTTATCTCCATTTTACAGAAGAAGAAACTGAGGCATGGAGGTTAAGTAGCTTCCTACTCACACAGCTGAGAAGCGGCAGAGCTGGGATCTGGTCCAGGTGGCAGGGCTCCAGAGCCTGTGCTCTTAATCCCCACATGATACTGCTTCTCAAGAAGCTCACAGCCTAGAGGGTAGAACAGACACATAAATATAATAGCAGCGTAACAAGCTGACAGGGTTCAGCATGGGATCTGTTCCTGAGGGGTGAGTTTTGAAGGATGAGCAGGCGTTAGCTGGACGGAGGGCAGGGAGTGGGAGAAGGCACGGCCGGTAGAGGTCCTGAAGTCGTGGACAGGTACAGGGAATCTGGCTGGAAAAGGGAGTGCTGGAAGAATGGAGCCTCTCCAGAGCCTGGAGAGGTAAACAGGGGCCAGAGAGTGAACAACTGCGAACATTAGGCCGAGATCGGACTTTGTCTTGAAAACACCGGGAATCACTAACGGGTTTCAACTAAAGGGTAAACCACAGAAGCCTAGTTGGGAACTACTAGACTATCGAGACCCGTGGTGGTAGAGGTGTTCCTGGGGCCAGGAATGCCAGGCTGAGGAGTTTGGACTCCATTCTGGGAATATTGGGGGACTCTGAGGGCCTTTCCCAGGCTTGTCCGCCACCTGGCTTTGGCAGAGCAGGGCCATAAAGGCCGCTGGGACAGCCTGCAGACCAAAACCCCAGACAGCATCAGAGGGGATTCTGCCTGGAGAAGGCCTTCAATTCCTCCTGACCAGCTCCTCTGAGGGAAGCCAAGGAATGCTGTGATTAGAAAGCTTCTCAACCGACCAGTCAGGATGGGGAGCAGAGCCTCTGCTGAGTTCTGGGGACCAGAACACACAGAGAGAGGGCAGGGAAGGTCAGCCTTGCTGTAGGATGCTGCTGGCGCTCCCCCAGCGCCCTGCCCCGACAGGCGCTATAGACTAGAGAACTTGAGTGAATTGAAGCAGAGCCCAGAAGAAATGCAGCTCGGTACCCTACAGTGGATACCAGCTGGCTGCCTGAGGTTGAGTTCACAGCTCTGATGCCTAATAAGCCAAGTATTTATGAGGATGATAAAAACAAAATGCTGCAGGCCAGCTCTGGCTCCAAGACCTCTTTCAAAGAGAATTAGATACAAAATAATGAAGACCATGGAAATAAAGAATGAGAAGAGGCAGTCAGTAGAGAACACAGGTGAGAGAAGCGGTTTTAAGGCATCAATGGAAAAGAGGAGAGAAATGTCTTCAAAAGTTAGAGAGGGACTTCCTTGGGGGTCCAGTGGTTAAGAATCTGCGCTTTCACTGCAGGGTCACAGGTTCAATCCCTGGTCGACGAATTAAGATTCCGCATGCCCCGCGGTGCGGCAAAAAAAAAAAAAAGAGAGAGAGAAAAAAAGGACTTTACTGTATAAGACATGGTTGTCAGTTAATTCTAATGTTTTTGGACTCTGGGATTCGGAGTCAGTCACCTGGCACATGGTAGATGGATGGTTAATAACGTATGCGTGCCTGGCAACAGGGCCAGATTCATAACATAGTGACCCTCCGTCCGTGTTTTGATGTATCAGATGGTGGAAAATAACACGGACAAGGCGAGACCTGGACTTCAGTCCCAGCTCTGCCACTAATGCCTGTGCAGCCCAGGCCGAGTCTTGCCAACTCTTCCAGTCTTCATCTGCGTAAAGGGAATAACGATACCGATCTCTAGAGTCAAGTCTAGGCGGGATGTAAACGGCCGAACCCCAGAGCCTCCACTCGGGGCCGGATCGCTTGCTGGCCGCGGCCCTGACCCCCGCCCGTCCGTCCGTCCCGCAGGCGCCCTGGAGGACCTGGAGCGCGCGCTGGCGCTGAGCGGCGGCCGGGGTCGCGCCGCCCGCCAGAGCTTCGTGCAGCGCGGGCTCGTGGCGCGACTGCAGGGCCGGGACGACGACGCCCGCGGGGACTTCGAGCGGGCGGCGCGGCTGGGCAGCCCGTTCGCTCGGCGCCAGCTGGTGCTGCTCAACCCTTATGCGGCGCTGTGCAACCGCATGCTGGCCGACATGATGGGGCAGCTGCGCGGGCCCCGCGACCGGCGCTGAGCCGCCGGCGGGCGGGCGTGGGGGAAGGGGGGCGCCCACAACCAATAAACCTGCCGGCTCTCCCAGCCACCGCCTGTGTCTGCATCCTCCGCCGTCCCCGCAGGGAAGGGCGCTCAAGTATCCCCCGCGCGCGAGGCCGTCTGCGAGGCCCGGGACGTGGTCCCGGAGCCGCCGCCCTGGGGGAGGGGGTCCTTCGGGCCGAGGTCGGGCATCGATTGGCCCTGCCTGGCGCAGCCCGAGCCCCCGCGGATGACTGCAGTGCTCATCAGACCTGAGCAGTCGCTCCGGCTGCTCTCGGGGAGTGAGCCAGGTGAGCCGCACCGGAAGGCGGGGCGAGGCAGGGGCGGGCATGCTTCGCGACCCCCGCGTCCCGGATCCTCTCTTCTTCGGCCCAGATCCGGAGGAGGGGAGAAGGGGCGTAGGTGGGTGAGGGAAGCGGGCAGGAGAGAGCCGGGGTCGGGAGAAGGACGGTCCCTTTGGGGGAGGGGCACGTGTACCCGAGTGTTTACGCGCGCGCGCGCGCGTGTGTTTCTGGGCCTGGGGCGGGCTGCACGGTTGCAGGTTGCTTCTGTGTACCTGCGAGCGTGTGCCTGTTTGTCCCGTGGAGTCAGCGCTCAGTTCTGTGCCCGCAAGGTGTACAGGTACGTGCTGGCTGGGTTTGGACCTTTGGGCTCGACCATTTGCGTCCTTGTCTTCACTACTGTGGATCGTTCTACATTTGTGTTTCCGTGCATGGTTTATTTTTGTTTCTGGAAATTCCTGGAGCAGTTATTAAGCTTGTCTGCTCTCACCTGGCTAACATCGAGGCCTGACCCCTTCTCTCGGCAGCCTGGGGCCCAGGCCGGGGCCACCATGGCGCTGCCTCCAGGGCCAGCTACCCTCCCGCACACACTTCTGCTCCTGCCGGCCCTTCTGAGCTCAGGTACACCCCTGTTCATCCCTTGGCCATGCATTTGTGCGGTCAAGTCCCCCTCTGTCCCCTCCTTGCCTGCATCTTCAGTTTGGGTACCCATTCCAGGCACCAGAGTTGGGTTCCCTTCGTCCACCTCCCCAAGGTCCAGCCGTCCCTGGTTAGAGAACCCAGGTGCTCTGTCTCTTGGCCTGCTGCCCTTCTGTAACTGGACCTCATCCCGGTCACAGAACAGTACTAAGCCTCCACCAGCTCTCCACAGAATCCCCTGTGTTCCAGGTTGGGGGGAGTTGGCGCCACAAATTGATGGTCATACCTGGGCAGAGCGGGCACTTCGAGAGAATGAACGCCACGCCTTCACCTGCTGGGTGGCAGGGGGGCCTGGCACCCCCCGATTGGCCTGGTACCTGGATGGACAGCTACAGAAGGCCAGCACCTCAAGACTGCTGAGCGTGGGCAGGGAGGCCTTCTCTGGAGGCACCAGCACTTTCACTGTCACTGCCCAGCGGGCCCAGCATGAGCTCAACTGCTCCCTGCAAGACCCAGACAGTGGCCGGTCAGCCAACGCCTCCGTCCTCCTCAATGTGCAATGTGAGTGCTCCTCAGGTGGACAGAGACAGAGGTTCTCTGCCCAGGGACCCCCAGCAGCCACCAGGCAAGTGGTCTGGTAGGACATTTAAAAAACACTTAAGCACTCTGCAAATATGAACTCACTTTATCCTCACAATAATTCTATGAGGTAGTTACTGTTGTTGTCCCTATTTTACAAACTACAAAGCTGAAGCACAGAGAGGTTAAGCAATCTGCCTAGGGTCATACAGCTGGTAAGCAGCAGAGCCAGGATTCGAATCTTGACATTTTGGTTCTAGTGTTTATACTCTTAATCTTCATTTGTACAAAATGCTGCCTCTCTGGCAGACCCAGCCATCCCGTTTCCCAGTGCCCGCTAAGGAGAGGTCCAGACCCCTGGCTCCCTTCTGGGTTTGGGAAGAAGGGGAAGGTGTGCAAGGGGCTGTGGTGGGAACATACTGCTCTCTGCTTTGCACCAGTTAAGCCGGAGATTGCCCAGGTTGGGGCCAAGTACCAGGAAGCTCAAGGCCCGGGCCTCCTGGTCGTCCTTTTTGCCCTGGTGCGTGCGAACCCGCCTGCCAACGTGACCTGGATCGACCAGGATGGGCCGGTGACTGTCAACGCCTCTGACTTCCTGGTGCTGGATGCCCAGAACTACCCCTGGCTCACCAAACACACCGTGCAACTGCAGCTCCGCAGCCTGCCACACAACCTCTCCGTGGTGGCCACCAACGACGTGGGTGTCACCAGCGCCTCGCTTCCGGCCCCAGGTGAGCACTGCCAGCCACGGGCCCAGCAAAGCCTCGGATGGGTGTGGGATCGTGGTGCAGAAACAGGAAGGCTTGTTGCCTTTTGGGCGAGTCTGGTGAAAGCTGTCCCTGGCCACCTGGGGCAAGGAGGACAGAGTAGTGACCTGTGGCATCTCAGAGTTGGGGGGCCCTGCCCGCTTGGAACCTAACCAGAGAATGACCTGCAGGGCTCCTGGCCACCCGGGTGGAAGTGCCAATGCTGGGGATCGTTGTGGCTGGAGGGCTTGCCTTGGGCACCCTGGTGGGGTTCAGCACCTTGGTGGCCTGCCTGGTCTGCAGGAAAGCGAAGAAGACCAAAGGTAGGGCCAAAGCAGGGCGGGGGCAGAGGGTGGCTGGGGAAGGGGAGGCGAGGTCAGGGGGTGGGCAGCAAGGCCATGGGGAGAACGTCTCTGACAAGTGGTAGGACAGGTCTTCCTGGGCATGGCCGTGATTTAGACCACATGCATCCCAGGTAGCAGGGCCAGGCACTGGGAAGCCAGTCTGGGCATCTGAGAGACCCCTTGCCTGAGGGTTCTGGGCCTGAAGAGAGCAGGGGGCAGAGCCCAGAGCAGGTGGGCACACTGAGACACTGCTGTGGTTTCTTTCTCCTCAGGCCCCTCCCGGCACCCATCCCTGATCTCTAGGTAACTCTCCCTGGGGCTGTGTGGATGGGCCAAATGGAGAGGCAGCATGGGGACAGGGGGGATCCTGGGCTTTCTGGTAGTTCGGAAACGGGCTGCAAGCAGGAGTCTGTGCCTGCTGGTGCCAGGGCCCATCCAAGGCTTTTTCTGCCCTGTAGTGACTCCAACAACCTGAAACTCAACAACGTGCGCCTGCCGCGGGAGAACATGTCCCTCCCGTCCCACCTGCAGCTCAACGACCTCACTCCTGACTCTAGAGGTACATCCAGGACCCTCTGTTGGCCCCAGCTTTATCTGTGGAGGTGCTTCTGAGAAAAAGAGAGACCCTGGGCCTTAGGAGGGTCTAGACCCCGCTGGGCACACACCTCATCCCGGGCACCATGCCCTTTGTCACCCCACAGGGAAACCAGCGGACCAGCAGATGGCTCAGGACAACAGCCAGCCAGAGCTTCTGGATCCGGAGCCCGGCGGCCTCCTCACCAGCCGAGGTATGGGAAAGGGGCCTGCTGCCCTGCTCCCCGGCCCTTTTGCTTGTGCCAAAGGCCTCTGAATCCCCAAGGGGCAGGGAGTGGTCTCCCAGCTTCCAAGGAATGAGGGTGACTGAGTCTCCTGGGATCTCTGACCCGCAGGTTTCATCCGTCTCCCAATGCTGGGCTACATTTATCGGGTGTCCAGTGTGAGCAGTGATGAGATCTGGCTCTGAGCTGAGGCCAAGACAGAGGGTGCATTCTTGGCCCCTGGGCACCCTCCTGGTCCTCCTCCAAGGCCTGGCCACATTGCCAACGGGAAGAGGCCATGCCACTGCCACTTTTGCTTGTCCTCTGGGTCACTGGTATCCTTGGCAAGGCTGCCAGGTGGACCTAAGCCCTTGTTCCAACTCTGGTTGAGGGCCTGCATGATTGCCTGTGCCCAGGCGGATGGGGCTGTCTGTCCAGGTGTGCCTGGAGGTCATCCAGCATCTAAGCGTGGCATGGCATGATCCTGTCAGCTTGGGGCAGCTCTGCCCCACACCGGTGCTCCTCAGCACCGTGTACAACAGGCATGGGGCAAGCCTGGTTGGGAGGGCCCTGCACGTCCTGGATCTCCTTCCCATGCTATGCAGCTTTGTTCCCTCAGGGAAAATTTAGGACCCTGCTAGCTGTAGAGAACCAACCTGCCCTTTGCACAGGAACTCACCTCTGGCCCAGCAGCGCTGGCCAAGCGCAAACCAGTACCCTTTGCTGCATACCTCTCTGCCCCAGCCCCCCTTGGGCATCATAGGTTATACATTGGACCTTCTCCCCTTCTTCACTTGGCACTAGACTTCCCCTCTGGCCTGGGCCCTGGTGGTGCCAGCGCCTGGTGTTAGCACAAGAAAGGGGAAGAATGGGAGGTGAGAAGTCTGGCGCGTCCAGGCCTGCATGCAGCTATGCCTTGTTTTCTTACGGTGTTAGCACTTTCAGGACGTCTTCCGGGGAGGGGGTGAGCGAGGGCCCCAGGGCCCCGTCTGGGGCTTCCCCAAGTCTGGCCTTTTCATGATTCACTGTGAGTGCCCTGAGCCCTCGAGGTTGACGGGTTCCCGCTCAAAGTATCCGCCCCGCTATGGGACCCCAGCCCTGACTACCCCATCAGCAGGAAGCTGTTCTTGCTGTCCCATCCTCTGTTCTTTAGGGGATGGCCATAGTGGCACATAACTTGACAGTGCTGGAAACCTTAGGGGAACATGGAAAAAGCAGGGAGATCACATATCCCAAAACGACCCAAGAACACTTTTGAAAAGCAACGTGGAAAAGATTGCAGATTAACAGAGTGCAAAGTGTATTTTTCCCTCCTTGATATCTTGTTTTGTAATTTTTCTCACGTTACTGCCGAGGACAGTGCTGAGCACGTGGTAGATTCTCAATAAACTTGACTGAGTGAATGCTTTATATCTGTTTCATTCCCTCAAATATGGTTTTTTTTTTAACTGAAGTATAATTGATTTACAAAGGTGTGTTAGTTTCAGGTGTACAGCAGCGTGATTCACACACACACACACACACACACATATATTCTTTTTCAGATCCTTTTCCATTACAGGTTATTACAAAATATTGACTATAGTTCCCTGTGCTATACAGCAGGTCCTTGTTGTTTATCTGTTTTATATATAGCAGTGTGATATTCTACTCTTTAGTCTTTTAAATCTGGAAAAATTAAAAGACACAAGAATAATTTATAGTGCATTGAGGTAAACTTTTTTTTTTTTTTTTTCGCGGTACGCAGGCCTCTCACTGTTGTGGCCTCTCCCGCTGAGGAGCACAGGCTCCGGACGCGCAGGCTCAGCGGCCATGGCTCACGGGCCCAGCCGCTCTGCGGCATGTGGGATCTTCCCAGACTGGGGCACGAACTCGTGTCCCCTGCATCGGCAGGCAGACTCTCAACCATTGCGCCACCAGGGAAGCCCGAGGTAAACATTTTTTAACACCATGTGGTCTGTTCTAATTGAAAGAATTACTACTTATCGCTATATACAGCAGTGTGTATCTTTTTTTTTTTTTCTTTTTTTTTTTTTTTTTGCGGTACGCGGGCCTCTCACTGCCGCGGAGCACAGGCTCCGGACGCGCAAGCTCAGCGGCCACGGCCCACGGGCCCAGCCGCTCCGCGGCACGCGGGATCCTCCCGGACCGGGGCACGAACCTGCGTCTCCTGCATCGGCAGGCGGACTCCCAACCACTGCGCCACCAGGGAAGCCCAGTGTGTATCTTTTAATCCCCAACTCCTAATTCTATTTTATGGATGAGAAATACTCCATTGTGTGAGTGTGTGTGTGTGTGTGTGTGTGTATCATCCTCTTTATCCATTCATCTGTTGATGGACACTTAGGTTACTTTCAAGTCTTGGCTATTGTAAATTGTGCTGCTATAAACACTGGGGTGCATGTAACTTTTAGAATTAGAGTTTTTGTCTTTTCCGGATATGTGCCCAGGAGTGGGACTGCTGGATCATACGGTAGCTCTCTTTTTAGTTTTTTGAGGAACCTCCATACTGTATTCCATAGTGGCTGCACCAGTTTACATTCCTACCAACAGTCTAGGAGGGTTCCTTTTTCTCTATACCCTCTCCAGCATGCTGAAGTGTTTAAGGGTGAAGTGTACTGATGTCTGCAACTTACTTGAAATGTATCAAAAAATAATACGAATGGATAGGGAGGTATGGACGTGTGATAAAGCAAAATGTTAATTGTAGGATTTAGTTGGTGAGTATTTAGAATTCACTACAATTCTTCCAAAGTTCTTTTATTTAACAGTTTTCATAATAAAATATCGGGGGGGGGATCCCTGATCTAGTTACTTCTCTGATATTTCTGAAATCTTTTTGATCTAAGGATCGTGGAATTTTCAAGCATTACTAATACCCTTAACATGACAGTTCAATCTTTCCTGGGAAAGAAGACCAATTTTTATCTTTTATTTTTGGCTGCACCGTACAGCTTGCGGGATCTTAGTTCCCCAACCAGGGATTGAACCCGGGCCCTCAGCAGTGAAAGCATGGCATCCTAACCACTGGACCGCCAGGGAATTTCCCAATTTTTATATACTTTACTCACCTAATCTTTAATCTTTACTCTCCAATAATAGGCAGGTCACTAGTTACCTTTAGCTGGAACATACAGCAGTCCAACATTTTGGGCAGGCACAGCTCAGGCTGCATTTTCCCACCTGGACTATGTTTTACTGAATTGCTCCAGACACAATAGACTATTTAATCAAGACTTGTAAAAATTAATGTTCAACTTTGTGCATTGCTGGTGGGAATGTACATGGTGTAGCCACTATGGAAGCTAGTATGGCAGTTCCTCAAAAAGTTAAATATAGGGCTTCCCTGGTGGCGCAGTGGTTGAGAGTCCGCCTGCTGATGCAGGGGACGCGGGTTCGTGCCCGGCCCGGGAAGATGCCACATGCCGCAGAGCGGCTGGGCCTGTGAGCCATGGCCGCTGAGCCTGCGCGTCCGGAGCCTGTGCTCCGTAATGGGAGAGGCCACAACAGTGAGAGCCCCACGTACCGCCAAAAAAAAAAAAAAAAAAGTTAAATATAGAATTACCCTATAGATCCAGCAATTCCACTTCTAGGTTTATTCCCCAAAGAACTGAAAGCAGGGACTCTAACAGTTATTTGTACACCAATATTAACAGCAGTGTTATTTGCAGCAGCCAAAAGGTGGAAATGCGAATGTCCATTAACAGATGAATGGATAAAGGAAATGTGGTATATACACACGATGGAATATTATTCAGCTTTTTAAAAAGGAAGGCCATTCTGACACATGCTGCAACATGGATGAACCTTGAAAACATTATGCTACGTGCAGTAAGCCAGATACAAAAGGAAAAACTGTGTATGATTCAGCTTATGTGGTACCTGGACTAGGCAAATCCATAGAGACAGAAAATAGAAGTTACTGGGGACTGAGGGAGGGAAAGGAAGGAATCGTTGTTTAATGGGTCCAGAGTTTCAGTTGGGGATGATGAAAAAGTTCATAAGCTGGACAGTGGTGATGGTTGCCCAACAATGTGAATGCCCCTGGATTGTACACTTAAAAATAGTTAAAATGGTAAATTTCATGTTTTGTGTATTTTACTTTGGTTTTTAAAAAAATTTTGATTACTGATTCAATCTTCTAATTATAGGTCTTACAAATTTTCTTTTTCAGTATTGGTAAGTTTTGTGTTTCTAGGAATTTGTCCATTTCATCTAGGCTATCCAGTTTGTTGGCATACAACTGTTCATAGTACCCTCTGCTCTTTTTCACTTCTGTAGGATTGGTAGTACTGTCCCCACTTCCATTTCTGGCTGGAGTTATTTGAGTCTCTCTTTCTTAGACAATTGGCTAAAGGCTTTTCAATTCTGTTAATCTGTTTGAAGAACCAACTTTTGGTTTTGTTGATTTTCTCTATTGTTTTTCTATTCTCTATTTCATTTATCTCTGCTCTAATCTTTATCATTTGCTTCCTTCTGCTAGCTTCTTTTTTTTTTTTTTTTTTTGGCTGCGCCATGTGGCAAGTAGGATCTTAGTTTCCTGACCAGGGATCGAACCCACGCCCCCTGAGTTGGAAGCGCGGAGTCTTAACCACTGGACTGCCAGGGAAGTCCCCCTTCCGCTAGCTTTGAGTTTAGTTTGTTCTTTTTCTAGTTCCTCAGGTTGTGAAGTCAGATTGCTTATGTGAGGTCTTCCTTTTTTAATGTAAGCAATTACAGCTATAAATTGCCTCTGAGCACTGCTTTTGCTGTAGCCTGTAAGTTTTGGAATGCTGTGTTTTTGTTTTCATTTATCTCTAAGTATTTTCTAATTTTCCTTGTGATTTCTTCTTTGCCCCATTGGTTGAGAGTATTGTTTAATTTACACAAAATTTTTCAGTTCTCCTTATTGTTTTCTAACTTCATTCCATTGTGGTCTGAGAAATTACTTTGTTATTTACCTTTTTTTTTTTTATTTTTTATTTATTTATTTTAAAAGAAATGTATGGGTTTTTTTTGTTTTTTTGCGGTATGCGGGCCTCTCACTGTTGTGGCCTCTCCCGTTGTGGAGCACAGGCTCCGGATGCGCAGGCTCAGCGGCCATCGCTCATGGGCCCAGCCGCTCCGCGGCATGTGGGATCTTCTTGGACCGGGGCACGAACCCGCGTCCCCTGCATCGGCAGGCGGACTCTCAACCACTGCGCCACCAGGGAAGCCCATGTATGTATTTATTTTAAAATAAATGTAGGTATGTATTTATTTTTGGCTGTGTTGGGTCTTCGTTGCTGCGCGTGGGCTTTCTCTAGTTGCGGCGAGCGGGGGCTACTCTTCGTTGTGGTGTGCAGGCTTCTCATTGCGGTGGCTTCTCGTTTTGGAGCACGGGCTTTAGGCACGTGGGCTTCAGTAGTTGTGGCACATGGGCTCAGTAGTTGTGGCTTGCAGGCTATAGAGCTCAGGCTCAGTAGTTGTGGTGCACGGCCTTTGTTGCTCCACGGCATGTGGGATCTTCCTGGCCCAGGGCTTGAACCCAGGTCCCCTGCATTGGCAGGCAAATTCTTAACCACTGCGCCACCAGGGAAGTCCCACACATTTTTCATTTTCACCAAGAATTTTATTGAACAATGTATTCACTAACCGAATGAACTTTTTGGCCAGCCCAATGGCCAGCCCAATATTTCATGGATATGGAACCTTCTCATCTCTGACAGTGGTTCTCAAATTTGTCTGCATATTGAAATAATCTGAGGAAGTTAAAAAATATGGATTCTTGTATCCTACCTCCAGAGATTGTGATTTCATTAGTCTGGTGTGTTGTCTGGGAGAGGAAACTTATCTTTAAAATATCTCCAGGGCTTCCCTGGTGGTGCAGTGGTTGAGAGTCCACCTGCCGATGCAGGGGACACGGGTTTGTGCCCCGGTCTGGGAGGATCCCACGTGCCGCGGAACAGCTAGGCCCATGGGCCATGGCCGCTGAGCCTGCGCGTCTGGAGCCTGTGCTCCGCAACAGGAGAGGCCACAACAGTGAGAGGCCTGCGTACCGCAAAAAAAAAAAAAAAATCTCCAGTTGGGACTTCCCTGGTGGTCCAGTGGCTAAAACTCTGCACTCCCAATTCCGGGGGCCTGGGTTCGATCCCTGGTCAGGGAACTAGATCCCACATGCCGCAACTAAGAGTTCACATGCCGCAACTAAGACCCAGTGCACCAAATAAATAAATATTAAAAATAATAATATATATATATATATATCCAGTTGATTCTAACATGCAACCAAACTTGAGGACTACTGCTCTATGAATATTATAGTTAAAAAAATTTTTTTCATATCTTGCCTGCTTTGCTTCTCTGATATCCTTTGTTCTGTTTTTGTCTTTTTCTGGCTTTCTTCAAATGCCTGGTGACGGTACATTCACATTTAAGAATGAGAGTTGCAAGCATGCCTGCGCACACATACACACACACACATGCACAAGAATGAGATACCCGCAAGCTGAATGGAAGGTGATGGTAGGTAGGGGGTACCAAGTAAGTCTATAAGCTTGAAGACTCTCTGTCAATATCTTTAGGTCTTTTCTCTTTGGCTGATCAGTTTCCCAAGGGAGGACTCCTCCGATATTGTGCTTTGGAGGGATAAGCCAGAAGAGGGCTGAGGGTCTCATTGCTCATTCCTCTATTTTGTCCTCTTATTTTAAATATGGCCCCTTATTCCTGTCCTCAGAATTGCTTGGTGTTCTCATGTCCAGAGGCGCCTTGGTTTAAAGGGGACTATGTTCTGCCAGGGTAAGGAGGTGGGCAGCACAGATAGGGAAGGTTCTGGGGATCCCATCTTTCTACAAACCTTCAGCCAATCCTCCTGTCTGCAGCCCCTCCCTGCACACATGCCATCAGAAATATCTGACATTTTTGATTCCTGATCCTTTCCAGGATTCTGCAGTGTCAAATGGCTTACTTCTTATTGGTTTCTCTGTCCCTCTCCTCTACTGGAAATCAAGTATCAGGTTTTTTCCCCTCCCCCTGCCCACTAAATCTGTTACCACTTGTCCATCTTTCAAAATTGTATTGCTCTCTGGTCTATAGTCATTTTCTTTCCTATTATCTGTCCTTGCTGGTTTATACCTTTAAAAAAAAATTCCTATACTGTCATTTTTAGGAAGGTTAAAGGAGGGAATACAAATGTAAATACTTGTGTTCAAGTTTTATTTATTTAGAAATGTAGAGAGCCTGGGATAGCAGAGGGGAGGGACACTTCAAGCCAGGAAAATAGACTGCATAAAGGTTTAGTTAGAAGAGGGAACTCATGAGTCATGTGTAGAGCATGGCAAGCAGGCTGGTTTTGCGGTTTTCGCTGGGGAATTAGAAAAATGAGAATCTCGGGCAGGGAGAGAATAGCCAAATGGAAAGTCTAAAAGGCCAAGTGAAAAATTTGTACTTAGTAACATAATTATTAGATCTTACATTTTGTGGCATTTAATCTTTTCACATATTTTCACCCATAGGACAAGCCTAGGAGTTAAGTTAGTGTTTATTGTAACTGTTTCATAGCTAGAGTAACTGAGGCATAGAAGTTAACTTATTTTTCTAGGGCCACAGATCAAGTAGCCAAAAGAGAGTAACCTCAGATTGTGGAGGAGGAGGAGCCCACGATAGAAACAGTGTCTGAAGTGCTCACTGGACAGGTCAGTGGACATGCTAGGGTAGGGAGACAGGCTAACATTACAGGCCTGCGCATTAGCCAGTTACTTAGGCAGCTGATCCTCATTATTTGCAGATTCTGTATTTGCGAATTCACTTACTAAACTGTATCTGTAATCCTAAAATCGATACTTGCAGTGTTTTTACAATCGTTTGCAAACATGCTTAAAGCAGTGAAAAATGTGAGTCGCCCGACACGTACCTTCCCAGCTGAGGCTGAACAAGGCGACATCCTGCCTCCTGGTTTCGGCTCTCACACTCTAAATGAGTGCCCTATCCAAGGTGTACCTAATGCCTCATTTCTTGCTTGTTGGTGGTGGTTTCAGTGTTTAAAATGGCCCCCCTGGACTTCCCTGATGGTCCAGTGGCTAAGACTCCATGCTCCTGATGCAGGGGGCCTGGGTTCGATCCCTGGTCAGGGAACTAGATCCCACATGCCACAACTGAAAAAAAAAAAAAACATCCCCCGTGCCACAACTAAGACATGTGCAGCCAAATAAATACAATAAATATTTGAAAATAAATAAATTAAATGGCCCCCACCCGCATAGTGCTGAGGTGCTGGCTAGAGTTAACTAAGTGTAGTAAGGCTGTCATGTGCCTTACAGAGAGAGTGCGTTAGATACGCTTCATTATGGCATGACTTACAGTGCTGGTGGCTGTGAGTTCAATGAATCAATGGTTGTTGACGACAATGTTATGACAGAGGCACACAGGAACCTTACCTTATATTTCCCCCAGGAGCAGTGGTCCAGTATTTGCTAATGGTGTCTGTGGTGACTTGATAGAACATAGCTACTGTGAATAACGAGAGTCGACTATACTTACTAGAGCTGAGTCTCAGTTCTAGCCAAAGAAGGCAGTCTGATTGTTCCCTGAAAACCTGATGGAGAATCTGAGTTCCTATCATGTTTTTGCCTCTCTTTTTCCTTGAGTGAAATGTGAGCATTAATGGCATCCATCTGAGAGCAGAGCACCTGGTCCCAATATGGTGTCAAAGTGAGGCCTGAGCTCAGATGTTCCTGCTCAAGTTCAAGCATGAGATGAACATCAGAGTTGGCTTAAGGGTCTGTAGGAAACGATGCCCCTCCTGTCTCGTGTTTCTCGGGTATATATTAGGCTGTAGCATCTTACTGTAATTTTCCCCTCCGATCAGTTCTTGCCCCGTATATCAGTACATGGCTCCATTACCCGCCCAGCTGCTCAAGCCAGAGAACCTGGGAGTCGCCCTTTCTTCTCTTCCCTCCCCCACATTCACTCTATCACTAAGTTCTGTTGGTTCCACCTCTCCTGGTTGCTTATCTGTTGTCTCGTACCCCACACCTTCCCTTCTATACTTTATGCTGCTCGATTTTCCAGATTCCCTTGCCAGCTGTTAATTTCTGCCAGTGGGAGGCACCAGCAAGCTAGGAGAGGGTGGGATAGAGGAGGCAGCAGCGCTTGCCCAGGGTGGCTGTAGTAGGGGTGAGGGTCTCGGACCTGCTCAGCCATCCCAGCCACTGTGGCAGCTCTTCTGTTTCCAGCAGTGGACACTCCCCTTTAGCCTCTTGTTCCTTCAGCACTCTCCATTCTCCCTTTTGTTTCTTCAGCCCTTCCAACACTTTTGTAACCAACTGCCCATACTTAAATTAACATCCTTTGTTAGAAATAACTAGTATGGTTTCTGACTGGAGCTTAGCTGATAAAACCTCCAAAATATTTCCTGAATCTGTCCATCTCTACCACTACCACCCAGTCCAAGACACCATCATCTCTCACCTGGGTGACTGCAATAGCTAGGCTCCCTAAGACCACAACCAGACAGGTCTGGAGCTAGACAGGCAGGTAGCCTGTAAGGCAGGTAGCACTACCTGGTGGGAGACCCCCCAGAAAAAATAAGTTCTGGGAGAAAAAAGTTTCCCCTCTATTGCCAACCTTGGAGGACTGGGGTTTGATTTTATTTCACAAAGTTGATTTGCTTAAACTGCTATTCACTTAATGCCTATTCCTAGGCCAAGTTCCTTATCTCTGCCTATGCTCAGTCTGCCTTCTCTCTTTCATATTTCAAGGAGAGCAGGATAACCTGAAAGATAAGAGTATTTTATTTGTAAAATCTTTGCCAACTAACTTTAAGAATGAAAGAAAATAATTCTATTGCTATCTCAAAAGAACATCTTTTAAGCCTTCCTCCCAACCTGAGCATCCTGGGATCCCAGGAATTCCAGTGATTCTAACTCACATCCCCACAGTAGTGTAGATGCATAATTAATTTCCATGGGAAGGAACTCTGACACAGGCATTAGCCATTTAACGACCATGGGCAGTGCTTTCTGGCAGAGAGGACAGTAAGACGTGCGCTGTCTCCGAATCAAGCTGTGAGGCAGGCAAGGCCGCCAAGTGGCTGACAGTGATCCCTCCTTCTCAGATGGGGCAGAGAAGCCAGCTCAGCCTTGAAACAGAGTGACATGGGAGGTGTCTCAGCTGAAGGTTAATGTCTCTGCATCTCCTGCTTGGGAGGTGGAGTTGGATGGAGGGGTGAATGCTTTCTTGCCTTCAGCTAGAGCTTTAAAATGCTGTGAGGAGAGAGAGGGTACGTGAAGGATTGAGGACATACTAGTTACTACATTTTAGCAAGAACTAACCTTGCTTCCTGCTTCATTAGGCCACTTGGTTCTCCTGTAAGAATGAGTGTCCACTGTAGATCCTTACCTAGCCTTGTCTAAGGCCCACATTGCTTCTACTTCCCCTTCCTTTACAAGCCCCACCCCTGCCTGCTTTGCAGTTCCCTTCGTTATGGGGAAGGGTGATGGTAACTCCAGGCAGAGACATTCTCCATTGTCACAGGACAGAATCACAGCAGACCCAAAATAGTGGCGACAGCAGCAGTCCTCACTACAGCTTAAGTCAATCTCCAATGCTGGTCTTACCTGTGAGTTCTTGAATTCCGAGTAGAGGGAAAAGAGCAGGTGGAGGGACTGAATCCGACTCTTGTAGATGGGGATGTCTAGGATGGCTGAAATCAAGAACTCCCGTGAGCAGAAATAAACAAAAATCCGGAAGCTATGGGGCATTTCTGTTTAGGATGGCCAGTCCCCTCCCAGACGGGATGTGTGACTATAACTCTGGGGGTTAAATACCCAGCAGGTAGTCACATAAACCCAAATACCACCCTCGCGTGCTGCCAAATAGCACAACGGGCTTAAAGTAAAGGCTGTAACTCAGAGTGAACCAGCCTTTTCAACAGCCCACAATGACTTTATCCAGAGATGGGGGTCAAGGAAGGGATGGAAGGGCTCACCACAGATCATGTCTATGTACTGTGCCAGGCTGCAGTCAGTCTCTGCTGTGGGCAGGCTCACCTAGGAGGGGCACGGGATGGACCCGAGTCAAAAGGCTGAAATTTCAGTGGTCCTAGCATCACTCACTCTCTCTGAAGCAAAAGAGCTCCGAGCATAAGGGGTGACATGGGCTGAATTGTGTTCCCCCAAAATTCATATGTTTTAAGTCCTAACCTCTAAGTGCCTCAGATCATGTGCCTATATTTGCAGATATGGTCGTAAAAAAGAGAAGTTAAAATGAGGTCATTAGGGTGAATCCTAATCCAGTATGACTGGAATCCTTATAAGAAGAGGAAATTAGGACCTACACACATACAGAGGGAAGACCATGTGAAGACACAGGGAGGAGACAGCCAAGGAGAAAGGGTCTAAAAGAAATCAACTCTGCTGACAATTTGATCTCCAACTTCTAGCTTCCAGAGTGTGAAAAAATAAATTTCTGTTGCTTAAGCCACCCAGTCTGTGGCACTTTGTTATGGCAGCCCTAGCAAATAATACAACGTGCCTTTTCTTTTCCCCCTGATCAGTAAAATGGTTATACTCATTAACCACCAAAGTAGCATATGACATAACAGGACCAAAATATTTTATAAGTAAAATATACTGCCATGCAGTCTTCCTGTGTGTATTTGTGAAGAAGAAACTGGACCCAAGTTATGGCCAAGTATTTATAGTTACTTGGTGTTGGAAGGCCTAATGGTCCTTGGACACCACAGGAACAGAAAAAAATGACATGACATCTCAGCAGGCTCCAGATCTAAACTAATATTGTAAGTTTAAAAACCACTGGCTTCTTAAAAATTTTTTGTTCTCTTTTTACAAAAATCAGAGTAGATGGTTCTGCAATTTCCTTTTTCCATGTAACAACATGTCATTGGTATTTTCTCTGTATCAGAGCAAAATAAGGCCAAACGATACTCCATTGTTTATTTCACTGAATGGATGTACTACAATCTATCTATTCAATTCCCTAATCAAACAGTTTTCTTCAGCTATAGCTTTAAAATGCTGTGAGAAAAGAGATTGTTTTCAAATTTTTTGCTTTTACAACAATTTCTCAATAAACATGTACCGAAAACTCTGTCTTCCTGGAGCTTATATTTTAGTAGGGAGAAACAAAAGACAAAATTAGTAAGGTATACAATATGTTAGAAGGTAAGTAGCATGGAGAAAAAGCAGGGAAAGAGCTTGGGGAACGTGGTGAAGCAATTTTAAGCACCATGGCCAGGAAGGACCTGTTATCATCTTTGCTCAGTTTTCTTTTCTTGATATGTAAGAGCTTTTTGCTTGGACAGTAATATCACATATATATGTAAGTAACTTTTCTTCTTCTTGGCCGCACCACGTGGCATGCGGGATCTTAGTTCCACAATCAGGGCTCGAACCCGTGTCCCCTGCATTGAGAGCGTGGAGTCTTAACCATTGGACCGCCAGGCAAGTCCTGTATAGTTTTATTTTTAACTGTTTAATTCATTTGGAATTCCTATATGCATATGGTTGAGGCTTAGATCTATTTAATTTTTCTCAAATGGCTGGTCAATCATCTCATCACAACCCATCCTATCTCTAATCATTTAATTCCCAACTAGTTTTTTCTTTTTTTTCTTTTGGCCACGCAGCACGTGGGATATTTGTTCCCCGACCAGGGATCGAAGCCACACCCCCTGCATTGGAAGTGCGGAATCTTAACCACTGGACTGCCAGGGAAGTCCCTCTAATCATTTAAAATAACCATCTTTCTTATACAACAAATTTCTACATTTACATGGGTTTGTTTCTGGATTGTTATGTGCTGCTGATCTATTTCTATTCCTAACCAGTACATTATTGTTTTATTTACTACAGCTTTATAATGTGTTTCTAATGTCTGACAGGGCAAATCCTCATTTTTTCCCTAAAATTTTCATGATTAGTCTTAAAAATTGATTCTCTCAGATAAACTTTGTTACCGAATTTTCAGTTTCTAAAACAATGCAGTTAAAATCCTAATTGAAACGGCCTTCCATTTCCACGGTGAACTGGGGAGGACTGACAGTGCTGAGCGATTGACCCCTCCCCTCCAGGAACATGGCTTGACTCCTCATTCACTCAGAGCTTGTGTCTGCCCTTCACTAAAGTTTTATAATTGGTTTTCAAAAAAGTCTTGACAATTTCTTATTAAATATATTCCTGGGCACTTTTTAAAAATTTAGGATCATTATGAATAGGACTTCAGCTTCTTAGAATAGCATATATACCTCTGTGGAAAAGGTGGAGTCTAAAGTGATAATACAAAAAGTACATATGTTCATCAAAAGGTATGTACTCATAGTAGTAGGGCAATAATATTACAGAGTAATTTGTAATATCCCCAAACTGGAAACTACCCAAATGGCTATCACAGAATGGATATATTCAAACAATGGAATACCATACAGTTGTGAGAACAAATATATAACCATGATGTATGAACAATATGGATGACTCTCCATATGGATGAACAATATAGATGAGCAAATAAGACACAAAGGAACATGATTATATTTAGATAAAATACAAAACTGACAAACCTAGGGAGTTCCCTGGTGGCCTAGTGGTTAGGATTCCGGGCTTTCACTGATTCCAGGTTCAGTATCTGGTCGTCGGGGAACTGAGATCCCGCAAGCCATGTGGCATGGCCAAAAAACAAACAAACAAAAAAAAAACAAAAAACCAGGCAGACCTAATCTGTGCTATTAGAAGTCAGGAAAATAGTCCCGTTGGGAGGTGGAAGCCTGAGGGGCTTCCAGGATGCCAGAGATGTTCTGTTTTTTTGATCTGATGTGTTGGTTACACAAAGGTGTTCAGTTGGTGAAAGTTAACCAACACTTATATGTATGTTTCTGATTTTGTATTATATTTCAATTTAAAAGTTAATGATAATAGTAGTACAAGAAGAGAGAAAACACTGGGCCCTAGAATGAATGCCACACTTTCTGAGCTCCTGCTACCTTCCACTCACCTTTCCCAAAAGCTCTTCAAACTCTGGAGACCATTCCTGCATCAGCATGTCAATATCGGGCATAGGCCTACAAGTACAGAGGTAAACGTGAATAGAGGACATGGGCAGGTATCGGCAGTCTCTGCATCAGGATATTCTAGACTGAAGGGAGATTCTCAGTCTGGCACATTAGGATTTCAGGAGAACATAGACTGGGTGGGCCAAACTTACCCAGCACCTGGGGTTTGGAGAAGCTGGCTAAGTAATAATACCAGATAAATCATAATCTTCATGTCTGTACTCTTAGCCAGTAGCAGCCAGGATCCATAGATCCTCAGGTTGATATATCTCAAATATGTCCCAGCCTTGGGACCCCCTTCTCAGAAGCAATGGCTTCACAGGTGGTGAAAGTTACCATGGGTTACTACAGTGAAGAATGTACTATTTCTTACCTGGTGTAGTGCACAGTCGCAGGGGGCTTGGAGCGGTGTAATTCAGAGATGCTCTCAATCCATGTGTCAATGGCTTTGGGATTCTTTTCTGCATCTTCCAGGCTCTTTACTTTCATATGTTGCTAGAAAAATAAGGGGAAAGCCTGGCTGATGGCACTGAAGGATGTTCTTTTTTTGTTTTTCTAGAATTTTTTTTTTAATAAATTTATTTATTTATTTATTTTTGGCTGTGTTGGGTCTTTGTTGCTGTGCGTGGGCTTTCTCTAGTTGCGGCAAGTGGAGGCTACTCTTTTGTTGCGGTGCACAGGTTTCTCATTCCGTTGGCTTCTCTTGTTGCAGAGCATGGGCTCTAGGCACGTGGGCTCTAGCAGTTGTGGCTCACGTGTTCTAGAGGACAGGCTCAGTAGTTGTGGCACACGGGCTTAGTTGCTCCGCGGCATCTGGGATCTTCCCGGACCAGGGCTTGAGCCCGTGTCCCCTGCATTGGCAGGCGGATTCTTAACCACTGCGCCACCAGGGAAGCCCCTGAAGGATGTTTTTTCTGTTGTTGTTGTTTTTTTTTTTGCAGTACGCGGGCCCCTCACTTTCGTGGCCTCTCCCGTTGCGGAGCACAGGCTCCAGACGCGCAGGCTCAGCGGCCATGGCTCACTGGCCCAGCCGCTCCGTGGCATGTGGGATCTTCCCGGACCAGGGCACGAACCCGTGTCCCCTGCATTGGCAGGCGGACTCTCAACCACTGCGCCACCAGGGAAGCCCTGAAGTATGTTTTTACTCTTGTTTTTTACAGAGTGCCTCATCATATGCTGCTATGTCGTATTCAAGGTAGCTGCTGAAAAGGGAAGCCTGCCAGGAGCCAAATGAAGATTATAGGAAACCCTGATAAAATCTTCTGGAGCCAGGGGAAGGGGGCAGGTCAATAGGACAGGAATGACCACAATAAGATACCATTTCACACCTACTAGGATGGCTAGAATAAAAAAGACAGACAATACCAAGTGTTGGTGAGGATGTGGAAAAATTGGAACTCTAATTCATTGCTGGTGGGATTGTAAAATGATTCGGCCACTCTGGAAAACAGTTTGACAGTTCCTCAAAATATTAAACAGTTTCCATATGGCTCAGCAATCCCACTCCTACCTATATACGCAAGACAACAATATATGTGCATGCAACAACTTGTATACATTCATAGATGCAGAATTAATAAAAATGGAAACAACTGGTAAATGGATAGACAAAATATGGTATGTCCACACAATGGAATATTATTCAGCCATAAAAAAGGAATGAAGTAGTGACCAGGGTTTAAGAGCAGGGGAAATGAGGAGAGGAGTGACTACTAACAGGTATGGGGTTTCTCTTTGTTTTGTTTAGGTTTTTGGCCCCACCTCACAGCTTGTGGGATCTTAGTTCCCCCATCAGGGATTGAACCCGGGCTCACCACTGTGAAAGTGCTGAGTCCTAACCACTGGACCACCAGGGAATTCCCAAGGGGGTTCTTTTTGGAATAATGAAAATGTTCTTAAATAGTGGTGATGGTTGTACAGCTCTGTGAATATACTAAAAGTCACTGAATTGTACAATTTAAAAGGGTGAATTTCATGGTAGGTAAATTATATCTTAATACAATTGTTACTGAAAAAAACAGGCCTGGTTGAAACCATAGCCATCCCTTTTAATAGGCAGTAAGTCAACTGTTCAAATACTAGCAAGGCTTCTACTCTCGGCCCCCTGGAGCTGGGGCCTGTGCTAGGCTAGCATCTTACTGTGACATTGTGCTGTTTGGAATTCTCTGTTAACCAAAGTGAGAGCACTGTAGGGTCCGACTGCTTTGTAGAAGGCTCATCCAATACCAGTAGGCCAAGGCTGTCAGGCTTTCCATCAGGACGTGGAACCTGGTTAGGAGAAAGGTAAGAAAGCAGAGAAAAAAAACATGGGAGGGATCTAAAAAGGTACACTTGCTTCCAATAAGCTGAAGAGGAAGAACTCTTCTGGTTCATCATTATTTCTAGTATTAAAAAGCATGCCTATATATCATGCTGTACTAAAGTACTACCTAGAAAAAAAATACATGATCTATAGGACCTTAGATATAAAGCTGAAGTCATGGATAACCAGGAGGCAGATATATGACAAATTTTAACACCTAGTGAGATAATCAATGATTACCTAATAGCAATAAGTATAATTTGGAGTTGAGAGCAAGTTAACTCCAGTGAAATGAAGAATATATATTAAGGTAGCTATTGGTAGTCAGGGAAATTAGTGGAACTGTTAGAGTGATAGAGGGGTCAGAAGAAACACCTAAGGAGTCAGTTTTAGGATGTTCTGACTGTACCTTTAAGAATGCATCAATATCCCCGACAGCTGGGATAAAATCAGGAATGAAAGGTTTCAGTTTGTGGTCCAGGTCAATCAACTGAGGTGTATACCTAGGAGATATTGCCACGGGAAGGTGGAAACTGTCAGAGAAACTTACTTTATTATTCAGGCTGAAAAAACCTAAGGGGAATGGCCATGTTTCAGACTAGAGGAAGGAAAGGGCAAGGCAGGGCTGGGGATTATGGTGGGAGGGCCTGGTACTCACCTACTGATGTACTGGAAGAGTTCCTTAATCTCAGCAGAAACTGGCAAATGCTCATAATCTGCAGGATCATAGGCACTGGGGAAAGGAAAATGTGGTTCAAGGTAGCCAGAGAAGAGCAGGGGTTGCTGAGCCCTGGTTCAGCCCGGGTGTTACTCTGGCCACAGGGCATATGACTCTGGACCTAGTTTCTGCTTCACCCACATGTGCCTTTTCTGAGCAGCTTGCAAGGTAACTTTAAAAGTGATTATAATTAGCTCTCAGCTATCTCTGACAATGAAGAACAGAGCTACAGAAAATCCAAAACATAATTTAAAAAAATTTTAGAATGTAGCAGAAATTGTTTTCCCTTTTTTTTTTTTGAATGAAGGGGATGAAGAGAAAAGATGGAATGAGATCTTAATTTCTGACATGAAAATGGTTTACCCCAAGAAAAAAAGGAATTTTTACAAAGATGTTTTTCAGTGTTATTTATAAAAGTAAAAAATTAGAAACAAAATGTCCAACACTTGAGAGATGGTTAGATATGTCAAGATGAATATCGCAGTTATTAAAAATATTTGTATTAATACATGAAATGTATACAGTAAAAAAGTAGTAGAGTACATATCAATGACTATAATTAAGTAAAATGTAATGAATTGACAAAGTATATAAGTGACTAGGAAAGTTACTTAAGGTTCTTCTGGGAAGAGTTGCTTAACAAAAAAACTAAATAGTTTATATTTCCCCAGATTATAATTTATGGAAGCAGAATCATGAAGTAAACTGGGAAGCATGAAAAGTCAGTCTGGTATTAAACATTTGCCTAATTTACTTAGTGTCTACCTTCAGGTGGATAATTCAAAGGTAACTTTTTATTTTTATTAAACTACTTCATTGAATAAAGTATGCATGCACACGATAGGAAATAAAAGGTACAAAATGTATTCAGTGGAAAGTTATGTCCCCTTCCACCCCTGTTCCCTTACCACCAAGTTCCCCTCCCAAGAGTAATCAGTATTATTAGTTCCTAGGGCAGCCTAGAGATAGCTTATGTAACATCTGTTTTATACACATGGTAGCACAGCATAAAGACTTCTATACCTTTTTAAAACGTAACAGTGTCCCTTGGAGATTGTTCTTTACAGTGCATAGAGTGCTGCCTCATACTTTTTAATGCTAGAAAGAATTCTACTGATTGGCTACACCAGTTAATTGTATTTTAAATGAATGGGCTTTAGAATCTACTCTGATTAAAACCTACAGGGGTGGGTCATGATTAATCTAGCACCAGAGCTGGAATATGGTGAGGAGAATTTTTACTGAAGCATCATGCAGGAACATTTTGCCTCAATACAGGGTTCCGGATGCACCTATTCTCTACCCGTCCTAAAAGGGTCTGAGCCTAAAATAGAAATGTTCCTGTGCATGCATGTTTTCCTTGCTAAATAGAAATGCTTTGGTATGTGTATAAATTTATCTTCTCTTCCCTAGAATGTGAACTCCTTGAAGTCAGAGACCATCAGTTAAACTGACTCAGCAAATCCTCATGAAATCCCTGAGCCCACAAGTGTTTCCAATAGTGCAAGTGACATCACAGGATTCGGGCAGTAGAGCCGAAAAAGAAGGAAAACTCATTACACTGGGTTTCTGAGCATCTGATAATCCTAAATAGAGGAGATCAAAAGAGCTGCTGGAATTTCACTTCTCACTGACGTCCTCCTGTCCAGTGTTTTGAAGGAGGCGTTTCCCTCCTTGGCAAGGGAGCTTTTCTCACCCTTCCAGAGGGGCCCCGTGCTCTTCATCATCATCGTCGTCATCATCAGAATCAGTTTCAGATGAGTCATCATCGTCGTCGTCATCGTTTTCACTAAAGCCCCGCTGAGGAGTGGGCTGCGAGGTCTTCTTTTTCTCCTGAGATAGGGCAGGAGATAGAAAGGTCCAGGTAAGGAGAAATTTAGTATACCTTTACCCAGTTCTCTCCTAGTACTCTAACCAGAACCCTCCCGCCTGACACCAATTCACTGGAAAGAGAAGGAAGCACTCCCAAGAAGGGCCTCGAGAACCTTCTTCTGCTCCTCCTTAGCTACTGAGTCCCCACTTTCTATAACCATGGTCTCTTCCTCTGCTCGAGGCTTGGGTATAAATTTTATCCAATACATATCTCTTTTACCTATTGCTTAGGAGATTCTGAGAACTCTGCATAAACTTTATCCAGTCAGCTTCAACTCTAAAACTGAGGGACTTCTGAAGAAGAAAGCAACTCTAAATATAATAGTTATTTTGGGAAGAAATGGGGGAAGATGAAGTAGGGAAGACACACTTTAGGGAATCTTAATACTCACAGAGATCACAGGGAGGAAATCTAGTATTTAATTTGCAAGACTGCCCAGGGTAAGCTGCTTGTAACTATCAAAAGAAGAAAGTTCATAATCAACCCCGGGCCTGGATTCTGACCAGCAGTTCCGGAGACTGTGTGTTTTCCCTTTCCATTCAATGGGTATCTAACCTATGCATGGTTCCCCTCCCTTCCCCCGTAAGTTAAATGCAATGACTGTACATTATATCTCAAGATAAGAGACTCTTCTGTCCTTGGCATTACGACCTACCTTTCTGGGCTTCTGGTTCTAGATGCACCACCCCACCCTCAAGCTGACGAGAAGGGGTAAGGTGGTGCTTGGGCTTGCCGGGGCAGCTGGGACAGGGTCCATGTCTTTGACTTTAGGGCCTGGAGCCTGTGGCATGCCCTCACTTAGGACCTAAAGGGTGGCCAATTGGCCCGCTTTAAAAATAGGTTTTTCAAGCTTGGTTTCCATATGCCATATGGCTTACACTGAGGTTAAGAGATGATTGGTTCTAGTTTTTTAAATTATTTAATGTTTCTTTTACATTAAAGCAGCTACTGACATATAAAACTGTGACACATTACAGGACATCAAAAACTTCTTTGGGTTACATTCTCCTCTAAGCATAACACAGATTTATTATACATAGATAAAAATATATTTTAACTAATCTGTAACATGTGAGACTGATGACACAGTTGCAGAATATGCCTTATTCGTATACAGTTGGTAAGAATCTCCCAGTGTTCTTTCCTAATTCAAAATCTGCCCAAATTATTCTTTGTCACATGGGAAGCAGTCTGGCAAGGAGAGATTTTTAAGAATATCGTCAGCTCAAAGATTATTCAAAAGTGGATCCTATCTGCTGATTCTGGGTGCATATTAAATTGGAAAGATAAATGAGCCTTGAATATTGACTACATCATGATGAAAACTAGAAAAATTTAGGGCGAATATACAAAATTAGGAGGTCAATTTAGGAAAATTGTTCACTTTTCTTTTGTCTGCTTCTTCAAAGTAGTGCTTTGCAAAATCTCTGACCTATGGGAGAAGACTTTATATACCACAGACAAGATGCCAAAAAATGACTTTGTAGGTAAGATGTCAAACAGCACACTAGTCACAAAGTGGGGCTATCTTAAAACATGACCTTTAAGACTTTCTATGAAATCCGTCTCTGTTGCTACAGCTTTCTGCATTACTTCAAATATTCTCCTTCACCTGAGTTTTCAAAACGCCTGTTCTTGGAGGACGATTAAAACATAACCATTGGACCATGTGCTAAGCCTAAACACAGGGGCTGTTAGACAGTGCACGTGTGCAAATTTAAGGCGTCTTCTCATCCCACTTCCAGAAACGGTGATTCTCTTGGTTCATAGAATAACACCAAAGTGACATCTGGGCCTTAAGACTTCAAAACTGAAGTCTCTTTCACAAAATACTAGAAGTATCACAAATGTTGACAGTGAACCAATGCCACAATCAATCATTCCAAACTTTCTTTATCATAAGAATGACTTGGAGTGCTTGCTCAAAATATACATTTGCAGGCTTTTACCTTCAAGATTCTGATTAGGCAGTTCTGGGTGGGGACTGGAAATGTTTTTCTAAATTTTTTTTTAAAATTATTTATTTATTTATTGGCCGTGCCACGTGGCATGTGAGATCTTAGTTCCCCGACCAGGGGATCGAACCCGTGCCCCCTGCAGTGGAAGCACAGAGTTCTAACCACTGGACCACCAGGGAATTCCTATCTTTTTTTTTTTTAAATAAGTACCCCAGTTGATTATTATGACTAGAAAAGTTTGTGAAACACTGGCCTGTGTTATATGAAATTTCTCACCAAAACATCAGCTATAACAGTAAGCTTTATTCCAGAAGGAGAGTCAAAATCTTAATGCTCTTGGCTCGTGACTGTCCTCCACGAGCTCAAAGGAACCCAATCACTGGAGGTGAGTATTTAAGAAATGTTTGCTACTGAACTAGTGTCATTTCAAACTAACCACTAAAAATTCAAAGCAGAAATTTCACAAGAAGCTGTGGGTTATACTGCACCTTGTTATTTTCCTCTTCGTACTCATCACTGCTGTTGTCAGCCATAGTCTTGTTAGGAAGATGGGCGGAACGACGAAGTCCTTGGAAGAAAAGTTTTCCCTTTAGGTTAGTGTTTTTTGGGGTTTTTAAAAAATATTTATTTGGTTGTGCTGTGTCTTAGTTGTGGCAGGCGGGCTCCTTAGTTGTGGCATGCAAACTCTTAGTGGCGACATGCATGTGGGATCTAGTTCCCTGACCAGGGATCGAACCCAGGCCCCCTGCATTGGGAGCGTGGAGTCTTAACCACTCTGCCACCAGGGAAGTCCCTAGGTTATTGTTAAAATGATTTTCAAAGACAGATATTTTTCGTTTATAATATTTTATGCTCTAACCATTTTATGAAACAGGGTTTATAAGAATATCTAGCTGAAAGACAGGAAACTGAATTCTAGTCATGGCTCTGTCAATTCAATTTGAGATATACTTACTAAGTATTACTATGCTTAAGGCATTAGGTTAGACATTATACTAACTGATTATCTGCCATTACATAAACAGCATAAAATCTGCCCTTAGTTTACATATTGGTGAAATGAGGTTAGTAATTAGTTAGTAATTAGTAAAGCAAAAGGAGTGCTGGATTTATAGTCAGAAGACTGGGTTTATAGGACAACTCTATCAGGTGGACAAAATGACTTAACCTCTCTGAGTCTCAGTATTCCCACTTCTAAATGGGGTCAGTAATATTTCTCAGTCAGGATTGTTGTAAGGATCAATTGAAAACAATTTTATGTGGAAGGAAATAACCTACTTCCTGGCAAATAGTAGTCATAAATATGAATCTGAATCACTGTCTATAAGATAAAAGCAATAAAATATTCTGAACAATTAAAAGCATAACCAGATGTAAGATATTATTAACTGGCATGAAAACATGTTCAATGATTTCTAAGTCAGATGAATGCCCACTAAACACCATTTTTCTGCCTTTTAAATTGCCTAAACTGAAAACAAATTATAATGTCCACAGCTGGCAAGATTATAAATGTGCTCAAGTCAAAAACCTGGGTGTCAGGGGACTCCCCTGGTGGTCCAGTGGGGAAAACTCCGAGCTCCCAGTACACAGGGCCCCAGTTCAACGCCCGGTCAGGGAACTAGATCCCGCATGCTGCAACTAAGAAGCCTGCGTGCAGCAGCTAAAAGTTCACATGCTGCAACTAAGACCCAGCACAGCCAAAACAAATAAATAAATAAATATTAAAAAACAAAAACAAAAAACCTGGGTGTCAGATAACTAACAAGAACCTACTATATAGCACAGGGAACTATACTCAGTATTTTCTAATAACCTATAAGGGAAAAGAATCTGAAAAAGAATATATGAATAAATAAATATAACTGAATTACTGTGCAATACATCTGAAAGTAACACAACATTGTAAATCAACTATACTTCAATAAATAAATATGTATGACAGGCATTAAAAAATTAAAAATTAATTAAAAATTTAAAACAAAAAAATAAGTAGGACAATTACCTGGTTAAAAAAAAAACAAACACCTGAGCGTCTAGGTATACATACACCAAAAGACTGAAAGCAGGGACTCAAACAGATACTTGTACACCAATGTTCATAGCAGCATATTCACAATTGCCAAAAGATGGAAACCACCCAAGTGTCCATCGACAGACAAATGGATAAACAAAATGTGGTTATACAAACAATGGAATATTATTCAGCCACAAAAAGGAAGGAAATTCTAACACATGCTACAGCATGAATGAACCTTGAAAACATTAAGCTACGTGAAATAAGCCAGACAGGAAAGGACAAACACTGTATGATTCTGCTTATGCAGTACCTACAATAGGTAAATTCATAGAGGCAAGGTAGAATAGAGGTTACCAGCAGCTGGGGGGCGGGGGGGAGGGGAGGGGAATGGAGAGTTATTGTTTAATAATAACTGTTCAGGATGATGAAAAAGTTCTGGAAATAGTAGAGATACTTACGCAACAACACGAATGTACTTAATGCTACTGAATTGTACACTTCGACATGGTTAAAATGGTAAATTTTATATTAGGCAAGTTTACCACAATAAACAAACAACCCTGGATGTCATCCTTGATTCCTAACTCAAGAGCTAAATCCAATCCATCAGCAAGTCTTAGTGATTCTACTACAACAATACCTCTAGCGTTTGCCAATTCTCTCTATTCTCAACTTCCTCCCCACATCCAAGCCACTGTCACACCTCAACTCAGCCATGGCGACAGTCCTTCTAACTGGCTCCTTGCTTTCACCTTTGCACCCTTCAATCCATGCCATACATAACAGCAGTATGGCCTCTAAAGCCCTGCTTGTTATACCTCCTGACTACCTCTGAGGTTACTCTCTCCTACCATATGCTGGTCTCTTTCAAGTCCTCAAAGTAACCCAAGTTCTTTCTGGCCTCAGGTCCTTTTCACATTTCACTAGCGGCTCCCTCTTCCTGGCCTACTTTTCCTCTGTGTCTAAATCCTTCTCACCTTTCAGTTTCAACCATCACCTCCTTAGGTCTTTCCTGACCCCTCCATCAAAAGTAGATCACACTCCTCACCAGTATTCTCCATAACATCAAACTCTTTGCTTCCATCAATGCACTTAACACATTTGTAATTGTGTTTCTTTATTCATTTGGCATCTGTCTCCCATAATTACAGGCATCAGGATGGCAGGGTCAATGCCTCTTTTAATACTGTATACCTGGGAATTCCCTGGCGGTCCAGTGGTTAGGACTCTGATCTCTCCCTGCCGAAGACCTGGGTTCAATCCCTGGTCGGGAAACTCAAATCCCACAAGCCACGCGGCATGGCCAAAACAAAGAAACAAACAAAAAACTGTATACGTAGTGCCAAGCATAAGGCTGACAGATAATAGGCATTCAAAAAATGTTTGTTGAACAAATGATGGTGTCAAGTCCGCTAAAAATATTCTGTTGAGGTTTCAATTGGAATTGCAGGTTAAGGATAGGTAACTGAAGCATCTTCAGAACTGAGCAAAAGAGTTTTGATAAATTAAACAAACAAACATGAACCCCCGGCAGACTGTGGGCAGAACAGTATCATGAAGTAAATGGCGATGGGGAACACTGGTTAGGTTGATGGAAGATCCTGCAATCTGGGTGGCTGTGTTTTCTCCCCCCTTAACTATTTGGAAAACAGAAGCAATGGCAAGTAACTTGACTCTGAAAGCCAACATCTGCTAATAGAAAATAGAAAATTCTTGGGGACAATCATGAATCCATCCGGCAACCCTCAAGGCAGTACCTACCAGGGTCAAACGTATTCTCCATGTGGTAATAGACAATTGTTTTGTTTCTGTTTCTAAGAAAGTACGGCTAAGTTCTAAGCTACATGTCATTCTAAGCTACATGTCATTCATGTGAGATCAGTTTTGATTCTCATGGTTTATTTGGAGATTTTTTATTTTTTTACAAATTTTGGTTTGTTTTTAGTAACCGCTGACTTACAATTGCAAAACAAACAAAACAAAGAGAAAAACAAAAAACAACCATTTCTTTCTTTCCTCTTCATGCCTCTCTTACCTTTGTGTCTTGTGGTTGGAGCATAAATACTCGCAACCTCTTCAGGGTCGTTAATCTCTAGACGCTCATCATATGTCTGGTTTTCAACGGTCTTGGTCTAAGCAAAAGGAAATATGATTACAGAGCTCCTATCACGGGACATTAAGCACTCTGTGGGGAGGTGGATTCCAAACCAGCATTGGTTCCTCTTCCTTACCGAAGACACCAGTTTTACCTGAAACCTTCACCATACCCCCCCCATTCAAACTTTCCTTAAGGCTTCTTGGCCCCAGGTCAAGCAGTTAAGTCATTCTGTTGCAGCCCTTATTTAGGAACTGCTGGCAGGCTGGCTGAGGAACGAGGGAATCGTGGAGAGAAACGACAGCCAACTTCTGAAGCAGCTCCCCAAAGCTGTAAGATACCCGCGCAAGGGCAAAACAGTTGTCTATAGATAATGGCTGTCTCCTCCGGTTCGATCAGTTTCGCAAGGCGGCCGGAGCTTCTCAGGGGAGGCTGTAGAGGCTCTAGAAAGAGTTCTGTCTCTGGGGTTACCTGGGAGGGAGGGGCGTTCCCCGAAGACAGGGTAAACTCCAGCCTCTTGGTCCCACCCAATAATCCCGAAAGCATCACCCTCACCCCACCACACCACCCCCGTCTTGTATGTCGGATCCCACTTAAGTTTCTTGGGGAGTAAAGGAAGCAGGATGGTTGGTGATGGCGTGAAGGAAGGAGGGAAAGAACAGTTGTCAAGAAGATGGGAAGAGGTGGAGGGGAGAGGGAAGGGGAGTCCTTTCTATTCCTCTACGGTGGGAGAAAGATCTCTTTCTGCTAGGGTGAGTACGAATTACCTGTAGCCCCTCTGAATCCGTCTCCTCTATGTGGAAAGAACCCCAGCCTAGGGCTGGGGTCTCACTCGAATCTCAGGCCGGGCCACTTCTACTTGGAAGAAGGCCAAGCGCTTCTACTCGGAGCAACCGGCCTGTTTCCAGTCGCTAAGCAAAAAAAAAAAAAGGGAGAGAAAGAAAAAATCGCGATACTTTCTTTCACTCTCGTGAGACCTTCTCCACTCGCGCGTTAAGTCTCTTCCAGCATTGAAGGATCCAGGGAGGATCTAGAGGGGCTCGGATCCTGTTTGTCTAGGGTTTCAATAAATTTGTCTGTGGCGGCATCTAGCGGCCGGGGGCGGCAAAGCTGACGGATGAATTTCGGTTCGCATAGAGTTAGCCTTCCAATCCGGAAATACGGTGTGCCTGTCTCCCCCAGGACAAGGAGCACTGGGTATGCAATTCCTACTAAGTCAGTCCAATCAGACTTTAGGCAAACTCGGAAGTTTAGCTAAATTCCCAGGACACTTTGTACGACCTTTTATAGTATTTATATTACATTATAGTCCTTCCCCTCCACTGTGTCTCATTGCATGGGACATAACTTATAGTACTATCAAATTATTCATTATCTGAGATTCAGGTTTAACCCATTCTCCTGCATTTTTTAAAAACATCTTTATTGGAGTATAGCTGCTTTACAATGGTGTGTTAATTTCTGCTTTATAACAAAGTGAATCAGCTATACATATATCCCCCATATCTCCTCACTCTTGAGTCTCCCTCCCACCCTCCCTATCCCACCCCTCTAGGTGGTCACAAAGCACTGAGCTGATCTCCCTGTGCTATGTGGCTGCTTCCTTCTCCTCCGTTTTTTTTTTTTTTCTTTTGCGGTACGCGGGCCCCTCACCACTGTGGCCTCTACCATTGCGGAGCACAGGCTCCGGACGCCCAGGCTCAGCGGCCATGGCTCACGGGCCCAGCCGCTCTGCGGCATGTGGGATCTTTCAGGACCGGGGCACGAACCCGCGTCCCCTGCATCGGCAGGCGGACCCTCAACCACTGCGCCACCGGGGAAGCCCTCTCCCGCGTTTTTATTTGCTAAAGAAGACTGTGGGCTTCTTTAGGGCAGGGTCTGTGTCTAATTAGTTTTATAAGCTTTTCACAGATCAGTGCATTGCATAAATCAGGCACTTTCAAAATGCTCATTGTGTGGATGAATGAAGGAATGAATGAATGAAGATATAAGGAACAAATATTTCAAAACTACAGACATACTTAATTTGGGGAGTCAGAGGGAGAGAAACAAAGAAAAGAATTTTGGAAATTTGATCATGAAAACCTGCCAGAGGAAAGCGAAAACTGGCTTTAAAAAGGGAAATAAGAGACACCTCTTCTGAGACACTTCTGGTTAAAAGGGAAATGCAAAACGTTAAGAAATATTTTGTCATGTTATTGCTAACAATAATGGATATGTATTGTTGAGCATTTAGTATGTAGGAGCACTTAGAGTAGATAATCTTATTTATTAATATGTAATCTAACTTCGTAACTTTATGAGATAGATGTTACTGCCAATATACAGATTAGGTAATTGAGGTTTAGGAGAGTTAAAGTAACTTGCCTAAAGTCACCCAGGCAGTAAGTGCAGAAAATGGGAGTCACACACAGGTCAGTCTAATTCCCAAGTCTCTGCTTTTAACCACTGTGACATACTGCCTCTAAGGCACTCCTCACTAAGCATGCTTGCAGAGGTGCTTTTCTTCTGCAGTTTAATTCAGCTAATTTCATATTTCCAAAGAATCAGTATCAGTTGGTCCTTGCTGAACTTTGGTGGTCCATATTGAAGGCCCCTGGAAGTTGCCATAATAAAGCAATAATTCCAGGCAGAATTTTTACTTTTTTAAATTAAGAATTTGTTCATTTTTTTAGACTCACAGACATAGAGAACAGACTTGTGGTTGCCAAGGGGGAGGAGGGTAGAGGAGGGATGGATTGGGAGTTTGGGATTAGCAGATGCAAACTATTATATATAGAATGAAGAAACAACAAGGTCCTACTTACAGCACAGGGAACTATATTCAATATCTTGTAATAAACCACAATAGAAAAGAATATGAAAAAGAATATATATATATATACATATATATAACTGAATCACTTTGTTATACACCAGAAACTAACACAACATTGTATGTCAACTATACTTCAATAAAATAAATTTTAAAAATAATTTGTTCGGGGGTTCCCTGGTGGCGCAGTGGTTGAGAGTCCGCCTGCCGATGCAGGGGACGCGGGTTCGTGCCCCGGTCCGGGAAGATCCCACATGCCGCAGAGCAGCTGGGCCCGTGAGCCATGGCTGCTGAGCCTGGGCGTCCGGACCCTGTGCTCCGCAATGGTAGAGGCCACAGTGGTGAGGGGCCTGCGTACCGCAAAAAAAAAAAAAAAAAATTCATCTTTTTAAAAAATGTGTGTTTTTAATAACAAAAATAAACAATACGGTTTGATATATATCCTTCCAGACATGTAAAGTTTAAAAGTTTTCGATGGTGGGTTTAATTTTTTTCATCTGTTACTGTTTTGGGGACTTCATTTAATACCGGTTAAATCTTGATTCCTTTTATCTAAAGTGTATAGAGTTTTTAAGAAAATGATTCTCTGAATATGGTCTTCCTCATTATGTACTTTTGTGTTTATTCATATTTATGAAGGGATACTTTGGGGAAAATAACAATTCTAATTCAACCCTTTGCTTAAGTCCTTAATCTTTTTAAGCTACAAAGGTACTTAGTAGTTCTTATCTTCCTGCACAGTTTTTTAATGTTAAAAAGTTGGGTACATGTAAAGGAAAATATCCTATTACAATAGAAAAATCGAAAATTGCTGATTGGTAACCTTCCTATGCAAATTAAATTGTCCCAATTGGCATAAAAATCTCTGGGCATCTATCAGTATACAAATATCTAAGCTCTTTATGGGCCTTTGATTTATTAATATTATAATTTCTAATTTATACCCATTTTAAACAAAGTTTTAAAGAAAAGATTTTTGGTCTTTGTTTCTTTTCTTTTTAAAATAGAAAAAAAAGTTTTCGAGCTTTGTAAAGATTCTACTAGAAAGCCACTGGAAATGGAATTGAAATGAGTAAGAGAGAGAATTCTATAATGCAGTGCTCAAGGGTACAGGTTGTGAAGTTGAGCAGCCTTTGTTTGAATCCTGGCTTTGCTACTTTCTAGCCCTGACACCTGTGGTAAAATGGTTTTCCTCTCTGTACCTTGGTTTCCCCACCTGCAAAAGGGAGGTATTAATGGTACTTAGAGAATTCTTGTGAGGATTAAGTAAAATAATCTGGGGAACTTCCCTGGTGGCGCAGTGGATAAGACTCTGTGCTCCCAATGCAGGGGGCCCGGCTTCGACCCCTGGTCAGGGAACTAGATCCCACATGCCCGCTGCAACTAAGACCCTGTGCAACCAAAAAAAAAAAAAAGTAAAATAATCTGTGTGAAGAATTTGAAGTAACACCCGGTACATTGTAAGTGTTCAATAACCATTAAGGAGTACACAGGAGATATAGAGAGGCAGTGTGACATGATGAGAAAAGCTGAGTTTGCATCTTGGCTTTACCACTTGCTGGCTGTATGAATTTGGGCAAATGCTTAACTTTTTTGATCCTCAGTGTCCTTACCTGAATTGTTGTGTATAAGGATCAGAGATAATACGTGTAAAGTACCTGACATAAAATAAACACTAAATAAAAGATTGCTGTTTATCCATTATTGCAGCAATAATGGATAAACAGTTGAGCCACTAACATGGCATAAAATAATGTGGGGAAGAACTGCTGAATCACTTATAATCTGAGAAGTCTGACATTTGGCATGGAAGACTACCCATACAATCAGAAGACCAGATTTGAATCTTGTTTCCATTATAGAACTAGAAGTTTGGGTACATTTCTTAAACTTGTCATCATTTTCTTCATTTACAAAATGGACATAAGCACAGTAACTGCCCTGCTTCCTACACATTTTTTTGAAGAAAAGATATAATTTACCATAAAAAGCTACCCTTTTAAAGCGTACAATTCAGTGGTTTTTAGTATTTCACGAGACTGTGTAACCACCACTTCTATCTAATTCCAGAACATTTTCATCACTCCAAAAACCAAAACTCATTCCTTATTTCTCCCCTCCCCCAGTCCCTTGCAGCCCTACTTCTTGTCTCAATGGATTTGTCTACTCCAGATGTTTCATATAAATGGAGTCATACAAAGTGTGGTCTTCTGTGACCAGCATTTTTCACTTAACATAATATTTTCAAGGTTCATCCATGTTGTATCATATATCAATACTTTATTCCTTTTTGTGACTAATAGTTCATTATGTAGATATACTACATTTTGTTATGGACACTTGGAATGTTTCCATTTTTTGGCCATTATGAATAATGCTTGTACGGACATTAGTGTACAAATCTCTGTGTGAATGTATGCTTTTAATTCTCTTGGGTATACACCTAGGAGTGGAATTGCTGGGTCACATGGTAACTCCACGTTTAACTTTTTGAGGAACTGCCAAACTGCTTCCCAAAGCAGCTGCACTAGTTCACGATCCCACCAACAGTGTATGAGGGTTCTAATTTCTCCACATTCTCACCAACACTTATTATTACAGCCATCCTAGTGGGTATGAAGCAGGGTTTTGATTTGCAGTTCCCTAAGGATTAAAGATGTTGATCATCTTTTTATGTGCTTATTATTCATTTGTATATCTTCTTTAGAGAAATGGCTATTTTGGCCATTTTAAAATTGGATTTTTTGTCTTTCCATTGTTGAATTTTAAGAGTTTTTTACATATTCTGGCTACTAGTCCCTTATGAACAACAGTTATTTTGTATATCAAATGATAGAGTGGCTGTGAGAGCTTTATAAACTGCAAGAGACGTCGCAAATTAAACGAAGGCACTGACGAACAGGGAAAGGACAGAAGCCACCGGTTCCACGCTGGTGGTCGAGTCCGGGGCCTCCCTGACACAACCAGCGTCTCAGCCTGCGCGCACAGTCTTCCCACTCCACGGCGCCCCGCCCCCCGCCCTTTGACCCGTGCCGTTTCCGGTTGGAGACGTGGCTCGAGGCCGCCATCTTGGCAAGAGGCGAAGCGCCCGGTACTCCTGTCAGGGGGGCAGTAGGTCCGGAGCGGCCGGTGCTCCCCTTCCCCCGACCCCAGCCCTAGCTGCAGTGGCGCCGGAGCTCGGGTGCGACCCACCACCGCCGTCGCCATGGTAAGACCCGGGCCGGGCCCAACTCCCGGGTCCCGGCCTTGCTCGACCGCTCTCCCTGCTGCCCGCCTGTGCTGGGGCCAGAGGAGCCCCGCCCCGAGGGCCCGGAGCTGGGCGCTTCCCCCGGGCTCTGGGAGCAGGGTGGCCTTCCGCACCCTGTGCCCGACCTCCCGGGAGATCCGAGGGACCTGACTCCAGTCCCTCTGTGGTCGCGCCCACACCCCTCCCCCGCAACCAGCTGGGCACCCTCCTCTGCCGGGACCCGGGCCCTAAAACGGGCCCAGGGTTGTTGCTCTGCAAGAACCTTTTAGTGATGTCCCTTGGACCCCACGCTGTGGACCTGGGCGCTAGTGTCCAGCAGGTTCCGTGGGCACCTAGGCGCAGCAAGCTGGGCCTCTCGAGGGTTCTCTTCCTTTTGTAGAAAGCTCACCTCTCATCCCCGGTGTTCCGTAGGCCGTTGAAGTTTGAAATCTAAACCCATTAGTGTTCAGCACTTTCCTTTAGTTTGTTTGAAAAGGACAAATAGAGGAAAGTTCGAAAGGAGGCATAGAACAGGAAGGAATAACTTCTGACACTAATTTGTCCCTAATTTGTAGGACCCAAGTGTCCCAGAAACCTGCCACCTACTTCTGTAGATCTTAAGTGGGTCCATTTGTCAGTGTGATTGAGTGTACACTGTGTATAAGAGCATTGGGAAAATGTGAGCCGAGTTATCGATATCACAGGCTTTCTGCCTTCAGGGAGCTTGTCGTTCTGGTGAAGTGAAATGTGAATGTGGCATATCGTAATCAGATATCTCACAGGAGGGAGGAGGGGTTTATACTCTGGGACCTGTCACTTGCCTTCAGTTGCATTATCTTTGTGTTCTCATCTATTGTTAAAATTAATGTGGGTGCGAGATGGGACACAACAGTGCTCACTCCACTGCCTCTTTCTTTCTCACGTCGATTTGTGGCTATTTATGAAGTAGGAGAAATTTTTTGGTTCCAAACAAGCTAGTAATTTTTTTAAGTGCACTTTATGCCCTTCAGTCTTTTGAAGGACATTCTTTTTTTTAATTCTCTTTTTGTCAATAGATTATTAATTTGATTTAAAGCATCTTCCTACACACTTCAGAGATGACAGTATAATTTGGTGCCAATCATTAAGTTCTGTTCACGACCTTTTTAGATGAGAACTTGGTTGGTGGGGGGGGGATTCATGCTTGGGCTTTAAACCACTGAAAGGTTTTCTTCAGCTTCAGGCATATAAATTGCATCAGGTAGGTTTACCTCATAAAACTTTTATGTTGGATGTAAAATTTCCCAAAACTCCTTTCTTCGTTTCCACTAGGAGGCTTAGTATTTGGGTAGTGATTTTTAAACTACTTCCTTTATACATCCTGGATGTACCTATAGTGCATTTCAGAGTATATTGTAATATTAAAAGCAAAATTAAAGTCTTGTATTATATAAACGAAATATAGATTAATTTTTACAAAAACCTTGTTTGTTGAAAAGTTCTTGGAACCTCATACTATTTTTTTTCCTAGTACGATTTTTAATTCATAGATAACCAGAGGGATGGTAGAGCCCTAGGTGTTGAGTAGTAAATATAAAAATATAAATTTTGCATGTTCTTTGGACATGTGTGCATATACATAAAGTTGTGTCATGTTTAAATATGCATATGTTTCTGAATTACTTGGGACTTGACATGATCCAGATACCTGCAGATTTGTGTACTCTGGATAACAGCTTATCTCAGTACATTCTGTAAGACATTATTAAGTATTTTTCTGTGTAATGTTTTCGGGTTCTATTCCTTTACAAAGAGATCCCTGGACAAAGAAAGGTCCAAATAGGGTAACATTTTGTAAGATTTCTTGGATCTAAAAGTTGTATCCAAACTTCTGAAAGTTGATTTTTCCTCAACATTTTATTATAAAATTTTCAAACATGTAGGAAAGTTGAAAGAGCTTTACAGTGAACACCCCATGTAACCACCAGCTAGATTCTGTAATTAACATTTCACTATTCTTGCTTTATCACGCATCTAATGATCCATTCATCCCTGTAGCCATCTTTTTTTTAAAATGCGCTTTAGGGTAAGTTGTAGATATCAGTATGTAAATGTTGATTTTTGAAAAATAAATTTCCTTTAGCTTTAGTTACTGAAGTTGGTGCAAAATGTCCTACACTACAAAGTCCTTCTAGAGAAATAAGTGAACAAATGGAAAAACAAATGGCCTATGATGACTTTGTTATCAAATGAAGTACAAAAAAGCATCTTTTGATTTGATCTTTTTTTCCAGCTTTCTGCAAATTAATGAGAACATGTTCTTATTTCCTTAACACTTGTCAGATATCATTATAGTCAGTTCTTTTTCTTAGTAAACTTATATTTGAATGAACTTGATATTAAGTCTCATGGTAGCCCTAATCTGTAAAATCTTTACTTATCTACAGAGTGCTGTTCTCTTCTTATTTACTAAGTATAGGCAATGAGTAAATTTACTGTAGTGATCACATTAAATATAGATGATCACAATATGTTCAGTTTCCAAGAGTCATTAGTTATTAGAAAGCTAGATTTGGGTTTGTATGGCTGGTCTACACATGATGGGGGCGGGGGGGAGACTGAAATCCTACACAGTAATAACAGTTCCCAGTTAGGGAGTTATTATTGTTTTGGTTTTTCTTTTTTCTTTTTCATATACAATACAGCAGCTGCACAGCTATTGTATTCTTTATGTATTTTTTTGATTTGTTGTTTGAGAGGAGAGTGAAGAATGAAAATGATTTTCTTGAGTTTCTTTTGATTTACCATCTTATTTATTCTCCAAATAGAAGGTACACTGCAGAAACTGAGAACAATGTCCTTTTATTTATTTATGTAAAAAAAATTTTTTTTTTTTTGCGGTACGCGGGCCTCTCACTGTTGTGGCCTCTCCCGTTGCGGAGCACAGGCTCTGGACGCTCAGGCTCAGCGGCCATGGCTCATGGGCCCAGCCGCTCCGCGGCATGTGGGATCTTCCCGGACCGGGGCACGAACCCGTGTCCCCTGCATCGGCAGGCGGACTCTCAACCACTGCGCCACCAGGGAAGCCCTGTCCTTTTATTTTTGTACTCTACAGGTTTTTGTTTTAGAACAGAAACTTGTGATGAGCTTAAAACTCTCACTGAGTAACTTCAGGTTTTGGTTTTGTATGTACTCTGTATTTTATTGTAATCTTCCCCCAATTTGATTTTATCTGTAATCACTTCATGCATACAAGAAAGATGAAATGGTCCTCTATGACAGTTGTAGAAGCTGGCCTTAATATGATCATAAATTATATATATATCATCATTACAGTGAATTACGAGGAACAAAGTGACTGGCTAATTCTGGAAGTGAGGAATACTGAAGCATTTAGAGGTTTAAGGAAGTCCTTGACTTTTTTTCTTTAGGGAATTATGCGTATTTATGCTGAATTACTACCTGTTATGCTTGGACCTCTATCACTAGTGGGGATGAAGGGATGATATGGCAGCTATCTGACACACATATACTATACACACACATGATTTGTTTTGGTTAGGCAGTTTGCCTTCTGGCAGCTTAATATTAATGTAAAGTATGGTTCCAAAGTATTGATAGTGGGACTTTCTTGGTGGTCCAGTGGTAAGAATCCGCCTTCCAATGCAGGGGACGTGGGTTTGATCCCTGGTCAGGGAGCTAAGATCCCACATGCCACGGGGCAACTAAGCCCATGTGCCACAACTACTGACCTCATGCGCCTCAACTAGAGAGTCTGCGTGCCACAAATTACAGAGCCCATGAGCCGTGGAACCCATGGGCCACAAGTACAGAGCCCAGGCGCACTGGAGCCCGTGCCACAACTAGAGAGAGAAAACCCACATGCCACAACTACAGAGAAGCCCGCGCACCAATAAAAAAACCAAAAAACCCAAAGTATTGATCGTTACCACTGGAGCAGTGGGTGTGAAATGGAGGTATTGCACATTTTCTGTTGCTGTAAAGTTTTCAGATGCTTACACTTATAGAATCTTAAAGAGGCAAAGGCACTTTCGCATAAACTAACCTCTATTTTCACATAAACTAACCTCTATTTTTTAATTTATTTTTGAAATTAATTTATTAATTTATTTTTGGCTGCCTTGGGTCTTCGTTGCAGCACGCAGGCTTTCTCTAGTTGTGGCAAGCAGGGGCTACTCTTCATTGCAGTGCACGGGCTTCTCATTGCGGTGGCTTCTCTTGTTCCGGAGCGCAGGCTTTCGGGCACGCAGGCTCAGTAGTTGTGTCTTGCGGGCTGTAGAGCACAGGCTCAGTAGTTGTGGCGCACAGGCTTAGTTGCTCCACGGCATGTGGGATCTTCCCGGACCAGGGCTTGAACCTGTGTCCCCTGCATTGGCAGGCAGATTCTTAACCGCTGCACCACCAGGGAAGTCCCTAACCTCTATTTTAGGGATATTTCAAGAAACAATTAAGTGACATCCAAGGTAACATAATTAGTGGCGGAGGCAGAACAGAAACCTAATTCTCCAGGTTTCTTTACTCAAGGAACTTTCTGATCCATGTAGTTAAAGCTGGGTAGCAGAGTGTTGTTATTTAATCCAAAAACAAATGACAATATATTCAAAGCATTTTAAGTATTATTAAGAGAAAAGTTGTCTGACAAAGTGTAACCTAATGGGAAATTTTATTTTGTTTTTTTAAACAGTCCTGAAGAGATCATCTGCATAACTTCTGGACCCTCAGTTTTTGTATCTATAAAACGATCAAGGGCTCTTGAAAGTTTGTTTTAGGTCTAAATGCTCTTTTCCAAAAATGTAAAAAACAAGTATAATAACTGTATAGAGAATCATACTTATTCACTCTTCCCCAAAGAAAATCAGATCAAATTACAGTAGGAAAAATTAACCTACCTATTTTTTAATAATTGGTAAACACTTAAGTGAAGGGAAGCTTAATTATTTAAAGGCATTTAAGATGAATGTTAATTTAGGGTAGGTTAAATTTATCTTGTTTCGAGCTAACCATACCTTCCAGCCATGTTAATAACTGTGCTATTAACATGGATAACAGTGAATAGAAACCTTTGTCAGCTTTGTGGATCCTGTGATTGTGGTGTCTTGAGGTTTAGAGTTATGCTTAGTGTTGGGCACTTTGGTCCTACTTTGGGAGCCTTATTCTGCTTATATCTGGATAGTGGAATGTCTCAAAGAGAGTCCCAGAGTTCACTTGGTACCTACTGTTTTACCCTACTGTTTCTTCATCTTTACATACTCAAATTCCCTGATTGATCAAAGCATAATTTAAATGCTCTTTCTTCCGTCAAGTCATCAGTGATCTTGGGAGCTAGAAGTAATTTCTTCCTCTGAATTCCTATAGCGCATTACTTAACACATTCTGCCTAGTATTACAGTTATTTATGTTTGTGTCTTATCCCTATTAGCCTGCTGCTGCCTTTTTTTTTTGAGTTATAATCGACATATAGCATATTACTTTCACGTGTACAACATAATAATTTGATATTTGTATGTATTGTGAAATGATCACCAAAATAAGTCTAGTTAACATTCATCACTATACATAGTTAACAAAAAAATTTAGTTTTTGGGGGATGCGAACTTTTGAGATCTTACTAGATTTCTTAAGAGAAGAATGCCAGTCTTACTGATTTCCTCATAGTATTCCCAGAGGGCATCTAGTGTGTGTAGTAGGTGTCCAATAAATAATTATTTAGGTGTCCAATAAATAATTAATATAATTCTTATAGTAATACTGCTAAAATGGAGATTGCCACTGCCTAAAATTAGCCTTTGACCATGCCCAATCAATAAAGCAAAGTGGGTGAATTTCCCCTCTACATTGCATACATCTTTCTGGTTACAGGTTACCTTTAATTTCCCTTTCATGTTGCCTTGATGTTAATTTTTACCTAAACTCTGTATGGTATGGAGGTGTTTTAAATTCCAGCTGCCTAAGAACTACCCTGAAACATACAAACATTGTTTCTAACAGGCTTATTATTATTATTAGGTATGTTAGACATGGGCTTTGTATTAAATCAGCATATTTGTATAGGTCTGAAGGTTTGGTCTGAGCAGTCCTTTCTCTGAGTAGACTTTTTTTTTTTTGCGGTACGCAGGCCTCTCAATGTTGTGGCCTCTCCCGTTGTGGAGCACAGGCTCCGGACGCGCAGGCTCAGCGGCCATGGCTCACGGGCCCAGCCGCTCCGCGGCACGTGGGACCCTCCCGGACTGGGGCACGAACCCGCGTCCCCTGCATCGGCAGGCGGACTCTCAACCACTGCGCCACCAGGGAAGCCCCCTCTGAGTAGACTTTTGACTTCAAATGTTTAAATTGTGCTGTGCTTAGTATCTTTACTGTGGCTTATTCTGTTCCTTCAAAACCTCATAAAATTCTAAGGTGGGGTACCATACTTCTTAGGACTGTGGTTCTCGGCCTTTTTTTTTTTTTTTAGTGAGCGCTCTATAAGTATTAAATTTATGATGTGCTCCTATTTATTAGTAATATTTCTCACTGCATAAAGTGGTTCTCCATGGGTCATTTGAGAATTACTACTCTAAAGGATCTATGAATTCTCTGACATTATATGTAAAATTTTGTGGGGAGTCCATTTGCATTATTTGAGTATTAAAATACTGCCAAACCCATGAAAGTAAAAGTCCATTGCCTTGAAGTGACAAATTTTTTAATGACATGCATTTCTTGGCAAGTTTATTATTAATAATAGTGCTGTTTTACATTGTGTGTGTGTTTTACGTTTACATATTTTGTGGCATAAGTTGTATAACTTTGGCTTACATTTTTATTACACTCATTTGATCCTCATAATAGCTTGTGAGGTAGTCAGATGATGCTCCATATTCTCAGAGAGGAAACTGAGGCTAAGAGAGGTTGAAATGTAACTTAAGTCAGACAGACAGTAAATAGAAGAACAAAAAGTAGGATCCAAATCGTCTCACTTCCAGTCATTTAATTTTCCTGGTATATTAACTTAGTTCTTCACAAATTTAGAACACTATTTCTAATTCACATAGTCTAATTCACATAGAAGGAGAAACCAATGGGAGGTGATCCCAAATATAAGGGAATTCCTCATTTACCTGATGAGAATATTAAGAAGAAAAGCTTTTCAGAATATAAAACTTTTAGGACTATAGCACAAATAGTTAAATATGTTCTTAAAGTATTTAATAATTTACTTACACATATTGTTAAAGTTACATAAATAAGATTTTTAATTGAGAAATAATTCCTTTTTTCTCTTCTTATATTCATGAAACAGTTTATCCAAATTCTTCACAAGCATCATCATCACTAGGTCTTCTTTTTGAATTACCAGATTTTTAGAACTTTTATACGTTGAGTTTTTTGATATTTGACACTTTTTGAATTCATATATTGATACTTTTGGAAATTTTAACCCATTTGTATAAATAACATTATGACAGTTGATTTTAAAAGAGATATTTTTTGGGAATTCCCTGGTGGTCCAGTGGTTAGGACTCCATGCTTTCATTGTCGAGGGCCCGGGTTCAATCCCTGGTTGACGAACTAAGATCCCGCAAACCTTACTTTATGTGGATGTACATGTCATACAAAGCTTTAGTGAACCAATACAGAGACATACTTGCTTATCATTCATAAGCTAAAGCAGCAACTACCTTTTTCTTTCTTTTTTTGCAGTGGTTGAAGCATGGTTTGGTTGAAACATGAACCTCATATGATAAAAATTAATGTGAAATCAAATTTCTTGAGTATATTTGGTTTTAGTCTTCAAACAAGTCTCTAAGTCTCTTGCCTGGTGATAATTTTAGGTCAGTTTCTTCTTTTTCGAGATTAAGGTATTATCATTATGTGTGTACCAAAAATTACAGGAGTCCTTGCCCTTATTTGAAGAAATCTTTCTTTATCTCACACTATTAATTTAAAGACATGGATGGGGGACAGTGTGGGGAATATAGTCTATATATAATATCTTTATATGGTAACAGATGGTAACTAGATTATCATGGTGATCATTTTGAAATGTATAGAAATATCAAATAACTATGTTGTATACCAGAACTAACATTGTGTTGTAGGTCAGTCATACTTTAAAAATAAACAAACAAACAAACTCACAGAAAAGAGATCAGATTTGTGGTTACCAGAGGCAGGGGGTGGGGGGAGGGAGAACTGGATGAAGGTAGTCAAAAAGTGCAAACTTCCAGTCATAAGATAAATAAGTACTAGGCATGCATTGAACAGTATGATAAATATAACTAATACTGCTGTTTCTTACATATGAAAGTTGTTAAGAGAGTAACGTCACAAGTTCTCATCAGAAGGAAAAAAAAATTTTTTTCTATTTCTTTCTGGCTGCACCGTGCGGCTTGCGGGATCTTAGCTCCCTGACCAGCGATCGAACCCAGGCCCTTGGCAGTGAAAGTATGGAGTCCTCTAACCACTGGACTGCCAGAGAGCTCCCTTTTTTCTATTTCTTTAATGTTGTATCTATATGAGATGATGGATGTTCACCAAACTTATGTGGTAATAATTTCATGATGTATGTAAGTCAAATCATTATGCTATACATGTTAAACTTTTACAGTGCTGTATGTCAATTACATTTCAATAAAACCAGAAGAAAAAAATGAAATTAAAGACATGGAATCACTGGGACTTCCCTGGCGGTCCAGTGGTTAAGACTTTGCCTTCCAATGCAGAAGGCGTGGGTTCAGTCCCTGGTTGGGGAACTAAGATCCCATATGCCGTGGGGTGTGGCCAAAAACTTAAAAAAAAAAAAGACATGGAATCACCATGATGTACACTTAAAATATCTCACATTTTTATATGTTAATTTTACCTCAGTAAAGCTGAATTAAATAAAATTCTGTGGCCAACAACAAAATAGTAAAGTTAAAGACATGAGGTGGGAGATTTCCTTTGAAAAGAATGGGTCATAACCTTGTTGCATTTTTATTCTTTTTCTGGGATCCTTTACTCCCCTCAGTATATCTTCTTGCCTCATGCCTGGGTGGTAGCAGAAACCTCCCAAGCAGCTGGTGATGGTGAAAGATACATTTCTTAAGTACAAAACTGTTTATTTTTTTTAAAAAAAAACAAACTATTTATTTAAAAAATTATAAATATTTTGGGGAAAGTGACTGTTTTGGGACTTTTAAGCTAGCTTATTTGCCACTCTTGAAGTAACCAACTGTAATTTTATACTCTATACCTCTCTGTATGTCTGAAGTATTTTATCTTTTTAAAAGGATATAACTTACAAAACAAGATTCTTCCTTAGAGTATTTATTTATGATGTAGAACTACTTTCTATTTTTAAACTTTTTAATTCTATACAACGTAACTTTATGCTGGAATAATTAAGGTAAGTTTCAATATAGAGTTGATAGACTCAGGAACATAAAATTGTACAACTCCCTTAAATGAGCTTCTTTCTAAACTTGCAGTTGTTATTTGGGAAATAGAGCCGTTGATAGCATTATTCTTGAGATTTCACATGAGAAAATTTGCCTGATGTTCATTGGAAGCAAATCAATCAGTAAAAATACAAATCTGTTTGGTAGAGGGAAATTATTTGTGCAGGATATAGATCAAACACTTTTTCGATATAAATTGTTTTTACCTAGCTGCTTGGAAATAAGCGTGATGGTAATTATCTCCCAAATACCCTAATGACCTATCCTTGATGAATAAGGACATTGTGTTCTCCTATAATTATTATAAAACTGTTCTGCTGTTTTGAAACTATGAGAATATTTATTCAAATTGACTAACTTGTTTTTTCTTCAAGCTGCTCACCTGTAGAGGACAGGTTTCTGTAAAGCTGAGAAGCCTGACCAGTAGGATGTTGATATTTCAGAGGTTGTATCCCAGGATTGAGGCTTCCAAAATGTGTAAATAGTCTTTTTGTTCCTTGTCCTTGTGAACTTTTGGGTTCCTGTAGTGAAGAGACTATTAACACTGTACTTAATATTCTTACTACTCTGCTAATGGCATTTGGTCTTCTCTTCTTTGATGCTTTATTCATTTTGTTTAATGAAATGCCAGACTCTGAAAAAAAAGACTGTTAGTCTTGATCATTGCCCAGTGTCAAAACCTGTATGAAACATTGAGTCATTTAGTTTTTCATTTTACAGATTGTTTGCATGTCTGGAGGTAAGATAGCGTGGGATGGGAAGGTTAATCAAAGAGCAGAAGATAAATTTAGACTCACTAGATTGGTTCCATATTCTAGGTAAAAATGAAATGAAAGGTCAGGGGCCTTGTATAAATCTTCAGTCTGCCTGATCAGACCTCTCTTTTGGCTGTGGAGATCTCTATTCTCCCTAGAAAAAGTTTAAGCTCTTCTTTATGGGTCTGCCAAAGCAGAGAGCAACCCAGTTTTGAGTCACAGGGGATCCATTCATAATGTATTTGTAGACCTAGAAAAAATTACTTCTTTACTAAGTTTTTCTCTAGGTATGTTATTGAAAAACAGGAGTAATAGCTTCATTTTCCTCTACTTTAGCTTTGTTTTATGAATGACATACTATAATTAAAAGAGCAATGAAGTAGAGTTTGAAAGTCAGCATTCTAATAGTAGTCACATCACTAAATAACTGAGTGTACCATTCTACAGAAGATGTGAGGATGCTGAGAAAACACATGTAAAGAAATAATTAATTAGTACTTATTTATATGTTCCCGGCAGGTGCTGTTGGCAGCAGCAGTCTGCACAAAAGCAGGAAAGGCTATTGTTTCTCGACAGTTTGTAGAGATGACCCGAACTCGGATTGAGGGCTTGTTAGCAGCTTTTCCAAAGCTCATGAACACTGGAAAACAACACACGTTTGTTGAAACAGAGAGTGTCAGATATGTTTACCAGCCTATGGAGAAACTGTACATGGTACTGATCACTACCAAAAACAGCAACATCTTAGAAGATCTGGAGACCCTAAGGCTCTTTTCAAGAGTGGTAAGAGTCCTGTAATATTGGGTTACAGTTTTTGTTTTTAAATTTTTTGTGTAAAACTGTTTTTCCCCTAAAGCAGCTGATGCTTATCAGTTTGCATGTTCTATGCCCCCAGCCCTCATCCCAGCATCTTATTGCTACAGCTCCTATTCATTCAGCAGACACTTACTGGGTACCCTAGACTGTAAGTATTACAAAGGAGAATATGAGAACTGCCCTTTTGTTTCCCATTTCTCTAGCAGTTACTCTAACCTGCCTTTGTGGTTCTGACACTTGTTTGGCTATATTTTTAGATAATATTCTTCAGGTAAGATTTGTTGATGTAGCCACACACATAAAAGACTTTATGCCACAGACTTGCTTAAAATACAGAGTAGCAGAAGGAGCTAATAAAGGGATTTAGGCTTATTGAAATTTGTGTATTTTAAAGGATGATAACTGGAAAACAAAACTGCTGATAAATTCTAAATCTTTCTTTTCTGTTGCTCTCCATGATTAGATTCCTGAATATTGCCGAGCCTTAGAAGAGAATGAAATATCTGAGCACTGTTTTGATTTGATTTTTGCATTTGATGAAATTGTTGCCCTGGGATACCGGGAGAATGTTAACCTGGCACAGATCAGAACCTTCACAGAAATGGATTCTCATGAGGAGAAGGTGTTCAGAGCAGTCAGAGAGGTAAATAGGGTCTTCTCTGGGACAGCTGGTTTGTATATCTTTCTTTTAGGCTTCATTATCTGATTTTCCCTTTTTTATTTGCTAGTCTAGTCTGTACTCAAAGCTACATCCAAGTATGTATCTTCTTGTAGACTCAAGAACGTGAAGCCAAGGCTGAGATGCGGCGTAAAGCAAAAGAATTACAGCAGGCCCGAAGAGATGCAGAGAGACAGGGCAAAAAAGCACCAGGATTTGGGGGATTTGGAAGCTCCACAGTGTCTGGAGGTAGCACAGCTGCTATGATCACAGAGACCATCATTGAAACTGATAAACCAAAAGTGGCACCTGCACCAGCCAGGTATAATCCAGTGTATCACCCAGAATGCAATCCTAGAATGGCAGATGAAGGCTGTATGTGTGTATCTCAGAGTGATACCTGATTTTTAGGCAAACTGTAAATAACAAGTGACTTGTTATTAATATTAAATTTGACTGCATAATATGGGGATAAAGGAGAAATCTGAATGTGGTGTTTTTCCTTTTGTGTAAAAGAGAGTTCTTTTACAAATTATAACATGATCTCAATTTCCTATGAGAGTTGCCTTATTTTGGGAGAAGAGGGGATATTTAACTGTTTAAGGAACATGTATTTTTAATCTAGTGTTCATGAATGGATTTAAGGGAGAATCTGAACTACCTGAAATTATGTGAAAAAGTTGGTTTGTACACAGGTATATTTATCTGGATAGAAGGTACAAAGTTTTCATCAGATCACACATGCTTATGAAAGTATACCTGTGATCTTTGGGTACTTGAAGCTTATATGGGTTTTTTTGTTTTGTTTCTGGCCGTGCCCCTGTGGCATACATGATCTTAGTCCCCGACCAGGGATGAACCTGTGGCCCCTGCAGTGGAAGCACAGAGTCCTAACTACTGGACCACCAGGGAATTCCTGAAGCTTATATGCTAATTGTGACCCAGCTGTCAGTTCGAGCAGGGAGTAGTCTAGTTGTCCACTAAACACTAGGAAGCTTGTGTTTTTTCCTTGAGGTATTCACATTCCTCTTAAAGAACAGCTTCAAGGAAAGCTTCAGTGATAGAGAATTATTAATTAGTTTTTAACTTTTTAAATCATGTGTGTATTTTTGTGTGTATGTGTGTGTTCTTCCACTTAGGCCTTCAGGCCCTAGCAAGGCTTTGAAACTGGGAGCCAAAGGAAAGGAAGTAGATAACTTTGTTGACAAATTGAAATCTGAAGGTGAAACTATCATGTCCTCCAGTATGGGCAAGCGTACCTCTGAAGCAACCAAAGTGCATGCTCCACCCATTAATATGGAGAGGTAAGTAGTAACTCTTTCAGTAAGAACAGACCACATAGTGTTAAAAAAAAATTATCTCAATGCACTGTAAATTCTTTTTGTGCCTTAATTTTTCCAGATTTAAAACACTTCCTACTGTACAGCACAGGGAACTATATTCAATATCCTGTGATAAACCATAATGGAAAAGAATATGAAAAAGAATATATATATGTATAACTGAGTCACTTTGCTGTACAGCAATTAAGCACAACATTGTAAATCAGCTATACTTAAATAAAATTTTTTTTTAAAAAGTACATTCTAGGTATAAACATGAGGTCTTCCCCCCTCCCCCCTTTAAACACGATTGGAGGCTCTCAGCCACCTGTTTTCTATTAAGTTTAGAACTTACCTTTCTATCAACTCTGTGGTGACTAAATTAAACAAAAATAACTTTTCTTTGTGCCTAGTGTGTACTTTGTCTCTTAAAATGGAGTGGAATTAGAGGGCTAGAGTTATGATTAGCACTATACTATATTTTTGCATGTCTTTTTCTAATTTTTTTTACTTTTAATTTTTTTTAAGTGGTTACTTTTTTTTTTAATTAATTAATTTATTTTTCCTGTGTTGCATCTTCGTTTCTGTGCGAGGGCTTTCTCTAGTTGTGGCAAGCGGGGGCCACTCTTCATTGCGGTGCGCGGGCCTCTGACTATCGCGGCCTCTCTTGTTGCGGAGCACAGGCTCCAGACGCGCAGGCTCAGCAGTTGTGGCTCACAGGCTCAGTTGCTCCACGGCATGTGGGATCCTCCCAGACCAGGGCTCGAACCCGTGTCCCCTGCATTAGCAGGCAGATTCTCAGCCACTGCGCCACCAGGGAAGCCCTTAATTTTAATTAATTTATTTTTGGTTGCATTGGGTCTTCATTGCTGTGCGTGGACTTCCTCTAGTTGCGTCGAGCGGGGGCTACTCTTCGTTTGTGTGCACGGGCTTCTCATTGCGGTGGCTTCTCTTGTTGTGGAGCGTGAGCTCTAGGCGCCTGGGCTTCAGTATTTGTGGCACATGGGCTCAGTAGTTGTGGCTTGCAGACTCTAGATCGCAGGCTCAGTAGTTGTGGCACATGGGCTTAGTTGCTCCATGGCATGTGGGATCTTCCCGGACTAGGGCTTGAACCTGTGTCCCCTGCATTGGCAGGCGGATTCTCAACCACTGTGCCACCAGGGAAGTCCTTCTAATTAAGTTTTAAGGAGGACAAAATTTATAAATATCTTTAGTAGCAAATAATGTATTATCTTTAGCCTTTTAAGTATTTGAACCCAGTATAGAATATTTTGATTTGTCTCTTATCTCAGGACTGTGGTACTGTTTGGTAACATTTTTAAGTGGTAGTTATCAAGTTCACATATTCATGACTCAGATTTCTTGTTTTGAAGCCCAGACCTTCTACTGTTACTGATGGTTTTGAGGTCAAGTGAAAGATGAGTCTGGGAGGATACCTCTATCAGGTGTGCATAAAAGAGGAGTATGTTGTATGTCTTATTCTGTATGAAATGAACAGGGTTACGTCGGGATAAATCTCTTAAATCACTAAAGCTCCTGTGCTATTCCTAGTAGTTGCTTTGAGGGAGACAGAGGCTTGACACTATTTTAATAAGATATTGGAGACTGTCATGTACTAGAGAGGACTTGAGACTCTTTTCTGAATGATGAAATACTTCTTGAGCATGGAGCAAACGCTTGTGAAGGTAAATGAGACCCTGCATTGTCTTAAGATACATTCCTCTGTGGTCTTGAGTCTCATGCCTTTGTTTCTGGGAAGTCTTAGAGGTTAGAACAGAGCAAAGTAGGATGCCAGAATAGTCTTTTTAAGCCTCTGCAGTTCACCCAGCTAAAAACAGTTTTAGTAAGGAATATGGGTAGATTGTAGTTAATAATTGCCCGTAGCAGTAGCACCTTTTATTTTACTTATTTTGAAAACTAGATTATACATTCGTGTGGTTCAAAATTCAAAAGGTTCAAAGGGTATTGAACTAAAACTTCTTCCTCCCCCCCAGCCACGCAGGTTTCTCTTTATGGTGGCAGCTAGTATTAACTAGCTTTTTGGTTTTTTTTAATTTTCAAAAAATTTTTTAAAATTAAAAATTTTTTGGCCACGCCTCATGGCATGCAGGATCTTAGTTCCCCAACCAGGGATTGAACTCGTACACCTGCGGTGGAAGCGCGGAGTCTTAACCACTTGGTTGCCGGGGAAATCTCAGTATTAACTAGTTTTTGTGTGAATCTTCCAAGAGGGATAGTCTATGTATAGATGAATAAAAACATGGTACAATTTCTGTATTTCTCCTTTTTATACATTAGTGGTGGCATACTAGACACATTTCCAATTGCTTTTTTCACTTATTTCGAAGACAAGAATTTCCTTATTTGAAGCTATAGAGACATGACATCCAAATGCAGTACCTTACCCTAGACTGGATCTTGTACTACTATAAGGGGCATTACTATATGAATGGTAGATTAAAGTATTGTGTCAATGTAAATTTACGAAGTTAATAACAGTACTGTGGTTATGTGAAAGAATATCCTGTTCTTACAAAATACACTCTGAAAATGTTTAGGGATAAAGGGCCATGATGTATATATTCTGCCTGTAAATGGTTCAAGGAAAAAAGTAAAATATATTTATATAGAGAGAGTGTGCAAATGATAAATGGGATAAAATGTTAACAATAGATTAAAAGGGTATAAATGTATTTCTGTTATAATTTTAGAAATTTTTTTCAATTAAAAAGCTTTTTCAATTGTTCCTCTTTTTTTTTTTCTAATTGCCCAGTGTTCATTTTTGTGGATATACTTTTATGTATTTAAGTAGTCCCCCTATTGACGGACATTTGTCTCTAAACTTTTGCTATTACAAACAATTCTTCAGTGAATAACTTACTACATTGTTTTGCACAGGTGAGAATTTATCTGTAGGATGAGGATTTGCTGAACCAAAGGGTGTAATCCTTTTATTTTATTTTATTTTATTTTTTAGGGATAAAGGTTGTTTTCCTTTTTTTAATTGAAGTATAGTTGATTTATAATGTTATGCTAATTTCTGCTGTACAGCAAAGTGACTCAGTTATGCATAATATATATAATATATACACATTCTTTTTAATTTTTGTTTATTTTAAATTTTATTTGTTTATTTTTGGCTGCATTGGGTCTTCATTGCTGCGTGTGGGCTTTCTCTAGCTGCGGCGAGCAGGGGCTACTCTTCGTTGCGGTGTGCGGGCTTCTCATTGCAGTGGCTTCTCTTGTTGCAGAGCACGGCTCTAGGCATGCGGGCTTCAGTAGTTGTGGCATGCAGGCTCAGTAGTTGTGGCTCGCGGGCTCTCGAGTGCAGGCTCAGTAGTTGTGGTACACGGGCTTAGTTGCTCTGCGGCATGTGGGATCTTCCCGGACCAGGGCTCGAACACGTATCCCCTGCATTGGCAGGTGGATTCTTAACCACTGCACCACCAGGGAAGTCCCCACATTATTTTTTAATATTCTTTTCCATTATGGTTTATCCCAGGAGATTGGATATAGTTTCTTGTGCTATACAGTAGGACCTTGTTGTTTATCCATTTTAAATGTGATAGTTTATATAATGCTTTAAATTTTGATACATATGGCTGCAGCACCTTTAACTAAGTTGCTTATGGCTAATCACCATTAAACCCCGGAGAAAGAGAGTTCTGGTTTTTACCTGTCTGAGCAGATTTATCATTCTTTCTCTACAGTGTGCACATGAAGATTGAGGAAAAGATCACACTAACCTGTGGACGAGATGGAGGATTACAGAATATGGAGTTGCATGGCATGATCATGCTTAGGATCTCAGATGATAAATTTGGCCGAATTCGTCTTCATGTAGAAAATGAAGACAAGAAAGGGGTGCAGCTACAGGTGTGTAGAGGCTTTTGATAAGGGAGTATTAAGGCTTTTGTCTACCTAACACAGTCTTTCTCAACTGGAGTTCCCTGTATGAACCATAGAACACAGAAGATTATTTAACTTATATAACTAGTGCCATTCCAGATGCATAGGAAAGAAGTTAATTTAAACACAGAAGATTATTTAACTTATATAACTAGTGCCATTCTAGATGCATAGGAGAGAAGTAATTTATTACCTACAGTGGAAGCCTTGAATTGATAAATGCCTTCCCAAGCCAGTTGGGAATGACTGACAGCAGCTGTATTAGTATGGCATTTTAATACTGGAATTGAGTGAAAGGTCATTTTGAAATCTAATAAGTGACTTCATACTCACAAAGGTACAAAGAGATGCATATTTGTTACTAATATGCAAAGGTAAATTCATTTAGGATATTGCTTGAAATATAATTAAAAAAACAAAGTTTTAAAACAATAGGGTGGTATTTTATTTTATTTTTAAATTTATTTATTTATTTTATTTTATTTTTGGCTGCGTTGAGTCTTTGTTGCTGCACACAGGCTTTCTCTAGTTGCAGTGAGTGGGGCTATCCTTCGTTGTGATGCACAGGGTTCTCATTGAGGTGGCTTCTCTTGTTGCAGAGCACAGGCTCTAGGTGCCTGAACTTCAGTAGTTGTGGCATGTGGGCTCAGTAGTTGTGGCTCACGGGCTCTAGGGTGTAGGCTCAGTAGTTGTGGCGCACAGGCTTAGTTGCTCCGCGGCATGTGGGATCTTCCTGGACCGGGGCTCAAACCCGTGTCCCCTGCATTGGCAGGCGGATTCTTTTTTTTTTTTTCTTGCGGTACGCGGGCCTCTCACTGTTGTGGCCTCTCCCATCGTGGAGCACAGGCTCCGGACGCGCAGGCTCAGCGGCCATGGCTCACGGGCCCAGCTGCTCCACGGCATGTGGGATCTTCCCAGACCGGGGCTCGAACCTGTGTTCCCTGCATTGTCAGGAGGATTCCTACCCTCTGAGCCACCAGGGAGGTCCCGGCAGGCTGATTCTTAACCGCTGCGCCACCAGTGGGAAGCCTGGGAGGTACTTTACTAAAGCAGGTTATGACACGAAGTTTACTCATTCTGCTGCTATATAAACTGCCAGTGCTTGTTTTGTTAGCTGAAGGGCAGTATCTAATGGTGTATTTGAAAAGCACATAAAATGCTTAAAAATGAATATGTATGTTCCACCTACCTGGCTGTGTAAGAGACCTTCTTTATATTATTACAGTTCTTGTTACAGTTTATTTAGATGGTTGATTTTATATCTCTTGTCACGAGAACAAAGCCTTTTCAGCGAAGAAAGTGGTTTTATCTACGTTTTATTCCACTCATAACCAGCACACAGTTGTCTTTTGGAAGTAGTGCTTATATTATTTGACAGTAGCTTTGCTGGCTCATAAAGTCTATGTAGTCTGCTATCCACAAGTTACTTCTTTTTCCTTTTTTCTCCTAATGTGACTTCTTTTAAAAAGATCAGTCCATCTTAGTTGGCCTGAGTTTGAACAACTTTTAGGCAAAATTGCAGCTAAACTTTCCACAGAGCTTTTCCCTCTCCTGTCTCCTTAGTATAAGGCCAGGACTGCTATGTGACCCAGCCAGCTGATCAACGTCTGACCCTAGTCTTCTATTTGGCAAGCTTGGCCTCACCATCAGGCTGCTCCCTATGAAGTATTTTTGTAAAGGACTTGGTTAATGGTCTTTTAACTTTTTCAGTTACAAAGTTACTAACTTGTTACTTACAAACAGAATGGCTTAGAGTCTTAAATCTTTAAAAGTCTTTGAAGAAGGGAAATCTTTCTTCAAAATAAAAAATAATTGGAATTTTTTAGGCACCCTGTTTTAGATGTTTAGATTATGGGCCATGTAAGACCAAAAGGAATTTATTTCCTGTCTTATAATGTCTGAACCTCAGAAGTTTTCTTTCCCTTCTCATTTCAGACCCATCCAAATGTGGATAAAAAACTTTTCACTGCAGAATCTCTAATTGGCTTGAAGAATCCAGAGAAGTCATTTCCAGTCAGTAGTGACGTTGGGGTGCTGAAGTGGAGACTACAAACCACAGAGGAGTCTTTTATTCCACTGACAAGTAAGTGCCTCTGGCCAGTCCTACTAAGCTAGACTGCACTGAGAACTAGAAATAGCCTTGGCTTGTACCTTCTTCATTGCCACAATTCTTTTTCACAAAATGACCTTTCAAAATGGACTCAGTGCTATATTTAGTGTATTTTGGTAATAAGTAGCTTAAATTTTAAACACTTTTAATTTTGAAACCATTATTTTTAGTAGTTTACACTAGGATGTTTAAGGCCTGCAGTTGTCAGTTTTGATATGCCATCTTAACTTTCCTCCATTCTTTTTCTAATGTTCTAATATACCTGCTTTGCTTTTCTCTTCAGTTAATTGCTGGCCCTCAGAAAGTGGAAATGGTTGTGATGTCAACATAGAATATGAGCTACAAGAAGATAATTTAGAACTGAATGATGTGGTTATCACCATCCCACTCCCGTAAGTACCCCACATAATCATTTTTTCTATAGCGAGCTTATAGAACTAGTCTTTTGGAACTCCTTTTGGAGGCAGCACTTAGCTGGCTATCCATTCTAAGATATTTGTTTCTCATAAAGGTCAATTGTGAAAGAAACCAGGTACAAAAGGCTGCATACTTACTATATGATGCCACTTATAAGACATTCTGAAAAGGTATTACTCTTGGAACAGAAATCAAGCATTTGATTGCAAAGAGAAGCATTTGATTGCAGAGGAGCACAAAGGAACTTTTGGAGATGATGGAAATGTTCTATGACTTGATAGTAATGGTGCTTACAGGCTACATTTGTCAATGCATTGAGCTGTACACTTTTTTTTTTTTTTTTTTTTTTTTTGCTTTACACGGGCCTCTCACTGTTGTGGCCTCTCCCGTTGTGGAGCACAGGCTCCGGACGCGCAGGCTCAGCGGCCATGGCTCACGGGCCCAGCTGCTCCGCGGCATGTGGGATCTTCCCGGCCTGGGGCACGAACTCGTGTCCCCTGCATCGGCAGGCGGACTCTCAACCACTACGCCACCAGGGAAGCCCGAGCTGTACACTTTTAAAGGAGTGGATATTACTGATTTTAAAGCCAAACAAGCAAAGCTGGTTATAGTTCTAGGGCTGTGTTTTCAGATATTGGTCTTCAGATTGTTCATGTAGTAATGAAGGTTTCCAGAAGGAGGAGCCAATTCTCAGTCAGACTTTCTCTGCTTTGTTTTGCAACTCTTAAAGGAATTGAGTCTGACAGACTGAATTTTTCTTTTTCACTTTCTTCTCTAAATTTTCAGCTAAAGATGAGATTATGTTTTCAAGGGTACTATTCTTGCTGAAACAAGATATCTGCATTAGTTTCAGTAAATTTTCTAACAGCTTTATTGAGGTATAGTTGACGTGATAAACTACACGTATTTAAATTATAAAGTTTGATAAGTTTTGGCATGTATGCACCATCATCACAATTAAGATAACAAAAATATGCATCCCCCCCAGAAGTTTACTTCCTGTAAGTTTTTGATGTGTGCTTAAATGGCCTACTTTCTAGGATCATCTGGAAATACTCTCTACTTTATCTCCTCACTAGCATTTCTAGTGACTGAACTATTATTACTTCACCATTGAATCCCTGCTTCTCTGCTCTGCCTTTCAGCACCCCAATGATTAAGTACAGGGCTTAATTATGAATACCCAGTAAGTGAATTCTTAGTGTGTCTATACTATTAAATTGCTTGGTTATTATTACAGAGAAAATGGTTCTAATTTAACCTGTAGTTGTGTTCAAATTAATTTTAATTTAATTTGAATTAAAATTAAATCTAATTTATTTGTAGTTTGATTCAGGCCTTTACATGGCCAGATCTGGTTTTAGTCATTCTTATTTCCATTTTTTAAAATATGCTTTATTACCAATATCCCCTTTAATGGGCTAATCATCTTATTCTTCACAGCTTGGTTATTATTTCAGAACAATAGATGGCTGCCTTGAACCATTGTGAGACTTGGGCGTTGGTGACAGGTGTGGGTTTTATTTTGTCAAGATTTATTTTACTAGACTATTTTTAGGATGCCACAAGTTTTAGGCCTCTCCATATACCCTATAATTGTGGTTATGGTGGTTTCCTGTGTCTTAGTTCAACTTTGCAATAGTCTCCAGAAGAGACCCTTAGACAGCATTTTACCCTATTGTCTAGAACTGATCAAATTAGAGGATCTCAGAATCAGAATTGGAACAAGGGCAAAGGGAAGAAACATACATACAACTGGGACCATAAAATTGATAGGGAAGAGTTAATTGTGTTATATCACCCTGAAAGTTTTCTTTGTCTCCCTTATTTACCCTGCCTTTAATGCAAACATTGGATGTCACTGGTGAATTAAAAGATGGTAAATTTAGAGTGTGTAGGAGTAGCTGGCACTGCCTGTCAGCCGTGTGCGGGGATGCACAGTGCGTCCTGACTAGCCCTGGTTCTCTTGCAGACTAAGGACAACTGTGTAATATCTCTCTTTCCCATCACGTTCACATTTTGCCCAGGGGTAATTGTGCTTTCACTTATCAAATAAAAGTTCAGTTACTGGATTATAAATCAAATAAACCCACTGGCATCAACTACAATAAGTTTTAAAACCTTCTAAAATCTTTTTTTTTTTTTTTTTTTCTTTTTTTTTTGCGGTACGCGGGCCTCTCACTGTTGTGGCCCCTCCCGTTGCGGAGCACAGGCTCTGACGCGCAGGCTCAGCGGGCATGGCTCACGGGCCCAGCCGCTCCGCGGCATGTGGGATCTTCCCGGACCGGGGCACGAACCCGTGTCCCCTGCATCGGCAGGCGGACTCTCAACCACTGCGCCACCAGGGAAGCCCCTAAAATCTTTTAAAAACATCCTCTCAAAGGTCCAAATTCATCTCCATTCTAAATAACCACATAATGGTGTTTAAGTTCTTCCCCACTGTTATTATCAACCTGTTTTTCCCCTCATTGGCATCTATGAAGAGAGCTACACTATGTTAAAATTCCATCATGACAAGGCAGCAAACCATTAGTGCAGTATTTTTGGAAATACATCCCACTTTACACATTTGTCAGTCTCAGTCCCCTGCCAGCTCCAGATCTAGTCCGTAAGTTGGAGCAGCCCAGGACTATGTTTGCCCATTACTTATGGTTGCATATATCTGTACCTACAAAAGGAATTAATGAGACCCTTGGCCAAGGCTAAGGGTCCTTGAAGTTATCAGGGAGTCTTAATTTTTTCTAGGACTATATGAAAGCGGGCAGAATTTGAGGAGCATAATCAAATTTGGGGCTGGTTTTCCTTGGCATAGTTCTTCTAGCTCTGGACAGCTAACTTGACACGGATGTTTCTTGTGACAGATCTGGTGTCGGTGCACCGGTGATTGGTGAGATTGACGGCGAATATCGACATGACAGTCGACGAAATACCTTGGAGTGGTGCCTGCCAGTGATTGATGCCAAAAATAAGAGTGGCAGCCTTGAGTTCAGCATTGCTGGGCAGCCCAATGATTTTTTCCCTGTTCAAGTCTCCTTCATCTCCAAAAAAAATTACTGTAACATACAGGTACCCCTGTTTAATAGAGAACTTATATGGGGAAAGTGGTAGGACGGATACCTGATAGGCAACATGACTTCATGGTCAGAGCAGAAATCAGAAAAGCTGATGTCCCCCGTGGATTCCATTGCTGCCTCATTGTGTAATCTTGGTCAATTCTTCACCTGCTTTGTCTCAGTTTTCCTCTCTAGATCAAAGTAAAGAAATTGAATATGACTACATATAAAAGTACTTATGGGTTGTGCAAGACTCATATCTCTTAGTTGCCTGTTTTTTTTTAAATAATCTCATGTATCTTAAAATCCATTTGCCAAAACACTCAACACATGACTTAGTAATGCCTTCTGTATTGTCACTTGGTTTGATCCCAAGGAATGAAAGAAAGTTTATTTGGAAGACAAAATTACTGCCAAAAAAGGTGATTCTAATACAAATAGATACAGTTTTTATGTTCTTTTATGTCACAGCTTCCCTTCATTAATACGGATAGTCGTAAGCCAATTCTGTTGTAAACCTTGTCCTTAAGGTAGGCAGGCAAAGCAGGGGAAATCTGTGAACTGTTTATTTATTTATTTATTTATTCATGCATTCATTCATTCATTCTGTGCCATGCACCTTGTGGGATCTTAGTTTCCTGACCAGGGATTGAACCCAGGCCCATGGCAGTGAAAGCGCTGAGTGCTAACTGCTGGACTGCCAGGGATTTCCCTGTGAACTGTCCTTCAGATCATTATTTTTAACTCTTTGTTCTTCCAGCATTCAAGTTGCATTATAAGCACCGAGTTAATATTGTTATCTTCCCCTTGGACTTGTTGATTTGCTTGTCATTCTGGTTATCTTCCCAGATGTTCTCTGTCTCTCCTGAAAGTGCTTGGGAAGTTATAGTTTCATCTGCTGGATGATTCCAAAGAGCAGTCCTCCCTCCCTCCCTCCCTCCCTCCCTCCCTCCCTCCCTCCCTCCCTCCCTCCCTCCCTCCCTCCCTCCCTCTCTCTCTCTCTCTCTCTCTCTCTCTCTCTCTCTCTCTCCCTCCCTCCCTCCCCCCTCTCTCTCCCCCTCTCTCTCCCCCTCTCCCTCCCTCCCCCCCATCTCAGTTATTGGCTTAACCCCATCAGTATTGGGAGCACATTGTTGAACCCAAGACATTTTCCTGTTACTGACCATTTGAAGAACAGGACAGTATAATTGCTCTGTCAGAACCTCACTAGAAAATATGAATCAGTGGTTTAAGTTTTGTGTTGGTGCCATTATGCGCACCATTGTTACAGGTAGTTCATTAAATTGGACATCTATTATTATTAATAAAGAGGAATCTCAGGACTTCCCTGGTGGTGCACTGGTTAGGACTCCGAACTCCCAACGCAGGAGGCCTGGGTTTGATCCCTGGTCGGGGAGCTATATCCCGCACGCATGTCGCAACTAAGAGTTCGCATGCCACAACTGAGGAGCCCGCCTGCCACAACTAAATACCCAGTGCAACCAAATAAATAAATACTAAAAAAAAAGTAGGTTTAAATAAAAAATAAATAAAAAGAAATCTCATGAGAAGGACCCAGCCATACCTAGAAAATGAATATGATAGAACAACTTAGTGAGACTGAGAGCAAATTAAATAATGTTGAATTGTTAGAATGTTGCATTTTGGATCAAAATGTTAATCGATCATCCTGATAGAATGTCTATGACTTTCATAGGTTTTATAGGGCAGGGCCTGGGCAGTGGCCACTCATTCTGGACCTTTTACTTAATATTAATACCACTCTACATGTCATCCCAACAGTTGTCTTTTCTATCTAGAGAGCAGATTAATCATGTTGGTGGGGAAGAGTGATGCTGTGAGCTGCAGTTGTGAATTGAACTTTTTTAGTATTTCTGAGTTACTTTTAATACTGCTTTAGGGGATTTGATCTGTTCTGTACTGAGAATTTAGCCAGCACCTTAAAGACCCGCTTTCCTTCTGCTTTACCTTACTCTTTGTTTGTTTTCCTAGGTTACCAAAGTGACCCAGGTAGATGGAAACAGCCCTGTAAGGTTTTCCACAGAGACCACTTTCCTAGTGGATAAGTATGAAATTCTGTAATACCAAGAAGAGGGAACCGAAAAGGAAATTTTTCAAATTAATAAAGAAGAAGCCAACAGTGGCTGAAGAATTTTTTCCAAACCTGCAAGCCATTGGAGACCCTTTTTTTCAAATACAGTGCACGATTCTCTGAGCGCAAGGACCCTCAACTCACCCTCAGTGTTTCAGTGTCACAGAGACATTCTCTGGCAACGAAATGACACAAACATAAAGGGAAAGGCTGCTGATTTCTTTGGCAGATTTTACTGGCCAGCAGGAAAGCAAGCTCTCCAGAGAATGCCCCCAGTTAAACACTTTGTCCCCCATCAGCTAAGTTGTTTTTTATTTTAATGCCTAAATATATTTCATACTTTGTTTTTAAAAAGTTTTTTCTGCAGAAGGTTTTAATCTTTCATACTCCTTTCCTTTACCTTCTGTTTTTTTCTTTCTATATATCCAATCCAGCACTGAGATCATTTGCATATAGGCACTGTATTTGGCACTCCGGGAACAGGTTGATCTAATCCATTCTTGATTTCTGGACTATGCAGGTGAACTGCTTGAGGGGTAGGGGGTCTAGAAGTTAAAAGATAAGGATGTCTTATCCTTTTCCTATATCTATTCATCCCTCCATTCCTTTGCCAGGCTGTTTTCCTTGCAGTCTTGTTGCTCTGGTTTAGAACACTAGTGTGAATCCCACTTGTGTCAATATTAAAGACAGCTGAGAAGCAGCTTTCAAATGGTATAGCCCCCACTTCAAGGTGTCTGGGAGGAGAATGGTCATGTCCAGTTAGGGATTTCACACCCACAGGTAATCATGTCTGCTGCTGGTGCTACCCAGCCTTCCATTCTCCATATTTTGGGTACTTCAGCTAAAACATGATAGCTAATGGTCTTTGTAATCCATTCACATTCCTGAGATTCACCACCTCCCTCTTTCTGAATGTTCTCTGTGTCATCAGTTTTTTCCTTTCTGTCAGACATGAGGTTATGATTTTGGAGGCTGTAGGTTCAGTGAGTCTTTGTGCCAATCCCATTGGTCCTGAACTATCAAGGAGCCTCCCTTTTCACCACCAAGTTTTTAGCATTTCAAGATTCAGCTGATTATATTGCTGTGTAGGCATTGATATATTCCATTCTAGCCTGCCCAGCATTTTTTCAGCAGCCTTTCTGTTCCTGTGTCTGAAATCCTTCCTTTTTCTCCCCTAAGCCTTTTCTGTTTAGTGTCATCATGTAATGGTTGTTTCTCAGCCCCATCTCATCCATTACTTCTTTAATGGAGAAGACTACATCAGCCAGCCCAGCGTTGGCTTTTAACCCAGTATTGCACTGGGAGTTGGTGGAGTTGCTGCCAGGCTGCAGCCACAGACAGGGGGAAGAGACAGATGACAGTAGATGACTTCCTGCACTTTCAGCTGGTTGGAGAGTACGACTCCCACTCTGAACAACATCTGACCTTCCCTGCAAAGAGTGTACTGTAATTGAAGCAGAGCAGTCACACACAAATGGCCATGGATGGAATTGTTTGCCAAAGAAATTTCTGGCCTTTCCCTTTCCCTTAACTGCATCAGGGAAGAATCCTTATCTCTAGCTTGGTTTCCACATAAGGTTTTTTTGAGGAAGGGGACTGGAACAAAAAATCTGTCATGTAGTTAAGTAGACAAGAAATCTTATTAATTCAGTTTTGTTTGAGAGTTGCTTGTCCATATGATTTTTTTAAAGTGAAGTTTAGTTTCACAAAAACTTTTTTTTCTAAAATTACTTTTGGGGTAATATTTAAAATGAGAGAAGTTTTGTAACCCTGTAAAATACATAGGGAATATAACATTCCATTGTACACAAAGAAGGCAAATTCTTTAATCAAATAAAAAGTATTATAAAATGAATGTTTTTTAGACTGTTGACTCTCATACTTTGGTGTCTTCTCTGGTGTCTTCAGAATGCTGTAACAGGATCTAAGATTAAAAATTAATGATATGTTTCTTTAAGAGGAAATAATCTCTATCTGAGAGTATTCATTGCCTTTTCTCCCTATTACAGGTATTGTGTCTTGTGTATTTTTCTACATTTGAGCATATACACATACACATGCACTCCTGACAGTGTAGCTTTTGAATTTGATGCCACTTATGGGCTTTTGATCTTAATTTTGTCAGAGCCAGTTGTAGAGTCAGAAAAATGAGGCTTCATCTTTAAAGAATAACCATAGTTGGTGATATCTTGGAGCATTCTCTTCCCCATTAGACAAACAGTGGTAAGAAGTAAGTGATGCAGGCATGAGTGATGAAGGCCTTCCTTGGAAGTTGATAACTCCCTCAGAAAAGGCTTCTTCCTTACTTTGTTTTTATTTAACTTGAAAAACTATTGAATGTCACCAAATTGGAAGGCAAATCTCTGATGAATAGTAAGTTTCGGGAATGAATAAGTTTTTATTTTAATGGTGAAAGCCAAGATTTTGAGAAATTGCAAGAGAAATTGCAAGTATCTTTAATGTTGCTGAAGTGTGGCTTGGATCCCTGAGGCTGTAACGTTAATCCAGTGAAATGAAGCACACCAAAACCACACCACACCCTCTGACTGGCAGCTGATCCTTCCACAGCATCAAGGGGAGTTTTTGTTGGCCTCTTGTGAGGGAAACTAACAAAATAATTAGATCTGACTGGGCATTCTGTTTAATGTAGGAGGTCTGTGGTTCCTGCTCTGGGTTAATTAATTCCACACAGAGGAGGTAGGGAGGTAGGTGAGTTCCTTTTAAAAAAAAGGTCTGTCATTCATCTACTCACAGTATCAAACCCCAAATCTATCAACCCATGCATCTCTACAGGAAACTTTGCCCTCCAATTAATTTAACGTTCACACTGGGTAGGCTCTCAGAGATTTCCAGGGTTGAAAGAGAATAGCTTTTCTTAAAAGTCTATGGGACTTCCCTGGCGGTCCAGTTGTTAAGACTGCGCTTCCACTGCAGGGAGTGCACGTTTGATCCCTGGTCAGGGAACTAAGATCCTGCATGCTGCGAGGCGGGGCCAAAAAAAAAGTTTACATCTGCAGGGCTCATTGGAGGAGAAGAGGAGGAAAATAGGAGGAGTCCCCATCCTCAGGAAGATTGAAGAACTGGAAGCAATGGCTGTACCTCCTTACAAAGCTTTCTTGCTAAGGTAGGTCGGTGTCAACTGCAACTAGTGATACTCAACGTGGGTCTCAATGAGGGTGAGGAATAGAGCTTTGGTCTGGTAGGTTTTAGAGGAATCGCTCAAAAGGAAGCAAAAACTCCGAATTGACTCCCTTGTACTATGCACATCTCTCACTACAACCATCCTCTCCCTTCATTCCCTCTTTTTGCCCCATTTGGTAAATATATTTGCAGCTGTAGAGCTTCTCTGAAACTCCTAGAAGATCCACAAGTAGGTTGGTTGCTGTGTATTGCTCCTGACCCAAGAGCAGATAGCATGTCTACAAGAGTCAGTTTCACATCTCACCCTGGGGAGTTAGTGACTGATGTGGAGGCAGGCCTTTAGGAAGTTTAGACTACTTTTCCAAACTGATCTGTTGCCCCCTCTCAAACAAGAATCAAGCAACCAGGCGGTTTTCAGAAGCTTGGGCCACTCCCCTACCTCTGCCCTCAGTGGTCAAAAAGGAAAGTTCTTTGCCTTGCTGTTCATAGGGCAGGGGTTATGTGGTTATTTAAGGCTTAGTCCAATTCTGGGAAGTTCCCATAGATGTAAATCTGAGATCAGGTTAACGGGCTTTTTGAAAAAGAAGTGTTACCAATTCAAAGCAATGAGAGAAATGGAAATAGGTCTTGTTTCCCATTCTTTTGCCTGAATGAATGCTTGTTCTTTTCCGCTCATAGGAAGGTCCTGAGCCACGGAAGGTAAATAAGACCAGTCTTCTGTCCTACCCAAATTTCCCACTCAGCTTGGACGTACCTTAGCTGTGGGTGGAAGTGTGAATTGTGCAGCTTCAAAGGCAAGCTGAGAAGAGAGCTTCTGCTCTTTTGCAGCTAGTGAAGAAAGGTTTGAACTTTTTCTCCAAGTTGGATGCAGTGAGGAGTTACTTGGCATCATTGCTGCCACCACACCTACACTAATGATGCCTGAGTTCAGGATCCAAAGAGGCCAGAAAGGTTAGCTTCCTGGGATAGGGTGTGCATCTACAGGGATTGCTTGCTGTAATGAGCAATAATCACCTCTTTCTGGGGCTGGAGAGTGTACAATTTCAGAGGACGGACAGAGCTGGGAAATGTGCCGTGGCAAAGGCAGGCTGGGTGTGGAAGTCCACTCCTGACGTTCATAGCCAAGTGCAGAGGGCCTTAAAAAATCCACTCTTCCTTCCACACCCAGCCTTTGCCCTCTCCCCCTGCTTCCACTTCGGAAAGTCTGAAGCATGCTTGGAAAGCTGTTTTCTGCTTTCTTCTCTCTTCCTCCCCCTTTCTGAGCTCCCAGCTGCTCAACCTCTTGCGTAACTGTGAGAGAGCACTGAGTTTTTTGATGGGCTCCAGATGTGGAGCGGGGTGGGGATGGTAGGTCTGAAGTCCCCTGAGTGCTCTAACTGTGGGAACATAGGGCCCCGACACAGCAGGAGTGAGGACACATTGCACAGAACCTTTATCATGGGGTCAGCTGGCCGCTGGGCTGGGAGGACAGAGAGCAGTTGGGTGATGTTTCAACCCCCTGCCTCAGCATCGCCTGCCTCCGTGGCAGCCTTGATTATTCCCTGAAATTCCTCCTGACCAAGACGGTAAGGAAGAGCTGGAATTGTGAAACAGTTATGTGAAAAGCCTTTGCGGTACCCCAATCTGAGCCTCTTCCCTCAAACTCTGGGTCTTGGCACATAAGATACAACAAGTTTGGGGTTTGTTTCATTTTCTTTCTTTTCTTTTTTAAACAGAATAGCCTGAAAATTACTGTTGTGATCTGCCTCATAAAAAGGTGGTCAGAGTTAAGATACTGTTATGAGCCTCAAACAGTATGAAGAAAGAGAATAAGAGGCTTCCACCCCCAACACCGCTCCTCCACCCCAGGCCAAATCCTGGGGCTTCCTGGTGCCCACAGCACATGCTGAAGCCTGATAGTTTGACCTCTATTAGCTATAGCAGGTAGCTGCAGAGAGCGTCCCACCCCCTCCTGCTTCTAGACCGGTCAGCTCCAGCCTCCAGACGTGGGGGGTCCCCCTGCTAATGCTGGCCCTGTCAATGAGTGACCAAAGATTCCTGCAGTTCAACCTTCTGCTGTTCCTGGGTTAGGCAGGGAGGGTACACACTAAAGTCACTGAATCAGAGCAAGATTTGTCCATCCCAAAGAGGACAAATTATTTTCTGCTATCCTTCCCTCACTGGAATTTATGCCAGCCTTGGGGGATTTCTCCTTCCTCTCCTTCAGGGAGGAAAAGTCTCAGGGGTCCCTCCAGTGCTGGTTAAAGAGGTCCAGTCTAGCTGCGTTCAGCTCCCTAGGGCCTCCCCTGTCAGTCTCCTGGGGCGAGAGCTGGCTTTGCAAGGTAAGAATCCTCTGTCAGCTTGGATTTCGGGTGGGGAGAATGACTTTCAACCAGGCTCAGTTTCTAGGCGTCACCTTAGGTTTTCGGTGCCCCCCTCTTCTTCCTTATTAACCCCTCGCTCGCTCCTACAGAGACCCAGACTGCTGTAGGATGGTGTGCTCAACAGTAAACCTACAGCTTGTCTCCCACGTGTAATCCTGCAGGTTGTGGTGAGGGTGGAGCTACACGGGGTAAGACGATAATTCCATTCAGCTTTCCTGTGCTTTACAGTTTGCATGGCACTGTACCGTGCCTCCTTATACGTATCCTTAGGAAAATCTGTGACACCCTATATGCAGAGTTATCCACCCCACTTACAGGTCGTCATGGTGGAGGGGCTTGGAGTAGGATGAGGAGAAGGGGCAACAGAGAGTAGACCTGGGTGCCCTCAGCAGATATTTGGAGGTGATGAGACTATGTTGTAGGGCTGCGACCATGAAGTTCATTGGGAGCTCATGGAGGATTCAGGCATCTAAAGTGAGGGAAAAAAAGGTGGGGGGGGGTTGTTTAGAGAAAAACTGTCAAAAACACCTTCTCAGAAGAGCCTTAAAGCCTAGGGGTGGAGGGTGGTCTAGGAGAGCCCGAAGGGGAGGGTGAGTGGGGATAGGGGTGTGTACGTGGTGGTGGTAGTGGAGAGCCCAGCTGCAGAGAGATGAACAAAGCGGGCGCTGTGCAGGCCGGGGGTGGGGGGGGGAGGTGCTGCTATGGGAAAGGGTGGGTGGGGGGATCTTGGGCTCCGGTCCCACAAGGGCGTCTCCTCCGGCTGGCCTGGCGGACGGGACGGGGGACGGGGGCGGGGACTAGCGGGGGGGTGGGGTAGGGAGGCGGGACCCGCTCGCTCTCCTCCTACTCAGCGGGCTCCCAGGGAAAAGCAAGAGTGTCCTTCTGAGCCTGGGGCCGCGGCGGCCGAGCCAGGCGAAGGAACCAGTGTCCCCCTTTCCCCCCGAGGTAAGAACGCTCTCCCCCACTACGCGTGCGGGTCCTGCTCGCTGCGCGGCTGGGACTGGATAAGAGGAAGTCCCAGGGACCTGGAGAGAGCCCTCAGATCAGCTCTGGGCTGGAAGAGCCAGGAAGAAACCGGTAGGGGAGGAGGGGGTCCACAGGTGAGTGCGTGGGGGCGCGAGAGGCTTTGTGCGGAGTGGGCTCCGCTGCTTTCCCGAGAGCTGCTTGCTCCTGCCCTCCCGAGCCGCCGCCCGCGCCGCCGCCAGAGGGGGCCCTTGCGCTCTCCCCCCCGGGGGGAACGCGGATCCTCGTCCCAAGACCCTCCTTCGGGCACCCAGACGTCTGGGTGACACTCGCGGGGTCTCGTCCGCCTGCTCCCCACACCTCCCCTCTCTCGCCGACAGAAGGGCTGAGAGCCCTGCACCAGGAGCGGAGGTGTCTCCCGGGGCATCTCAGCTCCAGTCCCGGGCCGGGCCGCCTTGGCGGACAGGAAGGGGCTGCGGAGTCCGGCTTGGAAGCAGTGGTGTCCGGGAGGGACTCTTGCGTGTGTTCAGGAGATGGGTGGCACATCTGAGGCTTCCCCGGCCCTCTCCAAGGCCCCGCGTCTTTAGGGGTCTGGGAGGCCAGAGGGGGGAAGCTGGGGGCAGTGAGTCTCCGCTCTTGCCACGCCCGCACGGTCCAGATTCGAATCCCTTGCGGAGTTCCCTGGTGCCGGGGCTGAGCCAGGTCCTCCGGGCTCCTCCGGGATACGGAAGCGCAGGCGGCCGGGGGCGGCGGGGGTCTGGGGCAGCTGGTTGGCCGAGGCGCCCGCGGACGCTTCCGCCGAGGCGGGCAAGAGGGGAGCCTGGGCCGGGAGACCGAGCGGTCCGACGGGGGACCCAGGGCGCCGGGGCGGGGCTGCATACTGGGCCCGTTAGCTCAGCCGTCCCGGAGTCTGACTCATCGAACCGGTCACACACAAAGCCAACCTCCCCACCACGTCAGGCATCCACGCGCAGACACACTCGGCGCCCCACCCGGCATCACCCACGCACCCTTCCCACCGCACACGCCACGCGGACAGCTGCGTCTCTCTCCGCCGTGACAAGTGTGGGACCCAGCGCACACCTAGGACTCCACACACACGCCAAGCACCCGCAGCCCTCCCAGGAAGCCCACATTCACACCTGCGGCTCACGCCCTTCCCCGGGCCACGCACCCCGACACACGCGGCCCCGCCGTTCACACACACCCATCACGCACTCAGTCCTCACACAGGCCGACTGTTACACACGCACCCCCCCCCCACACACACACAAATGCTGCACACGCGGCCCCCCTCCCGCCGCCGCCCGCGGGGAGCCGGCGGTGTCTGGGGGCCGCCCCTTTCCCCCGCCGGGCAAACAAGCGGCCCCTTCTCCCCGCCCGGCCAAAGAAAGGCCGCTTGTCCGGCGTCAGCGGCGGGCGGGGCGGCCCGGCAGGCGGCCCAACACTGCGGCCTTGTCCCACCTGGCGGCCCTGGGGAGGGCGGCGAGGGGCAGCAGGGAGCCCTCCGTGCGGAAACCCAACTCAGTCCCCCGGCCTCCCCGGCCTCGGAGAGCTGCCCTTTTCCGGCACCCCACCTCCACCCCGCACACAAGTAAAATCACACCCCCGAACTACACTCTCGCCTTGTCCCGCCGCCTCCTCCAGCCCCGGCTGCCCGCCTACGGTCTCTCCCCACTCCTGGGTCCCCCGGCCTGCCCTCCGGCCCCCTCTTTTACTCCAGGGCCCCGCCTCCCACCACACCCCCGGTCTCCCCCTCCACGGCCCTGGGTACCTTCGACTGCTCCCCCGGTCCGTCACCCCCTTTCCTTGAGGACTTCTCTGTCCCCAGTCTCCCCCATCTCCTTCGTCCCCCAGTCCCTCTACCTTTCCGTCCCCGTCTCCCCCCACCTCTGCGTCCCCTGGACTCTATCCGGTTTCCCACCTCCTTCCCCTCCTCCCCATCCTCTGCCCTCAGTCTTCCCTCCCCAGCCCTCCTTTTCCCTCATCCCTCAGTCTCCCTCTTTCTTATTTCCCTCCAAATCCCTTCGTCTTCCCACCCGCCCCGTCCCTCCGCAGACCCCTCGTTTTCCTTCTCCCGAAGTTCCCTCCGTCCCTGGCTTTCCCCCACGCCCTCCCCCGCCCTCGCCCGGCTCCGACGCCCCGCCCGCTGGGCTCCCAGCCTCAGTTTCCTTCCCTTCCCGGCTCCTTCCTCCGCCGGCGGCCCTTCCTCGAGGGCGGATGTGCGCCGGACGGGCGAAGGCGGTGGCGGCGGGTCGAGAGGATCCCAGCTCTGCCCCGGAGGCCTCGGGCCACAGCCATGCGACGCCCGAGACGAGGCCTGGGCTGGCCGCCGGGGCCACAGGTGAGGCCGGAGCGGAAGCACCCGTGCGGGGGCTCCGCCGGGACCGCTTTCGCTCCGGGGCCGGCCTCGGACCTTTCTTCTGGTGCCTAATTTGGAGTCTGGACTTCCTCCAGTGCCTGTCGGTTCCAGACCTTTCCGGCCGCTCCCTGGGCCCCCACCGCCCTGGCTAAGGTGCCGAGACCCCCGAAGCGGTGACTCTGGGCGCCCCACGAGGCGCAGAGAGCTGGGGACCGGGTAGGGCTGCTGATCCCCCGTGGCCTGGATGCTCGGGCGTTCGCGCTGGGCCGAGAGGCCGGAGGGGCCGGAGCGGGGTCACCTGCCGGAGCCCCGGCGTCGCCCCACAAGGGGCCCTCCAGACACCCAGGCCTCTGCCACCCTGACCCCGAGGAAGAGCTTGGGCATCTCTGCTCGCGGTGCAGGAGGGCTACTGAGAGCCGAGGCTGACCGCGGCGCTTCCCCCAGTCCCTCCTCCCCGAGAGCTGGACTCGCACCGCAGGGGCCTTTTTTTGGCAGCGGGCGGGGCGGGGTTTCCCAGAGCGGCCGCGGAGGCCGGGCTGGGCGAGCGGGCTGGGTAATTACAGCCCCGGGTAGTGGGTAGCCTGGTGGGACGGGAGCAGGTTGGCCGGTGGGAGGCGCCCCGGAGCAGCCCGCTTGGCACTCCCGGCCAGGGGGGGTGGGGTGGGAGGAGAAGGCGCCCCCGCCCCGACCCGTCCCCCACGCCCCCCACCCCGTGGCTGCTCTCCCGGCCGCTGCGCAGCCCCTGGGTCAGAGCGCCGCCCGCGTGCTGGGACGCGCCGGTCTGGTGTACCTTTCCACTTCACCTGGATTAGGTTTCGGAGCTGGGGCCACAGCCCCGCGCCTCCCAATCTCTACATCTTTTCTTATCTTCTCTGTCTCTCCCTACACCTCTCTCCTTATCTCTCCTTCTTCTTTCACCTCCTTATTCCCTTCTCTCCTCCCCTCCAATCACTCTTGTTCCCCATCAACCTCATTCCTTTACAATCTTTATCTGCACTTGAAATCCTTGGTGTAAATAAAAGAGCACACCTACTGCCACCTCACAGAGTGATAATGACAACTTGACAGATGAAGAAACTGAAGCCCAGATAGGTGAAGTGACTTGTTCAAGATCATGAAGCTCATACTGATAACTGGCATGTTTATAGTGCTTTGCACTTCACAGAGTGTCATTTCATGTAATACCTGAATCTCCAGACAATCATCTTTAAAAAAAACAAAAACCTAACAGTTTTATTGAGGTATGATGTTCATACCATAAAATTCACTTAATTTCAATGTACATTCAGTAATTTTTAGTGTATTTACAGATCTGTGCAACCGTCATCACAAGTAAGTTTTAGAACATTTCTATCACCCCCCTCAAATCTGCCCATTTATAGTCACTCCCCATTCCACCCCTAGCCCCAGGCAAGTAGTGGGTGTTTTTTCTTTAAATCATTATTCCAGTTTTATAGAGAATGATCTGACACTCAGAGAAGTTAAGTAACTTGTCCAAGATCTCTCAGCTAATAAATAATAAAGTCAGGATTAAAATTTAAGGTTCTAAAAAATAAAATAAAATAAAATAAAATTTAAGGCTCTTGTACCCCAGTCTAAAGCTCTTTCCACTAAGTGATGATGCCTTTCCTTCACCATTGTTTATCGTTTTGTTTTTCTTACCCCCTCTTTTATAGAAACTCTCCATCCCCAACCCACTCTCTTGCCTCTCCTCCCTCAGAGAATGCTGAGGGATTTCCCTGAGTACAGCAGTCTCTGTCCCTGGAAATTCTTCCCCCTGGCCAGGTCTCCTGGGGAGGTGCCAGGCCACCTTGAGCTTTGGTGTAGGTTAATGGCCTTTGCCTTCCCTCTTCCCAGGCAGACTTGGGGCGGGCCCCAGGCCCTGTTCCAGCCTCTCTTCCGCCAGCTTGGGTGGAAATGGTGACGGAGACGATGCAGTCCAGGTCCGGAAGGGTGGAAGCCGGGAGGGTAAAATTAGTAACTATGGCTAAGGCCTTTGGGCCCCACTGCCAGGGTCAGACATTACTTGGAATGCTGGCTCCTCCCCCGACTTCTTCTCCAAGTCCCTTGGAAGATGGCTGGAAGAGAAAGTGGAGGGGCACCCTGCTTTCCTACGTCTCCCTCCCTACATTCAGTTACACTCTTTTCAACTTCCCCAGAAACATTGTTCAGCAGCAGACGAGCCTTAGTGAGTTGGCCAAGGATGGGCATGTAGGTACCTATTAGTACACAGAGGTCCTTCCTCAGAGTTTGCAGGTACCAAAACTGTGAGCCAGGGAGAAAGCGATGAGTGAGGAAGAGTTCAGGTTCTGGCTCTGGAATCTATCAGTATTTTACCTTTGGTTCTAAGGACCTCAGCTTCCTACAGCACCAAATCAGGTGAAGATCCCCAGAGTCCTATATTCCCAGTGCTAGTCACCATGGAGGGTTTCTATTTTTTTGCTGACTGTTTGGGGGTAAGATTGCTTTCTGGGGAAGAGAGGGTGCAGGAATTGAGACAAAGAGATGGCAGGAATAGTTGTGTTTTTCCCGTGTGTCTCCTTTAAGAAAACATCCTTCTGAGACGCCTGGGAAAAGAGACAAAGGGAGAAGAAGGAGAGGGAAAGGCTGTGGGAGGGAGCTCCTGCTCAGCCCTGCCACCCACCTGGGGCCCCCTGTCTACCAGTGTCCCTGGAGGGGCTTCCTTGGACTTGCTTCTCCCGCTAAGGTAGATTTCCCCCACCCTGCTTACGGCTCCAGTTGTGTGAGGGTCCTCAGCTGCCAAGGCCTGAGTCCTGGGTGTCAGAGGCAAGAAAGTACAGCAGTACAGGTTGGGCCCTATAGGACTTTTGGGGCTTCCTGTGTGTGGCAAGGGCCAGGACCGGTGTGGTGTGGTATCCACGCCACAGCTGAAGAGGCGGCATCGCCTTCCCCCAGGAAGCTCCTGAGCTGCCTCGACTCCTCCCTCAGCAGGAGCATGCTGGAAACCACGGTGACACGGGCCTGCCCCTTCCCTGAGAACCTTGCTACAGAGCCTACTCCTTGCCCTTTTCTACCCTGGCCTCCGCACCTCACCTGTTTTCTGCTGTGTCCGCAGGAGCTCTGGAGCCCCAGGACAATGGACACTATCAATAGGAACCAAGTGGGCCCTGGAAGCAAGACCCCAGCTATGGTGCAGGTGAGTGTGGTTGGGGGCGGGGCAAGCGGGCTGTTGGTGAGGATGTGCTGACTCCTCTACCTACCTGTGGTCCCAGCCCAAGGATGACAGCGGTACCACCTCTGCTCTTCCCCAGGTCCCAAGCCTATTAACAGCTAAGTCTTTAGCTGAATTAGGTTAATTGGTTCACCCAGAAAATACCCTTTGAAAGTCAGGAAGTGTTTTACAGATTGACCCTGAGCTGTATCTCTCTCCTCGATCCAGGCCCTGCCCTCTCTTGTAATTTAGTTTAACAGGGGCAAACAATGGCCAAGTGGATTGCCACGGACAGGTCTACAGGGACAAGTCTTGATCGGTCCCCTCTACCAGTAGCCCCTCCTCTTACCAAGCACTTCCCCACTCCCCTTTCTCCTGTTTCTGTCCTAACAGACAAAAGGGGCAGTTAAACCAAGACTTGAGATAAATCCAGTGGGACGAGTTAGTGGCCTAGATTCAGATCTAATTACAATTTAGTGGAATACTGCTCTGTGCAAGATTTTGCACTACACCGTCAGAGCCCTTTGGAGAGCGTAGGTGCTAGAGCAAGTGCTGGTGTGAGGACGGGGACTAGGGTGGTAAGGTGCCAGCCAGGAGTCTCATGATGCTCATCCCCCACCTCCACTACCTGCAGAAAGGACCCTTGGACCTGATCGAAACAGGCAAAGGGCTGAAAGTGCAAACGGACAAACCCCATCTGGTGAGCCTGGGCAGTGGGCGGCTCAGCACGGCCATCACTCTTCTGCCGCTGGAGGAAGGTGAGTCTGGGGGGCATCTGACCTGCCACCCCTCCATCCCCATAGACATTCCTGCCCTGGGATCCTGGCATGTGCTGGGGCCCTCTTGATACCTGCTGGCAGTGTTCACCTCCCCCAAATGGGAGGCCGTGCCACCTACCCCACCAGTTTGCTTCCCTTGTCTCTGCCTGCCCAGACTAATCCGGCTCCATGACTGGGATTAAAGATCAGCTTAGAAATCAGGAGGAGAGCACTGAAACAGGAGAGCACATGGCTCTTGGCAACCACTGTGGCCAAGAAGAAAGGGGGCCCCCTCCAGGGCAGTGCCTGACATGGGAGAAGGTGCTGGTGGACATGGAGAGATGGCAGTGGGAGCAGACTTCCTAGTTAGGCCCTGGCACAGCCCCTTCCACCTTGCGGCTTCTGCCCTTCCTCTCTACTCTCGAGGTTGCACTTGTTGCCTGGGTGATACTACATTCCCCACGTTCTCCAAATACCGGTCCCGGGGGCTCTGCCAGGGGGAGGGGCTGTGCCTGCGGAAGCCCGGGGAGAGTTGAACTGAAGAGAGGGGAGTGAGGGAGGGCAAGGGTTGCAGGTGGCAGAAGGGAGGGAGAAAAGAAGGAGGCTGAGAGAGTTTGAGGAAAAGATGGGGGAGAATGGGGAAGGAGAAAAATGTCTTAGGGAGGGAGGACTGGGGGGACAAAGGGAAGGTCTGCAGAAAAGTCCCCCTTCCCTACTCTATCTGTGGATCCACTGTGCCCTTCGGGCCTTCATCTCTGGGTCTGAGAAGAGCTTCTACCCCTTACTGTCTCGACCAGGCTCAGGGGCCCCAAAGGTGTGGCCCGTGATTCTCCCTGGAGTAGGAGGTGGCAGTAGATTTCCAGTGTGGCCCTCCTTGCCCCTCTCTGCCAGCTCAGCCTGGACTACCCCTCTGACTCAGTTTGCCTCCTGTTTTCAGGGAGGACAGTGATTGGCTCTGCAGCCAGGGACATCTCACTGCAGGGTCCAGGCCTGGCTCCAGAGCACTGCTACATCGAGAACCTGCGGGGCACCCTCACCCTCTACCCCTGCGGCAATGCCTGCACTATTGATGGGCTCCTGGTCCGGCAGCCCACCCGACTCACTCAGGGTAAGTTCTGACAGCCCCGAACCTAGGGAGCTGTTTAAAAGCTTGTGCATGACAGGTGCAGGGGAAGCCTGCTGTGTTGGTTGCCATGGTAACCGCCTGAGTGCCCAAGTTGGGGGTGGGGTGCTCAGGTGCATCTGGATCGGGTGCATTTCGAAACCCCTCCAGCATCCAGACTTGTCTTCAACCTGCTTTTCTCTGGTCGTCCCCACCCTGTTACCGTGGGGAGAGAAGAGGGCCTGCTTCCTGCTCTCAGAGGGCATGGGGAGTGGTGCAGTGGTCACTCGTAGTCGTTAGGGGAGAGCAGTTGGAGCAGCAGCGAGGGGAAAGTGGCACATGGCTCCATGATGCCAAGAGGGAGTTGTTCTGAAAGGCTGTTGAAGCTGGGGAGCTGTTGAGGACAATGGCGATGGGACAAGGGCAAAATCTGATGGCAAAATCTGAGGACACACTCACTCCTGTTAAAACACTGTTGACAGTAGCTTTTGGGTCATGAATATGGTTACCACCCTGTTTCCCAAAGCAACAGACCATTCCGTTGTGTAAGGGAGCTCTAAAAACTGGGCCTCCGGTTACTATGGTGACCAGGCAGGTAAGGGGTTGGCCAGGTAGCACTCTGATAAACCAGGTGTGTTTGCCCTGGACATCAATGTATACAGTGAAGCACCATATTAGGGGGATGACAAAAGTGGATTTGGGTTGGGGGGTAGAGGATGGAGCTTTGGACTAAGCCTGGATCTAAGTAGGAGGACCCATGTCCTGGCAGTGTTTTCTTGGGACTCTTACCTCTTAATGGCTGGAAGCTCCTTTGCAGTGGAAATCCCACCCACTCCACTGTTTCCCTCTCTCCTTCTCTTCACACCTCTTGGGGTCTCTCCCTTCAGGGCTGACCCAGGAGACCCAACCTTCCTGCCTTTGGGAGTGTCAGGGGGAAAACTGACTCCAGGGAGATAGGTCTGCCAGGAGCAGCAGCAAGCAGGCCCTCATCTCCTCCAGGGCTTCTCTGACTCCAGATAAGAGGAGGAACCCCCATAAATTGAGGCTTTGGCTGTGATGCCATCTGGCTCCTGACCGTACTCTTCCATCTCAAAGAGAGCATCTTCCCCAAGATTTGGGTACGTGGAAGTGAGATAGTAGAACAGCAAGGAGAGGCAGAGGCAGAGTTCAAAGAAGGCTGGAGAAGGAGCCCAGCCCCAAATCCCTCACGTTCATGAGCAAGAATTTTCTTCCCCTGTGCGTTGTGAGCAGGGTGGAGGAACCGATGCTCTGTAGGCCTCTCTTGCCTGGTCTTCCCAGGGCAGCATTTAGCTCCCTGAGAAGAGGGAGGGCCTGGGCCAAGATGGAATTCTTAGGCATTTCCTGTGGCCCAAGTGACCCCCAACTCTTGCCCAGCCAAAAGCCCACCCTGCCAACTATGTACCCTCCCACTCTCTCCTGACCCTAAACCCCCTTCGCTTTCACTCCCTTCCACCCCCATAGCTGCCTTGTCTAGGCTCGCCTGTCTCAGAAGCTTGGCAGCCTGGGGAGGGGTAGGCAGAGGCACAAAGGAACGGGTGTTCTTCTCCCCAGCACTACCCCTCCCCTGGGCTCCAGGAGCTGAGGGTTTCCTTGTCTCATCTCTGGAGCAAGGCACCAAGCCCAGCCCTGCCTGGCCCCACTCCGGACATTCTTGGGAGCGCGTTTCCCTGGAAACTGGGTGGCTCGGGGGTGCATGTGCTATCTCTATGTGTCTGTGTAACTGGAGTGTGTTTATGTATCTCCGGATGTGTTTGTGCCTCTGGGCTTGTGTATCTTTGTGTTTGTGTCTTTCCTTGTGTTTATGGATCAGAGTGTTCAAGTTGGGGGCAGGGGTGAACTCAGGGCTGATGGTAACGAAGTGTCCGTGTGTGCGCCTGTGAGGATATGAGAACTCACTGGCCACGTGCCTATCTGTGGGCATATATGCAAGAGGATCATTTTCCCTGTCTTGTTTCCCCGATCCAGCCTTGTAGGGGGGACCCCCCTCTTTGAAAAACAGAGGGCTACCCTAGAAATAACAAGGAGCCCTCTCTGGCTGGGCCGGGCTTTGGATGCATCATTCTGGGCACTGGGCCCAGCCATAGGCAATTGGAGAGGCACACGTCATCACGAGCAGGGTGGCAGTGACAGGCTCTTCCAGCAGGAATATGCCTGGCCAGGGGGTGGGGGGAAGCAGGCAGAAAACAGATGCCAACCTTTAGCTAGAGCTATGGACATGGGGGCCAGGAAGATCCTGCTTTCAGTCCTATCCCCGGGTATCCTGGGACATCCCACGCTGCCCTCTCTCTACAGAACAAGAGGTGGAGCTAGGAAGAGGACCAAGGAAATGAGGAGGAATATCATATCTGGGTCTAGGCTGTCCCGCCCCGAGACCACATCGCCAGACCACATGAAAGATCTGGGAGGGGACCAAGTAGGGAAGGGCCCGGAAAGCCATGAAGCTCAGGGACCAGGCTGTCTAGACAGAAGGTCCTCATCCTCTCCCAGCATTCACTGCCAGCCCTTCGTTGGAGTCTCCTTCACTCCCCAGGCGCCTCCTTGGTGGGCAGGGGCTTCTCTGAGGGCCAGCAGGGGAGGCTCCCTGGAATGTGGCTGGTGAGCCAGGATTCCTGAGTTATCCAGCTGCCTCCCTCTGGGGTCCAGGACACTGAGCCTCTTCCTCTTCCACCCAGCTGTCAGTTAATTCCTTCTGTAAAATGGGAGTGACGCCTCCAACTGTCCTCTGTTATAAGACTGATAAAGATCTTGACTAATAAAGCTCAAAGGAAGGAGAGAAAAAGCAAGTGCTCCTAGCTCCCCACTTCTTTGTGTCTGCCTCCTGCCCCATTTCTCCCTGGCGGTCTCCTCTGTGTCTCTGGGTCTGTCCAGCTGCGGCCGTCACAGTTTCCAGACTGATGCATCACATTTCCTGAGGAGATTTTTTTTTTTTAAACCCTCCCCCTATTTTGCATTTGACCCTATATGGTTTTCCTTTTTCCTTCAGAAGGGGAGTAAGCTGTATGTGAGTGTGTGAGCGCGCACGTGTGTGTGTGTGTGTGTGTGTGTGTGTGTGTGTGTGTGTGTGTGTGTGTGTAGTATGGCTGGGTGGGTAGGAGTTCAGTGAGGGCGGAAAAATTGTTTGACTGTTTCTCTAAGGAGGTTGACTTTTGACTTCAGAGTCTCTCTGGGGATTGAGTGAAAGGCTATCTGTGCCTGAGTGAGGGTATAACCAAGAGAGGGGCTGGTGCCTGAGGGGTGGTATGTTTGAGAATAAATGTGTGTGAGAGACAGGACGTGTTTAACTGGGGTGTCTGTGTGACTCAGAGTATGCACAGCCGAGTGGTGTCTGTGTGACTGAGCAGGTGTTGGTGTGTACCTGGGAGAAAGTGTGTGGGGCTATGTGAGCTCTGAGCATACAGAAGACGTCTGAGAGAACACAGTGTGTCCCTTAAGGTTCTGGTGTCCAGAGGCCAGTCCCTGGAATGAGAGGAACTTTCTGGGACCCAGGCTGGGTGGTAGGTACTTGCCTGGCCCAGAACCTCAGCCTGGTCCTGGGGGCTCCAGAGGCGGCTGGCACTGTGTTTCCAGATGGGAAGGGTACCTCCTTGGGGTGAAAGAGCTCTTTGCGGGGCTAGCACGACTGGTGGTTGTGGTTGGAAGGAGGTGGGTTGGCTTCTGGAGCCCCAGGGAAGTGGGCTGGCTTGGAAGAGGCCGTGCCTTGGTCCAGTGTGGGTCATGGGGCGAGGTGAACTGCTGGGAGGGTGGGGGTAAGGGGGGCAAAGGAGGAGGTGTTTAGGGTGGAGACAGGGGCCGGGCTCAGTGCTGCGCACACTGCACACAGCACTGCCTTGGCCTGCACTTGTCATGGTGGCAGACTGAGGGCCAGAGCTGGACCCAGTGACTTAGCTGGATTCCCAGGAGTTTCACTCTTCTCTCTAATATATGGAGCCATGGACTGTCAGAGCTTAACCTCAGCCTCCTCACTCTGTTGATAAGGAACCCGAGGCCAGAGGGTGTGGCTGGCCCAAAGTGACCAGCCAGGGCTGGGCCGGCCCCCTCCTAGGCCTCTGGTGGCTTCTGGCCACAGAGGGGTCTCAGTGAGACCCCAATTCCCCTCACTTCTGCCTCCTGGCTCTTCACCCTCTGGCCTTTGTATCTACCTCTCACCTTTCCTCCTCTCTGTCATCTCCCTGGAACCTTTCCTCCTTGCCCCACTTCTACTCCTGACCCGGGCTCAGGACTTCTGAGCTGGCTTCCTCCCCGCATCTCCCCCGCCCCGCCCCGCCCCGCCCCGCCCCGCCCTCTCCATCCCGCTCCCCTCTCCTCTCCTCTTCTCTCCTCTCCTCCATCACTTCCTCTTCCCCTCCTCCTCTCCTTTGTCCCTCCCTCCCGGGCTCCCTTCCCCCGCCGCCAGTGGCCGGCCCGCCCCTCCCCGGGCATTGGTGGCTGCTCGCTGCCTCGCCGCTCGCTGCTCCGAGCCCGGAGCCGGCGGCGCGGGAGGTCGGCCCGCCTCTTCAAAGGCCCGGGGCGGGCCGGGGACCTGGAAGGCTCGAGCTAGCAGGGGCGAGCGGTCCGGAGGTCCGGATTCGGTGGTGAGTCCTCAGCCCCCGGCGGCCGCAGCCCCGGCAGCCGGGCGCGGAGCAGCTCGGGCTGGGAGGGGCGTGGAGGGGGTGGGGAAGCGTGCGAGGAGGGGGATCGGGTCCCTGGCCCCGCTTGGGAGCTTGAGGCCGTGAGGCTCGATCGTGTGTGTGAGCCCTGAACATACCTAAGTGGGGCGCCTGGGCTCGGGGCCACTCCTCAGCGGGGCAGACTTCATTTTCCCCAGCACTAGATGGTCCCCTCCGTGGGACCTGCCTCTCTACGGGGTTGAGGGGTCCTGGTTAGGATGAGCGGAGCCTGTGTTACGGCTCAGAGGGGTCTCGGATGGAAGGAGCCAAGGCCCCTCCTCCCATCTTCCCTTCGCCCCAGCCGCCTTTTGGCCAGTTCATTCTATTTGTGTGGCCAGCAGGGCAGTGACTGTCGCTCTGAGTGTGAGGCTGTCTGCCTATATCTGTGTGTTTCTGAGTGTGTATGTGTGTGAGCCGGGATGAGAGTGTGTTTGTGTGTAGTGTTTCCCCCCTGCATCTCTCAGAGATAGGATCCACCCTCTCTTTTGCCCCGTTTGTTTTTTTCCCTCCAGATGTGCACCCACCTGCACACAGCTGGGCCCTGAGCCCCTTTGGGGAGGAGGGGCACAAACACAACTTTGCCTGGATGAGAAGGGGTTCTTGGGTTTCGTGAGTGGGCTGACCTTTGGAGGTGTGGGGCAGGAGTGGGCAGAGAGGAGGTTTCTTCCCAGAAATAGGCTTTCCAGGCCCCTGGGGGCATGGGACCAGAGTTGGGGCCATGCCTGGGGCCCCTGAGTGCAAATAGAAAGTTGATTTGGGCAGGAGCTGAGCTGCAGTCAGTCCCGCTGCCCTCCTGCCCGCTCTATTAATACAGACCCAGCTCTGCTGCCTGGTATCACCTATTTATAGCCCCAGAGGCAGCATAGCCACACCCCTTGTATAGAGGAGGGTGAGGGGCAGGGAACTCACAGCTACAGGGGCCAGCGCCGGGGTCCGTAGGTGCCCACAGCCTCCTTGGGTGGGCCTGGCACTGATGGGCTGGAATCCACCCAGACTCCCCACCTCCTTCCCAGTCTGGACTATGTGGTCAGGCTCCTGATCTGCCCCGCCCCCCTCTCCCTGCCCCCCATCAACCTAGGGTTGAGTGGGTCTGTCTAGACCCTGCAAACTCATCATTAATTAGCTTGTTAAATGGCTGAAAGGAGGGGGCGGGGAATGCAGGGTTCTTTTCTGAAACAGCTGTGGCTGTAATTAGGTGGACAGTGTGGCTGGCTCTTATTTATTCCGGTTATGAGTACTCTGTGATCAGCGCCTCTGATTGGTGGCTTGGCAGGGAAGGCTCCCTCCTTTCCTAACCACCCATCAGCCTTTAGAATTGTTGGTGCCTGCCTGGGAGGGCCCGTGGGTTTGCCAGAGAAGTGGGTGGTTTTGTCTACTATGTTGTCTGCTATGGGCTTCTCGGCCTGCTGGCCCCCGATCCGTGGCAATGCCCAGGGCCCCCCAACAGGCTCCTGAGCACCTCAGTGGGCGGCCAAGGTACCCACGTGGCCTGGGATGCCCCATGCCCTTGTGGCCTGCCTGAGCTGAACTGTCTCAGCGTCCAGGAATGTAGACTTCCCTGCCAGTCTTAGCTCAGACTGGCATGAAGCTTGGGGTGCCAAGTGGCACCAGATAGGGTAGAGAGGAGCCTGGGGCCAGGGGCCAAGGGCATGGACAAATTGGAAGAGTGGGTGGTAGAGCACCAGGTCTCTGGCTTCTCCCAGCAGAGCATCTTTGCAGAAGCCCTCTAGCACCTGGTGTGGCCGGGAGGAGGAGTTCTGCCAGACAGGCTTAGGCGCGGTGGGCACACCTGTCACTGTGCACACTCCCGGTGCCCCTGGCTACATTTTCTGGCTCCCACATGCCCTCCCCCCTCCATGCACTCACACTTCATGGGCAGGACTGGGCTTGTGTCTACTGCCTAGGAATGTGCTTGGTTGAGGCTGGGCCCACTGGCCTAGGCTTGGCTGCATTCCAGGGGAGACCAAGGAGCAGGACGATGTCAGGCCAGAGAGCGCTTTGACAGAAGGAGAAGGAGGGTAGCAGTCGCTCCCGGCTGTCAGAAAGGGTGGCAGCTCTCTTAAGGAAGCGAATTCTGGTCCCCGCAGGGGCATCTGCCTGATCAATGGTGTTTCCCTGTCCCCTATCTCAGAGCTTTTTTGTGATCCTGGAAGTTGCTGCCTCTCAAACTGACCCTTCCACCCAAGTGGCAGATAGATGGATCTTGATGGGAGGCACATGGGTGTCTGTGTTCTCTGGAGAGCCTTCTCCACTTACAGAGCACTGGCATACACTGTCTTTCTAACTCTGCAAGGTCAGTGGTTTTGTCCTCATTTTTCTGATGAGAGAACTAGACTCAAGGAGGTGAAGTGACTACCTGAAGATCTCACAGGTAGTCTGAAGGAAATTTAGGACTAGGACTTACAAACCAGAGCTCTTTCCCCTCGGCCCTGTGCTGTGGAGCTGGGCTGGGGCCTCCGGCACGGGGGGAGTCAGATTTGGAGCAAGTGGATGCCGCTGAGTGCAGGTGGGGATGACTCTTCGGAGCCTGGGCTGAGCCTGCTGGTGCTGCGGGGTGAGGGCTGCCTCAGCTCTGCCTGCCCTTCCGAGTGTTTGGTTTCTCTGCAGGCTGCATGTTGTGCCTGGGTCAGTCCACCTTCCTCCGCTTTAACCACCCGGCTGAAGCCAAGTGGATGAAGAGCATGATTCCGGCAGGGGGCCGGGCCCCTGGACCCCCCTACAGTCCTGGCCCGGGTAGGTACCCACTTGGGGCACGTGGCTAGTTTGGTGGCACCCCGTGGACAGTCCTCCTCCTTGCCCACTCCAGCCGCACTTGCAGTGTCAGGGCAGGACAATACCCGTGATCTGGGCTTGCTGCCACCTGCCATGGGCCACTGGTGGAGAGTGCCAGGCAGTCTGACCACTGGAAGAGATCCAAGAAGTGCTGCTTGGCTGGAATTGGGGAATCATGTGCCTGAGGGATGGGGGGCTATGCCGGCCTGTGTCCCACTGCCCTGGAAGGTGCCACCTTGGTGTCTGGGACCTTGACCCTCTTATGTCACTACCAGGGAGCCTCACCCTTGAGGGTGGCCTGTGGGGGCAGAAGGAAGCATCCAGTTGAGCTGCTGTAAGCTCTGGGGTGGGGAGGGGGGGTCCCACCTGCTTGTGATCATGTCTTTGGGCCCTGCCCCACCCCCAGGCCATGCCATGCCAGCTGGTGTCTCAGTGGAGCAGCTGCAGTTTGTGTGTGAATTATTGATCCCCAGAGGAGAGTTGGGTGATTGTCCCAGGGAGCCAGCACAGCCCCCCTCAGCCCAGCTGCCTAGGGGGCTGGGTGCAGATCAGGAGGCTGCCTATAGGCCTGCCACCCCAGACTTTGCACGGGTATTCAGATGGCTGTAGGATGACAGGTGTCAGCGTGCTACTGGGACAGGTGGACATGTGTGTCAGGTGCACCTAGCAGGGTGGCATCAGTGGCTTCAATGGATCATTTGGGGATCTGAGGAAAGATGGGTGGTCCCTGGGATCACCAGTATCCACGGCAACCCCTCTGCCTTTGGTCCCACACAGTCCCCATAATTTTGGATCCAGACTCAGTCTTGCAAAGCCTTTTTCTTCTCCTTTCTAGGCCCTTGGAGGCTCAGAAGCTTGGGTTCCCAGTCCACTCCCTGGGTAGCTTTACCCTGCTCCCACCCTGGCCTTGTCATGCCACTCCCTCAGCTGTTTGGGGCAGTGGTTTCAGAGACTCCTGGTTGGTTGACAAGGGCTGGGGCAGGGCAAAGGCAGGCTCTTGCTGGCATGGCTTAACGGGCTAATTGGAGGCACTGAGCTGCACCTAGTTGCTGCCCAGCCTGGCTTCCAGGAACTGGCCTTTAGGGCCAGGCCCCTCCCTTGCCTCCGACTGGAGAAAGTGGTGCTGCACACAGCCCTCGCCCAGCCCTGGAGGATTTGTGTGTGTGTTTTCCTGGGTCTCGGCTGCTGTGTTGGGAGGCCCTTATGTCCTATTGGACTGGGACCACGTCCTCCCCGGAACTTCTGGCCCGCTCCCCAGCGTGCCCCCATGCCCTTTGCAGAAGGTCCACCTGCCCTTCCTGAAGTGGAGCTTGAGGAGGTTGAAGAAACCAAGGCAGGGAGGAACCTAGTCTTAGGGTGAGTGCCTGGCCGTGTTGCCGACTCTGTCCTAAGTCATAAAATGTCAGAGCCAGGAGAGCCCTCTTCCTTCACAGACGGCAAAACCAAGGGCAAGTGACTTGGGAAAGTTGCACAGCAGGTTAGTGGCGGAGCTGGCGCTGGGACCCAGATCTCCTGGCTGCTTCTCCAGAGCCTTTCCAGCCCTGTTCTGCTGGCAGGACATGGGAGTGCTCGCTCTTGTGCATATGCAGCTCCCTAGGGCCTAGGAGATGCAGACCAGGTCCTGAGGCCTCTTTGCGTTTTCCTTCAGCAGAATCACAAAGCTTGGTGAACGGGAACCACACCCCACAGCCTGCAACCCAGGGACCCTCAGCCTGTGGCAGCCACAGTTCCCTGGTGAGCTCTATTGAGAAGGACCTGCAGGAGATCATGGACTCACTGGTGCTCGAGGAGCCTGGAGCTGCTGGCAAGAAGCCTGCCGCCACTTCCCCACTGTCACCGATGGCCAATGGTGGCCGCTACCTGCTGTCCCCCCCGACCAGCCCCGGTGCCATGTCCGTGGGCTCCAGCTATGAGAACACCTCTCCAGCCTTCTCTCCGCTCTCCTCACCAGCCAGCAGCGGAAGCTGTGCCAGCCACTCCCCCAGTGGGCAGGAACCAGCCCCTTCCATGCCCCCCCTGGTGCCTGCCCGGTCCTCTAGCTACCATTTAGCCCTGCAGCCCTCACAGTCCCGACCCAGTGGTGCTCGCCCCTCTGAGAGCCCCCGGCTGGGCAGGAAGGGGGGTCACGAGAGGCCGCCCAGCCCTGGGCTCCGAGGTCTGCGGACAGACAGCCCTGCAGCCACTGTCTTGGCAGTGGCCTGCAGAGCCGCCGAGAGCCCCCGGGTGGGGGGGCAGTTGCCCCTGGTGGCGATTGGCCTGAGTGAATACCAGGCTTCCGGTGCCCGTGGCCAACCCACCAGCATTCCTGGCAGCCCCAAGTTCCAGCCACCAGTCCCTGCTCCTCGAAACAAGATTGGCACGCTCCAGGACCGCCCTCCCAGCCCTTTCCGGGAGCTGCCGGGCACTGAGCGGGTGTTGACAACCAGCCCCTCACGCCAGCTGGTGGGCCGAACATTTTCCGATGGGTCCGCTACCCGCACCCTGCAACCTCCCGAGAGCCCCCGCCTAGGCCGGCGGGGCCTGGACAGTATGAGAGAACTGCCTCCCTTGAGCCCATCTCTGTCCCGAAGGGCTCTCTCCCCCATGCCCGCGCGGACCACCCCCGATCCCAAACTAACCAGGGAAGTGGCAGAGAGTCCCCGACCCCGGCGCTGGGCAGCCCATGGGGCTTCACCAGAGGACTTCTCCGTGACACTGGGGGCGCGGGGCCGTAGGACACGGAGCCCCTCACCCACACTAGGGGAGTCCCTGGCACCCCGCAAGGGCAGCTTCAGTGGCAGGCTGAGCCCGGCTTATAGTCTGGGCTCGTTGACTGGGGCTTCACCCCACCAGAGCCCCCGTGCCCAGAGGAAGCTCTCCAGCGGGGACTTGCGGGTGCCTGTCACTCGGGAGCGGAAAAATAGCATCACAGAGATCAGTGACAACGAGGATGACCTCCTGGAGTACCACCGGCGGCAGCGCCAAGAGCGGCTTCGGGAGCAGGAGATGGAGAGGCTGGTGAGCGGATGCCAGGGAGGCTGCTGGCATCCATGACAGGGGCTCTGCCAGGGTGTGGGCGGGCCAGCTGGCAGGGAGGGAGGGGCCCGTGGACAGGGCCTGGGCTTCCCAAGCTTCTTCACTTCCGGGATACACCATAGTGACCAGTATCTCAAGGCTCTGGTGCCCTGGACAAGAACTTTCTTTGAAGTCTCTAAGGCCTTATTTCAAATTCATGCTCACTTTGCATTTATTCCATAACACAGTGTTTGTTTTCATGTATAAAAGAAGTTTCACATTATGTACCTGAACACAATGAAGCTCTAGGAAAACATACCACATTTATGATGAAGCTTTGTACGTCTCAGTTTGAGAAGCAGGTCTTAGTGATTAGAAGGCTGAAGCCCAGAGAGGGGAATGGGTTTGTGCAAGGTCACACAGCAAGTTCTGGCAGAGCTGGAATTGGAACCCACGTCTCCTGTCTCTCCAAGGCTTATTCTTTAGAAAAGCCTCTGGTCCTTCTTTCTTGCTTCTCTTTGGCCTCTATAAATGGGTGGGAGCTCCTCATCCTGGCCCATGCTGGATTGTCTGGAAATGGGGGTGGCAGGGGGAGAAGAAGAGAACAGGATGGGCAGCCCCTGGCTGATCCAGGTCAGTCTGTGTGATAGTAATTATGTGTGCTGGTGTGTGTGTGTGTGTGTGCATGCGCACACGTGTGGGTGCCTTTGGGGGCTGGGTGTGGTTCTGGGCAGCTGTCCTGGAGATGGCATCTGAGCTGGGTGGGGGCTGGGATTCCCCAGATAGAGCAGGGAGCTTGAGGGGCGCTGGCTGGTGTGTCCACGCTGTAGCATGTGCACAGGAAAATAGATTCTGCCCTCTTTCCCTTGCGAGCAGAAGAACGGGGTTCCTGGGGGCCCAGGGACACTGGGATTGGTTTGAGGAGGAGAATCGGAACTGAGGAGGTTTGCCTGGAGTCCTTTCAGAAGAGGTTGGGACAGCTTTGGGTGAGGTGAGGGTGTGGGACCTTGTGTCTGTGTTGGGTCCGGGAGGGATGAGGCAGGACCCCCAGTCTTCTAAGTTATTATATCTTCTGTTTTTGCCTGGCCTAGACAAGAGTGCTTGCCCCTCGCCAGGGTCTCATCCTGGAGAGGGGGCAGTGAACCTGGCACAGGCAGAGTGGTGGGGCCAGCCTCCCTCAACCCCATTCAGCCTTCCCGCCCCCTCCCCTGCCCCGCCGCACGTGCCTCCCCAGCCCTTACCTGCCCCACCTGCCACTTTAAATCTTGGAGGCTGCCTGCCCTGCCCCTCCCACCTCCACCGTGCTGCTTATCTTGGTCCTGGGGCAGGGGCGGAGGCACTGGCCCAGCCTCCTGGGTGCTGAGACTCTGTTCCTGGTTTTCTTGCTATGGAACTGGGTAAGCAGCAGGAGGGAAGCTGGGTAAGTGTCTGGGGGGTCCTGGCCAAACTGGTGAGAGACACCAGAGGTTGAGGGACCCCAGAGAGAGTCTGGGGGAAGCCCCAAGTCTGGAGTACTATCCCTCCTTCACCTTCTTAGGCCCCTGGGAGGTATCTGGGTGGGCTGTGTGGGGAGGGGGCGGATGCAGCAGCCGGGCCACGGAGCACTGACACCTGGGCCCAGGCGTTCAAGTGCTGGCAGCTGCGCGGCCTGCTGGGAAGGAGCCAGGGGCTGCCAGAGGGTGACTGGAGCTGAGATGGGCATGAGGAGGGCTGTGGCCCAGGCCTCTCGGGCAGGGTGTATACACGCTAAGCACATCTTTGTGTAAACCTGTGTCAGGTCCCTGTGGGCCCCTGGGTCTGCGTTCCGGCCCTGCCTGTGTCGGTCTGTGCCCACCTGTCTGTGTGCTAGACTGTGTTTATCCGTGTGTGTGCCAGTGTGCATTTGTGCATGTCAGGACTGGTGTGTTTTTGTGTAGCTGCCTGTTAATACAGGCCCGGGGTACATGTTGTGTCCTTGTGTGTCGGTACTGATATGTGGCGGTGTCTCTGTGGGCCCAGGTGTCTTTGGATCTACGTGTATCCGTGTCAGCATGAACACCTGCGTGTTTATCTGTGTCTCATTGTGTTCTTTACTCTGCCTACCAGCATGTGTTTCTGGGTGCATCTGGGTGTGTCCCTGTGTGTTCACGAGGAAGCCCACCCTGGGACAGAATGAGAAGGGAGAGGAAACAGGAAGACGGGAGGGGCTGGCCGCGTGGGCAGGTGGCACGACAGCCCGGTTCCTCCTGCCCGCCTCTGGGGCACCCACCCTCCTTCCCTCTGCCTCCCCAGACCTTGGGCTCTGGGCTCTCCTGACTTGATTCTGACCCCGAGCCCCTAGTGTCCTAGTCCTCTCTCCTGACGGGACACCATGCCTGGCTCTAGCCCTCCTGGGACCCGGCCTCCTCCCCTTACGCCCTGCTCTGTCCACCCTCCCCAGGAACGCCAGCGCCTGGAGACCATCCTGAACTTATGCGCCGAGTACAGCCGGGCCGACGGGGGACCTGAGGCCGGGGAGCTGCCCAGCATCGGGGAGGCCGCCGCAGCCTTGGCTCTGGCCGGCCGGAGGCCCTCACGAGGCCTTGCGGGGGGCACTGGGGCCTCTGCGCGGAGCAACGAGGAGCCTGGAGGTGCCACCCAACGCCTGTGGGAGACTGTGGAGCGCTCGGATGAGGAGAATCTCAAAGAGGAGTGCAGTAGCACGGAGAGCACCCAGCAGGAGGTGGGACCCAGCAGGAGGTGGGGCCCAGCAGGAGGTGGGACCCAGCAGGAGGTGGGACTCGGGGTGGCCTGCCGCAGGCCGAGGAGGCACGCGTGTGTGGTGGATGCCAAGGCCCAGCGAGGGGGAAGTATATGAAGTTTGGGACGACATCAGGGTGTAGAAATGAGGAGGCGGGACTCCCCTGGCAGTCCACTGGTTAAGACTCCGCGCAGGGCGTGTGGGTTCCACGATCTCTGCTCCGGGAACTAAGGTCCTGCGTATCCAGTAGCGGGGCCAAAAAAAAAAAAAGAGGAGGCAAGGAAGAGGGGGAGGTGTTGATGAGTTTCCCAAGCTATAAATATGCTTTATGACCTGGCTTTCCTCGGAGCCCCACCCAGGCCTGGCACCCGGTGGTGAGTCTATTACTTTTAGCCAAGCTGTATTGCTCCCTGTGCGGGGAGGGGAGCTTCCTCCTATCTCAGTCCAGCTGCCCCTTCCGAGCACCCTGAGAAATGGGGATCCATTTCCTTAGTCTCATCCTGGAAGGCTCTAGAGGCTTCCCTAGCTGATGGCTCCCCTCCCCTCCAGCACGAAGATGCACCTAGTGCCAAGCTCCAGGGAGAGGTGCTGGCCCTGGAAGAGGAGCGGGCTCAGGTGCTGGGGCGAGTGGGGCAGCTGAAAGTCCGGGTGAAGGAGCTGGAGCAGCAGCTGCAGGAGTCGGCCCGAGAGGTGAGAGCGAGGGCCCTGGCTGGGCTTCTCCCCGGGCACAGTGATGGCCCCAGAGTGGCCCGAGTCCAGCTGCCTTGAGTGGCCTTGACGTGGACCCTGCTGTTGCCTCCAGGCTGAAATGGAGCGGGCATTGCTGCAGGGGGAGAGGGAAGCAGAGCGCGCGCTGCTGCAGAAGGAGCAGAAGGCGCTGGACCAGCTGCAGGAGAAGCTGGTGACCTTGGAGACGGGCATCCAAAAGGAGAGGGACAAGGTAACCCACCCCAGGCCTGGCTCAGTGCCGGGCGCCTGTGGCCTGGGAGAAGAGGAGAGATGCCTTTTCTGGGGCCCCTAACCTCTTACCTCATTGTTCATCCTGCAGCCCGGCCGGTCTCTGGGCCTCTCCAGGGGCAGGGGGCCTTATTCTCCGTGGAAAGTATCAGCTTGGAGGGCGCTGCCAGGGTCTGGGCTGGTGTCTGGGGTCTCCTCTGCCTGGGTCTCTGTTCTACATCTGGGTGCCTGGGTGCCTGCCATTCTAGGCCCTTCGTGCCCCTTCTAGGAAGTGCCGAAGCCCCTTCTTGGGCGGTGAGCACGGCCCAAGGCACTGGTGCTGGGGAGTGATTCAGGTCCGGGTGTCTGCATCTGGAGGACATCCGCCTCCAAGCGTGGCTCCGGTGCTCAGGATGTGGTCTTTGGGAGATGGCCCTCAGGTCTCTGTTTCCCTTGAGCCTTCAGGATCTGCAGCCTCCCATCCCAGATGGTCCCAGCTCCTGCCCCTGGCCCTTTCAGATTTCGTGCCAGCCTGCTGGGGCCGCTCCATCCCACAGGGGCCGTGTCAGCCACGCCCAAGATGTCCAACAACGTGCCAAAAGCTCCGAAGTGGAGAGGGGCCACCTATTTCTGGACTTGACAGTATTTTTCCAAGAATTAGTTCTCCTTCTGGATTTTTTGAGAGTGTCTTCCTCCTGCCCCTCAGTTTTGAAGCTCTTAACAATTCTTTGACCCTCCCACCCTGTTTTTTGGAGCTTTGGCTCTGGACCCCAAAACCACACTCCCAAATTCTGTGCCAAATTAACTCCATGCTTACCAACCAGGCCTGCACTAACGCCCCCTCTAATCACTGTCCTGGGCTCTCTGCATGTCCCTAACTGCCAGTGCCACCCAGGCAGGGCTGAGCCGTGCCTGCTTTTGCACTAACTCCACGGGCACCCCTGTGCCCTTGGCCCCTCCCCTCTAATGTTGCCTCCTTCCGTTCTTGGTGTGGGACCCCAGGGTTTTGATCAGAAAGGAATGGGCAGGGGGCACAGCTCCACTTTACTCAGTGGGGCATTGGCAGGAGGGGTACAAAATTGGGGGAAATGCTTGGCTGAGGAGCCTCTCAGTCCAAAGAGCTCCTCTCATTTGGAAAAGCCAGGGTGCGGCCTCCACAGACTGTTTGCAGTTTCCTGCACAGAGGAGAGGCGGGCTGTCCTCCAGCCGTCACCTGTCTTCCCTCCTGAGTGGAGGGATGAGGAGGTCCAGTGGTGGTGGCATGGCCTGGGGAGGGCACGGACAGGGGCTCTCTGCCACACAGTGGCTACCCTTCCTAGCTTTCCTCTGGGGCTTCCCAATTTCAGATACTCCAACCAGAGGGTGGGAAGGGGTAGGTCTCTCCCCACTCCCACCCCTGATCCATTCAGAACATAGGGTATTGCAAAGGCTGAGTCCAAGCATGGGGAAGTGCTTGGACCTCAGAAACTGGCCTGATCAGGCCTGGAGGACGATGGGGGCGTGGGGTGGAGGGGGGACAGAGGCAGGGTTCAGCACAGGGACTCCAGGGTGAAGCTCAGCATTTCAGCAGGAACCTGTCTAACCTCATTTCTCATTGACCTGGCATTGCCTGGAGGCATGGAATTTGCCTTCTCTCTGGGCCCAGTTATTTGAGGTGGAGGTGGTGATGGTGGTGGCCACGGTGGTGGTGGCAGTGGGGAAGGTTCCCTCAGCTTCCCTCCCCAGCGCCCAGCCCATGGCCCCATTCTGGCTTTGGAATCAGTAATCACAGTTTCTCCTCTGCCTGTCCTTCGGAGGGGTGACTCACCAGCTCCTCCCTGCATCCCCCCTTCCCACCCTCAGAGGTGTCATCTTGCCCCAGACAGAGCCATCCACCTCCTCTCTGTACCCACTCCTGGGGCTCCTATTACCATGGCAACGGGCCTAACTAATTGCAACCCTCATCCTACTGAAGTTCAGCCTGCAGTGCCAGCACCCCACCCCCACCCTGGGCAGGAGGTGGGGAGGCCAAGGGGTTTGGGTTGGGGTCCCCTCCACTGCACTGCTGTAGCTTTAACATCCTCGGCTCCCAATTCACACCCAACCCCTGGATTTAATCCCCACCAACTCTACCCTTTTCCCAGGGTTAAATTTTGGTCTCTGGGAAGCGGAAGAGGGGGAGGAACAGCAGCTAGAGGCTCCGTGTTTGTGATGTGGAACCAGCTTTGTCTTTGACTGGTTTGGAGAGAAAACAGGGCCTCTTCCTAGGACTTGCCCAAACCTTTCTAGTTCAAGGGACTCCAAGAGACCAACATTTCTGCCTGGGACCCACACCCCTGCCTGTGACACCATCGCCTGCACCTCCAGTCCTGTCTCACACCCCAGCTCTTTGCCTTTCCCACTCTGCACCTCTTCCTCCTTATTTCCCTTTCTCCTGTTTGCTCTCTCCTCTCCTGGTTAAACTCCTTTCATTCCCCGCCTTCTTTCTCTTTTCCCCGCACCCCACCCCCCTTCCCTGCGCCCCGCCCCGCGCCGCCGCTGCCCCGGGCCGGAGTTGAGGAGTGTGTGTTCTGTTTCTCCCCTGTGCCCGCCCCCTCCCCCTCCGGCGACCAGGAGAGGGCGGAGCTGGCCGCGGGACGGAGGCACCTGGAGGCCCGCCAGGCGCTCTACGCCGAGCTCCAGACGCAGCTCGATAACTGCCCCGAGTCAGTGCGGGAACAGTTACAGGAGCAGCTGAGAAGGGTCAGTTTCACCAGCCCCCGCCCCCTCCCCGCCCCCGAGGGCCGCCCGCCCGGAAGAGAGGAGCGGTGGGCCGGGACCGCCTGGGCCCTGCAGTACCTGCCGGACGACAGGGTCCGTGTTGTGGCTTGGAGGGGACAGGGAAGGATTGGGGTGGGGGGTGGAGGTTTTCTCCTTTCTGCTACTGCAGGCAGCGCTGCCCGGCAAAGGGGCAGAGCCGAGCGGAGGAAAGGGGGCGGGGTGGGGGCAGGTCCCTTCCTCCGTTTCCCCGGGTCCAGCCCCCAGAAGTCTCACCTCTGTGAACTGGCCTTCCAGGCGCAGAGTGGTATCGTGAGCACCACCCGATCCCCTTTGTCACTGTCGTTCAAGGAGGCAGAAGCCCTGGAGACTGAGACAAAGCTCTTTGAAGACTTGGAGTTCCAGCAGCTGGAGCGGGAGAGCCGCGTGGAGGAGGAGCGCGAGCTGGCTGGCCAAGGGCTGCTCCGGAGCAAGGCCGAGCTGCTCCGGAGCATCGCCAAGAGGAAGGTGCGCCCCCCTGGCCCCCATCCCTGCCGCGAGGCCCGCAGTGCCGGCTTGACTTCACCTTGCTGAGCCTCGGTTTCCTCATCTGTAAAACAAGAACAATAACAGGCTGTTGTGAGCGATAAAGGAGATGATGTGTGTGAAGACAGCATAGGACATGATCATAGTAAGCACTCAGTGAACAATAACTATTGTTATTAAGCTCTGACTCCCCCCAGTCCTCCAGTGGAAAGTGGATTGGGCTCACATTCAGAGCTGGGCCCTGGCTGGGCAGGGAAGGGAGAAACGGAGATGGAGGAGGGGGCTGAAGAGGAGACTTGCTCCTGCCCTTGTAGAGCTCTCTGATGGAAGTGCTGGGACACATACAAAGACCAGAGATCTGGATATTAGAGCCTGCCAGGGGTACTAGAAAGGCATCACCTGGGTTCCAGCCTTGGCCCAGCCCTGGCTCAGCTGAGCCGTAAAACAAGGGGATTTGGTATCGCATCCTGGCTGGTTCTGGAGCTCCAGATGCTCTGATGTCTCCTCCTGATCTCAGCCAGACCAGGACAGGGTATTGGGGCAGGGATGTAAAGTTGGGAGGAGGCTTGTGTTAAGCAAGGGTTAGGAAGGTGTGGATGAGGAGAAGGGGGAGGAGCCAGGCGGCCCACACACCTGTTGCTGAGAGTTGAGTGTTCGTGCACACATATGCATGCATGTGCACTTTGCCAGGCTGGTGGGAGGTGAGGGCAGTGAGATTGGGGAGGGGTGTCAAAAAGAGGGGCTAGATGGCTAGCCTGAGTTTGGTGGTAAGTGGGGAGCCACTGGACTTGCCCCTGAGTCCAGATCCCTTGCTTCTCTCCCTGAGCTGCTCTGCCTTACAAATGCATCTGCCTATCAGTGAAATGGGCATAAAGGCATCTGCCTCGTAAGAGAGTTAAGTGAGGTAACACGTGCAAAGCATTTAGCAGAGTTCTTGGGTCCTGACAGGTTCTCAGTAAATTGCAGATCTTGTTGTGAGGATTACCACCTGGTCTGCTTCAGTCTGCTTGGGCTGACCCCAGATTTAGTACAGCTCCCTTCTTCCCTCCCTTCTCTCCTATGTCTTGCTCTTAGTGGTGATGGTTTAAGGCCTCCTCTTTCAGGAAGCCCTCCTTGGATAAACCCAGCCCATTTTCCCGAGCCCCTCTCCTTCTCTCTCACTTATTATCTTTTCATTTCCTCTTAGCACATGATTGTTGAGCCAGGCATTGCGCTAAGCCCTACTGGGGATATGGAGACAGAAAAGAAACTGGCCCGGCCCTTGGATCGGACAGCTTGGGCGGGGTGGTGGTGATGGAGACATATATTCACAAGTAACAGCAATACAAGGCAAATGGTGATATGGAATAATTTGAGCACAGAGCGAGGAGCAAAGGAATTGAGTGGTAATCAAGGAAGATGTTGGAGAGAAGATAGCATTGGGTCTGGTCTTGGAGGATAAATAAGCTCTTGATGGGTGGAGAAGACAGGGCAGCATTCCTGGCAAAGAGAACCGTATAAGAAAGGCCTGGGAGTGTACACCTGCACCGCTGACATTACAATAGGGCCGAGCTGAGTGCACGCCGCCGAGGGCTCAGGGTAGGAGGGAGGGTGGAAGGTGGAGGCCCAGTTCCAGGAGCCCTTGAGTGCTGGCTGAGGGATTTGTGCTTTATCCTGTGAATAATGAGGAGTTGCTGAGAAGAGGACTGATGACCCTTACTCGTGGATTAAAAAAAAAATTATTCAAGTAATATACATTCTAAAAAGATTAGAAAATTCAAACAAGCAAGCAAACGAAAACAAACCTCAAAGTCCATTTTAGGAAGCTACCTGTGGCAGTGTAGGGGTGGATCAGAAAGTTGAGAGAGTGGAAGCAGGAGGCTGGTGAAGAAGTCCAGGCCAGGAAACAGAGGGCCTGGGTTGGGGTGGTGGCAGTGGGATGGAAGCACGGGGGCAGGTGGAGAACGTTGCAGCATCTCTGGGATTCCGGACACATTGACTGGGGCGGGCGGGGAGAGAGATTTGGGAACTTGAGTTCTGGCTGGTGTGCCTGGTGGCATGGGGTCACTGGTTGAGGGAGGGGTGAGGGAGCCGACCACAGCAGCCTGCGTTTTCCTTGGGTGAGACGAGGCCGAACAGAAGGGCTAGTTGATTCCCTTCACCCAAGCCCAGGGTCTCTGGGCAGCAGAGACGGCCAAGCCTCACCTTGGGCTCAGCCCTGTCTCTCCAGGGTCTGACCCACTACCCCCATCTCCTCCAGGAGCGCCTGGCGGTCCTGGACAGTCAGGCTGGGCAGATCCGGTCCCAGGCTGTGCAAGAGTCAGAACGCCTAGCCCGGGATAAGAGTGCTTCCCTGCAGCTGCTGCAAAAGGTAGCCCCAGTCGGGTTGGGTGGGGGATGAGGGCTGGCGAGGGGCTGGGGGAGTGGGAGGTGAGTGCAGAAGGGCTGGGGTGGAGACTGGCCAGCCAGGTGGGATCCCCCTTTACTTGGGGCCCCTTGCCCCACTCCCACTCCTTTCTGATTCTGCCGCTTTGGGCTTGCAGGAGAAGGAGAAACTGGCTATGTTGGAAAGAAGATACCACTCTCTCACAGGGGGCAGGGCTTTCCCGAAGACCACGTCGACCCTCAAAGAGGTAACATGGTTGGTTTGGGCCCCAGCCTCAGGCCCAAGGGGTCTCCTGGGAGGCTCTGGAGCAACACATGGGGCCTTCACCCCAACAGCTGAGGTTGAATATGGGGGCATTTTCCTGAACCGGAGAAATTTGAGTAGGGATGGCTCTGAGGTCTGGGATTGGATCCTCTATGGCTACCGGCTGCTTCTTTTCAGCTGCCTTTCTGGGCCCCAGGAGCCCACCGATCTTACCGTTTCGGGTGACTGAATACATCTGGGGGATTCAGGAGGCATGGGTGGGGAGGATGGCAGCTCAGAGGTTTGGTAAGGGCTAGGGCTGGGTGGACTCAGCTCAAGGGGCAGCATAAGGATCTAGGGGTCCTGATCTTGGAGCTCCCTGGGCTTCTGTCTGCAACTAGGCTACAGGCTCAGAAGTGGGCATTGGGGCTCTTTCTTTCCCGAGTCTCTGCATGCCTGGTGTGTGAGGTCCAACCAGAACGTGCCAAGTTTCCTGCCTCATTGTGTAAACAATTTGGGCCTGGGGTGGGGTGGCTGGGCTGAGTGTGAGGCCCCTCACACGTACCCTCTCTGTAGGCTGAACTGCTCATCTCCGAGTCCTCAGAGGTGGGGCTGGGGATGGCGGCTCTGGGTCCCTTCCCAGGGTCTTCTCAGGCTGGGGCCTCCTCTGGTCCCTTAACCCCACCTGCTTCCACTCAGCTCTGCCCCAAAGCACAAGAGGTAATCACAGCTAACTGCCTGCTCTGCTGTACTCTGCCTGTCTGCCTGCTTGCTGAGCTGTGCTCAGCTCCTCCCAATGGCCCAGCTGAAGGGCGCGTGGCAGTAATCCTTTGTCTGGCCAGAGTTTGTTCCATAGGTGCCTGGGCAGTCCATGCAAAATCAGAGCATTAATTTGCATATAAATTTGCATATATTCTGCATGTCATCCATCCGTCCTCACAACACACTGGACCTGCTAGCTCATTTTCCTTTTCTGTGACCCCTGGAGGACGGTCCCCCTCTGGAGCTAGGTCAGGGTGGGCTCCCCTGGATAGGGCAGGCTTAGGATCCTGTACTTTGATTCTGCATGCATTTTGGATGCCTACCATGTCCCCAGCACCTAGATAAGCTCAGAATTCTAAGGATTTGCTCAGAGAATACAACAGTCCCTGTCTTCCCAACCCACAATCTGGTGTGTGAGCATCTTTCCAAGTCCTAACCTTCGGGCAGTGGGCTGGTTTTTCTATCTGGGCTTTTAGCTACTCCCTGCTAAGGCTTCTTTCTCAGGGCCTGTGTTGCTCAGGCCCTAGTGGTGCCTCCAGTTCCTGTTCCTTCCAGCTCCTGCTCCAGCAGATGGGGTGTGAGGGGACCCATGGGAATGCTGTGCCTGGCGCTCGGTGATACATGTGTGTGCCTCATTGGGGAGGCCCAAGGTGTTGGAGACAGAAAGGCTCTCTGGGAGGTGGGTCCTGGTCCCTGGTGGACTCTTGGAAGACCTTCCTCGGGCTCCTTCACCTGCCCCTAGCCCAGGGCAAACCCAGGAATGGGCTTTCAGGGTCTGCCCGTGGCAGGGCCCGGATGCCAAGGCAGCCTCAAGAGTGAAGGTTGAGAAGAGCCTTCAGACAGTCAGTTCTGCCGGCCCTTTTCTGCCCCCCGCCCCACTGCCCAGCAGCCAGCTGAGGCCACAGTGGGCAGCTGAGCTCCCCACGCACCCCTACTGTGGATTTTGTATTGAATGGAGTGATGGCCCTTTGGCATGGACTGTGGATGTCAGGTACCTGGTTGAATCCTGTTAACCTGTTCTCTGCCCACCCTTCCCCCTCCCACCGGGCACCCTAGGAGTATGTGAGCCTGGCAGAGGTTCTCCAGCTGTGCTCCTGCTTGGACCCCTATGCTTCTGCCACCTCCCCCAGCGCGCTCGCCCAGCCCCTGCCTGACAGTGAGGTACCAGCCACCGAGTGAGCCCACCTGTGCCCAAGGGCCTCCTCATGGATGCCCTCGATTGCCCCTCAGGCCTGGGTTGGGGGGGCAGCAGGGTCTGTCTTCAGCAGTGAGGGAGAAGGGCAGCTGGCGTCAGGGGGCTTGGGAGTGGTTCCCTCTCTTGCCTGGGGCTTCGGGATCTTCCTTCAGCTCCTGATGGCTCAAGGAGGGAAGGCCTTCTGCTCTAGCGTGAGGGCATCCTGCGGAGAGGACCCTGGCTTTCCCGGGCTCTACAAGCCTACTCTGCTCTGTGTGTCCTCCTCTTACCCTCCCCTTGCCCGTGGGCAGGGCCATCTCTTGGGTTCCCGTCCCATTAACCTCTTGTATTCCCTCCTGTGTCTGGCCTTCCCCCAAGTACCTGACGCTTGAGCAGCTAAAGGCCATGTGGGGCACCTCGCCTGTGCCCGCAGCACCTGCGCCAGGCCTGCCTCCCTGGGCCCCTGCCTCCCAGGACCTGGTTCCCACCACCTGCCTTCTTCCCGCGCTGCCCTCTTCCTCCTCCTTCGCTTCTATCCCGCCTTCAGCCCAGGTTGGTGGTCTGTGTGTTCCTGCCACCCGCAGCCCACTAGTGGCGTGGCTCTGTCTGTGTGTGCTTTGCCCGTGCGCAGTGGCGTCTCAGCCCTCAGCCGGCCCCCGGGGGGGGGAGCGCTGCCTGCCGGGGGGGCGGTGCTCCCGCTGGCCGGCATCGTGGTTGGCGCAGCACGTGTCTGTGGTCTGGGAGTTGTGCCCTGTTTCTCTTTGCCCTTAGCACGTTCGCGGCAACTGTTTTCTCACTGTGTTTTCTTCTCTTTACACTCTCCTTTCTCCCTTCCTTCGTTCCTGTTTTCCCTTCCTGTCTGTTTCCCTGATAATGGTCTTCCTTTACCCTTCCTCCAACCTTCCCCTTTCTTTGCCCTTTTCTTCCTTTTTCCTCCCCTTTCCTTTCCCCTCACTCCTTGACCTTTCCTCTCCATCCTTCCCCTCCTGTCCCCTGTCGTCCTCCCCGTGCCCCCTCCAGATGGAGAAGCTGCTGCTCCCCGCTGTAGACTTAGAGCAGTGGTACCAGGAGCTGATGGCCGGGCTGGGGACCGGCCCCGCTGCAGCCTCCCCTCGTTCCTCCCCCCCGCCTCTGCCCGCCAAAGCTTCCCGTCAGCTGCAGGTAACCCCTCCTTGCCGATCCATCAACCCCACAGTGCTGCCTTAGGTGGTGGGGGGTTAATCCAGCCGGGGCAACAGGGGCCTCTGGACCCTGAGAGGGGAGTGAGGGTCTCCTCTTGGGCAGCCATCCTGGCACTCCGGGTGTGGAGGGCCAGCCTCCTGAGTCCGAGGCTCGACGCGCTTGGCTGTCCAATGCAAGGAGGCTCGGGAGCGGCGGTGCCTCATGCTGTCCTCGGTGGCCCTCACCCCCAGAGCTTCTCACTCGGTCTTGTCCTGATGCACTCTTGAGCCTGTTGTCTCTGGAACTTGTATGTCCTAGGAGAGTTGCCAGTATTTTGTTCTCCTGGTCTCCCCAGGGGTGACACTTGGAGGCAGGACAGAATGGGACAAAGGCTCTGAAGTGATAGCCCTGAGGACATGCCCAAGACTCCTCCTAGTTGCCATTGGGGGCATGGCCGTGCTCCAGCCTGCGGCAAGCTGCTGCCCTCGGGGTGGGGGAAGAGTATTCGGGCAGCCTTCTGCCCCAAGTGTTGCTCCACTGACCGGCTGGAGGGCCTGAACCCCCCTATCCCCCAACGCCCCATTCAAGATTCATTCTTTGAGTGAAGACATTGCATCTCTAAGACTGTGATCTCAGCTCTAAAATTCCGTGTTTCCTTTGGGAGTAGTTTGTGTGACATTTCTATTTTGTGCCCAGCTGGTTTGAGATTTTTATATGTTTTGATTCATTTAATCACTACCACAGGCCTTTGAGGTAGATAACGATAACTCTCGTTTTACAGATCAAACACTGGGCCCCCCCCACCCCCCCCCCCCCCCCCCCCGGAGAAGATAAGTAATCTCTCCGAGGTCACACAACTAGGAAGTAGCAGAGGCTACACTGAGGGCCAGGGTTCTTGACTCCAAAGACCACATTCACCAAACATCAGTGCTGTGAGGGAGCTTGGCGATTATTTAGTCTAGCCCTACCCCCTCCTTTTGCAGATAAGGAAGCCAAGGCCCAGAGTGGGGAGGTGCGTGGCCCAAGGTCACAGCCCCTTAGCAGCAGAGCTGGGACCAGAGGGAGCCCCGGCCTCCAGTCAGTCTCCTGTACAGCTCTGCCCGTTGGTGTTAACTCCTCACATGGGTTGATTTACAAGGTCCTTTCTAAGATGCAGGGTTGGACCAGGGATTGGCCCAAGGAGGAGCAGCCTGGAAAGGAGGCTTGGCAGCTGCCAATAACATCTGTCCATTGGGCTGGCCCAGGAGGCTCAGTGCTGTTGTCAGCTAGAGACAGAGGCCTCGGGTGCTGGGGCAGTACCTTGGATCACAGCCAGCCTAGATGCCATGGGGCTGGTGGCCAGTGGGGGAGCCGGGGATACCAGACCGTGTCTCTTCCCTCCAGGTTTACCGCTCCAAGATGGATGGTGAGGCCACTAGCCCCTTGCCCCGGACCCGCAGCGGCCCCCTCCCCTCTTCCTCTGGCTCTTCCTCCTCCTCCTCCCAGCTCAGCGTGGCTACCTTGGGCCGTAGCCCCTCCCCAAAGGTCTGAGGACAGTGGGAGGGCTGTGTGCGTGGCAGGGTGGTGATGGTGGGGGATGGAGACAGCCACACTGGAGAGAGGTCACAGCCTTCCATGAGGGCCTTGAGGGTAGGGGGAGGTGCCTTGTGAGCCTCGGGTCCCAATGCTCCGTTTCCCTCCGCAGAGCACTCTACTCGCCCAGAATGGCACAAGCAGCCTTCCTCGCAGCCTGGCAGCCACGCTGCAAGACATTGAGACCAAGCGCCAGCTGGCCCTCCAGCAGAAGGGTGAGTGGCTGCAGCGCCAGCCCACCTGCTTTCCTGGGGGCCCTGGACATCTGCCACGTGCTCCCCACCCTACCTCATCCATGCCCACGCCTTTCCCAGGATGTTTTTCCTTTAATTGGGATCTAGGCAAGAGCAAAAAGGATTTGGATTAGATACCTAAAGAAGAGATTCCTGGCTATTTATCAAAAGACTAAGGGCAGGGGACTAAGGGTCGGCAGGGTGGGGTGGGGGTGGGGGTGGGGGTGGGGGGTGGGGGGTGGGAGGTGGGGTGGTGGTGGCTGTGAGATCTTTCCTAGAGACCGCAGCAAATAAGGGAAATGCTTGTTGACCTGAGTAGAGATAGACGTTATCCTGTCTGGAGGCAAGGGGTTGGACTTGATGACCTCCACAAATGCTTCCCTAAGATATTGTCTCTAGGGACCCAGGAGTCCTGGCTGCTCATGTGCGTTTTGTTTGTTTTGAAAGTCCAAGTCCTTGCCTTTCTCCCCTCTCATCCCCTCTGTGTCTCTACCCGGGGCCCCCCTACCAGTCGAGTCGCTTCCTGCCGAGCCCCTCCCAACCGACGACCCAGCAGGTAGAGCGTTGGTCATTGAGGGCATTGCTTTGGCCAGGCAGCCCCTGCCCGGGCAACCGCATGATGTATTCTGCCCAGGCCCCCACTGCCCGCAGGCAGACTCCCAGGCTGAGTTGGGTTGGGGTGTTGGGCTGGCCTCACCCCGCCAGCTGAGCTCTCTCCTGCCTCAGCTGTGCTCCGCCTCGTCTCCCCTTCCTCCTTTCCTGCCACTGGCACTCCTGCTTCTGCATCGCCGCAGGGTCTGCATTGATGTGGGTGCTCATGGGGCTCCCAGCACCTCTTCCTTCACCCTTCCCCAGCAGCAGGGTGGGTGCATGTGCCCTGCCCACCTATTCAGGCCATGGTTGTGAGCTGGAGCCACCTGGCTGTCGTGCTGCCGGGGCCCCACCTGGGCAGGTTCGGTGCCGCGTGTGGGCTCAGGACACAGCGGGAGCGCTGAAGTCAGGCTGCATGGCTGTGGCCAGTTGTGCAGGTGACGAAGCGTTGCCAGGGCAGCCGGACCTGGAGCTGCGGGGGCTTCAGGGAAGCTGGTGGGGGGCAAGGGGGCTGCCCCGTGTTACCTTCTCCCCGCTCGCCTCCTCCCTCCGTCTGTGATGCGGCAGGCGTCCTCCCTGGGGAGGTGGGGTGCCCACCGTGACTCCCGCCTGTCGCTCCTGCAGGGCAGCAGGTGATTGAGGAGCAGCGGCGGCGGTTGGCTGAGCTGAAGCAGAAGGCGGCGGCCGAGGCGCAGTGCCAGTGGGACGCCCTGCACGGGGCCGCGCCCTTCCCGGCCGGGCCCTTGGGCTTCCCGCAGCTCCTGCATCACTCCATCCTGCACCACCTGCCGGCGTCCAGGGAGCGAGGGGAGGAGGGCGAGCACGCCTACGACACGCTGAGCCTGGAGAGCTCAGACAGCATGGAGACCAGCATCTCTACGGGGGGCAACTCGGCCTGCTCCCCCGACACCATGTCCAGGTACCCGCGCCCCGGCCGCCACCCGACGGCCCGCCGCCGTCCTGCCCACACCAGGGCCGCCGCCTCCACCGTGTGCCTCCTCCCCTTGCCTCCCCAGTGCCAGCGGCCTGGATGTGGGGAAGACGGAAGAAATGGAGAAGATGCTGAAAGAAGCCCATGCGGAGAAGAGCCGGCTCATGGAGTCGAGGGTGAGGCAGATCTGGGCCATGGGAGGCGGGAGGAGGTGCGGGGCCCCGGGGCTGCCCTCCGCCTGCCAAGGGCCTCCGCTCCTCCCCAGGCCCCTTCACCCACGTTGTCCTCGCAGCGGTCCCTTGAGGAAGAGTGTTTTCAAAGCCTGTGTTCCTCAAGTGGGGGACGCGGAGGCTTGGCAAGATGACCAGTTTCACAGCTCTTAGGAAAAGGGGACGCAGCACCCAGTGTCCAATGGTGAATTTCCCGTATGGGAGCTTCCAGTCTTTGTGTGTTCACCTCTTTGGACGTTTGGCCACCACAGAAATTTTGATTCCTGGCTACCTGAGTGCCAGGTCACTCCTCTTGGGGATGGCTAGGACCTGGGGTTGAAGGATGGGGACAGAGAGAAGGCAGATGTCCAAGCCAGAGCAGAGGTGTTGGCTGCGGGGGCCTCACGTTGCCTACTGATGGGCCTGGGACACAGCAGAGGGGCCAGGGGTTCATCGTGGGCACAGCCAGGCTGAGGAAACCGTGCCTGGGGAGGAGGTGAAATAGAGAATCTGCAGAAGCTCATCTGTCTCTATCATCCGGGCATTCTGCATGTCTGGAGTTAAGAGTGGAACCCGGGGAGCAGGAGATCAACCAGAAAAGAAGGCCTCTTAGTCTTATTTACTTCAGAGGAGGGCAGATTTACAAACATCTCTTGACAAATGGAATAAAAGGAGGTTCTGCTAAGTTTTGAGCTGGGAAGAAATGACAGATGGGAGTTAATATGAAGGTTGTTATCATTGATGAAGACATACAAAACATCACCCACATGCTGTGTATTTAATGATTTGTTTTAATGACTGAAAATCTTTTGATAATGGCTTTCATAAGTTCATTTTTTTCCCATAAAATCTGAAGTTCAACCATAAATGTTTCTCATTTGGAGTTTCAGAGGGCCTTCACTTATCGATTAGGTTGTTTAGACAATCCATGTCCTAGGAATTCAGATAAAATTATAAAAGCCCCATTTTTTTATTGAGTGCTTCCTTCCTGCCGGAGTTAGTGATGGGCATTTACTCACATGATCTCATTTAATTTTCGCTACAATCCCAGGAGTAGGCACTCTTGGCCTCATTTTACAGATGAGGCAACTGAGGCTTAGGGAGTTTGTCAGGGTCCAGAGCTCATAGTGGTGGTAGAGCCAGGATTTGAAGCCAGGTTGGTCTCAGTTTAAGGCATTTACCCTTGTCAGCCAGGTCCTTAGAGAGGGTGGGCTTGGGGGATGATGGCCCCTCATGCCAGGCTGCCCTCTGAGGTGGGTGCCTCCTGTGGCTCTGCCCCGGCCTGAGGAGGGGTGGCAGGGACTTGGGGGGGAAGAGGGCAGTGGTGGGCACTGAGCCCTGGCTTTGGGGGCAGGAGCGGGAGATGGAGCTGAGGCGGCAGGCCCTGGAGGAGGAGCGGAGGCGGCGGGAGCAGGTGGAACGGAGGCTGCAGGGCGAGAGCGCCCGGAGGCATCAGCTCGTGGAGAAGGAGGTCAAGATGCGGGAGAAGCAGTTCTCGCAGGTGAGTGGGTGGTGGGCTTAAGGGTAGGGCTGACGAGGGGTCGGGATATCCCAGGGTACTACCCCTGCTGGGCTGTAGAGCCTGTTTTCTCCAGAAAGGATTGCACAAGCAGAATTCTACCTGGGACTTGTTTGGCCCCAAGGAACAGGGACCCGCTGTGTGTCTGTGTGTGTGCGTGTGTGTGTGTGTGTGTGTGTGTTGATTGGGTTGTGGGGATGCGGCAGGCCACCTTTTAGAGAAGAGGGTCTGGACAGGCCTTCCAGTGATGGGAGCTGAGTCAGAATCAGGGTGGCTACCCTTGGCCTCTCGCAGGGGCCTCACCTCTGCCTCGTGAGTCTGCACTGCACCTCCTTCCCGGTCCCTGATGCCCTCCTGCTTCTGGTGCTTTGTGGCTGTCCTAGCCTCACTCCACCAGACCTTTTGGCTCTAGGCCCCGCCGCCAGCAACTGGCCTCACTCTGACTTTCGGTTTACATCTCCAAAAGCGAATGTACTAGTTTCTCCTTGGGACAAGAATCCATCCTTACACAAAAGCCAATCCTGGGCTTTTTCCTTATACAGGAGACTTGAGCAGAGCAGTTGAAGGGAGAGGGAGAAATTAGGTTGGGCAGGGAAATCGACTTGTGTGTCTGGTCCCAGACCCTGGACCCCTGGGAGAACATGTGAGATTCAGACAGGTTGTCCCTTCCTCTGGGGGTTTCCATAGGCCTCCCCAGCGTGGAGGTCCTACCCAGCAGTGACTGGCGATCATAGCTCCATGATTTCCTAATGTTGCTGCAACATGAATTCTAAGGGGTAGGTTGGCTCGGGAATTTAGAAATAATTAAGAAACTCTGTGTGTGAGTTTTATCTCTGTGCTTGGAATCTTTTGCTAAATGCCTAGTTCCCCTTTCCTGTCTCTGTCAGTGGTCTCTTTGGGACTCTCTTCTCTAGCCCCCTGCGCTGGGGCTCAGGAATGGCTGCAGGGGCCACCAGCTTTGAGGAGGTGGATGGCGTCAGCTCATCTTTGGGGCACCTCTGGGAAGTTGAGCATTTTGTTTCTTCTTTTTTTTTTTAATAAATTTATTTTTATTTATTTATTTTTGGCTGCATTGGGTCTTCGTTGCTGTGTGCGGGCTTTCTCTAGTTGTGGCGAGCGGGGGTTGCTCAGCAGTTGTGGCGCAGGGGCTTAGCTGCTCCGCAGCATGTGGGATCCTCCCGGGCCAGGGCTCGAACCCGTGTCCCCCGCATTGGCAGGCAGATCCCTAACCACTGCGCCACCAGGGAAGTCCCTGTTTCTTCTTTAAATAATTTGTAATGTTTCCTTTTCATGTCATTCTAACATTCTTCGTCGAAATAAAGAGGAGAAAAAAATTCCAGTTGACTGAGAATTCTAGTTAAGTATCAGAAATTTTGAGGTGGAACAGACCTTAGAGATTCTCTAGTTCAAAGCCCTTGTTTACATATAAGGAGACGGAGGCCCAGAGAGGGACTGTGACCCAAACAAGGCCCCACAGGAAGTTAGAGACCAGGCTTCTTTTTTATTTTGCGGTACGTGGGCCTCTCACTGTTGTGGCCTCTCCCGTTGCGGAGCACAGGCTCCGGACGCGCAGGCTCAGCGGCCATGGCTCACGGGCCCAGCCGCTCCGCGGCATGTGGGATCTTCCCAGGCCGGGGCACGAACCCGTGTCCCCTGCATAGGCAGGCGGACTCTCAACCACTGCGCCACCAGGGAAGCCCCCAAGACCAGGCTTCTTATTGGGCTTTTCTTCCAAGAGCATGTTCACATCTCGTCCTTTGCTTTGTTCCATTCAGCCCAGGAGGGAGAGGAGGGGCAGGAACAGGACAAGGACAGCTGTGTCTGGGAAACTGAGGCGTAGAGCCGTTCAGCAGTTTGACCAGACCTGGGTGGAGTCAGCACAGGCATGCCAGGTCCCTGCTTTGGCCAAAGCCCCATGAAACCAGAGTGACAGCCGGGAGGGTGGGGAGGGAGTGATGGCAGGCTTTTGGGGGTTCGGGACTGAAGCCAAGGGGCCCGGGCAAGGGAATGACAGGGGAAGAGAGGGGCCCCTACTGATCCTACCCTCTGCTCCCAGGCACGACCCCTGACCCGCTACCTGCCGATCCGGAAGGAGGACTTTGACCTGAAGACCCACATTGAGTCCTCAGGCCACGGTGTGGATACCTGCATGCATGTGGTGCTCAGCAGCAAGGTACAGGCACGCGTGGCCCCGGGGCACGGGGTGGGTGTCGTGGTGGGGACCCCATGTTCAGAGGCACCTCCTGGGTTCTCGGAATAGTGGCCTTAGTTCCTGCCCTAACACCAGCGGTCTCTGTCCCAGGACCAGGTGTGCTGGCCTGAAGAGATGTTGGGGACAGCCCCCCAACGAATACAGGCACAGGCGATGGCACTGACATTGCTGCTCAGGGAATAAAGGTTTAGGGGCTGCACATTTGGGTCTTTCCTCACCCCTGCATTCTACCAGGTCTGCCGTGGCTACTTGGTCAAGATGGGTGGCAAGATTAAATCATGGAAGAAGCGCTGGTTTGTCTTCGATCGACTCAAGCGCACCCTTTCCTATTATGTGGGTGAGTTCCCCCAAGACTGCCCCAGAGCCAGGACCCCTGGGCTCTGTCACCCAGGACAGCGGGTCTTCTGGAAGCTTCCAAGTGGGGTCCAGGGGCTTGGGCTGGGTCTTGTCCTCCCCTCTCTGAAAATGTACAGAGTATACCTGGTTCGCCTCCATTGATTTGTTCACGCATTCATTTTTTCAGCAGTATTACTGAGCATCTAATAAGTTACAGGCACTATTCTAGGCTCTGGTGATAAGCAAGGTGGCCACAGCTCTCTCTCCCTTGGAGCCTTTTGTCAGGGAGGCAGTTAGTGAGCAAAGAATGATGGGAGTGCTGTAGGGGACCCCAGATGCTGTGGGCGCATGGAGTCCTGTGGATTCCCCCTCGGGCAAGTTCCTGCAGAGGCACCAGCACAAGCAGCCGAGCAGTGCCCGGGACGCTCAGGGCAGCCCTGAGGACAGCCCCCTGGCCCATCCTGCTCCCTCCGCCCTCTGCACCCAGCCTCCAGCTTAGTTTCCCTCCCTGCAATTCCCTCTGGACAGCTCCCACGTGGAGCGTGGGATGCTGTATCATACCCTGGTCAGGATAGGCTAGGCTGCGCTGCGGAAGCGACCTGTCCTAAGATCCCAGTGGCTCGAAACCCGCGTTTCCCTACTTACTCCTGGTACGTGTCCATGTACGTCGTGGGTTGGCGGGGGCTCTGCTCTGCGTCAGCGTTCTCTTTGCTTCAGAGCATGCCTTTCTAGAACGTTGCTGGCTGCAGCGGCAGAGGGTAAAGAAAAGCCTGATTGGGTTGGCACTGGCGTTAAATGCCCCAGCTGGGGTCTGTCCCCAAGTCACTAGTGGGTCTGTTCAGCCAGTCACCCGGCCCCACCCAACCACAAAGCCGGGAGGAGCGGTCCTGCTGGGAGCCTGGAAGGAGAGGGCCGGAGGGTTTGGCGCTGGAGTCGCTCAGGCCTGGAGCACCCTGCTTCCCCCCTGACCTGGTCCCCAACCAAGTGCCACCCCTTCCAAGAAGCCCTCCCTGGCCACCTGGGCCCTGGGTACGGGGAGGCAGAGACACGTGTGCCCCCATGTTTCCACCTAGGCTGGGAAGGGACTTTGTCAGGATTGAGAGGAACAGGCCCGGGAGGACAACTCCATCTTAGGCACATTGAGGTTGAAGTGCCCCTGGGGCATCTAGGGTTATGAGAAAGGTCAGGGTTAGAGACAGAGTGGAAGTTGAAACTGTTGGAATGATAATAATAACGATAATACTAATGACAGCAGATCATACTTACTGAACACTTGTATGAGCCAGAGGCCGTGCTAAGCGCTCTACGTGCCTCATCTCATTTAATCTTCACGGTGATCTTGTGAGGGAAGCACTGTTTTTACACTCATTTTACAGATGAGGAAAATCAGGCACAGAGAGGTTAAGTAACTTGCCCAAGGTCTCTCAGCTGCTAAGAGGCAGAGCTAGGACTGATCTTGGGCAATTAGACTTTAGAGCAGAGAAGAGGGAGAAACAGAGCTGCACTCTGGGGCAGGCCCACCCTTGTGAGGAAGGAGGCACCAGCAAAGCGAAAGGGGCAGGAGGCAGGAAGCCACATGCCAGGTGCTATGCCGGTGCTTGGCGCATGTGACGTTCCTTAATGTCTGTGAAACAAAAGGAGACCCAATCAGACAGGGGAAGGGGAGGGCAGGGCGGAAATGGAGAAGGAAGCCAGCGAAGGGAGCAGACATGTGCAGGCAGGGGGTGTCACCAGCGATGATGGAGGCTGCAGAAAGGCCAAGAGTAATGTGGACCCAAAGGTCATTTGATTCAGGGGTTGGATCTTGACGAGAGAATGGTTTCCACCACGTACCGGGGTGGGAGCCAGATTGCACGCGATCCATCAAGGGTAGGTGGGAGGTAAGGAAGCAGAGGCAGGAATGTGGCACTATTTCCAGTAAAGGAAGAGATGGGAGAGAACAGAGGCTGGAGGGAAGGCCAGGCCCAGGGGCCAGGATGGGGCTGGGTCCCTGTTCTGAGGAGGAAGTGCCGGGTGGAGGCGGGCCTGTGGCTGGATCAGGGCCCTGGGTGTGCCTGGCCTGCTCCTCGAAGCTGACATCCTCCCTGCCCTTGTCTGGACCCTCCTCCCACCTACTCCATGAAACCCCTCCATTCTACAGGGTCCGGATCAGAAGCCACCTCTGGTGAAGGCTTTCCTGGTCCCGCCTCACTGGGAGCGGTTCCTGCCCTCCGCTGTTAACTCCTGTGTTATACAGGGTCCCTCTGCCGTGTGGTACCAGCCCTGGGGCGTAATGATGTCATGACAGATGCCGCGTGTATTGTGCCAGACACTGCTGAACAGTCGGAGTGTGTTCTCTCACTTAACCCTCGTGACTGCCAGTGACCTGTAGGCGTTCTCTTAGAGTCCTAACCATGCCCAGGTCACACAGCTGATAAGCGGCTGTTTGTCTGCTTTCCTTTCCCCCGAATTGTGGGCTCCTAAGAGAAGGGTCTCTGACTTCTTTGGATCCCAGTGCCTCGGGCTCATTTATTCAACATTGATTGAGCACCTGCCGTGTGCTAGGACATAACAGTCAGTGTTGGAGAGCTAGACCTACGAACAGATAAAAGGAGGGTTCAGATTCAGCACCGTGAGATTTGTACAGAGGACCATCCGTGCTGTAGGGGCACGGGAGAGCACAACCATGCACGCCAGTGGTGACAATTGCAATGGGTCTTGAAGATGACATAGGAGTTTGCCAAGGGAATGGGCTGGAGACCATTCCAGTGTCGGCAGAGCGTACTGTTAGGGGACCGTGAGAAGCTCAGTCTGGCCGGAGAGAACTTGCAGTTGGTGCAGGGGAGGGATGTGAGGCAAGGCCAGAGGGGTGCGTTGGCACCGGCCTGTCTGGGACCTCTGCCCAGCCAAGGAGGCAGCAACGTCCAGTGAGGCAGCAGGATTCGATTTGCTTCCGGAAGCTCCCCCCTCAGCATCAGGGCCAGTGAGTTGAGGGGCAGGGGGCGGGGCAGGGGCACATTAGGAGGCTGTAGCAATGATCTGGGATCGATACCTGGGCCTGAAACAACACTGGGGGTGGGGGAAGGTGCCAGCCATCGCAGTCTGAGTTTAGTGATCTTGTGGCCTTTCCTTTGTGACTTGGGCTCAGTGCCCAGGACGTCAGTTGAGGTGCCTGCTCGGTGTCTGCCCCAAGATGGGATGGCCCGGGCCCTGTGCTTTCTCCTGCCAGCGCCCTGTCCATGCCACCCGAGCAGTCATCTGCTCTGCGGGTTTGCCCACCTCCTTCCTGCCACCCCTGCCTCCAGATGCTATATGCTTCCTTCCATTTTTTACTGTTGGAGTTAAATAGATAAATGCATTCATATAGTTCAAAACTCAAGACACATAAAAAGGTTTAAATTGAGCATTACGCCCCCTCTCACTACAGGTAACCACCTTTAAATCTCTTGTGTATCCTTCTGGAGTATCTTTAGGGGAATATAAACAAATGCAAACATGTATTCTTACCCCTTTTCTTACACAAAAGGTAGCACCCAATACATTCCTTGTTTTCCTGCTAATGTATCTTAGAGATCTTTCTATCTCAAATATATCTATATCTAGATATTGATATCTGGGAATATTTTATAGATTTCTTTTTTTTTTAATTAATTATTTTTGGCTGCATTGGGTCTTCGTTGCTGCACGCGGCTCTAGTTGCATCGAGCGGGGGCTACTCTTTCTTGCGGTGCGCGGGCTTCTCTTGTTGCAGAGCACGGGCTGTAGGCGTGTGGGCTTCAGTAGTTGTGGCTCGCAGGCTCTAGAGCGCAGGCTCAGTAGTTGTGGCGCATGGGCTTAGTTGCTCCGCGGCATGTGGGACCAGAGACCAGGGCTCGAACCCGTGTCCCCTGCATTGGCAGGCGGATACTTTTTTTTTTCTTAAATTTTTTTACTTTTATTTATTTTTTGGCTGCGTTGGGTCTTTGTTGCTGTGAGTGGGCTTTCTCTTGTGGTGAGCAGGGACTACTCTTCGTTGCGGTGCGCGGGCTTCTTATTGTGGTGGCTTGTCTCGTTGCAAAGCACGGGCTCCAGCTGCGTGGGTTTCAGTAGTTGCAGCATATGGGCTCAGTAGTTGTGGCACATGGGCCCTAGAGTGCAGGCTCAGTAGTTGTGGCTCACGGGCTTAGTTGCTTCATGGCATGTGGGATCTTCCTGGACCACTGTGCCACCAGGGAAGTCCTTAGATTTATTTCTGAATCTGTATCTATATCAGATATTTCTCTGTCATTCTGTTAAACAGCTGGATGTATTCCATCATGTGGCACACTCTAATTTGCTTAGCCATCTCCACTTGATGGATACCTGGCTTGTTTCTAATCTTTCATGACTATAGGTACTGCTATGGTGAAGCTTGTAAATTTGTTATTTTGTACATGTGTAAGATAAATTCTCGTGAAGTGTAAAAATTGGCTTGAGGGGCAAACACCTTTCTAACTTTGGTCGACGCAGCCAAACCATTCCTAAGGGTTTACCAGTTCCCACCTGTCAGATTTATTACACCGCCTGTTTCTCCACAGACTTACCAAAAGTGTGCTGTGTATTTGGGGTGTATTTTTGCCGTTCCGATAGGTTAGAAGTGATGTCTCGGTGGAGTTCTAATTTGCATTCTCCATAATTCTGAGTGAGGCTGAACACTGACCATGTCTTCCGGGCTCCCTGCTGGGCTCTGTTTTGGAGTCCTGGGAATCACTCCATTTCCCACGTGAGGACGCTCCACGTCCACGAGCCTGGCCCTTATTCCTTTGCAGACAAGCATGAGACGAAGCTGAAAGGGGTCATCTATTTCCAGGCCATCGAGGAAGTGTACTATGACCACCTGCGCAGTGCAGCCAAGGTGAGGGGCAGAGGGACAGCCCTGGGGAAGGGGTGGGCCCAGCAGGGCTCTGTGAGCAAAGACCTCCAGCCTGCCCTCTTCAGAGGCTCGGAGCCATCTCTTGTTCTCTTTCTAAACTTTCTCTTCCTCTCTCCCTCTCCCTTCCCCAGAAGAGGTTTCTCAGCTTCACTATGGTGTCTGAGGTACCCCTCCCCATATACCTGTAACCAGAACTACTGCATATTAATGCCTCCTGTACCCTTCTCGCCCCTGACCCTTGACTCTCCCCTAAGTACCCCCCCTTCCCCCAGGCCTGAGGGGGGAGCCAGGTGGGTTGCAGAGAGCAGGAAGCCCCTGTGGGCGTGAGTACGCTTGCTTGCCTCCCAATCCTGAGATGACGGTAGGATGTGTCCCCCGTGGGGGTGGGCAGTGCAGAAGGGATGGCTACAAGGGGAGTAGGGGGCCCTCAGAGTCTAGATCTGGTCAAGAGGATTGGTAAACAGGAGACGTTTGAGGCTGGGACCATCTGCCTTCATGCAGGTCAGCCTCCCTCCCGCCAAGCCTCAGATGCCCACTCTATCCCTGATCTTCTGCCCTTCTGGGGTCCTGGGGCCCAGCATCCCACTTGTAGCTTTTTCCGTCTGTTCCTCTTTTGCTAAGAAGAGACTCTGGTCCTCACTGGAACAGCCCTTTGAGACTGAGTCTTTCCCTTTTGTGCCTGCGGGTACCAAGGAGCAGGGCCCCCGCCTGGCAGCATCTGTCCCTGCCAGGGTCCAAGGACTGCCCAGCTGAGAGGAGGGGACTGTCTCAGCTTGGGGCCCACCTGGTGGTGGGGATTGGGCTCTGGGCCTATTAAGGACTCAGCCTCGAGCTCCAGGGCGTCCTGGAGCCAGAGAGAGGAAGGGCAGACGGCGAGGCAGATGCAAGATGCTCCTGGCCTTTGGGGGTGGGCCCTGGCTTAGACCTTCCTCTCTCCCTCGGCAGAGCCCAAACCCGGCCCTCACCTTCTGTGTGAAGACCCACGACCGGCTGTACTACATGGTGGCCCCATCCGCAGAGGCCATGCGCATCTGGATGGATGTCATCGTCACCGGGGCGGAGGGCTACACCCAGTTCATGAACTGACCGAATGGGCCTCGTGGACCCTCAGGCCGGCCCAGGACCCAGGCCCAACTGCCTGCTGCTCCACTCGCCCCTGGAGACAGTCACGCCCTGGGCCTCAGGCCTCACACAAGTGCTCCCAGAGGCCCTGGAGGGCGGAGCACGACTGGGGTTTTGTACAAGAAGTGACTTTGTAATGTTCTGTAAGGAGCTCGTCCTGTGAGTTTCTGAGCTCCAGCCCCCTAAAGAACCAGCCAGGAGATAAAAGTTGGGGAGGGGGCTTTGCTGCCTCCTGGGAGCCCAGAACTTGCAATAACCCTTCAGGGTCCTGCCCCAGGCCCAGCCAGGCTGAGGAGCTGTCACAGAGGGGCCCCTCCGCTCTGACCTGGCACCTGTGCTCCCCAGCCTATGTTCTCTTTTGTAAAGGACTAATTATGGTACCAGAAGCTGCCAAAGATCCCCTCTTGCCTCAGCCCCCTTTGCAGGGGCCTTGGGGGCTGAGCAGAGCCACATTCAGAGTGGGGTAACAGCTCAGGCGGTGTACTTCTCAAACCCCGCTCTACCCCATTGTTGTCCTGCGTTTATATTTTTTATTACTTTGCTGAAGGGCCAGAGACCGGAAGTGTCATCCTTGAGGTCCCAGCTCTATCACCTTTTTACAGACCCATCACCATGGTCACCACAGTGATGGCTTCATCGCCATGGTTACATACTAATTGCCGTGGCTCCGTGGCTCAGCCCACTGCTTCAGCGGTGGGCCTGTCTGCGGGTATGTGCCATCATCTCTCCAGCCCAGGCCCTTGGGCATCTCCTGCTGGGGGGAAGGGACTGAACACCTTCTCCCTGCCCCCTGCCTGCGTCTCCAGGCCCTGATACACAGCCTGCTGGCTCCCCTGTCCAGCCCTCCCCCTTCCACTCGTGCCTTGCCTAGAGCCAGAAGGGGTGAAGCTGGGAACTATAGACCAGAGGAGGAGCCATTGGATGGGAGAAGAAGCTAGAAAGCTGTCTTTGGGGTTCTGTTATAGGGCTGAGTTTCTGACAGAGGGTTGTTCAGATTCTCCCTGATGGAAGTCCTGAGCAGGAGAGGAAGCAGCAGAGGGGGGTGCCCTGAGGTCTGGTTGCCCTCCCTGCAGCCTCAGAAGGGGGATGAAATGGAGAGCAGAGGACCAGGCCTCCAGCTGTCTGTGCTCAGCCCTTTCCGCCTTAACACTAAGCCCACCTTCCTGTCCCCTTTCCCAGCCCTGGGCCATGGTTGCTGGGTCCAGGCTGGATGTTTTTCAGTATTTGTAAGCATCTCAGCAGAACAATAAAGCATTTGGACTATGTCTTTGGGAGGCCTGGTGGTGGGGGACATGGGGTTGGGATACGTGGGTTAGGAAAGCTAGGTCTCCCCACAATGCAGCATTTCCACCTTATTAGATGTTCCAGGGACCCAGGGCCCAACCGTGACCTCCAGGTCCCTACCCTGCCTCCACTCCACTATGACCAAGGACCGGCCTGGGGGTGGGGGGTGGGCTCTCCAGGGATAAAGGATCAAGAGGCAGGAGAACGCAGGGACTCATGTGGAGGTTTAATTGGCAGGAGCTGGAGCCAGATGAGGGAGTGAAGGCCCGTCCCTGAGGCAGGAGGCTAAGCAGAAGGGCAGCTGCAAGGCAGTGGGGCTCCAGGAAAGCTGTGTAGGTCCCCGAGCTCAGCCGGTCACCATAGCGGTCCAGGAGCATCAGGACCACACCACTGGTCCAGCCAAACCCCTCCTGGAGAGAGGTAAGGTCAGTGGGGCAAGATCTCTGGGGAAGGCCCCCAAGTCCTTTTATGGGGTATATGGGTCCCCACCTAGAGGCTCTGGCCCTGCATAGCCCCAGGGGTACCAGGGAGCACCAGTCAGGCCCTTCCCTGGGACCCACCTCCATGGAAAAAACAGGTCCGGAGAGGGGAGGTCATGGTCAGTTGCAGGGATGGCAGAGCCCCGAAGTTCCCTGGAGGCTGTGGCCCACTCACCTGAACTTCATACTCCCCTCCACCACCTGGTTGTCCACCGTTGCTGACATCATACTGGGGACAAGAGGACGGGCTCTAAGGTCAGGCCCTACCCCAGCCCCGCAACGCCAGACCTCTAGGGAAGCCAGAAATGGGATCCCCTTGGGGAGAAGCTGCTCTGGCCCGCAGCTCTGACCCCTGCGGTGCCCAAGAATGGCCACCAGGTGCCGCCACTGTCCCCAGCTGTGGGGGCTTGGGCTTTGCACAGCCTGACGATTCCTCCATCTCACCGTGGGGAGGAGGACCTCGAGGGACCGGGCTCAGGGGCAGCTCACCTTCTCATACATGGCTGACTTTTTGGAGTAGATGTCACAGTTGGTTCGGATGCAATTCTGGGCCAGCTGGAAAGCTACTTCCTGGGCTCTGGCTGAAGGAGACTTGGCCAGACCTGGACCCCACCCCAGGTAGGACCCTGAATCTCCAGAGCCCCCATCCCAGGGGGAGCAGAGGCCTGAGCCTTATTCTCGTCAAGGAGGGAAAGAGGCCCCGGGTGCTAAGACCTCCCTCCTGGAGCCGGGGGCCAACCTGCTCCCATCCAGGCCTGAGTGTGGAGAGAGGAGGGCCGATTCCCCTGACAGGTGGAGGTAGGTGTAAGTGTTTGCTGAGTGAGAGGCGGAGAGAGCAGAGGAGCCAGAGAAGGGCCTCTGCCTCATTTGTTCACGCCTCCCCAGAACCAGGCAGGCGGACCCTCTACCTCCGTGGGCTGAGGCCCTGGGAGAGGCCCCATCCCTGCCTCCTCACCTCTGATGAGCACGTCCTGCAGGGGGCCCAGGCATTGGAGAAGTCCCACTGCTGGCCTGTCTTCTGGTAGGTGAGGATCTTCCTAGAAGGTTCCAGACATTACCATGAGTGTAGGTGGGGGCTGGACAGGGAGCCAAGAGGCTGGGCCCTCCTGAAGCCAGATGTCCCCTTTGGGGGCCTTCTCTCCTTGGCTCACAGCTGCCCCCTGGTGGCAGAAGTGGGACCCTCAGGCTAAGGCCCTGGGCGGAGTGGGGTGTGGCTGCCACTTGCCAGAGGTCACAGGTCAGAGTCAGGGAGTGACAGGTGGCCCTGCCCCCAGTGTAGCAGCCCGCCCTGCTGCCCCCTCGCCTCCAGGTATTTCAGAGCCTTGTCCACGTTGCCCGGGTCACGGCCCGAGAGGAGTGTGGTAAATGGGGTAAACTTCCAGATCTTTTACGCTGAAGGCCATACTTGACCAGCCCCTTCCTCCTTGTCTCACAGGCAAGCCTTCAGCGCGGCCTAGCTTGGTTTCTGCAAATTTTAGTATCTCACAGCTTGGGAGTCATTCTCCCAGGGGGCACTGGGTTTAGGAGTAACCAGAACCCCTACTCGGGCCCTACAGGACTCTCTAGAAAGAACTGAGGGGGAGGACGGAAACATCTACTTCTAACTCCTCACCTTCTGCCCTCCCCAGCCTCCCCCAGGCAAACCGAGCCTGTCCTCCACCCCCAGGCTGCCCCGTCCTGCCCTTTACACCACATGGTGACTGTTCACTCCCCTGCGGGACTCCCTGGTCCCTGAGCTCCTCTGGTGAGGCCTCTGCTCAGGAATGATAATTGCTACTGCTGATCCTGGCCCAGCGCTGTGCTCAGCACCCTCTATCACGCACTTTCTCTCCTTTGCCTGAGGCTCAGAGAGGGCAGCAGTTTGCCCCCAGCTGCACAGCACCTGTCCTCCAGCCTGACCCCAGGGCCCTGGCACCCACTGGCACAGGGCAGTGCTCCAGGGTCGTGTGCCAGCTTGGGCCACTTCCTCACCAGCCCCTCACCCAGTGGGAGCAAACCCGAGCCCCTTCCGCTCCTCCCCGCCAAATCCCTGATGGGCTGACTCTCTCCCACTAAAGCCACCTCACGGGTGTAGAACTGGGAGAGGATGGACAGAGAAAACACCTGATGTGGACACAGCAAGCCCCACTCCGGTCCTACTGTGCTCTCCCTTGGCCATGTCCGTCCACATCCGCCTCACTGGGAAAAGGTACTGGGATTTCATCCACACCTGGGCCAGAATTGGGGGGCCCTGATCCTCTGGGCCTGGCTTCACAGTGGCAGCCGAGATTCGGGGGGCACTGGGAGACGGAGGAAATGGTCCCCCCCAGCTAGGCACTGGGCTGAGCGGTCCAGGCTCCTGCACACCGTCGTGCTCTTGCTGGGATGCCAGAGGCCAGCATGTGGGGCCCAGCAGACCAGACTCCCCATGGCCCAGACCTTGACCAAGGCCACACAGCTGAGCAGCCCCAGAGCCAGAACCCAAGCCCGGGCTGCCTGGCTCCAAAGCCCACGGCTGCCAGGGCCTCCAGCTTCCCAGCCTCCTCCAGCCCCCACTCCACATGAGTCCCAGGCTCCCTGTGCCCTCTCCCCTGATTCCAGGTGAGGCCAGAGGTCCTCAGCCACCCTGAGCATTTCTCTCTGATCTACTCAAGACACCCCTTCGTTGTGCCCGGTGGGCGCTTTGTTGAGTTCTACTACTGGGGAGCGGCCAGGGGCTTCGGGGCAGGGAGCAGGGCGTGCGCGGGGGGAGCCCGGGGCCCGCGGGGCGTCCTGCGTGGGGTGGTGTGATGCCTGAGCTATCCTTCTCCCAGGGACTCCTACTGGCTGATGGAGGGTCTGTTCCTCTCTGAGACGCCCCAGATGCTGAAGGGCATGCTGCAGAACCACCTTCCTACAGTGGGCACCCCTCCCCGTGCTGCCCTGCATCCTCGTTCCTGAGACCTCCCAGGTCGGGGCTTGGGAAGGGTGCCTGGGGGGGAGGTGGTGCTTGGCTCCACCCCGGGGACAACATTGAGACCCTGGCCTTGGAGTTGGACTTTTGGACTAAGAACAGGAACATCTCTGTGAGCTCCAGGGGAAAGAGCTACGTCCTGCATTGATATATCCTTTACAGGGGACCCAGGTGAGGGTGTGCCCGGCCAGCCTCTCAATCTCTTGTGTGTTTGCTCTGATGGGGAGTGTCAGGACTCCCCAGGGCAGGAGGGTCCCACCTCTCAGTTAGTGATCTGATAGCTCTGGGCAGTCCAGCGCTGTGGGCCCCAGGGCAGCTGAGCCAGCGTGGCTCGGCCTCCTGCTTGGTCACGGCAGGCCTAGAGCCTCTCAGTGCCAGGCCCCCTCTCGTCCTCTTGCCAAGAGTGCCAGTGATGTAGCCCCACCTCTCAGATGGTGATCCTGAGGGCATGGGGGCCTGTGTTCCCAGGAAAGGGGTGCCAATCTGTGCTCCGGGGGCTGTGTCGTATCGGCCAGGGTGCCCCGTCATGCACCTGCCTCTCCTACTGGTCCAGGCCCTGTTTTGGGCCATCCCTGGGGCAGGAGACACCCCAGAGGGCCAAGGGAACAGGGAGAACACCACTGAGGTTGGGGATGGGGGCTGCTATGAGGGGAGATGTGGGGAGCTCTGTCCCGGCAGCAGGAGAGGAGGGGCCCGCAGCGGGAGGGCAGACCCTGTGGCACTTGCTCCCTTGCAGCTTGGCCACCAGCCTGCGTACCACAGCACTGTCCCTTCCTCCCAGGCAGGCCCAGCTCCCTGGCCAGGCCTGGAGCAAGACAAGAGAGCCTCAAGTCCCCTCCCACCACCCTGCTCAAACCACAGCCACCTGGAGATCAAAAACACCTCTTTTTTAAAATCCTCAGTTGCCTGAAAGATGTACATGGCTGGGCCTGGGGCTGAGACTCGAGGGCTGCCTGCACACATATGGTGGGGGGACTTCTGAGCACCCACTCTCAGACTTTGCACATTTCTGCACATGACAGCAGTTTTTGCAGAAAGGGCGTAGAGGATGCATCTGGGCCAGGCACCAGCCTGCGGCAGCTACCTGTAGCCACGTCTGCCCACCCAGGATGCCCAACCTCTTGTTCTCACCTCACCCACTGTGGTGGCTTCCTCTCCCCGTGAGAACATGGGTTTCCACCACACCCAGGAGACTGGGCATCTCCCTGCCCGGCCAGGAGTTCCAGGGCCACAGCCCAGGATCAGCAAAATTCACAGGCTCCCAGGTGACCTCAACTCAAGTCACACACCCTTTCTCCCATCCAGACCCTGTAATTAATGGCGTTTAGCAATGTTTGTAAATCTCCATGAGAGAGGATTTCAATCAGAACTGGGTCCCAGGAGCCCCTGATGGAGGCCATTAGAGGCCGTGGCCTCCTGGGCAGCTCCCCCTGCCATTCCAGGTAATCTGTATATCAATTGAAGGCTTTGCAGGCTGTTAGGGGTTGCAAACTCAAATTCCAGGACGCAATTGTGGGACATAGTTGAGAATAAGGAAACTAACCATGCAAGGGGGAAGATGCTTGGTGGGATCTGGGGTGACTGGGAAGCACATTCTTGTGTAACTGGGGTCTCCGCTGCGGAAGCTGGCTGATGTAAGGGAATGTGGGGTCCATGTTTGCTAGATCTTCCAACTTTTCAATGTAGGCAGAGATCCATATTTTTACGTGAAGTATCCCAATTGTTAAGTGTCTCAATGTCCCAAATTCTGAATGTACATCTAGGAGTGATGCCTGTGTATGAGTGGGGAGTGGGGAGGAGGAGACCTGACCCCACTGCAGAGCCCCCTTCTCCCCACAGTGTCCAGCGCCCCACCCTTGAATGAGCCCTCAGCCTGGGTGCTGACTCCTAGTCACGTTGTGCCCTTTACAGTGAGATACTCTGTACATATTGAGATCCTTAATATGTAAAGATCTCTTACAAATCAAAAAGGAAAAATCATATTGTCTTGCTTGGGAAAACTCTACAGGCTAACTATGGATGGTCGATAAATATAATGCTCTGTTCGTTCTTTTTCTGGATCTGGATTGCGCCTCAGCCCACAAGGACACAGCTCCCCCTGCCTCAGGGTGTCTGTGCCCCAACTTTCTTCGATGTTCTCACCCAAGTCTCACCACTTAGCTTGTCTGCCTAGTCTTTCTTAGCACATTTACAAGCAGATGTGTCACTGGTGGGAAAAGTATTCAATAATACTTTAAAATATTTATTCAGCTTTGGTTTCATGGTGAAGCTGTGAAATCAGCTGTGTGGGGAAAGGACTGAGAGGGGGACCCCGAGAGGCAGCCCAGCCTTCTCTTAGTCCTCAGTAAGTCAGCTCTGGCCTGCACTTACACCCTCGGTAAAAGACCTGCTGGACCCCCCATCCTTAGAAGGTAGCTGGAGGGGATGGGGCTGAGTGGAAGGAGGAGGGGTCTCCTTGCCCTGACCCAAAGTATTTCTTTGAGGAAGAACTACTGGTTTCCTTCTCAGTGTCTATTCTCAGGGTAGCAATGTGACCAGCTTTTTTATTTTTTATTTTTATTTATTTATTTATTTATTTTGCAGTACATGGGCCTCTCACTGTTGTGGCCTCTCCCGTTGTGGAGCACAGGCTCCAGACGCGCAGGCTCAGCGGCCATGGCTCACGGGCCCAGCCGCTCCGCGGCCTGTGGGATCTTCCCAGACCGGGGCACAAACCCGTGTCCCCTGCATCGGCAGGCGGACTCTCAACCACTGCGCCACCAGGGAAGCCCATGACCAGCTTTTTAAAAAGGTTGATTTCCCAGGCTCCCCTGCAGTCAGGGTTAGCTGGGGACCCAGTTCTGACACCTATAAGTGAAAGCCACTGGAAGAGGCTCCTGGGAAAACTCCTTAGGAGGGGGAGGACTCAGCCGGCTTTGCTCTTGGCCCTTTGCCCTTCCCCCTCCTTCTTGCCTTGAGCACAGATGAAGTGCTTGGATCTGCAGAAGCCACCTTGCAACCACAAAGCAATGAACCCAAGGCTGAAAACCACAGGCTTAAGATGGCAGAGCAGAAAGAGAGACTGGCCCCTCGATGGTACCGTGAGTCACACAGCCCTGGGCTCCCCTTTTATGAGAAAAACAAACCCCTTAGTTGTTTAAGCCACTGGTGTTCAGATTTCTGTCCCTTTTGGGTGAATGGAGCCTCTGGCAGGTCCTTCTTCTGAGGCCTTCTGGTCAGTACCTTTTCCTTCATTCCCAGCACAGTGTCCTAATGTCCCAGCAATGTTGCAGTGATCCTGGCCTAACCTCAGTCCGGCTCTGGGTGTCAGAGGCAGATCGATCCATCTATCTGGATCAGGTGCCTGGCCCACCTTCCTCACAGCTTTGGAAACCAACTCCAGAGCCCCAGAGTGCTCATCACCCCTTGTGCCAACAGCTCCTGGCACCGTCACGGGCAGCGAAGCCAGGACGGTGAGTGACTGTAGATGGAAGGTGACATTTGCAGCTCCTGGGGTGCTGGTGACGTTCTATTTCATGATCCATTACAAGGTGTTTGCTCTACAATGATCTGTTCAACTGTCATACATATTTTATGGACGTTCCTGTGTTGCACCCTAGTTCATTATAAAATCATCTGAAGTTTCCGGAGTCCATCAGCCTGCTTGGTTTGGCTCATTTGGACAGGAGGGGAGGCCAGACGGCCGCAGCAGCCTGACGAGCCAGAGCATGATGCCACCTGCGACGGGCAGGGCAGGGGGGGGCAGGCCCCGTGCCGTCCATGGAATCTAACATGAGCCATTCATTCTCTTAGAATAGCTGCACACCTGCAGATCAGCAGTTTCTATTGTGGTGAGAAGTTAAAAAAACAAATGAAAGGGCAGGCGAGGAGCATGCTCTCCTCTAACATGCTGCACTGAGTCGCCTGCCACTGTCTGTCACGGCCCACGCACCTTCCTCAGTCAGTACTGCTCATACGTGTGGGGCCTCGGGGCTCGGGCCAGAGCCCCAAGCCTGTGACTTGCAGCCCCGCTCAGCTCCCAGGCCCGCGGGTCCATGCCTGCCTCTGGGGGCAGTCTCGGTCGTACACGGTCCCCGCGAGTACAGGCAAGTCAGGCGATCACTTTGAGCCCCAGTGTCCTCACTTGTGAAGTTGGGGCTATTATCTCTCCTGGAGGCTTGTTGTAAGAATTAGACGTGGCGTGTTTCAAGGTACACAGAGAGTCAGCTAAGGGCAGTGGCTGCTTTGTTAGTGGGTAGAGACGCGCTGGTTGAGTCCATTCCAGCAGCTGAGGGGCTGGAGCAGGACGGTTCCCTCCGCCTCACGCCACTTGGATGACAGCGTCCCCGAGGTCTTGGTTAAGGTACCGTCAGGCCTCCCTGGGAGGACCTCCTTGTCAGCCACTCACCACGAGGCTGTCCTTCCAGACCCTCCTGCTCTGAGATTTGTGTCTTGTATGACACAAATCTGCAGCTGGAGGGAGGGTAGCAGACGCCCAGCTGAGCCTTATTCCAAGAATAACTGGTGGTCTGACAAGCAAAGACCGACCTCCAGGCAACAGAAGAGGACTGTCCTGGGGGCCTCGCCACAGTCTGGGTGGAGTGAAGCGGGGCGAGAGAGGCTGCTGAGAGCCAGCCACCCACAGCAGCCTGCAGCTCAGCACGGGGCAGTGGAGACCCGGGACTGGAAAGCTTCCAGATTCCCTACAGAAGGCCACCTGCAACACCCACAGTCCAGGTGCATGGCTTGTTAATAGCTCCATTCCTCAGACCATCTCTCTGCCCCTCCACTCCTGGGGTTTTCTGCAAGAAGGACGTGGTTTGGTCAGCCTGGAGAGGATGGGCCTGGAAGGATCTTCTGACGTCGAAGGTTCCAGGCTCTACCAAAGAAGACATACAGATGGCCAGTAGGCACATGAAAAGATGCTCAACATCACTAATTATTAGAGAAATGCAAATCAAATCTACAGTGAGGTACCACCTCACACCGGTCAGAATGGCCGGTCAAAAAGTCTACAAATAACAAATGCTGGAGAGGGTATGGAGAAAGGGGAACCCTCCTGCACTGTTGGTGGCAATGTAAGTGGGTGCAACCACTATGGAAGACAGTATGGAGGTTCCTCAGAAAACTAAAAATAGAATTACCATATGACCCAGCAATCCCACCCACTCCTGGGCATCCCAGACAAAACTATAATTCAAAAAGATACATGCACTCCTATATTCATAGCAGCACTATTCACAATAGGCAAAATAAGGAAACAAGCTAAATGTTCATCGACAGATGAATGGATAAAGAAGATGTGGTACATATATATACAATGGAATACTACTCAGCCATAAAAAAGAATAAAATAATGCCATTTGTAGCAACATGCATGCAACTAGAGATTATCATACTAAGTGAAGAAAGTCAGAGAAAGACAAATACCAGATGATATCACTTATATGTGGAATCTAAAATATGGAACAAAGGAAACTATCTACAAAACAGAAACAGACTCACAGACGTAGAGATCGGACTTGTGGTTACCAAGGGGGAGGGAGGGAGGGAGGGAGAGGGATGAACTGGGAATTTGGGGTTGGTAGATGCAAATTATCACATTTAGCATGGGTAAACAACAAGGTCCTACTGTATAGCACAGGGAACTATATCCAATCTCCTGGGATAAACCATAATGGAAAAGAATATTTAAAAAAGAATGTCTATAAGTCTATAAGTCACTTTGCAACACAGCAGAGATTGGCACAGCATTGTAAATCAACTATACTTCAATTAAAAAAGAAAGTTCCAGGCTCTGCTCCACACTTGGCAAATAAGTGGAGGCTGCTCTGGACACGAGGAGGGAAGAGCCTATTCTTAGGGTTGAGTCTCCGAAGAGGGGGTGGGGCTGCGTCGCGACTCCTCCTTAGCAGGCATTCCTGGTACCTAGTCCTTCAGATTACGGGAAACTCAAAGCGTGTTGAAAAGCTTAGAGTGTAACGGTAAGAAGCATGCATATGCCTACGACCTGACTTTGTCCTATTTTCTTCAGATTTTGTTTTTAGTACTGAAACATAACAGGTCCCCGCTTGTATTCCTGACCCTCAGAGGCGAAGCTGCTCTCCTGAATTTGCAGTTTCCCACTCTCATGCGCGCCTTCATACTTTTGCTGTATATATCTACAAACTACGTGTAGTATTGCTTTGCATGCTCTTTTTTATTGTGGTAAAACACACATAACATAAAATTTCACATTTAACGTTTTCACCATTTTTTATTGTACTGTTCAGGGGCACTGAGTACATTCACCTTGTTGCGTAACCATCACCACTGCCAATCTCTAGAAACGTTTAATCTTCCAAAACTGAAACTCTGTGCTCATTAGTCAATAACTTCCCTAGTCCATCCTACCCCACAACTCCTGGAAACCACCATTGTACTTTCTATCTCTCTGAATTTATGGTTCTTTGTGTAAATAGAGTCATAGAATATTTGTCCTTTTGTGTCTGATTTATCTCACTTAGCATAGTATCTTCAAGCTTCCTTGAATTGATTTAACAACGTATTTCCTCAATGTTGTTGTCAGAATTTCTTTCCTTTTAAAGGCTGAATAATACTCCATTGCATATGTACGCCATGTTTCCCTTATTCATTCATCCGTTGATGGACATTTGGGTTCTTTCCACCTTTTGGCTTTTGTGAATGATGCTGCAGTGAACGTGGGTGTGTAAGTATCCGTTCAAGTATGTGCTTTCAGTTTCTTTTGGGGATGTACACAAAAGTGGAATTGCTGGATCATATGGTGCATATGGTAATTCTATGTTTAATTGTTTCAGGAACCCCTGTACTGCTCTGAATGTTTTAAAATCTCATGTACTGTATATGGGGGGTATTTGTACTGTATCATTTGGCAATTTGATGCTTTTTTTCTTTTTGGTGCTAGTATGTTTCTGAGATTCCACCATGTTAGTACATAGATCTAATCTGAGAATCTGTATCTTTTTTTTTTTCGGTATGTGGGCCTCCCACTGTTGTGGCCTCTCCTGCTGCAGAGCACAGGCTCCGGACGCACAGGCCGAGCGGCCATGGCTCACGGGCCCAGCAGCTCCATGGCATGTGAGATCTTCCCGGACCGGGGCACAAACCCGTGTCCCCTGCATCGGCAGGCGGACTCTCAACCACTGAGCCACCAGGGAAGCCCGAGAATCTGTATCTTTTAACTTACAAGTTTAAGTGTTATCATTATTTGAACCTATTTTTACCATCTTATTCTGTGCTCCTTAATTTCCTCATGGTTTTTTCTTTTTACTTTTTCTTTTGTTTCCTATATTTCCCTTGTTTCCTATATTTATCAAATTTAGTGAACCTCTTTTATTTATTTATTTAGCCATGCTGCGTGACATGTGGAATCTCAGTTCCCGGACCAGGGATTGAACCCATGCCCCCTGCAGTGGAAGCATGGAGTCTTAAGCACTGGACCACCAGGGAAGTTCGAGCCTCTTTTATTATTTTTTCTACTTGTATTCATTCCTTCCTTCATTCATTTGTTTTCTTGTAAATTATAGATTTCATTCCTATTCTTAAGGGCTTCTCTCCCCTTCTTTTCACGTGCACACCAACTCTAAAATTAATCAGAAATGTGATTATCCCCTGACGGAGGCAGGGCCTTTGGAATACTTTAACTCTGATTACCTCCACCTTCCATAATTCCATCTAGCATTGCGGGTCTGCCTTAGTTTCTACACCTCCAATTCATCACCATCACTGGTGCAGTTTTCCTCAGTTGGTGCTTATATCCATTTACCCACAGGTTTACAGTGTGTTTACTCTTCATTGCTTTTTTAAAAAATTGAAGTATAGTTAATTTATAATGTTGTGTTAGTTTCAAGTGTACACCAAAGTGATTCAGATACACACACACATCTCACACCTTCTGAGTTCAATTTCCTTTCTCTTAAAATAGATGTGTTGGCAGCTCTAACACCAGTGATGTTATGGTGAACTCTTTTCAGTTTTCATCTGAAATGGTCTTTATTTCACTTTCACTTGTTGTGTTGGATTGTCAGCAAAGGTGGCCACCAACAGTTCTGTCCATCCCTGTGATGCACATGTCACTCCTCCCATAGAGATGGAGTTTATTTTCCCTTCCCTTAAATGTGGGCTGGCCTCGTGACTTGCTTTGATCTGTAGAATGTGGAAGTGACCCTGTGCCAGGTTCAGCCTTAGGTCTTAAGAAGCCTGACTGATTCCACTTTCACTCAGTTGGGTCCAGCCACCATGAAACTAAGTTCAGTTGCCCCACTGGACAGAGGAAGAGGGGGCCTGGAGGATGAAAGATGACCAAGGGCAAGAGAGGCCCACAAGCCACCTGCCATTCCCATCCTTTCCGCTGAGGACCACGCGTGTGAGTGAAGCTACCTTGTTTCCTCCAGTCCCAGATGAGCCATCCCAGCCAACACCACACAGAACGTAAATGAGCCGTCCCCACTCAGCCCTGCCAAATTACAGAACTGTGAGCAAATATACAGTGGTGGTTGCTCTAAGCCACTACATTTTGGAGAGGTTCGTTATGCAACAGTAGGTAACTGGAGCCCTCCTGAGTGGTATTTTAGGGGAGTTTGAACTCCGGGGTGAGTTAGTTTTTGTCAGCACTTTGAATGTAGAATGCGTCTGACTTATTTCTTCTGTGGCTACTGTTGAGAAGTCAGCTACGAATTGTTCTCCTTTGTAGGTAATCTGTCAGGTGACTTTTAAGATAATCTGTTTGTCTTTACTGTTCTGCAGTTTCTCTAAAACATATCTGGTATAGGTTCCCTTTTTCTTTTTCCTGCTCAGAAATTGTGCTGATACTACTTCTGCCTTCTCCTCCTTTTTACTCCTACAAATATTTTTTGAGTGCCTATTATGTGCTAAATACTATTCTAAGGGTCGGGGACTAAACAGTGAACAAAAAAGAGAGACTCTATCCTCACGGGGAGGCTATGTCCCCCCTTTAAGTGAGGGACAGAGCGTAAGAATGAAGCTAACATGCAGAAAAGCAGAGATGAGCTTCGGGAAAAGTAGATCCTGAATGCATGGTTGAAACCTGCATCATGCCCCACCTAAAAGCAGCCCTACTCATTATATTTTCAGTAATGTTAGCAATGATTGCTCCTTGTTTCTTAAGACAGTTTTAAATGGATTTTTATGTCATTTACAAGTGAAATGGTACTAACTGATATGTATCCCAGCCCAGCCTGACATAAATGTCTGTGAAACTTTACATTCATACCTTCATTTAGTTTATTTTAAAATTAATTCATTTAATATTTTGTTTCTATTTGATCTTGTTCCAAAAAAGATTTAAGACCATTTACAAAGATGGATAAAACACAAAGTAACATAATTTAGAAGTGTTACTGTGCTTATTAAACCTGAAGAGGCATATCTTTCATTAATTTTGAAAAATTCTCAACCGTTATCTCTCAGTAGTGCCTCAGCCACTCTCTCTTCTGAAATTCCTGTTAGACAAATGGTGGATCTTCTCATTTTATTCTTTGTGTCACTTAACCTGTTTTTCATAATTTCTATTTCTTCTTTCTCTGGGTAATTTTCTTAGATCAGTGTTCCAGTTCACTATTTCTCTCTTCATTTGTGTTGAATCTGCTGTTTAGCCTTTTTTTTTTTGAACTTTACATTTCAGTTACCATTTTTTCATTTTTAGAAGTTCTATTTTGTTCTTTTTCACACATGTCTATTCACAGTATTTTATTCTTTTCTTATGCTTTCAGTGCCTTACATGCATCCAGGCATTTTAATTATATCTATTCTACAATATCTTTAGAGTCTTCATATAACATCTGAAGTTCTTGGGAGTCTAATTTTGAGGTTAAGTTTGCTAACTCTTGCTCATAATGATGGCTTATTTCCTCCTTCCTTCCTTGCTTCCTCCCTCCCTCCTTTTCTTTCTTTCTTCCTTCCTTTCTTTCTTTCTCTCTCTTTCTCTCTTTTCCTCCCTCCCTCCTTCTTTTCTTCCTTCCTTTCTTTCTCTCTTTCTTTTCCTCCCTCCCTCTTCTTTTCTTTTTCTTTCTTTCTTTCTTTCTTTCTTTCTTTCTTTCTTTCTTTCTTTCTTCCTTTCTTCCTTCCTTCCTTCCTTCCTTCCTTTCTTCTTTCTTTCTTTCTTTCTTTCTTTCTTTCTTTCTTTCTTTCTTTCTTCTTTCTTTCCTTCTTTCTTTCTTTCTTTCTTTATTTCCTCCCTTTCTCCTTTTCTTTGTTTATTTTTTTGTAACTATGGATTGCAATCTTATGTTCAGTAGGGCTTTATCCTTTGGAATCCCATGTGACCTGGGTTGAGAGCATGATATTCCAAAGTTATTTTGTGATTGCTTCTTTCAAGGACCCCAACAGTATCACACACTATGAAAAGTTTTTTTTATGTTATTCCCTTGATGCTGGATCCCATTTAAATAACCATGATAGTAGTGTAAATTCAAGTCCCAAACATGAAGCACAGAACTGTGTTTAGAAACTCTAAAAGGGAGAATTTCATTTCCTACCCAGAGCCCAAGCTGAGACATACTTCTTTGCAATTTTCCTGGGCTAGGGAAAAGGTGCTTCCCTAGATCACCTTTTCACTGAGGCTGTAACTCTCTGAGGATTCTGGATCTAGGTGAGGACTCACCTCCACCTTTCCACTTCACAGCCCTTGGGTAGTATTGATTACTACCCTGCAGGATAATTTTGTTTCTGTCCCTTGGTGAATCCTCCTTTCTCATGAGATCGGGTATATATTTAAAAGGATCTTTGCATTTATATGTGGAATCTAAAAACAAAAACAAAAACCTCACTGTGAGATCATGGAAAATTTATATATTGATCTCTGCCCCCAGTTCTTGGCACATGGCTCCTAAAACCTTTGTAATTTCCTAAGTGATAAAAGCACTAGAAGCATCTTTTGTTCCATTAAAATGCCTCTGAATGGGTTCCTGGAGGCTCCTGGATGGGGGTTGGTCATCAGAAAGACCAATCAATGATTAGAAGCTTGGAATTTTCAGCCCCACCATCATCCTCCAGAAAGGAGACAGGGGCTGGAAATGAAGTTAGTAGTTGATCATTCCTACATGAGTATTCCTCCATAAAATCCCAATAGTAGGGGGCCTGGAGAGCTTCCAGTTGGTGAACACACTGGGAGGTTCTTCAGCAAATTAATTAAACCCAAGGGGGGGTGGTCATTGGAACCTCATATCTATAGCCAGTTGGTTGGAAGCACTTGCCTCTGAAGTGTGTGTGTGTGTGTGTGTGTGTGTGTGTGTGTGTGGTGGGAGCAGTCTTGTGGGACTGAGCCCTTAACCTGTGGGATCTGATGAGGGGCAGTGGGCAGAATCAGTGAAAGGGATAAAAAAGTACGAACTGGGGGCTTCCCTGGTGGTGCAGTGGTTGAGAGTCCACCTGCAGATGCAGGGGACACGGGTTTGTGCCCCGGTCTGGGAGGATCCCACAAAAAAAAAAAAAAAAAGTATGAACTTCCAGTTATAAAATAAATAAGTCATGGGGATGTAATGTATAGCACAGTGACTATAGTTAATAATACTGTATATCTGAAAGTTGCTAAGAGTGTAGATCTTAAAAGTTCCCATCACAAGAAAAAAAATTGTAACTATGAGTGGTGATGAGCATTAACTAGACTTATTGTGACGATCATTTCCCAATAGATACATATATTGATTCATTATGTTGTATACCTGAAATTAATATAATGCTATAGGTCAGTTATCTCAGTGGGAAAAAAAAAGGATCCTTGTTACATTTTATCCAAAGCTTTAGGCAATTGTTGTGGGAGTGTTGTGTTTTTTTTGTTTTTTGTTTTTTTTCAGTACGCGGGCCTCTCACTGTTGTGGCCTCTCCCATTGTGGAGCACAGGCTTCGGATGCACAGGCTCAGCAGCCATGGCTCACGGGCCCAGCCGCTCCGCGGCATGTGGGATCTTCCCGGACCGGGGCATGAACCCGTGTCCCCTGCATCGGCAGGCGGACTCTCATCCACTGCGCCACCAGGGAAGCCCCGTGGAAGTGTTTTTGATATTTTCCAAAACAGAAGTCTAGATTTTTTTTTTACTCCATTGTCTATCATTCCATTTTTAAAAAGTAATGAAAAATATTAATTTCATTTACTGATATTCTTCTTCTCTTTAAAAATAACTCCTTACATGTTCATTGTAGGAAATTTAGAAACATTTAAATAGACAAAATGAAAATATGCTATAATAATACTTCTATCTTGAGGCAATGTTTTGTTATTTGTTCTCTCAGGCTTTTTTCTAAGCAGATATCAAGATCTCATTATTTTATAATCTGCTTTTTTCTTCATGTAACAACACGTGACGTGTGTTAGTTTTCTACTGCTGTGTAATAAAGCACCACAAAGCTCGTGGCTTAAAACAACACACATTATCTCATAGCTTCTGTAAGTCATAAGTTTGGACACAGCTTACCCGGGTTCTCTGTTTTAGGTGTTGGCTGGGGCTGTGGTCCCATCAGAGGCTCAACTGGAGAAACATTCCCTTCTAAGCTCCCTCAGGTTGTTGGCTTATGGTTGTAGGGTCCCCATTTTTTGCTGGTTGTCAGCCAGGTGGCACTCAGCTCCTTGACAGTGCTGGTAGTCCTTGCCACATGGCCCTTTCACAACGTGGAAGCTTCAAAACCAGCACTAGAGAGAGAGTCTCCAACCCTGAGATGGCCTAGACGCTCTTTCGAAGGCTTTCAACTGGTTTGGTCAGGCCCATCCATCCACGATAACTTCCCTTTGGACTACTTCAGAATCAACTGATTTGGGACCTTAATTACATCTGCAAAATCCCTTCACCTTTGTCACATTCTATTGGCTACAAGCAAGTCACAGGACCTACTCAAGGGGAGCGGATTACACAGGGTGCGAACATCAGGGGGTAGGAATCATGAGGCCCACCCTAGGGTCTGTCCACCACAATGTGTTTAACTTTCCATGTCATTATGTATTCTACTTCCAAGTAATGTTAACAGCCCCGCCACATTCTATTATATGGATGTACCATAACTTATTCAACCAATGCTTTATCACCAGACACTTAATAAACATAAACATTTAAATTCATTCTTTTTTTTTTATAACAAACAATGCTAGAGAGAACGCCTTTGTATCATTATAAACAGTAGTGTTCTTTCCTCAGAATAAATTCCTCAACATGGAATCGGAGGGTCAAAGAATCCACCAAAGGTTAGGCTTTTGATACAAATGAACTCACTTTCTGTATAGCAGAGGACAATTCCCATGCTGTAAAGTGAAGCAGCAGCGGTTAGTGGTGGTAATGGCCTGGGTGAGGTACTCGTTCTCACTTGAAAGTCAAATAATGCCCACGCTCTGGAAAGTGTGTGCTTGTGGTTGCACGACCTGCCTCGTAGAAGCTGGGGAAGGGTTTGTGTCTACGGTCTCACACATTCACGTGTCTTGATTGTGGGCGAAGCTGAGACTGAGAGCTCTTGGTGGCAACAGCTGCAGCTGCGCCACTGTCCCCAGCACAGTTCACATCTGCCCGAGGCCCCTGGTTTGTCTATATTCACCCAGAACGCATGTGACTTCCAGTGGTGCGAGCTGACCTGTAAGGTGCCCCAAAGAGCATTCCACCTGTCCCAGACAGGAGCCCAAATGTAATAACTTCCCAGCAGGCTGGGTCCCCAGATTTTGTGGGGCCTGAAGCTTAAACAATTTGGAGTCCTTCTTTAAGAAAAAGAATCAAATTATGAATACAAAGCTAGGTGCAGAGCTGTTGAGGGGCCCTGGGGTAACATGTCATTGACTTGCAGGAAATCCACCGCTGCTGACCACGACTAGGTTTGCCCTGCCTGGAGTCCAGTTTTGTTTATTTCCAAACATCTTAAATGAGACATGTTTCTTTCTTGCCTTTTGTAGGTGTATTAAAATTTAAGAATTGAGCAGGACTTCAATAAAATAGTCATTGGGGGCAAAATTTCTCTAGTTTAACCCTTCTCTACTCAAATCACTAACATGCATGGCAGGAGCACAAAAGTTTTTCAAACCCCACTAGCCTTGTTTGCAGTGCAGAGTCTGGTGTGATGGGGAGGGTGAAGGGGCAGTGGGAGGGGAGAGGGATTCTTCTAGCATTTATTGAGCCTGTACCAATCACTGTTCTAGGTGATTACATTGTCTTATTTCACCCTTTTGCCTGCCATGGTGCAGACACTCCTGGGGGCTCAGAGCAGCTCCTATTTAATGGGAAAAGATGCCAGGACACCACAAGTTGAAGTTCAACCATGAAACTGTTAGCAGAGAAATTTTGGCATAAAACCCACTGCACCAGTCAGTCTCCCAACAGGAAACAGATGGCACATTCAAAATAGGATAATTTGAGGAGGGTTTATTTACAAAAAAAAGACATGGGTGTTGGGGAACCACAAGGATAGGGCAGTAACCCAAGTTTAGCAGCAGCCAAGTATTGCCATCGAGACTGGAAGGGAGGTTGAGGGGAATAGCTGCTGGCATCCACAGGGAGAGAGCTGTGCCTCAAGGCCACGGGGAGAGAAGACGTGGTCATTGGTTGCGGAACACAGCCAGCTCACAGAGAGGAAATAAATAACCTGACCTCAGATCCTCTCTCTCTCTCTCTGATCTCCTGTGGGGCTCCACCAGGACACTCAAGACACAGGATGTGAACCACACAGATCAGCCTCCTGGGCCAGAGGCAATGTCAGGGGGTGGGTAGGGGGTTCTGGATGAGCAAACAAAAGGTAAATGTCACAGTCCACCCTTTTGGCCCTTAGCATCCACTCTAGACCTTTTTTCATGGGAAAGGCTTGTCTCTCCAACACAAGGGACTCATAAAGTCCCACCAGCTACTGTATCATCATGGGATGACGCCAGCTAGTCATGCTCTAGCTGAAATCACTGGTGTTCTTCAGATAAGGTAAGAAAAGAAACAATTGAGGTTCATCAAATGTCCTGCTACATCCCCATCTCTATAGCTGACCCCAAGGCCAAGGTAATCTTAGCTACCTTCTTACACCTTCCATTCTCTGTTTTCCTTAACCTCTGCTGGCACCTTTCTTGACAGGGTTCTTTACCTGATGTGATGACCGAAATCTTCATTCTTGCAGATTCTGAGTCCCTGGCTACCTTATTTTGGGGGTTGCCACAGTTTTCCATTGACTAGGACTATTGGATGAAGGGGTCCTTCAGTGGTGCCTCTCATTCCAGACACTGTCCTCCCTACCCCGATTCAGTAGCAGCCACTCCATTTCACCCCAGTAGCCAGGATCAATCACTCCACCCAGTACTGTGACCCCTTTCTTGCCTGTTGGTTCAGTGACATGTGGAGCCCCAGATGAGATGGGGTGGTTTCAGTCTCTGATTCATCAGAATCATGACTGTGTTCCCTGGTAATGGCTTTTCTTCTCTGGATACCAGACTTACCAATCTCAAGGTTGTGGGGAGACAGGAAGCGAACATTTTTCTAGTGGGTTATTAGGAATAATAGTGAAAGGGGAAAAAAAAAAGGGGGAATTCCCTGGCGGTCCAGCGGTTAAGACTCCATGCTCCCAATGCAGGGGGCACGGGTTCGACCCCTGGTAGGGGAACTAAGATCCCGCATGCCACACGGTGAAGCCAAATAAAATAATAGTGGAAGGGGCCGTTCTCACATCCACCCTTCGTTCTTAGACCCACGCATCTTGCCTACAGGGAAATGGCCCCATATATTGGCCACAAGTTTAAGGCATACACTGTATCTTGCAGGATGGCATCCTACTCTTGGAGGATGCTGTCTCTCAGCAGATAATTCCACCATCTCATCAAGGCAGACTCTTCCAGGGTGCTCAATGAGACCAGGTGCAAATCATGAATCTCACTGTAATCAATAAACAAGGCTGGCAGTCAGTGCAAACCTCCCTGAAAGTCATCAGAACCATGGTCATAAAGCAACACAATTAATCATGTCAAGGAAGAAAAATGCACAACCCAAAAGTTGCAAGATATGTTTTATTCGGGGACCTTATTGAGGGCTATAGCCTTTCAGGTAGCTTGGAGGAACTGCTCCGAAGAGATGAGGGAGATATAGGCGTTTTTGCTGAAAAGACAACAACAACAGCATGTAGTTGAACATAAAAATATTACTGTTGGGCTTCCCTGGTGGCGCAGTGGTTGAGAGTCCGCCTGCCGATGCAGGGGACATGGGTTCGTGTCCCGGTCCGGGAAGATCCCACGTGCCGCGGAGCAGCTGGGCCCGTGAGCCATGGCCGCTGAGCCTGCGAGTCTGGAGCCTGTGTTCCGCAACGGGAGAGGCCACACAGTGAGAGGCCCACGTACCGCAAAAAAACAAAAAAAATAACCACAAAAAAACTCCCAAAAATATTACTGTTAATCACAGAAAACAGCCATCTCAATGATTTTAGTGCTTTTCTCTATATGGGAAGATGCAAGAGTCTGGGCTTATGGAAATTATTCCTTACTTATGCATCTTAACTGTCTAAGGTCATGTAGGGTCAGGCCATTCATGTATGGCTCTTCTCTTGCTCTCTGTACATCTCCTGCTCGACCAGTCCCTGCTTCACTCACATGACTATCCAATCCTATTAATTATAGGGCTTAATCAGTAAGTATCTACATGCTTGCCCCCTGCCCCAGCCTCTGGTTTCCCTGGTAACTGACGAGCCAATCTTGCGTCAATTCCCCTTATAAATGGTAGCCTCCTTCTCCCCCGAGTGTTGAGGATTACAGCTATGGCCTGCCTCCTGCCTGCCTGCCTGCCTGCCGTACACAGTAGGGTGTCACTCCAGGACTTTTGCTTCAAACGTGTAAGATCCCTTATCCAATAAACCATTAATGTCTCTGTCGCTGTCTCCGGGTTCTTTCTTCGGTCTCCAGGCTGGGCGACTACAAGGCTTGCAAGCCTGCAGTGTGGAGCCCAACAATTCGCAAGTCAGCCTGGAGGCCGAGGAAACTCCCTTGAGCACTGAGATGTCAGGAAATAGGGACGGGGCACGGAAAGTTGCAGGGACAATCCCACCCACTAGTACATGGTGCCCTGTGGCAGCTGACTACCATGGGAGATGTCTTTCTCTTCCATTATATTGATGGTATCCTGTTAAGCTCAGAGTCTAGTTTTAAAGTAGCAGCCGCATACTGCTGGTTCATCTGACTGCATGTGGATGGCTGGCAAGGACCCGGATTATCTACAAAATACAAGCATACTCCCAACCCACCACCCCGAAACAATTACAGACACAGGCTTTAGTGATATTAGCTCAGGTACGGGTTTGTAAGTTGGACATGGCCAGTTACCCAGAAGGGTTTGGCTGGGGCCTGTTGCAATGGCAAAATAATAAGAGTACCCTTGGGCTCCTGGTCCCAGCTACGGAAGGGGGCAGAGCAATGATACAGTGTGATGGAACAACAGCTATGGCCGTCTACAATGCAGCACAACAGGTAGAAGATCTTACAAAAGGCCTACTCGAGTTGTCGAGCAATGCAGAAAACCACTATTCTGCTCTAGAATGGCTGTGTGTGACATACAGGACCCCCATGGACATCAATCGCGACAAAGGAATCCACTTTACTGGCCATGAGATTCAGGAATGGGCTGATATAAACGCCGAACACTGGCTTCTCCACCTGCCCTACAACCCCACTGTTGCCGGGCTAATTGAAAGGACGAATGGTACTTAGTCAACCGCTGAGATGGATGCTCTCAACGTGTGGACCAGAGGCTAACTCAAGCCTTACAGACTACAGATGGACATCCCAGTGCTTACTCTCTGTTAACCTGGAGGCAACTAGTCAGCACAACCCAGGTTCAGCTGCTGACCACCGAAGGGCTGTTGTCAAACATGCATCAGGACAATCACTCCCTTTTGTCCTTGCTACAGGATCTACCCCCAGGAGAACACATTACAAAATGACCCTGGAACTGGCAGGTAAGTCCCTAGGAGTTTGGACTTGCTGCGCTGTGGGGACTAGGGTTAGAAAGGCACTTACACCTGTCTTCTTCCTGGCCCCACCTAAGGCTACGAAGGTAATTAACCCGGGCCCCCTACGGGAGAAAGGCACCATTACAGTAAGCCTGGGGTCTGTTGTTATAGCACCTCTCCACTTGGCACTGGCCGTGGGGACTGAGGGCGGACAGGCGGTGTGGTACTGCAGGCCAGGACGAAAACCACAGGCAGGGATGGTGTTATCTCAGGGTGCTGTTACTGCTTGGATTTTGCTTAATGGTCATGATCGTCCCTGTATTGTGCCTGTTAAACATCTTACATTTTGTCCCTCGTCTGAGCAGAGGGAATCTGTTCATGGACTGGGTGACAGTGGCTTCACTGAGAAATGAGTTCGGTTGCTGGGTCTACAGCAAGATGCCATTGTCATCTGCTTTTGGACTTCCATGAAAAACTAACCCAATAAGTGCCTGGCTTCCTCTTTGTACTCTTTAGCTGCTGGTGTCTGTACTGCCTTTGTGGTATCTGGTTGCAGTGCTCCCTACATACCTAACCCCAGGAATATCGCAGGAGAGGGGGAACCAAGATCGTAAGGGTCAGCCAGGGTGTGTAGGGGTGGAGTGTACGGTCAGGCCATTCAGGATGGCTGTTCTCTTGCTCTCTGTACATCCCCTGCTCAACCAGGCCCTGCTTCACTCAGGTGACTATCCAATTCTCTTAATCATAGGGCTTAATCAGTATCTACATGCTTGCCGCCTGCCCCAGGTGCTGGTTTCCCTGGTAACTGACAGCCGACATTACATCAATTCCCCTTATAAATGGTAGCCTCTTTTCCGCCCTCTGCCTGCCAGTTCGCAGTGGAGTGTTGCTCCAGGACCTTTTGCTTCAGACGTGTAAGAGCCCCCATCCCATAAACCATTGATGTCTCTGTCATTGTCTCCAGGTTCTTTCTTTGGTCTCGAGGCTGGGCAACTACAAGCCTTGCAGGCCTGTAGGGTGCAGCCCAGCAGGCCAGTATCCTGTCTTTCTCCACCCTGAATTCCCTTCAGGGCACATGGTCAGGCCAGCTACAGTGGCTGATGGCTTGTGGGTGGGCAATGTTCATTGTTTACTGAAATGGCAGGCAAAATATTTTTGTCTGCAGTCATTGTTCCATGGTTTGATCAAGGATCAGTGCCATGCAAAGGACACTAAACACCTCAGGCCGATTCCAGGCCTATTGGAATTGACCTTTACGACACAGGCACAGTCCTCCATTACCAGGTCATGAGGAACTCCCTGAGGCCATAGGTCTATGTAGGCAGCACTTTAAAAGGTAGCAGTAACTTAGTAGAGACCCTGTGATCATCTAGCTGTGGCCACAGATCCACATGGTTCAAAACGCTGGATGACTTTTTAGGCTCTGTGGCTCACTGTGGTAACTGCACTTACCTGTCTCTGAAGGTTAAACACCTGTCCTTTGCCACTCAGTCTCCATTATTTCCACTGAATTTAGGGAACCCAATTCCAACACCCCCACTGTCTTCTCCAGCAGCTGTGATGGAGTTCAAGGATGCTTGTCTCATCTCACCAATTCATTTCTTAATACCTTAGTGAAAGGCGCATCTTTTAGCCTTCACAGGTGGTACAGGTAGGGAAGGCTGAGCAGGATGCATCTAACAGATCCATTCTAATTCATTCATTTCCTGGATCCTTAGGATTCCTTTATTGATGACCTTATGCCCGGGGAAGACCTGGCATTTCGACCTCATTAATTGTAGGCAGGTGGTTCTCACAATCAACTGAAGGGCTTGTAAAACACAAATTGCTGGGCCCTTGCCCCCATAGTTTCTGATTCAGGAGGTCTGGGTTGGGATTTGAGAATCTGCAATTCTAAGAACACCCAGGGAAATTCTTAAGAACCCCTGCTGTAGGTCACCAATAAGTCCAGGCTTTAATTAGGCAATTTAACAAACGATAAGTGCTACTCGAGTTTGTTTCAGCCAAAATATTAGGTGACCGCACCCATGTGGTGGATGGAGTTTGACTCGATCAAGCCTTCTATTCCATCCCTTCTAGTCCTATGTGTTGGTAATTCACTCCCATGTGTATCCCCCTAGGTTCTTGCTAATATAGATTAGCAAGATCTTGTAACTCTTTGATGTATATAGGGTTGTTCCTCTCTGAGTGGGTTACCTTAGGGTCTCATCTTGGGCCTGGAGGCGAAGAGAGGTGGTGCCTGAGAAGACAGCTTGTGAGACAATCAGCTATTGCGGATACAGACTTTACGTAAAGAGAAAAGTCTACTCCTTGGTAGGTGGGATTGAGCAGGGTTGGGAAAGTTGGAGGTGATGTATTGAGGGGAATTTGGAGCCTCAGAGGTTTACTTCAGACACTAAGAAACTTTATTCACCCTACAACATTAGAATCTGCAAATGTCCCCAGCCCAACCTAATTCCAAGAGAGACATTAGTTTCAATAAATGAAATTAATGTTTTTACCGTTCTATAACTTTATTGGAAAATCAGCAATTAGTTCTCATCCACACTAACTGTAGATTTTTGAAAGTGGTGACAGGTACATAGGTACCAATGTATAGAGCTTGTTTGAATCTTCATTACATTTTCTCGACAACCGCACACGGGTAAGGTATGGGACATTCCTTATTCCTTTGGTCCAAACAGCTCTGAGCGTGATGTCAATGCGTACATGTGGAGTTCCCATCTCCTTCCAGATTTCTTTGAGTGCCGGAGGGGCATCCTTCTTGAAACCCACTCCGTGAACGTTGATAGTGTATTCTCTGGTTACCACCTTGTTCATGGCGGACCGGCCCTTCTTCTTCTTGTCACCCTTCTTTGCAGGAGCCATCCTGCCGGGCCATAAAACAAACTTTTTACTTTAGAATAGATGTACTTAGTTCTTTAGTTAGTTCTTTACCTATGCTGCACGGCATGCAGGATCTTAGTTCCCAGACCAGGGATCAAACCCAGGCCCTCTGCAGTGGAAGCGTGGAGTCCTAACCACTGGACTGCCAGGGAATTCCCTAGAATAGTTTTAGATTTACAGAAAAGTTGCAAAGGTAGTACAAAGAGTTTTCATGCACCCCACACCAAGTTTCCCCTATAATTAATAGCTTATTGTGTTGGCCAAAAAGTTCATTTGGGTTTTTCCCTTGCAGAAAAACCCAATCGAACTTTTTGGCCAACCCAATACATTTGTATGGCACATCGGTTGCAATTGATGAACCAACACTGATACATTATTAGTAACTAAAGCCCACCCTTTAGTTACTAAAAGATTTCCTCAGTCTTTCACTTATGCCCTTCTTTGTTCCACGAGCCCACATTGCATTTAGCTGTAACACCTCCTTAGGCTCCCCTTGGCTGTGACAGTTTCTCAGACTTTTCTTGTTTTTGAGGCCCTTGGTAGTTTTGAGGCATATTGGCCAGCCATTTTTAGAATGTCCCTCAATTTGGGGTGTCTGATGTTCTTCTCATGGTTATATTGGAGTTGTGGATTTGGAGGAGGAAGACCACAGAGGTAAAGTGCTGTTCTCATTACATCATATCAAGGACACATATGTCATCATGGCTTTTTACTCTTGATCCTGACCAGGATCACCTGGCTGAGTCATGTTTGTCAGGTTTCTCTGCCATCAAGCGATTCTTTTCCTCTCCCCTTTCCATAATGTCCTCTTTGGAAAGAAGTCACTATGTACAGCCCACACGTAGAAGAGTGGAGAAGGTTCAAGGTTTCTAGCCTGGTTTATGTATGCCCAAATGCCCCATCCCATATCTCAGGGGCTCCTCCCTCCCTACCAGTTTTCTGTGATGTGAGAGACCTGGTAGGTTGTGCATTCCAACTGGTGCTGTGGCTCCATAATCCTTACCATCAAACCCAGGTCTTGGTCTTCAGCTGTCTGTGCCCTATCACTACATATGACTCCTTCAAAGCTTCCCTTAAGGCCTTCTGGTTCTCTCTGCATGCTCTATTTTTTCTTAAGAGCTTTACTTAGGTATAACTGACCTACAATAAATTGCACATATTTAGACTGCTTAATTTAATATTTTAACATGTATACACCTGTGAAACCATCATCACAGTCAAGATAATGAACACATTTATCACTCCCAGAAGTTTCCTCATGTAACTTTATAACCTTCCCCTCCTTCCCACCTCTTCCCCAATAGGCAACCACTGACCTGCTTCTTGTCCCTGTAAGAGTGCATTTTCCAGAATTTTATTGTTTATTTTATTATTTTTAAAAAATTAAAATACAGTTGATGTACAATATTGTTAGCCTCATGTATACTACATGATTATCTGACATTTGCATACATTAGGAAATGATCACCATGGTAAGTCTAGTAACCATCTGTCCCCATACAATGTAATTACAATATTATTGACCATATTCCTTATGCTGTATATTCCATCCCATGGCTTATTTATTTTATAAGTAAAGATTTGTATCGCTTACTTCCCTTCACCTATTTCACCCATACCACCTTCCCCTCTGGCAACCACCAGTTTGTTCTCTGTACCTATGAGTCTGTTTCCATTTTGTTTTGTTTTGTTTTTTAGATTCCACATATAAGTGAGATCATACAGTATTTGTCTTTCTCTGTCTGACTTACTTCAGTTAGCATAATATCCTCTAGATCCATCCATGTTGTTACAAATGGCAAGATGTTTTTCTGGTTGAGTAATATCCCATTCACCACATGTTTATCCATTCTTCTATTGATGGACACTTAAGTTGCTTCCGTATCTTGGTTATTGTAAATAATGTTGCAGTGAACATTGGTGTGCATTTATTGTTTTGAATTAGTGTTTTTGTTTTCTTTGGGTAAATTACCCAGAAGTGAAATTGCTGGATCATGTGGTAGTTCTAGTTTTAAAATTAGGGGGGAAACCCCATACTGTTTTCCACAGAGGCTGCACCAATTTAAAATCCCGCCAACAGTGCACAAAAGTTCCCTTTTCTCCACATCCTCGTCAACAATTGTTATTCGTTGTCTTTTTGATGATAGCCATTCTGGCAGGTGTGAGGTGGTGTCTTATTGTGGTTTTGATTTGCATTTCCCTGGTGATTAGTGATGTTGAGCATCTTTTTGGGTGTCTGTTCTGGCCATCTGTGTCTTCTTTGGAGAAGTGTCTATTCAGGTCCTCTGCTCATTTAAAAATTTTTAAAAAATTTTTATTTTTGGCTGCATGGGGTCTTAGTTGCAGCATGTGGGATCTTCATTGAGGTGTGAGGTATGTTTTGTTGCAGCGCATGGGCTCTTCATGTTGGCGCACGGGGTTCTCTCTAGTTGTGGCGTGCGGGTTTTCTCTCTAGTTGTGGTGTGCAGGCTCCAAAGTGCGAGGGCTCTAGTTTGTGGCATGCAGGCTCTCTAGTTGGGGCGCGCAAGATCAGTAGTTGTGGCATGTGGGCTTAGCTGCCCTGTGGCATGTGGGATCTTAGTTCCCTGACCAGGGATCGAACCCACACCCCTTGCATTGTAAGGTGGATTCTTTACCACTGGACCACCAGGGAAGTCCATGCCCTTTTTTTTTTTGCGGTACACGAGCCTCTCACTGTTGTGGCCTCTCCCGTTGCGGAGCACAGGCTCCAGACGTGCAGGCTCAGCGGCCATGGCTCACGGGCCCAGCCGCTTTGTGGCATGTGGGATCTTCCCGGACCGGGGCACGAACCCGTGTCCCCTGCATCGGCAGGCGGCCTCTCAACCACTGCACCACCAGGGAAGCCCCATGCCCATTTTTTAATCAGGTTGTTTGTTTTTTGATGTTGTCTGAGTTCTTTGTATGGTTTGGATATTAACCCCTTATTAGATATATTATTTACAAATATCTTCTCCCATTCAGTAGGCGACCTTTTCATTTTGTTGATAGTTTCCTTCGCTATGCAAAACCCTAGTTTGATGTAGTGTCATTTGCTTATTTTTGTTTTTGTTTCCCTTGCCTGAGGAGACAGATCCAAAAAAATGTTAAGACCTACAACAAAAAGCATACTACCTGTGTTTCCTTCTAGAATTTTTATGCTTTCAGATCTTACATTTAAGTCTTTAATCCATTTTGAGTTTATTTTTGTATATGGCTTAAGAAAGTAGTCCAGTTTGATTCTTTTGCATATAGCTGTCCAGTTTTCCCAACACCATTGATTAAAGAGGCTTTTTCCCCACTCTATAGTCTTACCTCCTTTGTCATTGATTAATTGACCATATAATCGTGGGTTTATTTCCAGGCTCTCTATTCTGTTCCATTGATCTGCTTTTGTGCCAGTACCATACTGTTTTGATTACTGTAGCTTTGTAGTATAGTTTGAAATCAGAGAGATAATACCTCTAGCTTTGTTATTCTTTCTCAAGATTAATTTGTATATTAGGGATCTTTTGTGTTTCCATACAAATTTTAGAATTATTCTAGTTCTGTGAAAAATGTCTTTGGTAATTTGATAGGGATTGCATTGAATCTGTAGATTGCCTTGTGTAGTATGATCATTTTAACAGTATTAAATCTTCTAATCCACGAGCACAGTATATTTTTCCCTCTGTTTGTATCCTCTTCACTTTCTTTCATCAACATCTTATAGTTTTCAGAGTTAGATTTATTCCTAGGTACTTCATTCTTTATGATGCAACTATAAATGGGGCTGTTTTCTTAATTTCTCTTCCTTTCTTTCTTTCTTTTTTTTTTTTTGGCCACACTGGGTCTTCATTGTGGCGTGCAGTCTTCTCTCTAGTTGCGGTACGAGGGCTGCTCTCTAGTTGTGGTGCATGGGCTCCTCTAGTTGTGGCCTGTGGGCTTCTCATTGCAGTGCATGGACTTAATATCCCACATGCTGCGGGGCAACTAGTTCCCCCACTAGGGATTGAACCTGCAACCCCTGCATTGGAAGGAGAATTCTTAACCACTGGACCACGGGGGAAGTCCCTTAATTTCTCTTTCTGATAGTACATTATTAGTGTATAGAACTACAACAACTTTCTATATAATTTTGTACCCTGCAACTTTACCGGATTCATTTTTGTTCTAATAGTTTTTTGATAACATCTTGAGGATTTTCTATGTCTTGTCACCTGCAAACAGTGACAGTTTTACTTCTTCCTTTCTGACTTGGATTCCTTTTATTTCTTGTGTGATTGCTGTGGCTATGACTTCCAATACCATGTTGAATAAAATTGGCGAGAGTGGGCATCTTTGTCTTGTTACTGATTTTAGAGGAAATGACCATTAAGTATGATGTTGGATGTGGGTTTGTCATATATGGCATTTATTATGTTGAGATGTATTCATTCTATACCCACTTTGTTGAGGGTTTTTATCATAAATAGATGTTGAATTTTGTCAAAAGCTGTTTCTGCCCTATTGAGATGATCATATGATTTTTATTCTTCAGTTTCTTAATGTGGTGTATCACATGGATTGATTTTCAGATTTTGGGTTTTTTTAACTGAAGTATAGTTGATTTACAATGTTGCATTAGTTTCGGGTGTTCAGCAAAGTGATTCAGTTATACATATATATGTATGTCTATCCTTTTTCAGATTGTTTTCTCTTATAGGTTATTACAAAATATTGAGTATAGTTCCCTGTGCTATACAGTAGGACCTTGTTGGTTATCTATTTTATGTATAATAGTGTGTATATGTTAATCTCAAACTCCTAATTTATCCCTCCCCCCGATTTGCAGATTTTCAACCATGCTTGCATCCTGGGATAAATCCCACTTGATCATGGTGTTTGATCCTTTTAATGTATTGTTGAATTTGATTTGCTAATATTTTGTGGAGAATTTTTGAATCTATGTTCATCAGTGATATTGGCCTGTAATTTTCTTTATTGTGGTATCTTCAGAATTTTATTTTTTATATGGATGATACAGTATGTACTCTTTTTGTCTAGCTACTTTTACTCATCACTGCTATTTTGAGATTTGTTCAGGTTGTTTTGTGTATCAATAATTCATTTTTATTGCTGAAAAGTATTCCATTGTTTGGGTATATCACAATTTGTTTATCTATTTACCCATCGATGAATAGTTAGGTTGTTCCCACTTTTTGGCTATTACCAATAAAGCTGCTGTGAACATTCATATACAAGACTTCATATGGACAAACACTTTTGTTTTCCTTGTGTAAACATGTAAGAGTAAAATGGCTGGATCATATGGTAGGTGTGTTTATTTTTGAAAACAGACTGGCAATTTCTTAAATAGTTGTACAACTATACATTCCCACAAGCAGTGTAAGAGAGTTCCAACTGTCTTTTAGATATTAATATTAGTCATTCTAATAGATGTGTAGTAGTAACACATTTAATGTGATTAATGAAAATGTTAGGTTTACACCTGTCATTTTGCTACATATTTTCTATTGTTCCATCTGTACTTTTGTACATTTAAAAATTTTTCAGCCTTCTTTTGAATGAACTGAGTCTTATTTATGATTCCATTTTATTTCTTTTTTTGGCTTATTAGCTATAACTCTTTGGTTATTTTAGTGGCTGCTTTAGTGTTTACAGCATGCATCATTAAAATGATCACAGTCTACTTTCAAGTGATATTATACCACTGTAAGTATTGAATAAGAATCTTACAATAGTATGCCTCCATTCCTTCTGTTCTGACTTTCTGCTATCATTAGCATATATTTTCCTTTTACATGTGTTATAAATCCCACACTACATTTTTATTATCTTTGTTTAACAATCAATTACCTTTTAAAAGTATTAAAATACAAATTAAAATATCTTATATGTTTACCCATGTAATTACCCTTTTCAGTGCTTTTTATTTCCTTGGTGTAGATCCATATTTCCATGTGATATCATTTCATTTTGGCTTTTCCCTTTAACACTTCCTACAATGTGGGTCTGATGGTGATGAATTCTTTCAGTTTTTTATGTATGAAAATTTCTTAAGCCTTTATTTTTGAAATGTATTTTAATGAGTATAGAATTCTAGATTGACATTTTTTTTTCTTTCAGTGCTTTAAAGGTGTTGCCCTACTGTCTTCTGTTAACAATTCTTTCTACTAAGAAATCTACATCATTTTTATCTTTGTTCCCCTGTACATAATGTGTCGCTTTTTCTGGTTGCTTTTAAGATTTTCTATTTATCATAGGTTTTGAGCAATTTGATTATGATATACCCTGTAGTTTTCTTCATATTTCTTGTGCTCAGAGTTCATTAAGCTTCTTGAATCTGTGGGTTTATAGTTTTAATCAAATTAAAGATTTGGGGACCATTATTTGTTCAAAAAATTTTTCCATCCCTCCCTCTTCATCTCCTTTGGAGACACCTGCTACACAGATATTAGGTCACTTGAAATTGTCCTATAGCTCACTGAAACTCTGTTCATTAAAATATTTTTGCATTTTGGATAGTTTCTATTGCTATATCTTCAAGTTCATTAATCTTTCAAATCTGCCATCAATCCCCTCCAGTATGTTTTTCATCTCAGTCATTGTAGTTTTCATCTCTAGAAGTTTAATTTGATTTTTAAAAAATGTTCTTGTCTAGCTAATTCTAACATCTGGGTCAGTTCTGACTTACTGATTATTCGCTATATTATGGGTCCTATTTTTCCTGCTTCTTTGCGTGCTTTCTTGTTATTAATAAGCTGCCAGACATTATGAATTTTACTTTGGGTGCTGGATTTTTTATAAATATATATATATATATATATATATTTTGTGTGTGTGTGTGTGTGTGTGTGTGTGTGTGGTACACGGCCCTCTCACTGTTGTGGCCTCTCCCGTTGCGGAGCACAGGCTCCGGACACGCAGGCTCAGCGGCCATGGCTCACGGGCCCAGCCACTCCACGGCATGTGGGATCTTCCCGGACCGGGGCACGAACCCGCGTCCCTTGCGTCGGCAGGCGGACTCTCAACCACTGTGCCACAAGGGAAGCCCGATTTTTTATATTTTTATAAATATTATTGAACTTTTTTTCTGGGAAGCAGTTATTTGGAAAGAGTTTGATCCTTTTGGGTCTTGTTTTTTAAGGTGTGTTAGGTGGGAGCATATCAGTACTCTATCTAAGTCTAATTATTACCCATTACTGAGGCAAGACCTTTCTGAGTACTCTACCCAATACCTCATGAATCATGAGGTATTGCAGTCTGCCTGGTGGGCACAGGCAGTATTCCCAACCCTGTGTGAGCTCTGGGCACTGTTCCCACTAATCATTTTGGGTGGTTCTTTCCCTGGTCTCAAGTAGTTCCTGCACATGCTTGGGCAAATCAATACTCAGCTAAATACTCAAGGGAGACCCTCTGCACATCTCTGGAGTTCTCTTTCTGTGCAGCTCTCTTCTCTCTGGCACTCTGTCCTGTGGTCTCCATCCTCTTGCTCTTCTCAGAATCTCAGCTCTGTTTCCTCAACTCAGGTAGTCTGCTGGGCTCCACTTTGGTTCCCTTCCCTGCATCGTGGCTGGAAAACTCTCTCAAGGCGGTAAGTTGGGTGATCGTAATCATAGGGCTCATCTTGTCTTTCTCATTTTCAGGTTTCACTGTCTTTCATTGCCTGGTGTCTAGTGTCTTAAACTGTTGCTTCATATATTGTCCATTTTTGGCTGCTTTAGGAAAGGGAGTAGATTTGGCCACCATTACTCTGTCTTGGCAGGAAGTGAAAGGCCGAAGTCCTCTTCTCCCACCCCCACTGGCAAGTTCCTAATTGCATGTTTATAGCTTTTAATTTTTCTTCCCCTATATGGTCTATGGCCCTATATTAGCCAGAGTTCAATCAAGGAAGCAGAACTACAATGGATATTACAGAATGAGGAATTATTAGAGGAATTAGGCTTTACTCCAATGGTTCCCAGTGTATGCTCCCTGGACCAACAGCATCAAGCATCAGCATTACCTGGGGATTTGTTAGAAATGCAAATATCTAGGCCCCACCACAGACCTAGAAGCTCTGGGGGTAAGACTCAGAAAGTTGGTTTCAGTAAACCCTCTAGGTAATCCAGATGCCTGTTGAAGTTTGAGAGCCGCTGCTTAACATAATTGGAGGAGAGACTGGGGAAGTAATGGTCCAAATGAGGGTGTTAAAAAACCAGGGGGAAAATCACTAATTGGTTTTCTTAATCACTAGTTTGGGTGAACTAGTTAGTGCTTTCAGGGAAGTCTGGAAGTGAGGCACGTCAGCTGCTTGAACGGGATCACACAGGCAACTGGGGTAGAAGACCATGGGAGGCTGTTGTCTCTTCATAGCTACGCTCTGTGAATTCACAGCTAAGTGGTCTGGCAATAGGTCTGGGTTGCTATTGGTCAGCAGAGCTAGAAATAAAGAAAAAGAGCTGGACATAGAGCAAGAACAAGGATGTGCAGCAAAAAAAAGAGCAAGGGAAAACTGGAACTTTCTGGCATCTCTCTGTCTCTTCTCACCTCTGACCATGATGACCTTCAGTTTGTAATGCCTGCTGCTTCCGTTTCACCTCCCAAATCTTGTGCAAATTTTCTTTTGGCCAACTCTGATCCTGAGCCAAACAGGGAAGGGGATTGTGGGAAATTTAATTTTAGCTTAGTCAAGTTAATACACTACAAATCTACCAAAGTCCACTTAACAAGACAGGAGATTCTAGGAAATGTAGCTCCAGATTAGCTAAATGGACAATTGAAAAACCCACAACATTTCATCCCACGTTAATATGACATTCAGTCACACCTCTTTTACACCATATTTAACTTCCAGAGTAAAAAATCTGCAAAATCATGCATCTAACATATTCCTGTCCATCAAAAAATTAAAAGCATGCTAATCATGTCCCAAAAGAGGACACACATTCCTGTAGGTCACTTTATTTTCAGGTGATGTTCAAGCCTTTTCTAGTGGGTCAAAACCCTCTTTGATATCTACAATACATCTTATCTCAGACAGTAGGAGAATGAGATGAGAAAAAAAGAGAAGAACTAGTTGATACAATACCTGACAGATTTATAATAAAATAAGGAAGAAATACTCATAACTATTATAGTCCTCATTTCTACAACTAGTCATGTGGCCATACATGCTATCTATAAATTCCTTCTTCCTTCTTCCACTACCCATTCCATAATTCCTTTGCCCTCTGCAAGTACCTTGGAGAGTCCTGATTCCTTGCCTGATGGAATGACCCAAACCTTCATTCCTGAAGAGTCTGGACTATTACTAATCCAGCCTGCACTAAATTGTTGTAGTTTTCCATTAACTTTTATCACTTTATATGGTAGTATTAAGAGCAGCCCCAGGAGATCTACTGCACTCCAGACAAAGTCTTACTTACCTCTTTGTGTAATCACAACCCAATTTCCCCTTTCAAATTAGGATCAATAGTCACAAAGCTGCCCAATGGTTGGTTAGCATGAGAAGCCCAAAGTAGACAGAAGCCTGGTGTGGCAGGCTCACTTTCGCGTTTAATAGAACTTCTGCTGAGTTCTCTGGAGGAAGCATTTCTCTCTTGGGAATTAAGACCTCTGGGCCAGCAGAACCCAAAGTTCCCTTATGACTTGATGAGTCAGGCAATGTCCAATTTATCAAGTGTAACTCAGGTTGCACGGTGACTTGGTAATGCCTGGTGGTCGAGTTCAGTTTCTACTAAGGCCCAAGAGCAAGCCAGAAGCTGTTTTTTTGTTTTGTTTTCTATAAATTTATTTATTTATTTTTGGCTGCATTGGGTCTTCGTTGCTGAGCGCAGGCTTTTCTCTAGTTGTGGCGAGCGGGGGCTACTCTTTGTTGCGGTGCACGGGCTTCTCATTGCTGTGGCTTCTCTTGTTGCAGAGCATGGGCTCTAGGCACGCGGGCTCAGTAGCTGTGGCATGCGGACTCTAGAGTGCAGGCTCAGTAGTCGTGGCACATGGGCTTAGTTGCTCCGCGGCATGAGGGATCTTCCCGGACCAGGGATTGAACCTGTGTCCCCTGCATTGGCAGGTGGCTTCTTAACCACTGTGCCACCAGGGAAGTCCACAGAAGCTGTTCTTCAAAAGGGGAATAGTTTTCTGCAGAAGATAGCATAGCTTTTCTCAAAATCCTAAACGTCTGTGCTGTCATTCACCTACAGGAGGCTGCCAAAAGCTCTGTACAAGTCTATCTGCCACAGACACTTTGAGATCATTGGATCTGCTGGATCGTAAGGCCCCAGTGTCAGAGCAAACTGTACTGCAGCGTGGACCTGCTGCAGGGCCTTCTCTTGTTCTGGGCCATTGTTAAAAAAGACAAAAATTCAGATTTCTCAGCAAACGACTTGAAGTAATACACCCAAATAAAGTATATATTGCCTTCAAAATGCAAAGAGGCCCACTAGGCATTGTATCTCTTTCTTAGTGGTAGAAAGAACCAGATGTGGCAATCTGCCCTTTACCTAGAAAGGGATATTGCAACATGCCCCAGTTTATTGGACACCTAGGATTTCACCGGGGCGGGCAGGTCCATGATTTTTTGGTGGAATCTATTTCCTGTCCTCTGGCATGCTTGAATTTTACCAAAGTATCCCAGGTAGATGCCGTATCCTGCTATAATGTAGTGGGCCAGCGTGATGATAGCCTGTAGAATTCAGTGATGATCCGTCTCTGTAGACCAGCTAGAGAGGTAACAGAGCCCTGACACAGACCAATGAAGTGTGTTGCTGGTCCTGCCTGCTGAAAACCAACTATTTCATACAGTCTTTACTATCAGGTCTAGAGAAAGAAAGTGTTCACTATATCAGTAGCTTTATACCAGGTGGCAGGGAATGTGTTGATTTGTTCCAGCAGAAAACACACACATCTGGAACAGCAGTTGCAACTGGTATCATCACTTAAGTTTATGATAATCCACTGTCATTTCCCACAATCCATTTGTCTCCTGCACAAACCAGATATGTGTGTTGAAGGAAGATGTAGTAGAAACCACCAATCTTTTTTTTTTTTTTTAATATTTATTTATTTATTTTGGCTGCGCCGGGTCTTAGTTGCAGCAGGCGAACTTAGTTGTGGCATGCGTGTGGGATCTAGTTCTCTGACTAGATGCGGGATCGAACCTGGGCCCCCTGCATTGGGAGCATGGAGTCTCACCCCCTGGACCACCAGGGAAGGCCTATAAACCACCAGTCTTGCATCTTTTAAATCTTCATTGGTGGAACTAGTCTCTGCAGTCTCTTCAGGAACGTGGTATTGGGTTTTGTTCACTACTTTGGTAGTTAGAGGCAGTTCTAGCGGCTTCTACATAGCATTTTCTACCATAATATTATTCCATGGGTCAGGGAACTAATTTGGTGATTTTGCCTGTTGCTGAGGATGTCAATTCCCACTACGCAATCTAGACCTGGGTTTGGGGACCTAATATGTCAACTGTGATACGGACCCAAGCCAAAACTCCATGGATCACTTGACCTCCATAAGCCTTTACTCTGACCTGTAGCATTTTGGGCCCCCAGTAGTCCTCAAAAGTCTAGTTATTCCCTCTTCCCCAATATATAGTCACACTAGCAAATGGTCACAAGTCCTTTTGAGGAAGGCTTCGTTTTTATTCAAGAGGCTCTGTGTCAGCTGTCTCACACCTGGAAACTTCAGATATCAACAGACTGGCTCAAGTCAGAATTCTGTTCATCAGATCCAGAGATTTTCTGTGTATACAAATCAAGTAAAACTTTAGAAGGCTGCCATCTATTTCAGTCCTAGGGACACAGTAACCAATTAGCTAAGGACAAAGCTACAGATAAGGGACCCTCTTCAAAACTCCCGTGGAGGCCTTCTTGTTCTGTTTGTATGTTAACTGCATGTTCATATTTTTAATCTTATGTATGCAATTGAGGCCTTTTCTTTTTTTTTTTTTACCCTGTGCCAAAGAATAAGTTTTAAAAGGCCTACCACTTTTATGTGTGTGTGTGGTTGGTGGACGAAAGGTACAAGGAAGTTATTTTTTTTATTGAAGTAAAGTTGATTTATGATGTTGTGTTTCAGGTATACAGCACAGTGATTCAGTGATATATATATCTATAGATATAGATATATAGATAGATATACTCTTCCAGACTCTTTTCCCTTATAGGTTATTACAGAATATTGAGTATAGTTCCCAGTGCTATACAGTAGGTCCTTGTTTGTTATCTATTTTATATACCGTAGTGAGTATATGTTAATCCCATCCTCCCCACTTTTCCCCTTTGGTAACCATACATTTGTTTTCTATGTCTGTGGGTCTATTTCTGTTTTGTAAATAAGTTCATTTTTATCTCTTTTTTTTAGATTCTGCATATAAGCATATCGTATGATATTTGTCTTTGTCTGGCTTACTTCACTTAGTATGATCATCTCTAGGTCCTTCCATGTAGCTGCAAATGGCATTATTTCATTCTTTTTTATGGCTGAGTAGTATTCCATTGTATATATGTATCACATCTTTATCCATTCATCTGTTGATGGACATTTAGGTTGCTTCTGTGTCTTGGCTATCATAACTAGTGCTGCTATGAACATAGGGGTGCATGTATCTTTTCTAATTATAGTTTTCTCCAGATATATGCCCAGGAGTGGGGTTGCAGGATCATATGGTAACTCTATTTTTGTTTTTTAAGGAAACTCCATACTGTTCTCCATAGTGGCTGCACCAATTTACACTCGCACCAACAGTGTAGGAGGGTTCCTCTTTCTCCACACCCTCTCCAGCATTTATTATTTGTAGACTTTTTGATGGTGGCCATTCTGACCGGAGTGAGGTGATACCTCATTGTAATTTTGATTTGCATTTCTCTAATAATTAGTGATATTGAGCATTTTTTCATGTGCCTTTTGGCCATCTGTATGTCTTCTTTGGAGAAGTATTTAGATCATCTACCCACTTTTTTTTTTTCTTTTTGCGGTACGCGGGCCTCTCACTGCTGTGGCCTCTCCCGTTGCGGAGCACAGGTTCCGGACGCGCAGGCTCAGCGGCCATGGCTCACCGGCCCAGCCGCTCCGCGGCATGTGGGATCCTCCTGGACCGGGGCACGAACCCGTGTCCCCTGCATCGGCAGGCGGACTCTCAACCACTGCGCCACCAGGGAAGCCCCAATCTGTCCACTTTTTCTCTTTTTTTTTTTCTCTATCTGCCCACTTTTTGATAGGGTTGTTTTTCTGTTGTATGAGCTGTTTGTATATTTTGGAAATTAATCCCTTGTCGGTCATATCATTTGCAAATATTTTCTCCCAGTCCGTAGGTTGTTTTATTGCTGATTGTCACAGCCCCTTGATTTCCCTATGCCTCGTCCTTTACCTGCACTTAATCCCGTGGTACTACCAGTGAAAATTTGAATTGTGATGCCACTGTATACCATGAATTATTCATGTTCCATCCCACCCACCAACCCCCATAAGGAGGTTATCATTGAGCTCATCAAATATAACTAACCCAATCCCAGAATCTCATTTTAAGAGTCTGTTTCCTGGGGCCACTTCTGGTACCAATTACTCTGTCTGGGTCCCAACAAGAAACAGATGGCATAGGAAAATTTGAGGAGAGTTTATTTACATCTGGCCTATTTACAAAAGCATGGGTGTAGGGAAAATCTATCAAGGGGAGAGGATGGTTACCAGAAAATGGAGGGAGAGAGTGACAGACTCAGCTGCAGAGATCTCCAGTTGAGAAACAAAACAGCTGGAGGCATCTTACGGGAAGGGAATTAAAGGCATACAAACTCGTACCTCACTTTTTCTAATTTCCTGAGGGGGAATCCCTGGTGAGCAAACCCAGATGGGAGCCGGAGAGCAGAGGAAATATTTATGTGGTTCATACAGGTCAATCTCTGGAGACAGTAAAGTGAGGGAGGGTGGGACAAATCCAGAGGCAGAGAGATAGCCGTACGCTGTTCCGCGATTAGATTAACAGGATAATGGAAATGCACCTATTGAACTAGGAACAAACTGCCCACACAGCATCTACAAGAAAAATTGATCTTCGGCCAGACTGTACACATCCATTCTTTGCTCCTTAGATGAAAAAGTTGATGGCATGTCTCCCTACATTTCTTCAGTGTATTGTAGTGAAAGAACTGAATTTACAAATTTCTCGACTGCTGTAGCTTCCTGTATTTTGAAATCAGGTAATGAGTCCTCCAATTTTGTTCTTTTCCAAAACTGTTATGGCGGCTTGCCTTTCCATATGAATTTTAGAATTATCTTGTGGCTATCTTGTCAAAAAGCTTGCTGGGACTGGAAGGAAATACTCTGAACCTACAGATGAAACTGGGGAACTGACAAAAATAGAGGTGTCATATTCATGGATTGGAAGACTATGTCTTCAGGCCTTCTTTCTTTCATCAGCGATTTTGCAGTTTTCAGCATACATGTCTGGAACATTATTTTGTTATACTGAAGTATTTCTTTTGGGGTGGGGGGCGAGGATGCTGTGTCCAGCTTCGTGTCTGGATTTCTCCAATTATTTAGGTCTTCTGATTTCTTTCATTAGTATTTCTCAGTCTCAGAATACAAATTCCATTCATATCGTTAATTCCTAAGTAATTTCTGTTCAACTTTCTAAAATACCTTAACAATTCTAGGAGGTGACTGACTACTAGCAGTCCCCCGGGCATACTGTGGACCAACATCTCTCTCCTTTCCAACTGATTATCTGTTGTGTTTAGGCTATGAAAACAGAGTGAAATGCAAACGGTGGGACAATGAATAAGGCTGGACAAAGGTGCTCACATAATTTATTCAGAGGAGTAGTGCTGAGAATCTTACTGCTTTACCAGAATGTGAGTTATTTAAGTAAAAATTATTTCAAAGGCAAGTATTCCTAAACCGCACAGCCTGATGCTAAAGACACACCACACACACATCTGAAGTTCCAGTGGGCTTTTATTGTGATAAAGTAACAAAAATCAAGATTTTATCAACCAGCTTTTAACTTTATAAACTCAGCAGACACTCTGGTCCATATATGTGTACATACAACATAACACATTCCAACAAAAACAGCCCCACTGGAACATTTGCCAATTAACAGAAAGCCAATTTTCCCTTTCCCCAAATGTTTTCAAAATTGAGTCCCCACTGTTCACTTCTCAGTGGAACTGGTCCCTTGTGGCTAGGGACATTAAATTCTATCCCATTTTGTACTAAACATTTTTTTCAAGTTTTAATTTTGTTTCAAAAAAGGGACTAGCAACTTGGTTTTCTCCAGGGACCCTCCCTCACAACCACTGGGTAAAGTACAGCAGCCTGTACCTTAGCAACCCAACCCTACCCCTCCCTCCCCCCCGCCCAGTATTGTCTACTGGAGAATTTAAACACACTTCTGTTGGAATCTGTCAGCTACAGAGGGGCAGAATCCAGTTGCCAGGCTAGCGCCCTCTTACCTCATGAACTGTTACAACCTTTGGACACTGAACTCTTTACCCCAAAGATGAGTTTTTAGATCAGAAAGGAGAGTGGGTTTTCTTTGGAAGTTTTAAAAAACTACCTTTAAGGATATAAAGTACCACTATAAGCTCACCAAAGTCCACTTAAATTCACCAAAGTTGACTGACGTCAGCTCCCACAAGGCCAATAATTTTGCTTGACAAAGGTTATTTTGCCAGAAAATGATTCCACAATAACAGCTTAAGAGACACAGAACGTTGAAAAAGGAGCAAATTAAAATAACATGGCTTAATTCCCATCTTTTTGTTACTCATCTATAAGGTCAGGAGTGTGACTAAAGGCAGTTACTGATGAGGTTATGAGCTTCCAAAGTGTTTCTAAATCCTTAGTGCAGATACCCTCCCTTTTGGGGCAAAGTAACCTCCCTCCCACCCCTATTTAAAAAAAAAAATCAAGTTATCAGAATGAGATGTTTTGATTCCAACAATTTACACTCAAGGCTTTGTGCTGGGTTATCTGGTTCTAACCCAAGCATGATGGTCTCTAACACAAAGCACATGGCAAAGGAAAGATGCTCCCATCTCATTCTGAAAACAAATATTGATAACCAGTTGCCTCCCCCCTCCCCCCAGTCTTTGGGGCCAACCCATATTATGATGCTGGGACCAACTTGAAAATAATTTAGAGATTATATTTAGGTTTCTCTCTCCCTTCTTCCCATGGAAGATCATTTTAGAATAAATTTATTCCATTCCATTACTAAGAGAAAAGGCAAGAAAGTTTCTCCATCGGAATGTAAGGAAAAGAGAAGGACAGAGGCAGCCAGCTATGTAACAGTCCACAAACCATTACACAACTATATAACCACTGGTTAAACCAGGTGCTGAATGTAATTTAAATATTAAAAATTGGGCAAACAGTTTTCATCCAAATGAACCAGTGGAAAAATATTATCATTACTTAAACACCCAATCTGCAAGGAACACAAAAACAACTTCCAATAGTAACAATGCTCCTTATTGTAAGGGCAATTAAAAAAAAAAAAAAAAAAGAGACTAGGCTTTGACCTAGTCCTTTGAGCATCTTTCCATTTAACAATTCCTATTCAAGAGACAAGCACCAAAACTGGACAGCTGCCTCTACAAGACTGTGTCCAATAGTGGTGTCCCAGATAGTTTTAAGTGCCACTCCTCATCAGAGGCTGTACTTCAGTAATACTTTCAATTTAAAGTCTGTGCTTTTAGAGGGACCCACAGGCACGTGGCACCAGGCAGAGCACAGTCTGATGGCAAACAAGACCGCGCTGCTTAGTCACCCACACTCTAGCGAGACACAAAACTTCATTTATGAGCATTCCTTGTTTTTCTTCTATAATGAATGATTCCTCTTATCTCGCCAGAGGTGGGGGAGAAAGAGAGAGCTGCATCAGTACAAGGGCAAGATTTTTGGTCAAAAGTTGATGCCTTTTAAATTCCCTCCCCCCACCCCTCCCCGGAAAAAGGTTACTTCCTTAAGTAGGCCTTGTATTTAGTAACCAACATTGGCTGGATAGACACATGTGGCTTGGCTACCAGATAAATGAGTTCTTCTTTTTGGGGTTTGTACTGTGCAGCTCTTGCTACAGTTTTTAAGGAGTTAGGGCTATGTCTGATCAGGAGGCATCTGCAGGATTTTGATCCTCAAGGAATTCTGGGTGTCACAATTTTGCTTAGAACTAGGCAGAGTCAAAAAGCAACTCTGAATAACTGATTTCTTTTTCCAGATGAGTTAAGCATGAAAGTTTATGAAGGACACATCTTGCAATATTTTAGGGTTTTGGAAAACAGTGGCATATGGAAATCAAATTTTTTTAATTTTATTTTTTCCTTTTTTTTAAAAAAAAATCCTAGATGCCTCCTAATTGACCTAGTACACTGGGTTAAAAGGGAATTAAAAACATTAAAAAAAAAGTTCACTGGTTTTGCTTCATCTCACTCCTTTTGCCTGGAGATCAGGCCAAACATCAAGCATGTTGGGAGGGGCACAATTTAAAGCAACACTATTGACTGTAACGCGTTTGCCAGCAATTTACAATGCAAAATGACAGATAATTCTTGTCACAAAGCAAGAGGGTGGCAAGCAGCTTTCTGTAGCATCAAGGTTAACAGCTCTCAGGGGTTGCCCATTCCTGCAAGTTTATGTATCAAGGTGGGCAGAGGGCAATACACTTACACAGTACAGGAGAAGATCCACAGAAAGTAAGCCCCAGAACTGCTAATGTCACCACAGCTGGTACTGGCTAATATTCTGAAATGCAAATCCATGCTTTATACATATACTGCTCAAAGAAACTGCCACTCAATCAAACTGCCACACTGCAAGGCAAATTAGTCTTTGTCCCCTTTTGCTGAGCTTGAAAAGTTTCTCAAACTTTTAAAAAGGGGGGAAGAAACATTATCAGAGAGAGTGTCTCAAAAATAACATCTTGAATTACAGGTTTCTGAAGCTTCCTTGCTCTCTCTGTCAGGCCTCCTCCAAAGGTACTATATGAGACAAAGTGTGGCAGCAGTGATCCCAGACTTCTGGGTCCCTTTTCCAACAGAGGATGTCCCTGTAGAGGTCTGTTCTCTACAGTAAGAAGCCAAAGTACTTTTTTAGAATTTAGTGTTGCGGAAAACTGAGCCCCTCTCATCTTTAGCTGCTCCCATAATCAATCTAATCCCCTTAATCCCAGCAACCTTCATCCAAAAAAAAAAAAAAAATATATATATATATATATATGTATATATATATATGAACCCAGAAAAAAACCTATTTACAAAGTTTATACAAGTATACACACCCAATTTTCTATGGGACACGCTTTGCCACAGAGGAAAGAGGGTCAAAGGCTCTGACATGTCTACACATCAAGTGCCATAACTGCTAATGGAGGTGTATGTAAACCAGTCTTTAGTGTTCTGCTATAGAGCACAAAAGGCTTGTCATATGGCTCCTGCAATGATAGACTGCTCTTTCCTTTGGGAGCGATGATGTTGCATCTACTCAGCCCAGAAGAAATTTTTACTTGGGATTGTTTTTTTTTTTTAAATACATGTATTTACAGTGCGGATGAACTGCAGTTGCATATCAACTCCTCCACATAAAGAAAAAGAAAATGGTGTTTAACATTACTAATACGTTTCATCTTCCAGCCCTGGGCTTGAGTATCGGGTAGAAAGGGAAGAGAGAGACTTCAAATTGAAACCAAAACGGAAAGACAAAAATTTTAAAAAGAATGAAAAAAGAAAAAAAACAATACTACTGTTGATTCCTTGGGCTGTGTCTAAAAGATGATATTCTGAATGGTCTCATAGCATAAGGCACTTTGCACAAATAAGTAATAAGCTCTTCAGGCTTAAAAAACGGATGAGTAACCAGGGAGAAGTTGAAATGCACTCAAGAGTCAGCTGTTGGAGAATTTTGAAATCGCAGACAAGCTTGTGTTCATCAAGATTCTTCTCTTTTTAGGGTTTCTCCCCTTCTCTTCTTTCTCCTCCTTCCTTGTCCCCCTTCCCCAGAAAACATTTTTAAAAAACCAGCAGTTAGTGCAACTAATGTTCAGTCAGCACACAGTGCAAACAAGTGGAACAAAAAAGGTAAATTCCTTTTTAGCTTTTTTTCTCTTCACCAATTAAAAGAAAAAATGTCTGAGCTCTTTTAAGTCTTCATAGTTCCAAAATAAAAGAAGATGAAAAACCCACAAAGAGAAGAGCATCCCCCCAAAATCGATGTGTCACAGATCCAAACGAGCCTTCTGTAGTTTGTCAAAACCTAAAGAAAAAAGAAGCCTAAAATTAATGCCATGAAAGCAATATGAACTAGGATACATAGGTGTTCACAATCCCCATCCCACTGCTCTCTATAACAGCTTCTTCTGAGCCTGTCTGCCTACTATAGAATTCACTCAGGATTAAGGAATTTCTGCTATGCATCCCAGAGACAGAATGAAACCCTGAAAGTTCTGGTAACAGGCAGCAGTCTCTATGACAATTAAAAAAAAAAAAAATTTTTTTTTTAAACCGTACATGAACTCAACAGCCTGCCAATGTATTAGCAAACATGGGCTAGTTTTACATTTGTCCAAGGGTTTTGTGTTTGACATTTAAATTAGGATAAAAAGGTTAAAGTGAAGAGAGTAACTTGAAAAACCTAAAAATAGTAACAGGTAGAATGTTCACTGCTGATTTGAAAACTATCAGCTCTCAAATTAAATCAGAGTTTCCTTAGAGGAATGTAGGCTGTTTTAGGGGTTTTTCCCTGTGTTAAGCCTTGTTTTAAGCATTTCTACCAGAGCCCAACAGTCACCAAAAGATGAGAAACCATCTGCAGGAAACCAGAGTGGGCATTTAAAATAAGACAGTTATCATCATAACCTGATTACACCTTTAGCAATAAAATTTTACAGGTAATTTAACATAATTTATTAAGGTTCCCATTAGAAATTAAGAGTGAACACTAACAGAGATGACCGAGTGATAAAGAGCAAAAATATTTTCATATTCAAAATCGCTAAGATTCTTTTTTGTTTCCATTATTTTAGAAGTCTGAATTTGTCTTAAGTACTGCTCACGTACTACATTACTTAGGAAGACTATATTCAAGTGAACTGCATTTATGGATTCGCCAATAAGATCACAACTACAACTTCAAGATACTTCCTGTTTACTGTCATTTATGCCAAGAGGTATTTCATCCTTTACTGCTAATTATTATCGTGGAACATCAAATTTCCCCCAGGAAAGAGGACCTTGATTTCTTTTTTTTAAACATTATGCTCACTTTGCTATTTTGTCGGGTACACACATGCTTGTTAAGGTTTCTCATCTTCTACAGGCTCGCTGTGGTATTCTGCCACATACAGGCTCTTGTCAATGTTACTTGGGATAGGTTTGATTTCTGTTCCCAGCTGCTCCTCAATACTTTTCAGGTTGAAGCGATCATCATATGTGATCAAGTTGATGGCTAAGCCAAGATGACCAAAGCGACCTAACAAAAACCAATTTTAATTAATGAAACAGTTAAACATGGGAATCAATGTGCAAGTACTAGTCTATAAGTGGCAAATCCATACAGGATGTATGTTTTGGTTCAGTGCCCTTCTGAGTATATGAACTCACACACACGCTACAACGTCAGGTTTCACAGCCTCAAGTAGCACTGCTATCTTACCTTTGTCAAATGAAAAAATGGGTGCTCATTTCTGTCAAAAATTGCCAGAATATACATACTAAACAGTACAGTTAGAGAAGTGAGCTTCTCATTTGTGAATCTTAAATTAAGCATAAAGTTATTTTAACTTTTTAAAATAAGTGTTCTGGAAGAGTTGGAAATTAATTTGATATATCAAACAACTAAATTAGTTTTAATTCACTGTTCTAACTGCTACCACACTCTACAAAGGAACAAAATTTAGTGATTAAACTTCTCAAACAACGTCCACAAAGAACATCTCCTTCCTTTTCCTCACCTGATCTTCCAATACGATGGAGATAGGTCTCTGCCAGCTTTGGGAAGTCAAAGTTTATTACCACATTCACAGCTTGTATATCAATACCTCGGGTAAACAAATCTTAAAAAAAAAACCAAAAACACAAAACTCCATTATATCCTTCAATTTGGTGTCATTATACTCTTTAACATATATTTCTAATGTAATCTAAGCTTCATTCACTTCATCAGTAATTCAAAAGCATTTGCAAATTACTGGCATTATCTGTCATGCACATTACCATAAGCAGCTTTCTGCTCAACAAGTTACCTTTTCCCAGTCCTGTAACAAAGTTTTAAAAAAATGGTCTAAGGTGACTGTGCAAATCAAGGATGACTGATAAGCTATATACTCATAAATGAGTCTCAGGAGTATAATTTTCTTCAGTCTATTTTTGAGTATTTAATCCAAGGTTAACAGAGAAAGTTATTTTTAAAAATTTTGTTGTGTAACGTAGAATATTTCTAAAAAGACATAATCCTCTAGCAGTAATTATTTATGCTTTGTTTAGAATTCATTCATCCCCTTCTGCTAAATGATTTATAACAGGCCTGAGGTAAGCTAATATGCAAGGCGATCCCTTCTAATTCTTTTCTAGTCCCACAATTATTATGCTAATTAAGACTTTGAAAAATACAAGTAGGGGGCTTCCCTGGTGGCGCAGTGGTTGAGAGTCCGCCTGCCGATGCAGGGGACACGGGTTTGTGCCCCGGTCTGGGAAGATCCCACATGCCGCGGAGCGGCTGGGCCCGTGAGCCATGGCCGCTGAGCCTGCGCGTCCGGAGCCTGTGCTCCGCGATGGCAGAGGCCACAACAGTGAGAGGCCCGCGTACCGCAAAAAACAAAACAAAACAAAAACAACACAAAACTGTGTAAACGAAACAAAATACTTACCAGTGCAAACAAGATTGCGGCATAAGCCATTTCGGAAATCATGAAATACACGATTCCGATGTTCCTAGGAACAAAGTAATGCATTTGATTTGATTAAAACTCACACAAGCCCCCAAACTGCCATGATTTTTTTCTCCTACCCAAAGTTCTTTATACCCAAATTATTTTTTACATGAATGAGAAAGGAGCCAAATTCAATACACATAAATTAAAAACAAAAGGTGAAAATAATTAACCATAGATTAGTTTCCCATGGGAATAAATATGAATACATATGTATATGTTGCTTATTATCTCAATTCTTAAAGGTATTTTTCGGGCTTCCCTGGTGGCGCAGTGGTTGAGAGTCCACCTGCCGATGCAGGGGATGCGGGTTCATGCCCCGGTCCGGAAGGATCCCACATGCTGCAGAGCGGCTGGGCCCATGAGCCATGGCCGCTGAGCCTGTGCGTCCGGAGCCTGTGCTCCGCAACCGGAGAGGCCACAACAGTGAGAGGCCACAACAGTGAGAGGCCCACGTACCGCAAAAAAAAAAAAAAAAAAAAAAAGGTATTTTTCTTTTTTGGAGTGGATTTTTAGTGATAATTTTCACCATACTTCTAAAATATTTCAAACAAAAGATGCCAAAAGTTTTTTGGCTTGACCAAAACATCTACTATTTACCTTTTCAGTTATTATATACAAAAGCTAAAAATAACTACTTTCCAATTAAAAAACAAAAATGAAAACATACACTGACTCTAGCAAAAGCAATAAATCTAGCATCTGGTAAACTGGTCTTTTTTTTCAACACAATGTTCTTCCATTCTGAAATATTCTCTTCAACTTAATACATTCATTTCCTGTGACAATTTTAATATTAGGGGCCTACATGAAGGTATCTGATCCATGACACTAAGCTTCTTTGAAAACCATATGTGAGTTGATTAAGTTCTTAACCCGTTAGCCTACAGAAACTGCTTTCTTATGAAATTTCACAACGTCAGCACAAACACAAAATGTTGTCTTGTGATAGTTTTGAATTTATTTTCTGTTGAATTAAGTTCTGAAATATAGATTGCATCCTTTTCTAAAGGCAAATAGTAAAAACAGATGTACTTGAGGAGGTACACAGAAAAATCAGAACCTTCTGCAATGATGGAAATGTTCTGTATCTGTACTTTCCAAAACTGTGACTGCTAGTCACATGTAATACAGCACTTCAAACGTGGTACGACTGAAGAACTAAATTTTATTTTTTTAACATCTTTATTGGAGTATAATTGCTTTACATATCCCCTCCCTCTTGCATCTCCCTCCCACCCTCCCTATCCCACCCCTCTAGGTGGTCACAAAGCACAAGCTGATATCCCTGTGCTAGGCGGCTGCTTCCCACTAGCTACATTTGGTAGTGTATATGTCAGTGCTACTTCCTCATTTCATCTCAGCTTACCCTTCGCCCTCCCCGTGTCCTAGAGTCCATTCTCTACGTCTAGGTCTTTATTCCTGTCCTGCCTCTAGGTTCTCCAGAATCTTTTTTTTTTTCTTTTAGATTCCATATATATGTTAGCATATGGTATTTTTCTCTTTCTGACTTACTTCACTCTGTATGACAGACTCTCAGTCCATCCACCTCACTACAAATAACTCAATTCCATTTCTTTTTATGGCTGAGTAATATTCCATCGTATATATGTGCCACATCTTCTTTATCCATTCACCTGCTGATGGACACTTAGGGTGCTTCCATCTCCCGGATACTGTAAATAGTGCTGCAATGAACAGTTTGGTACATGACTCTTTTTGAATTATGGTTTCCTCACGGTATATGCCCAGTAGTAGGATTGCTGGTTTGTATGGTAGCTCTATTTTTAGTTTCTTAAGGAACCTCCATACTGTTCTCCATAGTGGCTGTATCCATTTAAATTCCCACCAACAGTGCAAGAGAGTTCCTTTTCTCCACACCCTCTCCAGCATTTATTGTTTGTAGATTTTTTGATGATGGCCATTCTGACCGGTGTGAGGTGATACCTCATTGTAATTTTGATTTGCATTTCTCTAATAATTAGTGATATTGAGCATTTTTTCATGTGCTTTTTGGCCATCTGTATGTCTTCTTTGGAGAAATGTCTATTTAGGTCTTCTGCCCATTTTTGGATTGGGTTTTCATGTTTTTTTGCTATTGAGCTGCATGAGCTGCTTATATATTTTGGAGATTAATCCTTTGTCAGCTGCTTCGTTTGCAAATATTTTCTCCCATTCTGAGGGTTGTCTTTTCATCTTCTTTATGGTTCCCTTTGCTGTGCAAAAGCTTTTAAGTTTCATTAGATCCCATTTATTTATTTTTCTTTCCATTTCTCTAGGAGGTGGGTCAAAAAGGATCTTGCTGTGATTTATGTCAGAGTGTTCTGCCTATGTTTTCCTGTAAGAATTTTATAGTGTCTAGCCTTACATTTAGGTCTTTAATCCATTTTGAGTTTATTTTTGTGTACGGTGTTAGGAAGTGTTCTAATTTCATTCTTTTACATGTAGCTGTCCAGTTTTCCCAGCATCACTCATTGAGGAGGCTGTCTTTTCTCCACTGTATATTCTTGCCTCCTTTATCAAAGATAAGGTGACCATATGTGAGTGGGTTTATCTGTGGGCTTTCTATACTGCTCCGTTGATCTATATTTCTGTTTTTGTGCCAGTCCCATACTGTCTTGATTACTGTAGCTTTGTAGTATAGTCTGAAGTCAGGGAGCCTGATTCCTCCAGCTCAGTTTTTCTTTCTCAAGATTGCTTTGGCTATTCGGGGTCTTTTGTGTTTCCATACAAATTGTGAAATTTTTTGTTCTAGTTCTGTGAAAAATGCCATTGGTAGTTTGACAGGGATTGTACTGAATCTAAATTTTAAATATTGTTTAATTTTAACTTATTTAAATTTTAACTCTTTTAAATTGCCACCTGTGGCTAGTGATTACTGTATTAAATACTAGCCCAAATCTAAGAATACGGGGAAGGAAGGGAATAAAATCTCACATTTCTATTATGCTTGGCAACTTACAAACTACTCATTCATACATAATCTCAATCTTCCTGACAACCTTGTGAGGTAAGAATATGTACTATTAACCCTGTTTGTAGTTAGAAAACCTAACCTCAGAGAGGTTAAAATGAATGGTCCTTTGCCTGCTAAGGAATAATTTATTCTTAAACTCACGGCATTTGGAAGAGCATTAAAACAAAATCCAAGAAATACTAAGAAAAAGGTTTTTAAAATAATCTATACAAGTTCAAGTTTTATACTCACCTGCCTCATTTTAGCATGGATATAGAAGCAAGAATAACCCAGTTGAGAAATCTTCTTGGCTAGCAATTCAACTCTCTGAGAGGAGTTACAGAAAATGATCGACTGGTTTATCTGAAGCTGAGCACAGGGGGAAAACAAAACAAAAGATGACGTAAGGAAGGAAAACAAAAACCTTCATTAACTTTGCCAAATCTTGAAAATATCATCTAAGACTTAGAATCTCATGATACAAGAGAGATGCAAAACTGTAAAAATTTTAAGTACTGTTTCATTTACATAGTAGTTGAAGATAATTTTTATTGTAGAGTAAGTTTTATTGTAGCAGAGTATTTTTCATAAGGGCTGCATAATTGCCAACAGGTGTAAAACACAGCCAATTCTCATTACTTGAGGTAGTTACGTTCTATACAGTTACTGGAAACACTGAATTACTGAATATAGGACCACTGCTTCCAGGGGAAATACAGGGTTAGGTTCCTGTGAGGGACACTTAACTTCTTCATCAACGGGTCAACAGATAACCTTGTTTTATGTGTGTTACTGGTTTTATTTTTTTTGGTCCTGCCACACAGCTTGCAGGATCCTAGTTCCCTGACCAGGGATTGAACCCATGCCCTCTGCAGTGGAGGCGCAGAGTCCTAACCACTGGACCACCAAGGAATTTGGTTTAAACAGTGTTACTGTTTAAAGACACCTTATTTACTCATGGCCCACAGTTCTGTAACTCATGCCTTTATGAAGTTTATCTAATATATTATCTCTGCAAGGCACATCAGTCTTCTTGTACTTAGGAGCGCTGGACAACACTTCAGCACTATGCCTAGGGGCCATTTAAAAGAGTGAAATCAACAGAAAAGCACAGAAATGTGGGAAATGTGGCACTAAATAGACGGTGGAAAGGGTGCTCATTTATAGTATGAGCTGAAACAAGAAAGCAGGGGGAAACCGCACGAGGTCTCAAATTTTTCACGTATGTCTGCAAATGACGTCAAGAGCACCTGAGTACTGACTTTGGGGTGACAAGGAAATTTTGGAAAATTTGCAAAAACAGAATCTGCCTACAACGGAACAATTATAATTACTGAGAATAATGAGGATTATCTGTAATTAAGGTCAAATTATTTTAGAATCAAATTAGAAGGTGCCTGTGACTTGACAATCATACAGTATCAGCTTCGGATCAACAACTCAAACTACCTTTAGGAAAAACTAAGGAATTTTTTTTACACTGAAAATGCTGAGAGGGACTTCCCTGGTGGTCCAGTGGTTAAGACTCCGTGCTCCCAGTGCAGGGTGCCCGGGTTCGATCCCTGGTCAGGGAACTAGATCCCGCATGCCGCAACTAAGAGCCCACATGCTGCAACTTAAAAGAGCCCACATGCTGCAACTTAAAAGATCCTGCATGCCACAACTAAGACCCGGCGCAGCCAAATAAATATTTAAAAAAAAAAAAAGAAAGAAAAAGAAAATGGTGAGAAAACTGATACAACTGTTTGTTTTACTGAGGTTAAGTAGTAATGGACAACATTCAGCTGCTGAAGCCTAACAGACTTACCCTGGAGAAAAGTGTGTTGAGGCAGTGTACTTTTTGGCGCTCAGTTACATATGCGTAGTACTGGGTTACTCCCTTCAAAGTTAGTTCCTCCATCAGGTTAATCTCATAGGGTTTCTGCAAATGGGAATTCTGAAAAAAAGAAGAGTCTCATATTTAAATGAAAGCAGAGTCTATTTCTTAAACTCAGAATATAACCTCATACATTTCTGCCTGATAAACTCTTACTTTAAGGAATGGAGCCCTCTTTAAAATGTTATTATCTGTCATGGAAGAAGTAAATTACCATAAAATGGGAGATATAACATTCAGATATACAGCTAAGTTACTATTTTGTACTTTATAGAATTATGCTGTAATCAATTTATCTAGAACCAATGGCTATGTCAGTCTGACACCAAAAGCTAAGTGAACAAATAAGAATCAAATTACTTTTGTATCTTAAAAAAATCAGTTAATTTATGCACAACAAACCTTAATTGATCAGCTGAAGAAAAAGCCCCAAACTTGAAATCAGTGTAATACAGACTAGTAGTAAGATGTAATTATGGATAAAGATATACTCATGGACAACAGGATAGTACTGCTTCCAAGTACAGGTTTATACTCACCATGAACTTCTGTACACTAAGAGGGAAAGTAGCAGAATATAATAAAATTTGTCTGTTTTTAGGTAGCGTGAGAATAATATCCTCCATTATCTGCACAAAATCCTGTGACAGCAACTTATCTGCCTGCAGTACAAAGAGAAGACGATCTTAAACACAATGAAATAATGTCTAAGGTCTTTGGTTAATAAGGCATCATCCAGCAAGTTCATGGAATGCTCCTGGTTGTAAACAGTAAGTCCTCTACAACACTGCATAGTCCAAAGGCACCAAGACACATTACCAGTGATTCAGAAGGGGAAAAGTCTGTAATACTCATCTTCCAAGGAAAAAAAGTCCCAGACAGATATAATCCTTGTTCCCATAACAAAATTTTAATGTGACTTCCATTACAGAGACATTATAGTATAGTGGTTAAAAGTACAGGCTACAGAGTCAAACTACCTGGGTTTAAAACTTGTCTCCTTATCAGCTATGTTGGGAGGTTTCTTAACCACTATTTCAGTTTCCACAATTTAAAAATTAAGATGTCTTCTTACTGTAGTAACTACTTTATAGGATACCTATCTTATAGGATTCTTGCAAAAATTAAATGAAAAAACACATAAAGCACTTAGTGCTAGCACGCAGTAACTAATAAATGTGCTCTCATTACTCAAAGATAAACACCTCTTCTGAATAGATCATGACGAAACTGCTCTAGTAATCTAAAACACAGACCAAACAGGAAAATAACTGTAAAAACATCAACACTGGTTTCATATATGTATAAAACACTGCTAGGTCCTAAGGATGCAGAGCTGAATAAGTTCTTAAAAGGCACTTATAACCTGGTGAGATAACACATTATAACAGGGACGAAAAACCAAACAGTACAAAGTTGTATGTTAAATGAGGGGTCAGAGACATTACATGCTTCTTAAGATGAATCACAGAATGGAAAGAGACTTTGAATGAACTTGGCTTTGAGATTATTCAACAACTTCTCACTGAAAAATAAAAACCTTGCTTTACTAAGAAAAAGACACAAGGCTGATTTAGTCCTATAAATTCCTATCATCTATTGTTTTTAAAGGGTAAAACATGTTTTATAAGCAAATTACTTTGAACCGACAAGAGTCATGCATTTATTAAAAGGTCATAGGGACTTCCCTGGTGGCAGAGTGATTAAGAATTCGCCTGCCAATGCAGGGGACATGGGTTTGAACCCTAGTCCGGGAATATGCCACGTGCCGCAGAGCAACTAAGCCCATGTGCCACAACTACTGAGCCTGCAAGCCACAACTACTGCGCCTGCGTGCTACAACGACTGAAGCCCGTGTGCCTAGAGCCTGTGTTCTGCAACAAGAGAAGCCACCGCAATGAGAAGCCCACCCACCACAACAAAGAGTAGCCCCCGCTTGCCACAACTAGAGAAAGCCTGCGCGCAACGAAGACCCAATGCAGCCAAATATTAAAAAAATAATAATAAAATAAAAGCGCATAAACACAAAGAGGTTATGCTTCATTAACTGGCAGTTATGAACAAAGCCAGAGTAGTACAGAATAGTATATTTCCAAATGAAGAGACATTACCTCATCCAATACTATCATCTGGACATGATCAACTTTTGCTACTCCTTTCTTGATAAGATCCAGGATTCTCCCAGGGGTAGCTATCACGACATGCACTACACAAGATTAGAAAACATATTTTCGTTAATTTTAGTTGGGGCAAAAAGGATATAGTAAAGGTTTATATCATATATTTTATCAGAAATACTGCTGTAGAGGCAGGAATAATACAAAGAGGCACAGATGTGTTTTAGAATATGGATTTCCATTTCATCTTTGGTTGGCTAGAGAGTACCTGTTAGTTTCACTGCTACATGGGGGTGGGGCTACAACTTCCCAAATCACCTGCTCCAAATAAGGGGCATACTTCCTTGTCTTGGGGCAACCCCCAAGGAAAAACAAAAGGTATGCCAAGCTTCTGATACAGTAGCTTGCCTTTAATCTAGATCAAGGGTCTTCCGAAGACTGTAATAAGGATCAAATAAAATAATCATTTTAAATAACAGGACAGCACAAAGAATATAGTAATTAAACTAATCAAATGATAATCATATATAAAATTTTGACTAAAATTCTATGTATAATTTTATATAAGTGGATTTCATTCTTGCTGTTTTCTTTTTTCACTAAATAACGTACAATGGAGAACTCTTCATTAAAAAATGAATACAGGTCAGCTTCACTCTTTAATGGCCGTGTGGAATTCCCTTCAGACTATATCCAATGTATTTTAGCCAAACTCCCTTGACATTCAGGTTGCTCCAAGTTTTTCAGTACTACAAACCATGCTGTAGTAAACAACCTTGCATTTGTCCAATTATTTCTTCAAAAAAAGATTCTTAAAAATATACATTTATAATTTTGAAATATAATGCCAAATTGCCCACCACAGAGATTATATCAATTTATACACCCATGTTGCAAGACAGCCAACTTCTCCACAAACTCACATTACTGGTTACTAATTAGCCTTGCCAATCTGAATTAACCTTGTCAATCAGATAGGTACAATATCGCTTTACTGTTTTTATGTACAATTTAAAAAATTAGTAAGGCTGAATATTCTTTCAATTACTAAAACAACTGGTTTTTTTTGCTTGAATGAAATAGTCATTTCCTTTATTCATTTTTCTACTGCAATGTTTGTTCCTTATTAATTTAAAAAACAATTTTAATAAGTTACTGAAAGGAAACACCTGTGTGTGGAATTACAGAGAGCCAGCCACCTTACATCAATCATTTCCTACCTGTATCATCAAGCCTCATTATGTCATCCCGTAAATTGGTTCCTCCTGTGGTTGCCATCACTTTAGCCCCTCCCATGTGTTTGCTGACCTGGATGCAAATTTGACTGACCTGTAGAGCAAGTTCTCTAGTGGGAACAATCACCATTGCTGGAAAATAACAAATAACAGAGAAAACAGAAAAAAAACAGCATATATTAAGAGTTTAAGAAGCTACAGAAATATTTCCCCTTGTAATTAAGACACTCAAATGAATAAATTTCTTAAAAAAAAAGAGAACCTATTATAGTGTTCCAGATTTAGACTTTTCCTCAGTAACAATGCTATACAATTCTTGTACTCTTCTTATTTACAAACCCTTAAAGGGTTCTTTGAGTGGTCAATTATTAGCCCAAAGTTCATTAATATTTTAGTAAGAGATTCACTAGTCAAAATACCCAAATAAGAAACTCTTGCCGCCCAGTTCTATTTATATCATATGAAAGTAAGTAACAGAGAGATGGCAGAAATAATAATTATAGATCAAGAAAGCTGGGGAAAAAAACAGCTGAAAATTTAAGAAAAAGCTTCAGAGATGAAAACTTAACTCTATTAGCTTACTCTGGGTACAGTTATGGAAATTTGTTTCTTCCTTACTGCCTAACCTCTTAAAATCCCCAAACCACAGGCTTTAAAGAGAAAAAGTTCATGTTTCTACAAGGAACTCTGCAGACACACAGCTGTCACAAGAAACATTTCAGTTCCATAGTTTGTAAGTATCTATGTCAGATAATTTAACTTCTCAAGATCTTAGCTTTTCCTATCTATCTATAGGACGATAATCTTATTTTGCCTATCTCACTGGAATGTTGTCATAGCTGTGTAATATGTAAAAGAACTTTGAAAACTAGAAATCTCTTTAAAAAAAGGTAGGAATCATTTTTACAAGACAACCAGGCCAGAAACTGTGAAAAGGACAAATACGAATTCCAGATTATTTAAGTTCTGACTAAAAAAAAGATGGTAATCGCTCCAAGATTTAAATCGCCATTTACAGTTTAAACAAACAACTAACCTTGTATATTGTCCTTCTTCAGGTCTAGCCGTTCAAGTAAGGGAATGAGGTAGGCACCGCTCTTGCCTGTTCCGTTTTTTGCTCTAGCTAAAATATCCCTACCAGATAAAGCAATGGGAATGCTCTCCTCCTAGAAGAGATAAGACAATGCAAATTACTTGTGAATAAAAACAGTACATAAGCAAATTCTTCTCTAAAACACACTGAAAGTATACATAGCTCTTTGGTATTACTCTGAAGTATTTTACAAGAATAAGTAGAGACCAAATAAATTAGCAGGAACAGTCCACGTCACCATCAGTATCAACTGACATTTACCAGAACTGCTTATAAAATACATACTCAAGTAATAAAAAAACTGTATATGTAAGTCTGCATGTGCAAATGTGTTGTCTAAGGAAGCTACGCATCAACAACCAAGACGAGTAACTTGGGCTAACATCATGAATACATAGAGGAAAAAAAGCAAAGGACATTTCACAATTAAAAACTGGAGGAAAAGACAGCACAAACAATATTCAAAGGAAAGACTGTAATAAGATATTCTGAGACTAGTAAACCAATTTGACCACAATGAAAAATTGTAGGTTGGACAATTTATCCCTACACAAAACAGGAATCAGCTGGAAAAGTTTAACCTCGGGTCCTATTTGATTTTTTAAAAAATCGTATTACATAATGTCCAATGTCTGTCTCACAGCCAACTTCCGTCCTGAGATGTGCTCAACTGGAGTCTCAACTCTATTCCAGTTATCTTGATCCATGGTCACATTACCAAGGCTGACTTCCCATTTTCATATTTGGCTTAGTTTGTCATATGTGTTTTGAAGAAGATAGTATTTCTTATTAGGACAAATTTCCTAGACAATAGCAAAGGACTCCTAACGATTACTAAATATTAAATATACATATATGGAGAGAAATTTAAAAAGTAAAACAGGTATAAACAGAGAGGAAGCAGAACATTTCGATTTCTAAAACTAAACATTTTAATTTCTAAAACTAGAAAATTAAGAAAATAAATTAGGAAAAGAGATTCACAATCACTAAAATAATTAGCTCTTTCTATGCTTGAGCTAATGACCAAAAAAAGTATCTCTAGCACTTTAAAACTGTTACTGAAGGACTTCCCTGGTGGCACCGTGGTTAGGAATCCGCCTGCTAATGCAGGGGACACGGGTTCAAGCCCTGGGCCGGGAAGATCCCACATGCCTCGGAGCAACTAAGCCTGTGTGCCACAACTACTGAGCCTGCGCTCTAGAGTCCGTGAGCCCCAACTACTGAGCCCTCGTGCCACAACTACTGAGCCCCAACTACTGAGCCCTCGTGCCACAACTACTGAAGCCCATGCGCCTAGAGCCCAGGCTCCGCAACAGGAGAAGCCACTGCAATGAGAAGCCTGCACACCGCAATGAAGAGCAGCCCCCGCTCACCGCAACTAGAGAAAGCCTGCGCACAGCAACAAAGACCCAACGCAGCCAAAAAAACCAAAAAAAAACCCCACACCGTTACTGGAGAAATATCTAAATCATAAGCATCATGACTTTCATTTCCCACCATGACTCTTATTCTAGAACCCCAATCACAGGGGTCAGATGGGTTCCATATGGTCAGAATAACTAACACAGCTGCCAGAACAACTGCGAAAATGATCCAGTCATAATACTCTATTATCTTGTTCCTACAGCCAGCATTAAACAGTCTGCTTATTATGTATGGTAAAGCAGGTCAAAGAAGAAAACCTTGGTTTTGACCCTTTGGTCTTGATCTCTCCCCTCTTACTTTGAGTCAACTCTATTAATCTTTTGTTGTCCTGAAGGCCCGTTATCCCCATGAGTTCATTCTCTTCTATGGCTTTTAAACAGGCTACCTGCATACTACTCAGTTCTACAGCAGAAAAAAAGGCTAGGTAGTCTCCCAGTGACTTCCTGAATCAGGTTCTTTAAAAGGATAAGACTTCTGGAAACCATTAACAAGACCAAAAGACAGCCCTCAGAATGGGAGAAAATATTTGCAAATGAAGCAACTGACAAAGATTAATCTCCAAAGTATACAAGCAGCTCACACAGCTCAATATCAAAAAGACAAACAACCCAATCCAAAAATGGGCAGAAGACCTAAATAGACATTTCTCCAAAGAAGACGTACACATGGCCAACAAACACATGAAAGGATGCTCAACATCACTATTAGAGAAATGCAAACCAAAACTACAATGAGGTATCACCTCACACCGGTCAGAATGGCCATCATCAAAAAATCTACAAACAATAAATGCTGGAGAGGGTGTGGAGAAAAAGGAACCCTCTTGCACTGTTGGTGGGAATTTAAATGGCTACAGCCACTATGGAGAACAGTATGGAGGTTCCTTAGAAAACTAAAAATAGAACTACAATATGACCCAACAATCCCACTACTGGGCATATACCCAGAGAAAACCATAATTCAAAAAAAACACATGCACCCCAATGTTCACAGCAGCACTATTTACAACAGTCAGGTCATGGAAGCAATCTAAATGTCCATCAACAGAGGAATGGATAAAGAAGATGTGGTACATGGGCTTCCCTGGTGGCGCAGTGGTTGAGAGTTCGCCTGCCGATGCAGGGGACACGGGTTCGTGCCCCGGTCCGGGAAGATCCCACATGCTGCGGAGCGGCTGGGCCTGTGAGCCATGGCTGCTGGGCCTGTGCGTCCGGAGCCTGTGCTCCGCAACGGGAGAGGCCACAACAGTGAGAGGCCCGTGTACCGCAAAAAAAAAAAAAAAAAAAAGAAAAAGAAAAAGGAAGATGTGGTACATATATACAATGGAATATTACTCAGCCATAAAAAGGAACGAAACTGGGTCATTTGTAGAGACACGGATGAACTGAGAGTCATACAGAGTGAAGTCAGAAAGAGAAAAGCAAATGTCATATAATAACGTGTATATATGGAATCTAGAAAATGGTATACATGATCTTATTTGCAAAGCAGAAAGAGATGTGGACGTAGAGAACAAATGTATGGATACAAAGGGGGAAAGGGGTGGGGAAGGAGGGACTGGAATTGACACATATACATTATTGAAACTATGTACAAAATAGACAACTGATGGGAACGTACTGTATAGCACAGGGAACTCTACCTAATGCACTGTGGTAACCGAAATGGGAGGGAAGTCCAAAAGGGAGGGGATACCTGTATGCGTATGGCTGATTCATTTTGTTGTGCAGTGGAGGCTAACAAAACATTGTAAAGCAACCATACTCCAATAAAAATTAATAAAAAAAAGATAAGACTTCTGAATGAAGACAGGGCAGAATTAGATTGGGGGTATCCTAATTCCTATTTGGGGTTTATCTTTTGACTTAAAGGCCATTCACTGACTTCTATTCCTCTACTCTGACAGGACTTATGCTCTACAGAAACTGTTTAAGGACAGGACTTTAACAAAGTAAGCTAGTCTGTAAGTTAAGATGCACTGTATTTCATCTCATATGGTGATCATTATGATTAGCAGTCAGGAGATCCAGTATATCCACACCGTCTCTTACTACTGTTTCCTGGGAAGATTAAGTAATATGAAGCAAAAGAATTCAAGTCCGACTCACACAGCTTTGAAACCCAAGAGGAAGTCATGGGGAGCAGCCAGGGAGAAGAGGAAGGAGGAAGGAAGCTAAATAATTTTTAAAAACTTACTATGATGGACACTATGCTTAGATACTTAACGTTAATTATATCCTTTCAAGTTAGGTATGTTTTGTTTTACAACTGACAGATGGATCCTCAGACTGTTTTACTGAAGGTCACAAAGCAAGAAATGCTAGAACCAGGATTTGAACTTCGGTTTGCAAACAGAGAAATCGGTACCTCATATACCAGTAGGTACAATGTACAGCCATTTTGGAAAACAGTCTGGCAGTTCCTCAAAAAGTTAAAGAGTTACCATATGAACCAGCAATTCTACTCCTAGGTATATACCCAAGAGAAATGAAAATATCTCCACACAAAAATTCGTACACCAGTGTTCAAAGGAGCATTATTCATAACAGCTAACAGTGGAAACAACCCTACAACTGAAGAATGGATAAACCAATCTGGTATAGCTATACAGTGGAATATTATTCAACAATAAAAAGGAATGGAGTACTGATACATGCTACAATATGGATGAGCCCTAAAAACATGCTAAGTCAAAAAAGCCAGTCACAAAAGAGCATATATTGTATGATTCCATTTACATGAAATTGTCCAGAATAAGCCAATCCATACAGACAGAAAGTAGATTAGTGGTTGCTTAGAGCTAGGGGAAGATGAAGGGTGATTACTAAAGTTTCTTTTTGGGGTGATGAAAATATTCTAAAATTGACTGTTTTAGTTGTGTGACTGCACAACTGTGAATATACTAAAAAACAATGAACCGTATACTTAAAATGTGTGAATTGTGTGCTGTGTGATTATACCCTAAGGCCACCAAAAACAAAACAACCAAAAACAAAAACAAAACCCACCAAAACCCAAAAAAACAACACAAAAAACAGAAACCTTAACCTTAAACGACCTTAAGGTCTGATTCTGCCACTTTAGCTCTCCAAAGTCCATGTTCCACTGTAAGGTCTAGGGACTGAGCCAGTATGTATTTATTGTGTTTTTATAACCCTACTATCCATCCATTCTCCTTTCTTAGTAGCACCGTAACTTTGAGGAATTACATCCTCCCCACCCCAATGGATAGTCTAGCCAACTTCCTCAGCTGTATGGAGGACAATGACTGAAGCCAGGCCGGGCTGAATGCTCCTTTCTAAGAATTGAAATTGCTATAGTGCATCCTATAACGATTTACAGCTTCCTGAGCCCTTTAGGGCTGCCCTGGTTCTTGGCCAATGCCAAGTGTGTTTCTCCAGACTTCTCCCTAATCTTGTGAATTCCTGATATTCAATAAATTTCCTTTTGCTTAAGTTAACCCAAGTTGGTCTCTGTTGCCTACAACCAAAGAATGGGATACCTTCCAATTTCCTAGTACTGAGAGGCATTTTACAAAAGTATAGTACCTGAAAAGGCTCCAAATTGCCCAGCTAGCTGCTTTTAGAGTAGCTGCTTCTTTTTACTTCCTAGGACTAGTTGAATTTAAGAACCTTAATTTCAGGGGAAAAAAATATGGGTACTGTGGAGGAGGTAAGCAATGGTGACGACATCTACTGCTACCCAGAAAAAAAGGAGACGGAAGATAGTAATTTCAAAAAGAACATCTCCACCTTAAGGAACACACCCCAATTTTACCATAGTAACCAATGAAGACATGCATTTAAAGACTTTGAGAATTTAGGAAAATAATTCTTTTGGCAATAAATCCATGTTAGCAGGAGGAATGAATTATAAAAGAATTAAGAATGCTCTAATTCTTAACTATAAATTTAACAAACAACCAATTAGACTTGGTTAACAAAATAATTTCTCAAAATAATTTGAGATTCCTGACTTGATATGAAATTTGGTTGCCAAAAGAAGGAACTTCCATGTTTCCCTCAATAATGAACTACTTGCCATTCCATCATCTTCTTACCTAAAAAGTCTTCAAAAGTTGTGCCTAAGGTCTGGAAGCAGCAAGAGCTGTCACCAATCATCCCCAAGTTAATGTAAGGTTTCTCAATGTTAAGCAGAATAAGACAGACTCTTAGGTCCTCCAAAGAAGTCTCTACTCCTGTAAAGCTAGGCCTCAGAATGGCATGGTTATGCTACTGGGTACAGCATTCAGACCAAGAACTAGAATCACAGATGGCTGTACCAAAGAAAAATGTGTGGAAGCAATCTGTAGTATATCTGGTTCCAGCCTGTCAGTGTAAAATTGTATCGTCTCAAAAGATTTTAAGTGCCTCATTTTCTAATAATCTTATAGCCAAAGTGCAACTAAGTCAGATCTCTTAAAAAAGATTCAAATGTATATGACACCCATCTGGTCAAGAGGATTTTATATCTGGAGAGAGAAAAAAAAATGCCCGGATCAAACTGTAAAACTAAGTACTATAAAGACAATAGACACGTTTTAGGAAAAGAAAAAAAAATAACAAAAAAAAAAGTGAGGAAAGAAGGTAGACAAGAAGAATGCCAGTCACGAGGTTGGATTTTACTAGAGGACTTCTAGATTTCTTTTGGTTCTAAAGTCCTAGTATTTATGGTTTGTTACACTGAATGATTCTAAGAAGCATGTTATCTTGTGTTTTCCATGGATCCTCAGGCAAAACAATAGTGCAGGAAAAAGCAATGTGAATGATAGTCTCAGGTATACAGAATAATACTTTATATTCATACTCTGCTTGCTATTTCAAAATACACCTTGGAGCATTGTGGATTCGGTTCTAGATCAGTGCAATCAAGTGAGTCACACAAATTTTTTTGTTTCCCAGTGCATATAAAAGTTATGTTTACACTATACTATAGTCTATTAAGTGTGCAGCAGTATTGTGTAAAAAAACAATATACACACTTTAATTTAAAAATAATAACCATCATCTGACAACACAGGGTTGCCACAAACCTTCTATTTGTTTAAAAAAAAAAACAAAACCAGTAAAAACCCAAACGCAGTATCTGCAAAATACAGTAAAGCAAAGCACAGTAAAACGAGATATGCCTGTACACAACCTTCGATCCTCACAATAAAAACCCTGTGAGGGAGATCATTTCTACTTTACAGAAAAAGCTAGATGGTAGACTGGCTAAGTGGCTGGAGAGTTAACTATCTATATGCTATACAAAACTGAGAATGCAAATAACAAAGTGAATTTTAAAATTTAATACAAAGGTGTGAAACAGGAGTCAGCAAGGGTCCATTAAGAATTAACTCTGCCAAATGAACCAATCTCCTTTTTTGATAAAACTACTACATAAAATAAAGCCCCATAACATTTATTGGGCATTTGTCACCTATTAGCCACTGCAGTAAGGATACTAACATGAATTACCTCACTTAATCTTTACAACAACCCCATGGTATACACCATTATATCAATTTTATAGGTCAGAAAGCGGAGGCTTCGAGACATTTAAATAATCTCCTTAGAGAGGAGTGGAGTTGGGATTCAACCCGCGCAGCCTCACCGCAAAGACAGTGCTCTAAAACACTTCTCTAGACGAAGTTTGCTTACAGATATCCATTAACCATAATTCCAACAAAGCAATACAACTGAGGGCCTATTTCCTGCCATGCACCTTGCTAAGTACTAGAGATACAAAGTTGAATGATACAGTAGAAAAGTGCCCATAAAATGTTTCACTCCTATAGATAAAACAGATTAACATGAACTATATTATGGAAAAGTAGATTCCTAAATATTTTTGGTATCTGCACTCAAACTGCCTGATGAGGTATAACTTTATCTTGATACTTTCTCTAACCACAACAAACTCCTTTCAGTTTGTCCACAAAGGCACACTCTCATCCCCAGGCAATCACCATTCCAGTGTTCCCCACTTGGAACATGGATCACTTCTTCCAGGTTGTTCCATCTTCCCTAGTAGCTACATATATGTGCAATTTCAACTACATATATGTGCCCATTACATTACACTGAAATTACCTGTACAATAAGCTGTCCTTTCCACCAGACTCTGAGTGCAGGAACCCTATTTATCTTGTTCATCATAACACCCTCAGGGTCTAACACTTTCTAGGTCACTTGATACATGTTTGTTCAATGAAAAAGTACTCAATGATGTCACAGAGTTTGTCCTGAGTACAGCTTGGATTCAACAGCTTCAATTTAAAAATGTGAAGACAACAATCACATTTATCAAATCTGTACATGTATAACACATGTTTAGGTCTACAGGCATGTATGTGTATACATACATATATTTCCTTGCTCTTTTCACTGAAAGAGTGCACCTACTCCCCACTAATTGGAATCAGAGTTCCTTGGAGAAATAGCTGATTCTGAGGCTGGGGAAGGGTGGCTCTACAGATAAGCTTGACATCGTGATATACCAAAAAGGAAGTGCTCAAGAAAAACAAAGGGGGAAGGGAAGGGTGAATAGGTGGAGCACGGAGGTCAGTGAAACCACTCTGTATGATACTATAATGGTGGATACATGTCATTATACATATGTTCAAACCCATAGAATCTACAATACCAAGAATGAACCCTAATGCAAACTATGGACTTTGGGTGATAATGTGTCAACACAGGTTCATCAGTTGTAACAAATATTGCTCTTGTGGGGAATGCTGATAATGGGGGAGGCTATGCATGAGTGTGGGCAGGGATTTATGAAATATCTCTTTTGCTCAATTGCTATGAACTTAAAACTGCTTTATAAAATAGTCTATCAGAGGAAAAAACGAAAGAGGCACATTACAAACACAAAGGAACCAGCCTGAAGGAGCTCACGCTGGCCAAATACGGGACAATTCGAGCACAAAAATACCATTAAAGGGACTTCTCTGGTGGCACAGTGGTTAAGAGTCTGCCTGCCAATGCCGCAGAGCAACTAAGCCCATGAGCCACAACTACTGAGCCTGCGCTCTAGAGCCCGTGTGCCACAACTACGGAAGCCCGTGCGCCTAGAGCCTGTGCTCCGCAACGAGGCCACCACAATGAGAAACCTGTGCACTGCAACGAAGAGTAGCCTCCCCTCACCACAACTAGAGAAAGCCCGTGCACAGCAACGAAGACCCAACACAGCCAAAAATAAAAAATAAATAAATACATTTATATATATAAAAAATACCATTAAAAAAATTCATGAGTCCACACTGATAATATATAGATACATAAGGAGGAGTTAGGGGGAAATTTTTATGAAGAGTAGTATATCTGCATTGCCTTAAAATGCTCCCCAAAGACTGTTTATTAGTTTTAAGGTGGTGGGGGGGAGCAATAATTATACAGTAGAAAAATCAAGACACCACTTTGAAAGGGTAATCAAAATTAAAATCACCCTTGAAGAATACATGGAACACTATACCTCCAAATGTGACTTCTGCAGTATTCTGGCTAAGAATGCATAACTTGAATCTAATCACATGGAAATATGAGACAAACCCAAAATGAGGAATGTTCTACTGGAGAAAAAAAAAAAAGGAAGGGGGCCATATTTTTAACATGTCTATGTCATAAAAGACAAAAAAAGAACAGGGACATGCTCACTACTAAAAGAGATGTAACCATTATATGCAATACCTGATCCTAGGATGAATCTTGTATGGAAGAGAAAAAAAATGCTTTAAGACAAAATCTGGGGGCCAGTTAAAAATAAGACTACAAATGACAGATGAGATAGAAATACTGCATTAAAGTTAAATTGACTGAACATAACTGGACTACGATTATTCAAGAGACTATCCCTATGCTTAGGAAATACACACTGAAATATTTAGAAATAAAGCGCCATGATTTTGTAACTTACCATTTAAAGGTTCAGAAAGTGTGTATGCCTGTGTGTACATATATATATATATGTGTGTGTGTGTACAAACTGGAGAGAACTGTTGTTTCACTGTATCATTCCTGCAGATCAGAAAGTGTGTAACACTTAACTCATAACATTATACATACGATAAAAAAGGGGAAACATACCTGAATAGGAGATGGCTTTTCCCAGCCCATTTCAAAAATTCCCATCAGCAACTCCCGTTTCAAACAGTAATCTTCAAACTCATTTCCTTTTGTGGAGGTCACATCCTGGTCAAACAAAAACAAACAACATCAGAAGAATGAAGTACAATTGGGTTCCTTTGGTAATTAGCATGCTTAATAAAGTGTTTGCGAGACTAATTCTTTACCCCATTTAAAATATAAATATGCGCAGATTAGTTCTGTCTTGATCTATAGTTCAACTGAAAAATAACCACTCTCTTTAACACACACAAGCCATTTAAAAACTATGTTTTGGGGAAAGACCAGCCACCCTGTGGTCATTTTTCTCTAAGGACTGATGGAATACTGTTATTTCTATATAAGTATCAAACCACAAGATATGAAGTCAAACCCTAGCTCCACCATTCACTGCCTACAAATATCCTAGTCTAAACCAGGGTTTCTCAAGTCCAGCACTATTGACATTTGGGCCAGAAAATTCTTTGCTGTAAGGGGCTGTTCTGTAGCATCCCTTCAGCTGTGATAACCAGCTATTGCGCCAGCTATTGCTAAATGCTTCCTAGGGGACAAAAATTGCCCTTGGTTGAGAACACTGGGCTAAGAGAACTAACTTCTCAACTTCAGTTTTCTCATCCACAAAATGTGGACAATACCTACCCTGAAACTTACCGTGCTGCTGGAAACGAGAATTTTGAGAAAACGCCTTGAAAACCATAAAAGCATTCCACAAAAGAGATAAGATATATATACGTATAAACACGATATTTAATATATAAATTATATATTAAATACTGTATATATAATAATTATTGTATTGTATACCGTATATTAAATATTACATTATATATTGCAATAATGTGTATACATATACATTATTACTAATTCCTCCAAATAGTGGAAATTTTGGGCAACTCGTCATACATGAGTTATACAATTTCAACCACTTCAACTTACTTAAGAGTAAACACAGTGCCTGTTATCATTAAATAACTACTTCACTTTTAGAGTTTCAGGATCATTTTTCCACTTGAATGTTACAACCAACTTACCGAAGTTTTGATTCTTAGATCCTTTGGAGGGAGTTTTAAAGTCTTTTTCCAGTCATCACCAGGTCTAGAGAGAATACAGTAAAATTGAAGTATCAGAATTCACAGCATTAGTATTCTAAAATACAAAGATAATTCATCTCGATTATAATTCTAAAAAGCACACTAAGTTGAACATATTGCCGTTTACTTAAGAATACAGGTAACAAAAGAGATAAACTTTAGAAAAACTGTTTTCTTACAAAGCACAACAATCTAGGGAGAATTTTAAAAAATCAAGAATAGAAGGGAGTAAGGTATCCATCCTCTTAAGAAAAGCAGAGTTGTATACAGTCCAACCATTTTCAAAACTAGTAACCCATATGTTTTGTTTGACCTATATAGTGTGTGTGTGTGTTTTTTGTGGCCTCTCCCGCTGCGGAGCACAGGCTCCGGACGCGCAGGCTCAGCGGCCATGGCTCATGGGGCCCAGCCGCTCCGCGGCATGTGGGATCTTCCCAGACCAGGGCACGAACCCATGTCCCCTGAATCGGCAGGCGGACTCTCAACCACTGCGCCACCAGGGAAGCCCATAGTGTGTGTTTTAAATTAGTGGCCAACATTAAAAAATTAGAGGAGATTTTGTGTAAAAGTCCAGATTCTGGATTTTCTTGAAAAAATCTGGAAGCTTTAGTAACACTGGTTCCCAATTTCTGCATGGCAACAGTTTGATAGAGCTTAGTAAATGGAGTTTAAAATCAAGTGGTTGATGCCTTTTAATAGGGCAAGTACGCTCTAATCTGGCAGTCCCCTATAGGCATCTGAGTTTGTAACTCTTGGTGACTAGTTAAAGCCAAGGAATCTATAAAGTTTCAGACTTGAGTTCAAGCCCTGACTCTTCTACATATTAGTTCTATGACCTTGCAACAGTTACTTTTCTAAACCTCCATTCTCTCGTATATAAAATAGGATAAAAATTACATAAAATAATTTCTATAAAGCACTCAGCACAATGCCTGGCAAAAGAAGAACTCGATATTAGCTGTTAGTAAACATCTCTCTTAATCTTTTTTACTGGGGATGCCTGAAACCACGAAAGAAAATAACAAAGAAAACGTAATAAAAAATTTTCTTTTTGGTCAGGTAAAAACTTCAAATAATATAATATCCAAAGCATCTAAGAGAAAAAAGACTGTCAATAAAGCAGACAATGCTTTCAACTGTGCCTTTAAAATAAATAAGCTTTCACTGATTTAACTGTAACAACTCATATAATTAAAGCACCTCAAACATCTCAAGAGTCTTGATTTAGAAAGATAAGCACATTATTTTACTTAAAGCTAGGTCCCACATAATCCAAGATACTGTAACACAGGCAACTATTTGCTACCAATCCAAGGGTACTAAAGCCTTTCACCCCAGTCTATACCATAGCAAAGTTTGGTATAAACAAAAATGTCAACTGAACATCCTAGTAAGCCAGCTTGCCACATTGCCAAATTCACTAAATCGTGGATAAAAATGCAGGAAGATACAACGCAAAATCTGCCTACAAAAAAAATTTATAATCTTAGGAGGTTAAAAAAAATTTTTAACGAGAAAACAAGTGATAGAGATAGGTATTAGAAGAGCTCTGAGCCATGGGATCTAGAAGTCTTCATAGAAGAGATGACATTTAAACTGAGATTTAAAGATCCACAGAATTGAAAAAAAACCATTAATCCTAAGAAAAGCAAAAAAAAAGGTAAAATCCACTGTTGTCTCAAATCTGATTTCAAGTAGAAAATACTCTCAAAATGAAATGAGGGCTTCCCTGGTGGCGCAGTGGTTGAGAGTCCGCCTGCCGATGCAGGGGACACGGGTTCGTGCCCCGGTCCGGGAAAATCCCACATGCCGCGGAGCAGCTAGGGCTGTGAACCATGGCCGCTGAGCCTGCGCGTCCGGAGCCTATGCTCCGCAACGGGAGAGGCCACAACAGTGAGAGGCCCGTGTACCAAAAAAAAAAGAAAAGAAAGAAAGAATGTAGCTTTATGTTTCTATCATTAAGAATTAAAAATAGCCTAAATATTGCTAGCCTATTCATATTTTTTCAAGACAAGCTGCAATTTAGAAAATATTCTTGATTTCTATACTAATTAAAATATTCATCTCAAAAATAATAGAGGGCTTCCCTGGTGACGCAGGGGTTGGGAGTCCGCCTGCCGATGCGGGGGACGCGGGTTCGTGCCCCGGTCCGGGAGGATCCCGCGTGCCGCGGAGCTGCTGGGCCCGTGAGCCATGGCCGCTGGGCCTGCGCGTCCGGGGCCCGTGCTCCGCAGCAGGAGGGGCCGCAGCGGTGAGAGGCCCGCGTACCGCAAGAACATAAAAATAAAAAAAACACTTAAAAAAATAATAAAATAATAATAGAATATGTATTAATGCCAAATCTCCCAGTGACCAAACCAATTCTGTTGGAAGTTAGGGCTATTTTTCTTTAGTAAGTACTTTTTAAGCATGGAAAAGATCTAGGTTATAATAAAACACAAGCTTTGGTTCCTTGAAAGAGTTTTATCATCTTATGAAGATTTCTAGAGGTTAAATCAACTTACATGGCTAGATTTTTAACAAAGACAAATCTCAAATGGGTCAAGATTCTTGAATGTTAATTTTCTATTAACTGATTCTTTGGAGTCATAGTTACCACTCATATACTTTAAAGTGTACACTTAAAGATGATAGCCTACACACTTTTAAATTTAAAAGAAAAAATATTCTGTAGTAAGATGAGGCGCTTACGTTTTTAAAAGTCGTCAAAGGGGTACGGGACTATTCAGAGATGTGTTTATAGGAGTTCAAAATCCTGAGTTCCCTATGACATAAACTGCTTGTTATTTTGTGTGCGTGTGTGTAAAAGGAGGAGAAAGTGTATTTGAAAAGTAAATAAATAGGGCAGAAAAGCAAAGTGTCATAAACTAAAAAAAAGTTATGGATAAATTTTCTGTGAGTATGTTTGAAGTTCAGAAGGCTGGGCAAGTCGTTAAATTTAAAATGTGAAATTGGCTATAACAGCCATTCAAACTAGGATAAGGTCAAGTTCTAACACTAGGGAAAAAGCCATACTGGCAAAAACAAGATGAATCTGAGCTCATTATGAAAGCCAGACATGTTTCAAAAAACAGTCTATACAAAATTAATATATATTAATCTGTGCCAGTCTGTTACTTAATAAACCTGAATTAGTTATGAAAGAAATACATTCTTCTATTGCAAATACCTGCTGGCCATAAAACGAAGTCGTCTGTCCGCTATTTGCAATCAAAATGGTTAAACTAAGGTATACACAAAGTAGTCAACAACTAACAAAATAAATCTCCTTGGTCCCCCAAGTGTGTTTATTATTTATTCTAACACTTACTTAATAGTGGTGGTCATACTCTGTGCTTGCTGCTGAGTGCCATTATTGATTGTGTTGGTGTTTTTCAGCTGGTTCATCTGTTGCTGTGTCTGTGTGCCCCCTCCTCCGGGGCCACCACTGGGCTTCACAGGGCCCCTCAGCTGACCATTTTGACTGGACAGACCCATTATAACAGGGTTCTCTGTTCTGGCCGTGCTCATGCTGTATTAATTGTAAAGATGTCTCTTTCAAACTTCAAAACTTTTGAAAGTCAGTAGAGAAACTGTAATAACAGTTTATTAGGCTCTCCAAAACGAAGAGATAAATATAAGTCTTGCTCAATATATGAGTCCTTTATTGCAATGCAGGCAAGCACCTGTAAGTCTCTGAACGGTAAGCAGCAGTAACTTGCTCTCATGCACGGAATCAACTCTTTATTTTTTAATAAAGCCCTCTAACAAGGTTGAGTTATATATCTGAATTCGCTCACTTCAGTCTGAAACAAAGAAAAAAGTTAAAATTAGCAAACAGAGTAAAATTAGAAAAAAACTTTTTTGTTTCCCTTTTAAAGAACTCCTTTAGAAGAACTCTCTTCTTTTAAATTAAAGAATTAAGAATACAGCTGCACTGAGACCAAATCACTAGCCAAGCTAGGAAAAACACAAAAAGATGAATTGCCTCAAAAACCAAACCTGCACCGAGACCCATCTCAAACATTTTAAACTGTCAGTTCAAATCAACCCAGAGAATACAAAGTAGAAAGATACTGTGATTAAGTTAGCATTAGTTGTCAAATGACAATCTCTTCCCTTGTTTCCTCCCTGATGAATTCTCTGAAGTCCCTGCCACCTCTTAAAGTCAATGAGTCATTACATTCAATTGCATTACAACTCAGTGAAGTATCGCACAACTTAATGTAAATCTACAAATGAACAAGGCAAGACAATTCATTAATTTTTTTTCTATTTCTGACAACTGAGAATCCTTGAAGAGTTGAGCTTTTGACTTCACCTTATGCTTTAAGAAGAACACATTTATGCCCTTGTGAATTTCAACGACAGGAGTTAAACTTTATAAAGAAAAATACATTTTCTTTTTTCCCTTAAGTTTTTGCCCTTTAAAACAGTAACTGAAGCATGTCAAGGGATATAAATATGTCTACATGTCAAAATCTTCTGCTTGAAAAACAGCCAAGAAAACCTTTAGCTACCTTAATTAAATCTGAATACTAAAAAAACTGCTACGTTTTTAAACATAACACTTTTCAAAAAGTATATCCCAACTTGAAGTAGCATTTTTTTAAATTACAAAAACACAAAAAGGAAATTAGCTTTGTTAAAAAAAAAATCTGTTAAAGGGTAAAGATACTAGAAACTTTAATCAAACTTTCCAGGAAACCCAGAGTACTAATTAAGTGAATTTAAAAAATTTTAAAATTATTCCCCAAATAAAATTATTTTTAAAGGAAGTACATGAAAACGTAACTGAAAAGCCAGGGGGGAAAAGGCCAGAAAATAAAGGGCTGCTCTGTTTGCTTTGTTCTTTAACTCCTTTACATTTCTTATCAAACATACACTAGCTTATTAATTAGCGTTTCTGCCATACACCAAGGTTTCTCAAACAATAAAAATAAAAAAAAAAACCTCTTTGATGTCTTTTTTTTAATTGAAAACAAAGTTGCTCACAAGCAAATCCTGATTATCACGTACACAAAGCTGTATTATTTCCAAGTCTCCCAGAAGCTGAGTGACCTCTTAAGCAGAGGGTGGTTAAGAGCCATCCAATTTCAGTGCAAGGTAGTAATTGGTTTCCTGTATTGACAGGTTTATATTATGATCAGCGATATCACCTACTTCACACCAGAAGACTTACTTATTTGCAAACACTAAGAGGATGAAGGTGGCAACTTCTAAAAATTAAATGGTATCATTACTGTCCATCATGCACGTAAGACCTCATACCTCCCTGCATCCAAAATCCGACTATGTGATAACTGCTCCCCTCTCAATTAAGCTAAAAGCAGCACTGCAGCTCTACGTCTCAGGAAAAGAAATATTCCTCCTACCCCTTCCCAATTTAGATTTGCAAGTTATATTTTCTACATTTTCAAAAATACGAACGAAACAAAGACGAGTTGGGAGGAACCCCTAGCGGAGTTAATTACAGCACTTCCCAGATTGTAGTTAGCAATTGACAGTTTCACACCCAAAACAGTATCGTCATCTCCAAAAAGACCTTTTGTGTGCGAATGCAGCGCAGTTTCTCTAAGCTTGGTCTGCAAGTTGGAGTGACCGTTCTATTTTGAAGGGGCGAGGGAACTGTTGAAGAGAAAGGGGAGTGAGCGATAAGGGAAAGAATCAAGCCAGTGATTTGAGCCCTATAACCGTAGGCAAATAATTTCTTGTTTCCCTACCCTTCAACACCCCCCCCCCCCACCAAACCCACACACTTCGAGTCAGCTCCCTGGGCCCATAAACACAAATGGGTTGGGGCCCTGAAATCGTATCTGCGCAACAAGAGCAGGGAACCAGCTCCGCGGGTAGGAAACAATAGGGGCTCCCGCAAAAGGCCCCAAAGAGAAACCCTTAAGTCAGACGGCCCCTCCTTTCTCCATGACGCTGGGGCTCCATAATCACCCCCTTGTTATCGACCTGCAAGGCCTTACTCCGTCAAGCAGCCGGTCCTCTTCGAAACCCAGCCTTCCGCTACTGCATATCCCTGCCGCCCCCTATAGGGCCGCCTCGTATCCTATAACCTCCACGATCTCCCTAAGTCCTTGCCGCCCCCTACGATCCCACCTTCCCTCGTCTCCCACAAAGCTCCTCCGAGGAATTCTCCCGCTCCTCCTCCGGACCCCGCCGGGCACAACAGTGCTCTATCCCACTCCTCCCGGGCGCCCCCGCCCCACAGCTGCCGCCCGCCTTCCTCCCCCGGGCCCGACCAGGCCTCAGGCCTCCGCCTCAGAGCGCCCCCCACGCCGGCCGGGGGGGGGGTAACTCCCCGCAGCCCCCGCTGCACCGCCGACCTCCAACCCCTCACCTCACCCCACTCCTCGCGACTCGGGCCCGAGTCCTACCACTGAAGCCACTCCCGCTCTGTACCCTCGGTCCTTTATTGTTGACTCGAAGCTCCCAAAATGGCGGCGGCTCCTTCCTCCTCGGAAACCTCCGCCCGCCCCCACCCGGCCCCTCACTTCGGCCGCCCCCCGCCCCGCCCCCCGTCCCGCTCCACTCCGGGGGCCTGGGGGCCAGCCTGCCGGCGCTCGCCCGCTCCCCGAGCCGCGCAGCCCTACCTCCGCCGCTGCCCGCTCTCAAGGCGCCGCCGAAGCCGCCGCCCGGGCCGAGCTAACTCGGCTCCCCGCCCCCTCCCTCGGCCGCAGCACCCCCGCCCCTTAGCTCTCCGCATGGCTGCCGCCGCGACTCCTCCTCCGCGCAAGATGGCGAGGGCCCAGCTGCAGCCGCTGAGCCCGCCGCGGCGCCTCTGCCTCCCCTGCTTCGTGGCAGGAGAAATCCGGGCCGAGGAACGTCCCTGGGACGAAAATGGAGGGTAGTGCTTTCCCACCGACTGGGGGCCCGCGGGGGCCCAAGTTGAGGGAAGTTGAAGGGAAAATACGGGTCCCTTTCTGAAGAGAAAGGAGGGCTGCTTTTTCCACAGCTGAGGAGAAATGATCGGGGAATGGTGGCTGGGAAGAGTACCCCCAGAATGGATGTCGGGGTCTTGGGACCCGAGGAGGATCTGTTTATTCCTGACCAAGGACCGGGTAGCGACTCGGGGACGGGAGAGCTGACCTGACATCTCCCGCGGGCCGGGGAAGCTGCTGCAGGACCAAGGGGGTCGCGTCCGTTCGAGCCCCGCGCCTCCGTGCAGGAACGCGCGGAACCACTGGTCCGGAGGCGCCGGCACGCGCCCGGGTGTGGGAACCGGAAGGGGGGCCGGCCGGGACCGGTGCGGTGGGGAGAACCGGGGAGGACGCGGGGCGGACAGGGGGCGCTGTGCGCGGGCGGGCAGGGGCGGGGGTGGAGGACGCTGTAGGAGGATTGCGCGGGGGTGGGGTGCTGGGTAGCGGGGGTGCGACCCGGGCCGGAACCCGGAAAGCGAGCTTCGGGAAGGGAAGTGGGAGACTGGGGCAGCGATCCTCCTCTCTCGGCCCCAAAGGGCAGTCCTCAAAGAGAGGGAACCAAGGAGGCCGAGCCCCACCCCCCGAAGGAAGGAAACGCTGCTAAGGAGTCAGTTATAATGGTAATAGGAGTTGTGTACGGAAATGGGCAATCAGAGGACCGAGGGTGATTCTTTCTCCAGCCTGACCCTCATCAGAAAGACACTTATGTATTTGTTCCCATAAATACTTTCCATATCCTAATGTCTCCGTTTATCCTTAACAGAAATAACAGGAATGCAATCTTGTTCCAGGTAAAACAAAAATCGGAAGCTTGAAAGTTATCCAGGTCAAGGGAAAATAACCTGGGTTTCACCCAGTTGACAGACAATATACAGGGCAATGACGGGACCATATGTTGACAACAGAACTCCGACCCACAATCTCTGCTGCAACCAACACGGGAAGCCAAACCACAGCCTCTGCAGTGATCAGCTTAGAACGGGCAGGAGTCGGTCATTGACTGCCAGCTTCCCAAATTTTTGCCCCTGTTACCCACTCGGGACCAATCAGAGAAAGCCAAATATGTTTCCCCCCCCAACCAATCACGTTAGACGCCCGGCTTCTAGTTAGCCCGCCTCCAGCTTCCCCGAGTTAACCTCCAATCAGAGCATACCCTGAAGCCTACTCCACCCACCCCCTTTTTTTTTCTTTTTTTTTTTTTCACTGCCGGCCTGTAAGTCCCAAGCTGAGTGAAGGTGGCTCCCCCCCTTGCTGTAGCAAGCTTTGAATAAATAGCCTTTTCTCACTTGGTGGTCTTTGTTTATTTACACACAGCCAATGGAAAGGTGGTAGAGAAGTGTGAAAAGGCTGTTCTTGAGATTTAAAAAAAGGTTCCTTTAACAGTTTTTGAATTAAATTTGTAGCATGGGGTCTCCCACCCAGCTTTTTAAAAACCCACTCATCTAAGGGAATAACCGGCATCTTGTGCCCATCCTGGTGAGAGAATGGCTAAGTGGTTCTTTAATAAAATGTTGAGGTATGAGGCCCCACTGCCTTTCCATGTAGCAGGAATGTGGAGGGGAGAAGGGCAAGGAGTGGGAGGGAGAGGAACCTAAGGATTTAAAATAGGCCACAGCCTGCCTCGGTCTCTTTCCCTAGACCACTAAAAAAATGAGACCAGCCGAAGGAGAAAGGTTTGTGTTCAGAAATAAACCTTCAAAGGGGGCCTGGTTGAAGTCATGACAAAATCCAAAAGTGAGGAGGTCACCAAAAGTAGAATATGGTATAGCTGCCTATTCTCACCTAGGAATCCTGCCAGGGCTAACACCTTTAAAGATTCTGCATAATGTTTTTATAAGATAGTCAGATATCCTTCCAACTGAGTTATTTATGTCAGCCCTTATCAGTTTTCTGGTGAGAAGTATGGATGGTATAGAATTAAACTATGAAAACTTGGATCTTGGTTCAATTTTAGTGATTGATGGATCGAGTATTCAACTATGTCAATACCTTTTTTTCTCCCTAGTTCAAACAGATTAACAAGAACGATAGAAAATATGACACTTTAGAAATACAGATGAATTATTTGATAATACACACAGTATCCTTATATTTATAAAATTGTAAATTTAAAAATATTACATAAATCCAGCCCTTTGACCTTATTGAATATAATAGTTTGGGTGATTCGTGGTAAATATGGTTTCTGGAGAGTGTGCTATCCCCAGTGAGGTCACCTAATAACTGTAGTAAAGTGTCTCCCAAAACATCTTGGTCATTTTCATTTTGTTTTTACTCAGTCTCACTTCCCCCACCCTACTTTTTTTGAACTATGAAGCTGTTAGCTAAAGTGTTAGGCCTGGATTGTTGGCTGGCTCCTAGAGATTCTGTCTGTAGGAAAGATATCTTAAAAAAGAAAAAGACTCACAAATAGAGTTGAGGTTTTCAGTATCTGTTTAAAACACAACAGGATTCGTGTGTGTGTGTAAGAATGAGATGTGACTAAAAAATACTACTTGGAATTCGATCACAATAAGGGTCCTCCCAGCGAATGTTGTTTGCCAGCCTCACTTCCTATCCTCGGTTATTTAGCTAAAAATAACTAGAAGGAAAAAAAAATCACAGGTTAATTTACATTTGATTTCAACTACAGTTTATAATATTTAAAATCTAGAATTCTGAGTAATTTGAACCTGGAATATATACATCTGTGATGCTATCTTAAAAACCCAAATATTAAAAAAAAAAAAAAAAAAAAAAAAAAACCCAAATATTTTCAACAGCCTAAAATGGATTTCACACTTTTGACGTTCTGCACGTTTTTTTAAAGGAAACATAATAGCTTTTTTTTTTTTTAAACTCAAACTACAAGCAAATGTGTTCATTACCTAGAAGAAAAAAAGTTCGCCACACCACATCCTCAAGAAAATGATTATGTCACACCTGGCTAAGCTTTCTAGTACAGCATTTCCCCTCCTTCACAATTGGCGCATAATGTTCTGATTTTCCAAAAGAAAGTTCAACAGATAAAGTTCTTTTCCAAATATGCCTGAGCAACATCTGGTAATTACTAACCAAGACTAAAGGCTAATGAGCCCAAGGAGCCAAGTACCATTTTCTTTGGATTTCAGAGCAGGTAAAGTTTGCCTCTTCAGTTTATATACCTGAAGAAAATGAAGCAGCGTCAGCCTACTGAGGGCTTAGTAACCTCAGAGAGGTGCAAGTACTACACTGAAGTTAATGCCGACTAAGCAGATGTCTTTAATCGCTGAGAGACCACACCGGGCACATTTTGTTGGAATAAATGTTCCACTTCCAGAGTAAACTCAAGTTGAAAAGTAGGAAAGCAATATTACAAATAAGGAGGGAAGTGAGTGGGTTAAACACATTTTCCCCAAACTACCAGGTTTGGTTCGCAGAATTTATCTTCCCTTTGACAGATAACATCTCCCCCTTCCCAGGGTACCACAACCAGCTAGCTAAGCTCACTAGGTGTCTTTTGGCCTCATCAGGTCCCAGCATTATTTGTGCTCTGGTCATCATTCAGAGAATTCTAGCTATTCATTTTGCCTCTTCAGTTTTCCTTACTGTGCACCAGCAATTTTAATTTTCATTAATTTGAAAACAACGTGGGCTGGGAAGACACTGAAATCTGGAAACTAGTTCTTTAGGTATAAATTTAATTTGGTCTACTCAAATCAGGAAAGAACTGACACCGTCCCCATTGAAGATGGCTTGGTGCTCTTGGGTACTTTCTGAGTTAGGTCAGGGACAGTTGCTAATGAGTGATGTTGATGGGGGTCCCTGACAATCCTGTGGAATTGTCGTGGTGTTGGTATGTGTATGGTGCCTCCTTTGTACCCAACACCTTGAAATAACGTTATATTTCTGAATAACCTTTTCTGCAGGGGTAGCAACAATCATGACAAAGTGCCCAGCCCCGCTTTCCAGCCAGTAGTCAATCTGCAGAGCCTTCTATTGATCCTTGAACAAAGAACTGTGATCTTAGGTATGATCCCTGGAAAGATAGCTTAGAGCTGAGGAGTGGGCAGTCTGCAGTCCTGAGTGCCATGGATGGGTTAAGTCACATCTGTGGCTACCAGGACAAGACAGGGAACAAAGGAAGAAAAAAGTATTTCAGTGCAGAGGTCTCCTCAGTGACCTTCCTAGATCTTTATCTGCTTGATAAATTTTAAGGTTACTCTTTATCACATCAACCACCTCCTAAATAACCCCTTAGTATCTCCCAGTTCCTTCTTACCACATGGAGTCTACATTCCATTGACAGATTGGGCCTGTCAGTGTGCCTGTCCAATCTGATTTCCCACTCTCCCTCCAATGCCCAGGACCCATTCCCTCACCTTCCATCGTTTCCCTCAGAAACCCTCTCATCTCCTTTCCTCGAGGCCCATCTCAAGCCCATTCAAACCCAGCAGATTCCTACAGGCTCTTATCTTCCCTCCTTCCCACTCCCTTGTTCCTGCCCAACCAGAGCTCAGGTTCTAGAGTCAGTCAGATCTGGGTTCAAATCCCAGTTCTGCCACTTGTTAACTCCATAAACTTGGGAACCTTTCTTAACTTCTGAGCTTCGGTTTCCCCGTTTATAAAATGAGGATAATAAATGAGGACCTAGAGCTCTATGAGAGTAAATGAGAATTTGTATAAATCACTTTTTTTTTTTTTTTTGTGGTACGCGGGCCTCTCACTGTTGTGGCCTCTCCTGTTGCGGAGCACAGGCTCCGGACACGCAGGCTCAGCAGCCATGGCTCACGGGCCCAGCCGCTCCGCGGCATGTGGGATCTTCCCAGAACAGGGCACGAGCCCGTGTCCCCTGCAACGGCAGGCAGGCTCTCAACCACTGCGCCACCAGGGAAGCCCTAAATCACTTTTTTTTTTATTCGTTATGCGGGCCTCTCACTGTCGTGGCCTCTCTCGTTGCGGAGCACAGGCTCCGGATGTGCTGGCTCAGCGGCCATGGCTTATGGGCCTAGCCGCGCCGCGGCATGTGGGATCTTCCCGGACCGGGGCACGAACCCATGTCCCCTGCATCGGCACGTGGACTCTCAACCACTGCGCCACCAGGGAAGCCCAATCACTTTATTTTTGCAGTTGGTAGATAGCACTCAAAAAAAATTATGTGGTGTTGCTATTATTATTTTATCGACTTTCATCTGAACCTCTGCTTTTTCTGTCAGATTAGACAATCTGTGGTTGGCCAATTCTTTTTCCCCAACCTCTATCTCCTCTTACTTCTTCAGCCTAGTGCTTTACCAACCTCAGTAAACAAGAGCCATGGTCTAATTTCACAGCTTCTGCTCCAGAAAAGTTGGTGCTGGAGAGAGCCCTGTAACCAGGCTGATTGGCTCAACAACAAATTCCTGCTCCCATACCTCAGCTGAGCCCTTTCTGAGGCCCTCGAACCTCTTTCTGGTGGTTCTCAATCAGGGCTGTTCATTAACAGCAACACAGGCACTTTTGAAAACACCAGTGCCTGGGCCCCATCCCAGAGGAGTTAAATCAGAATCTTTGGGGCTGGGGCTCCAGCATCATTTTTTGTTTTAAGGCTCCCAGGAAGAGCCTAATATTCAACCAAGGGTGAGAACAGCTGTTGGACAAATTGTTTCCCACGGAAGCGTTCCAAATATTTTCATCTATCCATAAGCCCACCTTCAAATCAAAGATGTTCCATAGAAGCTTCACTGACTTTCCACCTCCCTCGACAGACTTCTGTTGATCCTGTCTTGGAGGATGAAGTATCACACCTCCTACCTAAGACTATATTCACCTTTACATCTAACCCTTTCTAAATAAAACATTCTATCGGTAACCCCCTTTCCCTTACATTTTTGATATCTCCCTCTCTACTGGTTCTTCCCCTTAACCTGAAACTGGATTCCTGCCCAGGTTTTTCTCGATTCTAAACAACAAACAGAAACAATCCTCCCTCACTCCCATTACCTGCTGAGTGAGAGGTGGGGAGGAGCTAGCATTTACTGAGGGCCTCCTAGGGACTGGCACTATGCTAGGTGACATCCTAGCATAAATCCTACACATTCTTGCTCTGGGGTATCACTTCCATCTCTATTTCTCCAATATTACTACCACTGTCCCAATCCAGGAGTTTTTTCTCTTGCTTGGACTATTTCAGTAGCTGCCTGGATTTCCTGCTTCAACCTCTTCCCCTCTCTAACCCACCCTATACACTAGCGCCAGAGTAATTTTTGCAGTCATATCACTGTTCTGTTCAAGACTCTTTAATGATTCTCTATTACCTACAGAATAAAACTGAAATCCCCTCATCTCTCTTCACACTAAGTAGGAGGCCCCTAAACCTCCTCACCCCAAACCCCATGAGTGGGAGGTTGGGCCTGCTGACCTTCAGATCACTGCTGAGATAAGACCATTTTGGTGATTTTTTTTTTCTTTTTGTCTTTCAATTTCTTGATTCTTCTCATCGTTCAAGTTTCAGCTTAAATGTTACTGCCTCTGAAATGTCTTCCCACTAAACATGCTTCTTTTTTTTTTTCTTTTTTGGCCGTGCCATGCGGCTTGGGGAATCTTAGTTCCCCAAGCAGGGACTGAACCTGGCCCTCAGCAGTGAAAGCGTGGAGTCCTAACCACTTGACCACCAGGGAATTCCCCTGGCCATGCCTTTTAAAGTAGTCCCCTTCCCCCATCTCTTTACCCCTTTAAGCTACCTGAAATTATGTTGGTTACATGCTTATTGCCTGTGCCCTCCCAAGCAGCAAGCCCAAATTATCCATTTCTAGCACTGGGTTTCGCTGATTCAGCCCCCTGGCTCCTTTGTGCTTGGCCACCACTTCGAACTCTCTCCTTGCCGAGGTGATAACAACCTGGATTGTCCAGAGCAGTCTGGGTTTAATGCCTGGGTTGTTCCACGGTAATTATTAATAGTGCTCCTGTTTATTCTCAAAAGCATCCCAATTTGGACAATAAATTATACAGTCACTGTTGTTTAAAGCCCTGTATCATAGCCATTTGTACACATGTCTTATTTCTAAGCTCAATGAGGACAGGAACAAAGTAATGTTCCTATTTCTTTCATCAATAACACCTAGTATTTTGTATAAATATAGTAAAAGCCCAGGAAGTGTTTGTTGAATAAGACTGGATGATATATTAGAATGAGATCATGTATGTGAAGAGTCTAGCACAATATCTAACACACTGTAAGTGTGTTAGGCTAAAAAAAAGTCCAATAAATGTTACTTTCCTTTGCCCCCAGTTGACTCCAAATGTCATGTCTCCCAAGCTCTTTGATTATAGACTGTGCCACACCATTTAGTACCCTGGTACATACTAGCTAGTTTGCTTTTATTGAGTTTTTTGTGATCTTATTTCTTCTACTAGACTGGAAGCTCTTTGAAGTAAGTATCATGTCTTATAATTCTCCATTCCACATAACAAAACTAGTTCATATTTATAAATTGGTTGATAACTGAGATGCTCAATACTTATTGGCTGGTAACCTGTAGGAAAGAGTGAAGTGATGACAGTGGTAGGAAATATCAGGTTAGGTGCCCACAGTCAGTGGCACCGGGGTCAAAGATCACCTTCCGTATTTGTAGATGCATGCCTCTGTGTTCTTCCAGCCAGCAAAAGGAGGAGCTTCGGATATCTCCATCCTAACAATTTCAGTAAGGTTTTCAGGGTACAGGTTCAAAAGATCAAATAACGGTTATGCAAAAGCATAGTGTCTTTTGGAAGTAGGGGAAGAGTGAAAACTATGCATAGTGTTGAGATCTAACTTTGGAATAAAAAGACCTTGAATTCCTAAGCTATTTAACCTCCCTAAACCTGTTTTCTTATCTGTAAAATCAGGATGATACCTCTGCCTCTGGGGTGATTATGAGAAGAGTTTATGAGAAATACATGTAAAATGCTTAGCATAGGGCCTAACTCATTGCAAGCCTCAATAAACAATAGCTATTTTTATAGTGAGTGATCTAGGCAGCTAAAGGTTTCGAGGCTAAAGGCTGGGTAGCTAAAAATATAACTGCTATCAAATTTTTAGTTAAATCTTGTTTCTAGTGTGAATGACAAGCTGTAATTCTTTACTTGTTCATTCATTCAACCATTTATTCTTTTGTTCATTTATTCACCATTCATTCATTTATTCTATACCAGATACACAATAAATGCTTATTAAATGCTGTTGAATAAGGGTGAGGGGAAGAAAGAAATAGACGGAGAGATTAAGAGGTACAAACTTCCAGTTGCAAAATAAATGAGCCATAGGTGTGAAATGTACAGTGTGGGGAATACAGTCGATAACGATGTTCTTTGTATGGTGACATATTGTAACTAGACTTACTGTGATCATTTTGAAATGTATAGAAATACCAAATAACTATGTTGTGTAACAGGAACTAACATAGTGTTGTAGATCAATTATACTTCAAAAACAACCAACCAACCAAACCCATAGAAAAAGAGATCAGATTTGTGGTTACCAGAGGGGCAGGTTGAGGGAGGAGGAATTGGATGAAGACAGTCAAAAGGTACAAACTCCCACTCATAAGATAAATAAATACTAGGGATGTTGTGTACAACATGATCAATATAATGAACACAGCTGTATGGTAGATATGAAAGCTGTTAAGAGAGTAAATCCTAAGAGTTCTCATCACAAGGAAAACTTTTTTCTATTCCTTTAGTTTTGTATCTATATGAGATGATGGATGTTCACTAAACTTACTGTGATAATCATTTCATGATGTATGGAAATCAAATCATTATTCTATATACCTTAAACTTATACAGTGCTGTATGTCAGGTACGAATAAAACTGGAAGGAAAAATAAAGCGTACAATTAAAAATGTTGAATGAATAATAGAGTAATAAGTAATGTGTGGGGATGCAGGCATTTTTGGAGATATGCTCTCAATGATATCTCTGGATGAGTATAAAATGCCCTGTGACTAAGGTCAGGACATCATGCTGGCTGCTGAAGGTGCAAATCCAGGTACTTCACCTACAGAGAACACAACCAAGAATATATAACGTTCCTTCAAGTCTTCTAACCTATTACTGACTCACAGCAGATGACTGCCTCCTGCTTCGTGGAAAAAATCAAGGTCACAGAGCTCAGTCTTTTTCAGTTTCCCTTCTCCACCTCTAGACTCATCTTCCAGAGAACCTGTCCTTACCTCCTTCCCTGACATCCCTTAGTTAATGTCAGTACCCCAGGCAGAGTGAAGCACTCCCACCTCAGTGCCACCATTGTGCAAATTTCTATGACTGTGCAGATCCCTTGTTATCAGAGTTAATTTGGTTGTAGGTTTGCCTTTCACAATGACTGGATCTATCTATGCCTTATTCTTTGTATGTCCAACACCTAACATAAGGCCTAGCATTTGGTAGGTGCTCGGTAAGTGTTTATTGAAAGGGCTCTTGGACTTCCCTGGTGGCACAGTGGTTGAGAGTCCGCCTGCCGATGCAGGGGACACGGGTTCGTGCCCCGGTCCGGGAGGATCCCGCATGCCGCGGAGCGGATGGGCCCATGAGCCATGGCCACTGAGCCTGCACGTCCAGAGCCTGTGCTCCGCAATGGGAGAGGCCACAACAGTGAGAGGTCCGTGTACTGCAAAAAAACACACACAAAAAAAGAATCTGCCTGCCAATGCAGGGGACACAGGTTCGAGCCCTGGCCTGGAAAGATCCCACATGCTGCAGAGCAGCTAAGCCCGTGCACCATAACTACTGAGCCTGTGAGCCACAACTACTGAGCCCATGTGCCACAACTACTGAAGCCTGCGCTCCACAACAAGAGAAGCCACTGCAATGAGAAGCCCACGCACCACAACGAAGAGTAGCCCCTGCTCGCCGCAACTAGAGAAAGCCCGCATGCAGCAACAAAGACCCAACGCAGCCAAAAATAAATAAATAAATAAATAGTCACACAGTATGGCTCATAATGGACAGGGCAAATGTAAAACATTTCGATGATCACAGAAAGTTTTACTGAAAATAAAAATCCTTCCAAAAGAATTACATAGTATCTCAATTTCTACTTCCTCAGCCTAGATCTTTCCCTCATCTCTTATATCCAATCCATCACCAACCTCTAAAATATTTCCTGAATCTGTCCACTCCTTTACCCCATTGCCTCCAATCTCAACCAGATAGAATTGTCTTTCACTGGCCTGTTTACTGCTGTTGTGTCCTAACTTGGGCTCCCTACTTACTCCTTGTCTTACCCCAATCTATTTTCCACACAGCCTCAGTGATATTTTTTCATGTAAATGAAAGCATCAGTACCCTGCATTGTTAATAGCTTCCCAATATGCTGAGAATATGCTCCCAATTCCCTGCCCTGGTCTGCAAGGACCTACATGATCCGAGTCCTACCTACCCCTTCTACTTCAGTTCCTGCCACTCTCCTAGCTGCTCATTCTACTTGAGCCACAGTGGCCCTTGGAAGTTCTTAGATCAGCTAAACTCTTTCCCACCTCAAGACCTACTGTTTCCTCTAACTGAAGCACTCCTCTCCTCTCCTTACACTGCTGGCTTCTTGTTATTCTTCAAGTAAATATCATTCCTCAAAGACTCTCCCGCACACACATACACCGTGTCCCTTATCACAGGATCTTGTTTATTTTCTTCATACTTCTTATCATAGCTCTAATTATTTTATTTCTTCATGATGACTTGTTTATTGTTTGTCTTCCCTGTTAGAATATAGGAGAGCAGGGACAATGTATATTGTCTTCCCCCTTGTATCCCAAGTGCCTAGTACAATCCCTAGAGCAAAGAATATACCAAACAAACATTTACAAGTGAATACTGTACACGACTGAGTGCCCTCACTATTTTTGAGTGCAAACTGTCTAGCTCTTCTGATTCCTTCCTTTTAACTTGCAAATGGGTATGACTCCCCAGACAAAAGACAGACTAAAGACTAAAGACTTACCCTAGACTTTCTCTTCCCCTTGCAGCTGCAGCCCTGTTTGCTTCTTCCCTTACTTTACCAAAGAGTAGATTGTCTGTCTAGACCTCATCCACTCCCACTCTGTGAAACAGCCCTCACTAGTACCATGAATGACCTCTTTGTTTTGAAATCCACAGACATATGCTCCAGTTCTCAGCCTACTTGACCCTTCCACAGCCACACTTCCTCAATTTGGTTCTGCAGAACACTAGTCCCTAGAGTTACTCTGGTAAAAAAGTGAGTTCATGTTCCTCCTATTAGATGCTGCTGTAGTACCTTGTGCGTCAACTCTGTAGCATGTAGCTCAATTGCAGTTAATTTGTTTAATTAGTTAATATCTGACTTTTCTGAGAAATGCATGTTCTTCAGGGCAGGAACCCCTTATCTGTTTTGTTACTGAATAGCCCCATAATTCCAGCACGTAAAAGATGTTTAATATTTGTCGAACTGAAAGAATGAATGAATGAATGAATACATTTCCCTCTGGGAAATTCACAGTGTGAATATGTAAATGTAAAATCCTGCAACAGAAAAAAATTGTTCAAATTTGTTTAGCACAGGATTTTCCAAACTCGATCACCAGTTGCTCTCTTTGTTCTCTCACGTTCCCAGTAGTAGAATACTGTAAAACATCCCAGGGGAGTTCATAAAACACACACATGGGAACACGTTACTCTCCAGTGTTAGATATTGTTGAGTACCCACTATTTCTCCATATCTTCCTTCCTTGGCTCCTAGGATTCCACTTTTCCTGGTTCTCTTTCTTCCTTTGAAGATGATCTCACCCATCATGAGGTCACCAGGCATTTAGTGTGTTAATAACCACCAAATGCATAACCCCCAGGCTTGTGTCCCCATCTAGTGACTAGGTACATCTATTCTGGCTGCCTCACTAGCCTTTCATTCTGACTGTGTCCCAACCCCCCAGCATCCCTGCCCTTCTTGTATTGTGTATCTTGGTTAATGGTATCACCAGACATCTAAGCCAGAAACCTAGAAGTCTTAACCTTCATTCCTTACCCCTCTGAATTAAATTGATCAAATTTATTTCAGAAATACTGTTTACAGCTTAGCTCCTTTGTCTACACCCACTGCCATTATCTTGATGTACACATTTATTATCCATTGCCTACATTATTGCAACAGTCTTCAAGTCTGCTTTTAGAACTGGCTTCTTGAAACAATTTTTTCTACATCACTCCCCAGCTTGAAGATTCTGCTGGTTCCAAATTTCCATAGGGTAAAATCCAAGCGTCGTAGATTGGCAAACAAGGTGCCTTCTCCCAACCTCTCCAAACTTAGCTCCCACCTACCCTCTCGCTTAATATTCCCTTTTCCTTCCTCCTCAAGGCCTCATCTGTACAGAAATTCAGCTGAGCTTAAAAAACATTAACTGTACATCCACTATGTGCCAGGCCTGACATTTGACTCTGGGGGAGCAAATATGAATGAAAAGGAATTTACACTCTAATAGTAGCAAAGATAAACACATTAACAAAATAACATAATAATGCATTCTATAATAAAAACAGGTACCAAGCTTTAAAATAAGAAAATATGTACTAAGCCTAAAAGGAGTACAGGGAGTAATTAATTCTGCAAGGGGGTAGGGATGCAGTGCTTCAGGGAAGCTTTCAAGATGAAATTCTGAGCAAGCTGCTGAAAGTTGAGTAGGAATTGATCAGGTGGACTATGGATTAAAGAGCATTACTGACAGAGTCAACAGCAGGTTGACTAGGATGGGGAGTGGGGTCCCACAAGTAGCTTAGGTGTGTAGGTGTGTGTTGGGAAAATAAGTGACTATAGCTGAGGCTGGAGAGCCTGTCAGGAGTCACTCTATAAACAGCCTGTGTCAAGCATTGAAGGTTATACATTAACCTACAGAGTTTGAAGATGAAGGTGACTTTATGGGACTATAGGAATATTACTCTCCGGAAATTCCCTGGCAATCCAGTGGTTAGGACTCCATGTTCTCACTGCCAAGGGCCCAGGTTCAATCCCTGATTGGGGAACTAAGACCCCATAAGCCGTGTGGTGTGGCAAAATAAAATAAAAGGAATATTACTCTGACAGCTGAATAGAGATGGATTTTTGAGGGGCCAAGGAGATCAGTTAAGAGGTTCCTCATCATCTCTCATTTAGACTACTGAAAACACCTCCTAACTGATCTCCTTGGTCCTTATAATCCATTCTCTACCCAGCATGAGGGTTGACAAAGAGAGACAGATTTGGGAGATCAATAGTAAGTTAAATGACAGAACATGGGAATAGATTGGATGTGGGGAAGAAAGGTAAAGGAGGACTTCCCTCATGGTCCAGTGGTTAAGAATTCGCCTGCCAATGCAGGGGACACGGGTTTGAGCCCTGGACCAGGAAGGTCCCACATGCTGCAGAGCAACAAAGCCCGTGCGCCACAACTACTGAGCCTACGCTCTAGAGCCCACAAGCCACAACTACTGAGCCTGTGTGCCACAACTACTGAAGCCCGCATGCCTAGAGCCCATGCTCCACAGCAAGAGAAGCCACCGCAATGAGAAGCCCACACACCACAACGAAGAGTAGCCCCCATTCACTGCAACTAGAGAAAGCCCGCGTGCAGCAACGAAGAACCAACACAGCCAAAAATAATAAATAAATAAATAGATAGATAGATAGATAGTTAATAAAAATAAATTTAAAAGAAAAAGAAAGAAAGGTAAAGGAGGTGGAAAGAATGATGTCTACATTTAGGCCTGCAGACTTGGGAGGTTGGAAGCAACAGCCACTGTCAGAGAGAACCTAAGAGGAAGATTAGGTTCATGGTGGGGATGCTAAGTGATACTTTCAGAGATGGCTAAGTTGAGTACTGAGTTTGACATGCCTCTTGGGCATTGTCTTAATCAGTTCAGGCTGCTATAACAAAATACCATAGTCTGAGTGGCTCATAAACAACAGAAATTTATCTTTCACTGTCTGGAGACTAGAAGTCTGAGATCAGTGTCAACATGGTCAGGTTCTGGTGAGACCCTCTTCCAGGTTGCAGACAGTTGACTTCTCATTGTATCCTCACATGGTAGAAAAAAGAGCTAGCTAGCTCCCTGGCATCTTCTTATAAGGGCACTAATCCCATTCATGAGGACTCCACCTTCATAACTTAATTACCTCCCAAAGGCCCTACCTCCAAATACCACCACATTGAGAGTAGAATTTCAATATATGAATTTTGGAGGGAAGCAACCATTCAGTCTATTGTAGGCATCTATCTGGAGATATGGAACTGAAAGTCAGAGGAGAGGTCAGAAGTGGAAAAAGGAAAAATGTCTTCTTCATAGAGGGAGAGTTAAAACAACAGAAGTGGGAATGATGTCCCAGGAAAGGTAGGTGGGACTGAGGCAGAAGGACGAAGGATAAACTCAAGGAAGAGCACGTCAGGGGAGTCAGGCAGAAGAAGAGGATGTGGCAAAGAAGTCTGAGAAGAAGAGACAGGCCAAGGAAAACAAGGAGAAAGTGGGGAGAAAGGGAGAGGGAACTTCAAGAAAGAAGTAGTGGGACTTCCCTGGTGGTACAGTGGTTAAGACTCTGAGCTCCCAATGCAGCGGGCCCGGGTTCAATCCCTGGTCAGGGAACTAGATCCCACATGCATGCCACAACTAAGAGTTCGCATGCCACAACTAAGGAGCCCGCCTGCTGCAACTAAGGAGCCTGTGAGCTGCAAATAAGGAACTGCCTGCTGCAATTAAGACCCGGCGCAACCAAATAAATAAATAAATATTAAAAAAGAAAAAAGAAAAGAAAGAAGTAGTGCCAAGTGTCACAAGAGTTCAGCAAGAAAAAAAAAAAAGAGTTCAGCAAGATGAGGACCAAAAACTACCCTTGGATCTGACAATTACAAGGTCATTGATAACGTAGGCCAGAGCATTTTCAGTAGAGTACTGGGCAGAATATAGATTTCAGTTGGATAATACTAATGTTTATTGAATGTTTATTATCTGCAGGCATGTGCTAAGTGTTTTATATGAATGATCTAATTTAATGCTCACAGAAACCCTCTGAAGTGAGGCAGGCACTGTTATCTCTTTTTATGGGCAAGGAAATTGATGCTTAGAGAGATCAAGCTCTTTGGGTTACTAATAGCAAGAGTCAGTTTGGATATTAACCCAAGTATTCTGACAGTAAAATCCATACTCTTAATCACTATTCTTTACCCTATCTTTCAAATGAATGGAAGGTGAGGAAGTGGAGACAAGTCTTTTAAGAATCTGAGCTGAGTAGAAGAGAAAAATAGGGTGATTCTGAGAAGGGAAAATAGGGCTGACAATTATTGTGAAGGCATGTTTATGTGCTCAGTGATATGTATTAAAAAAAAAAATAGAGCGCTAAATACTGATAAGGTAGTGACTTCTCTATATTCCCTGTAGGGGATGTGTGGTATCACAGCAAGTCAGTATCTGATTTTTCAGTATGTGTTGAACAAATGAATCAACAGATGACAGTGAGCGGGATGGTTTAAAAGTAGAGGGGCTTTCAAAGAAGGTGGAAGGACAATGGTGCAGAGATGCCAGATAAAATATAAGACACACAGTTAAAAATCAGAATCTCAGATAAGCAGAGAATAAGTTTTTAATATAAATATGTCTCAAATATTGCATTGGGACATAGACAAGAAAATAATTTCTTATTTACCTGAAATTCAAATTTAACTTGGCTTCCTGAATTTTTATTTGCTAAATCTGACAACCCTACCTGGGAGAAGCTATGGGATGCCATGAGAATGCCGCTCTGTCTCCTGGCTGTGTGCACAACAGATCATGAAAGAGTGAGTGGACTACTTACAAGGGGACTGTGAGAGAGCAAGTGCCTGGGGCAGGCTAGGACTTGGTCCAGGAAGGCATGGATGGCTGTTTCCTGAACTAGACTAAAGATGTAGCAACCTAAGTGGTTGGGAGCAAGGTTTCAGGATCAGGCAGACTTGTATTTGAATCCTGGATCTGTTGCTTAATAGCTATATGACTTAGGCCACGTTTCTTTATTTTTCTGAGACTTAATTTCCTCACCTAGAAAATGTATATTATCATGATAATAATATCTACATCCAGAGTTATTGTGAGGACAAAAGGAGATCGTGTGTGTGTGTGTGTGTGTGTGTGTGTGTGTGTGTGTGTGGTATATAAATATCTATATATTTATATATAGCTTATCCCAGGGCCTGACCTATCATTAGTTACTAAATAAATGTATTTATTAATTCAGAAATATTTATTGAGGGTCTCCTATGTGTCAAATACTGAGATATATTTTGGAGATAGAACAATAAACAGGTAATTAGAATATTGTGTGATAAGTGCTATTATAGAAGAAGTAGACAGAGTTCCCTGTGAGAGCCAGCAGGAAGGGCAAATAACTGGTAGGGCTCCCCAAAGGAAATTATGTCTAAATTGAAACTGAGGTGTGAGTCAGAATCAGCCAGATGAATGGGAAGGGGAGAATGAGAATAGCACACAAAAAGCCCTGAGGCAAGATGCAGTTTAGCAAATTTGAAGTAAAAGTATTCAGTAGTTCAGGTTGGAGAACAGAGTTATGGGGAAAGATGAGGCTGGAGAGAGGTGAGCAGGGCCAGATCATGAAGGTCTTGTAGGTCAGATAAAGAGTTTGTAGTTTACCCTATGGCAATGGAAAATGGTTAAAGCAGGGGATCAGAAGCTCAAATGCCTTTAGGGGAAGGCAGGTGGCCTAAAAAAATGTCCTAGAGGAAGTGATGGGGCCTGCAAAGATTTCCAGAGTACACGCTCACCTGAAAGCATTCAAATTTGAATTTTAAAACCATGACCCTGGGAAAGTGCCATGATCACATTTGTATTTTAGAAAAAGAAATTAGATGCATAAAATGGAGCTAGACTAGAGGCAGGAAGATCAGAAGGTAATACAGGTGAGGAATGAAGGTCTGAGTGAGAATCAAGTGTTGAGGGAGAGAAGTAGCAGGCTCTAGAGATATTTAGGAGGAAGAATCAAGAATTTAGCCTTGGGGATAAATTTGATGTGTGGCTAAGGGATGATGAAATAAAATTCATATTTTATGGCATGACAAGGAAAATTTAAACATAAAACTTTTCTTTGTCCATTTGAGCCTCCTCCTTCCCCTTTAGTATGTATCGTACATCTGCATTAACCAGACATCCTTAGGAGATAACATTCTTTCTTGATCTCATCAAGGGTCGCAACTTGGGAGATAGCCTTGCTTCTTAAATCTTGTAAGGGGCCACGATGACCCACAATCTGGATTGTGTACTGTCAAAAATACCTCATTTAATGTAGAGCCCTCTGTCTCAAAAACTTATATAACTGTACTCTGACCTTTAACAGGCTGAACCATTCTCAGAGCTTTCAGAGAGGCTTCTCCCAAGTTGTAATCCTCAATTTGGCTCGAAAAAAATTTTCCATTTCTTTCTTAGATTGACTGATTAATTTTTTGTCAACAGGGAGAAGTCAAGATTTCTTTATTACTGTTATTGCTGTTATTGCAATGAGGATTGTATAGGACACAGTGAAAGAGATGGCAAAGAGGTCAATGGTAAGAAGAACCAAACAGAAAGAAACACAAAGAAGTAAAAGGATGAAGGATTAAAAGAACACGCAATCCAAAAGAATTGTATTTGGGCTTTTGACCCTCGATACTGAGTCATGAAGGCAAATTAAAAGCCTGAAAGTTCAAATTGGAGTTCCAGTAAGAGATGCCAGATTAAACATACACTTAATTCCACTTCCTTTCAAAACTCTACTCAAATGACAGAAAAGAGACTTTTAAAAAACACTTCTTAAGAACAAAGAGGACAGGAGAGGAGATGAATGGTAACCGGGTTAGCAGAGCCAGGAAACTGGTGTCCTAACTGACAGAGAAGTCCAAGAAGCAACTATATTTTCACCCAGAACTTTCAAAGGCTCAGGAACTGCTGACACGGGTACCTCTGGAAGTTGCGGTGAGAAGGGACTATAAACAGGAGGTTGGTTGAAAGTCCGGTTACAATGCTGTTAGACATCCAGACCCCCTCGCTGACTCCAAGCTGCTGGGCAACTGCTCCTCCCTCTTCCCTCATTCCAACAGAAAACTGGAGGTTTAGTTTCTGGAGCAGAAAAAAGAGACAAGACCTAAAGATGTAGCCTTTGGACATTCCTCAGTGAAATAGCCCTGCAAGATCAGTAAAGTGTCCAAATGATAAGCAAACACCCCCTCCACCTCCCCCCACAGACAACCAAGAATCACTAGGTATCTGAGAATGTCCTCTTATATGAAAGAGAGACCAAAACAAACAGAAAAAAGCTACTTAAAGAAAATAGACTAGGTAGAAACCTACTTCCTGTCTTCCTGTCTTCCATTCCTCTTGACTAATTTAGTCCCAAAGCCATTAGACCGGCATGAGCAAGTAGGTTATCTATGAGGGGCTGGGGGAGTATTAGAGCAGGGTGAGCAGGACTTCTGTGGGGTGGGGGTCAGGGGTGGTGGCATTGGCAGCCAAGTGTGGGGAGTTGGAGTCTAAGTAGAGTGACAAGGAATCCGCACAGGTATTGAGCCCAAGTGGGATAAAGAAAATATTTGCAGAGTGAGCGGGAGTGGCAGCAGTAGTAACCTACCAGTGTATTAGAGCCCAGATGAGTCAAAGAGGCCATCAGGCATTGAGGGGTGGGTGGCAATAGCCCCAAGCTTGGTGTCAGCGCCTGGGCAGGGCAAGGAGGGTGTCTGACCAGGGGAAGCAGAGGCAGCTATACAGCTCGGGAGGTCAGAATCTGAGCAGAGTAAGGAGTCATGTCCACAACCCGTGTGATATGTTGGAGCCCAGGTGGAGGGAAGATAGCATCTGTGTGAGGTGGGAGGCTGTATGTGGCAGTGGCCCAAAACAGGTTATGGGTACCTAAGCAGAATAAGGAGAACAACTGGGGTCCAGGGGAGGTGAGTGTCTGCAATTGGGGTTTTGGATACACATATTCTCTAGCTTCATCCACTGAGAGAGAGCTTGGAAACAGCATTACTCCAATGGCAATGAACACCTCTACTGCCCAAATCTTAGTCTCTAAATACCATCCTCTACTAAAAGAAACCAGGGACCCTTGGAGAAATGATTGATTCCAGGGTTGAGATAGGAAAAGTACAAGATAAACCTGGACCACGTTTCTGTGTCAGAAATAAAGAGGTGCTTAAAGAGTGATGGAGACATATCAAAAGAACATAGAAGGAGCTTGATGGGGACTTTCATTAACAAAATTTGAGCATCGGTGGCGCAGTGGTTGAGAGTCTGCCTGCCGATGCAGGGGACACGGGTTCGTGCCCCGGTCCGGGAAGATCCCACATGCCGCGGAGCGGCTGGGCCCGTGAGCCATGGCCACTGAGCCTGCGCGTCCAGAGCCTGTGCTCCACAACTGGAGGCCACAACAGTGAGAGGCCCGCGTACCACACACAAAAAAAAAAATTAAAAAATAATATATAAAATGATAGTCAAAGGTCATAATCCATTGAATAAAATAGGAAGATATATGTCCATACTGATATAAAAAATGAATAAATAAGTGAATGGGCAGAAGAGAAAATTTTTCCTTACTGTAGAATGACAACTAAAAAATTAAGGAATAATAAATTGGAAAATCGCCGTTTGGCAACCATCATAGTAAAAATTCATTCAGTCAAAAAAACTAGTGAGTAAAAGTTTGATGAGGAGCAGAATATATACACAGTCTCAAAGTACCTCCTCACAAAATTCTTACTAATTACACGGGGCAAAAGAGTAACTTCACAATGGAGAAACCTAGCAGACACCACTTAATCAAGTGATCAAAAACAGTCTCAATAATGGGACAAATTGAAACCAGTTATTATCTGACAGGAGGTAATAAAAAGAACACCGCATCACTTTTATGCTATTCTTGTCCCCCAAAAGCATAACCTGAATTCAATCATGAGGAAACTCAAGGTGAGGGACATTCTACAAAATAACTGGCCTGTAAAAGAATTGTCAAGGTCATGAAAGCCAAAGAAACAGTGGAATAATTGTTCTAGACTAAAAGAAACTAAAGAGACAGGACAATAAGTGCGATGTATGGTCCTAGATTGGATCCTTTGTTATAAAAGGCAGCATTGGGACAATTGGAGAAATTTAACTGGGGTGGTCTGTGGATTAGATGGCAATCATGTATCAGTATGAATTTGCTGATTCTAATGATTTTGTTAGGTAGAAGCATGGCCTTGTTTGAGGAAATACATACATACTAGTATTGGTGATGATGGGTATCATGTTGGCAATTTACTCGCAAATGATCCAAGAAAAAATTTCTTTAAACTATTCTCACAATTTTTTGAAAATTTAAACTTCTTTCATGATAAAGAGAAATTAAATTAAAAATCTATCACTAATATCCTCAGAGAAATAAGAGGATCACATTAATGAACAGTGTGCTATAAAAAGAAACTCATAAACAAGAAATAACTGCTGTAAATTAAAAATATGACAGCAGAATTTTTTTGTCTAGTTACGATCTGTCACCATACTAAGATATTACGTAGTTATTGACTACATTCCCCACACTGCACATTTCACACCCGTGACTCATTTATTTTACAACTGGAAGTTTGTACGTTTTAATCTCCCTCAGCTATTTCTTTCCCCCCCCCCACCCCCTTCACCTCTGGCAACCACCTGCGTGTTCTATCCGTGACTCTCTTTCTATTTTGTTATGTTTTATTCATTTGGTTTGTTTTTTAGATTTCACATATAAGTGAAACCATACAGTATTTGTCTTTGTCTGATAGCAGAAATTAAAAAAAAAAAAAAAAACGCAACAGAAAGTTTACAAGACAAAGTTGGGGAAATCTTACAGAAAAAAAAAAAAAAGACAAAGATAGATTATAAAGGGGTAAAAATCAAAAACAAAATAAGCCCCAAAATAATTGCATTAGGCCAGGAGATCCAGCATCTAAACAGGTACTCAAGAAAGAGAACAGAGAAATCAGAGAGGAGAAAGTTATCAAATGAACAATTAAAGAACATTCCCCAGGGGCTTCCCTGGTGGCACAGTGGTTAAGAAGTCACCTGCTAATGCAGGGGACATGGGTTCAAGCCCTGGCCCAGGAAGATCCCACATGCTGAGCAGCAACTAAGCCTGTGCACCACAACTACTGAGCCTGTGCTCTAGAGCCCACGAGCCACAACTACTGAGCCCGCACACCACAACTGCTGAAGCCTGTGTGCCTAGAGCCCGTGCTCTGCAACAACAGAAGCCACATCAATGAGAAGCCCATGCACCACAACCAAGAGTAGCCCCCGCTCGCCGCAACTAGAGAAAGCCTGCGCGCAGCAACAAAGACCCAACACAGCCAAAAATAAATAAATAAAATTTATGAAAAGAAAACATTCCCCAGAATTGAAGGACTTACCACATTGAAATGTCCCACCTAGTGCCAGCACAGTGAATGAAAACAGGCCCACAACAAGGCACATTACATCATCAAGGCACATCAGAAAATCAGGGATAAAGAGAAGAACAGGTCCCAGAAAGGAAACAAAACTCATCAAAAGTAGGCCACATAGAAAGATTTAGGAGCAAAACTAATCAAAAATAGGCCACAAAGAAAGACTTAGGAATCAAAATGACTTCAGACCTATTAGCAGTCATACTAGAAGCTAGAAGGCAATGAAGAGATACCTTTAAAATTCTGAGGAAAAATTATTTATAACCTAGTATCCCAAATATAGCCAAACTATCAATGAAGTAGGAAAGCAAAGACATTTTCAAGCATGCAAAGTCTCCAAAAATTAATTTCCCAACTACAGGAAATTGTAGTTGTATTCAGGAAGCTACTAAGGGATGTACTCCACCAAAATGAAGAAATAAATCAAGGAGGAAAACATGGACTGGAAAGTCCCAACACAGAGAAAGGTGAAGGGAATCACAGGATGATGGTGAAAAGAGGTGCTGGGCAGATACTGTGCAGCTGGGGTCACAGCAACCAGTCTGGATTGGAGTGGGTCCAATGGCTCCTGGAGAGATGTTGCCAAAGGAAAGCACTAGAACCCCCAAAGCACTTAATGTATTGAGTGAGGATGTAATGGCTGGGGGAAGGTTTGGAGATGAATTAGAAAACTAAGCATTCAAACAAAAAGGATAATTATTAACTTCCGGGAAACAAAAAGTTTTGCAAGAAAGGAACACTAATCATAGTACATTATATGACTCACTTGTGAATAGCATTTACATAGCCTTAATGACTTAATAACCTTAATAAGACTAAGTAACCAAAATTATGATATAACTGTATTAGGGAAAGGGGAATGGCACATATAAACCAGTGGTGATGATGGTGGTGGTAGTGATGGTGTGTGTAAAAGAGAGATAAGTCTTCATCTTCATAATGGGGAAGCCAATAGATAATAATCTAAAACAGAAAAATCGGTAAGTAGCAGTCTAAACATGTTATTCAAAATATGCTGGAAAATACAAAGGAATCAGTTAAAAGAGCAAAAAGTGAGGCAAGAAAGCGGGGTGGAGGGAACAAGAGGCTACATTTTTTGTTTTTTGTAATAAGTCTTTCAGACTCTTTTCTAGAACGAAAACTAAAAAATAGAAAGAAACCAAAAAATAGAAAGAGAGAGAGAGGGAATTGCCTGGCGGTCCAGTGGTTAGACGCTTTCACTGCTATGGACCCAGGTTTGATCCCTGGTGGGGAACTAAGATCCCACGAGCTGTGCATGTGGCCAGAAAGAAAGAAAGAGACAGACAGAGAGAAAGAGGGAGACAGAGAGAAAGAGGGAGGGAGAGAGAAAGAAAGAAAAGAAAGGAAGGAAGGAAGAGGGAGGGAGGGAGGGAGGGAGGAAGGAAGGAAGAAGGAAAGAAAGAAAGGGAAGGAAAGAAAAGAAGGAAGGAAGGAAGAGGGAAGAAAAGGAAGGATGGAAGGAAGGGAGGAGAAAGAGACTTTATCCACTGGGGAAAAATGTTCAAATTAAAACTCTGTTGAAAACTTGTTTTGAGAGTCTTTATTTTTGAAAATCTGTCCCCCAGGCAGTCCTGGAGCCCCTACTGACTGGAATCTTTCATTGAATGGTGGGAGTTTCTGACAGGCTGCGGGGTGCATTAGATTGGAGTCTGGCCTCAGCAAATCTGTCCCCAAGTGCTCACGAAGCATTGATCACCCCATGATGTCTTACTTGTGGGCCCTTTCTCAGAGCATACTTTCTCTTGTTTTATATGCAATTTTAACACATTTGGCTATTTGAAAAGGAATTTAATATAGCAAAAAAAAATGTTTTTAATTTTTTAAAAAGCTCCAGATTAAGAAATGGGAAAGTGTGAGAGTGAGACCTGGGTTGAAGTTCTTTTTCTATTTACAATGACGTGTATTCATTTATGGAATAAGTCATTAGTTTCTCAGCCTGTAAAACCAATAATAATATCCCTATTATCTCAGAGTGTTGATGGGAAGTTTGTATTTGCCAGAATTCTTTTGGTTACGAATGAGAGAAACCCAGAAGCCCAAGTCAAGCCAGTTTAAACACAACAAAATAGAAATGAAAATGGATGTGCATGGTGGACTGGCTGCAGGCCCTCATACAGGCTGAAAAGTCCAGGATTCAGATGTTCAAACGATGTTGTTTGCAGGTCTATCTCCCTCCATCTCTCAGCTGTTTTTTCTCTATGTTAGGATCTTTTCATAGGCCATAAGATAGACTTGGGCAGCTCCAGGTTTACCTGATTTTATAGCATTAAGATAAACTTCAGATGAACTGCTTTCTTGATCACCCTGACAAAAATCCTAGGACAGATTCAATAGGCCCAGCTAGGGACATGTGCCCATCCCTGAGCCAGTCATTGGTGAGAGAGATGGAATATTATGATTGGCCAGGCCAGGCCCTAGGGTTATGACTGACAGACAATGACGTCAACTTCAAAGGTCAGATAAGCACTTTATAATTGCTGAAGGGTGGTTCAAATGTAAGTGACAATTACCATCTGCCTGTAGCAAATTAGAAACTGTATTATAAGGGAAGACAGTCTGTGGTAAGTAAGCCCTACCCTAAGAGCAAAGGGAAGTGGGCGCCAGTAGCACGGAAAGTGACAAGGAAAACTATAACGGGACTACATAAAACCTTTAGGGGACTTCCCTGGTGATGCAGTGGTTGAGAATCTGCCTGCCAGTGCAGGGGACATGGGTTTGACCCCTGGTCCGGGAAGATCCCACACGCCACGGAGCAACTAAGCCTGTGCGCCACAACTACTGAAGCCCACACGCCCTAGAGCCCATGGTCTGCCACAAGAGAAGCCACCGCAATGAGAGGCCCGTGCACCACAATGAGGAGAGGCCCCCCCGCTCTCCGCAACTAGAGAAAGCCCATGAGCAGCAGTGAGGACCCAACACAGCCAAAAATAAATTAATTAAAAAAAAAAAACTTTAGAAGTGCAGCATTCGGAGACGTTTGGTGTACAAACAGTTTTATAAATTTTATTATACCCTATTGTTACCAATTTAGAAAATTTTTCTATATGTTAAAAAAATCAGTGCTTGCCTACATGTTTAACTTGTCAACCTAGAATGACTTTTCTCCAAGTTCCCAGATAGCTGGTGATTTAACAGGGACTCTGTCCTAGAGGAGAATTAATCTCATAGGGAAGATGGTGTAGATTTATTACAAGACAGTGTATTATGAGAACTAAATCAGTCATTTATACAATAAGCTCTTCACAATAATTAAGTTTTCACTTCCACTCTCAAACACAGAATATTGATTGGACGGGTCTATTGAAGTAGGGCAATACTCATGTTTTCATATTAAACTTGCTTGGCCAGAACTTGCTACTCTTAAAATATACTCACTTTATCTACATATAGCATGTAAATACATCTCTCACAGGAGATCTGTGTTCAATCTTTTGAGTTCTCTTTTGCAGTTTCCTCAATAGTAGGGCGTGTGTTGGTGGGACCTGCTCCTGGCAGCACAAAGCACAGGAAGGTTTTTCGTGCTGACAGTGCTTATCACAGAAGATGAAATGTTTCACCCATTCTCCCGTAACACAAACAGCTCTGACATTAGATCCACCAGTTGCTATAGGACATTCCAGGAGTTTCTGTTCAGAGTTAGATCTCCTCCCCAGCTGATCTGTATTGCATCCCATTAGGAATGTCACCATACTTCACATCATGTCCCAAGTTATGACTCTATTAGGAAGAAGAGGGAGAATGAGGAGAAGGAAAGAGAAAGAATGGTTTCTTTCTCTTAAATGAAACACATAGTTCATTTATGAACTTTCCAGACTTTGATTGCTCCCCTCAATCCATTGCCTCTAATTCTTAATTTTACTTAGGTCACTCATTGTTTTGGGTCACTATTTTGTATGAATTTGTATGCATCTCACTAATTCCTTGAGGCTTTGTGCTGTTTATCTTCCTACTCATAAAAATTTATTACTATTTCCTTATACAGCTATTTAATAGGAAACAAAATGTCAATACCCAAGGTATTCTTAATTCCAATCAGTATAGCTCCACAAAGAAAATGGAAGTCTTTGCAGGAGGCAATCCCACTGGTGAGAGGTTAGTTCGCACAAAGAATGTATAAGTTGGGAGGCAAATAGCTAGCTATCCATACACTCAAGAGTGCTACCACATCAGGAGAGGGAGATTGGGAGAGAAAGTTAATGGGGCAGGGAGGAGGGGGGTAGTTGGTAGGTTGGTAGAAAAAGGCGATGGTTAACTGCAGTGTTGTGGGAAGTGGCCATGAGAGAGAAAGCAGAGGGGTAGAGCTCAGGGTGGAATTCAGCAGTCCAACTAGAGGAAAGTAGTTATGTTTGTTTATGTTTCCATGGCAACCAAAGTACCTTAGAAACAGGAAATAGGCCAGGTGGAGAAATAAAGTGAAGTGCAAATCCTCAAATTACAACATCCTTAACTGTGCCAGAGGAGAGCTTCTTGCAGAGTTTCTTTGTATTAGTTTTATAGAAATCACTTGTTTTTAGATTTAATACCTTAATTTTTTTTTTTCTGCAAGGCACCTATTTGTCTGGGGTAACGTACACTGACTTCATTTCCATTCAGTCCTGGAATTCTAGAAAGTAGACATAACTCAAAATGGAGATGCCTGGAACACCCTTCCTCCGTCTTTTTTACTTCCTTCTTGTAAAAGGTCAGGATTCACCTCCTCTAAAAAGTCTACCCAGGCCAGAGAAAAATTAGTCATAGCCATGTGACTGCTGACATGTTAACATAAATATATCCTTGTCAACTCAGAATTAAACTGTAATCTCCTAGTAGGGGACTATATATTTTCAGGTGGCCTACACTCTTTCCCTGGTCATCCATGCTTCACACTGCCACTGGAATTATCTTACACATACTCTTTAATGGTACTCCTTCACCTGCAGAATAAGGGACCATACTCTTTAGGAACATTCAAAACCCTCCTCAATCTCCTTTATATTCTTATCTCCTATTATATTCTTCATCCTTCTTCTCCATCTATTTATTCTCCAAGTCTCAGTTCAAAGCCACAACCTCCATGAAGCCTTATGTTTAGTTATTTTCATGTCTGTTTCTTCCTTTAGAATGGAAGTTCCATGAAGGCTGCTTCCAATTTTAAAATCTATCACTCTTCCGTCTTTCCCCCATACCTATAATTCATTCATTTAATCAACAAATATTTATTGATTGATTGCTCTGTGCCAGGCAAAGAGTGTGAATGAGTAATTCTCCTCTTGTTATAATAATATTGACAATAATTTAAAAAGAGAATAATAGTTAATGTTTATTGAGCACCTACTATTGTATCACGTGCTGTGAGAAGTGTTTTACACTTTTTTTTTTGCCTGTCATTTTTTTTTCTCTCTTTTTTAACATCTTTATTGGAGTATAATTGCTTTACAATGGTGTGTTAATTTCTTTTAAAAAATTTATTTATTTTTGGCTGTGTTGGGTCTTCGTTGCTGTGCACGGGCTTTCTCTAGTTGCGGTGAGCATGAGCTACTCTTCGTTGCAGTGCGTGGGCTTCTCATTGTTGTGGCTTCTCTTGTTGCAGAGCATGGGCTCTATGCGTGAAGGCTTCAGTAGTTGTGGCACGTGAACTCAATAATTGTGGCTTGTGGGCTCTAGAGCTCAGGCTCAGTAGTGTGGTGCACAGGTTTAGTTGCTCCACAGCATGTGGGATCTTCCTGGGCCAGGGCTCGAACCTGTGTCCCCTGCATTGGCAGGCAATTCTTAACCACTGCGCCACCAGGGAAGCCCAGGTGTGTTAATTTCTGCTTTATAACAAAGTGAGTCAGCTCTACGTATACATATATCCCCATATCTCCTCCCTCTTGTGTCTCCCTCCCACCCTCCCTATCCCACCCCTCTAGGTGATCACAAAGCACCAAGCTGATCTCCCTGTGCTGTGTGGCTGCTTCCCACTAGCTAGCTATTTTACATTTGGTAGTGTTTATAAGTCCATGCAACTCTCTTCATCCCAGCTTACCCTTCCCACTCACCGTGTCCTCAGGTCCATTCTCTACGGCTGCGTCTTTATTCCTGTCCTGCCCTAGGTTCTTCAGAACCTTTTTTTTTTTTTTTTTCAGATTCCGTATATATGTGTTAGCATACGATATTTGTTTTTCTCTTTCTGACTTACTTCACTTTGTATGACAGACTCTAGGTCCATTCACCTCACCACAAATAACTCAATTTCATTTCTTTCTATGGCTGAGTAATATTCCATTGTATGTATGTGCCACATCTTCTTTATCCATTCACCTGTCGATGGACACTTAGGGTGCTTCCATGTCCTGGCTATTGTAAATAGAGCTGCAATGAACATTGTGGTACATGACTCTTTGAATTATGGTTTTCTCAGGGTATATGCCTAGTAGTGGGATTGCTGAGTCATATGGTAATTCTATTTTTAGTTTTTTAAGGAACCTCCATACTGTTCTCCATAGTGGCTGTATCAATTTACATTCCCACCAACAGTGCAAGAGGGTTCCCTTTTCTCCACACCCTCTCCAGCATTTACTGTTTGCAGATTTTTTGATGATGGCCATTCTGACTGGTGTGAGGTGATACCTCATTGTGGTTTTGGTTTGCATTTCTCTAATGATTAGTGATGTTGAGCATCCTTTCATGTGTTTGTTGGCAATCTGTATTACTTCTTTGGAGAAATGTCTATTTAGGTCTTCTGCCCATTTTGGGATTGGGTTGTTTTTCTGATATTGAGCTGCATGAGCTGCTTGTAAATTTTGGAGATTAACCCTTTTGTTTTACACTTTAAAAAATTTTTTATTTTTAAACCATTGTAGACTTCCAGAAAGCTGAAGCAGTAGAATACAGAGTCCTGTTTGCCCTTCATCCAGCTTCCCCTAATGGTGACATCTCACATACTTGTATTACAATATGAAAACCAGGAAATTGACATTGGAACAATACTTTTAACTAGACTACAGACCTTATTCAGCTTTTGCCATTTTTAGTATGCATTCATTCACAGGTGTGTAGTTGTATGAAATTTTTAAACCATACAGATTCATGGAACCACCACCACAATCAAGATAAAGAACTGTTCTATCACCACAACAGAACCCCCTTGTGTTATCACTTTATACTTGTGAGCAACACATACACACACACATACACCATCCCTGTCCCCTAACAACCGTCAATCACCTCACCATCTCCATAGTTTTATCATTTCGAGAATGTCATATCAATGGAATCATACAGAGATTGACTTTTGTCATATTTTACATTTATTTTTTATTGAAGCATGGTTGATTTACAATGTTGTTAGTTTCAGGTGTACAGTAAACTGATTCAGATATATATATACACACATATATATATGTGTGTATATATATATATATACACACACATATATGTGTGTGTTTATATATATATATTCCTTTTCAGATTCTTTTCCATTCTAGGTTATTACAAGATATTGAATATAGTTCCCTGTGCTGTACAGTAGGTCCTTGTTGGTTATCTATTTTATATATAGTAGTATGTATCTGTTAATCCCAAACTCCTAATTTATCTCCCCCTTCCCTGTTGGTAAACATAAGTTTGTTTTCTATGTCTGTGACTCCATTTCTGTTTTGTAAATAATTTCATTTGTATCATTTTTTTAGAGTCCACATATAAGTGATATCATATGACATTTATCTTTCTCTGTCTGACTTACTTCACTTAGTACGATAATCTCTAGGTCCATCAATGTTGCTGCAAATGGCATTATTTCATTCTTTTTTATGGTTGAGTAGTATTCCATTGTGTGTGTGTGTAGATATATATGTATACATATCTCACATTTCTTTATCCATTCATCTGTTGATGGACACTTAGGTTGCTTCCATATCATGCCTATTTTTAATTGTGCTGCTATGAACATTGGGGTGCATGTATCTTTTCTAATTAGAGTTTTTGTCTTTTCCGGATATCATATTTTACATTTAAATTCAGGATCCATTTTGAATTAACTCTTGTATAAGATGTGAGATTTAGGTAAAGGTTCTTCTTTGTCTTTCTTTTGACAATGAATGTGCAATTTCTCCAGCACCATTTATTGAAAAGTGTATCCTTCCTCTGTTGAATTGCTTTTGTCACTTTGTGAAAATTCAGTTGGGCATAGTTGTGTGAGTCTATTCCTGAGTCCTCTGGTCTGTTCCATTGATCTACGTGTCTATCAGTCCACGCTGTCTTGATTACTGTAGCTTTATAGTGAGTCTGTAGCTATCTCATAAGCTTTAACATGAGACACAGTGATTCCTCCCACCTCTCTTTTTCAAAATCGTTTTAGCTATTCTAGCTCATTTGCCTTCCCATATAAATTTTAGAATAAGCTTGTCCATACCTACAAAAAAATCTTGCTGGGTTCTTGAATTTTAATATTTTTAAAAGTTTTCTTCATGTCACTAATTTTGTTTTTATTAACATTTCTTTTTATTACTTAGTCTATTGTATGTCACACAGACGGTCAGAAGACTTCAATTTTCTTGCATTTCTAAGAGATAGGCCAGCCCACTTTTGACATAGTGGTCACCAAACTGTTCCATACATTATCTTTACATGTGTTCTTTAAAGTTCATAGTAACTCTAAGAGGAAGATATACCAGTACTACCTCCATTTTACAGATGAGAAAAATGAGGCATGGATAGAATAAATAATTTGTCCAACATCTCACAGCTGGCAAGTGGCGTAACTAGGATTTGAACCTAAGCAGTCTAATTCTAGAACACACACTCTTATCCTCTGTGTATGCTTCTTTTCTTTGAGAATAATTATTTCGTTCAAAACATTTTAATTGAGTGCCTATTATGTGCCAGGGACTGTTCTATATGCTAGGGCTATAGCAGCATGAGTAAAATAAAACAAAATCCTGCCCTCATAAAACTTATTTTAAAAGATGGGGAGAAATTATGGCATGAATGCAATAACTGTTGTTTTGTTAAAGCATTACTTTATTATTGCATCTATATTAGGGGCATAGCCACTCTTGGATACGGGGTCTGGGATCTCACCCAAAAGATATGCCTATTCACTGAATCGTTTACCATAGTCCTACCAATCTGGGGTCGGGAAAATCCCTTGGTTGGGAGACAGGAACTAGCTAGAAGACCCAGGGGGGTGGTAAGCTAAGCCACCAAGGGGACACAACTGTCTAGACATTACCTCTTGTGTGGTGGGAAATAAGACCACACCTGCTCCCAGTAAGTGTTCAGGGGACAGAAGAAACAGGAACATATGCAAAGTGCTTGGGTATTTGCCCGGTCTGAGTAGGTTACAGATCATTCAAACCAAGCTCATGAGTGAGTTAGCTGTAGAAAGATCAGGAAATCAGACTGTTCTATACTATTTTCTAAAAAACATTTTATTGACGTGTACTGAACATATAGAAAAGTATAGAAATCATAAGTGAATACCTCAATGAATTTTCACCCATGTAACCAGAACCCAAATCAATGAAATAGAACATTACTAGCCCCCCAGGTGTCCCTGTGCCCTTGCAGTCACTAGTTCCAATGACAATCACTATCTTGGCTGCAAACACCACAGATTGGTTTTGCCTGTTTCGGAACTTTAGATAAATAGAATAACAGACAGCAGATCCCCTTTTGTGTCTGGTTTAACCCTCAACATTGCGCTGGTGAGATTCACGCATTTGTTACTTGTAGTTGTAGTATGTTCGTTGCGGTGCTGTGTGGTATTCTACTGTGTAAAGATACCCTAATTTGTCTATTCTACTGCACATGGACATTTAGGTTGTTTCCAATATTTGGCTATTACAAAGAGTACTGGTATTATCATCCTAGATATGCTATGTACACAAAAAATGCACATTGGGTACATTTCCTAGGAATGAAATTGCTGAGTCCTTGCATATATATGATTGTGATTAGCTTTAGTAAATACCACCAAACAATTTTCCAAAGTCATAACAATGTTTCATTTTGCTTTCAAGGATGTCCTTTTCTTCTCTCTTATTTTTTTTTAGTAAAATATTTTATTGAGAACTCCGACCAATTTCACTGATAAGCAAAAATTTTATAATCTATGCTTGGGCCAGAGTGTTAGAGAGGAAACAGCAAAGACATAGGAAACCTGATAAACAACAAGGTCCTACTTACAGCACAGAAACGAACACAGCGTTGTAAATCAACTGTACTTCGATTAAAAAAAGACTTAGCAAAGCTGAGGGAGGGGGAACCTGGGACAGAGTCACGACTCAGTTCACCCAGTTATTCTTATCTAGATATTCTCTTTCAAGAGCTAAGCTTTGGAGGTTCTGGTTTTGTTTAATAAAGCACAATGTTCCCTTACAGAGCTGAAATGTTTTCCAATGAATATGAATTAAATTGCCTCATTATATCTTTAGGTTAAATAATTAAACTGTAAGCTTAGATGGAAAGAGAACTTGTGTATTTTCCAACATAACAAATGTTCAATAAATGTCTGGGTGAATAAACAGATAATTAAATGAATGACTTTCCTGAGACTTCACAACTGTGTATCACGGACTGATGTAGCACGCTTGGTTCATTATGCAGACATCAATCCTGGGTCTCAAAATCAACGGTCCAGTCCTTTCTCCCGAGTCTCTACTCCAGGTACCATGAGACAGTATCTGAGTTTTCTTGGCATTATGCATGTAGGATCAATCAGCTGGACAACAACAGACTCAGGTGGTAGAGCCTGGCCCCACCCTCATAGGGGTCATGGTCAAAGAGCAGAGGTGTACAGAGAGAACATATGAAAGAATATGGACACACAGAGTAACGCAACTGTCGCTTAACTGTTCACAAATGTGAATGAGGCTCATTTACATAATCCCCTGACAGGCCTTATGAGGCATGTTATTATGATCTGTGTTTCATATAATAAGGCAGTTCAGAGAAGTGAAGTGAATTGTCCAAGGTCACAACTAGTAAGTGGGAAAGCCTAGGGTTAAACTTAGGTCTGTCTCAATCAAGATCCTGGGATTTCAAAAATGAAGTATGCACAGGTAATATAAAAATTAAAGTTGCCTTGGCTCTCAAGTACATGTGGTGTTTTTGCATCTGATGTCAATCAAGTTACATACATTTGGTGCTTACTAGGTACTGAAGATATATGTGTAACTTAAGCTAAGAGTAAAATCAATTTACTTTCTCTAAACAGTCCTTCAGCTTCCCTGGTTAGGAGGTAGCTGGACCTTGAATGAAAAACTGTGTTGTTTTTTTTTTTTGCAGTACGCGGGCCTCTCACTGTTGTGGCCTCTCCCGTTGCGGAGCACAGGCTCCGGACGCTCAGGCTGAGCGGCCATGGCTTACAGGCCCAGCCGCTCACGCGGCATGTGGGATCTTCCCAGACCGGGGCACGAACCCGCGTCCCCTGCATCGGCAGGCAGACTCTCAACCACTGCGCCACCAGGGAAGCCCAAACCTCTTTTTTGATGATCATGGGAAGGATGAACAGGAGCCTGAGTGAGCAGGTCTTAGCCAGGGTTAAGGAAGGCTCTCCAGAAGGGGAGATACACAGGAGTCTGAGGAAGGGAGGAAGGTGACTTAGCAGAAAAAGGCAGGAAAGGTAATTCAAGAAGGAAGCCTGAATTTTTTTTTTTCCCATCAGAGCTTTCTCTGCTTTGTTTTCATGACAGCTATTCACTTCTTGAAGGCCCGAGAAAGCAGAATAAATTTGAGGATTGTTGGCAGATTCTTGCGTCGCTGGACTACAGAGAACATAAACACTCTGGGTTACAGATGACGTGGCTGGCCACCTCAGCCACCATTCTGCCCTCTGGATCCGGGTGATGCCAGCTCCTTGGCAACACCGCAGGCTGCTAGGACCCTGGGCTGGGCTGAGGGAGGGGCAGAGCACCAGGTGACACGGCTACACTGCAGTACAAGGCAAAGGAGTGCTAAGAGACCCGCTGTCCTGCAGTCCTGCGGCAGATCAGGGGACTGACTGCAGGAATCCTGGGAAGGAGGGGGGAGAGAGAGAGAGAGAGAGAGACAGAGGGGGAATCACTGGTGCATGGCTCTAGCCAGGAAGGAAATGCTATAAAATTCTGCTTCCTGGCTCAGTTCCCAGTGTAGCTAATGCTTGGAACTGTCCTGTTGCCCAGACAGTTTCAATTTTTTATTATGTGCAGCTCCTGCCTCGGTATTCAATTTTTTTTTGCCCCTCAGTTTCGGATGGCCCACTGCAGCCCCTACTCATGATTCAGACTGAAATAGCGGCCTGCTTTGCATTCCAGTTCAAGCTACATTTCAGTTCTTGTTTCTTTGAAAAGGTCCTGCCAGGGAAGCAGAATGAAATGTCAGGTTCCGGTCTGGTATTCCCCCCTTAACCTTCACCTCGTAGTGTGACTTCAGTGGGATTCCCACTCAGGCCCAGAATTCCTGCATGTTAATGGGCTGGTCTGATTCAGAAATGGCTGGATGACGTGATGATGTCACGGCCCTCTGAGATCATACTCTTTCACGTTTGTTGGACCAGCTGAAATCCAGGTTAGTTAACCCATCCCAATCTCCCTTAGGCCATGCCTATTACACACAAAAAGTTATCAAAGAATTCTCAATTTCTTCCTACAAAGTAACCAGATTTTCACAATGATCTGGTCCACAGACTCACTCGGCTGACAACTGGCTAGTCCTTATTGATATCTACACCATACCTGTCCTAAGACAGTTTATGCTTAGCCTTTCTTTTCCTGCCTTGGGCGAAAATAGATAATAGCTTTGCATCACTTTTGCAGTCCCCCCCATCCCAAATCCTTTCCAAATACAGGACCACTTAGATCTTTATCACGGTCCTAAGGAGCTTAAGTTTATGGTTATATGTGAGACATTGGGAACTTAAACTTGGAGATTTTTAAGTATGGAAATCCTCAAGACCTTAGTGCTTTGCCCAAGGCTACATTTGCCAACTTTTCAGTCTGTTGGAGCTGGTCAGAGAGGGCTAATAGCCCTTTCAGAAATGAATATTTGTACTCTGACCCCATTTTTTAAATCTCTACATTTTATGAAGAAAAGCCCCTTTCTAGATATCTCTATATTGTTTAATATCCTCTTTATTTAGAAAACCTCTTTCTGTAGGTTCTGAGCGAATGACCCACGTGTGTTAAGAGGTTGGTCAAGGACACCCCCCCACCCTGAAAAATAAATGAACTTGAACAGTTCACAAAAGAGGAAACATATATAGCCAAAAGACACGTGGGAAAATGTTCAACTTCACTAATAACAAAAGAGATGCAAATTTTTTAAACCAGGTACCATCTTTCATCTATCAAAACTTGCGAAACTTAAAAAAAGAAAAAAAAAAAAGGCTATCCAGGGCAGGCAAGTGTGCAGTGCAAAGTCTATTCTTATGTCCTGCTGGTGGTGAGGCAAATTGAGACTGCTTTTAGAGAAATAATCCGGTGATGCATATCAATTATTCTCCTCTTAAATTATCCTAAAAAATTATCCAAAATATATACAAAGAGTTATTCACAAGGATGCAGTGTTATATATGAGTCTGAAAAAATAGGAACATCTTAGGTACCAAAAAACGAGACTGGCTAAATTTCAGTATATTCCCACAGTAGAACATTAATGCAATCATTAGAAAAGATGCTTTGTATAATTTCTAGTAAACTGGGAAAATGCTTTGATTTCTTTTTTTTTAATTTTTGTTTTTTTGAAAAATTTTAAATTGAAGTATAGTTGACTTGCAATGTTGTATTAGTTTCAGGTATACGGCAAAGTGATTTAGATAGATACATAGATAGATAGGTACATGGATAGATAGATAGATAGATAGATAGATAGATGGATAGATAGATAGACGACAGAGATAGAGATTCTTTTTCAGGTTCTTTTGCATCATAGTTTATTACAAAATATTGAGTATAGTTCCCTATGCTATGCAGTAGGTCCTTGTTGGTTATCTATTTTTTAAAAAAATTTTTATTTTACTTTAATTAATTATTTATTTTTGGTTGCTTTGGGTCTGTTGCTGTGCGCAGGCTTTCTCTAGTTGCATTGAGCGAGGGCTACTCTTCATGCTGGTGCACGAGCTTCTCATTGTGGTGGCTTCTCTTTGTTGCAGAGCACAGGCTCTAGGCACACAGGCTTCAGTAGTTCTGGCACGCGGGCTCAGTAGTTGTGGCTTGCAGGATCTAGAGCTCAGGCTCAGTAGTTGTGGCACACGGGCTTAGTTGCTCCGCGGCATGTGGGACCTTCCCAGACCAGGGATCGAACCCGTGTCCCCTGCATTGGCAGGCGGATTCTTAACCACTGCGCCACCAGGGAAGTCCCTGGTTATCTATTTTTTATGTAGTAGTGTGTATATGTTAATCCCATCCTCCTAATTTATCCCTCCCCCACTTCCCCTTTAGTAACCATAAGTTTGTTTTCTATGTCTGTGGGTTTATTTCTGTTTTGTAAATAAGTTAATTTGTATCTTTTTTTTTCAGATTCCACATATAAGCAATATCATATGATATTTGTCTTTCTCTATCTGGCTTACTTCACTTAGCATGATAATCTCTAGTTCCATCCATGTTGCTGCAAATGGCATTATTTCGTTCGTTTTTATGGCCAAGTAATATTCCATTGTATGTATATACCACATCTTCTTTATCCATTCATCTGTTGATGGACATTTAGGTTGCTCCCATGTCTTGGCTGCTATGAACATTGGGGTGCATGTATCTTTTCGAATTATAGTTTTCTCTGGATATATGCCCAGGAGTGGGATCCCTGGATCATATGGCAACTCTATTTTTAGTTTTTTAAGGAAACTCCATACTGTTCTTCATAGTGGCTGCACCAATTTACATTCCCACCAATAGTATAGGAGGGTTCCTTTTTCTCCACACCCTCTCCAGCATTTATTACTCCAGCATTTTTTTTTGCATAGAGACTGATTGAATGCATTTCTCTTTTTTTGTTGTTGTTGTTTATTTTTTTGGCTGTGCCGCTCAGCTTGCAGGACCTCCATTCCCCAACCAGGGGTTCAACCCAGGCTACAGCAGCGAAAGTCTGGAATCCTAACCACTAGGCTACCAGGGAACCCTCCTATTTGTAGACTTTTTGATGATGGCCATTCTGACTGCTGTGAGGTGATACTTCATTGTAGTTTTGATTTGCATTTCTCTAATAATTAGAGATGTGGAGCATCTTTTCATGTGCCTGTTGGCCATCTGTATGTCTTCTTTAGAGAAATGTCTAGATCTCCTCCCCATTTTTTAATTGGGTTTTTGTTTGTTTGTCTGTTTGTTTGATATTGAACTGTATAAGCATTGTTTTGGGCTGCGTCGGGTCTTAGTTGCGGCACCGGGGATCTTCACTGCAGCATGCGGGATCTTTCGTTGCAGCAAGCAGGCTCTTTGTTGCAGCGCACGGTCTTCTCTATAGTTGTGGCTCGTGGGCTCCAGAGTGCACAGGCTCAGTAGTCGTGGCACGCAGGCTTAGTTGCCCCACAGCATGTGGGATCTTAGTTCCCCGACCAGGGATTGAATCCACGTCCCCAGCATTAGAAGACGGATTCTTAACCATGGGACCACCAGGGAAGTCCCTGTATAAGCTGTTTTTATATTTTAGAAGTTAATCCCTTGTCAGTAGCACTGTTTGCAAATATTTGCTGTACATTGTCTTTTCATTTTGTTTATGGTTTCCTTTGCTGTTCAAAAGCTTTTTAAGTTTAATTAGGTCCCATTTGTTTATTTTTGTTTTTAGTTCCATTATCTAGGAGATGAATCCAAAAAGACATTGCTGCAATTTATGTAAAAGAGTGTTCTGCCTATGTTTTCCTCTAGGAGTTTCATAGTATCTGGTCTTACATTTAAGTCTTTAATCCATTTCTAGTTTATTGTTGTATATGGTGTTAGAGAATGTTCTGATTTCATTCTTTTACATGTAGTTGTCCAGTTTTCCCAGCACAACTTATTGAAGAGACTGTCTTTTCTCCATTGTATATTCTTGCCTCCTTTGTCATAGATTAATGGACCATAGGTAAGTGGGTTTATCTCTGGGCTTTCTATCCTGTTCTATTGATTTATATTTCTGTTTTTTGGCCAGTACCATACTGTTTTGATTACAGTAGCTTTGTAATATAGTCTGAAGTCAGGGCGCCTGATTCCTCAAGCTCCATTTTTCTTTCTCAAGATTGCTTTAGGGTCTTCTGTGTTTCCACACAAATTAAAAAATTTTTTGTTCTTGTTCTGTGAAAAACGCCATTGGTAATTTGATAGGGATTGCACTGAATCTGTAGGTTGCCATGGGTAGTATAGTCATTTTTACAATATTTATTCTTCCAATCCAAGAACACAGTATATCTTTACATCTGTTTGTGTTGTCTTTTTTTTTTTTTTGCGGTACGCAGGCCTCTCACTGTTGTGGCCTCTCCCATTGTGGAGCACAGGCTCCGGACGCGCAGGCTCAGCGGTCATGGCTCACGGGCCTAGCCACTCCGTGGCATGTGGGATCTTCCCGGACCGGGGCATGGACCTGTGTCCCCTGTATCAGCAGGCGGACCCCCAACCACTGCGCCACCAGGGAAGCCCTGTGTTGTCTTTTTAAATCATAGATTCAATTCCAGTACTTGTGATTGTCCTGTTCATATTTTCTATTTCTTCCTGATTCAGTCTTGGGAGATTGTACCTTTCTAAGAATTTGTCCATTCCTTCTAGGTTGTCCATTTTATTGGCATATAGTTGCTTGTAGTAGTCTCTTATGGTCCCTTGTGTTTCTGTTGTGTTGATTGTAACTTCTCCTTTTTCATTTCTGATTTTATTGATTTTGGCCCTCTCCTTTTTTGTCTTGATGAGTCTGCCTAAAGGTTTATCAATTTTGTTTATATTTCCAAAGAACCAGCTTTTAGTTTCATTGATCTTTTCTATTGTTTTCTTAGTCTCTATTTCATTTATTTCTGCTCTGATCCTCATGATTTCTTTCCTTGTACTAACTTTGGGTTTTGTTTGCTCTTCCTTCTCTTGTTGCTTTAGGTGTAAGGTTAGGTTGTTTGAGATTTCTCTTGTTTCCTGAGGTAAGCTTGTATTGCTTAAACTCCCCTCTTAGAGCTGCTTTTGCTGCATCTCACAGGTTTTGGATCATCATGTTTTTGCTTTCTTTTGTCTCTAGGTATTTTTTAATTTCCTCTTTGATTTTTTCAATGATCCATTGGTTGTTTAGTAGCATGTTGTTTAGCCTCCACATGTTTGTGTTTTTTGCAGTATTTCTTGTAGTTGATTTCTAATCTCATAGCGTTGTGGTCAGAAAAGATGCTTGATATGGTTGCAATTTTCTTAAATTTACTGAGGCTTGCTTTGTGGCCCAGCATGTGACCTATCCTGGAGAACGTTCCATGTGCACTTGAAAAGAATGTGTATTCTGCTGCTTTCGGATGGAATGCTCTATAAATATCAATTAAGTCCATCTGGTCTAATGTGTCATCTAAAGCCTCTGTTTCCTTATTGATCTTCTGTCTGGATAATTTGTCCATTGATGTAAATGGGGCGTTAAAGTCTCCCACTATTATTGTGTTACTGTCAATTTCTCCTTTTATGTCTGCTAACATTTGCCTTATATATTGAGGTGCTCCTATGTTGGGTGCATATATATTTACAATTGTTACATATTCTTCTTGGATTGATCTCTTGATCATTATGTAGTGTCATTCATTATCTTTGTAACAGTATTTTTTTTCTTTTTTGGCCATGCTGTGCAGCTTGCAGGATCTTAGCTCCCTGACCAGGGATTGAACACGGGCCCCCTGCAGTGGAAGCACAGAGTCCTAACCACTAGACCACCCAGAAATTCCCTAACAGTCTTTATTTTAAAGTCTAGTTTGTCTGATATAAGTATTGCTACTCCAGCTTTCTTTTGATTTCCATTTGCATGGAATAAATTTTTCCATCACTTCACTTTCAGTCTGTATGTGTCTCTAGATCTGAAGTGGGTCTCTTGTAAACAGGTCTTGTTTTTGTATCCATTCAGCTAATTTATATCTTTTGGTTGGAACATTTAATCTGTTTACACATAAGGTAATTATTGATATGTATGTTCTTATTGCCATTTTGTTAATTGTTTTGGGTTCGTTTTTGTAGGTCTTTTTTTTTTTCCCCTCTTCTTTTGTTCTCTTGTGATTTGATGACAATTTTTAGTATTGTGTTGGATTCCTTTTTCTTTTTTGTATGTATATCTATTATAAATTTTTGGTTTGTGGTTACCATGAGGTTTTGGTATAGCAGTCTATATTTATACATTTATACATTTTTTTTTTTTTTGCTGTGCTGCATGGCATGTGGGATCTTAGTTCCCCAACCAGGGATTGAACCCCACCCCCTGCATTGGAAGCATGGAGTCTTAACCACTGGACTGCCAGAGAAGTCTCTTGTGCATCCATTCTTTTCCCAAGTTCTTGGATCAGGAGTGGGAGAGGTGGGCTGGATATTGTGAAGACAACATCCACTATGATCCTAAGAGAAGAAAACAGAAGAAGGGCAAGCTCAAATATAACATATGAGAGAATGTGTGCACCAGTTACAGCAGCAGTTCTAGGGAGACTGAAACCAAGGAGGAAGACCCTCCCTAGACTGAGGCTTGAGAAAACCTGCTAAGGACAGTCATAAACCAGCTAAGGACAGTCATAAAACACTTTAAAAGTGCTTAGGATTGACTGCTAATAGGTATGGGACTTTTTTAAGGGGGGATGAAAACGTTCTAAAATTAGATCGCCATGATGGCTGCACAAACCTGTGAGTATACTGAAAAGTGCTGAGTTATATACTTTAAATAGGAAAACACCTTAAATTGTATATGAAGCATATTTCAATAAAACTGTTTTTTAAAAAGTGTTTAGAAGAAGAAGAAAATTATTAACTATCGCTCAGGCATAAAGCTCCAGATTTGCAAGTGACAGACAGAAAACCACGTCTCTCCTATTTAGTGCTCCACTAAGGAGAATGGAGTTAAATGTGAATTGAAGTGCAAGATGTGGGAAAGATAATAAGTGAGCCTCTGTGTATATTAATGCATATATGTGGACTCTAGAGAAATGGTACAAGTGAACCTATCTGCAAAGCAGAAATAGAGACACAGACGTAGAGAACAAACATATGGACACCAAGGGGGAAAAGTGGGGGTGGGATGAATTGGGAGATTGGGATTGACATATATACACTACTATGTATAAAAAAGATAACTGATGAAAACCTGCTGTGTAGCAGGGAACTCTACTCAATGCTCTGTGGTGACCTTCATGGGAGGGAAATCTGAAAAAGAGAGGATATACGTATACATATAGCTGATTCACTTCACTGTACAGCAGAAACTAGCACAACATTGTAAAGCAACTACACCCCAATTTAAAAATCAATAAATAAATATACTTAGAATTATTTGCTACAAAAAAAAAAAAAAAGACTCCAGAGCCCAAATAAATTACCTCCTAGGGCACTGAAAGAACTTGTAGGTGTAGTCACTATTTACCCCATAATCTGAGAGAAATTATGGAGAATTGGGGGAGGGAAGAGAAGACAGGCACACATACAGAATTTTCAAAAGTGGCATGGGTAGGATGAAAGTGAAAGGAATTCTCCCAGAACCCTTGATAAAATCAAAGCTATTTCCAAACTCTATAAGGCAGAGACTTCATCGGCTGGTTCACGGCCCTACCCTCAGCTCCTAGAACATTCCGTAACCTGTTATAGGCACTCAAATGTTGCAGAAGAATGGGGCGCAAGAGGATGGTCATGTCCCGGGTCTCGGGTGAGTCCCTGGGACAGGCCGCCAAGTGAGGGTCTTTGGCTTCACACAGGAAAGAATTTAAGAGCAAGCCATAGTAAAGTGAAAGCAAGTTTATTCAGGGATACACACTCCATAGACCGAGTGTCAGCCGACTCAGAAGGCAAGAGGCCTCGGGTTGCCAGAGTGGTTAGTTTTAATGGGCTGGGTAATTTCATAGGCTAAAAAGTGGTATGATAATTTCAACTATTTGGGGAAAGGGCAGGGGTTTCCAGGAATTGGGCCACCGTCCACTTTTTGGCCTTTTATGGTCGACCTTGGAACTGTCGCAGCACCTGGGGTTATGTCATTTAGCATATGCTAATATATTACAATGAGCGTATGTACAATGAGGCTCAAGGTCTACTGGAAGTCGAATCTTCTGTCATCTTGGGCCTAGTTGGTTCTAACCAGTTTATATTGTATCCTTAATAGCTATGTCTTTCTTTTAAAAGTTGTACCCTACCCGCTTCTCTCCTGTCTCACAAATATTTGTTCAAGGTTGAGTGTTGACTCCCTCAGGATTGGCTGTAGAGGGAGATGCTCAACTTAGGAAGTTAGGCTACATACAAAGTGAATCTTGGACAAAAAAACTTGGTGAGTGTGTGTGATTGTTGTTACAAATTGGTTTTGAATTTGTTCAAATGCTTTGTCTGCATCTACTGAGGTAATCATATGGCTTTTCTCCATTGTTCTATTAACATGGTAAGTTACGTTAATTGATTTCAAACCAATCTTGGGTTCCTAGGATAAATCCGCTTGGGAATATTGTATTATCCTTTTTACCTATTGCTGAATTCAATTTGCTAATATTTTGTTTAACAAGGAAGCCATCTGGGCCTAGGGGAAGATTTTTCATTCCAAATTCAATTATTTGATTGATATAGGACAATTCAGGTATTTTATTTCTTCTTGAGTCGGTTGTTACAATTTGTCTCTTTCAAGTAATTTATCCATCTCATCTAAGTTGTCAAATTTTTATTGGGGTAAAGTTTTTCATAATTCCATTGCTGTCTTTTTAAAATCTGTAGGATCTATAGTGATCTATAGATCTATAGGCTCTAAGTCACCTTTTTTTGCACCAAAAACTAAATCTTGGGACAAGAGTCAGACTTCAAATTCTAGGCAAATAGAATTGCAATTGGTTGCTATGTTTCTTAGGTCTCCTATTCTTATTTTCCTTTCACTGCCAACCTTGGAGGATCAGTTTTAGATTTAATTAAAGCTGTTAGGAAGAAAGGTAGACTCCAGAAACAACAAATAGCAAGCTGAATGTTGATCTTGGGTGAGATTCTAGAATATGTTTGTGAGCAATGCAAAAAACTTGGTGAACACTAAGAGCTGTCTTATATTCACTAAGAACAATTTTGCTTTATTTTCTAATTGTTATGTTGCACAGTTGGGATTGTTTAAACTCATATTTACTGTGGGCCTATTTTGTACCAAGCATTGTGCTAGGTGCAGGCAAGACAGGGGTGAGAAAAACAGACACACTCTCTGTGCTTACTGTGTAATGAGGGATATTGTCATTAAAACAATAAGTAATGAATAAATATATAACTACAAAATGTGTTGAGTGCTATGAAGAAATTGTGTGAGATTATCACAGGGATACCTCATTTAGATTTAGTGGTGGGAGGTGAGGGAGATTGGTCCAAGCAAAGCCCCCAAGAGGAACTCATATTTAAAGATGAGTAGGAGTTAGCCAGGGAAATATGGACAGTAAGAGTGTTCTAAGCAGAGTGAACAGCACAGGCAAAGATCTTGAGTGGTGAGTCTGAGGAACTGAACGAAGGCTAGTGTTGCTGGAAAGTAGCGGGAGAGTGAGATGAGTTGGGGCTGGAGAGCCGAAAGGGTCAAAATTATGCAAGGTTTCAAAGCAGTTGGCCTTCATCTTACAGGCACTAGAAAGCCATTGAAGTTTAGGCAGGAATGTAGCATGATCCAGTTTTGTTTTACTTTTTATTACAAAAAATTTAAACATATATGAAAACATATACGATAGTATCATGAACCTTCTCATGTGCCTACGATCAGCTTCAAAAATTATCAATTTACAATCTTCTGGATTCAGGAATAATAACCAGAAATCACCAGGAATTCTTGATGTTATAAATTATTCTGTATTTTTCGTAACACTTTATTTACATGTTTTAGGTAATAATAAGTGATCATAATTATAAACAGCGAATCAGTTTTCTGTGATAAGGTTATATTAAAAATTTCAGAGGCTTGCTATAAAAAAGCAACGTAATAATAAATGTACAGTTATTATTATTATAACCCAACATATTGTGACACGATTAATTTCAATAACATGTAAACATGGTCTCTACCTGATACAACATTTTATAATGGAAAACGCTAAAGGACAATCTAAAAAGTTAACACAAATTAATGCCAAACAAAAACCATTTTAAAAATTGAGAGATAGGGCTTCCCTGGTGGCGCAGTGGTTGAGAGTCCGCCTGCCGATGCAGGGGACACGGGTTCGTGCCCCGGTCCGGGAGGATCCCACATGCCGCGGAGCGGCTGGACCCGTGAGCCATGGCCGCTGAGCCTGCGCGGCCGGAGCCTGTGCTCCGCAATGGGAGAGGCCACAACGGTGAGAGGCCCGTGTACCGCAAAAAAAAAAAAAAAAAAAAAAAAAAAATTGAGAGATAATGCTACCAATATTTAGCATATAAAAGTCAGCATGGGGCTTCCCTGGTGGCACAGCGATTGAGAATCCGCCTGACAATGCAGGGGACACGGGTTCAAGCCCTGGTCCAGGAATCCCACATGCTGCGGAGCAAATAAGCCCATGTGCCACAACTACTGACCCTGTGCTCTAGAGCCCTTGAGCCACAACTACTGAGCCCGTGTGCCACAACTACCGAAGCCCGCGCACCTAGAGCCCATGCTCCACAACAAGAGAAGCCACTGCAGTGAGAAGTCCGTGCACCGCAACAAATAACAAGCCCCGCTGGCCGCAACTAGAGAAAGCCCACACACAACAAAGAAGACACGATGCAGCCAAAAATAAATAAATAAAATAAATAAATTTGTTTAAAAAAAGAAGTCAGCATGGGGGCTCCACTGGTGGTGCAGTGGTTAAGAATCCGCCTGCCAATGCAGAGGACACGGGTTCAAGCCCTGGTCCAGGAAGATCCCACATGCCACGGAGCAACTAAGCCCATGTGCCACAAATACTGAGCCTGCGCTCTAGAGCCCACGAGCCACAACTACTGAAGCCCACGTGCCACAACTACTGAAGCTTGCACACCTAGAGCCTCTGCTCCACAACAAGAGAAACCACCTCAATGAGAAGCTCGTGCACCACAACGAAGAGTAGCCCCCGATCACCGCAACTAGAGGAAGCCTGCGTGCAGCAACGAAGACCCAGTGCAGCCAAAAATAAATAAATAAATAAATAAATCCTCTGGGTTTGGTCTCCAGCCTTAAAAATAAATAAATAAATAAAAGCCAGCTTTCTTGGGCTTCCCTGGTGGCGCAGTGGTTGAGAGTCCGCCTGCCGATGCAGGGGACGCGGGTTCGTGCCCCGGTCTGGGAAGATCCCACATGCCGCAGAGCAGCTAGGCCGGTGAGCCATGGCCGCTGAGCCTGCGCGTCCGGAGCCTGTGCTCCGCAACGGTAGAGGCCACAACAGTGAGAGGCCTGTGTACCAAAAAAAAAAAAAAAAAAAAAAGCCAGCATTTTTGCTGGAGAGGGTGTGGAGAAAAGGGAACCCTCTTACACTGTTGGTGGGAATGTAAATTGTTGCAGTCACTATGGAAAACAGTATGGAGGTTTCTCAAAAAAGTAAAAATAGAGTTACCATATGATCCAGGAATCCCACTCCTAGGCATATACTCAGACAAAACTATAATTCAAAAATATACATGCAGGCTTCCCTGGTGGCGCAGTGGTTGAGAGTCCGCCTGCCGATTCAGGGGACATAGGTTCGTGCCCCGGTCCAGGAAGATCCCACATGCTGTGGAGCGGCTGGGCCCGTGAGCCATGGCCGCTGAGCCTGCACATCTGGAGCCTGGCTCCGCAATAGGAGAAGCCACAACAGTGAGAGGCCCGCGTACCAAAAAAAAAAAAAAAGTATATACATATATATATATATATATATATATATATATACATACATATACACATACATGCAACCCTAAATGGTACAGATGAACTGGTTTTCAGGGCAGAGATAGAGACACAGATGTAGAGAACAAACGTATGGACACCAAGGGGGTAAAGTGGCGGGGGGTGGTGGTGTGATGAATTGGGCGATTGGGATTGACATGTATACACTAATATGTATAAAATGGATAACCAATAAGAATCTGCTATATAAAACAATAAATTAAATAAAATTCTAAAAACAATCAAAAAAACCCCATGCAACCCTATGTTCATAGGAGCACTATTTATGATAGCCAAGACATGGAAACAACCTAAAGGTCCATCAACAGAAGAACGGATAAAGAAGATGGGGTATATACATACAATGGAATATTACTCAGCTATAAAAAAGAACAAAATAGGGACTTCCCTGGTGGCACAGTGGTTAAGAATCCGCCTGCCAATGCACGGGACACAGGTTCAATACCTGGTCTGGGAAGATCCCACATGCCGTGGAGCAACAAAGCCTGTGTGCCTCAACTACTGAGGCTGCCCACTAGAGCCTGTGCTCTGCAACAAGAGAAGTCAGTGCAGTGAGAAGCCTGCGCACCAAAACGAAGAGTAGCCTCCACTCGCTGCAACTAGAGAAAGCCCACATGCAGTAACAAAGACCCAACACAGCCAAAAATAAATAAATAAAAAATAAATAAATTTATAAAAACAAGAATGAAATAATGCCATTTGCAGCAACATGGATGGACCTAGAGATGGACTTAGTCCATGGATGGACTAAGTGAAGTAAGTCAGAAAGAGAAAGACAAATACCATATGATATCACTTATACGGGGAATCTAAAATACGACACAAATGAACATATTTATGAAATAGAAACAGACTCACAGACATACAGAACAGACTTGTGGTTGTCAAGTGGGAAGGGGGTGGGAGAAGGAAGGATGGGGAGTATGGGGTTAGCAGATACAAACTATTATATATAGAATGGATAAGCAACAAAATCCTACTTACTGTATAGTGCAGAGAACTATATTCAATATCCTGTGATAAACCATAATGAAAAAGAATGCATATATGTATAACTGAGTCACTTTGCTGTACAGCGGAAATTAACACAACATTGTAAATCAAATATACTTCAATAAAATAAATAAAAGTCAGCATTCTTAAAGTGAAAATTTTAAACACACAAAAAATTAATTGCCTGTCTAGTAGTCTAATCTTTGTTTCATGACAATATTCTAGATATAAAAGAAAGTTCTTTCATTTGCATTAATGTCAGTCGAATTGCTAAAAAATATCTAAAAGCACCTTTAAGTTAGGCATTAGAGTACATGTTGGTTCATAGAAGTTCATTTCCCCTTTAACAATGAAAATATTTTGTCTGCCTGCCCTGATTTTGGTTTTACTGCTGAAATTGGTATTACTTTTGCAAATCCAGATTTTAGATCAGTTTTTTTTAAATAAATTTATTTATTTTTATTTATTTATTTTTGGCTGTGTCGGGTCTTTGTTGTTGCACATGGGCTTTCTCTAGTTGTGGCGAGCAGGGACCACTCTGTTGCGGTGCGCAGGCTTCTCATTGCGGTGGTTTCTCTTGTTGCAGAGCATGGGATCTAGGCACACGGGCTTCAGTAGTTGTGGTGCGCGGGCTCAGTAGTTGTGGCTCATGGGCTTAGCTGCTCCGTGGCATGTGGGATCTTCCTGGACCAGGGATCGAACCCATGTCCCCTGCATTGGCAGGCGGATTCTTAACCAGAGTCACCAGGGAAGTCCCTTAGATCAGTTTCTGATTTCATGTCAGTGCATTCTACAACATTCACATCTCTTCTCTTTGCATTTCTTCTGTTGAAGTATATACAAATGACTGTAATTCACAGTGAATATTCAAATGCTAAAGAAACACCAACCTCGAACACTATGGAGTAGTATGTGTTTGAATAGTGGAACATTCAGATTTCCCGGCACTACACAGAATCCCAGTTCGAAATTGCCAATTTAAGGACTTACTTTGCCTCCAAAACTTGTTATTTCTCGGATCATCACTCGTTGGATTTGTATAAAGTAAATTATGCATCTAAACTTATTAATATTTTTTTATTTGCAGGAATACTTGCCATTAGCAGCAGCCAGAACCCCCAACACACACTTATGACATGGCAGTGAAGGTAAATTGACGTGGATGGGTTCATACTATGCTTTGGAATAGGTAAACACCATCATTTTAACAGTCTCAGTGCAGTCTAGCATCTTTCTGTTGACACAGTAATAGTCTGAGTGGAACACAAGGTGGGCATTAGAAATTTAGGGAGAGGGCCTTCCCTGGTGGTGCAGTGGTTAAGACTCTGTGCTCCCAGTGCAGGGGGCCTGGGTTCGATCTCTGGTCAGGGAACTAAATCCCACACACATGCCCCAACTAAGAGTCTGCATGCCGCACCCAAGGAGCCCATGAGCCACAACTTAGGAGCCCACCTGCTGCAATGAAGACCCGGTGCAACCAAATTAATTAATTAATTAATTATTAAAAAAAGAAATTTAGAGGGAAAAAAGATTGGATAATTAGGGAGGGTGAGGATGCTCAAAAAGGAGGGAGAGTTACAGGACAAAACAAGCTTTTTTTTTGTGCATGAGGAATGAGCAGGGAAAGCGAAAACAGTGGGGGTCCCAGTTGATGAGATCAGATGGCCCCCGAAACAGCCTTCTGGCAGGATTTCATCAGCACTTGTTTGGGTAACTTTCTGTTGTCAATGGGAAACCTGTGAGACTTTCTCCTCCAAGATGAACCAGGCCCAACACACTTGCCACTTTCGCTTGTTCCCTGGTGGCTATTTGCAGTCTGCCATTGGCTGCTTCACAGTCCTCCAGCTTGCCATACTTTCATTAATTTCGTTAATTTCGTGGGAAGGTGTCAGTGTATGCAGGTTAAGTGCTTACATGGTCTCACATTTGTCAGCTGGCTCAATCCAGTTTCACTCTTGGATCATTCTCTTCTATACTCTCTATTTCATTCCTTGAAAAGGCCAAGTTTTTCTGTAAGTGGAGGCTTTGGTAAAGTCCCTTCCTTGCCAGTTTACCCTGACTTTATACCCACAGTCTAAGGCTGAGCTATTCTTACTCCTTTGATTACTGGAGTTACCAAATCCCTTTTTGTCTAGGCTACTGGTTTCCTGTAGAAACTGTTCCTCTATCTACATGCTCATCCAAATGTTGTTGTTACATAAATAAATGCACATACATACAATAAATTACTTGTAGCCTGTGTAAAGAATGATGTAGATCTGTTATACACTGATGTGGATTATTAGGTTAAAAGAAAAAAGTAGGGACTTCCCTGGTGGCACAGTGGTTGAGAATCCGCTGGCAAATGCAGGGGACACGGTTCGGCCCGTGTGTCACAACTACTGAAGCCCGTGCGCCGCAACAAGAGAAGCCACCACAACGAGAATCCCGCGCACCGCAAGGAACAGTAGCCCCCGCTCGCCACAACTAGAGAAAGCCTGTGTGCAGCAACGAAGACCCAACACAGCTAAAAATAAAAATTAATTAATTAATTATTTTTTTAAAAAAGAAAAGAAAAAAGTAAGTCACCAAACATTTGTTTTGTTGTGTGTGTGTGTGTGTGTTTATAATTGCATAGAAATAGTTCTGGAAGGATACATTCTAAACTCTTGACTCCCGGGTTGGAGTATATATATATGACAGGAATAAAACAATAATTTCATTTTCACTTTAATTCTCTATTATTTTTATTTGCATGTATTACTTTTGTAATTTGAAACAAAAAATTTTAAAACTAAAAACCTTGCTTTCCCTAGATTCACCTGAACCCTAATTTGGTGGTATCCTTGAAGGAAATTCCTCAACTAGACTTTCTTCTGTTCTTCTTTTTTTTTTTTAATTGTATTAATATGTATAAAATAGACTTTCTTCTGTTCTTGACTGAACAAGGATTAATGGAGCACCTACTCTGTGCCAGGTACAGGAAGAAGGGTTACAGTTAGAGACGAGAGACACTGGTGTCCTCTAAAGACTTCAGAGTTTAGAGGGGGAGAGAGAAGAGAAAACAAGAAATTAACATACAGTGTGATAAATGCCTCAGAGCTACATCTGGGGTGTTGCAGAGTAAAACAATGAACATAACCAGCTTGGAGGAGAAGGGGGAGGTGGGCAGGAAAGGCTTCTAGAGGAAGTAATCACCATAGCAGTCTTGTCTCTTCCCTATTACTTTATTCTTAAAAATTTCAGATACACAGAAGAGTTGAAACATCTGCAGATCCACCACCTATATTTTACCATATTAACTTAATAAGTAATAAAAATAAATAAATGCTAGAACATTGGAAACTTCACCCCTAAATATTTAAGCACTTAACTCCTAAGAATAACATTCTCTTACACAACCACAGTGTCATGATCAAGCACAAAAATTAACAATAATCCCTTTTATTGGAGTTCCCTGGTGGCCTAATGGTTAGGATTCCGGGCTTTCACTGCACCGCCCCAGGTTCAATTCCTGGTTGGGGAACTAAGATCCCCTCAAACCACGCGGCACAGCCAAAAAAAACCCCATTAATCCCTTTGAATCATCTAATAGCTGTTCCATATAAAAATCATCCCAGGGCTTCCCTGGTGGCACACTGGTTAAGAATCTGCCTGCCAATGCAGGGGACAAGGGTTCAAGCCCTGGTCCGGGAAGATCCCACATGCCGCGGAGCAACTAAGCCCATACACCACAACTACTGAGCCTGCACTCTAGAGCCCGTTAGCCACAACTACTGAGCCCGCAAGCTACGACTACTGAAGCCCGAGTGCCTAGAGCCCATGCTCTGCAACAAGAGAATTCACCGCAATGAGAAGGTGCGCACCGTAACGAAGAGTAGCCCCTGCTCGCCGCAACTGGAGAAAGCCTACATGCAGCAACGAAGACCCAATGCAGCCATACATAAATAAATAAATAAACAAACAATACATTTATAAAATAGCAGTCTTCTTTAAAAAAAAAATCCCAATGTCCCCAAAATGTCTTTTATGGGTTGTTTTTCTCCAGTCCAGGGTCCAGTCCAGGCTCACACATTGCACGTTACTATAGTGGTTCTGCACTGTGAGAACTTGGTTCAGCTGGAGCTATGTTTGCCAGAATCCTGTTCCCCGGGTGGTTTCAGGCTAGAATTAGTCAAATGAAGGAATGTGCATGCGATCTGGAAAGCAGAAATAAAAGCAGCAAATACGACTCTCTGAAGGTCCTTGTGGTTAGATGTGGTAACTGTTGGAAACAGAAGTGTTAATGACCTCAAGCTTGTCCTTGCTTTGCTCTCCTTAGTGTCCAGAGACGCTTCCCAATTGTTGACCCTGCTGACCAACAGTGGCCCCGGGCCCACCTCCAGACACTTGCTGGTGGGCCCGCAGAGGTGGCAGTTTCACGAGCTTTCCCATCACAGTCCCATGTCAGTTGGATATGCTTGGCTTCCCATACTGGTGACTCCTTTCCGGATCCTCTGACTTCTCTGTTGGCCCTTAACTTCTCCAGCTCCTTCCAAAACTGTGTAACCTCTGATTTCCACAGTAAACTCCTCATCTCATAATTCACGGTGGTTAAGCTTTCCTGACGGATACGCTTACTGGTTCTGGCTGTGGTCTCAGGGAAGTAGACTCTTAAGGAAGGGAATCTGGAATTGGTTTTCTGATCTGATTAAATTTAAATGCATTAATGATTATTGCCAGTGGTAAAGGGGGCCATGGGTATTCCATGGCATTCAGTGGCAAAACAGTCGAATTCTCACTTGTAGATAATGTTCACTGTGATAAATGCCTATGGAAGGCAGGCCTTTGAGTAACCAAATATTTGCAGCCCTAGAACATTTTAGTACAAACAGTGAGCTCTGTTGGTTGCTTCTAAGTATGCTGGAGAGTTTGGAGAAAGAAAATAATAAGTTTAGGCCTTTAAATTCCCAGCCCAAAATCTGGGAAAGGGACCAAAAAAACTTCTCTGACTGCCCTAGAAGAAACTTTTATCTCTTGTAGCCTCAGGGTCAAGATTTCTGATAACCAAACCCTCAATTTTTACTTGCAGGGAACTGAATTTCAATACAAATTGAATTCATAACCAAGCAGGGTCTCATGTTAACATAAGACATTGATTGGGAAGGCGTGAGGCCCTGAATCTTAGGATAGGGACATATGGACAGATTCTGATGAAACTGAAGTCCTTAAACTCTAAATTCTGCTGACCCTCCTTCAGCAATAAAAATGAAGTTACTCTTCCCTTACCTGAAGAACCTGTAATGATCTCCCCTGAAGTATTTGCCTCACAGGGGATTGCTCATCCTCCTAGGAACCTAACCCCACCCACCTCTATTAGATCTGTGACCTGATTCAAGTGACAGCAGGGGCTAGTGTGACCCATGAGGAAGCACCATACACATCAAAAGAATATTGAAAGTTTGTCAGTTTATACATTGTTTCGCTTTTCTGTTTTGACATAATTTCACCCTTACTGAAAGTTATAACAATAGTACAAACAATACTCTTTACCTTTCATCAAGACCCCCTCCAATGCCAATGTATGTTGACGGAAACCCAGAGACTATGCATGAGGATGGATCCCAAAGGTGTTGGATCAGGGTGGAAGGAACTGTGGACTGGGCTGAATGTGTTAACTTGGGTGCACTAAGCAGAGATTCTGGATTTAATGTATTTGCTCGTGTTGGCTGGGAATGGCTCTAACAGTTTGATTAAACCCAAAAAGGGCTTTGCACTGAATGAAGCTGAGATGTCGGAACTTCTAGTACAGAAGAGGAAGGTATTCAGAATACTAGAGTAGATTTAAAATGTAAAACCAATGAACACTATTCCTTGGTAGGATCCAGAGGATACTTCCTTCACCAGGATTTTGAGACATGCATTGGTGAGAAGAGCACCAGCACCCTTGAAGAGCTCTATAGTGGCTATTCTCTAAAGGCAGGGCATGGTGGTGGAAATGCAGTTATCAAAATGGGCTCCCTGAATTAATGCAATGGAAATGATGGGATATCAGGGTGTCAGGAGCAAAGTGGAGGCATTTAGTAACCAAGACAAGTTAGTGTAGTTACTTTAATGGGCAGCAGAGCCAAAGCAGGCATCATAGTGGTTTGGATTACAGAGCTTTGGCACCAGCTAACTGATCAGAGTGTCCCTGGGACAGAAATGGACAGGCAGCCTACTGAAGTCTTACTTGGTTTGTGTGAGTGGGGAAGTTCTACTTGTAGTGAACAGAAGTCTGACTTCTGACAATAGAGCAAGAGCCCTTCAACCAGTTCTTAAATTGGAGCCAGTTCATAAACCCTGACTCGCTGGAATGAAGGGAAGACTGGGACCACTTGAGGAAGGAACCTGCTCTATTGCCAAAAAGTCATACTGTAAATCTTCTGCCAACCCTTTCCCCTGAAGGGACCTGCAGCCATTTACCAGGGCGACTGTGCATTAGGAAGAGGAGATAACCAGATTTTTAGGGGATTATGGAATATTGGCTCTGAACTGATGCTAATCCCTGGAGACTCAAAATGTCACTGTGGTCCACTGTCAAAGTAGGGGCTTAGGGAAGTCAGATGATCTTCGGAGTTTTGGCTTGGCTCTATCTCATGGCATGCCCAGTGGTTCCCAGAACCCATCCCATTATTATTTCCTCAGTCCCAGAACACATAGATGGATATATATTGCAGCTTAGATAGGTGTCTGGGTAGATATATTCAGCAACTGTTAGACATTTCCCTGACCCAGGGAGGAAAGGTTCTCATTATAGAAAAGGCCACATGGCAGTCACTAGAACTGTGTGTACTTACTGAAATAGGAAACCAAAAACATATCGCATTTCTGGAAGGATTGAAGAGATTAGTACCACCAACATGGTCTTGAGAGGTACAGAGGTAGTTATTCCTACCATATTCCCCACTCAAATCATCTATTTGTCTGTCCGAAGCCCAGTGGAACTTGGAGAATGACAATGGATGATCCAAACTGTGTGACTCAATGACATCTGCTGTTCCAGGTATGATTTCTTTGCTAAAGCAAATCAACATATCCCATGGCACTTGGTTTGCTATTGATTTGGCTAGAGCTTTTTACTCTATACCTTTTAGAAGAGATCACCCGATGCAGTTTTCTTTTACTTGGCAGGCCAGCAGTACACCTTCACTGCTCTACCCAAGGGCTCTACCAACTCTCCAACCTCCGTCATGGTCTAGTCTGCAAAGACCTCTGACCTCCTTTGCATTCCACATGAATGCAAGTTGGTGCTGCTTGTTGGCAGGAAGGCTCAGTTCCTCATCACATGTGACTCTCCACAGGGACGCACATGTCCTCAAAACATTGTGGTGGGCTTTCCCTAGAGCAATCTAAGAAAGAGCAAGGTGGAAGCTGCATTGTCTTTTATGACATAGTCTCAAAGTCATACCCTATACTTCAACTTACTGACCAAGATCCTGTGTGTCACACAGGTCAGCACTATTGAATGTGGGTGGAGACTACCCAAGGCTGCAAATACCATGAGGTAAGGATTATTGGGGATCACGACGGAGGCTGGCTCCCATAGTCATGAAAATTATAAAGTTCTTCTTTCCCTCTGTCCAACTTTTTGAACTTTGGAGTTGTTTCAAAATATGAATTTAGGGCTTCCCTGGTGGCGCAGTGGTTAAGAATCCGCCTGCCAATGCAGGGAACACGGGTTCGACCCCTGGTCGGGGAAGATCCCACATGCCGCAGAGCAATGAAGCCCATGTGCCACAACTGAGCCTGCACTCCAGACCCCGTGAGCCACAACTACTGAGCCCGCGCACCACAACTGCTGAAGCCGGCGCGCCTAGAGCCTATGCTCCACAAGAGAAACCACTGCAATGAGAAGCCCGTGCACCGCAACGAAGAGTAGCCCCAGCTCGCCGCAACTAGAGAAAGCCCGGGCACAGCAACAAAGACCCAACACAGCCAAAACTAAATTAATTAATTAATTAATTTTAAAAAAATTATTGAGGACCCTCAGAACTTTTGTTTATGTGGATTATATCTGTTAATATTATTGTATTGGAAATTAAAATTAATAAAACATGTTAAATGTTTTAACTGCTTTTAAAATAAAATAAACCAGTTGTATGTTATGTAAAGTTTTTAAAAATTTTTTTTAGATTTTTGTTTTATTGAAGTATAGTTGATTTACAATGTTGTGTTAGTTTCAGGTGTACAGTAAAGTGATGCAGTTATATATATGTATATATTTATTCTTTTTCAGATTCTTTTCCATTATAGGTTATTACAAAATATTGAATATAATTCCCTATAGGTTCTTGTTGTTTCTCTATTTTATATTATATAACCATTTTATTAAAAATGAGTATATCTTCCAAAAAGAAAAAAAATAGTGAGAAAAGAGTGGTTTCGTTCTACAGTTTTGCAAACCTCTGTAATGTCTGGCTCATAGAGAACAGCTGAATTCTCATAACTACTTCTGCATAGTATCATATGTCATGTAGCCTCTGAAAAATTCCAGTCTGTTCACAATAGAATGAGAGGGATAAAGACATTTTAGCATTTTTATGAAAATAGTTTTGATCTCATAGACCCTCTGAAAGGGTCTCAGGGTTCGCAGACCACACTTTGGGAACCCCCATTGTCATGCTATGCCACAAGATTCTGTTTTGTCCTATTTTGCATTTTCATTAATTACTAATGAATTTTTTGTAGTTAATTTTCATTAACTACAAAGTAATCGGTGCTCATCAGTTTCACAGATGATACAAAGCTGCCAAGATATTACTATAAAAGGTGACAGAATAAAGTATTTACATTATTTCAGGAGACCACATTCAAACAAAATTAAAAGTGAAATGGCCTGCATTTACATTTTGCTTTTTTTTTTTTGATCAGTTGCACAAATACTAGAAGCACAGGCTGGGAAAAGCTGGCCTGACGGCAGTTTGTATGAAAAAGATCTGGCTGTTTAGGTCAACCACAAGCTAAATATGAACAAGCAGCTTACAACACAGTGTTGAGAAGCATCGATAAAAGTGTAACCACTGAGCTGCAGCAAATAGGCAGGGCTCCTTCCCTGGAGGAGGGGTGGGAGAGGACGGAGTTCTTACACTTTCTCTGCTCAAACCCTCACCTGGACTCCCAGAAAGTGCAAGGGGACTGCATAGGAGGCAGGCAGCATTTGCACTCTGCTAACCATGTGGTTTGAAACGTTTAAATTAAAAAAAAGCTAAATCTACAAGCAAAAGTTCTCTTGAGTCCTACAGGCCTCCACAGTCAAGGACAAGGACATCCTTCCATGTTGGACCCACAGGTCTCCAATACAGTGTCCAGCCCCCAGTCTGCATCAAGGGGGCAGCCCTGTCCAGGCTGCTAGTGGGAGCTGTTTTCAGATTTCCTCTGGCTCTCCAAAGTGGCTCACCCCAGCAATTCACTCTGGCCACTGGCCCCTGTCTAGTGGGCCCTAAGTTTCTGTGAGACACTCTAGCTATCTCAGCATCACCTTGAGGCTATTCTCAACATCACCCTTCTGAACGTGGCTTGATCACCTGGGTGGAGCTCAACTCTTCCTGGCCTGGCCCAGAGGGAGAAAGGGCCTTGGCTCCTTCCTGCCTGCTGTATCTTTGTGCCCTAGTTGTAAAGTGGTTCCTCCCTCTCCCTCTTTGGTCAAGAAACAGTTCAGAAGTCAGAACTGATGGCAGTTCTGACTGCCATCAGTCAGAACTGAAAAGATGACTCTGATTGGCACACACTTCACACAAAGTGATGGCTTCTGTTCTGCTCCAGTCTGAGTCAGTCTTGAGGATGCCCTTCTAGTCTGGGCGTTCCACATTAGAGGATCATTAATGATTCCAGAGGTTGACAGAGGTGGTGCCATCTCTAGAGTCAGATGAAGGTTCAAATCCCAGCTTTGCTGCTTGCTAATTGTACAACTTCTATGAAGCTCAGCTTCCCTATTTATAGAACGAAGATGATAATATTGGGTATTATGAAGACTGAATGAGATAATCATGTAAAGTGCTTATCACAGTATCTGACACATGATGATCGTTCATTTAATATTACTGTATAAAGTACATTTTATACAATTTTTTTTTTTTTTTTTGGAAACAGAATCTGAAGAGATGCCTTTCTGGCTACAACAAAGGCTTACTGCCATTGTTTGACCAGAAGTGATGCTCCTGGGCCATTGGGCCACAGGCATCTCCTTTTCAAAAGAGTAGCTTTGCTCTACATTTGCATAAGTAAAAGTCCTCTTAAGCGGTTTCCCTAGAATGAAAATGGACTAACATCAGCTTTGAAATGACAGATTTTCATTCCCCCCAACCTTTCCTATCAAGGCTTCAGAGATTTTAGGGTCAAGTTTCCGTGGGAGCTCCAACTCTCAGAGTCTGTGTGTGTCCCCACTCCCTATCCATGGGAAGGAGAGCTCATAGACCATATATCTAATATTTAAAAGTTATAAGTCAACACAGGGAACTATACTCTATCTTGTAATAACCTATAATGGAAAAGAATCTGTAAAAGAATATATATATGTAAAACTGAATCACTTTGCTGTACACTTGAAACTAACACAACATTGTAAATTTTTTTTTATTTTTTTTAATTTTTTTAAACATCTTTATTGGGGTATAATTGCTTTACAATGGTGTGTTAGTTTCTGCTTTATAACAAAGTGAATCAGTTATACATATACATATGTTCCCATATGTCTTCCCTCTCAACATTGTAAATTAACTATACTTCAATTTAAAAAAATAAAATTCTCATAGGAATAATTTGAAAAGAAAAATAAATAAATAAAAGTTATAAGCCCAGCTAAGAGATTATTAGATAAAATATAGTCTCTTTTCTGGACCTAGAGATTATCATACCAAGTGAAGGAAGTCAGAAAGAAAAAGACAAGTACCATATGACATCACTTATATGTAGAATCTAAAATACGACACAAATGAACTTATCTACACAACAGAAACAGACTCACAGGCATAGAGAACAGACTTGTGATTGTCAAGGGGTGGGGGGGTAGGGGAGGTATGGATTGAGAGTTTGGGATTAGTAGATGCAAAGTATTATATATAGAATGAATAAACAACAAGGTCCTACTGTAGAGCACAGGGAGCTATATTCAATATCCTGTGATAAACCACATGGAAAAGAATATATATGTATAACTGAATCACTTTGCTGTACAGCAGTAATAAACACAGCATTGTAAATCAACTGTACTTCAATAAAAGAAATTTTAAAAAAAATATATATATATATAGTCTATCCTCCTACCTTGACAAATATACCTTTAGAACAACCAGGAAGGCCTAGCTCTAATTTAGAATTCCTGGACTCCTTAGAGTTTCTCTCCAGAATGTCGGGGTGCAGGCAGAGCTGGCATCTCCCTCTTTTAACCCTACCCCTCCAGCCCATCCCGCACAGGGCCTTGCGGGCATGCCTGCGGCTACCTCAACCAACACCTCAAGTTCCACTACACACCGAAATTTCAGTCACTTTTGGCCACCTTTCAGGCCTAGGGATGCACACATAAACAACCCAACCTGTCCTTGGGATGATGGGCCCAGGAAAGAGGCCCACGCAGGCCCTGGAAGAGGGCTGAAGGGAGATGGGAAAGGAATTCTAGGATCCCAGGTATTATATGTATTTGTGGGGAGAAACCACCCAGTGGGCACATTTTCTCTCCTCCCTACAGGGAAGGGCAGAACTACGGGAGGGCCAGAGCAGGGCCCTCTAAAGCACAGGCCCAAAGTTGGAGCCCCTCTTGCTCTGGTCTTAGCATGTACTCCATTCAGTGAATATTTATTGAGCACTTACTATAGGCCAGACCCTGTGCTGGGTGTCGAGGATGATGCAGTCAAGAAGACTGAGTGGTCTGTGCCCTCAAGGAACTTAGACTATAAGGGGAGTTGGACAATAAAGAAAGGAGCAAAAAAAATAGCAAATATTTACACATTTGGGGAAAAAATCGCTGAGGGGGGGCCTACTTTGGTTTGTGTGAAGGTAACCGAGGCTGAGTTATGAGGGATGAGAAGAAGCCAGGGGAGCAGAGAGTTGAGGGAAGAGTGTTGTGTTCAGATGGAACTGAAAGAAGGCCAGGGAAAAAGGAGCATGAGGAGCATCTGAGGATGAGGTGGAGGTGGGCAGGGGCCAGGCTCCATCGAGCTTTGAGGCCACATCCAGGAGTTTGGGTTGTACGTACGTGAAGAGTGTTAAGAAGGGAGTGATTTAATTTATACTTTAACTATCTCACTCTCGCTGCTGTGAGGAGATAGGATGGTGGGGTGCAGAGCGGAAGTGGGGAGACCAGTTAGGAGGTGGTGGCGGCAGTTCAGGTGCGAGATAATGGAGGCTGGACTAAGTTGGGGCTGTAGGAGGGAGAAAAGGGCACAGATGAAGGCTGCGTCCTCAGTTCTTGCTGATGCTTAGAGGCAGCTGAGTGTGAGGAAGAAAGAAGTGTCAGGGATGAATGGCCTCCTCCCCTCGCGTCATGGCCATGTCCTGTTTCAGTCACGGCTGCCTCTTCCACACGCAATCCCTCCAACAGATGTTTCAAAGGCTTAAACAGTCAAACCGGGACTTCCCTGGTGGTCCAGTGTTTAGAATCCACCTTCCAATGCAGGGGACCCGGGTTTGATTCCTGGTCAGGGAACTGAGATCCCACATGCCACGGGGCAACTAAGTCCACGCACTCTGGAGCCCGTGCACCACAACTAGAGAGAAGCCCAAGCGCCCAATGGAGAGCTCACACGTCGCAACAAAAGATCCCAGGTGCCGCAGCTAAGACCCGACACAGCCAAATAAATAAATAAATAAATAAATATTTAAATAGTCAAACCTGTTGACATTTGCCTCTGCGAGCTTTTTCCCATTGTTTTTTAATCTCAAGTCCTTTCTCACTTCAAGACTTCATATTATTTATCTATAATTTCTTTTTCGTTTTCACATTGGAAATTACTTTTATAAGGTAGTACTTTTCAAACTGCTGATCGCTACCATTAGTATTGTGAGATCAGTCTACTGGGTAGGGACAAGAATTTCCTTTCTAATAGGATAAGATAGGAGTGGAATGGAGTAGAATAGATTAGATCAGAGTCCATCTGACATAATAAGGATAAATACTGTTTTATGATCTTTTGCTTTAATTATGAATTTATATTTGAGTGTATTTACTGGGCTGAGATGTCTCACATATTTCTTACCGTGGGTCATGGTTTGAAATCCCCTTTACAAAATTTAATGATAAAATCTATTTTATTCCAAATCAGCAATTTTCCCAGCATCATTCAAAGAACAGTCTTTTCTGTCACCAATGATTTATGAGTCTTCCTTTAGCATGTATAATATTAAATTCTAATTCAGGCAGTCAACAAATATTTTAAAGCATCTACTATGTGCCATATTCGTGCTGCATGGGGGGAATGAAACAATGGTGAATAAAAATACAGTCCCTCTCCTCTCTCCTGGAGCTTATATAAATGCTGAAGTATGTTGTCTACTCGGTTCCAACAGTCTTTCTCTGAATTTTTGCCCCAGTGGCACAGTTGTTATCATTGTACTTTTTATTTATTGAAGTTAGTTAAGGGCTAAGCATTGTGCTAAGTGCTTTGAATCCATTTATTATTGAGTATTATTCCATTTAATACTCAAAATGATTCTATAAATGGTATTCTTGTTCCCACTCTCCTGGATGAGGAAACTGAGGCTACTAGACGTTAGGAATATTTCCCAAGGTGACTATATTTGTCCATTCAGGCTGCTGCAACAAAATACTGCAGACTGTGTGGCCTAAGCAACAGAAATTTATTTTCTCACAGTTCTGGAGGCTGGAAAGTTCAAGATCAAGGTTCTGGCAGGGCTTGGTTTCTGGTGAGGGCTCTCTCCCTAGCTTGCTGATGACCTCCTTCTTGCTGTGTTCTCTCATGACCTTTCCTTTGTTCTCAGTCAAAGAGAGAGCGACAGATCTCTTTCCAAGTACAGTCACATTTGGGGGTTAAAGCTTCAACATGTGAATGGGGCGGGGGGAACCACAATTCATTCTACAACAGTGACATGTCCAGGAAGTGGTGGAGTCACATTCAAACCCAGGTCTACTTCCTCCAGAACCTGAATTCTTACTTATTACCATTTCTCTCTGATAGGGCAAATCCCATCTCATTATTTTTATTTACTTAAAAAATAAAAAAAGCTATTCTTGGCCATTCTTTCAGATGAACTTCACAAATCACTTTTACACATTCTGCGCTCATAAGAATAGGCATCTTCACACCACTGAGTCGCCCCATCCAGGAACATGGCGCGCTATGTGCTGTCTCTCAGGGAATTCATGTGCTTGTCCTCATGCTGGTCTCACACACATTTCTCATCAAGGGGTTTTCTGAGGCGATTTTATTTTTAGTTTAGTGCTTCTCAAACTTTGACGTGCACACCATCACCTGGGAATCTTCTTAAAAAGCAGAGTCTGAGTCAGCAGGCCCCAGGCAGAGGCTAGGATTCTGGATTTCTAGCAAGCTCTCAGGTGATGCTGCTATGGTGCTGGGGCCCACACGTTAATCTTACTAGGTTGTAGTTATGCTATTTTAAGTGGGATTGTTTAGTTTAATATTAATATCTTAGAGCTTGTTACTGAGATTATCTAGAAAAGCTGATGATTTTCATTTGACCAGTTTTGCATACTCTCCCTTCCTGAGCCCAGCAGGCTTGCTTGTTGCTGTGGAGACCAGCTGGAGCTGCCAGGGCCAGGAAGAGGGTTTAGAAGAGGGGACCTTCACCCTGCTAAAAGGGAACCTATGGCATCCATGCCTGGAAGTCTAGGCAATTGGGACAATTTGCCTGGCAGCAGCCCTCCTCCCACCCTCACCCGCTATGATACTCCCTTTCTGTGTGATTTAGACTCAGACCCAGTGAATCGTAGAGCTTGGCAAAGAGTCAAGTAGGTGCTCAGTGAACACTTGCTGGGTGAATGAATCTAGGGCAACTCTACCCCACCCCCATAAACTCTCCTTGCTGATGGGGAAACTGAGGTCCAGAGAGAGGAAGCAACCTGTTAGAGCTCAGTTACTGGTCTGGCTGCAATGAGAACTCAAGTTGCCTGCCCTCAAGGACTTCTCTGATGGTCCAGTGGCTAAGACTGTGCTCCCAATGCAGGGGGCCCAGGTTCAATCCCTGGTCAGGGAACTAGATCCCACATGCTGCAAATAAGATCCCGCATGCTGCAAGGAAGATCCCACGTGCTGCAACTAAGACCTGGCACAGCCAAATAAATAAATGTTAAAAAAAAAAAAAAGTTCCCTGCCCTCTACTCAGAGTTGCACCTTGCTCTGGGCCCTGAGAGACATCAGAGAAGCACAGTCCAAGATGAGAGAGGCCCCAGAACCACAGCACACACAACTGAGAAGAGGCCTTCAAGATCCTCTCACCCAGGGCGTCCTAATCAGGGGTATGTTGTTAGTACCACACACATGCCTGGGCCTCACCCCTGAAGAGTCTGATTCAATAGGTCTGTTGTGGGCACTACAGGCTCTAAACAATCCTGAGATGGGTGAATCAGGTACACAGCCAGCTTGGGAACCACTGTCCTGACCTAATCCCCTTGTTTTACTGAAGAGGAAACTGAGGCTGGGAAGGGAAGCAACTTGCTGATGGCCACACAGAACCATTCCATAGGACCACCTTAAGACCTAAGCTTTAGGAAGTCAGGAATCACATCCAACCATGGGCTTCCTGACCAGGAGAAGGGGGAGGGGAAGGGTCAGAGAGGCTGAGGCTGCCTTGGCAGCTAGACCTAGCATCCCATTTTTCCAAGCACGGTGACAAGTCAAAAAATTCTTGTGGGGACTTCCTTGGTGGAGCAGTGGTTAAGAATCTGCCTGCCGGGCTTCCCTGGTGGCGCAGTGGTTGAGAGTCCGCCTGCCTATGCAGGGGACACGGGTTCGTGCCCCGGTCCGGGAAGATCCCACATGCCGCGGAGCAGCTGGGCCCGTGAGCCATGGCTGCTGAGCCTGTGCGTCCGGAGCCTGTGCTCCGCAACAGGAGAGGCCGCAACAGTGAGAGGCCCGCGTACTGCAAAAAAAAAAAAAAAAAAAGAATCTGCCTGCCAATGCAGGGGACATGGGTTCGAGCCCTGGTCTGGGAAGATCCCACATGCCGCGGAGCAACTAAGCCCGTGTGCCACAACTACTGAAGCCTGCGCGCCTAGAGCCTGTGCTCTGCAACAAGAGAAGTCCCCGAAATGAGAAGCCTGCACACCGCAACAAAGAGTAGCCCCCACTCGCTGCAACTAGAGAAAGCCTGAGCACAGCAACGAAGACCCAATGCAGCCAAAAATAAATAAATTTATTTTAAAAAAAAGAAAAAAGAAAATTCTTGTGTGTGAGGAGGAAAGGCAGTTGTTTAAGGGCTGTAACTTGAGAGATGCAGAAGGCTTTCTCCCCACCTCCAGAAAGTTGTTCAGGTCATATGGCAGACTGATTAAAAAAGCAGAGCTCTCTCAAAGCAGAGAGTCAATGAGAGAGTTCCTATCCCAGCTCTGCCACCAGTATTAGCAAATTACTTAGCCTAAGACTCAGTTTCACCACCTGTAAATTGTGATCATGAATAGAACCCACCCGTATAAACTAGAGCTTAAGTGTATGGTAACTGGAACCAGACTGGCTGGTTCAAATCTCAGTCCTGCTGTTTACTGGCTATGCGACTTTTGGCAAGTTGTTTAACCGCTTTAAGCCTGAATTTCATCACTTATAAAATGATGACAATGACAGTAATTTCCTCAGAGCGTTGTTGTGAGAAATAAATGAATGAATGCATTTCCCTCATCTCTGAACCTTGTGCCTTAGGCCACAATCCTTCATCTCGTCTCTGCCTACTCTCACTTCTACCTGGTTTGTTGCAAATTTACATCTCGAGCTCCTTTCTCTCCTCTGATCTCTATATTTGAATATCCAACTGCCTGATGGACAACTCTCCTTGGTCATCTAATAGTTATTTTAAGCCTCACATGCCCTAAACTAAACTCTTCATCTCCCTCCCTAAACCTGCTTTTTCCCAGGTTTTCTCTATCTCAGTTACTGACAACTGCATCCTGCTAGCTGCTCAGGCCAAAGTTCTTGGTGTTGTCCATTAGCAAATTATGTCAGGGCTTCCTTCAAAATACACCTGGAATCTGCTCACTTCTCACCACCTTCATTGTAACCACACTGGTTCATGTCACCGTCATCTCTTACCTGGACTAATGAAATAGCTTCTTGGTTTCCCTGCTTCCATTTTTATTCCCCTTGAGTCTATTCTTCTTTTTTTTTTTTTTAATGTTATTTATTTTGATGTTTGAACTTTTTTTTTTTTCCCCTTTGGCTGTGTTGGGTCTTCGTTGCTGCGTGCGGGCTCTTCTCTAGTTGCAGTGAGTGGGGGCTACTCTTCGTTGTGGTGCGCGGGCTTCTCACTGCGGTGGCTTCTCTTGTTGCGGAGCACCGGCTCTAGGTGCGCGGGCTTCAGTAGTTGTGGCATGCAGGATCAGTAGTCGCGGCACGCGGGCCCTAGAGTGCATGGGCTTCAGTAGTTGTGGCGCACGGACTTAGCTGCTCCGCGGCGTGTGGGATCTTCCCGGGCTAGGGATCGAACCCGTGTCCCCTGCATTGACAGGCGGATTCTTAACCACTGTGCTGCTAGGGAAGTCCCCCCTCGAGTCTATTCTTAATGCAGCATCCAAAGTGAGCCTACTTTAACCAATGTCATATTATGACACTCTTCTGCCTCCAGTACTTCCTGCTTTACAGTAAAAGCCAAAGTCCTTACAGGACCTCTGAGGCCTTATATAATCTGGTCCCACCATCTCTGCTGTCATCTTCTTTACACAGCACTTTGCTCGCTTTGCTGCAGTCAGACTGGCCTCCTTGCACGTTCCCACACTTCAGAATCTTTGTGCTTGCTAACTGAGGCTTGGAACATTTTTACCCCAAGTTACGCTCTTGGCTTACTCCTGTAACCTTCAAATCTTCACCCAAAAGTCGCCTTCTAAATGTTGGGTATTTCCCGACAGCTTCAGCCCTCCCTGTCCTCCTTTCCTGCTTCACCATTTTTAATAGCACATACGCCCTTCTCATATACATATTTATCTAATACGCTATCTAATTTTCTAATTTATTTTGCCTATTATCTGTCTTTTACCTTTAAAAGTAAGCTCTATGTAGACTGGAGGACAGGGATCTTTGTCTATTTTGCTCACTGCTACATCCTTGGAGCCTAGAACAAAACCTGGCATATAGTACATTCCTGACAATAATTGTGAATACATTTAACTAATAGCTCTGGCTATTCTTTTATCATTTTGGAAACAGTAAGAGTCAGGAAAAGAACAATTTTAAGCATTCACATTTCATGCTAAAAACCTCCAAACAGGGAATTCCCTGGCAGTCCAGTGGTTAAGAGTCGGCGCTTCCACTGCAGTGAGCCCAGGTTTAACCCCCAGTCAGGGAACTAAGATATGACAAGCCATGTGGAGTGGTGGGGAAAAAAAAAAAAAGCCTCCAAACAATGTTTATGAGAGCATGCTCAATGAAAAGGCAGGCTACAAAATCACATGGATACTATGATTACAAATTTGCAATTTGTGTGTAAGAAAAAAGATGGTGCACAAAATTTGCATTAGTTCTCACTGTAACATTATGACGGATTTTTCCTGCTATTTTCCAATTACATGTAATACTGCCTCTAAAACAAGACTTTGACCTACAGTCCTGAAGTAGGAACAACATGACATCCTTTACAGAAAAGTGAAGCAAAGCAATACCTTACCTTTTTGACGGTGCCTGGAATAGGTCTGGAGAGGACACTGACCTTGCCACTGTGGTTATCCGTGGGGAGAAGTAGGAGCACATTGTTGGTCTCTACCAAAGGGCTTTTTCTGTAAATAATTTACAAAAATAACATGTTCTTATACTGTGTAATTAGATTGAAAAAAATAAGTCTAGAAGAAGCCTCTTTAGAAAAAAACAGTCTGGTCCGTAAGGAGAGAGGCTTCACAAAGCAACAAATCTCCGCTTCTTCCCCCTGCCAGGCTCCAGGGGGCTTCCCCTAAACACAGTTGTGGGGGGGCTGGAGAGAGACCTGGAGAGCCCCTGCCCCTGAGGATATGGCCCCAGGGACACACTCCCAAAGTCCTCAGCCAGTTTTGGGGTGGCTGGGTGAGGACACCCTCTTCCCTTCTCCCTGTCTCCAGCAGGGCTCTCAAACCTCCCCTCAGAGACCCCCAGCGTGGGGGGGGGAAGAGTACATGGGCCCTCTGAAAGCGGGATGCACACAGATTTGGTCCACCCAGAGAAAAAAAACTGGGGAGAGACTGTGGCCTCCCACGTGAGACAGGAGGGAAGGGGACAGGGCACAACGTTTAAAAGAATGGCTAGGGGCTTCCCTGGTGGCGCAGTGGTTGAGAGTCCGCCTACCGATGCAGGGGACACGGGTTCGTGCCCCGGTCCAGAAGATCCCACATGCCGCGGAGCGGCTGGGCCCGTGAGCCATGGCCGCTGAGCCTGCGCGTCTGGAGCCCGTGCTCTGCAATGGGAGGGGCCACAACAGTGAGAGGCCCGCGCACCGCGCAAAAAAAAAAAAAAAAGAATGGCTAGCTGTTGAGGATACGACACAAACTGGTGAGAACTGATTAGGCCCAAGATGGCGGAAGATTCCACTCCCAGTACACCTTGAGTGTCATTATACACATGCTCATTGTAACACATTAGCATATGTGACACGCCCAGAGGTGCCATAACAGTTCTGAGGCTGACCATAAAAGGCCAAAAAGTGGGCAGTAGCCCAATTCCTGGAAATCCCCACCCCTTCTCAAAATAATTGGAATAATCCTCCCGCTCGTTAGCCTGTGAAATTACCCAGCCCCTTAAAGCTAACCACCCCATGTTTCAGGGCCACTCTCACCTTCTGAGACAGACCACGTTATGCCTAAGGCATGTGTATCTAAAAAGCCTCTCACCTTCTGAGATGGCACATGCTTTGTCTATGGAGTGTGTCTCTCTTTCAATAAATCTGCTTCTTACCTATCACTTTGCTTCTCGCTGAATTCCTTCTGCACTGAGACGTAAAGAACCTGAGTTTCATTAAGTCCGAGACCAGGTGTGTGATTTCAATTAAAAGACAGTGGGTTCGGGCTTCCCTGGTGGCGCAGTGGTTGAGAGTCCGCCTGCCGATGCAGGGCACACGGGCTCGCGCCCCGGTCCGGGAGCGGCTGGGCCCGTGAGCCATGGCCGCTGAGCCTGCGCGTCCGGAGCCTGTGCTCCGCAGCGGGAGGGGCCGCAACAGTGAGAGACCCGCGTACCACAAAAAAAAAAAAAAAGACAGTGGGTTCAACTCCCAGTCTGAGATTTGGCTGGGTTCGAGTCACAGCTGAGGTGCAGTTGGGTTCCAGCCCCAGTCTGGGTTGTGCGGTTCCACAATGGTCCTCTGACCGCGAATTCCTGCAGCTCAGCAACCTCTAGACATCAGTGAGGCCGGTTTCTCTCCAGGGTGCATCCACACATGACACATCCCGGTGCACTAGCCTCAGATTATGGAAAGGAGCCCCTCATCAGCCTTCTGTGCCCCTGGTCTGAGAACCTTCTATGATGTGTTCCAAACTCTGCTCATCTCACAGGAGGAAATGAGTGCAATGGAAGTTGTCAAGGCCAGTTTGGGCTCATTCTACCCTATCCCCAGGCACCTCCCCAGCCACCCTCTTTGCCCACTGCCCAGCGCAAGGAGCCGTCTCTTTGCTGCTGACCAGGGCTCAGCCTCCCGGGCCAATCTCCAGGACAGTGAGTTCCACAGCTATGCAGCCTTGGCCAGGGTCCATTATCTGGGCACTGGGCTGATTTGTAAGGCTCAGTGCCTTGTGGCTTTCTCTTCCCCACCCCAGGCCTGACAAGGACAAAAAAGCGCTGTTGCGTTTCTGGGTCTGCTGTCGAGCAAGGGTGATTGCCCTCGCGCACAAGCTGAGCCTCTCTCCCACCTCTGCCTCTACAGCCTCTCCTCGGCATCTAGCCAGGGGCCCTGGAGGATCACAGGGCTGGATCAACCACCCGGAGGATAAGAATTCCTCTGCCTGAAGCAGAACAACAGTAACAGCCACAGCTTATGCTCCTTTAGTTTCCAGGAGGATTTTATTTATTTAGGTAGTTTTAAAATTTATTTATTTTATTTATTTATTTTTGGCTGCGTTGGGTCTTCGTTGCTGCGTGCGGGCTTTTCTCTAGTTGCGTCGAGCAGGGGCTACTCTTCGTTGTGGTGTGCGGGCTTCTCATTGCTGCGGCTTCTCTTGTTGCAGAGCACGGGCTCTAGGCACGCTGGCTTCAGTAGTTGTGGCACGTGGGCTCAGTAGTTGTGGCTTGCAGGCTGGAGAGCACAGGCTCAGTAGTTGTGGTACACGGGCTTAGCTGCTCCGCGGCATGTGGGATCTTCCCAGACCAGGGCTCGAACCCGTGTCCCCTGCATTGGCAGGTGGATTCTTAACCACTGCGCGACCAGGGAAGCCCCAGGAGGATTTTAGATTCCAGAGGCTATTGACTCAGTTATCATGCAGTGTTCATCCATCATTCATCAAACCTCTGTGGACTGACTCCATGCGGTGTGCCTGGCACTGTGCTGGGTTATAATCTAGCAGGATCAGTGTGCAGATGTCTCTGCTACAAAGAGGAGTAGGGCAAATGCCGCACCCACCCACCCCACCTAAAACAAGCAGCTAAAACAAACCCCTCTCACTTGGCTAACTGGTCAGCAAATTTATTGAACACTACTGGGTATTGGGGGTTTTCCTGTATTGATCACATATCTGTCCTCACAATAAACTTTTGAGATAGGTATTAGATCACTTACACATGAGGAAGAAGACAGAGGCTTTCCCAAGGTCATACGGCTACTGATGACTGAGATTCAAAAGCCAGAGTTCTTTCTCCTGACCTTGCTGGCAGTCCCAGGTTAAGCTCTGCAGGCTCAGCCCACAGAAAGCCTCAGGGCAAGCCAACCTCCCCTGGGCCCTACCCAGACTGCCTACCTCTCCTCCACTGGCCCCTCTCCCATTCCCTCTTCATTCCTTCATTCAGTGAGTCGGTCAAAGACAATTACTGAGCACCTACTAGGTACAAAGCTCTCGGGGAGAGGGGGGAAATGAATCATCAAGGACTTGGTCACCAAAGGCTCTCATAGCCTAATAGGAGAGTATATAGTACATAAATAACTACAATGCCAGATGAAAGGTAAGAAATGTAGGTAAAGCGCTAGATCGAGTTCAAGGGAGGAAAAAATTACTCTGATTTAGGAGAATCTTTGTGGAGGAGGGGCACTGAGATGGGCCTTGAGGATATTCAAGTTTTGGTCCAGCGGAGATATGGGGGAAGGGCTGCTGAGATTTCAGGAAACACCGTAAGCAAAAGGTAACGGCAGGAAGGGGCGGGAAGAGGAAGCGGGGAAACTATAGGAATCTGGGTGGTTGGAGGATCATGCACCTGAGGGGAAGCAGGAGGACAGAGGTTTAGAAATAGAGAGTGGCCATTCTATAAGTCGTTATTACCTGAAAAACGGTACATTTGGGCCAGATTACAGGGACCCAAACTGCCAAGTTACAGAATCTGGTGCTTGTTTCCTCGCTCACAGGGAGCCATTATGGAGTTTCCCCAGCATCGCCCTTTGGTGGGTAAGGCCAGGTGGCTGCTCTATCTCAGCCTCTCCCGGCCTCCTCTCCAGAGCTGGAACCACAGTGTCAGCAGCCCTGTCCTCCACTGCTGTGTCATCGTTTACTCTCTTTCAAGTGCCTGGCCCACAACCAGCGGCCCCCACGCAGCAGCCCAGCAGGCTTCCTTCCTGGGGCAGCAGGGCCAAGTCATTTGGAAACCTCGCTCTGATGAGTTCTGTGATCAAGGTGCTGATACGGCAGGTGGGCCTGCCTCACTGTGTCCCCAGTCACGGAGGTGAACGCGGTGGTGAGTTTCGTTGGCCCTTCACCTCCGCCCTGGGCCCGGCTCACTTTCACTGCCGGAGACGGAGACGGAGATGGAGATGGTGCAGGTGATTTGACAATGCCATCTCACAGTCCTGCTTCGCATTTCCTGCCTTTGCCCTTCAAGTTTGCTCTGTCCTGCCCGCCCCACTCTGAGTCATCCAAGGCCAGGCCCCTAACCCACCCCCTCGCCGACCATAGTTCTTCTCTCTAGCCTCACGTAGAGGCTCTGAGGCCGTGGACGTAGGGGAGATGAACTTTTAAAAAAATTTTTATTGGAGTATAGTCACTTTACAATGTTGTGTTAGTTTCTGCTGTGCAGCAAAGTGAATCAGATATACGTATACATATATCCACTCTTTTTTAGATTTCCTTCCCATTTAGGTCACCACAGAGCATTGAGTAGAGTTCCCTGTGCTGTACAGTAGGTTCTCATTAGTACCAATAGTGTATATATGTCAATCCCAATCTCCCAATTCATCCCATCCACCCTTCCCCCTTTGGTAATCATAAATTTGTTCTTTACACCTGGAGATGAACATTTTGCCACTTTACATCTGCTCTAGAACAAGCAGGCTAACTGCCCCACTGGGGGCCAGTTCATCTCTTCCTCCTTGGAGGGCAGAGCACTGGGTCCGGAGTCAGAAGAACTGACTGAACTTCCTTTTCTACTGGAAAGACTCATGCAACTCATGAGATCGGCTGAGCCTTGGTTTTCTCACAAATAAAAGAGGTGAAGTGGGGCTTCCCTGGTGGCGCAGTGTTAAGAATCTGCCTGCCAATGCAGGGGACACGGGTTCGAGCCCTGGTCCGGGAAGATCCCACATGCCACAGAGCAACTAAGCCCCTGTGCCACAACTACTGAGCCTGCGAGCCACAACTACTGAGCCCGCGTGCCGCAACTACTGAAGCCTGCGCACCTAGAGCCCATGCTCCGCAACAAGAGAAGCCGCCACAATGAGAAGCCCGCGCACGGCAACGAAGAGTAGCCCCCACTCGCTGCAGCTAAAGCCTGCGCTCAGCAACGAAGACCCAATGCAGCCAAAAATAAATAAGAAAAATAAATAGGTAAAATAAATAAATTTATAAAAGAAAAAGATAAGGAATAAAATGATTGAAAAGAGCAGAACATCAAAAAAAAAAGAGGTGAAGAACTCCTGGCTGGCTTTTTCCACAGGCTTGAGATGAGGTCCTGCTGAGACAAAGCATGGGAAAGAACTTTATAAACTGTAAATTCATCTGGGAGTATTATGATTGTGGTTATTAGTTTGTGGAGATTGAGTTCACATTATTGTTTTCTCTCTGGGAATCCTGTTCCTTTTCTTCATAGAACTTACAGATTTTTATAAGTTATCATTACTGCTGAGCAAATAGTTGATTGGTTTACTGCCTACCTCCTCTCCAGAGTGTAAGCTATGATAGGGCGGGAGTCATGTGTAGGATTGTTTCTTATGATTTTTCCCAGCATCTGGTTCAGTGCTTGGAATGTAATGGAGGCTTAAGGAATAATTGAGTTATATGAGGACCCATTGCCCATCCTCACCAGAGACATCTGCAAGGCTAGTCTGTCTTGTTCACTGCTACACCCTGGCATGGAGTAGGCAATTAATAAGTGTTTTTTTGAAGTTGAAATGAACAAACTTCCTTTAATTCTATCTTCATTGTGAAGTTCTGTTGCTAAAGGATCTATCGTGTTTCCCAGTTGCCCCATCTGTGATCCAAATGCCCAGAGAGGCTCTCTGTGCCTCTCAGAATCCACCTTCCCAGCCTCTTGTCCTTGTCCCACATCTTCCTCTGCTCCAGTCCAGAAAAACTGACCACCATCCTCTCCCCAAGATATGGTTGTACCACCTGCAGACCTCTGCTGGGGCTCAGTCATTCCCTGTTCCCTTCCCTCAGAGTCCTGTCTGAACTTCCTTCCTTTCCAAGCCCCTTTTAAAAGTGTGGTGTGTATGGGTGTGGGTTTGTGTATGTGTGTGTGTTTAATAGCACTCTGTACCTATTGGAGTATTTCTATTTGGAAAAAAAGACTTTTACATACATGATGTTGTTCAAGACAGACAGTAGCAGCATTGGCAGTACAGGCAATTTACAAGTGTACAGATTAGGAAGCTAAGGCTCAGAGAAGTTTTATTTGTAATTTATATACCCAGGGATTGGACTTACTTGTGGATCCACGAAAGCAATTTGGTGGGGTGACTTCCACTGAAGAAAAAAAGAGAGACAGACAGACAGACAGACAGGGACAAAGGCAGAGACAGAGGCAGAGACCCAGAGGGAGCAGGGGAGGAAGAAAGGAAGGGTAGAAAATATGAGTACGTCACACATACTAAGAATAAGTAAAGAATAAGTATTATTTGGGGAACGTGTGTGTGTGTGTGTGTGTGTGTGTGTACACATGCCAACGAGGCTGTGATGTAAGACCTATTTCATACTATGGGCCACGGTCAAAGTGACTGGGTTACACGGTGTGCTGAAGGTTAGCCAGCAGAACTTAAGCTTCACCAATTATCATGGAGGCCGAGATGGACAAGAGAAGGGCCAGAGATGGAAGCCATGATCTGAATTTCAGCTGGGTCAGCTTGGGGCCCAGGGAAGCCGGTGTTCTGAGGGAAAGCAGCTGCGGGTTGTGGTGCCGGTTGTGTGAGGTGAGTTGCTGTAGAGAAGCCTCAGCTGTGGCAGGGTTTGTGTGGAGAGGCTGAGAGTTTGCTGGCTGGCTTGGGCTGGGTCAGGGTCAGTGCTCTCCGCGTACCAGTGCTGTGTAGCCCAGGGCGGTGGTTCTCAAAGTGTGGTTGCAAGGCCAGCAATATCACCATCACCTGGTCACTTGTTAGGAGTTCAGATTCTCAGGTCCCACCCCAGACCTTGGGAATCAGAAAACCCGAGGGAGGGCCCAGTCATCTGTTTAACAAGCCCTCCAGGTGATTCTGAGGCATAACATTTGAGAACCGCTTTCCTAAGGATGCCCTGTTCGGCATTCTGTGTTTGATGTGTCTCGGAATATCTAGGCAGGTCTGGTCTAAAAGCAGCCTTGTTGAAAAATAGAAATGCTGGGCCTCCAGTCCAGGCCTTTTGCTGTAAAACCTGGCTTACTTTCCACTGTTTATACGGTACATTCACGCACAAGATTATGTGTAAAGGAACGCTGGGTATATCCTTCCTACTCTGTGTGTCTTCCACACTGCCGGACTCGGCCCGCACTGGGTTCAAATACATGCGTGTATGTTGCTTTGAAAATGTTCTCAAGTTACATGTGTATATGAGTGTGCAGACTTGGGTACATGGGTCTGTTCTGCCTTCTCTGCTGGACAAAGTCCTCCCAGGGCAGAGCCTGAATCCCACCTCCCTCGATCTTCACATCACCCCTCTGGCTGGGGCTCAGCCATACTCAGCATTCAAGCACCGGATCCAGGAACCTCACTCACTCTCTAATCCTGACCACACAACCCGCCACAGGCCGGAGGTTCCCAGACACGCTCATGGCCCCTAGAACCTTGAGGCAACCTTGATGCACCTGCAGCTCATTTCCTCCCCGCAGGACTCCTACCTGTTACCTAATGAGAGAGGAGCTATGCGTGGGTGCTGGCTCCAACACTGAGAACCTTTACCACCCCACTTCCTGTGTTCATTTTTATTGTGCTTTTGGGTCACTGGTGACTGAGAGAGCTGTTAACACTTACAGCTACTTCCCACTACTGCCTGAAGCTCAGTTTCCACATGTGTGATAACGTGATACAAATACCTAGCACATAAAGACTGTTCAGAGGACCATAGGAAGTGATGTGTGTGAAGAGCTTAGCGGTTCACGGCACATAGTAAGTGTCGGATAAAAAGCTCATAAAGGGTTTAGGCAGAGTTTTCCCCTCAGATAGCCAGGCAAGTGCCCGTCCTTTGCGAAACTGAATCTCTGAGAGAAGGTCATGTGGTCTGGTAGAGAGACCCCCGGGTTTGGCTTCAGACCCTGACTCTGCCATCACTCTCCCTGTACTCATGAGGGAGCAACTGAGCCTCTGTTTCCTCATCCTCCAGCCCCACCCCCTGCAAATTTGGCCATGGGTGATGCCAATACCTCCTGCATAACGAGTTTTGAGGATTAAATAGAGTTAAATGTGAAATTAAGTACAAAGATTAAGAAAAATGAAATATAAAAATTGTGCGACTTTGTAGATTGGTAAATGCTATACGAATGTTGTTATTCTCTTATCCTAGAAAGATACCCAACACTTCCTTGGGCTGACTCGCTAGGTGGGGAGCTGTGGAGAGCTGTTCTGAACAGCTGGGGAAGACCCAGAGAAAGAAGAGAACAAGATCTCTGTCCAGGTCAGAGAGAGTGAACATCTCAGGGTAGTGAGAGAATAGGGGGGAAACCCCAGCCCTTTCCCTGCACCCCAAACACTCTGCAGAACAACTTAACTTTTCTGTGGAATGTAGGAAATGAACTCCAAGACAAGTGACTGTATCTAGTATCTGAAATAAAGAGAAACTTAACACATGAACTGTGAAGCAAAATTACGGAGAAACATCCACCCGGGCTGATACTAAGCCACCATCTTGCCTAAGGCAGACATAAATCTACCCTTGTCAGAACCACCAGTGGTCAGGCTTTTGATGTTCTCAAACAGCTCTGCCTCGGGTAGGCTGCCCATGGGGTGGGGATTGGGATCCCACACGGAAGAAATATAAACAAGTTGAAATAAAATGTGGGCTGCCTTCTCTGGAAATGTCCCCCTCACACACAGGTGGAACCCCTGCCATCTCATCCTTAAAGTCAAGGGGTCACAGGCTAGGCATTTCCCTCTCTATTCTGCGGGGCCAGTCTGGCTTTATGGCTTTGAAGATCTTAAGATCATCTTTTCTACCAGAGGCAGTTACTCTCTGAACCTTCTAAGGCAACATTAGAACTCATAGTCGGGTGGTATTTACCCATTTAGGGCAAACCCAGTTGACCATCAAAGGTCAGTGGCTGGGACAAGTGGGCCCTGGGAACCTGCAGTATGTCCCAGCATCTGGAGAGACAGGAAGGGGCATCTGAATGGGCCCACGATGCAAGAAGCACCAGGAAGTTAAGGGACTAGAGAGGAGTTCAGGTAACATCACAGGTTTCTCTTCTCCATAAAACCCAGGTCAGCCACTGAGAAGCCAACAGATGCCTTGCTGCCCCCAGCATCATAGCTGCAACCACAGCCAAAGCCTCTGCTGCACCTGAGGAGCAGTCCTGCGCCTCCTCCCAAACCCCTCTTCTGGACCTGCCACACATCAAGGTGAATGGACACCCACAGGAAGAGTAAGAGAGGAGAAGGCCACGAGAGCAATTCCTACCTTGTCCAGTGTACACTCCAACCTCCTCCATCTTCTTGCTGCTGCCCACGCCCCCCATCAACATCATCAACAACACCATAACCATACCCGTCACATCTTGAGTAATTCTTTCCACACACCTTTTCATGCAGTCTTCATCATCTCCCACGCCCCCTACCTTGCACCTTCCCCTCCAGGCATATCAGGTCACTCTATCCAAACCTTCAATGTCCAGCTCATGTCCTCCTTCTTCCATGAAGTCTTCTCTGACCTTTGAGAAAAGTAGGTTTCTAATGGCATGAAGTAGGGTTCTGTTTTTAGCGTTGTTCTGTCAATAGTTTCCATCAAGACTTGGATAGACCCAAGGATAGCAGGCTTATCTAAGTTGGTATCACAGCAACAGAGGACTGAATCAGGATTTCAAAAGTTTCCCCTTAGAAGCTGAGATGATGGATTCAAACCATCAAAATGAAATTTGTTAAGCATGTTGTCAAGGGGAATGGGAGCCCACAGGAAAGACCATTTTAATTACAGTTATATAAGTATGGAACCTTGAACAAGGAAAATCTTATCTTCCTATATTTTGTCCTAGTCAGATTATATCTAGACCATTAATCAGAAATCACCCAGAGGTCAAAGAATGGGTTGATTAAATCAAACTGCATTAAAACACGACCTCTTGAAAGAAACAAATTTCTCACCCTTGGTGATGTTTGACTAATACTGGGTAACCATCTGATGAGGACGTAGTGACAGGAATCTTGAATTTGCTGGGGGTAGGGGAAGGGGGGAATGAGGAAAGAATGGTTGCTCTTTCAAATCCCCTTCCAATTCCTACGTGATTCTCCGTACTATATTCTTTCCTGATCAATGTCCTTAGAGTAGCAAAAGCTAAATTGAGTATATCAGTCGATTGGAAGGGCAGGGATGTTGGGGTGGGTGGGGCTGGAAGAATGGGGATTACACAAGAAACACCGGGGCAGCTTCCTCCTGCAGGTTTCCGGACTGGAAGTGCAGAAGGGACCTCTGGCCCCTTTTCCTGAAATTCTTCCTCCTTGAAAGCTGTTGCTGAAGGCAGTGAATGGAGATTGAGGAAAGAAAGACCTCAACAGTACAAATACAGGCTGAAAACTCCTCAAGCTGTGGAAACCCAAGAAAGATGTACCTGTTGGGGTGAAGTGGGGGAGAGAAAAGGGGAAGATGAACATGGAGGAGAAGGAGAAGGAGGGCACTAGAAAGGGGAGAATCCCAGCCAGTGGTCATTTGGCAGGCAGGGGAGGATGAGGTGGGGCAGGGAAAGAGCCCATCATGTGTGGGCGCCTCTGTGTGTGCACTCGCTGTTTTTGTATCATTGTGGACCTCTCCTGGAAGGAAAAGCACGAAGATGAGACTTGGAGGGGAAGTCGATCAGTGTCTACATTGAGCTTCTTAAAGGTAGGGGTCCACAGACAGGGCAGAGGTGAGGGAAAGGAAAAGGGTTCCGTTGAGCCTGTAAGAGTAGCAGCCTGGTGGGATAGGGGAAACACTGAATATGGAGTCAGGAAGCCTGGGTTCAGTCCTGGCTCTGCCACTGGCTAGCTGTGGGTCCTGAGGACGTCACTCTGCCTCTCTGGGCCTCAGGGTCCTCCCATGTAAAAATCTACTCTAGCTGGGTAGTCTATGACGTTAACCATTTATGTGCCAACCGAGTTAATTTATAGCTAGAACATCATTATTTCTGAGCCAGAAGATGACTCTTCTGTGACTATATTTTTGTGCTTGGTGATTTGGGTAATTTTGTTTTTGTCTTCCAGCAATGTGTTAGTGTTGCTCCCTTTGAAAACTTCTAACCTATCTCTTCCGAACTTGAGCTAGAAAGGGAAGGGGTTTTGCCCCTGCCTGGGCAAAAGGATAATGCAAGTAGGGTATCCCAGTCTGCCTCGGACTGAGGGGTTTCCCAGGACAAGGGACTTTCAGCCCTGGGCACACTGGGGGCTGGGTTGCCCTAGTGGAGAGACAGATGAGGGTTTGGAGGCGGCTTGGAGGAGAGGGCCTGGAAGGGCTCACCTCCTGCTCCCCCTCTATGTGGAGTTTCCCTCAGAGCCCCCCGACCAATGTGGTGGTTTTCATTACAAGGCACAACTCCCTGTTGGGAGGCTGGTGGAGATACAGGGAGGAGAAGCGAGCGGCAGCCTTTAAACTAGTTACAAGCCCCAACTGAGACAACTATTGCTGGGAAAGAAGCCGAAATGCTTGACTGGCACTGATGCTGTGGGGATTTTCCCTTTTTCTTCAAAAAAACACAAAAGACCCAGTGGAAAAAAAAAAAAAATGATGAGTTGTGAGACAGGCCTCGGGTCCTACGCGGCCCCAGGAGACAGCACGCAGTTCATTTGTTTAAATTTGCAGCTGACGGCTGCCACCTCTCTATAGTCAGCAGGCAGAGAAGCTCTCAACATCAGGCAGTGGCCAGTCTGGTGACATACGGCTACAACCATGAACTACCCCCTAACCCTGGACATGGACCTCATGAACTACAACCTGGAGGACCTGGTGAGTAGGGACAGGTGGCTTATGGTCGCCCAGGAATGCTAAATATCCTGCACCCGGGGCCCAAGGAAGAGGGGAGACATGCAGTCCTCTCCCACTGCGGATCGGCAGGATCTAGACAGGCCCATCGGCTCCTGCCTTTTAAGGTTTGATTTCTCATTCCATGGAAAATAGAGCTGCTGCCTTAAATAGACATCCTTTATTTAGAGGGGATTGGAAGTATGGGTTCAGGTCCTGCATCCTCCCTGACGTGCTCTAGGACCTAGAACAAGTCACTTTGCCTCTCCATTCTTCAGTAGAGGGTCCTCTCCTCATCTCATACGGCTGGAATACGGGGTAGATGGGAAAGTACTTTGGAGGTTTTCTTCATATCAGGAGGCTGGCATTGCTAGTTGGCCAATCAGTGTATGTTTATTCATCTCTTGCTCTATGATTCTGTCATCGGGGCACGACATTCTCCCTTGGATAGAGAAGGTGAGAGCCTGTTCTTGGCACTTAAATAGCTTACGGGCTAGCCAAGAAGAAAAAAAAATTACTCACCAGAAGCTCGTAGACAATGATTATGTGCTAAACCCAAGGAGATGGTCAGCAGGGGAGAGGACCCCAGTGGGCTGGGGTCAGGAGGTAGGGGGTGCCAAGCTGGTATCAAGTTAGTGGAAGAACTCGGTGTTAATCCTAGAAGTGTCTCTGAGCACATTGTGGCCTCCCTCAGAGGACTGGGCTCTCTAGAGATTAGGTATTTTTCGGTGGGCTAAGAAAATAGTCCCCAGCGTCACTGTCTGCCACCCACCCAAGACTGTCCCGTGAAGCAAAGTAACCCAGTTGGCTTGGCTGTTACTGGGTCCCCAGAAGGTGTATGTAAGGAGCAGCTCAACCAGAGACCCAAGGCTCCTGTGTGAGGGCAGCAGAGGGCTGCTTGTAAGGATCTTAGGGAAACTTTCTTGTAGTCTTCACTCCCTTTCCCCCATGGCCAAGGGCACTGCTAGGAAAAGAACTTCTCTCTGGGCTAAATTCTGGGCTGGATCCTTTTCTAAAGGTCCAAACCTTTTCTCCTATACCTGCCAGCTCTCCTGGCCCTAAACTCACCCTGAGATGGTCTCCGACTCCCTCTAGCTCCCCTGGCTGGAGTCTATACTGTAACGCCACCAGCTGTGTTCCCAGACTTGCTTGGAAAAGTCTGCCTCTCACTTGCCCAGATCCCAAGACTTGGAAGCGTAAGCAGAGCATGGGGAGGTGGGGGAAGGGATAAGTACCCAAAGTCTGTCTTCTCAGATCCAACCCTCCGATAAAAGCAGAGCCGGAACCATCAGTCTAATCAGGCCTGCTGCTTAATTTGTGGGACCCAATGCAAAATGAACATGCAGGGCCTCTGTTAAGAATTTCAAGATAGAGACAGCAGAGCACTAAACCAAGCACAGGGCTCTTCTAAGTGCTGGGCCCTGCGTGACTGTACCGGTCTCACACCCATAAAGCTGGTCCTGAGTCCAATCAGACTAAAACCCCACAACCCTGACAAGGCAATGTGCTCCCACCCTGGCCCCCAGCCCTGGCCCCTGGCCTCACCTGACTAGGTTACCGGGCATCTTCCTCTACCCGAAGCTTCAAGCTGACCACGAGCCCTGACCCAGTTGGATATCACAGTAACCAACTCGAGACCCGGCCGGTTCTGGCTTCTGAGAAACCTCAAGAGTTCCCCTAACTGCACGCCTCACTCCACTGCGTGACCTACTAGAGACAGGTGGCAGCAGGGGGACAGCCGGGCATGTCCCACATACCAAAGAAAACCTGCAGCCCGGGGAGAGAGAGCGGTGACTCACTTCATGTCACGCCTCAAATGAGTGGTCGCAGCCCAGGCATCCCTGCAGGCCTGAACCCCCTCCGTCAGGGTCGGGCCAGGAGACAGGAGTCCTAGGACCATCCGGGCCCTGGACCTTTCTTCAAGCCAGCCCCCGGCACCTCATCCCGCCTGCACTCACCTCCCATACACTCTCTCTCCAGGGCTGTTGCCCCCTCAGAAGTCCAGACCCTCTCTCTCCACCACCCCCCGCCACTCACAGCAGGACCTCGAGCAGTTTTGACAGTCTCCCTGACGGTATCTCCCAGCACAGGGGCCCTGGCGTGGCGGGGCGGCAGAAGAGTCTTGTATGCAGTAGCTTCGCAATAAGTATGTACTGATTTGTGCTGCTCCGCTGAGTGTCTCAACTCCCCATTTCTCTCTGGAGTTAGTCTCAGTTCTACTATTTTGCTTCCTATTCCTCTCCCTCTCCTGGTCCAAAGCAAGTATCAGTTCAGTGTCCTAGAACACTGGGTTCTAGACTCCAATGCTGGGTTAAGAACTGGGGGCTCTTGGCCATAAACCAAGTGTTGGGCATCCTATCTTCCCTCCCTCCTCTTGCATTCTAAGATCAACTGTTTAAAATGTCCATTTTCTTGAGATAGGTTGCTAATTCCCATGAACGGAGGATCCAAACAGAAAAACTCTAGATGGCTAAGTACCAGAAACTAGGAGCCAGGTCCCTGGGGTGGGCATGCCAGGGACCCATCCTGCTGGGAAGGCAGATCTAGGCAGACCTAGAAGAGCCTCTGTCCATAGGAACCTGGATCTGAAAGCATGCCGCCTCCTCTTGACAGACGTAGGATCTGGAGTACCTACAGGGGTCGGTCATAAACTGCACCTCCAGCCCCACCCTGCACACCAGCCAGGAGGAGAAGCTGCTATAGAGCAGGGTGAAGGTGGTCCAGCCCCAGGGCCTGGCTTCCCCTGACCCCTCCCCAGGGATGACCCCCCACAGACTATGACTTCAGCATGATCAGCGCATCACAGGACGGGAAGGCCATTCATATGCACTGTCCCATTTCATCAAGGAGGTGTGAAGAAGAGGAACCAAAACCAGCTCAGGCTGTTTCTGGGGTTTACCTTGGGGGAAGGGAGGCTCACCCCCTCCCAAACCAGGTCAAAAGTCCCAGAGGAACCCCAGTGGAAGAAGCCCCAACTGGGGGGGATTGGAAGGGTCAGAGATGAGGGAGAGACCCAGGGCTAGCCTGGGGAGGGGTCAGTGTTGGGGCAAGTCTGGGCTCAGGCACAGAGACCACAGTCTCCATCAGTGAGGACACAGACTGTGGCTGAACCACTCCTCTGACACAATGGCAGAAAAAGTGACCATGAATTTAGGACCGCGAATCAGGACACAAGAATGTGTATTCTTTCAGGAACGATGGGACAAAATATTTCAAATCAGTACTGACCCGGGAGATGGCTTCAAGAGGTTACCATACACACCTAAGAGACCTGTCTACCTGTCCCTCGGACTGTGTGGCTCTGTCCCCAAAGTGCAAATTGATCTGGGGTGCCAAGGGGGACCCCTTGAAACCTAAAGACTCAGTGCAGAGGTAGGGGTAGCTTAAAGTCTCCCTCCAGAACCACACCCAGAGTAGTGCCATGTTCCTAATGGCCAAAACCCTTGGGTTGGAGATGGAAGAGGAGCCTGGCGGGCTCGCTCCTGAGGGGTGGGGGCGGGGAGACGGGGGAGATGTGACAAATGGCCAGCCAGAGTCTCAGATGGTCTTTAGGGGGTGTGGGCCCTCTAAAGGAAGAGTGGGGAAGGGACAAAGTCCTCCGCCCTCGCCCCTCAGCCCAGCCTCCTTCTTCCAGACCCCCGCACCCCTCAAGCCACAGAAAGCTGGAATGAGAGACGCCCTGGCTGGTCCTACTCACGACTCCTGACTCTGGGTTGGGAATATCCAGCCAGAGACATAAAAGGAGACGGAGCCTGTGTGTGTCCCCTATAGCCAGAGTGATGAACCACATCTGTGTGTAGACGCCTCTTGCAGCTAGTATGACTCAGGCCCCTGGAGCCCTGGAGTTGGGCCTGGATGAGCCAAGCACTCAGCAGCCCTGCCTCCCTCCTGGGGGCTGAGAAGCAAGTCAGGCTGGGCCATTCACTCAGTGCAGGACAGACAGGCTGGAGAAGCAACGGCTCCCACCCAGGTGCTGAGCTAGATGAAGGTGACACTGAGAAACAGAACAGCGCAGGGCAGGGCATGACAGCCAGAGACTCGGAGCATCTGGGAGCTGTGAGCAAGGGGCATCTGAGGGCAGGGCCCAGCTTCCTTTCCAGAGCAGGAATCCCTTCCCACACACTTGGTCTCAAACATTCCTCTTCCTCCCAAGGGCCCCAACCCATGGTTCGACAGTTCTGCCTGTTAGAAGGTTCTTTGTCCTTTGACTGAAACACCCCCAATCCCAACCTCTGCCCATTTCTCCTGCTCTACCTGCTAGGACCTCACACAATAAGCCCATCCTGCCTTCTCGCCATGGGAGCTCTTTCCAGTCCTTGAAGGAGCCAGCTCTCCTGGACTCAAGTCTTCTCTTTCCTGGACACCACAGCCCGGGACCTGGAAACTTCCCCCCAGGGTGGGGATTTCCAGACCCCTTAAGAACTGGTCACCCTTGTCCAGCCCAAACAAACTGGGCTGGTGGCAGGTGCCCACCTACAGGTTTCTGTTCACCTAGATAAGGCAACAAAGCCCTGCTGGCAGCCACGCCACCCTGTTGACTCATCTGAAGCTTGCAGTCAACAAGCTCTCAGGTCTTTTTCTCACAAACAGTTGTTAAGTCAGGTCTTCTCCAACCTGTCCCTGAAGAGTTGAAGTTTTAAACCCCATCTAGGTCTCTACATTTTTCTTTACCAGTTCCATCTGGTCAGTTTGGGCCTGTAGTTCCAGGTTGTAGAGAACTCTGCACTGTCTGAAAGCCTCCCCCAGCCGTATCACCCAAGACAGGGTAGAGAGTGAAAAAGAGGAGAGGATCCAGGACAGACCCCTGAGGAAGGTCCTAGACACCCGCTGCCCACCTGCTGACACAGAGCCCCATCAGCAAACGTTTGCTGAGCTTCACGCCGGCCACTGCAGGGCAGTGAGACAGCCTCATTTTTTGAAGTCAGATGGGGCTTGGAGGACTTAATTATCCAGGGAGGGGCCTGGGTCCTACAGAGGTTCCTGAGGAAGGAAAGAAGGGAGGGGCAGAGGGGTGGAGTGGGGGTAGGAAGAGTAATATTTGTAATTCCAAGCACTTTGATCTCTCCCCCCATCCTCCCTTCTCCTGGCACCTCAATACCGGGACACAGAATGTTCTAGTCCTCACTCCTGCCCTCTGCACAGCTTCATCCCAGTCATCGTGTTTTCTTGCCTTCTTTGAGGCCTGGGTCCCTGGCCTCTGTCAGGCTACTGTCCACTGGGTACCTGCTTATGCCACACGCTGTTGTGGCCCCAGCAGTCACATGTCTGAGTCTCTACAGGGTCACGCTGCCGTCAGAGTGACCGTGGCTTCCTGCAGCTTCTCCTAGCAAAGGATGAGTGAGCACTCGGCCAGATGGCCCACCCTGAGCTCCCTCTGGGTGTGAGTCTTGGGGGGGCTCCCTTCCGCGTCCACTCCCCACAGCATTCAGGATTCCTGATTCCTAACTTCCCACTGGGCCAGAGCTGACCTTGCTCCATTACCTATCTCCATGATTTGAGGAAGGGCGGGTGTGCCGGATCCCCTGGCTGTGGGAAGTGGCTTTAACACGTGCCACTCCCGAGGCCCCAGGATGTCTGTTTGACACCTCCTGCTGAGAGGCATCGCCATCTCTCAGCACTCCTCAAACCAGCTTCCTCTGTCTTCTCCTCTCTGCCTGAGCGCTCTGCCGAACAATGACCTCTTGGCAAGAAGGGAAAGACAGTCCCCCACTCCCAACCCTCCTCTAAACCTGGGTTCTCAGGAGACGGGGGCTCTGGGCTCCTAGGGACTTGTCTCACTGTGCTGACTTTAAATGAGCAGCAAACCAATCAACCTGAATGCTTTAGAGGGCAGGTCTTGAGTGGTTCTGGACCAGACAGGCTGGCTGCACCTAAGCCCTCCGCTGGGCAGTGGGAGGGCCAGGCTCCCACGACAAGGTACATGGAGTCCAGCCCCGCTGACTGCACCAAACCCTGCATCTCTTCTCCTTCTGTCTCAATTGCTTTGCTCTGCATGAAAACAGCTCATCTCACTGCCATCCCGTTTAACTCCTGCTGAATTCCAGGATGAATCAAATGGTTGTATTCAATGACGATGTTGGAAATAACTCCCAATATGGTTAGAGAACCCAAGATAGGCTCTAGGCTGTCAAGAGCATTGGGAAGAGGCAAAAACTGAAGAAGGGTGGGAAGGAGTGTCTGAGCCTGCTGAGGCGCAGGGAGGAACTTCCCCAGAGTCCCAGAATACGAGGTCCCCTGGCCTTATCTGGGAAACTGCTCTCCAAGCGGTGCAGCACACATCTGCATCATGTCTGGCATGTGTAAAACACATGGCCTTGTAAGGGAGACACAGGAGACCTGCCCCCGGGAGCTCACCATCCAATGAGGCCACCGACATCCCAACCCTGAGTGAGGTAATAAAGGCACACGTGATGGAAGAAGAGAGAATGTAATTCCAAGCAGAAGAGTTAGGAAGGACATAGGAAGGTGGGATTGAGTGGGGCCTTGAAGGAAGCACAGCAATAGGCAGACTTGGGAAGAAAGGACTGCTGGGCGAAAGGAAGAGTTTTAGAGACAGGATTGTATCAGCGTGACGGGGGCAGGCAGCCAGGAGAATGATGAACCTGAAGGAGAGGGATAAAGCGATAAAGTGGAAGAGAAGGTTTGAAAGGTCAGGGGAATATACAGTTTGCAAACATGTAAAGGCCCAGTAGAGGAGTTTAGACCTCACCCTGCAAGTCCATGATCTTCCAGTGAAAGCAGAACCATTTTCATAAACAAAAGCCTATGTGTGAAACACCACATGAGACAAGGGTGTCTGGTTTAAAGACGGGAGGACCAGAGGCTCCCTCCCTTCCCACCGCCCCCCCCAACCCCAGTAAAACCTGCAAAGAAAGTCCATGGACTTATGCTGTATGGGAGGCCTCACAATTAGTTCTGAAATTTAGTAATGTATGGGAAACATCTCTTCCTAAGAGAACGCGCAGGTAAACCTCACTTCTTTTTGAGCGCTGCATTGTATTCTGCTGTGTGAATGCCCTGAGGTTGGCTTCCTCCAATCTTCTATTGATGAACTTGATCCCAAACATGACTTTTCCTTATAACTGGCTTTGCTTTTAAATATGACTAACACAACATTTTAAATCAACTCTACTGCGATAATTTTTTTTTAATTCTATGAAATTGAAAAAAAAAAGATAAAGACAAAAAGAAAAGAAAACCACTGCTTAGAGGTAACAGGGAACCAGCAAAAGATTTTAAGCAGGACACTGATGTGATGGTATTCGTGGGTTGAAAAACTCATCCTGTCCTCTGTGCAGGAGATGGATAAGAGTGGAGAAGTCGGTGAGAATGGGACCCATGGGGAGACAGTAGTCCTGAACATTAGGGTGAAGAAGGGCTAGACTTGGGCTATGGCAGAGGGATGCTGGGGCCGGGCCAGCCTATGACTCTGCCACTGCACTAATGTATCCTCCCACCCGCTTCTCTCAGGAACTGGAAGGAAAGGCCCAGGTTGGGGAATGGGTCTTCCCACCATGGAGAACAAGTGTATGACCCACAGCTGGGGCCCTGGGTAACAATACAACCACCCCCTGCTTGTGTGGGACCCTCGATCTCCAGGAAGGAGGGCAGGGTGGGACCACCCTGAGCCTGGGTGCCCGGTACCCTCTCCCATCCTCTCTCTCCCTGGGGCTCATCGTTTACAGAAGTGCCTTTTTGAAGCCACATAAGCTGGTTATAAGTGGTTTTGAAATGCTGTGGAGAGGTGTATGGTTAGGGGAGGGGGTGGGAAGAACAGAGCTGGGAGGTGAGGAGCAGGTGCAGGGGGGCAGCTGTGAGTGAAAGGTATGAAAACAGGCGCCCTGCCTTCCTTTGCGGTTAGCTGGGTAAACAACCTGAGTGCTGGGGTGGGGAGGGCTGGGGGGGAGGGGGAGGCAAGGGAGGAGTGAGCTTCCGGAGACAGAGTGGGCACATCCCCTTCACTTGGAAGCCTCCCCCCTCCCCCCTCCCCCTCCCCTCGCGGAGAAGGGAGCAGAGTGAGGCGTTTGCTGGTGACAGGGAGTAGCAGGCAGGGCAGCCAGGCAGTGCTGTGTAGTGGTGGGAGTTACATCAGCGTGGGTTCAAGCAGACCTGATCTCTGGCGAGACATGGGTGAAACCAGAATATCACATGCCTTGGGCTTGCTGTGCCGATTAAACAAAAAAGAGGCTCTTACTACAATTTCAGATATAATGAAGGAACGAGGGGACAAACTGAGAGCAAGCCAGCAGGCCATACCAGCATCCACCCCTTCAGCAGGATCCTAGGTCTGAGTGCCCTCTGTTCTGTTCAGAATCAGAAGAGATGGCTCTTTGTCCTAACCAGATCCATTCCCCCAAAGGGAAGCCCTGATTCCAGCCCCTGCAGCTGCATCCTTCCACACCTGAGGCCTCGCAAATGAGAAACGACTTACAGGTGCCCAGCCCTTCAGAGTTTATGAAGCACATCCACACCATATATCTCCTTTCATCTTTGTCACTACCCAGTGAGGGATGTTTACAGACGAAAACTGAAGTTGGAAAAGACAACGTGATTTGTTTGAGGAACACAAAGGGAAACTGGGATTTGGTCCGTGGGCAGACTGGGAGTGCAGGGACAAAAGCAGTTAGCCTGGGGGGATAGGATTACTCTACCAGGGGGTCTGGGTCCCTCTCTGAGAGGAAAGACTGGTTCTCAGTTCCCACCCTCCTGTCTCCTTGCCTTTGCAGTACAAGGAATTAGGCAGCTACAATGACAGTACGGAGACCCACACAATGGAAAATCACCTCTGCTCCACAGCTGAGGGGCCCCTGCTGACCTCCTTCAAGGCCGTGTTCGTGCCCGTGGCCTATGGCCTCATCTTCCTCCTGGGTATGATGGGCAACATCCTGGTGCTGGTCATCCTGGAGCGGCACCGGCAAACGCGCAGCTCAACCGAGACCTTCCTGTTCCACCTGGCGGTGGCCGACCTCCTGCTGGTCTTCATCCTGCCCTTTGCTGTGGCCGAGGGCTCCGTGGGCTGGGTCCTGGGCAGCTTCCTCTGCAAAACCGTGATTTCTCTGCACAAGGTCAACTTCTACTGCAGCAGCCTGCTCCTGGCCTGCATCGCCGTGGACCGCTACCTGGCCATCGTCCACGCCGTCCACGCCTACCGCCACCGCCGCCTCCTCTCCATCCACATCACCTGTGCAACCATCTGGCTGGCGGGCGTCTTCTTTGCCTTGCCAGAGATCCTTTTCGCCAAGGTCAGTCAACCCCATTACAACGACTCTCTACCACACTGCACCTTCCCCCAGGAGAACCAGGCCGAAACCAATGCCTGGTTCACCTCCCGCTTTCTCTATCACATCGGAGGATTCCTGCTGCCGATGCTGGTGATGACCTGGTGCTATGTCGGGGTGGTGCACAGGCTGTGCCAGGCCCAGCGGCGTCCTCAGCGGCAGAAGGCGGTCAGGGTGGCCATCCTTGTGACAAGTGTCTTCTTTCTCTGCTGGTCACCCTACCACGTTGTTATCTTCCTGGACACCCTGACGAGGCTGAAGGCCCTGGGCAGTAGCTGTGAGTTCAATGGCTATCTCTCCGTGGCCATCACCATGAGTGAGTTCCTGGGCCTGGCCCACTGCTGCCTCAATCCCATGCTCTACACGTTTGCCGGCGTGAAGTTCCGCAGTGACCTGTCGCGGCTTCTGACCAAGCTGGGCTGTGCCGGCCCTGCCTCTCTTTGCCAGTTCTTCCCTAGTTGGCGCAAGAGCAGCCTCTCGGAGTCAGAGAATGCCACCTCCCTCACCACCTTCTAGGTCCTAGCCCCCCCTTGTTTCTGCTTTCCTTGGGGCAGGCAGAGATGCTCGAACTCCTTCCAACAGGATCTGGGATCCTAAGAGCTCGCCTTGGCCAGTGTCCTCATATGGGGCAGCTGGAGGAACCAACCCCTCTTTCCAGGACAACCCCGTCAGCTCTTCTCCCAGCCCCGGGTCTAGGCTGGGGTCCAGGGAGGGGAAAGCAGCCCAAGGGCAAAGCAAAGGATACCTGTGCTCGTCTGCATCACTTTGGGCTGAGAGGACCACACTTACCTTCTCTCATCCTAACCATCCAAAGCTCAAGAAAGAAATTTTCCTTCTGCCCCTGTCGATAGGGAAAGTCATTCCCCTTCCAGAACGTACTCCATCATCTTATGGACCACCGACCTCCACAACCACCCACCTCTCCTCCCAACTCACCTGCCAAAAGTAACAAGCAGCTGAGCACCAGGGCATGGATGGACGTTAAGGCTGAGGAAAGGCCAGCTGGCAACAGAGCGGGGCCTTAACATGTCTCAGTGCCTACTAAGCACAGACATTCTTTCAGGTCACCAGCCCTGCAGCATCTTGACCAAGCAGGAAGTTCAGGATGACCTGGTCCAGGTGGCTGCCCCTGGCTCTGACCAAAATGGTGCCAGGCCAGCCCCATGTCACTGGGCCCTGGGAGGACTGCAGCCTGAGGCAGACTCCAGGTGCCCTCAGAGGCCAGCCAGCATCCTAGAGAAGGACTAAGGTCAGCAGAGAGGAGCCCAACCAAGGAAAGGAAAGATTCTCCTTCCCCAGCTCCAAGGATGAACAAGTATTAACCAAAGCCAGCTGTCTTCCCTGCCGAGGGTGGAAAGCTCCCAGGGCAGGCCAGGGGCAGCAGGGTCCAGGGCCCTGGTGGGTCTGGGCACCGATGGGGAAGGGGACAGACGTGTTCTTCCCTGTCCCTCTCCCCGCAAACTACACAGCCAGGGGAAACTCCTGGAGCCACAGAGAGAATCTGACCACGGAGCAGAGATGGAGACCTCCCGAGGAAAGAGACCTAAGGGGTCCCTGGGGGTCATCTCATCCAGCCCCCTGCCTGCAGGCCAGGCCATCTCTCTGGGCCTCAGCAAGAGCCGCGAGGCATCCCCTTGGGCTGGGCACTGTGACAAGCAGGCCTAGGCAGGGAAGTCCCCAGGCTCCAGGAAGCTGGGCCCTGCCCCGAGAGGATACTACTCAGATGGAACCAGAGGAAGCTGCTCCGCGCCTGCCTGCCCCCTGCCCGGGGAGGGCTCTCCCTGCCTCCTCCCCAGCCTCTGGTCTGCCTAGAATGGGACATCAGGGACCCCTGTAGCTGCTGAGGGCACACATCGGTTGCCCAGGCCCACTCAAGCCAGTCAGCCCAGGTCCCTAAGAGGCCGCCGCAGGGGAGATCAGAGCTGTGGCCCAGGGGACTAGGTCTTCACCGTGGAACACCAGGGAATCCCTGGGGCCCCTTTTTCCTCCCAGCACCCAGTAGTAAGCTGGGCAGCGGAGGAGCCAGACACGGAAGCAAGACAGCAAGAAACTGGATTTTTAATTTTCTCTTTTTAATAAAAAGGCACCTATAAAACAGGTCAATACAGTACAGGCAGCACAGAGACCCCCGGAACAAGCCTAAAAATTGTTTCAAAATAAAAACCAAGAAGATGTCTTCACATATTGTATTTATATATTTATATTTATATATATATTTATATAATGGTACAAAATGGCTGGGGGTGTGGCCATGGATGGAGGGAAGTAGCTGGCCTGTGGAATTCACCTTGGAAAGCTAGTCTGGTGGCAGAGGTGGGAGGAGCGGGGGAAGGGGAGGGCATCGGGCCCTTTTCAGTCTGACCCGTCTCTCCTCTGCGCAGGAAACACTTAAGAGTCGATTTGGGAGTACTGGGTCATGGGTGGGGGACTCAAGGGCACGAGGCCCGGGTTGAGACAGGGTGGGAACGTGTCTGGCGGGACTGAGGACAGGTGGCCCCTGAACACGGGGGACCAGGCCCTGGCCCCTGGGAGGGGCTGGGGGAGGCAGGAGCTCGCAGCCAGCCCCGGAGGAAGCACTTGACCTGGCTGACGGGGTACTGAGGACAGCACCAGACTGGGAGAACTGGGGACAAATTCCCTTTGTATCACAGCTGCCAATGGGAGACCAGGCCCTCAGGTCAGGAAGGCTGGGGACGGGGCCAAGGCAGAAGACACCTTGTCTAGAAATGGCCCTTGGCCCTGGAGGTGGGGTACAAAAGGCCTCAGCCAGGTAGCTGCCCTGCCACCTCACAAGGCAGGAAAGGAAGTGAGAAAAGGAGAAGTGTTTTACTCCTGGGGCTGAGGGGGGCAAAACACCCAATCGTGTATGGCTTCAGCTCTGACCAGAGGCGGGTGGGGAGCTCGTATGGGAAAGAGCCGGGGGCTGAGGGGAAGGCAGTGGCTGCGCCTGGGTGGGCACAGAGCCCTGAGCTCTGGGCAGAGGGACCTTGCCAGTGATCGGCCAGGCAGAGAGAAGCGGGAAGACGCCCTCCTGCTCGGAATCCAACACTCTCTCTATTCCATCCTCAGCGGGCGGAGGCTGGAGGGAGACAGACGGACTCGGCCAAACCCTTTTCCTTTCCTCCTTTGGTGATAAGAAGTAAGTGGTAGCCTCTGGAAGAGTCATGGCCCTGGGGGCTACCTGGCCCAGAGCCACTGCAGCGGGCAAAGGACCATCCGGCCCCCCAGGCCACCCCTCCACGGCTCCACACGAGGGGGCCACACAGTCTCCGCCTCGTCCTCCTCGCCTTCATCCCGGACTGGGGACCAAGGACTTCAAGTTCTGGCTAAGATGTAGCAGCAGGGGACAGCAGGCATCCACAGCTAGGAAGCCAGGGCCCCGTGTCACCTCTGCGGGGCAAACACACATGCACGTGCACGCGTTCTGCTGAATCACTCAGCAGCAGACAGGCTGCTGCCCTGGGGGGTCTCAGCCCTGCTGGGGCTCACCAGGTGGACGCCTAGGTGGTCTGACCTCAGTTTAGGTGTGGGTGTAGCTACGTCATTTCACCATTGGGGGACGGGACCGGAATGGTATCCTTTATTGACCCAGAGACACTGCCACAGCGGGTAGGTGTGTCAGACTACGTGCCCCTGGGTCCAGGGGAATGGAAGGGGCAATCATTTGAAAAAGGGGGGAAGGGTTTCTTTTATCCTTTTTTTGTGTGACTTCTATCAAAACACAGAAATACAGCACACGCACAAACCGGCACAAAAGCGCAGCGCTCTATTTACAGCTACGGCTGGCGCCTGCCCACCTGGCCAGCCGCCTGCAGGTTGGGGTGGGAGAGGGGGTCAGCCACATCATCAGGGAGAGGAACTGAGGCAGGAGAAGACAGAAGGAAAAACGGGAGGGGTGGGGGCAGAGAAACCAAGAGGAGGAAAGTGAAGCTCCCGGAGGAGACAGCAGCAGGAAGGGGAGGGAGAGGGAGAGACCTCTCCTCTCCTTCCACTCCCTGCCAAGGATTAGATACAGGGCTCTGAAAGCAAAGCTGAAGAGGGCGGAAGCAGAGAAAGAGGGAAAATCGAGGCTCCGTAGGACTGGGGGGGTGGGGTGGGGGAGGGGCAGTCCTGGCGGCCGAAATGGGACCAACCCCCATCTCAGATCCCCCACCCCACTCTGCCACTTCCCCCTAAGCTGCCAGCACATCTGGTTTCCACAAATGCCACTCCCCACACAAGCCCCCTCCCGCCCCCTCCACCCCACCCCTTGACCCAGGCCATCCCAACACCGAAGGGGAAGAAACTTTCTTAAGGTTATCCTATTTGCAGTGCCGCCCCAGCTCCAGCCCCCCGCGGGGACTGCTAGAAGGGCAGGTGGGCCATGCCGCCCGGCGCCGGGAGGTAGCCCATCGGGCCGTCCAGAGACGCACTGCGCTGGCGCAGCGGGTGGGACACCATGAGGTTCTGCTGGGGCGGGGGGCCCATGAGAGAGCCCTGCGGGGGCAGCATGTGGGGGGGCTGGCTGTAGACCTCACCGCCCACTCCCCGCTGCTTCAACAGCATGAAATTCTGCTGCGTCATGAGGCCTTGCGGAGGGGCCATGACCCCCTGGTGCAGGCCATGGGGCACCATGCCCTGCTGTGAGGGCACACCTGTCCTGCCCAGCAAGGACATCTGTCCGGGGTGGCACATGGACATGCTGAGCCCCCGCTGGACGCCCTGCTGGCCCGGGAGGTTGGGGGGCCGGGAGGGGGTCTGCTCCGCCATCATGTTCTGCAGGTTCATGAGATGCAGATTGGGGGGCTGGGCCTTGGGGGGCTGGTTCTCGCTCTTGGGGAAGTACTGGAGGGTGCTGCTTGGCTTCTCCGAGGGGATGATCCTGGACAAGTCGAACTCGGGGATCCCCGTCGGGGTGGGCCGGATCACCTCGCTCAGCTCAGGGTCGTTCAGCACTGACGCCACCCCGGGGAGCACGCCCGGGGGGTATGCGTCGCCCATGCGGCCGGCCATGCCTTTGCCCATCAGGGGCTGCTGGGGGGGCAGGGGGCCTGGCGGCTGGCTGGGCAGGTCCTCGGGGGGCAGGGCCATGCCTGAAGGGTAGTGCTGCTGCAGGCCGGGGCCCCCGCCCCCGCCCCCACTAGGGGCCATGGCACCGTGGGGCTGCTGCAGCCGAGGGGGGAAGGGCAGCATCTGGGAGGAGTTGGGCACAGGGCCGCAGGGGGCATTCAGGGAGTCTGGGCCCCCTGGAGCCATCATCATCGAGTTCTGAGGGGGCCCTCCTGTCCCCTGTGCATTGGGGTGCAGTGGAATGTTGGAGCCCAGAGGGGTGGGGGAGGGCAACATGGTAGGTGGGGGGTCATGGGACAGGGGCTGCTGGCCTGGCAGGTTCATGCCCATGGGGCTCTGGGCAGCAGCTGAGTTCAGGTGCATCTGGGTGGGCTGGTTATTGCTGATCCCTGCAGGGGAAGAGAAACGGGGGTCAGGAACCGTGTGCACCCAGCTGGGGGAGGGTGCAGAACTCAGTCCTTCCCCACTCCCCAGCCAGGCTGGTACCAGGGCTGAGGGCTTTCACCGTTGGCCTGCCCTAGCTGCGAGGGAAGGGACTCCAGGCACTTAGGTGAGAAGCCAAGAGGCCCAAGCTCTGGCCCAGCCGGACAGGGACACACATCAGTAGGTGGAAAGACCACTCCAGCTTTCCGGGCTTGGCTTCACTGAGCGACAACGAATGGGAACTGTGTCCTGGGACACCACCACCCACCCACCCCGCCCCGCCCCGCCGCCCAGGGCTCTTTGGAAGCACAAAAAAGCCAGCAGGACCGCAGGGGCAGCCGCTGGCCGTGGCAACTCTTCCCACTCCCAGTGCCTGCATCAGCTCTTCTCCCCGCGGCCCCTCCCTGTGCCCGCACCTGGCCCAGAGCCCTGCGGTGGTGGTGGCGGGGGGAGCAGGGGCCGGTCGGGCAGCAGCTCGTCGTCTGAGGTGGCGATGGTCTTGATGGCATTGTGGTAGAGCGGGGTGGAGCTGGGCATGGCGTACTTGGACATCTGGGACATCATCAGTGACAGGGGGTTCTGGGAAGGCGTGGGGTCTGGGGAGGAAGTGAATGGCAGGCTGGGGTTCATGAGGCCGCTGGGAGGGTTGGCGGGAGGCGCTGAGGAGCTGCTCCGGGGGCCGCTAGGCGGGAGGGCACCTACAGAAGTGGGGAGACAGAAAGAGCAGGGGGTGACTGGGGAGGGGAAGATGAATTTGGCTGCTCACACTGGGGGCTTAGGAAGAGGCCAGCTCCCAAATCTCCACCTGACCCCTCCAGGCACAGATGTCCCACTCAACACAGGCCCCCCACTGTCACTACAGCCCACCTGTCTCCAAGAAGTTCCTGCAGCCTCATGGCCCCAGGCAGTGGGGAGATCCCAAATATGACCCCCTTGAAATGCCTGGGAGATGAACGCGGTGCTCCCTGTGAAAGCGCACACACAGCTGCCAGCGTCTGCCCCTCGGGCAGAGCCGTCTACCTCTGGGCCCTGGCACAGGTGCCTTAACTCACTCCCCTGGCCCAGCAAGAACACCCCCACCGGGAGGCTCCCTGCGCCAGAGGCCAGGGCCCACTTGCCGGGCCCCGTTGACTTACTCTGCTCCACGCTGCCCAGGGTGCTGGAAGAGTTCATGTTCAGAGACGGCTGCTTGCTCTGGGCGACTCCGGGGCTGGGCATGGCTGTCTTGGGCGAGGCGACCCAGCCTGGAGAAGGCACCGCCATGGAGGGAGACTTAAGCCTGCTGGGCGAGCCGGTAGGCGAACGGACGCTGAGAGAGGAGCTGAGGACCTGGGGTGACTTGAGAGGTCCCGGCGGGTTGGCCGAAGGCAAGGGCACCATCTGTGAGGGAGTCTGGGGTGACTTGAGGTTGGCGGAGGGCGAGGTGACCAGGGGTGAGTGTACCTGGCTAAGGGTGGGCGACTTCAGATGCCCCATGCCCGGCGAGCCCATCTGATTAATACTGATGGTGAGGTCTGAAGGCCGTCTGCCCAGCCCCCGGTTTGGGGCTGAATGCACAGCGCCGGGAGGATTGGACGCAGGAGGCAGGGGCATGTGGCTGAGCCGGGTGGTACCCACGTTTGCCATGGGCATTGAGCTCTGGTCGGGGCTGAACATGTCTTGAGTATTGCCCATTTCCTGGGGCATGGCTTGGTAGGGTCCCTGGCCCCCCGAGAAGCCCTGCTGGCCCTGGCTGGGAAACTGCGAGGGCATCTGCGGGCCGCCCACCATGCCGCCGCCGCCCTGGGCCCGCACCCGGGCCACCTCCTCGGGACTCAGGCCCTGCGGGCCCATCGCGTCCCCGGGGCCCCGCATCTTCTGCGACATCAGCATCTGCTGCTGTGGGGTCATCTGCACGTTCAGGTTCATGTTCATGTTCATGTTCACGTTCATGTTCATGTTGAGGTTGCCTGGCCCCATGGGCGGGTCCACCTCCCTCAGCCCAGACTGCCCCATGGGGGGACTCAGGAGGCCCCGACCTCCACCAAACTCCATGCCCACGGGAGTGCCCGCCAGGCCCTCGCCGCCAGCCATCTGCCCGGGAAACATGGCCGGATCCATCTGCCGGTGCGCCTGCATCATCCGTTCCACCTCCATGCCCTGCCCCATGCCGCTGCCGGCCATGCCCAGGGGGCGCTGCATGCCCATCGACCGCTTCTCCAGCAGCTGGTGTCGCAGCAGCTCCTCACGAACCCGAGGGGTCATAAATCGCTCGGCTTCACCCTGCCCGCCTGGGTAGGGCACCGCGTTCTGGGCAAAATTGCCAGGCCCCCCCATAGGGGGCAAGTCTTCAGTCCAGCCCATACCCGGCCTCACAGGCCTCTGCATGGCATTCATGGGCACCTCCATGGGCATACCCTGTATGCCCCCAAACCCAGACACCCGTTGCATCGGGTTGCCTGGGAAACGGGGACCGGGGAAGGGTGGTCCACCCCGGAGCTGCATGGGATCTTGGACATCCATGGGCCCCCGCAGCTGGGCTCCCATCCCGGGGGGCCACTGATCGCCAGGCTTGCTGTGGTAGGGAGGCGGTGGTCCCCTCACCATCATGCCCCCCATGCCCATCATGTCCTGCAGTGGGCGGCCCCCATGCAGCCCGATCTGCTCCTCCTTCCGCCGTTTCTCCTCGTAGTACTCTTCCTGCAGCTTGCGCCAAGCCACCTGCTCAGGTGTCAAGCTGTCCTGGCCCAGCCTCTGCATCACCATGCTCATCTGCTGCCCCATGTCCCCACCCGGGGGGTGCCCAGGCACGTCATGCTCCAGCGGGGGGCCCCCGAGGCTCTGTGTCTGCGAAATCATGGACTGCAGGGGCTCCTCGTACTTCTTCAGCCCGCTGGCCGGGGCCGTGGGTGGCTGCTGGGGGGCAGGAGGGGCTTGTGCTGGTGGTCCCCCCTCGCCTGCTCCTCCAGGGGGCCCCTTGAGGAAGGGCTCAGTCTCCCCGCTGCGGAGCAGCAGCCGTTCAATGTCTCGAAGCGTCTGGAGGGAACGCTCCCGATGCTCCAGCTGCTCCTTGGACAGGCCCTCTGAGCCCACCAGGCTCCGCTGCCCATTGCCAGTGGGGGCCTCCCCAAGCAGGGCAGGGCCGGGAGCACTGCTGGGCTCTCCTCCAGGAGGCAGCGGGTTGTTGGCGGTGGAAGCTGTAGGGGTATTAGGGTGGGTACCCCCAGTGCCACCACCCGTGCTGGCAGCTCCCACCGAGTTGGGTGTCAGGTCCTGACTGGTGTCCTCGGGAGGCCCCTCGGAAGGCAGAGCAGGGGGGGCGCTGCCTGGGGCTGGGGGTGGCGGTGGCGGCAGTGGAGGAGGCTGGGACTGAGGGGTGCCTGTTGATGGCGTGCTCAGGGGTAGCGGTTCTGCGGTGGGTGGCACTTTGGGGGCCTGCAAGAGGACAAAGGCAGAGCACGTGACAGGTAAGGGGATGCACTGGCCAATCCGCTGCTCACACAGCACCATGGTCAGGCCAGGTGACACACTCACCTGGTCCAGCTTGGCACGGGGCACGTTCTGCTGGTGGTAGGCGAGGATGGAGTCGGCCCGGCCCTGCAGCACTGCCTCCGCAGCCCTACACAGGAGGGTCGGGCACAGACAGCTCAGAGGGGTGGGCAGGAGGGAGCCCTCAACCTCACCCAGCCCAACCCAAGCCAACCCTGGCCCCCTGCAGGCACTCACTCAGGACCCCAGGCTGAGGGGTGCTAGGCAAACAAGGGCTGAGGCACTTACGTGTTGGCCAGGTGGGTGGTGAAGACATACACAAACTGTGAGGGAGGCTTTCCCGGGACACCCCCGCCTCCACCCCCGGGGGCGTCGGGCCGGAGGCCTGGCGGGGGCCCATGCGGGGGGCCTGGTGCGCTGCTCTCACTGAGGGGCAGTTGGGCGGCTTGGCCAGGACCCAGCTGTGGGGCCGCCATGGCTGGGTCTGCTACATTACAATCTGCACAGGAGAGGAGAGGGAAAGAGGCCCAGATTTAGAGAGGAGATCCAGTGGGGGGACAGCCGCCCACCCCCCTGCCGCTACCGTACGATCCCAGAGATGCCCAGGGACAGACAGGCTCGCTGCTTCATAGCTCGTGCCCACAGGGCCATCTGGGACCCCAATCGGGCGTTTTCACTAGTCTAGTTTCTATACTTGCCCTAGACCTTTGAAAAGGATGGAAATTGTGTAGACCATGTGCAGAGGAGGGAGAGGGAAAATGGGACCCTTATGAATAGGCTCCCGTCTGCTTGGCACCCTGACGGATGCTTATGGATGTGAGTCCATCTAATCGTCACATCCCTGGGAGGAAGCTGTCGTACACTCCACTTGTCGTATACTCCACTTGACAGCCTCAGAGGGACGACGTTACTCACCCGAGGTGACACAGCCAGGCAGTGCAGAGCCAGGGTCTGCACCAGGCAGGGGCTGCAGAGCCCCGAGCGTGGCCCTGCTCCGACCCCTCGCCGTGGTCTGTGCGTGTGTATGCACGTTGGCCAGGTGAGGGGAGAAGGCAAAGAGCTTGTACAGCTGATGATTCAAACGCTGAATGGTTTTCATTCTAGCCCTACCACTAACTGTTCTGCAACCTTATGAACAAGATGCTTCCTCCCTCTAAGCCTCAGTTCCTTCATCTGTAAAATGGAAACACTAACTCCAGCCCTGCAGGAGGGGGAGGGGCTGGTCAAAGAAATCTATTTTTACAGCAAGTTCACAACCATGTCACAAACTAAAAAACTGTTTAGAAAACAGAGAGTTACAAAAGCCTGACATACTGGGTTCACTGCCAGGGTAGACTGGCCATCCTCGGCACCGAGCGAGGTTTCGTTCCATGGTCACACAGCCCTGACTGTAAGTCCTCGCCTACAAAAGATCTACGCTTGGTCATTCATAGGTCTAGTGAGTGGGTGGAACTTTGCCACCATCAAGTGCCTGGCCTGCAGACAGTAAGTGCGAGCACCTACTGCCCCAAGTTGTCTCCCTTGAGCTGGGGCAGCAGCCACCTTCCCGCAGGCCCACTGGCAGGCTCCTCTTCTTGAAGTAATCTTCTCTAACACTCCTACCTCGTTAAGGGCCCTGCTCTGGACCCTGTCTCTCCAGTTTTACATAGAATAACAAAGCCAGAAGTTTGGGGGGGGAGGGGAACTTGAGAGCTGACCTCAATGTGTGAGGGCTGCCCTGGGGAAGAGGAAGGTGCACATTCAATACACAGAACTAGGACTCCTGGGGATGAGTTATGGGGAGAGAGGCAGGCTTTATTTCAATAAAATAACTTCTAGTACAATGATAACAATAAAAGCTAAACACTGGGGACTTCCCTGGTGGCGCAGTGGTTAAGAATCTGCCTGCCAATGCAGGGGACACGGGTTCGAGCCCTGGTCCGGGAAGATCCCACATGCCGCGGAGCAACTGAGCCCGTGCACCACAACTACTGAGCCTGTGCTCTAGAGCCCGCGAGCCACAACTACTGAAGCCCATGAGCCTAGAGCCCGTGCTCCGCAACAAGAGAAGCCACCGCAATGAGAAGCCCGCGTGCCGCAGCGAAGAGTAGCCCCTGCTCACCTCAACTAGAGAAAGCCCACGTGCAGCAACAAAGACCCACTGCAGCCAGAAAAAAAAAAAAAAGCTAACTCTGTTCTAAGTGTGCTACATGTCTCAACTCATTGACTCCTCACAGCAATGCTAAGAGGAAAAGATTATTTTTATAGATGAGGAAACTGAGGCCCTTTCCCAAATTTACACAGATAATAAGTGGAAGACCCAGGATATAAACCAAGGCAGTCTGATTGCAGAGTCTGTGCTCTTAACTTCTATATTATACTGCCCTACCATTAAGAACCCTTCGAGAATCTAATGGCAATATAACTAAAACAGTAAGTGCTTGCCTTGGTATCAGGTATGGGATGTTAACAATTTCTTCTTTGATTTCCCTGTGTTTTCATGTTTCTACAATGGTACAGTCTAGTGTTATAAAAGTGAATTGAGGAGGGTCTGTCCTGGGAAGCAGTGACCACCCCCATCTATCACTGAAGGGTTTGGCCAGGGGCTTGTGGACCACCAGTGAGTCCCCTGGGGTGGGGGTGGGGGGTGGCTGGGACCAGATGACCTTGAAAGTGCCAGCCAGCTGCAGAGGCTTCAGTATTTGATCCCATACACCACCTCCACGGACATGATCTGCTCTTTCCACAAACATCTGCTGAGTCTGTTTCCTCCTCTGCATCATAGTAACACCTACCTCACAAGGCTGTTATAAGGATTAAATAAAACAAAGTAGCAAAAAGTATCCTGCATATTTTTTTCTTCCTTCTTTCTACAGTCTGGTTTTCGACAAGTTCACAATTTAACATTCTCTGGTTAGTTTCTTACGCATTAAGTTGTTTCTCCCCACACACAGACATAAGCTTGGAGGGAAAGCATCAAATCAATGTATATGGGCTTCCCAAGGGCAGGAGTGTGTCTGTTTCTCCCCCATCACTAGTGCCAGGCCCAAATAAATGCTGATCAATGCAAGAATGAGAGGGGTGGGCATCCACCCACACCCACTCCTTGTCCTGGTGATGCGCTCCGGGCACTTGCCAGGAGTCAATTAGAGGGTAGGGAAGGGCACCAGAGACACAGGCAATGTCAGCTCACACCCAGGCTTAGCACAGCTTTGCGCAGCCGAGCCAGCTAGCTGTCCAGCTCCCAGTGATGCTGGACCCTCACCGCCCTCCCTCTAATAACCAGTAGGTGGCAGCATAGGCCAGGAATTCACGGGAGGAGGTGTAGATGTGGCCAGGAGAGGCCACCTGAGGTTCAACCTACCCCACCCTGGTCCCCAGGGAGAGGGGGCCACTGAGCACCTGGAAGGCAGCAACTGAGCTGTCACAGTGCAGGGAGGGACTGAGTCAGAGATGTGAGATGGGAGAGGAGGAGCCTGGGCTCCTGACCCTTTGCTCCCTCTTCCCAGGCTGGGCCTTCTAAAGCCCTAGATGAGGAGAGTGAAGTTCACTCAGGGCAGCTATCCTCTGGGGGCACCATGGGCCACAGCATCGTGGCAATGATGGGCACTCACTGTGGGTGGCCCCAATGGGCTTGTCATCCTCCTCGCTGTCCGGTCCTGAGCACCATTCGTCCCCACTGTATGGCTGCTTCCGCTCCAGCACACAGCGCCGCTTGCTCCGGGGTGCCACTTCTGCCCAGGCAGGCAGGGGTCAGCGTGAGTACCCAGAGGCCCCGGGATCCTTCCCAAGCCCCGTCTCCCAAATGCCCCACCCCAGGGGGCACTGCCCCGGCCATGGTGGGCACTTTGCCAGCCCTTGGCCCCCATCACGACACCATTTGTTTCTGATTTCTCTCTACAGCCCTGCTGCCTGCCTCCCCTCCCCCACCCAGCACCAAGCCCAGCATAATCCCCAACCACAACTGGTTCTAATTAGGGCTGGGGGGGGAGGGGGAAACTGCTGCTACTCTTCCAGGCCCCAGTGCCTACACCATAGCTCCCACCAGCCAGGATACCAGGAGGTTCCTGGGAAGTGTGAGGGTCTGCTCCTCACCCCAGAGCACCTCCCTCTCCCGCTCTGGGGTCTCTGGTGGGAAAGCAGCAGAGGCATGAGACTGACTGACCAGAGGCCCCATCACTCTGTGTGGCCCCTCCACGGGTGGCACCTAAGGATGAGACATCTCCATCCAATCCTGAGAGAAGGACCAGATGGGTGGGTATAATGGGGGTAAGAGAAACATGTCCCCGGCATAAATGCTGGAGAGGAGTGGGGGTTGAGGATTAGGCAAGGGGGCTAGAAAGATGGTCTCCCAGTGTGAGTCTAGGACTGTGGAAGATGCTGGGGTCTTGGGGATCAGGAAATGGGATACCTTTGGCCTCCGAATCCAGGGACGGTGTCCCAGCCTCTCGCTGCTCTCCGGAGTCCACAGACACGCTCCGCTCCCTCTTCACTTTGCCCTTGAGCGAGCTGAAAGGGGGCACCCCTGCCTGGGGGTTCTTCAGACTTGAGTTGCTAGGTGAGATCTGGTTGGCCTTGGCCCCATGGTTCCCCGCCCCCACGCCCTTCGAGCCCAGGTTGCAGGTGGGTCCTTGGTTCACATTCTGGTGCTGGGATTGGGCCCCGCCATTCCCTGTCTTGCCATGATTGGTCAACTTATTTTCTGGGTGCATTGGCTTGGCTGGGGCAGGGGGGCAGTGGCCGCGGGGGGACAGTGGCGGGCTCCCTGGAGCTTCTCTCCTCCTAGGGTGGGGTAACCTGGAGAAGGTGGAAGAGACATGAAAAGTTAATCCTGCTAGGGGTGTAGCGTGCCTGGATTTTAATCGCCCCATCCTGCCTCACCTACTGGTAGGGGAGGTGGGGGCTGAGTGGCATCTTAAGACCACCAGCTATCCCCTACCCCCCTCCACGGCTCCTCAGAGAAGGGCTGATTCCCCTCTCCACCTTGGGCAGTGAAGATGGGGCAACCCCCTCCACCCTCCAATCCCCACAATTCAAACAAAAACCAGGGCCTCACATTGGCAGAATCCAACCCACCCCCAGCCCCCGGCATCCAACAGACTGCAAGCCTCCATGGCAACCCCCCTCCACTAGCAACTGGCCAACACTTAAGCATCCTCTTGTCAAGGGTTTGCTGTCTTCAGACTCCTTCCAAGGTCCCCAAACTCAACTGCCATGTGTCCCAACACCAGCATGGAAGGGGCACAGGACCTGAGGATCACTGCTCCTGCCCCAGCCCCATTCCCCTGGGGAAGTGGGGAAAAGCACACCAGAGAGTGGTACCCACTGGTCCAGACAGCTCCCCAGAGCAGGAGGGGAATGCCTCAAGGGGGTCTACTAGTATGCCTGGCCAGCAGGCAGGAGCAGGAAAAAAAATGGGGAGGGGACTGGTGTGCAAAGCAGATTGAAGCCAAGGATTCCTGCAGCCTAGGCTGCGGGCCCTTTAAGCTCCAGCCCGCTCCCCCCACCGCCTCCCCCTCCCCGGAGACCTATTAATAGCCGCTGGAAAGATCACATCACGGGAGAGGATATTTATCCCCCCTCATTCCACACCAGCTCAGATTTATTTCAGCTCTGCTGTCCTGCTGCTGCCGCCTGGCCCTGTCTGCCGGCTTCTCCTGGAGAAAGGGAGGGAGGCAGGCACCGCCCCTCCCTCCAGCTCCCACCCCCAGCTAGACTGAGGCCAGAGGGCGCCATCGGACCCGACAGTGCGGTGGGCAGGGGTCTGCGCAAACCGTTTTTAAGAGGAAACGGCTGGAAGGGACTAGAACAGCAGGCTTAGCTGGTTGCCATTCCCCTCTGTCCCCTGGGCCCAGGCACTAAAGCTGTGGGCTCCTGCCTGGGGGCAGGCCTTCCCATTCTGACCCCCCTTTAGCCCGCCGGTGGCCTGGAAGCCAGGTACTCAGGGGGTCTCGCTCTCCAAGCCTGCACAGTTCAGTCCCATCACCACTGGGCCCTTCCCTTCCCCTCACTCCACACACATATCCCGCCCTCCGCGACACCCACACACCTTGTCTTGTTAGCCAGGATCCTCATGGTTCCCACACACAGTGGGGCTACGGCCCCTGTGCGTGCCCAGGGCCCAGCCAGGTACTCGGTACTGGAGCAGGGACTGCAGCAACAAGCCCCAAAGAGAAAACTTGTGACTTGGGGAGGGGGTGTGAGAAGGGGAGGGGAGACGGGAGAACCCAACAGCCCTGGGACTAGGGAACTGGGTAGGGTAGGGTGTGAATGGCAAGGAAGGATTACTAGTCGGGGTCTGGATCCTAGTGGCCGCTCCTATCCCCATTCTTCCCGCACCTTACCCTCAGGGAGCTTGCAGTCTCTAGCAAGCCCCCCGCCCCGGGCCACAGGGGCAGAATTCACTAAAAGGATGGGTTGCAAAAGTGCCCACTTGGGGCGGCCGCGAGGTCTGTCAGGCCCCAGGGGGTGGGGGGGACTCCCGCCCCCAGGCACGCCCCTCACCCGGGGGGCGGGGGACCCCCTGGCGCCCCGCCCCCAGCTCTGAGCCCTGCCCCTGGGCGCCCAGGCGGAAAGGGGGCCGCGGGTAGGGGCGATGCCCCGCCCCCAGCTCGAGGCCTAGCCCGTGCCCATCCCAGCAGGCCCGGGCGGGCAGCGAGAGGCCTGGCGGGGCCCCGGGGCTGCAGCTGGGCTCTTCTGGAGACCAGTAACGCTGGCTCAGATTCCTCCCCGACCGCAAGAATGCAGGAGCCTCCCCTCCCCCCGCCCCAGCACCCCACCCCGCCCCCTTCGGCAGAGCCAGAGCGGAGAGGCCGAGCGAGCGAGCGAGCGAGAGCCAGCGAGCCGGGGAGCGGGCGACGGGCAGGACTGCAGCGTGCCTCTCCCGGCCCCGCACGCGCCGCCCGGACAGACCCACGGCCAAGTGCGGCGAGGGGCCTGGCGCGCGCCACGGCGGGGCCGAGGTTCGGTCCAGGGCTAGGCGCCGCCAGGCAGGGGCGCTGGGACCCACCAGCACCCAGACTCTGACTCACACACCCTCGCAGCTCACACGTGGACGGGGAGACAAAGACACGCACGGAGCCCAGGAAACTAGAGGCGCGCTCACGCCGGCCCGCGGAGGTGTGCGGGAGGGCGAGGGAGGCGCTGGCCGAAGCAGGAGCACAGAAGCAGCCTAGGGCATGTTTCCAGAGGCGGCCAGAGGGCAGAGAGGGAGCGCATCGACTCACTGAACAGATGAAAAGACTGAGGCCCGGCCACAAGGGAGCCATAGAAAGTTGAGCCCGGTAGTCACAAAGAAACACACACACGGGGCCATAGATACACCAACAAACAGACTTACACAAACACAGAAGCCTCACCGGACCGCCCCCAGCCCTGTTCCCCCCCTCCCCGCGCAGATCCCAGAAAGGGGTGGGGGGAGAGGAGGAGTCTTGGGCCAGAAGCTTTGTCCCGGTGACAGGCCCAGCCAGACACCGGCCCACATTCCCTGCCCACATTCCCTGCCGAGCTGCCGGAGGCTGGGCTGGGACCTGGGGGTGGGGGGCACACCAGTGACCCTGTGGGAGTCTAACCCTAATTTAACCCCAGGGCACATTGGCCTTCCCCACCCCAGCTCTGTCTCTAGGGAGGGAGGCTCCTCAGGGGAAGATTCCAAAGTCCAGGGCCTGGCTGGGAAGCAGCCTGCTGCCAGCCCCCATCTCCTGCATCACGCGGGGTCGGGTGCGGTGGGGGGGGGGGGGTTGGGGGGACTGAGGTGGGGAGAGCTGGAGGGCACCTGGGCTTAGGGGCAGGCCTATGGGGCTGACATAGGTCCCAGGCTTCCACCTTCACCACCTTGCTGATCCTCAAAGCTACCAATTATCTGCCACGACAGCATTATTATCCCCATTTCACTGTGAGGAAACTGAGATCTGGGAGAAGGACGTGACAGGCCTCTGGGTCACATGACCGTTACATGGCAGCACCAAGACCCCATTCCCCTGGTGTTTCCTCTACACTGCAGTGTCATCCCCTCAAGTCATGACAGCTCATCTGAGCCTGCGCCAGACAGATGGGCTTCCCACACGCCGCAGGTCACCGGACCCAGCCTCCGGGGCTTGGGGCAGGGCAAAGGCCACCCACTTTCCTCTGTTTACAGCTTCAAATATCGGGACATCTAATAATTTGGGAAGGGGCTGTTAGAAAATTAGTCCTCTCCAGGGTACCCCGTCAGGTGAGCCTCTTCTCCAGAAGAATCTTGGAGTTGCCCTCCCCTCTAGGACTCCACCCCCTCGCTCCCACCCAGCGGCAGGATGAGCTGAGTCAAGTACAGATGAGTCAGGACTTTCCCATCTCACACCTCCCCCCTTTGCCCCTCAGGGGTCTGCCCCAGATCCCAGAGATCCCCGTCCTCCTCTAGCACTCACAGTCCCCGGAAGAGACCTGGAAAACCTTGGGGATGGGAGGCAGGAAAACTGATTCCTGGTGGGTGCAATTTTTAAACAAACGGTGAAGGGGCTTCCTGGCACCAGGCCAGGAGCCCCCGAGATGGGTGAAAGGACAGGGATGGAGCTCTGGGAACACAGCGCTGTGGTTGCCTCTTAGGGGGTAGGGTGGGGAGCAGTGACATGTGCTCACAAACAGGGAGCAGGTGCCAGTCACCTGAGTGAAGAGGCCAGGGGCAGACCTATGAGAATGGAGCCCAGGAGGCTGCTGAGACAAAGCCTGCCTGAGATATTGCCCTCCTGGTGCAACGTGGGGTGCGGGGTTGGGGGTGGAGGGCAGTGACCTAAGGGTTAAAGTGCGCCTGACCTCAGCTGGGGGAGGGAGACCAGGAAGGCTTCGACGGGCAACCTGCCTACTTCCAGCTGCCCCCACCTTGGGAGCCTCTCCTTGGTTCACCAGCCAGCCCACCAGTCTTATTGCCCAGCTCAGAACCATCCCAAAGAGGCAGTGAGAACACGCTTGGAGGGTCCATGCTTCCACACGCAGTGGGCAGACACCTCTAGAGAGGAAATGGGCTGCTAGGACCCTGTGGTAGCTGAAAGAACAGGAACCTGCTGGGAGTATTAGTGGTGGGACCCTCAGCCACTGACTCAGGGAGAGGCAGCACTCAAGACAACAAGGTCCCAAGTCCCCTTTCTCTTGGGTGTCAGGACTCCTTGGTCCCTAGAAGCTCTCCTCTACCACCCAGGTCACTTCCTCTTCCTGAGGTGGTGACTCAGCCGGGTGGGGAGGTCAAGGATTCAGAGCCCAGCAGGAAATCTGCTCAAGAACCAAGGTATTGCTCTGGGACCCTCTGTGTGGGGACTTCCAGGCTTGGGGGGCCTTCCCCTCACCCTGGTTCCTAGCAGCTCTCCCCACTTCCGCCCACCTCCTGCCAAAGGAGACCATGCAAATCAACCATTTTGTCTGGGAGTTTCCAGCCCTACCCCACCTGCAGCCCCAGGGTGATGTCAAGGCAACCCTAACCCTGCTGGGACATGGAAACTCCTGGCCCCACACCTTGCAGTCTGGGGTCTTGGAACAGGGTGCTTCTGGTGGGGATTCTACCCTTCTGGAAACCACCAGACTAAGTGGCATTGCCTAGACAAGCCAGAGGTCACCGTAGCCAGTGCCCAAGTGGCCAGGCCTTGGGAAGCAGTCACGGCCTGGCAGTAGGGTGCCCCCAAATGCTACTGCCCAATCTCTGGCTGCTGCCTTCCCCGGGGGGAGGGGGAGGGGGGGAGGGGAGGGAGGGCACAAGGAAACAAGACAGGGCAGGAAGCCCAGGCAGGCAGCGGGCACTCTGGGCCAGGCACAAACAGCCAACACAGGAAACCACAGCCCACCCCCGCCCACCCCACCCACCCAAAGCTCTGGGAGAAGGGAGTGCCAAAAGCCTGGTACCCCTGCAGGGGCAAGGGCTAGGGGTTAGCCTGGGGCAAGGGAGGAGCAAGCAGCTCTCCAGTCCTCTCTCTGCCCCAGACCCTACCTCGGGAAGGGGAGAGGAAGCCAGGCTGGCAGGGGTGGTGCTGCCTCTTTAAATCCACCGAAATCCTGAGCTAGGCCCAACCCAGCTCTGGTTTCACAGGAAGGAAAGGAGCTCAGGAGCCAGTAAGGCAGGCAGCGGTGGCTGGAATTAGCCCCACCAGCCCAAATATATCTGGTCTCCGCCTGCCACCCCACTGGCACTTCCTGCCCCCTGGCACCTACACCACCCTGGGGGTGGGAGAGGGTCTAGGTGCTACTCCCCACCCTGTGGGAAACCCCGATCTCCCCAGATGCCCTGTCGCTGGGTACACGTGTTGGGAGGTGGCGTCTCAAGCCTGGATTCCCAGAAGGGAGGAACGGGCAGGGTAGCTCCCTGTGGGCCCTCACCTGGCCTCTATCCTCCAAGGGGTTAATCTGGCCCTTTTTTTGGGGGGGGGGATTAGGGGTGGCCCAGGAACCTCCTCCAAACTGCCTGACTGCCTGGCGGCTGGGAACAATGGGGCCATTGTGGGAGTTGCGAGTGCGGGCAGACTGCTGGCACAGGCAGTGCACCATGGGGCGCGGGACCTCACCCAGAGCCCGCCTGCCCGCTCTGCTCTCTCCCCCAGGTACTGCCAGCGTCAGAGGCATCCTCCCAGCCCTCACCTCGCAGGCCTGGCCCAAACTCTTGGCACCAGCAGCAGCTGGAGGGCCCTCGGGCTCTGCCCACATTGACATCCAGACTGCTGTGACCCTACAGGAAGCAGGGGCGTGTGGGCCAGGACGGGTGGGGGTGGGGGCTGATGAGCCAGGATGTATGCCTGTGATCCCCCCGCAGGGAAGACAGGAAGGCCACGTGGGGTTTCTGGTGTCAGTCCGGGCACCCTCAGGCAAGAAGGGCTTAAGGGACTGTGAGAGCAGTGCCAGGCAGGGTCCCCTGACCCCAGGCCTCCGTTCCTACACTCATGCCATAGGCCTGCTCCCTGAGGAGGCCCAGTCCTGTCAGCCTCGCCCTCTGGGGCTGGGACACTGGCAGTGTGAGTGATGCAGTGGAATGAGAACCGGGTTTGCAGTCAGGCCAACAAGGATGCCAATCACATCCCACCCCTTCTGAGCGACGGGACCTTGTCCATCCCTTCAGCCCTCTGAGCCTCAGTTTCCTCATCGTGAAACCACCCAACAGAATGCCTGTGACATACTCGGCCCTCAACAAACCACCTCTGGCCGTGATGTCCCCTTCTTTACACCCTACATGGCACCCGAATCCGTGGGCATTTGGTAAAGATGGGCACTCTCGAGATATTTGCTCTTGAGTATCCAAGGGATCGGGGCCCATGGGCATCATCCCAGTGGTATCAAGTACAAAAACTTGGCTTTTTCTCTGTCCTCACAGAGGCCAGCTCCCTCAGCTAGCACTCCCCTGGGCATCACTGGGTTTATCGACATACACTCAAACCCAGAGCATGAACCCAGAAAGCAGTTATCCACTCTCTTAGCCTCAGGGCTGTCTCAAAAGCCCAGGAGAAAAGCAAAGAGGAGTTTCCTTTCAACAGTGGCCCAAGTCCCATCCCCTCCACCAGCCACCCCTCTCCCCGACCTACTCCTTGGCAGTCTCCGTGCAGGGTCTGGGCTGGGAGGAAGCTGGAGCCTACTTTCTTGCCATGGGCCTCTTTAAAGAGTGGAGGGTCTGAGAGGAAAAGAAGAGCAACTGGGACAAGCAGTTCTGAAAGTAGAGGTCCAGAGAGAAGACCTGTGCTCTTCTCAACTAGAGAGGGCTGTCCCTCTCAGGGTGGCTCCACAGCCCCCAAAGGGTTAACAAGGCCCTAAAAATAACCTGCTCCCAGCAGGACCTGCTGATTGGAACCCTCCAGCCATCTGTTCCCATTTTCTCCTGTTCACATTGGAACATCTGAAACCAGCCCCAGAGCCCCAGCCCGATCCCAAAAATAGCCCCAGCCTGCCCAAGGAACAGGCCCCAGGGGCTGGGCAAAAGCGGCATGGCCAGCCCAGCAGTGAGGCATGGCCCAGGCCAACACTGAGCCCTCACTCCCAGGCCCATGGAAGGGAGGTGTTCCCTCTGTTCCCAGAAGGAGGTGGTCAGTAGACCCAGGGGCTCCAGCCCACCCACCTTGGTACCAGGCCAGAGAAGGTACCCAAGAGCCCTGGTATCCCAGGCACTCTGCCACATCTTAATCCACTTTCTCCAGAGATTTGGACACGCACTTCCCAGAAGACCAAACCACTTATCTGCAGAGCTTCCCTCTTTGTGGGCACACCACCCCTGCTGCCCAGTGCTGGGCTCCTCACCCAGAAGTTCCCAAGCCTTAGCCCCTCCGTCATCCGACTCTCATCCCGGGGCCTTTCGGAGCCTTGCTCACCCAGAGCCACCAGCATTCTCCCCCGGCCTGCCCCAGGGCACACAGGGTTGAAACAGAACTCTACCCAGCCCTGCCCACACTCACCCACGCCGCAGAGGAAAGGATTCTGGGGGTGTCCTCTGGATGCTGATATGACCCCACCCCTCCTCTGGGCTTCAGGATGGGCTTCTGCCCATCTGTGTACAGCAGGTGCCAGGCATGCCCATCTGGGCTTCTATACATATCACAGGCCTGGGCACTGCCGTGCCACGCTCAGAGAAGATGCCCAGGCAGGGTACAGGGAATCCAGTGGACCCTGGGCCCCAAGGCAGGCCTAACAGCTGCCATCCATGTAACAGCCCCACGCTGCTACTTTTCTCCCCAAAGAAGGTCCCTAATCCCTTAGGCCAGGAAAGAGAGGAGGCGGCCATCTAAGCCATTTAAGAACAGAGTGTCTTAATGGCTGTTCAGCCTGGTGAAGGAACAGAGCATCAGGGGATGGGATGGTGGGAGGGGTGTTGCAGCTGATCTGAGCTAATAGCATGGGAGAGGGAGGGCTCAGCCCTGAGAAGTGCTGGGAGATGTGGAGGGAGACAGGCCCTAAGACCTCAGACCCCTCTCCAGGCGCATGGCTATTCGGCAAACTTGCAACCAAGATGTTAGTTTCCCCTCAGTGGGGAAACTGAGGCAGCAAGAAGGTGGGTCTGGATGGGTATTAGAATCTAGGAGTCTGAAGTGTTGGAAAGGCTGTCTCTTCCCCACCGTCCATACTCTCCCCACCCCCATCAATTCTTCCCCTGCTAAAGCCCCCGGGAGGACCATGAGTTCCTATGAAGAGCTATGACTAATAATAACGAGGAGGATCTCTAATGTTTATTGAGCATTTACTCTGTAACATCAAGCTGTCCTGAAGGCTTCACATGCATTATTTAATTTAATCCTCTAATTTAGTACTCTACAAGAAAGTTCTCTTGTTATCCCCACTTTACAGATAAGAAAACCGAGGCCCAGGGAAGTTGAGTAATTTGCCTGAGGCACACAGTCCAAAATTAGAAGAGTCAGGATTTGAACTCAGACACTCCAGCAGCTGGGCTACTAACCATTTCACAATACATGTTCACCCTGGTAGCAGCCCTCTGTGCTATGATGAAAGAATGGTGCCTCACCCCCTCATTCCATACTCCCTCCAACCCCAGTGCACACCAGGTCCTAGCTAGAGGCCACAGTTCCTGCCCAGGGAAGAGATCAAAGAGAGGCCACCACTCCCCACCCCCTCAACACAGGTGCCTGGCCCACTAGGGTTCTGAGAGCAGAGTTCTTGGGCCACCCCAGCCCCATCTACCCCCCATCTGTTACATCGTCACCCATCCTGGTCCCTAAGAGTCTGGGGAAGGAGCAAGGCAAGTTACCATGACAACAGCACAGGCCCCTGCTGAGAGGCCCAGAGGCAGGAAGAGTCTCCGCAGGTGGGGGTCAAAGGTCAAGTGGGACTCACTAGTGACGAGTGGAGTCCCAGCCCTGCCCCCCCCCCACCCCGCACCTGCTCAGCCACACCTGGCACTGCCCCCCACTTTTTTCATTGCCTGAGTTGGGAGCAGGACCACTTCCTCTGTGTCCCTGAGGGGTGGTGGCCTCCAGCAGGGAGGGTGGGGGGACTCGAAGCCCCTCCCTCCTGGGGACAGTCTAGGAGAAGTGCCTCCTCGCAGCCCTCCGCTTTCTCCAGCTTTCCCTAGTCAGACCAGGAGCCTACAGGCAGGCGTATTTGTTGTGAATTCAGGGAGTTGTTGCTAAGTAAAGAAGGAGGGGAGGGAGGGAGGGAGGGAGGGGGTGGGGGTGGCAGTAGGGAGAAAGCGTGTGTGTCTCTGTGTGTGCCTCTGTGTGTGCGTGTGTGCGTGTGTGTGTGTGTCTGTGTGTCTGTGTGTGTGTCTAGGGGCCAGGGCAGAAACCACATTACTGTGGCCGGTAGCCACCCTGGCTTTGACTCAGCCAGCTGAGGCCAAAGCCAGCAGGCGAAGGGGAGCAAGAACTTGGGATGCCGGGGAAGGAAACCGTACCTTGCCTTCCAGGGGTGACCAGGCTGGGGCTCCCCACCACCCACCCTGGCTGGGACTTTCACTGGAGCAGCAGCTGTGGCGCTTTAACCCTTCCTGCCCCGGCCCCGCCCCCATCCCCTACAGGGTTCCAGGTTGTAGGCAGTCAGCACCCTCTCCTCCGGGGGGGAGGAGAATGAAAGGAGAAGTGGGGGCAGAGAGCCAAGAGGAGGGCGCCCGAGACAAAAAGCCAAGCAGGAGGCAACGGCAGAGGCAGACAGAGCTGAGCGAGGAGGCTGTGAGGACACACATAAGCACACAGACCTCTCACCTCAGGATAATGCGTGTCGGGCTCAGGCTCAAGGGTGTGATCTGGGCTGGGGCTCCCTGTGGAGAGAGGGTCACAGCTAGAAGCCCCAGGCCAGCAATCTCTACCCCTGCTCCTCCCAGAGCCCCAGCCCCACCCCCAGCACGCACACCACTAAGCTTGTACACACAGACGGGCCTGCAGCTCCAGGAAGTCCCTGAGCTACTTGGACACCACCCCCCCTCCACGACTTCTGTGGATTGGCTGGGAGCCAGGCCTGACCCAGCGGCCCCACCGCACAGCTCCCCCTCCCTCCCCTGCAAGCAGGAAAGAAGAAGGCGCTGGAGATGCCTTAGAGCTCCCTCAGAGCTCAGCCCACAGGGAGAGGGGGGAGAACTCCCACGGCCTGGCCTGAGGACCCGGGTGGAGGGATGGATGGGGAGGCCTGAGAACCCCAGCTTCCAGCACCAGCCACCCCGGGGTTATCCTGTGTCAAGGAGAAGAATGGTGTGGGTGGGTCCTATGTCCCCATGTGGTCTCTCTTGTCCCCTGAAGATGCCCCTGGGGACCAGGCTTGGCTGGGAGGGCCTAGGGTGAGAGGATCAGGCTTAGCAGTTCAGTAGGAGGGGGCTGGGTGAAGCTCCCACAGGCAGGCGGGAGGGAGGCTGGTGGCTGGGCTCAGTTTGTACTGGGGGTCAAAGGGGAGTTCTTTTCCGAAGAATTCTGGGAGAGACGCCAACTAGAGCAAGCTGCTAACCACCCCTCCCTCTCTCTCACTGCACTGGGTGGGGGGGTGTCCCTGCCAACCAGACTTAACCCTCTCCAGCCTGTGGTGCTCCCAGGCACATGACAGGGGAGTTGGGGAAGGTCCTGCTGGGCTCAACTTCCAGTTCTAGGGGGCAAGCACAGGGTGTCTGCCAGAACATGGTACCACGAGGCCCCATCTGGTACTGCCCCGCCCTGCAGCCACCTGGGTGACTTTTCTGGGCTCATCTCCTGAAGGTGTCTGCAGTGATGTGTGTGTGCGTGTCTCAGAGACAGAGATTGAGAAACAAACCGAAAATTCCTCGCCAAGGCCCTCCCCCTGCTGGGTCACTGAGCACTGTACCAACCTGTGCCTCTACCCCTCCCTTCCTCCCACTGAGTCCTGGGACCAGAGGCCATGGGAAGGGGGTTTATAAACAGACAACTTTTCTCTCTGCCCACCTCATGCTGCTGTCTCCATAGGCCCTGGACTCCGACAAACAGCCCCTGCCCCAACCCTCTTCTTCACTGATTTGCTACAAGTGCTTCAAGTATTCAATTATAGCCTGAGATCCCAGGATGGGAAACTGAGTCATAGCGAGGCATCAGGGATTCCAAGGGCCCGCATCCCATGCAGACATAACTCTACTAACACAACTCTTGCTTTGGCAAAAAAAGAAAGAAAGCTCCCCTTAGCAATCCCCACCCCCCTCCTGTAAAACACGATTAAGGTCAGACATCAAGAAGGACTTCCCAGGGTCAAGGCTACAATGGTAGCTGGCCTCACATCCAACGCTTCATATTTCTGGGGTGGCACATCACCACCCACCCCCGCCCCAGCGTTCCAGGCCCCTCTGTCTTCTGCTCAGGCTGGAAATATGAGTGTCTTGTCTTGTTTTGCTGTCTGCCCCTAGCTAGCAAAGTCAACTTTTCTGAACTTTAGCCACCAAGCTCCCAGGTCTGATGTGGCTGGCTGTTTCTTGTCCCCAATGAAGCAAGTGACCCCAAGGGTAGAGGGTTAACTCCCTTTCCCCAGCCCTTTCTGGAGAGCACTGGGCTGCCCTGTGACAGTCCCCACGATATCACCAGGACAAGAAGAGGATCGACTGGGAGTATTGGGATCCCTTAAGGTGCCGGGTGTCCGTGAAGGGCAGAGGAAGAGAGCCCAGCCTTGGGGACAGTTTATCCCAAAGTCTCCCCACTGCACAATTTCTCTCCAAGGACCACAGAACTGCCAGAAGCCTTGGCCTTGCTCCAAGAAACCTCCCTATCAAAGGACAGAGAACTCCATGTCCCAGGGAGCTATGGGGAGACCTGTGGCTACGCACCCCAGACATGTTCTGAGGGAGGAGGATAGAGGCGGCAACAGAAGCGGAGCGCACTGAGTGTGCGCACGTACGCACACACGCACATGCATCAGAGACACAATCCCGAGCACACATACTCCTCAGATACTCCCAGACGTGTATCTGAGAGAGAAACAGACACAACCTCCAAAGACACACATCCAGGATACCTCTTTAAAATAACCCAAACTCCCCAAAAATGACTCCTTAAGACCCATAGAGGCTCCCATACTCAGAGAAGGCCAAAGAGAGCTCGGGAAACACAAATGACATCAGCCAGTCACACAGAACTACTGACAGACAGAAGACAGACCCACACTGGGATACACAAGCACACACACAGAGTAGTATGCATGTGCATACATGCATGGCCATGTGCTAGCACACAAACTCACACACACACACACACATGAAGTCAGATTAGAGGACTAAATTCTGGGCTAGTGGGGAGGAGGGGAGTCAGAGCAGTGGGGTGGAGAAGTACTCAGGGATTTCAAAACAATCCTGGTTTCGAAATGCTGGAAATGCTGGATTCAGGGCCATTCTCAGTTGAGGCTGGAGGGTGGAGAGTGAAGGGGAGGGGGAAGACAGGCCAGCGCAGGGCCACCAGCGCATTGGAAGAGGGACTTGGACAGAGGGCATCCCAGCCCCTGGGCATGGGGACTAGGCCAGACACCAAGGTTAGGAGGGGCAGGTGGCCCAGGGCCAAGCAGGGAGGGCCTGGGGTGAAAAGGAGGCAGAGAAGGAGAGGCCTCCACTTTAGCCACTGACTAGAGAAGAAAGAAGGCGAAGGAACCTACCTGGGCCCTTCCCCGACCCGTGGGTGGGTGGTGGTGGCCACCTTCCCCCCTACAGAGTGGCAGCTGGCTCCCCTTCCCCGCCAGCTAGCAGAGCCCCAAGGCAGGCCTAAAGCTAGGGGTCAGAGGGTGTGGGAGGACAGCAAGGGCCTTCCAGGGGACCCAGGACCACCCACACTCAGGGCAGGGTGGGGGACATCTCCCTGGGAAGCCAGAGCTTCCTACCTGGGTTCCCAGAGAGGGGAGCTCTTCGGGAGGCTGAGGCACTACAACAGACCCCCACATCCAGGAAGTCACCCCTCTCCTCCCAGGGCACCAGGATGCCCTTACTGCCCCTCCCCCAACCTCCAGGGAAAGTCTGCAGCTCTCTCCCAGGGAGGGGAGGTCAAGCCAGGCTGGGGGTGGGGCCCCGGAGGCCTGGCCCTGGCACCCAGCAGAGGAAATGCCAGGCCTTAACTCCAGGCTGCCTTCAGGGAGGCCCACCCAAGTGACATGTAGCACCTCTAGTGCTGCAGCTTTCTTCCCCTTGCCCCTCAGCTCCTAGCCTCTGGCTACCTGGCCCTCCAACTGGCTCCAGCCCAAGCTCTGGTAGTTAGAGGGTGGGACCTGGGGAAACTTAGCGACCCTGGAGGAGCCTCTACCAGCTTCATCCTGGCCCCTTGGCCAGTCAGAGTCTCCTCGCCCCAGATCCCTGGGGGCAGCCCCCACAGTGTGGCTTACAGGTGGGCAGCTGGTGGGGTTGGCAGGCAGGGGCACAGATGCCAAGCTAGAGCAGCCAGGTGCTCAACAGGTTGAGCCAGTCCCTGGAACAGCCAGCCCCACCCCAGGGAGAGCAGGCCTGGCAGAGGCTCCCTGCCCGCGGCACCCAGCCTGTACCCGCTTGGCTCCCACGGCTGCCCACTTTCCCACGGTGCCATCCCCTCTGCCCCCTCCCCCGAGGTCAGCAAGCAAGCAGTGCCCAGGGTTCCTGGCACAGGGAAAGGATGCCGTTTCCCCGTCACCCCTGGGTGCCCAGGCTCTTGGAGTGCCTCACTACCAGCAACCAAGGAGCCCCCAGAAGAGTAAACATGGCATCAGGCCAAAAAGAACCCCAAAGTGCCCCCTACCTCCTTGCAGGCCTCCTCCAGTCCTGGGCAGACTGGATACTCAGACACCCTGGCTCCCCACAGCTGCCCCCCCCAGGGCGCTGGGACAGAACTTCAGCCGGTGGCGCCAGAGGCAGTGTGGCGGCCCCCAGCTCCTGTCTTGGACTCCCTGGAGGAGGGGCTGCTGAGCTGGGTGACTGCTGGCTCCCTCCACTCCTGCCAGAGCTGCTGCTGCCTGCAACCCTGCTCCTTTCCTTCCACCCCACTCCTGGGCTCCACGCAGCTCCATCCCGGCCCCTCCCCCTACAGGCAGGCAGCCCCCTTTGCAGGCATCTCCTTTAATCTAAAGCAGGTGCCAGGCATTCCAGCCCTTGCTGAGTCGACACTGCCACCCACTAGGCCTCTGCCCAGAAGGCTATTGCCCTGCCTCTTCATGGAAGTTGAGTCTACGGCCCGGGGCTCCTGCTTAACTGAAATACCCAGAAGTTGGGAGGCAGACACTACCCAAAGGGAATCACGGGTGCCCAACACAGACTCAATAAGCAAGTTCACTAGGTCGCACATTACCACTGCTGTGATCGATTGTGGACCACCAACACTGATCCTTCTCCAGGACTCTGTAATCTCTTCCCACCTGGACCCTCAACCTCAGTAATTAGAGACTCGGAGCCTCCATACGGACCTCCAGAAACCATCTCTAGCGTGAGGCCCCTGCTACCCCGAGCACAAGAGTCACGCTGGATCCAAGGTTATATAGGTATTCTCCCCTTCAGGAGCACCCCTTCCAGCATTAACCCCTGCCCCACCCCAATCAGAAGCAACACAGGTAAGCAGAACACCTCCAGAGGCAAGTGGCCAGAAGAGTGAGCTTCCAGGCCTGGTTCTCCAAGGCCACGGAGGCTGATCAGCTGAGGGAGGGCAGCACCTTCCGTCCTGATACCAGAACCCCCCCCCATTCCCTTACCTTCCTTTCTCTCCCATTCTCATCCTGTCCTGAAGCTCCTATCAGCAGGCACCTCAGAGCTGATACCAGAAAGACAGGGCCTGAACATGCTCTTCCCCTGGGGCCATGAAATCATGGTCCTGACCCAGAGAAGGCAGCCAAGCTAGTGCTGGGGGGCAGCAGACAAGCCAGGCAGCCCCAGCCCAGAAAAAGTAGCTGCACCTTGGAGAGGCTGAGGAGGGAGGAGAGCAAGGGGAGTGGAAGCCCACCCACCCTGCGGGTCTCATTCAGAGAGCTGCCCAGAGGCATCAGTAGGGTTACAGCAGATACTGTTCGAAGACAGCTTTCCTAGGTAAAACAGGAAACCAAGGCCAAAGATCAAGGGGGCCTCCAAGCCCCTTTCCCGGGGCTCAGTCACATGCCCAGCTCACCTCTCCCAGAGCAGCACTTTTCCTCCCTGCAGCAGAGGCCCCCAGACACAGACACAGACCCACACCCCAAGCAGCAGACAGACAGAAGGAGGAGGGAGGAGGGGGTGTCAGAAAAACCCGGAAGGAAGGAAGCTGGACAGACAGACAGAAGCCAATCCTGGCTTCACTGCTCCAGAGGGACACCCTCCAGACTCCCAGACTGTAAGGGACACTCTCCTCAGCTCCCAAGAGGGAGAAGGGGAGAGTAGACCTCGGTGTCCCCTGAAACCAAATTCCAGCAGCCCTGGGACAGGACATAGTCCAGCCAAGCAAGAAGCCCTAAGCCTCCCCTCTCTTCCTCACATTCCTCCCCCAAGAGCTCCCCCAGACCAAGGCAGGGGCTGTCTCCGCTTAGCAAGGCAGAGACACCTCCAAGGAACTGTGTGACTGCCCCCCCACCCCCCCACCCCCTGCCAAGCCCACATCACTAAGAATCCTAGGCAGGGGAGACTCCTCCAGTCACAGCCCCCGCTGCTCCTAGGCAGTGCTTGGGGGCAGAGGGTGACCCCCAGCAATCTCCAGTCCCCACGCACCTCCTTATGGAAGCTCCTATAAGCCAGGAGAGGAGTGCTGGGGTGCTGAGACCCAAGGGGTTGGTGAGCCTGTGAGGGGGACTACATCTCCCAGAAGCCCCCAGGGCAGAGTTGCTGCTCCAGCTGGCCCAAGGCCGGCCTTGTTCTCTGTGCTAGGGTGGCAGGGTCCCCTGGCTGCCCCTAAGCCCTCCCCTCTGTGCGCTGGGGCTGCCAACCTGATTGGGGGCCCAAGAGTGGCCTCCACTAATCCTGGGGGCGTCCCCGACCCCTTAAACAGCCTGGGGGTGCGTGCCAGAGGGCCAGAGACAATCAGATTGTGTTCCCCCTCCCCAATTCGAACTGGATCTCCCTCCTCACGCCTCTGCTGGCCTGGCATGACTTTCGCCCTCGGCCCCAGCCCTCCCCTCACCTCGCGCGGGTCGGGGGTCCTCACGCCAGGCCGGAGTTGGACGCCATGACCAGGTCAGGGTCGGTGGGTGGACTGGGGTCCTCCTGCTCGCCAGTTGGAGGTGAGGAGGAGGGCGGGCAGGTGGTGATCTTTTGATCCTGGACGCCTTGATCTCAATACCAGCCCGGCCCGGGAGTGGGTATCCGGGGGTCGCTGGGCTCCTGGGTTCCTGCTTTCCAACCGCGGAGCATGGTCTTGGGCGCCGGGCAGCGGCGGGAGAGCGCGCACCCCCGCCCGGCCCTGGGCTCAGGGCTGGGGTCTCAGCCCCGAACCTCACGGCTCCGGCTCCTGCTCCTCCTCCCTTCCTTCCTTCCTTCCTTCGCCTCCTCCTTTCACTTTTCCCGAGGCCCGCGGGGACGGCGGGCGCGGGGCGGGGAGGGGGCTGTCTGGGCGCTTATTGTTGGTCGGACGCCGAGGGTCCGGGTCGCAGTCCCCGGGCGGCGCGTCGCCGGGGGACCCAGGCGTGCGGGCGTCCGGCCGGCTGGCTCCGGGCAGCGGCGGTGGTGCAGCGGCCCCGAGTCCGGGGCATGTCCGGCCACTGGCTCCGCCGTTCGCCGCCGCCTCCCCGGGGTCCCCTGCGCTGCCGGAGCCTCGCTCGCCCCTCCACTCGGCTCCGCTCCCCAGCCTGAATAAGCATCGGGGCTCTCTGGCTGCCTCCTTCTGCCTTCATACCAGAGCCCGGAGAGGCCCCTGTCAAAATAAGAGCTCCCCCATCTCGCTCGCCTCCTCGCCCAACCCGGCTCCCCCAGCCTCCCAGTGGTCTGACTCGGTAAGGCGCCCGGCCGGCTAGCGGGAGGCAGGTTGGCCCGGGGGCGGGGAGGGGGCTTCTATGCCACTCTCCACCCCATTCCCGAGGACTGGGGAGGAGACGCGCTAACACCATCTCAGGCTGGGGAGAGGTTTGACAAACCTACCCTCCTATCTACGCTGATTGGAAGCAGTGGGAGTTGACTCCCCCCAACCCCCAACACTCACTCACACACTCTCTCTCCCTCCCTCTCTCTCTCTCTCCCTCTCTCTCCCTCTCCCTCTCCCTCTCCCTCTCCCTCTCCCTCCCTCTCTCTCTCTCTCTACTGGGTCCCCTCTTCATTGTATCCACCCACATTCATTATGCACTGAACATCTCTTTATTCACTTTATTCATCTCTCTTTCCTAGTAGACCCTGAGGATGTAGACTGAACTTTTTCACTTCAACCCTCAGCAGCGCAGAGTGGACACTAAGAAAATGTTTGTGGAAGTAAAACCTTTGTTCTCCCAAAAGAACTCTATCCTAAGCTCAAAGTGCCACACACACACACACACACACACACACACACACACACACGACCCTATAGGAGAATAGATCCAATGGAAAAAAATTGTAAAGTGTTTTAAAAAGCATTTCACATGTTATTTCAGTGTTTGCCACAAACCTGTGAGAAAGATGTTATGGCCCCATGACACTGATGAGGAAACAAAGGCTTGCACTAGTTAAGGACTTCCTCAGGGTTACACAGCTAGAAAGTGGTAAGCCCAGGACTAGAGTTTGGGTCTCCTTATCCCAGGGCACTTTCCCTGTATCCCACTACACCCACCCACCCAGGATTAATACGAACAAGTAACAACCATTGAAGGGCACTAGCAAGCCCCTTTGCTCATGCTATTTGGTTCCTCTGAGCTCTCCCCTGCCCCTCCTCACAGATGGTGCCCAGATAGCTCTAGCTCTCACTGACCTCCCTCTCTTTTGACACCTACTACATCTATTCCACCCAACTGAGTACCTAATTGTATGTTTTATCTTGATTCTCCTGTGTGTGTGCCTGGTTGCCCCAAAAGATTCTTGAGGGCCCAAACCATGTCTCCTATGCCTCTATATTCCCCACAGCACTCAAGGGCTGGGTTCATAATAGGGATTCAGTAAATACTCACTTGATGGATTGATGGTGTCTGCAGCTGGGCACTGGGCAAGGTCTGGGGAGGCACAGGTGAAAAAGGGGGAGAAACCCTGAAAGAAGATAACATAACAACCTCTATGGGTGCCTAACATAGAAGTTTACAAAGCATTTTCATACACACTATCTCTTGATCGTGCTTTGAGCCAATCAACAAAACTTCCCCAATTGCCCATTAACTGCTATGCCAAGACCAAGCTGGGTTAGGGACTGAATCATCACAACCCTGTGAGATAGGTATTACCCCCACTTAAAGGAAAAGAAAACTGAAGCCCAGAGAGGCTGAGCTCTGGTGTGAAAGATCTCAGAGCCTAGGATAGTACCTGACCCGTGGAAGTAGGGTTTAATCTCCTCTCCCCTCCCCAGGGTCCTGCTATAAGATGAGCCACAAGACAAGAAGGCCATTTCTCAAACAGGATTGCTTGTTGAAAGGAAGGGTCCACCCAGTTATGTGGGTCAGTTTCCCGTTACATACATGACACAAACCGCATGGGCTTGTGATGATCCGTTTGGCACGATGCCCAGTTCATAGCAGGTCCAGAAAACAATGTTTGTAGGGGTGAGTGATGGCTGTGTTGCAAGAGGTCTGTTAATTGTGGCACACAACCAAGTGTATTCGGCATGTCCTGTGGAGCAGCCATGTAGAGCACTCCCCTGGGTGGAGCTGTGACTCATTCCCCCAGGTTGGGATGCGGAGCCCGAGCTCTGGGCAGCCACGAGTTCTGGGTGGAACGCTGGAGTGAGCGAGGGGGAGAGGAGAGAGGCCGGTGGCCCATTGCTGGAATGGAGTGGCTCCCTCTACTGGCGAACTCGGGGAATCACCGTGTGTTGCCGCGTATCTGTGTGTCACTGTGTCACGAGGAGTGTCACAGGTGTGTCAGCGAGTGTCGAGTGTCGGTGGAAGTTCGGGCATGGGTATAGCCTGTTCGTGGTGCAGTGTGGGTGTGCCAGCGTTACGTGGGCCTGTTTCTGGAACCACAGAGTATACACACACAACCACATTTTGTAATACAGTTTACTTTTGGGGTGGGGGTAGGGGGTCGGAGGAGCTAGGGCTGCAGATTATCTGAGATTACTACCTGGGGTGACTAGGACGAAAGGATCTTCCGGCTGGTACTCATCACCGACCTCGTGCAGGTGGGATTCAGGACTAGAGAACAGTTCCTGGGAAGGGACTCTATCCCCAAAAGCAAACAAGGACCCAAGAAAGGGTTAACGTTGAGCCTCACAGTGACTTCAATCATTGGCTCAGGGCACTGTCAGTCAGCTTCGCGGCGGGGCTTGTGGGGCCGCCTTCGGACTGCCCAGCGACCCTCACTTGCCCCTCGACCCCCACTTCATTTCACTTCTGGGCTGCTGCCACACCCCCCGTCTTGATGGAGACACCTTCCTGGGCCCTGGAAAAGGAGCGGATCTGGGCATCCTGGCTTCCCCACTCACTCCAGCTGCCTGGCTTCCTGATAGATGGTGATTATTATATAATAAACCTGCTGGACAGAACCGTGCCAGCCCTCGGAACACTTTGCCCCTCCTCGAAGCCTGCCCCAGGGCCTGGCACCAGCAGCACAGAGCCTGCCGCGCTGCTCTGCCGGCTCCCCCAACACCGCCTCCATTCCAGGGCGGGAGACCCCGGGGCCACCCTCCCTGGTGTCCCTGGGGCCACTTTCTGGGATGGGGCGGGCGCCAGGCTGGGAGTACGGCCGGCGCCCCGCAGGTCTCGGGGTTGGCCTGCGGAGTATGGTTTTACCAGCGCCTCTCCAGAATTGTGGGACCCAGTTGGCCCCTTCCAACCCGAACTTGGAACTTGGGAGCCAGTAGAGGTGGGGATAGGGGGCGCAGGGGCCAGGGTCGGACAGCGAAAGGAGTTTGGAAAAGATGCGGGGGCAGGAAAAGGGAGGCTGGGAGAGGGGGCCGACAGGGGCAGTGGGGGAGGGACTCTTATCCTGACAGGGCTCCCGCCTTCCCCGACTGGAGGGTTTGGAAAAACTGAGCAGGCAGCCAAGGCTTGGCTGGAAATCCTGCAGCCCACCCTCCTGGGGACACAAAGCTGGAGGGCGGGGGCAGGGCGGGGGGGAGAAAGCACGACCCCGGGGAGGGCAGGGCCTCTTTTGGGGCTGGGGGCCCTGGGGCCAGGTCCCTGGGGAGGGGGTTCCTGGCGCTGTCTCCCCGCAGTCTGCTTCCCCCTTCTCCTTCTCTACCCCCTCCTTTTCCCCCTCCTCCCCCTCCCCGGCTCCAGTCTTGCAGATTGCGGGCAGACTTAACTCCTTGCGCGCCAGCCCGGTGGACTCCTAGGTGGTGACGCTATGAGGGAGGGAAGAAGGGAGGGACTCCCGACTTTACTCCCACCCACAGTTTAACACCTTGTGGCCCAGAACGCAGTCTCGGAACTTGGGCTTGTCAGAGCCCTAGAAGGCTGCCTTGTGCTCGAAGAACGACACACAAAACCCGGCACCTGAGAGCTGCGTAATCCAGTCCGCTCTCCCGCCACATCTTAACTGTATACCCTCCCCTGTCACCCCAACCCTCTGCGCCTCTTCCTCCACCCTTTGGCCACCCTCCCGCTACCACCGCCACTAGTTGCTGCAAAGAGCCCTGACAGATAGAAGGATGCGGGGAACCCGGAAACCTGGGTTCTGTGGCTGCTTCTGCATTCTCCTCCGCATCCCGCCTGGGAGGCCCGCGCAGGTGACCGCAGCCCGGGCCTCTTTGGCCTCCAGGGGGCTCCTTCACACATCTGTGGGGGTAGCTACCCAACCAAGGCAGAGAATGCTAGCCTCCCCCAGCTCCAGCTAGGACAAGGGCCCGAGTAGCCGGAAACCCTGACTTCACTTCCACCCTAGCCCCTCTCCTAGGCAGCACTTCCTCCACCATCAGATTTGCCCCCCGTTCGGCCGTGAAAGACTATGCCTGAGGGCAGTACCTCAGTCTAGGCAGGAAGGGGTTAATGGAGCTCCCAGGCTCCCTGTGAGAGCCAGGTGAGGCACCGCCCATCTTGGCCTTCAGGTGTACGGGTGGGGAAGTGGAGGGACGCCGACCACAGGACTGCTCTTTTGCCCCCTGGTGGTTAGATCTGGCTTAGCAGTCTCTGGCAAAAGCTACGCTCAGGTGGGGATTGGTGAAAGAAAAACTTTGGAGGCAGCTAGAGTACTCCTGCAGGAATAGCACCTTTGGAGAGAAAGAGAATCCTATGGGGAGGCTGGTGGAGCTCCCACAATCCCTGCCATGCCATCCCCACTTATCAGGCTGCCACAGTCACTTCCAGATCTTTGTCCTAGGGACCCTACTTGTGGGTCCCAGGTGCCCAGACACCTGGAGGAGGAATAGAAGATATAGGCTCTATCCTGCCAGGGTCTCAACCGAATGAAGGGGAGCAATAGAAGGAAGCTGTCCCTCACCTTCTTTTCTCTCTGTGTCCAGGCTTCCCAGAACTCCCATTCCCTCCAGACCCCAGCAGCAAATGCAAACCTCTAGCCAGGCTTCAACGCTCCTACCAGCTACCCGGTCCCCCATCAGTTTCCCTCCCCTCTAGCCAAGCTGCCTTCTGAGTTTCTCCCCCATAAAGAGGGCCTCTTGAGGGATTCTAGGTGCTCACAACCATTTCCTCCTATCCCAGGCAGGGCTGAGACCCTTCCTCCCCTCTACCCAGAAGCCTTCCCAGGTTAGCGAAGGCCATGACCTTCAAGGGTTCCTTTCTCTTTTTTCCCAGTTGCCTCACTTCCTTCCCTCTCCCCATTTCCAATTATCTTCTATCTAAGGCTTCCTTTCGCATAAGCAGCTCACCCAAGCAAGAACAATCCTGTCCTTGGATTCCTTGACTCCTCCAAGAATCCTTCACTGACCAACCTCACCCACTTATTCACTAAAAAAATATCTATTGAGGACCTACTATGTACCAGGCACTGGACTAGACAATAGGTATATGTTGGTGAATGAGACAGACGTAGTTCTTGACTTCACAGAAGTCACTTGACCTCACTCTAGTTGGGGATAGACACATGAACAGGCGAATTCAATTCAGTGTCACGAAGGCTTGCAGAGCACTTTGGAGAGACATCTATCTGGGACTTGGGAGTCTGGGAAAGTTTCCTGCAGCGAGCACCATCTGAGCTGAGACATTCCAGCCTAAGGTGTGGTTCTGTCCAGGCAGACAGTACATCTAACTGGAGGTCTAAGTATAGAACAGGATTCCAGCAAGGGGTCTCACCAGATGTTACAGGAGATCGCTAAGTCTGCATTCCCAAACAATCCATATCTAATAAGTTCTCCAAGTCTCCAAAGAAAGGAGACTGGGGACTTCCCTCGTGGTCCAGTGGGTAAGACTCTGCGCTCCCAATACAGGGGGCCTGGGTTCAATCCCTGATCAGGGAACTAGATCCCACATGCATGCCACAACTAAGAAGTCCGCATGCCGCAACGAACATCCTGTATGCCGCAGCTAAGACCCAGCACAGCCAAAATAAATAAATAAATAAAAATGTTGTTTAAAAAGAAAAAAAGAAAGGAGACTGGCCAAGAGTATGTGACCTTGGCCTAGTCAGCCTCATCTCTGGGCCTTAGTTTCTTCAAAGAACAAGGGGGTTGGATGAGTTTATCTCCAGGCTCTTTTTTATCAAGAGGATAGCAATTAAATAGAAGGCTTGGTTTGTTGAGAGAAAAACAATCACATGGCTCTGGTTGGCTTGGGGATGGAAGGCAGAGTTCATAAGCCCCTGAGAGGCTGTCAGAGGCAGGGCCTGGAGAAGGCCACACAAGTCACCTCCTACTCCTCACTGCCTGGGTTGCCTGCCAGTTCTGAGTCCTGGGAACATTTAATTCTTGCCGTCAACTGAAGGCAAAAGCCTTTCTGAGATTTTGCTGGGAGGGGAGAGCATTGGGGGACAGCACCCCCAGAATATATTAATGCAACTTCATTAACTTGCTCTTGTATGTAGCACCATAATGCTTTTATTTTGAAGAGATGGAATGTTCAGAGGTAAGGAAACTGAGGCACAGAGTGGTGAAAGGACTGGCCTAAAATCACATGGCTGGTGAGTGATGGCTGGAAGAGGTGCCAGGTCTCCTAATTCCCAGTCCAGACACTTTCCACGACACCACTGCAGCACTCGCTTCCAAATTTCCATTGGACTTCTTCCTGCGTCTGGCTCATTTCCCTGTGAGGCCATAAGATCTGGGAAGGCAGCCTTGGCCTTCTTATCTGGACGTCCCCCAGAGCCTGGTGCAGGGCTCTGAACAGAGGGAGGGGTGCTCAGAACCCCCAGTCTCCCAGCCCCCCTTTCCTCTCCTTCCATGACCTTATTTACATGCACGTAGGTCTCTGGCTCAACCTAAAAAGGCATCCCTGGATTGTGGACAGAGCCTTGGGCCAGGCATATTCCCAGTCCCAACCAGGCCTAAAACCTGCTCTGTGACTTTGAGCAAGCTGATTAACTTCCCTGGGCTTCATTTTCTCCATCTGTCAAGACCCGTAACCGATTCTAACTCCTGGGGCATTTGTAACTTGAAATCCCAGATTAGGAAGTGTTTTTAAAAGCTCTAACTCTGAAGTAAGGGAGTAAGCTTAACGTTTCTGCCTTTTTGCAGGATTCCACAGCCTCAGGACCATGTCTGCTCTATCTGCAAGGACTGGGTACTGCTTGGGGTTCCTTCACCCTGATACCATGCTGGGTCCTATGAAAGTTACAGGATGTATAACCTGAATATATTCTGGGGTCCCACAGCCCAAATATCAAAAGTAATTTCGAAAAGGAATCCTAATTTTTACTTGTATCTCTTGAAAGTGATCCAGTTCTTAACCTACAGCACATCTTACTCAAATTCCCTTTCCTCTTCTATTCTGCTGCACCTTGCAACAGTTAAATCGCTCTCTGCGAACGCTAAATCAGCCCCTCTCTCTGCCTCTCTCTGTTCTCTGTAGTCAAGAAAGCTTTTCTGTCTCTCTTTGCCCACCATCTTCTCCTTATTACAAAGATTAGCTTAGCCTCTTATGTTTCATTATTTTCTTTTTTCCTTCACCCATTACCCAGATTCTCCCTAACACAAAAATAACGTTACCTGTCTCCTGCCTCTAGGTCTTCTCTCTCACCTCTTGTTCTCCCAGTTTCATGTTACGAAAGCCCTGGAACTGAGCAGGCCACGACAAGATTTCCAACAACAGGTGAGGGATAAAATTATCTTGGGGCTGAGGGGAGGCAAGGCAGAGGGAGGCTGCGAACAGTCAGTGGTTAGTAAGTTTTTAATCCTGTAACAGATAATAAAGGCAGCTGCCCTCAAGGAGCTTATAAAATGGGGACAATTAAAGAACAATAAAGATGCTAAATCATTAAAAGATGTGGAGCTGATGCATCCTCAGGCAGACCTGGAAGAGAAACAGGAAACTGACCTCAGGGACAGGGGAGCGCAGAGGCCCCAGTGAGGGGCGCAGATGGAGCAGAAACAGGAGAAGTCATAGATCTTGGCGGGAAGGGGTCTCAAAGACCAACTACCTAGTTCCAATTCTTTCTGATGCTCAACTCTCTGATAACACCCCTGGCAAGCAGTGTTTCAACATCTTTACAAACACCTCCAGTAATGGGGAGCTTCCTACCTCCCAAGGCAACTCATTCCATTTACGAACATCTGTTTTTCCTTCCTTGGAGCTGAATTTTATCTCCTTGTGGTCTCTACTCGTTAGTCCATAAACTACCTCCTGGCCCTTCACATATCTGAGCTTTAATGACTCCAGACTCTTCTCCTCTTCTCTAGCCTAAACATTCCCCGTTCACTAAAGTTATGCCCATGAAGACAAGTGGCCAACTTAGAGTAAAGCAGGACTATCAATCCTCTCCTTTATTCCAAAAACTATATCTCTAGTAATATGGCTTAAAATTGGATGAACTTTTGGCAACCATGTTATGCTGATGACTCAGACTGAACTTACTAATACCCCAATTCTATTTTACCTGAACTGCTTCTAAGACATGTCTAGTCTGTGTGTGTTGCTGAGATCTTACACAGATCTCTGACCATTTCATCTGCTTAGGTTTTCCTACCATTCTATATACATGGAGCTGATTTTTGGATCCTTACCCTGTCTTTCAAAGTGTTTACTAACCCTCCAGGCTTATATCTGTGAAATGTGATACTATATTTTCATATACACTATTAATAGAAATATTTAAGAGGACAGAGATGAGGGCAAACCCTAAAGCACACGAATGTTCCTGGTTGATACCAATCCATGGCATATTGAGAAGTAGCAAGATACATGGTGTTGTAGGTGGAATGGGTCAGATCATAAGGAACCTCAAAAGCCTAGTGGAAGAATAAGAAAGTCAGAAGGCTCAGAACCAGAATGTTTTTGAGTAGAAGAGTCACATGGAAGCAGACTAGTATAGCAACAAAATAAAACAAAGCACCAACTGTGGAACTCCACAGATCTGGACTTGAGTCCTAGCTCTATTGCTTGCTAGTTGTAGAACTTGGGCAACTTACTTTAACCACTCTGAGCATCAATTCCTTCTCCTGTAAAATGGGGTAATACCTACTTCATAGACTACTGTGAAAATTAAATGAGATGACATATATGAAGAGCCTAATACATAATGGGTGCTCAATAAATCAAGTAGAAAAAGAGGGTGAGAAGAAAATCATGTTTCAGATGGGTTTGTTTTCTTAGAGACTACCTTTCTAGGAGGCCCAGGTGAGGATGGGACTGTAGTGTGAGCCTCGAATGACTTGCTGGGCACTCAGTCTCAGGTGGTATAGATGAAAGGGCAAAGGGATAAAAGCATATTCTCCTCTTCAAAAGAAGAATTGATACCCCTTGGACTCTAGCTACATATGGAGAATGACAGAGAGAGAGGAGTCGCAGGTGGCACTGAGGTTTTTACCCTGGGTAGTGACAGGGAAGTACTGTAAAGAGGGGTGATGCTTTGCGGAAGATGGGTTCATGTTTCGAGTTGTTGAAGTAGGCAGGATGGTAGGCATCCCCATGGTTATGACCAGTGAGGAGGTAGAGAGACTTGACTGGAACTTGGAGAGAGAGAAGTCAGAGCAAATCTATGTGTTTGCCAGTGGGAGCTGTAGGCATGCAGCAAGTTCTCTGAGGGTGAGTTGGGAAGTGAACCAAGGACAGTGCCATGCAGGACCCCCCAGAGCCATGCTGATCCTTCTTCTTCTTTTCTTTTTTAAAAAAATTATTTATTTATTTTGGCTGTGTTAGGTCTTCGTTGCTGCGCACTGGCTTTCTCTAGTTGCAGTGAGCAGGGGCTACTCTTCGTTGAGGTGCGCAGGCTTCTCATTGTGGTGGCTTCTCTTGTTGTGGAGCATGGGCTCTAGGCATGCGGGCGTCAGTAGTTGTGGCACGTGGGCTCAGTAGTTGTGGCTCACGGGATCTAGAGCGCAGGCTCAGTAGTTGTGGCGCAGGGGCTTAGTTGCTCCGCGGCATGTGGGATCTTCCCAGACCAGGGCTTGAACCCATGTCCCCTGCATTGGCAGGCAGATTCTTAACCACTGCGCCACCAGGGAAGCCTAGCCATGCTGACTCTGACTTGGGACCAGAGAAGAAACTGCCCAATCCTGCTTTCCCTCTCTGCCCCCCATTCCCTGCTTCCTGATCAGAGTTGAATAGATAGACCAGACCTTAAATCCACTCTCGCATCACTGACCTCTGTGCAGAGCCCACTGGGACCCAAACTGTGTCCCTCCATGACTCTCCACTTTTCTGCCCTGACGTGAGAAGGAACTCAAGCTCTTGTCCAGCCAATAGACTCTAGCTTGTTGCTATGATCTTGGACTTCAGAAAGGAGAGATGAGGGGGGAAGGTGTAGAAAGAGAGCTTTGAACAGAAGCAGGCAGGGACAAAGGGAGTGCAAGAGAGAAACAGAGAAGTTGAGTAGGAAAGGTGAGCACCATGGGTATGGAGAAAGGCAGACTGATAGAGGAGAAAAAGAGAGACGGACAGGGAAGAAAAAAAGATTTGCCGAGAAACTGATGAAGTGCAACTGAGAAAACTGTTGCCATGGTGACGGGTCCAGAGGAGGGAGTAGGAGTATAAATCGGATTATGAGTTGGGGGAGCGGGGAGGGGTGTTGCTCAAGACCCAGAGGCAGTGCCCCCACCCCAGGTCCTCCCCACCAGACCTCCTCCACCCACAAGGAATGCCTTTCCCAGGGGTGTCCCAAGGCCAATCCAAGGAGTGCAGTGAGGACAGAAGCACTGGAGGGCCTAGGGCTCTGGCACTCCCTCTCCTCCCCTCACCCTGGGGAGGGGAGCTGTACTCCCACCCCAGTGTGCCTCCTTGACTCTGGGAGAGCTCTCTCCATCGACCCTAATTTCTTTCATTCTACCTCTTCATCAGAGCCCCGAAGTGAAGACAGGGGAGGGAACTTGTTTTAAACACCTACTATGTGCCAAACACTGTGTTGGGCATCTCAGGACTTGTTTCATTTCGTCCTCAGCACGGCCCTCAGAGGTAGGTTTATCGCCTCCATTGACAGGCAGGAAACTGAGATCAAGGTCCCAAGCTGGTGAGCAACAGCCAGAGTGGGGTGCAGCCAGGCCCATCTGCTCCAAAGCTGTTTCCTCTCCTCCTAGCCCTCTGCCTACCTGGCAGAGCCTGTGTCCCATTCCCCGGCTTTTTCCTGTGCCCTCGGAACAGGTCGGGGCAGGCTGGGGGCTTCGGGGGATGGACGAGTTTGAGGCTCTCATTCTATTCTGAGAGATACAGAGAGTTGGGGAGACTTGAGGCAAATACGCCACAGCGGCCAGACTCTGGGCTAAGTGGGAGGCGAAGGCGTGCTCTGAGCTCAGGGCTGGGGGAGTGGGGAGGAAGGGCTGAGGTGGAGAGGACCGTGGGAGTGTGGGAAGCTCAGAGGCCAGGCCATTTCCGGGAGATGCTGCGAGACACAGCGCGGCCACGTGGGGAGCTGGGGAACCCGCAGCTCTCGGTTTGCAAGTCTCTGAGCTAGTGAGCCAGAGTGACTGGGGGTTGGTATTTGACTGCAGGTCTCTTCTCTGCAAGTAAAGTGGCTGGAGGGGGGAAGAGGAGGGCGTGGCTTCCCTCCCTCTCCCTAAGGCTTCTATACAAATAACAGTTTTGCAAAGCGCACCATACCTGATGCATCATTAAACGGGACCTGGGGAGGTGGGAGAAGGCAGAGGTTGGGGTTATGGCCTGGGCATTTATGCCAAGACCACCCCTCCCCGCCACGAGGGTGCAATGAGATTCGAGAGGATGCTGGTGCCCTTCCATCATACCTTGCTGTTCCTCCTAGTGGCTACCTGGTTACTTTGAAACAGCTCCCCGTTCTCTCTGGGGACTGGCTTGAGCCACTCCCTAACCAGGAAGTCCATGTGTGTGTAAGAGATGGCTGGCCCCAAGAGGGGCAAAACGTCCCTTGTCACCAAGCTGGAGATCCCAGGTCCCTGCCCCACACCCCTGTAGAGAGGGATCGGAGGATAGAGCTCCTTCCTCCTCAGGCCTGAAGGGAAGGCTGATCCAGATCAGCTCACTTCTACCGCTTCAGTTCACACCATCTCCTCCACATGCCACCAACATCCAGGACACCCCTCCTGACCCTCCTTCCCTGTTCCTGTCATAGGTTCCGGACCCAAGAGGGTCTAAGGAACTGCCCGGGGGTGAGAAGAAGAGCATCTTCCTTGTCCTCCGCCTTCACACCTGCCCTCCCCAGGCTGTCCGGTCTCCCACCCCTTCACCGAATCCCAGGCCCAACTACACCCGGACATGCAGGCCTTCAACACCCTCTTGCCAGCCCAGTCCCGCTCAGTCATCTGTTCCCCCAGTCTGAAGCAATCTCCATGACTCCTACTTGCCACATCCAAGGAGTATGCGTCATGGCTCTTTATTCCCTGAGCACCAGTTTGCTATGGAACGAACTGAAAGTATTCTTCTTTGGGTACCTGGGACACCACTCCCTCCTGGCGCTTTTTTTTTCTTTTAGGGAAGATTCTCATTCTCCTTTGCAGGCTCCTCTTTTCCTCTGCCCATAGTGTTGCTGTTCCCCAGGCTCTGTTCTTGACCTTGTCTTCTTACTTGGCTTGTACTTCTCTCCAAGGCTGGAGCTGTCACACCTAGCTGACAACCTCCCTGAGATCCAGATCAGGCATCCGACCACCTTCCATACACCTCCACCTGGGTGTCCTCCAGGCACCTCAACTCAGCAAGTTCAGTGATCTCCATCCCCTTCCCACAAATCTGCTCCTCCCACCCCCACTCATGCCCAGCTAGTGACAGTGCCATCATCCACCCAGCTGCCCTAGTCAGGACGCACCCTTAACTCTGCTCTCCACCCCCCTCCACAGCCCTCCCAGCCAAACCATCACCCCCAGATCTCCTCTTCTATCATCTTTTGCCTGGAATCTTATCTCAACAGCATGTCAGAGACATCCAAAATACCTCCCAGCTGTTCACCCAGCACAATCACTGCATTGCAGCAAAAACCATCTTTGTAAGATACAAATTTGATCACAACACTCTCCAGTTTAAAACCCTTCAAGGGCTTCCTTTTAGCCTTAGGATAAAAATTAAAGTGCTTAAAGGGGCTTGCAAGACTTTTCATCTGGTCCCAGCTACTTCTCCAGTGACTCCCTCAAAATCCACTCTTACCTTCCTATGGGCCCGTTCTCTAATCTTGGTCCCTTACAGCCTAAAACAATTTCCCCTCTCCACCCCCACCCCCACCCCCACCCCCCTGCCTTCACGCTGCTAACTCCTACTCAAACTTCAGGTCTTCACTTATTCACCACTTCCTCCAGGAAGCCCTTCGGGACTACCCAAGCCCATGTAAGTTGCCACTTCTGTGAGGAGCCTCTTTGGCGAGTCTGATCTTAGTTTCCTCATTAATAAAATGAGGACAATAATAACAGTACTCACATCACAGAGGTTGTCATGAGGATCAAGCAAGAAAATATACATAAAGGATTTAGCACAGCATCTGGCATGTTGTAAGCACTCAGTAAATAACAGCTGTTATTATTACATCTTCTACTAAAATCCTGATGCAATGAGTAGTGGCCTCTTCAGTATCTCCCACTGGACCATAATTTCAGGGAGAACAATGTCTCATTCACATCAATGTCCAGCACTTAGCACAGTGACTGATGCAAAGGCATTTAATAAACATTTATTGAATAAATTAATTCGGGCCATCATTATTTCTTGTACGGATTAGCTCTCCTTCAGCCTAAGGAGAGGCTTAATTACCCCGCAATCAAGCCTCCACCTACTCTTTCAGTAGTTTTTCTACAACTAGATTGAATTATGCGACTTCCCTACTCAAACCCTGTCGGAGATTCCTCCTGTCTGTGGAAATCACAGGGCGATTGCTCCTTCACTTCTGTACCCCACCCCTTCCACAGCAAACCCTCCTGCCCAGGGTCCTGGCTGTGCTGAACCCCTTGCTGCTTCCACACCCTCCAGCCTCTATGCCCTCAGCCTCAAATATCCTTCCAACACCGTGTCCCAGATGACACACCTGGGGATCCGAGGGCAAAGCTGGCCTCGAAGATGTATATTGTTTGGTTCACAAAGTGCATTTTCCTAATATATATTTAGTTTAAAATTTGAAAATAAGATCATTTTACCAAAAAATTCAGATTTTTGGCTTCTCGTGAAAAAGCGAGAAGGCGTGGCCATACTAGGTCTCCACCTTCCACAAGGCAACTCTTCCAGAGCTGCATGGGGTGGCCCGGTAGATGGAACTCGTGCTGCTACAGTCTTTCTAGTTGGCCCAGTCTCACTCACCTTGTTTTACTACTTTTGTTATCTGCCTGGACCCTGGAGACACCGGGGTCTTCAGCCCCTGCCGGCCTCACAACTTTTTTTTTTTTTTGGCTACACTGCGAGGCTTGTGGGATCTTAGTTCCCCGACCAGGGAATGAACCCAGGCCCTCCGCAGTGAAAGTGCCAAGTCCTAACCACTGGACCGCCAGGGAATTCCCAGCAACATTTTGATCCCATCCAGCTGCAGTGAGGATCTTGGCTTTGTCTCCTTAGCAGCCACCTAGATGGCCCCCACTCCTGCTCCTCTACCTCTCCCACACCTTGGCTCTACCTTGACCTCATTGAACACCCGCTCGCTCAGTCCTCTTTCCTGTCACATCTATCACTCCTTCTCAAAACTAGCCTAGATCTTATTCTCCATCCCTTGAATCTTGTCAATACCCTCAACTTTCCCTACCTTGGAAACCCTGAGTCAGTACAATGTGACAGTTTTATCATTTCTATGCTCTAGCTGTTGAGTAATTTGAACAGTTCCCAAAATGTCAAGGTCAGTAGGATGGTTAATTTTATGTGTCAACCTGACTGGGCCATGTTGTCCAGATATCTGGTCAAACTTTATTCTGGATGTTTCTGTGAAGGTGTTTTTTGGATGAGATTAACATTTAAATCAGCAGATTTTGAGTAAAGCAGATTACCCCATAATATGGGTGGGTCTCATCCAATCAGTTGAAGGCCCTAATGGAACAAAGATGACCTCCACCCTCTCCCCATGAGAAGGAAGGAATTCAGCCAACAGACTGCCTTTGGACTCAAAAACTGCAACTCTTTTCCTAAGTCTCCAGCCTGCCGGCCTCCCCCATCAGATTTTGGATTTGCCAAGCCTCCACAATTGCATGAGCCAATTCCTTAAAATAAATCTGTCTATATATACACATCCTGTTGGTGCTGTTTCTCTGGAGAACCCTAACTAATACAGTCCATGCCCCTGAAGACCAGTAGTCCTCACGCTGAGCTGGGCTGTCACCTCCAAACACAGCCTTCCTCAGGGCTGTTTGTAGCTGTGTCTTCCTCTCCCACAACAGCTAGGCCCCAAACCCTTCTCGCCACTGAGTATCCTACTTCCCAGGGAAAGCAGAGACATTCAGGAGGGAGCTCCCTTAACTTACTTCTCTCATCCCCCAACCTTTCCCAACACAACCCCTCCCCCACGCAAAGTATAAGTTTTCTCTGCACCATTGCCCCCATTCTTCTCTATCTGGAAAGTGTCATTCCTACGGCCAAAGGCTAATGCCTCCACCTCTGATCTGAGTCCCATCTTCTCCCTCCTCCAGGACCCTCCCCATAAATTATACCTCCCTCTCTCCTGTATCTTTAACTTTAAAACAAAACAGGTGAGACTTTTCTGTACCCCCAATTCCCTCCAGTTATGTCTCCTTCCCTTCCCAGCCAAGCTTCTTCAAAGAGCAGTCTACACAGTTCTAACTCTCCCTCCTCCCACTTATCCCTGGACTCTCACAGTCTGGCTTCTGCCCCCCTCACCTGCAGGAACCTGCTCTGAAGGACACACACACCCCTCAAGATGCTAGGCTCAGGGACATTTATCAGTCCTTGCCTTCAATCCTGACCTTCATACCGTTTGACACCTCCTTTGCAAAACCTTCCATCCACTTTCTACTGGTTCTCCTCCTAATGCTCATTCCTCCTTCATCAGCTCCTCGCCCTCCATCTGTCCTCTAGACACTGTGTTTCCCAGAATCTTGTCCTTGGTTGTCTTGTCCTTCCCTTCCACTACTCTCTTCAAGGACTCTTTTCTACATTTATGATTTTAACCATCGCCTGCCTTCCCTCTCTTCATCCCAGACCTCCCCGCTGTGCTGGAGCAAATGTCATTTTCATCTAACTTACCCAAGATATTGGTATTAGTTATCTATTGCTGCATAACAGCTTATCCCCAAATTTAGTGGCTTATAAAAGCAAACATTTATTCTGAGAACCAGGAATCTGGGAAAGACTTAGCCGGGTGTCTCATGAAGTTGCAGTGAAGATGCCAACCTGGGCCACTGTCATCTGAAGGACTGACTGGAGCTGCAGGCTCTGTCTCCAAGCTCGCTCATTCACTGGCTGTCGGTTGGAGGCCTCAATTCCTCTCTGGGTCTTGGCAGGAGGCCTCAATCCCTTGCCACGTGGACCTCCCCATGGAGGTGCTCCCATGCCCTCCAGGGTGAGCAATCCATGAGAGCAAGGAGGAAGATGCAATGCCTTTTAGGACCTACTCTCAGAAGTGACCTACAATCACTTCCGTCATATTCTATTGGCCACATAGACCAACGCTGACACAACGTACCAGTCTTTTACCCACTGCCAATTCATTCTCCACACTGTTTCTAGAATGATCTTTAAGCAAGTAAAACACCTCAAAGGCTTTCTGTTTTCTTCAGCATAAAAGCCAAGCTCCTTAGCATAGCATACAAAGCCATTGGTGACCCAACCGAGTAGCTAGTGCTCTCACCATGTCCATCCTTTAATACTTCTTTCTAGCCAAGATGTATGGTTCACAGTTCCCAGGAGGTGTCAGGATAATTCACTTCTGAGCCTTTTCATGTGCTGTTCCCTCTTTTTGGAATATCCCACTTAGAGATATTTGGAATATCCCACTTAGGAAGGCTAACTCTGCAACTCTCCAAAATTCAGCAACTTGAGAACAGGAATTGTGTCTTGTTATCTCTGTATCTCATCACCTAGCATAGTACCCACCATAGAGGAGTTGTTCAACAAATGTTTACTGAATGAATAAGTGTGTGAGAAGGCAGTTCCTGCATGCCTAGTACCCCTGTGGCATTTGTGGTATCCAAGGAACAGTTTGTCCACCCCTCAGTCACTCTCCCCTCTCAGACTACCTTTCCTGCCCAACCATCTCCCTTTGCTTCAATGACATGGTTGGAAAACACATTCTGAATTCTAACCCACCTCATTTCTTGCTCACTCTGTGACCTTGGGAACATTATTTATTGCCTCTGAGCCTCTAGTCTTCATCTGCACCAAGGGTTAATAAAAAGGAGAGGATAAGATAAATTACTTAAATTAATATTAATTGAACTAGATACTGTGCTAGGCACTCTTAAATAAATTAGCTTGAGCGATAGTCATAGTATCCTGGTGAGACAGACTTTATACCCTTTCTACAGAAGAGGAAACTGCAGCTCAGAGAGGTTAGGTAGGTAACTCGGCCAAGGTCAGAAAACTGGAAGATTTGAGGCAAGTGGTTGTATCATAGGCAACATTAGAAAAAAATAAAGAAGCATCCAGTTGTCTTCCATCACTGAACAACTGAGATTTTCTTACTCTCACAGCTTTTTCCAGCCTAGTACCTCAAGGATAGAGGCTCTGACATTTCCCACCAGAACAACATTTGGTGAGCACTGCATCTTACCCCCAGGTCCAAGTCGCCAAGGTTTCCCCCAGTCTGCTCCTACAGATTCTGACAATGATCTCAACATTCTTTCTGCACCTTTATTTTATAGCATATTTACACCTGTCATATCTTACTAGATAGATGGGAAAGAATGAGTCTTCCTGTTTTACAGGTGAGAAAATTAAGGTTCAAAGTAACTCACCTAAAGTCATATGGTATCACTCCTCAACAGGAGGACAGTAGTCCCCATCAGAAGTTGACATGCCCATGGAACCAAGCGGACATGTTCTTCTAATTGACTGGGAAGCAGAAGAGTGGCATTAGGGAAGGAGAACCATTAAGTATATCAGACAGACCTGAGTTCTGATCTGAGCTCTTTTGGTTGCAAAACTACCATAGTTCAATTTAAAAAGAAAGAAGGAAGGAAGGAAGGAAGAAAGAAAGGAAGAACCACAGTTTAGAAAGAGTAGTTCTGTTTTAGGAGCTAATCTTTGTGGCAGAATAGAGAGATCAGGAGCTCCTTGAGGGCAAAATTTTATCTTACCTTCATATCCCTGGTGCCTAGCACAGTTCCAGGGACATAACTGGTATTTAATAAATGTTTGTTGTCTTGACTAGGGGATTTGGAAGGAAGGAGGCAGGGGAGGGAACTTGAGTGAGTTGAGAATCAAGAATCCAAGGGGGAGACAGCCTAGAAAGAGTGGGTCCAAGAGAGAGACTCCAGGCATTTGTGGCCCTGGTTCCCTTTCTCCAAGCCATGAGGAAATCCTCCAGAGGAAGAGGGTGCTGTGGCTTTAAATGACTTCAGCGTTGTCAATGAATCTGCTCTGCTAAAAGAGTTATCCTCTAGCTCCTGCGCTTGAGCTCCCCCTTCTCTCAGCTCCCCAAACCCTTCTCGGCTGCTATGATGGGATAATTAGATGCGAGAGCTCAGCACAGATGATGCTCCAGTTGCTTAGCAACTAATGGTTTCCATGGAGACCGCAAAGCACAGCCTCCAGAGCAGCCAGTGAGCAGCTCGGCAGGGCAGGGAGAAGACGCAACTCTCAGCTCCTCCAGAAACCTGGGGAGGGCCAGGGGTGGGGAAGCGGGGGGGGGGGGGGGGGGGGGGATTGGAGGGAGAAAGGAGGGTTTAAAGGCACAGGCCCCTCTTATCCTTTTAAAATCTGGTCAGAGCTCTGCCCTCCGCTACCCAACTCCATCCCCCTCATAATTTCAGATGGGGATGGGGGCTTAGGAGTGGACCCTACACGACGCACTCTGCAATAAACCCAACCTCTTCTCCTTTCTCCTCCTGGCTTGTGACTGAAATGGGAAGGAGTCTCTTCCAAGCCCAAGTGTAAACACCCTCCCAGTTGGTGATGGGATTTGAAGAGTACTAAGATCCTTCACCCCTGGAACTCCACCATTTAGTCTGTTCCCGCTCTCCAAAGTTCTCAATGTGCAAAAGATCCTCTTTCAGTTTGTAGAACGGTGATAAGATCTGATCTAAAAGGGGACAAAAGCCAAGGTGCAGGAAAAACAGGATTCAGTTCTTCACCCAAAGGCAGCCTGTCCTGGGAGACTGGGGAAAAACACCTGCTCCTGATCTCCATCACAGGATCCAGAGCGTGTGTGTAGGAGGGGGGAGGCAATACAGAGCATCTGGCGACTCAAAGTGTGGGTCTCCCAGGCTAGCATCAATCAACGTTACCTGGAAGCTCGTTAGAAATGCAGAATTTCAGGCTCCATCTCAGACCCACCGAATCAGAAACTGCATCTTAACAAGATCCCTGGTGATTCATATGCACATTAAATTTGGAGAAGCGCTGGTCTGAGGCCCTCCTACTCTGCTTGGGTCCATGAGTCCTATCTTTATTGTCACCGCCTGCTCACACCCCAGGCCTTGAGTCTACCTTCCCACCGTGGGGGTAAGGACACAACCCCACCAGCCCCTTACTTCCCTACCAGGACCCCGGCCCTCTTCCAGGACTGGGGAAGCTAGAGTGGCTCCTGGAGCAGAAAGACACACATAACACTCTCTGAGGAGGTCTACGACCTCTCCTGACAAAGTATTCCATGTTCCACAAGTGGTTCTACTGCCGAGTCTCAGTTTCCACATCCACAAAAGGTAGCCAATGACATCTACCACCCAGGATGGCTGTGAGGGTAAGTGTGGAGCAACCAAAGACCCTGCCTGGGGCTCAGGGTAGGTGTCTTCTCCTCTTGTCTTCTCTCCACTCACAATTCCTCCTTCACGTCTCTCTAACACTGATGGTCTCTAACACGGATGGTGCCATCAGAGAAGTTGTGTCTCTTTTTCATTTTCTCCTACCAGGTCTCTCTTCTTTTTTATTTATTTATTTATTATTATTTTTTTTTTTTGCGGTACGCGGGCCTCTCACTGTTGTGGCCTCTCCCGTTGCGGAGCACAGGCTTCGGACGCGCAGGCTCAGCGGCCATGGCTCATGGGCCTAGCCGCTCCACGGCATGTGGGATCTTCCCGGACCGGGGCACGAACCCGCGTCCCCTGCATCGGCAGGCGGACTCTCAACCGCTGCGCCACCAGGGAAGCCCCGATTTATTTTTATTTATTTATTTATTTTATTTATTTTTGGCTGCATTGGGTCTTCGTTGCTGTGTGGGGGCTTTCTCTAGTGGCAGTGAGCAGGGTCTACTCTTTGTTGTGGTGTGCAGGCTTCTCAGTGCGGTGGCTTCTCTTGTTGCAGAGCACGGGCTCTAGGCATGCGGGCTTCAGTAGTTGTGGCTCGTGGGCTCAGTAGTTGTGGCGCACGGGCCTAGTTGCTCTGCGGCATGTGGGATCTTCCCGGACCGGGGCTCGAACCCGTGTCCCCTGCATTGGCAGGCGGATTTTTAATCACTGCGCCACCAGGGAAGCCCCTCTCTCTCTACTTTACTCTCAAACAATTCACAAAGGTTGCTGACCAAGGCTGACTGTGCCCACCCCCACCCCCACTGGGTGGGTCAGTGCCCACCTCTCCGAACACTGGACGTCCTCCCCGGCATCCTTGGTCCCACTCTCTAGAAGAATGGGAAGCCCTGTGCGCTCCCGGGCACCCACACCCCTCTGCCTCTCCCAGAGCTCTGGGCCTGGGCCTCAGTGGATGCCAAGAACTGGAACCCCTGGCTCTGCTGCCCCCACCCCCTACTGCCTGTTTCTCTCAGCTTCTCTCCCATTCCTGCCCAACCAAGGCCCTTTCAGGAGCCCCTCAGGGTTATTCTCCTCTCCCTGCACACCAAGGCAAACTCAGAACTTGTCGCCCTCCTAGGAAGAGCCCCGCACCACCTGAGGGGAACGGTCCTCTACAGGCTGGGCTCCAGATGCACGTGAGGCAGGGACACTCATGCCGTTACACGTGGGTGCCCCAGAAGAAGGGGTTTTCCTCCCCCCACCTTAGTTACCCTGCCCCTCTGCAGGTGACTAAACCACCAATATCCAGCCAGGGCCTCCCCCTTCTTGGCCTGAGGGTTAGCTCCCCATCCTGAAAAACCTGTCTGGGGGCCTCCCCTGAGGCTGTAGGGCCCAAGGGGCAGGTTGGACAGGATTCCCCTCTAGCCCCTCCCACCCCCAGGACAAAATCAGACACCCCCGGGGGAGGGCCTCACTTTCCTTAGGAAGCCACAGCCTGCCAGCACCCACCCCAGCTCCCAGCTATGGCATCTCCGCTGCCTGTCCGGACCTTGTCCTTGATCCTGATTCTGCTGGCTGTCCTGGCCCCCGGGGCTGCAGGTTTCTGCCATCTCTGGCCGGGGTGGGGAGGGGCTCAGGGGTCTGGAGAGGAGGGACTGTGCCTTCCAGGGCTCTCAAAGAGGGCTGGTCTGGCCAATTGGGGTTGGGGGACTGGTGATGGCAGTGACCAGGCATCAGTCACTGGGGCCCAGGGCACACTCCTGGTCCCAGATCCAGGAGGCAGGGAGGTGTGGGGAAGAGTCCAAGGCTATGGATATGGGTGGGGTTGGGCTCTGCCCCCTCCTGGCATCCAGGGTCTAGCGGCTTGGTGGAGCACCTAGCTTCTGCAGCTCAAGCCTGCCACCTGGTGGTCGCACAGGCAAAAGACTCGTGTTCTGCAAACGGACTGCAGAATAGGACTCTTCACCCTCAGAGAAGACCCCCAGGGGTGGGGGGCAGATCTATTGATGAGAGGGGGATTGAGCCTCACCTGTATTACCTCCTGGCCCCCCAGCCGACTTCAACGTCTCAAGCCTCTCTGGTCTGCTGTCCCCAGCGCTGACGGAAAGCCTGCTAGTTGCCCTGCCCCCCTGTCACCTCACAGGGGGCAATGCCACACTGATGGTCCGGAGAGCCAATGACAGCAAAGGTCTGCTACCCCCTCCCAGGCATACCCTAGTCCCCAGAGATCCCTTCCCAGGACACCCGGCATCCCTCCTCCCACTCATCCCTTCCTCTTGACCCCCTTCTTGGGCCATCCATACTCTAAATACTGCCCTTCTCCTTGGGGTCTCCAGAAACTTGACCCTGCCTCACACCCCCAATTTCCTGCCCAGTGGTGAAATCTAGCTTCGTGGTGCCTCCATGCCGCGGACGCAGGGAGCTGGTGAGCGTGGTGGACAGTGGGTCTGGCTTCACGGTCACCCGGCTCAGTGCATACCAGATGACAAACCTAGTACCAGGAACCAAATACTAGTAAGTACCGGACCCTGGCCTGGGGCATCTGTGGGAGGGCCTACAGGAAGAGAAGCTGGGTCCTGACTTTGGTGTTAGTTGTGGGAGGTGGTCAGCATGGGGGAGAGTGAGGGCACAGCTAAAGGGGTCAAGAATGCACCTCTCCTGGGCACAACAGGAGGCATAGCTGTGAAGGGGGAGGCCTGGGCTCCCTCTTACCCTAAGTCCCAGATACTCACTGAGGATTCTCTCCTCTCTCTCCCAAATCTCACCACAAAAGCATTTCCTACGTAGTGACGAAGGGGGTATCCACTGAGTCCAGTAGAGAGGTCCCAATGTCCACACTTCCTCGTAAGTAACATCTCAGGGCCCCCAAAGGCTTTCCAGGCCCCTCCCACCCCATCCCGCAGCTGCCCCTCCCTGTGTTCCCTTAGCTCCTTTGCTTACCTCTATCTTCACACTGAGCCCTTGGCATTTTAAGTGGCTGTTGACTCACCTGCCCGCGCCGCTAAACTTTGTGGGTAGCGATTGTGTCTGATTAATTTCTGTATCCTCAGTGCCTGACATAGGAGATGCTTCGTAAATGTGTTTTTTTTTTGTTTTTTGTTTTTTTTTCGTAAATGTGTTTTTGATGGATGTCTGGATCCCTCCAACGAGTTGTTGGTTGGTTGGGTGAATAAATGGGTGAAGGGATGGCTGGTTGGATGAATGGATGAGGGACTAGGCTGGGAGCCTTGGGAAGGATGCGGGCCGCTCCTGACCACAACGGCCTCCCTCCTCTCTTCCGACAGGAAGGAAGGCAGAATCTATTGGGCTGGGAATGGCCCGGACGGGCGGCATGGTGGTCATCACGGTGCTGCTCTCTGTAGCCATGTTCCTGCTGGTTCTGGGCTTCATCATCGCCCTGGCACTGGGTGCCCAAAAGTGAGGAGGACAGCACCAGGCAGCAGGCTCCTCCAGGAAGTCCAAGGCACCGTCCATTCCCCCAGCTCAGGGCTCTGCTTTTGCTCCTGTCTCCTCTGCTGAAAAGACTGCCTGCTCTCAGGCCACAGGTGCCAGGCTCTGGCTCCTCTGGTGCCATCAACTCCCCTCCCTGCCCCCTCTCCACTGCAGCCCTTTCCTCCCTCTGTCCCCCTCCTTGTCCCCTAAGGCCTCACCTTGGCCCAACACTCCCTATTATTCCCCTCATCCCACTCGTGTCAGAATTGGTTTTCCTCCCATTTCACCTCTTTAACCAATCCCTACCCGTGACAGATGGGAATTTTTCCTTCCCTCAGTGAATTTAGTTCCTACAATAAAACCTGATGCCATGTTGCTGTGTGTTTTTCTCTTCAACGTGCTCCACTTTGGGGTGAACCTACAGAATCTGTGTCCAGGCTGCAGCTGCTCCCAGTCCTCTCTCTGCCCTGGAACCCCAAAGCTGCTTTTCCCAGGAGGCAGGAAGGGGTGGATGGGATAAGAATCCAAGAGTCAGGGACTTCCCTGGTGGTGCAGTGGTTAAGAATCTTCCTGACAATGCAGGGGACACGGGTTTGAGCCCTGGTCCGGGAGGATCCCACATGCCGCGGAGCCACTAAGCCTGTGAGCCACAACTACTGGGCCCGCGGGCCACAACTACTGAGCCCGCGAGCCACAACTACTGATGCCTGTGTGCCTAGAGCCCGTGCTCCACAACGAGAGAAGCCACTGCAATGAGAAGCCCACGCACCACAATGAAGAGTAACCCCCGCTCGACACAACTAGAGAAAGCCCGTGAGCAGCAACGAAGACCCAACACAGCCATAAATAAATTAATTAATTAAAAATAAAAAAGAATCCAAGAGTCAGGGTTCTCAGACTCACACCTGGGCTGTGGGTTTTGCACCTTCCAGAGCAGGCCACCCAAGCAGGGGCCTGGGGTGGGGGTGAGGCCGAGGCTGGTGCATCACGTGGGGCCCTGAGGGCCTTTGTGGGGACCAGCAGGGCAAGGGGAAGCTCTGGGGGAAAGAGAGGCTCTGACCAGGAAAAGACAGAGGGCCACTAGGGTGAGACCCAAGGACAGGGTACTGGGGGCAAGGGGAGTGGAAAATAGGCGAAAGAGTCTCTAGGAGGAGAGAGCAGAGGTGGAAGAACCCTGCCGGAGGGGGCAAGAGTGGTACTGCGGGGTAACGGAGGGAAAAGACGGGGAGGGCTCATCCTCATTCACTTGTGTCCTCGCCAATATATATTCCTTCTAAGGATCTTTCCCTTGCTCTTAGGGTAAAGACCAAAATCTTTGAGGTGACCTTCAAAGAGAGCCCTGGGTCTCTCCCCTAACTGCCCCTCTGGCTCTCACCGTGTGCCTTCTAATGTCCTGTGTTTCCTCTTGCCTCAGTGCCTTTGCACAGACTATTCCTTAAGCCCAGGCTGCTCTGAAGACTGCCCCCACGCCCACTCCATTCTATTTGCATAGTTAAGCCAGCTTCCCCAGGGAAGCCTTCTCTGACCTCCACCCCCCATTAGGTTGGGTTCTCCTATCCCATCTTTCATAGCATTACTATGTTTATTATTATGTTTATGTGATTATTCAATTGTCTCCCCACCAGACTTTATGTTCCCTGGGAGTTGTCGCTTTGCTTCCAAGGGCCTATAGTACCTTTGCGGTGCCTGGGGCACAGTGGATACTCAGTGGATCCACTGAGTATCCACAATGAAGGAATGAATTAACAAGCCCCTGAAGAGAAGGCGGGGGCTAGGAAAGTGCCAAAAATTCTGCAAAAACAATAAAAAATGACACAGAGTTAGAAGATGCTGGAACAATGGTCTAATGATCCCTTTCTAGAGTAATCCAGGAGCCCGGGAGAGGGAGGCAATGGAAGAGAAGAACAACAATATCTATTAATTCCACGAACACTAACTTAGCTTTTTTTTTTTTTTTTTTTGCGGTACGCGGGCCTCTCACTGCTGTGGCCTCTCCCGTTGCGGAGCACAGGCTCCGGACGCGCAGGCTCAACGGCCATGGCTCACAGGCCCAGCCACTCCGCGGCATGTGGGATCTTCCCGGGCCGGGGCACGAACCCGCGTCCCCTGCATCGGCAGGCGGACTCTCAACCACTGCGCCACCAAGGAAGCCCGATACACAAATTTTAAAAGGGCTATGGGGGTGGGGGTGGGGGTGTGATGAACTGGGAGATTGGGATTGACATATATACACTAATAAGTATAAAACAGATAACTAATAAGAACCTGCCATACAAAAAATAGATAAATAAAATAAAATTCAACAACAACCAAAAAAGCGCTATAGGGGACTTACTTCCCTGGCACTCCAGTGGTTAAGACTCTGTGCTCCCAACGCAGGCGGCATAGGTTCGATCCCTGGTTGGGGAATTAAGATACCGCATGCCACACAGTATAGCCTAAAAAATAAATAAAAGGAAAACTAAATAAAAATAAAAAATAAATAAAAAGGGCTACAAAAGGGTGGATGCATTACAACAACATTTTTTATAAGACAAAAATGAAACACTCATAAGGAAAAAGATTGGAATAATATACATCAGAATGTAATTAATTATCTCTGGTTGATAACAAGAATGATTTTTATTTTATTGTTTTTTCTTTGTGCTTTCTATACTTCCAAGTTTTATGTATCAAACATGTATTATTTTTATAATTAGGTAAATTGTCATAAAAGTTATTGTTATTATTGATATTAAAGGTAGAGTCCCACTAAGTTTTTTAAAAGAAAGCTGTTGTTTTCACCATAGTTAAAACAATATTTATTGAGGGTCTCCTATGCACCAGGTACTACTCTCAAAATTTCTGGTTGGGACTTTCCTGGTGGCTTGGTGGGTAAGAATCCACCTGCCAGTGCAGGGGACACAGGTTCGAGCCTTGGTCCAGGAAGATCCCACATGCCACAGAGCAACTAAGCCCATGTGCTGCAACTACTGAAGCCCACACGCGTAGAGCCTGTGCTCCGCAACAAGAGAAGTCACTGCAATGAGAAGCCCGCGCACCACAACGAAGAGTAGCCCCCGCTCTCCACAACTAGAGAAAGCCCATGTGCAGAAACAAAGACCCAACGAAGCCAAAGATAAATAAATAACTTATTTTTTAAAAAATCTGGTCTAGTAGACAAGCAACAGGCAACACAGTATAGGGTGGATGAGCTCTGATGGGAAAACCCAGTATGCACAAAGGAACCAGAGGGGGCTGCCTCACCCTCTGGCCAAATCTGAACAATTTAAGAATTAAAACAAATAATTACAGTACTGAATTATGATCCACTCTGTAAAATAAGAATCAATCCTTTGAAAAAAAAAAAAAAGAATCAATCCTTTGAGTCCATACTGATAACAAACAAACAAAATGAGATAAGGAAAAGCTCTTCTTTACAATAGAATGCCAACTAAATAAATGGAGATGGAATGATTGATTTAGAAAAATCAGGGAATTCCCTGGCGGTCCAGTGGTTAGGACTCAGTGCTTTCGTTATGGTGGCCCCGGGTTCAATCCCTGGTTGGGGAACTAAGATCCCACAGTCAAAAAATAAAAATAAAAATCATCATTTCAAGTCCATGATAGTAATGATTGATTTAGGCAAGAATCGTAAATAGACACTAGAATCTGTGGGTCCAAACTTGATGAGAAACAGGATTTTAGATCACTTTAAAGTATCTCCCCACAAATTGCTTACTAATTACAAAAGAAAAAAAAAGGTAACTTCACAGTTGAGAAACATGATGGATACCACAAATAATGAGTCAAACTGACATCATGGGCCTCTTGATGTGATGTACTAAGAAGGAAACAACATCACTTCTCTGGTATTGTTGCCAAAAACACATAATCTAATTATGAGGAAATTAGGGACATTCTACAAAATAAATGGCCTGTACTCTTCAAAAATGTAAATGTTATGAAAGATTTAAAAGTCTGGTGGGAGGGTGGTGGGATGAATTGGGAGATTGGAATTGACATGTATACTCTAATATGTATAAAATAGATAACTAATAAGAACCTGCTGTATAAAAACTAAATAAATAAAATTCAAAAAAAAATTAAAAATAAAGAAATAAATAAAAGTCTGAGAAACTGCTCCAGATTAGAGACTAAAGAGACATATATATTAAATGCCCTGCATGATCCTGAATTGGATTCTAGACCAGAAAACAAATTAAATAAAGGACACTTTTGGGACAATTGGTGAAATCTGAATAGAATGTGTATATTAAACATAGTATTGAATCATTGTTAAATTCTGATGATTTTCTTGTTTCTGATTTTCTGGTTATGTAAACCAATATCCATGTTTTTAGGAAATACACACTGAAGTATTTGTGGGTAAAGGGACATGACGTCTGCAAATTACTCTCAAACAGTTCAGAAAAAATAATGTATGTCTTACATACATGGAGACAAAAGCAAAAATGTGATGAAATGTTAGTAATTGGTGAGTTACAGGATTTAGGTATACTGGATTTTTTTATAGTATTCTTGGGACTTTTCTGTAAATTTGAAATTATGAAAAACAAGATTTAAATATCACCATTCAAAAAAATAAAATAATTTAAAAATCACCATTTAATCCTATCTCCACCATGTACTTACAGATGTAACCCTGGATAAACCATGAAATCTTCCACACTTCTAGAAAGTAGCTATTAATACCACCACGGGATCATTCTTCAATGGTAGACCGATTTACTAAATAAAAGAGCTTGGTGCAAATGTAGAGGGGAAAGAGGGCCTGGGGTACCTCCCTTCTGGACCCCCAAGGTTCCCAAATGAAAGCGGCGGGGTGGGGGGTGCTTGCAGAAAGACGTGGCAAGAAGCACTCCGTGGAGGCTCGAGAGCAAGGGTGTCAGCTGGACTGGGCACACCTGAGCGGGCTCCGACCCAAGTCAATCAGAGCGCGGGTATTTGAGGAAGTGCCTCCCAGGCCTCAGCCTCAGTCTCTCCAGACTCTCCCACCCTGTGCCGGCTCTCCCTCCTCTAGCTAATCGTGGACCTGAAGCTCCAGCACCTAGACTTCTGGGCCAGCCTCCATGGCCAGGTCCCGGGATTGCTGGACTGGGACATGGGGAACGAGTGCTTTCTGGCCTTCACCACTACGCACCTGCCCTTAGCGGAACAAAACCGTGAGTGTCCGAGAGGGGGGTCGTGGGGGATGGGCGCGCCGCGGAGGGTCGGAGGCTTGTGGGCGCGCCGGGCCGGAAGCTCCCCGGCCTTTGACTTGCTCGCCACTCGCCCCCGCGAGCCCCGTGACTTTGTCGCGTTCGGGGCCCCGCGCCCCCTTTGTTGAGCTCTGGAGCTCCCACCCCGCCCCCACTTTTTCCGGGCAATGGAGTCCCCGCCTCGATGGAAAGCCCAGGGAGGGCAGGGGTCCTGCCTGAACACGGCCTTTCAATCCTACCCCACCCGCCCCGGCTAAATCCCAGAACTTTCTAGGCCTCTTCTCGGCCTTTTCTCCGTGGCGCCTACGCCATCGGGGCACACTACGTTTTCGTTCATCTTTCTCTTAAAATCTTTTTAAAATCGGTTTTGTTCGTGGCTGTATACCACCTCTTAATACACTGTCTGACACCTAGAGGTGCTCAATATTTGCTGAATGGATAGTTGACCGTTGTCTTTTAAAAACTTTTTTTGTTTGGTCCTCAAGTGTTGAGATTTGAGGTAATCACCTCCTACATTCATGGTACATGATTGCCATCTGTTTGGGCAAAGTACTTGGATTAACTCATTCAATCCCCACCCACTTTTGTCACCTCCCACACTCCCATGTATCAACCCTAATCCATTTAATGTCTTTAGATAGGTGTATCTTTGAAAACTGTTTAGCATTATTTTGCTTTTATAGGTGACCTTAATTTACATAAACTCATTGCTTTTTTTTTTTTCCTCATTCAAATTGTTTTTGAGAGTTATTTCAGTTGCTAAATGCAAATCTGGTTCATAATTTTTTTTTTTTTTTTTTTTTTGCGGTACGCGGGCCTCTCACTGTTGTGGCCTCTCCCGCTGCGGAGCACACGCTCCGGTCGCGCAGGCTCAGCGGCCATGGCTCACGGGCCCAGCCGCGCCGCGGCACGTGGGGTCTTCCCGGACCGGGGCACGAACCCGTGTCCCCTGCATCGGCAGGCGGACTCCCAACCACTGCGCCACCAGGGAAGCCCTGATTCATCATTTCTGATTGCTGTGTGGTAATCTATCACCTGCATACATTACTTTTTGCATTTTAATTCTCCTTACTGATGGAGACAAAACTCCATTGGAACTCTTTGCAACCATAAGTAATGCTGACAAACATTCTTTATCTTCACTGATTCAAGAAATATTTATTGAGCACCTCCAATTTGCCAGGCACTGTTCTGGACACTCATGTGATACATCATGAACAAAACAGACAAGTCTTCATGGAGCTGACATTCTACTGGGGCCACACAGGCAATCCACATCAAAATAAATAAACAAACAAACAAATAAATAAATGGTATGTTATAAGGTGATAACTGAGATGGGGGAAAAAGGACATGGTAAGAGGGCTCAGGAATGGGGGCTGGGAGGTGGTGGCAGCTACAGTTTTCAATAGGGTTGGTCTTCATTGGGAACATTGTATATGAGGGTTGGTCTTCATTGGGAACATACGAGAAGAGCAGAGTTGAAGGAGATGAGATAGTGAGCCGGAGGATACTTAGAGGAAAAGTTTCCCAGGCTGAAAAAATAGCCAGTGTAGAAACCCTCAGGAATATGTCTGGAGGAACCGGTAAAGAGGCCAGTGAGGCTGGATCAAAGTAAATGAAGAGGAGAGTTCAGAGGGTGTGGGTCGTGGAGCGGAGATCAGGAAGAGCCGTCTTCCCCTCTGAGGGCGTTAGGGTTGATTCCAAGTGAGATGCAGCATGGTTGAAAGGTTTGGAACAGAGGAGTGACATGATCGCCAGCTTAGTGAGTGACCTGTGCTATCGCATAGCGTGCCTATACTTGGTTTAATGTCCTGCTATCACTGTCTTAAGATTTTTAATAATTTTTGAACAAGGAGGCCCACATTTTCCTTTTGCACTGGGCCCTGCAAATTATGTAGCTGATCCTGAATGATCTATAGTCTGAAAAGATCACTGTGGCTGCTGGGTTGAGGGCACACTGTAAATGTAGAGCGACTGGGAAGCCAGGAGACTAGTTAGGAGGCTACTGTAGTAATCCAGACAAGAGCTGACGGCAGACTGCACCACCAGGGTGGTGGCAGAGGATGTGGTGAGAAGGTAGAACCAGGTGGATTCGCTTGATGGATTGGATGTGTGGTGTAAAAAAGAGAGATTAGAGGATGACTCCTCCAGAGTTTTTGGCTGGTCAAGTGCAAGGATGGAGTTTTCTTGTAGTGAGATGGGGTAAGCTCCTGATAGGATATTTAGAGAGGAAAATCAGGAGTTCTGTTCTGAACATGCTGAGTTTGAGATATTTTTTAGATATCCAAGTAGAAATGTTGAGTAAGCTGGTGGATATATAAGTCTGCAATTCTGGAGAGAGGTATGCAGATATAAATTTTGAGAGTCTTTGGTACACGCCTGGCATTTAAGGGGTGAGAATAGAGAAGAACCAGGGATGAGCCCTGGGGGGCATTCCATTCTAAAGAGATTGGAGAGGAGATAAACCAAAAAAAACTGAGGAAATGACCATTAAGAATCAAAACTGGTATTGTGGTTTCCTGGAAACCAAGTGAAGAAAGTGTTTCAAAGAAGGAGTGGTCACAGGACAGGAACACTGCTGTGAGAGATCAGGTCAGAGGTGGGCTGACTATTGGATTTAGCAAAGCAGAGCCTTGATTATATGGTTTTGGTGGAGTGCAGCCTTGATCATAGTGGTTTTGGTGGAGTGGTGGAGAAGAAAGACTGATTGGCAAGGGTTTAAGCGTGGAAGGGAGAGGAAGTGGAGACAAAGTATAGGCAATTCTTTCGAGGAGTTCTTCCTCAAAGGAAAGCAAAAATATGGAGTAGTGGCCTGGCACAGAAAGTGGGGACAAAAGAAGTTCTTGTTTTTAACAAGATGAGAGAATTAACAGCATATTTGAATGATGATAATGGTCCAGAGACAGAAATTTATAACAGAAAAGAGAGGAGACAGGAATTCCCTGGCCGTCCAATGATTAGGACTTGGCGCTTTCACTGCTCCCTGGTTAGGAAACTAAGATCCCACAAGCCTCCCGAGGCCAAAATAAATTTCAAACACTGTCCTTGAGGAGGCATGGGGCCACCTGTGTCAGAGAGAGCAGGGGAGGGAGATGGACAGAGGCACTATCCTTTGATCCCACTGAGATCACCCATCTGTTGATCCCATCACCCTTTCCCTGCTCTCAAAGAGCAGAGTTAGAGGGGATGTCCTCTCTGTAACTAACCTGGAATCCCCCAAACAGGCTCACTCTCTTGCATACACCGTTGACTCCTTTGGCTCTCTATGGCTTTGGAACACTTGCTTGGCCAAACCACACCCTGATTAAATCCAACCAAACAAGTGCTCCAAAGCCATAGATCAATGGATTGGGGTTATCAGTTGGTATCAAAAGAGATGGCTGGAAAGAGGAGGTGGTGCATTTTTACATGGTGCAAAAATGAGGTTATGGAGAGGTTGCAGTTATTGGTTTAGGTTATGACAGTGTGGACTGTCTACATTAGGATGGAAGGCAGAATTCTGGGAGGAGAAGAGTTCAAGAAACTAGAGCCCAGGTTATTAGGATAATCATCTATGTATCTATCGAAATAGCCAAGATTTAAGGCAGGAGTAGCACTAGTGACAGTGAGCCAGGAACTAAATTCCTCTAAATGAGGGGGAGTGGCCGAGAATTTGGTAGATGATGGTAGCAATGAAAATTAGTATATAAATTCTTCTATTAACTTGAATAGACACACCCAGGATTAGACAGTAAATTGTAGTGCTGCCTGATTATTCTTCACCAGCACCAGTTGCTATTCAGATGTAATAAAGGATCCTATTTCACTGCATCTTTGCCAACACTTGGTATTACCTCTTTTTATAATTCTTGTCAGTTTGATGTAAAGTATTATATCATTCTTTTATTGTGTTCCTATTACTAGTAAGGCTCAGCATCTTCAGGTAGCCCCTCCTTCTGAATACTGATTCGTATCTTACCCATGTATAGATTTGTCTTAGCCTTTTATTTTTTGATTTGTAGGAGCTGTCTATCAGAGAATTGAGAGTTCTGGAAATGATTTTTTTTCTGGTTTATTGTCTATTGATTTTTTTTTTCCCTTGTGAGTTTTACTGTGCAGAACCTTTCAATCTTTTTTTTGTGTGTGGTACGCGGGCCCCTCACTGTTGTGGCCTCTCCCGTTGCGGAGCACAGGCTCCGGACGCGCAGGCTCAGCGGCCATGGCTCACGGGCCCAGCTGCTCCGTGGCATGTGGGATCTTCCCGGACCAGGGCACGAACCCATGTCCCCTGCATCGGCAGGCAGACTCTCAACCACCGCGCCACCAGGGAAGCTCACCTTTCAATCTTTATGTTATAATATCTGCATTAAATGTACAGGTTAATTTGAGGATAATTGGCATCTTTATAATATGTATTATATGTCTTTGTTTATTGAAGTTTTTTAGGTCCTTAAGTAGTAGGTACATCTTTTTCACATAAAGGTCCATTCTTTGATGAGTTAACCCCTAGATACATTATAACTTTGGTTGCTAATGTGAACAGCACCTTTTTGAAAAAAAAAATTATTTTCCAGTTTCTTAATGCTGGTATAGAGGAACAGTGGTGATTAGTATGTTGGTCTTATATCCAGCAAACTTGCTGGACTCTTATTGGTTCTAATAATTTATATATCGATTTTGTATGGTTTTCTGTTAATCTATGTTTTTTTCTATAAATAAATATAGTTTTGCCTTTTTCTTTCTTATATCTACTACTTTTTCCTTTTTAGAATACTGTGTTGAACATTAACGATGTAATGCGCATCCTTTCTAATTACTGAGCTCTCTAATAAGTATATCATCATTTTCCAGACAAAAACCTAGATTCATCTGTAATATGATGACACTCATGGGGACAATGATAGTTCCCCCTAACTGGACCAGAAGCCAGCTTCATGTCGAGCAGCTAGCTCTAATATATACCTGATTTACTCTAAGCCCACCATGTATTCATTCATCCAGTTAAGTTGAGCTCCTCCCATGCGCCAGACAGTGAAGGAGACAGACCTGGAGATAGACACTAAGCAGGTAGTTACAATAAAATGTGTGCTACGGGAGTGTTTGGACAGGTAGTCAGAGAAGGCCTGCTTCAGAGAGACGTTTAAACAGAGACCTGATGGCTGAGTAGCAATTAACTAGGCAAGCAGGAAGAGGGAAGAGTGTTTCCAGCAAAGGGAACAGCTTATGGGAAGGCAGAGGATCTAGATGTGGTCTGTTGGAGACGGGTGGAGAGCCTGGGAGGAATGACTCAACACTAATGAGGAGCCAGGGCCTTGTAGACTATCTCAGGAATTTAGATTTGGCCCAAAGGCAATGGAAAGCCATCAAAAGATTTTACACTGAAGGGTGGCATGATTGGATTAACATTTTGGGAAGATCACTCAAACTGCAATACGGTAAGTTAAAGAAAAGAAGATAAGCAGACCTTTTAGGTTATAGGCTTGGACTAGGATGGTAGAACTTGGTGATTGATTGGGTGTGGCTGTACGGGAAAGAGGAGTCAAGAATGATTTCCACTCACAGACACAGAAAACAAACTTATGGTGACCAAAGGGGAAGTGTGGGGGGGGCGTGGGGGGGATAAATTAGGAGTTTGGGATTAACAGATACACACTACTGTACATAAAATAGATAACCAACAAGGACGTACTGTAGAGCACAGGGAACTATGTTCAATATCTTGTAATAACCTACAATGGAAAAGAATCTGAAAAAGAATCTGTGTATATATATGCTTGTGTGTGTGTGTGTGTGTGTATAAAACTGAATCACTTTGCTGTACACCTGAAACGAACACATTGTAAATCAACTATACTTCAATTAAAAAATGGAGAAAAGCTTCTCTGGTGGCGCAGTGGTTGAGAGTCCGCCTGCCGATGCAGGGGACGCGGGTTCATGCCCCGGTCCGGGAAGATCCCACATGCGCGGAGCGGCTGGGCCCGTGATCCATGGCCGCTGCGCCTGCGCGTCCGGAGCCTGTGCTCCGCAACGGGAGAGGCCACAACGGTGAGAGGCCCGCGTACCCCAAAAAAAAAAAAAAAAGAATGATTTCCAAGTATCTAGCCTGGACAGCTGGTTAGATGGGGCCATATGCTGAAACAAGGAATGCAGGAGCAAGAGCAGGAAAACGGAGTTGAGTTTTTGAAATGTTGTTCAAAATGCCTGTGGGTTATCCCATGGGCAGTTCTAGTTAAGAGCTAGCAGAGAAGTCTGGGCTAGAGATAAAGATTTGTAAGCCTTGAGTTTATAGATGGTGACTGACTAAAGTAACAGGCATTAATGAGATGGTTTAGGGGCCGTAATGTGGGGTGAGAAGAGAAGAATGCAGAGGAGAATGAAAAGGTCAGAGAGGTAAGGGGAAACCAGTAGAATATGGCATCATAACTTCGCAGGCAGGGCCCATAGCCACCTCCCAGGGAAGCTTCAAGGGGCCGAAATGAAAATCCTAGGTTGTTTTGACTCTCTTCTTTTCTTTTTGCTAGTTGCCAGATATAAACTCCGAATAGTTGAGCCACCAGAACTACCTCTGGAAAAAAAACCCAACCCTGATAAAGATGGTGAGTAGATGGGAGTGAGTTCTCTGACAGGGCCCTGTGGCCTGGGCGGGACACCCAAAGCCCATGACCTATGGCCCTCAATCTCCTTTTTCTCTGCACAGGTCCAGATTTCGAGCCCAACCTGTGGATGTGGGTAGACCCCAACATCGTGTTCCCCCCTGGAAAGCTGGAGGTCCGAGAACCCAGTAAGGGGAAGAATCTGACAAGCATAGTCCCTTCCCCTCAGCCACCCCCAAAAGAAAAGGACTTTGCCAAATGCCCACAGGCCACAGTGGTGGAGTCGCCATCACTTTCTGGAGACCAGTATCCCCCTCGGAAGCGGTTTGCCTCTTCCCCCAGCAACTGGGAGGTAGGGATTTCTGGGCTGTGGGATGGACTTGGGATGTAGGCAGGGTGGGCACAGGGATGATGCAGCAGAGACTTCTGTTTTCTTAGGGTTAATGAAGGGTTAATGGGTTCCGAAATTAGCTGTGCCCCTGGGTTGGGGAGAAGCCCAGATGGTGGCCCTAGACCACTACCCCTTCCTGCCACTGCACCCCTGGAGTAGAGGCTGTGGAGTCAGGACCAGTTCCTACTCTGTACTCCTCTAGCTCACAGAAGAGAAGGAGGCTGAGGACCAGGATGACAGCTCCTCTGTGGCTCTCCCGTCCCCTCACAAAAGGGCCCCCCTCCAGAGTCGGAGGCTTCGGCAAGCCAACAGCCAGGAGGGAGGGCTGTGGTCCCGGCCCCCTCTCAATTACTTCCACCTAATTGCACTGGCATTAAGAAACAGTTCCCCCTGTGGCCTCAACGTGCAACAGATCTACAGTTTCACTCGGTATGTGCCGGGGGCCCTGTGAGGAGGGCGAAGGGGAGGGGGCAGGGCCCTGCTCTGATACCTTCCAGGCCCTGGGCTGCTGCTTCAGTTCCCCCATCTGGGTCTGAGAGGATGCTTCTCCTTTCCCAGGCACTGGTTCTGGGTTGCCCCCGACTGTGTGTCCACACCTCACATAGACAGGAAGATATCCACCCCACCTCCTTTCACATCTAAGAAACTCCAACCTTTTTATACCTTAGTTCCTTAACATATAAAATCACCCGGGTCATAAATTCTCCCATCTTCCCTCTCAAGAACACCCAGTATAAAATCTGGTTTCCCCAACAGTTTCTCACATGCCTTCCCTTTGGACTGAACTGCCTGGCACAGCCTGTTCCCCAAGGACCCAGGGAAGCCGGGCTGGGAAGGGATTTACGTTGAGCTTTGAGAGTCGGGTACCCATGAGTATGACGAGTTTCTCGGACCTTTTCCCTCTATTATCAGAAGAGTCGCAGAGTATTAATCCTCAAGAGGCGTCCTCCTTGACCAGGATTCCTCTGACAGGAGCTTGTTGGCCTGATTTCTGCTCTGTTCCTGTTGCAAGTCAAACTCCTGAGCCCTCGGAGGGAGGGAGGAAAGCGAGCCAGGGAGTGGGGGCAGTGAACTGGGTCTGTAAGGTGAGGCTCTGCACAAGCACTGCGCCAGGTGGAGGTCTGACACATGCTTAGTCGGCAGAGTGCGTCGTGGGCCAGCTTGCCCTTCTCCGACGTGAGAGAAGGGCTGAGGCTCCTGGCCCCCGGGGAGAACATTCTCCAGGGTAAGGCATCTCCCAGAGAGACCACACCTCTCCTTACCATTCCTCCCTGTCTGCAGACAACATTTCCCCTTTTTCCGGACGGCTCCTGAAGGCTGGAAGAATACCGTGCGTCACAATCTCTGTTTCCGAGACAGCTTTGAGAAAGTGCCGGTCAGCATGCAGGGTGGCGCCAGCACACGGCCCCGATCCTGCCTCTGGAAGTTGACCGATGAGGGACACCGCCGCTTTGCAGAGGAGGCCCGCGCCTTGGCCTCCACTAAGCTGGAAACTATCCAACAGTGTATGAGTCAGCCAGGTGTGAGGCCTCGTCACACGTGGGGCCGAGGGGAGGGGCCCTGAAGATCCTGACCCAAGGCCGAGCGTGCAGGGAAGGAGCCAGGGTCACATGGGGGGGGGGGTCGCGGGGAGGGGCGGCACCTTCTGTAGGAAGGGGAGAGGACAGCAGTGTTCTGAGACCCTGGGGTGGTGCCTGCCTCGGGTCCCCCCACGCACAAGCACGGAACCTGAGGTGCTGGGAGTTGATGGAGAAACAGCTAAGGTGCAGCTGGCCCTACTCACAGCCCCGCAGCCTGGGGAAATGGTAACCACACAATGTGAGAAGCATGGTATAAAAGGTTCTCTGCAAAGGGGGCTTTTTCTTCTCCTGGAGACCAGGTGGCATTTGGGCCTTGAGAGAGTAAAAGTAGATCATTTGCCGTGAGAGAGCTTTCCAGGCTTAGGGAACAGCGTCTGCAAACGGCAGATAGATCCCTTTGACTTCTTTCCTTACAGATGTGATGCCCTCCCTCTTCGACCTTTAGTTCCACAAACCATCCGTCAGCCCATGCCTTATTAAAGTTATCTGCAGCATCCTGGTGTGTCTGTGGTCCGAGGGTGGGGCAGGAGTGGGGGCGGAGGCGGGCTCTGAGGTTGGAAATGGGATGCCCTCAGAGCTGATGGGTGGGGCAGTTGCCTGGTGCACAGCAAAGGGAGCCCATGCTCTTCTTTCTTCAAAGGAACAAAACACTCAACCCTCTTTAGGTCCCATTTTTCTTGGGAGATGCTAGCATAAAGCAGCCAGGCCCGCAAAAGGCCCCCCCCAAATCACTACCCACTCAAACGAGGGGATGAAATCAGCTGGGGACAAAGAGGAGAGGCCTAGGGAAACACATCATCTATGGAACAGTTGAAGGAAAAACGCTTGGAGGAGGCCATGAAGGAGCAGTGAGAAAGGTGAAAGGAAAGAATTTCTTGAGAAAAGGAGTAGCCAGGCTTAAGTCTCATTTCCCTCATTTAAGCATTGGGGGTGAGGGGTGGGAACTCAGAGCTGAGAGGCATGGCCCTTCCATCCTTCCAGTTTCAGTAGAAACCAGAGCACTTGTCCTTAGAGGCTGCAGATCACAGCTAGGCTGCTGTGGCTTCCCTGGTTGCAGGAGACCGTGTCCAGGGCAAGGCCAGCTGCCAGCCTCAAACCTGAGGGATAGGGAGAAGCCAGGGGGACAGGTAAGGAAGGAACGAGATTCAGAGCTGTGTCGGGATGCCACGGCCATTCCCACAGTGCTTGAAGTTCCTGCTGGGTTTCCCACAGGGCTGAGATGACCCTTCTCATTCCCTCTCCTGCTCTTCCCTCACCCCGCGACAGGCCTGTACAGAAACATGGCTCCAGCCTCAGACACTGTCCCAGTGGGGCATCGCTACTCCCCAGAGGTAGCCGTGGGTGGTGTGTGAGTCTCAAGAAGGGCACTGGCTCTCAGCTCTGATGTAGCTGCTTGCTGCTCCTGCATCCTCATTCTAGAAGAACCTGCCTCAGGCAGCCACTTTCTCTTTAAGCTTGAGTGTCTTGATCAGGAAAATGATTAATGATGGCTCTTTCTTTTTTTAATTTTTATTTATTTATATTTTTTTTGGACACACAGCATGGCATGTGGGATCTTAGTTCCCCTACCAGGGATTGAACCCGCGCCCCCTGCAGTGGAACCGTGGAGTCTTAACCACTGGACTGCCAGGGAAGTCCCTGATGGCTCTTTCTTAGTACTGTACCAGCATGGAGATGGGGGGGGGGGGGATGGAGTAGAGTGCTTCATACCAAACCTGGCTCCCAGTTCTAAATAAATGGTAGCGGGCTTCCCTGGTGGCGCAGTGGTTGAGAGTCCGCCTGCCGGTGCAGGGGACACGGGTTCGTGCCCCGGTCCGGGAAGATCCCACATGCCGCGGAGCGGCTGGGCCCGTGAGCCATGGCCGCTGAGCCTGCGCGTCCGGAGCCTGTGCTCCGCGACGGGAGAGGCCACGACAGTGAGAGGCCCGCGTACCGCAAAAAAAAAAAGCCAAAAACAAATGCTGCATCATAAATAAATGGTAGCTGTTTTTTTGCTTCTTGTGATGTCTAGTTAGGACCCGCCTCCTTCCTCCAGGATGCTGGTGGACTAGTAATGGCCTGGATTTACTTTCAGCACTTGGCAACTCTCAGTGGGAGCCGGGACCTTGCTCCATCTCTGACTCTCCGCTCTGCTCCCACTCAGCAGATGACATGTCATCTCTCACTGTATCTTCTTTAGCACAGTTTTCTTAACATTTCTAAACTTGTTTCTTTTGCATGCAAATTGGGGATAATAAAAGTACACACAGATTTGATTTGGGAACTAAATAGGACAATGGAAAGTGTGTAGTCCTGTGTCTGGCATATTAACATTGAGTGCTTACAATTGGACCAGACATCGTTCTAAGCGCATTTGCAGGTTTAATCCATACAGAGGCCCTAAGGAGTAGGTACTGTTATTCTTCTCAGGTAGTTGAGTGTGATAGCTATTTAAGGAGTTGCCTTCATTTCTGTCCACTTATTCAGCCCTTAATCCCTTGCAGTCTAGAGCACTATAAAATCAGACTGCCTCCTCCCTAGTCTCTGAAACATGGTATCCCTGAAAAGCATGGCCTGTGCCCTATCTGACCAAAATCTTTACCTTTGAAGAAAGGCCCCGGTTCATCTGCTTGGTTTGCACGTTTTTGGTAACAGACATGCAGTCTCGCTCTGGTCACTTGTCCATCACCACAGCCACCTCTTCTCTACCCGCTCTAGCTTTGCATTCATTCTGGAATATGCACCCAAAGCAGCGCTAGGCCAGGGGCTCTCACTGGCCCTGTGGTTGCCGCAAGGATGTGGGGGATTGGCAGGCCCAGGAGTGTCAAGTGTCAGTGCAGGAGGCAGTGTCTCACCTTAAAGAGCTGAGCCTCATACCAAAGGCCATTGAGAATGAGCTGAGCCAAGAACCTAACCCGGTTTTACACCTAAGCAGAAAGTATTTGTTGTGTTGTTTTATTATATACTAAATTTTCCAGGAATGCAACTCTTATGTAAAGTGAAGGAAGACTGTACTTTTTTTAGTTTGGAAGTTTTCTGAGAGTTGTTTGCCATTTCAGAAAATCACTTCACTGACAGCAAAGTTGCTCTGGTATTTAACTCACCAATACCACATGCCTGTATTGGTCTGTTTGTATTTGTTGTAATCATCGGGATTCTACATGTATAAACAAATATTTAGCTATTTCAAGGTAGCCAATATACAGAAAAAAGTATTTTCAGGACTGCCCTGGTGGCACAGTGGTTAAGACTCTGCACTCGCAATGCAGGGGGCCCGGGTTTGATCCCTGGTCAGGGAACTAGATCCCACATGCATGCTACAACTAAGGAGCCAGCGAGCCACAGCTAAAACCTGGCGCAAACTAATTAATTAATAAATTAAAAAATCAGAATAGCTCTATATCCATTTTTTAAGTATTTCAATAATCATTTGAATGACATCTCTTTAAGCTATTCACAATAAGTATCTACAAATTTTTAACTGTCTCATATTTTCAAATATAGTTTATCAGACTTCCCTGGCAGCACAGTGGTTAAAAATCCACCTGCCAATGCAGGGGACATGGATTTGAGCCCTGGTCTGGGAAGATCCCACATGCCATGGAGCAACTAAGCCTGTGTGCCACAACTACTGAGCCTGCGCACTACAGCCCGTGAGCCACAACTACTGAAGCCCGCGTGCCTAAAGCCCGTGCTCCACAACAAGAGAAGCCACCTCAATGAGAAGCCCGCGCACCGCAACGAAGAGTAGCCCCCGCTCGATGCAACCACAGCCATGTGCAGCAACGAAGACCCGACGCAGCCAAAAATAAATAAATTTATAAAAAAGAATATATAAAGTTTATCCACTAGAATACATTTTTATACATTTCTCTCCCTTTATTTTTCTGTTGTATTACCGTTAGAGCATTACAGCTTGATTTTTTTTTTAATTGTATGTGTAGGTAGGTTATTTTATCAGTATGGTTCATTTCAGGGTGGTAAAGACGGTCTTACAGAGTATTTGCTCCATTCCTAGGGTGTTAAGGCTGATGAAGTAGAAAACCACCAAACCAAGCAACGTATAAGATATAGCCCCTGGGGCTTCCCCGGTGGTGCAGTGGTTGAGAGTCCGCCCGCCGATGCAGGGGATACGGGCTCGTGCCCCGGTCCGGGAAGATCCCACATGCCGCGGAGGGGCTGGGCCCGTGAGCCATGGCCACTGAGCCTGCGCATCCAGAGCCTGTGCTCCGCAACAGGAGAGGCCACAACAGTGAGAGGCCCGTGTACCACAGAAAAAAAAAAAAAAGATATAGTCCCTGTCCCAGAGGCGCTCATCCTCAGTGACCTTGGCAACCAGTGAGGACAATACAATGGAATAAGTTCTGTTCATGTCCAAACCCCAGAGCCTAGCATGGGGCCCATTAGGTAGTTAGAATGCTCTGTTTGCTAGGACTTGTCACTAGTAACTTCCCTAACAGGCAGATTCCTTGTTCTCTGGAAGCACAGAGAAGAGGGCAATTAGCGTGAGAGGAACTGGGGAAGACTTCTCACAGGAGAAGTTAGTACGGGGTCTTTTTGCCAGGTCTGGAAAACAACAGCTAGCTCTTCTCCGGAAGTGATGTCCCCTGCATCGGCAAGCGGATTCTTAACCACTGTGCCACCAGGGAAGTCCAACTCCCTTTTATTTTTTAAATGATGCTTAGCCACTCATTGAAAGTGGCTTGGAGGGGGCAAACATGGAAGCAGGAAGGCCTGTAGGGAGGTGACTGCAGAATCCAGGTGGCAGTAGAAATGGAGAGAAGCAGCCTGATTTGATGATATAGCTTGGAGGCAGAATCAACACGTCAACAGTATTGACTAGATGCAGGAGGAGAAAATAATGACTCTGAGGTTTTTGGTTTGAATGATTGGATGAATGATGAGGAGGGGAAGCCTGTGTAGGAGCAGCAGGTTTGAGCAGTTTTGTGTTTAGAATGTGTGAGACATCAGGGTGGTTACGTCAAGTTGATAATTGTTGTAAGTCTGGAGTTCAGAAGATAAGCCTGAGCTGAAGACGTAAATACATTTGAGAATCAGGGGGATATAGACAGTATTTAAACCATACTCAAAGTACTGGTGTGGAAAAATATTCATAATACATTTTAGGGCTAAAAAAACAAACAGTAGCAGAACAGTATGTTCGATATGATTCCAAATGTGACAGAAACTATGTTTATATATATATATAAGTATGTTGTCTACACACAGAAAATGTCTTAAAGAAAACAGGTATCAGTAATAGTCATCTTTGGGGATTGGCGGGTGGCAAAAAGATATGCGGGCCAATCCCTTTTTATTTATTTATTTGAAAAATATGTATTTATTTGGCTGTGCTGGGCCTTAGTTGCAGCACGCAGGATCTTTAGTTGCGGCATGCGGACTCTTAGTTGCAGCATGTGGGATATAGTTCCCTGACCAGAGATCGAACCTGGGCCCCAGGCATTGGGAGTGCAGAGTCTTAGCCACTGGACCACCAAGGAAGTCCCCCTTTTTATTTATAGCTTCGGTACAGGTTTTTTTTTTCTTTTTTAATAAGAAATTTCTTTTTAGAATTTTTAAATAAATAAAGCTATTCACTAGCCTGTTTTGTAGTTTGATACTCTAATTGTTAGGGAACCATTGACTGATACCACCCACCTTGGCAAGGCACAATGATAACCACTTGCACGAGTTGTCTCACAACAGGAGTTCCCAATGAGGAACATGGTGCTGCCACTGAAAACTAACCAGGAGAATCTGGGAGGGGCCAAAAGGAGGGAGGAGACGCCAGCCCATAATATTGTCCTACCAAGCTCTCAGAATCCTTTGCACTGGAATCCATCTTGGCTGAGAGATGCATGCACCACCAGGAAGGACCCTGAATCAGACCAAATATAGGCCAAGAAAGATGATTGGCCAGAGACAACCCTGAAAACTAACCCCATTACCATGAAACCTGAGACTGCGAGCCACGTGGCAGAGCAGTTCTGGGTTCCCTTACCCTGCTCCTCTCCACCTGGGGGCCCCTTCCCAATAATGTCTTTTGCTTCGTCAGTACATGTATCTCCTCAGACAATTCATTTCCGAGTGTTAGACAATAGCCCACTCTTGGGGCCTGGAAGCGGTCCCCCTTCCTGCAACATAATTAGCAGGCTGTTAGCTGCATGCTTCTGAGGCTCCTTCCCAGCACAGACTCCCACCCCATGGGCATGTTAACACCAGGGTGTCTGGAGTTTTGATGATTTTAACTTAATTTGACAAATATTCATAGAAGATCCCTTTCTGCTAGTTCTACTGAGTCAGGTATGATCAAGACACAGTCCCTGCACTTGAAGAGCTTTTTAACTATTGAGTTTTCAACTGACTACTAAACAAAACGACAAGAGGATGAGCAAAGGACCTTGGAATTGAAAAATTAATTCTGCAGGATCCACTCTGGTAGGCTTCACAAAAGGGGTGACATTTCATTCATTCAATCATGAATTGATCTAAGAGCTTATGAATAGATTGAGAGCTTACCATGTTCCAGACAAAGTCACCAGCCTTGTGGAAATTCCATTCTAGTTCATATTTCAGAGCCCTATATAATAGAAAGAACTTATCAGGCAGAGCTGGAAAGAAGTAAATTCTAGGCAGAGGGAACCAAGGGCTGGAGATGCTAAAGTGCATAGGAGGAACAGGACTGCAGGAATATTGCCTGGAGGAGCAATAGGGGGGGGGGAGGGTGGGGGGGGAGTGGGGGAGTGGGGGACACAAGACTGAAAAGGAGGTTAGGAAACTTAGTGTAAAATTCATGTTGTGAAATTTAGATATTTCCTGAAGGCAACTTAGAGACATTAAATTAATCAGGAAAGTCATTTTAGAGACTACCTTAAGACCAGCGAGTGGAGGATAAATGGAGGTGAAATACACCAGACACTTGGAAACCAGTCAGAAAGATTTTACATGAATCTAAGCAAGAAAGGTAGGGAAATGAAATAAAGTATGGTCTATGAGTATAAAAGGTGGAGAACAGATTTTAGACATCTCAGAAATCCAGTAAGACAGCTTGCACAGGGTGGATGTGGGGACTAAGTGAAAGGGAGAATCAAAGATAACTTACTGTAGGGACTTCCCTGATGGCGCAGTGGTTAAGAATCTGCCTGCCAATGCAGGGGACACCGATTCGAGCCCTTCCCTAGTCTGGGAGATCCCACAGGCCGCGGAACAACAAAGCCCGTGCGCCACAACTACTGAGCCTGCACTCTAGAGCCCACGAGACACAATTAGTGAAGCCCGTGCACCTAGAGCCCATGCTCCGCAACAAGAGAAGCCACTGCAATGAGAAGCCCGCGCACCGCAACGAAGAGTAGCCCCCGCTCGTCGCAACTAGAGAAAGCCTGCACACAGAAACGAAGACCCAACACAGCCAAAAATAAATTAAAATAAGTTAAAAAAAAGATAACTTACCCCAAAACTCCAGGCTTTAGTTTAGTGGTTATCATTCACTGGGAGGATGAAAACGGGATGATCTGAAGAGGAAGAAATTGAGTTCCATTCACACAGTCTAGTTCAGATGGCAGCCGAATGAATACTCAGTAACGGAAGACTTTAGGGAAACAGTTTCAAAAGCCAAATTGCAGAGGGCTGAAAAGTTAGGCGTTTAAGCAGATGGTATAGACTACTCTAAAGCAGCTTTGGGACAAATGACGGAAACAGATGGGATGGTTGGGGTGTGACAGAATGAGAGGTCTTTGTAGGTCAGGTGAAGTAATATGTTGCCGTGAGAGTGTGGTGGAAGTATTCCTGGGATCCAATGGGTAAAGCGAAGTCAAGAGGACCTCAGACCTAGACCAGTGATTCTCAAACTTGACTGAGCATCAGAATCACCTGAAGGGCTCATTAAACCACAGATTGCCGGGTCCCTCCGGAGTTTCCTATTCAGTAGGTCTGGGGTGGGGCCCAATAATTTGCATTTCTAACAAGCTCCCAGATGCTGATGCTGCTGACCTGGAGGCCACACTTTAAAGGTTTTTTAAATTTTTAAACCTGGCCTAGAGCAAAGCATTTAGTAGCTGGCATATGATGAATAATTTTCCAAGTGACTGGATAAGAGTACTCATATTCAGGAAAGGAGGTCTCCCTGCAGTTAAAGACCAGATGGAAGGTAAGTCCACACAGGAGGATGGAAGACGGTGGTCAGAGTAGAACTTCAGAGTCTGAATTCAGAGAAGGAGCAATTTTTGGTGGACAAGGTCCAGGATTACCCCTGCCAGGGGAGTGATGAGAGGTCAAGGAACTGAGAACTGCAAGGTCATCAAAATACATCACATCTGGCAAAGGCCTGAGTCTAAAGGGAAGCTCCATCAGGAAGTCAAGGTCTGAAGGGGAGTCTGGCTACTTTCTGGGTCTGAATTATGTAGAGTTGACTGGATATGCCCACAGACATTGTAACCCATCCAGGTTAATGCACCAATACAGGTAACAAATGTAAGGGAAGCTGGGGACTTTGTGCCAGCTCTGTTTGCACATCCTGTAAGTTAAGGTGTGGGCCAGGCCCCAGGCTTTTTGGAGGGAGTTCTAGGGTGGAAATCACAGTCTGGGGATTTCAGCCCTGGGAGGGAGCAATTCACCTTAGGTGCTAAGGGAGCAGGACAGACAGGAAGGCTGTTGACTCTGGGAGAAATGGCTTGTAGTGAATAAAGTTCCACTAGTTTAGCACGTTTACAGATTAAACACGTCTGCTAACCCTCAGCAATGACTGCGCCCTTTATAGCTTTCCCTTTACAGCTTTACAGGAGCAACGTTCAGATCACCCCTGTGGGGTATGAGCGTGATTAGGTCATAGATTAGGCCTTCAGCTTGTGTTCCCTACAGCCTGCTGGCAATGCCTCTGCCGCTTTATACCTGTGCAACCTTCCACAAACTTACCTCCTCCTTCACGCCTCAGTTTCCCGCTTGTAAAATGCCAGTAATAACAGGATACCACACAGGGCTATTGTGAAGATTACCTGAGGTAGTTAAGGTAAAGCTCTGGACCCCCACTGAGCACCCTATAAATACTAGTTACGATTTGTTACATTGTCTCTACGGGTCCTTGTCAGATTCCAGATACGTGCGCGGTCCCCCCTAACTGTTGCGTGCGCTCCTTCCCCTCACCTTTTCCAGCCAGACTGCATTTGCCGGTACTGGCGACGGGCTGGGTTTGTGCGCAATGAGGGTTCCCAGAGAAAAAGCCGCGCAACCGTAATAGGACTTGCAGTGGCGCCTGTCGGCCGCTGGGGGCCGCGGGGGCCTCTGGGGCCGCTGGGTTCGCCCCGCCCCTGAGGGGGTCAGAGGTCACCAGACGGCGAAGGAGAGGCTGCGCGTCGCGGATTCCCCAGTCCTGGGTAGATGGCGCCGGCGGAGCGCTGCCCTGTTTGCCGCCAGACCTTCTTCTGCGGCCGCGGACACGTCTACAGTCGCAAGCACCAGCGGCAGCTGAAGGTGGCTTTGGAGCGGCTTCTGCCTCAGGTGCGGACGGGAGGCTGGAGGAAACCCTGGACAGGACGGGGCGGGAATGGGGGCGGGGCTGTGAGGGCCCGAGGGGGTGGGATCTGGGGGTCCCGCCGGGGTCCTACTTAGCCTCTTCCCCTTGGTACCCTCTCCGCGGCAGGTGGAGGCCGCCCGCAAGGCCGTCCGCGCCGCTCAGGTGGAGCGTTACGTGCCCGAGCACGAGCGGTGCTGCTGGTGCCTGTGCTGCGGCTGTGAGGTGAGGAAACACCTGAGCCACGGAAACCTGACCGTGCTGCATGGGGGGCTGTTGGAGCATCTGGCCAGGTGAGCGCCGGGCCGGGAGCCGTATACAACAGTCGTGTACATTTGTGGGAGGGAGGGTTTAGGGTGGGTGAGAGGAAGAACGCTTTTGTGATTTGATTGAGTCATCTTGTAGGCATTGCCAGCCTTGAAGGTAGCGGGCTTACGGCTGCCATGGTCCCAGTGGTGTTGGTGGTCTAGCTGGGAAAGTCAGCTGGGCAGGTTCAATCAAGGTTCCCTCCCATCACTTCCTCTCAGATTCTCACATTTTTATTGGAAGGGGGAGACTGGAGATCTTGAAGAGTATTCTCTCAGCCTTGCCCAGAGACAGAAACCCAGATGTCAGTTTGCATTATTTATCTAATGCCTAGATATCTGTGTAATATTCTGCAATCTATCACTGAGATTACTTGTCCTTTCCATTCTCAGTCCAGAGCACAAGAAAGCAACCAACAGATTCTGGTGGGAGAACAAGGCTGAGTTCCAGATGAAAGAGAAGTTTTTGATCTCCCCCCAGGATTATGCACGGTAAGTCACTACTTCACATGATGAAGTAGCAGAGTGTGGCTTCTCTGGGCCTGTGTCAGGTACTGGAGCTTCCTCTACTGCTTGGGAAGTTTAGTAAGGACTTCATTAGTAACCATTGTCTTTGTAGCAGTCATTATCCTAGGCACCATATTGGACACAAAAGAAATATGACAGAGTCCTTGAAAGGTTTATAATCTAGTTGGGGGGGGGATTTACAATGTATTTAGCAAATAGAGGATAGTGTATAATTAAAGCTGACCATAATCAACTACTTAAATGTATGACACAGAAACTACTAAGGTTCTTTAGGAGCAGAAGATGCTTTTTATAGTGTGCAAGAAACTGGTGCTCACCCAGTGCCCACTTTTAATAGTTTTAGACTCTATTTTAACTGGCCTCGGAGGACCCCAAGGAACCGGACTGTAGGAAGCTGGACAGCACAGAGAGGGAGTGAGCCCTGACTGCCTCAGGAAGAGGACTCAGGCAGCTCACATCATCACTTTTATTGGGACCATATTGAGATTGTGGAGTGTGGAACCCAAGGGGATCCCAAAGCCAAAGTTAAGAAAACACATGGTGTTTGTTATTTCTTTCTACCCAATGTGAAGAATAATGAGGAAATAAGAAATGCCTAAATCCCACCACCTTGCCTTAAAATCTGTGGTTCAGACTGGGAGGAGGTGAGAAACTGAGGCCACTCACTCCTCACACCCTGGCTCAGCTCCATATGGTTTTTGGTGGGTGAATAAAGGATAGTTGAGCAGCAAAGGTTATAATTGAGAATTATGAGGATGGACTCTTTGAACTTTTTATTTAAATATAATTTGACTTTTGAGCTTTATAAATTTCAAGCTCACACAAGGCCAGGCCAAGCCTGACTGATTTGACCAGTAAAGATACAACGAGCCACTTTTATTATTTTTTTAATTTTTTTTTTTAATAAAAAGTTTATTTTTGGCTGCGTCTGGTCTTTGTTGCTGCACGCAGACTTTCTCTAGTTGCGGCAAGTGGGGGCTACTGTTCATTGCGGTGCATGCACGGGCTTCTCATTGTAGTGGCTTCTCTTGTTGCGGAGCACAGGCTTTAGGTGTGCAGGCTTCAGTAGCTGTGGCTCGCAGGCTCTAGAGCACAGGCTCAGTAGATGTGGTGCACAGGCTTAGTTGCTCTGTGGCATGTGGGATCTTCCCAGACCAGGGCTCAAACCCGTGTCCGCTGCATTGGCAGGCGGATTCTTAACCACTGCGCCACCAGGGAAGTCCTAATCATTATTTTAAAAGATTAGTCTTTTTATTTGGCTGCATCGGGTCTTAGTGCCGGCATGCAGGATCTTCATTGCAGCACGCAGGCTTCTCTCTAGTTCTGGTGCATGCAGGCTCCAGAGCACGTGGGCACTCTAGTTGTGGCACGTATGGGCTCAGTAGTTGCAGCATGTGGGATCTTAGTTCCCCGACCAGGGATCAAACCCAAGTCCCCTGCATTGGAAGGGGGATTCTTAACCACTGGACCACCAGGAAAGTCCCACAGTAAGCTACTTTTAGATTCAGGCAGTTTGTTACATAGGCATTGAAAAGAGTAAGCCCGAAGTGCCAGCTTCCCAGGTTGTCCAACACACCAAAAAGGACCATACTGATACAAATAGGGCTGGGTGACTACAGTGTGAGCTGTGCGATACTTTTGCTGGGGAGCCAAGTCTAGACTGCAGCTACGTGCTTTTGTATCTACAGCTCAAACCTGAGAGCACAAAGTCCCATACCCCATCAGAACTGAGAGTTGATGAGAAACTGTTTCATAATGGTCTCCCATGAGAGATAGGGAGACGAGTGGGAGATGGCCTCCTAGCAGTTCCTTTCAGGCATCCTGTCCTCTTGTGTTCCAGGAGGATCATGTAGACCTTCAGCCAAAACTCTGATAAGCTGCAGTTCAAGGCTTTGCCTGTAAGGATACATGCAAGGCTGCCAGGGCACCTTGATAGAGCCATTCCCCTACATAAATGTTTTACATATTAAAATTAGGCAAAAAGGCTATAAGCTCGTGTGCAGTGGCAGAGTCGGCAGAGTAGTCGGCAGCGGCTGCAAGAGTTTGGCGACATGTCTCACACCATTTTGCTGGTACAGCCTACCAAGAGGCCAGAAGGCAGAACTTATGCTATGAATCTGTGAATGAATGCATGGAAGGTGTTTGTATAATGTATGAAGAACATCTGAAGAGAGTGAATCCCAGCAGCCCCTCTATCACGTATGGTATCAGTTATTTGATTTTATTGATGACCTGGAAGACCTCAGCTGCCTTGTTTACTGAGCTGATACCCAGACATACCAGCCTTATAACAAAGACTGGATTAGAGAGATTTATACGCTCCTTCATCATATAGTTGAGTCTGGAAGCATTAGGGGGATGGGGGTGGGCTTGGAACACAGGTGTGTACAGAGTGCTGCAGAAGAAGTTTTTATTATAGTAATCCAGTTTCCATTTTGGTATACGCTAGCCAGGGTTGAATGTATTAGATGAAATGTGAGGATCTTGTTCAATCAAACTCCTTTTGCCCCCTTCTCCCCCTCCCTTTTTAACTTAAAACATTTTTATGATGATTTAGATGGAAGTTGGTTTTTGTCAGTTACTGTTGGTTCCAGTCCTTCAAACTGTTCGTATCTGAACATTGACTGTACTAATACCCTTCTTCAGATCGGGGTGGGGGGTGCTGACGCAGTTTAGTTATGTCCTCAAGACAAAGTCTTAGTGAAAAACAAATGTCCTCTAGTTATATTTTCAAAAAATAATAATAAAATTAGGCAAACAAAGACAGTTATATTATATATCAGTTGATAACAATGATGAAAGAGTAAGAATTCAAGTAACATTTGAACACAAAAATCTGACTGCACACCCTTAGGTTTTCTGAGGACTAATGAACTGCAAAGAAACCTTGAGCTTTGCTTAGTAGTCTTATTGCTGACAGCAGCATTGATGTTATTCGGATACCTTTGTATTGTAGGATAAAAACAACTGCAAATATATTGTTGCCCCAAATATGGGACAATTTGGACATCAATAAAGGGAAATTGATTTTCTTAAGTATGGTAATGGTTTCATAGGCTGTTCCTGTTCCCAGGAGATGTATGCTGAAAAATCTAGAATTAAGTCTCATGTTCTTGGCAGAAAGGCAATGTGTTTATAAGCAAACTGGAGCCAGTATGGCAAAACGTTTACAGTGAATCTGGGGGAGAGGTACATGAGTGTTCATTGTACTATTTTGTTTCTGGGAGTTTGACACTACCCAAAATTCAGAGAAAAATGATCTACTATCTTTTCACAACTGACCGGGACTTGCCCTTTTTCTTTTTAGATTCAAGAAGTCCATGGTGAAAAGTCTGGATTCCTATGAGGAAAAAGAGGATGAAGTGATTAAAGAGGTGAGTTAAAGGAAAGGCCTCTGAAGGACCCAGCCCCCCCACCACCACCACCATTTTGTACCTATCTAAGCAGCCTCTCTCCCACAGATGGCAGCTCAGATCCGTGAGGTGGAGCACAGCCGGCAGGAGGTGGTTCGGTCTGTCTTAGAGGTTGGTTTCCCTCGGAGGAGCCAGAGCAGTATCCAAATCCGCTGATTCCTGCTTCTCCCAGGTCCAACATTTCACCTACCAGCTCTTCTTATGAGAATTCATGGACTCCATGCTTTATCTGCTCGGCTTGAATTCCCTTACCTGCCCACCAGGGTGCAGGCCTTTGTCAGTGGAGATGATGTGGGCCAGGCTGGGGAAGGGAGGCAGGGAGGGAGGGAGGGAAGTTTGCAAGATATGGGCAGTACCCTCAATATGTCAATTTGTTTACTTCTGGAGGGTGGGAGCATGGCCTAGGCAAATTCTTAAGCATCCTAGACACATTTATTTTTCCTGAATCAAACTCAGCCTCAGACAGTGCCAGACCCAGAAGAGGGCTCTTCGGCACCTGGAAGCTGGAAAGGGACAAACAGGTAAGACTGTTAGGAAACCTCTTATTGGGAGTTCTGACATCTCTTAGAACATTCTGTAACTTTGGCTGGGAAAAGGGAACAAATCTCATCTTTGCTATCCTCATGACTCAAGGACCTTGTCTGCCAGCCTGGCTCCTGTTTGTCTTTTTCAGCCAAGTAGCCTCCACCTCACAGCAGCCCTCATATGTGGACCTGCCACCAGCCCCAGAGCTTGACTGGATGGAGACAGGACAACTGCTGACATTCATTGGCCATCATCAGGTACAATGGATACGAAAGTTGGGAAAGGGCCAGTGCCCCCTCAGTTCCCAGGACACCCACCTCTCCTGGCTTTTCTGTGTATTCTGGCCTTTCCTGTCTAAGCAGGCTTTTCCCTCTTGCTGCCCTATCCCATAGTATCATGTTCTTGGACTTTTTCGTCACCCTCCATGGTGATCTTATCCACACACTGCCCCAATTGCCACATAGAAGTACCGACTCCTAAATCTCATCCTGTGCAGAATCCAGTTCCAGCTCAATACGGGGCATTTACAGATGCCCCACAGGCACCTGAAGCCACCCCACCACTCCTGTGTCTCCATTAACTGCAGATGCAGATCCTTATCTCCTCCTTTCTTTCATTTTTCACATTCCCTCAATGAGTATGTCTTACCTACTTTATCTCCTGAATACAAGCTGGTCTCTATTCCACCTTGGAACAATTCCTACTACTGCAATCTTGTCCCAAACACAACAGAAAATAATCGCATCACCTGCTGTCTTACATTCTATCCTCCAGCTGCACTGTGCTCCTCCTTGCTTTTGAACATGTAATCGCCATTGTCTTAAATGATATGCTTTCCTTCCCTCACCATCTACTTAACCCTCACCTTCCTTCAGCTCTTAGCTTGAATGTCACTTTTTCATGGAAAACTGTTATAAATGGATGTAGCCCCATGTAAAAAGCTGTGAATGTAATTTGTGTAATTCATACTTCTCTTTCCCAGTAGTATGTATGCTCTGTAAGAAAAGGGTTTCGTTTACCTACCATCTAGTAGGCACTTATTTTTGGACATCTCTGCTACTAAGACCTTGAGTCTGGTGAGGGCAAGACTGTCTTTCAGTGATTTGCTGTGCTTTGTAAGATTTAACATCAACCCAGTGCAGAACTAGCATCATGGCAGTGGTTCCATCCACCTCCAGTAAAATTTCTTCCTCTAGGCTATGAGTATCCTATCATCTCTTGGCTTTCTTATGATTTTTTCCCATTTCCAACTACAGGATACACCAGGAATTGGTAACATCCACTCAGGTAAGACCCACGGCAATATTTCTCAAACTGTAAGAAGCTTTTTTTTTTTTTAAAGAATAAAGTTGATTAAGATACAGCACTGTCAGTCAACTTGGGATCTTTGAGACACACCTGAGTTCTAGGCCTTTCACTGGTAGAAGGGTATCGAAGGCACATATGTCAAATGTGTCTGAGTAACTCAGGAAAGTAACAGATGTACATTCACCTGTTTACCGGATTTTTTTTTTTAAAACTTTCAGATCTAAGGTGTTTTAAACTTAGAAAATGTCAGACATGGTAATTCTTATAAGGGTTTTTGTTCAACCACTATATGAGTGTGTGTTAAAGTGTTTTTTAAAAGAATACACTTAATAGTGAAAATAAAGAGTATAAACAACAGGGTCCTACTGTATAGCAGAGGGAACTATATTTAATATCCTGTGATAAACTATTATGGAAAAGAATATGAAAAAGAATACATATATAACTGAGTCGCTTTGCTGTACAGCAGAAATTAACACAACATTGTAAATCAACTATACTTCAATAAAATAAATTTTAAAAATAAAACTCGTTGCAATTGAGGGCCAGAGAAGTCTCTATACCGTACACAGTGCCCACCATGGCATTAGCCATGCTACAGCCACTCGTCTCCTTGTATTTCAACTAAGGGAAAAAGTACTTTGCTTGAAAAATGGAAGATTACAAACTTTAGCGTAACAAACGTCTTTCCAAAGTAAAGCAGCATCTGGTGAAGGATGTGTATTCTCAATGTATGAAAACCTCTCAACACTCAATAAAGGCATATAAAAAGATGCTCATCAAAATGGCTGAAACTAGGACTTCCCTGGCGGTCCAGTGGTTAAGGCTCCGCACTCTCAATGCAGGGAGCACGGATTTAATCCCTGGTCAGGGAACAATACCACATGCCACATGGCGTGGCCAAAGAATTAAAAAAGGCTAAAGACTGACCATTTATATATGCAGGAACTCTCATACGCTGCTGGTGGGAATGCAAACTGGCATAACTACTTTGGAAAACAGTTTGGCAGCTTCTTTAAAAGTTGAAAAAAAATCCCAATGTGCCTCAGCCAATGAACACTTCAAAAAATACTCAATAACGAAGAAGGAACGATGGAAAACACGCGTAACACAAAAACCTCAAAGTAACTATGCTAAAAGGTACACAAGGGTACATAATATATGCCATTTATACAACATTACGGAAAACGCAAACTAACCTATAGCAACAGAAAGCACACCAGTGGCTGCCTGGGAAGAGGGGTATAAGGGAAGCGTGCTAGAAAATATTTTAAAGGGGCACAAGGATACATGGTGGTGGTGATTTCATCCCAGACATTTCAAATTGCACACTTTAAATGTGTGTAGTTTGTCAGGCATGTATTGCTGTATTGATACAGCTATTAAGTATCAGCACCTTTTAAATTAGCCTAGGCCCCTCAACTTCCCATGGTCCAGAATTCCTGGGTTTTGTTTACAAACATTTATAATTTTCAATTAGGTAGGAACTTACAGCTAGCTATGTTTCACAACAGCCTGAAGGTTAAAAACTTTTTTTTAAGTGCTTTCATTTCTGTTTAAAGGGTCTTCCTTTTCCAGGTGCCACACCTCCCTGGATGGTCCAAGATGAGGACTGTAGCTCTGGGAACCAACAAATAGGACCCTCCTATGAAGAGTTTCTCAAAGAAAGTAAGTTAACTAATTCAGAAATAGTGATGGGTTCTTTAAGTCTTCCTACTCAAATAAAACTTCTTATTGTAGAGGAAAAACAGAAATTGAAGAAACTCCCACCAGACAGAGTTGGGGCCAACTTTGATCATAACTCCAGCACCGGTGCAGGCTGGCTGCCCTCTTTTGGCCGGGTCTGGAATAATGGACGCCGCTGGCAATCCAGGTATGGGCCCAGTGTCAGGACCCCAACCCACTCCCCCTTGGAGATCTCACCCTTCGTCCTGCTAACCCTTCATTTCCTTTCAGGCATCAATTCAAAACTGAAGCCGCAGCAAGAAACAAACAGCAGTCACATAAAAAGAAAAGTTAATGGTTTCCTAATACATTTTCAACTACCATAATGCTCAAAGCCAAATCAACAAGCCGATACCTACAATTATCCTTTGTAACTGCCTTTCTTAGGAAACAGACATGCCCATTTATTTGATTTAATAAAGTTTTATTTTTCCAAATATACAGCTGGTGGGACCTGTAAAAAAAAAAAAAATTCAAGAATCAGAACTATAGACCCTTGTGAAGGCATGCATACTTCCTACACCATGAACCCCTGGGTTCTTGCTCACCTGTTCATGCATCTTCACCAGCAGCTGGAGCATCTCCACCCTTAGTATTTCTGGTGTAAATTACTTGAGCTCTGTGCTTTGAAACCAGTTTAATAAGTCCTAGAAAGAAAGCATAAAATTTTCACACAATAGTACTATGAAATACTTAATAAGACACTAGAAATATCTGTTTTATATTCCATCCCAAAAGAGAAATGCTGAATTTAAGCATGAGTTTAGGAGGCATGCCTACATTTCTTGGTTATAATCTAATTTGACTTACCCTTTTAAAACAAGGGACTCACCACCTGCTCTTGGGATGGCCACCTTCACAGCACTTTACTATAACTTGCAAATCACTGTTTTCCATTATTGGGCACTAACCAATAACCTAGATAACATGTTAGAATTACATTACTAACAACCACCTATTGCATTTAAGATGGCTAGCACGGTCAGGCCAACTTAAGGTGCAAAAGCATACAAATCAGTACAACACACCCCTCTCACCTTTACTAAGGAGCTCCTGCAAGGCTGCCCTGGCCAGGGAGCCACGAATCTTCAGTCTCTCAGAGACAACAGCTGGAGTTATAAGCTTATAGTTGGGAACTTCTTTACAGAGTTTGTCATATGTTGCTTTGTCAAACAAGACTAGGTTATTGAGCTTGTCCCGAACTTTGCCTTTGGACCACTTCTGCTCACCAAAAAAAAAAAAAAAATCAGTGCTCCATTCTTCCCTCCTCTGGAACAACCTGCCTCAAAGAACTGTTACTTGGCTGTACGGCTATACTGAGAGAGTGGCTCTATTCCTTGGCCTGCAGAAATCTATGAAATGCAGAATTTGCAGAAACTCTGCAAATTAAGATTCAAATAATTAGAAAGCCAGAATTCAAAGCAAAAAGAGACCCTGGTTGTCGTTAAGGGCATCAAAGACACATCTGGTTGGGGGCGGGGGGGGGAACCTATTATTGAGACTTTCAGATACTGACTGAGCCCCACGAAACCAACTAAAATAACACTATGTGCTGCGTATCAAAATAAATGCTCTGTACACATCTAATTTCCAAACAGCGTATATGACCCCATTCTCCAAATAACGAAAAAACAGAATGCTGATGAAAGCATAAGCTGTAATAACCTGACTCTAGACCCCACAACCTTACAAGCCATCTGCTAGGTGTCACTTAATATATCGATAAGGGACGGGTGCCCGCAGCCTCCCTCAACGTTCAAGCGACTGACTCCTACCTTCTTTTTGGCTTTGCCCCCAGACTTGTTCACTGGGTCTTTGTCTTTCTTGGCCGACTTTCCGGCATCCTTCTTCTTCTTGTCATCCTTGGGCGGCTACAGAAGAAAAGCGGGAATACTGCCAGGTCTCAAGGCAGCCCCACGCTCCCCCTACCCCTGCGCTCCACCTCACCCCCCGCCCAGACTCCACTGACGGAGCACATGGGGGAAGCAATAGCCCGCCCGCCTCGACACGCGGCCCGGCAGTTCTGGGAGCCCTCCTCCGATGCCGCCCCAAATGCGCGCCGGCACCGCCGGCTCCCGAAACCACGCCGGCTGTCCCCGAACAGAGCTCTCACCATAGCGAAGCCGGGAAAGCAACTGCCACCACCTCGCCTCCCTAAGATGTCGGACAAAAAGGAAGTGCGTCTAGCGAAGAAGCCCAGAAATCTCCGCCTGCAGCGAGTGCTTCCGGGGTAAGGGGCGGGACCGCGCGGAGGAAGTCCGGAGGCGCAGGCCTGACTCAGGCCCGGAACTGGCTGCGAGCAGTGCGAGCTTACCCTGCAGCCGGAGGCACTCGAGGCTGCCCCTACCTTTTGCGCTTTGCGACTAGTTGTGAGGCAGTCACACGTTGCTGTTTCGTGACACTAAAAACCTGGGAAAAGGGACGGAAAACAATTTTCTAGATCCCGACAGCTAACGTCCCAGCGTTACTGACAGCCAGGCGTGCTCCAAGTGCGCAAGCGCCGCAGCGGGCCGCGCTCCCGGGTCGAGAGGGAACGCGCGGTCGGGGCGCCGGGGGCAGGTCCTGTGCTGCGGTTCCGGGGCGGGGCCGGGAGAGGGAGGCAGTCCCGCAGTAGCGGCGGCAGCGATGGCGATTTTCAGTGTGTTTGTGGTGAACAAAGCTGGAGGCCTCATTTACCAGTTGGACAGCTACGCGCCACGGGCCGAGGCTGAGAAAACTTTCAGTTACCCGCTTGATCTGCTGCTCAAACTGCATGACGATCGTGTGCTGGTTGCCTTCGGCCAGCGCGACGGCATCCGGGGTGGGTTAGGCTCGGGCCTGGGGGGCGGGGTCCGGTGCCGCCGTTTTGGGCAGGTGTCTCTGGGCGGGGCGCGGAGGGGGTGAGGAGTTGGGGCCGGGTCCATTGTCGCCTTGGTGGGATCTCCAAGCTGAGGCTTCGTTGACGCTTAGCCTCGGCTCTGCAGTGGGCCACGCAGTGCTGGCCATCAATGGTGTGGATGTGAGCGGCAAGTACACGGCCGATGGGAAAGAGGTGCTGGAGTACCTGGGCAATCCTGCTAACTACCCGGTGTCCATTCGATTCGGCCGGCCTCGCCTCACCTCCAATGAGAAGCTCATGCTGGCCTCCATGTTCCACTCGTAAGTCTCACAACCCTTCCTAGATTTTGTCGTTCTGCACTTGGCTCATAGGCTGGCTGGATTAGTGTGTTTCTGCACTCAGAGACTTCCTGAGCGGCGGTGCTTACCTTCCTCCTTCTAAATCCTCAGTTCTTGTGTCATGAAAAGAATTGATCCAGTATGACTAGGCTGTAGGTAATGCTGGCAGTGGTGTGATTTTGTTTGCTTAAGTCACCTTCTCTTTTCTGAGTCTTAAGTTTCTTCATCTTTAAAGTAAGGCAATTGAGCTAAATGATCTTTAAGATCTTTTCTTGCTGTCAATTATGGTATGAGATGTGCTGGATATGCATAGTCACGGGGTGAGTAAACGTGGCACATAGTCCCAGAGTGTTAATTTCACCCAAAGTTTTCAATGTACAATGTTTTGTAGCAAAGTATGAATGTAGAATACATGCAGAATTCAAATAAATTTTAAGTAATTTTGATACTGCTGCCAGGCAGTTCACACTGCTGCTTCTGACTATCTCAAGCTGTAATTTGAACTCTTCAGAAGATAAGGGTCATTTCAGCGGAAAAGTTCGAGAAGCACTTCTTCCTTATAGCAATGAGGTGCGTTCCCAACTTTGCCTCCTTTGCAAATAGGCTGTTCGCAATCGGCTCCCAGCTGTCTCCTGAACAGGGCAGCTCAGGCATTGAGATGCTGGAGACAGACACATTCAAACTGCACTGCTTCCAGACATTGACAGGTACGCATCTCTAGATAGGTCAAGGGGATGCGATGGGGCAGGTTGGGAGAACGGATTGGCCCAAGTTGGGTTTGGTAAGCAAGGGAGTGTTGGTCAGCCTTTTCTGGGACAACTGCACAGACAGTTACTTGTTTTGTGAATCTAAAGGCAATATTTAGTCTGACGCCAGTTTTGTCCATGCCACTGAGCATTATCCTGTCCACAGATAAAACTCACCTTAATGTTATCTCATGTTGCACACGTTTTGGAAGGTGTGTTGTTCCAAAATGAAATTTGAATGTGAAATGGAAATGACCTTTGGATCGTGACTGTCATTGCATCACTCGCTGAAGGCAGATCATTGAAAACTGCCTGAGTTTGTTCCTTGCCTGGCACTTTCTGCTGAGGGGCCCCCAGGCCAGAAGTAAGTGACAGGGCTAGGACCCAAAGCCTGGTCACTCAGTCAGCAACTGATGCAACAAAGTCATTTCACTTCTCTGCTCTCACCTGTAGATTCAAAATCTTGCTTTTCGTGCTTTATGTAGCAATAAGGATAACATTGAAGTGGGCATATGAAAGTGCTGTACAAACAAAGGACAGCATTATTTGCTGCATTCTCTACCCTTTGGTAATCATTACTGGTCCCTCTCCAGGGATAAAGTTTGTGGTGCTGGCGGATCCTAGGCAGGCTGGGATAGATTCTCTTCTCCGAAAGATTTATGAGATTTACTCAGACTTTGCCCTGAAGAATCCATTTTACTCCCTGGAAATGCCCATCAGGTATGTGGTCCCACTTCCCAGATTCTGGTCAAAGCCTCCTTGTTCCCCCTCCCTGTGTGCTTTTCCCCAATGTCATTTTGAAGTGTAATAGAGGTTGTTTTTTGGGTTTTTTGCGGTACACGGGCCTCTCACTGTTGTGGCCTCTCCCGCTGCGGAGCATAGGCTCTGGACGCGCAGGCTCAGCGGCCATGGCTCACAGGCCCAGCCGCTCGGCGGCATGTGGGATCCTCCCAGACCGGGGCACGAACCCGTGTCCCCTGCATCGGCAGGCAGACTCTCAACCACTGCGCCACCAGGGAAGCCCTAGAGTTATTTTTAAATAAAACAAAAGTAACTAGCCTTTTACTTACTTATTTTTTGGAGAAGCCAAAGACTTTCCTTGGGGTTTATGTCTTTCTTCAAGCAGAGTTTCCACTGGCTCTGCCTCTGCACCCAAGGTGGGGGGAGAGCCAGGCCTCACACTTTGTCCTTATTTGTGCTTCCTGGGTCTGGCCTAGGTGTGAGCTGTTTGACCAGAACCTGAAGTTAGCCCTGGAGGTGGCAGAGAAGGCTGGAACTTTTGGACCTGGGTCTTAGGCTGAACCTGCAGTGGACCCCCCCAACTCCCCGCATATTCTTGAGAGATCCTGCAACAGGGGTCCTGCTGTTTCCACTCCGATGGCGAGCCCAGCGGCATTTGTTAGTGCACTTGAAAATGGGAGGTTGCTGAGCCTGATGACATGTACCGATGCCCGAGCCTTAATACCATGCTCTCTTTCCTCCTGTATCTGTCATGGTCCTACTTCCCAACTCTGTACAGATTATTTATGGAGGAGGTAGGCCCATAAATGCTATAATAAACATTCCTTTGATCTCAGTGTTTGCTATCCTAATTGATGGTTTGGGGGAAAAGCCTCAGGAGGGGAGACAGGAATGATAAGGGAATTCTGGGAAAATGAGATACTATGTTCTAGTAGAAAACAAAACAAATATATGTTCATTAGGTGAATGAATGAACACGGGACTTTGAACCAGGAGCCTTGGTCCTAGTTCCAGAATCGCTGCTGACTTCCTAGGTGGTGGGTATGGTGGTGATGATGATAATGAAAATGATGATGGGATATTTGTCGAGTGCTTACAGCCACGTTTTACTGCTTTATCTCACTTAATCCTCTCCCTTACCTCAGGGGGTACATTCTGTTTCTATTACGGATGAGCTTCAGCAAGCAATGTACAAGCTGTCTGCCTCAAAGTCTCAAAGCTAGTTACCAGCAGACTGAGTTTGAACCCAGGCTTTCTGACTACACTGTTATCTCCCTCCATCAAATTACTTAACCTGCCTGGAACCCAGTAGTTTCATCTTCAAAATGTTCATTGAATTATGCAGTATGAAGTTGAAGGCGGTAGAGACATGAGCTTAAAGGAGTCCATCTACACTTTAGCTTTCCCTTCCAGGGGAATGAAGTCTCTCTCTTCTGGGGTGGAAAAAGCAGGTATTAAGGGAGTATTTCCCAAAAAATCTATCTCTGGCTTGTATTACCTCCACTTTTTTTTTTTTGAGAAGTACTCTATTTTTTAAAAAATATTTATTTTATTTATTTATTTCTCTATTTGGTTGCGCCAGGTCTTTTGCAGCAGGCGGGCTCCTTAGTTGTGGCATGCAAACTCATAGTTGCAGCATGCATGTGGGATCTAGTTCCTTGGCCAGGGATTGAACCCGGGCCCCCTGCATTGGGAGCACGGAGTCTTAACCACTGCGCCACCAGGGAAGTCCCTGTACTACCCTTTTTGAAAGAATGACTCACTGACAGGGTTTAGTATCAAATCTAGTTTTAATTTTCTGTAACAAGTCTTTCTACTCTCCCATCCATACCCCCCTACTGTACCCTGGGTATTGGTGAGAGTGACCCTCTTCCCCTGGAGTCCAAGGTATTGGCAGGAGCAGTTGCCCCCTGCTGAGAGGCCTCAGGGCAGAAGTCCTGGGCCATCGCTGCCCTGCTGCTGCAGGAGGAGCCTCACCTCAGGTGAGGATGGGGTGGGATGGGGACAGGGCAGGGCCCAAGAGAGGGAGAAGGATACAGGAGACTCCCTGAGTGCAGGGGTTTCCTCTTTGAAGCCAGGAAATAGGAGCTAATGGAGTCCAAGAACAAAGGTTGTCTTTTAAATAGAGATCAGATGGGAAGCTGGGACCTCATTAGCCACTGATAACTTCCAGCGCCACTTGGGTGAGGGAAAAGGAGCAGAAAGGGAAAGTCAAAGGTGCTAGTCAGATAGTCCCCTCCCTCCCTTCCCCCACCCCCATGGAGCGGAGAGGCCACAAGTGGGACAGGATGCTCCAGAGCCTGCACTGTCTTCACTCAGCCTTCTTGGGCACTCGGCCCATCTTGGTGCGGATGTTTCGTAGAAGGAAGAAGGCACCTGTGCTGGCTGCACAGATCACTTCAGCCACCCAGAACGCTGTGCTCCAGCTGTAATGCTTCGCAATGGTGCTGAAGGGCAACCCAGCCAGAAAGCCGCCCACTGTCAGGGAGGAGGGGAAGAGCCTGAGTCATTGTGAGGATAGAGCCAATGGGGCTTGTTCCAGCCCCTAGCTGGCTTGTGTGCGAGGCATCAGCCGGGGTATCACTTACCATTGGCCATGAGTCCCACAATGGCATGGGAGGTGCCACACAAGTTGGGAGGAGCACTCTCATTGGCTATAACTCCGAACAAGGCAATGGGGCCATAAGAGGAGAAACCAAACACAGCTCCCAACACCAGGATCCAGAGCTGCAAGGGCAGTGCAGGGTAGCATTTAAAGTCTGAGAAAGCCTCCTGCCTACCTACCCCTGCCATTGGATAGAGGAATGCTTGGCCCCAGGAACAAATAATTGTAGTAAAAGCAGACAGTAAGTGACTCCCACACACACCACTTCCCAGCACAGCTGACTGCAGAGCCAGAGGAGTGGGGGCCACATTCAGCCAACACAGGGGCCCGTGCAGGTAGGGGAGGGAGGTTCAGGAGCCATCCCTCCAAGTGAGATGCTGTCTCCTCAGGATTTGTGCAAGCTGGATTGGCTAAGGGCAAGGCAGAGGCGGTAGGACAAAGGTGAGACACACCGAGAGGAAACCAGAGATAAAGATAGGGCACCTCATGCTCTGTAAAGCCTGTGAGCTCAGCGAGAGGGTGAAGAGCCGGAGTCCAGAAAGCAACATCCTAGAGGAGCATAGAGAGGAGAAGAAACCAGGCCCAGAGTCAAGGAGGGGCATCAGAGTACAGAGGAGGGGAATGGAGGTACAAACAACTGAAAAGGGCAATCAGAAGCGGAGAAAGACCAGGGAGAGGGAGACAGAGTCAGTGGCCCTTGCTTTCTCATCCTTGTCCCTGACGTGGGCCAGTCCCTGTTTATTTACCTTGGGGGAGTCACTGGTCACAGTTACCCGGAAGAGGTACATGGACGCTGTCATGCCAGCCATCATGAACAGCAGCAAGCCATGGCGGGGGCTCCCGTACATGGACAACCGTGCCTGTGGACACAGTCAAGCAACATCAGGCCCCAGGAGCAGCAGAGAACCCTCACCCCTGGACGCTGACACGGCAGACCTCTGCTGACAGGTCTTTGGCAATCCCATTGCAGTTCTTGGCCCAAGGCAGCTCTGGGAGGCCCTGGGACCTGCTTATTATGTTCTGAGGCCAAACTCCACAACATCCCTTCCTCCACTTGGGGCAGGCTTGGGGACACGTGGTGGCAGGCTGCATCCAGTCCTTCCCCAACCCCAGTTTCCCTGGGGCTGTGGAGAAGCTAGGCGGAGAGAAACTCTGGCTCTCCTTGACATCAGTTAAAACCCTTTCCCCCAAGAGCCTCATCTCCACATCCCCAGCAAAGAAGAGTAGCCTGGAATCATTCCCACCTCACCCAACCTAAACCAGCATATGCCAAGCTGCCTGTGCCCCAGGGCTCCTACCTCTCTGGTGCCTGTCCCAGTCCTGCTGGGAAGATTTAAAGGGACCCTCCTCCTTCCTGTCCCTTCTGCCCACTCACCTTGGCCATGGCCCGGTCTGACAGGTAGCCAGCTGCGATGCTGCCTGCAAGGCCCCCAACCTCCAGGGCACTCATGTAGGAGCTGCCTGCAGTGGGGAGTTGTGGTGGGAAGAGGGAAAGGAAGGGTGGAAAGGTGTTACACCTTGGGGTTGTCCCAGACTGACTTAAACCCAGAGAGGTACAAGGTCCCCAAGGGTGACTGGCCACAGCTGCCTGAGTACTGCCCGGCCTCAGGGAAAGAAGAAAGGATAACGGGAAGCGGGTCTGAATTTCCCATCCCCTGCATTGGCTCCTGCTCCCTAGGCCTGCCCCATCCCAACACTCGTCTCACCCACGAGGGCTGACTGTCCTCTCTCCTGGATAAGGAAGAACTGGCCCCAGTCAGTACAGCACGTCTTTACTCCAAACACCACAAGGTAGCCAGTGGAGAGCACCCACAGGTAGGGGGTCAGCAGCAGCTGCTGTAAGGTACTCTCCTCCTTCGGGGAGCCTGGGGGTGGGAGGAGGCCAGGCTTCAGGACTCTGCTCAGGCTGCCCTGCCCCCACCACACATTAATAGCCATAGGGGCAGAGTCCATCCACACAGCCAAGGATCAGCAGGAAGGTCCCCCTCACCCACTGTTCTGCCCTCTCTTCTCCACTGCAAGTCTCAGCGAATGAAAGAGGACCTGAGGACCAGCGGGGATGGAGGAAATGCTGTCCACACAGGGAACTCTGGCTCTCTTGTAAGGAAGGACTAGGCTATAACATGAGTCATAGCATTTGTTGGCTCGGCCACTTGTCCGGTACTTGACTGCCTCTCAGGATGGAGTTTTATTTACTCCTCACCCACTCTCCATCACCATCCCGACATCCATTAGCTAGTACAGGGCCAGGCATACAGCCAGTCCTCAATGAAAGTCTGCCAGGTGAATGATGAATGAAGGTTCCCTAGGGGTCGGCTTTAGTGCGCACTCACCCTTCTTGCCCTTGGAGGGGGTGGGGTCCAGGTTGCGGAGTCCAACGTCAGCAGGTTCATTGTGGATGAGCAGGAGACAGAGGAAGGAGACAACCACACACAGTGCCCCAGACAGGGCCAGCGTGCTGCGCCAGCTATAGCTCTGGGCGAGGATGGTTGCCAGGATGGGGCCCAGCCCTCCAGCCAGGTTCATGCTGGTTGATAGGACGGCCCACCAAGTGCCAAATTGAGATGGCTCAAACCACTGTGGGGCAGAGGGGGACAGAGTAGTTGCTCAGCCTACAGTCCATATTGAAGGTGAGGGTCAGGTGGGGCAGACCCAGAAGCTCACATTACAGGGATGAGGGAGAGGGCTCTTCTACTTGGCAGGGCCAATTCCCTCATCTGCCACCTGATCCCACCACGTTCAGCCTCCTAAAATATCTTGACAAGCAAGAGGAGCTGGACTGGAGCTGGAACTGGAACGCCTGAGGAACCTGCTCTGGTTGCGGGTGGAGGTGCCAGGGTGCCCACATGCTCTTTAGGTGTCCTCTCTGCCAATCTGAACCAGCTCCTTGGAAGCAGACACTCACCTTCCGCAGGACCTTGCCACATGGGGGCCAGCCCAGCCCCTGTGCCAGGCCATTGAGGAACCAGAGAGCAGCAAAGACGGGTACTGCGGAGCTCCAGGAAAAGACTACGTTAACCAGGCCAACCAGGAGAAGCCCGGAAGAAAAGAGCCAGCGAGCACTCATCTGGTCAGAGAGCACCCCGCTCACAAACTTGCTGATGGCGTAGGCTGCCGACTGGCTGCTGGTGATGAGCCCTGCAGGGGAGGGGAGCAGGGAGCAGGACACCTGGGGGGTTAGGGGCCAGGGCAGAGGCACAGGAGGGGGGAGGAAGGCATGGGGTCAGGTGTGTAGAGGTGCCTGGCAGGGTGAGACTGGTTCCTTCCAAGAGGAATAGGAGGGGCCTGTGTTGGAATAGTGACATTCATTCATGGAGCCAGGCTACTCCTCCCGCCTCTCCATCAGCACTAGCCCCAGGCTGACCCATGACTTTTCAGCCTCTTGGAGAGTTCCAGCAGCAGCTGTCAGGGGGCAGGACAGCCCTCCTCCATGGGATTCTCATATGCCTGATTTCTCCCTCACCATGGATGCCAACCCAGGGTCTCTGGCAGTTCTGTTGCCCCACCTCAGAACATGGGGCAAAAGGCTTAGAATTGGAGTCAGGGAACTTATTCCTCCCGAAGGGTAGCCTGCTAGGCCACATGGAGTCATTGCACCAATTCCGCAGTTCCCAGTGCTCACAATGTCAGTGGCCAGCACTCACCCTGTGGTCTTAGCCTGCACCCACACAGATGCAGAAACCGTGCTCAGAATCCCTCTAACACACAGTGCCTCTGGGGACACATGTTAGTCACAGGCGGGCGTTCACACACACCCCAGATAAGCAGCCCTCAGACATGCTTAGACCATACCCATAGTCCTTTACCTGTGCCCACAGACATGGATCTCAGAGCCGCCTCATCCGGCACATGCACTGTCCCCTGGCATCTGCTGTGCAGACACTCCACACACACACTACATGCCTGTACCCACCACACTGCACAAACACCCAACTTGTCCTGCTGGTCCCGTGTTCCTGGGCTCACCCCTCCCTGCCCTGCCAGGGCTCACCCAAGTCATCCTTGTCCAGAGGGACCTCCTCCACCAGCGACGGCATGACAAAAGAGAAGGTCTTGCGGTTGAAGTAGTACAGGCTGTAGCCTCCAAACATGGCCGAGAAGATCACAGTGCGGTAATAGCCGTAGCCTCGGGCCGCCATGGTGGGAAAGAGCAGGCCCTACTGGCCGGGACACAGAGCCTCTGACCACGGCTCCTGATTGAGTCTCTCAAGTGCTCAGATCTGCTGAGTTGGGCTTTTTCTGCTCCCTCCTCCAACCAGCCTCCCAGGCTCCCTTTATAGGCACCTTCTGGACAATCATTAAGCCTGGGGCGGCTCCTAGGGAACCCGGTGTCCTGAGGGAGAGAAGAAAACAGGAGATTACTGACGCCCGCGCTGTGGGGGCCCGGAGGGCGTCCGAGAGGGAGGCAGTGTCCATGAGCCAGGCCAGCACCGTGTGTCCCCAGGATTGCTGTCTTTCCCGGCTCTTCCCTGTCCTCCTGCCCGTGAAACCAGCTGTGATTAAAGGCTTAACCTAATTATTTTTGTCGGCTTGCGCTCAGGGGAGGCAGGGTTGGGATGAGTAGAGCTGCCCTCTCTAGCCCGGCTCCCTCATCCACCTACCTTCTCATTCATTCCGCGAAGGTTTATTAGGGCTTACTGGTTGAGAGGGACTGCACTAGGTTCTGGGTTAGTTTCTACACACGCACACACACACTCAGACACCTACCCCCAACAACCTCACTTTCAAGTCTTCCAGAGCTGACCTCAAGCCCTGTAACTCCTGATGCTTAGCACACGGTAGGGTGTAACTGTTTATTGACAGTTGCAGAACCGTAAGCAAGGGGCGGGGGAAGGAAGTTCCCTGCTCAGGACCCACTTTCGGTTGCACACCGAAAGCCCCACTAGGGGCAGGGGTCCTGGTTGTGCCACTCAGATGCCTCTGGTCGCCTTTACCCTTGACGTCAGTATGGGTTCCGGTCAGGCAGGCTGGGGCTTCAGGGACCGTGACCGGACGCCCCGTGGGCGGGAAGGCGCAGAGACAGACTCCAGGCACAGTGCCCATGCGCCCCGCTTCCCAGGGCCCCGGCAACACGCCCCCGGCTTTGCCGCTAGGTTGGGAAAGCAATTGGAGCAGACGGCGTGGGCGCAAGCGGAGCAGGGTGCCACACGTAGGCCCCGGAGGCCCCTCGCTTCCGGCGCCGAGTGGCTCGGCCAGGCGGGGTGGGGCCAAGCGGCAAGAACAGGGAGGAGGGAGCGAGGCGGCGGGCTCTCGGCACCTGCCCAGCCCCGTGTCCTCAAGCTACCCGGGACACCCGACTCCGGCTGCGAATGGACGGGGGCCCAAGTGCAGGGGAGACCCCTGGACGCATGCGACATAAAGGAGAGGGAGCGTGCTGCTCCCGGACCCAGCAATTGCCTCCACCCCAGAACCGGCAGCCTCAGAAACTGCTCCCGGTTGGATTGGAAGTTGGGCCTCCAACAAAGGAGCCGCAACACTTGAGACTCCCGCTCCAGCCCCGCCCCCAGGCGACGCCCCTCCCCCGCACACTGCCCCCTACCTGAACGGAGGTGGGAGCTGGAGTGGCATGGGGCGGGGCCCGGCGGGCGCATGCGCGTGCGCCCAGAGTGGGGCGGGGACTCCGCCTGCGTCTTCCAGTCCCGAGAGCCGAGGCCACCCACAAACTTTTTCATATAAGACTGCGGGTCTCGCTCGTCGTTGGGCGAAGACAGCGCCCCTTAGGGGCTGGAGTCGTACGTCCCCTTCTTAACTGATGGCCTTCGACAAATCAAATCAGTGAGTTCCTCCAACTATTAATTACTGTTCCCGAGTTGTTCACGGTCTGGGAAACATCTTGTAAGAGAACACAGTATTTTCTGTAAAAAATTAATGCAGTCCTCAGTAAGCACGATTTGTACATTTATCTGTGGTCAGACTATTGCGGACAGAGTTAAAACAAAATAGCCAGAGTGTTTAAAGTATGGGCCCTGAGTAAAACTTAAATTCGAATCCCGGACGCACTGCTTCTGACAGCATGACCCTGGGTAATTAATAATCTCTATGAGCCCCCAGTTTCTTACCAACGTCATAGGGTGCTTGTGAGGATTCAATAGAAGATTCAGATACAAGTTCAGAAAATTTAGATAATTGCTTTCACAGAGTCCATCAAAGAATTGCTGAAATAAGTGCTTCAAAGTTGAGAGTAAAGCTCTTTTAGAGTGATGTTAAAAACACAACAGGTCCAAAATGATGTTGCTTATGCTAAGCCTCACATCACCAAAGGGAGACTTAATTACAGTTGTGGCTCTCCCAGAAGTGGAATCTTAAATAAGTCAATCAGGAATCACCTGGGACTTCCCTGGCGGTCCAGTGGATAAGACTCCGTGCTTCCAAGGCAGGGGGCCTGGGTTCGATCCTGGTTGGGGAACTAGGATCCCACATGCCATGTGGTGCCGCCAAAAAAAGAAAATAAAAAAGGAATCGCCTGCTCAGCACTAGTTATCTAGTTATGTCATCTACCTCTAGACCCCCCTGCCATTCCCTAAAGCGAAGTAACCTGGTGATAGCCAATCTGCTTTTTGCCTAGTTTAATTCCTTGTTCCTGTTCCCTGCTATCTATAAAAGGCTTTCATTTTGTACAGCTCCTCAGAGCGCCTTTCTAGCTGCTAGATTGGACGTGTCCTGATTCATAAATTGTTGAATAAAGCCAAAAAGATGTTTAGAATTTTCTCAGTTGAATTTTTAAAAATAAATTTATTTATTTTTATTTTATTTATTTTATTGTTGGCTGTGTTGGGTCTTCCTTGCTGCGCGCGGGCTTTCTCTGGTTGCGGTGAGCGGGGGCTACTCTTCACTGTGGTGCGCGGGCTTCTTATTGCAGTGGCGTCTCTTGTCGGTGGAGCACAAGCTCTAGGTGTGCAGGCTTCTGTAGTTGTGGCTCTCGGGCTCTAGAGCACAGACTCAGTAGTTGTGGCGCACGGGCTTAGTTGCTCCACGACATGTGGGATCTTCCCGGCCCAGAGCTCGAACCCCTGTTCCTTGCCTTGGCAGGCGGATTCTTAACCACTGCGCCACCAGGGAAACCCAGTATTATACTTTTTTTAAAGGCCCTTTTAAAGAATTACAGAGTGTTTGCTTTTGAATGCCATGGGTCATACTTTTATGGGTGTGACTATAAACATTGTTATAAAGAGTAAGAGTTGTATAAAATAAGAAATAAATACAATACTGAATTTCTTTTCATATTAGCATCAATAAACCTCTAATCGCACTTTCTGCCCCTTCAAATAGAGTTATGGGGGAGACACTATTTTTTTGTTTGTGGTAGCTGCTTAATCTTTTTTTGTTCCTTCATACTTTTCTGTTATAAAAAGTTTATCTGATACTGTGATGTGTTCATGATAACTATTCTTTAATTGGAAATTCCCTGGCAGTCCAGTGGTTAGGACTCTGTGCTTTCACTCCTGTGGCCCGGGTTCGATCCCTGGTTGGGGAATCCCACAAGCTGCGCGGCGTGGCCAAAAGAAAAAATTCTTTTATTTTACTTTGTTATAGTAGAACTAGTCATCATGGACATTTCTGCTACCAATAGCAATCTAAACTAATGTTGGCGAAAGACTAGGTATGTCGACTGAAAAAAAATGCACAACACAAAAGTTGAGAATTGCGTTTTATTCAGTAGACTTGCTGAGGACTTAAGCCTGGAAGACAGCCTTCTCAGATAGCTCTGAGGGACTGCTCTCAAGAGGTAAGGGAGGAGCCAGGATATATGGGCAAAACCCAGGTTGTCAGAACATCAAACGATTACTGTTAATTAAAGAAAACCCAGACATCTCAAGTTAATGAATATAGGACTTTTCTATGTATTGGAAGATGTAAGAGTCTGGGCTCATTGAAATCATTCCTTTCGTATGCACATGAATTCTTTGGGCCAGTATCCTATTTTTCTCCTTTGAATCCCCTCAGAATGCACAGTTGGTGGTGGCTGCATCAAGCTGAGGGCTTGATGGCTGTAACATCTTTTGTTTACGAATACGACATTCTTCGTCCACAGGTACTTACTTTATTCTTGCAGATTCAGCTCACCTCTTTTGGACCAAAGCCACAGGAGAGCAAATATTTTCACACCTATTAGAATGGAATTGCAACTGTCATACATTCAGACTGTTATGATCCCAAGCAGTCTTTATATAATTTGAATTACATTGTATGTTAGATTTTTTATAAAGTTTGGCCAGTTTTTACAGAAGAAATTATTTCTCTGATACTTTGGTCCTATCTGTGTAAAACTAGATTTTTTTCTTTTTTTTTTGGCCACGCCACTCAGCTTGTGGAATCTCAGTTCCTGGAACAGGGATTGAACCTAGGCCACGGCAGTGAAAGCCCAGAATCCTAACCACTAGACCACCAGGGAACTCCTGAAACTAGATTTTTAAAAAAGTAATATGTGACCAAATTTAATTGTCTTCCTAAGGCCTAAATAAAGAGAAATCAGTTTCCCATTAAAGGAAGGAAGGAAAGGAAGGAAGGAAGGAAGGAAGGGAGGAAAGAAAGAAAGAAAGAAAGAGAGAAAGAAAGAAAGAATGAAAGAAAGAAAGAAAGAGAAATCTTTCATGATTTTAATATTTTTCAAAAATGCAGGCCAGTTGTTCTGCAGAATGTCCCTCATATGGATTTGGCTGACTGTGTTTGCAATAAGGATCATATTAAATAATTTTGGCAGGAGTACTGTATAGATGACAATGTGTCTTTCCCAGTGTACCACATCAGGAAGCATGTGATAAATTTGATCATTTAGTTAAAATGGTGTCCACCTGATTTCTGTACTAGAGGAAACTTTTCCTCTTTATAATTACTAATCTATAGTGGGACCATACTTTGATACTACAGATATATCCTCCTGTTTCAACAATCTTTCACCCAGTGGTTTTATCATCTATTGATGATTCTTTCCTGAGTCATGTATTAATATGGTGGTTGCAAAGTGGAGATTTTTTCACTCTATCATTCCTTCTGTATTTATGAGTTGGTATTCTTCTTCTTTTTATTTATTTATTTATTTATTTTTGGCTGCGTTGGGTCTTTGTTGCTGTGCGCGGGCTTTCTCTAGTTGCGGCGAGCGGGGGCTACTCTTCGTTGCGGTGTGCGGGCTTCTCATTGTGGTGGCTTCTCTTGTTGCAGAGCACGGGCTCTAGGCGTGCGGGCTTTAGTAGCTGTGGCACACGGGCTCAGTAGTTGTAGCTCGCAGGCTCTAGAGAGCAGGCTCAGTAGTTGTGGCGCATAGGCTTAGTTGCTCTGGGGCATGTGGGATCTTCCCGGACCAGGGATCGAACCTGTGTCCCCTGAATTGACAGGCAGATTCTTTTTTTTTTTTTTCATCTTTGTTGGAGTATAATTGCTTTACAATGGTGTGTTAGTTTCTGCTTTATAACAAAGTGAATCAGTTATACATATACATATGTTCCCACGTCTCTTCCCTCTTGCGTCTCCCTCCCTCCCACCCTCCCTATCCCACCCCTCCAGGCGGTCACAAAGCACCCAGCTGATCTCCCGGTGCTATGCAGCTGCTTCCCACTAGCTATCTACCTTACATTTGGTAGTGTATATATGTCCATGCCTCTCTCTCGCTTTGTCACAGCTTACCCTTCCCCCTCCCCATATCCTCAAGTCCATTCTCTAGTAGGTCTGTATCTTTATTCCTGTCTTACCCCTAGGTTCTTCATGACATTTTTTTCCCTTAAATTCCATATATATGTGTTAGCATACGGTATTTGTCTTTCTCTTTCTGACTTACTTCACTCTGTATGCCAGACTCTAGGTCTATCCACCTCATTACAAATAGCTCAATTTCATTTCTTTTTATGGCTGAGTAATATTCCATTTTATATATGTGCCACATCTTCTTTATCCATTCATCCGATGATGGACACTTAGGTTGTTTCCATCTCCGGGCTATTGTAAATAGAGCTGCAATGAACATTTTGATACATGACTCTTTTTGAATTATGGTTTTCTCAGGGTATATGCCCAGTAGGGGGATTGCCGGGTCATATGGTAGTTCTATTTGTAGTTTTTTAAGGAACCTCCATACTGTTCTCCATAGTGGCTGTATCAATTCACATTCCCACCAGCAGTGCAAGAGTGTTCCCTTTTTTCCACACCCTCTCCAGCATTTATTGTTTCTAGATTTTTTGATGATGGCCATTCTGACTGGTCTGAGATGATATCTCATTGTAGTTTTGATTTGCATTTCTCTAATGATTAATGAAGTTGAGCATTCTTTCATGTGTTTGTTGGCAATCTGTATATCTTCTTTGGAGAAATGTCTATTTAGGTCTTCTGCCCATTTTTGGATTGGGTTTTTTGTTTTTTTGTTATTGAGCTGCATGAGCTGCTTATAAATTTTGGAGATTAATCCTTTTTCAGTTGCTTCATTTGCAAATATTTTCTCCCATTCTGAGGGTTGTCTTTTCATCTTCTTTATGGTTTCCTTTGCTGTGCAAAAGCTTTGAAGTTTCATTAGGTCCCATTTGTTTATTTTTGTTTTTATTTCCATTTCTCTAGGAGGTGGGTCAAAAAGGATCTTGCTGTGACTTATGTCACAGAGTGTTCTGCCTATGTTTTCCTCTAAGAGTTTGATAGTTTCTGGCCTTACATTTAGGCCTTTAATCCATTTTGAGCTTATTTTTGTGTATGGTGTTAGGGAGTGATCTAATCTCATACTTTTACATGTACCTGTCCAGTTTTCCCAGCACCACTTATTGAAGAGGCTGTCCTTTCTCCACTGTACATTCCTGCCTCCTTTATCAAAGATAAGGTGACCATATGTGCGTGGGTTTATCTCTGGGCTTTCTATCCTGTTCCATTGATCTATCTTTCTGTTTTTGTGCCAGTACCATACTGTCTTGATTACTGTAGCTTTATAGTATATTCTGAAGTCAGGGAGCCTGATTCCTCCAGCTCCGTTTTTCATTCTCAAGATTGCTTTGGCTATTCGGGGTCTTTTGTGTTTCCATATAAATTGTGAAATTTTTTTTTTTGTTTTTGTTTTTTGTTTTTGTTTTTGTTTGCGATATGCGGGCCTCTCACTGTTGTGGCCTCTCCCGTTGCGGGGCACAGGCTCCGGAGGCGCAGGCTCAGCGGCCATGGCTCACGGGCCCAGCCGCTCTGCAGCATGTGGGATCTTCCTGGACCGGGGCACGAACCCGTGTCCCCTGCATCGGCAGGCGGACTCTCAACCTCTGCGCCACCAGGGAAGCCCAAATTGTGAAATTTTTTGTTCTAGTTCTGTGAAAACTGCCAGTGGTAGTTTGATAGGGATTGCATTGAAGCTGTAGATTGCTTTGGGTAGTAGAGTCATTTTCACAATATTGACTCTTCCAATCCAAGAACATGGTTTATCTCTCCATCTATTTGTATCATCTTTAATTTCTTTCATCAGTGTCTTATAATTTTCTGCATACAGGTCTTTTGCCTCCTTAGGTAGGTTTATTCCTAGATATTTTATTCTTTTTGTTACAGTGGTAAATGGGAGTGTTTTCTTGATTTCACTTTCAGATTTTTCATCATTAGTGTATAGGAATACCAGAGATTTCTGTGCATTAATTTTGTATCCTGCTACTTTACCAAATTCATTGACTAGCTCTAGTAGTTTTCTGGTGGCATCTTTAGGATTCTCTATGTAAAGTATCATGTCATCTGCAAACAGTGACAGCTTTACTTCTTCTTTTCCGATTTGGATTCCTTTTATTTCCTTTTCTTCTCTGATTGCTGTGGCTAAAACTTCCAAAATTATGTTGAATAAGAGTGGTGAGAGTGGGCAACCTTGTCTTGTTCCTGATCTTAGTGGAAATGCTTTCAGTTTTTCACCATTGAGGACGATGTTGGCTGTGGGTTTGTCATATATGGCCTTTATTATGTTGAGGAAAGTTCTGTCTATGCCTACTTTCTGCAGGGTTTTTAATCATAAATGGGTGTTGAATTTTGTCGAAGGCTTTCTCTGTATCTATTGAGATAATCATATGGTTTTTCTCCTTCAGTTTTTTAATATGGTTTATCACATTGATTGATTTGCATATATTGAAGAATCCTTGCATTCCTGGAATAAACCCCACTTGATCATGGTGTATGATCGACAGGCAGATTCTTAACTACTGCACCACCAGGGAAGCCCTGTGAGATTTTTTAAAAGTGTTTTTCTATTGGGTCCTCAACACTTAAATAACCCATCCCTGAGGATGGACTATGGCCCCTTTACCACTGTACCTAGCTAAGTGTCTGGTACAAAACACTACGGTAATACTCAGTAAATTGCTACATGAACAATTATTCACACCATCTAAATACTTTTATATCTTGATTTTTTTTCTATTATAGCATAAAAATGTTTTATAGAGTTAAGGATTTGGGGCTGAGGGGCATGAAACACTCAAAGAGCTGTTTGGTAAGAATTAGCTTGCTATTGAGGAGCAATAGATGGAAGGTGTAGAAACTGGACGGAGTCATAATTCCAATGGGAAGTGCTAAAAGTTCCTACCAGAGAGGGAAGCATGGGGATTCAGAGGCAGATGTAGGCACAGAATCTGGCCGGGGCCACTGCTGATGCAGCTAGTTGGCTCGGAGGGGAAGGGAGTGGGTCTCAGAGGTCAGCCAGAGCTAGAAAGTCCGGGCAAGGTTTGCTCAGCCACATATGTGAGGACAGAGACACCTGCCAAGAGCTCTGAAAATGGCCCAGAAATAGAGTTTAACAGGCCTTCAATGCCTGCAGCACCAACGTAGCTACTACAATCCTCAACCTCCTTTCAGCCAGGGGTCATGCTAAGTTATTTCCCTGCCTTCTCCCATTTTAGTTCCCTCATATAAAACATAGACGATCTAACCCACCTCAGCATCACTGTGGGAATTAAATGAGAAAACATTGTAAAGCATCTTATGGTCAGGACATTGTAGAGACGTAAACGCTAGTCTTCTCACTCTTTATTTCCCAAGAAAAGTAAGGAAAGGAAATAAGACGATGACATCCCCCAAAAGTAACCAGGCTTTGCTACAGGATAATAAAACCTAATGTGAATAAATGCAAATTATACTACATGCCTGAAAAAGAAACTATGATTTTGATACTGTAAACACATCAATCCTTTCCAAATTCATCTGGAGTTTTTTGTTTTTCGGCCACGCTGCTTGTGGGATCTTAGTTCCCCAACCAGGGATTGAACCCAGGCAGTGAAAGCGTGGAGTGCTAACCACTGTACCGCCAGGGAATTCCTTTCATTTGGGATTTTTAAAGCAATTCCAATCAAAATCCCAATAGGATTTCTTGGAAATTGGGCAAAATTGTTTAAAGGATCATCTGGGAGAATAAGTAACATCAGAGTAAGAAACTTGACGAATTAAAAAAAAAAAAGAGTAAAGAAGAGAATTTCCACTGCCAAATATTAACAATTGTAAGATTATGGTAATTATGTGGTTTAGAGCATAGCCAGGCATTTAAAAGGAGCAAGAAGTACTAGAAGCAGACCTTCACATGTATAATTTAAGCCATGATAAGGAAGACATCCCAAATCAATTGGGGGGGGGGTAATTAATTAATTAATTAATGGTGTAAGATAATTGTTTAGCTATTTAGAAGAAAATCCATTTAGATTTCTATTGCATACCCCACAAAGAATAAACCCCAGATAGATTAAAGAGTGCCATTGAAGAAAATAAAACCACTAGGTTAGTCTCTGGATGAGGCAGTGTTTTCCAATCTTAAAAACAACTGAAGAGGGACTTCCTTGGTGGCACAGTGGTTAAGACTCTGCGCTCCCAATGCAGGGGGCCCGGGTCCGATCCCTGGTCGGGGAACTAGATCCTACATGCATGCCGAAACTAAGGGTTCACATGCCACAACTAAGGAGCCCGCATGCCAAAACTAAGACCCAGCGCAACCAAATAAATAATAAATAAATTAAAAAATAATAATAGGGACTTCCCTGGTGGTCCAGTGGTAAACAATCCACCTTCCAATGCAGGGGATGCAGGTTGGATCCCTGGTCGGGGAACTAAGATCCCACATGTCACGGGGCAAATAAGCCCAGTGCACCACAACTACTGAGCCTATGCGCCTCAACTAGAGAGCCTGTGTACCACAAACTACAGAGCCCACGGGCCCTGGAGCCTGCATGCCACAACTAAAGAAGAGAAAACCTGCACACCACAACTAGAGAGAAGCCCATGTACCACAACGAAGAGCCCACGCGCCTCAATGAAATATCCCTCATGCCTCAACTAAGACCCAATGCAGCCCCCCAAAATAAATAATAATAATAATAAAGATATATCTGGGACTTCCCTGGTGGCGCAGTGGTTAAGAATCCACCTGCCAATGCAGGGGACACAGGTTCAAGCCCTGGTCCAGGAATATCCTACATGCCGCGGAGCAACTAATCCCGTGCACCACAACTACTGAGCCTGTGCTCTAGAGCCTGCGAGCCACAACTACTGAGTGCGTGTGCCACAACTACTGAAGCTTGAGTACCTAGAGCCTGTGCTCCACAACAGGAGAAGCCACCGCAAGGAGAAGTCCGCACACCGCAATGAAGAGTAGCCCCCTCTCGCCACAACTAGAGAAAGCCCGGGCGCAGCAACGAAGACCCAACACAGCCAAAAATAAAAATAGATAAATAAATTAAAAAAAAAAAAAAGAATCTGCCTGCCAATGCAGGGGACATGAGTTCAAGCCCTGGTCTGGGAAGATCCCACATGCTGTGGAGCAACTAAGCCCATGCGCCACGACTACTGAGCCTGCGTGCCACAGCTACTGAAGCCCGCATGCCTAGAGCCCGTGCTCCACAATGAGGGAAGCCACTGCAATGAGAAGCCCGCGCACCGCAACAAAGAGTAGCCCCTGCTCGCCGCAACTAGAGAAAGCCCATGTGCAGCAACGAAGACCCAACACAGCCAAAAATAAAGAAAGAAAGAAATAGGAGGGCAGGTGGTGGAACCGTCAAATTAACATGAAAACATGGAGGCATTCCTGGAAAATGGATGATGAGGTCCTGTGTGTGTTTGGAGTAGGGGTGGAGGGTGGTAGAAGGCAGCCCAGAGTGACAGGGCCCATGAACTGTGGATAGGAGATAAAGTAGGGCAGAGATTTTAGGTCTGCTACTCACTCTCCCAACATTACCTGGGCCAGTCCATTGTGTGCCTCTGCTACTACTTAAGGGCAGAAAACAACAGCCAACTGGATATCAATAGGTTGGGGTGTCAGCTTTCAACACAGGTACAGGCAGACTAGCTGCATCCTAGCATTTACTCCACTACCTCAAAACCTGAACAGCAAAATGGTTCTAAGTGAGGAAGGGAGCTCCCCAAAAGGCAGTTGTACTACCCTGGATGATTTCAACATCTCTGCTGTACATCTTATACCCTCCTCCATCTCCTCCAAATGCAAGCTTGCTTCACCTGGAGGGGCTCATGCTCTGAATGTTTGCCCCTGTTTACAACTCCATCCACCAAAGTGGCAAATATCCCTAAGGGAATATGCAGGGGAATATGTGCCCAAGGGGGAAAAGTCTAGGAAAGAAATCGTTGTAAGAATAAATAAAACAGGGCTTCCCTGGTGGTGCAGTGTTTAAGAATCCGCCTGCCAATGCAGGGGACACAGGTTCGAGCCCTGGTCCAGGAAGATCCCACATGCTGCGGAGCAACTAAGCCCGTGCACTGAGCCTGCGCTCTAGAGACCACGAGCCGCAACTACTGAGCCCGTGTGCCACAGCTACTGAAACCGGCACACCTAGAGCCCGTGCTCCGTAACAAGAAAAGCCACTGCAACGAGAAGCCCACGCACCGCAACAAAGAGTAGCTCCCGCTGGCCACAACTAGAGAACACAACTAGAGAAAGCCCACGCACAGCAATGAAGACCCAACACAGCCAAAAATAAATAAATTAATTAAAAAATAAATAAATAAAACAAATTGAACAGCCTATAACAGACAAGGCAGATTTGTGGGCCAAGAAGCTAAAATCAACATATTAAATATTCTCAAAAATATAAAGGAGACTCATGAAAATATGAGGAAAAGCAATAAGTCATCAAGGATGTTTTGCTTTGAGTAACATCAGACTAGCTTGTTGCAGACCAACCCTCCCACCAATAACAAATAGAAAAGCTGGTCAGAATATAAAATTGGTGTTTGAAGGTGCCCAAGAGCTACCAAAGCAGCAAGTTATCAATTAGCTTTTGCAGTTAGCTATTATTATACAACAAAATCACCCCAAAACTTAGTTGCTTAAAACCATAACAAGCATTTTATTGTGGCTCACAAGTCCATGGGTCAGCTGGACAGCTCTGCTGATCCAAGCCAGGCTGCTGACGTGTCTGCAGTCAGGAGGTAGCATTTCTTGCAATCAGTCTGCCACAGAGGTCAAGATCCCAGAGTGAAGAGAAGCCCAAAGAAGTGAACACAACATTTGGTGCTGTTTGCATCACGAAGGCATTTGCAATCCAAAAGAAAGAAGGGAAGCTCAGCACTGCTTTCAGAAGTCTAGGATTTGGGGGACAAAATATGAAGTTCAAGGCCATCAAGGAGAAGGCAGCATGAAAACCAGCCCAGGCATTAATTTAGGGCACCTGATGGATTGCACTCCGGGAATAAGGGTCAACATGAAATACCACAACCTTCACAAAGACGACAGTCCAACTGGGCACTGGTGGCGTAGTGGTTAGGATTCCCGGCTTTCACTGCCATGGCCCGGGTTCAGTCCCTGGTTGGGGGAACTGAGATCCTGCAAGCCACCCGGCCCAGCCAAAAACAAAAAACACGACAGTCCAATCAAATCAGCTCAAACTCTGGGTAGACTTAAGGCAGTGGTTCTCAAAGTGTAATCTTTGGACCCTGCAAGATCTTTTGGGAGGGACAGGGAGGTCAAAACTATCTTCATAATAATACTGAGATGTAATTTGCCTTTTTTAAAGCATATTAATATCTACACTGATGCTGTAAAAATAATGGAAAATTAAGCTGCTGGCCCCTTGGCATGAATCAGGCAGTGACATCAGACCATATTAGTAATCATTGTTTTCTTCACCACCACACAAAGTTAAAAAAAAAGAAAAGAGAAAAAAAGCCACTTTCACTTAAGACTGTCCTTGATGAAGCAGGAAAACTCATTAATTTTATTAACTTTGAACTCTTGAGTACACATTTTTTTTTCTTTTTTTTTTTTTTCGGTACCCGGGCCTCTCACTGTTGTGGCTCCTCCCGTTGCGGAGCACAGGCTCCGGACGCGCAGGCTCAGCGGCCATGGCTCACGGGCCCAGCTGCTCCGCGGCATGTGGGATCCTCCCGGACCGGGGCACGAACCCGTGTCCCCTGCATCGGCAGGCGGACTCTCAACCACTGCGCCACCAGGGAAGCCCCACTATCATTATTTTGAATTCTTTTTCTGGAACGTTGCCTATCTCCACTTCATTTAGTTGTTTTTCTTGGGTTTTATCTTGTTCCTTCATCTGGTACATAGCCCTCTGCCTTTTTATCTTGTCTATCTTTCTGTGAATGTAGTTTTTGTTCCACAGGATGCAGGATTGTAGTTCTTGCTTCTGCTGTCCACCCTTTCTATAAAGAGCTCTTAAATAAGATGCTCAACCTCAATCATGAAATAAATTGATGCCTCTTTTCTTTTCTTTTTTTTTGGCTGCGTTGGGTCTTTGTTGCTGTGCGTGGGCTTTCTCTAGTTGTGACGAGCAGGGGCTACTCTTGGTTACGGTGTGCAGGCTTCTCATTGCAGTGGCTTCTCTTGTTGTGGAGCACAGGCTCTAGGCGCGCGGGCTTCAGTAATTGTGGCTCGTGGGCTCTAAAGCGCAAGCTCAGTAGTTGTGGCGCACAGGCTTAGTTCCTCCGCGTTATGTGGGGTCTTCCCGGACCAGGGCGCAAACCTGTGTCCCCTGCATTGGCAGCGGATTCGTCGTAATGACTGTGCCACCAGGGAAACCCTGATGCCACTTTTTATCTATCAGGTTGGCAAAATTGAAGTAGTAATACTGTGTTGGTTTTAGAAATCATCCAAGCTTGGGTCTTATATTCCTTTAATTTTTTTTTTAGTCTTGGCCATGGGGCATGCGGGATCTTAGTTTCCCTGACCAGGGATCGAACCCGCGCCCCCTGCAGTGGAAGCGCTGGAAGCGCAACGTCTTACCCACTGAACCACCAGAGAAGTCCCTCATCTTCCTTTAAAAAGGTAAGAAAGATCAAAGCCAAAAGATTTGTTTCAGGAACAGCCAGCAGCCCAGTTCCTAAAACCCATATTCTTTTTTATTTTTTTGCGGTACGCGGGCCTCTCCCTGTTGTGGCCTCTCCCGTTGCGGAGCACAGGCTCCGGATGCGCAGGCTCAGCGGCCATGGCTCACGGGCCCAGCCGCTCCGCGGCATGTGGGATCCTCCCGGACCGGGGCACGAACCCGTGTCCCCTGTATTGGCAGATGGACTCCCAACCACTGCGCCACCAGTGAAGCCCTAAAACCCATATTCTTAATCAATGAACGATGCTGCTTCCCACACACATTAGCAAAGAATTGAAGGAAGATAATATCTGGGAATTTAAATCAGGGCTTCTCAACATCAGCACTATTGACACTTGGGGCTGGGAATTCTTTGTAGTGAGGGTTGTCCTGTCCATTGTAGGATGTTTAGCAGCATCCTTGACACCTGTCCATTAGATACTAGAAACTGAAACCAAGCGGGGCCTTGTGGGGCTCCCGGGCACGGAGGCCTTTTTGTCCCCCGTTTCTTGTAGGCAAGACTCCAGCCTCCATGACCTTCCCTGAGTTCCAAAGGGCAGCTTCAAACAGTTACTAATCAAGAGAGGAGCAGCCAAGAAACCACCTGAGACAAGATTAAAGGGACCAGAGAAGCTCATCAAGATTAGGAGACCAAGCACCTGAGACTCTGAGACCCTGCACCCTAATCTTGTCAGCAACCCCACCCTTGGGAACTATTGTCATAAAACTCCTCATCAAATCCTCCTGGGTTGGGACACATAGTTTTTCGAGGCAGGAGCCCGCCGTATCCTCCTTTGCCTGGCAAAGTAATAAAGCTATCCTTTTCTACTTCACCCAAAAGTCTTGTCTCCAAGATTTGATTTGGCACCAGTGTACAGAGAAGCTGAGCTTTCGGCATCAAAACCCCTCCCTCCCCCCATGGGACTTCCCTGGTGGCGCAATGGTTAAGAATCCGCCTGCCAATGCAGGGGACACAGGTTCGAGCCTTGGTCCGGGAGGATCCCACATGCCGTGGAGCAACTAAGCCCATGCACCACAACTACTGGGACTGTGCTCTAGAGACCGTGAGCCACAACTACTGAGCCCGCGTGCCACAACTACTGAAACCCATGCACCTAGAGCCCGTGCTCTGCAACAAGGGAAGCCACCGCAATGAGAAGCCTGCGCACTGCAACGAAGAGTAGACCCCGCCCGCCGCAACTAGAGAAAGCCTGTGGGCAGCAACGAAGACCCAACGCAGCCAAAAATAAAGATAAATAAAAATAAATGCGCTATCAAGCCATGAAAAGACATTGAGGAACCTTAAATGCATGTTACTAAGCGAAAGAAACCAACCTGGAAAGACTACATACTGTATGACTCCAACTACATGACATTCTGGAAAGGGCACAACTATGGAGACAGTAAAAAGATCTGTGGTTGCCAGGAGTTAAAGGGGAAGGAGGGATGGATTTGCAGGCCACAGAGGATTTTTAGAGCTGTGAAAGTACTCTGTATGACATGTTAACGGATACGTTTCATTATCCATGTGTCGGAACCCAAAGAATGCACAATGCCAAGAGTAAACCCTAATGTAAACTTTGGGTGATAATGATGTGTAGGTTCATAGATCATAACAAACGTCCCTCTGGTGTGGGATGTTGATACTGGGGTTGGCTGAGTATGTATGGAGCCAGAGGGTATATAGGAACTGTGTACTTTCTGCTCAATTTTGCCGTGAAACTAAAACTGCCCTTAAAAAAAGTCTATTGGGAAACAAAAAGAGACTTGCAGGTTCAAAACTTGTCTGAATTGTTCAACCTTTAGAGAAAAACATAAACTTCATGGTCATTTTTTTATTCAACTGCTTAGACACGTGACTGATTAATGACTAGGGACTTCCCTGGTGACACAGTGGATAAGACCCCACGCTCCCAATACAGGGGACTCAGGTTCAATCCCTGGTCAGGGAACTAGATCCCACGTGCATGCCACAACTAAGAGTTTGCACAACTAAGTAGCCCACCTGCCTCAACTAAGACCTGGTGCAACCAAAAAAAAAAAAAAGACTGAGGCCGTTGTTAATAATAATTAAGGATTACAGTGATTTTCCTTTGGTAAAACATGGCTCCATTATAACTGATGAACAACCCAAGTTAACTGTGCTACGAGTAATGAAGCTCTAGCAACACATTCTTGTATCAGGGTAATAACGCAAGGGTTATTGGGTCAGAATTAAGTTCAAACCTAGCTGAGTCACCTAATACCTCTGATTCCTTGGACCTCTGAACCTCTATGAACTGCTGATTTCTTATTTGTAAAATGAGGTTGTTACCTTAAAAATGGATTATTACCTAAAGATAGCTGGAATATAGGGATCCAAATGACGTCAGGGGAAAAATAAAACCACAGTTTTGTTCTCATGAAGAAAAATTACCTACATGAATCTAAACGTAAGTCTAAAATGTCTAAAAAGTCTAAAAATCTAAGTCTGAAATGTTAATGATGTTTTGGCGGTAGTATTAGAGGCAATTTTGTTATTCAAACTTCTGCCTTCCAAATTTTCCATTATAAACATGCATTATTTATATTCAAGAAATAAACATATTTTAAAAAATTCACAGCACAAAAAACTGTAGAAAATATTTTATTGAAACAGCTTTTCAATTAACAATGGAGCAAAGTACAACTTGACTCAAAGCTGTCCAACCAGCCTCAACTGCCAGTGAAACAACTCAAACATACAGGACAGGGTAGGACACCTGGGTCACATTTCTGCCAATGTGGCAAAAAAAAAGAAAAAAAAAGAGGAAAACAACACAAGAGACAGACACAAGCAGGCTCCCCCTTGTCCTGGGAGTTGGGGTGGCAGCCCTGGCCCCTGCTACAGATGGGATCCTGGAAGGCAGGCTGCCCAACACCAGTGTGGTGGGTAAAAGGGCCCCCATCCCAGCAGAGCAACACATTAATAAGAAAGGCCAACCTGTACCCTCTTCCTTCCCCCCACAAGGCCTGCCTCCAACAGAGTGAGGTGGCATTTTTACATTCACGCCATGGTCTCTCCTGCCCCCAGGGTCTTAGGACAGGTGCTCACAGTAGAAAGCACATTTTGGTCAGCTCAGGGGGCCAGGAAGTGAGGGAAAGGCTCTGTCTGAGAGGGCAGAACAGAAGCGGAGAGAATGGGGGCAGGAAGTCAAAGGGCCAATGAGTACCAGGCTACTAGGAAGATGCAGTTTTCAACAGTGCTTGCAGGACGCTGGCATCCTGTGCCAGCCACTGCACACAGCTTTCCTAGGCCCAAGAGTCCACAGGCTGGGGAGCTACAGGGTTTTCACACATCTCACTCCCTGGAGAGGCAGCTGGATTCCCTTCTTCACCTTCTCCCTGCCTACTCTGGCCACCGGGGGTTGTACGTGTGGGTGGGAGTCGACCTAGATTGACTTAGGCAGTCCAGATGGAAGGGCTCTGGCCTAGAGGCAGAGGACTGCCCAACTTGCAAGAGGAAGCCAAGGAGACCCACGGGGAGGAGGCATGGGGGCGGGGGTTTTTAGAGAAAAAACCCTGGAGGAGGCAAGAGCACAGACAGGCGCTCAGAAATCAAACCTGGTAACCAAGGCTCTGCAGACACTGGCCTGTGTGGCATTGATCTCGTGGTGGAGGAGGGAGGGAGGGAGGGAAGGATGACCAGAAAAGACTGGAGACCCTCTAATAAGCCAGGACACCCTTCCCACTACCAGGTCTGTCAACCAACTACCGACGGCCATCCTCTCACCTACCCACAGGCGAAGAATTAAGACCTAATAGTGATTTTTCCCAAACTAGGGCCTGGATGGGTAGGGAACCAGAAGGTGGGATTGGGGAACGGAACAATTTCAGTTTTAACCACAGAACTACTCCAGAAGAACTGGTGAGCTGTCCCTTCCTCCCCCTTCTCCACACCTCCAATCACAGGTGAGAGAAGAGGAACTTAAGCCTCTGAGGGCGGGACCAACCCCTCCCCCAGCCCTTGGTGTTTAATAAATAGAGGTGGTAAGAGAAGGGGGCGGGGACGAGTGGGGAACTGGGAGGCGGGGGTTATAGTTCATCATTCTTCAAAGTTGGCTTCTGTCCTGTAGGCTGCTCCTTCTGTTCAGATTCTGGTGGGAGTTGGGGGAGAGCAAAGGAACAAAAGCAAGTGAGATGGAGGGAACAGGCCCAGTTCTGGGCAGGCATCTCCCCCCAGACCCTGCTAGGCTTCCCGGTACCCCCCATCTCCCACTCTGCCCTCACCTGCTGCGGGACCCCCTAACTCCAGAGGTTCAGAGTCTGCCGGTTCAGATCCTGCTTTCGGGAAGGAATGGGTTAGTGTCTGCAAAGGAAGGAAGGGGCTAACGGAGGGGATGGCAAACTTTTCCTGCAAAGAGCCAGATAGTAAATATTTTAGGATTTGTGAGCCACACTAGGTCTCTTTCCATATTTTGTTTTTGGAAATAACCTTCTAAGGCTGTTCACTGCTCACAGGCCGTCTGCAAAGAGGCTGTACCTGCAAGTTTGCCGACCCCTCGGCTAAGTGATGCCCGTATTCCCAGTTTCCCCCAACTCACGAGTCTCTTGCTCAGGCTCTGAGATGGGCTTTGCATCTTCAGTCTGGCCTGGAGGGAAACCAGGAGGAAAATGTAGTCTCAGGAGGGAAAGGAAAGCTTCTTGCTGCCCAGTAGCACCTGGAACCAGGCACCCTGCCCTCACCTGCTGGAGGGATGACCTTGTCCCCCTGGTCACTGGCACTGGCATTGAGGGGAGGCTCTGCCCGGGTCCCATTCTTGTCCTTGGGCCGGGGCCGGGGCTTGGCAAACTTGGCCTTATTGAGCAGATACTGCACCTCTCGGTCCAGGGCCATCATCTTGGCCTCGATGTCTTTTGAGAGCAACACGGGCTTCTCTGTGGCAGGAAGCTTGGCCTGCTCGGCCACGGTTGCATTCTTCCAGGCCTGTGGGCGAGGACAGGCTCAGAGCCAGCCACGGAGATGGCAGACGCCTCTGTCCCAGGTGAAATACACCCCCCAACCAACCACAGGCTCTTCCCTCAGACCCCAAATCACTGCTGCCCGTGGCCGTCAGCCCCAGAAGTAAGCAGACCCCTCAGAATGGCATTCGGGACTCTCCACATGGGAGTCCCAAACTACACGTTTCTGGCTTACATCCTATTACTATGGACTAACTACAGCTGAACGTCTTAATTATTCTCTCCTTATCTCTCCACTTCTGAGCTCTGGTTCAAAAAAAAAAAGAGGTCCCCACATCCAAAACAGTTTCTGCTTCTCATGACAAGTCATTCTCACCTCCCCAAACCCTGGCCCACCTTCTGCATCCAGCTCAAGTCCCAGCTCCTCAAAGCAGCTTTCTCTAACCTCACGGGGATGGGCTCTGTCGCTCGTCTGGTTGACGACTCATGGCTATGACTCTAGTCTGGGACTAATCCAACACAGCCTCAAACGTAACCATCTTCTGCCTTCCGGATTAGCTGCCAAGCCCGGACGCAGAGGCTGCCAGCTCTCCGTTTCTCCGCATCTCCCACGCTGCCTAGGACAGCCCACCTCACCAGGTAAGTCTCCAGTTAAGTATTTACACGGGGATTACCCAGGTCTCGTTGATGACTTTCTCTAACGTTGTCATCTCCACCTCCGTGAAGATCTGGTCCATCTCTGGGATGAGCCGGGCCCCCCTGCAGCCAGAGAGGAGACCATCAGTCCAGGAGGGACAGGGCAGGACTGAATGAGGAAGAAAAGCGAAGGGGCCGCTCACGTGAGGAACATGCTGGAATGGTTGAGGAGGTTATCGAGGGCAGACAGCCGTTCGGGCCACTTCTTGCGCTCTTCCACCCGAAAAAACAAGCCTTGGCACAGCTTCCTCAGCTCGGCCAGCTTCTCCTTCAACATCTGATGGATGTGGGGAAGGGAGAGGGCAGAGGGTTGAGGGGATGACATGTCAGCCCTGGAGCCAGCCCTGCATCCTTCGTTATGGCCTCGCACCCCAGCTCTCCTCCCTTTCCCATCCAGCCCACCATGTCCTGGGAGGTCCCTCACCACTGTGGTGGCCCCAAAGCCCTCATCCTCCAGCCAGGTGGACGCGGCATGGAGTCTCCCAGAGATGTCCTCACGCTGCTCCTCGGTAGACACTTCCTGATACTCAGGCTGGTACAGCTTGTCCTGGGGAGGTGCACAAGAGCACAAGCATGCAGCAGGCCCTGGGGGCAAGGCTCATGGAGCAGGACCCCCTCCCTGCTCCCCAGCCCCAGACACAGGGCCTGGGGCAGGTGTGCTTCCCACCCGACCAACCTGTGTCTCAAAGATGAATGCTTCCAAGCTGTTGGCTGCTTTTTCCCGTTCCTGCTTCTCTAAGTCCCGGAGCGTCAGGTCCTGGAGTCTGTGGACAGGGGCGGCAGGCATGAGGGGCTCCATTCCACACCCTGGGCACCCTCCACGCACTCGCAGCCTTTACTCACTTCTGGGCCGAGCGGGCCAGCTCATCCTGGCGCAAGTCAGGCAGGTCCAGGACTACCAGCTCCACCCCGATCTCCTCCACCATTCTCTGCTTCCGGGCCGGCTTCTGCTTCTTTTCTTCCTCCGGGGCTGGAGGGACACCCTCAGCCCCTGCCTCACCCTTCTCACTTGGCTTCTGGGGTGAAGAGACCAAGATGTCAGGGAAAGTGTTGGCCCTTCTACCCTCCACAGGCAGGGCTCTGGGGGCCAAGAAGCAAAGCAGGCACCTGTCCCATTAACCACTGGGTCCAGGCTGGCCTCACTCTGCCTAGAGCTCACCTGGGCCTCGGGCTTTTCCCCGTTGTCTTTCTCTGTGGCCTTTTCTCCCTCAGGGGCTGCATCCCCCTTAGGCTCAGGGGGTGGGGGTGGAGAGGTGTCCTCTGTTGGGGCCTCAGCTTCCTCCCTGGGCTCTGCTTGCTCTCCAGGCTCAGCCTTGCTCCCCTCAGCAGGCCCCTCCTCCTCCTCCTGGGAAACAATCACAGACACGCCCACCCACAATAGTCACTAGCAGAGCCTAGGGATCAGGACTGGCTCGGCAATGCCAGGTCCCCATGGCTCTGCTTTGAGGGGCTCACCGCCCATGACACAGCTTGGGGGAGACAGAGGACGACTGTATGGAAATTGGCAGCAGGCATCTGGACTGCAGCAGTCTAGCTGGACAAAGGAAAAGCATTTGGAGATGAGGGTGGGCCTTGGAGCTCAAGCACAGGGATGGCTCAGAGTCCAGAGGAGGGTGTGGTGAACTTGGCCTGGGCTGAGAGGAGGGGTAGGTCTATCACATCCTAGGCAGCTGAGATGCCCACTCCAACCCCCTGTCCCTGCTGCCTCCGCCTGGTCCCACGCACCACCCTCCATGCTCCCTTGGCTCCATCCTGGCCTTACCTGGACAGTGTCAGTACCATTCTCTTTAGTATCTTGTGTGGTGCCACCTCCAAACAGGCTGGAGATGGTGTTGCCAAGTTCTAGAAAGAAGAAAATCCAAAGACTTAAAGGGGACCACAGCATTGCCTCCACCCCCAACCCTAAGGGCATGGCCCGCCCACCTCCCCGAAATGCACACAAGTACACCCTCTCACAGACACACACACACATGCACGTGTGTGCACACCCATCTTACTGGTCAGAGTAGATTCCTCTTCCGGGCTGTCCTCCACCAGCGTCTCAAACACAGACTCCACCTGAAGACAGGGATCCGAGGTGAAGAAATGCACACGCTAAGCCACTTTTCCCCACAAGCATCCTGCCCGGCGGGTGACTGCTGAGGCACGGCCAAGTGACTTCCAGGTGTGCCAGCCTGCTCTCTCACCGGCCTCCTTCTACGGGCTCCTGGATGGAGTCACCGCCAGCCCTGTTGATTATGAGCCCTTTCAGGAGGGGACCGTAGCTCCTCCTCCGCCCACCCTCACACTTCTCCACTCAACCGGCCGTTACTGCCCCAGTATGTTCTAAAAGATATTAACCCCCAGAACTGTTCTTTAAAAACAGGTTCCTCAACCGTTCTACAGATCCTGAAACTTATAACATCCACGAGCATTTACAGGCTCTGAGACAGCCCATACCAGGTCCCTGGTTAGCTTTGCTTAACCTAAGGTTTACCCAACTCCAGAACCCGTTTCGTTTATCACGTTCTAATACCATGAGGAACTGCTCTGGAAAAGGCTGCTGGGGCCTGGGCCCCCGCCCTGCACACGGGGTCTCCTGCTCTCACCCTGTCTAGGCTGAGCACGCCACTCTCATCCAGGTTGAAATGAGCCTTGATACCCTTTGACTCATAGTCGGGATACTTCTTGAAGCTCTCACCCACACCTTTTAGCTTCACGGTGGTCAGATTCTGGGAGCCAAATACCCTGGGTGGGGAGGAGAGAGCTGTTAAGGGGAGCCCCTCCCCAGCTCTAGCCTACACAGCCTCCCAGCACGAGATGCGGGGCCCTCCCTGAGGACACCCTCAGGATGCAAGCTCCTCCCGGAGGAGAAGCTCAGCCCAACCCCAAGACCAAGCCCACAGCCTGCTTCCCCTGTGTCCCCCTCAGACCCCAAACCCTCCCTCCCTGGAGCCCTCTCCCTGCCCCACCCCCTCACCGAAGATCCTCAGGCCCCAGGAAGCCCAGGTCACCATAGTTGATGTGGAAGTTGAAGTCATGGTTGTAGCGGTTAAAGGTGATGACTTTGCGTTGAGGGTAGGGCCCCATCCGGCAGAAGAGGACGCGCTTATTGTGTTTCAGGCTGCGAACTCCAGGCTCCTCCTCCACTTCCCTCGTGAACTCCACCTACGGCAGGCAGAGGGGAGGTACGCTGGAGGAGCAGAGGAGGGTCTCGGGGAAGAAGGGCGGGGAACACCAATGGCAGGAAGACAGACGGACAGTCTAGAGGAGGCAGGGGAGACGGCCCTGGGAGAGGTAAAGGGAGCCTGTCACCCCATCAGACAGGCTTACTCACCAGGATGGGGTAGATGGCCGCGTCTCGGACAACAAACGGCTTCACCTTGAAGGCTTTGCTGAGCGCCGCTGCCTGGTACACAGCCCCCATGGCGGCGGCTTCATCGGCGTTGATGTTCTTGCCCAGCTCCTCCCTGTGAGCATCCCAAGCCTCAGAACCATCCACCTGCAGCTCCCAGCCTGGCCCCCCCCAGCCCTCCAGCCCCCCACACTCACTTGCCCACAGCCTGGCCCCCCCCGCCCTCCAGCCCCCCACACTCACTTGCCCACAGCCTGGCCCGCCCACCCCCGCCCTCCAGCCCCCCCACACCCACTTGCCCACAGCCTGGCCCCCCCCGCCCTCCAGCCCCCCACACTCACTTGCCCACAGCCTGGCCCGTCCCCCCAGCCCTCCAGCCCCCCACACTCACTTGCCCACAGCCTGGCCCGCCCCCCCCCCCCCCGCCCTCCAGCCCCCCACACTCACTTGCCCACAGCCTTCAACAGCACCTCCTGAACTTTGGGCACCCGAGTGGCCCCACCCACTAGGATGACCTGCTCAATCTCATCCTGCAGGGGGAGGAAGAATGGGAGATGGATGGGCCAGCACGAGTTAACCCTCCTCCTCAGCACCGACTCCTCCCTGATGTTCCCGCTCCCTCCTTCCTGCCACCTCATCACCTTCTATCCCACCTGCCTCCCCGCCATGCCCTCCTCGACGACCCCCTCACCAGCTTCATCTCGGCACTCTGCAGGGCCTGCTGCACGGGCCCAGGCACCCGCTCAAACAGGTCTGCACACAGCTCTTCAAACTCTGCCCGAGTCACCTTCGCCTTGAAATCCACATCGTCCATCAGGCCCTCGATCTGCGGGAGGATGAGGAGGGTCAGAGTTCACACCCAGGTCCTGCTCTCTGAGTGAGCAGGTCAGACACCAAGGGAACAGGACTTTGGGAGGGTGGAAGGAAGCACAGGAAGAAGGGATGGGCCACACCAGGCACAAGGAGTCTAGCTCAGGGTGGCGCGATCCTCCACCCTCTGGGTGGGGAATATTTGCCCTCAAGCAGCACACGTGAGCACCTGGGCCATGTGATCGGCATTGGCACTCAGGATGGTCTTGAGTCGATTGGCCTCACGCAGCAGCTTGGCCATAGCGCGGGGGTTCTCCCGCACGTCCTTCGCTCTCTGGCCCTTGCGCTGCTCGTTGAAAATCCCGGCCAGGTGCTCACGCAGCCGGAGCTCCATCTCCAGGCCCCCCAGGGTGCGGTCAAACCTGTGCAGGAAAGGGAACAGGGAAAAGCATGAGGAACACACAGGGCTCCTTCATCTGCGAACCTGGCCTTCACCCACACGGCTGACACCTCACAGCGACAGGCATCTGCCCATTCATTCAACTGTACCTACTGGGCATCAAACTATGTATTTGTCTCTGGAGATGCAACTGTGAGAAGAAAAAGACAAGACAAGCCCTCTGTTGTCAAAGAGTTTATAATCCAGCAACCAGATAATCATATAAATGTGAAATTTTAACCAACCTATGTGTTATAACAGAGAGACAAACAACACCACTAAACATATATATGGAAAATTTCAGCTATTTAGGAAAGTCAGGAAAAGTTCTGTGAATAAGTGATGCTTGCGCTGAAACCTGAAGGATGAGTTGAGATTAACGAGGTTAAGAGGAAAGAACATTCTAGACAGAGGGAAAAGCATGCATAAAAACTGTGAAGTGAGAAAGAGTGTGGTGTGTAAGTTCCATGGAGGGCAAGGATGGCTGGAGCTCAAAGAGCAAGAGGTTCAGGGTCAGAGCCAAGCAGGAGGAGCCCGGGAGCACACAGGCACAGCCTCATAGGCCAAGGCAAAGGTTTGAAGCCACTGTAGGGTTTTTAAAGAAACGAGATACAGTCAGGTTGGCATTTTGAAAAGAACCCTCTGGCTGAGATGTGGAGAAAAGAACTGGAGGGAGGCCACACTGGCAGCGGGGAGATCTTCAATTCTGCAGGTAAGAGGCGATGGTGGTTTGGACTAGCATAGAAGCAGTAAAGATGGGTAGGAAAGAATGGGTTCGTGAAATAAGATAACGCCAGTGATAAGTAAACTGGGAATGACAAGAACAAAAAAATAATTGAATCTGACACTCCACATATGGCCCGTGGCCTTGTGGATTTCCGCAGGTTGGGACGTTCCCTGCCCTTCAATCTTCCCGAACTGTCCTCCCCCAATTTCCATCTACCCCTTGCGCTTCGGGAGAGGTACCCTGTGGTGACTGATGCTTTAACCAGGAGAGCTTTCTTGCAGGGAGCAGGAAAGTGAGGCAGCTGCCCCTCTGAGAAGAAACCCCTGACCCGAGGGTATCTCAGCAAGCAGCCCTCCTCCCAGCACCCACTTACCCCACTCCCCGGATCTGCAGCTGTGGCTGCATCCCTGCGTCCTTAGTCTTCACCGTCTGGTAGGTCACGATGGTGCACACAGTGCTACCTGCGCCCATGTCATAGAACATGATATTCTGTAGAGACATCAAGGCCACTGTCACAGGAACCTTATTCAACTCCAGGGTGCCTGCCCCCCTGCCTGCAAGGGGCTGTACCAACTCTCAAGTGAAAGCCAAACAGCTCCGAAAGGGGCTGAGGGCTGTTGCCTCATTTTATCAAGGGCCAGCCACGGAAACAAGATGCAAAATGAGCCAAATGGCCTCCATCATCAGACTCGGCCACCCTGCAAGTCTGGTCAGCAGTTCCTCCCTGGCTCACCTGGGCAGTGCTGTTGATATCTTTCCGGCGGAAGACACCATAGCTGAGGGCAGTGGCAGTGTTGTCGTTGATGAGCTGCAGCACTTTGAGGCCAGCCATGCGCGCAGCCTGCAGCACAGCTCGGCGCTCAGCCTGATTGAAGAAGGCTGGCACGGTGATCACTGCATCCTTGATGGGCTGCTCTACAGGGGACAACAGAACAGAGTTCCCACCAGCTTCAGACCTTAGAGGAGGGTTTCCCAGTCTCAGCACAATTGATGTTTTGGGCCAGATAATTCTCTCTCTTTTTTTCTTGGTGGCACTGTGCGGCATGCAGGACCTTAGTTCCCCCGCCAGGGATCAAACCCGTGCCCCCTGCAGTAGAAGCATGGAGTCTTAACCACCAGACTGCCAGGGAAGTCTCTGGGCCAGATAATTCTTTGGTTTGGGGGGCGGGCCTGTGCAGTCTAGGATGTCTGGCAGCACCCCTGGCTTCTACTTGGTAGATGCCAGTAGCAGTAGCTCCCCAGTTGTGACAACCAAAAATGTCATCAGACGTTGCCAAATATTCCCTGGGAGGCAAAACTACCTCTATTTGAGTCCCTAGGGAACCTGGCTACCACTGGCCCCATCTTGGCTGCTCACCTGCAAAATCTTCAGCCAGAGAACGGGAGTAATTGAGAAGCATGCTAAGGACCTCCTCAGGTGAGAACTGCAGCTGCCTGGGGGAAGGAAGCAGTTAGAGGCAAGGAAAGCCAGGCATCGAGGCAAGGACAATGGTGAGCACATGCCAACGGGGACCCCATCAGGCCCGCTGAGCCCACCCTGCCCAGCAGGGCACTCACGGGCTGATTTGGAAGTACACAGTCTGCCTCTGTGGGTCGAAGCCCAGCTCATGCTCGGGGAAACGAGCTCTGTAAAGGGCCACGTGGGGGTTATTCTCCTGCTTCCCCAGGAGGTGCTGGAAGTATCGCAGCGTAGCCTTTGGATTCTTGATGGCCTGAGAGGAGGTAAAGGAGAAGCAGAGTATTAGGCTCCCAAGCTGGCCATCACCTACCTCCTACCTCAGAGATCGATCAGGGAACAGACTCTGGGGTCTGTTACCTCCTCTCCTCTGCCCACTGCTTCTGGGAAGGGGGCGGGCTGCTAGCTCACCATGCTTGCTGCACTGTCTCCAAAGAATCTTTCATTTTCTTTCAGGGTCACAGTCACTGGGGTTTTCCTCCGGGATTCCCTGTGGAAAAGAGACAATGGGACCAGGTGTCTATGGCAGGGTTTGTTCTCAGGAGCCTCAACACCCCACATACAATCAATCGTGCAGACACCAAAGTCTGCCGAGGGCACTACGAAGAACACACTGTGGCTTGGGGCGCAGACTCCCTTTCCCCACCCGACCCTGCGGCCGCCCTCACTTGTTCAAGACAATCTCCATGGGCACTCCAGGCTTGACAATGGCCACCTTCATTGACTCACTGCCCAGGTCCACAGACATCACTGCCAGCGTGTCTGAAGGGGAAACAGATTTGTCAATTAGCCCCTCTTCCCCCACTTCCTGAGGCCCCGCTAATCAAAGCACACTGCTTTCCATGGAGAAAGTAAGACAGCAATGGACAAAGAAAAAGGTCTGGGTCTGGCAACCTAAGAGTCCAGAGTTTCCCACCACCAGCTTCTTTCCGCCTTCCCACCATGTATCATCCAACATTCACTCATTTATATTTCTTTCGATGCCTCTGTTGGGGTACACACCACTCAGTGCCAACAGGTCTGCCAAGAGCACAGCCATCAAGGCCCAACAGGCTAGCCTCCTCGGTCTCTGCCTCCTGACGGTGGCTGCCATTGTGTCTCTGGGGGAGGAGAAAAACATCACTTGTAACTGGATGCCCTGAGTGAAGGAGGCAGAACCTCATCGAGAACAGAGAAGCTTTAAGATTCGTACCTACTCCCTCCTCACCCAGGGCAGAGCAGTCTACATCCCCTCCCCTCCCTCCCAATGAGAACCAAGCACTCAGCATCCTCAGAAGTGCCCACACAAAGGCCCAGGTGAAACAGCAGAGATCCTGGCCGCCAGCCACCACATCCCTAAATAAACGTAACAGGACAGGAGAAAGGAGACCAGGGCCTTCCGTCCACAGCATATCAGCAACTGGCGCACCCCAGCATTGTCCCTGCTGTCAGACACCTGGGGTGCGGCCAGGGATCCCCGCCCAGGACTCAACTACCTTCCTACACCTGGAGCTCCCCTGCTGGCGGGGAAAGCCGGGCCGGACCTGGACAGGAACTGAGAGATGGTGACGTTGGGGGAGGCTGGGGTGGAAGAAGGGCCTGTCTCATCGTCAGCATCCCTTCGGGTTGTCCCGCCCGTTCCCCTTCTCCATCCCATACCAGGCCCCGCTGCCTACTCAGACGCTGTGCCTGGCACGGTAAGGTTCCGCGCCGTTGGGTACCGAGTACCCCGAGTTCACCTAAGCCTCACCAGCAGAAGACGGCGGCTCTCACTCCCGGAAATGGGTTCCGGCCCACCCCTAAGACGTGGGGGCGCCCCGGGGACCAAGATGCAGGGCCAAGCGCACCGGCGTTCTTGCGGCCCTCACTCCCACTACCGACCCGCCCCCGGAGCTAGCACGCTGCCTCCTCCAGGAGGGGTGGCCGGTGCCCATCGCCATCCCCACCCTCGCTACCTCTTGCCTCCGCTCCTGTGGTCCCAGCTCTGGGACAAACGCGGCGGCCGATGGACCCACGAGGCCAGCAGCGCGCCCCTCAAGCCCGCGCCCTTCACAACTCCCCTCGGTTTGCAAACTGTTACATTAGCCACCAACCTCCCGGCGGCGTCTAGCGAACCAGCCGGCCCCGGACGCGGCGTGCGCTCATTGGAGCCTCCGGCGCCCGGCCCTGCGCCGTGGGCCCGGCCCCGCCCCCAGCCGCCGCGGCGCGCGTTCCCATTGGGCCACGTCCTAGGCCCGCCCCCTCCTCTGTCTCCGGCCGCTCCCGGGGAGGCAGCGGAGGGGCCAGTCAACCAGTTGGAGGAAAACCGCCGATGCTGGCCGTGGATTGGACCACGTCACGCGGCCCAGCGTCAGTCCCGGTGCGCTCGCGGGACTTTTCCGGCCGCGGCGCTGGATGTTTGACTCCCCGGGTCGGGAGTGACCGGTCCCTAGAGCGAGTCGGCGCACGGGCGGTCTCGCGCTCGGCCCTATTCTTCCGGTCATCTGGGAGCTCCGGCCGAGAAGCAGGAAAGATCGGCATCCCCTCCGCAGCCACGCGGAAGAGGCGCTCGCTTCTTGGTCGGTATTGGCTTTGGCTGGAAATCAGAGAATGGCTGCGCTTCTGGCTCAGTCCATCTCAACCCCCCTTTGTTTCTTTGCGGAAACTAAAGCCACCAAAGGAGAGATATTCGCTGATGGGTCGGAGATAACGCTTGTGTTCGTGGCAGAAGTTGGCCTGGACTCTTTAATTTGTATGAGAAGGAATATTCCAAACTGCAAATCGCTACACACGAGAGACGCTTTTAATATTTGTGAAGCTGTAATTGGTTAAGCACAGATGCACCACCTCCTGTTTCTCCTCCATTAAAGCTTGTGCACTTTCCTTTTTCTCTGAATTAAAGAACCTCGGGCAGGTATTGGCGCTCCTCACTTTCCTCTCTGTACTTTGCAGTCCCATAGAAATATGCACGGTCCTTAGAGCACTTTCTCAGTTTTACTGAGATGAGCGCACTTTTCTTAAACGTGGTATCAGTCGCCTCTCTCACGAAATCGACGCCTGGCCTTGCTTCACAGAAGGTTCTCGTGAAGGCCCTGGCTATGACAGCCAGGGCTTGGTTAAGGAACTCTTATCTGTTCCTTTACCTACTTTTTTTTTTTTTTTTTTTGCGGTACGTGGGCTTCTCACTGCTGTGACCTCTCCCGTTGCGGAGCACAGGCTCCGGATGCGCAGGCTCAGCGGCCATGGCTCACGGGCCCAGCCGCTCCGCGGCATGTGGGATCTTCCCGGACGGGGCACGAACCCGTGTCCCTTGCATCGGCAGGCGAACTCTCAACCACTGCACCACCAGGGAAGCCCTCCCTACATTTTTTATGAGGCTTAGGGAGAGTCTGGTGTGTATGCTTAGAAGATAAACCTACTGGCAGTACCAGGGAAAGGTCTATTTTCCTTCCCTTTAAGAACAGTTCAGTGTTCAGGTAGCAGAGAAATTGGTAGAAATAGAAATTTGCTTAAAACGGTTTAATTACACAAATAATACACAAATGTAATTTTTTTTTTTTAAGACAACGCTGTGTAGCATGCAGGATTTTAGTTCCCCAACCAGGGATGGAACCCGCGCCCCCTGTATTGGGAGCACAAAGTCTTAACCACTGGAGCACCATACACAAATGTAATCTTGAAAAAAGTTCCAATATTCTAGATAAAGCTAAATCCCTTTGATAATATCCACAACCTTACTCTGTCTGAGGTATCTGCTGTTATCAGACGTGTAATATTCCAGGCCTTTTCCTCTGTATTTACATATATGTGTTTTGAAACACGTAGCTGTTGTCTTTTTCTAAATGATAAAATGTTACACAATTAGATTGTTTGCAACTTGCTCTCTTTTTTTTTTTTTTGGTAACTAACAATAAATCATGGAGCATTTTCCATACCAGTACATAAAGATTCACCTTGTTTACTGCTATAGAACATTCCATAGCATGGGGGTTGTTTAGCCATACTGATGAACATAGAAGTTGTCATTTCAGTTCCACAGAGAAAGATTTTGTTTCTCAATAACTGACTCTACTTTTCACCAGCTATCCAGTAGGGTAGATTCTTTCCATCCCTTTCAGAGTATGCATTTTAACATTTATTGGCCCTCTGTCGTCTGAAAGCATTGTGCTAGGTGCTGGGAGTCCAGAGATGGGGACGACCTTGTCCTTTCCTTCAGAGAAGTCAGTCTGTTGGGAAACAAGTATGTTCATGGTTTCATGCCCTTGTTAAAAACCTGTTGAATGACTTAATTGGAAGAGTAAGAAAGTCAGTCTCCCCTACTCCTAAGTGAGCTCCCACTCCCAGAATACCCTTGGTGAGAGCACAGTTTGCTGCAGCTACGCTTCTGGACTTGGGTCTGTCCCCCTGGGATGTGCAGCAGGTGCAAGTGCTCTGGGAAGTCCCCTGTTTTGTTCTCTGACCAGAGAGGAGAATAGGATTTCACAAGGGCAAGTTGTAAAACAATGGGAAATTTTTAATGTAAAACACCTGATTTAGATGAACTAAGACAGCTGAATCCACTAGTTCTCCAGAATAACCTGTAATAACATTTGAGGACTACATCCCTTCCCCCACACTGTGTAGAAACCCAAGGGAAGAAAGTTGCCGTCTTGCAGAACATGTGCCAAACTGACAGAAGACTAAAATGAACACATCAGCCACAGCACATTCATACATTATAAACCATGCACGTTATGTTATGGGCTGAGGGCAATGTTGATTATGGCGAACATAATCCAGGAGAATTAAAAAAATTTGTTGTCACCCAGCAACCCCATTCTTAGGTGTATATCTAACAAATGTAGAGACTGTTTATAATAGCTTAATTCATAAGGGCCCAAAATTGAATACTACCCGAATGCCCATCAATAGTTGGATAGATAAATAAATAGTGGTAGATTCACACAATGGAATTCTGTACAGCAATGAAAACAAATGGTCTACTATTACATTCAACAACTTAAATGAATCCCACAAACAATATTGAGTGAAAGAAGCCAGAAGCCAAAGAGCACACAGTTTATGACTTCACTTGTATAAAGTTTAAAATAGGCAAAATTAAGTTACAGTGATAAAGTTGGGATGGTGCTTACCCTTTCAGGGTAAGAAGAGGGCATAGGGCAGGCTTTTGGGGATGCTGGTTGCAGTGGCTTTGGGAAAATTCAATGGACTGTAGCATGTACACTTTTCTGTTTACATGTTATACTTCAATAAAAAATTAAAAAATTATTTTGTATGTGTCACACAAAGGACTAGAGGGCTTGATTTTACTGTAACCTTAGGCAGGAGAAGCACCAGGATAAGTTGGTTTTTTTCTATTTTTATAAAAATGTTTTGAGAATTACAAAAGAAATGTCTGGTTATTGAAGAAAACTGGAGGAACGCAGGAAAAACAAAGAATAAAAACCACTCGAGATAGCCTCATTCACCAGAGGGCAGACAGCAGAAGCAGGAAGAACTACAATTCTGCAGCCTGTGGAAGGAAAACCACATTCACAGAAAGACAGACAAAATGAAAAGGCAGAGGACTTTGTACCAGATGAAGGAACAGGATAAAACTCCAGAAAAACAACTAAATGAAGTGGAGATAGGAAACCTTCCATAAAAAGAATTTAGAATAATGATGGTGAAGGTGATCCAGGACCTTGGAAAAAGAATGGAGGCAGAGACTGAGAAGATGCAAGAAATGTTTAACAAAGACCTAGAAGAATTAAAGAACAAACACCCAGAAGAATTGAAGAACAAACAAACAGAGATGAACAATACAATAACTGAAATGAAAAATACACCAGAAGGAATCAATAGCAGAAAAACTGAGGCAGAAGAATGGATAAGTGACCTGGAAGACAGAATGGTGGAATTCACTGCCATGGAACAGAATAAAGAAAAAAGAATGAAAAGAAATAAGATTGAAAAGAAATGAAGACAGCCTAAAAGACCTCTGGGACAACATTAAACGCAACAACATTCGCATTATAGGGGTCCCAGAAGGAGAAGAGAGAGAGAAAGAACCCGAGAAAATATTTGAAGAGATTATAGTCGAAAACTTTCCTAACATGGGAAAGAAAATAGCCACCCAAGTCCTGGAAGTGCAGAGAGTCCCAGGCAGGATAAACCCAAGGAGAAACATGCTGAGACACATAGTAATCAAGTTGACAAAAATTAAAGACAAAGAAAAATTATTGAAAGCAACAAGGAAAAAATGACAACATACAAGGGAACTCTCATAAGGTTAACAGCTGATTTCTTCAGCAGAAACTCTACAAGCCACAATTACATTCAACAACTTAAATGAATCATGTAGCTGTTGTCTACAAGGGACTAGCACGATATATTTAAAGTGATGAAAGGGAAGAACCTACAATCAAGGTTACTCTACCCATCGAGGATCTCATTCAGATTCAACAGAGAAAGCAAAAGCTTTACAGATAAGCAAAAGCTAAGAGAATTCACATTGCCAAACCAGCTGTACAACAAACACTGAAGGAACTTCTCTAAGTGGGAAACACAAGAGAAGAAAAGGACCTACAAAAACAAACCCATAACAATTAGGAAAATGGTAATAGGAACACACATATCAATAATTACCTTAAACGTGAATGGATTAAATGCTCCAACCAAAAGACACAGGCTCACTGAATGAATACAAAAACAAAACAGCATATATAAGCTGTCTACAAGAGACAGTGTCTACCTAGGGACACTACAGACTGAAAGTGAGGGGATGGAAAAAGATATTCCATGCAAATGGAAATCAAAAGAAAGCTGGAGTAGCAATACTCATAGCAGATAAAATAGACTTTAAAATAAAGAATGTTACAAGAGATAAGGAAGGACACTACATAATGATCAAGGGATCAATCCAAGAAGAAGATATAACAATTATAAATATATATGCACCCAACATAGGAGCACCTCAATACATAAGGCAACTGCTAACAGCTATAAAAGAGGAAATCGACAGTAACACACTAATAGTGGGGGACTTTAACAGCTCACTTACACCAATGGACAGATCATCCAGGCAGAAAATTAATAAGGAAACACAAGCTTTAAATGACACAATAGACCAGACAGATTTAATTGATATTTATAGGACATTCGATCCTAAAACAGCAGATTACACTTTCTTCTCAAGTGCACATGGAACATTCTCCAGGATTGATCACATCTTGGGTCACAAATCAAGCCTCAGTAAATTTAAGAAAACTGAAATTGTATCAAGCATCTTTTCTGACCACAATGCTATGAGATTAGAAATCAGTTACAGGGAAAAAAACGTAAAAAACACAAACACATGGAGGCCAAACAATATGTTACTAAATAACCAAGAGATCACTGAAGAATTCAAAGAGGAAATCAAAAAATACCTAGAGACAAATGACAATGAAAACACAACAATCCAAAACCTACGGGAGGCAGCAAAAGCAGTTCTAAGAGGGTAGTTCATAGCAATACAAACCTACCTCAAGAAACAAGAAAAATCTCAAATAAACAATCTAAACTTACACCTAAAGGAACAAGAGAAAAAAGAACAAACAAAACCCAAAGTTAGTAGAAGGAAAGAAATCATAAAGATCAAAGCAGAAGTAAATGAAATAGAAATGAAGAAAACAATAGCAAAGATCAATAAAACTAAAAGCTGGTTCTTTGAGAAGATAAACAAAATTGATAAACCATTAGCCAGACTCATCAAGAAAAAGAGGGAGAGGACTCAAATCAATAAAATTAGAAATTAAAAAGGAGAAGTTACAACAGACACCGCAGATATACAAAGCATCCTAAGAGACTACTACAAGCACCTCTATGCCAATAAAACGGACAACCTGGAAGAAATGGAAAAATTCGTAGGAAGGTATAACCTTCCAAGACTGAACCAGGAAGAAATAGAAAATATGAACAGACCAATCACAAGGAATGAAATTGAAACTGTGATTAAAAATCTTCCAACAGGGCTTCCCTGGTGGCGCAGTGGTTGAGAGTCCGCTTGCCGATGCAGGGGACACGGGTTCACGCCCCGGTCCGGGAAGACCCCACATGCCGCGGAGCGGCTGGGCCCGTGAGCCATGGCCGCTGAGCCTGTGCGTCTGGAGCCTGTGCTCTGCAACGGGAGAGACCACAACAGTGAGAGGCCCACGTACCGCAAAAAAAAAAAAAAAAATTTTCCAACAAACAGAAGTCCAGGACCAGATGGCTTCACAGGTGAATTCTATCAAACATTTAGAGAAGAGCTAACACCCATCCTTCTCAAACTCTTCCAAAAAATGGCAGAGGAAGGAACACTCCCAAACTCATTCTATGAGGCCACCATCACCCTGATACCAAAACCAGACAAAGATGTCACAAAAAAAGAAAACTACAGGCCAATATCACTGATGAACACAGAAGCAAAAATCCTCAACAAAATACTAGCAAACAGAATCCAACAACACATTAAAAGGATCATACACCATGATCAAATGGGATTTATCCCAGGGATGCAAGGATTCTTCAATATACGTAAATCAATCAATGTGATACACCATATTAACAAATTGAAGAAGAAAAACCATATCATCATCTCAACAGATGCAGAAAAAGCTTTTGACAAAATTCAACACCCATTTATGATAAAAACTCTCCAGAAAGTGGGCATAGAGAGAACCTACCTCAGTATAATAAAGGCCATATATGACAAACCCACAGCAAACATCATTCTTAATGGTGAAAAACTGAAAGCATTTCCTCTAAGATCAGGAACAAGACAAGGATGTCCACTCTCACCACCATTATTCAACACAGTTTTGGAAGTCCTAGCCACGGCAATCAGAGAAGAAAAAGAAATAAAAGGAATACAAATTGGAAAAGAAGAAGTAAAACTGTCACTGTTTGCAGATGACATGATACTATACATAGAGAATCCTAAAAATGCCACCAGAAAACTACTAGAGCTAATCAATGAATTTGGTAAAGTTGCAGGATACAAAATTAATGCACAGAAATCACTTGCATTCTTATACACTAACAACAAAAGATCCGAAAGAGAAATTAAAGAAACAATCCCATTCACCATTTCAACAAACAAAATAAAATACCTAGGAATAAACCTACCTAAGGAGGTAAAAGACCTGTACTCAGAAAACAATAAGACACTGATGAAAGAAATCAAAGATGACACAAATAGATGGAGAGATATACCACGCTCTTGGATTGGAAGAAGCAATATTGTGAAAATGACTATACTACCCAAAGCAATCTACGATTCAATGAAATCCCTATCAAATTACCAGTGGCATTTTTTACAGAACTAGAACAAAAAATCTTAAAATTTGTATGGAGACACAAATCTACAAACAACAAATGCTGGAGAGGGTGTGGAGAAAAGGGAACCCTCTTGCACTGTTGGTGGGAATGTAAATTGATACAGCCACTATGGAGAACAGTATGGAGGTTCCTTAAAAAACTAAAAATAAAATTACCATATGGCCCAGCAATCCCACTACTGGGCATATACACAGAGAAAACCATAATTCAGAAAGACATATTACCCCAATGTTCATTGCAGCACTATTTACAATAACCAGGTCATGGAAGCAACGTAAATGCCCATCGACAGACGAATGGATAAAGAAGATGTGGTACATATATACAATGGAATATTACTCCGCCATAAAAAGGAACGAAATTGGGTCATTTGTTGAGACGTGGATGGATCTAGAGACTGTCATACAGAGTGAAGTAAGTCAGAAAGAGAAAAAAAAAACATCGCATATTAACGCATATATGTGGAATCTAGAAAAACGGTACAGATGAACCGGTTTGCAGGGCAGAAATAGAGACACAGATGTAGAGAACAAACGTACGGACACCAAGGGGGGGAAAGTGGCGGGGGGGAGGGGGTTGTGGTGGGATGAACTGGTAGATTGGGAATGACATGTATACACTGATATGTATAAAATAGATAACTAATAAGAACCTGCTGTACAAAAAATAAATAAAACTCAAAACAAATAAAAATAAAAACCACTCACAATTCCATTTTCTAGATTAAATCACTTATAGTATTATAATGTATATCAATCGATACACACTCTTTTACCACGTTCCTATGTCATATTTTTCCTGTCCAGAATTTTCAGTGGCTATATTTATGGAATTATAGCATAGAGAAATACAATATTTAATTACCAAGGACTTCCCTGGTGGCACAGTGGTCAAGAATCCGCCTGCCAATGCAGGGTACATGGGCTCGATCCCTGGTCCGGGAAGATCCCACATGCCACGGAGCAACTAAGCCTGTGTGCCACAACTACTGAGCCTGAGCTCTCGAGGCCACGAGCCACAACTACTGAGCCTGCATGCCACAACTACTGAAGCCCACGCACCTGGAGCCCGTGCTCTGCAACAAGAGAAGCCACTGCAATGAGAAGCCCGTGCACCACAATGAAGAGTAGCCCCCGCTCGCAAAAACTAGAGAAAGCCTGTGCGCAGCAACGAAGACCCAACGCAGCCAAAAATAATAAATAAATAAATAAAAATTTAAAATTACCAAAATTACTATTTGACAATTAAGATGTTCTTTGTACTGTTATAAAATTGCAATGGACACATTTATTGATAAATTTTTATGTAACTCTATGCCTTATAATCTACCTACGATAAATTTCTAAAAGTGGAGGGCTTCCCTGGTGGCACAGTGGTTGAGAATCTGCCTGCCAATGCAGGGGACATGGGTGCGAGCCCTGGCCCAGGAAGATCCCACATGCCACGGAGCAAGAAAGCCCGTGAGCGACAACTACTGAGACTGTGCTCTAGAGCCTGCAAGCCACAACTACTGAAGCCCGCGTGCCTACAGACCGTGCTCCGCAACAAGAGAAGCCACGGCAATGAGAAGCCCGCGCAGCGCAACGAAGAGTAGCCCCTGCTCGCCGCAACTAGAGAACACAACTAGAGAAAGCCCACAGTCAGCAACAAAGACCCAACGCAGCCAAAAATAAATAAATAAATTTATAAAAGTGGAAATGTGGCCTTAAATTCTGGTTTTTAGGCATTTGATACATATTGCCAAATTGCCCTCCAGAAAGGTTTACCAACATGCACTCCCCAACAGCAGTGGATGACAGCCCCTGTATCCTTACTAACATTAGAATATTAATTCATTTTTAAAGTCTTGGTGGGAATTCCCTGGTGGTCCAGCAGTTAGGACTCTGCGCTTACTAAGATCCCACAAGTTGTGTGGCATGGCCAAAAGGAAAAAAAAAATAAAGTCTTGGCATTATGAGTTTTTTTTTTTAACATTTATTAATTTATTTATTTTGGCTGCATTGGTTCTTAGTTGTGGTGCACGGGCTCTTCTTTGCAGCGTGCGGGCTCCATGGCATGCAGGCTCTGCAGTTGTGGCACACGGGCTCTGTAGTTGCGGCGCATAGGCTCAGCAGTTGCGGTGGCATGGGTCTTCTGTCTAGTTGCAGCACGCGGGCTCCAGAGCGCACGGGCTCAGTAGTTGTGGTGTGTGGGCTCAGTAGTTGCAGCGTGCGGGCTTAGGTGCTCTGTGGCACATGGGATCTTAGTTCCCCAACCAGGGATTGAACCCGTGTCCCCTGCATTGGGAGGCAGATTCTTAACCACTGGATCACCAGGGGAGTCCCGGCATTATGAGTTTTAATAAGATGAGGGGGCGGGGGTGATGAGGAGACAAAGGCTTAGGAACATTTCTCAGCTTGCACTGAGATGGGGGTTATTATGTGTCAAGGAGAGAAAGCAAGACTTTTGGGGTTCTTGAATTCTATGACTTCATGATCACATAGAAAAATGACTCAGACTTACGAACAAATTTATGGACTTGAGTCCTCTTTAAAAAATAACTGATCAGGGCTTCCCTGGTGGCGCAGTGGTTGGGAGTCCACCGATGCAGAGGACACGGGTTCGTGCTCCGGTCCGGGAGGATCCCACGTGCCGCGGAGCGGCTGGGCCCGTGAGCCATGGTCGCTGAGCCTGTGCGTCCGGAACCTGTGCTCCGCAACGGGAGAGGCCACAACGGTGAGAGGCCCGCATACCGCAAAAAAAAAAAAAAAAAAACAAAAAAAAAAAACGGATCACACAGAATACAGGGCTTTGGAGTCTGCAGACCTGGATTTGTCTGTGAACCCCACTACTTCCTACCTGTGTGATTCTAGGCAAGTTGTTTAGCTCTCCTGAGCCTCAGTTTCGACATCATTTAAAGAGGCATGCTGGTATGTGCCTCACAGGGTTGGTGTCAAAATTAAAGAAGGTGGTAGGGACTTCCCTGGTGGCACAGTGGATAAGGCTCCACGCTCCCAATGCAGGGGGCCCAGGTTCAATCCCTGGTCAGGGAACTAGATCCCATATGCATGCTGCAACTAAGAGTTCGTGTGCCACAACTAAGGAGCCTGTGTGCCGCAACTAAGGAGCGGGCGAGTTGCAACTAAGGAGCCCTAGAGGTGCAACTAAGGCCCGGTGCAAATAAATAAATAAATAAGAGCCTGTTTAGCGGTTCCTCTAACTTTAAAAAAAAAGAAGGTAGTAAAGTGCTTTACACAGGGCTTGGGACATCTTAAGCACCAAATATACATTAGTTAACTTTTTTATTGTTTTTGTTTTTTGTCTAGAGAAATAAAACTAAAAGATGTGCACTATTGCAGTGTTAAAAGCTAGGTTAAGTGCTTTGCCAAGTTCATGGGGAATTTCTTTTTGTAGGCTAGATCTTCACAATCAATAATCAGTTAATTGCTTCTTTCTCCTGTTTCATGGTAGCCTTGGAGCCCTGGACTCTCTTATACTGTAAGACCTCTGAGTTTATTTTAGGTTGACCTTCTTGTTCCTAAAGTGGAAACTGCTGCTGGCCTTTTTAGGGGCGAAAAGAAAAAAACCAGACTTTCCAGTAATCTAGAAAATGGTTTCTTCCCAGAGAGCCAGATGAGGAGGGGAATGATAGAAAATAAAAGCTTGCAGCTAGAACAAGTAGTGTTCCTGTTTTGCTCTAGTGGAAATGACTGTTGTACATCATGGGCTGCAGTTGGCTGAAGGGCAAAAGCAAGGGCATTGCTAGGCAATTCTTGATTCTGAGTTGTGATCTCTTTAATTTCAAGCTAAAGACTTGAGTTGCTTCTTCATCTTTAGTCTCCTCAGAACTCCAGTTCTCAGTATGCAGAGCTAAGTGAATTTGTACACTCGATCATTTTCTGTGTAGTCAGCCTTCTTATCTTCCTCACTATACTGAAGTTCCTGGATTCAGATAAGCATAAAAGTTAAACCCCAGTGTGTGTTCTGACAAGTGTGGCCTAGCTTTACACCCCAGCAAACCATTTAATTAAAGGTTAGGGAACTGAAGAACTCTTGTTTTATTTCCAAAGGACTTTGATGTTTTTGCCCAGAGAGAATCACCTGAACCTCTTTGAGACTCTGTTTCTCATCAGAGATAATGATACTTCTGCAGATGGTTGCTATGAAGAATCCGTGAAAAGTGAAACCACTTTGTTATGTATCATTCACTACATGAAATTAGGGACTGGTATCCAGAAAATATGAAAACTCTAATTCAAAAAGATACGTGCACCCCAATGTTCGTAGCAGCACTATTTACAATGGCCAAGACACGGAAGCAAACTAAATGTCCATCGTCAGGGACTTCCCTGGTGGCCCAGTGGTTAAGAATCGCCTTCCAATGCAGGGGACCTGGGTTCGATCCCTGGTCGGGAAACTAAGATCCCACATGCTGCGGGGCAACTAAGCCCAAGCGCCGCAACTACTGAGCCCACGCACTCTAGAGCCTGCAAGCCACAACTAGAGAGAAGCCTGTGCGCTGCAACGCAAGACCCCACCTGCCACAACTAAGACCTGACACAGCCAAATAAATAATTAAAAAACAATGTTCATCGGCATACACACACACACACACACACACACACACACACACACACAATGGAATATTACTCAGCCATAAAAAAGAATGAAATCATGCCATTTGCAGCAACATGGATGGACCTAGATTATCATACTAAGTGAAGTAAATCAGAGAAAGATAAATCTCATGATATCATTTATATGTGGAATCTAAAAAAAGATACAAATGAACTTATTTAAAAAACAGAAATAGACTCACAGACATAGAAAACAAACATGGTTACCAAAGGGGAAAAGGGGGGAGGGATAAATTGGGAATTTGGAGCTAATAGATACACACTATTATATATAAAATAGATAAACAGCAAGGACCTACTGTATAGCACAGGGAACTATATTCAATAACTATAATGGAAAAGAATCTGAAAAAGATATATGTATATGCTGAATCACCTTGCCATACACCTGAAACATTGTAAATCAACTATACTCCAATTATAAAAAAGAAATTAAGGGCTGGATACTGTCAGTCCTGTTTGTCCCCTATGGTGGTGGTCAAATTCCCTGGAGAGCAAGAACCATGTCTTTTTCATGTATATATTCTGGGTATTTAGTACAATGCCAGGAACAGTTAGTAGTGAACACGTGTTGGTCAAAAAGAGGAAAGGAAGGAAGGCAGCAAGTCTGAAGAGGTGCCATGGGTCCTGTGGTGGGCCAGTTATCTGCCTGCGTACCCCCATCAACAAGAAGATCCAGTGCGCATGGGCCTTACCAGGTTCAGACATCAAAGGAAGATGCTGAGTCTCTACCATTGGACAGTAGGGGGAGCACGCACATCAGCAACAAAGACGCCAGTCTGCTGTTCACATCTCTTTGCTTCCTTTAACATATATTATCCATAGTCTTAACAACTAACATAACATACGATCTAAAAATTCTAATGAATAGTACAGAACACGCTCAGCAGGTGAAAGCTGGTCCCATCTACTCCCCATTTGTGCTTCTGCCCGAGGATTGAGATCCTGAACTAGTTCCAATACCTGTGTGACAAAGAAGAAAGAAATCTGGGCTGGAGATCAGGCAATCTGTGTGCCTTCCCCTCATTTATTTCTTTAGACAAATGGACACTACCTTTCCCGTCAACAAGACCAAGGAGAGGAGGTGATAAGAGGAAAATCATCCACATTCATTGCTTCAACCAAACATGGAGTATCTACCAGGCTCTATTAGACCTGGTTCCTGGTAACCAAGATACAGGCCCTACTCTTTGGGAGCCCCGGGGAGGGAATAAAGAGTAAAATGTTCTGAAAACAAAAAGCTGTGGGGGGCAAGGATGCAAAAATGAACTTCACAAATACTAACCACATGGCCACTTTTTCATATGCATACTATCTCAAATGACTCTGTGTCCCTCCTGTTTGTAGATTCCTGTGGCACACAAACAGTACACCTGCAGTTTTCCACGTGGACAGTTGGTTTAGCCCGAGGTGGGACTGGTGGGTACCATGAAGTGTCTTAGACACCACTCGTTAAATCACTCAGTGCTCAGAGCTGCGGCTTCAAGGCTCTTTGCTGTGCTCTGCTTACGTGCCATACCCTGCCACTATGGCAATGAGAGAAAGCCCAGGTTCTTGGAATTCCTGCCCCATCAGTACTTCCCAGCTTCCTTAAGAAACATGTTTTAGGTGCCCATTACATGCCATGCGCTCAGACAGAGGGACACAACAACGAATATAAGACACTGACTATAGTTCACAATCCGTATCTGGTGGCAGACACAAACCTCTAACTTTAATTCCCTCTTCTACTGCCGAAAAACCAGTTTCACATACACGGGTTCATTCAGGCCTCAAAACAACCCTATGAGGGCAGAAGGTAATTCACCTAGGCACAGCGGGTTACAATTCACAAACCGCGTGACATTTGATCCTCATCTTGATCCCTCATTGCCTGCGAATTTAATAAAGGAGGAAACTGATGCTCAAAGAGGTGAAGGTCTAGCTCTTAACAAGCATTTCAGCCAGTGCACTTACAGGGCCGGCAAAACCGCAAAATGCGGAGCGAGCGGCGGGCTGCGGACACTGCCTCAAGCGGCGGCGCGCACTCTCCCTGCAGGGGGAAGCTGTCAAGGAGACTGGAGAGCGCCTGTGCACCCAGGGTCCAGGAAGCTGCCGGGTCACGTGATCCGCCGGCTCCTCTCACGTGACCTCTCTACCGGAGGCGGGGGCCTACGGCCAAGATGGCGGCCTACCTGCAGTGGCGGCGTTTCGTTTTCTTCGACAAGGAGCTGGTGAAGGAGCCACTGGGCAATGATGGGGCTGCTCCCGGGGCTGCGCCTGCCTCTGGACCCTCTGCTTCCAAGTTCCTTTGCCTCCCTCCTGGCATCACTGTCTGCGACTCAGGCCGAGGGAGCCTAGTCTTTGGAGATATCCTTTCTCTGGAGCTGCCTCTTCCCTCCCCGAATCCCTGAAGAGATACAGCTGGGATGAAATCTGTCCGTCAGAGGGGTTCGTGTTACGTGCCACTTTCCTTTAGATGGGCGCCCGGTGCGCCTTCTGTGGTCCGAGGGAAGAAAGGAGGAAGTCCGTTCTCTAACTTGCTGCCAACTGAGCGAACAATCCCGGGCGAGTCATTTTACCTCTCTGGGCTTCGATTTCCTTATCTGCAAAAGGGGCGTAAAATAACAATTCGGCAAGGTTTTTTTTATTGTTTTTTGTTTACTTTTAGGATCGATGAAAAGAACGGATGCAAGTTGGCTTTAAAAGATGAATATGTGAGGTGTCATTATCTCCCCAGTCCAGTGTTGTGGGGGAGGAGTTAAATGAGACCATGAGTTTGCTGCTTTGTTTTTCATAATGCTGCCACTAAACTCGGGCCTTTCTTTTCTAGTCTTTTTAAGATGGAGAGTTCCCAGAAGATAATCTGTGGAAAAACCCTTGAAAAATTTAAAGAGTTGTATGTATGTTAGTTGTTATTTGGGTTCTGGCCTAGATATAAGTATCTCTCCTTGGAAAGGAGGCTCCTTGACTACTCTGCACACATGGAAGGCCAGATATGGTTCTTGCCCCGCTCCCTACAGCTTACCGGGTTCCAGGCTTACAAACTACGGGTGACACACCTGTACCAGTTGAAGCAGCACAACATTCTGGCATCTGTTGGTGAGGATGAAGAGGGGATCAACCCCCTGGTGAGTCCTAGAAAGGAAATGGGAAAGACCCAGTAGCCTGAGAATGGCTGTTTGTTGGCGGGTGACTAGCATTCACACATCTGAGGTCTGTCCACAGGTAAAGATCTGGAACCTGGAGAAGAGAGATGGTGGCAATCCACTCTGCACTCGAATCTTCCCTGCCATCCCAGGGGCAGAGCCGACTGTTGTATCTTGTTTGACTGTCCATGAAAATCTCAACTTTATGGCCATCGGTAAGCAGAAAGAAGGCAAAGCTAACACCCCATGATTCTTTATAGATTTTCTTCAGAGTTGCTTCTGCAGCTCATCTTCACTGTTTTCATGAGACCATTTTGTACTGAACTGATGCACTTGAGATTTTAAAGTTTTGGATGGGAAAGCATTTAGTTTTGTTCTTTGAAAATGAGTCAGTGAGTCCTGATCTTCAGGGTAACCACTGGAGAAGTTGGGTAGGAGGAGAAAGAGTGTCACTTCTGACAAGTGCCTCAAGTGGTCTTTTCCCCCTTCTGTGCTTCCTGATCTATTCAGCCTCAATAAAATGCTATTTCTTGCTCTCCTGCAGGTTTCACAGATGGCAGTGTTACACTGAACAAAGGGGACATCACTCGGGACCGGCATAGCAAGACCCAGATTTTGCACAAGGGCAACTATCCTGTTACCGGACTGGCCTTTCGCCAAGCAGGAAAGACCACTCACTTGTTTGTTGTGACAACTGAGAATGTTCAGGTATGACCAGGGCCTCCACTATTACGGGCAGGCAGGAAAGGCTTTAACATTGCTCAGAGGGCTAAGGTAGGGAACTGACAAAAGAGGTAGAATTCCTGCAGTTTTCATCATACAACCTTGAATCGTTTGCCCAGCTTAATATTTTATTTCCTCCCTTAGGAGACTGGGAAGAGTTAGAGCTAGGAACTCTTGGTCTTGTAGTAAAAGACCTAAGTTTTTCTCCTAATTAACTTAAGAGACACTGGACAAGTTGCTTTACTTTTCTGGTTCCTGTGCTCCTAATTTATAACAGCTTAGTCTCAGCAATAGTTTTGTTTTGTTTCAGCAATGGTTTTTGGATAAAGCAGTAAAATTCTCTTACTTGCGAAATACCTGTAGTAAGTAGTGATAGTATTTACAGAGGAAAGAAATGTAGTCTCTGCTTATATATTTAATAGATGGGTGGTGGTTAATGGAGATGGCAAGCAGCCACGGAAAGTCTTAGGGTGCTAAGCATTAAAAAGAGAGAGCCAGCATGGAGGTGGAGATACCTTTGGGAAGGCTTAGATGCCTCCTCCTCAAAGGGAGCCTGTTAACCCCTCTCTTACTTCCTGCAGTCCTACATAGTTTCTGGAAAGGACTACCCTCGTGTGGAGTTGGACACCCACGGTTGTGGCCTGCGCTGCTCAGCCCTAAGCGACCCTTCTCAGGACCTGCAGTTCATAGTGGCAGGGGATGAATGTGTCTACTTATACCAGCCTGATGAACGGGGGCCCTGCTTCGCCTTTGAGGGCCATAAACTCATTGCTCACTGGTTTAGAGGCTACCTTGTCATTGTCTCCCGTGACCGGAAGGTTTCTCCCAAGTAAGGACTCCACGGAGAAGCAAAAGGGAGAGGGCTGAACTTGTTCCCCAGAATTAACCTGATTTTAAACTCCTAATGCCTGGATCCCATCAATCTCCTATTTGGTTTTAGGTAGATTGTGCCTACACCTAGATCGGTTATAATGGGTTTTTTTTGCTGAAAAGTGTGTGATTTTGCTGCAGACATTTGCTGAGCAGCCCTGATGCGCTAGAATGCTCCAGGGAATTTGGGACCTGGTATTGGGATTTTTACTCCTTGGTCAAAATGAATTGGGTAGAGGAACAAGGGACTGAGTAGTGGAGAAATTGGAAAGTTCTGGGAGATGCAAGACAGGGCGTTTTTCTCTCTGAGCCACCAGAAAGGGCGATGGGGTCTTCAGCGTGATGCAAGTGATCCTTGTCAGATGTTAGTTTTCATTCAGTACTAAGCTCAGTGGCCTACATACACCAGGCACTAATTATTTGTTAAATAATGGATGTTGGAATGGATGTAGTTAATTTTTCAATCTGTTGCCTGTATTAATTATAGGATCCTAAAGGGTAAGACCAGGTCTATATGTTCTCTTCCCACAACTGCTAGCACCATGCTAAATGTTACAGGATGAGCTGCTAGAGGGGCCAAAGCGGTGTCTTGTTCTGGGTGGAATGGGCAGCACCAAAGTTGTATTGGAAAGGAAATCGAGGGGAGCTGAGACAGAGGTGGTACAAATATCTGGGTCTTTCTCTTTCCCACACAGGTCAGAGTTTACCAGCAGGGACTCCCAGAGCTCCGACAAGCAGATTCTCAACATCTATGACCTGTGCAACAAATTCATAGCCTATAGCACCGTCTTTGAGGATGTAGTGGATGTGCTTGCTGAGTGGGGCTCCCTGTACGTGCTGACGCGGGATGGGCGGGTCCACGCACTGCAGGAGAAGGACACACAGACCAAACTGGAGGCAAGGCCACCAGATTCCCAGAACAGGCTGTGGGCACCCAGCTGCAGCTCTAGGAACAGGCTCCCCAAGTCCCTTGGCCAGGGTGTTTCCTTCCCTTTGGGTCACTTACTCAGCTCCCTTAGGGTAGGATTACAAGGCCAGTGGCCTGGGATGAGGCCTTAGAGGGAAGCAGTGGCTGGGAGCCTGAGCCCACTCTCAGGGTCCACTCTTCCTGCCTGTAGAGAACCTTGTGAGGCGAGCTGATGTTGGTCTTGGGGGTATCTGAGAGGTCTCACCCTGTCTAAGATCTAGGCTGATTGGGGCTTCACAACTGTCTGCCTTGTGTGTTGTGGGTGCGTTCTGGGAAGGTGTCTTCTCAGGACTGCTTCTTCCAGTTTTCTAATCTCTCTTCCCTTCCAGATGCTGTTTAAGAAGAACCTATTCGAGATGGCGATTAATCTGGCCAAGAGCCAGCATCTGGACAGTGATGGGTTGGCGCAGATCTTCATGCAGTATGGGGACCATCTCTACAGCAAGGGCAACCATGATGGGGCTGTCCAGCAGTATATCCGGTCAGTCTGGAGGCGCTTTAGGATATAGCTGTGAATGCAGGGACAGGCAGCCAGATAGGCTAAAACCTGCACTTGGGGAAGGAGGGTGGACTCCACTGTGAACCGTCTTTTTTTCCTCCAGAAACTGTGATGCCTCAAGTGAGAAGACAGTATACCTTATTGGAAAGGGGATGTTTTGGGTCAAATATTACATGACCAGCATGCAGTTGAGCTGATGAGTATCTGTTATCTTAGATGTTGACTTGACCTTTGTTAATACTCATTTTGATAAGATTCTTTAAAGGGAAAAGGCTATTCATCTCTTGCTTCCACACTTTCTTCCCTCAATACTAACTCTTAAATTAATAAGGGATCTTAAGAACCTGTCTAGCCTCTTTCCCAACCTCTCTCAAATTCCTGTTTTCATCCAAGTTTAAGAAACAGTGCTCTGGAGCCTTGCTACTCATGTGGTCCATGGTCTAGTAGAATCGACATTGCCTGGGATTTTGTTAGAATTGCAGAATCTCAGGCCTTACTCCAGACGTGCTGAAACAGAATTTGCATTTTAAGAAGATCTTCAGGTGATTCCTATGCACATGAAAGTTTGAGAAGTACACTGACCCCAATGCTATTTGATGCATATGTCTCCCTAGAACCATTGGAAAGTTGGAGCCATCGTATGTGATCCGCAAGTTCCTGGATGCCCAGCGCATCCACAACCTGACGGCTTACCTGCAGACCCTGCACCGGCAGTCCCTGGCCAATGCCGACCACACCACCCTACTGCTCAACTGCTACACAAAGCTCAAGGACAGCTCGAAGCTGGAGGAATTCATCAAGGTGCAGGGTGGTGTTGGCGGGGGATTCCGTGAGGGCCCCACTGAGCATGAGGGGCTCCACCAGGGCTGCAGAGACAGGGAAGAGCTGACCTTATTTGGGGACCAGAGTCCTCTGGTCTATAAACTAGGAAGAGGAATAGCCTTTTTTGCGAGTTTTCTCCTGTTTTCTCTCTTGGTTTTTTTTTTTTCTTTTTGGCTGCACTGCGTGGCTTGCCAGATCTCAGTTCCCCCACCAGGGATCAAACCCGGACCACCAGCAGTGGAAGCGCAGAGTCCTAACTACTGGACCGCCAGGGAATTCCCACCCCCCTTGTTTTTTGATGCCAGAACTTCTCGTGGTATCTAAGCCCAGGGAAGTCCTGTGTTCCCAGACGAGTCCCTCTAATAGTAGAGGCAGAGGAAGACTTTTGGAGAGGCAGGATAACAGTGCTTTAAAAGCATCAACTTTAGGACTTCTCTGGTGGTCCAGTGGTTAAGACTCCACGCTTCCACTGCAGGGGGCACGGGTTCGATCCCTGGTTGAGGAACTAAGATTCTGCATGCCGCTCAGCGCTGCCAAAAAAAAAAAAGCATCAACTTTTTTATTGCCTTAAGAATCTGGTCTTAGAATCAGATGCATATTTCCTTTCCGTTCCCCAACCACAACCTCTCTATGACTGGTTTTGTCTAATGTCTCCCTGGCAGACAAAGAGTGAGAGTGAAGTCCACTTTGATGTGGAGACAGCCATCAAGGTCCTCCGGCAGGCTGGCTACTACTCCCATGCCCTCTATTTGGCTGAGAACCACGCACATCACGAGTGGTACTTGAAGATCCAGCTAGAGGACATCAAGGTAGGGGAGCCCCTTGACACGGGCAGGACCCTGTTCTTTTTCTAGGACATCCCTGGGATACTGAAAGTGCTTCCTGGTGGGTGAGGCAGGAGCACGTGCTTATTCTGCCCTTTCCCTCCACAGAATTATCAGGAAGCCCTTCGATACATTGGCAAGCTTCCTTTTGAGCAGGCAGAGAGCAACATGAAACGCTACGGCAAGATCCTCATGCACCACATACCAGAGCAGACGACCGAGTTGCTGAAGGGACTTTGTACCGACTATCGGCCCAGCCTTGAAGGCCGAGGCGATAGGGAGGCTCCAGGCTGCAGGGTGAGGCCTCAGGGAGAATGGCTTTTGGACAGCGGGGATCACCTTAGCAGCCCAAGTACCGAGCCCGCTCACTCGGCCACCTCTCCTCCCTTGCCGTCCTAGGCCAACTCAGAGGAGTTCATCCCCATCTTTGCCAACAACCCGCGGGAGCTGAAAGCTTTCCTAGAGCACATGAGTGAGGTGCAGCCTGACTCCCCACAGGGCATCTATGACACGCTCCTTGAGCTGCGACTCCAGAACTGGGCTCACGAGGAGGAGCCGCAGGTGAGACCTGGCAAAGTGGCCGGAGGCGCTGGAGAGAAACTGCTTCCATTTCTTTCCTGGTTGCCTCTTGCTGCTTTCTTTAGACCAATAACACCTCACCCTTGGGGGCTAAATGGTCCCCCGTGAAGAGGAAATAGGACTGAGGGGAAGAGATAGTTGACTTGCCTGGTGCTGAGAGGCCTTGTCGTTTTTCCCTGATGCCCAGCAGCTCCACCCTCCTCTTTTAGGTCAAAGAGAAGCTTCACGCAGAGGCCATCTCCCTACTGAAGAGTGGTCGCTTCTGTGATGTCTTTGACAAAGCCCTGGTCCTCTGCCAGATGCACGACTTCCAGGATGGGGTCCTTTACCTCTATGAGCAGGGGAAACTGTAAGAGTCTGGGGAATCGCAGGGAAGGGGACCGTGGCCGAGCCTCCCGTGGGGGACAGCTGCTGATGCGCGCCTTGCCCGGCCGCAGGTTCCAGCAGATCGTGCAGTACCACATGCAGCACGAGCAGTACCGGCAGGTGCTCGCCGTGTGCGAGCGCCACGGGGCGCAGGAGCCCTCCCTGTGGGAACAGGCGCTCAGCTACTTCGCCCGCAAGGAGGAGGACTGCAAGCAGTACGTGGCGGCCGTGCTTAAGCACATCGAGGGCAAGAACCTCATGCCGCCTCTCCTAGGTACTCCGGAGGACAGGGCGGGCGGCTGGGTGCAGGCTGCCGGCAGTCGGGCTCTGGGGCAGGGGTCCTTCCGTTCTATCCAGAGGGCTGCTTGGTTCATGGTCTTGTTTCCTCCCGGACCCCCATCTCAGTGGTGCAGACCCTGGCCCACAACTCCACGGCCACCCTGTCTGTCATCCGGGACTACCTGGTCCAAAAACTGCAGAAGCAGAGCCAGCAGATCGCGCAGGACGAGCTCCGGGTGCGGCGCTACCGAGAGGAGACCACCCGTATCCGCCAGGAGATCCAGGAGCTGAAGGCGAGGTACTTGGCATCCAGAACTGTGGAGGCGTCCGGGGATAACACTGTTCTTCACAGGGTGTCATTTTTCAAAGACAGGATTGTATGGAGTGTGTTTGAGCATTTCATTCTTGAAGATCTGTTTTGATGGAGGAATTCCAAAGAATGATTTACTACGTAGAACGTGATTTATTGGGCTTTGGAGGATATTATCTTGTAGCAGGTACTTTTCTTGGGTTGGATGGACCTGCTGGGAGGGTGCTGAGACTCCATGCAGGCCCAGCGTGGGGTCCTCCTGTGACCCGCTTTAGGTGGTAAGAAGAGCAGGGCCTCGTAGTTCCTTAACGGGGACCTCTCTCTCCTCATTGCCTCCAACTGCCTTCTCTCTCCACGTGGTTCCTGGCCCTGCCCTCACTTTCTGCCACTCTTTTCTGGTCTCCCTTGCCTGTAGTCCGAAGATTTTCCAGAAGACCAAGTGCAGCATCTGTAACAGTGCCTTGGAGTTGCCCTCAGTCCACTTTCTCTGCGGCCACTCCTTCCACCAGCACTGCTTTGAGAGTTACTCAGAAAGTGATGCCGACTGCCCCACCTGCCTCCCTGAAAACCGCAAGGTCATGGATATGATTCGGGCCCAGGAACAGAAGCGAGATCTCCATGACCAGTTCCAGCACCAGGTGGGGATGACGTGACTCCCCCGCCCACAGGGAGGTGGTGAGCGCTGGGGACTGGTGTTCTTTTCTCCTCCTCCTGTGGGTTTTTTTTTTTTTAAACATTTTTTATTTCTTTAATGTATCTATTTTATTTATTTAGTTTTGGCTGCATCGGGTCTTCGTTGCTGTGCGCAGGCTTTCTCTAGTTGCGGCGAGCGGGGGCTACTCTGTTGCGGTGCGCGGGCTTCTCATTGCAGTGGCTTCTCTTTCTTTTTTAAAGAGATGGAATGAGGTGTTCTGTTTTATTTTGATTGATTGATTTTTGGCTGTGTTAGGTCTTCGTTGCTGTGCGCAGGCTTTTTATCTAGTTGCGTTGAGCGGAGGCTACTCTTCGTTGAGGTGTGCGGGCTTCTCATTGTGGTGGCTTCTCTTGTCGTGGAGCACGGGCTCTAGGCACGCAGGCTTCAGTAGTTGTGGCTCGCGGGCTCTAGAGCACAGGCTTAGTAGTTGTGGCCCATGGGCTTAGTTGCTCTGAGGCATGTGGGATCTTCCCAGACCAGGGCTCGAACCTGTGTCCCCTGCATTGGCAGGCAGATTCTTAACTGCTGTGCCACCAGGGAAGCCTGTCCTGTGGGTTTTTGACTCGCAACTCTTCTCTTTCCCTGCAGCTCAAGTGCTCCAACGACAGCTTCTCTGTGATTGCTGACTACTTTGGCCGAGGTGTTTTCAACAAATTGACTCTGCTGACCGACCCGCCCACAGCCCGACTGACTGCGAGCCTGGAGGCTGGGCTGCAGAGGGACTTGCTCGTACACGCCAGGAGGGGCACTTAAGCAGCTAGTGGGAGGGGTGTGGCGGTGGAGGCCCAGCAGCAGGGACTCAGGGGGACAGAGACAGGGCTGTTGCACAGGAGTTAGCAGACATGCCCAGGACTCTGCTCTCATCTGATGCCATAGCCCTCAGGACTTAAGGGGACTTTCTTTTCCTGCCTCCTTCTTCGGCCAACCTGCCATTTGTCCTGTTGACTTTTTGAGCAGTGTAGATCATTCCAGACCAGAGGGGGAGGGCACCTCAGCAACCTCGGAGTCTGGACAATAGCGGCTTTATTCTCTATCCAAGAGCACCAGGCTGTGCTTGGGTCCTGGCTCCCAGAGTCTATAAATAAAAGCATATAATGATTTCGGGGTTGAAGGATTTATTCTGGGGACTTCCTGGTGATTCTTAACTGTGCAAAATGTACTTCTTTCCCTCTGCTCTCCTAGAGCTCCCCTTCCCTTCCTACAGAGTTCCTTAAAGATGATGTTCACGAGACTTCATTCCAGTAATGAGTGGGGCCTATGGCATCTAGTAGAGTTCAGTTGAAGAACCTCTGCAAAGGCCTGAGGCCTGAGCCCCAAGAGCAGCCCGTACTGAGGACTCTGCTCTATAGTGTGGCTGGCCTCTGTGGCTCTTGTATGGACAGAGTATTCAAGCTGGAGGCAGATTCTGGTGGGGAGCCTTGGGCTTTAAAGCCTGCCATCATAATGGGTGGGTTGGTGTCTCTCTGTATTCAGTACCAGATGATAAGCAGGATAAAAGGGCCTTTATTGAAACATTTTGTTCCTTCTTCCAAAGTTGTTAACTGAAGTTTGTGTTGCTAAGTGTCTGCGTGTAATTGGGGTTACACCGCCCGTTGGAAAATTGCTCCTATGGGGTTGTTTAATTAAAAGAAGTAACTTAAGACATTGTGGTTTAGGTAGTTCTAGAAGAGGCGGATGGAGTACACTACATTGGTAGCAGCTAAGAATACAGACTTTGGATCAGCTGCCCTGAGCTTGATTCTTAGTTTCACTTAGGGCAACTCTGAACCTTCTCTGAACCTCAGTTTCTTCGTCTGAACATGAGGAATTACAACATCTTTCTAGTACGGCTGTTATGAAGGTCAAAGGAGCCAATCAATGGATGTGTTACTGGTCCCCAAGAGGTCAGTGACCCCTCAGTGGGTCCTTTGCCTGGAGTTGCAAATTCCGGTCAAACAACACCATGTTCGGTATAGCAGAGCAGAAACTATTCATTGATCAACGAATGGAGAAGGGAGAGCACATGCTCTAAAGACACCTTCTCCCCCAAAGGAGGGCAGTAAGAGAATTTAAGGGATAGGAGGCAGACATATCATCAGGGCTCTAGGAAAGGGGCAGAGATTTCGGCGGCCGGGGGTGGGGGGGGGTGGGGAGCTGGGGCATCACAGTCTTCCACATGGCAGGAATTTGCGCCTAGCAGAGTACAAATATCCCCCTTGGGCGGGGATCTTGGCATGGTAATGAAGCAAAGGTAGCTTTAGGACACTACCAGGTCCTGTGGTCAAGTCAGAGCTAGTTCGGGGCTGTTGACCACTGCATATCTCTTAAAGCTCAGTTGCAAAACATCTCTGTCAAATACCAGGTGCTTTTGAAGCACAGAGATAAGTCAAGGCTGGAATCTTGTAGCCCTCAGGCTGGTATGGATGACAGGTGTCCAGTTATTTGAAAGTGGTTAATACGTGGTTATTAGTACTGTTAATGGGTAAAGCACTTCTACTCACAAGCCCTTTTCCCACTAACACTAATGATGTGTTGTCACTCCCATTTCAGTTATTTGTCTTTAGTTGCCTACTTCAGGGTTGTAGCAGAAGCAGCACCACATAAGCTGCACTAATTGCTTGTGCCACAGCTAAGGAGACAAAGCTGTGGAATTCTGGGTGACTAGCTTTCAGAAGCAGGCTTCTTTTATTTGTAGACGTTGAATGCACCCTGGGGGCATGGTAAGTTGCTCAAGTAGCCTTTAACTTCCGACGCCGCATTGTAGGGTTAATCTCCTTTTCCTCTCGGCACGCCTACTTTTGGTTTATTGACGTTCCCTTGGGTGGCGGTAGGAGGGACTGCAAAGAACTTACTTTGTGGATAAATCCGGGAAGCATATCTTGGCCACTGACCGTCGGTATTCCTGGCTAGGTAAAAGTAAAAATGAACAGTTGGTGGGTCTGGGTCTCAAACGGGGAAGACCAGGGCCAGCCTGGGGGAGTAGGGGCGGCAGCGCAAGGTAAGGTCTTCTCTGTTGCAATCGTTCTAATTCCCGCCCAGGGGAGGTCTAGCCCCTCTGGGGCGGGGCCGGAAGTGACGCAGGCCCTTAGCGGACCCGGGAGTGTGTGGCTGCCGAAGGATTGCGAGCTCCCGCGTGCGCCCAGTTCCCGGCCGGCCGGAGCCTTCGGCTTGCCTGACTCCGGAGGACACTGGCAGCAGTCCCCGGCCTACTTACCGCGCACAGCCATGTCTGGTAACGGCGACGCGGCCGCAACGGCGGTGAGTCCTGAGCCGGTGACCCTCGCAGCTTCGGTCTTCTGCACTAGCAGTGCCACGATTGGCCCCAAGTTGCCACTCTCCGTCGTCAATTGGTCGGGACGATTATCTGTCTGTTTTTTTTTTTTTTTTTTGGTTCTAACAGTTTTTAAAGGGCCAGTAGCTGGGTTGCCCGTAGGGGAATCAGAGAGCGGTGGGGGCGGACTTAAGAGCAGATCGATTGTCTCGAACGGAACCCCGTTCCTGCGGGGATCTGGATGGGATTCCATGAGGCATGGCTTCCGCGGCTCTAGCTATAGTGACCCAACACAGGAAAATTCGTCTGCACGAGACAGCGTGCTATTCCCCGGGATCCCTTCACACGAGACAGGTCCTAGTCGAGATTCAGCCACTTTGGGGAAGTGTTCCATTTTGGATCCAGAAAGGAGAGTGTACCTCGAATTCTCCGAAGTGCACACAAACATCTTGGAAGTGCACCTTCTCCGCTTTTTTTCTTTTTAATGGACACCCAGCCCCAGCCTACACTCAAAAGTCCCCAGCTGAGACACATCATTGGGTTACTACCATGGACGGGGGACGCCCTTGGGCCTTCCTATTCCTAGCCTGGGGTCCCAGTTCTGGGCTTTTGCAGATGCAAACTGCAGAGCCCAGGAGGCCAACGTCAGCCTGAGATAAGAAAGGAGTGGGGCAGCTGCCCTATCTCTCCCTGACCTATGTGCTGGTAAGGAGTGGGATTCTGTGCCATTGCTGACATTCCTGAGTGCTGGACTAGGAGTAAGAAGATTCGGATTCCAGCTCTCTACCCATGATTAACCCTGTGGCCCTGGGCAAGTCACTTTGCTCCTCAGAGCCAGACTTTGCTTCTGTAACGTAGTTCCAGAGATGCCTGCCCTTGTCTACCTGATAGGTTGTTATGAAGATTAAAAGCAATAGCTCTAGGATATACATGCTCAATAAGGAATTTTTTACTGGAACAATTTGACTTGAATATGCTGTGCAGAATCAATGAAATTAAGGGATTGTTTGAACATAGCAGTTTCTGGGACCTTAGATTCCTTTCTGTGGGCTGCCTGTGGCCCAGAATTTTAGTTGCCATGTTTAGCATTTCCAACCTAGCCTTATTTGCTTAGGGTCCCCCAGGGTTTATTTATTGGAGAAGTGATAGCTATGGAGTAGACTAGAGTCCAAGAGCAGCCAGCTGTCACCTCCTCCAGCAACAGAGGCCCCAGATACCTGACTGCAGAAGAACTCTGTAGGATGAAGATCCCAGAGCAGGGGAAGTTGATAGTATCTACAGTGATCACTGTCTGATCTGGGAATAGGACCTCAGACTGGAGAACCCAGTTCTGCCTGCTTGGCACTGAATACCTTTGTCCAAGGTGCCCTGGCAAGAGGAAGAGGCATGGCCCTTTGAGTTCTTGGCTTGGTCTCTGACATCCTAATATTTCCTTTGTGGTGAAACCAGAGGCTGCACTCTAGGTGAATGGACATTAGACAGCTCACCCTCTTAGTCTTACAGAATATCAAAAGCAGAAGATACTTGAGTGCAAACTTCTTCATTTTATAGATGAACAAACAGGTTTATAGATGAACAAATAAGATGATGTGTTCAAGTTCGCCCAGCCAAGGCTGAGCAGGACTGTACGTCAGATCTGTCGATCCCAGTCATGCATTCCGTCCAGATTATGGGATCCATAGTGCAGCAGCTGTGGGGTAGCTCTTATGGCATCTAGGTGGCACTGAAGCTTTCTCAAGTGCCGCTCCGTTGTGGATGCTGAACTTGTCCTCAGTGACTCAGCTCACGGTCCCCTGTGTGGCCCCAGCTGTCCTGCCCCTGCCTGCTGCAGGCCCCACCCTCCCTGGGGCCAGACTGATAGACCTTATCTCTCTACCCACCTGGCTGAGTGCAGCATTCCTACTGCCTTAGCTTGGATGGGCTTCAGGGCTTAGTGTCCTGGTCATTACAGCAACAGCAGGTCCTACTGTCACTTCTGTCTGGTCTCTGCTTCTCTGGATCCCTGAGGAGCCAGAAGGTATTGTTGGGGAAGGTAAAGGGACCAGTCTTGGGGAGGGGAGTGTTTCCCCACTCCAAGGCTCAGCTGGCCACAGGCCAGGGGCTGAGGTTCCTTTCTTCCAAGCCAGTGATTCTGGTTCTTGGACCAGGTGTTGAGGAACACAAAGAGCAGCAGGGACTGTGACCTGGGGACTTTTTCTGCAGGAAGAAAACAGCTCAAAGATGAGAGTGATTCGCGTGGGTACCCGCAAGAGCCAGGTGAGTGTAAGTACCGGGGTGGAGGAGCTTTGTCAGAAGACTTCTGTGTTCACAGTATTATAAGTTGGGGGGGCCAGAGCGTTCTCAGCAGCTCGGGGATGGAAGAAATGGGGTGACTGAGTATCAAATCCCACGCAGGATGACAGATTGCATTCTGTAAAGAGATAGTCCCTGGGCTGGGAAGTTGGGGTACAAAGGACTCCCAGGCCAGACCCCTCCCCTTCCTAGGTGGGCATTCAATCCCCTCTCTGAATTCCAATCCTTTCAGGATCTCCCTGACCCTGTGAGGGTCTGACCTTAGGGTGGTGGCCAGAGGACCGGACTAACCTGAATTTCTACCCCCAGCTGGCCCGCATACAGACGGACAGTGTGGTGGCAACGCTGAAAGCCTTATACCCAGGCCTGCAGTTTGAAATCAGTGAGTTTTCTGGAAAGGAATGGAAGCTAATGGGAAGCCTTTAACCCCTGGAGGGGAGAACACAGTGTTTCTGGCTTTGTCTTGCACCAAAGCCTGGTTCTGTTGCCTCTGAGAATTCTTCTTGGCTGTCCCCAGTTTGGAGGGCCCTTTCCTTCTCTGAACACCTCCAGCTCTGACTACCTGGGCTGGCCTGCTTTGGGTCTTTTTGTGGTTACGTCCGGTCTTCCTCCTAGATCGTACATTCCCAGAGGGTAGGGATTGGGGCTTATGTGCCTCTGTATCCACCAACAATCTCAGCACAAGTGCTGAGCTCAGTAGGGGCTCAATAAATGCTGATCACTGAACGTCTGGTTTGTTGATTCTCTCCTCAGTTGCTATGTCCACCACAGGAGACAAGATTCTTGATACCGCTCTCTCTAAGGTAACATTTTCCATCCAACCCTTTTCCCCCTCCTCTTTCCTTCCCCCAAAAGATTCACCCTGAGGCTCTTTCTTGCCTGGCAGATTGGAGAGAAGAGCCTGTTTACCAAGGAGCTGGAACTCGCGCTGGAGAGGAATGAGTAAGTGAAAGCAGGGAGCATGGCGCCCTCCCAGGCTCTCGCTAGGACCCCAGTGCACATCAGACCTGGGTATCAGCTAGACTGTTGGGCTTAAACGCTTGGCTAGGCTAGAGAGGGGCTCATATGCAAGTTTTTCAGGCCTCAGAAAAGGAGAGTATCCTGGTTCTGAGCCATCTGGCTGCCTGGGGGTGCAGGACTGGCTGGGGGAGGGGGGTGAAAGGGAGTGTAGGAGGGGAGCAGGTCTCTGGGACCCAAGGTCTCAGAAAGGCCTGCTTCCTGAACCGCTCTAGGCTCTGCCAGTGACGTACAGGCAGGAGTGGGTGGAGAAGGGCTGGGGACGTGCTGCTCAGACCCCTTCTCCTTCCCTCTCTGCCATCTCTCTAGAGTGGACCTGGTTGTTCACTCCCTGAAGGACCTGCCCACGGTGCTTCCTCCTGGCTTCACCATTGGAGCCATCTGCAAGTAAGAGTCCTGCCAGTCAGGGGCCTCATATTAACCTTGACTTTCCCCTTTGGGACTTGGCCCTCTGCCTCTAGGCTGTCTCCCCTGCCCTGAGGAGTGTCAAGCATGGCAGAAAACTCAGAAGATGCCAGTTAGTTGACTATTGAGAGAGCCTGGAAGTGACCTGAACCGAGATCTCTCCCTTATTCTATGACTTTCCCTCCATCCCCAGGCGGGAGAGCCCCTATGATGCTGTGGTCTTTCACCCAAAATTTGTTGGGAAGACCCTAGAAACCTTGCCAGAGAAGAGGTGAGTGGGGCCTGGATAGGCATCTTGGTGGGATGTGCACAGAAGATGGAGGGGTGGGAGGAGGAGGGAAGGAACAGTGCCTGCCTAGTTAAATCTCATGTGACTTAAATCTCATTTTAAACCATCTCTCTGAGCAGCGTGGTGGGAACTAGCTCCCTGCGGAGAGCGGCCCAGCTGCAGAGAAAGTTCCCACATCTGGAGTTCAAGAGTATTGTATCCTTTTAGCGGAGGGAGGAGGCAGCGGCCAAGGAGGAAGACCAGGTCCAGAGGGCCCTGGGAGTTGTGAGAGTGGAAGGGGCTTCCAGAGGAAGTGGACCATGGATGCAGTGGACTGCCTGTCCTCCCATTCATCCACCCATCCATCCATCCATTCATTCATGATCCTTTCATGTTTTCTTAGCCCCAGGCAAGTGCCTGGCACCGGGGATATGGTGAGCAAGATCAACATTGTCCCTGCTTACACGGAGTTTACATTTTAGTGCTGAAGACAGACAACCAGGCATTGATAATACAGAGTGATACTGAATAATGATTACATCGAGGGAGGGGGGTTGGGGGGGTGCTTCCATTTAAATTTAAATAATTAAAAATTGGTTTTATTATAGTTGATTTACAACGTTGTGTTAGTTTCTGGTGTATAGCAAGTGATTGTTGTACATATATATACATATTCCTTTTCATATTCTTTTCCATTGTAGTTTATTGCAAGATATTGAATATAGTTCCCTGTGCTATATAATAGGACCTTGTTGTTTATTTTATATATAGTACTTTGCATCTGCTAATCCCAAACTCCTAATTTATCTCCCCCCATCCCCTTTCCCCTTTGGTAACCATAACTCCATTTTTATTTTATATTCCACTATATTGTTTTGATCTTTACAATGTTATATGTTTGTAAAACTGATTTTCAAAATAGTATTTGCTAAGTGCTCCAGTGCACAAAGTAGGGAATTCTCTGGAAGCTTCTAGCTGGAACATCTAAACACAGACTTGAGAGTCAAGGAAGGCTTCTCAGAGGTCTTGTAACCTTGGGCAAGTTATTAAATAAATTAAAACCTCTCTATCATTTTCTCATCTGTAAAATGGAGATGATAATACTACCTACGTCATAGGGTTGTGAAAATTAAATGAATTGACATATCTATAGCGTCTGGCATGTAGTAAGTATGAGGTAAGTGTTAGCTGTTGTCATTAAGCTGAGAACTCAAAGGTGAGAAGTTAGCAGATTGAGAGACTCAGGCAAAGGGAACAGCATAAGGCTCCAGACTGCCCAAAGCTTGTGGTCCTTAGCGCCTCTCCACAGCGGGGAAACCTCAACACACGGCTTCGGAAGCTGGATGAGCTGCAGGAGTTCAGTGCCATCATCCTGGCCGCAGCTGGCCTGCAGCGCATGGGCTGGCAGAACCGGGTGGGGCAGGTAGGGCCTGCCACTCTTCACGCCCCAGTTGATCTTCATCTCCTTCTTGCCTGTGTTCTCTTTTTGAATCCCACCTCTAACAGTGCAAGCTGGAAATGAGTCCCAGGTTGGGAAGACTGGGGATCAGAGGCCAAACTCCCACTCTTGCCTCTCCAGCCCTTCTGTATGCTAGAAAAGCCCCATCTCACTGCTGTGTGCTTTTAGGCACTCCCACCTCCACCCTTCTGACTGCCTCTTCTGCCCCCACAGATCCTGCACCCTGAGGAGTGCATGTATGCTGTGGGTCAGGTATGCTTGACCAGGGAAGCCGTGTATTGATGTGTCCCTTTCTTTTGTTTTCAACCAAGAACACTCCCAGAGAGGGGCAAGCCTTGGGAGGCTACTGGCCCCAAAGGACCTGGCAAACAGGTGGAAGTAGGCTGGTTCCCATCCTTAGCTCCATTGGTTGGGGAAAGATTGGCCCTGATATCTTAGGCTATTTTTCCATCAGGGGGCTCTGGGAGTGGAAGTTCGAGCCAAGGACCAGGACATCTTGGATCTGGTGGGTGTGTTGCATGATCCTGAGACTTTGCTTCGCTGCATTGCTGAACGGGCCTTCCTGAGGCACCTGGTAGGGCCTGTGCTCTTGTGGAGGGGTGGGTACCTGGGGAGCTGGGAAGGGCAGTGGGGAGATTTCTCAAATTATTGCTCTGTATTTAGTGGTAACTCATCCTTCAAAGTATGGACAGGACCCAGGTCTGGGCCGCTACCTCATTTTCAGTTATGTCCTTAGAGGGGTCTGTTATCTCTGAGGACTCTGGTTACAGGGTGGTGGTAAGGGTTCTTGGAGCTCACAGGGAGAACTTGTTGCAGGAAGGAGGCTGCAGTGTGCCAGTGGCAGTGCATACAGCTATGAAGGATGGGCAAGTAAGCAGGGGAAGATGGGTGGGAGGGCAGGGAAGGGACTCTGGCATTTCTCCTGTGCATCCTGAGCTGCCAGCAAGAAAAGTCCAGGTTTCTCAGCAGTTCCCTCTCACAATATGCTGAGGCAACTGCTTTCTTTCCCAGCTATACCTGACTGGAGGAGTCTGGAGTCTGAATGGCGCAGATAGCATGCAAGAGACCATGCAGGCCACCATCCATGTCCCTGCCCAGGTGCCAAGGCTGGAGGGTGACGGAGAGGGTAAAAAACACGTCTGTATGTTAATACCCGTTTTGTGCTCACCAAATCCTACCCTCCTTCCCTTACCCAGCATGAAGATGGCCCTGAGGATGATCCACAGCTGGTGGGCATCACTGCCCGGAACATTCCACGACGAGCCCAGCTGGCTGCTGAGAGCCTGGGCATCAGCCTGGCCACCTTGTTGCTGAACAAAGGAGCCAAGAACATCTTGGATGTTGCACGGCAGCTCAATGATGCCCACTAACTGGTCTGTGGGGCACAGGTGCCTGGGTTGCTGGTGCCCCGTGCCTACATCCCAGCTTCAGTCTCACTGTTACCTTGGGGGTGATTCCCAGGGATGGAACTGCAGGGGCGGAGACTTAGAGACTTGTCTCAACTTGGGGCCTTGGTGATGCCTTGTCTCCTCAGTAGGTGGAGGCTTAGTCTCTAGAGAAAAAACATCTAACAAGCCACAGCCTTTGAATGTAACCAGCTCTACTAATAAACTAGATTTGAAGGTGGCTTTGTTTTTGATGGGGTTGCAGGAAAGAAAGATAAGGACAAACGCAAGACCCTTTGCTCCTTACCTCAGAGGCTAAGACCCCTGGTCCAAAGTTCTCCTGGAATACATTGCCTTCTGTTTCTGTCTCAGTAGTTCTGACAGAATAAATTGTCTCCCAGGGAACACCAAGAAAGAACCATAATCTTATAATCTACGATTTGCCGCTCCAGTTAACGGTAAAGCCTTTGTATCAGATAGCTCCCCTCCCCCACTACCTTTAGGAATCTACAGTCATCGATCCTACAACCCGTCTGCAAAATGAAGAGACACCTCACTGTTTAAAAAAGAAAATCCTTTAATAAACAAAATTAGTCCATCTGAAACTCCCCAATACCTAAAGTACTGTCTTGGATGGGTTAGCTGCAGAATTCCAGTTCCGAGGCCAACGGCGACTCAGTCCAGATGGGGATTAACGGACTAGTGCTGGTATCTAGGTGCTTGGCTTGCGGAGCGGACCCGCCGGGAGGGGCGCGGGTCCAGGGGCAGGACTCCCGCAGACCCCACGCCGCCGGGACCCGACACCGCGGGAGATGCTCACGCCGCGAAGTGTGTCTTCCGGGACGCGCACAGGCCTGCGAGTGGAGATGGAGGGAGCGCGGACGTGCAAGGCTCGGGATCCGGCAGCAATGGGCGTCCCGGGACAAATGAAGTGACCGACTGACTCCGCCGCCGTCAACCGAGTCCCGTCCGGAGCACCGGGCTGGTGGGGAACGCGCGCGCGCGGCCGCGCCGGCGGCCGTCCGCACCGACTCACCTTCCCCGCCACGCGCCCCGGCCCTGCGTCAGCGCGGCCGGCCCAGCCTTCTAGAAGGTGCCGCGGCCTCCCCGCAGCCCATCAGCATTCGGGGGCCAGGCCGGCCGAGTCACGAGCTCGCTCCTGGCACCGAGCGGCGTTCAAACGGCCGCCCTCCGCCGAGCCACGGCAGGAGCGAGCCGCGCGGGGGAGGGGCAGGCCGCGCGGCGGCGGGGCCGCGGAGGGGGCGAGTGAGCTGCCGCCCGGCCGGGAGCCCGACGCGGCCCAGCTCTTTCCGTGAGCTTTGTGGTGGCCCTTAAAAGGGCCTTTGTGGTGGCGAGGGGAGGGGCCAGGCGGCGGCGGTGGCGGCGGCGCGGGCGCCCTCAGTACTCTTGCGAGGCCTGGGTGGCCTTCTTGCCGCCCGCGGGCGCCTTCGGCCCCACGGCGGCGCTGGTCTTCTTGGGCAGCAGTACGGCCTGGATGTTGGGCAGGACACCTCCCTGGGCGATCGTCACGCCGCCCAGCAGCTTGTTGAGCTCCTCGTCGTTGCGGATGGCCAGCTGCAGGTGGCGGGGGATGATCCGCGTCTTCTTGTTGTCGCGGGCCGCGTTGCCCGCCAGCTCCAGGATCTCGGCTGTGAGGTACTCGAGCACCGCCGCCAGATAGACCGGCGCGCCGGCGCCCACCCGCTCGGCGTAGTGTCCCTTCCGCAACAGCCGGTGCACGCGGCCCACGGGGAACTGGAGGCCCGCTCGCGACGAGCGCGACTTGGCCTTGGCGCGGGCCTTACCGCCTGTCTTGCCGCGGCCCGACATGCTGCGCGAGGTAGAGGAACGGAGAGGAAGGCTGCTCACGAGTCTAAGGAACAGCCGTCCGCCGCAGTCCAACTGCTGCCGCGCGCGCCCAAGGGCCGCCCTTATAAGCCCCCAGGGCGCACCCCCGCGTCCTCCTGATTGGCTCTTTTCTCCAATACCCGCCTCCGGTTGGCTGCGGTTAACCCTTCGATGACGCGTCTCAGCTGAGGGAACGCGCCCGCCAATTGGCCGAATTTGAAAACCTTTTGCCCGGGGAAAAGGCGAGGAGGAGCGGCAGCAAGCAGTCAGCCAACCACTCCCGGGTGTAGCCAATCCAAGTGAAGCGCGCCAGATTTAAACCCTACAGCCCAGACCAGAGCCGGAAGACAAAGAGGGTGGAGTCTGAAGTCACCTCAAGAGCCTCAGGGAAGTCTGTGCGGGTCTAGGATTTTTAAAGGAAAGGGGTCAAACACTACGGCTACCTCTTCCTCCGGTCCCAGGTCTGGTCACTCCCTCCTCCTGCCTGGCAAAGGGAGAGTGAAAAAGGGAAGGAATGAGACCCCCTGAAAGTCCAACCCCATACCAGAGAACAGATAACGCCAATCTTATGGCCCTTTATGCCACTTGAGCAGCAGGATTTCCTATTTATTCAACATGTTCTGTCTGGTCTGTTCTTTCTGTTCCCTTCTTGCTAGGAGGGGCCTGATGTACTGAAAGAAAAAGGATGGGGCAGAGGGATAGGCATCCTCTCCGAGGAAATGCCTCCACCAACCCTCCCAGTGTACCCTAAAATGCCCTATATAGGAGATACACCTACAGAAACAACAAGAAAAAGACGACAGTTTATTGTCACCACTGGGAGCACAGGCCCCCCAGTCTGCTAAATCATCAGAATATTTAATTTATAGTCAAATGTCAAGTCACCTTCGAGCCTGTGTCCCTATCCCCAGCCGGGGCTCTATCCCCAGGCCCAACATATTTCTTGAGTGTCAGAGTTGTGGGTAATTGCATCAAAGCTACAGTATCCCACCTTAGGAGGCTGCAAAGATGGGACGGAGAGGGGGAGTGGCAAGTAGAAGAAAGCCATAGGCGAAGTCCAACCGATAGTCATTAGAGGGCAAGAATGGCCCAGGAGGTCAATAATCACAGGGGAAAGGGAATGCTGAGGACAAAATCTGGAGGAGAATGAAGGGTGGGAGAGGCCTGGGCCAGGAGGCAATCTTGGTCTGGAAGAGGTCGGCCTGAGTCAGGATATCTGGAGGCTGTGAAGCAAAGGACAGTGGATCAGGGGACTCAGACATCGTAGAAGAGTCGGACAAGCTGGTACCGAATGGAGAAGGTGACAGCACTGCCCACGACCTGCAAGGAGAAATGAACTACAGTAAGAACCACAGAGAAAGGGAGACAAGGAGATGTAAGTCACATCACCAACAGCATTGCACCTGTAGCAGCAGCAGGAACAGGGTGAGGTTTCTCTCATGCATGGGCCCAAAGATTTTAAGTAGCAAGTTGATGAGGGTCATGTTGTTACACTCCGTGAAGGCACCATCCTCATTCTCACTCTGGCGCACTGTCACTAGCCGGAGGCCTTCTGCTACCTGGAGGGGTCAAAAGTGGGGAGAACTTCAGCTAATACCTAGGCTTCAGGAATGGGGATCTGCTCAGTGCTTCCAAACTCCCCTTGGGTGTGATGTAGGCCTAGGTTCCCCATTCCCTGAATTCCGAATGGCAGCCTAGAGCCTTACCTCCTTGTTACCCTGTTACCTTTAGAATAAAGGTGCCCAAGAAAGAGAGGCTCTTGGTCTTGAACTTGGAATAGCTCATCTCCAGTTTGCCTGTCTTGGTATTGAGTCTGCAGGGGAAGACAGCTTCATGTGACTGGGCCACTACTCAAAGAACTCTCCTCCCTGTGCTTAATTAATAGGAAGAGCACTGAATGTGGAGTCAAACACCCTGAGATCTATTTCTGGCTCTGCTGCTTGCTTCTGTGGGATCAGAGCTGCTGTGAACATTAAATGAGATCATGGAACTAAATGTGCTCTGTAATGTATAAAGGGCTAACTGCATGGCAAGAGTTAGCCCTTCTTTGGGCCCATTCCCTTTGCACAGCAAACGTCTAAGGCATCCCAAGGGAAAAAGCTATGATGTCCCTTTCAAGCCCCAAAGCGGCTACCTGGGCATACGGTGGCGAGGGCAGGGGATGATATGCAGGAGCTGAGGCAGTGAGTAGACGAAGTTGAACACCTGGGGCATGAAGAAGAGTAGCATGGTCTTGCTGAAGTGTCCCAAGATGCCCACCACGGCAAAGGTCATGCCAGCAAAGTAACAGAAGGTATCTCCCACAAACACCCGTGATGGGTACCTGTGTAGGGGAGAGGATCTGAGCCAGTGGCAAGAGGCATTAGCAATCCTTTCTCTCACATCACACACCCTGCGCACTGGGCTAGCCCTGACCCTAGTTCTGGCTCAAGAGGACATTCCAGCTCTCCCAGCAACTCTCCAGGAAACAAGGTCCCGAATCCATCTATTCCTGGGGGCTCCACAGCACCTGCCCCCAGCTACAATTGGGTAGAGAATATTTAAGATTTAAGAATATTACCAAAAAGACCCAGAAAACACTCAATACAGAGATGCACAGGTTAAGCCTCTCCGTCAGGAGATGGGTCACAATGAGGAGGACTGTACTGGCCACAAATTCAAATAGCTGTCCCACTATCCACAGGCCTACTTACCAGTTATGGTAGAGCAATCCCAAGGTGGTGAAAAAAAAGGGTATCATGAAGTAGAGGGAAAAGACATGATCATCCCGACAATCACCTTTGGAAGCAGGGGAAAAAGAAAGAAGAAAACGTTGACAGCCACGTCCCCTGCACACCTGGGTCCTATTTTTGTCTGTCCCTGAGTTCTGTCCCAAGCTGTATCATCCACCTCTCTAAGTCCCAAGAACTCACTATCCCTTTTATGTCACCCAAGCAGTTCCCAACATTTCACCTCTTTCATGAACCCTTCCTAAACTAGTTACTGTCTTACATTTGGTTTAGACCATTCAGACCTAGGTCTGAATACCAGCTTTACTTCCTAGCTGTGTGACCTTGATCATGACACATTTAACTTCTCTGAGCCTCAGTTTCGTATCTGTGAAAAAAGGCTGATGGAAACAGCTGCCACATAGAGCTGTTACAGAGTTTAAAGTGAGATCACATTTTAAAAGTGCTTAGCTTTAATAAGTACTTATGGATGTCCATCAGCCAAAAACCACCAGAAACACGCCTGTAGTCAAAGCTGGGTTTACTGACTTGAAACAAGAGAAACTTTGGAACCCACACACCATGGGGAACCATGGGATGCCTCAGTAAGGAGGTGTTAGGAGGACTTTTTATAGAATTTGTTTTAAATAATTCTGGGGAGGATGCAAGGAGGCAGAGTTTTGCCCCGCACTGGGTGCTGTCAGCAGAGATAATGCTATGATTGAGCATCTTAATAATTTTTATCCAAGAAGTGAGAGGAACTGAGTTGTTATCGGAAGGAAGCAGCAACCACTCATGTTAGCTAGAAGGGGATCTTGGTCATTTTTGTGAGATGCACCGCGTTCCTGTGGTTTTGTCTATGCTCAGACATGGTTACAGAGGGATCTAGTTTTGGTCTTACTCTATCACGGTCACAGAGTGACCCTGTCTGATTTTGAGGTTTTGTGAAGTTGTTTATGCTCAGTAGGAGAAGACCATGGCCTATCTATTAGTGCCAATGCCATTATAAATGACAGGGCTGCTATTTTCCTTTCTCACATTTAACAAATCTTAGTTTCTTTCTCACGTTTAACAAATTCCCCAAAGCCAGATAGCAGGCAACTTCCTTAACACTCAGACTTCTCTCCTCTCCCTAGTCCAATCCCACCTACCTTCCAGCTCCACCAGGTTGAAGACGATGATGGAAGCAGAAATGACTAGCGACTGGCCAGCCTCTAGGCCATTAATTCCTGCTAGGATATTGATGGCATTAGTACAGAACACTGCCAGCAGCCCCATGTAGACATAGTACAGGATCCCTGGGGGGAGAAAACAGTAAGAGAAGTAATGCCACCTGTAGAATAAGAATTTAAGGATATTCTTCTGAGAAAAGTGGTGAGGATAGAGGATGGGATGAAAGGCCAACAAAAGGATCTAAGAAAACACAGGGACAAAACAGGGAGGAGAATGTGGAGCACCAGGAAGGATGCTCTGCTGGATATCTCACAGGGTAAGGGTGCCCTGAAGTAGGGGCCATAGGGGCAGAAGTGGCAGTGCTACTCACCCAGGTCCAGATGCAGGCCAAGAAGTGGGCGTAAGGGCTTGGGTACCACAATGGTCGTGTTGCCAAAGTTGGTGAAATAGACCATGAGGAGAGGTAGTGAGGCAGCTGTGGGCAGCAGCAGCTTATGGCGCCAGCGCAGATTCAGTACATCATCCGCGAAGCCCAGGAAAATCATGCAGCAGATGGCAAGGAGTGCACCTATCAGGGCCACAAACTGGGGAGGGCTCGGGCAGGTCATGGCTCCAGCCTACTCCCACTTCACAGTTCCTTTTCTTTCGTTCTCAGTCCCTCCCCTCCCCGCCACACCCAAATAACCCCAACTCTCTCCAGTACCTCCCAGTCCCAGCCACAGGCAGCAGCCCTCACGAACCCACTTACTTCATGGTGGGGGAAGGCTTTACACTGCTCCTCCACAAAGCAGTTCAGGAAAGGGAAAGGGATGAAGCAGAAGAGGATGATAAGGAAAACAGCACCGCTGATCACTCCCTGGGACTCTGGGCTGTGGCCCAGCAGCAAGCCGGGGGGGACGGGGAAGAGGAAAGGGGGCGTGGTCACTCACTAGTGCAAGCATCACCATAACCTGACTTGGGGGCGGGGAAGGGCACCACTACTGGAGTCCCAGATACACCCAAGGGTCCCATCTTCCCGCCTCCACCCCTTCCCCAATGCTAACCAGATCTGCCCTCCGCCTCCCAGAGTCCCGGGCTGGCTGTTGGGTTAGCACTACGTCTCCGCTCGCAGTCCAGCACTCCAGTCCCCGCCCCTGCCTGCCCACCCCTTCCGCACTGCCCCGGACCAGCGCGCGGCCCCTCACATTTGCTGCCGGCTGGATTTGTTGAGGTCCTGGCCGCAGAGCCGTGCGGCGATGAAGTGGCCACGGAAGGCAGGGATGAGGGTGAGTGTGGCTACAAGTCCCAGCAGCGAGCCGATCAAATTCACCAACAGCGGCATCGGCAACTCCGGGAAGGCCCACATGGTGACCGGCCAGGGGGCCTGGTCGGCCCCCTCCTTAACTAACGGGCAAGCTGGGCAGAAGCCCTGTGGCCCCAGCAGTAAGGAGTGGCCGCTCCCCACAGGCTGGATCTTCCCACACCACCCTGAGCGAAACCCAACGACTCTGACCTGAGCCGCCCTCAGGACTCCCGCGAGCCTCTATAAAGCAACCTTGGCTTTGCCCCACTGCATCTGCCTACCCACTGTTTCCACCCGGATCCAGTTCGCAGAGCAACTGTCGTTGTGGAAGGCGGCGGCCATTTTTAATATGGGCATAAGAGCAGGGACAGAAGTGTGATTTTAAACTACACCCTTTATTCGAGAGTTGAATCACCAAGAGGGGATTGGAAAAGCAATTAAAGAAGGACAAACAAAGGCGGATACTTTCCTAACATCATATTAAAGATGTACAGCCCAAAGCGGAAAAACTCCTTGCCCGGTTCCAAGATGAGCGCCTCCTTGTACCACGTGTCTGACGCCGCTTACTCTTCGTTCCACGTCAGGTTTAGCTCCGTTGGCCTTCGCTGGTCGCGTTTAAAGGGCCAGTGCCCCGCGTTTACTCTGGGACGCCTCTGGAGACTGGAAGATGGCTACTGGAAGCAAGGGGGAGGGCAGGCGGGATGAGGATGTGGAGCAGCACCTGCTCAGTGTAGAAAACCTGTCGCCAACATAGTCAGCGTTGGGAAGGAAGCCAAGGTAAACACAACTCAGTTCCCCTAAACACAGCTACAATTTGGAAGATGATGTAAAATGTAAAGAGCGGACACTTGCAAAGCCCCTCCCACTTCATGTTTTTCCGTGTCATTGAGCCAGGTACTTTTCCTTCATCATCCCACCCGCCTTCTGCCCCCGCAGTAGCAGTTAGTTGCCGGGCAACACTGAGGGGTACTTCAGCACTGAAGGGGCTGGGAGTACCGTCATGCTCTCAGGTCTTGGATTTAACCCCGTTCTAGAATTTCCTTGGTCCTGGATCATTGCACTGTGCCAGGCTCCCAGTCGGAGGAGGTGAGGCTGAGGCTTTGGAAAGAGCTAAGTAGGAGAACCAGACCCACAAGTGGCTGGCTTCCAGTAAGTCTGAGGAATTCCCAGGCAGGTTCTTCTCCAGGTTGGGTGCCTTTTGCTTGGCATCTGTTTCCTTACAAATAACAGTTCACCAGCATCTCATTCTCTTTCACAGACACACAAGCTCTTAGGTGGCAAATGATTTCTAGTCCTCAGAGAAGAACTCATCACCAGGAAGTGCGGGAGACGACTGAAGTATGCTGACATTTTGTTCACTCTTGAATAAGGAGTCAGGGTCAGGTTGACTCCTTTTAGGCCAAAGATAGGCCCTCCTGTCTCTCAAAACCAGATGTGAAATGTCCTTTCTACTCGAAGGTGGCTCTAATTAACAACTCAAACCATGTATATAAAGTAATCCCAGTAATTACTTGATAGTAGTAGTCCTCCAAATTTTCAGTACTTATTATCCCACTGGTATTGTTTTTCTGTGTGTGTGTGTGTGTGTATGTGTGTACCTGCACACAGGTGCATGAGTGTGCATCTGTGCCTCTTAGACTGGAAATTCCCTAGAGGCAAAGTGTTTTCTATTCCACGGTGTGTTCCTATGGGGCTAAGGACACACAGATATCTGTATACAAGGCATCATCACACATAATGAGTCTGGATCTGAAAGAGGTACAGAGGGCAATAGGAGCACATGGAGAGAGCAATTAGTTGTGACCAGGGGAAGTGAGAGGACCTTGAGGAAGAGTAGTGTCTCTAAGGATTTCAGTAGGTGGCAAGAGTGGAAGGGCCTTCCAAACAGGGAAGGTGAGACGCCAGGAGCAGGTGGAAAGGAGGAGCTTGTCGGAGCCCCAGAGGAGGCAGCATTCAGTTATCTTGTTGCTCAGGAGCAGGCTGAGACTCCCTGGAGGTCTGAGGGACAGTCTGTAACTGCTTCCTGTTTTATTAGGAGGCCAATCCTAATAACTCTTCCTTCCCAGCTTGGCATTGGGCACCTTTGTCTCTTTCTTCTCCAGAGATTGTTAGCCCTCCCCCACGCACCCCCCTGGAAGAGGGTAGGGGATACTTGTTCAAAAACAAGACACTGGGGATTCATCATCCATGCATACATGTTACCATCAGAACATGGTTACTTGGATACTTGTCATATAATCTGAATATTTTTGTTCCCATGATGGTAAATGCCCAGTTGATTATCAGACTCACCAGGAGAAACAAACACACACATGACTTGGCCACACTTGAAATTTTGTGCCTGTCCTGGTACAAGTTCAAAGCATTTGCCTAAATGCTGAAGCTGGTCCTAGGACCCATGGATCAGGTGAGTTTCAGCTGGTTTCTTGGGCTGAGTAGACAAGGTCTGAGATGCGCATCTCCTACTGGGGAGCTCTGAGTGCCTCCCAGTAAGCAAAGCTAATGCACTATTAAGGCTGATTGCCTGACAAAGAATGTCCCAGAAATGTTTCACAGTGCTGAAAAAGTCCATATGAGACAGCTTCGGAGAGTCTGGATCTGTGACACTTGCAGGACCATATCTGTGGCTCTTTACAAGCAGCTGAGTTAGTTACTCTTTTACCATTTCTTCCCACCTCTCTCCTGTCAGTTTATCAAAAACTGTTAGCTGATAGCAAGCCCCAAGATCTCCCATTCCACTTGGATGACATGAATGGGTTTTCAAAAGATGGAAACAATATAGGAATTCTCAGTGTCTACATGTATATTGGAATATTTTCTGTTAGACTTCTTAAAATTACAAGGAATTTGCTAACCCCTACTATGTGCATGGGAAACTTTTAAGTACTGTGGGGACACAAAGTGATATAAATGCAGTTGTTTTCCCCAGGGGGTCTACTTCATCATATTAAAGCACCTTGAGTCAATATGAGGGAAGAGAGATGAGTAAGACAGGGTCTCCACTCTTAAGCAGCTTTCTGGTGAGTGGGAAAAACAGACTTATAAACAACCAGCTAGGCTGTAAGGCAGAATGAAATAAGTACAAGAGGTCTAGTAACAAGTGGATGGAAGATTGGGAGGACTAAGTAGAGAGACTAATATAAGTAGAGAGACTAATATAAGTAGAGAGACTAATATAAGACTGAATTGTGAAGCAGCATCTGGCAGCACAGGACCAATTGCTCAGTGGAGGAGTTGAAGTAAACCCAGCAACTCAGAGGCCTGAGATGAACTCTGAAGAACCCTGAAAAGCGTTCTTGGGGGAAGAGGTCTTCATAGTGAAACTACCTGGACGACTTTCCACATAACCTGCTCCCCTAGCCCTAGCTGCTCTGCCCACTGACAGCTTCCTTCTGTGTCCCTGAGTTCTCTCCTCCCTTCATTTCTTCTCCCCTCAAGATTAAAAATCCACACTCTAGGAATCTTCTATGGTTTTGGAGGTCCAGTGATAATGCATGGGCAGGGTCACAGCAAGGTTACCCCATCGCCCTACCCCATTCCTTAGAGTGAAATCTGGGGATGCACCAAGCTTTCCTACCACCTCCTGTGGCTCAGGCACCCTGTCGCTGACCTGCCAGGCTCTGCTTAGCTCTGCAACCCCGCACTTTAGAAGACATTGTTTACTCCCATCTGCTCACTGCTCAGACTAACGACTGGATTTGGGAGAGAGATACTTAACGCCTCTCTGTTTACCTCTCTAAGGAAGGCCTGCCATATGTATGTGGAGAAAAAGGGCCTCTTAAGGAATGGGGATTCCTTTGAATCCTTTTGTAGGATTTTCCTTCCCCTGCCTCCAGAAAGCAGTGACAAGCCTCTCTCCTATAGGGATGGAATCCATTCCCTTAAATCTAGGAAAAGGGATGGATCCTGAGGCCAGAGTGTACCTATAACATAATTTTTGGGGTGCTTGCTGGGATATCACATATTTGGATGGCAGGGTCTTCTGGTTGAATCTACTGATGGTCCAGTGCTGCATTGCCAGCTCCCTCCTCGTTGCCACCCCCTCTACACGTGCTCCATAGGCAGGAGCTGTTACTATGGAAATAAATTATTTTTAAAAACAGAAGCAGCCCCAGGCTTTGGAAATATCTCCAGAATAAACCCACACGAGCAAGGAGGTTAATAGAGTGTCCCTTGGTCCTGGCTCCAGAGGGAAGAGGATGGGGGTGGAGGAGGGGGTTCAGTGTTCCATGTTCTATTCTCAACCTCTACCAGGTTCAGGTTCTGGTTCCTCTCGCGTTGGTATCGGCTGGACCTCTGCCAGTCACTTCTATCTAGGAGGGATGCTCTGCAGCTACATACCTAGGGCCTAGCTTCCGCCAGGACATAGGAACCAAGAAGCTGCTGAGCCTGGGAGTGCTGGGATAAGGGGTCGATGCTATCCACAGGGGTCACCTCCTTTTTAACCCCACAGGCGTCCAAACTATGGAAAGCTAAGGAACGTGGGGGAGAGCAAAGGCGTCATCTCAGGTGAGTGAAATTACTCTTGCTTACTCTCGCCTTGAGCTCGGGGGAGCAGGAGTACCCCCGATTCCAGGATGGGGCGGGGTAGTTAAAGTTCCCGCCTATTTCCAACCCTAGAACCTCCTCCGCTCTCCGCTCCTCCTCCCACCCTCTTCTAGCGCTGGAACGCCGGGCTCGCTAAGCCCCGCCCGCCGCGGGTGCGGCTCCTTTAAGGCTGGATGGGGGCGGGGGGGCCGGCCGTGTTGTCAGTGTCAGCTCTGCGCACGCAGCCCTCCCGGAGCCGGTGCCTGCCTGCGAGCCCCAGAGTCCCCGCAGACGAGTCCCCGCCCGGGTCCGGTGGGGCCCCCGCCGTGGGAGGAGTCGGGCGCTGTCCGGCGACTGACCCGGGTTGGACTGCCGGACCAACCGAGGAGGGCCCCGGACCCCGGAGAGAGGGACCCCGGCGTCGCGATCCCCCAGGAACCTCCTCTCCTCGATCTGTGGCACCCACTAGTCCCGGGCACCCAGCCCCGGAGAGCCCCCGATCCCGCGCGCCCAGCCCCGGGGGAGCCCGCCCCCGCCCCGCGGCCCGCCCGGGCCATGCTCCCCCGGGGCAGCGGCTGAGCCCGAGCCGGAACCGGGACCTGAGCCCGCGAGGAGCATGGATCCAGACTGGGGGCAGCGGGACGTGGGCTGGGCGGCCCTGCTGGTCCTCTTCGCCGCCTCGCTGCTTACGGTGTTGGGCTGGCTGCTGCAGTATGCCCGGGGCTTGTGGCTGGCGCGGGCCCGCGGGGGCCGGGGCCCGGGACCCGCCTTAGCTGCCGAGCCCGCCGGCTCCCTGCGGGAGCTGGGCGCTTGGCGCTCGCTGCTGAGGCTGCGGGCGACTCGGGCCGGCGCCCCTGAGGAGCCAGGCGTCAGGGGCCTCCTGGCGTCGCTCTTCGCCTTCAAGTCTTTCCGGGAGAACTGGCAGCGGGCTTGGGTGCGAGCGTTGAACGAGCAGGCCTGCAGGGATGGGGTGAGTTGGACAGGAGGACCTAGGTGGTCCGGTCACTCAGCCTTTTCTTCTAGAGCAGGGACTGCTCAGGCCAGGAGGCACGTATGGGGGTGGGGAGCAACTGGGGAACCCTATGGCCTCTCTTCTCCTCTGGGATCAGAGAAAAGGGTGCAAGTGAGGCTGGAGGTTGTAGAAATCCGGCTGTGTCCCAAATCCTCTATTCTTGCGGTCTAGGTACTCTCTGGCTCCAGACCAGTGCACAACTTGCTGTTCTCATAGCAACGCTAATCCCTGTGCTCCAGGGCACTTCCTCCCAGCCTGGGTGCTGGTTGTGTGTGTGGCTTGGGTGGGTGGGTGGTGCTGCCGGGGGTTAGAAGGGAGACATGTGCACCTGTGGAAGGAATTTGCCTGGTCCTCATGCCATCACACCCAGTCAGCACTTCATGCCCCAGATCCCTGGTGTGATCAGGCAGGTCTCCGGGGAGCCTGAATTCCCCCCCACCCCATCCCTCAGTAATTTCACTGCTGCAGTCTAACACGTCCTTCTCCATGCTCCCTGCAGTGTCTGTGTTTAGGGAAAGGTATTCAGGTGGAAAGGAGATTGACATTCCATGCCCCGCCCAGTAGATGAGCCTAGAGCTGCCCCTTGAGGGTCAGTCACAGACTAACCCAGCCTACTTCCTCCCATTGCACCATGAGCAGCTGGCCTCCCAGGAAGTGGGGCAGGAAGCGTGGTCATAAGACTGAGGTGGGGTGGGAGGTGGAGACCTCCGTCTCTTGGGGTCCACACTCATCTTGGCCCTCGCAGTCTATTAGCCCCTGGCTCAGAGGGTTCTCCATTTCCAGCCACCACTAGTCTGAGGGTTTTACTCCACTAGCTCCCCAGATGCCTGGAAACAGAAGTGGCCACGCAAGAAATTGCTCTGCTTCCTCTGCTCAGCTGACCTGAAAGCCAGATGGCATCTGTCAGTCTATGCCGTGAACTCAACCCTCCACCCAGCTCTCCCTGTACCTTGTCCCCGGGTCAGGACTGACTACCCAGGACAGCTGACTCAGCTGGACATTAGCCTCCCTTGCAGGGGGTGGGGAGACTGGCGTTCCCAGCATCCATCTCCCCTGGCCTGGCTTTTGAACAAGACCGCTACAGTAGCAGAGAAGTTGGCTTTCCCTGGTTTGCCAGGCAGATGAGCCCTGTGGATTTGTTTCCTCCCATCCCAAGACCCAAGGAGGAGCTGCCCGCTGTCTGTGCCCCCTCCTCAATTCTTCCCATCCTGCTCTCTGGATGGGGCTGCAGCAGTTGGCTTCCACTGCTGTGGAAGAATTAGGAAGCTCTTACAACACCTAAGCTAAGCAGCTTTCTGCTCCCTAAAGCCATCCTGCTGTCTGCCTTGAGGAATTAGCCAAGTCTCTGGCCCTTGAGCCCTCTGAGCTTGCTTTTCTTCCCAGTTCCTCTGGTAAAGTTCCCCAAGGCCAGGCTGAGCTAGTCTTCATCTCCAAGAATATGGATAGAGTCCTACTCTTATGCCTCTACATCCTATTTGTCTGAAGAAGGCTTAGCTCTTGTCTTGAATAAGGGGCCCTGCTGCTTTCATCCTTAGCTCAGCTGTGTCTCTGCCCAGCTACGATACACAGGTGGCACCAACACCTTTATTATTTTTTTTCTATGCACACCTTTCTTCCGGGGTAGGGCGGGGATGAAGAGGAAGGTGGGGGAGAAGAGGGAGGCTCCTGGCATTCCAGGAGAAGTCTAGGGTCTTCAGCTCAAGGTGATGTGGTCTCTGAGGCGGTCTAGCTTCCCAGCTCTCCCTAGCAGCTGCAGGCTCTGGAAAGGCGGGCTTCAAGGGGAACACTTGCTGTCCTAAAGCCCTGAGCCAAGGAGGGGCCAGAAGCCAGCCTGCAGCTGAGGCCTCCACAGTGCCAGGGCCTAGCCAGCAACTGAGTAGGCCAGCCCTGTGGGGGGCAGCTCCAGAGACCTGATCCTATGCCCACGTTACTCCCTCAGAGCTCCATCCAAATCGCCTTTGAGGAGGTGCCCCAACTCCCACCCAAAGCCAGC